>NC_081826.1:125810000-128210000 GCF_030867095.1 Alligator mississippiensis
GATGGCTACCAATACCTTAATCACTATAATAAAATGAATTCTAAATACCTATAAATTAGGTATTTGATTTTGGGTTTTTTATCATGGAAAATCGGAGCTCTCCCTGCCCCCTTCACTCACCAAGACGCAGGTCCAGGCCTCTCACTCCCCAACCACATGCCCATGGCCCTGCTGGTACCTCTCACTCCCCAGCTCTGCTAAAGAGGATCCCCCAGCTGCCAGGGCTATGGGGCGAGGGACCCAGGTCTACAGCCCCCTACTCCTGCCAGCATGGGACCTGACTCCCCCTTCCCTGTGGGTGGTACAGCCAGAGCAGAGCTGTCGTGGGAGGGGGTCAGGTGCGGCCTGCCTGCTGCAGGCTTATGGATCCCTGCCCTGCTGCCCTCCCCCTGGGGCCTCTGCAGCCCATCTGGTCCTGCCGGCATGGCAGAGCAGGGCAGAGGTCCTGCCCACCAGGGCTGTGGAGGCCCCAGTGGGAACAGCAGGGTAAGGAGCCTAAGCCTGCAGCGGGCAGCCCACATCCACCCCATGCACAGATCTGGGGGGCACGTACCACTCTCTACCCCTACCCCCCAAAAATACCTGCAGCAGTGGAACTGGCCCCACACTAGCCCCCCAGACGAGCCACCTGCGGCTCTGTCTCACTCCCCACCTGGGCCCTGCAACTGTGCATGGTGCCAAGCCCCATGTACCACCCAGACTGGGCAGAACCCCCCAGGCCTGCCCAACTCCCTCCCTATGGGGACCTCAATTTGCTGCCACCCCCACCCCCCCCATCAGACTTACCTGCGGGACCTGCTCTCCAGGCTGCCTGGCAGCCATGTGCATGTGTGCGTGCATAGTGAAGAGCTTTGTCTAAGTGGCAGGAAGTGGCACCACCAACGCTGTGGCAGGGAGGAGGGTGGGCAGCCAGCACTAAAAGCAAAGCAGCCCTCTGCTGCAAAACATTGCCTACACCTATTTTAAAGCATTGTTCTCTCAGTGTCTTCAGAATTTCCTCTGCTGATTACTTAACTCTTTAAGAAACATGAATGATTTGATTTATGAAAGGTTTTCTTCAATTTGGTTCATACCCATTCTATAGGTAAAACCGCAGTTCCAGGAAATCTTAAGACTGTCAGAAGAAAATATTGGTGAGTAGCGTGTTCATTTTTCAGTGTAAAAAAAAAAAAAAAAAAAGTCATTTTCTGATTTGAGTCCAGAATTACTGCTTTTCTCTAGAATTGTTCTATAAGAACGATTGACATTTAAAGTCTAGAATCCAAGGGCATTTTTACACACGTTTTTGTGCCCAGACTTGCCAGAGATCTTGCACATTGGAGCAGACTCGATTGATAGAGTGGCAGAATGAGCATCAGCACGCAGAAAATGCTGTTGGTATGCTTTTGAACTAAAATACTTTCTATGTGTGTTAGTTAAAAGCATGCCGCTGCCATTTTCTGCACGCTGATGCAGATTTCGCTGCTTATACAACTGCAAGCAATGCAGCATCGGGCACTTTTATGTGTAAAAATGCCCCAAAGTTTGAAAATGAAGTTTAATTTTAAATTGACAATGCTGCCTGTTTATCTTTTGTTCTGCAGTCTTTTCCAAATTTTCCAGCCACCTGCTTAAATTTAAATGCCAAAAGAAGCTGTTGATTGTTTAGTACTTTTGAAATGTAGGCCCCTTACTTGAATAATTAAATAAGGATTTTAGGCACCCACTTTTTGTTTGAGTCTCCTAACTGGCACAGTCACCTTCCCATTAAATTGATCTAAGGCTGGTACAGATACATGCCAAAACTTCCCACCATTAGTAGTGCTGCTGTATGATTAGTAACATTGGAAGCTGTTTTCGATATCATAATTAAACATGGTTAGAGCCTGTCTAATGGGACAGTGCTGTAAGATTCTTTAGAGTTGGAGAGCTTTCCAGTGTTCCCAGCAGTGGTGTAATTGAACTAGTGTGAACAACAGCCTGGATATTTTTAAATAAAAATCTGTTAGTGCACATGAGGTTTCGGAATAGTAGCCATATCTCTTCTTAGTTTTGCTGCTTTGAAGCCTAGCATGTCGCTGGAACACAAAACTGCAATTTAGTTCTATCACCTGTTAAAATGTTTAATAGTTTTAAATAAAATTGTATGTGTGGGTAAGTTGCCCTAATACTGATTATTCTTAATGGAATTTTGATTTAACTTTTTCTGATAGTTCTATCAATGACTTTAGATTCCACAGCAGGAAATGGAGTGCTGACAAAGGCCACAGTTCCCATCTATGCAACAGGAGTCCTTACATGTTATATTCAGGTAACAATATTTTTTTCAAAAACAAGCAAAATGTCTTGCTTTTTCCTTTTGGAAATTTGCGTTTTCTCTCTTCTTAAAGACTTCAGGATGACTGGCTCTACTGTAGTCGAGAAATTCTCATACACAAACATTAATTCCCACTTCTACTGTAAGCGTCAGATGAATTGAGTTAACATGAACTGTAGCATAAACAAGACCTTTTAATGCGGTCCTTTATAATGTATATAGAGAAGTCTGTGGTCTTCCAAAGGAAATAAAGGGGAAAGTTTCTTTTAAACGTATTTAAGAAAACAAAAGATGCAGGTTTTATTCCTTTATAGATCTTGAAAGACTAGTTGAAACTCTTTCTAAATTTTATGAATTAGTCATTCACTGAATGTGCAAAGCACCAATGGCTTGATTGATTTACCACATCTTGTATATTTTTTCCTATTGTGGGCTGTTTTCTGTCCTTCTGATTGTTGTCTGGTATCTCAAGTTCTTGCTGAGTTCTCCTCCACTAAAAAACAAAAGCAATACATTCTAAATATAACGCTTTTTACAACATGTGACAGTATGCTTTAAAAGTGTTAATGATTGAAGGGACATGTCTACAGCAGAACATGATATAACAATATCCAAAAGCATTTATTAAAAGTATATTTAATTTATTATATTTAAAATATTTCATCAGTGCAGTTTGATGCTTGCTTTTACAAATTGTATGGTACTAGCTTTGCCAGCAACTGCCAATCCTATGCATTTCTTTATTATGTATAATACAGTAGCTCTCTTGCTTATTTGTTTAGCTGGAATGGGGTGACAGCCTTTAAATGCCAAAAAGCTGGAACACTTAATATGAAAACAAGCAAGTTTTGGTATATTGTTGTTGTAGCTGTGAAATGCCATTTTTAATATTTAAGGAAGACAAAGCCTTCACAGCACATCTTTCTTCTGACACATGCATGCATGCTAATAGGAAAACTTTAATTATAGATCATTTGTTAAATCTCTACAGGTTACAGTGAGTGGACAGTGAAAAACATATCCAGAAAATGAACTGCTTTCATATTGTTACTCATTTGGTTTCATTGAAATGGTGTTGAATTATCTTTTGCAAATGAATTTTCCTTATACTGAACCATAAAAGTGCAAGCCAGTTAAAATCCTTTCTTTTTTTTTTATCCTGAGAACTTCTTGTCTTTTTAAACCCACTTAAATCTTTAACCAGCTTTTTTGGCATAACTCAAAAGATGCAATTTATGTTGCATACTTTCTTTTAGGAAGAAGACCGCAAACTGTTAGTTGGATTCTTGGAAGATGTGATGACTATGCTTTCACTCTCGCATGCTCCTCTTGATAGTCTGAAGGCTTCTTTTGTGGAACTGGGGTAAGGAATATACAGGCAACCCCCACTTAGCGCTCTTAATTGGTTCCCGAAAAACCGAGCATTTAGTAGAATAGCATTGAGCGAAACCAATTTTCCCATAAGAATTAATGTAAATAAATATAATTTGTTAATGTGGCTCCCCAGTAGTACTATAAAATCATGTAATTTGGACATATAAATGTATGTAATTGGTTTATTTAACACTTTGAAACAATGTACAAAATTGCAAAAGAAATTAATAAACTGTACAGGTTCACTTTCACTTTTCACTTTCTAAAGCCACCAAAATCACTCCTAGGGCTTCCTTCAGCACTTGGAGTGACAGAATCAGGGCTGTCAAGATTAGTGTCAGCTCCAGGGGTTTTTGAAGAGCTTGGTTGAGTATTGTTTTGAGGGGTAGCTGCAGGGATTGAAGCAGATGGCAACAAAAACAAACTGGCACTAAATTGCACAATGAGGCTGTGCGCCGCGGATGCATTGTGGTGCTAGTGTACACCCCTTGTTGCCAGCTGTACGATGCCTGTGAGCATTATAATGAAACTTGTTGAGTGTTAAGTGGAATCAGGTATCAATGTAAAACGAGCATTATAGCAAAACAGTGTTAAATGGGAGGTGCCTGTAGTGTAGAATAAACTCTTAAATGTGTTTCTTGAAAATTTTATTTAAAAAAACAAAAAACTGGAATAGTTCAGATAAGTTGAGCATATTTTTTTGTTTTTATATAAACTGAGCTCTAAAACTTAAAAAATGTAATGTTAAAATCAATATATAGGTAGTTCAAACTTTTAAGTAGTGAATTCATGTCTATGATTTTAAAATAAATTGTCAAATACAAATTATTTGAGTAATTTGTCATTGGATTAAATGAGAGTTTTAGAACGAAGTGGCTTTCCTGAAGTTTTGCAAAAAATATGCATGCAACCCATTTTCCCCTACCAGCAGCCACAAAAACTGAGTTTAGATGCTCCCAAAAGTGTTAGTCTTCAAAATGTCATGACTGGAAACAGTGAAATTGGGGAACGTCTTTTCAGTTTGTAATAAGGTAGGCCTCTATATGTATAGCATTACATTGACTTCTGTTTTCTTTTAGTGCCAACCCAGCATATCATGAGTTGCTGTTAACTGTACTGTGGTATGGAGTTGTCCATACTTCAGCTCTTGTTCGATGCACAGCTGCTAGAATGTTTGAGGTAAGCAATATAAAAATGCATACATACAGCCTGAAATTTCAATGCACTACTTTAAAAAATGTGTATGGGCTATATTATCTGAATGTGTATAATCTGTTCTAAATTTTATAAATGTTTCTGAACAAACAGGTTGTGTACTGTGTGATGGAGCAGGAAATCATTGTGTTGCACAGTTTTGGTTCTGCATCTGTCAATAGCAGACATTTCACTGAACAGAATTGATGCTTTAGTAATTTGTGGTGGTAGTTTTCTTCTGCTTCTGATTTCATTATTAGATCTGATCACTGCATGCTGAAAAATGTCCACTAATTAAGAAAAAGCATTGCTGAATTGTGTTCAAGCCAGTTAAATACATTTTTAAATTAGATCTAAAATGTGCTCAAGTCTTCAGAGTTTCATAATGACAACTGTGACCTCATTTGTGTTTTGCTAGTAAACACTTACTGGATTTGATTTCATAATTCACAAGTTAGCTATATATTGTAGAGGTGCTTACTCCACGGGCCAGATCCAGCCCCCAACACTAGGATATCCGGTCCATGGGGCCTCCCCACAGGTCCAAAAATTTGGCAGCAGCTGAGCAGTACCACCAATCCCCTGGTGCCAAATTTCTAGACCGATGTGGAACCCCATATGCTGGAGATCGTGGCCCTGTCTGCCAGATCAGGCACACCGGATAGTGTGGAGCTCAGTCCCAGCCTGCAGGGTCTGGCATAGGTGGTACAGGGCCTGATTTGGCCCTACGGGGTCAGAAGATTGAGCAGTACTGTTCTAATGTTTCAGAATAGTAGCTTCAACAATTTCAGCAACAGCAAGATATCTGGGTATTTTGTCTTTCACACACCTGAAATATGTATTATCACCATGCAACCAGTTTCTGTTCTTTGTATATGTGACTCTGCTGCTTTTCTATGAGTAAATGCCTTGATTTACTGTGGGGTTCTGCATGGCTATAGGATTGAACCCACTTGGATCCAGTTACAGGATCAGAGTAGGCCAGCTCCAAGTAAAGAGAAAATTTTTTATTATTAATTGTATTTATGTGCAGCTCGTGTATCAGATGATACGTTATCCGTAGCTCATTGCCAGCTACTGTAATGCTTTTTTTTTTTAAAGATCTCTCTCACTGAACTTAATAAAACAGTAAAGCTTTTCTAATATTTGTTTTTTCTTTTTTGAAATATTTCCTTTGGGGTCCAGATATTTTTGAGTAACACTCAAGGCAAAAAAAAAAAAGACTTCTGTGCTGTTGGCCCTGTACATCAGGCCCTACTTGGTACGGTAAATTTAGGACAAATGGAATAGAAGTAACCATGAAACTAAACAGGCTCCAAAGCCAAAAAAACCTATATAGGTTAAGCGTGAGACAATGGTTCCACTGGAACAGAAGTTAAAAATACCTGTTGTATGACCTGGGTTAAATTGGTCTTTATGCTTCAGGTTCTTCCATGTTAATTTGGCCACTTAACCCACCTTTAATGGTTTGTCATCCCTCACATCATCTCATGTTTGTTTGTACCTTTGACACAAATAGAACAGTAATGCTTAGCTTTCCTTTACTTGGCAAGTCTTTGAAAGACCTCAGTAATCAAGTTACAAAGAGCTGTTGCTTGAGCTTCTTCCATCCTCCCAAATTGAGGGATAAAGGAATAGTTATGTCTTAAACAGCCTTTTAATGATGTCTGACAGATTACTTTCTAATGTCCTTTTTTAAGGAAGCAAAATATATATATATATATATATATATATATATATATATATATATATATATATATATATATATATATATATATCCAGTTTTAGAGATTTCCCTTTAAAAAAAAAAATCCCTTTTATGGAGATTCTTAAATGGCAATAGTTTGCAAGTAGCTATTGAATAATGGCAGAGACCTTTACATAATAAAAGCTCTAGTTCCTCCCTTGGGAGGATTTCCTGGGCTTCAGGATCATAGGAAAGAAGGGCCGGAAGTATGAGGTCACCTGGTCCAGTCTCTTGCTCAAGACAGGATTATTCCTGACTAAGCCATCCCAGCAAAGTCTGTCCAACTTGCTATTTAAATTTTCCACAGATGGAGAGTCCTCAGTTTCTCTAGGTAGCCTGTTCCAGTGTTTGGCCACCCTTATAGTCGGACTCTTCAAGGACTCTTGCAAAAACCTAATGTAGGAGGACTGGCACAGTGGGATGCAGGTCAGCAGAGAACTTCTTCATTAGTCACTGTAGAGTTGCAGAGCAGTCTCTGGGTAGCTGAGACAGATTGCCATGGCTTAAGCCTAAATGCTAATTTAAATTAAGGATCCTCAGTGTCTTCAGGATTATAAGGGCACAAAGGTGACATAAAGCTACTTTAATACCCATCCCTTTTCTCTCAGCTGGCAGGTCCTATACTACACCTTCTAGGCTTTCTGTGTTTTAACCGCTACAGCAAGTAGGCTTATAGTGGAATCAAATTACTTGGTAAAAATGCAGCTGTTTTGATCTCACTATAAACTAATGTGTTGTATGTTATCTAACTTTGCCCTTTCAGCTGGTGCTTTGCTTCTAATTTAACACTGATGCAAATAAGTTTGATTGGTACTGGTTTGAACACAATGCATGTTTAGTTGGGCTGTGAGCTTTGTTGGTCTGTGTGGTGGTTTTAATTGAATTTGGCTTACCATTCAAATGTAACACACAAAATAAAGCATGCTTTTTGGCAGCTCAAACTCTCACAGAACTGAGATGGCATTTAATTGTATACTAATTACATGAATCCCAACTTCTTGTTTGAAACAGTATATTTGCTTAAGATTTTGAGGCTGTTTTCAGATGACCTCATCATACGTAATCATAGAAAGCATTAGTATTCCATGTAACAGTTGTGGGAAATCTTTATGCTTTTGGGGAGTATTTTTAGTATTAATTTTATAATCAAATTTCAAACTAAGGGAAAATTCTATATTCATACCAGTGTAGTAAGTTATGCTATTTTCTATTGTAATATAAAAAAACAATTTTGGCTTGTGCATTCTCTCCCACTCTGCCTTGTTTGATTTCAGTTGGGCTGTAAAGTGCCCAAGGATTATGGGAGCCATCCAACATTTTATTTCTAGGGCAGACATTTGGAAAGCACATTTCTCCCTGTATTGCACCACTGATTTCTATAATAAAATGTGGAATCAGTGAATAAGGGTTTAAACTTAAGCATACAAGTGCTTATTTGTATAATGAAATTCAGAAATGAGTTCTGAAGTACCACTATGAAAAATCCCAGTACAGACCATTAATAATATACAATATGGTAATAGGGTATTACTTTCCCCGTTTCCTAGCCTTGTTCTTTTCTGTGGTTGCACTGTTTGAAAATGACAAGAAAATTGGTTTGCTACCACTGCCAAATGTGGGGAGTGGGAAATAATATTGATATGATCAGAAGACATGGCAAAGTTCTCCCCAAAACCTTCAGGTTAGGATTCTGCATTTTTTATAATGAATGAATTGAGTAGACAGTAAAATAAATATGGATTTTCTTACTTGCAGCATAAGATAGGAAGTATGTTAGCTTTCCTTCTACCTTATAGGTACTGCAAATAAAATACCCATTTGATTGACTCCTTGAAAAAAATGGGATTTCTCCTTTAGGATTTGCTGTCCAGGCACAGAGACTTCCATTTGCTTAACTATATTCAGGGAAACAGCATGCTAGGTTCTGAAAGAGGAAGTAATGTAGATCTTCTGGAGTGATTGTTAACATTTCCTTGTGACATCTGAATTGAAGGATTTCAAATATTTCCAGGTGAAAGGAAGAATTGGTTCCCCATACTGTTTGTTTTTCAAATTTGGGATTCATTGCAATAAATAATTTCTGATCTCTTATGTAGAGAGAGTTTTGGGAAGTATTTGAAATCTGATAGTGCTGATTATCAGATTGTCACCTGCATAGACCAGCAAGGACTGTTTTAGGATGTGTACATACTGCTTAATGGCTGCTATATTTAAAGTATTCCTAAAGTATTGTACTGTAAGAAAGCATAGTGGCATCTGGAAAAGTGCTTGCTTTGGCAAATACAAAAAGCATTTGAGGCAGAGTTTGTGTTTGTAGCAGTGGCCTTTCCTTCCTGTTTGGTGCTTGAAAAAGACCTGCCTTCTCCCTGGCAAGGCAGTTTGTTTTGCACCTGTCAGACATGCGCTGGCAATACAGTGCAATCCCATTAAGTTGAAACCTGTTCATTTACACTAAAAGTCCAAGTCTGACTTGCATCCTTTCAGTATTTAAAATGCTCTAGTGATTAAACCACATGTTAAACTTTAAGGGCTCAGATGAGTTTTAGAATAACCAAAAATATAGAAATTGCACCATACAAGGCTGCTGGAACAGCTCTAGGTAGTTTCTCAGGCGTGTACTGACTGTCTGGCCACTGGAGCTTTCTTCATGCTCTCTGCATATATAAAGCACTAGTGTAGCAGTATTTGCTTAGCTTCTAATTTTGGTTTGCTTTTTGTGTTTTTCTTTCTCTCTTGGTTGTGCCGTTCTTCTTCCCATGATACTGTGCTCACTCTTTCCGTGCATCATCTGTGATACCCCCCTCTGCTCCGACTACTCAGCTGTTGGTGAAGGGGGTACATGAAACTCTGGTTGCTCAGAGAGTTGTTCCTGCTCTCATTACTCTCTCCAGTGACCCTGAAATGTAAGTTTCCTGACTGTCTTATACATCCAGCATCTCTCTTAATACTTACCAAGAAATAAACATCAGTTTCAATAGCTGTTCCAGCATCAAACTGGGACATTTTGGAAAAGGAGATGAAATTACTCCTTTTTAATTGCAGGTAATATAGTTTACTGCAATATCTGAAGTAAAGACAGTTTTGCAATGGCCAGGCAAAAACCACACAGTGTTAATTTTAAATATGAATGAACGTACAAACTTAAAAAAAAATCACTGTTTCATATTTCAAATCAAGTGCTACTTAATTCTGAAATTTTTTCTGTTTCTGGCCTTAGTAGCATTAAGTCGAATGGGAAAACATTCCCTCTAAAGCTACACAAATTAAGTCTTTTTTTCAAATTAAACTAAAGCCTGTAATATTGAAGTACAAAGTAGTCCAAATGCACAACTGTGATCTCTGTTTAAATAACTAGTACTTCAGTATCTGACCACATTTTTGTGGGTCAACATTCTGATGTAATATTTCTTTAAAGTTGAAGAGGGATGCTTTGCTAATCTCACTAACAGGTTGTTACCAGTAAGTGCTAGAGCATGAACCAAGAGTCATAACTTTTTTAATGTTTTGTGTGGATGACTAAACCAAGAAAGACCAGTGAGTTTGCCTGCCCATCCTCAGTCACAGCTAACCCAGTTCTCCTTCCCGTTTACCAAACCGTTTTTTATTGCATGTTGACTGGTTTACAGCTGACTCTTCGAGGCATGAGTGAAGCCTTAGTTGACAAGCGGGTTGCTCCGGCCCTTGTTACCTTGTCCAGTGATCCTGAATTGTGAGTTTCTGCTTGAGATTGAGTTAATCCTGTCTCTCTTTTGAGCATTTTTTTCTTGGTCTGCTTTTTTTTTTTTGTTTGTCATTGCTAGAAACTAATCCATCTTTAAAGTACTAATTTTGAACTTGCATTATTTTTAATTAATTTAATTTGTAATGTTTAAACAGCTTAATCATTTTTCTCTTTGTATAGCTCAGTAAGGATAGCCACAATTCCTGCATTTGGTACCATCATGGAAACAGTTACTCAGAGAGAGGTGAGAATCTTGTATATCAAACTGTTGCTCAGTTTTACAAAGAGATGAATGAGCTGGACAAGTACAGTAACTTACTGATGATCTCCAGAGCTGAAGAAGCTGTTGATAAATTAGCTTCTCGGTATGTTGGAAAGAAACTGCCAAGTGAAACTTATGATATAAAACTACAAGAGAAAAGAAACGGAAGGTAACTTTTCTTGTGCCAAGATTCAATCTCCCAACTGATTGCCTTCTAAAGTGATTCCCAAATGTAATACAGCAATACAAAATGCAGCATGAGAGAAGTCAGTTGTCAAGTTGGGAATGAGTAAGTTGCATTCTGGGGTTTTAGCGATAAATAAGCTTAGAATCTTGGTAGGAAAAGGTGTTAAATATTTCAGTAAGGCACTGGCAGTCTTCCCCAAGTGAACCCTCTTCATTAGGAGAGTAAGTAAAAAAAAAAAAAAAAAAGTATAACACTTCTATACCTTGTTCATATGCACAGAACTGAGCATAATGTAGAACAGTGATGTTCAACCTATTTTAACATTAAAATGCCATTCAAAGATTAAGAAGCCAGTCAAACATTAAAATCAGAAATAGGCCAAAAGCTGTATTTGTGCCAGTTCCACCTGTGCCATGAACTTTGAGCTCTGGTTGGCACAGGCTTTGGCCAGAGCCACCACATTTGTACAACTCCAGAGCCCAGAGCTGAACATCAGCACTGCTTGTCCCTTCTTCCCCCTGCTGCTGAATTTAGAGAATTCATGAGGAGCTCTGGCAGGCACTCCGGTGATAAGTTGTTCACATGGGCTTTGTGGAGTGTATCTGGCCTGCAGGCTGCACCCACCTACAGGCCACATCTCCCCACAGGCCATAGGTTCAAGTAGGAAGTAGGTTTAAATAGGAATAAGTAGGAAGAAGGAAAGAATTGCTGCTCAGCTAGATCAGCTCCTGACCACCTTGTTCCAACCTGTGGCTTCAAAACCCGGTTCCAAGCCAATGCAAACCAGGTGGCTTCAGCACACCAGCGGTGGTGGGGGGTTTCCTGAGCCCGACCCAAGGCCAGGCAGCTGGGAGCTGTGCCTGTGTTGCTGCCACTCCTTGCAGCCATCCACTCCCTGGCTGGCTGTTTAAATAACTAGTACTTCAGTATCTGACCGCGTTTTTGTGGATCAGCATTCTGCTGTAATATTTCTTTAAAGTTGAAGAGGGATGCTTTGCTAATCTCACTAACAGGTTGTTACCAGTAAGTGCTAGAGCATGAACCAAGAGTCATAACCTTTTTAATGTCTTGTGTGGATGACTAAACCAAGAAAGACCAGTGAGTTTGCCTGCCCATCCTCAGTCACAGCTAACCCAGTTCTCCTTCCAGTTTACCAAACCATTTTTTATTGCATGTTGACTGGTTTACAGCTGACTCTTCGAGGCATGAGTGAAGCCTTAGTTGACAAGGCACATGTGCCATGAACTCTGAGCTCTTGTTGGCATAGGCTTTGGCTGGAGCCACCACATTTGCACAACTCCAGAGCCCAGAGGTGAACATCAGCACTGCTTGTCTCTCCTTCAGGGACAGCTTCTAGCCTGTGGGGAGCTGCACTAGGTCTGGGCAGCTGGAAGCTGAGTTCACGCTGCAGCCACTTCTGCACCACAGCAGGGGACAAAGCGGGGAGAAGTAGCAGCAGTGTGCGTGCAGCTCACGGATGCTTTCTTCCAGAGTAGCTCCCCACCAGCTGGAAGCTGCACCCATGCTGCAGTGAGAGTAAGGCTAGCAGGCAGGGAGAAGAAACAGCAGTGGCAAGGGCGCACAGCTGGTGGCTCTGTGGGCCCAGCACAGCTCCTCACTGCTCATCCCTAGCACATGTACCAAGAATAGGCAGAGCCCTAGGGCTTGAGCCATATATTGCCAGCCCCTGAGCTAGAAAATAGCATTTGATAATCTAGTGCTGAAGTTGTATATAAAGTAAGATAGATGGTTTTGTTTTTAACTTTCAAGTGGTAATTACAGTCTTAAGGAACCAATAATGAAATCTAACTGGGCAATATGTGAATTGTTCCTCTTGTTTTGGGTGTTAAAGCAGATGGTAGATCAAAACTTTTGATCATGTTCACAATTTTGTAGAGTTAAATACTAAGAGCAGTATTGGTTTAATTCTGCATAGTGTCTGTATAATAAGTGGTATAAAAAGCATGTGCTGTTTCCTGCTGAGCTTGCATTCTTCCTGCAATTTCAACATGTTCTTAAATCCTAAAATAATGTGTTTGAGAAAATGTGAGTCATCCCTGACTACTTACTCACAAGTACTTGGAAGATGGATATGTAACTATTTTATAGTTTGGAATTCATGTTAAATATGCATTGAGCTAAGTCCTTGCTCACTATTATAAACCTGCCTGTGGAGTAGAGAGGTGATACCTTGTGCAAAAAATGTCTAGAGGAACTTTACAAAATGTAAAACAAAGTTAATATTGTTTGTTTGTTTTTCAGTTTGAGAGTAGAAAAGATTGCCAGCTTGTACATTCTGGTTTTCTTTGAGAGCCTAAAAATGCTTTTACTACTTTCCAGGTCTTTACTTAATAATATATTCAGAATCCTATCTAATGTTGTTAATGCAATACTTACTTTACCCTCTGACCCTATCACTCCATGTGATTTCCCACTAAATAAAGTATCTGGTATTAAAAACAGTGATGGAACACTTAATACTTTAGCTTCCCCCCCCCCCCCCCCCCATTTTATTAATACTAATAGTGTTGAAAGTTGAAAACAGAATTAAGCAAATGATAGACAGGAGAACAGGTTATATGGGAGTAAATTAAACCAAGTAGGCTACAGCTAATTCTGTATGTCAGTGACCACAGATTACTTATCGGTATCCTGTCTGATATTCCTAAAATGGAGGACACACCATGCAATTAAAGTATCTTGTTGCAGAGAAGAATTTCTACATTCACAGAAAACCTCAGTTTTAAAATATGAATAATTGAAAATTGATAGAACACCAAAAGTGAGTGGCTTCAATGTTTTCTGATGATCAAACTTTTTTGTATTAACCTTTACTTTTCTGTAAAATTTAAGCTACTGGAAAGAGTAAAAATGCAGCTGGCTTCTTTCCTGGAAGACCCTCAGTATCAAGACCAACATTCTTTACATACAGAGATTATAAAAACATTTGGAAGAGTTGGACCTAATGCTGAGCCAAGATTTAGAGATGAATGTAAGTTGTATTCCTTACTCTTTTTTTAATTGTCCCTTAACCTGCACTGGCTCTTACGGTTTCTGGTTTTGGAACTGTGCTCCAGAGGTTTTTGTATTTGATTATCTTACACAGCTTTTCAGTTTTTACTTTGCTGGTTTTATTCTCAGAGGAAAATGCCTACATTTTACGAACTGAAAGTCCTAGTAAATGGAGGGAGTAATGAAAGTGATCATTGAAGCCCATTGAAAATATTTTTACCAACTTCTAATAGACTTAGTATCAAGCCTCAAATTGCTATCTTTTTTTAAGAGCCTTAGATTTGTGATATTCCTAATAAATATCTTCTTTAGGTCTAACACAGATCTACAAGATAAAAGTGGATTTCTTTAGAAAGGAAGAAAAAAGGCAAATGGTTTTATTCACAGCCTTTAAATCTAAGAGATGGGAAAAACAATGATGTCCCTTACCTTAAGACAGCAAAGTGAAAGTAAAAACAGTATTCAGTACACTTCATCATAAGACTAGCTAATAGAATTTGTAGTATTTATGGAGACAACGTGTGGAATTTGAATAATAGGGAATCAATATTGAGAAATATGTTCTGTAAACTGTAATTCTTGCTTATTCCAAAGATATGTTTCTTAATTTGAAGAGCTCATATTTTACTATCATCTTCTTTTAAATATATTTACAACGCAAAAATTAAACCCCAGCTAGTAGTCCTACTAGAAAACCATCATTTACCAGATGGAATACATTGGTATCAGAAGCACCTTATGATCTTTATCATAATAGCACTGTGGCAAATGTTGGTAAAAACTTGCTTTTTTTTAAAGTGATTTATAGTACCGTACATTAACAATTCGATGAATTTAGGTTAGATTTTAGGTGCATTCCTTTTACAGAACAGAATAGGAAGAAAAGCTATTTTTTTTATTCCTAAAGGCTGCTGCAAAAATGACATTTCTTTTTAAATTAATATAAGAAGTAACTTAGAAAAGAGTTTTGACTCATATCCTTACTTTTCAGTTGTTATTCCTCACTTACTCAAATTAGCCTTGGTCAACAACCAGCAGTCTGTGGATTCCAAAAGACTGGACATTGCTACCCATCTGTTTGAAGCCTACAGTGCTCTTTCCTGTTGTTGTATCCTTGAGTTTAGTTGTCTTTTTAACTGGTAATTGTTTTCTTTCTTTTGCTCTGAATATTTGAGATATGAAATAGTAGCTTCCTGTCCTTGTACCTGAAATTGGTTTGAAATAATCTGACTTTTACCAGTACCTTTCTTTAAAGAAAGTTGAGTATAAGTGGGTGCATGCATGAGGCTAAATACATTCTTCACTATTTCCCTTTTATTTTCCAACCTTTTTATATTCTGAATATGGTGTGTGTAGATTGATTCAGTATTTTTCCATGCCCTTTTCTTCATTATTTTAGTTTTTTACCTGTTACCAAAATAGCAGAGGGAATATTGGCACTGTTTGATAGCAGTGGGTGAGACCCAATTAAATTCCAGACATCGGGATTTTTTTTGTTATTTTGTTTTAGTGACACAGGCATATAGTAGACTTTTTCTACCTTCTCTTTCCCTCCCCTGTTATACCCATTTCCAGGGACAGATCTAGGATTTCCCAAAGTGGGTAGTGAAGGAGCAGCAACCTGCACTGCATGTACGGCTGCACCTCTAGTTTCCACCTTCCTCCATCCCCACTAACGCAGGCAGACTGCCACCCTCAGGAGCCTCCATGGACTTTATCCCTAAAACAGGTGAAAATCTGCCCTCTCATTCCCTTTCTGCTTCCCTTCCCTCCTCCCCAGCCTGCCACTGTTGCTTTACCCCTGTTCCAGGGGCAGGGAAAGTAGCAGAGCCTTTTCTGCCCACCCTAGCTGTGCTGCACCAGGAATGGTCTTATCTGGGAATGGGAACACCGACAACATCACAGCAAAAGAATAGTTCCCCCCTCCCTGCCCCATCCCTTCTAGGAGCAGGCATAGAGAAGGGGACACCCCCTGCATCCTCCCACCCCTGTCCATCCCCACTGCTGCTTTCCCTGAGCCCAGCCCCCTTCAACTCAGCTGGAGCAGAGACAGCTCTGGTGCTTCCCCCACCCCCAGCACAGTGAGAAAAGCAACAGTAGCAGGTGTGGGGGAAGGAGGGAGATAAGGATCTTCACCTCCTTTAAAGGCTTAAAAAAATCCCTGGATGCTACTGTGGTGTGGTCCAATCCAAAAACAGGGTGCAGCTGTGCCACTGCACCCCCACTATATCCACCCCAAACCCACTTGTAATCCTGTTCCCAAGTGCACAAACTCCCATCCTGGTATCATCATTGGGTCTCAAGTATTTCCCAGCTATTTTTTCCATTTAGTGTTGACATGGTTTTAGGTCACTTAATCAGGGTTGATGGCCCACTTGACCACAATTAAAAACAAATTCTGTTGCATTTATGGTGACCAACATATTCCCTTG
The DNA here is from genome assembly GCF_030867095.1 of Alligator mississippiensis. NCBI lineage: Eukaryota > Metazoa > Chordata > Crocodylia > Alligatoridae > Alligator > Alligator mississippiensis. The sequence continues at coordinate 125,826,226 of NC_081826.1, forward strand.
AAATTAAAGTAATATCATGTTTGATTGCAAAAGTCATCTGCCTTAACAGCCTTTTTGTTAGTCATTTCAGAGGATTTAATGGTCAACCACTTTTTACCTGGGCTCAGGTGTTTACGAATTGACATGGAACATCTTTCACCAGAGCATGAGGTGAGCAACTGACATATTTATCATTCTGCTTTGAAGTACAAAAGAGAGAGATTTAATTCTTCACCCTAAATGACCGGGATTACTGTAGTTCATGGATGACTGGTGCCAGCTTAGTCGTGGGGGGCACGTGCCCCCCCCAGCAACCAGTCAGCGACTGGGGGAGGTCCCCTGCAGCCAATCTCGCTGACCGGGGGGGAGGGGGTCTCCCCACGGCCGATCGCACCGACCGGGAAGCAGCCACAGCACTCCCGGCCAGCACTCAAGGAGAGGTCACTGGCACTCCCACCTGCCCCCTCCCTGCCCCCTCCCACCACCACCCATTGCCTAAGCATGGAATGCTGGCTGTCAGGGGGTGCACGTGCACCCCCTATGTGTTGCCACTGCTGTAGTTACTAGTAACTTGGCTTAGATTTAAGTTAGAGCATAGATGTTGGTGAAGTTTGAAGGTACTTCAAACAAATTATTTTCTACAATAGAGTATTCCACATTACTCCATAACATCTAAGTGTGTAATCACAAACTGAACTCTTCTAGTAAGGGGAGTTGCTACTATTTACTGTCCCTTAATCAGAAAAAAGATGTGCTGAAATCAGCAGAGAAAGCGTGAAATAGAAAATACCAGAGAATATTGGAATTAGAGAGGGAGAATCAGAAATGCATTCAGTTTTAGTGACAAGTAAATCAAGTCAAGTCAGTCCTGAGGCTGCTGCAACCATTGGGGTACCTTAGATGCTGTAACATCCCTCCTAGGTTAGTTGAGTTGCTTTGCATTATTGGCGATTCTTTTGAACAGAGTAGTCTGGCAGCGCCCATCTCCTCTCCAAGTAAAGATGGCCATTGGCTCGCAGGGAGCTTATCCACCCTTTGACAGGTCTTGTTTTTTGTCCTGCTGGGTGTCCACACACCATCCTCACCCAGGCTAGCCCAGTTAGGGGTGCCGGTTAGTTGCCGACAACCCAACCATGGAACAGGCTGTACTGATTTACATGGTACCATATAGCAGACAAAGAGAGGCCTGGCCTGATAAGACTGACAAGCAAGGGAGAGCAACGACACTGAAAAGGATAAAAGATTATTAATGGAGTGCAGGTTGACATACTTCCCTTGATATAGTCATTTTTGAGCCTTTCATTACCTGAAATTGGAGGAAGTTCACTATAAAGTGAGAGATGGCAACAGGTGACTAGAAGAAGTGGATTGGAACATAGGCTTAAAATGAATTTTGGCTACAGGAGAGCTCTGCATACTTAAATAGTAGATGCCCGTTAAGGGTGGAAATGAATGTAATGTGGTATCTAGGGGTGGAGTTGGAAAATTGATGTTGAGAGACATAATGTTCCTAATAGGTGCTGTATTAAGGGATAGAAGCTTCAACATTTGATACTTCTATAGCTACAGTAGAATAAGTATTTTAATATAGAAAAGATGTATGTTTCTAAATAATTAGGTAACTTCTGTCTAGGAGTAAATTGTTTACAACCACTTGCCTTGTAAACCTACTTTGGGAAATTCTTCAGGTGTATATGGAAGTTTTGTTTGACTACAAATGCATTAGCAATGATTCTGCTAGTTCCCAATTGCACACTTGTCAAAGTTACAGTTTAGCAGGGAGAAGGATGAGCCCCATTTAGAGTCATTTAGGGGAAGGGAATATAATGAGAGCTAATTTTCTTGGGTACTTAGAACTTTTAGACAAAGATGGTTTCCTACATCTGCAGAGGGACTATTCCTGAGACCAAGATGCATAGCTTTGAGTGACAGAATGCAACCCTTGGGAAATCCAAGGATTCTTTATTTTGTATCTGTTACCCAGTACTCAAAATAATTATTCATTATTAGTCATTTTTTAATAATATTTGGTTTTATTCTTTTTGTTTTGCTCATGGGTAAATGTAGATCTTTTAGCTAAAAGGGCATGTGGACTTTGAGGAGATAAAGTTTAAACCGGGGAACTTTCTAATCTTAAAAGGAAGGAACTCGACTGACTACAGAAGGGTTGAGTCAGGAGTGACAGTAATGATCTGAGCATCAGTCAGAGGCTACAGATTTGAACTTCCCTGAACCTAAGTAGGCCTGGAAAAGATCTGTCTGGGTCAGTGTGTTCAGAGCCTGCTTGGATGACTGTAATGACTGTACAGGGTACCACAAAACCTAAAAATAAATGCAGAAACAGTTACGTTGGATTTGGTTTAATTTATTCTCTCCCATTTTATCGCTTTCAGTGATGTTTTTTGTGATGTGAGAATATACCTGTAATTAAAGAATATGTTTCTGAGTGCATTGTTCACACGTGCATTGAAATGTGCTTTTGGATAGAATGAGAGTGGTGGGTTCTTTTCGTAATACAAAGTATGTAGTGATTGGAAATTCTATTAAATTATGGAAAATTTAATGAAATTTTTTTGAGAAAAGATTTAGAACAACAACTTGAATGGGAGTTTCCATTCCTTTCGTGGCGAACAGGAGTGTATGAATGCAGCCATTCTGTGGCCATGAAGTTGACCAGAGAACCATGCAAGGATGCTGGCCCCAGATATGCTTCCTTCCTCCTATGTGGACAGAGAGATTTTAGATATTTTGGGGTTGCATCTGCTGCCAGATCACAAATCCATTCTTTCTCCTGTTTTGTGCAAAACAACCCCCCCCAGAAAACAAAAAAAACAAACCAAAATAGTCATGCCACGTAGCTGTGCTCCTTTGAAAAGTGCAGGATAGCATAATCTAGGCCATAGGTGTCCAACCTGCATCATGTGTGGCACAAACAGCATGGTTAGCCTCTGTGTAGCACACAGCTGATGGAGGGGACAGGCAACAGGGTAGCCTATATGGCAAGGAGCAGAAAGCAAAGCAACAGATAAGGCAGAGAACACAGGGCAGAGAAGTGGCTCAATGGGCAGGGGAAGGGGATTGAGTTGGCACCCAGGGAGGGCGCAGGGCTTAATTTGTGGCACACCTGCCAAAAGGGTTGGTCTTTACTGACCTAGAGAGTTACAAAAGCCAGCTGGAGGGGTTTGGGTTGTAGCTGTGTTGGTCTAAGGACATAGGCAGACAAGGTTCCTTGGGTGAATTTGATATCTTTTATTAGACCAACCCAAATGGCTGGAGAATAGTTATTAAGCAAGCTTTCGGGTTCAAAAACCCTTCGTCAGGCTAAGGAAGCTGCAACAGTTGGTGTGTGCTCTTCCTGGATGGAACGAAAAGTAAAGAAGCCAGGGGCTGGGCTGGGCTGGGGAGTCAGTTGCCAGGCAGATTGTAATGCATCAAAAATCCAATGTCTATGTTTAGTCCATGATCTCTAGTATCCAGCAGGTTGATGAAATGGAGCTCATAGGCTCGTCTCTGGGAAGTGCTGTGTAAGTTTCCCTTGAGGATCAGGACTGAGAGATTGGAGAGAGAGTGGCCCTCCTGTGAGAAATGTGCCCCCACAGGTAATTGAGTGTTTCTGTCTTTGATGGATTTCCGGTGTGCATTCATTCTGGTGCGGAGTTGTTGTCTGGTCTCTCCTACATATCTTCCATCAGGGCATTTGGTGCATTGGATCAGGTATACTACATTCCTGGAGGTGCAGCTGTAAGATCCTGGGATGCTGATGGCTCTGTTGTGGGGTGTAGTAATAGTGGGGGTGGTGGAGATGTGTTAGCAGGTTTTGCATTTCTTGTCCTGGCACGGTCTGGATCCTTTTGGTGTGTTCTGGGCTTGAGGAAGTTTGCTTCTGGTGATGAGGTTGGCGAGGTTCGGTGCTTGTCTGAAGGCTAGGATGGGTGGCTCTGGGAAGATCTTTTTAAGAATAGGGTCTCTTTCTAATATGGGTTGCAATTTTTTGAGGATTTTCCATACAGGTTCAAGGGATGGGTGATGCATCATAAAAGCCAGCTGGTACACTTGACCACTAATGTGTGGACAGCTTGTGTATGGTTCTGTAGTAATCTGAGTGTGCTGTAGCATGAAGTGTCAGCACTGATAATAGTCAGCTCTTGCTCAGTTGCACACTATATTGTACATGAAAATACATCTAGCAAAACATCTTGAACAAACTTAATTACTGTCAGGGAGGAGTGGCTCCATGCTATCACTCATACCATGGCTGTTCTAGAAAATAGCCAGTGCCAAGGCATCAAAGGAAGGAGCACATAGCCATATTCAAAACTACAGCTTTTGAAAGAGATTGGTATGGGGACTGTAGTCATTGCCTGTGATTTGTTTGGAACACCATTACCACTAGCAAGCAAGACTTTGGTCTTCATTGCTGAAGTGAGATCTTTCATGCCCCTATAAGAATAGCCTTTGGAACAGGCATTTTCCCACCATCTTCCACATCCAGAACCATTGAGGAAGGAGAAAAGTGAAAGGTCCTCCCTTTGGTACAGGATGGATGTGTTGCTTAGGAGGCTGAGAGAGTATGCTGCTGCAGTGGGAGAGAGAATTGAGGGCTGTTTTCTAGGTACTGATGCCCACTGATTCAGACCCTCTTTGTCACTGACCAATGAGGAAAAATCTGTGGCTAGCATTAGGTCAGCTGGCTGTGTCTGACCTATCCTGCACATCATCAAGCCAAGACGGGAGGTTCCTCTATAGTATAACTCAGGCTATACACAGACATGTACCTCCCCATAGGAAACAGGGAGTTTTAACTTATCAGATTGTATGGGTACTTTTTTTTCCACCAGAAGATCTTCTTTCTAGTATTATGGGATGCCTGCAGCAGCCTGCTGGAAGACCCGAGGGCAATGGCTGGAGAATGAAAGATAGTGTTAAAGGATTTTGTTTGTATGTTGTGCATTAGTCACCTTTTGGGTTTCAGGAGGGGTACAGGGGCAAAGGGCATGATGGAAACAGCCTTTAATTGCCATTTTTTAACTTTGTATCTCCCTCCTCCCAACCCCTGTGCTTTGAGAACAGGAATACTGTACCACGTTTGGTTTCCTTATTAATTGCTGCCATCTGTGCTGCTGTGTCAGACTCGCTGATGTCAGAGGAAACTACCTGTATCCCCTTTTAATTGGGTTTTTTTCATAAGTAGTATGGGAAAAGTACAGACTTCTCTTGTCACATTTGGATGGGATTTTATTCTGTCCTACAATCTGGGTCTGTGGTCTCTTGATTTCCTCCCAGCACACTGGAGGAGACAGGAATTGTCATAAGCTTGGCAGGTAACTGAATGCAGTGGCCTGGCTACCATAGTCCAAGTGTTCCCAGACAATAAACCATCCAGGGTACCCTAGTTCTATCTTCTTTTTTTTTGCCAGGATAGTTCCATTTTCAACATCTGTCCTGGGCATTGCATGCGTTTTGGTCACAGGCAATTTTTTTTGCCCGTTTCTGAAAATGGGACAAAAGCAGCGCTTTTTAACATAAGGAGTTGCCAGTTCCCCAGCATCCCATGAAGCATTGCCCTACCACCACCCCATACTCTCTCTGGTTCTCTCTCCGTCCCGCCCCGCCCCCACCTTCTCCCTCCACGCTGTGCTGTGGCACACTCAGCTAAAGCCAGAATTCAAATCCTGAATGTACTTCCTAGGGCAGTGTAATGTCTCACTTGAGATTCAGAAAATATGATCTCCCAAGCCCTCCTAGGTTAGTGGTTCTCAACATCATTGGACTTGATGGCCCCCTCTATAACTTTGGTGAATTGAGTGACACACAATTTCCAAAAATAATTTATTTACAGTAGTGCTTACCTCCTGGCAGAGGGGCTGGGTTGGTGGGGTTGGGGGTTGGCCAGGCAGGGGCAAGCCTGAGCCTTGCTTGCCTGCCAATGTCCTCACACCTTGCAACACCCTTCAAAGGATCTGGCAGCTCCACAGGGTGCTGTGAGACCCTGGTTGAGAGTCACTGCCCCAGGGGATGTTGAGTGCATCTCCCCCCTCCATGTTCACTGCCATCTCACTCTTTTACTGTTCATCCCCTATTATCAGGACTATTAAAACTTGCTTTTCTCCTGCATTGCCCAATTTACCTATTTCCCCTTCCTTTTCCTGCCTTGAATGACACAGCCAAAAATGTGATTTAAAATGGCTCTTAGGCCATTCTTTTTTCTGGATTGCAAAAAATCATATTCTGTTTTAACACGTTTCGTCAGTGCTCAGTCCTTTTCCCCGGTAAGCAATAATGCAAGAAGTATGTGATTTGAGACGGTTTTAAAAAATGCTGGGGGTTTTTCTAACGTTCTGCTGCAGAAAAAGAGCCTGGCCATTCAAATGAATTGAAACTCTAGCAGCTATCTATTGTCAATATGTCAGAGAAATTTAAGATGTTCATGTGAGGTGCAACTGTTTCTGCTGGTATCTCTCAAGGCTTCTGCATATAAAACACATTTTTCAAATAGAAATCATTTATTCTTTCAAAAACGTTTGATATTTGGGACAACAATACAAACCCTGTATATGAATATTTCGTGAAATTTGGTGCTTTTGCTCTGTAAGGTACATCTGGCAGTTAATCTGCTCAGTCCGAAAGGTTCTGGTTTGTGGGGTTTTTTAAAATCTGGGTGTGAATGGCTTTTTAAAGAGCACTGCTAGCTTTAGGACAAAATCCTCCGTCTTCAGGGGACTTAAGACTTGTAGAGTTGTTCTTTGAAATCCATTGAGGAGTTTTTACTATTTTTCTTTCAAACTTGCTTTTGAGACCAGTATTATAACAAGTAAAATCCAAGTCAGACATATCAGTAGGCTCCTTCTTTCATGATGCCATGTAAGAATAGTATACTATTTGTCTCGCTCCCAGTACTTTTTTGCAATGGTTTTGTTTGCCCATCAACCACTCAGTCTTACCAAGAGCCTTAGATTTCATGAGTTGGGTATCACTAAGCTGTTATCAGGTTTGGGCAAAGCTTTCTTGTTATTCTGCAGTATTTGAGTACTGCTTTTATTTTTTCAGAGTTCAGAGATTGTCTAAATAGATTTGTGATCAATATTGTAAGCAGTAGATGATATAGTACTGTATGACCAATAGCTGCATTCCTTTGTTCTTAGGCCATTCTGTGGCATATTTGAAAAATGCGTTCAATTAAATTTATGAAGTTACCTTACATCCCAGTTGAAGCCAAATCAAATCCTTGTTTGGGGAAGGAAACTGATATACATGGAATTAATTATTATCCATCTTCTTGAGGCTCTACAGAGGCTACACTTGAATAATAAAGATCTAAAAATGTTTATGTTCTTATTGTGTTAGTCCATGTTGCTTTTCATGGGCAATCCCATTGGCAATTGTGAGCATCCAAGCTAGAGAGAAAGAAAAGGAACTATCCAACAGGTATTATCTGTGAAGTGTTCTCTGGAGAAGACCTGGAGCCCTGAACAAATGCTTTCTTTGTATTTGTATACAATCAGTTATATTCTAGATACTACATATGAGCTTGTATATTTTGTGATTGTGCACTTACGCATTTTGGATCCTTTTTTATCAAGAAAAGACAGCTGTGTGTATTTTCATGTTGAATTTCTGAAGACATAGTTTCATCACTTCTCTCCTTGTGCATTTAAGAGTACTTTGGGGAATGGGGGTTCTTGTCAGTTGAGATGACAGCAGTGGTCGCAGTCCTGGATATATTGTTCCCCACATTTTGGTTTAGGACTGCATGGATGTGTGCGTTTCCAACAGTCACTGCTTATCGAGGCAAGGGATATGTCCATACATGGCACACTGCAGTCCTGGGCAGTTACTTGAGCTAGTGTATGCATTGCAAGTGGTATAACTGTGTTTAATGCAGTGGTTTACCAAGGCTAATTAGCTGTATAGGGAAGCAGATTATACTAATCCAAACGGAACCCAATGCTGATGCATCTGCAGTAGCTTGGAGACCCAGAGTAGTTTGTTCAGACATAGCTCATGTATCTCTGTATGGTGTCCATTGTGCTGTATCTGTGGATACACCCAGCGTACTCTAGAACTTCAGTTACCTTGCTTTAATCTTCAGGTTTGTACCATCCTTTAACATTTCAACGCAGGGGTCAGCAATCTCTTACTAATGCTGGTCACAGCTTGCAATCTGGCCAGCACCATGAGCCACTGTACCCTCCAATGATGGTAAGCAGAGGCTGCAGTAAGGAAGAGAAGCCTTTCATACAGGCTGGAGCAACCGGAGTTGATAGGCAATGCCTTTAGTAAAGTATGGACTGGATTGGACCTTCACAGGCCAGATTTGGCCTGAAGGCATAGGTTGCAATCCTGTTTTAATAGATAGCAAACAAGTTGATATTGGTATTGATAGTGGCTCTTATGATGCAGGCAGCTTTATAGTAATTTGACTAACCAATTCATTTCAAATGCGCTGTGTTGCAAAATAGTCATCACAACTCTTATTACCCAGAAGGAGATAAGTCTCAAATTCTTAAATCCTGCTACCTCAAGAAATAATTTATTTGGGTCCATGTGTTTAGAATCTTGAATCTTTTGGGAACTTTTTAATCTTTTGGGAATGTTATTGGTCATCTTTTGGGACATAATGACTGGTTTCAGCGGTTCCTGGCTTTGTCAGAGACTTTGATTAACTTAATAGGATAGCCAAGAAAAAGTAAAGCAAGGAAAGTCCTCAGTTTTCTATCAGGCTGTGAGCCAAAAAGTTTCAGTTGAGCGAGTTCTATAATAGGTATTAGATAGGTTTACAGTGTCAGTTTGTGCATTTTGACTGATTTGCATAACCGTTTCAATTGCAGTCTAATGTGCTGAAGACCATACTTTAGTGTGTAAGCCTTCTTTTTAGGCCTCTCCTATCGAGTGCATTTTATGATTTGTATAGGAACAGAGGTCTCTAATAATAAAATAGAATCCTTTTTATTCAGCCACAAAGGATTCAGTAAACATATTTGCAGATTTTTTTTCAAATAAATGTCAACATTGTAGAAATAAATATCAGCAAATTAAAAAAATGTCTATAGATTCCCAGATACAGTGGCACTAACAGACACTGTTACAAGGGTGCACCAGCTTAAAGTACCACTTCCTTTCCACAGAACAGCTGTCTTGTGGTGCCATCTCAATTCCTCTTTGCTTTTTCTGCGTGTCGTTTTTAAGGATGATTGTAAGGGTTAATAATGAGGTAAATTAAAAAATATATATTGATTTCACTATTAATGATAGCTCTTCAATGAACAGAAATCTTCATTTGTTGTTGAAAAATGAAGGCATTTCTATCAGATGGGAAATTAACGTGGTGCTTACAACAAAAAGGCAGGTTTGAACCGTGGTAATTATTTTTAAAAAGAAAAGAAAAAACTTTTGTGCTATGCTTGTAACTGCAAAACATTATCAAAAGTTTGCGTTTTAAATGTGCCTGAAAATAATGTAACATTACTTTTAAAGCAAATTAGAATTTCAGATTTAAGCAGAAATCCTAATGTTGAAAACTAAGTATCTGAAGTTCTTTTTTTTTCTCCCTCTCGCTCTGATTTGTGTAGGTTATTTTAAGCTCCATGATAAAGGAGTGCGAACAGAAGGTGGAAAACAAGACCGTCCAAGAACCACCAGGGTAAGATTTCCATGCCTATTCTCTTATGCTGTCAAAGCAGAAGTCTGTGGAGTATTTTCTGAGTGCTGTGCTGTTCCCTAGTCCAGCACTTGCTTCTGTGAATGCTGCATTGACATGTCTTATGTTTAGTGACAGCTTTCAGGAGTTGTATCTATTTATGGTCGTTGCTATATCCAACCTGTGAATTTTCATCTGCTTTGTAGACATGAACTTTTCTCATTATACTTTGGGTGTTGCCTTACTCTCATAACAATTTGCTTTGAAACCAGTGCAATATTTAACTTGTTTATACCTCCATTTTCCCTGTCTGACACCTTTTTCTTTCCCATGTTAAACAAAATAACTTCAACAACATATATTTATTACTTCTTTTAAAGTAATTTTTCAGATGCTTTGAGAATCAGGCCTCAACACCTTTTGAAGCATGTTTTATTATGATGTTATAAACGCACCTGATATGGGTACTCAGACTCAGTTATGTGTGATTATAATATTGCATAATCTAGTTTAGCAAATGAACCATAATGACAACAGAAAAAAATGTGCAGGGTTAGTAGCCCAGGTTTTACAGGCACTTGAAGACTTAATGTCTGCGTTCTAACCAAACTAGCCAGAAGCATGCCTAGATTTCTACGCCCTTTTTCAGTCTTAATAATGTTGTCTGTTCTAATGAATGAAAACCAAATTGATTCTCTCTAGTCATAGATTTTGTGTGTGAAGAAACTCTATCTTTAAAATGTTTAAGGAAGTAATAAAAATTTAAAACTGTTCTTTTTTTGTTTGTTTTTTTAACTTTATAATATGGCTGAAGGATCGTATCTGGGGTAGCAATATCATGTTCAGTTCAGATCTGTTTGCCCCTCCACTACTTGGAGGAGCTCAGCAAACTGACAACATCAAGGGTTTAACTTAATGTAACCTTTCAGAGTTTCATTTCATTCTCTGCACTTCACCTTTTTCTTGTGCTACTTCTGCCGCTGTCTGAGGGGAGAGGAGTAAGCGTGAAGTGGAATCATTCCCAGTGCATTAGTTCCTCAGTGAGTTTCGGTGCGTTTGCTCTGCATAGGGGAATAGCAGAGGATGGATGAGCAACACAAGTGGCAGCAGAGCAGGTGGAGGGGGGGATGAGGAAGGGAGAGGAAAACCGTTGCTGTTCCACTTTGACAAGAATACTAAGTGTTGCCAAAAAGGAATGTGCCCCAAGCTTTCTTCTGTTTTGGGAGAATAGAGGAAAAGGAGGAAAGCAATTGGCGTAAAGCATTGGGAGGAGCAGAATGACACTTTAAAAGATTCGAAGTTCAGAGAAACCCGGAGGAAGGCAGATGTAGAAAGACTGAGGAGAAAAGAATGAGAAATGGAAGATTAATGAGCTACATTTAGAGATGATCATTATGACTTTTGGTGGAGGAGGTGGAGTCTGAGAGGAGAAGACATGGGCCTGTAAGAGATGCTACAAACAGTCATCCTTCAGTCCATGCAACATTACAAGTGTTTGTTGTAGCACCTTTGCCAAGTGGGCTTGAGTTCAGTTAAGTGAGTGTACTCTATTATGCTATCTCCCCCTACACTGTTTTCTCCTTAGCAGTTAGCCAAATGCAGGGTCTTATATCTAGCTTGAGTTAGGGAGATTTTGGGAGTCAAGTCATGCATTTCTTTGGCTCAGTGCTTTGTTGTTTGTTTGGGGTTTTGTTGGGATTTTTTGCAATGAGTGTACAACGTTTTGTTTTCCTGAACTGGCTATGTTTGTATTTTTAGAACTGAACAATAAAAAGAAATGGAGCAGTACAGTGTCCATCTAAAGACAAAGGTGTAAACTGCTGTATAGCATGTCTAAAGAAGGAAACGTGGTGCTGCAGTTTCAAATTTATGACTAAGCACAGTTTAACAAGAAGGTTCCTGTAAGGTTGCAGTTAATAAGGAGGTAACTTAGGCTGCGTACACACAAGAATCTCCTTGTAAAGAAACTTACCCAGAGCTGCATGCACAGACATTTGAATGCTGAGGCCATGAAGAGTGGAAAGCTTGAACTGTACAGCCAAAGACAGGGGCCTGTGCACAGGGGTGACACACAGTAGGTGCACATGTACCCCCTGAGTGTGGCAGCGCACCCTGTACAAAAAGGCACCGCCAACATTGTTGGTGGCACCTGTGAGCGGTCGCCACTCACCACCCCACTGCCGACACCACCAGTGGTGTTTGCGGGTGGTCTGCAATCCCTGCTGGCCATCACTGACACTGCCGTTGGCGTCTAGGGGTGGTCACCAACCCCTGGTCGGTGCTCACCCCACCCACCACGACCGCCAGCAGCATCTGCAGGAGCTCCTCCGCTTACTGCCGCCGCACTCCCACCGCGGCTGTGTCATCGTCGTCGTCGTGTGTGTATCTCCCGACCCCCAACCCCCCAGCTGCCGGTGGCACACATCATTCATCTTGGCATTCGCTGCAGGCTTCCTTAGTCTGCCCAGCAATAGATCACAATAATGCGTAGGGCAGCCCTGATTGACCCAGACTGCCCATGGTCAGCCTGTTGTTTTTCCCTGCAGCATAAAGTGGAAGTTGTTAAAGGGGGTTGTTCTAGAGCAGCAGAGTCCACTGACCAGCACTGTCTCTTGGAGGTGAGGAGGAGAAGCTGGAGGACCATATTCCCTCCTGGAGGGAGGGGGGTGTGATTTAACTCTGGTGGTTCCCAGGTTGTTATTCTCCTGGGGTGGCTATTTTCTGTATACTCGTGTTTCTCCTGAGAAAACAGCAACTTTCCCAGGAGAAACTGAATGTCTATACAAGGCCTAAATTACTATAAAAGATGTTAAGTCCTTAACACTCAGACTTGTAAACCATCATAAACTCTACTCATCTGCATTTGAAGATACCAACATTGAATCCAAGGGGTGATTGTTAAGTGCAGTGGTTCTCAACCTTTTTAGACTCAGCGCACCCCTCCAGAACTGCTGAATTTAGCAGCACCATGTTTGAGAATCACTGGTCTAGAGCCTCAAAGATGAGTACCTTTTTCTTCCTCCTTTCTGATGCTTCATTGGGGTCCCATTGTTTGTTTTATTTTTACCCATCTCTTTTTCTTTAGTTGTACCTGAGGGGGCAACTAAAGAAAAACAGCTGGGTAAAAATATTACCCAGCCACTGTGACTGCTCCTCTGGGGTCTGCCTGCTTCTCTGCTGCTTCTTCCCCCCCCCCCCCCTTCCTATGTTGTTGTTGGCTTTTGTGTGTGTTTTTTCCTTCTTCTTGCTTGGTTTCATGTCTTTGCACCAAAAAGATGCATATAGATGAAAGTGGGGTGCATTTAAAGTGACTATACTTCATGCTGCTTGAGATACTAGCTATTATACAGGGCAGATTTTTTTCTTCAGTAAGCTGCTAAAGTATTTATTGTGTGTTTAGCTTTAATCTCATAAAACTGCCTGCAGTCTTGCACATCAGTCTGAATCTTCTATAAAGTAGGTAAGTCAGGTAGCACAAGGCACTTGAATGAATAGGCCTTTCCCCTCAAATAAAACAGGTTCTAAGAAAAGTTTATGTGCCTCTAGATGGGGATGTTTGCCTTCCTGATTTGAGTAGTAAGGATTTGCTGAGTACCAGCTAGCAACTCTTTAATATTTGGTTGCCCCTCAGAACCGCTTCCACCAGCCATGGGAGCTTGGGAAGAGCAAAGGACAAGCTGGACTAAAAATCACGGCTCTGCAGCCCCAGGTCCACTGTCCTGCCTAGTTCAGGCATTGCCAGGGGAGGAGGGAGGACAGCAACCTGAGTGCCACTGGGGCAGGGGGAAGAGCGTGCTTACCTCCTCCATGGGAGCTGAGTTCGGTTGGTGACCATGACAGCCCGGTTAAGGATCCTGTTTTAGTACTTCTGTAATTCTGAGCTTTGTATTGTAAATCTGTAAAATTTCTGGATTTTATCCATACTATCCATCCTGAACTATTTTTATTGTAAAGTATTCCAAAAGACTGTTCTTGCCTCATCTGTTCTCTATACCAAAAAGTTAATCACCTTGAGAGGGATTTTTTTCCAAGAAATTTACTGGTCATTGCATCTTTTACAAGAACTTGATTACAAAATGTTTTGGAGATGGAGTCATCCTCCAAGAGAACTCCTATTAGTCTTTTCTATTGGAGCTGATTTCAAAAGTTGACAGTTCCATACAGTAATAATACTGATCTGAAATTATACGAAACTGCAGTCAAAAACTTCATATTCCATGCATTTCAGAAGCATTACCGTTATTCACTGTTTTATGTCCTGATGGAAAGGCCCTTTAGATGTAGGACAAAAAATTTCTATCATCACCCTTTTGCATATTAAGAAACAGTATTCAGAAACAAGTTGATTGTATTCTGTTTTACCTGCACACTTGTTACATGGTCAGATTCTGAGCATGCCTCCACAAATGCATTTTCTAGAAGGAAATGATGCCTACATGCCCTTATACTTATAGACAGTTCTCAGACTTGCAACACAATTGGTTCCTGAAAACCATGTCTTAAGTCGAAACATTGTAACTCGGAACCGATTTTCCCATAGGAAACAATGTTATAAATGATGGCTTGGTTCCTGAACCAAGACCTGATACCCTATTTTCACCAAAAATAATCCAGAATTTTGTACTCAATCAATTATAAATGAGTAATATAGCTACATTAATGTATTTATATTGTAAATAGCAATCTTGATTTGGAAGGACTTCTTTGTGGTGATTTTGCTGGACTTTTTGAAGGGCTCTTGTCCAGTCTTCTCAGGAGTCTTGGCTGCAGGTTTTTCTGGAGTCTTGTCTGCTTTCTTAAAGAAAGTGTCCAAGGAAGTTTGGACAGATGTTCTCTAGGGAGATGGGTGACACGGCGAACTTGTTTGCTGGCATGGCATCATGTTGGATCAAGCGTTGTAAAGTTGAAACTGATGTCAAAATTGAAACAGGGTGTCAATTTATAAACTTTGTAAGTGCAAAATGTTGTAAGTCAGACTGCCTCTACGTCCAAACTGGGCTGGAAGTAGGTGGTATCAAAATAGTCTCTTTAAGGAACTACCTCCAAACTATTGTCAACGTTTAGTATGGTAAAAGCTCTGTTATCTGGCATCCCCTGGGAATGGGGGATGCCAAATAACAAAATATGCCGGTTAATTGAGCGGCCCAGGCCGCCACTTCTCCCACCATGTCTGGAGCATCCTGCCGCCCCTCCCACCACATCGCCACCCCTCCTGCAGGCCCCCCACAGCCCTGTGCAGCCTGTTATGCCCCTGGCCTGTGGGGGCTTGGCAGTTCAGGCTGCTTTGCTCTGGGACGTGGGGGCTTGGAGAAACCAGAAGTGCCACAGTGGGCACTTCTGGTTTCACTTTATAAGATGCTGGTTACTGGAGCTTTTACTTTACTATGTTATTTATTTATAATTGCAAGAATCATAGCATAGTCCATCATAATTGGACTCATTTCTTTAGGAAAGATGAAAATGGTTTGCTTGATTAGCAAATTAATGCTCTTCAGTTAGACTGAGGAACCAAATGGGTAGACAGGAGTGCTTTGAGGAGTGTATACGTACAGTGTTCTTACTTTAGAGTTAGCCTTCAGATCAACTCAGCCAGGTTACAGATTACTCTTTAATTGGGAAGGTATATTGAATGATGAAATAGTCTTTTGTTTTATGGAGTTTAGACTAATCTTTGGACAGAAACAAGTGTGTGTGTATACATCTGATATATGACAAATGTATTAGTATTAAATGATACTGATAAACTATTTATAATATAGCTGTTACCTCTTCTTTCCCCTGTAGTGGTAGAAGGTTTGGCAAGTTCTTGTAATTTTTCAACCCTGTTTTCATTCAGTGATTTTAGCTAACTTGTATTGCTACAGGATTATGAAGATGTAACAGTTGCCAGGATGTCAGAAAGTAACTTCCATGGAAGTTTGCCTGTTGTATGCAAAGAATAATTAGCCAGGTTATAGATAAGTGAAGTAAAATATAACGTGTATTGCGTGTGAAGAAACCATTTTGATACCACAATTAGAAGTACTTCCTGTATGGTGAGGATATGCAGTAAGTACACACATGCATCAGTGACACAGCTTCCAATTAATTTCCATCTAAAATGCAAACTGCTGAGAAGTTTGATTGAAAAAAGAGAAGTCTTTGCAGAAAGTTGCACTTGTTTCCTTTTATTTAACCTTCCCTTTTTTCCCTTTTAGCATCAGATATATTTTTGAAAAATCTCTTCAAAAAATAAAATTGACGCAAAATGTTTTATAACTTAAGGGTTACTTACACATATACAAACTTTTTTTAACCCTTTGAAAGCTACAGTTAATTTTGTTATAGCCTACTTCTCTTTAAAGTATTGATTACCTTTTTAAAAGATTACATGCAACCAAAATTATTGATTTTGATTTTGGAGCATCATGCAAGTGCACTCATGAAAAACAGAATTGAAGTAAATTAAGTTACAAGCATTTTGTTGTAATTTTTACATTTTTCTCCTTACATTAAAGTTAATCAGAAACTTTTAGAGGGTACTTCTGTGATTTTAAAATTAAGTTTTATAAATCCTGAGGTTCGTTAATAGACAACTCTTATTGGAAATGATAAATCATTTTGATCTGAGAGAACCTTACCTGTAAAATGAATGTTAAATTGATTAGTGAAAAAGATTTTTTTTTTTAATTTTGTAGTAAGGCTGAGGCCCAAATTGAAGGAGAGAATTTTGTTTTGTTTTGCTTTTTCTTTTTTCTTTTTTTTTTGCTTTGCTTTGTTTGTTTGTTTGTTTGTTTTTTGGGGGGGTTGCATTGCAAACAGCTCATCTAGACAATGAAGTCAAGATGCTGTGGCATCCTGGAGTACCTTGAGATGCTGCGAGGTGTCACGCAATGTTAGGTGTGCAAACATGATTCACAAGATAAACCCAGAGATTTCAAATAGGAATTTATACTGTTAAAACCATTCTGTCCTGTTGTGGTCTTTCTCAGTTCTTTGCAGCAGAAGAATCACTGTCTTATAGGAACTATCAAACAAGGAAAGAAGAATTCAAAATGTGTTCATTCATTTTCCAATACCTTTATTTTCAGGACCCTATTTCCCTGGCTAAACTTTCTTTCAAATTTTATTGAGGCACTGCTTGTCAGACAGCAGTCTTTTGGCTGTAAACAAGTTGTGTTCTCTTCTCAAACTAGTCACTATTTCCTTTCCTTTTTATTTTATTATTTTATTTTTTTACTTTGAAAAGATGGAACATTCAACATTTCCCTGCAAGGCCAGCTTTCCCTGGATTGTGGGGGCTGGCTTGAATTTTTACAGCATATATTAAAACAGTTTCTAGTCCATGGCTAGCTCATGCAGAATAAAGTAAGAAAAAGCTCTGTTCTCTTTGATCGGTCAAATCAAAGGGCGTAAGAATTGTCCTTTGCATCATTGCATAACAAATCCACCTTGCAATAACAACTTGCTAGAGTTTTCTTGGCAGCAGCATATCAGCAACTGAAAGTAAAACATGCCACCTGTGGTTCTCTAACTGTTCTTTAGGTTCCCGCTGACCTACAGAGATGGGTCTCAGTTCTGCTCTTTAAATTTTGTTAAATGATAATTAGAATATTTTTCTATATTAAAGATTGAGGACCTTTGTACTGTAGCACAGAATGTATTTTAAGAAAAAGAACCTTTTCGGCAACCTTTGATTTTGAAAGATTATGGCTCTGACTGTCAGGTCAGCTCTATATGTGCAACACTATCATATGAAGTGGGACTGTCATACAGAGAACACTGAGTCTGGTTTTTAAATTCTTAAATAGGCAGGGAGGCATCTAAATACCTTTCAACAAATGAGCTGGGTTCTGGCATGCTGATTGGACTTCAGAAAGCACCACCACATTTATCAAATTTATAAAATATTGAACTGACTAAAGTATAAGAAATCTTTCCTCTTATTGTAAATAGAATTTTAAGGGCATTTCAACAGTCTATTACTTTCACAAGCAGAACTCTGAGGCCCTTCCAGAAATTTTGGGGCTCTGTCTTTTTACAAAATCTCAAGCAATACAAGTCTGCAATAATAATCTTTCTGTTTAATTCTTTTACCTGTTGAGAATCAGCAGCAATGATAAAATTAGTGTGTGTATAAAGCAGCAGTCCAAGTGATTTTTTTTTTCTTGTTTTAAAGTATATTTCCATTCATGCAAATTAGGAACCAGATTGTAATTCATTGATTCCCTTAGTTTATGGCAGCGGGGGTGAAACCATTGAGTAATTCCTCGAGTACCATTCTGCTACTTGGTTACAGATGTTTCAGTTTGTAGGAAATCAAAGTAGACCTAATCTCCACTCTAATCCAGTAGAACTTGCTTTGTCCGTTCTGATTCGAGACGTTGGTATGATCGGGTGTATGCATTATTCAAGAAGTTTTATATGTATGGATATGGGTGCTATCATGATTTGGGCAGTTTCACAGATATGAATTAGTCTTCTAGAAAATGGGGTATTATCATTTTTGAAAGAATGTTTGCCTTGCTATTTTAATCAAACATGTCTTAATGTAATACAGGAAGTGCAGCACTCTTATTATCTCATCTTCCTGCTGTGACACTTATATTGTTGGTGATTTGCCATGAGAGTACTCCTACGGTGACAGTTCTCTTATTTAGGAAGCTGTGCATTTCAGTACCCTATAAATTCCAGAGAATTGCCGTCTCTTATAGAATTACCATATTTACTCAAAAAAAATCACCCTGAATTTAAGGTGAACCCCCCCCCCCCAAAAAAAAATTTAGATTCTATATATAGAAAATTGATAGATGTTATAATTTTTCCAAGTACAGAATCTAATTGGAGCATCTTAAATTTTGTTACCCTCACTCATTGCTACAGCAGGAAAAGCAGGGCTGGGCAGGTAGTCCTTTGCCATGTGCCCTCCTCTCAGCTTCCTCCAGCAGCCTGCCCACTACCTGCACCCCCCACCCTCCAAAGCCTGCCTCCCCACTGGCTCTGCCCCCTTCCCCCCCCCCCAACCTTACCATCAAATGCAACTCTGGCTTCATTCCCTTCCAGATGACCAAGCATATGGAAGTGAGGGCCCTACCTGGACATGCAGCAGCATTACTGCTGCTGATTAGCTGGGCGAGGTACAGAGTTTCCATGTGCTTCATGCCTGGGTGGGAATTGAGCCAAAGTCATGCTGGACAGTAAGGATGGGGGTCGGGGTGTGGGGGAGGGACTGCAGGGTCAAAGGTAGGGGAGATGCAGCTACTGTGGCTTGGGGCTATAGTCAGAGCCACAGCAGCCAGCGCTCCTCCTCGCCCATCCCTAGCTTTGTACTTGAATCCAAGACAAGGGGCTTCTTTCACCTTGCTAAGTGCAGAGGAGGGGGCTCATCTTGGATTCAGTTATATATGATAAGTGCAACTTCCTCAAATTTGTTGCTGTTTTCACACTACTTTTAAGGTAATTTGTTTGGCCTGCTTTGCTCTTTGGAATCAGCTTTGAAAGAATGAAAGACCACATCTGTCTATTGAATTTTGAAGCATTTAGAGTTGATACTTTTAGTGGAGGGGAGGGAATAAAGGAGTGGCTGTTTCTCAGGAAGGCATTTGTTCTCAAAGCTTATTGCTAAAATTTTAAGCTGATACTAACAAGACATCTACAGAGAGTCAGATACGTTTCTGAAGGCATTCTCAGGTTGTGTATTGGGACTATACTTGGAAGCCCCTTCCAGCACTGTGGTGTTTTTGGGGGTTTGTTTTTGGGTTTTTGTTTGTTTGTTTGTTTTTGGCGGGGGGTTCTTTCTGAAACAATGGATGGTAGATAGTCGGTCTGTAAAGTATATTTCAGTTAACCAGCTTTCCCCTTGAGTTTGTCATTTTCAAAGCTAACCCTAAGAGCCAGATCTTTCAGGGATTGTTTTGTTTTAAGACCATAAATGTGTTGACATGCAAACTGCTTATTAAACAGCAAACAACAGTATTCTTTAGGGGTTTAGTTGTTTTATGTAACTTCTCTCTTTATAACTCTCTCCTAGCTCAATGTCAATTGCTGCAAGCCTGGTGAGTGAAGATACAAAGACCAAGTTCTTGAACAAAATGGGCCAGCTGACCACATCAGGTGCCATGTTGGCTAATGTGTTTCAGAGGAAGAAGTGAAATGGGAAAAGAAAGTCCCAGTAAACACTAAGATGGACCTCATGCAGACTGGTTCCTTGTACTTGAAGTACTTGCCTTTTTATTTCCTCTGTCTTATGTTCTTGTAGTATAATTTTATTCTAACCTCCAAAGATATTTGCACTGCTTTTGAATATCGCTGTGTATCTGTTCATTTTTTGGGTTAACTGGTTGAGAGAGAACTGAATTCATAGTCTGTACCAAGTCCCTGTTCTGCGTTTGTCTTTCCAGCATATTTTTTTTATATAGTGAAGGGTTTTTTTTTATTTTCTGACAAGATATCAGCAAGTATCTGTATTATACATGGAGCTATTACAATGGTACTTAAAATAATGTAAATTTGAAGTCATTGTCATGAAGTAATAAAAGTGGAGATTACTTATGTATTTAAATTATGAAGGTGTAATGCAGAATTCTTTTTACTGTGTTTCTAATATGACAAGGAAGGGGCCACCAGCACTTGTTTCTGCTGTTAGGATTGTGTTTTTGTAAGTACTGTACATCTCAAAGCCAGAGGAATTGCAGCACATAACGTATGGAACTGCTGGCACTGCATCAGTCCACAGGAAACTCTCAGCACTTCGACTGTTTCAGTGCATATGTTGCAAGTGCTGTTTGAAATATGCCAGATGAACATTTTGCATCTGTTGTCTTCTTACTTTAAAGCACTTTAATGATTAGTCTACCTACTGGAAGGCACATCTACTAAGTAAAGGAAACAGTGGTAGAGACAAATCTTGTCAAATGGTTAATGTGGAAATGGCTCCTTGTTGGTTCTGCAGATTACAGCCAATACACTGTACTATACATCTCTGTAGACAGAGTAACCCTTAAACACTCAAGTAGATTCTGTGGATATGTATGAAATCTGTGCACCAACTTTCAGAGAATTGCAGTATCTTTAAAAGTGGTATCTTTAACAAATACTAGCTTTTTTAATAAGGAAGCGTAGACAAACAAGTGTTTCACAACCAAGTCTAAACTTTCCCTGTTAGCGGACACTTTCCTTGGTCTTTGTTGATAAGACCTTCTGAATGTATAACAAAGCACATGGCATCAAATTGATGATAATGAAACAAAAATGTAAATGCAAAAGTGAAACATTTCCTGTAAGTGTCACAATACTCCTACAATTGGAAATGTTCACCTCTTTGGGGAAGCGCAAGGAGAGGGTAAGTAGCAAAAGAATAGTTTTCTGAAATATGGATGCAGTGCTTAAAGTATTTCCCATACATGTAGTTGATAAAAATGACTAATACTCCTAATTGCTTTGTGTTGCCTAATGGCACTGCATATACAATTGCCCAACTTCTATTGTGCGAGCCTGCTGCACAGGTCCTTTTACACTGCAGACAAGCATCTTTATCAAGATTACAGATGGCTATTACTTCCCATCGCTTGTTATCCTGAAATAACTGTGCTTTTAGCAGAGTATCTGACTGTGAAATGGAGACATTTCTAAGACATTGGAAGTAACTGACTTTCCTCTCAATTGTTGTGTTATAAATAAAAAAATTTGCATAATTGTCTTGTGTGTTTATTTGTCGTAGTCTCCAAGAAATATTTGCCTCTAAAAGGCTGCAAAGGGGCAAAGTCCAACTTGCAAGGGGATTTCTACAATTGTTATTCGCATTTCTATAAGGTGTGCACTATATGCAGAGAAATACTTAGTTGGCAGAGTGTGCACAGCATGGAAGAATGCATATGAAAGCAGGAGTAAGCCGAGGAGCTATGCACTGGACCTAATTTTTGAGAAGGGCATTTCGCTCTGGTGTGGAAAGCCACATTTGCAATAGCAGACTGAAAGGTAAGGGGTGCAGTTGGAAAGGTCCCAGATAGGTCCTATTTGTTAGCAAGCCTCAATCTTGTTTTCAATTGATGGTTAGTTCTAAGGGCCTAGACACATGATACACTAATGCTAGTGAAATTTTAATTAGTTTTATACAGTGGTATCCATACTGGATAGGGAACCAGCTCCTCAAAGGGTAACTCTTGCAGTGGGTGCTAGTACAGTGACTTGTCCCAAAGTATAGGGAAGCCTGTAATAGCTTGTTTGCAATGAGCCAAATGGCTGCTGTAGAATGGAAGCAGCCGTACAACTGTTACACTAGTGTGAGGCAGAACGGCAGCAGCAGAGGAAGGAGAAGGAGATCAAACTGGGGCTGCGAATCCCACTTCCCTGCGCAACAACATGCCCCACTGCCAAAGAAACCTGTGTATCCAGAATCGGGCTCCTCAGTCACCTGAGGACCCATCGAGGCTGACGGATGTCATCCTCAACTCCGAGGGACTGCTGACGAGTGTGGTTTTGTCACTGGTCTTTGCAGCAGTAATTCTATACCAGATTCTGGTACTGCCAGCAAGGCAAGGCTTTGTCAAGTTCCTGTTCCTTGTTTTATACCAGTGTAAACATAGCATCTATACAGGTTCTAAGACTAGATAGCTGTGATGATACTGGTGTAACTGGAGTCACAGTGGAATGTTTGTGAATGGTGAGAAGTGACAGCCCTCAATAGACCGTTATCTAATCCACTGATACTGACCCCTCCAACCTGAAGGCTGAATCTGATCCACAGGGCTCTGTCATCTGGTCCATGGGGTTTCCCACAAGTCCAGAAACTTGATGGTGGAGAAACAGTGCCTGCCACTGCTCCCCTACTGCCAGATTTCCAGACTCGTGGGGAGCTCCCTGGACTGAATGACATGGTCCTGTGCAATGGGGAAGGATCCAGCCCATGGGGCTATAAGGTTGAGCACCACTGATTTAGTCCAAGATTGATTAATGATACTATGAATTTTGTATATATTGCTGTAAGTAGGTTAGAATTTATGCAAGACCTGGATTTTGGAGTTGAGACCCTTAGGAGTTGACCCCCAATGAAAAAGGCTTGCTTAGATATGAAATGAAAGCTTGCTTAGATGGGAAAACATCCTGGTTAAGCAGTATTTTGATGGGAAAAAAGGAGGAAATTGATTACAGTTAATGTTAATTATCTACCATGAAGGGAAAGTAATTGATAAGAGAAGGGGGAAGTATACATGTCAAATATGGCTAGTATGCTTATGGACAGCAAAAGGGAATTTGTTTTAAATGCAACAGGAACAAAGCATTCCTAACTATGGTTACAGGGATGTTGCTAGAGGAAAATGATAAAATGGTCCCCCAAAAAAGGTAGAACATGAACAGGAATAGTGGTGATGTTTTTTCTTCAGTTGAATCATTATACTTGCATAGAAGTTTTCTATTTCAGTATTAATTAGCAAACGTTAAAGAATTGCCAATATGTGGATGTATTTTAAGTCCGTGAGGCTGGATCTCTTGCTAATACTAATATTAAACTAACTTTTAAAAATACTAATATTATTAAACTAACTTGTAAAACTAATTTTAAACTAACTTTTAAAAGAATTGGCTTTGGTGCTGCCTGATATATTAGTATTGATTTTTAACAAGACTTGAAATGCTGGCAGGTTTCAACGTTCTGAGGCTTTTTGTAACACTACAAATGTATGTCTCCCCATAGCCTAGCTAGTCACCTACCTGGTTTGCAGCTGCATTGTGAGCTGCCTTCCACTGAAGAGACTACCTGTATTCTGGACAAGTGGTACGTGGGAATCTCCAAGGGGAGATCCCTCCCCAAGATTAACTTCCCTTGAATTGAACGTGAGGGGACTCAACCTGGTCCACTCTAATCCTAACAGTTTTTGTAGAGGAAGAGTCGTGGTTATGGTATCACTTGAAACAGCTCTGAGGTGTTTCATGTACAGTGCTCAACGTGGTAGTGAAAGGACTCCGACAAGTTCGATCTTTATTTGAAATGCTGTGTACTCAGTACTGCCACTTGCAGCCATAAGGCACATTGTGTATTCAGAACTACTGTGAAATTCTCCAAGTACATAGAGATTCCTGGTGTCAGCCTCCAAATCAGTCCACTGCACCTTGTGTTCAGGACCCTGTAGGTTGTTACACTAGGCACAAAGTCCAGTCACAATGCAATTCTCTTCCACTACAAGAAACTCAGAATCAGCAAGTCCTGGCTGTTAGTATCCTGTTGAGTCAAGGGGAAGGAACTTTTCACTTCCCAAAGGCCAGCACTTCCCAGTAACTCCAGTAGGAGTTTGGGTCAGCTGTGTGGTAGTATTTCTCTTCAGCACATCTTAAATCACTATTACTGTTAGAACTTGGGTAAGATAAAGAGTGGCTATAGAATTACTGAATTATTGCATTAAAAGTAGTGATCAAGGGTACTTCTTGTTCCTGGGGAATGTCTGGTAGTGCTGATTGGTAACTAATCCCTGGCAAATGCTCTGCAAAGAAATAATTGCTGTTAAATTAGGGAGAATTAAATGTGGGTTCTTTGTAAGTGATAATGAGGAGGGTCTTCTAGGCCACGTCTAGACGAGTGTGGCTATGTGGTATGTGCCACCGCACATTCAGACATTCCCCACACTGTTACCTTGTGGGGCGGGGCTGACCCCAGGAGATTCCAGAGTCAAAAAACCCACATGGAAAAAAAAGCAGGACAGTGCATGCCACCCAAAACCAGAGCCTGGCAAGCCAGAGCCATACTGCTGCCCTGTTCTGACTGCTGGCCAGGCTCCCAGCTGCAGGAGTGCCATGGCTGCAGTTTCCCCAGGACCCCAGGTAAGGCTCTGGGGCCAGTACAGTTGCTGGCCTCAGCCTCCCCTAACCCACCTGAGGTAACCTGCTGTGCACCAGAACGCATGTGGCACAGGCGTTCCGCAGAGGCAAGTAGCAGCGATACCAGCTGTGTTGCTGCTACTTGTCTCCAGGGAACCAAATGTCCAGGCTTGTCTGGACATGGCCCTAGAGGCCAGATGTACTGCAGTATTTGGTCAAACTGAATCATCTCAGGGATGTTCGGGGCACGTGTTTCAGTTTTTACCATTTGGCTAAGGTTACATCATATCTTATGCATCTTTTGTTTTATTTTTTCATTTTGTGCAATTGGAAAAAAATACGGTTGGACGACTAGATTGCTCTAGGGGTTTACAGCTTTCACCACCTTTGGGTTGTTGGATTTAAACCAGCCCAGGTTAACAACCATTGGGCACTGACAGACATGCAGCTTCCTCCTTTGTGGGAAACCATGAGTTACAGCGTTCCTCCCAACTCAACAGAGTTTGCTTTTGGGTCTGAGGTGTTGGAGGATCGAGTTCCACTTTGAAGCGGCTGTGTCTGCAGCCTCTCTCTCCTAGCACCATCCTTCCACCCCTCCCTCCCAGCTCCTGTGCTGTCTTTGGGATGGGACAGGACAAGGGAGAAGGGAGGGGAGGGAGCTTGGGCTGGGGCTTGCCCAGCCTACACTGGAGGGTGGGGCAGGGGAATTGGAGCCCTTCCACCTGCATCTCCCGCAGGGGGGCTGGAGAGCAGGGTGGCTCCAATCCACCCACCCCACCTTCCAGGCCAGGCTGGGCAAACCCAAAATGGATCTCTCTCCCCTCCCTTCTCCCTCTCCTGTTCTGAAGACAGCCCCAGGGGTGGGGCTGAGCTGTATCAGCCCATCCCTGCTCCTGGCTCACTGACAGATGTTCATGAAGGCACTCTACTTTAGAGAGCCTTCATCTGAACCCTCGTGTAGCGAGGGTTTAGATTGCCATGCAATCGGGCACCTTTAAAGCACTCTGCTGCCCTGCTCTTCTGCAAGGGCAGAGCTGGAGAGTGCTTTCAATGGGCTGATCGCATGACAAATGTAACTTCTGCCTGTGCCCATTGTTACCACCCAGTGTCAAATGAATTTATAACCTCAGCTCTTGCTCTTGTTTACTAGTATGTTGTGCCTCATTTCTGACCTGGTTGCACCACTTTCAAGGCATCTCAGCATGACAGGACAAGGAAAGTCTGCTTACTGGTGTAGTTCTTCGGTAGAGGATTAAAATTGAAACCTACTGAATGTTATCTGTCTGTCTTCAGTTTCAGTCTCTGGGGTCATCAAACTGAATGTTATCAGTTTCAGTCTAAGAGGTCATCAAACTGATCTACATAAGGAGCACTGAAAATAGTAAGTTAAAAATGAAACATTGGCTAACATTTCATGCCAGAACACTGAGACGAACACTGAAATCATAACCGTACCTACCTAAGTGATAACTTCATCAGGAAATGCAGGCTAATATGTTTTTTAATAATCATTGTATTAACAGTGGCTGAGTAGTTGTACTGTTTTTGCTGTTGATGTTCTTATTGTTACTTTAAGAAAGTTGCAAACTTAATTATACTGACACGTTCAGTTCATAGGCACTTTTTTGTTGGTTTGTAGATGAATGTTCAGTGTAAGCCATGCCATGGATTGTTTATTCTAAAAATTGTTCAGCTGTAATGGAAATGTTTTTCATGTTTAAAAATCTAAAGCAAGTTGGACAGATCGTACTGTATAGAGCAGCATGCACTTCACAGCAAAAAATAAAAATAAAACTTTTCAGGCAGAATTATTTGTTATTAAATAAAGTATTAATTTAGCTAATGAATGCGTATTGTAGTATGGACTGTGCAGTTTGCAGCCTCAAGTGCAATTTGCAAGCCTTGTGCTAAACACTATCAAGTCAAGTCAGACCCAAGGCCACTGTGACCACTGAGTCACCTTAGAGTGCCTATACAGGCAGCCCTCAACTTACGACTTTTCAAGTTATGACAAATGGCATTTACAACATTTGTAAATTGACACCCTGTTTCAAGGTTCCTACACGAGTTTTCCCTTTACAATGGTTGGCAGATCAATGCCCATGCAGCGAGGGATTGATTGGGGCTCGGGCTGAGACCGGGGCTAGGGCAAGTGCTGCTTAGGGAGGGGGTGGGGCAGCTTGCGCTGCTGCACAATGCCAGTCCAGGAACTGCATGTCCAGCTCTCATTGCTGTTCCTGCCACCAGTCCAGGAGGACATGGGGCATGTGCCCCAGGATCTGCATGGAGCCAGGGCTGTGCCGAGCTGCACTCAAGGCAGAAGGTGCTAGGAACAGGGGCTATGCTGCTTCCGAACAAGCAGTGCACAGTGGCCTCCCCACACCTCCTAGACAAGCAGCAGCTTCACCCCAGGTGGGCGAGCAGCGGCAGGGCATGTGGGAAGGGGATGGTCGTGTACCTCCAGATTGGGGCACGGCAGGTGGCAGAGTGGAAACTATTCATAGATTCATAGATGTTAGGGTCGGAAGGGACCTCAATAGATCATCGAGTCCGACCCCCTGCATAGGCAGGAAAGAGTGCTGGGTTTAGATGATCCCAGCTAGATACTCATCTAACCTCTTGAAGACCCCCAGGGTAGGGGAGAGCACCACCTCCCTTGGGAGCCCGTTCCAGACCTTGGCCACTCTAACTGTGAAGTTCTTCCTAATGTCCAGTCTAAATCTGCTCTCTTCTAGCTTATGGCCATTATTTCTTGTAACCCCCAGGGGCGCCTTGGTGAGTAAAGCCTCACCAATTCCCTTCTGTGCCCCCGTGATGAACTTATAGGCAGCCACAAGGTCGCCTCTCAACCTTCTCTTGCGGAGGCTGAAGAGGTCCAGGTGCCCTAGTCTCTCCTCGTAGGGCTTGGCCTGCAAGCCCTTAACCATACGACTGGCCCTTCTCTGGACCCTCTCCAGGTTATCCACATCCCTCTTGAAGCGCAGCGCCCAAAATTGCACGCAGTATTCCAACTGCGGTCTGACCAGCGCCCGATAGAGGGGAAGTATCACCTCCTTGGATCTATTCGTCATGCATCTCCTGATGCACGATAAAGTGCCATTAGCTTTTCTGATAACTTCGTCACAATGCCGACTCATGTTCATCTTGGAGTCCACTAGGACGCCAAGATCCCTTTCCACTTCCGTGCCTCCAAGCAGGTCATTTCCTAGGCGGTAGGTGTGCTGGACATTTTTCCTCCCTAGGTGCAGCACTTTTCATTTCTCCTTGTTGAACTGCATTCTGTTGTTTTCTGCCCATATGTCCAACCTGTCCAGGTCTGCTTGTAGTTGTTCCCTGCCCTCCGGTGTGTCCACATCTCCCCACAGTTTTGTGTCATCCGCAAACTTGGACAGAGTACACTTCACTCCCTCATCCAAGTCGCTGATGAAGACATTGAAGAGTATCAGTCCAAGGACCGAGCCCTGCGGGACCCCGCTGCCTGCACCCTTCCAGGTTGATACCGACCCATCCACTACGACTCTCTGGGTACGACCCTCTAGCCAATTCGCCACCCACCGGACTGTGTAGTCATCCAAGTCACAGCCTCTTAACTTGTTCACCAGTATGGGGTGGGATACCGTATCAAAGGCCTTCCTGAAGTCTAAGTAAATGATGTCAACCCCTACTCCTGTGTCCAGGTGTTTTGAACCTGGTCATAAAAAGAGACTAGATTAGTCAGGCATGATCTACCTGCTACGAACCCGTGCTGGTTTCCCCTCAGCATAATTTTTCCTGCCGCGCTCTCGCAAATGTGAGCCTTGATAATTTTTTCAAAGACTTTGTCTAGGATGGAGGTGAGACTGACTGGCCTATAGTTGCCCGGGTCCTCCTTCCTCCCCTTCTTGAAAATGGGGACCACATTGGCCCTTTTCCAGTCCTCCGGGACCTGGCCCATGCGCCATGAGCGTTCAAATATTCCCACCAGTGGCTGCGCAATGACGTCAGCCAGTGCCTTCAGCACCCTCGGATGGAGATCATCCAGGCCTGCCGACTTAAATGCATCCAGTTCCCATCTCGGGGTCTACACTTGTTAGTCTGGCATCCTGCTGCTGCCTCTCTACAATCCCAGTGAGAGACTTGTCTTGACCCTCGCTTAGGAACACATAGGCAAAGAATTCATTGAGGAGTTCAGCCTTGTCCCCCCTGTCCGCCACCAATTGCTTCTGCCCATTTAGTAGAGGGAGCTCTACTATGTGGGAGCTGCAGTGAGTTTTTGGGTGGCACACACCTTATCCCCTATGCCCTGCTGCTGCTCGCCCAGCTCGGGTGAAGCTGCTGCTTGTCCAGGAGGCGCGGGGAGGCCGAGTTGGCCTCCCCACGCCATAGTTGACCGCTGTGTGCCACTTGTCTGGAGGTGGCGCAGCAGCTCAGTCCTGCACTGGCTGGACAAGTGGCAGTGGGGCATAGCCCCCACTCCCAGCGCCTTCCGCCCAGAGCTCAGCCCTGGCCTGACCTGCCCCCATGCGGAAGCAGCGGTGAGAGCTGCTGGACAAGCCGCCATGAGCAGCTCCTGGACTGGTGGTGTGCAACGGCACGAGTAGCTCCACCCCCTCACAGGGCAGTGCTTGTCCCATCCCCAATCAATCCCTTGCTGCTTGGGCACCATCACATTTCCTGTATCAGCATCCCAGTGTTTAAAAATGGCAGCCAGGGCACTTGAACTAAAGCTTGTTTGCATTGTGGGAAGCTCCTGGAGCTCTTAACCCAGGGGTGGGCAAAATGCGGCCCACAGGCTGGATGCGGCCTGCCAGGCCATTCTGTCCGGCCCGTGGGACCCCTCAAAAATTTAGAAAATTAATATTTAGCTGCCCCTGGCTGCCTGTCATGCGGCCCTCGATGGCTTGCCAAAACTCAGTAAGCGGCCTTCCGTCTGAAATAATTGCCCACCCCTGTCTTAACCCCTGGATTGTCGCTACATTAACATCTTAAAGTGTTTTTAAGCCCTTGTTATGCAGTTCAGTTATGCCACTCCGGGGCAGGATTACCTCCGATCCACATCACCCGGCTCCTGTTCCACTAAGGTGTGGTCACTCGCCACAGATGTGCCACTGAAGTTGAAGTCCTCCAGTATCCCAGGATCTCTCTCACCCCAGCCCACAGAACAGGGATAGGAGCCTGTCCTGGGTCACCAGCCCTGTAGTGGCAACTCACAGCTACAGCTCCTAGTCCTGCCCCTGCTCACCAGGCCTCTAGTGGGAAGTCACAGCTGTGCAGGTGGAGGACAGTCAGAGAAGGTTTCTAGACTAAGGGTATGACTGCTCCTAACTCCAAGCTAGCACTAATACCCATCAGTATTTCTGCTGTCATAGCGTAAGGTGTAACAAGGCCCTAGGATTCCCTGTTTTGAACTGTTTAAGACCCAAGGCAAATACCTGCTCCCTTTGTTCTACGCCTGGGGAAATTCCAGTCCTTCAAAACCCTCCCTCTTCTGCAGAGAAGTTAGAGAAAACTGGCTTTATCTAGGATGCAGTAACTCTTGTGTACTTCTCCAGTCAGACCTGTTCAGGTGCTGATAGTCGTGAATGATCAACCTACTTGTGGAAAGACACATTACTACCACTCCCCTGCCTCCTCAGCACAAGGAGCACGTAGCAAAAGGCAGATATGTATAGGTACATAAAACTACACTGGCATTCATAAACTACAGGAATAAGGCCTCCAAATGGTTATATCCTCATTGTACAGATAAGAGACAAAGATTAACAGGAGTTGAAGCAAAGGTATGGATTTTATTGCTACAATCTGCAGTTCAAGGTCTTATCTCTAGGGCCGTCACTTGACCTCTTCACTTTTTAGACTAAAAGTTTTTTTTGCTGTTGTTTTTTGGGTTTGTTTTGTGTTTATTTTTCTTTTTTAAGTAACAGGTTGAATAAACATGGTACATTTTACATGGGAATTAGTCTTTACCTACCAAAGCTCCTGAAGGATAACAACAGACATTTTTACACTGCTGTTGTCAGGACTTCATTTTCGAGTTGCTTCAAATTTTTAATACAGGGTGCACTTTTGTATTCCTATTTTAAACCTGTTGGTATCCACGTATAATCTCAAATCCTTTCTCTAGGAAGGAAGGGAGATAAAGGGAAGATAATACTCATGGTAAAAGTGAGAAGTTGTTTTTATAATTTAACCTTTCAAAGCATGAAGGTTTACAAGGGGCGGGGGCGGGCAGTTAACAGATGGAGTGCTTCTGTCTGTGGCTGAGGAGCAAAGGTGAAGGCCTATCCCTTTTCTAACAGAAAAGCACCTTCAGCTTTACTCCAATGTTTTCCTTGTTCGGTTGGGTTGAGACATTTCAACCAAATTCCAGCATATAGGACTTCTTTGTTGTAGCTTAACTTTTTTACAGCTCTTCCGTCTCTTTCCTAGAAGAGAGTCCATCTGAGTCGATAACCTAGCTTGTCTGCTGCTGCAAGAGATATGTACCGTTGTGAGAAACTATGGTTCTCACCTGGTCAGCCTCAAGCCACTTCCTGTCAAGTTTCCTTGTGAATCTAGCTGCAGTTTCCCCTGCTGTGTCCTTTTGTTTCAAGCACCTCTATCTTATGTAACTTGCATTAAAACATGATATTAGTATACTCAAAAGTGAAGTGGCGGGGGGGAAGCATAATCCTTGAACATAACACTTTTACCTTTCTTTGACAGAAGGGAAAGGAGACGTTGTTAAAGGTTTCCAAAGCCATAATTTACCTGAGTCCTGCTGCTCCTCAAATGCAAGTTATCTGTTATTTTTGTTTTAGCCTCTTTTCATGTATTATTATTCTAATCACAGTGCCTACATAATGCAATCCAAAATTATTTATTCCACATTTAATTAAAGATGTTGTGTAGTTAATTGATAGACAAGTATATGAGCCACTGTCTAGAGCACAGTAACATATATCCCAGCTCAAGCAGCATTACAGCCATGTTCAACATTTCTTGGTTTTATAATCTTACCTCTGTGTAACCCTAATATGGCAATAGTCTTGGAGAGCAGTGACTTGTTCACAACTTTGAATGTAGGCATGGAACAGGAACTAGTTGGGAAATCTGTCGGAGGAGGAGGGGGTTTCACTCACAGTGGAAACTTATTTTTTTATTGAAAATTTTCATTGATGTCTCAATGGAAAACGTCAAACTTACAGTGAAAAAGCCAGAATAGATCTCTTCAGAAATACAGTTGCAGTGCTGCAGACAATTTATTGTTCAGGTGTCTTTCTGCACATTTTCCTTTCTGGGTTTTACTACCAGCCAGACTACATTTTCAGGATGGACCACTGTCTTGCCTTTGGCTGAGTTCCTGTAGTATATTTATGGAGTCCCAAGTCATCATGTATTATGGAAAATGTAATCTGGTTGAAGCATTCAGACTACATAGAGAGGAAGCATCATGGGAGGATTTCTGAAATGTCAGTTTTCAGGTGTTCCATTTTTTTGATGGCTTTTCTACAGAAAGCAGATTTTTTTTTTTCCCAACAAAGCCCTGAAACATTGAAAACCTGATTTCCTGTCTCAGTTGTTTTGTTGGGGAATTTTTTGCCAAAACCTGTGAGAGAAAATATAAATGGCTATTGCAATTTAAGCATTCATCTTTCTTTTGTACATTTGCCAGTTTTTATTTTCCAATGTCTGTGATCTGATTTCATAGGGCCCATTGCAACATACATAATGAAGTCAATAAAATACACGCGATCGCCTCAGTGGATTTTGCCTCAGGCTGTCGTGTTGTGTACTTAAAAGAAAATTACTTTAAGGAAATAATCAGGTTGATCTTCATGTGTAAGTAATTTTAGCCAAAAAGGAGAATGCTCTAGGAATATGGAAGAGCCTGAATGCAGGAATTAATGAGTCAAGTGTTTTGCCATTTAGAGCAACCTAAAGAAACCTTTAGAGAAACCTTTAGAGAATCCAAACCTAAAGAAACCTTTAGAGAATCCAAGGATGAGGAAGTAGAAGGATTGTGGGTTAGGCTACATGGGGGGCAAGGAGAAAGGGATTTGGTGGTAGGGGTCTGCTACAGACCCCCACACCAAGGGGAAGAAATAGATGTGGGGCTCCTGAGGCAACTCTCGGAGACCATAAAAGCTAAAGAGGCTGTAGTCATGGGGGACCTAAACTACCCGGACATCTGCTGGGAGTCACAGACAGCAAAGTCCCACCGCTCACGAAGGTTTCTAACCTGTGTACAGGACCTCCACCTGACACAGGAGGTACACGGTCCCACTAGGGGGAATGCCATACTGGATCTGGTATTGGCAACGGGGGATGACATGGTAACGGACCTCCAGATCGGTAGCCATCTGGGGGACAGTGATCACCTAATAATAGAATTCACCATAAGACGTCGAGTGGGTAAGGTAACTAGTAAGGTGAAAGTGCTAGACTTTAGGAAAGCCGACTTCAATGAACTCAGGCGATTAGTCAAGGACGCACTGCAGAGTAGGAGTTTTGAAGGGATGGGAGCCCAAGAAGGGTGGCTGTGCCTTAAGGAAATGATCCTTCGGGCACAAAGCAAGACGATCCCCGAGCGAGGCAAAAGAGGGAAAGGGGCCAGGAGGCTTCCATGGCTGACCAGAGAAATCCAGGGCAGCCTAAGGTCCAAAAGGGGAGCACATAAAAAGTGGAAACAGGGATAGATCACCAAAGACGAATATACTTCCTCTGCTCGTGCTTGTAGGGAGGCAGTTAGACAGGCCAAAGCTACCATGGAGCTGAGGATGGCAACCCAAGTAAAAGACAACAAGAAATTGTTTTTTAGATATATTGGGAGTAAAAGGAAGGCCCAGGGAGGAATAGGACCCCTGCTAAATGGGCAGAAACAATTGGTGACGGACAGAGGGGACAAGGCTGAACTCCTCAACGAGTTCTTTGCCTCAGTGTTCCTAAGTGAGGGGCACGACAAGTCTCTCACTGGGGTTGTAGAGAGGCAGCAGCAAGGCGCCAGACTTCCATGCTTAGACCCTGAGATGGTGCAGAGTCACTTGGAAGAACTGGATGCCTTTAAGTCGGCAGGCCCGGATGGGCTCCATCCGAGGGTGCTGAAGGCACTGGCCGACATCATTGCAGAGCCACTGGCGGGAATATTCGAACGCTCGTGGCGCACGGGCCAAGTCCCAGAGGACTGGAAAAGGGCCAACATGGTTCCCATTTTCAAAAAGGGGAGGAAGGAGGACCCAGGCAACTATACGCCAGTCAGTCTCACCTCCATCCTAGGCAAAGTCTTTGAAAAAATTATCAAGGCTCACATTTGCGAGAGCCCGGCAGGACAAATTATGCTGAGGGGAAACCAGCACGGGTTTGTGGCGGGCAGATCGTGCCTGACCAATCTCCAGGTTACGAAATGCCTGGACACAGGAGGAGGGGTGGATGTCGTATACTTAGACTTCAGGAAGGCCTTCGATACGGTATCCCACACCATACTGGTGAACAAGTTAAGAGGCTGTGACGTGGATGACTACACAGTCCGGTGGGTGGCGAATTGGCTGGAGGGTCGCACCCAGAGAGTCGTGGTGGATGGGTCGGTCTCGACCTGGAAGGGTGTGGGCAGTGGGGTCCCGCAGGGCTCGGTCCTTGGACCGATACTCTTTAATGTCTTCATCAGCAACTTGGACGTGGGAGTGAAATGTACTCTGTCCAAGTTTGCGGATGACACAAATCTATGGGGAGAAGTGGACACACTGGAGGGCAGGGAACAGCTGCAGGCAGACCTGGACAGGTTGGACAAGTGGGCAGAAAACAACAGAATGAAGTTCAACAAGGAGAAATGCAAAGTGCTGCACCTAGGGAGGAAAAATGTCCAGCACACCTACAGCCTAGGGAATGACCTGCTGGGTGGCACGGAAGTGGAAAGGGATCTTGGCGTCCTAGTGGACTCCAAGATGAACATGAGCCGGCAGTGTGACGAAGCCATCAGAAAAGCCAATGGCACTTTATCGTGCATCAGCAGATGCATGACGAATAGATCCAAGGAGGTGATACTTCCCCTCTATCGGGCGCTGGTCAGACCGCAGTTGGAGTACTGCGTGCAATTCTGGGCGCCGCAATTCAAGAGGGATGCGGATAACCTGGAGAGGGTCCAGAGAAGGGCCACTCGTATGGTTAAGGGCCTTCAGACCAAGCCCTATGAGGAGAGACTAGAGAAACTGGACCTTTTCAGCCTCCACAAGAGAAGGTTGAGAGGCGACCTTGTGGCTGCCTATAGGTTCATCACGGGGGCACAGATGGGAATTGGTGAGTATTTATTCACCAAGGCGCCCCCGGGGGTTACAAGAAACAATGGCCACAAGCTAGCAGAGAGCAGATTTAGACTGGACATTAGGAAGAACTTCTTCACAGTTAGAGTGGCCAAGGTATGGAACGGGCTCCTAAGGGAGGTGGTGCTCTCCCCTACCCTGGGGGTCTTCAAGAGGAGGTTAGATGAGTATCTAGCTGGGGTCATCTAGACCCAGCACTCTTTCCTGCTTATGCAGGAGGTCGGACTCGATGATCTATTGAGGTCCCTTCTGACCCTAACATCTATGAATCTATAAAATTCTTTCAATTTCAGTCAGCAGTTTGTAAGACTGAAACCATAATGTGCTTTAATGGTGACACTATGCTTGCTCCCATAAATCTGTGGTCTGAATCAGCAGCTAGTAAATAAACAGTGCTTATAGCCTTGCTATTGTGTGAGGAGTAAAAAGAGGAAGAGACTGAATAGTTTGCTGTGTTCAAGAGAAACATTTCCTTGTACCTTAAATATGAAGATTTAAAGCCATGCACACACCAAGGAGAAGGCTTGAGTATTTCCAGCCTGAGGTATGCTTAGCTTTTTGTAAGAGAGATTCTCATCCGAAACTTGTCAGTGGAACTCTTCCGGGACCATTCCAGAGCTCGTGTTAAGTGCACCTTTCTTGGGGATCTGCCACTGCTTATCTGACACACTTTTGTATGAAGTTCTTGTCCAACATGTTGAGTGCAGGCTTGGCAGTGCAAGACAATTCTGTTCTATTTTAGTAGCCTGTAGGGCCTGGACAAATACACCTTTTAACCTCTTTAGAAGGAGGAGAGGCAGCACTCAGGAGCCCACATGACCTGTTACGATGTAATGATTACATCTGCATGGTCCCGCAGTAATGCAAAGTTACTGAATTGCTCCCACTTGAGGCCTGAACAAAACAGGGTTAAAGGTGCAACTGTTAGCTACACCTGTATCACTGCAGGATCACACAGATTAATTTATGCATCCTAATAGCTTACAATGGCATCTTTTAATAGTAACAAAATTGTCTAGCTATATCCATGCCTTCTCACTAAAAGTGAGGCCTGTGCACGTATGGCTAGGGTGTATTGAAAGTTTAATCAAATTCTCTGTGCCTAACCTTGACAAAATGAACTCTTTCAAACAGGAGATTTTACCACACCTTCAGGTCTCCTGTGAAATAGGAATTTTAATTTCTACCCAGGAGAACTTTTACGATCTCTGCTCTCTCCTATGCCTGATGAAGGGTGAGTGCTCCCAAAACTTGCAAATAAATAAAATAATTTGTTTGTAAATATCTAGTTGGTCTAATAAAAGAGATCACCTCTTCCATGAGTTTTGATTCCTTTTGCCTCGAGACCGATATGGCTACCATCTGAATACCTTGAAAGTTTAATAGGATTCAAGCAATGAGAGCTGCCATGGTTAGGTTAAAGAGGATTTTTGAGAAGAAGCACTAAACAGTAGGCTTAGAAAAGAACCTTTTATTTTTTTTCCAGAGGTAGATGTCCTAGGATTGTTCACTAGTGGGTTTCTTGTACCTTCCACTGGAGCATCTAGTACTGACCATTGTCAGAAACAACTGCTTGCAGCTTTAGTCATGGTATCCCAACTGGTGCCTCACTGAGATGTTTCATTAGAGGCGAAGAATTGAACAGGTTGAGAAAGGGACCTGCTCTCACCTTTAGAAGCAGTTTCACCAGCCCAGGGCAGAGGCATGCTGGTTGAAGAGTGCACACTGCTCCACCTGAAAAGGATGGTATTCTGTGGGTGTAGGTTTTCACAAGCACTGGAAATTCCTTTTCTATGTCAACTTGAGATTCTTGGGACTGGAGGAGTTGGAGTGTCTGTAAAGTACATATAACAAGGAATGACTTCAGAGAGAAATGGCTATTATGTTGAGGCACTTTAGCTGTGACTTGCATTGTTACTGCCATTTGCATCTAGGTGCACAGTTTGTGTGGCTTCAAGAAGAATCTGTGCAATGCCTGGATTCTTCCTCTGGTTCATACAGGGATGCAAAGGTGTGACTAGCCCAACTCTGCCTCTCTGTGCTAGTTTAATTTAGTCACCTGAGGCATTCTTCACAGATAAGAGGCAGTGGCTTGGGTTTCAGCCTAAGCTAGCAAGCAGAGTATTTTCACAGGAGCCCTTGTATTCAGCTTGCTAGCCTGTGCTAAAGCCTGTACTACTTCGTCTTTGCTGCTCTCCTGCAGGTGATTCTGGAGCTGGCACAAGTCCCATAGCAATTACTACAGTTACACTGTCACTTTGCTACATTGACCTCTTCTGATTGAAAAGAGAAAGCAGCAGAAAAGTAAGTCTAACAGCTTGTTCCGTCCTAAATTTCTGTGATTGCTTTGAAAGGTTGGGGTTTTTTAATCAGAGGAAAGAATAAAACAAATATGGAAGCAGACACAGGGAACTGGTAGGGAGGGAATGGGCGGGGGGCATGTGCCCCCCTTGAGATTGGCCCCTGACTCAGCACCACTCAGGACGAGGTAGTTTTTTTGCCGCATGGGCCAGTGGCATGTTTGCGGAGGGTGGGGGGCACTAAGCCACAGGACAGAAGTATAGGAGTGGATATGGGGCTTTTGGCCCACCCCCAGATCCACCCACAAATTGTGCCCCTCCAGACTCAGGATGCACCTATCACCCCTGGAAGAAGAGCACCTTCTTTTCCCCTCTCCCTCTTCCCCTGCACAGGAAAACATGTTTTTGAAGTTTGACCTTCCATGGGTGTAGCGTAGCCCAGAAAAGGGTTCATTCTGGCTATGGGCCAAATCTAAATACACAGCCCAAAGAGCAACTTCCTTATTAGTTCGGTTCAGGAACATACTCCCTACATGTGCATAGACAATGCAGGCTCTATGAAAACATGTTTTGTGGCCCAGAGTCACGGCAGGTGTGATTGTGTTGACAGCATTATATGGGGCCACATGAATGTACCTGGGGAAAAATGCATCTCATTATGTTGGGTGAAGGTGTGTGTCAGGGTATGCAGTTATGCTGTAGGTCGAGCAGGTGAGAAGTGATAATGGGGTGGACCCTCTGGGATAGTTTTCTCAGAGCTGGGGCAGCAGGCAAGATGTTTTCAAGTCGAGAGAGAGGAAGTGTTTATGGTAAATGCGATGGGTGGCAGCAGGACAGGAGATGGAAGTGGGAGGTAGTGGCTGGAGGCAGGAGCCACTGGGAAAGGGTAAGGCAAAATAACCAGAGGAGGCAGGTTAAGAGATCAGATGGAAGTAGGGGATATCTGGAGACTGTGTGGTAGGCAGAGGGACACGAGGCAAAGAGGAGGTAGCTGGAGGCAGTGGGAGGAAAGTCACGGCACACGGTCGCAACTGGGGAGGGGTAGGACAACAGGGAGGGAGGTGGATGGGTTTGGTGAGGGAGAGCTAGGAAAAGCAGCACCACGAACAGAAGGAGGGACATGGCCTGGTGACTAAACTCCCAGAAGGGGCGGAGAAAGGGAAGGGAGGGACAAGATGGGGGGGGGGGGAAAAACCTGCATGTCAAGTCTGAGGAAATGCTGTGAGAACTGCAGCCAGACCTAATTTTTTTTTTTCTTCTCCCCTCGTGTAAGAGAGGAAGGAAAGGAAGAAGGAGAAGTAACTTGCTCAAATGTGCTTCGTGCGGGGGCTGGGGCTTGGGGACTTGGTGTGGAGGATCTAATTTCTACTCCAGTGGCAGCCGGAGGAGCAGCAAAGGGAGGCAGAGACCCGCACCCAGACATGCCCATCTCGGCAGGCTGGTGGCTTGTTCTCCTTGGCCTTTTCGCCACTGACAAACAGGTAAGGCTGGATTACTGAGCTGGTGTAGCACGGTATCAAGGTACGGAGTGAGCTGTATGTGCAGGATCTTGACTCTGTCTGCTCCAAAGAGACTGGCTTGTGGCATCTGGTGCCAGCTGTTCGCGAAGGAGGAAAGTGTAGCAGAAGTCTCCCTTGCTTTTTTTTTTTTCCCCCTCTCAGCTTGGCTCCCTTGTTGTTTTTTTATGACTCGCCCTGTCTCTCCGACTCCCGCTTCTTTGAAAACAAACCGCCAAAAAACCCAAACCCCAAAGCAAATCCAGAAGATCTGTAGGAAAAGCAGCCCACTCATGCCCAGCGGAGGGTGTGAGAGACCAGAAAATATTTGCAGAGAGGTTGCTGAGAGATATAATTTACATGTAGTTAAAGAAAAAAAATACCTCCACCCAACTAAAGGGAGTTCATTCAAAAGAAAAAGCTTAGTACTTGTCTCTAATTTCTGTTGCATTGGGTGATGGTGACTAGACATGCAACAAACCTGGACCTGAAATGGTCATCCAGGCAGTTTTCCCCACACTGCAGGATCGTTCCCCTACAATAGGTTGTCTTGTCTGGCAGAGATGCACAGTCCCCATTACTGTACTGTCTGAGCACCTCACTCCCTTGAAACCATTCACCCTCACTGTACCCTTAAGAGACAGGTAGAGCTGCTAGTCCAGTTTTGCAGAGGAGGATCTGAGGCACAGAAAAATTTGGTGACTTGCCCGAGGTCTGGAAACAGATATCTGGCAGAACAGGAATTAAACCTGCACATCCTTGGACCCAGGTTAGCACGCAAGCCACTGGTGCCTTCCTCTCTGAGGGAGAGCATTCATCACATCTGTAAGAGATCAAGCAGGACTTGAACCCGTGACCCCTTGCATATGGAATGTGATGCTTTTCGCTGCTCAAAGTTATTGCTACAGTATTGTTTAATCAACATAGTTTTAAATATGCTCAATTCCTGGGCTTCCACTGGGAAACTGTATCACAGCCAAATACATCTGAGTGTTTAGATGCCAATGAGCTTTACTGATACACAAGAGATCAAAATGTTTCCCTAAATATCTTAAACTGACATAATTTAATTTTGTTATTCCTAGTTGCACCTCTGCACTGCTCTACATAATCCCTCTGCCTTCTCAGTGTTTAGATCTTCACAGTATGTTATTTGGACTCGCTGTAGCAGTCGTGTAGCTAAGCTCTAACTACAGAATAACTTCCTTCATAAGTCCATTTCTGCAGCATTGCAGTCTGTTGCTCTCACCTTAAGTCCTTTTATTTGTCTATGTTGCCTTACTTTAAGCATAATGACATTCACTTGGTGTAGTGGTGATACCCAGCGTCCTGGTCCATGAAACAGGCTCCTGATGTACTAGGTGCAGCACGTCCACAGAACAAAAAATGGCTTCTGCCTCAAAGAGCTGCTAGTGTAATGACTGAACACACATCACCCAGGTAGTCTGTGGCAGAGCATGAAACTGAATCCACATGTCCTCAGTCCCAGGCACTGAACAATCCTAGATGCCCTTTGATCCCTCCACTCTAACATGAGATTGTTGGCTATGCAACCCAACACTTCATTGGCTTCTTTTCTTTCCCAAAACACATCTTTTTCAGGACTTCCTTCCTTGCTTTTCTGCCTTACCCAACAGTTTGGCAAGCTGTATTTTATTCTGTTGTTTTCCAGCCATAACTTTTCACAGTCCTTTTTATGTAAACTTTCTGTCCTGACTGATCAGAGCTTTTCTCTATGTCAATCTTACTGATATACCGTGTCCTTCCACTCCAGATCAGGAACAAAGGCCTGTACCCCTCAGCCCCAAATTAATAGCCGGTGTCCCAGATTTCCAGGGAAGGGAACTTTTGTTGTTTAGCTTATACTGCATGAAGTTCCTTTGTGCTATAGGTCCATCAGTCACACCATGTCATAGCCAAGGTGTTGACCATTGCTACAGAAAGGGCAAAAGCTGTAGTGTAGATAGGGCTTGGATTCTATAGTGCTCCATGTATTTAACATTCTCATTTGGTTTGTGAAGCAGATTTTAACAGAAAAAACAATTTGATGGTTTAAAGGCTTGTTTGATACACTCCATAGATTTTTCAGTCTAGGGTGAATTACACTGTCCTGAGGGCACGGGGGAAAATGTTAACATTTTAAACTTCTGTGGTGTTTGTCATATGAATAACAGAAAGCCACTATGAACACGAATGTGTTAACAATTCTAATCCCTCCAAATGAAGCAACATTCTTGCTTTTCACGAATTGGGGAAACAGGAACAGAGAATTTGTAATTTGACCTAGGTCACATAGAGAATGTGTAGCAGGGCTATGAGCAGAAGCCAGGCCCCCATCTTCCAGTCTTCTGCTTCAGCCACAAGGCAATGTCTCCAAGAGACTTGCTTTAACGTAGTGTCAGAACATACAGGATCTCAAATCCTGATGCATGATTATCTCTGTTAGCTTGTGGAATATACATATGTATTCCTTTTAATGGCCTGCTAGTTAATTATAAAGAACACAAGTGCCTCGTTTCAGACTGGGAGTAAAGACCCTTGACAATGGGTGTATCTACATGAGATGCTAAAAGCGCAGTAGACTAATTCTACTGTGCACTAGCACAGCTGGCAAAAACCAGGATAATGTGCACAGTAGAATTAGCATCACAAAAAAGCATGTGCCAGCACTACTGCAGTGCCAATTATGGCGCATTGAGTTAGTACCTGTAATTACAGGTACTAAACTTAATGTGCTATAATTATGGCACATTAATAAACGTATAGACACACCCAATGCATCTTTTCCAGCCTGCAAAACAACTTCTTTAGAGTTGTCTTGACTTCTGTTGTATTGTCAACACTGTATCTGGCCCTGTAGGTAATCAAATTTTGAAGTCCTTCGATATCTTTAAAAATATCTTGGGCCAAAATATAGACATTTCTCTTGCATTGCTTTGCATTAGCACTGAAGATATAAGAGCTATTTTGATATAAATTGGTTGTTAAAAATATACTTTTCAGAAAAGGTTACTGGGAAGGAATTAATAATATTTTAATTGCTTTCAGGTTTTCTCCAGAGGGTCCACAAAAAATCTGGAGCATATAAGGTGGAGCATATAATGCTAAAACACTTTTTCATTAATATGAAATGTAATTGTTGGCTATCTAGTGCGAGGGCAGAGCAGTTTTCAGTTCATAATTTGAAGTGGAATATTCATTCTGCACTTGCCTTAATGGCTGTAACCTGCCTGCTCCCAATAAAAAGTTAATCTCTCTTGCCAACACAACCAAGTAAACCAACCCTAAATTTCACAGGCTAATGAATACAAAACATTCTAGAAAATGTCAGCATGTTTCCAGGTGACCCTGCCCCTTGCCACTGATTGGTCAAGAGGGGCAGGGCCATATGACAGGTAGTTTTCACAGCCAATCAGCAGTGAGGGGTTGGGGCAGCAGCCATCCTGAACTCCCCTTTGTGCCGGCTGTCCTCACCTTGCCCCCCGGCAGGCTACACGGCCCAGCTGCAGTGTTGTGAGGACTGCTGGCTCCCTCTGGGGAGCCAGATTTTATTGTCAATGAGTTTTCTTTGTTTTTTCCCCACAGATTGTGTGGCCATTGCTTGCTTTCATGGGCAATGCCAGATTTCATGTTTTCTACAAAATCACAATTTTGGTAGATCCCTATTCATGGTACATCCATTTGTAAGGAGGAAAAGTGTTAGTTGTAAGCAACAGTGATTCCAGTAAAGCCACTGCAGTGCTGCATCTACTGGTGTTGAACTGGTACTATTGTTCCCTAGATGGGAAGAGAAAAAATACTCACTGGATACCTGTGCAAAATAAATTTTTGGTAATATAGCTGAACATCCTTGCCATTTAAAAAATAGTGGTGCCACCTGAATTAGTGCTTCAAAATTATTGGCCGAAGTCATGTTGGAGTCCTGTTGCTTTTCTTTGTTTGCTCCTTACAGGCTCCAGTCAGACACCAGGATCTCACTGTGCTAAATACCATATGAACACAAAACAAAAGTATAGCCCATGACTGGGGCTCTATTTACATGAGTGCTGGCCATGCATGGAACAAATAGGTGATGACCTCTGCCCCAAAGAACTTGCAGTATGATGACTGAATGCAGAATCTCCCTTCTCCATGTGTGACAATTCTCTGAATAGGCAGCCCAAAATTGCACTGGCCTTTTTTTTAGTCATGCATAATTTGCTGGAAACCAGGCAGATGAAAATAAGAAGGAAATAGAGTCATTGGGCCATCTCACATAGTATCTAGGACAGGGGCAGGCAATTATTCTGGGTGGAGGGATGCTTACTGAATTTTGGCAAGCCATCGAGGGCTGCATGACAGGCAGCCGGGGCAGATAAATATTAATTTTTTTAATTTTTTAGAGTCCCCGTGGGCCAGATAGGATGGCCTGGCAGGCCGCATCCAGCCCAAGGGGTGGATTTGGCCCACCCCTGATCTAGGATGGTTGTTCTTTGTCTCCCTAAACTGATTTGTGGTCAGATACATGGGCCAGCGTGGGATTCAGCAGTGCTGTACCTCTGCTATTTCTAGTTTAATTGATATCTTGATTTGTTGGGTAGAACTGGAGAAGAATCTCAGTACTACTGTTTACAGTTCTGCTTAAAATGTTGTTGGCTCCATGGGAGAAATGTTTTTTGAGCAGTAGCTATTTAGAACTGAAGCATTCAGACGGGGAGAAAAGCAAATATTTGCTTTTGATAAATACAGTATAAAAATGAGGAGCAGTTTAGATACACTGCACTCTGGACTCTATGTAGGCTTTGCTTCCTATGATAAATTAGTTTTCTAACAATACTTGCTGCTTTTATGGCTTGCCTAGGGTTGG
Organism: Alligator mississippiensis; assembly: GCF_030867095.1. Classification (NCBI taxonomy): domain Eukaryota; kingdom Metazoa; phylum Chordata; order Crocodylia; family Alligatoridae; genus Alligator; species Alligator mississippiensis. The sequence continues at coordinate 125,869,548 of NC_081826.1, forward strand.
GGAAAGTACAAAGTTAAAGGAGTCAAATGCTGCAGAACAAAGGAGGTTATTGGACAGCTGAAAATGGCAGGGTGTGGTGGGACAAAGAGCCCCTTTCTCTGCAGACTTTAGCAGGCTGTAATACAGGTTCCCTCCAACTTCTTCTAAGTTGTTTCCAATGCATCGCTGTGTAGTTTGCATGAACTTTCAGCAGCTAATGAATACTGGATTTTAGTTTTCTTTTGGTTCACTGTTCTCCACATGAAGGAATTTTGCAATGTGCTTAGCACCAGTTCTGTAGGGCAGGGACTTGGCTTCCGCTTATGTTTGTGCAGTGTGTAGAACATTGTGGTTGCAAACAAAACTAAATAGCAATTAATAATGTGATAGGACTGTATCTCTCCTGCTGAAGTTGATGGGAATCTTGCCATTAGTTCCAGCTGGAGCAATCTGGACCCAGAAAGGGAATGGAATTTGACCTAGATCAAAGGCTATTTCTCTCCAGAGCCTAAACACATACTGCAGTTCCCAGCACGCCTCAAGTTTAGCTCTTATATTTGTCTGAGGAAGCTCTGTTTAGATACTACCAAGTATCTAATCTTTGAATCTAGCCTCTGATAACACTTGTAGCAGAAAGGCAGGCTCTTTTATTTTCTCTCCCTAGGATTTCTAAAACGGGGCAATGTGGCAGGGGAAGAGGTATAAAAGAACTAAGGGTTGGAGACAGAATCAGGATTTGTTTGGCCTGTGTCATGTGTGGTGAAACTGACTCATTAAGAATGTGTTCCAAAGGCCTTTGGAGTCCAGGAGAATCTTTCCATTGACTCGAATGACTGGTGGATCATGCCCTAAGTAAATAGGAAATGGCGAGCATGGTTCTTCCTGATGACTACAGGAGTGTAAAATGAAGAGTCAGGCCCAATCCTTTATTCCTCTACTCTTTTTATAGGCAGAAAGGTTAGGCACTGTGTGCTGCTGGCTGCTCTGATGGAGAAGTTGGAGATCCAGTCATGCAATTCTAATGCATGATCAGGTGATATAGTTCACTTGGAGGCAGGTTAGTTTGGATGCATGGAGAGCACATGTTGAATATGGCATTTCCCGAAGGAGTTGGAGAGCCCCTGATAGTAGCCTTGTTTTCTGCCCAAAGAATTGTGAGCACAATGGAATTCACCAAAGCAGCACCAAGTCTTAACAGCCTGCTGCTCCTCAGACACACACAGCTTTAGTCTCCTCATGGGCTCCACTTGGGATTTATGATTCTGCAAGTTTGACCTCATGCACGCTAGACAACAAGAGGTGTATTAATATAGGATGATGCACTCTGGCAGCATATTAGAATAAAATGTGCATGCTACTCTGCTGGCTATTATTTAATAGCAGTTATCATCATCAGAAATGCTAAATACAGACAGCCAAAAACCCCAAGGCTGAATTGATTCAATCTTCACAAGTTAGTCCAAGCTGCGTAGATTGAACCAAGAAGCAATTGAACAGACATTCACTTGTGATTCCAGAAATGCAGCCACATGCCTGCAGTGGCCCAGGCCAGAAGCCAGGGGACACTAAAGCATACCTCCGTGCTCTGCTTGAGCAGGCCACTTGGGCCAAGGCTAGCCTGCCAACCTGGCAAGGGGAGGAGGTTTGTGGGGCAGATGCAAAACATCTTGAGATGCTAGGGCAGAGGCTCCCAACCAGCAGGCCGCGGCCTGGTACCAGGCCATGAAGGGTTGGCTGCCAGGTTATAGCACGAGCCTCCCGCTCAGACCCTGTCTGCCCAGGGGAGTGGCTTCTACCGCTGGCAGGCCTGTGTCGGGTTAAAGCTGGGGGACAGGGCAGCCCTGGGAGGGAGGCAGCCAGCTCTGTGTACCCCGGCCCGTTCTCATGCCAGTCTGCAGGAAAAAAGGGTTGAGAACCACTGTGCTAGGGCAGTGTTTCTCAACCTTTTAAGTAGCAAGTACCCCCTAACTTCTTAAAATTTTAATAAGTACCCCAACACTCAATTTTCATGGGGATTTTATATTTACAGACTAATGTGTGCCATATGTTGGAAGAAGGGCTGTGTATATAAGGCCGTGATATGACAGATGTCTGATCTGGTGTGGCTGGGTTGCCACCTTTTATACCAGGGGTGTACAACTCACGTATGTACTTGGGCTAGAGGTGATGTTGGCCAAATCTAGGAGGGCTGAACCCAGTGCCGTGCAAAGCATAGCACACCAAATTATCACTGAGAAATTAAATTTTTTAAATTGCACCAATTTTTTTGCCATAGTTTTGAGAGGAGAAAGAGGCAAGGGAGAGAGAGAGAGTTGGGGTACCCACGTACCCCCTGCCTGTGTCTCATGCAAGGGCTATGCATACCACAGGTTGAGAAACTCTGCGCTAGAGGACAGAGTTGACTTGAATCTGGAAGGCATCTGGGACAGAAGTTTAATAGATCCGTCTGGGTTTATCTTAGACCAGTTTTGGCCATTTCAAAAGCGATCTATGGACATTTTTACATGTGCTTCTGGATTCGGTGCTGGGCAACTTAATTAGCAAGCCACACTAATTAAAAGCACCTGTGCATCACATGTATCAGCGTCACTGCACATCCCCTGCGCTGAAAAAATGATGGCAGGGCGCTTTGAACTAAAGCTCATTGGATGTGTTTATTTCAAAGCATGTCGCAGCCATTTTGTCAATGTGGAGACATGTGGTGATGCTGATGCATGTGACACATGAGGCTGCCAGAGCACATCAATTTCCGTGCTCCAGCACATCAGAGTTGGCTCTGAGCATGTGTGTAGGAGCCCTATGTGCACTGAACTTCTGTTGTGTTACAGATTTGAACTGATTTCTGATCACTTCTACAGGGAGGAAAGTAGATCTGGCAAACTACAGGCCCATCAGCCTGACCTCTATCCTGGGGAAGGTCTTGGAAAAGATTATCAAGGAGGCCATCCTTAACAGACTAGCTGAAGGCAATATCCTGAGGGATACCCAGCATGGGTTTGTTGCGGGTAGGTCTTGCTTGACCAATCTCATTTCCTTTTATGACTAGGTGACTTATCACCTGGACAAGGGGGAAGAGATTGACGTTGTATACCTCAACTTTAAAAAAGCCTTTGATCTGGTATCCCACGATCACCTCTTGGCTAAACTGGCTAACTGCGGCCTTGACATCACCATAATCTGCTGGCTGGGGAACTGGATCTGCGGTTGGACCCAGAGGGTAGTGGTCGACGGGAGCCAATCGTCTTGGTGTGCTGTGACCAGCAGAGTCCCACAAGGCTCTGTCCTAGGGCCTATACTATTTAACATCTTCATCAATGATGTGGACATTGGTGTCAGAAGCGGACTGGCCAAGTTTGATGATGACACCAAACTCTGGGGTAAAGCATCACACCTGAGGACAGGAGGGTGATCCCGGCGGATCTGAACAGACTCATGAAGTGGGCGGATGAGAACCTGATGGTGTTCAACACCAAAAATGCAAGGTTCTCCACCTTGGGAGGAAAAACCTGCAGCATGCTTATAGGTTTGGTAGTGCTATGCTGGTTAGCACTACAGATGAAAGGGACTTGGGGGTCATGGTTGACCACAAGATGAACATGAGCCTTCAATGTGGTGCTGCAGCTAGTAAAGCGAGCAAAACGCTGGCTTGCATCCATAGATGCTTCTCAAGCAAATCCTGGGACATCATTCTCCCACTGTACTCGGCCTTGGTGAGGCCACAGCTGGAGTATTGAGTGCAGTTTTGGGCTCCACAATTCAAAAATGATGTGGAGAAGCTTGAGAGGGTGCAGAGGAGAGCCACACACATGATCAGAGGTCAGGAAAACAGACCTTATGATGAGGGGCTGAGAGCCATAGGGTTATTCAGCCTGGAAAAACTCAGGCTCAGGGGTGATCTGGTGACCACCTATAAGTAATCGGGGTGCTCATCAGGTTCTGGGGGGAACGCCTGTTCACCAGAGCCCCCCAAGGGATGACAAGATCAAACGGTCAGAAACTCCACTGTGACCGATTCAGGCTGGACATAAGAAAGAATTTCTTTACTGTCCGAGCCCCCAAGGTTTGGAATAGACTGCTGCCGGAGGTGGTTCAAGCACCCACTTTAAACGCCTTCAAGACACATTTGGATGCTTATCTTGCTGGGATCCTATGATCCCTGCTGACTTCCTGCCCCTGGGGCAGGGGGCTGGACTCGATGATCCTCCGGGGTGCCTTCCAGCGCAAATGTCTATGAAACTGGTATTTCATAGATATTTATGTGTAATTTCTGTCCTAGCCAAAGAGTTCCAGAACTTGCTGATAACTTTAACTTGCATGTGTGTGACTTCTGGTCTTATATAATATATGAAATGTAGCTTTGCCTTTTAAAAAGCAAAACAAAACAAAACAACACATGCATAATATATCCAAATAACAAATTTTCTGTGTCTGCTCATAGATTAGCCTTGTACAAAATAGATTTGTAAAACCAAAAGGGAAAATTATAGTCATCTCTGGCATCCTCTATAGCACAGATCCAAGAATCCCACTTAGTAGTTTTTGAATCAAAGTAATTAATTTAGGTTAATTAAGTAAGCTAAAAAACAAAACAAAATCCCCCACTGCTATACACAAAAAGCAATAGAGGCCTGTTACAGGTGGCACTCTTTTTCAGTGAGCATCAAGGGGGATGTATTCATTTAATCCAAAATATATATTCACTTTTAAGCAGGTGTTGTGACTCTGTGTAAAGAAGGCAGAAAGAAAATACTGAGCTCACTTGTATTTTAACCAGATTTGCCTCAACAGGCTTCTTTCACCTAAGCATATCATTACTCTTTTGTTCTGTCTGGCTACAGACTGTTGCCTTACTTAACTGATACTTTTAAAAACTGGTTTTGGACAGATAATTTTTTTTTCTGGAATACCCAGTAGCCTTAGTCATGAACCAGAACCCTATAGTACTAGGTGCTGCAGATCCAGGACAAAAATGGTGCCTACCCTGAGGAGCTGACGACTTAAGTTGAGCTTGAATATTTTTTCTTGAATTGCTTAAAGGTAGTATGGGTAGCAGTGGATGGGACAGTGGGCAGATGACACAGGATACCCATGTTCTCTTCACAGCTCGGCCCCAATATCATTCAACTATCCATGCTTCTGTTTCCACTCTTGTATTTGCCTGTTTTGTCCTGACCTGCAGTGTAAGTAGGCTGTTTTTAGTGAACCTCATAATGGACTTGTTTTGTGTTACCGTAGAATAAAATAATAAATATTCTGACCCTAAGCAACTCAGTGCATGGAAATTAGATACACCACTTTATTTGTTGACACTTTTATTGTTGCACAGAAATATCTATCGGTGGGTAAGTTTTTCATCATGCAAAAAACCTGGAGGAGAGAGATGCAATTTTCAAATTCAGTAAGCTTCTATATCCTGAAAGCTATTATCACTTTGATCTCATCTAACCTGCGTAGGTTCCTGTCTGCCCTTCACTCATCATCAGAGAATAGGATCGGTCAATGCCACCACTTCCCCTTCACGCAGCCTGAATAACAAAAAATAACTTTCATGGGATTTGTTTGGTTCATGGTCCTTCCTGTTGGCAGAGTCCTGCCATTGGTCAAGCAATCTCTTTTAAGTGGAATTGGTCTTGGCTGTTTGTTCAACCAAACTCAGAGGAACCATTAAAGTATGCAGAACAGTTGCTAGGGAAGTAAACTTCCCTCCTCCCCCATGCATCTGTCTTCCCAGGTAAAAATCATAAATGTTTTTGAAAGTCCTTATAATTGGTTGACTTTATATTCTTTCCTGCTTCATTGGTTTTAGAAGTTTCAGGATCCAGAAAGTCTCCAAGGGTTATTTTCTGAGGCTGAAATAGCATTTGGTCTTCAATCTGCCTTTGCCTTTTGCACTTCCTGACTACGTTTTACCATGTGATGGTGGTTATGTGATGTGGTTTACTGGTCACTGGAAAGTTGACATCACCAAAAACATTTCATTCACAACCTAAAAGAATTTGTGTTGAACTACAGACCTGGAAGTAAACAGATGAAGCTACCCATCTGCAACTTGGGTGCTTTGCAGCTGAATTGGTTTTAGTAGAGAAGGACTGTGTTCCCTCATCTGTATGTGCAGGCTTATACATCTTTAGCCTACATCTTACACCCCTTTATAATCACAATATTAGGGAAGGGGAGAATGAGTTCTTTTTCAAATAATAACATTTACTTGTCTTATCATATCATTGGACTAGGACCCCAAAGTGTACCAGGCACTGTACAAACACAGGACAGAAAGATGTTCCTTGCCCCAAAGGTGGGTGGGGGTGGGTGATGGGTAGAAGGTGAACTGGAAAAGCCTAAGGAAAGAAGAGTATGCCCTTCCCATTTCCAGAATCCTAGTTCTGGCCTGAGGGGGTAATCAAGGGAAGTGGCCTCAGCAACAGACTAGGAAAGCTAAGGATATATTGTGCCATCTAGAATGACAGAGATATTCACTGATTTCATTTCGGGGCTTCATGATTTCAAACTTTTATAGGCCTAGCCCTGCATCATAAGAGCACTAACCTAAACATTGAACAAAGTTGGCTTTGTCACCATGGGGCAGGAAGTGCTAAAAAGCCAGATCCTCAGAAGGACATCCCTGCTGAGCTCTTGAGACTTTTGCCGCTGCAGTGGACTCCACAGCCCTAAATTAGGCACCCCAGTTCTCTATACAGTGCATGGAAGAAGTTAAAAATGAGACCTGTCAAGACCATAGTGTTAATCACTCTTGAACTAGCCACTCTTCTCAGGTGCTTTGCTGTGGCCTCTTGGGCTAGGTATGGACATACAAAACACCTGAGGCGGTATCAATCTAAGTTGCAACCTTAGATCGCAGTTTTCTGTCAGTGGTGTAGTTTAGATAGGTAGCGAACAAAATACATCTTCTCCCTTTGGTGGGGAGCAATCTTAGACTGGGTTCCGTGTTTTTTAAACCGGTCTATGTATACCGAACTTCTGTTCTGTTACGCGTATAAACTGGCTTCCTATCACTGAGTGTGTAGATGAAACGGGGGCCCTAAATTGAAGTGGTGGGTTTTTAAAAGCTGCAGGGGGGGAGGCTGGTGCTTCCCTCCACAGCAGCAGTAGCACCCCACCCAGGCTGCAGCTGCCCACAGGCACCTGGCTCGGGCAGTCCTGGGGGGCACCAGAGCTGCAGAGAGAAGCACCAGGCCCCCACGCAGCTCAGGCAGGCAGGCTCTAGGGGGGGGAAAGGGGGAGGTCAGGCTCACCACTCTTCTTGGGTGGAGCCTGCTTTCCCGGGCTGCTGCCAGGCTGCCTGCAGGGCTCCCTGCAGAGCCGTGGAACTGCACGGAGCCTGATGCTTCGCTCTGCGGCTGTAGGGCAGCAAGCTAAAACTCCTGGGAGGAATTTTAGTTTGCTGCATCCCAAGTCATTTAAGGTGCATTATGCTGCCAAATTTCCTACAACAGCTGAAATTAATGCACAATACACCGCCAAGGCGTGCAAACACTGACACCATTAAAGCAGTGCAAAAGCATTTAGCCCGCTTTAAAGTGTCGTGCACACATGCACCTTGTTTAGTCTACACATGGCCACTTATACCAGTAAAAGTGTAACGTCTGTACTTGGCGTTGGGGTCCGCAACATGAACTCTCTCCTGGAGTCACAAGCCAGGCCTTTCTCTCCAAACTGAGGTGGCAGTGGTTTTGGTGTTGTGGCCTATGTGTTAGCCTGTAGCACACTGGTTAGAGCCCTCATCCAGGATATTTAAAATCCCCCTTCTGCTTGAGAGGATTTGAACCTATATCCATCAAGTCCTAGTAGAGAACTCTAACCAGGGGGAAATGCATTCTAGAGAGGAGCACCATTAAAACTGCCTCATGAAACTGTTCCACTTTACATGGAATAATTGGGTGCCTATACTCCTGCTCTAGCACGTTTTAATTAGAACACATTAATGAGTCTGCTGAATTAGGACACTCCTAATTAGAATGATCCAGCATGCCACAGTGTCATGTGTATTAAATGTCTTGCATTTCAAGTTAAAGCACCCTTCCAGCCATTTTGAAATGTGGGACACTTAATACACGTGACATTGCAGCATTTTAATAAGAGTGGCTGTCCCAAGGCTGCTCTAATTAAAACTGTCTCCCCACTCCCCAGGCACTCCAGTGCATGTGTATAGATGCCCATTATTCCTTGTGTCTTAGAATGGGAGGAAAAGGAGAGTGCTTCTTGCATTGCATAATGGTTATGCACTCACCTAGTAGATGGGAGATCTCAAGTCCCCACTCCACTGATTTTTTTTTTTCTTAAGTATTTTATATTAAGCAGCAGAGCAAGGTTTTCAGGATCTACATTCTGGATGCACATACCTGAAGGGGTACTGTTATGCAGAAGTGAGATGGCAAATTCTCTTTTTTTATGGATACAGCCCTAATACTGTTTGTGGTGGAGCATAGAGCATTTTTCAGAAGGAGTAAAAGAACTGTGACGTAAAGCAAGCTGAACTTTTTTACAAACCGCTTTTTTTCTTTTAGTGTAAAATAATGAGGCACAATGTCATTTTAGCAAATTCATGTCAATATTGCAGTTTAAAACAATCCTACAACATAACTCAGAAAATTGGAACATTGCATTTTAATTTTTTTATAAAGAAAATATTTAAAGATTTTGGTACTGAAATTAACTTTCATATCCAAATTTTCTTTCCTTTTTCTTAAAAATAATTAAAACACCTATTTAAAAATACTTGAAATTATGAGGAAACATCAACACAAAAACATTTTGACCCCCCCCCAACATATTGTTTTACTCCTATAATTACTAAAAATACCATTAAAAAAAAGGAATCCTTTTTAGATCAGAAACTTTTGGCTTTTAACAAATTGTTAACAATCCAAGATGCATCTGGTTTCATTCAACTCAGTCAGCCAGATGCATTAGTGATATGGCAGAAAGACTTAAGATACACAACTATCTCCAAGTAGATTGAAGGGCTTTTTCTATATAAAGAAAGGGGTGTATTTTAAAGCAGGAAAATACTGCACAGCTAGTCCCAGTTGTAGAAACAGATGGTCAGTTTAAGAGGCTACCCAATGCAAGTCGGTGGTCTAACCTTGATCCTTCACTGATGTCATGGTGGAAAAAGAGTGGTTCCACTTCTCTTTGGTGCCTTGTCAAGCACTGAGGTGCTGACAATCCAGTGGTTTCTCCTCTTTTTAAAACTAAGCTCCTGCATTTGAATAGTACTTGATGTCTGCTGTGCTAAATGGCACAAATGTGTGATTTGCTCTATATGATGTTGAGAAATGACAAGAAGACCCTGTTGGAACAGATATGCCAAGTAAGAAAGTTCTGTTTTCAAATAGTCATCTTCTGACAATAACCATACTTTAAGCTTCAGCTGTTGCAAACTAAAGTATATCCCCACTACACAGTCCTCCTGGGACCTCAGATTCTGGACCAGAACTGACATGAAAAAAACCTGGAAAACCCCAGGCTTGTTCTTCCAGTTTCTTTTTTTTAATTTTTTTTAACTTTCAAAGGAGGGAGGCCCAGGCAACCCTATCCTTTCTGCTGTCTGCCTGAATATTCATTTGAGCGAGAAAGTAATTTTAGCTCCCATGACACACAACTTCTCCTGCAATCAGATTGCTCAACAACACCAAAAATAAATATTTCCTTAGGCCTGAGGACAGGACTCCAACTTCTGCTAGTTCCCCCTTTTAGAAGCACCTATGTGTGTATTTTTTTCTAAGTCTGACTAACACAGTTGAGCATTGTAGCTGTGACTCATTGATGCGCATATCTTAAATCTCCAAAGTTACAGGGGTGTAGGTTGTAACCATGTTGGTCTAAGGACCTAGACAGACAAGGCAGAATCTGAAAGCTTGCTTAATAATTGTTTTCCAACTATTTAAGTTGGTCTAATAAAAGATATCAGATTCACCCAAAGAACCTTGTCTGCTTAAATCTCCAAACACACTCTTGGTGAGCTTGAGCATGTTTTCTGTCCCCAGGAAGTCAATGGGACTACTCACAGGCTTAAAACTAAGCATGTGCTGAAGTGCTTTGCAAAAAAGCCAGACAAGATTCTTTCAGTAAATTCGATATCTTACCCAAAGAACCTTGTCAACCTATGTCCATAGACTAGGAGTTTTCAATCGAGGGTACGCGTACCCCTGGGGGTACTTGAGAAGGCCTCAGGGGACCGCCATTTCTGCTGCCAGTGGCACTTTTGCTACCCACAGTTTCACTGCCCCCCCTGCTGGGGGACCCCCCCACCACCACCATCACTCATTGACCAGCTGCCAGGAACTCGTTCCTTCTTGACCAGCCGCCAGGGGTACACTGATGCAAAAAGGTTGAAAACCTCTGCCTTAGACTGACATGGCTACAAGCTGAACCCTTGAAAAATGTCAGGCACTTGGATTTCATAAAGTTGCAAGGGAAATTTTTCTTAATCATGTTTGTGCTCCCTCCATTGCATATAGTCGAATACATTGAGGAACAGAATTGAACAGGAGACTTGAAATCTGTTTGATTGCAGCAAAATCCTTTCTAAAGGTATAATTGTAGGCTAAATCTTTAGTTATTTATTTATTCTACCAGTATATCTGATCATCATCAAATGTTAACTTTCCCATGTTCATGGGACTTAATGAAAAGAGTCACCAAAGATGAGAAGAGGAGAATAATTTATCTATTCATTTTTTTGGATTTATAGCCTGTCGATCTGAAAGGCTTATCTCTGTTTGGGTGGACTTCCAGTGACGTTTCAGTTATTTTCCCTTTTATTCATATACACAGTATTTGTAAAATTGTGGGGGGAAAAAACCTGTGGAAATATGACCCTTTCACATGGTATTATTAGGTTCACTGGGATTTATATAGCAAGAATTATCTTTGTAAGAGAAGGAGGATCGTCCAAAAATTAAGGTGTTGGTCCAGGACCAAAAATGTGGGTTCAATCCCCTGCTCTGCTTATATGGTTGTTGGCAAGTCACTTAGGCCATTACTGTGCTGCCTGCCTGCTGAGGCTGGGTCCAAGAAGTAAACCCATCCTATTTACTTCAGGGGGATTTGGTGGCAGCTTACAAATATATCAGGGGAGAGCATCAGGGGTTAGGTGAACAATTATTCACCAAAGCGCCCCAGGGGAAAACGAGGAGCAATGGTCATAAACTCCTAGAAGAAAGTTTCAGACTGGATAGAAGGAAAAACTTCTTCATGGTTCGCGTGACCAAACGCTGGAATAGACACCCAGAGGGGGTGGTGCAGGCATCGACCCTGGAGATCTTCAAAAGGAGACTGGATGCACTCCTTGCTGGGGTTATTTGACCCCAGCAGTCTTTCCTGCCCAGAGCAGGGGGCTGGACCCGATGATCTCATGAGGTCCTTTCCAGCCCTGAACTTCTGTGAATCTGCTTCTGCTCTGTGTCTGTCCAAACCTGGCAATTAGGTGGAGTAGATGGCTTGGTGGAGGGCAGGATCATAAGTACATGCCGCCGTGTTGTTCTCATGTGCACTGTGTGGGCCTCTAAGCCAGAGGGTGGTAACTTATAGAGGACAGATCCAGCCTATAGAGTCCACGGGCCTGGCCCACAGATGTGGGGCTTTGGTTTGGGGGACTTAGGCTGCAGGCACTTTCCCTGTATCACTGTGGGGAGAAAGCACCAGCGGTGGGTGGGTCCTAATGCCCACTTCAGGTGGGTCATTCTGGCCTGCAGCCAGAAAAGTTTGCCTACCACACCTCTAAGCCATTGACACTGCCAGACTTGGATGTCTCTAGAGCAGGAATAAGTGGTAGTTGTTGTCTTTAGTGGCAGTCCTGAACTCAGCAGAGATCTGGTATAGACATGGCTCTTGTGGGTCTGAACCACAGTTCCTCTTCTGCAACACAGTAGTGGTAATAATACTTCTTCCCTACCTCGCAATGGTGTTCAGGATAAATGTGTTCATAAGGGTAAGACACTCAGACATTGCACTAACTGGGGAGGTGGGAGGGAGGGTGGGGGGTGGTCAATGGAAGTACCTTAAGTCTCCTCCCTCCCCCCCCCCCGGGGGCAGGGGGAAGCTTCTGTCCAGTTTCATACTGAGGTATAGTCCTGCAGTCCCTTGAATGAGGAGTTCTGTGACTTTGCAGCCATTACACACCATAGGAGTAATCCCCTCATGAGTAGAGGTGCAAGGTCAGCTCCTTACCCCCCCCAGTTTGAGTGTGAGGCCTACATATGGCTATCTCAATGGGAGAGAGCAGCTACCTCTGCCCTGCATGCAAAATTCTTCCTAGTTTAAGATACTAAGATCCCAATGTGATCAAAAAGACAATTCCTGTCTCCCATATATTCTTTTACTGCTACTTCTTTCTCTCACCCTAGCTGCCATGCTGTATATCTCTATCGGACACAAAACAGCTGCCCCATCTACACCTCCCCCCGGGTGCTAGGCTTGGGCTCCATTGCAGTTCAGCATAAGGAATTTGATTTGTTCGGTACCTGAACATCATTACTCTCGTCTCCCATATGCACTCTCAGTGCAGTAAGGGTAGGGAGGGGTGTAGGTTGTAGCCGTGTTGGTCTAAGGACATAGGCAGACAAGGTTCCTTGGGTGAATTTGTAAGGGTAGGGAGGCTTTTGTAAATAGTAGCTGCTTTATATAAGTGAAGTGATTCCATCAGAGGCAAAGACTGCTCGTTGTTACAGGGTACACGTTTATGCAGCTGTGCCTGAGGATATTTTGTAACAAAAGCCCTGCTTATATTGTAACAGGGGAAGTATAAAAGGATCTGTAACAGGTAACCAAAGAACTAGCCCATTCTCCAGGTTCCAAGCCTAAGAGGAACCACTTCAGGGCTGTCTGCATGTGGTCGGTTGCCTCTTCCACTCATGCTGAGTTTAGTTTTTTTAAAAATGATTCCCAACCCTTTAGCTCTGCGTTCTAAAATAGATTTGCATATCCTTCCTTAAAATGAAGGACTTTGGCCTTGCTTAGCACTTCGGTAATGTTGAGTATCCTGTCTAAAGAGGAACTTCTAAATTGGAGCAAACAAGGAAGAAAAAACATTATTTTGTGCAAAAAGGCAAATAACACAACCAGTCGTTTTACTAGTTCATTTTGCTTGGATTTCAAGATGGCTACAAATAAGAAATTGTTCAGTTACAGGGCCTTTATCTGTTGTTTACTCTTTCCAGAAAGTCACAATACTGTGCTGCAGCTCTGGTGGTAATTTACTGCATGCTTCTATTTCTGTGAAGTCAGAAAGTCAGCATATCCCTCCAAGCACAGGGTTGTTCAAATTTTGCCCATGTCACAGTGAAAAGCATCAACATTCATCCCTTAGGCTATCCCCCTCCTCCCCCCCTGCCCCATTGCCACCCCCAATTGTTCCTGGGACTAGCTATTTTCATATCACTGGTGCACATGGTCCTGAATATTGATTCATTAGGAAGGATTTGGGGATGCATTATTAAGATTTTGTCTCTGTGGAAGCTTTTGTGATGACTCACTGATTTGTACTGTTCTGGGAACCAGGACTCTGTCATGCCAGGCACTGCAAAATGCAAATAAAAAAAAAAAAACAGTCTTTGCCCCAAAGAATTTACCATACAAAGCAAGAGACAACAAGTAATTATAGACAGATGGATTAGGGGAAACAGGCAAGAACAAAAATGAGATAAAAAAACTACACTTGCAGGGTTGGATCCTCCGTTTACCTCAGGGTTGCTACAGTTATTATGAATTGCATTGGCACCAGGTAAACACTTAAAAAGACACAACCATCAAGCTCAGATTCTTCATTTAATTTGCATATAATCCATCAGTGCAGACACAGAAATAATGAACCATGTTATAACTCGAAGCTGGAAGAAATGCATTTAGGAAGGATTTTAATTATGGGAAAATGCTGACTGGGCACAAGAGAGACAGAAGGAACTAAGTTGTGAGACCTGCCTGCATCCCCACCAGCTTTAGAGGTTGTGAAGTGTGGGATATAAAAAGTCTGGGAACAGAAAGGAACAAAAAGAACAAATGGAGAGTAGGAGGAAACAAGAGCAGACAAGTAAGTAGGGGAATGAAAACTGCTATGAATTTCACTTCAGCTGTGCCCATGGTGCTTGTATGAATTGAAAGCATCCTTGACCTGCAGCAGAAATCTTACACACTCTTATCAAAGGAAAACTCCAGTATTCTGTCAATAGTGTTTCATTGATGTTAACCACTAAAAATGAAGGTTTGGGAAGTGTCTTAAGTAGTATAAAAGCAATAATTAACAATGGCATGACTGCATTACTCACGTCTGGCATAAGTAAGCTTGAGTTCTGCAAGTCATTCATTTGGAGACCTAATGGAAAATAAAGACAACTTTTGTGCATTTTGTCTCTTGTTACTGTGTGGATTTTAATGAATGATAGACTTTTTTTTTATTTAATGTATATCATCTCTACAGCCAGAATTTACAATTCCAATGAGATCAACTTTGCAGGGCTCAGAGGGAGCTATAAAAATAACTTAAAATGTCACCAATGAAGGTTCATCATTTTCTGGGACTGAGTCCCCATCTATACATGCACTTAAGGCATAGACAGAAGTGACAATTTTCCCCTGATCTGGACTCTGAAAGTGCTCTATAGCCATGACCAAACAGAAGTGTATAACTGCAGAACAGTTCAAAAGGACCTAATCCTGCAACAATCTGAGCCCTCATTACACGAGGGTTCAGCTAAAGGCACTCCAAAGCTGAGCACCCTCAGTAACTTGTGTCTGCACACACCAGGAGCAGGGCTGAGCTGCCCTGCTTCCTGCGCTGTTTTCAGAATGGGAGGAGGGAAAGGGAATGGGGGGCTCTCATTCTGGGGGTTGCCCGGTCAATGCTGGAAAGTGGGACAGGTAGACTGGAGCCCCTCTGAGGTGTGGGGCTGTAATCCTCCCCCTCTAGCACAGCTGGGGAACCCCCAGAACAAGCTTCCCTCCCCTGCCTTCTCCCCCCTCCCATCCAGACACAGCACCAGAGCTACGAGAGGAGTTGGGGAGAGACGTAGCAAAGACACAGCCCCTCTCCCTGGATTTACCTGAAATTGGAGTCCATCCTCCACTCTCCAGATCCAACAGCTAATGTCTGTTGACTCAGGAGAATCAGTCTAACTCATGGTGCTCTAGCAAAGCACCATGAGTTAGAACAGAGAGCTGCACTTCTCTCTGAGTCTTTAGGATGTGATTAATCAGTTAATTATGTCTTAAGTTGTGACTCAGGCACATGTTCAATCAATGAATGCCATGATAAAACGAGGAATAAGCCACAAAGTTATACCACAAAACATGTGGAATGACTTTGGCTTTTTTGTATCACACAACTAATTGAACATCTGGCCAGATGCGCCCCTGTGCCTAAGAGCCCCATCAATGGGGCTTACAGCTGCAAGGGTGCACCACTTTCTGTGAGCCCCACAGTGTGGGCAGCATTCCATGCACTGCCCCTGCTACAAGCCCCATCAGCTGTGGGGCTCTTAGCAGTGGGAGCTGGTCCAGGAAAAGCCCAGGGTCATTTCCCCAGGTTTCCCATGCACTGGCAATAATGTGTGATTGGATCTGATGCTGGATCCCATAATTCCGCCTTCTGCCATGCACATGTGGCATGGCAGGAAGGATGATTGCCTGGATCATGCATCAGACCCTATTGCATCTTTACCTGAATGTCTAGAGGGGCCCTCAGTGTACGGGCTGTGAGTCCTAGTGGGAAATAGGAAAATTCTCCTTTTTAAAAATTAAATCACTTGATTTTACTTCTGCCACATTTGTCAACTATTGAATGCTAAAGCTGTCATTGGCCAACTATTAAATCTTCCCAGTGCTGGATCTCGGACTGGGGTTATTTTGATTTAGGGGAGAGAGGAAGTGAGTCTGCCAAGCTAGTTATTTTTTAATGGTGGCTTCAGAAGTTAAGGGACAGAAGAGCTGAAAGAGATGGGTTATTAGACAGGTCAAAAGTGCCTAATAAATTGCAGACCTGAGTTGCTTGTTCATCCCATGGCTATCACAGCTGTGGATGGGCAGATAGGGTGTCTATACCAGTGTTTCCCAACCTTTTCCAGCCCAAGGCACACTTAGATTAATAAAAATTTTCCACAGCACACCTGTTAAGGCACCCCCCGCATCCTCATACCTATTGTAGCTCATTGCCATGGCAGAATTCTGTGGCACGCCTGTTCATTTCTGATGACACACTTTTGTGCCATGGCACACTGATTGGGAAACACTGGTCTATACAAATGCTCTGGGGTGGGGGAGGGGTGTTTTAACTAGAGCGGCTCCCGGACAGCTGCTCTAATTAAAATGCCGCAGTGTTACATGTATTAAGCATCCCACATTTCAAAATGACTGCAGGGTGCTTTAACTAAAGCTCAGCGAATTTTATTTAAAGTGCCCCTGCAGCCATTTTAAAATGCAGGATGCTTAATACACGTGATACTGAGGCACACTTGAGCGTTCTAATTAGAGCATCAGAGCATGTGTATAGGCACCTATAGAGTCTACTTTAAATTACTTAGTTGGTCTACCAAGATCTACTGAAGCTGAAAATACAAGGGAAGAAGTACTGGGTAATTGTTTCAGAGGTGCTGTATGAGGGGAGTTTTTCTTCCACTTATAAAAATTGATTAAAAATGTATAAACTCTTGGTATACTGATGTTGATATCCCTTTCTGCTCTGTTCTCCAGTTATCACTACAGATTGTTCTACCATGTGAAAGTGAACAATATTATGAGTATGCTGGAAGATGCTGCACAAAGTGTGAGCCAGGTAAAAATATCAGTGCTTTTGTTCTTGAGGAGTTAATACTTCTTTTTAAAAAATTGCACAAGGGGCTAGTAAGTCATTTTTCTTTTGTGACTCTTCAGTTTTATTTTCACAGTTCCTAGCAAAGCTTATTTAAAGTATGTGCTTAATCTCAAGCACAGCACTAATGTTTAAGCAGTGAAGACTACATTTGCAAGCTGCCTAATTGAAATAGCCAAACTGTGTACCTAGAAGCTATAGAAGCCAGTATGTGCCATGCTCAGACGAGCAGTGAGAGCAACTCTAGCATCGTCAAGCAATGCAATGACCCTGCAACCGTAAAAAGAACCACAGAACAGCTGGCTAGTGCATTGAACAGTATCAAAAAGAAGAGATGGCTTTTTACCATAGAAGAATTGGATATGACCCTCTTGAGCAGGCAGGCATGGAAAACCATTAGCCACCTTACAGGCAAAGGAACCAAAAAACAACATTGCCCTGTGCCAGCGAACTCCATCACAAAAATACTGTGCAGCAACAGTGAGTGCAGTAACCCAATCAAGCCACACACACAAATGATTAGACATCTGACTCATGACCAATTTAAATCACCCTATGTAATCTTAATTTAATTGCCCCCGTCTCTTGCAAAAAGTTTGACACAGAAATTAAAGTGATCAAGACTGGCAAGGCTGCTGGACCAGATATTCCCAGACTTTGTTAGCAAGTTCAGAACCACAAGGAAAAGATGGCTTCAGAAATTCATGTATAAATGTCTAGAAAGTAAAGACTTCTAAAAATCTGAAGAAAAGCTGGCATCATTTCTACCCTGAAACCCAATAAACCACCAGGGGATCCAAAGAGCTACCAACCCATCTCACTACTCTGTGTTACATACAAACTCAAGGACTGCATAATTCTGAACAGAAGAGAGAGCATCGCTGATCCCCAGCTCCCCACCAAAAAATCTGGCATTTTGAAAAAATGATGCATTACTGACTATATTACAAGTTATATTACTTGCATCTGACATAGAGAACAGTTTTGAAATGAAGCAGAAAACAGGCACAGTCTTATCTGCCTCATTCACCTGTGACTCTGTATGGCATCAAGGCCTCATATATAAACTGCACTCTGTTACCTGACCCCATGCTATGCACTTTAACCAGAACATGATCTCCAGAAGATCATTCAAACTCACTACCAGCCAAGGGAAAAAAAGCAGAATATGAACTCTGAAGAACAGAGTCCCTCAAGGGTCAGTGCTAGCACTAATACTTGTCAATGTATATACCTCAACTTACTGCACACAAGGTTTAAGTAATACGTGTACGCTGATGATGTTGCCATAGTAGACCAAGGAATAAACATGACAGAACTGGAAAAGACACTGAGTGCTGATATGAAACTCATCGCTGACCATCTCCACAAGTGGTGCTTAAAGTTGAGCATCAATAAATTGGTATCCTCATTCTTCCATCTGGACAATTGTTACGTCAAAAGCATGCAGAATATTAGAGTAGGCAACCACATCCTTCCCCATGAGCATACCCCAACCTACCTAGGAGTTGCATTAAATTGTTCCCTCACATATAAACTTCACATTCAGAAGGTCAGCAGTAAAGTCTCTGCACAAGTAGCTGCCTTAAGATTGTTTAGCCGGCACAACATAGGGTGCCAACTTTAAAGTGGTCAGAGCCCCTGCACTTGCA
The DNA here is from genome assembly GCF_030867095.1 of Alligator mississippiensis. Lineage (NCBI taxonomy): Eukaryota > Metazoa > Chordata > Crocodylia > Alligatoridae > Alligator > Alligator mississippiensis. The sequence goes on from NC_081826.1 coordinate 125,888,001, forward strand.
AATGGTATATGTCCCAGCAGAACGCTGTATGCCTTTATGGTCCAGAAGTTGTCACACTAAAAAGCTCAACACTACTTAATGGTGCACTGAGACTTATAGCAAGTTGCACAACTTACACACAGAGAGATCATATACTCCCTGTACTCTGTCATTAGGCCAAGTGATACAAAAAGGCAGACCCTAATATCATTACTGGCAATAGAGGCAAGAGATGATGAAAATCACCTGCTCTGTCAACTGTTAACTGAAAACCCAAACAGATCTAGAGGCCTAAGATGCTCAAAAGTCATAAACCATTTGTACATGAAGCCCACAAGCTCCTGGAAGAGATTGGGGATGCTGAACCAAACCTATGGTCAACAACAGCGTGCTCCAACTGCTGGGAAAGGCCAGACCTATTCCTACAGCATTTTATACCAACACCAAACAAGTTCCCCATTGGGCACGACCTTGACAGGAAATCATGGGTCAGGCTGAACAGACTGAGATCTGGATACGGACACTTCAAAATAACACTGTACAAACTGATGAGCATTTTGGAGATTCTTTAGAGGTCTCCTCCTGGACTCAACTCTTACAGACTTTAATAGGACCATTTGTGTTTAAAGTTATGCAGAAGGCAGGGCAGGGTGGAAATTTATAAACTAACTGGGTCAGAGGGTTATGAGCTTTAGTAGACTACAAGCTACTTAACCAGATGCTGTGAATGGACTTGCATGGAGTAGGGGTACTAACTACTGTAGAAAGGAACAAAGTAATTTAAATAGAAAGGATAGGGAAAAGGATAAGTAATACAAAGGACAAGGAAAGTTATTCTGGTGTTTAAGTACTACACTAAGTTGTGACTTGGTGAAGAATAGACTTGGAATGATAACTTTCCCAGTTTGAATGTTAATTCCAATAGTGTAGCTACACGTGGTCTGTATTCTTTAGAGACCTTTCACTGACTAGTAAGTGGTTTAACTTTTTCCCTCCTCTCCTCAGGAAAGTATATGTCTGCTAAATGCACTGCCACTTCTGAGACAGCATGCCAGCCTTGTGGTCCAAATGAGTATATGGACACCTGGAATGAGGAGGACAAATGTTTACTTCATAAAATATGTGATAAAGGTGAGTTGTTCATACAGAGGCATCCTGAATCTTTTAATGCAAATTAGTCCCCCATGGGGATGGAAAAAAGGAGCTTATACCCCTTTGGTTCCTTTGAAAATCTGTCACAACTCTTATACCACTACTAGTAGATTCATTTCCACTGCTATTTGCTGGGCTGTGGGGGTTGGCATGTAGAGATGTGTCCCTGCCCACCACAAGATATGGGCATCTCAGCCTCCCAATTCAAGCATCATTAGGCTCCTAGCAAAGATGCCACTTTGAGTTGGCACAGTGAGGAGCCTTGTCCCTGCCAATATCTCCAGAGCTTTTCAAAGGATGATACAGCTCCCACAAAATAATTATTTTGCACCAGGCATTGAAGAAGCATGAGGAGTTCAGTTAAAAATCCATAGCCAGTTGAACATTTTTTATTTCCATCTCCTCTGTCATTTAGGGAAAGGTTTAGAAGAAGTGAATCCAGGAAACAGGACATTCCAACGGCAATGTGCATGCCATGCAGGATACCACTGGGATGATGCATGGGATGGCTGCAAACGAAATACAATATGCACTCCGGGGTTTGGAGTTGAGCATCCTGGTAAGAGATAAGGATGGATGGTCCTATAGGGGAATCTCCAGATCATGTCAGGAGATGGAACACAATTGGTACAAAGTAATTTCCAGCCTTTTAAGAGAAAAGTGGTTTGGGGGGGTCTTAGGCTATGTTGAACAGAAAAGTGAATTTGTAAGTTTATTAAGTGGCTCACTGTTTACAGTTTGCATGCTACTTTGGACAGGAAGGAGCTTGGGAATTCTCATTTTAAGTACATTCTTAGGTGAAGTGAAGCTTGCAAGATTTTCAGATTTGAAATAGCAGTGGGAGGCGCAGCTCCCCAGTCTAAATCATGGCACTTCTCAGAAAGCGCCATAAGTTAAACTGACCCTCCTGACCCCAAAAACATTTGCTGTTGGGTTAGGAGGGTGGGGGATCATGCTCCAATTTGGATCTGATCCAGCCAAACACCTATGTGTCTGCAGTTTCTCTCTTCTAGCCCTGCCTCCCTCCTCCCAGTTCCAGTGCTGTCTGCAGGATGGGAGCAGGGAGGGAAGGGAGCTTAGCCTGGGGTTTGCCCAACCTACACTGGAGTGGGGGCACATGGCTTGGAGTCCCCCTGCCTTAGGGGACTCCAATCCACCTGCCCCCCCTTCTAGCACAGGCTGGGCAAACCCCAACCTGAGCTTCCTCCCATCAGGCAGACAACACTGGGAGTAGAGCTGGGCTGCACCAGCCAGGCTGCCTGATCAGACAGAAGTTAATGAAAGTGCTCTGCTTTGGAGCGCCTTCAACTGAACCCTCATATAATGGGGATTAAATTGTCATGCCACTGGGGAGTTTTAAAGCACTCCGCAGCTGTGAACTTTTGTTAGGATATGGCTCTATAGTGCTTTCAAGGGCCCGATCATGCAACAAATGTAACTTCTGTCTGCACAACTGGTTTTATGTATGAATTCAGTGAGGTCTCAGGAAGTAGGCTGTGTTGAATGATACAGACCTCCCTGCATTCAACTTCAAGACATTACAGGTGGTTAAAAAGTGGTGAGCACCTTTTGAAAAGTTTCAGTATGCTTATGTGGTGTGTCTTACAGCTCAAGCAGCTGCAGGGTTTTGCTACAAATGTTACAAATAATTCACCTCTGTCTTTACAATAAGTGAGAGTGAATTTAAGGCTAAACAAAGAACTTTGCACAGGGAAATTAGAAGGGGAATAACCTTGAGCTAATAATAAATGCTGGTAGAAGAGGAATACAGAGCATAACACAGAAACTGCACAGAATTCAGTGTTGTATCTGCCATCAACAAAGGAAATTCTCCTCTGGTCTAGCTGATACTATGTTCATTACTGTAATGGCTGCATTTTTGTAACAGTGATCATCTAAAGTCAGACAGAAGGCAGAGTAGAGATGCATCTTATACACTAACTATATCAGAGATACATAAGCTTTTGTGAGCCAGAGTTCACTTCATCAGGTACTGATAGATTGCAGTAGTCATACAAGTTAATGGCATAGTTAAGGTAGCTGCATTAGTACATGAATGGTCATTAGAGTGGCATTCCCAGCAGTGTACTGTTTCACCATCAATTCCAGAGTTGTTTTTCCAAGTGCTGAAAGTTTTTCATTTTCCTCATATAAAGAGGCACTTAATTTGGCACAACTCTTTGCCCAGATTTTACCTCTTGTTACTTCCTCCAGTGCAATTTCCTCAGTTTTAGGAAAGTTTGTTTTGTTTTGTTTTGTTTTGTTTTTTTAAAGAAAAAAAGAGAGACCCCCCCTCCCTCCCCCTCCAGTTCCTCTCCTCGGCAAATTTATCTTTTCCAAATTTGAGGTGAAATTTCAGAGGCTAAAATCTTTTTGTTTCCTTTACCACAGTCCAGCAAGACAAGGACACCATATGTAAGCCATGCCTTCCAGGGTACTACTCAGCTGTGTCTTCACCCACCGAGGGGTGTAAGTCCTGGACCAAGTAAGCACATTCTCCTTACAGTATAATCATGGGAGTTGCAAGGCTTCAAGACACTTGAGCAATAACGGATTTTCAGCTGAAGAACATCAGGGCGATTGTGGCACATTCAATGAGCTACTTAGCTGGTGTCCCTATGACCAGTAGCCATATTTTTTTATGCCAGAGATTTTTTTATGCCAGATAAAGTGTGGGGATGAATTTTGCTAGAGAAAAGCAAGTGAAAGGAATTGTAGTAAAGAACTGTTGAGTTAAAGCTTATTCTATGGCTCATGGGCCATTTATCTGCAGTGTAACAAGCCCATTGGAATCAATGGAAAAGCTCCCATTGATTGCAGTTAACTTTGGAGCAGGGCCTTGAGTCTGGATACTGGAGCGCTGTGCTGTGTCTGGGGAGTGAGGGATGGGGAGGTGAAGGAGTCAAAAGTGGGAAGTCCAACAGGGCTTTCCCTCATTCCCAACCACTACAGCTGCCCCTACACGTCCCAGTGCAGTCATCCATTGTTGGGAGAAAGGCCCTGGGTCTTTAGAAGGGTTGTGTTCTGGGCAGGCTGACAAAACCCCCTTGAGGTGCACAAATAAGAAAAAAGAAGCAACATATTTAACACTTCAACGAACTTGAGCAGAACTTGACGAGATGAAGAAAAGGCACCTCTAGCTCAAGGGCTTTCTCCCTGCTAAACTTAAAAGTTGCCTATACACATGTTTGGGGAGGGGGTGTTAATTGGAGCAGTTTCTGGACAGCCGCTCTAATTAAAATGGCTCACCGTCACATGTATTAAGCCCCTGCACATTTCAAAATGGCTGCGGCATGCTTTAACTAAAGCTCATTGAACAAGGTTTAGATAAAGTACCCCTGCAGCCATTTTGAAATGCACAGGGGCTTAAAACATGTGACAGTGAAGCAACACTGAAGCATTCAAATTTGAATGTGAAGCGGACTTGATTAATTAAAGACTTGCGTTCTAATTAGCATGCGAATGGGCATATCTATAGGCACCCAAAAGACCTACCGGAAATGAGAGGTGTTCACACGCTTTCTGAATTTAAAGGTTACAAGCATCTTTTTTTAACGGGAAGTGTTGGACTGTGGACAGATATAACATTTGAAATGTTTCATATAGCTTTGGAGCACCTTTGAAACGTTTCAGAAGATGAGTATACAGGCAGAGACACATGATTAAATGCTCCAAAAGTATCTGAAGCATAATAAAAATGAACCTGGAGGGAACAGGTACTATGTTACATTGGTTTGTTCAAGGTTATGTGTATTAAGCAGGTTGGTCCATCAGGCATCTTGCAATACAGCACTCTTTCCCCTTTCCCTCTTCCCTCATGGCTTCCCACATTCTGGCACCCTGTGATCTCCCTGTATCTGTGGTTGCCAGTGTGCCAGGAGCTGCCTGCAGTAGCCAGGGTAAGGGGAGTGCTCATAGAAAGTCTACTCCATCCTCTCCAGCATGTTTGCCCATTAGGCAGGTGAGGAGTAGAGCCGCAGGACGCAGAAACCCCATGAGGTTTCTGGGAGAGTGGAGAGTATGGCCACTGCTTACCACTTCGGCAATTCTAAAGCACACTGGGGGAAGGGTGCACCAAGGAGTAATACGTCTGTCTGTGACTGAAATGCTCCATTTCTTTTTGATAGTCTTTGAACCCTGTTATACTTTGATGCATGTTAAACTTTACATCTGTCTGTACCCTTAGATGTATGGGGCTTGCAATGTGTGATGATCCATCACCTTTTTCTTTATTTTTGTAGCTGCACAGCTCTGGGCTTTGAAGTCCGAGTTCCAGGGACCACACGTTCAGATGCAGTGTGTGAGGAGCTTAAGAGGCCCAACCAGCCAGAAGGTGCTATATGTCATTATACAGAATTATCCATCAGAAAGTGTTGGTAGGATCTCCTAAAGAGGCTCAGCCTTCTGTATCCACTTAAGTGGACTCTAATGAGGATCAGCAGGCCTACTGAAGATCCCACTCAATGTTTTGATAGTAAAGCTTGTTTTAAGCCATTTTGAATTGCAGCTGCTTGTGAGAAAGTATAGCTATGGTCTCTGTCCTGTGTAGGTCTTTCTGCCTTGTATTGAAATCACATGCCAAACAAACTTACTATAATGCCTTCTAACTCTCATCATGGTTTCAGCACTGACATTGTTTGCAGTCCAACTTTTAACAATAAAACAGCTACTGACTCCTTTCAATGCACCTCTGGTAGAGAGAGGGATGTAGTTGGCTAAAGGCAGCCTACAGCACTTGACAGCGAGGCCCATTGTCCCTTTTTTTAATCTTTAACATGGATGGGCTGCCCAGAGCGCTACGTGTCTCAGCGTGTGGTGATCCACCATGATCCGAGCTGAAGGCCAAGTTCTGCATGTCAGGGCTTGTACTCTTCATGAACTACAAGTTTGTATCTTTTGTAGGTAAATCAAGCATAGCTCTTAGGCTCCCGGCATTCTGAGTGAACCATTCAGTTCAGCAAAATGTGAACATGCCTGCTTTGTGCTTCCTTCAGTGGTTCTTTTTCAGATGGCTTTGGTAAGGGTGGGTTTAATGAAGCTCCTTGTTCCATAACCTGCTTTTTTAGCAAGCTTGTGGGGTTATTGTGGAAATTGTAGAACAAACCGTGGAAGAACAATCTTATTGCTTGCCAAGTAAGAAAAGTAAATAAGGAGTGTATTGCTGCTGCATATTCATCTCCTTTTTTTTTTTTTATTCTCCAGACACAAACAAGATCTTTTATGTATTGATTGTTGTACCAGTTCTTGTGGCATTAATTGGCATCATTATCCTTATTGTCTACTACAAAAATAAAGGGAAGGCACTGACAGGTACGTTGTAGCTAACAATTTATAGGAATTCATCTTTGTGTGAAGCCTGCATCTCTATTGACTGTGTCAGCTGTTTCGACTAGGGATAATCATCAGAGTAAAAAATTCCGACACTGATATATTTTACCTAGTGCAAAGCAGGACTGCAGGTTCTTTTCTAAACATATTAGGCTCGTGCTGATGTCTGAGGCAGGATATCAGTGCAAATCACTGTGACACCTTGTCACATCAGCCAGGAACACTGTCAGAAGTGGCAACAGTCCTTCGATATGAGGAAGACAGAACCAGTGACATGGTACCTTTATCAAAATGACATCTTCAATACACTGCAGTCACGTCTGAGAATGTGAACAAGGCTGTTGCTGGAACTAGAACTAACGTTCTGGCCCAATATTTCCACAGTAGTCCAGAAACAGCAAATCTGTATTTATTGCTGATGACATTAAATATGAACACAAGGAAAGTGCTGCAGCAATTGCTGAAATTCACTTTAAGCTTGGGGCTAGAATAGATTTGGGCAAACTGTTGTTCCCTTTGTTTTGCCTTCAGCCTGGATTTGAAAATCTCATACTTTTCCTTAGTTCCCCTTACATTTTCCCAGCCCTCCCCCTTTCCCTTTCCCTTCTCCCCAGTCTCCTGCTGGAGTTTTTGTGTGCTTGCATGTGTGCACACACCATTCCTTTCTGCTAGGTTTTACCTGAACTATTCAACAGTATTGCAGAAATAGTCCAGCACTACCTTGCTAATTGTTTGTTGTGCTAAATCCAGGATTCTTTGGATGAGCAGAAAGAAATATGGTAACCCTCTCTTAGCAAATCAAACATTTTCAAGGCAGGTTACTAAATTAACCTTTTAATTTGGATTTCCATAGCGCTGCAGCCACTCATGAAAGGTCTTTCATCATTTTTAAGACATTCCAGACTGACCCTTTTAATAGTAGCACTGCTGAATAGGATCTGTGTAGCCACAGAAGCCCATGGAACTGGGAGGAGCCAATCTGTGCATCAGCGTGGATATTAAATGTGTGCTAGAGAACTAGTGAACTAACAGCACAGAAGAAGCAGTGGCTAAATACCTGATGCATATTTAGATAGACAGAAAACCGCCTTGAGATTAAAAACATACGCAAGACTGAAGCAGCACAAAATTGCCTGAAGGTATCCCCCTAAACTAGAGTCTCTCTTCCCATTAAACAGCGATCACAATAATAAAAGCGTCATTGAGTGCAAGCCTTTTCCTTGGAAGATGTTCTGATTAATCAGGTTTCCCAATTAGATACATCCTGATTAAATGGAGTGTGCTGTGTTTTAACCTGCTATCCCATGGCTTTTGTCTGAGATTTCCTAGCCCTCCCTCCCCCAGTCTCCTCATTCCTTTTTGCAAATTTCTTTGGGTCATTCATGTGACATCTCTTGAAATAGACTAACCAACTGTACCATTATAACCAGGTCGGTATTGGGCCAGTCATAGCCTGGTGACATGTGAGCAGGACTGAAGCCCTGGTTGATGTGGAACACAGTTTAACCACATTCTATTTTAGAACTCACAAGACATTTGTTCCAGAAGAAGACGTCCAATTCCAGTTACAATGAATCCTCAGCCAGGCCGTCACTTGGACACTTGAGCAAAGTCAATAAATACAATCGTGACTGCTTAGTTTTCATATAACATGGTGGATTATGAATAACTGTATATTGTTTGATCTGTGATTAACCTAAGAATGTAGCTATGGTGCTTAGAAGGCTATTTTGTTTTCCCTACAGCAGATCTACAGCACTGGGCGAATCAACTATGCAGACAAATAAAAGGGAAAAAGGTAATTTTTTAAATTGTTTTTGTGCTTTCCTAATTCCTTTCCTGGATCCTATAACAAACTCAATACTAAAGCTGTCTTGGAAACAAGATTTCTATTTCACCAAACAGTTCTGGGGTCTTGCTGTTTCTTTCTATTCTAGTAAGAAATGATACCATGTTTCTCTCTCTCTCTCTCAAAACTTAAAATAAAAAGAAATAAAAAAGAAGAGCCAATAGTCTATTGGGTATTGATGTGAGACAGATTCAGAGCAGGGACATGATTTTGGGTTTCTTATCCCATGTGAATGTCATAATCACTAGAGACACGGACAGAAGTGACATTTGTTGTGCAATCAGCCCTTCTGAAAATGCTCTACAGCTGAGCCGTGATGCATGTACATGGCTGCAGAGCACTTTAAAAGTGGTTAATTGTATGACAAATCAGCCCATATCTAACTGAGGGATCAAATGAAGGTGCTTCAAAGTGGGGTACCTTAGGGAACTTGTGTTCCCTAGAGTCAGCCTGCCAGCATGACTGTGGTAGGGTTGTGCGAAATTTTGACGGATGTTTCATTCTGAAGCTGTTTCAATGTGTTTTGAGCTCGAAACAGTGAAATCAAAATGAAACAAAAGGTTTTTGAAACAGCTTTGAAACAAAATGAGGGCACTCGAAACATTTTGAAAGTTTTGAAATGTTTCGAGTTTCGAAGCCGAGTTTGCTTGCAGCTAAACAGAAACTAAGGAGAGGAAGGGGGAAGAGGGGGAAAGGACAGCTCTGATATTGACATCTAGCTCCTGGTTCAGTTCCCCAGCCCCCAGTTCAATTCCTCAGTTCCCTGATTGCTTCCCCAGCTCTTCCCAGGGGGCATGGGCCCCCAATCTGCACACGGGGTTTCAGCAGTCTGCTTCTGCAAGCTGGGGCAGACTTCAGTGCTGCTGCCAGCCCCAGCCTGCTGAAACCTGGCACACAGGTTCAAGGGCCCATGCCCCCCAGGAAGAACTGGGGGAATGAACAGAGAACTGGGGAATCAAACCGGGGCCTGTTTCAATTCACCAGCTCCCTGATCTTTCCCCCAGCTCTCTGATTATTTCCCCCAGCTCTTCCCAGGGGGCGTGGGCCCCTGGATGATGCAGGATGACAGCAAGCTGCCACTGCCAGCTGGGGAGGGCGGTGGCTCTGGGCTGTTTCCCCAGTTGGCAACAGCAGCCTGCTGAGACCCCGCATGCAGATCTGGGGGCTGTGCCCCCGAGGAAGAGCTGGGGGAATGATCAGAGAGCTGGGGAATTGAACTGGGAGCTCTGGCTAACACATGGAGCCACCTCAGCTCTGAGACAGCACACAGTGCCCTGCCAACCCACTCTGCACTCATGCCATGGGGCAGCTGCCATGTGGGTGCCCAGCAGGGGGGGCAATCTCTGCTGCCCTGCACTGCACAGGGGGGCTCTACCATGAGCCCTCAGAGGCCCCAGTTACCACTGCCAGAGCCAGTGAGTGCGGAGCTTTTTTTAAAGCTCCGCACTCACTGGCTGTGGAGCATGCAGATGTCAGCATACTGCTGCTGTCGGCTGGGGCCAGCACCAGCACCCAAGTCTGCCCAGTGCAGCCCATGCTGAGCGCTGGGAAAAACCCAGTGCTGGCGCTGGCCCCAGCCAGCAGTGGCAGCTTGCTGTCATCTCGTGCACAGATCTGGGGGCCCGTGCTCTCCAGAGGTCTGTGGGGTTATGCCAGATTCCTCCCAGGGGGAACGGCCCCTCGATCTGTGTGCAGGATGACAGCAGGCTGCCGCTGCCAGCAAGTGATATGACTTTTGCTTGAATAGTTTGAGTTGTAGTTTCACAAAACGCCCTGCACCTATCCTGTTGAATCTTGTCAGACTTCATGCCCTCAGAAGGGGCTTGCATTCCTGCAACTTTCATCCAAATCAGGCAATAAATGACAAAGTTATAGTCATTTTCATGGTTCCCCATTATAGCCTATGGGCAAAACATTGAAATGCATCGAAACAATGAAACAGTTTTGACAAAACGAAATGGAACAGTGCTTCGAAACAGTGAAATGAAACACTGTCCCTTTGAAACAGTGAAACAGAAGTCGAAACGAAATGGTACTGTTTTGCACAGCCCTAATGATTGGGGTTGGGCTGATGCAGCCCAGCCCCACCCCCAGTGTTGTCTGCAGGAAGGAAGGAGGAAGGACCTTCGGGCTGGGGTTTGCCTGGCCCGAGTTGGAGGGCCAGATTGGGGATTGAGTGGGAGGGGACAGATTGAACCCCTCCCCCCCGACCTTGTGCCCCATGCTTAGCCCTATCCAGCTCAGGTCGCCCTCAACCCTTCTCCTCCCTGCAGATAGCACCAGAGCTGGGAAAGGGTGGGGAGGGGCTAAGGAAAAGAGGTGCAGGCAGGCTCCTCCACTAGACTGTCTCCAAAGTAGATCTTGATTTCTTTCCCCCCGCCCCCAGCCCAACAGATGAACTTGTGTTGGGTCAGCGGGTTACTTTAACTCATAGCACATTATGTGAAGTTCCATGAGTTAGAATGGGACTGGCATGTCTGTCAGCACCCTAGGGTCTCAGTTATTCTGGAAGGAGTTTTCCTCAGATCAAGGATGGAATTTCTGGTAGAGAGGGAACTTTCCCAACAGAGCTTCTTTTGGTCAAAAGTAATGTGTGTGTTTTTTGCAAGAAGTTTCAATTCCAGTGAATCAACATTTTCTGACGCAAAAATGTTTCCTCAAAAAGTCCCCAGTCAGCTCTCCTTGTTTCTCAGTACAGAGACATGTGGCCACAGATTTCTTACTAACCATTCAACAATTACTAGACTACCTAATGAAAGTCAATAGGTGGTCTAGTGGTTACAACACAGTCCGCTATCCTGAGGAAAACCTCCTTTACTTTAAAATGCAATTTTGCTCTGGAAAATTATTCTAAAAATGGCACTAGATGCTCCCATGTTTATTCTCTCTCTCTTTCTCAACATTTTCCATGTCAAAGAGGTTTAGCTTAAAAGTTGGGGGGTGGAACTCTAGCTCCAAGTCTGCGTTCCCTGAGGCTGGCTTGATTCATTCTTTCCTTCACATACATCATCTCCAGTAACACAAGTGTGCCCTCAGCAAGATCTGTGGAAATAAAGTTGAAAACATCTCTGGGTTCTTCAGAGAGACTTGCCCAGGTGTGTTTGATTAGATGTTAGCAATGAATCTAGCCAGAACACACCCCTCCTCATCTCCCCTCTACCCCATAGTCTCTCACAAGAGCAGAATTACACTTTAAGTCTTAAATGTACATGGCACTGCTGAACTTCAGTGACATAAAGATTAAGTTTTTGTAAATTTCATTTCTTCTGCGTTTTAGCAAAAAAAATGCTCTCAGGAGATGTTTAACAAACATTTTTTTTTCTTTTATTTAGGAATCCCCCAAAGATCCTTGCCTGAACCCAAACATGGCAAATACTACTAGGCCTCAGCGTTTGGAAGGAATGTATTTGCTAGCCCACGCTGACAGTTCTTGTTCTGAAGATGCATGTTGCCCAAATGGGCATGCTCTATGTAGAAACAGTAGCCCAGATGCAATCCACTATGAATCTGGAGAGAATACAACCTTGTCTTTAGTAACCGAGTTGGAAGATGACCGTTTCAGGCAGGGTCCCATGGAGGATGAATACGTAGATAGAGCTCCCCATGCCACTGGTTATTTCCCTTTATTGAGCCAGTCTGACAGCAAATCACTATCACCATTTTCAGGGCCACTGGAGGTTGGGGAGAATGATAGCTTGAGTCAGTGCTTCACAGGAACTGAGAGCATGGTGGACTTGGCAGGTTGTTACAGCTCTGATGCTCCATATGGAGCAGACTGCATCCATGCATCCTCAGACAAAAGTCTGCAGCAGTCTTGCAACTGTACATACACTCATGTGAAGGAAACGGAGAACAAGGATACAGATCACTTCTGGATGTACCCTGACTCTGGGTACAGCTGCAAAAGGTGTGGTGTTTCATGTAGAGAATCTCCCAGAAAGGGGAGGCAACCCCATTGTTCAGCAGTAGGCAGCACCACGGCCTCTCCAGAAAATGGACCTTATCCATGTGCCTGTGGCCTGGACTTTCTCTCTGCTGGTCAGAGTACTTTAGCAAGTGATCAAGGCATTGAAGATGATTCCTCTGACAGTCCTGACACAAAGCACCAGAAGACAAACAGAAGTACTTCAGGAGCTAATTGTAACACCTCAGACCTCCCTCTTGCATCAGGTAAGGCTCCTCTTTGATAGGCATGAGCTCCATCTGGTCATGTAGGATTATCCCCTGTGCCTTCCCTGTATTATTTCATTTTGAATCACCATAGAAGGTCTAATTTGATGGAAGGACAGGTGAGAGTACAATGATGTCTTTTCATTTACAGACCTGGCAGCTGATTTGAAAAAGCCAAAGACACTTGTGTTCTAGTGATTTCTGGAAATAGTCTGTACCCAGTGAGGTTTTATGCTGGTGCTGGTCGTTATTCTCTGCCCAGCCCAGAAAACTCCAAATTGTGGCCCCTACTGCAGAAACCAGACAGCTTTGTTATTGAAATATTCGGTGGCACAACCACGTGAATTCATCTCACTTCTGTTTCCTAACATGGTGTCATTTTACCTCCAATAAGAATTGCCAGCGTCTAAAGTCAACAGAAATATAACTGAACGAGGGCACAGAGGAACCAATATTTCAGTGTTTGATGCTTTCTCTTTACTGTAAAACACCACAATTAACTTCTCAATCATGTGAAAGAAATAATTGCACAGATAATCGGATGCAATGTCTCCACCCCTACACACTTCAGTTCCTGTAACAATTCTGGAGCCTGCTTATTGAATGCAGCCAACATACAATAAAGAATAAGATTTTTTTTAGAACTATGGGAAGTGAATAAGAACAAAATTCCTGTCTGAAAGTTGTACATAACATTTTGATTCCTCAGTTTTCTTATTAGTGCCCATGTTGGTTCTCATGCCAATAAACACTCAGCCAGTTCAGTGATTTAAAAGGCAAGTGTTTATTCAATCTATTCATAATTCATTTTAGAAAAACTGTACACTGAAACAATATATAGTTCTTCTACCAACTATATATAGTACTTCTACCACCTCCCCTTCTGTGGGTCATTAGCCTTCTTAAACTGTCTTTTATCCAGGACAGGAGCCCGCTTTTAATGCTTTTAAACCACGTCCTTGGCCTTGATTAGGGTCTCGTAAGTATTATTGTAACACAGATACTACTAATAATTAATCTCTTATCTATATAAACGTTGATTGGTACCCTGGAAGCTTTGAATTGTTGAAGCCAAATGTGCTACAGAACCCCCCTCTCCCTCCCCAAAATATCCTTCATGGAGGGAACTTGAAAATGCTGGAGGAATCTTTCTTAGAGCATTGGTGTTTTCTTTCACTTCACTCTCCCCGTTCTTTATTTCTGATGTCAATGATTTTCTGCAACAGGAGAGAGGTGACACAGCTCTTGTGGAAAGCTGAGTACCTTTGGGACCAAAATGATTGACATCCGAGAGGTGTGCCTGCAGAGCATGTCAGTTTTGGCTCCGGCAGAACATTGCTTCCCTTTTTAAGTCCTAGGATAACAGGAAAAATTGGGGGCCAGCAGGGATAATGGGTGCAATGTAGAGCAGTTGGTTCTGAATTATACCTGTTTAGAAAGTATGTGCAACTTAGTCTGTGTCAGTTCTTTGTGACTCTAAACTACATGGTTACCTTAAGGTGCATTCACATACTACAGTGCCATCTGGTGAAACTTGAGTGTGCACGCACTGTTGCTGATTTCCCAGAAGTTAAATCTGACTGCTGTGGGAGTGGTAGTTGTGTAGTAAGGAATTATGAAATATTTCTCCGAACTGAGATGCACAGAGCTCATCTTTTTCCAGTTCTTGGAATAGCTGTGCTCTGGTGGGAACATCACTGCGTGCTTAAACAGCGGTTCTGTTCTGAATCGCATCCACATAAGTCAAATCATCCTCTGCCAGACCTTGCTAACTGCTGGGATAGAAAATATGGAACACCCTAGAAATAATGTTTTGCCAGTGCTTACACTGTGTTTTGGCAGAGCACCCAACCCTTGAGATCAATGTGCATGCAGGCTGTGGCATGTCAGAGTTAAGAAAGCAAGCTGGCTGAGAAATGGAAAACTTGCACAAAAAATTCACCAAAATGGCTTTTCCCCCCTTCTATTATTCAAAATTTCAATGAGAAGTTTTGACCAGTTCCTTTGTCGGGGATAAAAATCAGAATGTGCCTTGAATGAGCAATTAAGAATCCCATTCAGCTACACGATAGAAATGTGCTAGCCAGATTCTGTTCGCTGGTTTCCCTTCAATGGCAATGAATAACTGCCGTGACGGGTTATAAAAATTGTTTATCTCTAAGTGTTGAAAAGAGGCCAGTAAAACATGCTGAATTTCTAAAATCGCTGAGACACATCCATAACAACACATTAAGTAAACTACAGTAGGAACAATGCATCTTAGAGAGAGCTAAGAATGTGGAGCTAAAAGCCTGTCTTCAGTTTGTTTTTTGGGGGAGGAGGGAAGGGAAAGTTTTATTTTTTTCAGTGATGCTTCTAATTTTCATGAGGCTCAATCCTGCTCTTATTAGGGTTAAGGATAGGCAGGATTAGGCTTTACTGAAACTCTTCTGTCATGGCCAAACCCCTGGTACGCTTAACACGCCATGATACAAGGCCTAGTTCCACAATGTATCCAGCGTAGGTGGAAGCTTGTGCCCTATAAAGTCTTATTAAAGATGGTCACAAGGAACAAATTGCAAGAGTTAGGCCATAGAGTGAAATTTCATGCGTTCTTCATCACCTTTGGGCATAACAGTAAGGGTCATGTTATTGGATACTAGCACTGCTAACATCCATACCTGAACAGCCTGGTGACAACTTATTCAGGTCTTTCAAACTTTATTTCAATAAACTTATTGCATAGCCTGTATAATAAGGTCAATTGTTTGCCAAGGGGGGAAAATTACCATTCTATAAATATCTAAGATGCATGCAGAGGCAGATAATATTTTCCACAAAGGTCATGTTTAGAGCGTTTTCCAGTATATTCTAGTTTTGCAAATCTTGAGAGTAAATTTAAGACTTGGATGGCCTTGCTCAAGGTAACAGGGAGATGAGAATATGTAGGAAAAATCTCCTCTCTTGTCTCCAGGAGTTCAGTTTGAAAGAGAAAAAAATGTCCTTATATCTCAGCTAGATTTTCTTGGAAGACAGGTTTAGTGCTGGAAAGATGATGATAAGTGAGTCCCAAAAGATTACTTTTGATTATAAAGGCACCTGGCACCAAAGAGGAAGGAACACGGAGGAAGAATAAACTACAAGACTGGATCAAATTCACTTAGCTAACTTGTTCATCTCATGAGAGAAAATATTAATCACATGTATGTGCTTTTTCCCTCCTCTCCCCAGGAAATGTGACTGGAAACAGTAACTCTACATTTATCTCAAGTGGACAAGTAATGAATTTTAAAGGTGATATAATTGTTGTCTATCTTAGTCAAAACTCCCAGGAGGGACCAACCACCACTGGAGCAGCTAATGAGAATGTGGGGAGCCCAGTTCAAGAGGAAAACCTGAACCGTTGCGAGACTTTTGCTGGCAACACTCAGCATTACAAAGAAAAGTATGCTGAAATCAATCCAACTTGCCCTGTGGAAAGCGGAGGACTAAATAGCACTGGGGAATATCATAGGTGTCCAGGGCCTGTGGCTCAAGAGGAGAACCAAGACTGCCAAGGCAGGAACTGCTGCCACAAGGGAGCCTCTCAGCCAGTGCAAGAGGAGGGACGACCAGGGCAGTGCTCAGAGAAAGCGCTACTCTGACATGAATCAATGCCTCGCTCATGTTTGGCGAGAACACCATTCCTCCAGGGACACTGAAGAGCAGCCCACAAGCAGCAGGGACGGTGTGTGCAGCTGTGCTGTCAGCTGATAGTCCAGGTGACTGAGGCACACTCATCAGCTCTGGGTCCTGCGCTATTCCTGGCACCCCTTGGAAACTTTATACAGTGGAAAGGACAGGCCTCACGGCATGTGCCTGTGATGCTGGCGCTGTGGAAAGTACACATGGAGACAGACTCTCAAGTGTGTAAAGCTGCCTGTGGTGCTGTTGCTGCAGGAACATCTTTGCAATTGTACTTTCTGTTCTAGACTCTCAGTCCTTTTCTTTGCAGAGACGATGATGGGTGGCAGGGCAATTGGGTCAATGGTAACTGTACTCGGAGGGGGGCTGGCAGCCTGCCCTAGTGTGCGGGCAAGCAAGACCTCAGGCCCGGTGTGTGCTTCTGCAGTGTGAACAGGGATGACTAATATTCTGAGAGCAGCCTGTCAACACAGACTTATATCTTTTTATCCCTGACTGGCATCCAAACAGGGAAAGATCAAACCAAACTATTTGCAGGGCTTTGCTCTTCCCCTGTGCCTCTTTAGGGGCTGGCCATGATGGCAGCCCCATGCATTCAGGATTAGTGTCACTGTTGGCACCTACCCCTCTCTCCTAAAGACAGCCATGGCCTCAGCCTTTCCTAGCAAAATCAGTGCTCTGGGTCTTGAAGACAGACCTGAGGCTATGTTGCCTATCAGCGCTGGAGCTCTGCCAAGCAGGGTGTTGGCTTTTAGGTATTTTGCTCCAACTGAAGTGCAAAGGTATGATCTTTGCAACAGGCAACCAGAAGGGGTGTGCCCTAGAGCATATCTGATGCCTTGTACATGAAAAGCAGCACAGCTCTTGGCTTCTACACACTGCTGCATCACTACCATAACTCCACGTGGATCAGGACCTTGGGATTTTAAGACGGGAGTGGGGGTTCTTGGTGGCCTGTTCTTTGAGACCTTGGAAGTCCAGGGCACAGCTCCAGCTGTGAGGTAGATGCATTTCCTGCAGGTGCATGGAGCAGGCATGAGGCCAGCACATGTTTTACTTCCTTGAGTCCTAGGATTGGCCCTTCTTCAGGAAGATTTTCTTTTAATTAAGTACAGATGTAGCTGGGGTGGGGATCTACCACTGTAGTATACCAATACAGACTAGGGGAAGAGGTGGGGAAGGGCAGATGGACATGGGTGAGGGGGGAAGGGAAGGCTTTCCTTCCCAGGGTACAGCAGCATCAGCTCCTCTTTAGCTGTAGCAGCCCTGTGGCCTGGCTCCCTGTGAGCCAGTGCCCTGTTTGCTCCCTCCCCTTACATACATATTGGGCATGAGGCTGCAATGCTCCCCTGGGGCTTGGGAGCAGGGAAGGAGTACCATCCTACTCACTCCACTTGTTCCTCACCCCTGATGCACACTTGGTGCGGTGCTACCCTGCAGGGTTCCTACAGCCAGGCAGAGACAGTTCAGGACTGCCATGGCAGACTTCGAGCAGGGGTGATCCTGGTGCCCCCTCATAGTTGGTACCCAGGGCAGGTGCTCCACTTGCTCCCCCACCAGTTATGCTACTGTAATTAAGACAATGTGCAGCCAGTTGCTGTTCCTGTGACCAAAATGAATCTATTCCATGTATGTCAGGACCTTTCTCAGGCCTGTGCCTGCCCAAGCAGGCCTTCCATTTTCCATGGGTACTTGTGTTAATGAAGTCAGGGCAGTCAAGCTGCATAGATATGTCCCTGCATGAGCTGGCCACTAGAGTAGTGATTCTCAACCAGGGTGCTATGAGGTCCTTCTAAGGGTGCTGTGGGACGCCACTCAATATTAGCACTGTCAGGTGTGCAAACACCTACACATGAGTCACAAGACAAACCCAAAGATTTCAAATAGGAATCCAAAGAGCCAAAAGCTTTCTGTCCTTTTGTGGTCTTTCTGAGTTTGCACATTTTTTCAGCTCTCTTCTCCCTTAGGGGAGACTTCTAGGGCACAGAGGCAGGACTGGTTGATATTTTTGTTGAGGAGAAGCAGAGCAGAGCTCCTTCTCCATGCAACACTTGATAAAATAGCTGCTTTACATCCTAGTAAGGACTATGGATAGATGGGATGAAATCATGGCACCATCAAAATCACTGGGAGTCACTGAACTCCCACTGAGTTCAGTGAGGCTACAATTTTATCCACAGAATCCTGGGATCCTTGTGGAACAAAGCTTGGAAAGGGATCTAAAAATGAGGATAAAAAAGGAGCATGTCAAGACAGGTATGATGATGATTCCAGGGTTAGAAATGCTTTTCCTTGTCCCTGGCTGACCCCAAAGTGAAGTTGTCAATCCATGGGCATTGCCCTGCTGTGCTGTATAGGTCCCATACCTGGCTGCTCAGTCTCACTGGCCCAGAAGAAATGTCTGCATCTTTTTTAGTTAATTTGTAAGCTCTTTGGGGCAAGGACTGTCTTTCAATGTGTTTGTACCGTGAGGCTTAACAGAATGAGCCTCCATCTTGGTGCTCGGGCTGCTATCATAATACCAGTAACTAATGATAATAAACTCCTAAAGCTTTCTTTGAGTTAAAATGAGAGGTTTATTCAATTACACAGAGAATTCGTTATAAGAAACTTGTATATTTAGCTCATCTAAGCAGTTCAGTGTCCACTGTCTCTCTGTCCCACAACCATGAAAGTGGGTTTCCTGCTAGTGCTTTATATGAACAGGTGGATAAGTCTGTAATTTTTTTTTTTAAAGGAAGACATGGATATAAATCTTCACTTTTCCATTTTTCTAGAGCTCAATTCATTAACAATCCATCTGCAGCTCAGGGTTATATGAGAGTGATGACCACAGCTTGGGTGGAGCGTCTATTTGTAGCACTTAACTTTAAAAGTTGCTGTTTTCATCTGTATCGATAAGAATCCGACCCTAACATGTACGCATCTACTGTCACTACAGTAGCCTGTGACATCTCCAGATAGTCCTCCTGGGAGAAGCATCCAGCATGGCATGTGTGCTAAAACAAGTGAAATGCCAAGTGTAGACTCTCTAAGTACTGGTACAGGCCTCATGCATTTGGGTGCTATAGATCCCTGCAGAAACTGTATTACACACCACCTCCCTTTATCCTTTAAAAATAGCAATATCCTTTTCCTATGTCACGTCTAATGGAGACAAAGGTGCCCTGTACAGTATGATAATCAGAACAGGGAACAAAGAGGTAGGAGGCTTGTATTTTATTCCCCGTTCTGTCATGGATTTATTGTTGACTTGAAGCATGTCTCCTGGTGCTGTATTTAAGTATCTGCAAAACAAGGATGCTGCCACTTACCTACCTTGTGTGACTGTTTGAAGGTCTGTGGTTTTGATATTGTTCCTTGTGGTTATGGGTAAAGATTTGCAGAGGCTGGACTCGGTAGCCCAGTCCTGTGTAACATTTTTAAAATGCTTTGAGGGTCTCCAAATGAAAATGCTGCCCGAGGAACTTTGTGGAAAGAGTAGGTTGCTTGCCACCCCTTGACAGTTGGTAAGAGAAAAAGAAACCCTAAGTTTAAATCATTAATTGTGAGAAAGGCAGAGCTTGTTCCTGCCATGTTTCCTGTTTAGAAAAGAAAACATGACTAATAAGGATAATTAACTTGCCCTTGTCTAGGGAATGCTATGAACAGGGTCACCAGAAAATGAGTAGGGCATTCTGCCAAGCTGTCTGAGATTTTCCAAGCAATGCCAGACCCCTCCCACAGATCCAGCCTGGATTACCACACCTCTGTCCCTCTTTCCAAGGTTCCTGCCATACAAACTAAGCTTCAGCCAAAAGGATAGTACAACCTCATTATTATGAACCCCCAAGGACAGGGAGGAGAAGCTCATTAAAAGAGGGAGTTTGCTATCACAGGGTTAGTCAACTTGCTGTATTGTAATAATGAAAACAGTTGTCTCCTGCTCTTGGGATTGTTAAAAGCATATCCTTGTTATATAATGATGTTTGTTATATAACAAGGTTGTCCTATAATAAATAGAGTTATTTCTGAGTCCATCAGCAAAGCCTTAATGCTGACCTTTGTGCTGAAAAGCTGTTACAGGGTGACCCACAATCAGCACTGCACTGTGCATCACTCCCAGCCTGGAAACAAGACCCTCAATGGAAACGTCTGTGCAGTATTATTTGGTCTGTATTTCCCCTGAAGTACCAAGCACCAACATTTCCCATAGACTTCAGCTGCAGGTACACAGCACCTCTGTACAATCAGCCTGTTAACTGGGTAAAAGTATTTCAATTATTCCCACCAAGAGGCTGCAACGGTTACATTAGATCTCACCAGCTCCAGTTAAAAAGATTTTTCATACTGGAGGGCTGTCTTGAATTTTTTTTTCTTCCTTTTGTCTGGTGCTGTTCTTAATGAGGTAATAAATGCATTTTGCTCTATAAAGCACATTTTTTCTTACAAAAAGAATTGACTCTATCCCTTTCCTACTTTGAGAGTTTTAATATATTGTATTACATCCTTTCCTTTCCCTCTTGTCTGACTGGATAACTAGCCACTGGTGTATTGTTGGCTGTAACTGAGCCATAGCTCATCAGGGGACATTCTGGGAAGTGAGTGGTGGTAAGAGAGTGGTGTCCTTGCTATTTCAAAAGACTGAAAGTATTGAAGTACTGCCCAAATTTGGCAAATGCTTCCAGCCAAAAAAACACATTTTTCAAAAAGCCAGAATGTTTTGACATTTTCAAAACAAAACACTTTTGCTTTTTATTTAAAAATGTTATCTACATTTTAATAAGGCTGCAACCCAAAATAGATTGCATTATGGACAATCGAACTACATCCTTTCAGCTTTGTTGCTGTTTTTATTTTGTCAACCGCCCATCCCACCATCGCCCAAAAAGAAACCCAACTGAAAACCCAACTTCATTTTATTTATTTTTTTAAGATGAAACTCAATTCAAGTGAAATTGGTCATAAGCAGCCACCCAAGAGAGAAGCCACAAGTTAGTTCACAAAGGACATAGCTTTCATGTGCAAGTGTTCAGAGTCAGGCCCTTCAATCCATAGTGAGCTGCTAAGGGAAAGTTGCTGAGTACTGGCTATTGTCAAATCAGTCTCTGTCTCATGTATCAGCATCCCCACACTTCAAAATGGTGGTGGAGCTGCTTTAACTAAAGTTTGCTTGATGAGCTTTAGATAAAGTACCCCCACTGCCATTTTGAAGCGGGGGATGCTGATACACAGATGCTCCAGGTGCTTTTGGAGCTGCTCTAATTAAAGTGCTCCTCCCCCCCCACCCCCAGAGCACATGTAAAAACACCCTTTCACACTTAGTGTATTATATAGACCAGTGATACTCAACCATTGTGCCTCAGCACCCTGGGCCGCATCCAGACAAGTGCAGCTGTGCAGTATGTGGCACTGCAGATGCATCTGCGGTGCCACATACCACACATTCAGCTGTTCTCTGTGCTGCAGGGTAACAGCATTTGGGGGGGGAGGTTTTGACCCCTGGATATCCCAGGGTCAAAAAACCCCATACACAAAAAAAAGAAAAGAAAAGAAAAGAAAAAAATGTGTGGTAACACACATGGGGTTACTGCGTGCTGTTGCAAACTGGAGCCTGGCTAGCCAGAGCCATGCTCTGGCTGCTGGCCAGGCTCCAGGTGGTAGGATCAGCACTGCTGCAGCCCCAGGAGGCCCCCAGGACCCCAGGTAAGATCTGCTCGGGTCAGCCCAGTGCTGGCCCCAGCCTCCCCTACCCCACCCAGGTAACCTGCCATGCGCCAGAGGGCACAGGACACAGGCATTCCCTGGGGACAACTACCAGTGGCACAAGGTGTCCTGCTGCTAGTTGTCGCCAGGGAACCAAACATCCACGCTGGTGTGGACATAGCCCGGGCAGGAGTGCCTTTAGATCCTTTCAAGGGTGCCGTGGGGTGCAACACAATGTTAGGTGTACAAACATAACTCACAAAATAAACCCAGAGATTTCAAGTAGGAATCCGTAGCGTCAAAACCATTCTGCCCTGTTGTGGTCTTGAGTTAGCAGCAGAAGAATTGTTCTATCACTTTCGTGTAGTCAAAAAACAAGTGGAAACTGTGGGTGTTTGTACACATGCACATGCCGCAATGGTGAGTGCTTTGAAAAGCGCCTGGCACTGCGACACTTGCAGTTGTATAAGTGGCAAAATGCGTGTCAGCACTGAGAAAATGGCAGCGATGCGCTTTTGAACTAAAACAGATCAGAGACACTTTAGTTCAAAAGTGCACTGCCACCATTTTCTGTATGCTGACACACATTTCACTGATTATACAACTCAGTCCAACTCACGCACATCAGCTCACTCCATTAATTGAGTCTGCTCCAATGCTCCGAATCACTGACATGTCCCTGCACAAAAATGTACGTGTATAAATGCCCTAAGAGCTGGCATTTTCTGAGTGGTGCCCTGAGTCTCAGAAGGTTGAGAACAACTGATGTAGACACTTCGTTATGAACTCTTGGTTTAAACATTTGTTCATCTCTAATTTATTATTGCAGGCACTTCTACAGCAAGAAAGCTCTTGCTGCAGTTTGGAAATATAAAGAACAATTTCCTTTAAGGCTTTTATGTATTTGCATCATTTCTGTAACCTGTGAGTTCATGGTGAATGAACTGCACAGCAGATGGAGATCAGACTGAAAGGCTACAAGAAAAATTATCGCTAACGGAGTTGTCCACTTAAGAATGCAGCTGCCCTCCAGCAGACTTGCAAATTCTCTGCTTTGAAAATCCTTTTAGTACTGCAGGGGGATGTAATGGATTCAACTGTCTCCAATGAACTTCTCAGCAGGAGCCTCTTGGGGTGTGTAGAGAGGTTACATTTTTCATGCAATGAGGCCCCTGAAGTCACTTTATGGCCGTAAGGCTTAAGGAAGCAAATGTTCATGGCTGCAGGGCACTTTTAAAATGGCCCCTTTCATCCCCTATAGAGTCAGGCACAGTCAATCAATTACTAAACCATATACAAATTTATTATTGCAACAAAACCACTGAAGGGTAAGGACAAAAATTATTTTATATATACACATACACACAACCAATTATTATTTAAAAATACAGATGTATACAGATGAAGAATAGAACAATCCGGAACAAAGGATATTGATTGGGCAACCTTATAACTCTATTAATATACAAACTATTGCTTCAACTTATTCACAAAAAGTATAAGGCACAGTCTACAAATATAACCAGCAATCCTTAGCCTACCTGGGTGCCCTCCAGGGCGGGGGCCCCACTCCCAAGGTGGAAAGGAGGTAGGGGACAGAAAAGGAGAGAGAGACCCCAAAGACTCCTAAGCTTCCTCCTCTATCACCCAGGAGCGGCCCACGTGGTGCCCCTTCACAACCCTGGGGGGTCCCTCCCCTGTTGGGACCCTCTCTCCAGGGTAACTTACTACTCCACAGTCCCGGAGGGTTGCTTCCCATTCTCCAGGTTGAGCTCTGTTCCCTGCCAGGCTTTCTTGCCACTCAACTCTGCTGCTGTCAGCCTGGCCTAGGGCCACGTGCACCACTGCATGTAGTGGGCACTTTGCCTTGTGCTAGGGGTTGGAGGCCCAGACAGCCTTGTGCAGCACTGGGGCTCGGTCTGCTCCCGGACCCTCTGGGCAGTGTCATCTGCACTGAGTTGCTGTCCTGAGCCACCTCAAGTGGCTCCCAGGGTCTCTCATCCTCTGTGCAGAGCCTCCTGCACCAAGCTCCCGGCCTCGTGCTGGGGGTTATAGACCTGAGCCACCCAAGGGGCTCCAAAGATCCTGCTCCATGCACCGGCGTGTGCACCATGTGTCTGGCTGCATGCCAGAGGTTGCAGACTTGAGCTGCCTCATGCAGCTCCCAGGGTCTGGATGCCGTGCACTGTGCTGCTGGAGCCATCTGCAGCTCCTTGTAGATAGAAGTCTTCAGGGGCTCTTCCTTGGCTCCTGCTTCGCCTGCTGAGCAGCTCTCCTCAGCTCTTCTTCTCTTTTCTGTGTCCCCAATGCATCTCCCTTGTGCTAGGCACACAGCTCCTTTTGTGCTCCCTTCTGCTAGGCATGCAGCTCCCCTGAAGTCTTCCAGATCTGGCCGTTTGTAGTCTTCAATCAGGTCCAGTGGAGCTCTTCTCCCCCTCCCCTCAGGAAAGAGGCATGACTTTATTTCTCTTCCTGCCTCCTGATTGGTGGATGGGCTTCACCAATTGAAACAGCAGGATCTCAAGCCTCAGACTCAACCCAAGCTCTGAAAGGTAAGCGTGCTACAAACTAAAAGAGCCCCAGTGCCCAGAGCAGGGCCCGGGAAAGGGAGGAGACCCCCAGTGTGAGACTGGGGAACTGGAGCCTGTAAGGGTTCAGCTCCCATGAGAGATAGTGAGCCCTGGGCTGCCCAGTGCAGGGCGCCAGGCAATCGAGGAGAGTCAAAGGCACCTCTGGAGAGAGGCTCTCGCAGGATCGGCTTCCAGGGGACGAGCCTTGGCTGCTTCAGAGAGGAAGCGTGAGTTGCTGGGGAAGCGGGCCCTACAGGGGAGGCATACTCACATCCCAGGGCCCAAAAGGGGAGGGGCTCCAAGGAAACCCCTTGGGGAGATGCTGAGCTCACTCCCTATTTTGGGTGATTGTTGTTGTGTTAAAGTTGTGTTGTGACTGTTGTGTCAAGCTATGGGTATTCTTTAAGGAAGTTTATATGGTTTATATGTTCTTAATGTGTTAATATGTATATTTGTATTGTTACTTGGTAGGTCTAGGAAATATCATTATTAACTTATCTGGGTTGTATAAGTTGAGTCCCCATATGTGTTTGTTGTGTTGTAACCTTAACTATCTTGTTCAATGTGTAACCAGGCGGTACTCCAAGAGGTATTCCCTCTCCAATTGAAGGGATCAAAACAGGTGCACAAATGCTGTGGGAGGTGTAGGGACTCTCCTCCCGCTATAGAGCAGAGCCAGACCACCACTGGGTACTTAACCATATACCTTTTAATGAAAGAACAGTACTGGGAACATAACCAGTATAAACCAGGGGGTATAGGGGACACTACAACGCCCCAAGGGGGCAGGATTCAACAAAGGTTAGACACTTACAATCAGAGACATATTCATCCAGTTGACAAAAGACAGGGTTAACAAAATATAAAACACAAACAGCAGAACAAACAATACTGGCTGGTGAAATATAAAAGGCACAAAATACAAAATGTCAAATAACAAGGAATATAGGGCCTGGGTACCTGGAGGGGGGAGAAAGGAGGAAAACACAATGCCCTCTTTCCACTGCAATAAGGATTTCTTTTTGTTACTTCACTCACCCCAGCTGGGGCTTGAACGCAGATCTCCCACATGGTAGATAGACTCTCTACTACACAGACTACCAGTGCTGGTACTATACCAACCTGCTAGGGGTCTTGACCTTCCAGGATCCCCAGCCTCATGTCAAGCTGCCTGGCCTCTTATTGGAGGAGCTGAAAGCAGATCTGGGAACCTCTCAGGTCGCTGCTCAGATCCTTGCTGGAGCTGGGGAGCCTCTCCTGCTGGCTGCAGCCTCTTGTAGGGGATCCTGGAGCCCAGCAAGGAGCCTCTCCTGCTGGCCGCACACCACGCTGCTGAGGGTCCAACTGCTGCCTGCAGGTCCCACTCCTTCAGGGTCTTCTGGGGCAACTGCTCCCACCCCCCTGGCCCAGCTCTTTGCCAGCTCTTTGAGACTCCTTCCTTGTGGTCCCTTGCTGGTCTCTCCTGAGTCAGCTGCGCTGCCCCTTTTATCCCCCTCCAGGTGACCCAAGGGACCAATCAGGGAACATGGAGGGTGAGTCTCTGGGGCCTGATTGGTGAGGAAAAGGAATTCCAAGTCCTCCAATCATCTTTTACCCTTTCAAAACTCCTGGGCTAAGTCACTGCCAGCTAGCCCATCACAGATGTATTAATTATTATATATGTTGTAAGTTTATATGGTTTATGTGAATTGTGGGATAGCATATGTAGTGATATATGCTAAGCTTTATTGTAAATATTTCATGTTTTATCTTAAGTATTTATTATAGTAATAAATTGTATATAGTTAAACACTCAGTCTCAGCCTGGCTCTGTAGAGAGGAGAGGGAATTGTTCTAGTAGCCAGCCCCTCTAACACCACCCTGCTTGACCTCCACCACTGTCATTAGAGAACAGGGCACACCCCTTTGGGTGTACCTGGGCTACACCAGTTTCATCACATCCATGATGCCAACAAGTGACAACCCATGCCACTGCAGAGCTCAGTGAGTCGCAGTGCTAGGAGACTGAGTTTATGCATGTGGTCCTAAACCGCTGGGCAGCCACGTAATCTTCTGACTGGTGGCAGTGGTTTGTCCCATAAAAAGGATGTAGCCCTCCCACCCAGGAGTGGTGGGGCAGGCTAGTGCCCAACCCCCATGACATGCCAAGCCACAATCCAAAGATGCTTCCCTGGGGCAACAGGAGCAGGGATCCCACAGGGGGACCCATGTATGGGAACTATGGGGAAACACTCCCCATAGCACACTGACTGGGAGATGCTGGGAGGCAAGGGGGCCCAAAGACAGGAGACATGGCAAGTGGGAGCCACTGAACCATGGTCTGAGGATGCAGAAAGGCACCCAATAGGGCCTGTTCTGGGGTGCAACAGTGGGCGAGGGGAGCTGCCTGAGCCCCAATGCCAGTGCCATCAGGGACAACAGTGCCCTTCCTGGTCCCACCCACTGCCCCTGGCTGCTGGTGGTTGCCCTGGAGGTGCAGGCCCCTCAAGCGGATCCAGGCCAGTCCTGAAGGGATGCAGAAGTGCTTAGAATGGAGAGGAGAGCACAGCCTGCCAACCTGTTGGGCCAGGCTGTTGCTGGGACAGTGTCTCCCACTACAGCCTGCTTGGCTCCAGCTCGCCCAGCCACCAGCCATGGGACCTGGGGGGTGGAAAGCTCTTCAGCTCCCAGTGGTCCCCTTCCTTGCCCAGGTCCCACTGTGGAGGAGGGGCACAGCCTTGGTGGGGATAGGTAGTCCCCAAGCTCAGGCCGACTGTATAACATGAACCCCAGACATGGGTGAGGGTCACAGAGCTGCAGCACTCAAAAAGGGAGACTGAGCCCCAGGGCCAAGGGCCAGAGAGTCCCATGAGGGAGAGCCAGAAGTCCATGGTGTATGCTGTAGTGTTGCCTCCTGGCCCACAGCCCTTCCCCTGCCTCCAGCCCATCAGCTGCCTCCCACCACACAGCTCTCAGATGGGCAGTGGGTCCGGGATCACCCACCTGTCCAGCCTCTACATGGAGGAGTCCTTGATCTTCACTCCCAAGGCCAGGGAGTGGTATGCCAGGTGAGAAGGCCCTGTACTCCGTGCCTCCCCTCCAGGGTTGTGTTGTTCTTCAGTTCTGGCCCTGCAACAATCCCCCTGACCCCAAACCCCTCCACCCTCCCTGTCTTAACCGCCTCTTCCAGGGTCTTTCACCCCTTTCTCTGACCCCCATATGCCCTCCAAAGATTTGCTGGTTTGTGTTGATTGAGAAGAGGGAACATGTTCTGCCATGGGTAGTGTTCAGCAGGTTTTCTTTATTAAAAAGAATGTTTGGCAACTTCAACATTAAAAACTGAGGCATGTCTCTTCCTCATGCCACTTTCCCTCAAACCCTGTTTTGTGCCTCCAGGGCTGAAGACCCATGACTCAGTGTTAGGGCATGGGCACTCAGAGCCCTCCAGCCCTACTCTTTGAAGTAACTCTGGTCTGTGAGGATGAGAACATAATCAACTAGGGCTTTGTAGATATGGCCAGCCTTTTGCTGTGGTGCCGAGACCCCCAACATCGGTGGAGGGCTCCCCCTCTCTCCCATCCCTGTGCTGAGTGTGCTGTCACTGACAGGTCTGGTCAATGCACTGGGCCTCCTCAGCCCAGGCTTCACAGAATACCTCCACCCTCGTGTCTCAGACGTTGTGGAAGATGCACACAGTGATGATGAGTTGTGTCAGGTTCTCCTCGTCCTGAGCACACATTGAGAGCCCACCAGTATACTTTGAGGTGGACAAAGGTGCACTCCACAGTCATGCAGCACCTGCTTAGGTGGTAATTGAAGTGCTCCTTCCAGAAGTCTAGCTGTTCCCCAGAGGGCTTCATCAGTCAGGCAAGGAGGGGATAAGCTGGGTCACCAATGTTTGCAGATGAAGCAGTTTGCCAAGACATCTTGGATGAACAGGCACACAACCTGGGTGGCCCCTTTGGCCATAGACTTGCCCATGCTGAACTGGTTGGTGATACAGCAGAGACTGGTGGTGATGGCCAGCTTCATGACAGTGATGGCTGCCCCCTTCTCCAGAGTGAAGGGTAGCTGCATGCTGACATCCTGGCATGTGATGAGGAAGGCCACCTGGGTGACAATGTCCATGAAGGTGGTCCGGCGTGTGCAGAAGGTCTGGAATCACAGTTGCCCAGGTGCCAAGACGATCTGCTCCCACAAGTCAGTGCTGGTGGTGCGGGCCCAGAACTGGTGGTTGACCATCTGGAGATGGTGCCAGAGCACCCCAGCATCCATGGCATCCTCATCCTCAGCCATGTGAAAGTCAGTGGCACAGCCCAGGACACTTGGTGGTTATGAAGTGCAGTGGGTGACAAGACACAGGACAGCCAGCTAGTGGCTTGTGAGGGTGGGTACCATGGTGACCTACTGCTGCATCAAGTTCAGCTGGACAGATGTGATATCCGCAGAGGAAAGAGTCATGCAGGATGACCAGCAGGACCTGCCACAACTCCTGAGCTCCCCTGCTTGGTCACATGCAGTGGAACACTATGGTGGGCGTGAGGTGGCTAGTTCACTCAGCGATGAGCCTGTGACGGCAGTGAGTGTTTGCGCATGTGCTTGCCCTGCGTCCCATGATGGATGCGGGGCTGGGAGCAGGGGAGAGTCCATGGTCATGTAGCAGGGGGCTGGGAGAGACCCTTTCCCTGCTTCCCCCCAGTGCACCCAGCTGGGCTGCTTGCTCCCCCAGGACCAGGGGAGGTGCAGGGAGATAGACCCCTTCCCCCACACAGCATGCTCAGGCTGGCGGGTGCCCCCCTCCCCCCCCCCAGTCCCAGGCACACCTCAGGAAAAGAGATTTCCCCCCACACACACACAACCAGCACTCCCAGCCAAGCTGCCAGCTTTCCCAGTCCTGGTGGCACTGTGGGGAGAGACACCATGTCCCCTTCCCTCCCCCCAGCCAGGCTGTGGCTCTCACTGGCTGGAGGGAGGAGGTGGTGCTGGGATGCGAGGCTGTCACTGACAGCCCAAGAGCAGGACCAGCTGCTTGGCTATGGCTAGCTCCTTGGGCTACACTGGGAGGTGTGTGGCAGTGCTCCCTGTTGTCTGGCCTTGGCCAGTGTAGGGAGGCTCCGAGCCGCCCTCGCCAAATGTTGAGTGTTTGTTATCTTTGATTTGCAGGGTAACTTTTAGTGCATTGTGGGCACATCTATATGTGCCCCCATGGCACAGTTGTTACCATGCCATAGGAAGTACTAAATGACAGTGCAGTAACAGCCATTACTGGGCTGTCCCAGCGGCACACGGTTATTTTTATCCACTATGTTGCTGTAGCAATGCACTATAATGAGGGAGCTCGTCACTGTGGTGATGTAGCAGCAGCGTCACAGTTTGTGCCTCCCGGTGCTACATCACCATAGCATGTCGCTATGGCCATGTAGTGTCTCATGTAAACGTGGCCTGTGTAAAGCACAAAAGTGCCCAGGCGCAAGTGCCTTCCTGCACTTCTGTACACACCCTTGAGAGTGCCTTATGAAACTTTGTCCTTCTCTTCTCACCCCAGGGCCACGGGTTCTCTGCTAAAGGGACAGTCCTGTATTATACACTAGAAACTCACTCAATAACATCATCTCCTGACATGACAATATATGCTTAGAGGACCTGTTCTTTCCATTTGAAGGTGTGTTCATTTAACTTCTACACTAGTTTAACAGTTTGGACCTGGCTGTGGTGAGAGACACACAGGTGGAAGCCCAGTGCTCCCCTGTGAGCCCCAGGATCCCCAGGACCCCCAACTACAGAGTATAGCTAGGAGGTAAGCGGGGCCCACAGTGGGAGGGAGTTAGCACAGCTGAGAGGAGCTGAGGGGGGCCACCCCCTCCCCTCAGCTCCTACTTGGCCCAGCCCCCCAGGGAGCCACAGGACCAGAACCTCATGAGCAGAATGTGCAAACAGGTGCACTCTTGGATGGGTGCACAAGTTAGTGCGGGAATGCATGCAGGAGGGGCCCATGGCCTCGAGGGAATGGTTGACACAGTAGTAGCCAAACTACTACCTGTGCAATGGTGGGTGGGACACGTTACACCCCAAAGTCCCCCCCTACAATTGGATCCCTCCCCTCTTGTACTTCCAAGGCCTCCACCCAGATGCAACCCATGGTTCCAGCCTCCATTCAGACAGAGCCCCTGGCTCTCGGCTGTGGGGGCTGCCTGGCATGACTCCAGGTACATGGGATCAGGAGCAATGTGGCCTTCCCTTGTGAGGTTTGCTCCATATTGGAGTCTCTGGAATGCCAGATAGTGGAGCTCCAGACCATGGTGCAGAGGCTGCATGCCATCAGGGATGGTGAACAGGAGACTGACTCCTACTGCCAGGCCCTTCACCCCAAAAAAGAAGAGGGAAGACCTAGGTCACCTGCCAGGACAAGGAAGGCCAAGAGGCACTCCCATACTGTCCAGCCAGCGTGTTGGACCAAGGTTATCTCCAGCTTCAAGGCTCACTATACTGGGGTCACCACCCTCCTCAATCTCTGCAACAGGTACGAACCTCTTGCAGCACCAGTAGAGGCTGCAGAACTGCCAGCTTCTGCAAGTGAGGAAGAAACATGACCAGCTATCATCCCTAAGATAAAACGCAGAGTGGTTGTTGTGGGGGAATCCCTCCTGAGGGGGACAGAGGGAACAATCTGTTGCCCCGACCCCTTAGCCTGGGTGGTCTGCTGCCTCCCAGGAGTCTGTATCTGGGATGTGGCTGAGAGGATCCCAAAACTTATCTGGCCCTCTGACCACTACCCCATGCTTCTTATCCATGTGGGCACAAATGAAACAGGTTGTAGCCATCCCAGCCAGGTCATGGATGACTACAGGGCTCTGGGAGCAGGGCTCAGAGGGTTGGGGGTACAGGTGGTTTTTACCTCAAGCCTTCCATGCTAAACAAAAATGAGTATGATATCATAGGGATAATGGAGACCTGGTGGGACTCCTCTTATGACTGGACTACGGGTATAAATGGCTGTACCCTGTACAGGAGAGAGTGTTCTGAAAAAAAGGGGCAGGGGTGTAGCTCTCTATGTGATGGAGAGCTACATTTCCCTACAAGCTGAGATTGGCACCCAAGGAGAATGACTGGAGACCCTTTGGGTTAGAATACGAGGGGAATGTGATGAAGGGGATACAATGGTAGGAGTCTACTACAGACCTCCAAATCAGGAACAAGAGTTTGACCAAGAATTCACCAGGGAACTGGCTGAGGCTGCACGCTCTCAGTGCATGGTTGTCATGGGAGACTTCAAGTACCCGGACATCTCGTGGGAAGAGCACTCGGCCAAATCCCATCAGTCTCAAAGCTTCCTTACATGCGTGGATGAGCTCTACCTGTCTCAAGAAGTTTATGGGCCGACAAGAGGTAAGGCGCTGCTGGACCCATACTGGCCAAAGGGGATGATCTAATCAGCAACCTAAGAATCAAAGGGAAGCTGGGTGACAGTGACCACAAGACTAATTTCACTATCCATCGCAAAGCTGGCAAGTCAGTCAGCAATGCAGAAGTCCTTGACTTTAGGAAAGCTAACTTTCATAAACTCAGGCAGCTAGTTACAGAGGCCCTGAGAGACCATGATTTCACAGGGAGGGGAGTTCATGATGAGTGGCTGCTCCTTAAGGAAGCGATCCTGGAAGCACAAGGGGAGTCCATCCCAACCTGTAGGAAAGGTGGTAAAAGGGCTCAACAACCCCCTTGGCTC
The DNA here is from genome assembly GCF_030867095.1 of Alligator mississippiensis. Classification (NCBI taxonomy): domain Eukaryota; kingdom Metazoa; phylum Chordata; order Crocodylia; family Alligatoridae; genus Alligator; species Alligator mississippiensis. The sequence continues at coordinate 125,920,099 of NC_081826.1, forward strand.
AACAAGGAACTCACAGACCTCCTATGTCTAAAAAGAGAGGCTTATAATGGATGGAAGATGGGAAACCCCACAAAGGAAGAGTATTCTGCACTGGTCTGCACCTGCAGGGAAAGCCAAGGCTTCAACTGAACTCCAACTGGCTACACATATCAAGGACAATAAAAAGTCCTACTGCAGATATGTGGGGAGTTGAAAGAAAAGCAAGGGCAACATTGGCCCCCTGCTAAACCAAATGGGGTAACTGACTACTGACACCCAGGAAAAAAACAATCTGTTTAACGTTTACTTTGCATCGGTTTTTCACCAGCCCAAAGGGACCACCCTGTCTAATGTGATGCGGGAAGTCCAGGGTAAGGATGAATATATACCCACCATTGGCATGGATCTTGTGAGGGAGCATCTTGAGAGGCTGAATCCCTACAAATCAGCTGTTTGGGATAGATTGCACCCAAGAGTGCTAAAAGAATTGGCAGACCTCATAGCGCAGCCACTGGCAAGGATATTCAAAAACCCGTGGCACTCGGGCAAAGTACCTGAAGATTGGAAGAGGGCCAATGTGGTGCCTATCTTCAAGAAAAGGAGGAAAGAAGACCCAGAAAACTACAGGCCAATTAGTTTTACCTCAATCCCTGGGAAAATCCTGAAAAAAAATTATCAATGAAACCATTCTTGACAGTAAACAGAAGGCAATAGTCTGAGGAATAGCAAGCACGGGTTTGTTGCAGGTAGGACTTGCTTGACCAATCTCATTTCCTTCTATGACCAGGTGACCTATCACCTGGACAAAAGAGAAGAGGTTGATGTCATATATTTGGACTTCAAAAAAGCCTTTGACCTGGTGTCCCATGATCTCCTCATGGAAAAATCAGGTAACTGCAGCCTCGACTGCTCCACAGTCCAGTGGCTGGGGAACTGGCTCCGAGGTCAGACCCAGAGAGTGGTAGTTGAGGGAAACAAATCAACATGGCGCTTGGTGATCAGTGGTGTCTCCCAGGGCTCCATTCTTGGACCTGTACTCTTTAATGTCTTCATAAACAATCTGAACACTGGTGTCAGAAGTGGACTAGCTAAGTTTGCTGACAACGCCAAACTTTGGGGAAGAGTGAGGCTGACCTCAATAGGCTTGCAAGGTGGGTGAATGAAAACCTGATGGCATTCAATACAGAGAAATGCAGGGTGCTCCACCTTGTGGGGGGAAAAAACCTGCATCACACTTATAGGCTCAGCAATGCTACACTCACTAGCACCACGACCGAAAGAGACTTAGGGGTCATGATTGACCACAAGCTGAACATGAGCCACCAATGTGATACCACAGCTGGCAAAATGAAAAAAAACTCTGGCTTGTGTCTACCTGTGCATCTCGAGCAAGACCTAGGATGTCATACTTGTACTGCACTAGGCCTTGGTGAGGCCGCAGCTGGAGTCCTGCATCCAATTCTGGGCTCCACAATTTAGGAAGGATGTGGAGAAGCTTGAAATAGTCCAGAGGAGAGCCACACGCATGATCAGAGGGCAAGAGAACAGGCCTTATGAAGAGAGACTGCGAGCTATGGGACTGTTCAGCCTGGAGAAACTCAGGCTCAGGGGTGACTTGGTGACAGCCTATAAATACATAAGGGGTATGCATCAGGATCTGGGGGAACACCTGTTCACCAGAGCACCCCAAGGGAAGACAAGGTCCAACAGTCTCAAACTCTTGCAAGACCATTTTAGGCTGGACATAAGGAAAAACTTCTTTACTGTCCGAGCCCCCAAGGCCGGGAACAGACTCCCCACAGCGGCGATGCAAGCACCTACTCTGGACACATTTAAGAAATATTTGGATGCTTATTTTGCTGCGATCCTCTGACCCTAGCTGACATCCTGCCCCTTGGGCAGGAAGCTGGACCTGATGATCTGATGAGGTCCCTTCCCGACCTAAGGTCTATGAAATCTATGAAATCTTGTATCAATAGGGAGAGAATAAAATTAACCCATTTAACAGATCAAGGTTTTAAACATAGATTCCGTTTCCTGAATTTTAAGTTTTGGTGCATTGGATAAGTTACTTTTTTCAGAGCTTAGCTCTTCCTCAGGCTTTATTCCAGAACATATATCTGCATTACATCTTTTTCTACTCTGGGCCCAACAGGCCTACAGTCCTGTAGTTTATTGATGAAAAATGCTATGTATCAGTTAAGACTTGTTTTCACTGTTGCAGTGGGGATCTGCACACAATACAGCAGCTGATTCAAGAGCTCTGGCTTAGTTCTACATTTTCTTAAATACCTTGGATATAAACAGATTGTTTCTGTATTTCCATTTCTTTCTGCATTGTAGTTTGATGGAAAGCCTCCTTGCTGCCACCAATCTGTTCCCTTATAATATGCAGTTTTGCTGGACATAAAGGCAAGACAGGCTTGCCCCAAAGCAGCAGTTGTCTGGTTGTGTCCAGAAAGTTTTGACAAAGGAATCAAACCCTGAGAAGCAATTTGTAAATGCATAGAATAAGAACTAACCAGCAAACAACGGCATTTCATGGAACAGCTACCACTGTAATTCAGATCACTGCATTCTCTTCCTCCAGTTATTAAACAAATAAAATAATTGAAGTTTGTAACTTGCTACAGCACAAAAGCTTGCTCAGTATGCAAAATCAACATTTCACGGAGCTCAGTGTAGTCATCTGTGTTTATTCATAAGGAAACAGCACATGGCAAATTAAGAGGGGAAGAGTTCTGCAGGAGCACAGCTGTGCAAGTGAATAATCACTGTCAGTGAGTGTCACATTAAATAAATCCCTTATGGTGCTCCTTTACCACACACCACTTCATGCTGCTTTATTTTAACTAAAATGTGCCTGCTGCAGGGACCCCAATGGAATTGCCACTGGTGCATCACCATACAGATACACACACACCATACATAGTGTCGGGACCCAGGGCAGCCGGCCAGCAACTCTCCCTGACTCCCACCCGGGCAGTGGTCGGCAGAGGGTCGGTCCGGGGGCCTTAGAAGGCCATCAGGCAGGTACTTGTGATGCTTGGAGTGGAATTAATTAGGTGGACGCTTATCGGTTGCAAAGCAAGATTATTTACTCACGCCGTCAAGGTGGTGAAAGACGGAGGTCAGAGATACTTGGTTAGTTACAGCTTAGAGTTCATGAGGTCGGTCTGCAAAGTAGGTCAGTTCGCAAAAGTGGTCGGGCAGAAGGGCGGGCCGGCGGTCGTCGATTACGTCTGAGATAAGGTCGAAGACAGCGGGGGGGGCAAACTGGCAAGTGATCAAATTGCCAGTTTACTCTAACACCTATGTTAGAGGTCTCCAGGTGTATACAGAGTCGCTCTCTCCAACTACGCAGAAATGCAGCGGGGTTTTGTTTGTGTACTAGCCAATTGCTTTTCGCCACGTCATAAATTTAATTAGAATCACCAATTATCTAGCGGTCTTTGCTAGGGTATTATCACAGGGTTACTCCTTGTTTTCTTTGACCAATTATAATGATTTATGTACAGCACAGAAGGCTAAGTTCTATTTCATGTTGGTGTCACAGTTATAAACTTCGTTTTGACATGCGCAGCAAAAAAACTGTTACTATCATCTTGTTAGTTAACCCTTAGTTAACCTAGTGCAAAACAAAACTGCTTTGAATGGTATTACTTGCTTGTGACATGGGCACTACTTAATTGGGTTGTGACACATAGATACACACACACGCGCGCGCGCGCACACACACACACACACACACACACACACACACAGAGGCATAAAATAATTTTTTGCCACCAAAGCACTTGGTTCTTATGACTACATTCGAGTAATTATGCATGATTGCTTTCTGGGTTGCAAGGAAGCACTGATTTCTTTCTTAAACATGTTTTTCTCTTTTGGGGGCATAAGTATTGAAGGTCATGGTATTCGGTGTGATGACTCCCCTGCACATTTAAAGGAGAAAAGAAAAGACCCTGCAATCTGATGTTGCTCTGAGCAAATAAACAGGTTGTTTTGGTGCCATTTATCAGGAATATGATGGGTGTTTTTTCAGTGTCTTGAACAGCTTTGTGCATGCATATAGGAGGCCGACTGCACATAGGAGATCAGCCTGTGACCTACACAAGAATGTTCATTGAAGGAATGGTGTGAGGAGTTTGCTCCTCAGCCCCGTTGTGGTCCTACTGCTATGATTGCTGTGTCAGTACAAACAAGCTGCTAATACTGACCTTCTAGAGGTCATGGTCCCTGAGCCTAGCCTGCTGCATGCTGGGGAGAAAGGGTCCGAGTTCCACAGTGCTCCTCCCCACCGTCCACTCCAGAGGATCCTACTGTCCTGCTGCCACAACATGGTCATTGTATCACCCTACCGGATAGGGAGAGGACTCTTTATAAGTGATTAGCACACCTATATTTTATACCACCTATAACACCTTAAGTGATCCATTTCCCCTCTCCCATTTATTTAATCTGTAAAATGGGACTATTATATATATGCACACGTGCACAAAAGATGGGGGGGAGTATGTTTCATGAAATAGTTCAAAACGAAATCATTTTTCCAGTAAAAACAAGAAAGTAAATACATTTAAAATGTTTAAAGGTATTTTTTAACAAACCTGTTTTCAGTGGTGACAGGACATTTTCAGTTTCTCTCATCTTTTTTTCCACTTGGGACAAGAGGAGGGAGGGAATCAAGAAGAAACAAAAATTTCCTCTTGCTTATTTGTGCTTTTATACTTCTCTTTTATTTCCACTGGAAAAAGGGGGGAGAAGTGTGTGTGTATTTGGGGGGGGAGTGCTTTTCCCACAATAAAAGAAACAATTCCAACTTTTGCTTTAAAATTTAGAAAAGCCTACAAAACTGGAATTTTTCTTTTGAAGACGCTCACTGATTCAATCAAAATGAACTTTTTGAGGAAAAAATATTGACCAGCTTTAGCATTTTACTCTTTTGTAAAGCACCTTAAGGTCTACAAATGCAAAGCAAATGTCTGAGCAATCTGTGTTAGTACAAGAGCTATTCCAATGTCATAGACATCTGACACTACAGCTGGTGGCTGTGCTGGACATTGCTCAGTAGTACTCCAGTTCCTTCTGCTCCCACGTGACAATAACTGAGTAGAAGAATACACCCCTAATGGATTAGGCATGAATATATCCAATGCACATAGACTCTCACCTCACCATGTGCCTGAAAATGAAACATATCACACTACCTGAGTAATATCCCATAAACTCTCCCCACTTCCCCTAATTTAGTCTCTCAGTTGAAATCTATGTCCACTAGATGGCACCAGATGGAAATGTGTGCACAACTAAATTCCTAAATCTGAATCCTTTGCATCTGCACATCTACTTACAAATTAAAATAAAATAAAGAGTTGGTGAGTAATGAAGTAACTAAAGGGCCTATCTCTGACTCAGCAGAGAATTTTGACCTGCTGAGCTTGACAGCCTCACTGCATTTATTATATTTTCATCAAATATATAGCATATGGTGCCTTTTTTTCTCTCAGTCCAGAAAGCAAATATTCAAAGCTAAATAACTAGATTGATCCTTTCTGCTCTCAGATTCCACGAATCAACTGCCTGGACTAGAGTAATATTTTTGTGAAGCCTCCTCAGCATCTATGATGTCTTCAAGCTGCACAAAGTACAACCTTTAATCTTCCTCTCCCACTGGTCTGAGGTCATGATGAGCATGTAAAACTCCCATTGGAGTAAAAGGATGAGGTAGATGCTGCCACAGAGGCTGAAGATGTCTAAATGCACTGGCTGAGGTCCTTCAAGGAAAATCTGAGCACTGCAGACATGGAACGTAAGACGCATCTCAATCCCTGAACCTTTAAAAAATATCTCAACCAGGGAAGATAAGCAGCTGCAGCAGCAATAGAACTGGAAGGAAGGATGAGCTACTAACAGATGTCGGTGACCTTTGGGTAAGTTCCCGTCAGCAGCTAACATCAAGGGGCCTTGGACTGTTTGCAAGCAGTGGGGATAATTATAGATTGTATTAAATTAATAAACTCAAAGCATAACCAGGTTGGGGGAGTAGCCAGCCCTGTGTATTATTCAGCAAAGCACTTTACAAGAACAGACCTTCTGTTAGCAGAAACAAAACCTGAAAGACAATAATGACTGTTGTATTGCTCTGACGCCAGCTGGAAATTCAGCCTTCGAAGTGAAACACTATTTTGTGCTAGCATTAAAGCACTTTTAACTAACCCCTGTTTATAAGGGGCTAAGTAAAAGTCAAAGGAAGTGCATTGAATACGTGCTTTGTATATTCCATTTATAACCAGGGGGATAAAGGGTGGAGGTGAAGAGAGGGAAATGCAGCTTCTCTACTTCCATGTATGGAGGGAATGCCCTCTTATCCTCGATGGACTGTGCAGTGTTTATGGAAAGCTCTTCATCTTTTCTGGAGGCTACAGTAAGAGATGCATTTGTTTTAACCATTGTTGCTAGCCACAATAATCCACTCTGAAGAATCTGAAGATTGCTTCATCTGTTAGTGTAGTCCTGGAGAGCAACAAAGTAAGCCCCCATTGGCACTTCTACATCTTCATGTGATGCCATCTCTGTGATATGTCATTGTCCTTCATTCAGCATGTCATCCTAACGGAGGCAAATCTCGATGGGATGACATTGTGAGGCAACACCAAGCTGTGACTGTATTTGTGCCTACCAAGGATTCTCAGAACTATCACTGGCTCTTCTCCTTTCTAGGTACTTGGAAGAGCAGGAAAAGTCTCTTTCATTCCTCTCTCTGTGTTTCCTCAAGTAGAATGAAAGGAGATCAGATATGACCTTTGGCTATTATGGACTCCCACTGAGCATGGTTGGTACATGATGGGGTATATGTATATGGACCACATATTAAGAAGGCTTTGGTACCCTGAACTCAGAAGTGCTGTACTGATCAGGAACACCTTCACCCCTAGCTGTGAGATGGGCTTGTTCAATCGTCTGCACTTGCCACTATTATATAGAAAAGCTATTTTACAGTCTTTAAAATTGGTAGTGTGCTATTGTTCTTCTTTCTCCACTTGTAATATCTACTTGCTTTAGCAACTAAGGCAACAAGATGTTACAGGTAGAGGGACCAAAATAACATCAATAAATACATAAAAATGAGAACTATCTAAAATAGTTAAGCAACTTACCATCAACCTTCTGCTCATCCTAACAATTTACTTGTTGTCTTTATCTTCCCCACCATGGCCACCAAAGTATGTGCTGTCTGGCTTCCAGCTTCCTAACCCACCAATGTTCCTATTGTTCTCTGCCCAAGCAACAGGAAGCCACAACATTCAGGATGGCCTAGAGGCCTTGCTCCCTTGACAGCTGAAGAAGACTGGGATGTGACAAGATGATCTGTTCTCTCTGTAGGTGGAGGGGGCCAACCCCTCAGAGAATGGCAAGGGCTGAGTGAGGAGTACTCTTCAGAGCCTGATGCCATAAAGAGGTCCAGAATTGGCTCTGACACCAGGTGGAAGAGGCTGCTCCCGCAGGCAGCAAAATGCAGGGGCTCAGAGCACATTTGGGTTTCCACTATATGTCAGCTAGGAATAGTGAATATTTACAGACATTTGCGCAATTTCCTTTGGGAAACCCACCTAAAACCAGTGGCATTGCCCTGGCAGCTTCTTCTTTTCCAGAAAAAATAAGAAAATATTTGTAAGGTTAAGTGAATGGATTTCTGTTAAGTGACGACTAAGGTAACACCTTGCAGGACCTTAAACACTGGCAGATGTCTCAGAATGAAATATATTCGTTTCAAGCTTTTAGGCAGGTAATTCCTGCCTTCAAATGACAAAGGGTCCTACCAGACTTTTCAGGGTAAAAAGAGCATTTTGGGGACTCAGATATTTCTCTTTTACAAATAGCAACTGTTCCAAGCTGCTGAGGAGGTTTGAATTCTAAAATTAGTCTGCCTGAGGATGAGTCAGTGGGCAGAGTGCTGGGGAGGCTGTCAAAGGTGTATGAAAAAGATAGTTTATGACACGGCTGCTAGAAAGAAGTGTGTCTGCATTAGAGCTTATGCCAAAATAGCTATTGCAGAATAGCTGTAATTAATCTGGAATAGGTATTCTGGGAAATCTCCAAGCATAGACAAGCCCTAAAAAAAATTTATTTCATAGTTGTCATGCCCATATGTCTATCCCTCTACTTAAACTCTCTGCAAAATAGGCTCACTGAGCTCTGCGATAATTGAGCTGTGCTTAGTGCAGTACTAGATATGGAGAAGGAATATAGGTAGTTTAATTAAACCTGTGCCTTCATGTAACCCCATGGTCCACCAGAAGCTGCGCCAGCTGCTGTTTTGAATGAGACAATCTTGAAAATTTCTCTAATTTTAAGCTCAGCGGTATATTCTATAAAACAATCCCTAACAGAAAGGAATGGTTCATCTGACAGAACACTAGTAACCACAGATGCATCATAAAGGAAATTAAAGTGATTTTTTTCTTAAAATACTGTCTAAACCATTGTAACTGCTGCACATTGTCTTTAATTCTCTTCTTTTCTAGGACTGATTTCTGTGTTAGGGGCCTAGAGAGGCCTCTCAAGTAATTAACCTCATGTGTTAGAAGTAGCTTCCTGTCAAGGTTGTAAAAGCACAAATTAGACCTAACACTTCTAAGGAAGTGTTCCTAGGGTTGAAAGGAGAGGGTGTTTAGTGTTTCATTAATATTAAACATAGCATTAGCATACTTTGACTCCTGGCCACATTCCAGTTTAGTTTATTGTATTCTCCCAACCTGTGTACTTCTCCAGCTAATTAACTTTGCTTTTGACAAAGAAAATCTTGTGGCTTTAGGATGCTGCACTGGCTTCTGTGCAGTACCTCTGCTCTTGAGGTATGCTGGAGCATCCCTATATCTAACTGGTAAAACAGGCCCTGCGATCCACGTGGAGTTTGTTTGAGATCTCCAATATCGTTATGAATATCTTCAATATCAGAGATCCTCGTAAGTAGCTTAATGCCATCTTTGCTTTCCCATCCCTTCCCACCAACCAGTTTAGGCAAAGTATAGCTCAGTTAATCCAAAGTGTTGGATGGAGTATTTTTTAATTTCTTGTCATAGTTGCACCCAACAATGCTACACAGCCACTTCCATTCTCCCATGGACTTAATTCTATCTTGTGATGTTCTTAGTGACCCCTGAAGGCATTGTGCGCATCTCAGGACTTCCTCGGGGTCTGTTGTGGGAGAACACTCCCAATCGAAAGAGGCTGTTTTGCATATGTATAAGAGATGGTGATCATCTTTTTTCTTTTTTACCTGTTGCATAAAAATAGAACACCAGGGAAAGCATGAAGAAAGATTAAAAAGAACAAACTGGACCATTATCACAAGCAGTACAAGAAGCTGAGCTGCTTCACTGTTGGATACGAAGTAAAATCACTGTGAAGACTTGTTATGTGTTTGGAAGATCCTAAACGCATTGGATATGCCTGGAGGGAAAAAGAAAAAAAAAAAAAAAAAAAAAAAAGATTGCCTTAATTAGCTGTTGGACACCACAGTCTTTCTGAAGCAGCTGCTAATGAGCAACCCTCACTGTCAAGGCTATTTTCCAGTCTGCATATGTATTTCTTCCATCCAAATTGGGTGGCTTGACAGAAGTAAATCTATTTGAGTTGACCAGATGATAGTTGCCTTGTGGCTATGAGACCACAACACAGTACAGCTGTACAATTGAATTCTACTCCCATCACCAATCTGAATGCCCTGTGACTTTAATGTGAGCTTTGCCTGTGTAAGTAAGTGCATGATTTGAAGCTTTGGTTTTATAAAAACTGTTTTCCAAAATACATTGCAGGTGGGCACACAGGGAGAAGGAAGTAAAAGCTGCAGTATATTTTTGTTAGGATCTGAAATAAACTAAGTAGCTGGTGAGGGAGACACACAGAGGAATGCCACCAAGCAGGGGAAAAGGTCCAGGGGAAGGAACTGAGATAATGAAGTTAAGGGGCAATGAAGACCATCTGGAGGAGCACTGTGGAGGGAGGTTGGATGATCTGGGTATCATCTTACATTGGGGATGGGCAGTTATTTGGGGTGAAGAGCCACTTGAGGAGTTTTGGTGAGCTGTTGAGGGTCGAGGATGTGCTGACAGGGCAGGGACATGTGGGGAATGGATCGCAGCTCTGCCCCCAGCCCTGGGCCCATGCCCCACGCTGTCACCACCCCATGATTCCAGCCCCAGCTGTCCCACTTCCAGATGCCAGTCCCTGTCCATCCACAGCCCCATCCCATCCACCCAGCCAAGTGTGCCCTGCACTGGGGATCCCAGGCCAGTCTTCCTCAAGACCTTGCCTGCCCACCCACTCTGTCCAGTGCCCCAGCGCTGGGTGTGGGTCATACCGGTCAGTGTTCCCTAGGCACTGGCGCCAGGTCTAGTGGTGGCAACAGAGACATTGGCAGCGGTACCTGGAGACAGCCACCACCGTAGGGGCTGGTGGGAAGCTGATTCCAGCTATCACCCCTACTCACTATCCAGTCCCACAGACTACAGCTCCCAGGATGCCTGACAGCTACACACTGGGATAGGGCAGGCTCTGCCCCATGCCAGGCAGCACCCCTGCATCCTGGGCCAGGTGGTACTGAGGGACCCACCGTGGGCCAGATGGGATTGCATGGTGAGCCAGATCCAGCCTGTGGGCTATATTTTGCCAACCCCAGTCTTATGCAGAGTGCCTTACACTCTTGTATACATGCTGGCTACTGGATATATGTTTCATAGTTTCATAGATTCATAGATGTTAGGGTCGGAAGGGACCTCAATAGATCATCGAGTCCAACCCCCTGCATAGGCAGGAAAGAGTGCTGGGTTCAGATGACCCCAGCTAGATGCATATCCATCCTCCTCTTGAAAACCCCCAGGGTAGGGGAGAGCACCACCTCCCTTGGGAGCCCGTTCCAGACTTTGGCCACTCGAACTGTGAAGAAGTTCTTCCTAATGTCCAGTCTAAATCTGCTCTCTGCTATATGTTATACTAAGCAAGAGTGTACAGCAGATCTGCTTAGTACAGATCATTTATTTGCAGGTCCCTACTGGAAGGGCTAGTAAGGCTGATTTCTGAAGTCACAAGTCTGTGGTCATGCTGACCACTATGGTATCTGTGAATGTAAATGAGCAGAGCTCATTACCATGGAAGAGTGCCACAGAGGAACTGCGTGAAAATCCTGCTGCTGGCATCTCCCTGGAGATTCTACAAGTATGACTAAGGCTTTTCAGTCTAGAAATAATTCCAACATCTGAGTCACTGAGCAATGCAAGGCCTCTTCTGATAACATTTTGTGTTGGTTTCTTTGCTCTGTCACTTTGCAGATTTGCCAGTGTCGCCACGTTTTGCAGTTTCCTTGTGGTGAGTATTGCTATGAGTTGGATCCTGGGCATGACAAGTATTACTTTGACACTGTAGACAGTGCTTGTTTTCTGTACTCAAGGAGAAATACACAGTAGTGTTCTCTCAGTGTTTCTGTTTTCAAGGAACTGCAAAATGAATTGCTGTTATAGATATACACACATGTATGTATACATTCATATGTGTGTCTGTGCTTATACATATACATATATATTGCAGTATAGCATCAGTCTCCTGCACAAAAGAGAGATGGTAGCATACATTAAAAAATGAGTGAGTTATTGCAAAAATCAAAATGTCTATGTTATCCTGAAATAAGAGATTATGGAAAAGTTGTTTAAAACACCAGGCAATCTGTATCCAAGCCTCATTTGGATGAAAAGGGAAATCTGCACATCAGGGATAGGTGGTTGTTGTTCTCTGGGAAAAGTGAACTCAGCAGAGAGCCTTCCTGCAATCACAAAGACTAGAACAGGGCTGTCCAACTTCAGAGCTGCCAAGGGCTGCATACCACAAGGACTGCATGGGCTCCCTGGGACCCCTATCATGAAAGCAGTGTAATCCCCACCATCACCACCAGCCATACAGGCCATGCCCCCTGCCCGCATTGCTGCTGTGCAAACCCTTCTCCCCATCTGCAGCCACTACTGCACAGGTCATTTCCCCCTGCTGTGCAATTCCCCACTGCTAGCACTGGCAGAGAGGTCACCAGGCCTCCTGTTATGCTGTCCTTCCCCAGAAACCTAGGCTGCCACAGGAGATGCAACAGTGGGAGCACTAGTAGCTGGGTGAGAGCCCAGGGGCCACACACACATCCCTCACAGGCTACCAGTTGGACAGCCCTGGACTAGGACATGGGGGAAGATACCACTTGCCGCCACAGCTCATCTAGTGATGTTATGAAAACACATTTGCAAACAATTATTTTTGCCTGGTGTAGAGCCATTAACTAATCTAGAGAATAGAGTCACTGCCTGGAAGTCAGGAGACCCTGGTCCTATTCCCAGCTCTGCCACTGATTGCTGTGTGATTTCAGATGCCTCTTTTCACTTCAGTTCTACCATGTCTGAAATGAGGATGACATTAACTTACCTTTCATAAAGTGCTTGGGCAGACAGACATAATGCATTCTCTAGCATGCTAAGTGATTAGCATTATTGCACAGGAGCTGGTAGGAACCTCTGTATTTCAAGTTGCTTAACATCTTCCATTATGACAGCTAATACAGTCTTATTTACAGCAACGTTTGCATCCAACAATGAGAGAGCCTTTAGGCTGGAGCAGTGGAGGGGCATGAACCATTCTACTCTGAGATAAAGCTTTTGCTGCCATTGAAGCAGTAGCAACAGTACATACAATCTTGGCAATGATGGGACCTGCTGCTGCATCAGAGTAAGGAGAGCCAGGCAAAACAGCGCTGGGCCAGGACTCCATTCTCTTGCTTTGGAGCGTACCGCATAGGATGGAAGCCTGTTACCTCAGGTTAGGGAGTGAAGTTCAACTGCTTTGGGCTTGTGGAGAGACTAGATTGTTTGTTAAAGCAGAGAATGTATTGACAGAGCAAGCATGGGATTTAGATAACAGAGGGTGAAGCTACACTTAACACTTAGACCATATTACGGACACTTAAAATTTGAGTGCCCACACGTTCAAGCTTGTTAGCTCATGCTAAGTGTCCTCTGAGCGTCACAAAATTTTACTACTTCAGGCAGTGGTTAATTCTGGGCCAGCTTATGTATGGGTAACTTCAGTCTGCTCCATGGAGATAAAACTAGCAATTTGCAGTCCTCCAGCCTCGGAGGATGCACCGTTCACAACCCCTTCCCCCACAACCCTGAACAGGGATGGAGCCCAGGTGTCCAGGCTCCAAGCCATGCCACTGGTCATTCGCCCTCTAGTAGCAAATCAAAGCTGTGCAGGCAAGAAACAGTATTAATCCTTAACATACAACTGCTCACAGCATATTCTAACCTTAATACTGCTTAGTATGGTCTAAGTCAGTGTTTTCCAACCTTTTTAAGTAGGAGAGTACAAGGGGAGAATGACATCCCAGGATTTGCTTGAGAAGCATCTATGGATGCAAGCCAGCGTTTTGGTCGCTTTACTAGCTGCAGCATCGTACTGCAGGCTCATGTTCATCTTGTGGTCAATGATGACCCCCAAGTCTCTTTCTTCCATAGTGCTAGCCAACATAGCACTGCTGAGCCTATAAGGATGCTGCGGGTTTTTCTTCCCAAGGTGGAGAACCTTGCATTTATCGGCGTTGAACACCATCAGATTCTCGTCCGCCCACTTGCTGAGCCTGTCCAGGTCAGCCTGGATCACCCGCCTGTCTTCTGGTGTGGATGCTTTGCCCCAAAGTTTGGTGTCATCGGCGAACTTGGCCAGTCCGCTTCTGACTCCAGTGTCCACATCACTATGGGTCCAAGGACAGAGCCTTGGGGGACCTCACTGGTCACAGGACACCACGATGAGTGACTTCCATCAATTACTACCCTCCGGGTCCGGCCACGGAGCCAATTTTCCAGCCAGTGGATCGTGGAGGACCCAAGGCTACAATTGGCCAGTTTCTCCAAGAGGTGATCATGGGAAACCAGATCAAAGGCTTTTTTGAAGTCAAGATATATGACATCAATCTCTTCTCCCTTGTCCAGGTGATAGGTCACCTGGTCATAGAAGGAAATGAGATTGGTCAAGCAAGACCTACCCACAACAAACCCGTGCTGGCTATCCCTTAAGATGTTGGCGTCGGCCAGTCCATTAAGGATGGCCTCTTTGATAAACTTTTCTAAGATCTTCCCTGGGATAGAAGTCAGGCTGATGGGCCTATAGTTAGCTGGATCCACTTTCCTGCCTTTCTTGAAGATAGGTACCACATTGGCTTTCTTCCAGTCTTTGGGCACTACACCAGAGCGCCAAGAGTTTTCAAAGATCTGCGCTAGAGGCTGGGCTATGATGCTCGCCAGCTCCTTGAGTACCCTGGGGTGAAGATTGTCAGGGCCAGCTGACTTGAAGGTATCCAGCTTCTCAAGCTGTTCCTTCACGAAGTCAGCATTAATGGAGGGCAGGGGATCACCCTCACCCAGACTTCCCTGTCCCGTAGCAGGCATGGGCGTCCCGTGGGACTGATGAAAGACCGACGCAAAGTACCTATTTAATAGGTTGGCTTTTTCCTGGGCGTCAGTTGCCCCATCTGGTTCAGCAGGGGTCCAAGGTTGCCCCTGCTTTTCCTCTGGCTCCCCACATATCTGAAAAAGGACTTTTTATTGTCCTTGATGCTCAAAGCTAGTTGGAGTTCAGTTGCAGCCTTGGCTTTCCTGGTCTGCTCCCTACAGGACCGGACCAGTGCAGAATAATCCTCCTTGGAGGTGACTCCCATCCTCCATCCTTTGTAGGCCTTTCTTTTTAGCCTCAGGAGGTCTGCTAGGTCCCTGGAGAGCCAGGGGGGCTGCTGTGCCCTCTTGCTGCCTTTCCTCCGAGATGGAATAGACTTAGTTTGTGCATTGAGGATCGCTCCCTTGAGGAGCAACCACTGTTCTTGAACTCCCCTCTCCCTGCGGTCACAGTCCCTTAGGGCCTCACTGACAAGCCTCCTGAGCTTGTCAAAGTCGGCTTTCCTGAAGTCAAGGACTTCCGTGTTGCTGACTGACTTCCAGCTTTTCGGCGGATGGTGAAGGTGATCAGCTCGTGGTCGCTGTCACCCAGCTTCCCATCGATCACTAAGTTGCCGACTAGGTCACCCCCAATAGCCAGTACCAGGTCGAGCAGCGCTTTGCCTCTCGTTGGCCCATAGACTTCTTGAGTCAGGTAGAGGTCATCCACGCATGAGAGGAAGCTTTGCGACCGCTCAGATTTTGCTGAGCGATCCTCCCACGAGATGTCTGGGTAATTGAAGTCACCCATGACCCATGGTCCTGGAGCATGCTGCCTCAGCCAGTTCCCGGGCAAACTCCTGGTCAAGCTCAGGATTTTGGGTGGGAGGTCTGTAGTAGAGTCCCACCATTGTGTCCCCTGTGCCGTGTTCCCCACGGATTTTAACCCAGAGGGTCTCCAGTCGTCCACCCTGGTCACCAGTATCGGCTTGCAGGGACGTGTAGCTTTCCTTAACATACAAAGCTACACCCCCGCCCCTTTTATCTACACGATCCCTCCTGTACAGGGTATAGCCATCTATCCCCGTGGTCCAGTCATGGGTGGAGTCCCACCAGGTCTCCATTATCCCTATGACATCATAATTGTTTGCACTGAGCAGGAGGATGAGCTCCTCCTGCTTATTCCCCAAGCTCCTGGCATTTGTGTACAGGCAGGCAAGTGTCCCCTGGGGGGCTCCTTCCTTGCCCACAGATTTTACCAGGGCTGGGGCAGGGGTAGGCTCCCTTAAGTGCCATGATCTGCTGGCTTTGCAAGGATTGCTCAGCGGGCCAGCAGTGGCGGTAGTCCCCCCCATCCCCCAGCGGGCTTAGTTTAAAGCCCGGTGGAGCAGGTCAGCCAGTCTGGCTGAGAAGAGCCTCCTCCCTAGGGGAGAGAGGTGGAGGCCAGCTCTTCCCAGCAGCTTGCTGCCTCTCTCACCAAAGAGCGGGCTGTGGTCATGAAAGCCAAAGCCTTCCCGATGACACCAGCGCTGCAGTCTTTGGTTGACCACGTGGATCCTCCTCTCCCTCCTCAGCCCATAGCCTGAGACTGGGAGGATTGACGAGAACACCACCTGCGCCCCCAGACCCTTTAGCCCCGCTCCCAAATCCCTGTAGCACCTCATGACCCGGCTGGGAGCGCGCCGAGCCATGTCATTGGTGCCCACATGAATAAGGAGCGTGGGATAGTGGTCTGTGGGTTTGAAGAGCTTTAGTTCTAGTTAGTTAGAAGTGGGCAGGTAGGAATTTTACCAGCAAATAAAAGCTATACCTCTGATTTCCACACATGCCCTTCTCTCTCCTTAAAGCATTGCCAGAAAAGAGGTCACAGTTATTTAATTAACCAAAACTCACTTCTGACTGAGTCAGCATTAAGGCACCATTTATTCCTAACTTTGTGACATGAGGAGGCACATAGTTTAAGTCCATTCCTATTCAGAAAAATACTTACAGGCATGCTTAAATCACCTTTGAATTAATAGAACATAAGCACAGATAAAAGTCAAGTGTATTTGAGAATGTGACTATTGATATGAGTGATTATTCCGATTGGCATCGGTATCTTATTTGGTCCAGTGGAGCTGATTATAATAGCTAATTACTACATCCAATAGGAAGTGTTTGCAGAGGTGGGTGGTCAGAGGCTGATGTATTACTGTAACTCCACTGAAGAGGAAAGGAGTTGCATCAGCATAAAAGTAGTGCAAGACAAGAGATGGATAATTCTGTCCTCAAAGCAAGAGAAATTAGTGTAGAAGCCTCAAATCTTTGGAAAATGTGTGTACTACACTGATTAGCTGCTAAATGGACTTCATCCAATATGATTAAAAAATCAAACACTAACTTAAGAATTATAGTAGATAAACCTAAACAAATTAAGTGTATTGAAAGGTCATAGTGCTGGTATTAGTGCCTTTGTTACTCTACCTGAGAAAGACAGGCCAAGTGGATAGTCTAATTTTAATAACTAGCATACAGTTTGTAACAACTAGATATGAAAACACATCTTTTTTGTTGCCAGCCTAGTCTATTCTCTTACTTTACCTGGCTCTCCTTCTAAATGTCATTTTTCATGCTTTGAGGTGATCCCCCAAAGGTTAGGTTTGATATTATAACTCATCAACAATTTTGTGGACCATGAATAAAAGGCAACTAAAAAGCATTACCAATTCCCTAAAAGGGAGATTTTCTTTAAAGCAAGGCTGTACTTAATTTTCGTTTAATCCTCTGCACTACTCTATATTTCATTGTGACTGAAAGTTTCAGAGCAGTATTCACTGAGGAAGCCTGATCACTCCTGCAGTGGGAAGAAAAATCACCTGTTAATACAAAATTCCCCTGGCTAGCATGTTTCTCACTAGAAATCAATGAAAAGAGAAGGATAAATGAAAGTAAATTTTGAAAGTGAATTTCTATATCATCCAGTACTAATAGTTTCCCTTCTTGTTCTCTTCCTGTTTTTTTGTCTTGAGTAAAATTTTTGTCTTGAGATATATTTTACTGACAAATCTATGTCTGATTTGTGCATGCAGAAGATGACAGAAAAGCACCTAATGGAGTATAGCTATTTATATTTGCTGCCACATTAAGTCTATTAGATTGTAGTGACAAAAATGCACATAATTAAAATGAGTGCCTCATGTTACATGAGAGAAGACAAATGTTCCCATTGCTTCTTAGGGAAGCATTTGGTGCACTTTGTGACTGAGTTATCAGGCTGTAGAAAAGAATCAAGGTGTTAAACTTGCCTAATACCATGTTAATAAACATATGATAGTTGTTTGTTTTCATTCAGAGATGTTATTTCTAAGGAAGAGAGAGAAATGAACAATTCACCTACCATAAAGTAACCAGGAAAGTATCAGGGACACAGCTAATGGGCAAAGTGTATGAGAGGTAATGTATAGCTAGCCTAGTGAAGCACCATATTAAGGTGCATTGGTGACATGTAGGGGGTGCACGCGGGTGCATGTGCACCCCCCCGAGAACAGCTGTGGAAGTGTCAGCCGCAAAACCGGAAATGCCGGCAGAAGTGCACTTCTGATTTTGCCGCTGGCTCAATGATTGGCCACAGAGCGACCGCCTTTCCCACCCCCCTGGTTGGTGATCAGCGGCTGGGGGACCCTCCCCCGAAGGCACCAGTCACCCATGTTAAGGTGGTATTGCTGCTTCCAGTAGCCAACCCAGCTTATTCAGTCCTACAGGACATTGTCTACAGTGTAGACATACCCCTCTCTAGACACTGACTTTACCATTGCCCTCTTTTATAGAGGTCTCTCCTCTCTCACTCACCACAGTGGAGTAATAGCAGTGCTGTGCTTCTCTACTCCTGTTCCAGGCCCTACCAACCCTTCCCTATTTCCTTTCCTATTGTTTCTCATCTTTGGAACCACATCACATCTGTGTCTTCCCTTCCATGTCACCGTTATCTACCATCCACCAGCTCCACCACATCAGCCTTCCTCTCTGACCCTGGCACTCTGTCCTCCTCTCCTCACAATCTCCCACTCCGCCTCTCTCAGTGCTCCTTCAGTGGATCCAGTCTGGAGTTCCAGTCTTCTATCTCTGGTCCTCTTCTGTCCTCCCTCGGTTTTCTCTCTGATGGATTTCATCGACAAACACAAAGTCCTCTGTCATCTCTGTACAGATGAGTGTATCCATCTGGTATCTCTTGTTTTATGCTTGGATATGTAAGTTCTCTGGAATAAGGAATGTCTTCTCCTTCTGCGTTTGTACAGCACCTGGCACAATGGGATGGTGGCCCTTGACCTGCGGTTCATAGGTCTACGTTAATATAAGCCAGGCTTGTCCAACATATGGCCCACAGGCTGCCATGCGACCCTCCAAGCTGTTTTCTGAGGCCCAAGGTGCTGGAACAGGAAACAAAAGTAAACACTGTATTTTTGTTTCGGGGGGAAGTGATGTGATACCACTTCCTCTGAGGTCTTTGGATATGGCTCACTGGCCCACTGGGTGATAAAAAGTTCATGATCCGGCCCCACATTCAAAAAGGTTGGACACCCCTGATATAAGTCATTAGGATTCAGTTCTAATTTTTATCCACTATCAATTCCAGTGATAAATGGAGGAAGATTTTAATGAAAACTAAAGAGGGAAGGGAGGCTTTTATCTGTTGGCTATTGTAATATTTCCATATGTGAAGACCAACCCCATACTTTCATTCTTAATGATTTTTTATTAGGGTTTATTTTTTAATAAGAGGCATTAAAATGCAAGTTTGAATGGGTGTGCAATGAAACCCTCCTCTGTAACAGTGCTACATATAGACTGTTTAGACGTGCAATATGTGTAGACTGTGACACAAAGGGCCAATTCCTATTCCAAGCTGCTTAGTCCCTGGAAATAACAATTAAGTGAAGAAAGAGATGGGTCCTTCTTCTGATCACTGCTTTTTGTGACCTAGCCTTTATCCTAAGAAGATGGCACGTTGCCAAAATAGGTACATTTAAAATTTTTTTCAGGGGCTCAAGCTTGGTGGAATAGGGTCACAGTAAGGTACATAATAGGTGGAACAGAATCTGGTTCCAGGTATCTCCAATAGACTGCAAGCAGATAAATACTGGAAAGAACAACATGCATGTGCATGCACACACACACTGATAGCAGGTAGTACATATCCCTACAGTAAATAAAATTTCAAAGCCTCAGTACTGTACATCCTGTACAAGAGGATGAAAATTCTAGTTCAACACAACTTGCCTTTGCTTACATTACTAATATATTTATTTTCATAAAACAGCTCAGAACACCTGGTGAAATGGGTTGGCTTCTCTCTTGGGTAGATAATAGAGGTCCACTTATTTGTTGATTTCCACTTGTCTAAGGAACACTAATGACACTTACATAAAAAGTGTTGAAGAGATTTGATAATGATTTTTTCAAATAAGTGGATAGGGCTTTGACCAAACTCTGTTGCTGTGGAAAGCAAGCTGGGAAACAATGGCGGTAAACAACTGTGCATGAATAAACAATTCAATGGAGTGTTGCAATAAAAAGATGAGCAATATTTCTCTGGCAAAAATCCCTCTACCCTTGACAGAGCATTTAATGGCTCTCCTCATAAATCCTCATGTCTGTTAGTAGTATTTTATGCTCTGCACAACAGAATCCCAGCTACCATTTGGCTAATTTGAAAATGGAAAAAAGGGACTGTTCCAAAAATGCAGGAAAATTGGTTTCTTGGCTCGTGAGCCTGGGTTTTCTCACCAGTGTGATGGCCAGTGCACAATGCAATAGCTGGATATCCCAATGTGTGACCCAGTCTGATTCTCCTGGCACATGTCCAGTGAAAGTCCATTGATGTCAGTCTAAGTGAGAGAAAGATTGCACTCACAGTGTGCACAGTGAATGTGCAGAGTATGCATCTGAAATGGTGTTTGATCTGCCCAAACACAAGTGGAAGCAAGGAGGATATTGCTGGCAGAGTGAAAACAGCAGGTGCTACATGACAAGGAAGGAGGATGCTACCTAGGAAGCAGAAGTGCGGAAATACTTGCAGAAATTTGAGGAAATAGAATTTAGGATGAAAGATTAATTCTGTTTTTCCTGGTTCCTTCTGAATTGTGTCAGCCTGAGGTGCTGGTGGCTGGGCAAGATAACTGAGGGCATGTCTGCCCTGCAGCCAGGAGGGGTCACTGCTACCCACTGAAACCTACCTGAGCCACTTTAAGCCAGCTAGTTTGTGTAACAACTGCAGTGACAGAGAGGGCTTTAGTGAGGAGGCTGTCAAGTCTGCCAGGGACACTTGTATTCAGATGACTAGATTATGCTTACATTCATGCCCCCAGGTCTTCGCTCAGACAGTTACCCAAGACAGCCTAGATGAGCCTAACTCAGGATGCCTATCTGTGTAACACTCATATCTCCAGAGTGCTGGTAGACCCTCAGCAGCTTACTAGCTGGACTAGCTACTGTTATGACTTACTGAGAGCATCTACATGTGCGCTTTACTGTGGAGTAGGCTAATCAGTAGGGCTGTGCGAAATGGCACTGTTCTGTTTCGACTTGCGTTTCGACATTTCGATGGAACAGCATTTGTTTTGAATTTCATTTCGATTTGAAACCGCTGTTCCATTTTGTTTCATCAAAAAAGTTTTGCTGTTTCAACATTTTGCCCATAGGCTATAATGGGGAAACTCAAAACAGCCTATAACTTTGTCATCTCTGGCCTGATTTGGATTAAACTTGAAGGAGTGGTAGCCCCTTCTGAGGGCATGAAGCCTGCCAAAGTTCAAGGAGATAGGGGCAGGGGAAAACTCACCTCAAAGTCTTGAAAGCAAAACTCATGTCACGTGTATGTGTTAAGCCACAGTGAAGTCAAAACTGCAGCGGTGGTAGCTCCACAAAGCCTACCAAGATTCAAGAAGATCAGTGCAGGGGTTTGAGGGAAACCAGACCTCAAGCTGCTGACAAGCAAAACTCATGACATGGGTGACACTGTGTGTGTTAAGGCACAGCAGGGTGAAAACTGCAGGGATGCTAGCCCCTGCTGAGGCCACAAAGCCTGCCATCTGTCAAGGAGATAGGTGCAGGGGGGGTCTGGGACCTGGGGCCCTGCACCCCTAGCTGCTGACAGGCAAAACTCGTGACATGGGTGGGTGACACTGTGTGTGTGTTAAGGTGCACCCTCACTCAACTGACACCAAGGCAGAAAGCAGGGCAGTTCAAACAATGCTGCCTTTTATGCAGTTTTTCCATCCCTGCCCCAGAGCACTGGGATTTGAAAGGACCTCAGGGAAGGATGACAGTCACTGGCCAGCTACACCGGCAATAAGGAGAGCACTCCTTCCCCCCCTTCCCTCTCCCTCTCCTTACTTTAGTTTCTGTTTCCCTGTAGGGAAGCCCAGCTTGAGCTTCGAAACTCGAACCATTTTGAAAATTTCAAAACATTTTGACTTGCTTCGTTTCATTTTGAGGCTGTTTTGAAGGTCTCTGTTTCATTTCGATTTCGCTGTTTCGAGCTCAAAACAAGTTGAAACAGTGTTGAAACAAAACTGCCAGTGAAATTTCGCACAGCTGTACTAATTAGCTCTGCAGTAAAGCATCATCATCTACATGTGTGCCATTATTATGGTGTAGTAAATTAATTAACTCCACCATAAAATAATACTGCCTGTCCTCCACTTTGCCCATCCTCCACTGCTGGCCCAGATCAGGCCCTAAGTTTGTACCATACTTAATTAAAGTAGCATTCTTCTCTTCTTTGCTCTGGGTGCAAATTACATGCACACATTTTGCTATCTTACTTTGATATCAGCCTCATATTGCAGCAAGGATGAATGGTCTTATTGCAAAAGCAAGGGTCTGAGAGTCAAGAGAGAGGGTTTCTGCTTTTCTCTCAGGACTGGAAATTTTACCTTGCCATCATCTTCATGTTGATGTCCATGACTGGACTGTAATGACTGTGACTAAACTGCCTTGGAATGCAACTGTGATAAGGCTTGCCATCCGCTTCTCCCAAATACCAGCGGATGAAAATGACAAGGCTGTGGTGGGCTATGGTCGGAGTAATGGAGCATCTGAGAATTATTACACATTCTGCCCTTTCTCCAAAGCTAGTAATTCTGATTCCATGGCTCTCACATAAAAGGACATCCAGATAGTTTAATGGCATCTTTTTTGCATAAAAGCATTGTTTATACTCTGCTGTCACATCAGTCTCACTAGGGGAAAAATGACTATGCAAATATAGTTCAAACTCCACCACATTTCAACATTAATGATGGGCTAGAATTCTAGAAAGAGTATGAAACTATGAAACTATGTTTCAGTTCTAAGCAAATGTAGGTTTTAAGAGACTTAATCACTCAGGAGATTTGTAATGGGAGACAGAGATTATCTCCCCAACATCACAAAACCATAAGGTTGGAAGGGGCCTCAAGGATCTCACCAGTTTACATATAAAGTGGGGCAAGTGTGGAAGGTATGGCAACCTACACTGACCACCTGACAGCCTCAGTTGGTGACCTCAGTGTGTTAGTTTCAGAGAGATTCCTTCTGAATGGGTATCTATATCTCAAAAACTATCAGTCAGCTCTCACACTTCTCAGGTTTAGGAGACCTAGATGTTGAGGCAGATGCATGTGGCAGAGTGGGCATATCTGCTCCCTCAAAACTCTCGTACCTGAGCATCATCAATCACTCAACCCTTTCTTTATGCCATGCTTTCAGGCTGTGCTTAAATCTGTCTGCTTCTTCCTATATAACCGAAGTTCAGTCTTTCTTCTTCAGCACACCTAAAGTCCTTGCCCAGGTCCTCAGTGTGTTGTCAGTAGAATGGCTGATATCTCAAATTGTCAAGGCCTGGAACTAGGACTCTGTGCCATGGTCCTCCTTATCTTGCTTTTCATCCATGCTGGTATCTAGGTCAGTCTCTGGTGCAGCCTACTTCAGTGTTGGCCAACCTTTTTGGTACGTGTGCCACAAGTTAACTCCAAATGTATGGCAAGGTAAGCCCTGCCCCCTGTCACCCTGCTTTCTCCCTCCCTGGCACTGTCTGCTAAAAACAGCAGCTGCCCATGCCATTTATAGCATGTATGCCACAGATTAGCCATCCCTGTTCTAGTTCATATAATATTGGCTATGGAAAGTATTATTTTGCAGGTAGGATATAACATCAAGCAATTGGCACCAAAGACACTGAAGTATCATTTCCCAAATGTGTGACTTTTGCTAGAATGGCATCAAAACACATAACAGCTCCAAGTATGGTTTAAAAGATATGGATACAACATGAGAGTAAGCTACTGCAGTGATATGTCCAACAAATGCAGTCTACTACTATCATTAGCAGAGCCCCAACAATTTGTATTATTTTCTGTAATTACCTTTGCACTACAGCAGGGGTGGGCAATTATTTCGGGTGAAGGGCCGCTTACTGGGTTTTGGCAAGCCATCAAGGGGTGCATGACAGGCAGCCAGGGGCAGATAAATATTAATTTTCTAAATTTTGGGGAGACCCTGTGGATCGGGTAGAATGGCCTGGCGGGCTGCATTCGGCCCGCAGGCCACATTTTGCCCACCCCTGCACTACGAAGTGTTTTTTCCAAGGTCTTCCGTTGTAGGCTTAAAGGGATAACCATACCAGGAAGCTAGAGGAGGAAATAAAAATTGTGCCTCACCTATTGCATCTTGCAACCAGTATGATGTTTCCTAAGTTTTCCATTAATGTCAATACTTTAAGCACCTGCTTAAAGCCCTTTAAAAGCATTTAATGCTCACAGTGCATTAAAATGGTTGCATAAGTATTATCAGTCCCATTTTATAGACATGAAAAACTAAGGTAGAGGGACTTGGCAAAGGCAACACCTGGAGTAAGTGGCAAAAGGCAGACTAGAACATAGGACTGTTTGACACCCACCTCCAAATTCTTTACACAGAACTTACACCATCTTAATTGTCCCATCTTGGAAGACATGGCACAAACACAAAACTGGACTGGGAGAGAGAGAGGTGTACTTTGGAGGTGTGCTGGAGCTACTTTTTGAGGGGGCTACAAAGGCTGCTGTTAGAAATACAGCTGTGGGGAGAGCTGTCTCTTTCTGAGAGGTGACCCCTTTGCTTTTCACTAGATACTGCTTCCCTCCATCTATCCACCTATAGTTCTCCCTTCTTCCTTCCCTTATCTTCTTGTAGCTTGGGCCCTTCTTCTGATTTGCTGCTCTCTGCAGTATCCTCTCTAACACCTTTCACAGAGGAGCCTCTGCTTTTCATCCACTCCCTGAGTAAATCTACTCCTTTTTCTCTTTCAGATGCACACATGCTGTGTCAAAGCTGAACCCTCTTACCTGACTGACTCCAATTGGCATCCCTCTCATTTTTGCTTTTTCATTCCAGGCTCTGTCCCCTTCCTCTCTCCACTTCCAATGAACAGAAAAATGAAGCTATCTGTGAGATTCCATCTCCTGGAAATAAATGACAAAGCTTAACCACTCTTGCCTCAATTCCCACACCTGCAGAAGTGAAGGCAATAATCTCTTACCAATAGCCTAGGGGTGCTGAGAATTTAGTAGTTAATGTTTGTAAAGCACTTTGTGGCTAAAAATGGTCTATGTATAATTATTTTCATGATGGCATCTCATTAAACTGAACATCACAAATCAACCTCAATAGATTTTTTTAAATGGCTGCAAACCTATTTACAAGAAAGAGGAGTTTTCAGGGTTCTGACATTTACATTTAAAAAACCCATCTATCTATTTGCTTGTGGTTTCTCTGTAGCATTCATATTCACTATGTTCTTAATAACACCAGCTACTGAAAGTGTTTGGGATATAAATTTTAAAAGTTATTTGGAAAGGCATTTTCATAAGAGGTTGACGAAGTATGGGGCTGTATTATTAAGCCCAGCAGATTGAGGGAAGTGATTATTCCCCTCTGCTCAGCACATAAACCAGTTTGAAAATGGCTGAAACTGGTTTGAGATAAACTTGGTTGAATGTAGTATCAGATTTAACTGATTTGGGACAAACCAGTTTATGCAATGTCTGTTCTAGACCCCTTCATGGTTTAAGTTAAATCAGACTCCCCCAGCATACCAGCATGCTCTCTGGGCTGGGTGGGACTCTGCTCCAGACAGCTGGGCTGGCCCCTCTCCTCTGCTCCCTGCCTGCAGCTCTGGCAGAGACTGCATGTGCAGTGGAGTCTGCCTGGCTTCCTCCTGCTCCCTCCACTCTCCCTTACCACTTCCTGCTGAAGCAAGGATCCCCTCCTCCCCTCTGCCTTACACAGACACCTCTCAGCATTAGCTAGCAGACCACATGCTGGCTATGGTCCATGCTGTGGCAAACAGGACAAAGACAGACAGGACTGTCGGCTTCGGGCTTGGTGGAGCTAATCAACGGGTAGCTGGTAATGTCCCTCCATTCCTTCCTCGGAAAAGCTGTTTAAGAAGAACTTGAACTAATGGAGAGAGGATGTTGTTTTCAATATAATGAGCTGATAAACGAGCTGATAAACACTGAGTTATAATGAGCTGATAAACACTGAAATAGGGGTGATAAACACTGTGTTATCAACTCCTTGCTGGGCTGCTCAGAAGTGCAGGGCAGTGGGGAGGAACCCTTCCTTAATCAGAGCATACTGTCAGGGCCTGGCCATACTGCCTCTCAGTTCAGTACTGTAGAAAGGATGGGAGGGCTGCTCTAGCACCGCCCCCACCTCCAGCCCCCGCCTTTCACCTCCCCCCCACCACCATCCCCCGCTTCTAGCCTGAGCCACTGCAGGCATGTGCCTGCATTTCTTCAGTCCAGAGGGGATGTCTTAATGCTTACACATTTGTTTAGCCTAGCCAGGTTAAACTAACCTGCAAAGATTGAATCAATTCAGGCTTAGGCTTTTTGAATGTCTGTCCCTAGCCCTGGAGCACTGTGGATGTGTCTACTCGAAATGCTACTGTGCAGTAGTTACTGCACCAGCAAATGCCTTTTAAGTTATGCTACTGCACATTTTTTGCCACATGATGCTACTGTGCAGTAATATCAGGCTACTGCGCCATCAGTGTCTCGTGTAGATGTGCCCTGTGTCCAGTTTTGGGCCCCCACTACAGAAGGAATGTGGACAAATTGGAGGGAGTCCAGTGGAGGGCAAGAAAAATGGTTTGGGGGCTGAGGCATATGACTTCTGAGGAGAGGCTGAGGGAACTAGTTTTATTGGGCACCTATTCATGTGCAGAGAGGATGCTCCAATGTGTTGTACTTACAGTGCATCAGAGAAGACTCAATTAATTGAGTCTGTTGGAGTGTAGTAATAATTACAATGCTCCAGCAGACTCCAGCATCACATGTATCAGCATCCCTGTGCTGAAAAATGGTAGTAGGAGCGCTTTAACTAAAGCTCATTCAACAAGTTTTAGTTAAAGAACCTCTATCGCCATTTTTCAGCACAGGGACACTGATACACATGTCACTCTGGGAGTTTTCATTAAAGCAGCCCTCAGAGCCACTCTAATTAACCCCCCACACACACACACACACCTCTTGAAACACATCTATAAACACCCATTTAGTCTGAAGAAGAGAAAACTGAGAGGGAATTTAATAGTGGCCTTCAACTGCCTGAAGAGAGGTTCCGAAGAGGATGGAGCTGGACTGTTCTCAGTGGTGGCAAATGACAGAACAAGGAGCAGTGGTCTCAAATTGCAGCAAGGATAGTTTAGGTTAGATCTTAGGAAAAACTTTCTCACTAAGAGGGCAGTAAAGCACTGAACAGGTTACCCAGAGAGGTTATGGGAATTTCCATCCTTGGAGGTTTTTAAGACCCAGCTAGACAAAGTCTTTGAACAGGGGCTTGGACTAGATGACCTTCTGAGGTCCCTTCTGACCCTCATTTTCTATGATTCTAAATACGGAGTTCAGTGGGCATTGAAATTCAGTGAATGCTGGACTTAAGCAACATATCTGCAAGCTGATCTTACTGACTTCTGACACCCCTTTTTCAATGATGATCAAAGTATCTACCACAACATTCAGGTCTGTAAATACATCTCTCGCTTGAGGAAGCCCTGATTGTCCCACTTTTGATACAGATCAAAACAGTAGTGTCGTAGCCCTTTCTTTACACATATAGTCCTTCCAAACGTCATTGTTGCTTTTCTGCCAGTAGGTGGCTAGTGAGAGTGCACAACGAGACAGGCTTGTCCTTGGATAGTGGTCATCATGCCTCCTCACCTGTCCACCTCAGGAGCTAAAGGAGCTTGCTGTGCTTCTGACACATACTTCATAGGTACTTGAAGCAGGACAATAGATGTGTACATCTGTAGGATCACGGCATAAAAAACTATCTTCTAGGACAAATGTGCCATCCATTTACAGCCTCAAAGTCTCTAAAATAAGGAAGCAAGAGGGAAGGAAATCTAGACAAAATTCTATTCAGACTAGTTTCCAATGTTCATAGTATAAATGAGATAGCCAAGGTGGTTTAAAATGAGAGACAAAGTACAGTACATCTTTTTCCAAGGACTTAGACTTGGACAGCTTTTTTTTTCTTTTTCTTTTCTTCTTTTTTTTTTGCGTGCTGCTAAAATTTTTGGATTTAATACATTTGATTTAATTGATTTTTGCCATCTTTTCTCTGGGAGGTAATAAAATGGTTGTCAGGCCAGAAAGAACTCTGCATTGTGGCTTCCATATTCGCAAACCTTTCCACATTAAATCTTCTATTGTCAGTTCTTTCTCTTCATTTGTAGGTAGACCCAGGGTTTTATGGTGCCTTATTTATATAGTATCTCTCAAGGAGGAAGGCAGATTAGAGACACAGAAAATAAGACTTGTCTTTGAGGAAGAGATGCCATATTAATTATTTTGTTATTAATTTTATTATGTTATCCTCCTCAGTCTCCCACCAATGCCAGGGTTGCATTCTGCTGGGACCTGCAGGAACACAAATAGCCTTAATGAGCATTAAGCTTAGGCACACGTAAAAGCACGTGTAGACACACCCAGTGAGAGAAGGAGTCCCTGGTCAAATGAGCTTACTGTCTATGTAGGTAAATCAGATGAAGAGTGAGAGAAAGTCTGTGCTGCTATACCAGTTTTACAGATAGGGAGCTGGGGATCAACAAGAACCACTTCCACATATTGATCCTTAGTAACATCTATAACGGCCAAGAGCTCCTGAATCAACAAAAACACCAAAGCCTACAAAGATAAAGATATGGACACTGCTTTTGTCATATGAAAGAAGATGGGGAGCTAGGTTGAAGAGGGATTAAATGGCTTTCCCAAAGTTACCCAGTGCCCTTATTAGGCCTTATAAGCAGAGCTGGAAATTCAAACCAGATCTTTTTAATCTAGTTCAGAAACAGCAGAGACCAGGCAGAACAAAGTTGGAAATCTTAGTGAATGTCTTATGTACATGCATCAGAGGGATCTTTATTTATTAAAAAAAAAGACTAAGACTTTGGCCTCAATTCTGATACTACTGACAAAAAGTCAAATAAAGAATTTCTATTGACTGAAAAGGCACCATATATGACAACAAAGGCACCCTTCATTTCAAGCAAATGGCCTCATCTGTTAACACTGTATGTAAAGAAACAACAAAAATACAATCATATAAACTGAGGCCAACATGTTCAAACGGGGGTGTCTAGTACTAAGCTTCTAAATCTATATTGACCATGACAAGATTAACTGGGGTCTGAGAAGAAGTAAGTAAACTTTCAGAATCTCCAGTAACTCCATCTGGTGCACCTGGAAAGACTGTGGTAAACTAAGTGAGTTTGTTAGAACAGAGAATACGGGGCTGTCAGTTTTGGATCCTCTCCTGGGAGAAGATGAGCAGTATGAGCTAGGGACAGTGGGGGAAAGCTGCATGAAAAGTAATAGTAAAAAATGCTAAGGGGCATATCTGTGAATTGCTGGTTATAGTAGATATTACCTTAAGGATAGGGTTGACTCTGGAATGGGTGGAAGTCCAGGGATTCTGACTGTAGGGTGAGATCCCCAACATAAAAGGCTTATGGAAAGATCATGGCAGGGTGCTCAGAACACTTGTGTCCTACCTAGCAACAGGAGGGAGCTCCAGCATTGATGAACGTGATGCCAGCTCCTCAGTAAGTGGCTTACCTTTTCAAAGTGGCTTACCTTTTCAAAACAGTTACATCTAACTTTCATGAGAGCTGAAACTTTGTGGAGTGTCTTTCAAAGGCCCTTCTAAGGTAACTGCAACTCATTAAGGTCCATGAAATGGAGAATGTAATTAAGAAAGAAAAACAAAATTGCATTAAAAGAAGAGTGTGGACAAATGGAAGACTGTCTGAAGTCAATGGGCCTTGGAACACTTAATCAAGAGCCACATGCAAAGAAGTGCAAATGATTTTTTAATTTCCATTTCTTAACAGAAAAAAGTCTTAACTCTTTTTTATGCTCTGGCTAACTCATTATTCTAGTGTTTTATTTTTTTCAGAGCCCTCTGAAACTTGTTAGTCTCAAAAAAAATATCAGGACTTAGTAAGAACATAAGAATTGCCATTTACTGGGTCAGATCATAGGTCCATCTTGCTTAGTATCCTGTGTCACAGTGGCAGAGAGTAGATGCAGACAGGGACAGTGAATAGAGTATGATCAGTGTTCTTATCCTGATCTTCTCCCACTTGCAGCCTCTGGCATTTAAGCTCCAGGAAGCTCTGATTCAGAGGCTATGCCCCTAACTCCCATGCTCAATAGCTATTGATGCTCTTTTTCTCCAAGAATTTGTCCAAACCCTTTTTGAATCTGGCCACAACATCTGCTATTAAT
Organism: Alligator mississippiensis; assembly: GCF_030867095.1. Classification (NCBI taxonomy): domain Eukaryota; kingdom Metazoa; phylum Chordata; order Crocodylia; family Alligatoridae; genus Alligator; species Alligator mississippiensis. Next base: position 125,950,340 of record NC_081826.1, read on the forward strand.
GAGTTCCATACTTTAATTATATACTGGGTGTGTCTACATGAGATGCTTTACTGCACCATAGACTAATCTGTGAGTTGGGAGCCAAGAGCTAAGCAGCGCTGGGACAGGGTAGCTCTCTGCCCCCCACGTCCCAGCGCTGATTGCCTCCTGGCTCCCCACAGGGGCTGGAAGCTAAGCAACCCCCGGGACTCAAGAACTCCCTGCTTTCCCACACAGCCTGGAGCTGGCTGAGAACTATCCCATTCAAGGGCAGGTCCCAGCCAGCTCCAGGCTACACATGGAGACTTCACCATACAGCCAGAGCTGGCCAAGACTTGTCCTGTTCCATGGCAGGTCCCAGACAGCTCTGGGCTGAACATGCAGAGTCCAGAATGGGACAGTTCCCAGTCAGCCCCAGGCTGTATGGAGAAGCCCTGCTAGGCACAAGGCTTGTCTCCATGTGCACGGGGTGGAAGAGCTCTGCAGCAGCAGCTGTCTCCTGGCCCCATGCACATCAGGACCCCTCCCAATGTGTACAGGGCTAGGAGACAGCTGCTGCAGCAGGTGGCAAAGCTCTCCTGGCCCAGTGTGCGTGAGGGCCAGCCCATGCTCCCTGCCAACCCCCAGCCTAGCACCCAGGGAGAGCCTGGAGCTCCCCCTGGCTGTTGCAGGTGGGCAGAGCAGGGTGGGAGACAATCTATTCCCAAAAAGGAGCACATGTAGACATGCTCCCCAGTATTCTTACTGCACAGTAAGCCTACTTCAAATTAATTGCATGCATTAGACACTAGGCCTGTGTGAAGCTGCTAGTATTCACTTCAGATTCGGCCGATTCAGGGGACAGTGATTCAATTTGATGATTCGAATCACTGTCCCAAATTGATTTGGCTGAATCTGACTCAGAGATTTGACTACCACCAAATCAGCTGAGTCTCCAAATCAAACAGGCCCCATCTCCCGCCTGCTCTCCCAGCCCTGTCAATGGCTGCCCCACCCAGCCCCAGTATCCTAGCTCTTTAAAAAAAAAAAAGTCAGGCACTCACCGGCTGCTGCTCTGTCATGAGCCCCCATCCCCTGCCCACTCTCCCAGCTCCAGTGTCTCAGGTCTTTTAAAAAAAAAAAAAAAGCCCCACATTCACTGGCTCCTGCCAGGCAGGAGGGGTGATCCCCGCAGCCCTGCACTATGGAGTGGGGGGCTCTACCACAAGCTGCCAGAAGCCCCAGTGGCTGCTACAACAGCTAGTGAGTGAGTTTTTTGGTTTTTTTTAAAGAATCAGGAGCTGGGGCCAGCCGGGGCGGCCATGGGGGAGACTGGGAGAGCGGGCAAGGGTTGGGGGTACTCAGGGGGGCTGGGGAGCAGGCAGGGGATGGGGTCTGGCAGGAGTCCTCCCATGGTTCCCTCCCCACTCCACCAGTGCCCCCCCCCACCTCCTACTTATTGGTCCAGCTCCCTGCAGCGGTGAATGGAGACTGCCCAAATCTCTGTAGCTCCCTGAATCTTTTCCAAATCAATTTGGAGAGTTTCGAATTGATCCAGACCTTTTTTTTTTGTCTCCTGATTCGATTCAGATTCGGAGATTCAGCCGCTGCATCGGGCCCAACCTCCTCTGAATTGAATCAGCACCTGAAGCTTCACACAGCCCTATTAAACACACCCACTGTTTTCCTTTTGTTATTCTTGAACTTACTACCGATTAGTTTCATTTTGTGACCCCTAGGGCATGTCTACACATTCATTAATGCACAGTGGTTACCGCGCATTTAATTTAGTACTTGTATAATCAAGTGCTAAATAAATGCGCAGTAACCAGGGTTACTGCACAGTAGCATATGTGAAACACCTTTTCATCTACCATTTAGTTGCTCATTTGCTCAGTCGTGGCAGATCCTTTTTTAGTTCCCCATGGTCTGCCTTGATCTTTACCACTTTGAATAATTTTGGGTTGTCTGGAAATTTGGCCACCTCACTACTCACACCCTTTTCCAGAACATTTTTTAATATATTAAATAGCATAGTCCCAACATAGATCCTGGGGAAACCCACTGTTTACTTTTTTTCATCCTGAAAACTAACCATTTATACTTACTGGGCATGTCTACACATGCATTTGATCTGGCCTAAATTTACTTTGGTGTAAGCTACCCTGAAGTAAGGCCTTTTGGGCAGGTGTCTACACACGTGGGGATTAGGGAGAAGATTTGCTTCTCTTTGCACCAAGTGTCTGCAGACCTGCAATGGGCCCAGGCTTCCCCCACCCAGGGCTGGCTGGGAGCACTGGGCCAGGAGACAGCTGTGCAGTCCTTGAGGACTGCCTACTGCTGGGACTCAGACAATGTCCCTCTGCTCCATCAAAAAGGAGCTTCTGGCCCTGGCTCCCCAGTCGGGGGCAGGGGACTTGGAAAGAGCTGCAGGGGAGGAGCAAGTCCCAGCCCCCTGCCTCAATCCACCAGTGGGACAGATAGCAACTCGCTTGCTGACCCACCAGAAGATCAGGGCATAGGGCTGGGACCTACCCCACCCCTGCAGTTCTTTCCAAGTCCTGTGCCTCAGTCACCCAACTGGGGCACAGGGATGGGACCTGTCAATTCCTAGCCCCTACCCTGAATGCTGGGCAGAGGCTGGGCACCTTGTTCCCTGCTCAGCTCCTCAAGCCCAGAGCTGGGGGCGCACAGGCTGAGGGGCTTGTTCCCTGCCCAGTTTTGTGAGTGTGGAGCTGAATGAGGAACAAGCCCCCCTACCCCCACCAGCATGGAGCTCCCAGCGCCGGCTCTATGACCATGGGGCCAGTGCTGAGAGACTCTTATTACCCAACCTGAGCTCCATGGTCACATCTTTCAACAGCAGCCCCATGGTCATGAAGCCATTGCTGGGAGATAAAGGCCTCCCAGCCCTCCGCTCCCTGATCACAATGGTGGAGTGGGGGGCTGGGAGATAAGGATCTCCCAGCCCCTGCTCCCTGATCACGATCTCGGAGCAAGAGGCTTGTTGCTCCCCACTGCTGAGGCAAGGGACATAGTACCCACCCCAGCAGCAGGCAGCTCCCAGGGGCAGAGAGCTATCTTCTGTCTCCTGGTGGATGGCTGACCAGGAGCAGATTTTGCTCCTGGTCAGGTATATACATGAGTGCTACTGAGCTATTACTAATCTCAAGTAAATTTGCTACTTGCATTTGCAGGTAGCAAATTTACTTGGGATTAGGGAGGTTTACTGTGTAGTAAGCATGTGCACATGTAGACGTGAATGCTTACTTTTCAGTAAACTGTGCTAATGTGAAGATAAGCATCTGATGTAGACATGCCCACTCTTGGCTTTCTATCTTTAAGCCAATTTCTAATCCACATGTGGACATTCCCTATAATCCTTTGACTACCTTAGTTAAGAGCCTCTGATGAAGGATCTTGTCAAAGGCTTTTGGAAGTCCAGATATATTATGTCAACTGGATCACCCTGATCCACCTGCTTATTGACACCCTTAAAGAACTCTAGTAGATTGGTGAGGCATCGTTTCCCTTTGACAAAGCTGTGTTGATTCCTCCCCAGCAAGTCATGTTCATCCATGTATTGGACAATTATTTTTTTTATTATTGTTTCTACCAGGTCTCCAGAAACAGAAGTTAGGCTCACTGGTCTGTAGTCCCCTGAATCCCCTCTAGACTCTTAAATATGGGAGTCACATTGGCAATCCTCCAGTCCTCTGGTACAGAGGCTGTTTTTAATGATACATTGCATACTACAGTTAGGAAGTCTGCAATTTCTGATCTGAGTTCCTTCAGGACCCTTGGGTGAATGCTATTAGGTCCTGGTGATTTGCTTCTGTTTAGTTTATCAATTTCCGCTGTGACCTCATCTATTAAAACCTCAGTTTGGGTCAACTCCACTGACATATCCCTAGAGAGGAATGGATCTGGTGAGAGAATTTCCCTAACTGCTTCCATAGTAAAGACGGAGGCAAATAATGTATATAGTTTCCCTGCAATGACCCTGTCATCCTTTAGCACAGGGGTGGGCAATTATTTTGGGCGGAGGGCTGCTTACTGAGTTTTGGCAAGCCAAAAAGGGCGGCATGACAGGCAGCCAGGGGCAGATAAATATTAATTTTCTAAATTTTTTAGGAGCCCCGCAGGCCAGATAGAATGGCCTGGCAGGCCGCATTCAGCCCCCGGGCTGCATTTTGCCCACCCCTGCTTTAGTACCTCTTTTATACCCTGATCATCCTAAGGTCCAACTGACTACTTGGCAGGTCTTTGCTTTGTACTTAAAGGAATTTTTATTGTTACCTTTGATCTCTCTAGCAAGTTTCTCCTCAAATTCTCTCTTAGCTTGTCTTTTTACAATTTTACATTTGAGTTTATGCTCTTTTTTATTTTACTCATTAGTATTTGACCTCTACTTTTTGAAAGAAGCCTTTTTCTGCTTAATGCCTCTTCAGCTCTGCCATAAAAGCATCCACAAGGGGATGTCCCTGGTGAGCAGTGAAATGATAATTTTCTTTCTTTTTAAATGGGGATGTTATTCCTGAGGTATAATTTCTTTTATAAATTCCCACTAGAAAACACAGATTATGTTCCATAATCTGCTAATGGGTATAAATCATCTTTCTAAAGGCCTCCTTATATTTTAGTTATTCAATGGCAAGCTATCCACACTTCAAAGGTAGGAAGATAATCTCCTTACCAATAGCAGATAACCATTAGACAAAGAATTTCCTTTAAAGCTTTTTCATTGTGATCTTTCCAGAAAAGCACTGATTTGAAAAATAAGGGGTAAGTGTCCATTGGGGGGGGGCAGACACAAATGGATAATACTGTAGACTGATTGTAAGAGCAAAGAATATGGCTTACAAAGACAAGGACTTTGAATGAAAGCTATTTGTAGAATAATTCATCAGCTGGAGATATTTTTTATGATGGGTCATTGGTTTTACATATTTTTGACATCTTCCTCTCCTATCTATGGTGCACAGCTCAGTAAGAATGCTTTTAAACTCTTTCATTGTATTATTAGATATTTTCTCACAGCACATGAAACGTAGCACAAGGCCTATGTACTTCAGACTTGTTTATTTAGGCCTTAAATCATATTTTCCAAATGGTTGCTAATGAACTAAGCACCAGCAATTCCTATTTTAAGGTCTCAAAAACTTGGATAAACATAATGCCTGGCACCCTCAAAAAGGAAGAATTTCTCTTTGTGTATCAAAAATAAGTCTGAATTCCATTTTTTGTAATTTAAACTCAAGAGAAGTGCTCTATAGCAAAAACTAATGGCAACTGCTCTGCATTTAATAATGAAATGCACTTGTCTTACTTGGGAAGCAGATGGAAATTTTCAGACAGATAAGTGCTACTAACAGAGTTACAAAGCATTATGTTCCTTTGCAGAAGAAATTTCACAAGTGACTCATAACATTTCTGTTGCTCATGTTGGCATCACTTGATCTTTGTAACTGTGATTTTTAAAGTCAGACTGTAGGTCTTCCTTTTCCCAACTCCTTCTGATTCCATATTGGTGAGAGCTTTGACTTTCATTTTGTAGAGGACCCTAATGTTTGTGCAAGTACTTCATAAAATCAATAATTTTCTCTCTATACTGGCAAAAATGCAAAGATCACAGAATAAGCACAGGCTCCTTCAAAAGGCAAGATGATGTTCATAAAACTACACTGCAACAGAGCAGGGAACCAGAAAATTAGGTTGATTCCATTATTGTTCCCACTTTAGTCTTATGTGAAACACAGCTTAGTCGCTCTGGTGATAATAAATTTGAACCATTTTGACCATCTTGATTCCCGCTGCACATGAGTTCTGCTCATCATTAATTCCAGCTTCCTTCTCTACTTGCACACAAAAATGACTTTGTACTGGAGGTAAGGCGGTGTGCTTCTGGTGGAAGAGACCTGTTAAGCAAAATCATCAACCAGTGTGTATGCAATGTTTCAAACTCTTGTATTTCTTCAGTTATTTATTGGCCTGTCCCAATGCTCGCTAATGATAGAACATAACTAGAGGAGGTTAGTAATGCCTCCTTCCCACTCATTCCTTTAGCATTTGCTAGACTCCTTTATGGCCAGATCCCCAAAAGAGACTTGGGCAAAGTTTAAGTACCTAAATAAAAACAGAAATCCAGCCCGGTACAGTAGGAAGTGGAAGGTAGACCTGTTGAAAGCCTCCAGGTAGAGGTCAGAGGAGAGACCAGCAGGGGGGGAATATCATGGTGAACATCTGCCATGAGCCAGCAAACCAGGAAGAGGAGGTGAATAGGGCTTTATTTAAACAACTGATGGAAGCTTCCAAATAGGAGGACCTGCTTCTCATGGGGGCCTTCAATTATCGGGACATGGGCTGCCAGGGAAACATAGCAATGCACAATCAGTCCAGCAAATTCCTGGAGTATGTTGGGAATAACTCTTTGATACAGATGATAGATAATCCAGGTACAGTGGAAAGGGCTTCTTGACCTGCTCCTTACAAACAGGGAGGAACTGGTTGATAATTTGAAAATGGAAGGTAACTTGTGTGACAGTGACCATGAAATGAGTTCAAGATCCTAAGAAGAAGAAGGAAGGAAAGCAGTAGAATAAAGACACTAGACTTCAGGAAAGAAGGCTTTAGCAAACTAAGGAACTGACGGGCAGTATCCCCTAGGAGGCAAGTCTGATGGGAAGAGATGTCCAGGAGAGCTGTCTGTACTTTAAACAGGCCCTTTTAAGGATAGAGGAGCAAGCTATCCCTATGTGATGGAAGAATGAGAAGTGCAACAGGAGACCAGACATCAAACACTTCAGTGAGTTGAAACTTAGAAAGAAGTCCTATAAAAAAATACAAACTTGGACACAGTACCAGGGAAGAGTATAAGAGTATCACATGGGTATACTGGGAGAAAATTAGAAAAGCCAAGGCACAGTTTAGGATGCTACTGGCAAGGAACATAAAAGACAAAAGAGAGGGTTTCTGTATGTCAAAAGTAAGAGGAAGACTGGAAAAATGATAAGTCCCTTATGGAATGTAAAGGCAATCTAGTTATGGATGATGCAAAAAAAGCTGAAATATTTCATGCCTATTTTTACCTCAGTCTTCACAAACTGGAGCAGCCAGCAGCTGATGACTGCAGTCGTCAGCAGAGATGGGGAAGGAGGCAAATAGTCTACTAATAGCAGATCAGGTTAGGGATTACTCAGAGAAGCTAGATGCTTTCAAATAGACAGGGTCAGATGGGATGTACCCTAGTGTACTGAAGGAATTGGCTGAGGTAATTTCAGAGCCATTGACTATCCTCTTTGAGAACTCCTGGTGGTTGTGTGAAGTCCCAGGTCATTGGAAAAAGGCAAATGTGCCCATCTTTAAGAAAGAGGAGAAAGAGCATCTGGGGATCTCAGTCTGACCCTGATATCTGAAAAGATAATGGAGCAGGTCCTCAAGGATTCTGTTGAAAAAAACCTAGAGGAGAACAAGGAGATCAGGAAAAGCCAAAATGGATTAATCAGGAGCAAGTCATACCAACATGATTTCCTTCTATGATAAAGTGACAGGCTCTGTGAATGGGGGTGTGAGAAGATTGAGGATACCTGCCTAGAGAAACTCCCTGGCCAGAGGGGCCCATCCAGCAGTAGCAGTGTGGCCATGCTCCGGAGGGAGCTTCCGATCCACCCAGGCATAACCTTATCAGCTCGCCAGGTGAGCCAGATTGGGTCAATCAAGTCTCTAGGAGCTTTTTCCGGCCCTATACGCTGGCAGGAAGGAAGAAGGTAAAGAGGAGAAGAAGGGGACAGCAGAGGGGACAAGTGCCCGCCTGCTGGTCAGGACTGAAGTCCCCGAGAACGGGGCAGCAGACCCACACGGTCTATAGAGCTCGGAGGAGCTAAAAAATAGCATTTCCATGTTCATTGGATGCAGCAGGCGGTTAACTGAGCCAGTGAGATGCTAATTATTAGGGGGGAAAACCACCTGATCACAGCTTCAGCGATTGGGAACTTATGGACTGAATGAGAAGAGGAGGGATAGCAGCCACTATGAACCCCGGCACCATGGGGAAAAGTGGATAAACGGACACAACGGGTCTTATTTTTTTTCTTTGGTTTGTAAGGAAGGTTTGTTTTTTTCTTTTACCCGTCCTTACATTTGGACAAGTGGTGGTCAGCTCTGGGTCAGGGAGTCATCACCCCTCCCCAGTTCAATTAATCCATCAAATCATGGCAGGCGAGAACCGAGAGGAGCACCGACCTAATTGACTGACTGGCATCTGTCCAATATAAGAATGGCGAGTGAATGTCAATGGGATGCAGAGGTCCATGTCCATACACAGTGATATCCGACAGGGGGGAGTGCAGCAAATGTGATATACCTTCACTTTAGCAAGGCTTTTGACACTAGTTCCCACAACATTCTCATTAATAAGTTGAGGAAATACAGACCAGACGAAAATACTGTAAGGTGGATACATAACAGGTTGGATCATTATACTGTAAGGGACTGGGGTGCAGGTAGTCTTGCCTAATGGTTGGACCACTGAGGGAAAGCAGGAGCCCAGGGCTGGGTTAGAGGAGATATGTCATATTACCAGGGGCAGAATCCACAAAACAGTCCAGGGTCAGATTGGTCAGGATTGCCACGTACCAATTTGAAGGATTATCCACAGGGTGAAGTCCATGAGCAAAGCCATACTGGGGTCGGGAGCCAGGAAACAGATCCATGGGGAAATCCAAAGCTGAAGTCTAGAAAAAACCCAAAATCAGGGCCAGGAACCAGGAAGACCAGAGTGCAGGAATCCAAAAGCCTGCCACAGCTGAACTGTTAACCTACAAACCCAGGAACCCAGCTGCTGCTAAATGGATAGGCAGTGCTCCCAGCAGCCAATCAGGACACTCGTTGTTCCTAAATTGGGGCAGAGCTAATTAGCTGAGGCTTACTGCTGGTATGGCTGCTGATGTGCTTGGCCCAGGCTGGCCTCACTGATCAGAGTCCCAAACAGTACTTGGCCCAGACTGGCCTGCCTGATCAGAGTCCCTGACTGTAACAGGGCCCCTACTGAGAGGGGGAGGGAACCCAGAGCCTGCTGGCCAGCCCACCCCCTTGAACAGACTTAATGGCAAAAAGGGACTGTAACAAGGCACTAGTCTCAGGCCCTGTTACAATCTGGACTGTCCTGCCAAACCAGAGCTCCAGGGAAAATTTACCGATGGACCCTGGGAAATGGAATGGTTAATGGAGCTATACAACCAGCATCTAGAGTTGGAACGGCATCTCCTCTGGTTGAGGCAGGTTGTGTGGCATCACAGGTATCCAGACCCAGCTCCTATTAGCTGGTGGGTGTTCTGCCAGAAGCCAAAAGGGGCCACCAGCATAACTGAAATCCCCCAGAGAGGAGAAGCACAAGGGAAGACGTGCTTGTGCTGTCCACACAGAGGTGCAGAAACAGAGCTGGGAGATGGGACAGTATGCCAGAATTGAGACAGAACCAGACCCAGGAAAGATGAACTCCTCTACTAAAGAGGTGGCACAGAGAGCCACAGGATGGGGAGATAGCTACCTGGACTGGTAAGTCGAAGACTCTGAAGCGCTCAGGCACAGGGGTCTTAAATTTGGTTAATTGGGAGGGCAGGGGACTGGCAAGGGAAGTAACTCACCCATGAGACCCTTAATAAAAAAAGGGATCGGGACGAACTAAGATTTCATAGACATTAGGGGCTGGAAGGGACCTAGTGAGATTATCAAGTCCAGCCCCCCTGCCATAGGCAGGAATTTTGCTGGGGTCAAATTATCCCAGCAAGATAAGCATCCAAATGATTTTTGAATGAATCCAGAGTAGGTCGCCTGGAGGGAGTCTGTTCCAGACCCTGGCCACTCGGACTGTAAAGAAGTTTTTCTTTAGGTCCGGTCTAAATTGACCTTCCAGAAGTTTGCGGCCATTAGACCTTGTTATCCCTTGGGGAGTCCTGGTAAACAACTGTTCTCCTAGATCCTGGTGCATACCTCTTATTTACTTACAGGCTGCCATCAAGTCACCCCTGAGCCTTCTCTTCTCCTGGCTGAAGAGTCCCATGCCTCTCAGCCTCTCCTTGTAAGGCTTCCTCTCTTGGACTTTGATCAGGTGGATGGCTCTCCCTTGGACTCTCTCAAGCTTATCCATGTCCCTTCTGAAGTGGGGTGCCCAAAACTGGATGCAGTACTCCAGCTGGGGCCTCACTACAGCCGAGTAAAGCGGAAGGATGATGTCCCTGGTTTTGCTTGAGATGCATCAGTGGATGCATGTCAGAGTTTGGTTTGCTTTGCTGGCTACAACATAGCACTGGTGGCTCATGTTCATCTTGTGGTCAATCAAGACCCCCAAGTCTCTTTCAGTTGTGGTGCTAGCAGGCATAGCACTTCTGAGCCTGTAAGTATGATGCTGTTTTTTCCTCCCAAAGTGGAGCACCCTGCACTTCTCTATGTTGAATGCCATCAGGTTTTAGTCCACCCACCTTGTGAGCCTGTCCAGGTCAGCCTGTATCCCCAACCTGTCCTCCAGCGTGCCTTCCCCCATAGTTTAGTGTCATCCGCGAACTTTGCCGGTCTGCATCTGATGCCCAAATCCGGATCATTAATGAAGACGTTGAAGAGTACTGGCCTGAGTACTGAGCCCTGAGGAACACCACTGGTCACCTTGTGCCATGTTGATTTGCTCCTGTCATCTATTACTCTTTGGATCTGACCCCAGAGCCAATTCCCCAGCCATCAAATCATGAGACGGTCGAGGCCGCAATTCCCCAGCTTAACCATGAGGACATCATGGGAGACCAAGTCAAAGGCTTTCTTGAAATCCAGACATATGACATCAACCTCGTCTCCCTTGTCCAGGCAATGTGTCTCCTGGTCATAGAAGGAGATGAGGTTGGTCAGGCAAAACCTTCTAGCAATGAAGCTATGTTGGCTGGCACTCAGAAAGTTGCCTTCCATTAGCCTTTTGCTGATGGAACCTTTGATGATTTTCTCCAGGATCTTTCCAGGGATGGATGTCAGACTGATTGGCCTGTAATTCCCTGGATTTTCCTTCCTTCCTTTCTTGAACATTGGAACCATGTTGGCTTTTCCAGTTTTCAGTACCTCTCCCAAATGCCACAAGTTCTCAAATATCTTTGCCATAGGGCATGCTATGATGTCCGCCAGCTCCATCATGACTCTCAGGTGCATTCCATCCAAGCCCACCGATTTATGGATGTTGAGCCTCCCAAGGTGTTTCCTCACTTGATCTACATCAATTGTGGGCCCATCTCCTGCACCTTGGATGCTTTGCATCCTGTCCAACAGGGTGACCCCCTTGGGCAGGTGGAAGACCAATGCAAAGTAATCATTTAAGAGTACTCTGTCCAAGTTTGCAGACGACACAAAGCTATGGGGAGAAGTGGACACGCCGGAGGGCAGGGAACAGCTGCAGGCAGACCTGGATAGGTTGGACAAGTGGGCAGAAAACAACAGGATGCAGTTCAACAAGGAGAAATGCAAAGTGCTGCACCTAGGGAGGAAAAATGTCCAGCACACCTACAGCCTAGGGAATGACCTGCTGGGTGGCACAGAGGTGGAAAGGGATCTTGGAGTCCTAGTGGACTCCAAGATGAACATGAGCCGGCAGTGTGACAAAGCCATCAGAAAAGCCAATGGCACTTTATCGTGCATCAGCAGATGCATGACGAATAGGTCCAGGGAGGTGATACTTCCCCTCTATCGGGTGCTGGTCAGACCGCAGTTGGAGTACTGTGTGCAATTCTGGGCGCCACACTTCAAGAGGGATGCGGATAACCTGGAGAGGATCCAGAGCAGGGCCACTCGTATGGTTAAGGGCCTGCAGACCAAGCCCTACGAGGAGAGACTAGAGAAACTGGACCTTTTCAGCCTCCGCAAGAGAAGGTTGAGAGGCGACCTTGTGGCTGCCTGTAAGTTCATCACGGGGGCACAGAAGGGAATTGGTGAGTATTTATTCACCAAGGCGCCCCCGGGGGTTACAAGAAACAATGGCCACAAGCTAGCAGAGAGCAGATTTAGATTGGACATTAGGAAGAACTTCTTCACAGTTCGAGTGGCCAAGGTCTGGAAGGGGCTCCCAAGGGAGGTGGTGCTCTCCCCTACCCTGGGGGTCTTCAAGAGGAGGTTAGATGAGTATCTAACTGGGGTCATCTAGACCCAGCACTCTTTCCTGCTCATGCAGGGGGTCGGACTCGATGATCTATTGAGGTCCCTTCCGACCCTAACATCTATGAATCTATGAATCTACGAATCTATGAGACTGGCCTTTTCCTGAGTGCCAGATGTCAGCTGCCCCGTTTGATTTAGCAGGGGTCCAGTGTTGCCTTTGTTCTTTCTCCAACTGCCCACATATCTGAAGAAGGACTTTTTGTTGTCCTTGATTCCCGTGGCTAGCCTGAATTCAGTTTCTGCCTTGCGTCTTCTGATCTGCTCTCTACAGGTGCGGGCTACTGCTATGTAGTACTTCTTGGTGATGATTCCCATTTTCCATCTGGTGTAGGCTTCTCTTTTTAGTTTCAGGAGGTCCAAAAGTTCCATATTGAGCCAAGGGGATTTCCCAGCCTGTTGACTGCCTTTCCTGTGGGATGGAATGGACTTTCCTTGTGCTTCAAGGATTGTGTCCTTAAGGAACAACCATTCCTCGTGGACTCCCCTTTTTGAGGGGCCATGGTCTCTTAGTGCCTTCTCAATGTCTAAAATATAAATAAGGACTGAGAAATGATTAATAGGTGGTTGCTAAAAGTGTAAAAGAATTGATTAGTTGGATGCTGATAAGCCTATTATTTGAAGGAATGTAAACAAGGATTAATCAAGGGACGATACAAGTTAATTGAGAAAAAAAAGAAAGGAAAAGAATAAATAAAGAAAAATTGAATGAAGATATATGTATCCTGTGGGACAGTGTAAATACATGCCAAATTGTTATGTGAATCCATGGTGACCCACTCACTGACAGAGAAGGCTGGGCATCACAAAGTGTTTATTGTAAGGATTTGACACTGAAGAAGATCATGGGCCTGCACCTGCATAGGTGTATTCAGGGCAGGGTATAGAGGAGGTAGAGCCCTGTGAAGAAAGGACTTGCTTTTATTCCTACCACTAACAGCATCAAACACCTCACCTCCCTTCTCTTTCTTTCCTTTTAAACATCAAGGCATGGCAGATGAATAATAAGGGAGACCCCAAAGTGTGTGTGTGTGGAGGGAGAGGGGGGTCTCCCTTATTATGAAGCAAGCAAAGAGACGTTTCAAGAATACAAACTCCCACAGGAACCTTAAATAAGATGGCCATCCACCCCAGGTATAGGCAGTGATTGGCAGGCCTAGGGTGGAAATAGAGAGTCAAGTGACCCAGAGAGAGACTCAAAAACTCAGGGCTTGGCCCCAGAAGGGACAGTCTGGCTGTAGGAGCTGCAGGCAGAGCTCCAGGAAGGAGCCAGTTTGGACTGTCTCAGAGAAAGGGCTTTGTGTCACAGAAGGGTGGAAGAGATCCCGCACTGTTGGCAACATGAGATAAGTACCTTAAATATCTTGCGTTGATGCTACCACAGAGTGGGATTAACTCCAACTGGGGACCTTGTGGTTGTGATCCTTATGTTTTAGGAGCAGACACTCATGTTTTTGATTTACATGGCAACTGGAGGACAGGAGTGGCTGTAAAGGGTGGACTGGAGGTCACTGAGGTGCAGTAGGGGCACCCAGCTCAGAGTGCTCCTGGGGCCTGGAACCCTGGGATGTTAAGTACAGGCAGGAGTCTGAGTACATTCAGAGGGAAGACGGTGGCATGTCAGAGGACTGGATACCTGACAGCAAAAACAGGAACATAACTCTCATGCCTGTAAGGGGTATGCCTAAGGGCTGAGGCCCAGAATCTGACAGGGGCTAGAGCTGGAGCCTGAGTACCAAAGATCCTGGTGCAATGGACCCCAAGCAGCAGGACCTAGCCAGATTAAAAGTGAATTAAGGCCAGGAAGGGCCTGGGTTCAGACAAGGACCTCCCACAAAACCCATATCTGTCTTCTGGAAGCAGCCTCCCTATGAAAGTATAATATCAAGTCATGGCAGGAAAGATAACCAAAAGGGAGAAGGATCCAGAGAGTCCAGAAGTGAAGGTGTAGAGGTTGGAGCCCAGCTTGAGAACCTTGTTGTGCCAGCACTGAACATCTTGGTTACATTGACACATACTCAATGAGTAGTCATCAATGGCTCAATGTCTAGTTGGAAGGAGGGATCAAGAGGGATTCCCCATGAGTCTGTCTGGGGTCTGGTATTGTTTAATAGCTTCATTAATGATTTGGAAGATGGGATTGAGTGCAAGCTTGGCAAATTTGTGGGTGATGCCAAGTTGGGTGGAGTTGCAGGCACTCCAGAAGATAGGACTAGCATCCAGAATGACCTGGATAGACTGGAAAAATGGTTTGCAATCAGCCAGATTAAATTCAATAAGAATAAGTGCAAAGTTCTGCACTTGGGATGGAATCATTTCATGCACAAATATAGGCTGGCTAGGCTGTAGTACTGCAGAGAAGGACCTGGTGGTTACAGTAGACTATAAGCTGGATGAGTCAACAGTGAGCTCTTGTTGCAAAAAGGCCCAATAGTATACTGGGTTGTGTTAACAGGAGTGTCACTTGCAAATCACACAAAATTATTCTTTTACTCTATTCACCACTGATGAGGCCTCACCTGGAGTACTATGTCCAGTTTGGAGCCCCAGACTTCAAGAAGTATGTGGGCACATTGGAAAGAGTCCAATGCAAAGTGACAAAAATGATTAGAGGCCTGGGAAGCCTGATTTATGAGGAAAGGTGGAAAGAGCTATGCTTATATAGTCCATAGAAAAGAAGACTGAGGGGGGTTTGATAGCAGTCTTCAAACACCTGAAATGTGATTATATAGACAGAATGGAGATGGGCTTTTCTCTGTGGCTGTAGAGGACTGGACAAAGAGTAATGGCCTCAAGTTGCAGCAGAGAAATTTTAGGTTAGAAATTAGGAGGAACTTTCTGACTCTAAGAGTGGACAAGCATTGGAACAGGCTACCTACAAAGCTGTGGAATCTCCACGCATGGCAGTTTTCAAAAGCAAATTGCACAGACACTTAACTGAGAAGGTTTAGTCAGGCATGATCCTGCCTTGAACAGGAAACTGGACTAGATGACCTTGTTCTCCTTTCCTAAAATCCTGACCTAGCTGTTACAGCTCAGAAAGGAGACCTTGGAGTTATTGTAGCTAGTTCTCTAAAAACATCAGCTCAATGCTCAGCAGCAACTGAAAAAGCCAATAAAATATTTGGCATCATTAAGAAGATAATAGGAAAAGAAAATGGAGAAGATCAATATGCCGTTAAAAAAAATCAATGATGCATCCACATCTTGATTACTATGTACAGTTCTAGTCTCTGCATCTCCAAAAGGATGTAGCAGAATTAGAAAAAGTGCAGAGAAGAGCAACCAAAATATTAAGGGTACGGGGCAGTTGGCAGGGGTATAGGGCAGGAAAGACTAAAAAAGGCTTGGATTCTTCAGTTTGGAAAAGAAAAGGCTGAGGGGAGATATGATAGAGGTCTATAAAATCATGAAGGGCATGGACAAAGTGAACAGGAAACTGTTATTCACCAAGTCCCAGAATACAAAAACTAGGAGGAACTCACAGAAATTAGTAGGAGACGGGTTTAAACCTAGCAAGTTTTTATTTGTTTGTTCATTTTTTACATACAACACATAATTAATGTGTAGAATTTATTGACACAGAAAGTGATGAAGCATAGCCAGGTTCCAAAGGAGACTAGACACATTTATGGATGATAGATCTATTAATAGTTTTTTAACAGAATGGTTGGAGCTGTTTCCTCTGGCATGTCTAAGCCAATAATGTTGGATGCCAAGGAAGACAATGAATAGAGGATAGATCACTCTAGATCTATCCGGTTCAATGCTCTCCCTCTAAAGCATCTGTTCCTGCTACTCTTGGAAACAGGATATTGGGCTGGATGGACCACTAGTCTGACCCAGTATGTTGCTTCTTATGATCCTATGATATGCCTTGCTCAACTCTGTTCAGTCAACGTTAGGATTTGGTGTTTCTTCATCTCCATGTAATAATTCACTCTCTCTTTTTCCTCAGCTCTCTGTTTTATACAGATCTGTGTCTTCTACTCATCTCTGCTTTTAAATGTAAAATTTATTCCAAATTAGTTTATAAGTGTTAGCACAAGACAATTTGTACTTTTCTTCAATACTCAAAAAAGTTTCTCATATTTTCTAGTTTGAAGGCAAGAGAACTAGCAAATTTGAAAAATGTCTACCAGTTTTTAAGTAAGCATCTGTTTTCCTTCCCCCCACCTTAGACCACTGACTTGATAGGATAAACTTTCTGTTCCTGAAATCTCCCAAACTAATCACTCCTTTGTTGGGGCCTTGGCCTTCTCAGCCTCCATCCCTTTCCTCTGGCTGCAAGCCTCCAGCCCTGGCCTACAGATTTGGGTCTGGCTATCTTGATTTCAGCTCTGTCAGTTGTCTCTGGGCCCCTGGCCCCCATGTCCTTTGTGCTGGACCCCTGCCCCCAATCTTGCCATTTTCCAGGCACTGGGCCCTCTGGCCCCAAGCTCTGCCCTTCTCTGGGCTCTCTCCACCCTTCTCAGGTCATGCTGGGCTCCTTGGCCTCCTGTCTGTGCCTTGAGCCTGACCCCTGGCAGGGGTTAAGGCAGTCATGTACCCCTTCCTAGGCACTAAGGGGAACTCCAAATCCACCCCTTTCTAGTCCCACCCAAACCACTGATTGTTAACAGTAACCAAAAACATAAGCACTCTGGCTATAACTAAACCTCTAGCCTCCTGGCTATACACCGAAACTCCTACCCACCCATGGGCCTTAGTCAGCTGCTAGTCCCCAGCCCTTCGCTTGCTGTCTCCAGGTATAACATGCTTCCTGTCCACCTCAGCAACAGGCATTGCACTGCAGAGCTCTTCCCTCTTCAGCCTCCAGGGCCAGACTGGCTGCCCTGGCACTGACATATATCTCCCAGGCCCTACCCCATTCTGGCCAGGTGGCTCCACAGGTCTTGCTGCAGGTACCCCATAATTAGGCTCACTAACTGGTCTCCACGGCATCCTACCTCTAGCAGTGCTTTGTCTCTCCTGCAGGGCTCCAGCCTACAGTCCTATTGTTCTACTGCTACCAGCCCTGTGGTGAAGCACTCATAGCCACTACCTCCCCGGGCCGCTTCTGCAGCTTCCCCCTCATAGTCTTCCCCCACCAGAGGCTCTTCCTGAGCTTTTTCTCCCTAAAAGTAACAGAGAGCCTCAGGTTCTCTGTTATGTTGTACCATCAATAACTTTAAGTAGGGTGGGATACCATCCATATAGGATTTTAAAATAGTTTCTTTTATTATTATGCAGATGGAAGTTGGAGGACCATTCTCCCAGATGGTCTCCCATTCTTCAGCAATTTCTGTTCCAATGTCAATAGCCTCCTTTGTGGAAAACAATGTTTTATTTGGTAGAGTGTTTTTTTTATGGGTGTATGAAATTACTTAAAGACAAACAATAGGCCAGTGGTCACAACAGATAGGTGTGACCAATATTTTTTCAAATTCTGTCAAATTTCGACTAAGGCTTGCCTTTATTTGGGAGAGTGTTGAAACATGTTTCAGTTGTAGGTACTGAAAAATATGGGATTTTAATGTTACCTGTGGCACAGTGTATTTCTTCAAAAGATCAAACTTATTTTCTTCGAATAATTTTCCAAAATGTATTAAACCAATATGTTGCCAGATATTAAAGTTTCTTATGCTAAAGGTGATGAGTATGAGCTTAATTTTTTATGTGTTACCCCAGGTTTTCATCAATGTTCTCATAGAGGGTTGATTATATAAAGAATTTGGCCTGGAAGATTTCTATAGTCATGATAATATATTAAATCTGACTGTTAGTGTGTTTGCTCTATCTTTATCCAGTGCTTACTGTGAATTGGTGTTATTCTTCAGTACACCAAATTTCTAAATCGGTTATCTTGGTAATTATATTTAATGTTCAGAGGCAGCAATCCCCTTGCAGGATGCAATTTTTAAATCTGATTTTCTTATTTCCCCAAATAAATATATTTATCATAAGTCTGAGAGTCATCTAAAAGATTTGTTGGCACTATAATAGGTAGAGTTTCGAATAAAAAAATAACTTGAGCTAGAATATTCATTTTAACTGCTGCGATTCTACCTAACCATGACATTTCATATTTTGATCAGTTTTCTAAATCTATTTTGATTCTTTCAATCAAAGAAATATAACTGGAGCTGTCTAAGTCTTCTCACTTTTTTGGTAATATTCCCCAAGTATTTTAATGAAGTAATTACCCATTTATATTTACAGCTATATTTTATCTCTTTTGTGTGTGTGTGTGTGTGTGTGTGTGTGTGTACCTGGTCCTATAGCAATGTCTAGGAGTTTTGACTTTTTGTAGTTAATTTTAAATCCTGAAACTGCCATATTTTCATAGATTCATAGATGTTAGGGTCGGAAGGGACCTCAATAGGTCATTGAGTCCAACCCCCTGCATAGGCAGGAAAGAGTGCTGGGTCTAGATGACCCCAGCTAGATGCCTATCTAACCTCCTCTTGAAGACTCCCAGGGTAGAGGAGAGCACCACTTCGCTTGGGAGCCCGTTCCAGACCTTGGCCACTCGAACTGTGAAGAAGTTCTTCCTAATGTCCAATCTAAATCTGCTCTCTGCTAGCTTGTGGCCATTATTTCTTGTAACCCCCGGAGGCGCCTTGGTGAATAAAGCCTCACCAATTTCCTTCTGTGCCCCCGTGATGAACTTATAGGCAACCACAAGGTCGCCTCTCAACCTTCTCTTGCGGAGGCTGAATAGGTCCCAGGTTCTCTAGCCTCTCCTCGTAGGGCTTGGTCTGCAAGCCCTTAACCATACGAGTGGCCCTTCTCTGGACTCTCCCCAGGTTATCCGTATCCCTCTTGAAGTGTGGCACCCAGAATTGCACGCAGTATTCCAACTGCGGTCTGACCAGCACCCGATAGAGGGGAAGTATCACCTCCTTGGATCTATTCGTCATGCATCTGCTGATGCATGATAAAGTGCCATTAGCTTTTCTGATGGCTTCGTCACACTGCCGACTCATGTTCATCTTGGAGTCCACTAGGACTCCAAGGTCCCTTTCCACTTCCATGCCACCCAGAAGGTCATTCCCTAGGCTGTAGGTGTGCTGTGTTTTATTACCTCCTTTTGTAGTTCAGATTCTGTGTTAATTGGTTTAGTAATGAATAATATAACATCAGCATATAATGCTAATTTATGTTCCTCTCAGTCTATATCTATTCTCTGTATTCACATTATTTCTGACTGATTAGGCAAATGGCTCCATTACAATAGCAAAAAAGGGGAGTTGTAATGAGCATCCTTGACATGTACATCTTAAAAGGGGATTTGGGGGTGATAAATGTCCATTTACTCTTCTGGATTAGAGCAGGGGTTGTCTTGAGGGGGTACTTGAGAAAGCCCTAGAAGGTATGCATAGGCGGGAGGGTTTGGAGCAACACCATGCACCATCCCGCACTGCTGTGCAGGCACTGCCTGCCCAGCCAGACGCGAGGGGTAGGGGAAGCCCGCACATGGAAGTTGCTGCCACTCCGCATTCAGCTGTGTGCTGCCCCTACCCCGCACTCTGTGTCTGGCCACTGGAGGTACACTGATCCAAAACGGTTGAAAACCCCTGGATTAGAGAACTGAGTCTGAAATTCTAGTCCTAATCCAAAATCATGTAAAGTTCTTTTTAAAAACTGCCAGTTGATGTGACCAAAAACTTTCTCCATAGCCAATCATAAAAATAGGTGGGGTTCATTAGTCAATTCTTCATGAAAAATCGGATCTAATACGCTGTGGATATTATCAGTAAACCACCTATTCATTATGAACCCTGTTTGGTCTGTAGTAATATATTTAGGCAGTATATTTTAAATGTATTTGCTAAGATTAATGCAAACATTATTAGCATCTTGGTTTAATAAAGATGTAGGTCTACACATGTAGATAGATCCTTACTTTGTTTGGGGACTACTACAATATGTGCTTCTCTTCAAGTATCAAGTATTTTTCTCCTTCAGTATCTCATTAAAAATGTCTAATGGGTGCATTAATACTGCTCTAAAAAATTGTAAAACTCTGGAGGGAACCCATGTGGGCCTGGAAATATTTCCATCTAATATCTCTTTTTGTTTAATGTCCTGTTCTAAAACACCTTGGTGCTTAGGACTAATCTAGGCAAAGTTGCTTTAATTTGGTATTCATGTATTTGTTTAGGATTTGCTGGATCTGAAGAATAAAAAGATTCTTATAACTTGCCAGTGTTTCAAATATGGCTTTGAGCCAGTTGCTAAGTCATTTGGAGCTCTCTAGAGAGGTGATATAATTTTATTATCTTGTAATTTGTTTAAAACTTATTTGCTAATCTATCACTTTTTGTTTCTCTTTTCATACCTGTTTTGTATAGCTAAATGTTTTTCTGCCCTTATAGTTTGTAACTAATCTAACTTGTTCTAATTTCTATTAATTTATCTATGCTTTCTGTGTTTGATGATTAACTGGATGTAATTTTAAAGTCTTTCTACCTCACTAGTCAAATTTTGCATTTCCTCTCTTCTAGGCTTTCTTAGACAGAGGCAACAATTTCTTAGGGCAGTATCTTTTATTGAACCAATTGTGTCATTGGGATAGAGTTAAACAAGCTTTTGAATGCAAGACATTCAATATCGAGCTTTCTTAGGTGATACTTTGTTTATTAAGTTTCCTCTGATGTCTGTCTTGAAAGCCTCTCACAAAATATTATTTTAATTTTATATATATTACTAGCCAGTTGCCCATCAAAAATGAAGCAGGGGTGGCCAGGGACAGTGGCCTGTGACCTGCAGGGTTGGGGGGCCAGAGCCAGCGACACTAGCTTTGCCGCAGAGCAGGGGTGGGGCCAGCGCCGCTGGCCCATCTGCTCTGTTGCCTGCTGGGAGGGTGAGGACAGAGGCCTGGGGCCAGGCTCACTCCCCCCACCCTGGCCTGGCCCCTCCACCCCATGGTGTCCCAACCCTGGTCCCCCCATGCCACTGCTGCCACCTCCAAGGAGCAGCGGGGGAGCAGGCACAAGGCCAGCAGAGCCTTGCCCCCCCATTCTGTCTACTCCGTTACTGCTGCCTCCAAGGAGTAAGGCAGGGGGGGCTCCATCCCCTGTGTCCCCACCATCATGGCAGTGCTCCACCACGCCACCACCTCCTGTCCAAATGCTATATTCGCACTCTGATTGGTTGTTTCTGTCAGCCAATCAGAGTGAGAATAAAGCTTTATGGACAGACAGACAGACTACAGATTTTATAATATTCGAATTCTTAACTGAAATACAGCCTGGTTTCCTCTCTAATAGTTCAGACTCTTTCCTGGTCATACAGAAGTGGCATATGCAGTTGCCAAATTTTCATTTTTTGGTGTATTCTCATAATCTATAACAACAAGTAACTGTCCCAACAGGAGTATTGGCATATCCCAGTTACATTCCCCAGCCTTTCTGCACCCAACATCCAGTGGTTTTGAGGAAGGCTTTAAAAAAATTAAAAAACAAAGCAAAACCAAAAAATACCAAACCTGGCACATGTACCAGCAGAAAGAGAAAAAAATTCCCTCCCAGCCCCATGTGGCAACCAGCAAAACTCAGAAGCATAGGAAGTACCCCTAGGGCGTGTGTACACATTGCCGTACAGCCATGGTGCCATGCTTTAGTACTTTCTTTTGGAAGCATACATTTGCCTTTCTCATCCATGTGTTTTCCTTTACAAAACCTCTTTTATTCTATTTACCTGGAGATATATATGCAGGTGGAATCACTTGCCTTTTATGTATTTACTGTGATCATCTTTAAGGTGGGTATTTTTGGACAAAGCAAAAATCAAGTGTTTTATCTTTGGCTTGTAGCATCTTCTACCATTTAATATTGTTAAAACCCTTAATATTTATAGTGTAAAATTTGAGTTTTAGACATCACAAGAATAGTAGGCTGCTACCTGGTGAATTGGTTTCTGTGTGTTTGTAGTTTTTTACCTGATTAATAAGCACCTTCTCTTTGTATGTCTGTGTTAAATTCTGTTTATAAGGCAAACGTTCAGTTAAAGGCTCAATGGGACCTGATCTGCAATCCTAACAATTGTGGCTCCTGTCATGCCACATGTGCATGGCAGAAGGTGCAAATGTGGGATTAGGGATCCCACAGTATGAAGATTCACCATTGCCCTCAGTAAAATCAGTGGTTAAACTGAGTTTCCAATGTGGTGAACTCCAATGTGGTGAAGGTCCCCTGATTGCCACTTTGGGTAAAATCATGGCATCCTTTTATCGACCTAAAGGATTACTTCTGGGAGAGGGAGAGCACCACATATCAGACCTGGCCAGTCCTTCCTTCTCCCTACCCCCCAGCACACTACATTTCAAAATACACCTCCCACACATTTCTCCCCTCCCTCCTCCTTTTTTTCCTTTTCCCCCTTCTTCCCTTTTTTTGTTTTAATAGTTTCTCCCTTTTTAAAATTTTAAGCTTCAGGTAGTATTCCAAATATAACCAAACTGTAGAAGATTTGTCCTTAAAGCAATGATTCTCAACCACGGTGCCTCAGCACCCTGAGGTGCCTTGAAATCCATTGTGCTGCAGGATGCCATGCAATGTTAGCATGGTTAGGAGTGCAAACATAATTAATCGATAAACTTGTAGATTTCAAATAAGGGTCCATAGTATTAAAAACATTCTGACCTGCTGTGGTCTCTCTCTAGTCCCTTGCAACAGGATAATTGCTCTATTATTTTTCTATAGACAAAAAAATGAGTGAAAACTAAGAGCCGGCATTTATTGAGGGTGCTTTGATTCTAAAAAGTTGAGAACCAGATTTAGAGAGACCTATTTTTCAGTTTCACACAGGCCTTCATGCAAATCAGTACCTGTTGAAACCCTTTATTCCAGATATCCTGTCTTTATTCTTTAAGGCCCTCTTTTTTGCTGCTCTGTGTTTCTGTTTAGTTTCAACAATTGTGTCTGAGATTCCTCATGATATGGAGTTGCTTTTGAGACGCCTGAATCTGCTGATCATCACATTAAAAATTAAGGGCCTATTTTGTCCTCTGGTTTCTGAAGATTTTGGAGTTAAAAGTCACATTTTTAGGTTTCCTTTCTGAAAATCTGAGCGCTAGAAACTTACATTTTTAAAGGTAAGTTGAGATTTTCATCTAATTTCTTTCCTGTAAGAGCTAGGGATTTCAGAAAATCACCAAACACTACAAGATGAATGACAATATCATGAGAGTTAGCAAAATGGATCCTGCACTTTTAACATAAATCTGCCTCCAGCTTTTTGGTGTGATAGTAACCTAAAGGCAGTGTGCAACGCTTCCTCTACATGTCAGCACAGAGGATGCAAATGGGTGTCTGAACATTGAGCAAGGCAATCTGAGGGTAAAAACAGATGTTACCAAATGAAGCAGATCAGCTGTGGTGGAATGAGTCCTTGCACAGCTGATTCACTTTATTGGGTGAAACACACATCGCCCGTTGTCCTGCCTCCAGCAGGGACCTGATGCAGGACAACAGGCAACATGTTCCCTTTGCCCCCTTGTTCCCCCCTGTCTCTTGCTATCTGGTGCCCCCTTGCTGGGTCTCACACCAAGTCCCGCATTGACCTGTGCCTCAACCCCAACTTTCCCCACTTACAGAAATATGCCCCAAGATTCCCTGGGGTGTGTCCCTGTGTGTGGGAATAGTTGAGCAGGTGCTTCTGGGGCTTGAAAGGCCAGATCCTGCATGGAAATTCCTGGGATGCACAGGATCAGGACCCCTCCAGGCAGCCTTAGGCTTTCTACACTCACCTGCCACAGAGCAAATAGACATCTTCCATAATAAGGTGGCACTATTTTACAGTACCTTCTTGTGTCATGGCCACTGATGTGGTGTAACAAAAAGGTTATGGATATCAATTTGCTCACCATTTGTGCTGCCATTAAAATTGTTTATGGTGGCACAAATGCAACGTCAGTGATGTCTGTTTCTACCCTGAGTGATTGGAAGGGACTCTATGCTACTGAAAGGGGATCTAACATCAGATCTTGAACCTGGTTTAAAAAGGGAGCTGAATTTCCATATCTGTGAAGGGAAAGAAATAAGTGTTATAACTCACTGTTTAAATGCCTTCTACCCTGCAACACAAAAGCATACGGCCCACGGTCTGAGCCAATACAATTTCTCAAAAAAACCCGCAATGCATTTCAATAAACCCAGTCAGTTATTTCCCCATCAAAATACCCAGGCAACAGCATAAATTTAAGACAAAATTAATAAATCCCTTTATAGAATTGCTAGTCTGTCCCCATTCCTACCACATGCAAGTCCCACTCCCTACCTGATGGTGTTAAAGAATAGACAAGAAGAAATTCAAAGCAGCCTTGTCATTATTAACTGGTAAGATGCATCCTTTGTCACTTGAAATTCAAGTTAAGAGCTGCCCCCAAAGAATGGTTGCAGTAAAAGGAAAAGCTCCTTTTGGGTCAGGTTTGACAAGAGGGTTTGACAAGAGGTTTGGGTCAGGTTTGACAAGAGCATAGGAAACTCTAGGAAACAAAAAGAGAAGTGTGTGGCTGGTCGTTGAAGAGATTTGCTGCTCCTTCCTTCACTTCAGCTATTCTGTCCCTAATGCAATGGATTTTATTTTCCTCATGACTCACTCCACCTTTATAATGCTGAAATATTTTTATCTTTTTCAATACAGGAGAATAAAAATACTGCAATGCTGATACAGCCTGTTACATGCAAAAAGAAACGCTGCCCAAGGCTCCCTGTATAAGGTACAGTGAGATACAGAATACAGTTCAGTAAACAGGAAAAATATGTATTGTATATTCTGGTCATTCTCCGCACCTCATTTATCTACACAGTAAAAACAATCAGTTACATACACAATAGTTGTCTGAGGTATCTATGAAAGAGTACTGTCCGCAGCTGGCAATGGTGGAATTTCAGCAACCAGGTTCACAAAGGAACTTTGCAATGGTAAAAAGTTTTCTGGGTTGTTTGGAAAATTTGCTCTGGCAGCTATCTTCTCTGCCTTTGGAAAACACAGACAAGATTTATAACTAGGGCTGTGTGAAGTTTTGGGTGCTGATTCAATTCGGAGAAGATTCAGCGGCCAAATCTCTGAATTTGAATTGAATCAGGAGACCAATATAAAGGTCCAAATCAATTTGAAGCTCTCCAAATCAATTCAGAAAAGCTTTGGAGCGCTTCAGAGATTCAGGCAGTCCCTACTTGCTGCCACAGGGAGCTGGACCCAGGCTCTGTGCCAGTGTAGGGCACACAGAGGGGCTAGAGGAAGGAGGAGAGGACCACAGGGGGGAGCCCCACCAGGCCCCATCCCCTGCCTGCTCCCCCAGACCCCCTGACTCCTGCCGACTCTCCCAGGCCCATCAATGGCTGCCCTGCCTGGCCCAGCTCCTGGTTCTTTAAAAAAAAAAAAGCCCCACACTCACCAGCTGCTGCAGCGGCCATCAGGGCTTCTGGGGGCTCATGGTAGAGCCCCCCACACAGTGTGGAGCAGTGGGGATTGCATCCCTACCTGGCAGGAGCAGGGCTTTTTTTTTTTTTTTTTTTTTTAAGAGCGGGGACCTGGGGCTGGGCGAGGCACTCATTGACAGGGCAGGGACAGCAGGTAGGGGATGAGGCCTGTCTGATTCAGAGATTTGGCTGATTCGGCGGGAGCCAAATTTCTGAATCAGATTCAGCCAAATCAATTCAGGACAGTGATTCAAATCACTGAATCAAATCACTGTTCCCCAAATCGGCCGAATCCAAATCTGAAGTGAATACTAGGGTGCTTCGCACAGGCCTATTTGTAACAATATAGCAAGTAAATGCTATATTACATTTAATAATATTACATATTATAACAATATAGCAAGAGGAAATGAGATTTGCTTCACATTTGGTTCCACAGTGGGAGCTGGCTCTACATCACCCTCTTTTTGCCCTTGACTGGGTAATATCTACTGCACTCCACGTATCACTGGCAGCACAGGCCAGGAGTAGGCAGGTGTGACTCTGAGTACTCCCCAGGCTGCCCTAAATTGCACTGAAGCTGAGCTGGGCCCTGAATCAGGAGGCAGACTATAGACATAGACACCTTTGTCATTTTCCAAGTCATGCACCACTGGCAGGTCTGGAAGACTTGATTAACTCCCTGCTCTCCTTTGGCATTCCCTATTCCATCTGATACAGAGCATCTGATAAAGTGAACTTGGGTTCACAAAAGTTTTGCGCGCGTGCTCTCTATATCTAATCTTATTTAGTTAGTCTACAGAGGTGCATATCTACCCTGACTTCTGTCTGACACTATTGCCAGAGACACTTTTTTATGAAGTAACCTGTAAATTACCTGAAGCATAGACGTTTTGCTGGATAAATTGAATTAAATCCTGATCCTTTGCCTTTGACTTCACTGGGATCAGCATTTGGTTTTCCTGAGTATATAACTGTTGTATTGAAAGTCACATTTCCTTTTTTTTTTTTTTCTCCCCTGCACCCCGCATCTTATCAACTGAGAGAGCCAAATGAAAAAAGGGAAAACAGAGACAAGTTGAAAGAAACTGTAATTACTGTCATGGGGTGAGTCAGATTTTATAATTACCTCTTGTTTTTGTGCTGGCTCATCAGTATTCATTATTTTTTCTGTTGTCTTTTCCTTTTCAAAACTCTTGAGTTTCACTTTCATTTCACCCAGATGCTTAAGTTTCATTTCTTTATGCTTGTTTTCACTTTTTTTTCTGGTTAACCTCTTCCTAAACTATTAGGATATTTTCATATTTCCGCTTTTAGAATGAGTTTCAACTCCCTTATGCTTTTTTAATGATCTCATTCTATTCCTCTTCCTGTTTTTCAATCCATTTTCCTTTTTTTCACTTTTATGTGACTGGTCTGATTTTTCATCAGTACAGTACTATATTTTGAACAATCTCTACACAACTGGAGCTGTTACCACACTAAGAAAGCTGGGGGTAATCGAGGCAATGTAGGCACATATAAAAATTAAGCACATGCATAATTGTACCCTGGAAAAAGATGGATTTAAACATGTGCTGAAGTGTTGTCTTGGGTTGGGGACTATACTACTAATTATTACCAGCCACTGAGTGCCCCCCTTTATATTTGCAATGTTAGCAGATATATGAATGGATCAGACTCATTATTAAGTACATCTTCAGTCTGCCACCCCCCAAATAAAAAATATTTTCCAATTTTCCCAGCCAGTTGCCTTTGGAATTCCTGTCATGCATCATGTTTGAATTGTTTATTAACAAAGTACCTACTTATAAGTAAGATCTGTAGAAGGATTTCATTCTAATGTTTGTATCACTGCAAGCCATATCCAGAAGTTTTTATTCAAGCAAAATGCCCAACAAAGTTCAGGTCAGGTCCTATTTTTGCATTGTGATTCCTAGTTTGGCACCTCATCCTTTGGAAAATCACCACATTGAAAATACAAGAACTAAAGAAGTGTCAACACAAGACTGCATATAGATTAGCAGATCAACATACGTTTTTGAGTGATACAATTAAATTCCAGAATGATGATTTCACAGTGACAACATGAGAAAATGACGAGGGCATTACAGCAACTGACTAAAGATACACTAGGTTCCGGCCAACCTGTTTTCAATGTGAGTCCTGAAAGGACAAAAGTAGCTCTCTGTACCCTTCACTTCACAGATCCTGAGACCAATGATTTGTATTAACAGCCAAGGATCACATTCCAATGCTCTGTGTTCTTTTCTCCACTACATCCTTACATCATGGGAGTGGCAAGAAAAGATGTCATCATGCCATGACAACAGCACAGTGCCACTGGAGGGGGAGGCTTCTAGCTTGCCTCATAGGCAAGCTTTAAATCCACTTTGTTTTGTCGGAATGAGATGCAGCTGCCAGGAGGCAGGAGACAGCCTTGATTGTGCCGAACATAGGAAACTAGGCTGGAAGGGACCTCACAAGGTCATCTTGTCTAGCCCTCTACTCAAGGCAGGATCATCCCTAAGTAAATCATGCCAGCCAGTGTCTGTCTAGCCCCCTCTTGAAACCATCCAGGGACAGGAATTCCACAGCTTCTCTAGGTAGCCTGTTCCAATGCTTGACAACCTTCATAGACAGAAAGTTCTTCCTAAATCTCCAACCTCCGCTGCAGCTTGAGACCATTGCTCCTAGTCCTGTCCTCTATGGCCACAAAAAAAGTCTGTTTCTATCCTCGTTATAATAATCACCCTTCAGGTACTGGAAGACTATTATCAAATCTTGTCTCCTAAACACTTATTTCTTATAAAATAAAATACACCAGTTTGCTACAAAAATATCTTCAAAAGATGGTGGTTTGGCCTATCACTAACATTCATGGTGATACTGATATTTTGTGGTAAATTAGAATGAAACATATAGCATTATTATAATTTGCCTGAAATGTACATGCTTGTTTAATAAATACGTTCTTTCATTTTACCAGGATCAGCTTCTGGAAGGATAGATAATGGGTTTTTTTCTTTGTACTGGTGTTCTATATTTTGCCATTGCAAGCAGGATTTGGGGATGCTGTTTTGCATAATTCTAATTAAAATACATTTTATTAATATATGTTTTGCAAGCCATGGGCTTGATTCTGTTCTCACTTGTACCTGTTTTACAGAAACGTATATGGAAACAGAGGTGCCTGATGACTCAGAGTACTGCCCTATCTTATAATTGCAGTGTTTTTATATAGCATTTGGTCACAACACTGGGGACAGTGGCCTCAACTGATGATGATTTTCCCTGAATATTTATACTTTAGTTATTGTATCATGTTTTTTCTGTAATGATCCCTTTTCTTCTACTGTAGGACCAAATGCAAAACAAAAACTGTTGGAACTCACTGCCACACAACATTATTAAAGCCAAAATTTTAAACATTAGGACTTTTAAGGAGTAATAATAACACATTTAGGTACACTAGCTATGATAAGAATGTATAAATCAAGCTTCTGTTACCCAGTACTGTTCTGCTGCATACAGATCAAATCCTGGGCCCTGTTCTCGCTGCCTGGTGCAGATGAACTCCTGTGTTTCTGCAAAATGAGGACTAAGGTTTGTCTACACAGGAAATTAACCCAGATTAACTCAAGATATGGACACTCTTATCCCGGAATAAGTTTCTTGTTCCTGTTAAACAATTTTTTTTGGTAAACAGGGGCAAAAAGCTGTTAATCTGAAACAAAAGTAACTGCACATGACATTGTGCAGACAAGCCATTTGGAGACTAGTGTATAACTAAAATAATTAAGATATATATATATTACACACACAGTATATTAATTCTCACCATTCTTCAGCCCTGTTACCCAGAACTGAAGATGGGGAGTTGAATATTTTCACTTCAACTTCTCAGAGGTGATAACAGGGATGGATCCAGATAGAGTGTAGTGGCATGACAGCACTTCCGACCCCTCCCCCCCCCGCCTCCCCCTTTTTGGACTGGACTGTGCTCCTGGAGTCTCTGGGGACTATTTTTTAGTTCCCCAAAGTACATAGGAATCCCCATTTGCCCTCTATGCTCAAAGGCACACCCCCTCCCCTTTCCTTCCCCCTCTCTCCCGCCTGCTGCTACTGATTTTCTTGCTGTCCCCGGGGCAGCGGAAGCTTCAAAACTTGTCCTGCCCTCTCCAGCTGGGCTGCACAGGGACTGGACTCAGCTAGAAACCCGACAATGACAGCAGCTGAGATGGGTGGGTTCCCCCACCCTTAACTCCCATTCATTGCCACTGTCCCTGTTCCCAGCTGAGCCCAGCCTCTGCACAGTCTGGCTGGAGCAGGCAGGAATGGCTTTGAAGCTTTCTCTTCCTCTGGGACAAAGGGGGAAGCAGCAACAGTAGATGGGGCAGGGGAGGAAAAGGGGTGTGCCTTTGAGCAGGGAGGGGGATGCTTTGGGGACCTTAAAAAAGTTCCCAGAGTCTCTGACAGCATTGTCTGTCCACACTGGTGGTTGGGAGGAAGAGCCTCAGAGAAGGGGATGCAGCCTCCCCTTCAGTGAGGGTGACTGCTCTTGCACACCACCTTTACAAATCCTGGATCTGCACCTGGGTAATAGTATTACATCCAGCCAACTTGCAGTCTGTGTCATGGAACAGTCATTGCATATTCTAATGCTTTGCACAAGGTTCAAAAACAAATAACTAGGGCCTAGTTACCTCTTACCTCTAAGCAACAGGTAAGCATACAATGACTCACAGAACAATCCTTTGGATTTCATTAACAAACTCTCAACATTTATTTTAAAAACCAATGGCTTACAAATAATGGCAAGGCTCAAAGAGCACTGGGTCCTAAAAACTTCTCTCTCCAGCTGTTTTGAGCTTCCCTGATAACGTTGCACAGTGTGACTGATTAAACACCTGTACATATAAGAATATTAACTTTAAGTTTCCTGCTACCATCTCTCACATGAGGTACCCAGGGATAAATCCAATTTTACTGTTGCAATGCTGAATTTTGTAGGTACCCTATCAACCACTAGCATTCACAACCCCAAATTAGTTTTTCTGTACAACAGGACTTTATTCCAGGCTGGAGGAAGCAATTATCTCTGCTTGGGATTCTCAGCCATGACGTTTCTCCTAGAATTAAGTGTCTAAGTCAGGTCAACCCTTTCTCATAAAAACAAGACACTAACCTATTTCTTATTAAAGCCCAGGAGTGAGGACACTCACAGGAGGAGGAAGAGCTGCTTGGAAATCCCTCCCATTTCTGATTTAGGCCAGGGACTTGGCTTCAGGTACCTCAGTTCTCCTGGGAGCCATAGCCACCAGCCTAATAAGTAGCAAGAGGTGAGTTGTTCTTAATCTCTTCTGGGGAAGCTGTTCCACTTCGTTTAAATGATTAAATTTTCATTGGAGCAGGCACTTGAACCACATCCCAGGTGACTGCCCTAATGACTGAGCTATAGCATCAATCTCACACAAACTTAATGAAAATTTCATTCCTTAGACAAAGTGGAACAGCTTCCATGGCAGAGGCTGACTCAGGGCATAGACAGAAGTGACATTTTTCACGTGATCTGGCCCCTGAAAGTGCTCTACAGCTGTGACAACACACATACATGGCTGCAGAATGCTTTTAAAATGGCGGATCATGTGAAAATTAACCCTCATCTAATCAAGTATTAGATTAAGGCGCACTGCTTTGGAGTGCCTTAGAGAACTTGTGTTCCCTTAAAGGTTAATTTTTCATGTGGCGGCAGGACAGCCCCTGGGTCTGGCAGCGGGGAGGAAGGGGGCAGGGAGCAGCATGGAGCTGCCAGCTGGGCTTTGCACACCCTGAGCTATTGCTCCCGCCCTTGCCTTGCAGCCCCCCTCCCAGCTGTACCAGCTGGGGAATGGGGGGAGATGGGCCAGGCCCACAAGGCCAGGGGTTTCCGTTCCAATCCCTCCCCAGCCAGCTCAGGCTGAGCAAAGCCCAGCTGGCAGCATTGTGTTGCTCCTTTCTCCCCTTGTCCCAGAGCTGGGAGCAGGGAGGCAGGGGTGGGGAAAAGGATGGTTCAGCAGCCTCCTCTGAGACTGCTGGAGCACCCTGCCTGCTGGCCAGGGCAGGTGCAGGCAGGCTCCATTTCCTTCTGCCCTACAACAGCCAAATGCCTGTTAATTGCAGGGGGGGGGGGGGGGAGGGTGCCCTAACTCATGGCACCTTATGTAAAGCAGGATCCTGAACATCTGTAGGCACCCTGAGGGCAACTCATCTTGGAGTAGCTGAGTGTGATGATGGCTATGGCACTTCCCTGGCGAGTGGGAGACCTGGGTGTTACTTGTGCTCCTGATCCAAGTGTGTCTTCAAAACAAGTCTTTCACATACCTAGCAATAACCTGCATTTCAGGCTTTTGGCCATCCTGGGAGGACTGACAGACCTATCCACAGAGTCCTACCCTTCATTTCCCCTCAATCATCATCATCCCTGCCCGTCTGTGGCTCAGCTTCATCAGCATCCCTTGAAAGTGGGACCCAACACGGCCATGTAGGTGTAATGACAGAGGGTTGCCTCCTCCTGTGAAGATCTTGAGTGCTCTGGGGTGGCACAGGGAGCCACTATCAGGAATCAGATGCTTTTACACATCCTGCCTGGCAGGAGTGGGGATGTCTTGGAGGCTTTAGGTGCCTGCAGGCCTTGGCGGCATCTGGCCATGTGGGGGTTTAAAGATATCAGCAGTGGAGAAAGGTTGGCTTTAGGCGCTCACTGTGGCAGTTGTGTGCCCAAGGCCCTTCATGGAGTGGGCCCCCAACAGAACCACCTGTGTGCAGTAAATGCAGGCACTAAGCCCATGTGTGCACGGGACGTAGATCTGCAGGGAAAAGGGCATCCTACTGGGACATAATCACCTGCATTGCCACCTCTTATGGGCAGACAGAGGCAGCAGGCAGGGGCTGAGGCCCCTGGTGGGGAAAGACACTGAGTCCTGACATCCTGGTTTCCCTGCTGTGAGCCCTTGACCAGTTCTCAACTGAGGAAACAAGGTACAACAAATTCAAGCCTGAAAAGGCTGTCAACAGGCAGTGGGCTGCCCGCTCGCAGCCCCACCAGGGGCCTGGAGCTACTTGGGGAGTCCACTGAGGGCAACCATAGGCTGGGCCAGGCAGAGCTAGGGCCACTGGCCTGAAGGGACGGGTGTATAATTCCCAGAGCATTTTATAGTTTTATATATATATGTATAAACTGCCCTGAGAATATTTTATATATCTATATAAAACACACTGTATAATTATATACATCAAATTATATCAAATATACTGACATATAATTATATGGTGTATATTGTCAGACTACATTTTATATATAAAATATGCACACACGGGTCTGAGATTATCTATCTATAGATGTACACACACACACACACACACACACACACACACACACACACACACACACACACACACAGAGGCCAAGGAATTAAATGCCATTCCCTGTATCATATGGTGCATATTCTCAGACCAGTTATATAAAACCTGGTTTGAGAATATATGCCATATAATTATACATCAATATTTTTATATATCATTATATATATATATATATATATATATATATATATATATATAATGTATAATTATTTTATTTGTGGGTGCGTGTATAACTAAAATAATTAAGAGAGATACATATTACACACACAATATATTAATACAATATAGTGCACTAACTCCCCTCGGCACCGCACGTCTCACACTCCCAGGCTCTGGAGGGCCCCCATCCCGAGACAGCCGACCCCACGCACGCGCACACAGGCCAGCCGCTGACACCCCTTCCCCTCCCTATGGGGGGAGGGAGAGAATGAAGGCAAAGGGAGGGGGTGCGCGCAGGCGCAGTGCCCGACCCGGGGAATCGCGGGATTGCCCCCCCTCTGCCCCGCCTAATGCGCCGTGGAAGTTAGCGGGAGCAGGGACCCGGCGGCGGCTGTCAGAACGGAGCGTGACCGTGACGCGCGCAGCGCCGCAGCCAAGGCAGCCCTTTGATAGGCTGAGGCGGGCGTTCGGCTTCCCCCTTCCCCCCCAGCCGCCAGTCCGCGCCGGCGACGCCGAGAGCAGCAGCAGCAGCGCCTGGTCCTGCGTTCTGCCCCCCGCCCCGCACCATGCGCGGCTGCTCCTGACTGCCGCCCCCGCGCCCCGGCCGGGGGCCCTCGGATGCCCGCGCCGGCCCCGGGCCGAGGATGCTGACGATGAAGCTGCCACTGAAGCAGACGAGCCCCAGGGCGGCGGCACTGAAGGAGGCCGGCAGGCCGGAGAGCCCGGGCCCCGCGGCGCCGCGCAAGGAGGCGGTGTACGAGTGGTTCGTGCAGGAGCTGGACTCGTGCCAGCGGCTGGAGTTTGTCGTGGGGCTGCTGGACATGTGCAACCCGCTGGAGCTGCGCTTCCTGGGCTCGTGCCTGGAGGACCTGGCGCGCAAGGACTACCACGGCCTGCGCGAGCGCGAGGCCACGGCCAACGCGCCGGGCGAGCCCGGGCCGCCCGCCGACTTCCGCGACGCCGCCGCGCGCGCCCGCCTCATCGTGTGTCTGGCGCTGCTGGGCTCCGAGAACCGCGAGGCTGCGGCCTGCCTGCACCGCCGCCTGCCGCCGCTCGACGCCGTGCTGCAGAGCTGCGCGCCGGGCCGCGGCCCCGGCCTCGGCCCCCGCGCGCACGAGGAGCTGCTGCTGCTCTTCACCATGGCCTCGCTGCACCCTGCCTTCTCCTTCCACCAGCGCGTCACGCTGCGCGCCCACCTGGACCGCCTGCGCGCCGCCCTGCGCCCCGACGCCGAGGTGGACGAGAGCTGCGGCCGCCGCGGAGCGCAGGTACCGCCCGTCCCCTCCCCCTGCCCCCCATCCCGGGGGCCCTTGTGACGTAACAATGCCGTCTCCGAACCCCCCGCCTTCGAGACGGGAGGCGCAGGGCGTGGGCTGCCTCCTCCCCATCTGCACCCGCCAGACCCCCTGTGGGGAGCGCGGCTCTGCTTCCCGCGCCTGGGTTGGGATGGCCGGCAAGCGGGTGCCTAACGGTTCCCCGCGCTTCCCGCCCCCACTCAAGATGGCGGCGCCGGAGCCGGCCCTCCGTGTCACGTGACGGCGCCGGGGAACAACGAGAAGCGTCTCGCTCCCTGGGGGCCGTCACATGGCGCCTCCGCCAATGAGCGCGCGGGCTGGCGCCACGTGACCCCGGCCTTCTGGAGCGCGCCTGCCTGCGCAGTGCCCGGTCTCACTGCGCGGGGAGGGGGAGCTGATGGGGCGCCGCGAGAGGGGGCACACATGCTTTTGGCACCCCACAGCCCCCGGGGGGCGAGCGCTGAGCTCGGTGCTCACTAGGACGACTGGCTGCCTGACAGACGTGGTGTTGAACCAGCACAGTCTGGGGCAGGTTGTTTTTCTGCTGAAGGCTGGCTGTGCTTTTAACCTGTGCTGAATAGAAGCAGTCCGCCTGAAACACACCAGCTTGGAATTGATTTGCTTCTCTTGTCATGTTGTCTCACAGCAGGCCCCAAACTGACGAAGAAGTTGGTTGTGGTTGAAATTAGGAGTGATATTAGCAGCTCCCAAGACCATTCATTCCTCTCACTTTTAAGGCTTCTGCTGGCAGTTTTCTGACTTATTTATTTATTTTATGCCCCAGAACCAGCAGAGAGAAAGGAGTACATGGGCAACTGGTGCCTCCTGGGTCAGGGAGGGCACATGCCTTCCCAGGGAGCAGTCAGTGATGGAGCCGGCAGGACTTCGTGCTGGCCTGGAAGTGCCAGTAGTGCTTTTCCTGGCACCCCTACTCTCCAACTGGTGCTCACAGCCATTGCCTAACCAGGGAGTGCTGGCTGTCACCCCGGGGGGGGGGGGTGTATCACTCCTCTCAGAGGGTCTCTACATGCTGCCACTGAAGGAGAAGAGTTAGTTGTAAAGGAAACTTAGTTAAGCAGAATTAAAAAGTAGACAGTGTGGTTGCCAGGTGCGGTGCGTTTAACTAGTAGTGCTCAACCTCTCACTGGTGTGGGCTGAACGAGCACTTCAGGGTGGGTCTGTGGGCTGGATCAGGCTCCATAAGCCAGGGTCTGGCACTCTGCTTCCTCATGGGGCCCTGCAGGATCAGGGCCTGCAGTGTGTCCTGCTGGGTGCCTGGATTGGGCCCTGAGTCACTGTCACATTCAGATGTAGCGTGTGATCTGTTCTACAGAGATTCACTCAGAGCTGGAAACTTGGCAGCAGGGGAACAGCATTTGCTGCCAGCAGTCCCCTGCCACCAAATTTTCAGACTCTTTGGGGACCTCTGCAGGTAGGATGGCATGGCTGTGTTGGCCAGGGATTGAACACCCTTGCATTTAACCAATATGTAGATAAACGGAGTCCATTACAGCATTATGTGGTAGGCAGCGGATTGGAGGCTAGTATTGTGCAATGGTTAAAGGAATTGTGCACTTGCTCAACATGCATGTAAGTGGCGTAGAATACAATAATTTATTCAAATGTAGAATCATAGAAGTAGGGTCGGAAGGGACCTTGTAGATCTTCAAGTCCGACCCCCTGCCTGGGCAGCAGGAAAACTGGGCTCAAATGACCCCAGCCAGGTAGGCATTGAGCTGCTTCTTAAAGACCCCCAGGGTAGGAGCCAGCACCACTTCCCTTGGAAGTTGATTCCAGATCCTAGCCGCCCTAACTGTGAAGTAGTTCTTATGGATATCTAATCTAAACCTACTCTCCAACAACTTGTGGCCGTTATTCCTTGTTATCCCGGGGGGTGCTAGGGGAAACAAGGTTTCCCCCAAACCCTTCTGGTCCCCCCTAGTGAGTTTATAGACAGTCACCAGGTCCCCCCTGAGCCTTCTCTTGTGAAGGCTGAACAGGTTCAGGTCCCGTAGCCTCTCATTGTAGGGTCTGCCCTGCTGCACCCCGGATCATGCAGGTGGCCCTCCTCTGGACCCTCTCAATGTTGTCCACATCCCTCGTGAAGTGGGGTGCCCAGAACTGGACACAGTACTCCAGCTGTGGCCTGACCAGTGTCGCGTAGAGGGGGAGGATCACCTCCTTGGCCCTACTTGAGATGCACCTGTGGATGCACGATAAGGTCTGGTTAGCCCTGCCAACCGTGACCTCGCACTGTTGGCCCATGTTCATCTTGGAGTCATTGATAACTCCAAGATCCCTTTCTGCCTCCGTGCTCTCCAGAAGGGAGTTTCCCATCTTATAAGTGTGCTGCTGGTTACTACTGCCCAAGTGCAGCACCCTGCACTTGTCAGTATTGAAATGCATCCTGTTTTTGTTAGCCCAACCTTGCAACCTATCCAGGTCTTGCTGCAGTCTTTCGCTCCCTACTAGCATGCCCACCTCACCCCAAATTTTGGTATCATCAGCAAATTTAAACAGGTTGCTTTTCACCCTGCCGTCCAAATTGCTGATAAAGAAATTGAACAGCGCAGGCCCAAGGACCGAGCCTTGGGGGACTCCGCTGCCCACTTCCCCCCAGGTCAAATATGACCTGTCCGCCAGCACCCTCTGAGTATGACCCTTCAGCCAATTTGCAATCCATTTGACCGTGTAGGCATCAATGCCACAGTCGCCTAGTTTTTTTAATGAGAATGGGGTGGTCAACAGTATCAAAGGCCTTGCTGAAGTCTACATCCACGGCGACACCTGCATCCAATGCTTTTGTGACCTGATCATAAAAGGCAGTCAGGTTGGTTTGACATGACCTGCTCCTAATGAAACGGTGCTGGTTGCCCTAGAGTATCATCCCCAATGCTGGCCCATCACAGATGTGCTCCTTGATGATCTTCTAAAAGAGTTTCCCCAGGATTGAGGCAAGACTGACGGTCCTATAGTTGCCTGTTAACATTAAATATGTTAATTTCTATCGTGCTATTTCGGTTAGTTCATTGTTCTGTGGATTATCAACTCTGAATATTGATTAGTGCTGCTGATTACATCAGCAGTGCCTTATAACCAGGGATCCTGGTTTTCCCTGATTTAAAAAATCACAAATTCTCTTAAAATCCCCAAAATCCATGATTAAATTAAAGAACCCCCCCCCCTCCAGTGCCCCTTAATCTCCCACAACAGCTCCCCAGCCCAGATGGTACCTCTCACTCCCCGCCTCCCAGCCCTGCTTGTGCCCCTTGCCCCTGCCCCCCAGCCCTGCCGGAGGGGGGCCTCCAGCTGCCAGGGCTATGGGGCCAGGGACCTGGGTCCACAGCTCCTTGCCCCCAGCAGAACGCAGCAGCTGCTGCAGGAGAAGGAGCACGGAGCTGGTGCCTCCACTGCTGCTGCCTGCTGTGGGCTTGGGCAGGGGCGAGGCTGGCTGGCTTCCAGCTGCAGCGCACATTTCTGGGGACAGGAGGGAACCGTGCCCCCCAGATTCATACAGGCGATGGTGGCAGGGTGGGTGTGCGCTGTGGGATTGTGCTTCTTGCCCTGCTACCCTTCTCTGGGACCTCCACAGTGTGGCAGGACACAGTGGGAACGCACAGGAAAGCTGCTTGCCGCTGTGAGCTCCCG
This sequence comes from Alligator mississippiensis, assembly GCF_030867095.1. Classification (NCBI taxonomy): domain Eukaryota; kingdom Metazoa; phylum Chordata; order Crocodylia; family Alligatoridae; genus Alligator; species Alligator mississippiensis. The sequence goes on from NC_081826.1 coordinate 125,988,399, forward strand.
TGGCTCATGGACTGGGAGCTGCACGCTATTGGCTTGGGCACGCTCCGTGCTTGTGTGTGTGGTTTCCCTAAAGGGCTGATAGTACGCCACTCTAGGTCGATGCGCTGCCGGCTGGGCAGGCACTCCTGCGGGAAACTGGTAGGAGCAGGGAGGTGTTGGGAGAAGCCCCACATGGAGTGCCCACCCGGCCGGCAGCACATGAACCTGGAGCAGTGTGTTGTCAGCCCTTCAGGGAAGCTGCACATGGAAGCATGAAGCCCACTCGGGCTGATACTGTGCTGCTTTCCCCAACACTTCCCCATGCCTCAGCCCCCAGCCAGCTTCCCACAGGAGTGCCCGCCCAGCCGGCAGCACATGGACCCAGAGTGGTGCACTATCAGCCCTTCAGGGAAGCTGCACGTAAGGGTACAGAGCCTGCTCAGGCCAGTACCGCGCCACTTGAGGTCCACGTGCCCCCGCCTGGGTGGGCACTCTATGTCTTTCTCTAACACTTCCCTGTTCTCGGCCCACAGCCAGCTCTCTCCCCCCCAGCCCTGCTGGTGCCCCCCAGCCCTCTGCAAGCCACACTTGCACAGGCTCCAGGAAGGAAAGTGAGCCTGAGCCAAGCCTTGGGTGACTGAGAGCCTCAGGCCCCACCCTTCCCACTCTCCCTCTGCCTTTGGACAGGGTTGGGGGTTTCCCACCCTTCTTGCAATCAGCTCCTGCAGGCTGGAACTCTGCCAGCCCACAGGGCTCTTTGCAAAAGCAGGGAATCCTCAGGTTTCTCTACTAAAAGGGAAACATGAGGGCTGTGTGTTTCATGAGGGCTGATTCTATTCAGTGCAGGTTAAATACGTGGTTGGCCTTCACCCAAGTGCACTGCTTAGACAGCCTAGAAACAACCTGCACCAGACTGTGCCAGTTTAATACAACATCTGTCAGGCATTCTCCCTGGAGCGCCTCAGCAGCGCAGCACGTGCTGATGAGCACTGACCTCAGTGTTCGCCTCCCAGGGCCTATAAGGCACCAAGATAACTTATGTCCCATCCCGCAGTGCCATGCCGGCCCCCTCCCTTCTACTCTCCTCCCTCCCAGCGCAAGGGGGGGTGGCACTGTGCAGGCAGGAGCACCCCAGAACGCTGGCATCACATGGCACCAGCCTGTGTGCTCATTGGCAGAGGTGCTATGTGACAGCCTCGAAGCAGCGAGACACTTCTAGTTTTTTTTTTTCTCTAATAAAATAGGGGGGTCCGTGGCTTTCCCTGTTTTTCTGTGGGAAACCAAAAACCTGGATCCCTGCTTATCACCATTCATATCTGGTATGGTATTGAAACAGTATAGACAGCTCTAGTGGTATCACTGCATGTCAGCTTGAGTAATGGAGCAGAGTTCAATGAAACTTTCACTTAAGCCTTGATGTCAACTGATTAAATAGCATTAACTTTTTTAAAGCAGGTATTGTGTAGTTTTTTCACTTTTGTTTTTTCTGGACCTCATACAATTGCTTCATTGCCTTGACATCATCTGAGACATTTGTTTGAGGTGCGGAATAAGCAGGGCGTATTGTAGAACAAGGGTGTCAAAGGTGGTCCATGGGCCAGATCTGGCTCATGGAGCCATATGATCCGGCCTGTGCGTCTCAGACCAGCCCAGGGTGTGGAGTGGAGCTGGCCCGGTGTGTGGGCTGGAATGGGTGCTGCACACTGCTTGGGGAGACTAGCATGGGGCATGCATTGCATGCTGCCTCCTGCCAGACTGGCCCTGGAGCACTGGCTCTAGGGCTGGACATGGTTGGGCTGGGCCAGAGCCAGTGCACAGGGCTGTCTGGCAGAGCACTGGGTGTAGGATGAGTCCAGCACCAGCCCTCTGTACCATGGTGGGTGGGGGTGACAGGTCCAGCCCTATTCATTGCCTGCTGTATGTGCCACCCCAACTCTGGGGTTTTCACTGCATGCTGCGTCTACTGGATGGGACCTGCAGGCTGACTCCAGCATGACCCAGTCAAGACTAGCCCAGATCCAGCACTCTGAGGGTGGGGAACTTTCTGGCAAGGTGCAGTATTCAGCGTGCACTCTGTGCCAGCCCCTCTGGGCCCCACAGAGCATGCACAGCACTAGTTCTAGCCTGCATGCCACGTGCAGCGCAAGTTGCATGTGCACAGGGGAGCTGATGTGGGTAGCATGCTGTATGTGGCGCTCTGCTATATGGCCCTACACACTGGATCTGACAAGGCCAGTTGAGCCTGCAGACTGGTGGGCTGGATGAGTTTGACACCGTTGCTGTAGATTCTGGACCAGTGGTTCCCAGACTGTTTGACCCCAAGAGACCATTATCAACCATCAACATGTTATGCGCCTTATCAAGCTTATAATTGGAAAGGAAGTGCTGTATGAGCTGTAAGCCACTTATCATAGCTTTATAGAACACAGTTTGGGAACTGCTGTGCTAGAATATTTCATTTAGTTTGCAATGCTTGTAGATCTAAGGTTCAATTGAAATAAGCACTGTCTTGGAAATCACTGTAGGTTAAATCACTGTAGGTTAAGTGATACTATAATTGATAGCTGGCTGAAGGAACTGCCTTCAAAAGAGCCTTCCTAGTCTGCTAATAAACAAAGGAAAACTTCTATTTAGAGAATATTTTGTTCAGTAAGTTATGGCAACATGACACTGTTTCTATAATTAATCTTCAGTTGCTTACAAAAACACAAGGCTGGAAAGAGTTCTTGTTTGAAAAAATAAAAACGTACACCTAGTTTTCATCAAGTAGCAGGTCCTGCTTTAGTTATAGTACATTTACATAGTAGTGTATGAAACACTTATGGCTTCTTTGGTGAACCTGCCCAGAGGCCAGTGGGTAATAGTTCTCTAGTCAGTGCCAGCCAAGAGTTTTGGATCTTCAGAAATGTATTGAGGCTTTCTGAGATGGTATATTAGTACTTGACTAAATGTGGTGCCTCCTGGAGAAGTGGTTTATATTTCTTGAGTGATTGCTTAATATTCTGGAGGAATTTTAAAGTTCTTTTCACTAGTTAAAATTACTGCTTTAGTACAAAGAAACTAGTGAAACAAGTGGTCAGTAAAGGCAAAAGTTGAATAGTTCGATCTATGTGGCTTTATTTAAAGAAGGGATAAAAAGCTAAAAAAGGAAAGTTAAGAAGCTTGGTAAGAGGCTTTAGTGTAAATAGACTCAGGAACTCCCTCTGTAGCCTTTCATACCTGCAAAACTATTTCTTATGGCACTAGTAAACTAAGAATGACTACTTGGGTGTGTCAAATTTGACACCTTACAGTTGTGGTCTAGCTGATAAATAGCAGGATTTGATTACGGAGTTGTGAATCTGAGCGAGAGGCAGAAGAGGATACGCAGAGCAGCTGTGTAATAGCCACGTAACCAACCAGTAAAGTTATCAGGTTCCTCTGTTTAAACCAGGGGTGCTCAACCCCTAGCACTTGGGTCAGATCCAGCTCACTGAGCCACCGCAGCCAGCCTATAGGTCTGGAGGCTTGGTGGGGGGTTAGTGGCAACACTAATTAACACTGCCACTTCTCCCCTGCTGCCAAATTAATATGCCCCATGTGGCAAGATCAGGCCCAGTCTGGGCAAGAAGGGGGAACTGATTTAAACAATTCTTAGGTACTTAGTTTGCTCATTGAGTGGTGTGGAGATTTGCATGCTTTAGAAGAGGACACAGTTGATTGGCTCTCCATGTTAATAGAAGCATTTTCTCCATTCAGGGTTTGATGGTTTGCTGGAGGATATCCAAGGTCTGGTGTCCAGTGTGTGGGATTTTGTATTGTTTTATGTTATCAGCAGAGTTTGAAATTTGTAGAGGATAAGCCAAAAGGTCTGGCTGCCATCTCCATTCTCCTGTGATCTCCCTGCCTTTCTTCAACCTTGTGTTCCCATTTGCTTTCAGAGATGAGTAAAGAGTTCCAAACTCTTTTAACTAGTAAGCAAATTCATGTGTTGGGAGGAGTCTTGCTTGAGAGAGAGGAGTCTGAACAGAAAATTAGTGTTATTAAGAATCCCTGTGAGAATTGTAGCATGTAAAATGATTCTTCAAAGAATATAGCCAAGAGCTCTGAATCTAAGGCTCTGATAAAACACTGCAGTTAATTGTCTACCAGCAGTAGTAAAGATAGCATTGTTACTTCTTGGTACTTCAGAAGCCACTGGGAAGGGGAACAATCTCCAGCACGCTGTTCTCCCCCAAGTTCTTCTGAAGTTGTCTTTGCTGCAGCAGTTACAGTGGAATAACACTAGCTTGAGTAGAAGATGATAAATGACAACACTCTAAACCAGTGGTTGTCAGCCATGGGTACACATACCCCTAGGAATACTTAAAAAGGTCATGGGGGTACATAGAACTAATGTGGCCAATAAATGCTGCATGCGTGTGCGCAGCTGCAGCGCAACACACAGGTGGCCAGGAGCACAGCCCAGCAGCATGGAGAGCAACCAGTTCTGGCTGGTAAATGTGTAAGTGTGTTGTCAGGGAAGGGGCTCAGTACCCCTGCAGGGAACAGCCTGAATGTAGCTGGTAAATATTGAAGAGGTACCTGGGGAGTCAGATGTTAGGCAGGTTATAATGTGTCATAAATCCAATGTCTATATTTAGTCCATGATTTTTTTTTATATCCATAGGTTGATGAAGTGAAATTCATAGGCTTGTCTGTGAAAGGTGTTTTGTAAATTCCATTTGAATTTACAAAACCTGATGAAGGGTATTTATACCCAAAAGCTTGCAAAGAAGAATTTTTCCAACTATTTGGGTTGGTCTAATAATAGATATCAGATTTACCTAAAGAACCTTGTCCGCCTATGTCCTTAGACCAACACGGCTACAACCTATATCCCTGTAACTTCTTGTTTTTAAAAAATGTGTTGTTTTTTTGGGGGGGGATTTAAGTTCTCGCTGCTTTTATGAAGTCTGCTTTACAACAGAAAAATCTGAAGTGCACTAGTTTCAGCTTCCTAAAATGGGTGGTGCCGTGGCTCAAGCTCTAAAGTTCCTGGCTTTAGAGCCAGAAGGAGAATTCTTGTAGACAAGGAAACAACAAACTGGATGGAGGACTGTTGTCAAAATGTTAATGCAGTTCTCTTTCCTGTATATAATACAGTTAACTTCAAAGCTCTGTCTGGCAAAGCCTTTGGCTACAGCTTAAGAAAAACCTCAGTGAAATGTCAGTTGCATAGCTGTTCTTTTGGAAGTTGCTTCCAGTTCTTTGGTTTGTTAGCCATAAAACACTTTCACTTGTACCAAAACACATATTACAAATTATTGGCTCAAGTATTGCAGGTATAGTTCAGCATAGTATAACCTGTTGTCCACCACATACAGGTGTTAGATTTGTGCTGGAAGAAAAGCCTTCATGCCAACAAAAAAGAGTATACAGCTGTTCAAGGGTTTTTTTGCACAAGAAAATTGGCTTTTCCCACACCAGTTGAATGGCTGTATGCTTCTCTTGGGTGTTGAGGATATTCAGCATCCCACAGTCCTCTGCTTTCCCCAAGGGGGATAGGGGTGTGCACATGTGTGCTGGGAGTTCTGCCCGCAACCTAGGTCCCAGAAGCCAGTTGGGGGTGTAGGGAGGGCAGGGTGCACATGAGCAGACTTGGTACAGGAGGTGCAGGTGCAGCCTGCACTACCCCCATGGAACTCAGCATGCGGCTGTGCCTTGCCCTCGAGGCAGCCTGCATCGCGCTCCCACCTGCATCTGCTGGTCCTGGTCCCACTCCCAGCCAGGGTGCACAGCTTCTCAGTAGGATTCTCAGTTGCTGCCGATGTGGCTGAACCCACCCAGGTGCTGTAGGCTCCCCCTGCCTTAAGTGGTGGCTCTTCCTCCTCATGTCCTAGCACACAGGGCCCCAGCCTCAAGTACCTTGCCACCTGCTGCCCACAGGTGGCTACTTATTGCGCTAGGTGAGTGGAAGATGGCCTGGAGCTGGGGCTCTATGTGCTGGGGCAGGAGCTGCCTGGCTGAAGCTTCCCCCCTGCCTGGAACAACACAGCATGGGTAGGAGGCAGAGGAGCTGCTGGAGGCTGGGGGAGCTGAGTAGTACCTGGAAGGCTACAGCCACAATGGGAGCATCCCCACCAAGAAGCTATGGATGCTGGCTGGGACTGGGCCAGTGGGAGCAGTGTGGGCAGGAGCAGGCAGGGCTCAGCCCCATGGCAGAGGCAGCCACAGGCTGGATTCAATAAATTGGCGGGCACCAGCCCACAGGCCAGATCAAATCAGTTGGCAGGCTGTATTTTGCCCACCCCTTGTTTAGAGTATGTGTAAAATAGTAACTGGGAATGGAAGGCTGTTTTGCTTTGGAATTAAGTTTGTGGGGGCAGAATTAGATGGTATTCATTCAGGCGTCAGGAGAGTAGGGCTAGAATAATGTGTATAAGAAGGATTTCAAAGCTACTTACAGCTGACTAGATCTATACTGACTTCATATAAGAGGGTATATACAGACTAACAAGTCAAATGGAGGTAAATTCCTGCCCCTCTCTTACTGTGCATACTCTGTGCAAGTGAATAATTCTCTTGCTTGTCTGATTTCATCTCATGGTAAGTGGAAGCTAAACAGCTTACCCTTGAATGAAATGGAGCTAAGTTATCCAGCATTAGCTGAGATTGCAGCAACTTTCACATTTTTGCTCCTGAGTGACTAATGTGTCTGTGTGCATCTCTTCTCTCCTCTCTCCTCCCATGTCCCCCTAACTAGATGTTATTCTTCTATGCACTCTACAAGTGACAACTGGAGAGCAACTCTGGGTAGTACAGTTTAGTACAATTGGCTTTTGGCCCCTCTGGTTCTTTCTACATAATCTCAAATTCAATCCAGAATCCTATGTTTCCTATGTTTAAAAAAAATGAGTACTGTTGTCTAAGGATTTTGCATTCCCTCCTTCCTGGTTTTATGAAGTCTCTTCTTATAGGTCAACAAAAAGAAAAAATCTCATTCTGGGATAGGAAACATAGTTCATGCGACCAGTGATCCTTCCAGAGATTCTTTTGAAATTAATTTTCTTGTAATAAGGTTTTTTTGTTTTGTTTTATCTAAGACAAAACTGAAAAGATGAAAACGTATGCATGCATAGACTTTACCTTCTGATATATATGCAAACAGGATTTAAGGTATCCGAGGCCCATCTCTGGCTCATACCTGGGTTATTGAAGTATGCTCTCTTTAACTTGAGTGTGTTGAATTTGGCAATATATGTATTGCCTTTCTATATATATCTAAATAAGCATGATATATTACATCCATTGCACCCTGCCCACTAAATCATACCCTCTAAGCTATTTTCAGTCTTCTGGACAACTTGGCAGGTTTCAGAAAACTGGCAGGGTTTCTTTTAAAGTAAACAGTGTACTAGAGAACTTTCTTTTTGAGGCAGGGAAAGAGAAAGGTAGGAAGAAAAAACATTGTTGAGTGGCAGGATTTGTTAATGGTGCACAGTTGTGGACTAACACTATATGCTGTTCATTTAATGAAAAAGGGTTTTTTTCCAGCTCTTTTCCCTGTATTTCAGGTGGATATCGCTGTACTGGGTTTTTTTTAAGTACCTACCTTTAAAGACACCTGTCCCCTCTTTTGAAGCCCTTGAGTAATGCCTTACAGTGTTAAGAAGTTGCATATATATTTTTTTGTTAATTTATGCAGAATCACATCATTTTGTCACCTGAGTTGGCAGTCAGCTCATGCTGATATGAAGGTTTTCCATACCTTCATATCTGTGTCTATAATTAGCATTAATGTCAACATTTATTTTATATGAATTCATCTTTTCTTTTGCTCCATCCCCCATCTGTGTGTGTAAAACATTAGTTTTCAATCTGTGGTCCGCGGGCCCCTAGCAGTCTGCAAACTAAGGCAGGGGCGGGCAATTATTTTGGGCAGAGGGCCGCTTACTGAGTTCCAGCAAACCATCAAGGGCCGCATGACAGGCAGCCCAGGGCAGATAAATGTTAATTTTCTAAATTTTGTAGGGGCCCCATGGGCTGGATAGAATGGCCTGGCAGGCTGCATCCGGCCCCCGGGCTGCATTTTGCCCAACCCTGGTCTAAGGGGTCAGCAAAAGATGACTATGATCAATCAAAAGTAAGATCCCTGAATGACTAGAGTCTTCCTGAGTAACAAGTGGGGTCTGAGGCACATGACTTCTGAGGAGAGGATGGGGGAACTGGGCTTATGGGGTACCTATACACGTGCAGCAAGACTGCTCCAACGTGCTGTAATTACAGCATGTTGCAGCAGACTTGATTAAGTCTGCTGGAGCACGGTAATTACTTGAGTCTGCTGGAGCAGCAGATTCCAGCCTCACATGTATCAGTGTCCCTGGGCTGAAAAATGGCGGCAGAGGTGCTTTCAACTAAAGCTCATTCAATGATTTTAAGTGTTAGTTTATCTTCTAGTTTCAAGATGATGGAAATAACTAAAATAGTACATGAAGAACATCCAGGTTACAAGCTAAGTACATTTATAATACAATGAATAATGCTTACTATTAGGAAGTGTAGGTAATTTTGGATGTCCAGTTGAAGATCTCTTAAAGGAACCTAACTCTGAGGATAGGTCCTTAGCATTTTAGTAAGGTATCCTAAAAATGTCTGAACATCCGGGGAAAAAAAAAAAAAAAAAGTGAAGTGCCCAGTCACTACTAGATGCTTGCTGTTTGGCAGTGTTTACCAAGCCCCATGGGAGAGAACTGCTGGTTTGTTTCTTTTGTGGCTTCTTATTTCTTCTTTTAATTTTAGACTTCCAAACTGGCACTTTAGCCTGTGTGACTAAAGTTCAGACTTGGAGAACATAGAGCTCCCATAAAAGAATTCATGTTCTTTCTCTTCCCCAATACAGAACGACTTTTCCCATGCTGACTGCATGCCAAGTAATGAGAACAGTTTGCTGGAACGAACCGCAACACCTCGTGACGGACTTCCAGTGAATTCCCATAGACCTCAGTGGGAAGGTAGGTAGACCAAAGCATTTTTGAGGTGTTCTTGATGCTTGTGGAAGGTTAAACTTAACTTGTAATTATTAAAGTTCTGTGTCTTAATCTCTTTGCCCACTGCTTTTGTACCAGTTGCGCAGCCCTTTACCCTGTGCTTAGGAGTAGAGTTACAGGATCATATCATACTAGCTAGCTTCCAACTGGTAGTGCCAGAAAGATGTAAGATAATTGTAAGGAGGAGAAAAAGAAGAATCTCAGTAACTAATTGTGTTTGTTGCATTGGGCATTGTGAGGCAGAACAAAATTGTGAAATAAGATGTTGATACGTTGACAGAGCAAACTGCTTTTGATTATTTGATTCACTTTTATCTCAGTCTCTCTCTGTGCTTGTTTTATTTTAAGTTTTGGAACTAAAATACATTTTCTAGATTAGTATATCATAAAGAGAAGCAGGATGACTTTACGACATTGTTTTAAATTGTACAAGGTGGCTATAGTACCAAAGAAAGTGGAAGGAGTCCACTTCTGCTTGTCCTATTGGGTGCAGAATTAGAGCGTGTCAATAAGGGCTGTGGTCTGTAAAACTACTCATTTGGAACAGAGGAGCCATCAGCAAGAAGTCTTGTTGTGTCTCATTTGGAGGAATGTTTAGGGCAGTGGGGACCAGCCTTTATGGCAGGTGTGCCACAGATTAAGCCCTGTGCCACTCTGATCCCCTTCTTCTGCCTGGTCTTCTGCTCTGCTTCCTGCCCAGTATGCCATGTGCCCCTCACAGAGTCTGCCTGTAATGCCTATGGTGCATGTGCCACAAGTTGGCCACCCTTGATTTGGGGCACGACTTCTAAAAGCAGATGGAAGGTAGAATTGCTATATCAGCTATTTCAATTCTAACAAATTGGTCTGTCTTTGAAGAAACATCTGCTATTTATTTTCTTTGGGGCTGAAGAGAAACATTTGAGAACGACTTGACTACTCTGAACTAGACTGAGCTAATCTATAAATTAAAAAGTGAATAGGAAATGTGTTGCAACTTCTGCAGTCCTCCTCAGATGTCCCCTTTGCTTAGGGAGTGAAGGTGCAGTGGCAAGTACAGGTGGAGTAACTGAGTGGAGTTCCAGTAACTTGCAGAAGGTTATATAGGAAGCTTGTAGCAAACTGCTTCACATTCATTCAGTAGAATAAAGTGCTTTGCAAACCAGTGAGTTCAAATCCCTGTGCTTAAGCCAACTGGAAAAAAGTGCTTAAATTAACGCACAGAGCAAAATGTTATTAGCAGCACTTGCCGATCAGATAAAAGGTGCAAGAGAGGTCAGTGAAGGTTGGATAAAGGCACTGTTGTATACTGTCTTATGCATTATAATAGTTAGAAACGGCCATGGACCATATAGATCAGTAACAGAAGGACTGTCTCTGCTTCAGATGTTCATCATGAAGTTATGTTGGTTGTGGAAATCAGATATTCCTTCTAGTTTTAGTTCTGATGATGAATCTGATTTTTTGTTTCAGAACTCTTAATAATTTTCAGAACGAAGGTAGCCCGCACTAGGCATGTATGTTTACTTAATTACACTTGCTGTCAATGTGTGTCTTGTGCATGGTCTGAGTTGGAGGATGATAGAGCCATTTTTAGTTTGCCTGGTGTTACTTGGTGATCATTCCATCCATTTCAAATTTTAAAAAGGCTGATTGCAGTGCAACAAAAATGTCTTAAAGCAATATGGAAAGCTACAAAATTGACTTTCACTTTAGGTACCACTTGATGTTTTTCAAGTGACAGTGCTGTAGTTGTTATCTGTCATACTCCCTACAAAGCCTATGAGCTCAAGAACAAGGAGAGGGAAGAATAGTTAAAGGTTTCTTGAATCTTGTATTACCAACTCAGTAAATGTCTTGAAGTATTAAAAAGAAGATAAAACCCTTGAATTCAGGTTCTCTAAAATAGGGATTGTATTAGTAATCGTGAAGCACAAGTTGTTTCATAGTGTGGAAAATGTAATTTTATGTCCAAATTAATGACACTTTGATCAAGCCCTCCACAAGTCCACATTGACTTACGGCAAAATGATGCAACTGCATCTACAGCATATTCTGAAGATGGCAACAGAAGTCTTTTGTCAGTTGACAAGTGCAGACTGCTTGTTGCCCCTTTAACCATGTTGCTGAGGAACTCCTAGGCACCACAATTAAGAAGTTATGCAATACTTGTTTCTCTATATATAATGTAACTGTTTACATGGAGAGAGCCAAGACATAGTGTCCTTAATTATACATTTAGTTAAAAGTTTTTGAGGTTTATAAATGACAGGTATCATTACCTGGCAAACTTAACTCCTGAAAAAAGTGTTTTGTGAATTATTTAAAAAAAGGGGGGGGGGGGGGGTTTATTGCCTCTGACAGTGTCACTTACCTTTCTTGATGCATAGAAAACAAGTTCCCTTTTATATGAAAACCATCATGCTAGCATTCTGAGTTAAAATGAGACCTGGCAAAAGAAGGACATTCACTGTTTATAGCCCAAAATCTAAACAGTTGTCATCAATGTTAATGAAGGTGTTTTTATCATTTTTGGGCTTGAACACTTTTTGATTCTTAGTCTTTATCAAAGTGATTACATTAGCTAGCTTAAGAATGTCAGTTCAGGAATGAAATAGGGTTCTGTAATACTCCTTGCATCTCTTCAGTTTTAAACATTAGCAGATGACATACAGTTTTCATAAGAGGGATGTGACAGCTTATTTCATAAGAATGAATGGGGTATTGGGTCCATTGTTGTCAATCTCTTGTGTAAGCAGAATGGCTAGAAAAGGTTGTGTGTTTAAAAACTAGTGTGAAGACTTAACTTTATATTCTAATTCTTCACTTCTTTCCTGTTCATATACCCACTTCTGTATCTTCAGCCCCTACCTCAAATACTGCTTCCAGTTTCACTTTCCTTTACGGATGCTGCTTTTGGCCTATTGGGCTGCCTTCCCTTGTTTGGCTCTCCTGCCCCACAGAACTGGGGTATAATGGCTTTGGCTCTCTTCAGTTATGAAACTTTCTGTAAACATCATTTTATAGAGTTGTGCTGTTACATCGGTTCAAATCATAGCAGCACCGATAAAAGCAAAATTGACATTTTTGGCAGTCAGCTTTTTTTTGGCTAATGTGGCCGATAATGTCACCAATAAATACTGCTTGCATGTGCACAGCCTGGCAGCTTGGAGAGCAGCGTTGGGCTGGTAAGTCAGGGGAGGGGGAGGAGGGGGAAGGGAAGGGAAGGGAATGGGCATGGGGGACAGATCAGGCCCCTGCAGTAAGGGTGGCAGTGGGTCTGGGGCAGGTGCTGGCCAGCTGGGGTGGTGCGCGGTATGGAGCCACAGGCAGCTTATCTTGGGGCACTGACAGAGGCAGGTGATTCCTGCTGCTGAAGCACCCCAGCAGAGGCACAGAGGAGCATGTGCACCCTGGATCTGTGCATGGGGTGAGGGCATTCTGCTGCTGCAGGCTGGGGTCAGAGCGGCACCAGGCTCTTATTGGAGTGGGGCTGCGCTGCATGCAGAGTGGATGGCAATGCTGAGAGGGGGAGCTATGGGGTAGGCTGTGGCCACCCCAAAATTCGCTGTAGCCCCCCCTCCCCCACCCTACCCCTCCAGTGCCACTGACGCCCGCCTCATGTGTTGCCGCCAGCTGCACTCCGCCCTTGCCCTGCACACAGATCTGCGGGATATGTGCCCCTCTGTGCCTCCCCAGGGTACATCAGTGGTGGAAGCCACCACTCCTACACCACCCCCCCCCCCCCCTGCAGCCCCAGACAAGCCACTCATGGCTCCAACCCATGCCCTGCCCCAGCTGTGCAGTCCCTGCCCCAACCCCATTCCCTCCCTTACCTCTAGGGCCTCTATCTGCCCCCCGCCTTCCATGCCCCTTTTTCCCCAACAGACCTACCAGCCTAACGCTGCTCTCCAAGCTGCTCAGCTGCATGTCGGCAATCAGATTGGTATTGGCCGATATGGCTCGTTGACAATCAGACATTGGTATCGGCCAAAAAAAATCTTTATCAGTGCACCCTTAATCATTTAATTTTAAAATGTTATGTTACTGCTTTCACATGCAGTAGTAACTTGATTAATGGTTGTTTTTGTAAGGTCTTATGTCTACTATGTTAGGCAAATCTTAATGGAAATGGACAAATTGATGATGAAGGGCAGAGTGATTCAAGTTGGGGTTCAGGCCCAACAAAGTCACTGTCTTTACTCGCACCATACCCACTATTTCCCCCAAAAATGGCCTTTCAAAAATGAGATATGCGTCTTAAGTGGGGACCCCAATTTTCTGCTCAGAACAGTGGTATTTCTGTTCAGGCAGCTGGGGGAGTCGAGTGGCTTTATGGTTTATTACAGTCTACTTGGCTCCTACTAATCACTTTCCTTTTTTGGACCCACTCTCCTTTTTTATGGTCTTACTGTTCTGCTAATCAAGCTACTCTTTCTTCTTTGCCGAAGAATTTGCAGTTTATCTGCTCCCAGTCTCTTCTCGTATTTTACAACTCTGCAGACTTTGTTTTTTTTTTTTGTTTTGTTTTTTAGCGCTTTTCAAAATCCTAGATGTGCTCATGGAGGTTAGTCTTCAGCAGTTAGTTTCAGCTTTTGGCTGAGCAGCCAAGAGCTGCTGACAGTTCAGCTATGGAAGGGTTAGAATTGTAGTTTTTGCCTGTGCAGGAAAAGGAAGGTGAGTGAGCTGAAGATTAGGCTCTGCCCCTGCTGTATGTAGTCATATTTTTTGGAAAGGCAGAGAAATAAAACATTTTTCAGAGTTATGGTATGTCTTGGAGGCATTTGGCATGTGTGAAAATACAGTATTTGAGGATAGCTTTTGACCTTGCCCCATTGGCCCTAGTAAGATAATTACAAAGGTAAGAGTGCATGATTTTTATTAGGGGTATGTGGTGACTTTTCTAGCAACTAAGCAGACTTATTTTCAACTTAACTCTAGCTTGCATAATAAATTCTGTGGGGGGGCTTTTTTCTTCTCAGCTGTACATATTGAGAAGATAACACTGAAAGGCATACCAAGGAAAAGGGCTGACAAACATTTGGAATACACCTTTAAAGTAAGTCCGTAACATTTGGAATTTTAAAATAAATCTCTTATGAGCCTGGCAAGCTTTTAAAGATATTACATGATTATTTAAACAAACTACTAGTAGGGAGAGAATTTTAACTAATATTTCTTCCACGTAGCATTATATTCCAAGATTTTTCTGGACTTCCTTCATTAAAGTCTGGAGCAGGTGGACTCCCTATAATGGTGTAATCCTGAGGTGGGATGGTACAGTTAACTGGGCCCCAAAGTGTTTTATGCCCGTGTGACCTGCCAAGGGTCCTGGGAAGGGCTCTGCTGGGTGTGCCCCTGACCCTTTTTACTATAGCTGCAGACAGTCGGTGAAAGGTCTGCTGATCTGGACTCTGGCTTCCCCAGGCAGGTAGCCTGAGGCTTGCCACTGGAATTACAGACTTCCCTGAGGCTGTGGGCTCCCTGCCCTCAGTCAACAATTGTTAAACTCAAATTGGCAATAAAGAGTTTGTGAAAAAGGTTGCACTTTCTGTGCTTGTGATTCTGGTCCCCACCATCCATTGTCCACATGGCAGGTCCTGTGTGTCCCGCTAGCAGTCAGGTCTGGGCATGGGCTGGCCTGCTGGATTCCTGCCAGTCAAGGGGAAGCCTCCCTGCCTGCTCCGTGTCAGCCCCGGGCAGCCTCTCCTAGGTGATTTGCTCTCTCTGCAGGTGCAGGCCCTTCTGTCTAGTTGGGCATAGGAGGCCCCAGTTGCCCATAGCTGGGAGCGTTGCCCCACCCGGGGCTGTCTACTGCAGCTGTGCTGGCCATGAAGGCTGCCAGCTGGTCCATGCAGCCACAGCACAGCTGTGTCTGTTTTGCGGGGGATGGGGAGCCATTCTGGGCTGGCAGTGGCTTGGGCACGCTGCTCCCTACAGTGACAGGGGCAGGCCCTGTTACAGCGCATCACTCTAGTACAGTTGGCCACTCTTGAATTGAGGCAGCTCAGATAAAGATTTTATTTCCTCAAGAAATAAACTTCAGGTTGTGTATAAGTTGGTACCCAAAGTTAATGAATTTCCTCAAAAGGGTATTCCTCGCTATTTCTGTTTTAGCAAAAGAGGAATTGATGCTGAACTGCTCATGAGTGTTCATGCATGGAATGTGGACTTCACTGCACATGTATTTAAACTTAACTAATCATAGGATGCATGGAAAGAGGTAGTACTGTCTAACTTTTTCTTCTTCATTTTCTCATCAGGTAACCTGGTCTGATCTTTC
Source organism: Alligator mississippiensis (assembly GCF_030867095.1). Classification (NCBI taxonomy): domain Eukaryota; kingdom Metazoa; phylum Chordata; order Crocodylia; family Alligatoridae; genus Alligator; species Alligator mississippiensis. The sequence goes on from NC_081826.1 coordinate 126,003,648, forward strand.
TGTAACATGTGTAACAAAAACACACCAGGAGCTGCAAGAATTCTTATTAAAAGTATGTATAAAAGTTAACTTTGGTACAGTAAAATGTTGGCCATTATGTTAAAACTTAGAAGAGGATTGTAGATCTTTCATCTTAATTGCAGGAATCGGAGAACGCTCTTTGTTCTATTTGGGTGAGGGTCATTGTCTTGATACGTTTTGTAGTGTTGTAGCTAGCTCCAGGTGATTTGAGAGAGAAAAGGTAGTTAGCTTAAATTTTTGGTTGGAAGACTTCTGGATCCATGAGTGCTTTGAAGGGTTCTGCAAGACCTTCCTTGGACCCTTAGTCATTTCTCATGTGCTGAAAAGCCTAACCAGGCCTACTCGGACATTTCATTCCATCTGGTATCTCATCTTAAGATCCAGCCATTAAAGGTTTGGATTCATGCAACATACTTGACAGTATATATTGAAATTAAGTGGTTAACTTAAAAAGATACTGTTTCAAAAACTTGCCTCTCCAGATGGCTTTTATACACCACGACTCTTTTGGTACTGTGGGTGACCTGCTTGCACCAAGTCTATTTAGAAATCCTAATTAAGTTCTAAAGGCTGCCCTTGAGCAATTTGATCCGTTTTCTGCCTGATATTAAACTGCGCTTCAGTTCAAGCATTGCTTAATTCATTGCCAGCGAATTGGTAGGTAGTGCCCAGGTAGCATTCTGGATTCAGTTCCTTGCAAAGTTGCAGAAGGAACCTGCTAACAGCCACATCAGTGTGATTTCGGTAGTTCCATTGATCTAAAGGTATAGTAGAGATTAAAAGTTGCATTACCATTGTTCAGTTAAACTTTGGAAAATGTGTTATGTGATTAACTAAAAGGGAAAAGTATCTAACATTTAAATTAAAATAAAACTGTATCCTCATTGGTAGAGAAATACCTCAAATCAGAATCTCAGGTATTTCAAATAATCTTGAATAATATGGAGGAAAAACTTAAGGCTGTGTATATTGTGCCATAGTATTGAAATGGTGATTAATGCAGCGGAATGTCTCTCTCCCAAGTTGTAACATTGTCTTGAATGTGTTTAATACTGTATATAAGCCATTCACAGCTCTAACATGTCGCAAGTTTTATTGTTGAAATAAATGCCATGGTTAGCAGCAAAGAGAATTTTTTCAGTGAGGTAGCAAATCTAAGGGGCATGCTGCCATTGAGCAGCAGTGCACAGTTAACTGTAAGTGCTGCTGCCTTAGTTTCCCCGCCCTTCTACCCCCTTCCCCCCCCCCACCACCACTTTTTTAGGGCAATGTGTCTTACCTAGTTAACTGAAAATTGCATATTCTCAACCTGCTTCTAAGTCATTCTGTTTATTTTGCAGATATACTGTTTTACAGTTTTTTCCCCTCCTTTTTCAATGGGGAAGACTTATGTAAACGAGATGCTGAAATTGGCTGTAAAAATTACCTGTGGTCATCCTCTCTGCCTCAAACACTGGCACTTTAATGAAACTCTGTGGTGGTAGTTAACTCAACTTTTACTTTTGAAAATACTGTACTTTGCAGTCTTTATGCCTGTATCCTGACTATTGTGTCTAGAATGGGAACAGTAGTGGGTCTGAATAGCTTATTATATAGCAATAGCATGTATAAAGAACTTTATAGTGATAAGATTTTTCATATGAAAACACACAGTTTTGTATTTTGAACCCTTTCACAAGCTTCCAAAGGAGCTGTCTTCTGAAGCATTTGATAAGACTATTTTACGGGCACTAAATCAGGGTTTTCAGAAGAGAGAAGAAAGGCGACATACAGATCTGGAGCCCATAGTAAGGTAAGGATTATAGAAGGCATGTTAAACTATTTTTAGGAGAACTAAAGTCAAATTTAATTATTGGGCACTATATGATACTCTGTGAATAAGGTCTTCCTCAGTGAAGTACATTAAGACGTGCATCATTACAAGAAAATAGAGTTCAGTATGTTTAACTTCCAAAGGTTATAGCTTGTTCTGTCCAGTTTTTTCTTTTCTCTCCCTTGCTAATTAATTTCTCTTTTAAGTCAGAGGTGTATTCCTCCTCTGACCAAATTCAGTCATTTTTGCATTTTACTTTCATCCCATTCCATCTGTTTATCTTTCTGTCTTCTCCTGTTTCTTGGGAATGGATGGACAAGAATAACGAGGCTACAAAATTCTGTATTCATAGTGTCATAGAGTACATTTTGGTCCCAGATAAACCAAGTTGATTTTAATTAGGGCTGGGTGATTTTCTTTGTTGCTTAGCATATTTGCCAAAAAATGTGCTCAATATCTTTGAATTATGTTGGCCAAAGCATTCAGAAAACCAGTAAAGATTCTGGTGGTGGCAGCTCTCATTTAGTAATTGTGATTGACTTCAACAGCCATAAGACACAGGCAGTTTAAAATGGAGGTATGGTTGGAGAGTACATGACCAATTTGAGGTTTAAAGTAATGGAAGTTGTGATGTGTGGTTTCAGAACAGCTGCAAAGCTGTTCAGTGAAAGTTTTGCTTTAAAGAAATCCAAGCATCTTTATAGTATAGAAGTGCAGTTAAGATACCTACACATCGGCTGTCTTGGATGCCATGCCACTATCACAAGGTTATGTTTTAGTCATAGTTTATTTTTACATCCCTGAGGGTGTCGTTTCTCAAGCTTGTCTTAACAATACGCTTTCATTGCCCCAGACTTCTTAAATTTACACTTTTACTGGAAGACAAACATGGGTAAAACAGTACTAGCTTCTGTTGACAAAATTAAATTGTAACAAAATGCATTGACTTTGATTAACAAATGGATGCAGTGCTTTGGTAGTATTAGTTAGTCAACCCTTTTCTCTTCTAAACAGTTAATGTAAAGCTTTGGATATATAGTCCAAGGTCTGTCTTATCACCGTATCATAGGTTAATTCTAGGGGTACACTGATAGAGATTTTAGAGCCTGATACGATCCGATTTTTTTGATACAGCTGCATGTAGCTGGTAAGTCTGTGGTGGAAGGGGTGTGGGGAGCGCAGATCGACATCATCCCCATCCTCACCCCCACCCAAGGTGAGGAAGGGAGTGGGGCAGCGGCTGGGGCAGGCACCGCCCAGCCAGGGTAGGGCAGGACATGGGACCGATCTGCATCTCATCTGGGGAGTACAGGGAGGGGGCGAGGTGTGTGCCCCCACATTTGAGCCAGGCAGAGCAAGGCGGGCTGCAGGTATAGGTTGGGGCTGGGGTTGTGCCAGGTTCTTCCCGGAGGGGGCTGGACAGGCTGTGCTTGGGACAGGTGGCGGTGCTGGGAGGAGGCATGGGGGGGGCGCTACAGCAAAATTTGGGGTGTCCGCATCCCCCTCCCATTGCCACCTGCCCTGAACGCAGCCTGGCCCAGCCCCTGCCAGGAAGAGTCTGGTGCTGCCCCAGCCTATAGCTGCAGCCTGCCCTGCCCCACCCTGTGCAGATATGGGGGCACACATGTGTCGCCGCCGCCACCTTCTCCTGTGCCTCCCCAGGGTGTGCGCAGTAGTAGGAGCCACCCCAGCTGGGCAGCACCTGCCCCAGCCCCAGCCCCACCCTCACTGCCTTCCTCACTGCGAGGGGCCTTGATCTGCCCCTCCCCCTTCCTCCACAACAGACTTGCCAGCTGCCTGCAGCTCTCCATGCTGCCGAGCCTTGCTGCCTGCGTGCCTGGGCATTTATTGGCCAAATTATCAGCCACATCAGGCCGATTTCTGATACAGTTAATTTTCTTTATATTGGTGCCAATCCAATATCAGACCAATGTATCAGTGCACTTCTAGTTAATTCAGACAACTAAAAAGTTCCGGATAATATTGGCTCAGTGAAGACTATTCAGAATATTTTTAATAGTGTTTGAACATCTTAGTGTCCAAAATTACAGTGTATATGTTGGCTTTGACAGGATTATGCCTTTGCAAACTCTACCCAAACAATGCTGTTCTAGCTCCAAATGAACAAGAAAACAATTGCTGTTTATTTTATATTGTCTGTGCTTACTATGCAAAATTAAATGTTTAAAAAGTCAACTTAATTTTTGTAAATTATTTTTGTGGTGCTACTTTAAATCCTTCACGGGAAGATACTGATTTATTACGTAACAAATTGTAACTTCCACTTTAGGCAGCTATTTTCAAATACATCTCAAGCTTTTCTGCGGAGTCAGAGAGTGTACAATTTTTTCCAGTCAGTTTCATCAGAATCTTTGCACACTCATGGTAAGAAATGTTTAAAGATTATTTTATATAATATGAATGTGTTGTAAGATTTATTCTGCTACCCCAGTTGTTTTTTATTATTCTGTAATGTGCATTCTTATTCTTCTGGTCATCATTTCCCCTTAAGGCTAGCCAAATTCTGACTGAATGAAGAGAGAGGCTGCAGGATATCATTTTCATTTTTTTTGGTTGTTCTGAACTTGTGTATGCCTACCAATTGGCAGCTTTATTCTTTTATATATATAATTGTCTTGGCTGTTCATAGTATGGTTTCCTTTCCAGTAACAGGAGTGCTGGAGGTATACAAAGCTGAATTGAAAGTATTAGTTTGGCTTTCATAAATCATGACATTTAATATCTTTTATTTGAGGGAAATCTTTCACCTGCCATACCAGTATGCTAGCAATACTGAAAACATAGGTTTTTGACCTTGGCCTACACTTGTAGAGCTTGAGTAATGGCCTGCAAGACCTCATCGGGGAAAGCAGTATGTCCTTTACAGGCATTTTAAAGGAGAGTAGTAACCAGTGTACTACTGTCTTGTTACTTTACTTTGTTCAGGGAGCATCTGTCATAGTAATAGATGTGGAACAATTTAAGAGGAGAATGAAGATCATCAATTCCTTCATAGATATGTTTTGTTGAATGCTTCAGTGCTTAAAGCAGGATTTGCATTAGTTGTACATCATGTTAACCTGGGGCAAATTTGTCTCTAAAGGATATTGGATCTTGTCTAGAGTCAGTTTGGGATCCAAATAGATAAATGCCCTGGCAGGGCATTTTATGTCAGACAACTGCTCAGGTCATTGGTACAGGAGTAAGTTACCTTGAGGAACTTACAGCACATTCACCTATCCATGTGCTCACTTAAACTCCCACCATAGTTTTTGGAGCTGAGCACACCCAGTACTGACTGTGTTGACCACAAGATTTCCCCTAGTATTCTCAGGCTCCCAAGAAGGTGCAAACAGCAGTTTTCAGAGGTGTGTGAGTGGGCCAATTCTGGATGATCTTATAATTGACAGGAAAATGTACTGAACTCGGAGCAGATGCTACCAGAGCAAAGGCCTTCTGAGGCAGAGAAGTGTTTTATTTAAAACACAGAAAATTCCTACACTTAAATATTGGGAAAGAAATTCCTCTTATTCCCTCTTTCTACCCAAACCTTTCTCCTTCCACCCCAGTCCTCTTTGCACAAACAAAAATGGGTGGTTTGGCAGTTTTAGTCGTTCTTGAAGGTGAGGGCTTGTAGTGGAACATCAGTAACACCTGTAGCTGTTTTTTTACCTGTACTTAAAATTATCTACCATTTCCATTGTGAAAAGACTATAAAGCCTTTCAGTCTGGCAAGTTTTCAAGGATAGTTTCACCTAAGTCAACTTGAGAATTGCCCCAGAATTTTATCTTGGTTTTAAAATGACATGTCTGTGCACACCTTCCCTAACTATAGTCCACATCTGGAGAGATTTGACAACTTGATATGCACCTTGTTCCATTTTCTTAATTACCTAACTACACAAGTATTTGGTATGTGCAGTAGTTTATATATAAACTTATAGTATGGTTCTTTTTTTTTTTTTATATTTGTAAGAAGCTGTACCTGCATTTGTAGAAATGTATTTGTAGAAAGCTGTACCTGCTGTTTAGGCTACTTTGATCAGCTGTAACTTGAAATCTGTTTCAAAAAGGGAGGAGCATTTTCCACACACAAGTGTGCATCATCTTTTCTGTTTGAAATGTTATGTACCACTACTAGAGCATCTAGATAAGTGGAGCAAAACTTTTGTAATTTTAACCTGTTTCATTTGGCACTAAAACAACTGTTTTGCTTTCCTTACACTGCTGTAAGAGCAGATTGACACACACCATTAGCAGTTTTATTTCAGAATTTCTATTTTATGTCTGTCTATGCCCTGTGATTAGTGCATTGAGGGGGCAAGCACGTAACCACAAGATAATAGCATTTGCTTGTTCTTCCCTTACAGTAGTTTCAGCTTTGCAGAACTGCCTTTTTTTTCCCCTTAAGTTGGCTACTGCAATTTTTTAGAAAGTTATTACATAAGTCTCACTTTGCAGGTAATTTACAGCCTTCTTTGAAAACCACTAAGATGTCAGAACACTTCAAGGAGGACAGTTCAGAGGCTTCCAGTCAGGAGGAAGGTATTTGTGCAAAGGGGGTTCTTCTATGAGAAATTTTACTAGGCTTCATTTTGGAAATGGTGATGTAGTCAACTAATTCTCCAAATCTCTTTGCTCATTTGGAGCATAAAAACTTCCATATAAATAGGCTTGGCAGAATTCAATTTTTATTTTTAATAATTTCAACAGATAGTATTGATTACTTTTAAGCATTTATTGTAATTATTTTTTAATAGATTTAAAAATTTTAGGATTACATGAAATTAGGGCTGTGGGAGGCACACACTTTAATGACAAACACCACTACTGTAGGACTACTGCCAGCTGATCAGCAGAGCTACCCTCAGTCCCAGCTCTGCGTGCCTGTAGCTCCATTGTCCGCTCTGTCATTTCTTCTTCCTTTATTCCCAGTCCCCTGGGGTTTCTAGGAGTTGCAGTCCAAAACTACATTCGGTATGATGCTCCCTTCTGTCATGTCACACTCCATCAGCCATCACTTTTCTTATGTCCCTTTTCAATTGTTAACAATGGAAGTATTTTTTGTTAGTCTGTGTGTGCAGTGAAATCAACATTTATCAAGATTTATCAATAAGAATAGAATCCTGCCAAGCATACGTATAAACAGTGTTTTAGTAAATGTGTTACTGGATGCTTTTATTAATTTCATAGGGCTGTTGCATGTTTTTCTAGAGTGCCTGAAAATGAAAGGTTACAGCAAGGTTGAGAAACTAAGAATAATTGGTCTTACTATAGGCACTGTGATTCTTTGCGACTCCTTTGTGTCTCTACTTGTTTTCTGTGAACAGGTTACAAGCTGAGCTTAGTGCTGCAAGATATGTTGCGCTCTGTTTGGTTATCACTTCTGTGTGCAAAACTTCGCTATCTTATTTGAAAATTTTCACAGCGTAATACTCTTTCCTTGATCCTGAAGCTGCACTCTACACTTCGGAGTACTAGAGTCGAAAGATACTTTGGACTGTGATCAGCATCAGGAGCAAGAAAACTTTTACTTTTTTGATAGGATATAAATGGGGATCTATTCAGTTTGCAATTTCATGGTTTTTGCAGAAACCGTGAAAAGGGCAGTTTTGGCAATTGCCACAAACTTGTGTTCCCCACAATTCTGCACAGAATTGCCGGGGGGAGGAGTGGGGAATCTTACTAAAAATAAAACGCTGGCTCCCCACTGAGAGCTAGCAGCTGCTGTGACGTGGCCTTGCAGCCTGCCAGGAGAGGTGGAGGGGAAGCTGCTGGCATGAAGGGGAGCAACCAAGATGTCAACTGCCCCATACTCCCTCTGCTGTTGTTTGGCCGACAGGACAGTCTTTTATGCAGCCCTGCCCTTCCCTGCCAATCGGAGGTAAGGGGTGGTTCTGCATGAAGGGCAGCCCTCTATGCCAATCAGTAGTGAGAAGCAGAGCCACATGAAAGATGGCCCTCTGGGCCAATTAGCACTAAGGGGTTGGGTTGCCAGGGAGGAGGTGCTTGCTGCAAAAAGACCATGAAAATGGTGCCAGGTGCTGCAAGCAGCTTGCGATTTTTACTTTGCCCCTACACACTTTAGGTAGATCCCTAGATATAAATGTGTAATAATTGAAGACCACTGCCTCAAGCAACTCGTCGTTTAAGTATAATAAAACCTGTGTAGTTTTTTCCACACCAGATGCTTCTAATTTTTGTTTGTTATGTTGAAATGCATTATCGGCGCAAGAGGCTTCTTATTCAGCAGTTAAGAACTTGCGGTAGACTGACTTGGACTCCCGAGGAGAAGCCTAGCACTTTGAAACTTGTACAATGTTTCTCTTTTTTTAATTGATTAATTATTTTTCCCTGACTTACTCCAATGCATGCAACCAGGGTACTTATACTTTAATTTATTGATCAAATAGAATAGTAGAAAACTAGGGCTGGAACGAATCTCAGGGGATCATCTAGTCCAGTGGTTCTCAACCTCTTTTTGTACCAGGATCCATTTATAACCAATGGCCAGTCCTGACCCACTGCCCCCAGGCCCTAGCCCCCCAGTATGTGGGGCAGAGTGGCGGGGGTGTGGGGCATGAAGGGCCTCAGGCAACCCCTTGCAGTCTGGAACTCTGTCAGCCTGTAAGGGAAAAACTATGCTTTCCCATGTTTATCTCCTTCAAAGGAGAATCAGTTTTTAAAGTTTGTTTGAAACTTTTTCATACATTTTGGCAATCCGCTTTTTTGGGTCATGACCCCCAGGTTGCTGATCTAGTCCAACCCCTGGTCAAAGCAGGACCATCCCCAACTATATCATCCCAGCCAAGGCTTTGTCTAGCTGGGCCTTTAAAAAAAAAAAAAAAATTCCATGGATAAAGATTCTGCAACCTCTCTTGGGTAGCCTGTTCCAGTGCTTCACTACCCCCCTGATTAGAAAATTTTGCCTAATATCTAACCTAAACTTCTTTTGCTGCAACTTACCTGTACCAGTACATGGGATTGATTTGTCCTAAGTCAGGGGTGTCCAACCTTTTTGAATGTGGGGCTGGATCATGAACTTTTTATCACCTAGTGGGCCGGCAGGGGCAGGTGCTCACGTGCCTGTCCAGTCCGGCCATGGCCTGGGGGGGCAGGGGTCAACGGGCACCGCCTGACCCCACTGTGTCCTCCCTGCCACCTGGGTGGCCTCGAGGATGCTTCCACACCTGCATGCCCGGGCTCAGCAGCCAGGGGGACATGCGGGGACCCTACAGGGGGGTGCGGGACGTGCAGGGACACCCCCTTGCTCCCTCTCCCCCAGGGCAGCCGGAGCCCGACCGGCAGGGCTCCTTCACTCCCCAGGGCCCGTGACTCACCACCCCCAGCGTGATGTCTGCGGGCGCAGGGGGATGCGGGGAGGCGGGAGTGGTGCCAGCTTCCCGCCCCAACAGCCGCAGCAGCGGCAGCAGCATCTCCCGCAGGCCCAGCCGCAGCGTCCCTCCACGCCGGCGTCCGCACCCGCTCGCACGCTGCACTGAAACCTGCTCCGGCCTGCATGGCCGGTGGGACCAGTGCAGGGCAGGGCCAGCATGCAAATGAGGGAGGGCGGGGCTAGGACAGGACAGTGAAACGAAGGGAGAGGGGAGGAGCCACACCGCATAGGCAACGTCAAGCTGACACAGTGCACGTAGGAACCTTGTCCCTTCCCCAGCCCGTCAGCAGCTGTTAGGAAGCTGCTGGGGGAGGGACAAGGGGTGGGAACGAAAGTAAACAGTGTTTACTTTCGTTTCCCATTGCAGCACCGTGGGCCACAGAAAATGGCTTGGCGGGCCGCATGGCAGCCCTCAGGTCGTATGTTGGACAATCCTGTCCTAAGTGCAGGACTTTGCACTTCTGCTTATTGAACCTTATGAGATTTCTTTTGGTCCAGACCTCCAATTTGTTGAGTTTGTTCAGTCTCTGAATTGTAGTCCTTCTCTCCACTGTATCTACTACTCTCCCCTGTTTGGTGTTATCAGAAACTTGCTGAGGGTGCACTCCATTCCACCTTCCAGGTCATTGATGAAGATATTGAATAAAAAATGCTCCAGGGAAGACCCTGGGACACTCTACTTGGTGCTGGCTGCCAACTAGATGTTGAGCCATTGATTTACTACGCTTTGAGGATGATGTGCCAGCCAATTTTCCCAAATACCACTACTTGAGAAATGTATAGGTTGCTGTCTGTGTTCTGTTTTCCAAAACATTAAAACTAAGTGTTCCAATCCTATCACTTTATTGATGTCAGTTAATTGTGCAGCTGTGCAGAGCCCAAATGGTCTGGTCACCTAGACGAGCATAAGAGGCTACAGCAATAGCAAGAATCCATTTCAAGATTCGGGCCTGTGGCCTTCATTGTGCTATTTGTCGTGCTTCAGTCATAACAAATAACTTAATTAAATAGCTTAAAATCTTTACTGGAGCAGACTGTAAAGTATAATAGGTGCAATTGTTGCTATCAGAACTGTTTATTTGTGTTGTTTTTTTTTTCTTTCCAGATGTCATGCAACGTGCAGTGGTTCATAAGAAACTTAATGGGAAAAGTCCTGTCGCCAAGTAGGTATTGAATCTTTGAAGTGGATGCACATTGTTTTTAAAACCTAAATTACTTTTAACTTAGTAGGCATGTGTCCTTTTGAGTTGAAGCTTTTTTTAATTTTCATAAATATTAAAAAAGGTCTGTTTAATATATGTGTAAGAGGAAATGGGATTCTGTTGAAGTCTTTTCTGGAAAATACTTAATGTTGCAGAACATTCACTTGTTTAACATGTAGGCTGGATAACCTCTACCTTTCTTTCCCAAAGATCCATGTTTTTGGGCAGGAGTTGGCAACCTTTTAGAGTGGTGGGCTGAGTCCTTGTGGCGTGGCTGCCACCACCAGCCACACACACCTTCAGTTGCAGGGCAGAGGGGTGAGGATGGGAAGAGAGGAAGAGAGCTTGCCTCTGGTATAAAGTGTCTGCCAGAGGAGAAGTGCTGCTTACCAAAGCGCCCTCTGCTGTAGGGAGAGCAGTAAGGTCTGCAGAGGGAATTGGTGGCTCAGCACAAGGGAGAGGACACACATTGGGCTGAGCTGTGCTGCTCTTACCCTGTGCTGTGGGTTGGACCCCATCACGTCTAGGGACAGATCCAGCCTCCAGGCTATAGGTTACTGTTTTTGGGTATTTAAGTCTTGAGTGAGCTTTTCAGAACATGCTGATTTGCAGAGATGTCTGGGATTGTCTCAAAAGCTAGCAGCACCCTGGAGATTCACAGAATGTTATAAGTGGTAGGTGACTGGGCAGGGGGGAGGTGTCTTTTTGGCAGCCCCAGTTTCCAAACCAGGACTTGGGGCTGTTCCCTGCTGGATCCTGGACCTGGGGTTTCCATCTGCTCTGCAACATACAGCTTTGTGTTCCTACCTGGTATGAGTCCACTGGCTGTCCCTGGCTGTGTGCTTCAAGAGTTGCATGATTGGGCATACAATTCCTCAAATCCTAATCCCCAAAATTATACATCTGGCATGATGATCCAAATCATGCAGTCATACTAATGTCTGCCAGCAGCCTCTGACTCCATACCAGGCATTATGTCTACTGGTATAATGGATCAGGATTGAAGCCTTGCTTTATGAAACCCTGGCCCCCATTTCTGTAACTGGAAAAGTGTTCCTTGCTTTATCCCACTTGCTGGGATAGTAAAGTGTGATAGGATTCACCACATTGCACAGTCCATCTCTCAGATCTGTCAGCATATTTTAATAAACTGGAAGTGGTACCTCTACAAGCTGCCAGATGGGAGACATTTTCTTGTCTCCCATCCAGAATCTTCTAGTCTTTATAAAGGGAGTAGAGCGACAGCATTGGAGACCTTTTGTCCTGCTTGGTTGCTGCAGGGACAGAAGTGTCCTGCTAAAAAGTCCTTTTCGTCTGCAAGTTGGACACAATTTCTGTTCCTATCTCTCTTTGGGTTTGTTAGTAATGGAGTCTCACCTAAGAGTGAGAGCGCTGTTAAGTGTTTGTCCAAACAAAGCTGTACTTCCTGGATCCTGAACAATACTGCTGTGGTGTAACAGTGGTGCATTTTAGGAAAACCTACACAGCATCCCTGCGTACTCTCTCCACACAGCTTGCTCACTGGGATAAGACTGGGTATGTGATATTCCCTGCCACTTCTACAAAAAAGAATGATCCCATAAAAAGGAACTACTACTTAAAATGCATTTAAAAGCAAATTGTCATTGCAAAATACTGTCTCCAAGAATTTGAGACTATTTACTGTTACTCTTCTCTGTTTCCTGTCAACAATTGGGCACATCTGTGGGTGACAGTTGAAGGATGGGTTATAGGTCTATATGCCCTATTGACTCCATAAGAAATCTTGTTAGAGCAGTGCATGTTGGCCATTATGTTCACGCTTAGTATCAGATTGTCTGTTGCCATGGGTAGTTTCAGCGGAAGACATTACGAGACTTAAAGTAACTGGCAAATGCTTAATTCAGATTTCCAGTGTTCTTCAAAAGCAGTTAGCATAGTGAACAACCAGAAAGGTAATTGGAAATGCTTCCATGTGACTGCATTGAAGTAGAGTGGTAAGTGTGGTGTCTGGGGTTTCCTGTTTACATGCCCAAATGTCTTTTGAATTCCTGAAATAATACATATGTAGTCACAGTAAATATGTCCTTAAAGATGCAAGAGTGGACGTGAAAAAAATGGATTAGAGCAATTTAAAAAGTAGAGATTTCTTCCAGATTTAAGTGCATGAGGTTTCATGATTATAAACACTACTATTAGCTATTAGGATATGCATATTGAAACCAGCTACCTTCTGCAACCTTAAGTTGTGTCAAGCTAGCTATATAACAAGTAGCTATATTCAAGGAACACTTAATTGTCTTCATGGAACTAACTTATGTATGTTGCACAAGACCATAACTTTTTGCCTAGTGACATTTGGTGTTGAAACTAATTGAGAGATTTTTTTCTCTTTTTTGCTAAAAGCACAGTAATTCCTTTACTTCCCAGAATTCAACTAAAATTGTATGTGCTTTGCTTTTAAGAAACTTTTGGAACTTCATCTTGTGTAATATAAAGGGGTTTTTTTATTTAATTTTAGCACAACTAGCAGTACAAAATGCTCTTCTTTGGATGGCCTTAGCATACAGCACTCTGAACAGAATGGGGTAATAGACTGGGGAAGAAAAAGCTACAGCATCCAACAACACGCAGAGCACTGTACAAACTTACTTGACCAGGTGTGTAGCTCCTTCTGGGTTTACATTTTTTTTAATTCAATGTTTCATGAAGAAATTATTCAGAAAACAGTTTAATTTCATTTTATGCTAATTGTGCACATTTGAATTCAGAACATTTAAAAAGTTTCAAGTGACCTGTGGTTTGAGTACTTGAGAAACCAGGCTGTGGAGGTTGAGCAGTCTTGCTATAAACTGATGCTTCTAAAGTAGTACTCGATGCATCTATTATACCACGCCTAAATTCAGGGGCAAATCCCAGAGTGGGTTCAATGGCACAACTGCACCCTCCCATTTCCACAGCGTAGCTCTGGGACATTGATTCCTTGCAGCCCTGGACCCTTGGGTTTACTGGAGTCTGGACCTCACTGCCTGAGCAGCAGCTGGGAACTTATTTAAGTCCCTGAAGCAGGTAAGGGTTCCCATCCCCCGTGTCTCCTCCTTCTCCCTCTGCTCAGTGATACTTCATGTGGCACTTCCTCGCTTCTGCTCAGTGGTACTTCCATTACTCCTGCCACTTTTACCCCCCTCCCCTTCACCACAGCTGGGTGGGTTCCCCTGCTTTGTCTGGTTCTCCAGGACGTAGGCTCAGGGAAGAAGAATCCACCTGCTGCTGCTGTCCCTTACTGAGTCTGGGTCTCCATATGAGTGGCCAGGGCAGCAGTGGTGATGGTGGGCAGCAATCCACTATTTGTACCCAGTAGAGAGTATGAGGGGGGAATGGGAGAAGTCCTGCAGAGCACAGAGAAGAAGGCAGTGGGGAGCCAGTGTTGGACTACTTACTTGCTTCAGAGACTTCAGTTCCCTGGCTGCTGCTCTTGCAGCGTGGTCTGTGTGTTTTTGTGTAGGGAGTGAGGAAGGGAAGGCTGGGGCCCAGCTGGGAGGTGCAGCCACCCTTGCAGTGACAGTCCCAGCTCTTTAGCCCCTCTGCATCTGCCTATGTCTGAATGGTATTATCAACTTAAATGCTGTAACCTTGGGTGATACAGTTGCCATGAAGCATGTATTTGTGACTGGGAGCTATTTTCACTTTTAATAGTAGCTGAAACATTGTGCTTGTAAGGATTTCAAAAGTGACAGTAATGGAAGTAATGACACGTGCATCATACACTTAAGTCATTTGTGTAGTGTGAGGCTACATCACCTTTTCATCGCATAAGCAGAATTGGGTATTAATGGCTGAATTGGCCACTACAAGCCAAATGTACAGAGTAATCCAGGCCGTGGGCAGATGTGACACCTGTGCTGCTACAGAAATAGAGTGGACAGATGTGCATGCCCTGCCATAAGGTTAATTTTTGGTCCCCAGGCTCCCACGTAGCCACTACTTGCTCCGTTGCTCTGGCTGCAGCTCTACCCAGGGTCTCTGGGATCTTCCTTCCTGCCCCTACCCTGGGAGGTGGGGATGGGTGGCATGGTATAGCCCATGGGTGATGGAGTGGCTCATAGCCTAGGGTGTTCACACAGCATGGTGCAGCAGGCCCATGATTAGAGGAGCTGAAAGTGGGGCCCTGGGGGCCTGTATGGTAGGTGAGGAAGGGGTGGCACAGGTGGTGTGTAGCCCAGGAGTCCTGTAGCTCATGCTGGTGTAGCTCATGTGTACAGTCCTTGCTGCTGCAGCTCTCAAGGTAGGAGACCACCAGACACTTTAAAGACTGGATAGCCCTGACATAGATGTACCTGTATCCAAGTTTCTGCTGTTCAGTCTAGAAGTAATAGAGGCTGAGGTATACAAGCTTTAGGTGGTGAAACTTGAATGTTATACCAGAATGGGGAAAATACTACCTGCTATTTAGGGACAATGGTGAATAAACATACTTTTTATGTTGAGAAAAATATTTATGTATCTTGTTTCCAGCAATCATGTAAACCATTTGGTTTATTCCTCCAAATATAGGTTAAATCCTGGGTTTTTTAACCACTAGCTAGTAGCACTCAGTCAAGGCAATGCGTAAGCATAAATTGTTTTCTTATGTTCAATCTAAAATGCATTTTAAATAGTTTGTGAATAGACTCTTTTTTATCTGTGTTGTAATTTACTTAGCTGCCTTAATTATGGGCTCTTAATAATGGGAAAAGTATCAAGCTTTCTACTTCTAAAGAAGTCTTAAATTTTGTAGGAACCCTCCATTTTTGTCCAGTCTTAGGTTAAACTGTTGTTGCATGATTTTTATGATGGGAATTTCTTAATGTCATTTTGGTTTTTGCTCTAGCATACAGGAGAGAAACGGAGTTTAGCTGCAATAAACAAGAAGGGAAAGCCACAGCTTGAAAAGTAGGTTTTTAATCTTACACTAACTTACTTTTTTTCACCAGTTATTAAATTATATAAATATAATGCGTAACGTCAGTAAAAGTGTTTTAATTTAGGTTGTGATGAAGCTTCTTTATTTTAATAATTGAGATTGGTTAGGGTTTGCACTTGATTTTCAGCAAATCCTTAAAGGCTTGATACCCTTTGTCAACCAACAGTTTTGTGTTTCTATTTCATAACTTAAGTCTTTTGTAAGTCTTAAATTGTGGACCTGTCAGTTTACATGTTTCTTATCTATTGATCGGATTAGGCATATACTTCCAGCTTTTTGCTTATGCTTCAAATTGGTTTAAAAAAATTGGCATGTAAGCCACATTTTGAAAAGGGAGAATATTGTAAAGAACTAGTATAGCTAATGTAGAGACAAACATAGATTCCTGTCACACAATTGCAAATTAGTGAAATGTATGAGGGGCAGAGGA
The DNA here is from genome assembly GCF_030867095.1 of Alligator mississippiensis. Taxonomy (NCBI): domain Eukaryota; kingdom Metazoa; phylum Chordata; order Crocodylia; family Alligatoridae; genus Alligator; species Alligator mississippiensis. The sequence continues at coordinate 126,019,452 of NC_081826.1, forward strand.
CAGATAAATAGGGATGTCAAAGTGGTATAGGATTGCCTTTTTCTGGCCAATTTTTGCTTCGTGAAAGGCTAAAGTAAAACAATCTAACGTTTTCCTACAATCAAATGATGCTAGCTGACTGAAACCTATGACAGTTTGCTTTGCTGTAGAATGTATTAAATAAAATCGGCCCTAAAATTTGGATCAATTTCAGATCTTCTTGCAAGTGCAGTAGCCCATGAGAGTGACAGACTGTGTTTTTTCCCCCTCATTGTATATTTCATTTTAAATGCAAATAATACATCTGCCATCCTTGCTGTTCAGTGCCCTAATGCCTGTAAATTCAATACTGGAGTTTATGTCAACTATTCTTTATTCCCTGAGGAATGTTAACACTAATTCCTGCCTATTGTCTTGTCTCTAGTATATTTACCTGAATCCAAGATAATTTCAAATTTTTAAGATGCTTCCCCTAACAATCAGACTCTAGACATGGACAATTTATGAGTTTGTTATAATTTTCTACATATACAATCTAATTATTTCGGGGTCATCTTAAATTTGTCCCCTAACTGCTGCTTTCCCCGCTGTAGTGGTAGAGAAGCAAGCAGCCTGGCTCCTTCCCTATAACCCCCTGCCACTTGCACCTGTGCCCCCTAGCATCTGCCCCCACTCTCACACCCTTGCTGCTAACCCTCAGTTCTGGCCCCAGTTGCAGTCTAGGGCACAAAGTGCATAGAGCTCTAGCCCCTGCCCAGCTAGGTAGCAGGGTTGCAGTTGGTGGCAGCTCTGGCCCCAAGGTCAGGCCAGAGCTGCTGCCACCACTTCCACTGCTGTCTGGCTGGGATGATGCAGGTCAGAGCTGTGACCGAGGGTAAGTGGTGAGGGTGGGCAGGAGGAAGGGGGAAGAAATCTTGTCTTGGTTTTAAGTAAATATGATACCTTAACTAGGTACTTTAATACCATTTGCAGTGTTGGCCCCTGATCCTGGAATACATTCATTTCTAGAGGATTTTTGGAGGTTTCCAATGGAATTTCCATTATGTTTTGCTTAAACCCCTTGAAAAGTGTCTTAACGTTTAATCTACACAGAGAGAAAATAAAGAAAACTGACAACAGATTGAGCAATAGAATAAATGGAGTAAGAATTGCAGCCACACAGCACATCCGTTCAGGGGCAGTGAAAGGTAAGAAATTCCTTTAAGGGAGAAGCTCCTTACCAGTTATACTAGCTTTTTGTCAGTATTACAGAAGAATATAAGCTTTAACCAGTAGAGTTTTGCATGTGTACTGCATGCATTATTGCTGTCCAGGGTTTAAGTCCTCTGATGGAAGAACTGTAATGGTTAGGCAGAAAAATATTAAAACAAAAAAGCATCTGCAATATGTGCCGCTACTGTTGCGGACGAGTCCTTAGGCCCCTACATGTATTATGTAATTCGGGGGTTCCCAACCTTTTTATGCAGTGGACTGGCAAACCGTGGACCAGAAGTGACCAGCATACTGTGGGCCAGCAGCCAACCCTTTTTTATACTGAGTATAAGTATAAGGTGATTTGCCTCTCCTCATTTTTTCCCCCATCCCTCCCCCCCCCAAGAAAAATGGAAGATGGGATGGTGGCAAGACACCATTTACTCAGAGAATATTCACTTCTGTTTTGAGTCTGATTCAAATGCTTAAAAACAGAACCTCAAAGTGTGAAAGCCTATAATGATACCTGATCATATGGAATTGCAGTATTCAGTATTTCATTCAAAGTTTCCTTTTACTTTTGCAGCATAGCTAGTGGCCTTTCTTAGTCAAGTCACTGTCTCCATGTGTTTTTCAGCTAGAAAATAAATCTGAATTGCCATATTTTGAGGACTACTTCTGTATTCATTACCTAGCTCTGTAGAAGGCTTCTGGTGTAACAAGTTGTTATTTATGCTGAGAGCTCCTTGTGTGGTGGATAACTGGAGACTTTATCATTTTAGTACCGCCACTTCAATTATATACATATTATCTAATGAATAAAACTTGTGGGAAAGCTGCTTTTACAGTGGAGACGGCTGATAAATATTTATCCTGTGGGACCTGGCTTTTTAGACTATCAACGCCTAGTGGGGTTATAGGAATGCTTTGGGTATTTAGCATCTTAATTTCATGTGGCTGTTTTGGAATGTGATTTTTTTTTTTTTGCAGATGGTAAAGGCAATTTCCTTCTGGGCTTGTGCCTAATAGCATATTCAAAATAGCATGTATGCCATATCTCAGTAAATATTGTTAGTCAGATGATCCTCTGATTCATGAAAGTGGATGAAATCAGATGTGATGGATGAATGCTGTTTTTGCTGCAGAAGCTGTTCTACCTGCAAAATATTACAGAATTCCTGAGCTTGTGAAAGAATTTTGCTACTTTACATTTCTAGTACACAATTTCTGGGTTGCCTCTCAGGCCGTGAGAAACTGAAGTCAATGGGAGTTGCACAGAGGATAAATTAGGACAGAAATTAATCAGAAGACTAATGAAATTCTCAGTGGGGGACCCCTTTTAAGCTTTACAGTGAAATCTGTTATCCCTCTGAAGAATTGAGTTACACGTTGAACCCCACCCCCAGCACAGTAGCCTATTTCTGTATGTTCTTTGTTCCTCTTCAAATTAATTTTTATGGTTTTCCTGTTGCATTAAGAGCTAATGTCTTACAGTTTCCTTTACAGTTTGAGATTATATTAAAAATTATTGCAACCTTCAGGGCCCTGGTAAGGATGCCCTTCATCGCAGTAGAGCAGGGCAGGCAAAATACGCAGGCCGAATCTGGCCTACCAGGCAATTTCATCCTACCAGCACCCACCAGCTAATTGTAGCCTGCCCAACTTGCGCATCTTAACACGCTGACATGTAACATGCTGGCATGCATCAACCGATGCATCTCGTATAAAACTAAGGAAGCGATATTCCTGCTGTACTCAGCACTAGTGAGACCGCATTTGGAGTACTACGTCCCGTTCTGGGCACCGCAGTTCAGTAAGGATGTGGAAAAACTAGAGAGGGTCCAGAAAAGAGCCACCCGTATGATCAAGGACTTGCAAGGCAAGCCATATGAGGAAAGGCTGAGGAACCTGGGCCTCTTTAGCCTAAAGAAGAGAAGGTTGAGAGGGGACTTGATTGCGGCTTACCACTATATCAGAGGAGTGCATCGTGAGCTTGGTGAACAACTGTTTGCTTGGGCACCCTGGGGAAGACGAAGACCAATGGATACAAACTCCTGGAATGCCGCTTCAGGCTTAATACCAGGAAAAACTCCTTCCCAGTCAGGGTGTCCAGACTGGAATAAACTCCCTCCAGTGGTGGTGCAGTCACTTACTGGAGGATTTCAAGAGGAGACTGGACAGTCACCTTGCTGGGATCACTTGATCCCATATGTTTTCCTGCCTAGAGCCGGGGGGCTGGACCCGATCTGCAAGGTCCCTTCCGGCCCCAACAATCTATGGATCTTGCTTCCACCCTCATGGGTGGAAGGGCCTGTCCCAGCCAGCACGCAGCTTCTGGGTGGGGGAACCTTTGCTTCCCCAATGTCCTGCTCGCTCCAGGCACCAGGTAGGGAAGTGGCGGGGGGGGTGTTGCTGCAGATGTGTGGGAGCATGGGGCTGGCAGCTGCAAGAGTGTGGAGCTTGAGGTGGGGGGACCCTCTCCCACACATTCCCCCCTGTGGAGCACAGTTCCCAGCAGCAGCAGGTGGCAGGCATTTGGAGTGCTTGTGGCCTGCACAGGTGCTGCCACCTGGCGGTACACAGCACCACCTAGTGCTGCACATGATGGTGAAGAGTGCATCCTGGCAGGCTCGCTTTTATCATGTGGCACCCTGTGCCATGGGGGAAGCCCCACGCAGTGAAGCTGGCTGCCTTTCCTGCCCCCTGCCATGCAGGTACTGCAGCTCAGCTAGAAAGCCAGGAGCAGGGCTCCCGCCACTTCCAGCAGAGTTCCAGGACCTGTGCAGCAAAGAGCAACAAAGGCAGCCGGCTTCATCACGCGGGTCTTCCCCTAGTGGTGCGCTAGTGCTCAGAGCTGCATGCCAGCCGTGCGGTGCCCCACGCAGTAAAGATGGGCTGGCCTGGATGCCTCCTTGCCACCACGTGCATCACTGGTGGGGGCTGTGCGCCATAGGGGAGGAGTGGGGGCAGGGGTCACCCACCCCCCAGCATACCCTATTGCCTCCCCACACACAGCCATACCCTCTCACAAGCCACCCTACACACACATACCACCAACCACACAGCCTCCACACACAATATACAAGAGTAAGACTTTATTTTTGAGTTATAAAATCACTTCTATATACAGTATGCAAATACACATCATAATGAATATTTTTGTAATAAAATTAAAATGTTATAGTAGGTGTTTGACTTTTAGCGTATGATCTGGGTTTTTTTTCTGGTTCCAGATGGCAACCCTCCTCTCTCAAAAGGAGTACTTCTGGGGGGGGGGGGGCAAGGAGGAGGAACTTCTGGTGGCAAAGGTCAGAGGTTAGGGGGGTGGGACCACCTGTCAAGGAGTGGGGCTACCCTTGCAGCCCTCGACAATTCACCAAAACCCAAAATGGCCCTCCAGCCGAAATAATTTCCTACCCCTGCAGTAGTGTCAAATAGTTTACATATGCTAACTGGTGGTTTGTTTTAAAGCTAGTATGGTCAGAGCTCCTTTGCCACATCCCTCCTTTCAGAACTGCTTGTCTTCTCTTCTTTCCACTCCAGATCATTGGTTAGTAGGATCGTAGTATTGAAGGTAACAGTTCAGCCATTGGTTAAGAAAAAAATAGTAGCTTAATCCTCTTTTATGGCATTTTAACAACCTGGAAAACTTGAATCTCTTAAACCTTACTCTCACCCACCTGCAACCCTTTTTCTTTCCTTAGCTGTTTCTCAAGCCTTTCTCTTCCTTCCTATCCATTCCTTTTTTTTATATCTGGCTGTTCCCTGAGCTGGCAATATATTAGGACCTGGATTATTCATGTCTGGGTAGTTTGGAACCTGTTTAATTCTCAGCAAGTTACTGAATTAAAGATGAGCCACTCAGCTGTTTGCTGCAGCTTTCACTTCAAAGGATGCAACTATTTTGATCTGTTGGAGTTCCTCAATAGTCCCACACAGCTGATTAGAGAAGCAGTGCCTTTTACAGTAAAAGCTGCAGAAATCAGCTGGTACACTTCAGTGATCTGTAACTGTTTGCACAGGTGTATATACCTCCAGGTAGTTTGAAAACCTTCATCTTGTAGCTACTGATGATTAGTGTTGTAATCTTGTACATGTATAGTTAATGCCAGGTACTTGAATTTTCTATTGTTAGAGCAGCAAACACTGATTTTTTTTTTAAATCAAATGTTATGCTAATTCTTAAGCATGCGTATAGAATTTCAGACAATTTTTACATAACCCAAATTTCGTTAAGTTGAATAGTAATTGGATTCTTGCTACCTGCTAGATATGCTTGTACATTGCCTGTTCCTGTTACTCACACATTGGTTTGATAAGGGCAAAGACTATAGATGGGAGACATGAACTCCACTCCTATCAAAGCATCCTTTTAAGAGAAAACACAAAGCAGTTGCATGGAATAGGTAGTTAGTTGCCTTTTCTTGCCTTGCAGAGTTCAGTTTCCTCAGGGTGGTAATCAGGCACTCAAACTTACAAATTTTCCATATATAGAATCTAATTATTGGGGAGTCCTCTTAAATTTGAAGCTGTTGTGGATTTGGGTAAATACAGTATATTAAGATCTAAGAATTAATCTGTCCTCAAAGTCTGGTGAATGCAACACATGAAACAGACTAACACTTAAATCTGAACTAGCAGGCCATGAGTAATCCCAGGCACTATATGCATTGTGATGCAAAATAAAGAGATTCCCCTTTCGTTTTTAGATCTGAATTTGGATATTGGTTCTGGACATGACACATGTGGAGAAACTTCTTCAGAAGGTTACAGTTCTCCTTCTAGCCCACGGCATGATGGGAGGGAAGAAAGCTTTGAAAGTGAAGAAGAAAAAGACAGAGGTTGGATTTGTGCAGTGTTATGCATGTTGATAACCCATTTCCTATCTCGGACCTAAAATAGCTTGACCATTTTAAACGCAAACCAGTGTTCCAGAAACATCTTTATTCCTGTAAACACTACTTTATGTGAATTTTGTTGCCTTTAGTCATTCTGTGCAGTCAGTCACTCCCTTGCCAGTTGGTTGGTATTCAGATTTTTACTGCTGTTTTAAAATCTTGTTTAACTTCAGATTTGGGATACATCCCGTTTTCTACCTTACTAAGAAATGTATAAACTTCAGTAAGGTTTTCTCTTAATTCTTTCTGAACTCAACTACATAATCAACATTTTTAATTTAAGAAAATTATTGATAACATGGGATCTTCTGGATATAATTCTTGACATGCAGATGTTGCCTGGAAAAACATCCCCAATTATTGTATGCCCTTCCATTCAGTTTGCTGCACAGGCTTCCTCTATGTATACATATTTGGAGTGCCTCCAGTATTGATAGCAGACTACCTAGACATTTGTTCTGCAGTGTTAATACATGAAAACAAAAGATGATGCTCATCTTTGTCTTATGGTCCTTATTATACAATAACCAAGGAGAGTGGGGGAAGATACGGTTCATAGATTCTGTAGCAATCTTATATTCCTTCTGATAAGGACCAAGGCTTTAGGAAAGGAGAGTAGCTTTTTCTCTTTACAAAAAAAACTGTGTAATGTTTTCATTGAAAACAAATCCATGAAAGGTTTTATATAAGGGCCCTGGCAGATGTCACAGTTATCTTGTGATTATCATACCACATGTTCAGCCAATTTATTACATGATAAAACGGCAGACAAGCCACAAAGATGTTCCACATTGAACGTGGAATATCTTTGGCTGGTTTGTTTAGTGCTTTAATTTTGAATGTGTGGCACGCAGCCGACCAATGCACCACATGGCATGCCTTGAAATGTCCCCACATGCATTACTGCCATGCATTTGTGTTCCTAAATCACAGCATTATCTATTTGTGTGTTTTAGATTTTGAGATTGCTTGAGTTTTACAGTGCAGTAGATCAAAATGTTTTGACTGACCTAAAAGGAAAAAGGAGTCAAAAAGTTCTATGCCTGAAATCTCAATTCCTTGTCTTGTATCATGTCAGCCTACTCACGTTCTGGAGCAATGACAGTCTTGCACTTTCCTAGGTAGATGACCACAGCTTCTAGTTTTTGTGACTTCCACTCATATAGAATGCCAAAGGCAACTAGTCTCATGGGTTTGGGGTAAGCAAGCAGTAGGGAGCAAGGCAATAAACCCTCAGCCTTTTTATAGAGGGAATCAAACCTATTTGAAATGGCAAGGTAGATGAACTACCTCCAAATATAGTCTTAAAAAAAAAAAAATGAAACAAGTAGATTTTATGACATAAGTTAATGTGAATAAATATTGGTCCTGGGAGGAGACATAGAAGATGTTTTCAGAAGCATGCACTTATGATTCTTCCCCTTCCTCCCCTGCCCCCACCACGCTTTGTCTTCACAGACACAGACAGCAATTCTGAAGACTCTGGGAAACGAAATGCAACCAGGTTTACAGGTTATGGTACTGGCGATCCATTGAATATCAACAAATCGGCTTCTCAGATTTCTTCAGCAAGTAATGAAAATAGAAGCACTTCAGAGGTTCCTTTGAATTCTAAGTTTCAGCATATTTCCTTTATGTCTGCCTTACACTGTGTGATGCACAATGGTGCCCAGAAGCCTGAAGCGGTAGTCCCACCACCCATATCTGCTGACAGTAAAACAGTGGAGATGCTTGTTACCACTCCTGTTGCTACATCACCACTAAGAGAATCTGCAAATCCAACTCCAGGCGGATTGGGGTCAGTGACTTCTCGTGAATCTGAGAAACGCCTTGAGCTGTTGGCTTCCCCTCTGCAAGTCCCACCTACTTTCCTTCCCCAACCTGGTAGCCCAGCTTTGCACTTGGCAATACAGAGACTGAAAATTCCCTCTCCACAGGGATCATCAGAGAGTTGCACAGTTAATGGACCACAACAGCCAACAGGAAACTTAAGCATTGGATCACCAAATACTGCCTTTATCCCAGTCCACAACCCCGGTAGTTTTCCAGGATCCCCAGTTCCTACTACAGATACCGTCACAAAACCTGCAGCCCAGGTGATAGGACTGAATCAAATGGTGCCTCATATTGAGGGAAACACAGGAGCAATCCCTCAGCCTACCAGTCTTAAGGTAGTTCTTCCAGCAGCTGGTCTTTCAACAGCCCCACCGCCACCTCCACCAGCTTCATATCCTTTGCCAGGCAGTCCTCATGCTACCAGTGTGTTGCCCAACCAGAATACAAATGTGCTAAATACTGTAGCAACTTCATCACCTCCTCAGTCAGCTGGTCTAGGTGTTGGCCAGATCCAGTCCTCTGTTCCTCCTGCAATACCTACCCATACACCAGGCCCTGCCCCTAGCCCAAGCCCTGCTTTAACACACAGCACTGCACAGAGTGACAGCACATCCTATATAAATGCTGTTGGAAACACTAACACTAATGGAACTATATTGCCACCCCAGCAGTTGGGGTCAGGGACCTGTGGGTCTTGTGGACGTAGATGTAGCTGTGGGACCAATGGAAGCCTTCAGATCAGTAATTATTATTATCATAACCCACTTCATGGACAAGTCTACAGAGTTCCACCTTTCTTCCCTCTGCCATCTCTTTGCAATGGCAGCTACCTCAACCAAGCACATCAAAGCAATGGAACACAACTTCCTTTTTTCCTGCCTCAGACTCCATATGCAAACGGGCTTATGCATGACCCAGTAATGGGGAGCCAAGCCAACTATGGTATGCAGCAGATGGCAGGATTTGGGAGGTTCTATTCAGTATATCCAGCACCTAACGTAGTTGCCAACACAAATGGATCAGGGCCCAAGAAGAATGGGAACGTTTCATGTTACAATTGTGGTGTAAGTGGACATTATGCGCAGGACTGTAAGCAGTCATCCATGGAGGCCAATCAACAAGGTAATCATGATAACTCCCAACGGACTTGCTTTTGAGTTTCAGTTTCTCTTTATCTGACTGACCATGCTGTTTCCATTCTTTCAGAAATGTGCGTGCATGTGTGTGTGTATGTGTGCGTGTCTGCAAATGTGCATAAGCGATCTGCTATAAAATTTCAGATTAGTTTATCTATGTCCATTAATTCTGTAGAGCACTGCGTGGGAATAGGTTCACAAGCATTATATTTAAAAGAGATACGATATAGGGCTAGGAAATTAAATCGTACCAAATCTAAATTTTCCACAGGGCTTTTGGCATAATGTTGAGACTTGCACATTAAAGTTGGTTCTTTCACTCATTCCCTATCAAAGGTGTGGCATATAATTCAGCATTGAAAACGACTAGAAATCATCAAGTGCTACGTGTGATACAAACCATATATTTTTAAGATACATGTGGATTCAGAAAATGAAATGGCTGTGCTCATTTCTAGTTTTTGCTAAAGCTTGCTTTTGCACAAGTCATCTTCCCACACCCCCTCCATACCACATGATTAGTTAGACTTTTGAGACAGTTGCAGCAAAGAGAACCACATAAGATACCAAGAAATGAAGATGAAGGGAAGTATCTGGTTTCACGATTTTGGTCTTTTTTTTTTTCCTTCAAAAGAGTGGGGGCAAATGCACAGTGTTTGTCTGTTTGTTTGTTTAGACTATTAGCTACTTTGTTCTCTTTCTGATCCATAGTGTGTGGTCCACTGTGACCTAATCGTTTTGCTAGACTTGAACAGAAGAGACTAATTGTGGCTGTTTGGGGGTTTGGGTTGGTTGGTTTGTTTGTTTGTTTGTTTTCTGTGGTGACGTCTTAAATGTATAGGGATGGATTTATTTTTAAAAGTGACATTTTAGCAAAGACATGGAATTTTGCGGAGCTGCTTCAAATAGGACTGGAGAATAAGATGGTGCCTTTTGAAGAGCATGTCCATTTTGATACCTTATGGTGGTGTTGTAATCCATTTGATTCCAAACAGTGACTCAGTAGTTCTCTTTCCTGTTTTAGGCACTTACAGACTGAGATACGCACCTCCCCCTCCCCCTTCCAATGATACGTTGGATTCTGCAGACTGAAACAAGTAAACATTGCCTACTTAAGCTGAAGCTGGGAAATTGTGGGGCAGGGGGGGGAGGGTTCTTTGACCTTGTGTTTGGGACATTCCCAGTTTTATATTCTTTCTGGAATTTTTCATTGCTTTTGCACCTCCGTTCCAATACAAAAGAAGAAAGCTGAGTCCCTGGTCTCCTGGTTCTACAAGTCTTGCCTAATGCATGTAATTCAAACTAACAGCCAAACAATCAAAAAGAGCATTTGAACCATACTTTTGCACTGAAGACTTGAGACATGTGCAATGTTTACTACATTTTAAAAAAAAAAAAAAAAGTTCTCTGACCTCTGACATCACTGATGGAGCAGCCATATGGTGAAAGAAGAAACTTGGTCATATTTTCCCACAAACTTTCCCCTCTCCTCATTCTCCTTATGCTGCTGGTTTTCTTTTCTCACCCTCACTTTGTCCACTTGGTTTCATTGCACTGAACAAGTGTTTGGCCGTTTATACAGACCTTGTCCATATTCTAAATCATTACACTCCTAAACTGAGGGAAAACTGTTTACTCATTGTATTAGGGGAGACTACCAAAACACAGAATAGTGTATATGTACTATATTATAGATAATACATATACATAGCTGTTGTGAGTCTCAAATCAACAAATTACTTGGTATGGGAAGGAGTTGAAACTGTTTGGACTTGAAAAGATTTATGAAAATGAACACATTTAAAAAAGATTTTACATCCATTGTAGCTTTTTAGCCTCTCTTTTCAGAGATAGTAAAAAACAAAAAACAAACCTGGTATGAATGTTGTAATCAGCGTGTTTGCATTTGTAATGAAAGTTGACAGCAAGGTCGTTCCCTTTTTTTAAGCTATTCGACTTCCGTGTCAACACAGAATGAACGTTATTTGATTGAAGATTTTTTTTTTTCCCCCTGAACTGTTACAGTGTTGCATTGTATTGAGAATGTAAATGGTTTATTTCAAACTGAACAAAAATTAAGATTTTCTACAAAATAAAGTCAGGTATTAGTATAATTAGAACCTGTCTACCAAATAGCAAAGTCACTATTTTATAACAGTTCACCACTATGCGTGATTATGGTATAATGTGAAAGACTGAAATGAGTGCTAAGATGGTATTAATCATGTCACTAAGTTTAATGCTGCTGTATTTTTTTATTTTATTTTTTAAAGCCAATATATGTACTAAATTGCTTCCAGGTAATATTTGATTTCCTAAAGTGCACTGAGGTTATCTGGAAGATGAGTGTATTTTTGACTGCTGCATTCAACACCGATGAACAACTACCACTGTATTATCCATAGGATTCTGGCATTCCTCGCAGTTCATGACAGAAGTAAAAGGAGGGTATTTTTGTTGTTGTTTAAGACTAGTATGCAGTAGAGGGACATAAGTAAAATTCAGTCTTTGATTCAGCTGGCTAATAATAAATTTGCTAAACAAACAAAAAAAAAAACTTGAAGGGAAAAAAAAAAGCTTGATTACTACATTTGTTCATAGGTAGCATTTATATTTATAGCACCAGTGTACATTTTGAAACTTTTCTTTGGGGGAGGGAGGTAGATGAAAGCTTTAATTTAAAAGGAGAAAGTTTAAGTAGTAAATGGAAATTATTTTGATTAAATATTTTATTTGATCTCGGTATTTTTGGACCACGATAAATGAATTAACTGCGTTTGAGTGAGGGTGTTAAAGCACCAATGGACTCGCATTGTGAATTACCTGCCAGTTGTACTTTACGGAACTTATTTTATGATTTAAAATACTGTACTGTAAATAGGAGGTATGTTACCTTCTCTTTATTTGTATGTTTACCATATACTTTGATATTTGAAATGTACTGGAAAGGTCACTTATATTTCTAGAAGAGATTGGATTTTATGCAACCTTTTTTCCTTGAATTAACAGCAATAAAAAAAGAAAAAAGCATCTGTCTGCAAGTACTATACTTAATCCTTTATAACAATGAAAGACTAGTGGTGCCTTCTCATTTTGGTGCGTGATAGCAGCTTCCAGCTGAATAAGTACCTTGTTGTGTCTCACTAGCAAAGCAGTCCAGGTATAGAGTGTTAGGATATAAATGCTGTTCTTTCCTTAAGACAAGATGCTGAGTTTTGGACTAAGTAATAGTGATGAGAGTTTTTGAAAGTTCTTGAAGACAAATAGGGAAAGAATAACTTAGTGAGGTGGTTCTCAACCTCTTTAGGCTCAAAACACCCCTCCATCACTTATGTATTGAACAGCACCCAATTACAAAAACAGATTTATTTATTACAGGGTTTATCTCCTTGCAGAGGAGGCAGACAGTGGGTGCAGGGGAGCAGCTAGGCTGGAAGAGCCTGAGTCTGCCGTTATCTGCTTATCTGCTCACACCTTGCTTACCTAGCCCAAGCATCAACATCTACGCCTAGCTACAAATACCTGGGAAAGGGAGGGGAGAGTGGCCACAGGCTAGATGCAGGTATCTAGGTTTTCAGATGAGTGGTAGCTTTCAAAGAAAAAACAGGAGGAAGAAGGCCCACCTTCAGTACCTCACTTCTTTTTCCCCCCCTCCCCCCCCAAAAAAAATCCTGAATATTTTCATTTTCAGGGTTTAACACCTGCTTAACCATACTCAGCAGTGTCACAACTCTGAGTAATGCAATCTTGCCAGCAACAGATTAGCTGGGAAAGCTTTGCCTTTGAGGTAGCTCCAAGCTTCTGCATGAAATCTAATCCTTCCTGGGAAACGTGATTGATGTTTATCTCCTGGAGAGTAACAAGGCGAAACAGAGGCTAACTCAGCCTCTGGACGTTTAGTTTCAGAATCGATGACCAAGCCAGTGCCTATTGCTCTGGAAAATGGGTTTAGAACAGGTCTGTTAGGCTGTGTCATGGATGCTGTTCATCTAAATAAGGATTATGAAACGTGGGTCACGGGCCTGAAGTTCAGCAGAGGTGCGAGTGAGGGCAACAACATTAACTGCCCTGGGTTCCAGAGCTCCCGTGTCTGTGAGGATGGCGTCTGAGGGGTCAACACTACTGTCACTTGAGCTGCTGCCAAATTCCTAGTTTGGAATCCCCACTCTAGATCTGGTCCCTGGGCCAAAATGAGTTTGACACCCCAGGTCTAAATCTTATTTGACGTTTACTACCTGGCACAGTCTTATAGTGTGGTATGTGGGGCAAAAAGCTAGACAAAACGCCCCCACTTCAGTGTCAGGCTTTCACCAAACAACCTGTCTTCAGAGCCTAACTGGTTGCTGCTGGTATGTGAGCATACAGCTGCAGATCAAGAGAAGCAGGAGTATCTCCATACTCAGCACTTACTAGTCAGCTTTATGTGGAGGAGAGACCCAAAGCTGCTCTTCATGGGTAACTCTTGGCTTTACAGGAGTTCTTCTACTATTTTACTATGGTACTTGCGGTTACCAACAGGTCTTGCTTTATACTCTACTGGGAGGCTTAAGTGGGATGCAGCTTGAGTGATTTTTGGGCAGATAGCAGATGCATGCTTTCTGTTTGCATGTGCGCACACAGGTTCGGGGGAGGGGGATGACACCTGCTGATTGTATGGATACTGCTTGGCTCTTGAAGTTAGGAACAAGTAATGAAGGAGACAGGCATGTGAGAGTGCAGAATGAGTAGGGTGTGAAGGTCTGCGCCACCTGTTGCTGAACAAAGTCTACTCTGCCCAGCTATAGCCTGATACAGACAACACTAATAACTAATATTTCAACCTTTAGGTGCTTGGGATTAAAGAAGGGAGGGAAGAATTCCAGCCTGTGAACAGAAGACTTGTACTATAAAACAAGTTGAACAGATGGATGCTGCACAGCAAGTTCCAAATGAGATGAATTAAAGCAAAGGTCAAAACCCGTGGTGCTATTCAGTTTTACCCCCAAAGAAGATGGCAAGTTGAGTCCTTTTTTGGGGGGCCTGCTGCAAAACTTCTTGCTCAAACATACCAGAAAGGCAATTCTGAACAGGGCATCCTGCCCAGAGTGGTAATTAAGGATGTCACAATCACCCACAGCAAAGAAAGGATGAGCAGATGGCATCTATGCCTCTGGGCATTCTAAGGCACAGTCAGATCTTTAATTGTTCCTTAAAACCCCTACATGGATTGAAGTGTCTGGCAATCTTTTCCTTGAATATAATTGGTTGCTCTATATCAGGCCACTGGGAGAGACAACAAAGCTCTGCTCTCAACTGCAATTGTTCTGCCCATTAAGAGTAAGTCACAAATACAGGGGAATCAAGTCTCCCTGCAAGACAAATGTAATAGGCCTGGTATGACCTATATTGTACCTGGCACCAGAAACAGATGTGGTACAGCTACTTTACCCAGGTTGGCCCTATTAACTTCTGTTCTTCAGCCAATCAAGGGGCATTTTTAATGGATCACGATTGCCCAATGAGAGCCCTTTATACAACTGATCCTTCGGCTTGATTGAGACTGAATTATTCCTCAGAGCCTGTCATGAAATCCCTTGCTGGTAAAAAGACTCATAGAAGGACTAAGATTTCAAGGTATATTTTACTACTCAAGGATAGTAATGAAAAATATGATACTGGAATCCTAATGTGGGAATCTTATCATAGGTAAGAACATTGCCACCGGAAATTTGGGGGGAGGGGAAGAAATTTTGGATGCTACCAGAAGTACAAACTTGCTGTGTTTTGTTAACGGCAAATTGAGTCCCTTCCTCTTTTGCAAGGGTACCCTAATCTTGTATTTATTGGAATCCAAGGCTCTTCCAACCTTTATGACCCCCTTCCCTCTCCCCCCCATAATTGAGATTTCATTTATGGAAAACAATACATTTTATAATTTCCCATGTATAGTATCTTAATTGTGGGGGATCATCTTATTCACCTCTCCATTGCCATGGCAGAGAAAGCAGTGGTCAGGGGTGAGGTGCCAAACCCCTACCCCTTGCTTTCATCTATACTTGTGACTGCTTCCCCTTGCCCCACCTGTGTCTCTGCTTGCCTGTCCCTAGTACCTGCCCCTCTGTTTCTGTGTCTGTCGCCTTGATGCTTGTGTCCCCCCCACCACCCTGCATGCCTGCTGTCATTTACCTTTGGGTGGCTCCAGCTCCAGGAGAGGCGGTGGCCCCAGCCCAGCTTAGCAAAAACAGTAGCAGCAACTCTGCAAGTGGTTGGGGCTGGAGTCAGAGCCTGGAGGCAAGTGTGAGGTCCAGCTGTGTGGTCTCCATGCATTCCCCCACCCCAGGTCTCCCTATGCACTGCCCCCTTCCTTGCAACGCAAGCCACCCTGGCCTAGACAGGCAGGAGCTCAACTCCAGTTTCAGCCCCAGGCTGGTACTCTAGTTCAGTGTTTTCCCAACCTTTTCCAGCCCAAGGCACATTTACATTAATAAAAATTTTCTGTGGCACATCTGTTAAGGCATTCCTCATCCCCATATTTACTAGCTCATTGCCGTGGCAAAATTCCTTGGCATAGTTGTTTAGAGGCTTGCAAACTGCATCTCCACAGCCCACACGTGCAGTTGAGAAGTTTCCTGCTCAGCTGGTTCTCTCTCCCCCACAGCCAACACATGGCTGAGTCTTCTGTGAATATCTCAATGACGCACCTTATTCATTAGCGCTAGGCAGTTAGAGAACTGATTTTCTCATAATTCCAAAATTCTCATGGCACACCAGGGAGCTGTTCACAGCACACTGCTTGAAAAGCACTTCTCTAATCTAAGATGAGCCCCACCTCCATGCTGATCAGTGAGAGAAAATCTTATCTTGGATTTTGGAAAATATGGTAAGCTTAGGAGCTGTAGCTGCAGTAGAGTCTTGGCCTTATAAATAATGTGCATTTGGAGTATAGCAAACAAAGCACCCACCACAGCCTATGGTAAAATGTGTCTACTTTGTGCCCATCCTCTCTAGGTGGCAGTAGAAACCCACAAGCTGAATGTCCAGCTGCTGCTTCAGAGACTGCACGTGCAGGACAGCTTAGCCTCACTTGTTCTCAGCACTTTCCTACCTTGCCATTAAATTTACTTTCTTGGGGTGTGGACAGAAGTAACTGCACCGTCTCAGATCTCTACGAAATGCTCCAGAGGTCCAGCTGTACAAACACACGTGCCTTTGCAGGGTTGTGGAAGCACACCAAAATAGTATCTCTTGAAATGAGGTACTCCCATGAAGCATTTCAGGTCTTCTAAGCGCATGGGGACAAGGGAACGCAAAACTAGAACTCTTGGTTCAGAGATGATACCTTTTATTAGACCAACTACAAAATCGCAAAAAAAATCTTTTTCTGCAAGCTTTCGGGTACACGCCCCTTCCTCAGGCTTAGGGAAAATTAAAGATGGTAAAAAGTCCCCATAGGTAGAAAATAAACTTTTTTTGCACAGAGGGAGCTGACGGTGGATGTCTGTTTCTCTGGGTCTGTAGGAGTGTGAGTTACTCTTTGATGTGCAGATAAGGCAGCATTCCTTCCCTGGTGGTGTCAAGTGGCAGAAAGGCCAGTGTAGAAATCTTTCTTATTCAGCAATTAAGTTTAAATCCAAAATGGGCTAAAATTCAGCATCTTCTATGTTTCAGGAGGGACAAGGGGTGCATGTGTCCTCCAAAATCCCATGGTACGTTGCTTCTTTCCTCCCATCTCCACTTTTTCCTGCCATGGGGGGAAGAAAGAGCAGGATGGACTGAAAGCCTGCCAGACTGCAGCTGCTGCATCCCACTCTCCAGTCCTTCAGTCCCAATCCCTTCTAGCTGCTCAGCTGAGTGGGAGAGAGAAAAGGGATTGGGGCTGGAGAGTCAGAATCCTCTTTAGCCCTCCCATCAGTCCAAGAAGCATTCTCCACTTCGTATACTGCCTGTAGCTGGAGTGCAGTGGCTGCAGGCAGAAATTTTGAAGCGTTACAGCTGGGGAGTGCTACAAGGGTTGTATGTGTCCCACGCCTGAAATTTCATCTTGTAAATGTTTTCAAACCCACATCACTTTTAAATATTACAGAAGTTATTTCTATCCGCACCGTGGAGCGCAAGTTTACTCCTCTTCCAGGCTTTTTTCCATAGGTTTATAAATTGCCTTATAGCAGCAGTTAGTACCTTTTCAGGCTGTGGGCTGAGATGACCCAGCTCAGATTGGAGCTGGGTGGGCACTAGGACTTGCCCACTGATGCTTCTACCCATGATGGCATGGAAGAAGCCTTCACCCCGATGGCTGCTAGAGCCTCAGATCCGCAGGATGGATCTGGTCACTCCATAGGCCAAATACAGTCCTTGGTCCATATGCTGTCAACCCCTGACATAAATAATACTAATTGCTCGATGGTGGTAAATTACATATAGATGTTAAATGAATATCTTATATCTTAACTGGATAGTGCTTCTGCAGTAGAAAGGTTTTTATGCTGAAGACTGAACTTGAGAGTTTATAGCTACAAATAAAGCTGCATCATAGAAAGTAAGCAGTAGAATACTGCTAGCAGGGTGGTGTAGTGCTGCTGTAGAAACATTTTATGCCGGGAGATGCATTGTTAAGAACATCCAGAAAGCATCACGGTGGCTTGATTACCTTTCAAGGTGAGTGGGGTTTTTTATTCATACTGTGTGCAATTAGTCCAAAGGTTTCCCATGATAGAAGGCTTACAGCTAGATTGTGTGTCTTAATGTGGGATGTGCTCAAGAGTGTTTTGCACCAAGAATAAATACACTGGGGCAGATCCTGTTCCACCTATTAGGTGCCTAAGTGGGATCTTATTCCATCCTGCTTTGAGTTCCTGAAAGAACGCCAGTGTACCTACTTTTATAACACCTTGTCACCTTAGCCTTAAGGCTGAGCCACAAAAAGCACTGAATAAGGGGAGGGCCCATCCACCTTTGCATTAATTGTTTTTCAGGGACTTGAGCAGGGTGGAATAGGATCATGCTTCAGGCACCTACTAGCTGGAATAAGATCTGGCCCAATGAATCTATTTATACTGGAATAAGTTCCTTGACTAATATGAGGCAAGCAGAGGATTAACCACAGTATTCCATACAAATGGCCTAACAAAACACCTATACAAATACCAAGTTAACATCAACACTAAGAAAGTAATTGAAACTATGAAACACAACTATTCAGTAGCTTCAGCTGCTTGCAATACCATTGGAACCTTAGCTTGGCGATGGTCTCTGTTTGGGTCTAAAAAAGAATTCTACCTTTGCAGTTTTCATAGCACACATTAAGGCATGTTTTTTCCCCTGATGTTGGAAGTTTCTAGTGGTCAATTATAATGGTCTCAGAAGATAATTGATTATTCCATGAGAAAGTTTTCTGGACTAATAGATTTGTGTTAAAATATGTGTGAGTACCTTTTATTGACTTCCATAAGACTTGTGTTTTTTTCCTGATTGGGATTGTTTCAAAACTCACGCTATATGCTGGGATAACTTCATCATTGTTTTTGTGTGAAATCTAAGACTAATTTTGCTTTGCTGCAAATAGCATGCTTTTCTTGATTCCAGTACTTTTCACGTCATAAGCCAAATGAACACATCCACATTTTAGTGCAGGGATATGCAGAGTAAGCACACAGTTCAGTTTACAAGACCATTTCCAAAAGGCTCCAGAGGCTGTGCAATTTTTGTTATTCCTTAGTTTGTTTTATACTTCTAAATAATGGGAGAGCTTTACTTGTATGGTTTTTTTCTTGCTTGAGCTCCTGCGATCCATCACATATGTGTATCAAGACGCGGAAAAGGAAACATAAATGGGAGGGCGAATGTATTTGAAATGTATTGATCTGTGGAATAAAAAAACCTGATAGTAGACTTGCTGATCATAACAGAGTTCCCTAAATGCAGTGTTTGCTAATCCTAGACAGCAGCCTCTTCATCTTGAGACTGTGCCAGTACCTATTCTACTGAAGACAATTGAATTGGAATTGTAACTAAAATGTGTCTCTTCATTTTCAAGTAGGTCTCTCAGTGATAAAATACTACAATAGGGAGAGGAGAGCGATATTCACTTGTAAATGGAATTGTCCAGAAACTTGGACAGATGTTGCTATTAGCCAGGTAACACATAACACTTAGATTTGTTTAAATGCAGTTAAAGCCTGAAGCAGACAGACATATAAGGCAGTTAAACTTTTAAAACTGCCTAGAACAGCGGTTCCCAATCTGGTATACGTCCCACCAGTGGTACACAGTAACAGATTTATTATATAATTACTTTATATGACAAAAAATTGCTGGTGGTACTTAAGGTTGTATCATTTTAAATTGGTGGTGCACAACCTGGCAGGGCTTGGGAACCATTGGTGTAGAATGGTTCACAAGTGTTCCTGGAAAAAGTACTGTTCTGAACTGGTTTGCTGGAAATTATTTCAGCATTATAAGCGGACACAAGAGTATTGTGACACGGATCTGGTCTGTCCCCCAGGCATCCCACGCTGCATCCCTCCTTCCCCCCCATCCTGCCCTCCCCCCCACACTACTGCAACCACCCACTTTGGTACACAGCCAGAATCCTGCTGTCCCTCTAGGTCCTTGATTTTTGATACTTTTTATTGATGAGCTTCCTTCCACTGCTTGTTCAATGAAAGCTGTCTAACAACCAACTGGGTCCTCACTCCCTATTGAACCATGCCCCTTCATCATGCTGCCCCACAAATCCCTGGGAACCCATAAATATAAATCCAAGCACTCTGTCCCTCCCCCAAGTCAGGCAAGCACGCTACAGGCTGCAGTCAGTTGCATGGTGTTGAAGTTAATTGAACTCATGATTAAGAGAAAACAGAAGAATGAACCCCCTCACCCCACCCCTCACAACAGGTCACCCACCTCCTGGGACATCTAAAGCATGGGTGCAAGTCAGAGCCATCCCTAGGGGTGTGTGGGGCCTGAGTGGGAAGGGAAGGGTGTGGTGAACCCGGCGGAGCGGGGGGAGGGCTGAAAGGGGGGCGGAGACAGCAGTGCTCAGCAGCAGAGGCAGAGTCAGCGGTGCTTGGCAGCGGTGGTGTGTGGTGGACCTGTACAGCACTGTCAGCAGGGCCCCCCAAAGCATGGGGCCCAGGGCAGTCACCCCAATTTGCCCTCCCCCCCACCCCGGGATGGCCCTGGTGCAAGCACTCCCTCCCCTCCCTCCGCTAGCCTACCGCAAGACTGGGCTGAGTGCTCCTTTCCATCCCGTGGTGTTGGTGCTGTAGTGCTTCATATACAATGATGAGCCAGTTCCTAATCAGTGACATTTGAGAATGGTTTGATCTTTACACGTGTCTGCATCTTAAGCGTAGTATTAGGATTGTTCTAACTGGAGTCTGGGGTCCATAAAAATGAGTCGTTACTCTCAGACTTTGCATGGTTATGCTTTTCCTTAAAGCATCAGTAATTTTACTCTGGCACTTCATGGAGGCCCTATTATTCTGTGCACACGTTTTCCTGTATTTCTTTTACCCAATTGTGATAGTATTGTATTCTGCTGCATTCTTTCCTTTTTTGTTCTCCTAATGACTGAACGTGGTACAGCTTGAATGACTGCATGAATCATTTGTCTGTGGTGTACCTCTATAACATAGACCTATGAGCATAAAATGAGTATAGATGCAAATGCTCCAGCTGAATAATACGCTTGATACTTGTACTGACTAGGAATGAGATAGCATTGAAGACTTCAGACATCTGTCCAAAATGTAACCCAAGTTTTGCCCATGGACAGTGGACTTGACAGAGAGCTGCAGGTGCTTATCCGCTGACAAATGAGTTGGTACACCACACGGTATGGTGCCATTTAGACCATTCTAGAACCAAAAGTGGAAGCAAGGCATTTGTGAACCTGCACTACTAGCAACCTGATGCACAGGAACAAGACGCTTCTGAATTAGGGAACTGTAGAGGTGCTTCAGAAGTTTTCTGAAACTCCCCATTTGTATTGCTTTTCTCCCTTTGTGCCTTGAGCCCACACAACCAGATGGAGCTCCCACATCTTCAGGGCTAGAGTAAAAATGGAACTTCCCCCAATAAGAAAGAAACTTGGTTTTTGGGGAAGGACAGAGGTAGGGGGAAAAAAACTCTTGGGCGAATCCAAAACGGGGCTGACCTGCTCTGGGACCTGACAGCCCATGCAAACTTGGTTGCTTTCTGCTTCAAATGCAAGGAGTACTTTTTTGTTCTGCCTTCATAAAACACAAGAGCAGATAAATTTAGAAAAACAAATAAACCACCCAACCAAACCACTTCACTGTATCTTCCTCTACCCTGGAAAGAATAAATGCATAGTCAATGTTAGTCACTTTGCTTGATATGCTACTAAAAAGCACCTGGTTACTCCTGTGGTGAACATAGTAGAAGAAGAAAACACAGCACTCTTTCTTTTGGCTGTGATGGAAGGAAGCAACTCAAACTCAAGGAATTCTGGGGGCAGATGCAGAAAACCTGACTCCCCCTTTTACTTTCCACCCCTTCAGACTATCGAAGTGTGGTAGAGTCAATAGCAGAATTATGAGTAATATCAAGTTCTCCTAAGTTCTACAGTCGAAACACTAGAAGGCATCCCTTCTGTTTATATTATGTGATGACCATTGCTTTTAGTGTCAGCAGCTACAAAAAAAACATAGCTCAGGATCTGGCAGATAAGTAGAAATTAAGAATTAAAATAGGTATCTTAAATTTTCTAAGTCTCCACATGCCTCATGGTTCTGCTTTTGATCAACCAAAAGTGCTAGGTGCTACTGGTTTAAAATAAACCAGACTCCCCCAGCATCCCAGCATGCTCTCTGGGCTGGGCAGGGCTCTCTGCTCTACAGCAGGGCTGGCACCTCCCCTCTGCTCCATGGCTGCAGCTCTGGCGCAGACTGTGGGCTGCTTCTCCCCTTCTCTTCACCACTCCCTGCTAAGCAGGAATTCCCCTGTGCCTTGCTGAGGAGGTGTCTGTGTATTACCTAGAAGACCACATGCTGGCTATGGTCCATGCTGAGTCAACAGGTAGAATCAACAGGTAGCTTAATGTCCCTCTGTTGTTTTCTTAATGGGCTGATAAACACTGAGTTGGGGGGTGATAAACACTGTTAACAATTCCCTGCTGGGCTAATCAGAACATTCTGCCAACCTGGCCATGCCCCTCTTCCACCCCCCCACCCCACCCGCAGCTCAGTACTGTTGAAAGGAAGGGAGAGCTGCTCTAGCACCCCCCAGCTTCTAGCTTGAACCACTGCAGGCATGTACCTGCATGTCTGAAATGTTTGTGCAGTTACAAAGTGATTTAGCCTAGCCAGGTTAGACTAATCTGCAAAGATTGAATCAATTCAGGCTCAGGCTTTTTGAATGGATCTCCCTAACCTAGAAGCAATGAGTCAAAACATGGTCTCTGTCCCGAAGACTTACCATCTCAACTCTGTGTGTAAAGTATGGAAAAATCAATTCCATGATCTTTGACCAACCGCACAGTGCTGGAATGTGACATATTGGGTTCCTGAATTCTATTTGGCTGTTGATTCCTTTGTAGAAAGGTGTGCTTTATCTTGAGTTAACGAACTCAAGTCATGGTGAACTCGAGGCAAGTCTGTTGTCCCCACATACATTAAGAAGTAGATGTAAAAGTGAGCAGTAGGCCCTTTCAAAAGCATACAGCTGCCTGAAGATGCAGAAAGACAGCAGGATTTTCAAAATCATCTGAACAGATTAGGTGTCTCATTTTCTGGTGATGTCAAAGGGAATCAAGTACCTAACCTACCTCAAATGCTTTTGAAAATTCTACAAGGTACTTAAGGACCTCTTGAAAATCTGGCCCATGGATGATCTGATGAAGCATACACATTACAAAGTCTCCACTAGGATTTGAAATCTAGGTTGTCATGCATGTTTCTTAAAGATGGTTATGCCAGTGTAGCTATAGTTTACAGACACTGTAAACCCCTAAGAGTCAGCAATAGGGTTAAATATGGACCTTCTGTTGTTTTGAGATTGACAAGCTAAGCACGGTTCTCCCCTAAGAGGCAGTGAGGCTCTGTGAATAAGAGTGTGATTGTCATATTAGAGTGCTTGGTTCTTTTCCCAGATATGTCAGAAAAGTCTGTGCGCCCAATTACATCCTTGATCCCTCTGTAAAGTGTGGAGAACTTATACTTCTCTGCCTCAAGGGTAGCTTTGTCTGTAATGAAGATTGTGAAATGCATAGAATCAATATCGTAATTCAGGGTCCTAGTACGCAGCTCAGCATCTCTTCCATTGGAAGGTAGAGGAAAGGACATGGGACGCCCAAACCTTCCAGCTTGCCTTTCTGTAGAAGGATTCATTTTCTTGTGCATCATCTGATGCTCCAGCTTAGAGGTTTACCTCTTTACCACAGGAGGCTTGATAGCATGGACAGCAAGTCTGGGCAGTCAAGTTAAAAACATTGAAAGCAAGCAAGAAAACAAGTTCATGCTAGTTGTATGCAGATAGCGATTTTCAGATATTTAAAACTGACCAAATCAGGGTGGATTTTTCCAAGGAGAGCAGAAATCCTATAGTCAAGAGGCTGACACATTTCATGTTCCTGTTCTTGTTGGCACAAGAAAAAACATGTATAAAAACTGGCTATGAATCAAGTTGTGTTAGACTGCTAAACCAATTGGAGAAGTGAAGTTCTTAGAACAGCCTCCCTACAGGAAGGGGAAGGAGCAAGAAATCTAACTGGATCTAAAACAGGCCTTTGATTCCTTTATGAAAAGGCTTTGTGTAACACTGTTGCAAGGGAAAGGACTTGATGACCCTAGAGATTCCTAGTACCACCTTCCCAACTAGATAGGGCTGGTCAAGAATTTTAACAATGATCCATTCTGGCACCTTTGTGCATTCTTGCTTGAACCATTTTTGCTTTTATATATATGGGAAAAAAACCTCAGGCATTCTTAACCTGAATTGTCAACATTTTGATAATTTTATAACCACTTAAAACAGGAGGATTATAGTGGAATATGTTAACCACAGTTTAAGATTGCAGTCTCTTGTATGCCTGACCAATACTGATCAATAGAATATTTGAATAGAAATTGGGGCTCCTAAGATTTTTTTCAAAATTCTAATTCATTCCTCATAGTTTCAACTTAGCTTTAAGATTTTGGCTCTTTAACCTATTACTGGTTTCAATATTAAAGCTTTCAGATTTGAGCTACAATATTAAAGCTTTAAGAATTCTTTAAAAAAAAGGGCAAGTCTCCATGAAGTCTCTTCATTGCCATGCCCTGTATTTTACAAAGTTTCTTTGTTTTAGAAATGCATCTAGTTTCCTTTTGAACTTATTAAAGCTCCTGATTTCAATGACCACTGTAAGTAACGCATTCCATATGCTTGCTTCTCTTTTGTCTGCAGTGCTCTTTTAGTCTCTCTCTTTGATGGAGGTGTATGCCAGGCAGTTTCTGTTGCTGCTCTTGAGGCTAGGAAGCTCCTTTAATGCTTTGTAGAGTTAATTTTATTCAGCACGCCGTCTCTTTTACTCTTGTACGGCACATAATGCTTGCTTTGGTTGCTTAGGTGTTTGCATATTCTGCAGTAATTGTTTTATCACTGCCAGTACATTATTTTTACAGCTGGCTGGGCCTTTGATATAAGGAAATGTTAGAGTTCTGAAGGGGAGAGAGAATGATGGTGGGGGATCAACAACAGCTGTTTGCAATATTCCTGAATGGACTTGTTATTTGCAAACCTCTCTGTAGATGACCCAAGTAGGTATTTTTCCAATAAAGGACAAGGCCCAAAAAACAGAGGGCAAAGCCTTTTAAAAAAGAGGCGGACACCATTCCAGGATGTTTTGTTCAAGGTACAAAAATAGTCTCTCTGACAATACTGTACAATTCTTTCTGCTTCAAAATGCTTTCTACATGGCTCCTTCTTTCTTAGGAGCTGCTGATTAGACACGGGCTAGGGGTTAATGGGCATTAAATAAGGGGCATTCTCAAAATAGAGGAGAGAGAGAGGTGGCTGTGCTTGTGAAAAAGGTATGTTTCTGAAAAGGTGATAATTGCAATAAAACATGAGCAGCAAGTCTGGATTTTTCGGGGAGGAATCTGCCAACTTAGTAGTTGGCAGATTCTGAAATAACTGAATGCTATTTCCATAACATCAAGGGCAGGCTCGACTGTTACATCAGCATGGAACTAAAGTAACAGTGGTGAATGCTGAGTCTTTCTAGCCAAGTAATTGGGGCTTTGCAGATGAATTGTTTAGTGTTAGGTATTTTTGCAGCAATGCAGTAGCAATTAAACTGTGCAGTAATGTATTTCACTGCTCAGCTGAGAACTATCAAAATGAAGGCAGTGCACATTAACCCTGAGGCAGCAGGGACAGGTGATGGGGGAGGAGGGGGTGGGGCTTGACTTCACCTTGTTCTTGCCTTATTCAAGGAAACAAAATGCCTTCATCTAATAGACAGCTACAGCAAGCACAGCTTAAAACTCATTTGCCAGTGCTTGCCAAGCCATGGCATCTGTAATGCCAGCTTTTCTGCCCATACAAAGAATAGCAACAACTGTGATGGTACCAGTTCATAAATGCAAATGCAAAGCGTTTTTCTGTTGTGGTTACAGTATTGGCTTTAAAAAACCTCTTGCCTGCAGGCTTATTCATTATGGCCACTATTTTGCTGACTCCCAAGTTGTCTTTTTACCCACAGTGGTCAACATCCCCAGAGCTGGTTCTCCAACTTGGTCTTAGTAGGATCTCCAGACGCTATTGTAATAGAAACAATAAACAAAATTCCTGTCCCCAGACCTTCATTTCTCTGCAGCTATCTCCACTGGATCCAAAACCCATGCAGAAATAGGTCTGTTTTACCTTGTTCAGGTGTTTCTTCCCTTCTGTCATCTTTACTCCCTTATTTTCCTGGTTGTGAGGTCATCACAAAGTTCATCCTCTTGTACTTTCTGGCATTGCCCATGCTGCACCATTTTTTCCCCCTCTGATTAGCCCATGTTCCTGCCATTCATTTCATCTTTATGATACAGGTCTTTTGTAAGCTTCTAGTCTCTCCTTGTGAATCTTTGGTGACTCACTGTCTCTTGGTGGTTCACTGTAAGCCTGGCCATATGTTTTCCCTCAAAACTACTGTTTTTTAAAGTCATTGGAAGTTTGTTTTGCTGCTATGCACCATGCTAGCCTGACCTGGTGCTTTGGTTCTAAGGTACTTAAAAAAATTACAAAAAGTATTGTAGAGTGTGTCTGTAAGGTGCATCTTTATCCTGTCTTTTGCCTGACTTCAGATTAACACAGCTAACTGACAGACTAAATCAGAGGTGCATAAGCAAGAGCTCTTGCTCACAAAAGTGTATGCATCTCTGATTAGTTAGTCTATAAGGTGTATCTCTACCCTCCCCTCTGCTAAAAAAATATTGTAGGTAGGGGATGGATTGAATCAGTGGCTTTAATCAGGAAAACTCCTTTATGTTTCAGAGGGTACTGAAGGCAAATGAGATGCCATCTCTTCTACTGCTCCATGTGTTGGATGCTAGTTACTAGAAAGGGGCTGTTTGTGGTTTGTATGCATTGGGTAAAAGCAATGGTAAGAGATGAGCTGGTGTGAAGAAAGTTGCTTGAAGCAGGGTTTTTCTCTGAAATGATCACAACTGGAGGAGGGAGGCCAGTTTACAGGCAAGTAGGAAGTTTGGTAGTAGGATGTACTGCTCCCTGGGCCACAGAGCCTGTCACACTAGCCACTTCAAAACATAAACAGGGAATGACAAAGATGGTTGCTTAACAATTGCTAGGAAATGCTGGTACTTCTTTGTGAACTGCAGCGGACAGCTTACTTGCCATTTCTGGTGTCACAGGTTGAGCCCTATGGTATTTCCTTTACCAGTTGCCTGGAGTTACCTGTTGTTAGACCTCCTTGATTTTTCCCTGAACTGAAATGGCTGCTAGTGGGTTTCAAAGTTTAGATTTTAAAACAAAACATGCAAAGGGTCACAGCTGGAATACAGCCTACAGGATTCGGAATGCTTTTTCCACATAGTGGTTTGAAGAAGTTTTCACCTTCTGGCTTTGTTCAAGGGTTGCTTTTCCATCAGGAGCTTAATGGCGCTTTGCTTTTGTAAAATTCAACAAAAATCCTTTTTATTTTGCGCGTGCACATATTGGGGGTGCAGGTCAAAAAATGGCTGCTCCTAACTTTGGGTTTTAAATCTCACTCCTCAGCTTTTTTCCTGGGGCTAAATCTCTTTGTCCTCAGTGAACTATCTAATGAGAATAACAGAATGGTGATGATAGTTCTCAAATGAATGCAGCAATAACAACCTGAGAGACATAATGCATTCCCCTCCTCTCTAATTCTGAATTGCTGTTCACTGCTTATCTGGTACCTTCCACTAGCTGAACTGGAATTGCTCTTCATATATCACTTCATCACACTACTCCTGTGAGCGTGGTATGTATTATCCCCATTTTCCTGATTCAGAAACTGAAGGTTATATTTGACTTGTCCGAGGTAGTGCTAAGCAAGCATCTAGCAAGACTGACCCCTTTCTCAGTCTTGTGCTATAATCATTAGAGAGATAGGTAGCTGTATTAGTCTGAAGTCAGGCAGAAGGCAAGACAGGGCAGAGACTAACCAGATAGTCTCGGCAAGCTCTGAGGGCACCTATACGTGTGCCCGATGCCTGCTCCAACGCGTTTTAATTAGAGCTCCAGCAGCCTTGGTGTCACATGTATTTAGCATCCCCACATTTCAAAACAGTGGTGGAGGCACTTTACCTAAAGCTTGTCAAACACCAGGGGGGTCTGTATAGCATGGGCTCTAGAGAGTTTAGTTAAGGTGCTTCTGCTACCATTTTGAAACATGGGATGTTGAATACAGGAGATGCTGCAGGCATTGTAATCAGAGCAGCTCCCAAGAGCCATTCTAATTAAAATGCCCCCCGCCCCACTCCAGCCTGGAGCACATGTAACGATGCCCTGAGGTGCCAACCTGCCCTACCTTCCGTCTTTAATCACTACATTTTAATTGCAATCCTGTCTGCTACTTCTCCACAACATTTTGTGAGGCATATCTCTTCTGATCAGTTTGAATACTCCCTTAGTCTGTTGCCTGCACAGGCATACTCAAGGGGAGGAACATCTGATTCTGCTGTTCATAGAGATGCCCATGTTTTCATTTTTAAAGGACAAACCAAGCTAACTCTGTTGGTCATTTCACTATCATTTTACATTTAACTCCCAGCTACTACACATCTGAAACAATGTACTTGGCCTTTGAATGGAAGTTCTGGGACATCTAGGGCTTTAAAAAAAACAGCCCTTTAGGCTGTGTCCACATGAGCATGGATGTTTGTTTCCCCGGGGACAAGAAGCAGGGGTACGCCTTGTGCCACTTCTAATTGTCCCTAGGGAATGCCTGTGCCACGTGCCCTCTGGCGCACAGCAAGTAACCCAGGGTGGGGTAGGGGGAGGGGAAGCTGAAGCCAACAACTGTGCTGGGCCCAGCAGCTTTCCTGGGGGCCTCAGGAACCTGCAGCCGCAGCAATCCTGCCACTCAGTGCCTGGCTGGCAGCTGGAGCATGGCTCTGGTTTGGGGTGGCCAACGCTGTCCCCGTATATGCTGCACTGTTCTTTTTTTCACATGGGTTTTTTTTTACCCTGGGATCTCCCCGGGTCAAAAAAATCCCACGCACTGCTACCTTGCAGTGCAGGGAGCCCCTGAATGTGCAGTGTATGTCACTGCAGATGGGTATGCGGCACCACACACTGCATGGCCGCGCTCATCTGGACATAGCCTTAGAAAGCTTAATTTTGTCAAAGTCAGGGGTCAATAACCTACAGCCTTCAGGCTGGGTCTGGCCTGTAGAACCATTGCATTTGGCTTGCGGAGATGGGCCTTCAGTAGTGTGGTGCACTGCAGCTGGGCCCCTATGTGGTAGGGAGAACTTTCCAGTCCCATGCCATAGCTGGGTAGCAGCAACAGCCACATCCTAGTACCAGCCTGCCTTGGACCCAAGCTGGGAAATGCTGCCAACCACTGGTCTAAGGGAGCAGATGAAGGGAAGTGAGTACAGGTACTCCTCACTTAACGACCTACCTGTTTAACGACCATGCGGACTTACGACCAGCGAGAACTGGTCGTAAGTACGAGAACTTTGGTCGTGGAAATGGCAGCGTGGCGTCTCAAGCCAAGGCATGCAGTATCAAGGGGCGGCTCCTCGCTTACCGACCAATTCGCTTAACGACCTAGTCGCAGGAACGGAACTCGGTCGTTAAGTGAGGAGTGCCTGTAGTTATGTTGCTAGTGGCTGACATGGGGAGCAAAGTATCAGTACCTTCACCCAGATGTAGTCCTTCCCTTCACTTCTCCAAATTGAGACCTAGGGAAGATAATTTAGAAATTATAAAATGGGCTATAGAGCCCTTGTCACAAGAGTCCGTGCTATACATACCCCCTGGTGTTAAAGCTTTCAGTTCCATTACTTGTGTTTTATGTCACCAGATTTGCAGCTTATTGAAAATCAGTGGAGACTGTAAAGTAATTTGAACATCTTCAGATAAGGATGGCTGGACTGAGCCAGGAGATGGGTTTCTAGAAGGAGAAAGGGCTTTGCAGTAGAGATACATAGTATGGGGCAGCCATGCCACATAGTTGCGAAGTGCCATGTACCCCATAGGACTCGACATCTGGATGATTGCTCTTGAAAGACTATAGAATATAAATGTTTCTTCCCTGCTCAGTGCAACCATTTCTGTCTGTAGAAAATAAATATATTTTAATTCCAGTGTGTCCCATCCTGTTTCCCATCTTTCTCCTTCAAGCCTATCTCATAAAACCTGTTATGTGCTCTCACCCAAGTTGCATGATTTTGGAAGTGTCTCACAACTGATGATTTTGTGATCAAGCTTGTATTTAATTTACCATCCTTGCTTTATTTTCTAGCGCTGACCTCATTGCCACTGCTTCCCCAACTGTGTGTGGTCCCTTATAGAAATGCAGGATATTTTTTCTTGGTTAACGTCAGTCAATAGAACTCTGCAATATTAATGGCTCGCTTTTCTTTGAACAACGCTTGCCTCTTATCTACATAAATGTTCTCTTTATCTGCCTTCTCATTCTGCCCTGCAGTTGTATAATGGTTTCCTTTTAAAAAAATAATTTCTTGCCTTTTTTCTCATTTTGAATTGCTTCTCATGTGTCTAATAGCCAACAATTGGTCTCTGAAGATGAATACTAAGCTTTATTTTGCACAATGGTTCAGATCCATAACTTGTGTGCATCTAGGGTTGTTGGATGGAAAATTGTAGAAGAGGAAATCTTTAAATGATGTAGGAAGGAACCTGCCATTCCTCAGGGCTCATAAGATATGTTTTGCTACCTTTGTGCCATGGCAAGAAGGACTCCCTGCTCGTTTGCTCCTGCTCAATACATGCCAAATCCTGGGATGGAGGCAATGTGGCCACTCTAGGGTGGTGCTGAGTGCATGCCCAGAGCTGGTCTCAGGCTTTCTGCCTTGGCCAAGCTTGTTGAGGTGTTTTCAAGGCTGCCCTAAAGTGGCTGTATGTGCTCCTTTCTGGGTCTTGGTGTGTAGAACAGAACAGGGTGGGATGTGTCAGAGCAGTAGGGCAAGGTTGCATCTAACATATAGAATTTGACCTCTGATGCCATAAAATACCATTTCAGAAACTATGGGGTACAATGCCTGGGGCAGGGTAGCAAGTGCAAATTCTAGGGCAATCAGCAGTGCCACCCTCCCCCCCTGCTGCTTTGGCCTCTGCCTCTATACTGCTTGTTGCTGGCTGCTGGCAGTGAGGGAAAGCAGCAGTGACTTGGGGAGGTGGGGGAGTGAGAATGTCTGACTTAATACAGTGGGTGATAAACCCACCAGCTTTGGAAACTGCTGCCAATAAAGCTTTAGTTTTACATTTTACCTAATGCAAATGGTTCTCTAAATTGCAAATGGTTCTCTTTTTGTCTATTGAAATATTCTACCATGGGGCACTTAGCTGTCTGATCACTGTTCTTTGTTTTAAATCTGAAGTTGGAGACCAGGTACTTTGTCCATTTTTATTGTACTCTGGCTTTTAGGTGGATAATATTTAAAGGGATGTGTATGATCCATGGCAGTTGCCCTCTTTTTCAATTAATAATGAAGACAGATTTCTGTAAATTAAAAGTAGTAGAGCACCTAGATGGCAAAATTAACCATCTCCTAGAAAATGTGGATCATAACTATTACAACAACAAAAGCTAGCTCAGATATAGACATCAGCAAGATTTTAATGGCCTTCCTCTCATTGTAACGCATGAAATTAGTCTGGAAGAAGACATAATAGAATGAACTGTGTTGGTCTGGAACCCATTTCATTCTGGCAGTATTCAAAGTAAATCTGTTGCAAAACTATATTGGGTGGACTGTGACAAAAAATGTGCAGAGAAGGGAGGATTTCAGTGGACTCAACACCATTATCCAGTGTGAAAGGAACAAAAGAACAAGATAGTTAGCTTGGTTTATCCTACACCTACTGTGTATATTTAAGGACAAAGGAAGGGTAACTATGTGAATTAGAGAAGGCTGCAGCTGCATTCCTGTGTTTTATGAAGAAGGGGCTTGTATTTAAAATGGGTCAGTAGGGATAATAAGTATAGCTTTACCCAAAGCCAAAGGTGCTGTTAGTCTGTTGAAAAAACACATCTGCAGGTAGTTATTTAATTACCTTTGTAATAAGAATCACTGTTTGATAGCCTGCTCTGGGCATGTTCTTTCATGGCATCTGATAAAGTAAGCTCCACCTCACAAAAGCTTATACACTTTGGATTTAGTTAAACTATAAAGGTGCATCTCTACCCTGCCTTCTACCTGTAATCAAAGTTGCCCATGCTTTCCTGATTTTCAATTAATTATAACATTACTAAACTGCTTAGGCTGAAAGTGCCAGGAGTCCACTTCAGGCTGATTTTTCTCCCTCTCCCTCTCTCTCTCTCTTTTAAAGTCCTAGCTAAAATGATTAAGACACTTCTAAGAACAAGATCACTGAAAAAGCATGTTGTTTTGCCTGCAGGACTTTT
Organism: Alligator mississippiensis; assembly: GCF_030867095.1. Taxonomy (NCBI): domain Eukaryota; kingdom Metazoa; phylum Chordata; order Crocodylia; family Alligatoridae; genus Alligator; species Alligator mississippiensis. The sequence goes on from NC_081826.1 coordinate 126,051,545, forward strand.
TCCCCTCTAGTCATATAAACAAAGTCTTCATCTGTGGCTACAGTACCTTCCTATTTTCTGGAGACCCTGCTTGAGATCTTGGATCTGATTTTGCAGAAACAACCATACTCACAACTGTAAGCGATGTCAGCTCAAAATCTAGAGAATCTTTAGTTCTCTGAAAAAAAATGACCTGAATTCCTCAGATTTGGTACCCAAATTAGTTGCCACTTTGGGCAACATTTGGCTTTAATTTTTGTGCCTCGGTTTCTTACGGGGAAAAATTGGAATACTTCCTTGTCTCCTAGGGGCATCACGAAGACAAAGTCATTAAAGAATTTGTAAAGAAATAAAGTAATTTGTAAAGAATTAAGACTTTTATAGAAAAGTCCATGGGGTCTGTATTCAGTGAAGCTGAAGCTGAAGTGCAGTGGGTCCAGGTTTAAACTGCAATAAGAATCCATGCAGCCTTCTGCTTTGGTGTAACTAAATTGATTTAAAATCACATCTCCAGTTAAACAGGTTCAGCTCTGGGAAGGGACAAGTCCTTAGGCTCATCTATCATCTTGCTCTTAGAGCAGCCCTGGTCTTTTATCAGTTTAATGCCAAAGAAGAAACATGAAATGTATATTAGTTCCCAGAGGAACTTTGCACTGTGAATGCAGCAAAATCAATAAAGGAAAATATTGATCGGCAGTAAATCAGCAGCACAGGTTCACAATTGCTTTGCATTTGTGCTCAAAAATGTATGTAGTATAGAGCAGGGATTTTCAACCCCCAGACTGTGGGCCTGACCTGGCCCTCTGATGCAGTGTTCTCCAGCCCACAAGGCTCCCCATAGGTCTATGGGGAGCACCACGGACCATGACCCTGCATGGTATCTTGGGAACACAGGTGGAGGCAGCACAGGCAGAGCCCAATCCTAGTGTGCAGGGTCCAGTCTGGCCCATGAACTGGCCCCAAACCCCTCATCTGGTCTATAGGGTTAAAAGATTGAGTACCACTGCTTTAGAGGTTCAGCTCTTACTGTAATGGTGAAAATCTTAGTGCAGGGCTTCTAGAAGAGGGGTTTCAGGGACTGTCACTGGCATGTTAATGCTTAGGGAAAAGAAGTGTAGTCTAGGGCACTTGACTGGGGCTTGGGAAGCATGGTCAACCCTGCCACTGACCTGTTGTGTGACCTTGCAGATTTACTTCAGTCCAGGTTCTCCAAGGTGTTTAAGCACCTGAATTACCTTTAAAAAAATCTAACCTAACACTTCTCTGTGCTTCTGTGTCCACTCTCAATGTTTGTCTTGCCTGTACTGTAAGATCTTTGGGACAAGGGCTGTCCCTTTTGTCTATCTGGTACTTAGTGCAATAGAGCCCTGATCCTGATTGATGCCACCGTATACAGGGAGCCTTCCCTCTATGTGTGTGTGTGTGTTTGCCTGATATACTTTGCAAAGCACTTTGAGGTCTAGGCACAAAAAGCACTGTGCCAGTGTTAATTACTGCATCAAACCTATCTAATGGGAGATGGTAAAGGGGGATTGTAGAGCTGTTTGAAATGCTTTGCATTTTCAGAACTTTGCTGCTTTCTGATCAGCAATTGTGCATTGTGGGTTGTAAGGACTGGATCATCTCCAGACCAGATTAAGGTGTGGGGAACCATGAACAGTTCATTTAAAAAGAGAACATTGCTCCTTAAAATGTTAACATACTAGCATGCAAGTACAATGCATGTGTCAGCCCCACATTCTGCCCCACAATGGAGGGGAGAGAAGGTGCTCTAGGGAGCACCATGCAGTTGCCTTTTGTCTTCATGACACATGGCATTTGATGCAAAGCACCCATCTGCTATGTTAAAATTTGGGGTTCGCTTGGTTTGCTGGGTTGTGGCCATCTGCAGATTGGACAATGTGGTACAGATCGTGGTGTCTGTACTAATGAGGAGGTGGTGAAAGCAGTACTATACACCACACCATGGATGGTGGCTGCCAGTGCTGACCTATTTCATCCTGTGCTGGCTGCTGTGAAGAACTATACCAAGGAAATAGTGTGCAGTGCACACGAAGATTTCTTTTCCAATAAAGTCCAAGAGATGCATCTCAAGCAGGTCCAAGGAGGTGATCATCCCCCTTTATGTGACACTGGCCAGGCTGCAGTTGGAGTACTGCATCCAGTTTTGGGTGCCACACTTCAGGAGAAATGTGGACAACATGGAGAGGGTTCAGAGGAGGGCCACCTGCATGATCAGGGGTCAGCAGGGCAGGCCCTACGAGGAAAGGCTACGAGACCTGAACCTGTTCAGCCTCCACAAGAGAAGGCTGAGGGGGGATCTAGTGGCCATTTACAAACTAGTCAGGGGGGGACCAGCAGGCATTGGGGGAGTCCCTGTTTCCCTAAACTACCAGGAGTGACAAGAAATAACTGTCACAAGCTGACAGAGGGTAGATTCAGACTAGACATCAGGAGGCGCTACTTCACTGTCAGGGCAGCTAGGATCTGGAACCAACTTCCAAGAGAAGTTGTGCTGGCTCCTACCCTGGGGGGTCTTTAAAAGGAGGCTGGATGAATACCTGGCCAGGGTCATTTGACCCCAGTGCTCTTTCTTGTCATGGCAGAGGGTCGGACTTGATGATCTGCTCAGGTCCCTTCTGACCCTACCAACTATGAAACTATGAAACGTTGCATATTCTTGAGCCCCACCTACTGCCATATTATGCAAGCTAAGTATTAACAACTATCGGAGGCTCCTAGAAATGCTAGTTCTTGTACTAGATGTATTCAGCGCTGCTCCTTCAGTGCCCTTGCATAGTTAAGGCCACATTCTTTACTTGGTAGCCTGGAAGGGCTTCCTTGTTAGAGTTTATCGGTATTATTTGCTTCCTTTCTACCAAAGTAGCACCTAGGTAGTTTGAAATGGTCCCTCCACCTGCTGTGTAGATAGGCCCTTCTATTTTTGTTAACAACGGTTGGATTATTTATCCAACCAGTCATAGGACCTGTTACAGTCACTTCAGGCTTGTTAAATAAGTATGTTCCAGCTTCAATATATTTCAGCTGTTTGTTAGATTTTATCCTCTTCTTTTATTAAGAATAGTTTAGCCAAAAAATCCTGTGTATAGTACACTCAAATGGCCCTGCTTAAACACAGCACAAGGATAGTGATCTTGGTCTCTGGTTCATTCACTCACCTATACAAGGGATCCACGTGCAGAAGTCGAGGAAAGGTTCCTGCTGACGATGCAGTAACTCAGCCTCTTTCCTAACCAGGAAAGTAACTGAACTCAGTTTGGCATCAGTGCAAGTGGGCCATGCTCATGAAGGAAACTGATCTCAAGGGCCAGCAGACAAGCTTATGCAAAGCTTTTGTGAGTGTGTGTAGTATCATCACTGGGATACCCTTGAGCCAGCCTCGCACTAAAGGAACACTTCCAAAAAATATCTGATTTGATGGCTCACACAAGAACATGAATAAAAGGTGTCTTACCGTGGTGCTTTTCCTTGCTGAAGAGGAAGGCGAGAAAGAGAGAGAATGTTAAAAATGTAACGGCTGCATTTATAAATGTGTGGAAATTTATGAATCTCAAGCTAGATGATTTGGTTAATAAAACCAGATAATAGAGTATTAAGCAGTCAGTAAGGACTCCATATTCAGAGAGCCAAAGCATTTTTTCACCTCTAAACGGGACACCGAATGTTTTAAGTGTAGACAGTGGTTTGTTGCATCCTAGATTTAAATTGCAGGTCTGAGTGCTTGGATTTTCTGAAAACCAGGACATCTGTACAGGTGTTTGTATTTAGACTGAGGTGTCTGACTTAGGTTTCCATTTTTCAAAAGTGTTATGTGAAATGGAGTTTCTTTTCCTACTGGATTCCCAGAGAGCTGTGTAGTCATAAGGTCTTATTCTACTTCCACTGAAGGCAACAGCAAAACTCCTGTTGACTTTGGGAGATGCAAGTTGGCCTATCATTGGTACAGACCTTTCTATGTAGATATTAGGAGGCTGAGTGCATCTGGAATAGCTAGGTATTGTACCTCCTTGTCTTGACATGACAAGAGGTTTGATTTAACTTTCGTAGCACATGTGGCATTTGGTGCTAAAAATTTGTCCAATTTTTTTCCCCCTTGTGACATTAAATAAATTGGTGTAATCATTGGCATTTATAACTTCTGCATGATAAAGCTGAAAGTGGAAAAGACAAGCAAAGGAGTATGTTCAATATGTGTTTAACCAACCTCTGTAGATACTTGGATATGGAGACGTGCATAGCACATGCATGGTACAATGTTAGTTGCCCAATTGAGTAGGGAAACAGAAACAATTGGTGACAAATAGGGGGGACAAGGCTGAACTCCTCAACGAGTTCTTTGCCTCAGTGTTCCTAAGCAAGGGGCATGACAAGTCTCTCACTGGGGTTGTAGAGAGGCAGCAGCAAGGCGCCAGACTTCCATGCGTAGATCCTGAGGTGGTGCAGAGTCACTTGGAAGAACTGGATGCCTTTAAGTCGGCAGGCCCGGATGAGCTCCATCCGAGGGTGCTGAAGGCACTGGCCGACGTCATTGCAGAGCCACTGGCGGGAATATTCGAATGCTCGTGGCGCACGGGCCAAGTCCCGGAGGACTGGAAAAGGGCTAACGTGGTCCCCATTTTCAAAAAGGGGAGGAAGGAGGACCCGGGCAACTATAGGCCGGTCAGTCTCACCTCCATCCTTGGTAAAGTATTTGAAAAAATTATCAAGGCTCACATTTGTGAGAGCCCGGCAGGACAAATTATGCTGAGGGGAAACCAGCATGGGTTTGTGGTGGGCAAATCGTGCCTGACCAACCTAGTCTCTTTCTATGACCAGGTTACGAAACAGCTGGACACAGGAGGAGGGGTGGATGTCGTATACTTAGACTTCAGGAAGGCCTTCGATACGGTATTCCACCCCATACTGGTGAACAAGTTAAGAGGCTGTGATGTGGATGACTGCACGGTCCGGTGGGTGGCGAATTGGCTAGAGGGTCGCACCCAAAGAGTCGTGGTAGATGGGTCGGTCTCGACCTGGAAGGGTGTGGACAGTGGGGTCCCGCAGGGTTCGGTCCTTGGACCGATACTCTTTAATGTCTTCATCAGCGACTTGGACGTGGGAGTGAAATGTACTCTGTCCAAGTTTGCAGATGACACAAAGCTATGGGGAGAAGTGGACACGCCGGAGGGCAGGGAACAGCTGCAGGCAGACCTGGATAGGTTGGACAAGTGGGCAGAAAACAACAGGATGCAGTTCAACAAGGAGAAATGCAAAGTGCTGCACCTAGGGAGGAAAAATGTCCAGCACACCTACAGCCTAGGGAATGACCTGCTGGGTGGCACAGAGGTGGAAAGGGATCTTGGAGTCCTAGTGGACTCCAAGATGAACATGAGCCGGCAGCGTGACGAAGCCATCAGAAAAGCCAATGGCACTTTATCGTGCATCAGCAGATGCATGACAAATAGGTCCAGGGAGGTGATACTTCCCCTCTATAGGGCGTTGGTCAGACCACAGTTGGAGTACTGCGTGCAATTCTGGGCACCACACTTCAAGAAGGATGCGGATAACCTGGAGAGGGTACAGCGAAGGGCAACTCGTATGGTCAAGGGCCTGCAGACCAAGCCCTACGAGGAGAGACTAGAGAAACTGGACCTTTTCAGCCTCCGCAAGAGAAGGTTGAGAGGCGACCTTGTAGCTGCCTATAAGTTCATCACGGGGGCACAGAAGGGAATTGGTGAGGATTTATTCACCAAGGCACCCCCGGGGGTTACAAGAAAAAATGGCCACAAGCTAGTAGAGAGCAGATTTAGACTGGACATAAGGAAGAACTTCTTCACAGTTAGAGTGGCCAGGGTCTGGAACGGGCTCCCAAGGGAGGTGGTGCTCTCCCCTACCCTGGGGGTCTTCAAGAGGAGGTTAGACGAGTATCTAGCTGGGGTCATCTAGACCCAGCACTCTTTCCTGCTTATGCAGGGGGTCGGACTTGATGATCTATTGAGGTCCCTTCCGACCCTAACATCTATGAATCTATGGAAAGCGGGGAAGATACCAAATAATGTCCTGCAACTGAGTGTTGGACTCTCAGAGGATCCCATATTGGATATCAAGTGTAATGTTGGCTAATTGAAGTTGGGATAATAGAGCGTGCTGTGCATAGTGCCTACATCTGTACAAAAGGGGAAAATGACTCTTCTTTCTGCCTAAGATGACAGCTTGTTCTTCACAGCAAGTGTTGTAGTAGCTTTTCACAAATCAAGCAACAAAGATCATGCATTGATTAAGTGCAGCATGGTATCTGAGACACATTGTAGCTTGTACTTTTCCATTTCTGGCTGCTAATAGTATTTAATGGAGGTCCTGTTTCTAGGCTGAAAAGAATAGCGAAGCAACTTTGCAACCCCTTTGCAAGTGTAGCAGAAGCCAATGTCTTTCATTTGCTCTCCACCTATGTTCTCTTTCGGCTTGGCCAAAGTTAGTCATTCTGTTTAATGTGGCTTTCCCAGAAGGTGTTCTGTGCTTCATCTCCATGGTGCAGCTGAAGAGTGCAATAGGTGCTCTGTGTCCTGGGCAATGAGGTTCACTACTTCCATGAAGTGAGCTCAAACATGCTTTAATGAGAGAGATGTCTGACTAGTCCCAACACCACGCTTTTGCTGCACCATGAGAGTGCCTCACCTTGCCTTTGGGACATCTCATTTAGAAGTTCTGCAAGGGATAAACTGCGAAAAGAATGGGTTCCAAGTCAGGACTTCCCAAAATAGGGAGCATCTTGGCCTCCACATGATATTCTTTCCTCTTTACCTCTGACCAGCATCTTTTGTCAGTTGTCAGAAGTTTGTTTTTGGAGGGAGCTGCCATCCTCTGTGACATCGTCTATGGGACTCTTTAGGATGACGTACACTCAGCACCAGAGCTCTCGTTTCCATTGGGAACTTCAGACTAGAAGGGTTAGAAATGGGTTTTTTTAACCTTGCACAGGATCCCAATGTCCCCATGTTGCATGGGATTATCAGCAGGTGCAACATGGTGGCTACATAAAGCGTGAACAGCCTTGCTGCACTTGAGAATAAATAAATTGCTCAGAACAACATTAGTTGAACCAGTTAATGCTATGGTTTTCCAAAAAGGAACAAAAAAAAATTCAGGGGAACAGCTGACTAGTGGCCACTGTCTACTCCAGGTGACACTGAAATTCCTCGTTTTTGCCAATGCTTTGGGGGGAGCCCTGCAATAGTGTTAACCAGGAAGGGCCGTTCAGATAGGTTTGGAAGCTTCTATAATCCTTCTTCACAATTCCAATAAAGGATTTAAATAATGCCTTACAGAGAAGGCTGGCGATCTCCAAGATAAGGGGAAAATTGTCTGTTGATTTTGACAGTGCAGGGTGCTGTTAAAGTGATCAGTTGTCCTGGTTTCATTGGGGATCTGAGTTGTTCATATGTCTTGGCATCCCAAGAACATTTTATAAAGACAGTATAGCTTTATAATGATTGATAAGTATAGCAGCACTGGTCCTGAGCAGTGGCTGTGGCTCCTACTACTGGCCAAACTAATCCTGCCCCTCACTCCAGCTGTTCAAAGTACCTGCTTTTGACATGTTGCCTGCCAGACTTTCATGTAACCATTATAACACATAGGGAGGCTGCCCCAGAGACTTGGAAAGATCCTGGCAGCGCTACCCATAGACCAGGGGTGGGCAATTATTTTGGGCGGAGGGCTGCTTACACAGTTTTGGCAGGCTGTCAAGGGTCACATGGGTAGCCCTGCCCCTTGCCTGGTGCCCCGTCCCCTGGTCACCATCTTGGGACCAGTGTCCCAATGTCTTGGGACCAATGTCCCAGGGCCAGCACTGGTGGGGCCCAAAGTGGGGCACAGGCTGGCAGGGGTCTGTGGAGCCAGGCTGGGCTGCACCAGCAGGGAGAGGAGGGAGCTGGCCCAGCTCCATAGAGCCCCTGCCGGCTGGGACCCTGCGCTCCTGCCACCTTGCTCTGGGCCCCACCAGCACTGGCCCCGGGACACCAGTGTGGGCCCCATGCTCCCACTGGCTCCAGCACCTGCTCACTCCCAGTGCCCCCCAGCCCTATGGTACAGGTGAGGGGAGCAGACAGCCCCGACCCCCTGCTCCCTGGCAGGGAAGAAACTGGTGCTGAGCGTGGGGAAAAGTGGCCCTTTGCCCACCCCATGGCCGGCGCTCCCTGCTGCAGGCGCTTGCAGTCCATGCAGGGCTGTCTGAAGCAGGCACAGGCAGCCCCACGCAGGCTGCAAGTGGCTGCAAGCGGGGCACTGGCCACAGGGTGAGCAAGGGGCTGCTTTTACCCACACTCAGCACCAGCTTGTAACCTGGCCCTGCTGCCAGCCTGGGCCCCACGCCTGCCCCAGGCTCGTCCATCAGGGCTGCGCATGGTGATGGCAGCTGCAGGTGCCCCGCCCCCACTTGCTGTGCTGGGCAGTGTTTGCTGCTGCTGCCCACCTGGAGCTCGTGCACTGGGCAGCCCACAGGCAGCAGTGGCAAATGCTGCCTGGCGACCAGGGCAAGGCCCCAGCTGCCGTCGCCACACACAGCCCTGAAGGGTGAGCCCAGAGCTGGCATGGGGCCCAGGCTGGCTGCAGGGCTGGGTTACAAGGTGGTGCTGAGGACAGGGGGAGAAAAGCAGCCCCTTGCCTGCCCCGTGCCCGATGCCCTGCACTGAGGCTGCTTGTAGCCTGTGTGGGGCTGCCTGTGCCTGCTCAGGACAGCCCCACATGGCTTGCGAGCAGCTGCAGCGTGAGGCACTGGCCACGGGGCAGGCGAGGGGCTGCTTTTCACCCCCTGCACTCAGCTTTTCCCTGGGCCGCTTTTCCCCAGGCTCCTTCCCTGCCTGGGGTCCTCCCCTGCCCTCTCCTCCTTCCCCCTTACCTGCAGTTCTGGCACGGGGCAACCATGTGGTCACAGGCCAGAAGCCCCTCCTGGGGCTTCTAGCTGGGGGGGGCGGGGTCAGGTGGGCCCTGCTGTTGTGGGAGCCTGCCAGGCTTCCCCTGGGTCCTACTGCCCTTGGTTCCTGTCATTTTTTTACAGAAACCAAGGGCAGATAAATATTAAATTTTGTAAATTCTTTAGGGGCCCCATGGGCTGAATAGAATGGCCTTGCAGGCTGAATCTGGCCCGTGGGCCATATTTTGCCCACCCCTGCCATATATTCATTTCACTTACTTTACCACACCTTCAGACCTCCTTGTCACCAGACCCTCAATCCTCTGAAGAAATTACTTGTTGTTTCACCCTACCTGTGCCCTGCTGGCACTGAACTTGATTTCTTGGCATTGATCCTGGCCCTACAGGCTCTAATTACCTTAGGGCACTAGTTGTGGCCCCTGTTACATAAGCTTTTCAAACCTATAAAATATTTGGCATAGCAATATCTTTTCAACAAACAGAATCTCTTCTCTGTCTTTACTCAGAAGAGACAGACCAGGAAAAGGAATTAGTAATATGATGGTCTGTACTTAAAATTTTAAGTTCTAAGTCAACTGACTGGCTGCATTAGCAAAGCTGTCCTTTTCCACCAAGTGGGAGTAAATGACACTTGTTCAGTGTTTCATGGTGTACTTTTAAGTTACTGGAGGGAAAAAAAACTACTTGTTTTGTTTTACTTTTCAAAACCTGAGCAAAGAATTTTTACTAGTAACTTTTGGTTGAGAGTGTCTGTATTTCATTTGTTTGAATATATCTAGCTTCTTTCTGTTTGCACCTCTCTGCACTGGGTCAGCTTAATGGTGGTGGGAACTAGCCTTTGAAATTCACTCCAAAGGTGTCTTCGCCAATCTAGTGTTCCGGCAGCAATAGTGACCGGGAGGAGCAGTCCTGTAATAAGTTGGCACCGAAGTATGTATGTGTATAGCAATTTAGGATAGATATGTCTATACTGTGGCAGCAGCAGTAGGTCCTGGCTGAGCCATTTTGGAGTACCCCCACCCTTCCCATGCACGCACATACCTGCTCGTGTTTACTGCCTCCAAACCCAGGAGCATGCTAGTAAGGCCACTCTAAAATGTCTTCTTGGGCCTCTCTCAAAGCCTTTGTCTCTGACATACTAGAGTGATCCCAAAGCAGCCTCCACAGCATATTTCTGGGTTTGGAGTATGCAAGTGGAAATGGATAGTTGGAGTGTGGTTGAGATTGTCTTGGTCAGGACACACTGGGACACACATCTACATGTGTGCTTTACTGCAGAGTTGATTAATTAGCTCTGCAGTAGAGCGTCTACATGTGCACTGGTATTAGGGCACAGTAAATTAATTAACTCCTCTGTAGGATAGCATTATCAGGGATTGTACTATTCTACGATGGAGTAATTATGTGTCCTGAAAAGCACATGTAGATGGGCTGACTGGGGCGCAAGGGTACTACAGTGTGGGGGCTGCCTGTCACCTAGCCCTGCACATTAGAATCCCTGTGCCCCAGCCAACCTCTCCACTGCCCAATGCTGACACCCAGAACCTAAGGCTGATCCCCTGGGTCCCTTGCCAGCCCAGGGCTGCTCTGTCCCTGGTCAAACTGCTGCCATCCTGGACACACATACAGATGCTGTGCCTGGGAGCAGCTGAGTCTGGTGCAAACTGCATCCAAGTTTATCACGTTGCCTTAACGGCATGTGTAGATGCACCCACTGCCACCTCGGTAGACACATACCTTTAGAGAAATCTACCCTCAGGAAGCACTCATTTGGGAGAGTACAGTATATGTGGAGGAAGGAGTGAAGTTTGAATGTGGCACTAACAGCACACTTTCTCTTTATGCTTGAACATTTGATTTGGTGATAAAAGGAAAGATGCCTCTGGTCTACTGTGGTGATAGGAGGGAACAAAATAAAGTGTGCATGTGTGTTCCTAATCTGTATAGTTATACATGTTTAACCAGACGGTGAAAGCTAATGTAAATCACTACTAAAACACTGGATGCTGCTCCCCAGCTGGGCTCCTCTAGTAGGGCATAAAGAAAGGAGCAAAGAGCAGTCTGACAATGTTCACAGCTCACAACACATATATCACATGTAGCTTGTGCATGTGCAAGGTTATTGTTGTGATAAATTGACTTAAAATCTACAACAGATTTATGTATCCAAGTCACAGAGCCACTATGGCACTTCAAAGCTAATGGGAAATTTTTGTCAGCTGGTTAGTCATTTGTTGCTGCAGTTTTTACCTTCTCTACAAGCACTTTCTAGACTTATTACAAGTAATTTGCAAGCGCTGGCATCCCACTTTCACACCACGCTCATTTTAATTTCCTTCAAACAATAAATCTTGCCAGCATGAAAAGAAACCCGCTTCTTTTTGGAACGTTGTGCTATTATTCAGTTCTGTCATGCTAGCTGTGCTTGCGTAAGAGTCCCATAAATGTTTAACTCCATTGATACTTATGTCTTTACGTTTTTTAAAAACCTCTTTGTTTGACAGTGATAAATATTTCCTTATGTTTTCTTTTTTAACTGTTAATTCAATACATTTGAGTTGTGTTTGCCTAGTGGCACCATAACTATATGTTTCAGAGCTGCTCTAAGATATTTCAATGAAAGATTTTCCTTTACCATATCATGATTTTAATATTATAAAACACAGTGTATTGACACAAGGAATGTTTCAGAGCTGAGATGGACACTGGGAAATTTTAGGAAAACAGACTAGCTCTCCTGCACCTGTCATTATATTCCAGTATGGTAAGTTCTCACACAAGCTCCTGTAAGATATGTCTTTACCCAATTGATTGTCTAAAGACTTAAAACAAAAAACAACTGCTCCAGTACACACACAACATAGGGCTCTGTGCATATACAAGGATTTGTCCATATCAATCTGTTTGCAGGACTGGGATGTACGTGAGCTCAACTTCCTATGTTTAAAGTAGTAGTTGAATATTGAGGAATTCTTTAACCTAAATACCTGGTTCAGTGGTATCCTACTAGTGTTTTAAGAGCTTCCTTTTTCCTTGGCAGCAAATTTCCTTCCCCCTGCCCCCGCCCCAGTAAAGCATCCCTCATCTTGCTGATCTACCTTCAAGTACCAGGCCTGAAGACAGTCCTTATCTAGTATCGTAAGAGGGAAAGATGGAGAATCAGACTTCTATGACAAGCTGAGGGAAAGCACTGGAGTAAGAAATTTAGCCAAAACTGAATAAATTACTTTTGGCAGGAAAGTGGCATGATTGTCAACTGTCAATAAATTTACTGTCAGTAAAATCTAGGCTAAAATGGCTATCAGTAAAGTCTGTAAAAATGCTTTAGCCATAAATAAAAATGCTAAGCAGCTTCATCATGACTGAAATTCTGACAAGGCATAGCGGTGCCCTGGTGTCTGAACAAGAAGCACTCTCTCAGCCATTTGCTGCTGCCTCTCCATCTGGCTGCCTGTAAAACTGCTTGATTGCAGGTAGGTTTCTTTAGGTGTCTGTACTAGGATTGGGAGAGCAGGGCTAGTAGGGGTAAAGCTGGGGGAGTGGCCTGGGGGAGACAGCACAGTTCAGTGTGTAGTCAGGGGCATCAAGGTGTGAGCTGAGTTGGGAGGGCCTGGCAGGGGTGGGGAAGGGTGCAGCAGTGTAAAATCATCACTGTAGTCAAGCAGGGCTGTCAACCTAAGAAAATATTTCTTTTACTGTAGTTTTTTTTTATTGACAACCAAACTTTTCTTGTTACTTTTTTCCAAACATTGACTTGAAACCCCTAATTTTGAACCCAGTCCTTCTAACTGAGGCCTGGCAGCAAGGCAGGGTCTGGCAGAAGGCCTGCATTTATATTATTCAACACATATATCAGTAAACATGGGTTTCAGTAAAAAAAAAAGTTTGGCTGTGAGTAAAAAGCTTGCGACTGTCAGTAAAAAAAAATAATCTTGGGTTGGCAACTCTGGAAAAGGGGTCTGGATAGGATTATCTACTTTACAAATTCTAACAGCTTCTAGTGAGGCAAAATAAGATCCCGACTAGCACAAAGGTGAATTCAAGATGCATTTTGGGTGTATTGGGCCAGAGTCCTATTTTTCTGCGCCTGCTTGCTGAAAACTAGGCCTGATCCCAGGTTTAAGTTCAGTGAGATCCAGATATCAGAGGTGTAATAGCTGTTGTTCGGAACCAGTTTTGATTAACTAGCAAAAAAATCTTCATTTTAGTTTTTTTTTTAAATCAATGCTATTTCAGATGGATAACCAGGCCGAGGGGTAAAGGAGTAACAGCAGAGAACATGAAAAACATCAGGAGTGCCTGGCCTTACTGGGTTTAAGAGGGAACACACCATCCAGGAAGTGGAAGAATAGACCTAAACAAAGACTCTGTAGCTAGCCCTGCAGGAGAGGTGTGGCAGCAATTTCAATTCTGAGCTGCTCTTGACCAAGTACTGGGAGTGGAGGGCACAAAGGGGAAGTGCGTGTGTGGAATTCTGGACCATGTAGTATGTGGTGTTCATCTGGCTCTGTTGGGAGATGGGCCTATTTGCCCATCTAGCTCATTTTCCCAGCAGCATAAGATTGTTCTTCAGCATGTTCTCTCATGTTTTCTTATGTTCTAAAGCAATGTTGCTTAGGAGGATTATTATGGCTTAGCTGATTTCACCATTGGGAAGTATTGGCCCCTCATATATGGTGTCCATATAATTGAAGTGTGATTAGGGAAAGAGGAAATGCACAGATTCTTTTCTTTTTTTTTTAAAGACCTTTATAATCAGCCATGTAAATCTTTAGTGAATTTGCCAAAAAAACATTATTTCTGTGACTTCCATCTGCACAAACCCATATGAAAATTAGCTTTGGGAAAGGCCAGCTATGGGTTTTATTTCCACATCATTCGATGCCTCTTTTAAAAAGTGTGTACTTGTGAAAGGCTATTAAAATCAGTTTTATAGTTTGGGAAATGTTGCAAAATGGGAAAGGTACAACAGCTGTAAAGTCTTGCCTACATGGGGATACTCAGGAGGGTTAAGAGCAATTGACTAAAAGTGAGAGATGAAAGCACATTTTACACCAGAGATCTTAAGTTAAATTGCCTTAGTTCATTCCAACTTACCAGTATTTTTCAAATGCTGAACATTCCCTTTTTTGGATTTTATGTTCTACCATGGTATTCCTTGGGCATATACTTTTCTCTCTTTTAAGTATGTATTTAACAATAAACATAATAATTTGACCTTCTAAAAGCAAAGAGAGATACACAAAGAAATTGAACACCCAAGGAATGATGATAAATTGTGGATGAGGGAGTGTATAGATTAAAAGAGAAAACAAATGGCTTTGTAGGCTGTAGCATGCAGTTTCTAGTTAAGAAAAAAAAAAGGAAGGAAAAAAATCAAGAGGATGAAAGGAGCGAAGCAGGAGGCAAATGCATTATCCATTCTTGTCAGAAAGAGTCCATGTTGTGTTGCTAGCTGCAACAAAAAGAAATCTATGAACACAAAAATATTAAAAGTTCTATAAGGCAATGTTCTAAAAACGTTACATGAAATAATTAATGATAAACATATCAAGGGACGGATGCTTCTGAGGTTTTTTTCAGTTTTGTTTCCATAAATGCTCACCATGGTGAGAAGAGAGGGGAAAAGGAACACTTACAGCTCTGGATGGCAGGAATTTTTAGCTGTTGAGTCTTCAAAAGGTCAGCCAAATGTTCTCTGTTCTCCTCTTGTTGCTCAGATGCAGAAATCTTTGAGTCAAGAAAACCCCTGGGCTTGTCAAAAGCAGGGAAAATAGATTAGCCACATAAAATAACCTGCAATTTTGTAGGATAAGACACTGCCAACAGCTCTTGATCCAGCATCTGAAAATTCAGGTCTTGGCTTAATCAAACATGCCTACTGAGCTGAGTGGTTTGAGACACAGCTGAGAATATGTAGTGAGGGGTCCTTAAGTAGAGAGCCATTTTTTCTTCTGTGCGTTATTAGACAAACGTTCTTCTTTTTTGCCAAAAAAAAAGAAACAAACAAGTAGGTAGAAGAGAGCAAGGGACTGACTGACCATTTTCAAAGTTCACTTCAAATATCTGTAGATTTGTGTGGACTTCCTTATGCCCTTTCCATGTAGGTCTTAACTATGATGGTGGTGTGAATAATAAAGCCTTAGACCCCTAGCATTTAGGGTGGGCCTGAACTTCCCCTGCCTAGCTGCACTCTCACTGATGCACTCCAGACCTGGAACTTTGTTGGTGAAGTTGTTCCAGGTTTGTTCCCAGCCACTGACCGGAACCAATGGCTTGAGAGCACCTCAGAGGCATGCCCTGAAGCAACTTAATTGACTAGCTTCTGGATTTGGAGCCCACCTATGGATACAAAATAGGTACGCTCACCTCAGTTTGGCTGAGATATAATTCTGCCATGCTGCAAACACGCCTGTGTTGTCTACTGCAGTACAGTGTAAGAGATGCTAACAGGAGTTGTAAATGACTTTGGTCAGGTCCTGGAATCAACTTAGCTGCAGTAGCACAGAGCTGAGTGCAGGCTAATGTGCCCTGTTGAGAAGGGACATGCCCTGTTTCCAAGTAACACTATCACATATAAATTCATCTCATTAGAATGCTGCTCCGCTCCCTCATATTTAACCTTTTTTTAAGTTTTTGCTGGTGGTATGACCATGGAAGCTGCAAATCACCACACCAATAGATAATACAACCAAAGTAGTGATCACTGACGCAACAGCTAATGCAGTAGGTCATATCCCTAGAAACATCCATTCCATGTTTGCACTGCCACCTTATTTTCTTTATTCCAGTGTTATGCCTGGATAGTATGTTCACTGTTTCTAACTAACACCTCGATACTAATTCATCTTCTGAAAATATTGCTACTTTTCCCCATCAGCTAGGTAGCCAATCTATTAGCTGTGGTTTTCCTGGGGTTAATGAATTCTTGTATTTTATGGCATGGCTCATCCTTTCTACATCTTGGCATAGCACTCAGCACAACAGGGTGTTGTCCTTTGTTGTAGTCTCTGGGAGCTATTCCACTGAAAATGAACTAACAATAATTAATGATTATTTATAAGATATTTTACTGGCATGGGTAGATTACAATTTTGAAAAGTAGTGTACAAGTTGTGTGGTGGATCCTCAATAACACAATACATTTTTCTTCAGTAAAAAACCCCCACAAAAACCAAAACAAACAAAGAAAAACTTTAGTATGGTAGGGGCCTAGGGCTATACTATTCAGTCTAAGATCAAAACCAAACCAAACATAACTTTATTGGAATATGCATTCATTCATTATATATATAAACCCCCCCCCCCCCACAAAAACTAGGCAAATAATGAAAAGATGCTATTCCACTAGTCCTGCAGTTATTAGAATTAAATGTATGTCTCTTATCTGGATTCATAAAACAAGATCTACACCCAAGTTAATATTCAACCTAGCCAATCTATTGCCAGGCTCATCACTCACTGCTGAATGCAGCCAATTTTTAATTCTGGAGAGCAGAAAACTTCTTTCCACCACAGCTGTGGGTACAGAAAGTGCGCACAGAATCTGGAGTAAAATATGTATATTTGGATGCCACTTTTTGTCACAATCTGATGTATTATCAATGGCTGTACTCGGCCCTTCCCTTTTTCCATGCCCTCCAACTTCTTCCACATTTGAAATTCTGCACAAACTACATTCCAGATACCTGATAAGTTTGGTGTCAGACATCTCTCTAAAGTATGGCATTTTTTTAGATGGATACTGGCTTAAAAAACAAGGTATTAAGAACAACTGACTCAATCTGATTCAGCGTTGCCATATGATAGAAATCTCTGTATCCATTCTTGAATCGTAATATTAAAAATGGGATATAGGTATTAATTCAAAAGTAGTCCTTACTGCCACAAAAGATATTGCAACTGTGTTGTTGCCATGCTATAAGTCAAGGTAATTTTACCTCAATGTCTTTTTTGTTGCAACTGAGCGTTTATGATATATTTCTGTAAATTCATCCTTGGAGTTTGACCTTTTATCTTCAAACATCCTAACTGCTACTTTCACTTAGTTATAATATTGCACAATGTCAGCATTAACCTTCTGAAGTTCCTTGGACAGGGGAAGAGTCATTCTTAATAGTGACTCAGCTGTCAAGTTGATAATAAACTCAAAATTGCATTTGTTTTTTGTAGCGCAAATGTGATTTATCTCTAATAGTTTTGTTGTGATCAGTTTGTATTGCTTCCAGCTACCTTCAGATTTACCCTTATTATCACAGGTGTAGCAAGCTCCTGCAGTGTCTTGGGCAGAGTGGTGACCACTGGGAACCTAGGGATGTGGGGAGCAAAGTCTTACCTTCCCCAGTGCTCTCCCACTTTCTGGCTGTAGTAGCATTTTGAGCACCAAGTAAAATATGGCCTAAAGTATAGCACAGCTAGCGCCAAAAAAGCAGACTACAGGGGTGTGAAATTGGACAAGAATTACCAATACCAGGAGTAGCTAATACAGAAAAATTGCAGACGAAAGGATAGCTTGATTAGTGAAAATCAAGGCCATTAAAAAGGAGAGGGTCCTTAACACCTGTAGAGTGAAGAGAAATTAGCAGAAATCAAGAAGATTATAATAAACCATGCAATCAATTGTCTCCCTCAGTGCCTCCCAAATACAAATGCTGCTGCTGGGCAATTGGTTTTAAACTTTGGCTGGAGCAAGAATTAAAGGGGTGTGCAACTGTACCTCTGCATCCACCCTGAATCTGTCCCTGCCTCTTGGTGGGCAGAGAGAGCTCCCATTTTGGTGGGCCAAGTTGCAGCAGTTCCTGCAGAGGGTAGAGGAAAGATGTGAGTGCCTATCCTGTTCTCTTTGTTAAGGCCTTCTCAACACTATATACTTTGGCCAACAGAACTATGAGCATGTCCACAGTCAAAACTGCTCTTTGGCACAGAGCCCCTTTTTTTCTGCCTGCAGAGTAATTCCACTGTCTGAAAGCATGCACAGGTACCCCTGTGCCTTCTGTTCCTGCTGTGGTGCTCTCACCAGCCAATGCCTTCCCAGAGGTTGCCTTGTACCCTGCTGCCACAGTAGATGAAGTGGAGCCATGTGAATCTGACAGAAAGTCATGTGTTGTTGCCAGAGCTGCCAGAAGTACATATGCCGTAGCAATTTCCTTCAGAGACAGTTGTCTTCTAGTAGAAATGTTACCAGCAGACCACCCTACCATCCCCACCTCTAAAACCCTGTGTAGAGAAGGCCTAAAGCCTGAGGTTAGACAATGGATTTGTATAGGATGACTTGGATAGGGATGATCCTGCTTCAGGCAGGCGATTGGGCTAGATGACCTATAAAGTTCCCTTCCAGTCCTACTGCTCTATGATTCTATGACTTTCCTTAAGTGAAGGAATTGAGTGTATCGGGTCTACAGCAATCTGTTTGGGGAAAACTCCTTGCTATATAAAATAAAATTAATCACTGGTAGGCTAGACATTGGCTCTCAAAATGCATTAACAAACCTGCACGTGCCCCATAATATGTCTGCCTTTTAGAATGTTCTTCTGGGGCTCAGCCTGTGTAGACTTTGTTCATGAACTCCAGCAGAAGTTGAGCCAGGATTGACAGCCAAAAGTACTTAAAATCGGATCATAAATCAGACCCTGAAGCAGTGGTTCTCAACCTTTTTAGACTTGAGGCACCCTTTGGAAAATGCCAGCTCTCAGTTTTCATGCCTTTTTTTACTACAGAAGAATAATAGAGATTCTTCTGTTGCAAAGAACTCAGACCACAGCAAATCAGAATGGTTTGAAAACTATGGATTCCTATTTGAAATCTCTGGGTTTATCTAGAAAACAGTTTGCATGTCTAATGGTGCTAACATTGCATGTAACCCTGTTCCACCCTTGAAAGGATCTCAAGGCATCTCTGAGTGCTGTGGTACCCCAGTTAAGAATCACCGCTCTAAAGGCACATGAGATTAGCTGAAAAATCCAGGGATCTTTAGGGAAGAAAATTGTGGTCCTCCTCCTTTGCCTTGTATTCTTTGAGCTTTTGTGGGCCATGATCATGTTTTCAGGCTTTTCCTTATCAGTAAGAAGGCAAAAAACATGCTTTTAAAAAACAGAAGAAAGGAAAAAGAGGGAAAAGAAAAGTAGAGCTGTCACCTAATCACAGGACTCCAGAGGCTAAACTGTTAGGAACAAAATAAGAATAACTCTTGTAAGATTAATGATAAACTAGGAAGAGTTTGCAATGCAACCCCTCACTATGACCATTGTTTTTCCAATGTACTTGTGCAAGGGAACCTGAAAATAAAGGTAGATTTGCAACAAGATTTCAGACTTTTTGCTTTGTTACTTAGCAACAAAATTAAGACTGAAAATCTTTTAAAGTTTGACAGAGGCCCTTTAAGTAATGTAATTCTATTCTGTAATTCTATATATCATATAGGTTGCACTTATTTATATTCTATCAGTGATATGAACTATGTACTGTAAATTACATTTTGAAGCCTAATGTTTTCAAGAGCTAATGAGAGGCATTTTATCATAATGTCAAATATAGAAGAAAAAGCCCTCTAGTATTGAGTAACTGAGATGCTTTGTTAACATAACAGTGACAGGGTTGTTATTTCCTTGTTAGTTACTTTAAAAATGAAAATATTTATAACAGCATTCAATATACTGTATTTTCTAATAATGCCTTTTATCATTACAACTATGAATATCGAGAATTATTAATAACCTAGAGTTTAAAATGCTTGTTTCTTGATAGCGTCTCAAAAAGGGGGAATAATTTATATGGAGGGGACTTGAAGTATGTCTTACTGTATTGAAATTACATTGATTTGTCCAGTCAGAGCACCAGGATTCTGTGAAGTTATTAATATTAAATTTAAAAACATTAAAAATAATTTTTCTTACAACCTAAGGTGTTTAATGAAGGTTTCACAGTTTATTCCAGCTAGATACTGCCTGCCAAATACAGTACATCCTCAAGTTGTCTTAAAAACATTTGCAATCCTATACAGTGTCCTTCAGTCTTGGATCCCAAAGCTCTTTAAGGATCTTAAGTGACTTGCAAAGGGAGGGAAAAATTAAAATTAGCCTAATGCCCTCTTTTAAAGGTGGAAAGTCTGAGATATTTTGTGGGAGGTTTTTTGCTTTTTCAAAGAAATGATGGGTAGGGGGTGCTACTCTAATGTGAATCTTAGCCTCTCCTTTGCTATGGGCTCATAACCAAAGAACCAGTGAATTAATGACATCATGAGCTGCAAGAAAGGGAAAGGGATTTTCAATAAGACCTCCAATGTTCATGGTTGTTTATGCATAACATCTATTTTACTTCAGTCATTCAGCATATTGGAGGAAAATGGATTTAAGGTTAATTTCAGACATCCCTTTTGCCCATAATTATGTTTCCACTCCTCTCCCTAATCGGTTACATGAAGTGGCAGAACAATGTTAATGGTGACTGAATATAAAGAGGACATATGCAAGAAGAGGTCTTTGAAATATTACATAAATACAATTTTAGAAATGTATTTTAACGGAATGCCTAATCGTGGGATTATAAGTGCAGCCAGAGGGGACCAAAGGTGAGTGGGTCGAGCTATGTTTAGGAAAGGAATAAAAAGTTCTGGTAACTGAAATTTCTTGGCATGTGGACAGCTATATGGTACGGGGTAGAGCAGTGGTTCTCAACCTTTTTAGATTCAAGGTAATCCTTGTTAGACTCAAGACACCCCTTGAAAAATAGCAGCTCTGCTTTCACTCATTTTTTAGTATGAAAAAATAATAAAGCAGTCCTTCGGTTGCAAAGAACTGAGAACCCACAGCAGGTCAGAAATGTTTTTGACACCGGATTCCTGTTTCAAATCTTTGAGCTTATTTTGTGAATCACAGGCAAGTGTTTGCACACCTAATGGTGCTTATGCCATGGCACCCTAGTTGCGAATCATGGGGGTAGAGACTGTAATGAATTAAAATGTAAGGGGTTGCATAGTATAAAAATAACCATGCACAAATCAAGCACATTTGCACTTTAGGCCTGATTTAAAAGATCACTGAAACCAATGTGACACCTTCCTTGACTTCAGAGGGCTTTAGATCAGGCCTCATAATTGGTTGTTGACAGATGCTCACATTGTTAAGAAATAGCATTTTGGTTGTGTGTTAGGACAGCATCCCATTTTCTAGATGGCTGAAGTGATCTCATTTCAGAATAACTGTTTAATCAGTAGTAAACAGAATATTATGCAAATGAATGAAATGCAAAGGGAATAAAGAAATTGTAGGAAAACAAATTACAAGATCCCCTGCTGCTCTGAAGCAGCTCCCTTTAAAGTAGGCTGCATAAATATTGATCCTGATTGGGTATGCCCTACATTCATTTGTACAGACATTATAAACGTGCTTGAGAATAAGAGATCAATCTTGTTTTTCCTACACAGTAAATATGTACACTTCAGAACATGCACAGATCATGTAAACTGCACTTCTACATGATGCCATATGGGCACTGAGTTATGTAAGGTAAATGTGAGCATTAGCTATTAAATATTTTAAGATATTTCCATTAGAACCCCATAGAAACCATTTTCAACCTATATAAAAATAACTTTTCAGGTCTACTTAGATGCTGAAATTGAATATTTGGACACTTTTTTTTTTCTGTAGACCTTTCATCTTATGTTATATACCCCCTTATAGTAAAGGTGTAACCCTGAACGTGAATATAATTAGGTTGCCTCTAACCTTTTCTCCCTTAATCCTTTCTTCAGGGCCTGCTGTTACAATGCTGCAATTAGGTATTGTGCAGATTCCAACACTGCTGTTATATTGCAAAGGTTGTTTAAATTCCTGCAGCAAGCTAACAAAGCAGGCATGATGAATCACAAAGTGCTCTTGAATAATCTGTTTAGATAATTGCAGTTTAGTTGGAATTACTTCATCATTTACTAACACATTCCCTCGAGAATATTTCTTTAAAAATAATAATCTTAATGTGACTTGTCATTTGTTACAGCCCTCTGTGAAAACTCTACAGAGAAGCAGGGTGAAATTGTTACAACTTGCTACAAATTATATTGCAAGAAAACTACTGATTTTTTTTTCTCTGATTCATAGACTATAACTAATTTAATATAAATTGTGTATGTGGTGTGAGTGTGCATATTGATAAGTTTAAACAAGGTACATTCTCGTTAACATATTTTTTTACCTCATTTGTAATACAACTTTGGCCAATTTCTGTCTGTTTGCTTAGCTCATAATTTTTTTGCAGCCATCTTCAGATTTGGTCATCAAGTATAACCATGAAATCATAGAAAAATAGGGCTGGAAGGAAACTTAGATCATTTTTTTCCAACATCCTGTTCAAGGCAGAATCATCCCTGTCTAAATTGCCCTAGCCAAATCTTCGTCCAGCCTTCCCTTTAAAACTTCTCATGATGGAAATTCTATGGCCTCCCTAGATGCTCTGTTTCAGTGTTTTAACCATCCACAGAGTTCGAAAATTCTTCCTAATTTATATATGCAGTTGGAGAAGTGTTTTGAATGTTTTGTTTTTGCAGGGGAGAGTTCTTTCAATTGAAAACTGCCAAGTCTTCTGTAAGGTATTTATCTGAAGAGCAAAGAGATACAGTGGATGAATAGCTTTTCACCTATGGAAATGCAGGCCCAACACATAACGGATCACAAACTATAATGCATCAAGCTGTTCCTTGATTCACAAAATAGCCTTTCAGCTTAAGACACATCATCATAGCTGGCCTGTAACCACAGGGGCAGAAGCATAGCAGGTCAAGTTTGAGATTCAGTAGCTGAGTGGTATGGGAAAACTTTTAAAATGCCTCTCTATGATGTCTCCTTGATTTGTAGGTATCTATCTATCTATCTATCTATCTATCTATCTATCTATCTATCTATCTATCTATGTTACACCAGACTATCCTGACATAATGAACCAAAATATTACTGTTGGGATTTCTGGAAGCATTCCTGGGCTAATCCTCCTTAAGACAATTCCTGTTGATTTTGTTTAATAATGAGTTCTCTTGAAAATCCCATCCTACATTTCTCTATGTTGCTAGAATTGTGTTTTGGATTCTTACTTCAGAATGAAGACAGCTTTAGCAACATGTTTCATTTGCAGGAGCACAGAATGTCTGTCCTAATATTTAAAAGAAAAGAATTAGTGGCTGTTTTTGTGCAAGTAACACAGGGCTTGACCCACCTCTCATTCAAACCACTGTTAATGGTTGCCAAGTGAGTCCGAATATAACATTACTCCTTTTGACCCAAGCAGTTCACCAAAAGTCAAATGTCTCCTAGGTTTTCCAATTAGGTGGAGAAATGGGTAATAGTCAAGTTTCTTTGCATTTCAGTTTAATTATAAGAATGTATAAAAACTTGGTCTCCTGAGCAGAGGAAGAATCAACTAAGCAGAGACTGTTTTTCCCCCCTCTCAGCCAGCCTTCCAGCTGACCCTCCTCCCCTGTTCCCACACCTTTCCAGGGTGACACACCAGAACTGTTCAGGTTTTCTTCATAGTGTGATTCTGAGCTCAGCCTCTCCACCTGAATTGTCTCTTCTGAACACCCCCCACCCCACCCCCTCATGTTCTGTAATGTCCCTCCAACTTTGCTTTGGGTGAAGATGCATGTCTTGTTTGGTGGCTGCTGTTTCTGATACATGCTTCCTTAAAAAAAAGTTTAACCATCTCTTGCAGCCCCAAATGGTTAAAATGTTCCCAAAGTGTAGGTATAGCTGAACCCTCCGTGTCAACCCAAACATAATGGTAGTAAGAAATCACAGTATTCTGGGATAACTCTTAGGTCAGATCGGGAGCCTAAATACAAACCTAGCAGAAAATATCTTTCCAACAATACTGATGTCCAATCTGCTCATTGATTCATACAGAATATTTAAAAATGTTTTAATATCTTAATCACCATACTATAGAGCTGTCTATAATTTTTCCCCACTATATTATTTTTCAATAAAAATCCAACACATTTATTTTTTCATGGGTTGATTTGGAAATTACAAAATTCAAATCTAAATGAAAGTGCTCCAAATACTAATAGTAACGCATTTATGTCCAAACTGAAATAACAGTCATGTATTCTAATATAAAATGTGCTTAATTAGCATTAACAAAAATAAAGAGTTCCAGTAGATGGAGATATATGTATTCCCTTCCTTCAAGCCAATACTTGGCTACACATTTCCTTTACTACTGTCAACAAGTATATTTTCCATTTAGAATATTGCAATGTTTAATCTGTTTCTATTACATTTATTCAACCCTGCTTTATTATCTGAACGTTTATCTGCTTTATTATATTGAACAATATAACATACTATAAATAATGTTTTGCACATTATGGTACTGTTGGGCTGATGTTGTTGCCATGATGGGCCAGGAAATATTCAAGTGTTAAGAATTCTTGTGGGTGGTATCTTTTATTGGACCAACTGCATTATGCATGTTAGATAATTATCTGGGTTATTACGTGGGATGTTCTTGTGTATATAGATGCTTTATTTTGCATATTAAACACTATTACATTCAGTTGTATTTTGAATGCAGTTTGCAGTTATGTTAGGAAGATAGTCCAAAATGAGGAATTTGCTTGCTGAAGGCAGCTGTCAGGCTTTATTTTGTTACACAGAGAAGAATTTTCTAACAAAGCATGCTTTCAGTCAGATAAGAATACTTTCAAAGCAATGTAATATAACTACCTACTGGCACAACTGAACCCATAACATCTGTTCAAGTGCAGAAACACTAAAAATAATCACTCCTATGCACGTTGTTTTTCCTTGTTCAAAAGCAGTTTTAAAGTAAGTTGATGACCCCAATGTGTCAGAGAATCTGGAAATTACATATCCTAGTGTCATTCTTTCCCTTCCCCTGCCGAAGAAGGAATTTTCTGCACTGAACCTTAGTAATCATATAATCTAATCTGTTTTTTAATAAAATTTATGGGAAGGAAAAAGGGACTAAATGTGTCTGTCTAATTATTTCCTTTTAATTAAAGATGCTCCTTCAAAAACAAAAAAAACTGCTAGAAGAGAAATCTGTGGATTGTGTATTTGGGTTGCTTTTTTTCCTGACAGCAAAAAAATGACACTGCATACTTCCTGTGAGAGAGGAATAATTCAGTTTACTTACTTCTATGGAAATGGAGAGCACTTGTAGTATGTGGCAAGGGACTCATTTACGTGGGACAATGCCCAAGGACGAGAATTTAAATTTTATAATTTAATTAGCATTGAGTTTGAATAAGCAGAGCCCTTGACTTACCTACCCTTTCTCGATTGTAATTCCAAGCCGTGGGCAGATATCCTAGCCTCCAACAAACACGCCTCATATATTTGCTGCTCTTCTTTTAACAACATAACAAGAACAAATTCAAAATGGATCAAAGGAGGCCCTTTTCCCAGAAAACATAATTGCCTGACAGTATTCACTGGTCCACAATATCACTGAAGTCAAGATCTTAGCAGAATTAAAAAAAACAGGAGAAAAGAGGAAAATACTACACCAATAATATTGACTAGTTTTGGAAGGGATGTATGCCCTACTAATTTCTACCTATAAGCTAATTTCTAACTATAAGGCTTTGGGAAAAAATATTCCTTTGGGCTGGTAATCTTAAAGCAACCTATTGCAGAGCTTCTTGTGCCTTTTCATTAAGCCTTGGGAGGGAAAGTCAGTGGCTAGTGTTGGTTACAGAGATAAACTAAATGGAACAATGATCCGATCCACAATGGTGACTCCAGTGTTCTTGGACTAAACATTGCCTTTCAAAGTTGTGGTAGTTGAGATCTGAAGTGGACTGGCCAAGTTCGCTGATGACCCCAAACTTTGGGGCAAAGCTTCCACACCTGAAGACAGGAGGATGATCCAGGCTGACCTGGACAGGCTCAGCAAGTGGGCAGATGAGAACCTGATGGTGTTTAACACTGAAAAATGCAAGGTTCTCCACCTTGGGAGGAAAAACCTGCAGCATCTTTACAGGCTCAGCAGTGCTACGCTGGCTAGCACTATGGAAGAAAGAGACTTGGGGGTCATCATTGACCACAAGATGAACAGGAGCCTTCAATGAGATGCCGCGGCTAGTAAAGTGACCAAAACGCTGGCTTGCATCCATAGATGCTTCTCAAGCAAATCCCAGGACGTCATTCTCCCCTTGTATTTGGCCTTGGTGAGGCCGCAGCTGGAGTACTGCGTCCAGTTTTGGGCCCCACAATTCAAAAATGATGCAGAAAAGCTTGAGAGAGTCCAGAGAAGAGCCACGCGCATGATCAGAGGTCAGGAAAACAGAACTTACGACAACAGGCTGAGAGCTATGGGACTCTTTAGCCTGTAAAAGCGCAGGCTCAGGGGTGATCTGATGTCCACCTATAAGTTTATCAGGGGTGTTCACCAGTATCTGGGGGAACGTTTGTTCACCAGAGCGCCCCAAGGGATGATGAGGTCGAACGGTCATAAACTACTGCAAGACCGTTTCAGGCTGGACATAAGGAAGAATTTCTTTACTGTCCGAGCCCCCAAGGTCTGGAATAGACTGCCATTGGAGGTGGTTCAAGCACCTACATTGAACACCTACAAGAGAAAATTGGATGCTTATCTTGCTGGGGTCCTATGACCCAGCTGACTTCCCGCCCCTCGGGCTGGGGGCTGGACTTGACGATCTTCCGAGGTCCCTTCCAGCCCTAATGTCTATGAAATCTATGAGATACTGATAAACTTTGCAATAATTTACACTTGTGCTGGAATGTTATGTTAAAATAACTTTAGATAGCTCACCTTTAAGTATGTCGGAATTTTTTGTCATCTTAAGTCTCACTAATTCTTTTCCAGTTTAGCCTACCCCTCCTCCAACACATTCAAAATGGCACCTGTGCCAGAGACTTAAAACATTAAAGCTTTATTTCCCTCTAGTGTCATATCTTACAACCAGTGGCCACACCTGTCTCTATCCCAGGAACATTAATTCTTGGTATTTAGAAAACATGCTAAGTCCTTAAATCTAGGCCCCTGTTAAGGTAGGAAACCCTGTCAGATAATCCCTTTCATAAGATGATCAAGTTCCATCTGAAAACCAGTTCTTTCTTTTTGTTTTTTATGTTTGTTTTTAATGCCCACATACTCCTGCTGGATGACTGTTCTACAGCCTCACTCCTTTGATGACTGGAGACCTAATTTCCAGCCCAAATTTGTTCTTGATCAGTCTATACCCGGCCGCCCTTGTGCCAACACTGTCCTTTAGCTTAAATAGCTCTTCAAACATATACTTCTTGGAGGTATGTATAGCAATACAGTTCATTCACAGCTTTTGTTTTGGTAAACTGAAAATGCCAGCCTCCTTTAATCATCTCTTTATCAAGTTCTCCATTTTGCTGCCCACATGGCTTTTCTCTGCATCTATTCCAGTTTTTATTCTTATTTCCCTTCCAAGCTGCTTCCTGTCTTCCATTTGTCTCTGTCACTAACACTACTACCTTGGGATCCCACTCAAGATGTTGGCATTGTAAAAGTTAAAAACCAATGGTACTGAATAGGAAGCATGTTTATTGTGGATGCACATGTAGGAAGAAAATAAAGCAATAGCAAGGCTACACTAGCTCACAGGTCAGGAATGCCCCCAACTCTCATGGAAGTCAAGATTTCTTGTGGTAAACAACCCAAACCAAGTTGAGAAACATTTAAAAAATGCATGGATATGTTAAGGTGCTAATACCTTTAGGTTTGGAGCAGTCAGATCCAAAAGCTATCAAATTTGTAGTGTACTTTATGCTGATCTGTAGGTACCATAGAACTTAGGGCAAAGGTGCTGCTTGTGTTGGCATACATATTATCAGGGAACACAGCTCTCTTAGGGCATGGACACACACAGCACTTAGACCAGTTTAAATGTGGTTCAAACCTCCTGCAGCAATTCTGAATTGGTTCCCAATCAGTGACACTTTGGAACTGTTCAACTGTTATGTGGGTTCATACCCGTAGAATTATTCACTTAAGTTTCCTGTCCTCTCCTGAACCAGGTCAGGGATGCCATTTTAGCAAAGAGCAGGGCTCTCTTATTTTGGTTTTTGCTTTGAGTTTTTAAACAAGATTGTTCTAATGCTTCCTGGGGACTCAGCTCAGGGCCCCGCCTCTGACATAATAGCAGGCGATGGGTATGTACCTGTGCTATCTAACCTGCCAGTTGCCCTCAACTTCCATGGAAGCCAAGATTTCATGTACCTGCTGTCTTTCAAACCCCCACTTATCCTACACACAGGAAAACCTAGTGTGGTATTGCCAGCTCTCATTATTTTTGGCATTGTTCTTGAAGTCTGTGCTTCAGGAACATGAAAAACATGTCTTTCTGTTATGTTATATATATATATATATATATATATATATATATATATATATATATATAAAACAGTAACAGCTAAGTTTTTTACATTCCCGAAGTGTAGACTTTAACAACAATGCCAAAAATCACGAGAGTTGGCAATGCTACTAGTGCCACCACCCAAACAGCCAGC
The DNA here is from genome assembly GCF_030867095.1 of Alligator mississippiensis. Taxonomy (NCBI): domain Eukaryota; kingdom Metazoa; phylum Chordata; order Crocodylia; family Alligatoridae; genus Alligator; species Alligator mississippiensis. Next base: position 126,079,977 of record NC_081826.1, read on the forward strand.
CTTTTAAAAAAGTGAACCTAGAACAGGGTGAAGAGATGGAAAAAATATTTTGCCAGCTCGATGTAAACACAAGAGTAGGGGAGAAGATGCAGAAGACATTCCAAATCTATGAGAAAAGAAACATTTTTATCATGGTTGTCATGGAGAATTAAGAGTGGGGCAAGAAGAATGCATTTATTTTTTAATTTCTGTTACTATCTGCAATGCCACAGCCCATGCAGCAACAAGAGTTGCTGTCCACAGAGAGGTTGACAAATTTGTGGGGTGGGGGAGAAAACTAGACATTTTGTATTTCAGAAACTAGTGAATCTGTCCCAAAAGAGGGCCACAGAGGGCCACTTGTGCAGATGAGGTGCCCTGTAGCATTGCCAAAGGTTCCATGTGTGATAAGTTTACACCCCAGACTTTAATTTGTTATTGTTTTTTATGCAGGAAGTAGTGCATTAACTAGTTAGCTCAGTAAATTAATCTTTGTGCTACTCAACTGCAAAGTTCAATGGAGGTCTAGCTCAATTCACAAACTGCAAAACCTGCTCCACTTCTCTCACTTCCCCACACACACTAATGCTTCCTGAGAGAATCAAAACTTAAAACATGTACATTTCCTTGGATACAAACATCCATTTCCACCAATTACCTCAAGTCTCAAAATAGGAACACAATGTACCTATGACTGTTTCTTTGACCAGCCAGAGCATATACAGAGGTAACCTCCTGGAGTCTGCGATGTTCACGTAGTGGCTTTACCTCCTGTTCCCAGCCACCCTCCAAAATCTTTCCCTTGTTCTCACACAGTAAAATACAGCAAACACTTACTATGTGAGGCACATCATGATGAATAACTTCCAGTCTTAAGACACTGCCATATCTTCAGTCTTTCACAACCCTGGTCTGCTAACGTTAATGACTGCGCATAAATGACTGAGCTACACTAACCATTTCAGTGTTCATGATTTGGCTATTTTATATGTGTTGTTTAATTGATCTAAATGTGAATATTGTTTTTATGTTGACATATCTTTTAATATGGTGTATATTTGATGTGTCTACGAAATCAAATAGAAATGATTAACTGATGATTTTGCCAGTGATTCTGGGTGTTTACCATAGATGCAACTGGAAGCTAAATGATAGGCATCTTGCACAAATAGGCCAGGTACAGACATTATACTTTTACAGGTATAAGTGATCAGAAACCGGTCTATATGCATAACAGAATAGAAGTTCAGCACACAAAACCAGTCTATACGCATAACAGAACAGAAGCATGGCGCACACAGACTGGTCTGAAAATGGTGGAACATGGTCTAAGATTTGCCACTCCCCCAAGGGCAAATGTGTGTTTTGTTTGAGTCCAATCTAAACTGTGCCACTTACAGAAAACCAGGCAACTTAGATCAATTCTGCCTCTGGCTTTTTGAATGTCTGCACCCAGCAGTGGAAGATGATCAATAAACATATTAAAACTTGTCAAGGGCAGCAGGCAGGCTAATGAGACCCCCACATGGTCCCGGTTACTGGAGTGGGCCTGGTTGCCAGCAGGCCCCAGTTAGGGCATGGCTGTCTGCCTATAACAGCAACAACTCATTCAGCATATGGTAGGTTACTCAACAAAGCAGATACCTGTTTGGCTCTGAGCTTCTGGGGTATGGGTGTGCTTTGGTTCCTGCCTGCTGGCGCCTTTTTCTTTGCTCCAGTCTGGACCTCTGTTGCTGGCTCTTGATCTTGTCTGCTCTTCATCTCCTGCCTTTTGGCTCACTAGTGCCAAGTTCTGACTGCCTGTGTCCTGGCCATACCTCTGACAGTGGAGTAGCTTCCCCAGAATTGTGCAGGTTCTTCTGTGGTTGTGTCCCCAGAGCCCCAAAAGCCTGGCTTAGTTGTGTCCCCAGAATTGTGGAAACCATGAGAACCTGAATCCTAGTATTAAGGCTCCTGGAAGGTCCCTGAGAGAGGGGGATGCTGTGAAGAGTCGGAGTAGTGGGCAAGCTAATTAATCCTCAGTTCAGCTGCCCATGGTTACTTGAGTGTGCCTGGATGACAGTGGTCTAAACTACCACCCCTGGCCCAAGTTATTTTTACAGGAAGGGCCAAAAACCACAGCTCTGTTCAGTTCCTAGTGGGCTCCTCTATAGTAGAAAATTAGGGTTGGAAGGGACCTTGGGAGGTCATCTAGTCCAACCCCCTGCTCAAAGCAAGTGTCTATCCGTCTGGCTCTGGGCTTCTGGTTCCTAGTTCTGGTCTCTGGTTCTTGCCTTCTGGCTCCTTGTTTCTGATTCCAGCTCAGGTCTCTTGTCTCCAGTTTGGACTGCTTTGCTCATATCTTCCTTGCTTGTTTCAGTCTAGATTCCTGCTTCTGGTTCCTGACGCTACCTACTCCTGCTCCCCTAGCTTGTGACTCACTAGCATCAAGTCTTGACTGCCTATGTCCCAGTTGTATCCCTGACATTTCTCCTTCAGATGCATGTACTTTCACATCAACATGTATTCAATGAATATTTCAAATAGGGGAATTTCTGAAAGACGTGCCAGATATCAATGGAGTAGTATATGGTTTTGTATAACAAACCCGTTATTTACAAACTCCCTTTTTAATAATACAATGAGCTGAGTGATTTAGGATGTTTATGGATTCTTTCTTTCCACACAGGAGTATACTAAATGAAACAGCTGACAATGGTGCTGCTGTTGAAAAAACTGCTATACATCCTGGGTCATTCCAAATTTGCCAGTCGTAACTGTTCAGAACAGCCATGTTTAAGTCACTGCCTTGGGTTATGGCTTTTGGAATCCATATGAACACTGTTCTATTTTATTGATGATGAACTTGTACTTCCAGGAGTTAGTTGTAGGACTCTGAACTACAACAAATGTGGTTTTGTTAAAGCAAATGTGTGAAAGATAAAAACAAAAACTGAGAAAAATTAATGATAAGCTTCTGAAAGAGAGACTTTTAGTTTTTTAATATTCAAAGGAAATTAAATACATTTCCTTTAAAAGAAAAATAAAACAGTAGTTCAAGATTGAGAAGTAGATGTCTGGGTAAGGGGATTAGTGAACTCTAACTAAGCTTTCATCTCTGAAGTCTGGATCTGAGATTTGGTTAGTTCAAATTAAAAATAAAATCTTGAATAAGTGTTGCTTTTATTTTAAGGTAATATTTAAAGTGATATTTTGGATTGCTTTGCATTGTATCTAATATACAACTGTAGATAATACCCTGAATAAAGCTGACTCGTTTCCTTAGTTTATTTCTTCAGGTTTTGTTTTCAGCAGTATCACAACTCCTCCTCAGCTGCTGATTGTCTTGAATAAGTGAGAAAATGTATATGACCTGATGTTTAGTTTTTTAAATCTCTGTCTATGCATATGATGTGAAAAAGGATCAGGATCTTCATATTGGTATTGGGAGCAACAGACGTAGTGAAAATGAGTGTGGCCGCCTTATATTTGTTGATGCAAACCTGCTTCCATATACGTATAACACATTGCAGCCTGTGTGTTTTATGAAGAATCACATATTTGTAGTGCAGAGTTCTCAAAAATACAATTGACAATATTTACTATTTGGGGAAATTTTATTGAAAGCAGTATGTTCTAACTATATACGAGAAATTAATCTAAGCCTCAAACTCCCATGCCTGTTGAGAACTGGAAACTTTGCAAGACGGAGGGCCTACATTCTTGGGTTAGAGAGAGACTTGCATTAAGAGTCCCAATAATCAACATTTCTAGGCTAAAACCCTGATAGGAACTCTGCCCAGCCAGCCAAGCCAGATAAATTTATTGACCAGGTTCTCATTCAGAGAGCAAAAAAGAAGTGTTACATATATGACCTAAATCTTTCTTCTGGGATGTAGGGGAACTAGGCTCCACTTTTAGCTTTGTTAGTGACTCAGTAGGTGACCTTGGAAGGAACACTTTATGTCTGTTACTCCATATTTTCCATTTGCAATAGGGAAATAATTTAATAAATTTAATAGACTTTAGGGCTGGAAGGGACCTCATGAGATCATCGGGTTCAGCCCCCTGCCCAAGGGGCAGAAAGTCAGTTGGGGTCAGATCACCCCAGCAAGATAAGCATCCAAGCATTTCTTAAAGGTATCCAGAGTAGGTGCTCACACCACTTCTGGGGGAGTCTATTCCAGACTCTGGAGACTCGGACGGTAAAGAAGTTTTTCCTTATGTCCAGCCTAAAATGGTCTTCCAGCAGTTTGTGACCATTAGACCTTGTCTTTCCTTGGGATGCCCTGACGAACAGACATTCTCCCAGTTTCTGATGCAACCCCCTTATATACTTATAGGTTGCCACCAAGTCACCCCTGAGCCTTTGCTTCTCCCATGCCTCTCACCCTCTCCTTATAAGGCCTAGTCTCTTAACCTCTAAGCATGCACATGGCTCTCCTATGGACTCTACTCTGATTATGTTGCTCCATCCTTCAGTACAGTGCTCAGAAATCTGCAGTAGTATTAAGTACTGTAAATGGCTCAGGGTTTTCTACCTGCAAAAGGTTTTGGATCTGAAAATGTGGATAGATTATCATTAAAACACTTTTATGGGTTTGGAAACAGTACATACCAAACAAAATTTCAGTGTGCACCCCCACACCCTGAAGATATAACTGCAAATATAGTCAGTTACATGATATGTAGCATTTGTGTCCTAGGCCTCAGTTTGGGAAAGCATCCCTATCCCGAAATCATCCTTAAGACTGGACAACTTGAAGTAAAAGTTTATATTTAAATGCAACTTATAAATCAATGTTTTAAATTGAATTAAATTAAATCTCTCCCTCTATAGAGTTGTCTGTCATATTGAATGAAATAGTTTCAATGTTTGTAAAGGTTGCCCATTAGCCAGTTTCAGGAAGAAGATAAGATTTATCTCATCTAGTTCATTGTTTTGGGGACTACGTGCAAAAGGTCCTGACTTCGCTTAAAGTCTTAATTTAAATTTCATCTTTTAGAAATCTTTTACAAAGAGAGCAAATATCCTGAATTCCAAGAGATCAAACCCTGAGGCCTTTTAACCAGGTTGGTAAGAAAAGGGCATTTGCAGTGATATGGAAGTTTCCCAAAGGTAATTTAAAATGCTCAACAAAGGTAAAAGAATCTGTTGAGTAAGATCCGAGCCCAAATTTGGGAGCAACCATATATTGAGTAGGAGGAGCCCGCTGACGGCAACTCGCTCAATAAAAACGGTAACTTGCTGTCCCAATTTGGAGGTGACTATACTTGTAGAACAACGAAGGAAAAATCGCAAGTATAGCCCGGGTCAGACTGATCACCTGAAACTACCCTCTCCGTGAACACGAATCTCTTAGTTCACGCTGAAGCTGCGGAGCACCTGAAAGGGACTGAAGGAAGGGGACTTAGTCCTATCACTGCTGAGGCCAGCCTATTGAATTGTATTGCTGAGCCCATTTCATTGAACCGTACTACTGAGGCCAACCCATTAAATCGTACTACTGAGGAATGAAACCATATTTTGGTATTTGGCTTCTTGGAATTCTAGGATTGTAAGTATAATATGAAAAATAATAGTATTGATTCAAATTTAACTTTTAGTTGTAATGGTAGTTGTTTTTGTAACACTAATTCTTATAGTATTGTTTGGGAAGGAAGTGCATTCGGAGCATTGTTTCTGATATATGTAATTATTGTGTTTTTAATGTCTGTGGTGTTTCTTAAAGCTAAGCAGTGTTATATACGTAGCAAAGAGTTTTAAAATAAAATCGTGTTGTATAAATTAAGTGTGTAATCATTGTGAAATCGTGCAATCAGTTAACTACTCCCCCAGCCAGTGCATCAAAACGAATCAGTAAATTGTGTGGGATTTTCTCTATTCCATAACCCACTAGAGACATTGTCCAACAAAATAAACTGAAAACAGACAAAGCAAATCTTGCTGCTTGCATATTCCCTCAACAATCATAGTTATAACACCACTGCAGCGTTGCTAAAAGTAAACATGGTCATGAGTTTCCCTGAATAAGGGGTAGATTTAAGCAATTCCTTAAAAGCTCTCTTGAAGGAGCCTAACAAGTTCAGGGTGTATCTTCACAACAAACTTACTGTGCCCCATCAGTGATGCCCCTAAGCATGCCACATGATGTAGATTGGCTGCTTAGCCTGCCTCAGGTTTCCCTGTGCCACTGCTACATTGCTTCCAGTTTAGGAGACAGCCTGGAGAAAGCAGTATGGCATGCTCCAGGACACTACTACTTAAAACATGGCCTTAGATGAGCAAAATATGCAGTGAGCATGCGTATACATGCAATCACTGTGACCAAGCCCATGACTTGGGTAAGTGCAGGCACAAATTGCTGGCTCTTTGTCACTTGTATGTGTTCAAAGCCAATTTGCTTTCACAATCATGGCAACTGCACATAGAGATGACAAGAGGAATTGCAAGCTGAACTTAAAAAAAACCCTCAGTCATATCATTATTGATGAAATCCAACATTGCTTTGAAAACAGGCTTTATACAAAGAAAAACATTATGATATTGCTTTATTTGACATGGTTTCCTTGGCTTCTGTTTCAGTGTAAAGCCAACTTGCCTTTTTCTCTGTAGGCAAATTCTCTCTCTGTAGAAAAAATAGGCTACTAAAACACACTTGAAATACACTGGGTCAGTGCTGATGAATATTAAATTCTTCCTTTTCAAACCTTCTCATCTCCAATAGTCTACTTTTTCTTGACCCTTCACAATTCTTTGCAAGTTAACTGGAATCACTTAGATGTCTACCCTTAGTGCTTTACAGGCCTCATTCTTAAACATGTATCCTAATTTAGCAACAGTATCAAAGTTTACTTACAGCAAGAAAACTAGTGGAGAAGTAGACAGAAACACTGGACAGTGCCGCACTTTTGCTGTATATTACTCCCTTCAAAGGTTGCCTTTACTGGCTGAGTGCTGCACTTAACTTTTGTTAATTTGCTTTCTGGATGTGATTCTGGTTACTCAGTTTAGAAATAACTCCAAAGAAGCTTTTGCTTGCAGTTAGTATAGACAAGATTTTTGCAGATTCAGGACAGAGCAACTCATTTACAAATCACTCAGTTCAAAGGGACAGCTATCACCCAGTGAAAATAAATTGTGAACATAATTACTGTTTTCGTTCTATAATTTGGATACCTATTTAATAGAAAATAAAATAATTTTTTAAGATACATTATTTAGGGAAGACCTCTTATGTGTTTTCTCTGTAACACACTTATACAAGATATAAAAGATGATCAAAATAATGAACAAACGTTAAAGACTGCATTATTGTGAAGGGTGAATTTTGATTTCCTTGTTTATAAGTTCACAGGTAAATCTGTACTTTCACGTTGCATTGTTTTTCTGGGCCTTGCTACACATTCAAACTAAAGCTGGATGAAACCAGCTCTAGAGTTGTTACACATTTTCAAGCACTAACTTATAGCTAGTTTGGTCTTTTTATACCTGAATAATCATTTTTATTGTGTGATAATTACTTTACACGTGTGACCAGTTGAGATTTATTGTGTGATTAACCAGTAGATTGCATAATATGTAATGTGTAGCAGGGGCCTTAGGGTTCTTAATAAGGAAGATTCAATTTTGGTCTGCCATCATGCTGATGTTACTTGGTTAACTGCCAAAGGCTATCAATTTAGTGCAGCCTGGGGTGTTTCTAACAAATATTTGGCAAAATGTTTCTTGACACCTTTATAAATCATATTTTAAAAGTATGTTAAAAAGTTAGAGCATAATTTAGCTGATTATTACTTAGCTAAAACTTCACCCGTGAATTCCAGAAGAGGATTGTTTAAGTAAATACCAAAGAACTGTGTCTGTATAGTATTAAAATGAATGCATTTGCTTGGTTAAACTCTATCCAGTCTTTGCAATTGTAATATATATTTTTAAATTCTATTTGGAAAATTGTACAGCTTCACTGTCGCTTCTATCCATTTAAAAAAAAATCAAAGTCTTGTCTCTGTTCATCAAACACACAGAGCAGCTGCACAAGTTTCCTCACAAATTTATGTTTCCCCCTGGCTCTGACCATCCTCAAGGAATAAGAAGCATAGCTCACCCTTTTCATTTTCAGTCCTTGACCTCTTCACCAAAAAAAGAAGCAGGGGTTATTATTTTTTTAATTGCATGGATGAGGTGAACAGACTTCCATATTGCTTCACACCAGCCACTAAGAAGCTATGAACTGGCAATTACTTGTGAACACTGATGAATTTCTAGTGACGTGAAGCATAGATTCCAGTATCAGTGTCCCAGGCCCTATAGTTGCCTTGATCAGCTATTTTTAACAAAGCCCCTGATAAGATTTCAGATTCCTTGGAACCACGGAGTTGGGGACAAAGTCCTAGCATAGGTTTAAAAACTAGCTTAAGCCACGTGAAGGAGAAAGTTGCAGTACATGGCAGCACCAGGGCCCTGGGGTTCCAGCTTGCATTGTGGCCAGGCCCTCTGGACTGAGAGGGTCTCGAGGGGGTAGAGTAGTGACCTTCAACCTTGTTGGACTGGAAGCAGCTGTCGATAGACTCGAGGCACCCCCTGGAAAGCTCCAGCTCTTCCACTTGTTTTTTTGACTACTGAAAAATAAGGGAGCAATTGTGTTGCAAAGACCTCAGGAAGAGCACAGCGGGGTAGAACGCTGGTAACATGACGTGTGCCTACGTGGGATCTCTGGGTTTATCTTGTGAGTCATGTTTGCACACCTAAGAGTGCTAACATCCCCGTGGCACACTTGACAGGATCTGGAGGCAGCTTTGGAAGGATCTGGAGGCACCACAGGGTCCTGCACCCCCTGAGAACCCTGGGCTGGAGGGAGACATGGAAAGGGGAGTTTATCTCAGGGCTGTGTTTGGCTCTTAATCTGGTCCCCAAGGCCTCAGGGCTCTTTAAAGGGGCTGCAGCTGGAAGACTGAAAAATAGGGTTGCGGACTCTATTTGAATCTATTCCGGGAGGTTTCTAGAATGCCAACGTGCCCGCGACACACAACACAAATGTGTCTGCCTGCTTGCATATATCAATTATGGATTACAGTGCGTAGATTTTACGTCAGGAAGGCAAATACACATTACTATTAAATTTAAAAAACCCACTGAACTACTGTATACATTGGACTCAACATTTAATATTTAATGAATGTCCTATCATTTATCTCCCAGGTGACTCTCAGCAGTCCAATTCCTGGGCACTCCAAAGCAATCCTGGAGGGCTGGCAACCCTATGAGGGGAGCGAGCAGAGAGCCCAGCCCCATGGGCCTTGGGATGGAAGTTGGTGGTGGGGGGCAGTGCTGCCAGGTCTTCAATTTGAAATTATTATATTAGAAGCTCAAATGATATTTGCTGAAAAACTATTGTACACTGAAAAAATATACAAATAAGCATGCAAATAAGTCTTATCTACTTTATATTACTCACTGGACCTTACAAAGAGCAATATAGAGTGAGAACTGGGTTGTCAAAGTTGAAACATCTAATAGACAAAAACATAAAAAATTATCAGCATATAGGTTGTAGCCATGTTGGTCTAAAAAGCAGAAGCAGATAAAACTCTTGGACTAGAAGCAGTATCTTTTATTCAAACAAAACTTTGAACCTGAAAGCTTGCAAAGAAAGAAATTCTTTGCTATTTACTTGGTCTAATAAAAGATATCGCCTCTCGCCCAAGAGTTTTGTCTGCCTCAAAAATTATTGCCAAACAAAACTCTCGGGCGAGCGGTGGTTATCTTTTATTAGACCGACTAAATAGTAGCAGAAACATTTCTTTCTTTGCAAGCTTTTGGGTCCAAACACCCTTGTCAGGCTGAGGAGAACTCAAAGATTGTAAAAGTTCTCCCAGGTAGAAAAGACACTTCATTTTGCACAGGGGAGGTAAAGGATGGACATTTTTCCCCTTGGTTCCTCAGAGTCCTTTTGAGGGAGTTGCTCTGTGATCTGTTTGTGTCCATTTCTTACAGCTATATGCCACAACCTATATCCCTCAAAAATGATTGTACATTTTGTTGGTCTAATAAAAGATATCTAGTAAAATAAAATATTGTAAATCTTGATCTAATAAAAAATATCACCTCTGTCCATGAGCCCTGATTGCTTTTTTCCTCTAGACCTGTACAGCTGCAACCTGGACACCATCGTACATTTTGAGTGCTTTTACTATCATTGCTGGTACATTGTACAAGGGTTGAAACGAGTGTACATATACGATAATTATCGTACACCTGGCAACAGATTGGGGTGGGGGCGGGGGCACAGCTCCCTGCAAAGCCAGGACTGCTTTTGAGAAACAAGGTTCTTTGAGTAAATTGGAGATCTTTTATTAGACCAGCTAAAATAGTTGGAAAAGTTCTTCTTTGCAAGTACGAGCACTGTTTGTCAGGCGGAGGAAGCGTCTGCCGTTGGTCTGTGCTCTGCCTGGACGGAACAGAAAAGAAACCAAGGGCTTGTGGGGGGAGGGAGGCTTGCCTCAGACCAGCTCCCACCAACGAAAAGAGTTGGAAAAATTCTTCTTTGCAAGCTTTCGGGTACAAACACCCGTCGTCAGGTGGAGGAAGCGTCCGCCGTTGGTCTGTGCTCTGCCTGGATGGAACAGAAAAGAAACCAAGGGCTTGCGGGGGAGGCGTGCCTCCCTCTCAGACCAGCCCCCGCCAACGAAAAGAAGTTGGAAAAGTTTTTCTTTGCGGGTACAAACACCCTTCGGTCAGGCGAAGGAAGCGTCTGCAGCTGGTCCGCGCTCTGCCCGGACGGAACAGAAAGGAAACCAAGGACTTGGGAGACGGAAAGTGAGAAAGACCTGCCCCTGCTTAAGACCAGCCACGGGATCGGGGGTGTGGGAGGAACGGAAACGCCGCCTCAGCCGGGACGCGGGAAGGAGGTGCCTACATCCCCCAGCGCCCCCCGCCCCGCCCCGCCCCCAACTGCGCATGCGCGCGGCAGAGGGCGGCATGGCGTCACCCCGAGGCGGGGGCCGCTGCATATTCATGAGCCCCCGCGCGAAGGGGGCGGGGCCGGGCGAGGGAGGCGGCCGGGCCCCTAATGGCGCTGGCGACAGCTGGGCAGCGGCGCTGAGGCGCGGAGCGCGGAACGCGGCGACAGCGCAGGAATGTTCGCGGCCGCCTCGTAATCCCCCGGCGGAACGCGGCGGCGCCCGGCCTTCCACGCCCCGCCCCCGCACCCAGGCGCCAGCCGCGGCCATGGAGCCCGCGCGGGAGCAACAGCAGCAGCAGCCGCTGCCGGGCAAAGCCGCCGCCGCCGCCGCGGCTCCGCGCAAGAGGCGAGGGGCGGCCGGGGGCTCGGCGCTGGCGGGCGGCGGCGCCAACTCGCTGCTGCTGCGGCGGGGGCGGCTGAAGAGGAACCTGTCGGCCGCGCCGGCCACCCGCAGCCTGGACAGGAAGGCGGCGGGGCTGAAGCCGGCCCGGCAGCTGCAGCCGCTGCCGGCGCCCGAGCGGGACTGGGTGCGGCGGGACCTGCAGCGGGGCTGCGTGCACGTCTGCGAGCGCCGCAGCGGCGCCGGCCCGCGCCCCGTGCTCTGCACGTTGGACACCACGGCGGCCCAGGTGGCGGCCCGGCTGGGCGGCGGCGGCGGGGCCGTGCGGGTGCCGGGGGAGCCGCGGGGCCGCCGCCCCGCCGGGCCGCGCTCGCTGCCCGGCCCCGAGCTGTACGCCGCGGGGCCGCCGCGCTCCTGCCCCTCGCTGCTGGGCGAGCTGTCGGACAGCGACGGCTTCAGCCTCAGCCCCGGCAGCGCCTCCGGGCGCCTGGACGCCTACAGCAGCGCCGCCTCGTCCGCCTCGTCCTCCTCCTCCGAGGAGCTGGAGGCCGAGGCGCCGCCGCCCCCGCGCCCGGCCGAGCTGCCCGCGCCCGAGGGGGCGCTGTACGTGCAGCTGCACGGCGAGACCAGCCGCCGCCTGGAGGCCCACGAGCGGCCCCTGCAGATCCAGAACGACTACCTCTCGCAGCTCGGCTTCCGCGACCTGTGGCGGGTGCAGGAGGAGGGCCTGGACCCCGAGACCGGCTGCCTCATCCGCTTCTATGCAGGTCAGCGCTACCGCCGGGCGGGGGGGGGGGGAGAGAAGGGGCTGCCAGGTTGACAGACCCCGTGGGTGCCACAGTGCGGGGGGGCAGCACGCAGCCGCCCAAGGAGCGAGGCTGTGGGAAGTGGAGGGTAGACACCTGAAACTTACCTCCTCAGGAGGCTGGTAGAGCCCCGGAGCAGGCCCAGAGTGGTGGTGCCATCTCCATCCTTAGGGGATTTAAGGTTGAAGCCTGGGTTGGGGAGGGTCATGCTTTGAGCTAGGGAGTGGTGGGGGGGTTGGTCTAGATGGCCTCCTGAAGCCCTTTCCCACCCAGATTTTCTGGGGTCTAAAGCACCTTGCGGGAGGAGACCCTTCTGTCAGGGGAGATTGCAAAATGGGAATCCATAGTGTCAAGAGCGTTTTGCCCTGCTGGGGTCTTCCTGGCAACAGAAGAAGGGCTCCATTCTCTTTCCTGACTCTAAAGTGCAGTGAAAACTGCAAAATGCTTTCAAAGGAGCACCTCAAATTTCCTGGGGGTGCTTCAAGGCTTGAGGGCTGCTGCTCTAGGGTCACAGTGTAAATCTGCATGCAGTTACCACTCCCTCCCCCCCTTCCCCAACCTGTGGGCAGACTAGTAATATCCATCTCCAAAAGCCTGTCATCTTTATCTGCCCTACCAGCCTTTTTTTTTTTCCTTTTTATTTCTAAAAGGAAAAATGAAACTTTATTTTATTCCTTGCGCAACAAAACTAGACCCGGGGGGGGGGGAAAGAGCTGGAACTGATTCTGGAGTCAGACTCCAGACACTAGCAGCCTGGAGATGAATTTTTGCAAGGTTGCCTCAAAAAGCCTTCTTTAGCCAAAGGTGGGGCGTTTCTGCTGTGTCCACTAACTACACTGTGAATTTTTGTGATTATCCACCCCCTGCCTCCTTTTTATGAATCTGGGTTTTGTCCATATCCTGCATGATATTTGGGTCCAGAAGGTTAGCTTGCGATGTGTTCCTTTCTATGAGGGCATATTTGACATTTGCCCTTCAGGTTTGAATTGGTTGTAAGGTATTGCGTTCTTGTAGAAGTGCACTTGTCTTTCTCTGTTAGATTCATGACAGAAGTTTGTCTTTCTAATATATGTTTACATAATAGCAATTAGTTTCTTCTTGGTTTAGCAGAGCTGTCTGCTGGATTTGGCTTTGAACCATTTATTTGACTTGCCTTTGGCTCCCTAATTTACAAGTTTAGAGAAATGGGTAGCAAACCACTTTGGTTGGCTTGCACTTGTACAGGTTAGCAGCAGGAGCTTACGACTTGAGCGACTTAGTGACAGCATTTAGTTCTCAGAAATACGTTCGTGTTAATTTGGGAAGCAATTAAGTGTTTATATAGCAGTGGGGTTTTACTGAAGAAAATAAAGTGTAGAAGTATTTTAAATGCAAAATAAGTGGAGGACATATCTATCAAGAATCTTGGTCAGGTGCCCAGATTTCAACACAGGCAGGCAAGGTTCTTTGGGTAAATCTGGTATCTTTTATTAGACTAACTAAAACTTTTTGATGGTCTAATAAAAAATATCAGATTTACCCAAAGAACCTTGTCTGGCTATGTCCTTAGACCAACACACCCAAAATACAACACCGCTCTTGCATTAGAAATTTTGCTCTTGAGACTTGCCATGCAGAAGTTGGGGAGGTGGAGGGGCAGAGGGGATAGAAGTTGTAACAATGTTAATTTTATAACTGCACAGAATTTCATGTTTCTGAGGCTGTTAGTTAAGTTACTTATGTAAAACATGATATAGGGTTGCAGAGTTGCTTTGTATTTCCCCACCCATCTGTTTCCTTAAAGAAAGAAAACTATGCACAGTCCCTGGGAGAACTAAATTTATTTCTCTGTGTAAGTATGTGTGCGTGTGTACTTATAACATGATACTATTGTTAGGTGTTGAGTGAGAATGACATCTACTCTCCATCTTGGCATTACCACTCCAAGACCTGACTACTTTCTTTCTGCTGTGTATTGAAATACAATAGGGAAGCAGCAGCTTTTTGTATCCCAGTGAATGTAAAATAAAGACTTCTGAGGTAGGGGAGAAGATAATAATGCACAAGCTGGTAGTCTCCTGCTTTCTTTAAGTTTCCTTGTTGTCATACTGTAGGGTGGAGTATTATTTAGTTCATGAGTTGACTGGGAGGGGAGGGGTGCAATGAAAAAATCACTAACAGCTCTTGCTGTCAGGTGGTGATGGTGGTCTGAATGTTTTTCAGCTGTGCTAATAGGGGGTGGAATTCAGCAGATGTTCTTGATGGGAATGTTACTTTTATAAATTAATTATTTCCACTCCCACAGTGAAGTGGGAATGTGCAAGCTTGTTTATAAAATGCAGTAGTAACTGTCTGCATTTTTCTTTTTAAGAAGAATTCACACTATGGACATTGAATAAAAGAGTCTTAAATGTACTCAGGAGCCTTTTATTGTGTTCAAATCCATTTGCTATACCTAGTTGATATTATAAAAAGATGTGTATGTATACACATTCCTAAATACATGTATCTTTTTATAATCATATGCATGTGATAAGCATAGAATGCTAGAGTTAAATTTGTAAAGTAATTGTTTATTAGTATAATATACTACATGTCATGAAGATAAAGGATAACAGCTTGTGCAAGCTGAATTTCCTTACTTTAAAAACAATTTAATTTTGTGAAATACTGTTCACAATTGATATTGTGATAGTTTGGGAAGCAGTTAACCTCACTGCTACATAAACACTTAACTGCTTCCCAAACTAATATGATATTTCATAGTTGAATATTGTGAAATAGCATATCATGCATCAGATTGGAAAATACTTTGCATTTGAATTATGCAGCCTCATTTTGACTAGCCTAGCTTTTGGGGGGATTTTGTTCAAGTGTGTCTTAAAAAAAAACAAAAAAACCCACCTCTCGTTTGAAACTCCTGTTTCAGAACACCGTGTTTATGATTAAAGCATGAAATCTCTATCATAGGGCATTTGTAACAGAATGGCTGCCCAAACCAATTCTGAGATGGAGTGCTGGATGACATTTAATTGTAGTAGCTGTATGTAATGGACTTGTGAAAACAGGTGTAATATAAGCAACAGAGGTGAAAAGGCAGTGGGCCAGACCAGCAAAAACTAGCATTTGAGTTGCTGAATTCCTCCTTATTGCTTTTCTGTCCCCTTGCATTACAAGGGCTTGCCCTGAGGGGAGTGGGAAAAGGAGGTACATCTAGGCTGTCACGTGGGATATGCTGGCAGGAATAAGCAGATGTGTTTACAAATGAGCTTTATCAGTATCCTGAGGAATGCTCTAAAATAGTGTATTCTGTCTATCTTTCTACAGGTGATTGTCCCAATGGATGGAAGAGTTCTGTTGCTATGGCCACAGTTTTCTGCAAAATGACTCTTGTAGGCTTTAGGAATTTGGGGTTTGTTTTGCTATAAAGTGGGATAAACTTAGACTGATTTCTATTTCTCTCTCTGTGCTCTACAAATAATGTTTGCCTTTTCCTTCATGTATGTTCATCCCTAGCCATATCTTATCTTTTGGCTTCCTTGATATCCTTAAAACTGTGCATTGCCAGAAACATTTCTGTACAAAGTGAAGTTAAGAAGTAACCTATGGGGTTACCAGGCCAAAATATACTATTCTGTATGTCAAGTAGGCTGCATAATATAGAGGGAACCTGGGGATCATCAAATCTTAAACTGATTCTGCTAATTCTGGAGCATTATAAAATCTGTGTTTTCTAAAACCAAATGCTTAAAAGATGTTTGGAGGAAAGGGGGGAAGCAATTGATTATATTTTATCCCTTTTAAAAATGTTGAAAACTTTTGGTTGGGGGAGGGAAAATATGAGATGGGGTATAGTTTGTTTATAGTCCACCAGTATTCTCTCTCTCTCTCTCTCTCTCTCTCTCTCTCTGTCTCTGCATTTTTCTTTGGAATGATAGCTTTTAGTGAAATCAGTAAAATGAAGACTTGTCATCTAACATTTTCTTTTTTTATAGCAAAATACATTGTGCTAAAGAAAAACTTGATTTCACCTTCCCCCGTCCCTTTCATTTTGTTAGCTCTCTTCTAGTTTACTCATCTCTCTCTTTCTGCATGCTCGTTCCTCATTTTAAGGTAGTTTCACCAGGGTCCTGTGAAAGTTTGACTTGTTCACTGTTATATTTTTTGAGACCTTACACAGCTAAAGTTGTTGGAGTGAAATAGCACTCAAGGGGGCCTGATCCTTCTTCTTTTGACTTTAGTGTGAGCAGGATCAGGTATTAGTGACAAGTCATGCATGTAACTGCATGCTCTGTGGCAGTCTATTTTTAACAAAGACTTCCTTTCCTTAACATTTGAAATATTAAATCTTAATGTAAAAGGATATGGTTAAATAGCTTTCTACTGAGGTAGTCTTCTACTAGATTGTGGACCTTGAAAAGAATTCATAGGGCAGTTATTGTTGGGGCAGTGTAACTGGGAGACCAATTAGATCAGGCTTGCCAAATTATTCCTCAAACCATAAGAGTTGCTGTGATCCAATGTGCTTCTTGAGCACAAATGATATAATATCCCTTATTGCTCTGTAAAAAAAAAAAAAATCTTGTGAAACACAATGTGTCCCAGTAGGCTTGACCGCTTAAAATTTGAATATAGAGAAAAATGTGCTTGTAGTAGAAACGATGTGAAAATTTAGAGACCAGCGTAGGGTTTAGTGTCTTGCTTGAGACTCCAGGTCATAGAAAGTGTAGGAGGGTTGCATTTTAAATTATTTGGGACTTCTTCTTGCACTTTGTAAACCATGTACATCTTGAAATTGATTTTTGCAAAGTTGTTCTACTACAACTAGCATTTTGGGGCCTGCTGAAAGATTGACAGGACTTCTGGCTCTGCTCCATATTGAGCATCACTCAGCCTGCTGGTTTCCAGTGTGGGGGCCCCTATGTTGTTGGTGTCACCAAATGTATCACTTTTCAGTGAGGAGATTTGCCTACAGGTATAATACTGAGAAATGTCAGTTGTAATTAGGAACCTCAATTTCACGCAGAGTTATCAGACTTCATTTGGAAAAAGTGCTGCTTGCTCACATGACCTTTGAGAAAGTTGTGAGAAAAATGGGTTTGGCTTTGTAGTGAAATCCATTTTATACAAAATGTCAATCTTCCTATCCTTGCCTCAGTTTGGGGGAGATTTAAGATATTGGTGTCAAGTGGAATGATTTGATTAGATTAAAAGAACAATCAGGAAGTGATGTAACAATAACCTTTCTAGCTATGTAGTCAGGGAAAGAAGTTTGGACACTTAGGGTGCCTCGATTAATCAAGTCTGCTGGAGTGTGGCAGTTACCACCTGCGCTTCAAAATGGTGGTGTGGCACGTTTTAACTAAAGCTTAGTTGAGCTTTAGACAATGCGCCCCTGCTGCCATTTTGAAGTGCAGGAACACTGATACACAAGATGCTCCAGGCGCTTTAATTATCACCACCCCTTAAAGCAACTCCCTCCTTCCGGAGCACATGTATAAAAGCCCTTAATAACATATGAGAGCTTCCTAGGCATTGTAACTCTGTGGTCCTTCTAGGATAGATTCTCAACCAGGGTGATGAAGCAGCTTGGGGTGCCTACGGATCATTTAAAGGGTGCTGCAAGAAGTGTGAGGAGATTACATAGATAAGGGCATGCTCAGGCTCCAGGTGTGAGCAGCTAAGTCAGGGGTGGGCAAAATACAGCCCACGGGCTGGATCCAGCCCACGAAGCCATTCTATCTGACCTGCTGGACCCCTAAAAAATGTAGAAAATTAATATTCATCTGCCCTTGGTTCCTGTAAAAAAAAAAAAAAATGACAGGTATCAAGGGTAGTAGGACCCAGGGGAAGCCCAGTAGGCTCCCACAACAGTAGGGCCTGCCTGGCCCCGCCCCCCCAGCCGGAAGCCCCAGCTGGGGCAGTGTTTGCTGTTGTTGCCTATGGGCTGCCCAGTGTGTGAGCTCTGGGTGGGTAGCAGCAGCCAACACTGGCCAGTGCTGCAAGCAGGCGGATGGCAGCTGCTGCTGCTGCGCACAGCCCCAACGGGAGAGCCCAGAGCCAGCGGGGCCCAGGCTGACAGTGGGGGCAGGTTACAAGCTGCTGCTGAGCACGGGGGGGAAAAGCGGTCCCTTGCGCTCTCTGTGGCCAGTGCCCCACGCTGTAGCCACTTGCAGCCCACATGGGGCTGCCTGTGCTTGCGCCAGACAGCCCCACTTGGGCTGCGAGTGCCTGCAGCAGGGAGTGCTGGCCACAGGGCAGTCAAGAGGCCACTTTTCCCTGCGTTCAGCACCAGCTTCTTCCCTGCCGGCGAGTAGGGGGTAGGGGCTGTGTGCTGCCCCCTGCCTGTACTGCCGGGCTGGGGGGCACTGGGAGTGAGCAGGTGTGGGAGCCAGCAGGAGCATGGGGCCTGCACTGGTGTCCTGGGGCCAGTGCCAGCAGGGCCCAGAGCAAGGTGGCAGGAGCACAGGGTCCCAGCCGGCAGGGGCTCTATGGAGCCAGGCCAGCTCCCCCTACTCCCTGCTGGTGCAGCCCAGCCCAGCTCCACAGACCCCTGCCAGCCTGGACCCCACCAGTGCTGGCCCTGGGACATTGCTCCCAAGATGGTGACCAGGGAGCAGGGCACCTGTCAAGGGGCGAGGCTACCCATGCAGCCCTCAGTAGTCTGCCAAAACTGGGTAAGCGGCCCTCTGCCTGAAATAATTGCCTGCCTCTGAGCTAAGCAGATAAGTGCAGGCTCAGGCTCTCTGCCTGGCCACTCCCCTGCCTCCACTGTCTGGCCCCTCGGCAAGGAGATAAGCACGGTAATAAATTAATTAGTATTTGATGTTTAGTGCTGCTCAATTCACAGAAGGTGCCTCAAGTCTGAAAAGGTTGAGAACCACTATTCTAGGGTGTGGAATATCTTGAATTGTCTAGACTAAGGTTGATAAATATACGGACCATGGGGCTTCTTCTGGCACCTGATGCTGAATTTTGTCATATGGAGCCCCACTGGGGATGTGTGCTGGTACCAGAGGGGCATGTGATACACCCATCCCCACAATAGTTAATGCTGTACCACTCACCCTGCTGCCAGAGATGGGTATGGTTCTGGCCTGGGGGGCCAAGAGAATTTGTCATCCCTGGTCTAGATCTGTGTGTGTTTAGAGGATGGGCATCACAAAAGAAAAAGATTGCCTTACTTCGTAATAAAGGTAACAAATGACTGCACATAAGCTTTTGTAAGTGTTCTTGCTCCTTTCTTACAAACCCTTAGTCTTAATTAAGTTCAGCAAACAGGGCTGTTTAAAAGTCTCTTCTAGACTTTGAGAAGAGGATCTTTGGATTTTGGAGCACTGTTTGATGTAATGTACATGTAATTATTTTATCTTTTAATACATGCTATTGAGAAGGGGGGGAGGTTGTGGGTTTGAGAATTTAATTAAAAATTTGAGAATCAAGCCCTGTAAAGAGAAGCAAGTTATAGCTGTAAGGTGCTGTGTTCCTTTTTCCCCACTGTCCTCCTACCTTGACATAGGTTTTATTTACATTTTAGTGATTGAAACTAATGTGCCCTATTGATTATGTATCACATGTAGTAGGAAGAAACCTTCATAATCCCTCATCAGTGGGAAGCCAGACTTTATTAATCATTTAGTGTGCTTAAATCAAAACACTTAACTTCTCCAGTGTGGCCAGCATGAGTAAATAGCCATCTCCAACATTTGTTTTTTTGTGGGCAAGTTAGAAGAACAGAATTATTGTTGGTTTGCTGCTCTGGTTCAATGTATTTTGTGAGAGATTTGCATGTGTTTTGTGGTCTGTTGGCTGTTCCCATTCTGTTCAAATGAAGTCAGTGTAAAGTGAGGTTGAGGTTCTAGTGCAGTGGTGCTGACCTGTTGTTATGTGAGGCTCTGCTCAATGCTGATTGGCTCAGGAGTCATTTAAATAGTGTTAATCAGGGAGCCACAACAGCATTCACACCTCTGTGTAAATTGTGGCATATGCTCCAGTTTGAATGAGAGAGAAACTACTGGATATCTGCACAGTCTACCAGGGAAAAATACTTAAAAAACAGTCAATGTATGCAGTGTGTTATTCATGATTGCAGGAAAGACGTATCCAATATATGCAGTAATAGAAGAACAAAAAAACCCAAACCAAAACAAAACAACCTTTTAATAACGTTTTCTGCAAAGAGCCATAAATCACTAGGGCTATATCGTCTATGAAGGCCTTTGAAATGGTGGTGAAGGAGGAAGCATGTTGATAACATTGGAACGCTGATGTAACTTGCATACTTGTTGGTATGTAACAGCTGTAAGTACAATAGGACTTACAGCTCCCAATTCTGGCATATACTTGGCTAGCTTCCATTATTTAAGTGCATTTGAAGTCCAGATATGATAAATCTCACCAGAGATTCCATTCCAACTTAGAATGGAAGTTGGAATGGCTGTGCGTTGAATTCTACTATTGAATGCGGTATTCCATAGTGTCGTCTTTTCCCCCCCATGTTTTTTTCAAGCCTTTCTACGTTCTAAATGTCACTGATACACAGACTGAACATCCTCTGTTTCAAAAAGCAGTAGCTGTGGAAAGCTAATGCCTAAGCTCCCTCGTGGTGGTGGTATACCTAAAACCCCTCAGTGCAATTAAAACATCCGTCTGTTCAATGCGCATCACTTTAGAATACTGACAGACTGTGGGTCTTCTCGCTGAAGCCACTAGCAGAAATACAAAAAAAGCTAAAGCCTTGATCCAAATCAGTGTTAGGCACTGATTTGTACTTTACTGTCCCCAGAAGTATTTATTGCTTTATTGGTTTATTAGACAACATAGAGGAAGCTTCTTTATTACATAGATAGTTCTTTTTGAAGAGGAACTGTAGGGAGTACTTCTAGGTGTTGTAAAAAGGCTACCACTTCCACTTTTTCATTGGTCTCCCATTTTCCTATCAAATTTTTGTAAGGATTAGAAATCCACAAGGACACTTCCTATGAGATTAAACCTATTAATTTTGTGGTAAAGTTTCACCTGAAAATACCTTAAAGTCCTTTTGTTTGCATCCCTTTGAGTTAAAGGGACAAGAGTTTGAGTAAACTGATTTGCAAGGTATTTTATCCCTTGAGAATTCTAAAAATTCAGTTTACTTGACTATGCATTCTTCTTGGCTCTAGGCTGTGAACATCAGTGGAAAGAAATCTCTTTATTAGACCCTTTTACTTCAGTTCATGAGGATGCAGCATATTTGGAGTTCAGAAATTGTTAGAATGTTTTGCTGCTGATGTTATATGGTATTGTCTGGCATGTTATGGCAGGTAAAGCCAGGTGTGCATGTGTTGTGGATTTTGCAGGCAGCCTTCCTAGGTGTAGATTTCATAAAATGTAAGGTTAGGGCCAAGAATATGCCCTTTAAGTATGTCTGTACTGAACAGCTGTTGCAAGTACTATTAAGGCGTTGAAATTGGGGAGCTAACTGTGTTAACTGATAAGCTTAAATATGATTTTTTGGGCAAAATCTTTCTTTGCTTCAACTAGAACCTGTTTTGACCCTTGAGGTGTGTTTCAGTGCCTGTAGAAACTAAATTGGGTGAGCAGAGCCTTCTGTGTTGGCATATTTTGAAGTTCTGGTTTCTGATGGCTAACTTGGCAGTTGTGCAGTTCCAGCATCCTGCTTTTTGAGAGACTTGCCTGAGAAATGTGAGCCACTTCATCCTAGTCATTTAAATGACTTGGTGTTTATAAAAAGTAATGCCTGTTCAGTTAGTGGATCTTGAATAGGTTTAGCTACAAGATGAATGTTGAGAATTCAAGGTTTCGGGATACTTTTTGTCTGGGAGATCTGTAGAGTTTCTCTCTCCTCCCCTCTGCAAAGCAGACTCATTCCCACCCAGAATAGTCAGGGGACTGTTAGTGAGGGTTCTTGTCTGAGATTTGGGAGGCCAGGTTTCAGTCCAGTCCCTGAGATGGGTGTTCTCCGAGCTGTTGACTGTTCTGGGATGGGAATGGTGAGTGGCCTCTCTCACTTCGGGGGGGGGGAGGAAATAATCTTCCTCCCCAGACCTGAGAAGCTTTCCTAATATTTTTGACCAAAAACTTCTGGTGTTGATGAATTAGTGTTTCCTAGTGAAAATTTCACCAACTTTATTATTCAGGTACTCCTTCAGAAGTTTTGGAACTGGAAGCTGATGGCAGCTACAGTAGGAGGATACTTTCCATGAGATGCCATCATTCCTTTGTTCAACTTGCAACAACTTTTTAATTGAGGTTCTTGCCCTTCAAATATATTGTGTATGGTGTAGTATTTGTTCTGTAAAAGTAGGCCTCTGTCACATTCTAAATTAGTAGTTTTCAAATGTCTCAGCTAGGACTAAATCTTCATGAACTACTGCAGTTTTAAAAGTTGGAGGTGGTTTAAATAGCAACCACCTCAAATGTGAGTGGCTATAATGGTAGGACTAAATATACTTATTTCTTGTTACCACAAAGCAAGCTGTAGTACATTAATTGCATTATACATGAGGAACAGCCTATTTTTTTTTTTTTTTGCACTGCTAGGACAGCTGCTACATTCCACCAAGATACTTGTGGATTGAAAATGAATAATAGTATTGTTCAGTGGAAAACTTGGGGGGGTAGGCTTCAGGTAGGCAGAATACATGTAACTGTCAACAGTACTTTGCCTTATTGCCCATTTTAACATACCTTGTGGGTGGAGAAATGGAAATCAGTGAGCAGCAGACAGCATCGCATGTACATTATGGCCCTTGTGGTGGCATCTTGTGGCCCATCCTCCAAAGTGCTGTGCAGGATTGCCTGACTTGAACAATTCATTAGTTAAAAATTTCATGATATTTATTACCATCTGAATGGGAGACAACTAAAACACCTAATGATCTTCAAAAAGTGTCTTGATGTCCATCTTGCTGGGGTCATCTGCTCCCAGCAATCTTTGCTGCCCAAGTGCATGGGGGCTAGACGCGATTAATCTGCTCTGTCTCTTCCAGCCCCTAAAAACTATGAAACTTAGAGAGAGAGAGAGACAGAAAAAGTGTGTGTGTGTGTGTGTGTGTAAATAACCTTCCCCTCCCCTTTGAGGTATATTGCATTCCATAAGTCAAACAAAGCTGTCTTGAAAAACATGTATTATTTGTAGGTCAAAAGAAGCCTTTACTGGGGTGAAGAATTGTTGAATTCAACAGCACAGCATGCTGTCTTTGCAAGTTACCTATTGTTGGGGAACTACAATCTCTCCCATCTGGTTTTTGTGGCCTTGGAACAAGAATAAAAATACTCCTTGCCAAATTGGATCATGGATTTCCCATTGTGAGAATTAAGAATGACATATTACATGTTACCTAAGCCTGGATGTTACAAACTACGCAAGAATTAGAATTTTAATTCCAGTTGTGTCTAGTTTTAAGAGTGAAACCAGTACTGCAGTATTCACAAGGCAGTGTGCAAAGTAAGAGAGAATTTGACCACTGGTTTAAAAGTGTAATTTCATTAAGTTGTTTGTGCCAAAGTAAAATTTGGCTCTGAATTGTCTTGGCTGTTTGTCATTCAGGGTCTGATTCAAAGTCAGTAGGAGTATTTTAGCTGACTTCATTGCATTTTGGATTGGGTTTATACATTTTCAGGAAAAAAAATTGTTACTCTAACCAGTCCTTTTTCCTTCCCTCCAGCACTCAAACTGCCGTGCCAAGTTCTGTTCAAATAAACAAAATTGCATAAAATCTCTAAACATAATTAATGTTTTAGAAGCAGATTATGAAATCAAATGCAAGTTTATTTTTTGTTTATATCCAAGTCTTGATTCTTTTGACCCAAAGGGAAAGAGTTGTGAGACCTGTAATTATGATAAAGGGAGGGCATGCCCTTACTAATGCACGTTTTAGTCAAAGCCGAATTTTAACAGCATTAGAAAATAGCACTAGAATAAGACTTGTAACTGTGATTTTAGTAGCTTCAGTTGTTCAGCATGGTAATCTACCCTGCTTCCTTACTTTACAGCAGAAGAGATGCATGTTATTTTGCTTCTATCAGCTTCTTGATGCTGTTTGCAGCATGATTTTGTGCTAAAGCAAATGTAAGTAGGCAAACCAAAACTGTTCATAGATTGATTTGCCTTTTACATGGGCTGTAGATGGCCTTAACTTGAAACTGATTGGGAACTTTTTATGATTTTAGTGTGTGAAGGTAAACAAAGGCAGTGACAGTCTCCTAATGTGAACTTTATGTAGCAGTACTGCAGCTTTGACAGGCACTCTAGTCTTCTCATCCTGACCTCCTAAAGGTGGTTTGTTTATTTTAAGCCAACTACAGCTTGACAGACAAAGTATTACCTCAACACAGTACAGTACTTCTAAGGTTGATGTAAAAGCTTGTCATCTTAGCTTTTAATTTGATTTTATGTACATCCTGCTTGTGAGTAGAATGACTGGTCTGTTGTCAGTGTGATGTGAGTGGTGCATCAACATCAAAAGTGCCCGCTGTGTGTTTTACTCAGGGGAGCTACAGTGCGGAGTAGAATAAAGGTCCCTCCCTATTGACCACTTGCAGCCCATTCTGTCTGTGAAACTGTCTTATACCTAGTGCATGGGAAACTGAACATGGTATATGTATTCTATTCTGGCTGAGTGCTGATATTGACTTTCATTTTGAAAAGCTTTTGTGCTTCAGTCAAAAAGTTTTGTCAACTTTATAACTTGGGGAGTTGATTCAGCATGGTGGAATTAGATGGACGGAAAGGCATGTGAAGTCTTACTGGGTAATATGTGAAAATAGTCAGGCTGATGGCACTCCCAGTCTTCTCCTAGTTACATAACATAGCATGCAGTATACTGCACAAACAAACTGCCTTGATGTGTGGATGCACTGAAGTGAAATCAGTAACCTATATGCCCTGTTTACCGATGAGAGAGTCTTTGAAACCTGTATGGTATGTATGACACTGAATATTTCAGCCTTCTGTGCCCCTTCAGTCCTGCTGCTAGTGAATTTCTAAGCAGGCAAGGTTCTTTGGGTAGATGTGATATCTTTTATGAGACCAACTGAGTAGCTGGGAAAAAAAATACTTTGCAAGTTTTCGGGTGCAATCACCCTTCTTTAGGCACAGGGAGTCTTTGTCTGAGGAAGGGTGATTGCACCCGAAAGCTTGTAAATAATTTTTTTTCCAACTACTCGGCCTTATAAAATATCACATCTACCCAAAGAACCTTGCCTGCCTATGTCCTTAGAGGCTTAGACCAACACAACTACAACCAAAAACCCAGTGAATGTATAATGCACTTAGAAGCATTTGGGTTGGTTAAAGAGGGTGCTTGTATGGTTAAAGGTGAGAGTGGACTGAGAGTGGACATCTGGGTTTCAGTCACTTTTTGAGGGAGTCTCTTTAACTTCTTCTTAGTTGCACCTTAGTTTGTTAATAAATGGAGCACATGCAGGAATTCTTTGGAATGACAAATGTGTCTGATTATTGAGATGAATAAGCAAGACAACTGATCCTTGTGGTACAATCAGGGAAGCTTTGGGCTTTCCTGTCTTTCCTCACCATGGGAGGGGGCTAGGAGAAAGCCTAAATCTTGGAGTACCAGCCCAGAGGAGGAGGTGACTCAGCTCTGGCTTTGGTCCTTCCTTGAGCCAGGGTGACTCAAGTTGGGGGAGGGAAGGGGTGCACAGGGGAGATGTATGGTTTGCAGCTGGGTGTGGGGGAGATGGTGCAGTCTTTCCCCTGTCCCCACTTACTTTCAGCTCTAGCCCTTCTGGCCCCTACCCAGCTAAGCCCAGAGCTGTTGTGTTTGCCTGATTGGCTGGGCCAGGGTACTGCCACTGCTGACTGCCCTGGGGCCATAGCTGCTTTCCAATAGAGGGGTGGGCCAGGGGGAAGGGGGACTGGTGTCGGGATGTAGGCACAGGGTGGGGTAGGTGGTACAGTGGGGTAGGCACAGGCGGGGCAAGGGGTGGGAGGACAGGCAGGCAAGTGGGGGTGGGGCTTTTGCCCCCAACCACTGTGCTGGCTGGGGGGAATGAATTTAAGATGACCTTCCAATAATTAGACTCTGTACATGGAAAATGTTAACAAGTGTATACTTTTCTGTGTCTGGAATCAGATTATTGGAAAGGGGGAAGTGTCTTAAATTCAAAGTCCTCTTAGATTTGGATAAATATCGTATGTCTGTGGTTCTCAATCTGCTTAGCTTCTAGGCACTCCTTCAAAACCCTTCAAAATTTAGTGACACCCCATTTAAGAAACCAATTTAAATATAATTACAATGTTTATAATATTAATACATTATTAACTTATTAGATCATTATAATTATAATATGTTCAGCCTATTGCTGCTGTAGCCAGGGGGAACTGTGCTGCATGCCTCCTGTGGAGCTAGATTGGGAAGTGGCTGTAGCAGGAACACATGCTTTTGCTGCAGCCTGCCCTGTTTGTGTTTCCAGAAGCAGGTGTGCATGGGGCACATGGAACTATCCCATGGGCCTATATTTTCAGGAGGCACGTTGGAGCTGAACTGAAAAGAGGATGCAGCAGAAAGATGTCTGTCTTCAATTTTTCTTTCTTTTTGTTTTTTGTTTTTTTCTTACTTTGGCTAAACAAAAAATGAAAGCAAACTAGGCTGGTCAAAGTGCAGGGTTTAGAGAGCTGCTTTGCCTTCACTTAAATAGGTCAGGTCCCTCCTGCCCTAACCCACTGTGTCTGTAAAGATTAGCTCATAACTTGTTGATGCTCAGTCTTTTGAGGCTTGAGGCACCCCTCATTTGACTTGAGGCAGCCCTTAGAAAATGCTAGCTCTTCCTTTCCACTTGTTATCTGAGTACAGAAAAATACTAGAACAATTCTTTTGTTGTAAAGAACTCAGAAAGACCATGACAGGTCACTATGAATGTCTATTTGAAATCTCTCTGCGTTTATCATGTAAATCATATTTGCATACTTAGCAGTGCTATTATTGTGCATCACCCTGGTTGAGAATCACTGTCATACACAAAGTGCACTCTACAGAGTACCTTTCTGATGCATTTGTGTGGTGCTTGGAGTTGTGGTTCCAGCCTGTAATGCTCCATCACAGTTCTTGCAGTTTGGGATTGAGGGTGATGATGGTACCAGTTTGCATCATATTATGTAAAAGGAATGCGGCTGTTGGACTCCTGATAGTTTGCTAGTGTTTTTAGTGGTGGAGTAGCAGGGAAATGTGTGTTGCTTTCCTTATATGAGCTCTCCTGACTCCCCACCCCTTCTTCTTTCTAATGCATTTCCCATCTAGTGCAGTGATGCTGATGGATCAGTATTCAGCCTCTTCAGCTCTGACTTTCAGCACACTTGGAACTGAACTCTTTGTAGTATGGGAAGTCCTTGGGTTTTGTTGGGGTCTAGACAGTATGCAAGTTCCTTAGGGCAAGTTTCTTTTTGGTTTCTTCTCTGTAGTGGACTTATGAATAGGTCTGTAAGGTCATGCATAAATCAGGAGTACTGAATCACTTGCTGAGAGAGAGGGGAGATGTATTCTAGTGGAATCTGTCAGGCATTGGAAGTCTGCAGTAAAAGAGCAGGATTTGAACATAACATAAAAACATAAGAATTGCTATTTAGTGGGTCAGACCATAGGCCCATCTTGCCCAGTATCCTGTGTCACGTAGTGACAGAGACTGGATGCTGAAAGGGAGAGTGAACTGGGTATGACCAGGATGTTTTCCCACTGTGTGTACCTCACTGGCAGCTCCCAGCATTTAAGGGCTAGGAAGTTCTGATTCAAAGACTGTATCACTAATACTCATGCTCAATAAGGGGTGCTGATGCCCCTTTTCTCCAAAAATTTGTCTAATCCCATTTTGAAACTCTCAGATTCCACAACATCTTAGTGGCACTGAGTTCCATGTTTTGATTATACTCTGTGGGGAAAAATAACTTCCTCTTGTTCATTTTAAACTTACTACCTAGTAGTTTCATTTGTGACCCCTAGTTCTTGTATTGTGTGAGAGAGTAAATAATAAATCCCTATTTACTTTCTCTTCACCACTTAGTATTTTGTAAACCCTTATCGTGTCCCCCTGCAAGCATCTCTCTTCTGAACTGAATAGGCCTAGCTTCTTTAATCTCTCCTCATATGAAAGCCCCTCCAAATTGCTGATCATCCCTGTTGCCCTTTCTTGTGCCTTCTCTAGTTCTTCTATATCCTTTTTTGAGGTGTGGAGACCAGAAGTGAGCACAGTATTCAAGGTGTGGATGCACCATGGATTTATAAAGGGGCATAATGCTACATTCTGTTTTGATACTTCTTAATAATCCCTAATACTTTGTCTGCTGTTTTGACAGCAGATTCTAGACTGTAGATTGCAGTGAAGGGGAAACCAACTGCATCCTATATTCATATACAGATATACCAAGCCAGCATGTCTATAATCTGCCTAGTTCCAGAACTTGATTTAAAGCAGAAGGATAAAACACAGTCTGAGCAGTTTAGGAAGCATCACACATGGTATAAAAAGCAGGTATGTGAAAGCAGTTGTCAGTTTATTACTTGCCACCAGTGGTGGTTTTCAAGCTGAATTATCTAAGGGTGGGTCCTATGATATGGACCCTTAGATAATACCATAGGACTCCTGAAATGCATGCTTTTTTTCTTTTCTTTCCTTAACCACAGTTTAAAACAGGCATGGCATTGCTATTGTAAGAGTTAAGGTTAGCAGCAAAAATAAATTCATGCTTTTTAAATGTGTTTTAAGATTAACCTTTACATGTGGATGTCCCGGGTACTAAACTGCTGTTTTAGATTATACTCTGCACTTCACGTTATCAAGAAAAGGAACTCTGTTAATTTGGTAGTTTGGCAGTTGAAAAAAAAATGCATACAATGTTGCTACTAAGCTTGGGTAATCAAATAGCTGTCTGTACACTGTCTTGCTGATGGTGGAGAGGTATGGTGGACAGGGCATTAAATGTAGCTTCTGTTCTGAGCTTTCTGCTTTGGTCATCCATGAGGGACTGTGCTGTTGAACTTAACCAAGTTGACCTGAATCTGGGTCTGGTCCCTCCCTGAAACTGAAATGTTGGGAGGCTGAACTCTGCTTTGTCCAAGCAGCAGATGTGAGTTTTCGTAATCACTTTCTGTCCCTGGGAGACTTCACTGTTCCAGAAGTGAACAATGACTCTGTTACTAAAATGAATACTTGTGGCTGAGAGAGGGAATTCCTTTCTTTTGGGTGCATGCGATCTGTGAGGAGCTGATGTACATCTCCGTCAGATAACCAGAGTGCGGCTCTTACAGACTGTGCAAAGATTCTCCAGGGCTTTCAAATCCCAAAGGTGCTTTTGGAAGCTGTCTGTAGAGTGGTCATTCTTGATCCCCAAGACCTGATGGTTCGCTTGGGCTTGCCTCAGTGTCTCATTGTTCTTGTGACTTACTGAACTGGATAGCTTTTGCAACTACAGTCAGCCCTTTGTTTTTAAATCTGAATTTCAGAAAGGAGCAGCAAAGTAAAACAGCTGTGACATGACCCTTTTTAGATAAGGTGGGTGTGAGCAATACATGTGATAAAGCATGTATGCATACATCTGTGTACATGATGTGCAGCATATATCGGTGTCTCAACAGAAATTTATAAGCTGCTTTGATGCAAGAAGTACAGCAGTTAAAAAGACTGCCAGAAATGAATGGTTATATGGAAGCTGAGCCTATTAAGATCAACCTGGTGCCTATGCTGTTCTTTGCAATTGATGATTAAAGGCTAGGACTTGAGTGTAGGATTCAAATAATTAAATGTAGCCATTTCCTGTGAGGTCCAGTATGAGCCAATTATAGAGAAATAGGGCTGGGACAAGTTGAGGACAAAATGGGGTTCTGTCACCTGTGCCAGTTGGTGTTGTTTTAAGAGCTGGGCTGTTTATCATAGTAGAGGTATCTCTACTTTAAATGGGAGGGAAATTATAAATGTTGAGCTTAGTGAAAGACTTTTGGATAAATAATTGGATGCTCTGCTGAAGTCAAACCTCTAATTTGGCAGGTCCTCTTCAGGCTTTTGCTGTTCAAGGTTGCCAGCTGATGTTGAGGTGTTCTGGTAACTTGCACCCAAGCTGGTGAGCTCCAGTGTAAGAGTGTAAAGTCTTATTGCCTGTGAGGATTATCACTGCCCCCCATAGGGAAAAAGATTGTTCTGTAGGTCCTCGGGTAGCCATTGCTTGTTATCTAGCTGTTTCAGCAATTTTTATCTGTTAGTAGTTGAAGTTATTGACAAGATTGCAGTGAGGCAGTTTTTGCTCTGTCTTGTTGCTTGAGAGATCCCTGACCCTTTTGACTATGGGCCAAAGTTTCCATATGGGGTAGAAGCTACTTTTAACTGGTGGATGCTCCTTTGAGTAACAGACAAAGGTAGGTACCTCTGATATTAGGTCTATTAGCTGCCAGAGAGATTTTATTTTATTTTATTTTATTTTATTTTCAAGCAAGCTCTGCAGACCCAAAAGAGGTGGATGGCACTGTGCTAAGATGGCTCCATCCTGTCCTGGTTGAGGATCAGGACGGGAAATTTTCTCCTATCTGACTTGCTTGTGGGATTCCCAGTTCTTAGTTATCCTACTCCATGTGTATATGGGGCTGCTTAAGATGGTTAGCAGCAGTGTCTTCAAGATTGTGGTATGGATGAAAGCTAGCTGGCAGAGGAGGAATCCAGGTAAGACTGAGGTGACCTACTGAGGGGGAAGAAATTGGAGTTGACAGAGGATGCTATAATTGCAGGAAACTTTTATTGGAGATGGGGGTTCAGTTAGATTCCAGCCACTGCTAGAAGAGTCTTCTTCAGTAGTGGTGAGGAAATTGCATGAAACTTTTTAACTTCTTAATTTACTTGGCCTGCTAGTTAGTGGCTACTGTAGTGGTAGTTAAGATGTTCACTTCAGTCTTTATCATGGGCATATTGACTGCATGGAAATGCTCTGGTCTGTAAACAAATGTAATAACACTTTGTGTCTGGGGATTAACCATACAGCAGCAAGCAAAATTGTTTTTGGTCTAGGAACGTGTCTGGGAGGTTATTAGTATATGTTGGGGGCTGGAATTGAAAGATGATACAGTAAAAAGGATCAGCAAACTAAAACCCCTGCTTCAAGTAAAGATGTGCTCTCTCAGGTTGAAAACCTTGCTGTCCTAAAACTTTCACAGAAGTGTGATGATGACATCACTTTAAGAAAAAGGGAGAATGTCAGGAGAAGTCACTGTGTCTGCTTGTTCTGCACAGCCAGTTGGAAGAGGCTTTCTTTCGTATGCTGCCTAATTATATTATAACATAAAAGGCTGAAGGCATTAAATAGCCAAGCCTTTGTGAAGCTTCTGAATTCCTTTAATTTAGCAGCAGCCCAGAAGCTGAATTCAGAGCATTCACAGGCCCGCACTATCTCCTTGACTAGTTGCCAGGTCTATTCATGTTGTCCTGAGCCCAGGAAGTTCTCACATTCATTCAGGGATAGGGAGGGGGGTAGGGGGTGGGCTTTTTTTAAAAAAGCAAGGGAAATGGTTATAAGGAAAATTCTTCAGTGATTCCATGGGACCCATTTACCAACTGTTAATCTGAGTAAATAATGGGAACCGTTTATACACTTGGCAGATCCTTGAGAATGAGCTGCGAATCATGGAAGTACAGTCCACAGTCCCAAGATAGCAGAACGCTTTGTTCAAGTGCCTCAGGCATCATCCTTACTAAGATAGAAAGGTATTTTTGTTGGAATGCCTCATCTTGCATGCTCTAGGATCTTTCATTTAATGCTATGAAATGTGACGTGGATGAGAATTTTTAACCTGGCATAAGTTAATTGATTGATTTGAAACATAATCCACTAGCTAATGTTTGCCTATATTAGAGGCTTAGAAAGTACCAGCTAACAGGCTGTAAACACTTTTTACTATCCAGGACAAACCACTACTTATGGTTTTGTCTGTCTGTTATTTTTTGTTTTTCCCCAAGGAGGGGTTATAGAATATGTACTTTATATGGTATCCTGTGAGAGGGTTGCTGCAGTGCCCAGCGTTGGCTTATTGGCTTTTTTTAATTAATATTTTTTACATGAGGCTTGGGGGGGGGATGAGGGGCAGGAGAGAGGAAAGGGAGCCGAAGAGAAACTGCAGAGGAAATAAATACATCAAAGAGTATTAGATAGGAAACCAAATGCTTTACAAACCTAAAAGCTCACTTCACTTCTCAGGAACCATCCCACATCTCTATTGGGTGGTATGTAATCTCTGTACCTTGATACCACAGTGATAGGTATAGTTGACATATTTACCGTAGACAATAGAACTGAAGGTGGCTGCAGATGTATACTGAAGGGGTGTTGGGAACAAGTCACATGGCATTTAATGAGTTAAATGCCAGATGTTTCCAGAGAAAACAATAGTATGAGAGTTTCCTCTATGTCCTAAGTAATAGTGTGGCCTCAGCTCTTGCTGATTTGGCTTTCAGCTTGAAGGATTTGCTTATGAATGGACTTCCTACCCACTGCAAAACTGAGTGAGATGGATCCCCTTCCCTCTTGTGGACATGGCAGAAAATGTATACATTTGTACATTGTTGTTGCCTGGGCAGGTTGTATGAACCATGTCTTAGCTGGTTAAAGAGCTGTATTGGTCTGAAGTCAGCAGAAGGCGAGGCAGGATGGTACCTTCAGAGACTAACTGGTTCAGAGGAAGGGTGACACTGTGTTCCAGTTTAGTTAGCCCGGACAGTCCCAGATTTCAGAGGGCAGTTTTGTCAGGGTATTGAGAATTATAATGGGTGTCCCGAAAACGCGGTGGTGTGGGGCAGTCTGGCCAGGGGCATGGAGTGCCTGGCAGGCAGGCACTGCTGCCTGCCTGGCACATCACCTCATCCTCACCGACTTGTGAGAGTTGTGAGTTAGGCAGTGTTCTGGATGTCACAGATGAATGTCCCAGATGTCCTGGGTTTCCTTATGGTCAGCCTGTTGGGAGGCTACTTTGTTAAGAGTCTGATTGGTTAGAGTGAATGGTGGGAGGGGACCCAAAGGTTCTTATCTATAGTTTTGATGTGTTTAAAATCTTGCTTCTGTCTAAACTAGGCTGTCAAGAGTAGTAGCCCTTACTGTTGAAAAACCATATCCCAAGATAGACATCCAAAACACAGTACAGTTCTTTGAAGGGTCTTTCATTATCTTGAATTTGGCGTGTATACCAGAGTTGCTGACTGTCAGCATAAAGCTTTAATTGCTACATTGTAGACTTATAGCCTCCACAACTCAAGAAAACAAAAGCAGTTCAGGTCACTGTATGTGGAAGGAATGTAACTGGACAACTTAAGAGAAGAGACCCTGTTCTGCTTTCTTGTCCACTCTAACCACTTCCTCTCTCTCTCACTAACCGCCCTCCCCACAATCTCACTGCTGAACTGGGAGGTGGTGGAGAAGTAAACTCATTTTGTTACTGGGATTTTAAGCTATGGTCTTAAGTGCTGTCATACAGTTTGTGCCTTCCAGGTAGAATATTGCCTGAATTGCCACAAGTAGAATATTTTTAATGCACCAGAATTGTTTCCAAAATCATGGTCTGCTAAGAACATGACTGGCTGATTATGGTTTACCTTTAACACAGTAACTAAATGAAAGTATTGCCAAATGGCTAGCTTGGACTCGCAAAAGCAAGGACATGAAGAGTGTAAAATTACTGTTGCTGGATAGCTTCTTCCTACTCTGAACATGGCTTTTGATTTGGAGCCACAAGTGGAGCTTTCTGTTTCATATTAAAGAAAAACAGTGTTCTCAACTTCTGTGGTAGCTTTTTTCCCCCTCTTTAAGAAAACTACTTTACTGCTTTGGTAGACTGTAATGGCACTAACAGCTTTGCTTTATATATAGTTAGGCAAGCACTACTTGCTTTCTAGAAGTTTGCACTCATTAAGAAGCTAATGACTAGTACTGTAGATGCAAGTGAAATAATCCATCACAAAATAAGTTTAGCAAGAAAGTGGTAGTGAATACCACCCTCTCTCTGGTCTCTTACTAAATTCAAGACATTTTTAAGGGAGGGGGGGTGGGGGTTAAAAAAAAAAAAAAAAAGCAAACACCATCAGCTGATCCTAGCTGGGCTACTTGTGGTGGGGGGTATTTGTAGATTCAGGAAGTGATTACAAGCTAAATAAAATCTGGTTGCCAGGCAGCCCAAGAAATGAGAATTGGCATCACTTGAAAACAAGAATAAATTGGGAGGTGGAAGCTTGAGTTGGGGGGGGGGGGGGATGGGGGACTTGTGTGATATTTTTAACGTTTCCACCTGCAAAAAGCACAATGTCTCTGGGGGGGAAGAGTTACTGCTTTTCATTCCTAAGTTTTTACGTTTTACTTCTCAACATCAGTTCTGTGTAGTACTGTTTTGGCATGCAGCGAAGCTTTGGGAAGTTGGGTATCCAGTCATTTTAAAGAATTCGTTCTTGCTCCCCTTTGCTAAAATTGTTTTGGATGGAAGGATGCTTTCAGGAGTTGCCTGTACTGCAGTATTAAGGGACTGGAGCCTTTAACAGGGTGGTGCAGAGGGTCTAAGTAACACTTTGAATTGGAACAAGCATGCATACTTGCTTCTAGGTGTGATAAGTGGTAGGGTATTAGAATCTTAGTAGGATGTTTTTATTCCCGTTGCCGTTATAACTCAGAATTAAAGAAGTTTATTATATACCTTGTTACCTACATGCTGGATGCCCAAAGGATTTGCTGAATTACCTTATTTTTTAATTTAAAAACAAAAGCCCACTCCCTTGTTAGTATAGGACAGAATGTGAAGTTCCAGGAAATGAAACCTGATGATATATATTTTTGTTTATTTGTTTTGTTATTCTGGTAATTAGAGTATCAAAAACTATCATCTTTACTTTCCTTGTACCAAAGCTTGATTTATAAATTAGCATCTCAGTGCACAATTGCTTTATAAATATCTCTATATATGTAGACATCTTAAGATGGGAACTCCATGGTCTACCTCATGAATACTAGATAACTTTGGGAAGTTGCAGATGTAGGCATTAGCCCAGGGACAGGCAATTATTTTGGGTGGAGGGCCGCTTACTGAGTTTTGGCAAGCCATTGAGGGCCGCATGACAGGCAGCCGGGGCAGATAAATATTAATTTTCTAAATTTTTTTTTTTTAGGGCCCTGCAGGCTGGATAGAATGGCCTGGCGGGCTGCATTTTGCCCACCCTTGCATTACCCAGAATTTGGTGGTAGTGGCAGTGTATACAGTGTAAGTTGCCTAAAAAACAGTCCAGTCCAGTAAGCTAGAATTTGGGAATGAATTAGAGGCAGCCTCTATTTTTTGTCTTTGACAGACTTGGTGTCCTCAGTCAGGCATGTTGCTTAACTTCTTTGCTTCTGTTTCTCTATCAGTTAAAATTTTGCTGCAACTTTTTATTTGTCAAAACTACGATCTACTTTGAAAATCAAGTTTAAACTAAAGATGGCATCAACTTGGGTATGTGTTCATTTCATAAATGGGTATGTGAAAAGCTTGTTTGTGGTGTTTGCAGCCATTTTAAGGAGGTGAGTAGAAAAAAACCCAAGTTGAGGCAGCATCTGCCCTCCAGTATGGTGGCAACCAGACTACAAGTGCATTCACAGTAGCAGTCCCTCCGCAGCAGCAGATCTCTGTCTCCGAGTACAGTAAGCCGCCTCCTGCTGTCTGGCAGCACAAGCAACAGCATATTGGCATTAATCTTAGGTAACCAAGTGCAGCCCCTGCATGCCGCCCACCCGCCCCCCCGGTCCCAGTGTGTATGCAGATATGCTACCTTGGTACCTTTTCTTTATTAAATTACCACTGTAACTGCACTGACCTAAGGTTAAGGTTGATGGATGCCATGTAGATGAGCTATGAGCCACGTCTGTGGCTGCTCTTATTGTTTCTACTGAGTTTTTTTTAAAGTCTAGTCTTTCATGTATGAACCTCTGGAGTTGGAAATGTTTTTACAAAGGGCTTTTGGGGCAGAGGTTTTGATGCCAGAAGGTTGCTGTTTATTTCCTGTCCCCTCCTGCCTCCTTGCTGAAGGTTGTGAAAACTGCAGGGTTTGTACCCTTCCTCCTTTCCCACTAGAAATGCATGCTTTTCCTTCCTTGTTCCCCTCCTTTTCCTCCTGCTTTAGCTGTTAAAGTCTAATCCTGATTTAGGGGACCCAGTGTAGTAACACTTCACCCAGAGTGCTATCTTCTAGCAGTTGTCTGGCGGATTGTAGTGCAAGAGTGGGAGGTTCCTGCTACATCATGGTTAAAAGAGCACATGTAATACTGTTTGTGCAAGAACACTAGATGCAACCAGAAATAGGATGGGAATAGGGAGGGGCATTGAGTTGCACACCAGGAGTTACATAGGGTGTAAGTAGTTTTTTATAGGAAGCTGGGTGCTGTCTATAAAATGTCTGCCCCCCCCCCCCCCCTTCCCCTGCCCTCCAAGCTTTGGGCTGGGATGGCAGTAAGGTGCCTATTCAAGTATTTTGCCCTGATGGTGCCTAGGTACAAGGTTTATGGTTAATTTGCACTTTACCTTTGCTTGGGGGGGAGAAGAACAGTGGTGGTTGCAGTAAAGGTACCATATGAAAAAGCAGATCATTCCAAAGCTAACTTTTCCCAGTTGCTCCAGAAAGGGAAGTAAAGAACAAAGAGCAATGAGTTTAATCTCTAGCTATTAACCTACTCTTCAAAGTGAGTTTATAACATCATTGGACTGTACCTTCCAGTCCCCTCTTTTGTGCTTGACTTCTCCCAGGTGACTTTGCCAGGGGTGGTATTTCGTTTCATGTTGGCATCCACAAACATCGGTGGTTTTGTTGCCCCAGGATTTCTCAAAAGACTTCCTTGGCACCTAGTACGTGTAGCATTTAGCAGCTTCTGATGATTGCTGTTCCCTCCTTTGGATATATCTCTTGTCTGGATAACTACCCGCATTTATTTATGGATTTATTTTTCCTGTTGAGATATAGGATATTATTAGGACTTGGTCTCCAGCAATAGAAGTTGGCTTTCAGTTTACCTAGCATGGTGATTCTTGACCATGCTGCCATGGCACCCTGGGTTACTTTGAGACCCTTCCTTGGGCATCATGGAGCATTATGCAGATGCTTATACCTGATTCTCAACATAAAACCCAGAGATTTCAAATAGGGATCCATCGTGTCAAAAACATTCTGCCCTGCCGTGGTCTTTCTTAGTTCTTTGCAACAGCAGAATTGTTCTATTATGTTGCTGTAGTCAAGAAACATTTAAAAGTCAAGAGCTGGAATTTTCTGAGGCATTCCTTGAGCCTAACAAGGTTGTAAACTACTGTCCTCATGCACAGATGGGGGCTGAGCCAGGTACTAGCATCCAACTATTGTCTGGAAAATCCTCAGACCACTGTGACAGGGTACCATGCCATACTTGCCACAGATCCTGCCACAAGCAAGCCTACCTCTGAGCCAGCCATGTAAATGGAGCTAGATTTTCCAACCTAAATTGGCTCACACTGCAGCTATCCTGTACCTCTGCATGTAAATTTGGTATGGCTTCTCTGGCTCAGTGTTGGATTAATTTTGATCACTGAAGTTTTAGAATTTCACAGATCCTCTTATATTTTAATAATATTTTTTACCCCCCTGTTGGTTATCTTTTCTGAACCAGTCTATGATCTACAACAAGATTTACTGGCTGCTTTTAAAAAAAATTTTGCTTCAGTTGGGAACTAAACAGTTGATGAGAGGATGTATGTATTTATTTTTTATAGAGCCTCTATTTGGGCACCCCAGTACAGTTATAAATATGAAACATGTACCTGCAGGTTTTTCTTTGTAACTGTTACAAAGTTGACTTTGGCACAAGAGTAAAGTGAGATGACTAATTTTTTTAAACCTAAATTACTTTTTCCACTCTAAACTTAATCATGCAGCTGTTAAGGCAAATAATAGTATTTATGTAACATCTGCATTTACAACAATATTAATACACTTAGAGACCTTAAGATGCTTTCCCTCAAGTCTGAACCTATGACTCTAGGCAGTTTGACTGTCGTAGTCTATGCACCAAGACTAGCGGGCCTAAACAAAGGTGATCTTTAGGGAGTAAAATTTAACTCTTGCTAAGATTTCTCTGCCAGTGACAAATTCAGCCAACCATAGTGGCTCCATAGAGAGGAGGAGTATTCCAAAGTGAGCAGCCAGCTCCATTTAATGCAGAAGTAGTTCTGATTTGGGGGGAGAAGCAGGGGAGCAGGGATAGGGTGAGAGTGCAGTCTGCTTTGCAAATCAAATGTCTCTCAAGCTCTACTGCTCACTCATAATGGTTACCATATCTGTAGCAGGAAATTTGGAAATGCCGTATGTACGTATGTGGTTTTTTTAAACTTATATTCACCTTACTTTCATTAAACTTTATATGGTGAGGAATGTTTTTAGCCACTGGAAATAGCTCACCACATTTAGGAGAACGTTCCAGATCTATTACATGGGCCTGGAGAGTCTTTTTTGGTTGGGTAATTTCTGGTAACCCTGACTTTTTGGCACAGGGAGTGATCTGTAAGAATTTACTGGGGATTTCCATTTGGAAAATAAATGGATTTGTGCTCTCGGGATTCTTTTTTTGCAGGTTTAATGCATGTTCCTCTGGGGAACACTAAGAGTAACCTCTTAAAGTCTTTGTTTAGTTAATTTATTTAGGCATGGGTATCTCAGAGAGGGGAAAAAAAGTTCTCTACCCTCTCATGGCCAATGCCATTATGCCAAAATCTCAAGCATAATGTGCACTCTGTGACTGAGCTAAGTGAATACGAGAGAGAGAGAGGGCAGAGTAAAATTTTCTGGAGAAAACCTTACTTTTCTTGTCAGGCTATATTTTCATGTGTGGGTTTCCATAAACATCAAGTTTATTTTTAACCTAACTTATTGCTACTGCTATCTAGGGAGTTTATGATCTATCAGTGTGGTGTGTTAAGTGAAACAAATTCTCTGTTGTTCCTTCCTTCACTGGGATGGGAAGTAGCACCTGTTACACTAAACAGCAAAACTCCCTAGCAAGGAATCTTCCTAACCCCTTTAATTAAAAAAAATAATAACCAAAAGGAAGATCTTGTTTCAGAGTCAAGAAGCTGCTGATTGGATTAGAGTAATGCCATAAGGCAAGAATTAGTCCTCCTGTAGAGCTTGCAGTCATGTTCATGTGTTGACATGCCTTTGGTCACCAGGACACTTGAAGGCCTTGCTTCCAGAGTTCCTTCTCTGGAAGAGGGTACTGCATTCCTGGAGGTTTGGTGCCAATAAAATCTAGTATTTCTACAGTTATGAAAGTGTTAAACATGTTCAAATGTTAAATAGGCAGCCAGCATAGATTTATGGGGTGGGGGAAGACATCAGACAACCTTTATCTCCTTCTTTGACAAAGTAATTACTTCAGTGGATGAAGGAAATGCTGTGAATGCAGTGTCTGAACTTCATCAAGGCTTTTGACAAGGTCCCATATGACCTCATAAACTGGTTGGGGAAACGTGGTCTGGACAAAACAAACTACTACAAGGTGGATAGATAACTAGCTCAGTAGCCACAAGCAAAGGATAATTATTAACAAGTCCATGTCAGAATGGCAGGAGTTTTGAGTAGTATCTGACAGGGGTCTATCCTGGGTCTGGTGCTGTTCAACATGTTTTATTAACCATTTGGATGTTGGCATAGAAAGTGTCTTGAGCAGATTTGCAGATGGGGAAACTAGGAAGGATGGTGAACATATTGTGAAGGATCTCAACAGATTGGAAAGTTAGGCTAGAGCTAGCAGGATGAAGTTCAATGCAGACATGCATGGTGCCCCCCCCCCCCCCCCCCCCCCCCCTCCCGACTCCTTACTTACTGGCACTGGAGCCCTGCTGTTGGCACACTGCCTGCCCTGCATGGGTAGGCAGTGTGCTTCAGCACCAGGGCGAGGGCCAACCTCTGTGGAGGACCCAGCCTCTGGTTGCCCTGTTTTTTTTTTTTACCATATCCAGGGGGGTCTCATTTTGCCTCTGTGCTACAAACTTGCAGTGGGGGGAAACTTTTTCTGTTCCCACACGAACCTCTTGCAGCATCTCAAAGGGGTTTGAGATGCTGCGAGAGGCACGTGCTGGATCATCTGGACGCGCCCCTTGAGTGTATATTGACAGCATTTCATAGAAGCAGAACATTGGCTGCCGTGGTTGGAGAAGGCTTTACCTGTGGCAGGTTAGGATGTTAGATCAGTGTTGTGTCAGGGTTGATGGTAGTCTTAGGTAGAGGTTAGGTGATGATTTGTGTGGGACGGTCTGAATAGGGATGATCCTGCCTTGGGCAGGCGGTTGGACTAGATAACCTCACGAGGTCCCTTCCAGCCCTACTTCTCTGATACACTGGTTCTCTTTGCTATGGATAGTAAGTTGTCTATGATTAGGGGGAGGGGGTAGACAGACTCTGCCTTAATTCTTCTGTAGAGTAGCTAGTGCTGACTCTACTACTGGTGCTTAATTCTTCTGTAGAGTAGCTAGTGCTAGCAGCTAATACTTCTGTAGAGTAGCTGGGCTATGGAGAAATAGTATCAGAACTAGCAGGTTTTGTTTTTTTTCTTAGTGTTTAACTTTGCAAAAACAAAATTGTTTATATGACTTCTAACTGTACTCTTGCATGTATGCATTCCTCTATCATTGTAAGGTCCCGCAGAATTAAGCAGGAGTGTGCAGAAACCAGTCTGTGTGGTGTGCAGTGATTGAAGTGGTAGAGGCTGAACACAGTAAAACTATTTACACTAAATGAATATGTGCCAGACTAATTTGAAGCTGAAGTAGAATCTTATCCAGTTCCATTTGCCTTGTGTTTATTAAAATATATTCTCCCCGATCCCTGGGATTTGGTCCTTTTGGAGTAGAATTAATCAAATCTATTTGGTACCTGTTATTTTTTTTTTTTTTGCTATCCGTGCATTTCTATACCCTTTGTTTCTAGGAGAAGTTGAATGCGATGCAAGGACTCGGAGGCCTCTACTAAACTAAATCCGGCCTCTTGCTGTTGCAGGTGACCACATTCATTCTCTGTGTTCTTATCCACAAATTTGTCAGGCTCCACCTTTAAACCTTGTTGGTTTTTGCCCCTACTATTATTAGTAGGTCATTTCAGAACTTTGTTGTTTTGGTGGCTTCAAACCTCCTTGTAGTTTGAACTCTAAATGTTACCAATGACCAGTTTATACCTATTACTTTATCTTAAATAGTTATCTTCCCTCCCTGGTGTTTAGCCTTTGTGATGCATGGAGAAATGGGATGACACTTTAAAAATACAAAAAGTGAGTTCATTTACTTTGAAAGCTAGAAGGTGAGGAGGAGAAGGCTTATCAGGTAGAGAAACAACCCATCTATATTGTTTGAACATCACATTACTCTGAGCCTTGGAAGTTACTTGGCCACAAAAAAGCGAAATGTAATCTTAAACTGTTTGGGGCAAATTATTATCTTTTAGAGACAAGCATGCATAAATACTGTTATACGAGGCCCTGGTGAGACTTGATCTGCAGTAGTCTACACATTTGGCACCCCCATCCCCCCCTTGCTTGAGGAAAAACATATGGACCTGAACAGTGGAAAGAGGTGCTGCTTGGCGCTCTGTTCTTCCTTCTCATCCTGCTGAATGAGAAAAAACTAGAAAAGTTTGGCTTGTTTGGCCTAGCAATGTGAAGAGGAGAAGTGTTGACCCTCTTTAAATAAAAGGTGAGTAAGCAGCAGGGAGAGAATAGAGGGCTATTAGTACAAGAACAAGTGAGTGTAAACTTGCCATGAATAAATTGAAGCTGAAAATTAAAAGGTTTCTAACCATCAGAGAAGAGTCTTTGATGATAGCAGCAGGAGCAAAGATCTAATTGATTTCAGGATGGGTTTTGATAGACTTGGATGGGGTCATATGACATATCTTCTTGGACTTTCTAAACCAAGAAGGTTAATTTCCATCCTATGCTGCTTTTTCCTGGGCAGAACAGGAGAGAGACAGGCAGGGTTGTTGGTTGTTTGGTTCTAAGGTAGGGCTGTCCAACTGGTTTGGCTTCTTTGGGTTCAAGGTTGGCATTCAGAGGCTGCATGGGTTAACACAGCCATTGCTTATACTGCATTGCCAATGTGTCCCCAAGAGAATTCTGTAGCCCAGATTTCAGTGATGAGCCTTGCCCCCAAATTCCTGGTTGCTCCTGGATGGCATGGCTCCCTGGACTGTATGTTTGACACGCCTGGTCTATCAGCAGGCAGTGCGCCAGATGAAGGATCTTGATTAAATCTTTGCATGCGTGAGCAAGTATGAGTTTAGCTGTCCCTCGCCCCCTCCAGTCTCTCTAAGAAGGTTGAATATGGAAGGTCCCAGATACAGCCTCGTGGCTGCCAGTGCCAGATTGTGCTGTAAGGAGTCTTGGGATACAGTTCCTCTCCCATGCTGTCACCTCTATAATGGCTCCCACTCACAGTGATCCCTTTTGTTGGCATAGGCTGAAGCCTCCTGGAAGAAAAAGACCAATCTTTCCCAGGCAATGGGTTGTAGTGAAACTTTTGGAAAACCTATTGCTGAGTTTAGCCCTTTTCCCTCCCCACTCTCTTTTCCTCCCCCACACGCTGGAGGCATGCCATGACATAGGTGTAACAAGTACATGCATCTTTAAACGGGAAGAATAGGTGGATTTAACAAGTGCTTACCTGAAAAATTCCCTTAGTAGTAAGTAAAACTATGTGCAGGATGGAAATCTGAGAAGGACTCTACATTTTTGAAATTTGGAAAGGAATTTTTGCAGTTCACTTCTTAGGTTGAAACGTGGATTTTTGATGCATCCAGAACTTTTAATTTTTGGTTTCTAATTCAAATTTAGTAATGAATGCATAAAACACTGAAAAGAAAAATCTAAGTGTTATATTCCCAGTCTGTTTGAAAAGGAGTAGCTTGATACTGATACAGCTTTCTATGTTTTGTCTTCCTTCTGAAATGACATTCCATCTAAATCAGTCTGATTTTTGTGAAGCATGTAGCTTCTGGTGGAATTGCACATTGCTTCAAAATATGCGGTCTTTACTCAGCCTTAATAGTAGGGTCTATAGATCTAGCCTACCCTTGAGACAAATGGATCATCCAGGAAAAATTGATGCCCAAAAATCTGGGTTTGCATGCTTTGTTCTGCAGTAGGGGAAGTACTTTTTCCTCTAAAGTTTATTCAAGAAATTTTCTTTTCAAGAGTAGAATGGATCTGTTCTGACTGTTGACATTATCTCTGTTGGAAAGAACTTGCTGTCATTGACAGATTAGGATTTGCTCCCTATCTCTGCAGGCTGAAGTGCATGTTGTTGTGTTTGAGGAAAGGAAAACCTTTCAGATGAGATGGGGTAAAAGTTACTTTTTGCTTCTATCTTGGACTGTAGCCTGCATTAGTGGTGAATGAGAAATATGTAATTCACTGTAGTGGCTCTGGAGTGAATAATCATAGCTGTTCTGTTTTTTGTAAGCAGAACTGCTGTGTGTGACTGACTTGGCCCAGTATTAATTAAATTGCAAATTTCCATTAGGATGTTACAAAGCATTTGAGGAAGTGCGAAAGTTACATGCAACTGTCTGTAGTGAAGAGCTTTGTAACGCTGGACAGAACTGTCTGTATGGTGTACCTGAGTGTAAATTTTTCACAAAGATCCTGGGAACGCTAGAGCTGTGTGAAACACTATCTATGTAGGAAAAGTTGCATTCCATGGAGAGAGAGAGTCTCCATAGAATGCATTTCTTCTATATGTAGAAGGTGCTGTATCACACAGCTCCAGTGTGCCTAAGATCTATGATATAATATATAGGGTGTTACATGTCTAATTTAAGCTAGGATAGGTGTTTGGAAGTGGATTGTAATTTGTGCTAGGTATAATTTGACAAATCTTCAGTACAAGTTGCTTTGACATATTAAGGTTTCAAATTTAGTTAGCAAACTAAAGGGGTGTGTAATTT
This sequence comes from Alligator mississippiensis, assembly GCF_030867095.1. Taxonomy (NCBI): domain Eukaryota; kingdom Metazoa; phylum Chordata; order Crocodylia; family Alligatoridae; genus Alligator; species Alligator mississippiensis. The sequence continues at coordinate 126,123,974 of NC_081826.1, forward strand.
TCAAGGAGTTGAATTTGTCTTGGAAGCTTGAATTTTACATCTAAAGAATTATCATGTGGGAGATTTCTGATGCTCTTCAGAAAGGAATGTTTTATTGAAAGCAATTAAGCATCAGATATACTTGTAAGAGGTCTTTGCTTTAACTTCCAGTTACTGTAGCAGATGAATATGTCTATTTAATAGCTCACTTCCCTCCTTCTATGCTTTTTGTTGGCTTTAAATACAGGAAGTAATCAGAGTGACTAATTCCACATTTTAGTTGTTGTTAACCCTCAGTGTGGTGTGATGGGTTTTTGTGCAGTAGCTTTTCTTTTAAACCTAGCTCCTGATCTGGCTGAAAAGTTCTGTTCCAGGTGGAAAAGCAGAGGGTAAAATATAGGCAAGTTTTAGAAGTCTTAGCCCATGTTTCAGTAATGCTCACCTACCTCCTGTCACTGTTCTAGCGCAGTAGCATGTTTGACCTCGCTGACCTAAATGTTAGCAGATTGTAAAGATGACACAATTGGGAAATGTAGATGGTATGAAAAACTTCCTGCAGCTGGTTTAAAAAATCCTACTTAATCTGAAAAAAGTGACACTTTCACAATGGTGTGTTTAAAAATGAGAAATGAATGCCCCCTTTCTACCCTTATCACTGAGGCTTTCAAATTCAGCAAGTTACTTCACATTTTAGCTTAGTGAAACTTTCTTGTCCATCTGTGTGATCTTCCATGTGCAGAGTAATATCCCCTTATTTGCATGAGGTGCGGAGGGGTGGCATGTTGCACAGTTGATGGAAGGTGGCACATGGTTCTTTATGGCTTCTCTTCTACAGTGAAACCTGAGGCTTCTTTATGCTCAGCTTATTCTTAATGTAGATAGGTGTTTAAAGGACTTGAAAAGTAATAGATTTGATGGCTTAATAAAACTTATTTCTCTTCATTAGACTAGGTGGAGCCATTTTGAATTGATTGGCATAACTGAGAAGAGAATGAAAACAGAAATAAACCAAGCCCAAAGATGTGATAAGAGGCTAGGGAAGATAATTTAGAGGTGGTGGGTGGCAAGGGGAGCATTGTTGGCATTAAACTCTGGCATTTGAACTAATGCTTTTGAAGTTGGAAGCAACTTGAGTAAAGTTTTCCACCAGTAAAGTCTTTGTTTAACTTCATTGTTGTATGTTGTTTTAATTTACCTTCGACTGAGTGTTGAAAAAGCATTGAGATGAACTGTTGATACTTAACATCCTCTCTTTCTTCCAAACAAGCAGGAGGGAGAGCTTCCTTCCTCCTGAGCTTGATTGTTTTTATTTTTAAACTGGGTATTCCAGTCTCGGATCCAACATTGTAGCATGTGTCCTAGCTTGTGCCATTCACAAATGTGGAAAATAAAGTGCTGCAGGAGAACAGGATGAGAAAAACACTTTGTAGTAACACTGTTTGGAAGAAGAATGGGGCACATCATATCTACAGAACAGAACAGGCCAGATTCCAAAAGCATTTTTCTAGCAGTTTCATATGAGGCTATCTCAGTGCTTAAAATGAGGTGAATTATGATGATCCAACATATGTATTGCTTTCCCTAGGATGAACTGCATGTAGGTTTTCCCCTCCCTTCTCCCCTCCCAGCTCTATGAATACATCTTTAGAATTGATGAGGTAATGACTTATCTTTCTGTTGTGAGTGGTTCTCAACCTTTTTTAGGCTCCCCTGCATAACTTCTGTGAATTGAATGGCACCCCGTTTCAAAAACATAATTGTTGTTTATTCCTGTGCTTATCTCCTTGCAGTGTGGGTAGGGGAGCAGCCATATGGTAGATCTTAAGCTTGTCCTTATCTGCTCTTCTCCTTGCACCTCCTTTTTCTCCTCATGCCTTCTGGGGCACCCTTCAAAGGATCTTGCAGCATGGCAAAGTGCCCTGGCATTCTGGTTCAGATTCATTGCTGTAATGTAAAAAGAATAGTGGCTGAGTTGTGAACAGCTTCAGTTTAGGAAAGCCAGGGAAACCTTCAGGCTTGGTCCTTCTCACCAAAAGTGGGCTCATCGTTAAAAGAGCTTGCTTCCAAATGGAGGTCCAGTGTCTCTTCACTCCTGAGGATTCTCTGAAAGGAGCAGTATGTTATTGGGGGGCCCTCAGGCCACCCTCACTTCCATGTATGCATGGTGGGTAGTCAGGGGTGAAGTACAGACAGTCAAAAAGCCCGAGGCTGAAACAGTTCAATCTTTGCAGGTTAGTCTAAGCTGTGTAGACTGAGCCGATAAGCAACTGAACAGACTTTCACTTTAGATCCTGGAAATGCAGACACATTCCTGCAGTGGCCCTGCGTGGCTGGAGCAGACAGCTTGAGCCAAGGCTAGCCCACCCCACCCCTATGACAGGGTTGGGGAAAGGAGGGTTTGTGGGGGAAGTGCAAAGCATCCTGGGATGCTGGGGGACTGCGAGTTAACTTGAATCTGGAAGGGATCTGGGATGCAAGTTCAAGAAACCAATTTAATTTAAATCGGGTAAGTGTGATACTACATCCGTTTAGGTTTATGTTAAACTGGTTTTGGCCATTTTCAAAGCAGTTTATACACACTGAACTTCTGTTGTGTTACAGATTTGAATTGGTTTCCGATCACTTATACCAGATTGTGTAACTTCTGTCCCTAGCCAGGTAGTCCTCAGACTGCTGCTGCCTGTTTTGTTTAAAAGTTTCCAAGTGAAGTTTATAGACTCTTCTTTCTTCAGAAAGAGGAAACTTAGTGTCATTTTGCCCTCTTCTGTTTTGAGCCTATTGGATTCCCATCTTCAGTAGAGAATTTTTTTTTTAAGCCTCAACTGTTTTTGTCCAAGGATACACTTAACTTCTCAGTTGGGGTTTAGACTTCAGAATCTCCCTCCCCTTTAACTCACAGGGGCTCCTAAATTCTTCTGAGCATTCCCAATCTTTGCAGAAGGAGAACTGTTAAAGAACCATCTGGTAATTTAGGAGATTGCACATCTTTTCTTCAGAAGCTAGTAGGATGATCATGGTAGAAACCAACATGTGCTAGGCACACTTTGAAACTGATGGGCACAGTCTCTGTCCTGAAGAATAAGTAGATGGCTTAAGAGGAAGGAGAGGTCATGGAAAGAATTTGTCTTTTCTACTTCCTTCAGTCATATTACCATGCTTATGACTCTTTGAATGAGTTAGTCTCAGCCAAGTGATTCTCAACCAATATATTGTGAGATCCTTTTAGGCATGCCACACAATATTAGCACTGTTAGGTATGCAAATACCTGCCTACACAATTCACAAAATAAACCCAGAGATTTCACATAGGGATCTGTAATATCAAAAACATTCTGATCTGTTGTGGTCTTTCAGAGTTCTTTGCAACAGCAGAATTGCTTTATTTTTTTTCCAATCAAAATGAGTAAAAGTTTTCTGAATGGTGCTTTGAGTCTAACAAGGTTGAGAATCACCGTTCTAAGGTATCGCCTTGCCTTGCCTCTTGCCTTTCCCGGTTTCAGTTTCAGTTCATGTCACCCCCCCCAACTATATAAGCCCATTTTCACCACACGAGTAGTAACTTGTGAAACACATACATGAAAATACAGTAACCTGTTTTTAAAGTGCAGCATAGCTATTGTTACTAGTCTTTATTCCTAGTAAATATATATATAAAATACGTAATAATATATAAAATATATAAACCTTGCATACTGTATTTTCCTGAATAAAACATGTGGTCATTATTCCTATAAATAATACTCCTATCAAGAACCAAGGGTAAACTAGTACAAGCCTCAAAGAATTGCACTTTGAGGATAGGTTCTCATATAAAACCATCCCCCACCTTTTTTATATGTATTTCAATATTTTAATGTTGTGGAGCAACTCAACTCACTTTGATAGTAGGATGCTGATTTCCTTATGTTATTTGTTAGAAGGATTATGCAACTCCAAGAGTATGCAAGATGTTGGACATCCAACTTTGGGAGAGATTTATATGTTTTATAAGATCATATTAAATGGATAAAACTGACTTTTTAAAAAGCTTCTAATATAAAAATGCAACTGGGATTATATCATGCTTTTAGTAATTAGATGGAATTTAACAAATCTAAATACAATGGCTTTGAACCTTAAACAAAAGTTTGGTTTAAAAACATGAAAATGGCTTTAAGTCATGAAGCAGAGCCTTCTAAATCAGTGGGGCTAGGGAGAAAAAGTCTTTTCTACCATTGCTTGTTAAAATTAAACTAAACCAACCCAACCTGTCACCTGAGACCAAGAACAGAACTCTCCCTCCTTTTTATTTTGTGTTTGTTTTTGTTGTGTTTTTAGGAGATTAATATAGTTGTCAGTGACTCTGCTTATTGCAGCTGTGCACTAGGTAAATTTATTCCTTGTGCAATGGCTCCACTCACTTGATAGCTGAATCCCTCTAATGAGATGATATTTCTGCATACACAGAACTTTGATGCCTAAAAACCTACAGAGACCCGGAGTATTTATGGAAAGTTATATTTACCTTGAAATCCATACCACAAAGCCTCCCTGTTGGAAAGGACAGTTATTAAGCTGGCCAGAAGATACTGTAATTCATTTGTAAGATGGCTATGTGGTAAGCTTATATTGCTTCATTTCATATCCTCATCCATTTAGCGTGAGGTCTGTGGTGTCGGTTTATCTGATCCTGTACTTGGGAGCTTAGATTACTCCATCAGAAACCTATTTTAAATTTAATGGAGAGGGAGTTCCAACTCTGACTCTTAATGGGTTAATGCTGAGTATGCTTCATTAGGACATCAGTTTAGGAAATCCCAGTGTCAGGTGGGATAGAGGCCTGCCTGTACTGATTCCCTCCCCCCAACCTTTTAAAAAGGTGACAGTGCACAAATTCTTAGCCTTTGAGAATGGTCATGCCTGTCTGTTTTTAGTGGTGAACATAATTGATTCACCTTTGCTTTGCACACCACAGAACTTGATTATGATAGGAACAGTCTCTCCAGGGACAGGAACAAGAGTGGATATACGAGATCCTGGCTGTCATCCAGCAAATGATGCCATGGCTTCTCTTGCTTCTGGTGATATGATACTTCTTGTGTGGCTAAAAAAACAAACAACCCCCCCCCCCGACCCCATCCCAACACTTTCCAGTGCCCACATTTTTTTTCACTATGCTTATAGGAATACACTGCTCTTATTTCACTGTCTGGCAGAGCAGCTTGAATGCTCTAATAATAATAATAATAATTTTATTTCTTTTAATTTTTTTTTTTGGTGAGGGTGTACAAATGACTCGGCCTTTGCTTTTGTCTGTGATTCATTTCTAGAGTCCTTGTTATTTGTACCATTTTCTTGAGTGTGGAAGATACTCTATGTAAAAACTTCCTTTTAAAGGAACTGCAAAACACTGGGCTCTTAGCCTCAGTTTGCTCTCTATTAATGAGTGTAGCAGATGTCTCCTTGCACTTGATGCTTATCATCTATTTTTCCACTTTCCTTCTCCACTGGGAACTGCACTGTGGGATTCCTGGCTTCAGGAATAGCAAGATCTAAGTTTCAGGGCAGCATGTGTAGTAGTCCCTGCTAGGCTGCTCCGAACTACTACAGGCTCATCTGAATCTATTTTGCCTGTGGCTATGTCTCTTATCCCAGATATTCCCAGACAAGCTGTGCTGCTTCAGGCAGCAGTGTGATGGAAATAATACCCTCAAGTCCATCTGGCCCAGTGAAAAGACCAGCAAAGAGGTTGATGACTTTGCTGTGTTCATGTAATCTAATTTAGTGGCAGTGTTTGATTCTTGCCTCCCTCTTCCATGGTAGGCACTTCCAGGGATAACAGGCAAATATTATGCTGACTGCCCAGTGTGTTCATCTCTTTCCTCAAGTCTCTGACTGATGCATGGATTTTGGCTTTCCTAGGCAAAAACACTGAAGTATCCTGTGCATGCAGTAAAACTGTGCCTGACTGGCCATGACAGGGGCCTACTTCTGTTTTCTCATATTCATTGAACCAGCTGCTGAAATGGCTCAATGCCACCATCTGACTGTGCCATTTGTGTTGTCATTGGCACCCACTATTTAAAAAACAAAAAACCAAACCCCCCCCACAAAACCCACCACCTGCTTATTATGCTTTCTGAACTGGGAGCATGGAGGATGAAAATTGTGTTGTGCTTAGCTCCAAGGTGCACACTTCAAAAAATGTATTGGTGGGGGCCTTTACTTTCCTTCACTGGGAGACCAATAGTTTATCCAGACTGGATACTAAGTCAGGCTGCTTCTCCTGCATGGATAATAGCATTAAGCATGTAATAAATACATACATAAATTTTTAAAAATATTGATTTCATTCTAGGCTTAAAATCATGGAGAGAGTGGACCTCATTAATTCCCTCTAACTCATATATGTTACCACTAATGCTCATCTCTCTGAAAACACAGTTAAAAACTGTCTTCAGGAGGTTCAGGGGAAGTTTGTTTAGTGCAAATCTTTTGCAGGTGCAGGCTGTTTGGCTCTTAAGAGATTCTCTTTAGGTAAGAACTAAAATGCCATTGCTTGCCCATAACAGTTTTGCTCTATGTGACTGTCAGTTTAGGAAGCATCACTTTCAGTAGAGCTACATTAAGCAAATATCTCAGAATCCTGTTTCTTGTAGGGAGGTCCAGTGAACACATATCTGAAGAGGACAATATTTTACTGGCTAAGAGAATCTGGATGCTGTGAAGATTCCTTTTCAGTGCAGCTGGTTAAAAAAAAGGCAGTAAATAGTTCATGATATTGTATGGTATCATAATGAAAGCTTCATAATGAAAGTTTCCTGTTTCTGAGCTGAAACTGAGGAGGCTGCCTAGTTCAACCCCTTTGTTCAAGTCGGCACCACCCTGTGCTTCAGAACTCTTGCTTAATTTGCACCACTGCTTAGGTCAGCATTTGAAATTGCATGTTCTGTTATACTTGTACATGATTAGTCCATTTCAATTGCATGCATTTGTGAAAATGTAGCCTGGTATTTACTGAAAATTAAAAAGGGAGGGCGGGGGGGGGAAAGTGTTCTTGTGGATATAACTGTTTTGGATTCTCATGATCATAATGTTGGTCTCAAGGTTTTTTATGAAGTATTCAGAGAGTAGTATCAGACATCAAGCAAGGTTGTTATTGTAAGGTAAGCGTAGCAGTTTGATAGGGCTTGCATAAATTGAACAGAATTTCCCTGGAAAATTGGTTTTGGACATTATTCATATTTTAGTAACAGGAAAAAATGACCTACTTGTTGAGCTGAGGGTTGTGATTTTGATTGGTTTTCATAATGTTTTTGTGGGGGATGACAAAAGAACAAGAATGCAGGTTCTGGTTTTCTTAAACCTGCTGTATAAGTTGCTGAAATTTCTTTATTTTTTAACCTTTTCTGAATCCTGCAGCATTGTGTGGATGTTCTAAAGGCTTCCCCCACCAGTTTTCCTCTTCAGGGTTTACTGTGTACGTGCTCTTCAGGGTGTACTGGGATGAAGGAAAAATTTCAACTGCAAGTGGGGCAGGAGTGGGCAGGAGAAGTACCAGTATGTACTGTGTTCTAGTTTGTTGTAAAACTTGTGATTTGAAGACTTCATAAAGAATATTGAGGAGTAAAAAGAAAGGGTCCCTTCTCTTCTTTTTTTCAATTCTTTTCTCTTTATCTTGACTTCATTGTTGTTGTTTTTCTTTTTTAAAGCAGGTAAAGACTTAGCCTACATGTACTTCGTATTTAACTCTTCTCTATTTCCTTTCTTCTGTTCTCATCAAAGGGGACATTCTGCTCTGCTGTTAATGGAGAAGGGTTTGTTGATTTGTTTTGTTTTGGCTACATCTGCCGTTGGGTGGGTCAGAGGAGAATGAGTATAACTTCAGTAAATGTACTCCCCGAGGGTGTTTTTTAAATCATGAGCTTGTGGGTATGACCTCCGAGTCATGATACACTTGACTTCTTGAGTTAGACTTCTTGTGGACTGCATTTACAGTTCTTTCTCATGGCTTCCTCATTTTGTCAGTTCTGCCTGCAGTACTCTTAGATAAATGCGAGATTGTAGCATTGATCACAACAAACAACTATTGTACTGTACTCTATCATGAATGTCTTCTGTGTTCTTTCAGTTATAGGGTAAAAAGAGGACACTTGAATTCTTAAAGTAAGCTATTTTCTGTCTCCCTTCCTTCCCTCCTTTTGCTTTTCCTTTCATCTCTTCTTTCAGACTACTGTCTTCTAAACTGCCAGAGCAATGGGGAAGACTTGTGTCTTGGTGCATTGTACTCTCCTTTTGTATGAGATGAAATATGTGGAAGGAGGAATAAAACCCTTTTAGTATACATAGCAGATGCCTTGCTGTAGTAATTTTCCAGGGTGTTCAGTCGGTATGCTGGGAACATAGATATCTTACACAGAATTTTGATCACAAAGGATGCCAGTGGAAAAATCCACTCTAAGTATGACGCATCTGTGAAAGGCCTGGCAGAATTGTTTCACTAACCTCACTGCCTGCTAGCATGCATGAGATCAAAAGCAAGCAGTTGTCATTATGACCACTTTTTTTTTTCTTCACCGTGGTTTATTAGCAGCTGTGCTCTGCCCATTGTGTTGCTTGTGGCCATTTTTTTTCCCTGTAGGCTGGTATTTTATACGAATCAGTAGATGTCTGTAGTGACTCCTGAATCTTGTAGACTTTTCAAGAGAGAACAGGAGCTGGCAAATCAAAATAGTAAAGAAAGGATTTAAATTCAAACTTTTTCTCATGTGAATCCTGTTCTTAGCTAGATTCTGAAATTCTGCATACTGCTGGATAGTCTGAAAGCAGCGTAGTGTTAAATTTGTTCAGAGCCCCACCCTACAAAGCTTCCACATCAAGCCAGTGAAGCTACACAATCTGGATACTTATCTAATACAGAACATCTCAAGGTCAGTCACTATTTATCCAATAACTCCACTGAAAACCATGACTGACAACTTCTGGTAAAAATGCAGTAATATCTTTCAAGCTAAAAAAGCATTTATTTGAATATATTTTTTTCTATATTTCACTAAATGTTTTCCCACAGTGCAATAAAAAAGGTCACTTCTTGTTAGCATTCTCAGTAAATATGTAGTAGCTAAGAGACCTACTCTCTCATTCTAAGGCTCTCTCATTCTATTTCTACTACTTTGTAAGAATTAAGGCATTCATATGGCATCTGGAGGCAGTTTAGACAAGACAGGGAATGAAGTATCTTCCATCATCCTTTTCCCTCCACAAAAAAAAGGACTTTCCATAGCAACCAGTTCAGCTTCCTGAGAGAACTGCATAGTGAACAACTGTGTGTTGGAAGGTTCTGGGACTTGAAATTAGTAACCTGAATTAATGGGTTTCTTGCAGTTTGAACCAAAAATGGTTAGGTTTGGGTGTGGGTCAAAAATGATGGCCCATGACTGGGAATGTCTGGTCTTATTTCATGTGATCTCTTGACCTTCAAGAAACAGGTCCTTGACTGAGGCTGTAGTAACTACAAAAGCATGTATAGCAGGTAGATTTGGCAAACTTCCTCCATCTGCTTTAAGGTCTTTTGTGCTGGCAGATGCTTCCAGATACAGGCAGTCCTCAGGCTTGTACACAGTTGGTTCCTGAAAACTGTCTTAAGTTGTAACGTCATAACTTAGAACCAATTTCCCCATAGGAACAATGTTATAAATGAGGGATTGGTTCCTTTAGGACAATCAACACACCTGCATCCGGCTAGTTTGTTCTGGTGGGGAAGAGAGGGGAGGAAAGGCGTGTGTGTGTTGGGGGGAGATCAATGCCCCAACAGGGAAAGAGGGGTAAGGGCTGGGACCCCACCTGGGGCAAGTGCTGCCCAGGGAGGGGGTGGGGCGGCTCCTGCCACTGCGCGCTGCCAGTCTGGGAGCTGCTCATGTGATGGCTTGTCTGGCAGCTCTCGCCGCTGTTCCCACTGCTGGTTCGGGAGGGCATGGGGCAGGGGCATGCCCCAGAACCTGTGCGGGGAGGGCAGGGCTGGGGCTGCGCCAGGCTGTATTCCGGGCAGAAGGCGCTAGGAGTGGAGTCTGTCTGCCTGCTGCTTACCCAGCTGGCATGAGGCTGGCACTAGCTTGAGCTGCTGCGCTGTCTCTGGACAAGCAGTATGCAGCCGTGGAAGCCAACCCGGCCCCTCCGTGCCTCCCAGATGAACAGTGGCTTCGCCCTGGCTTCGCAAACCCTATGCTCTCCTGGACCAGCTGCAGAAGCAGAGGTGAGAGCTGCTGGACAAGCTGCCATATGAGCAAGCTCCTGGACCAGTGGCGCCCAGCAGCGTGAACCCCCACCCCTCCTTCCCCCTCCCTGGGCAGTGCTTGACCCAGCTCTGGTCCCAGCCTCAGCTGCAATCTCTTCCTCGCTGCAGGGACATCGGTCTGCCCCTCCCCTCCGAGGCCCATTCCTTCCCCCATGCCCCCCACCACAACAGACTAGCCAGTTGGACGCAGCTATGTTAACCATTGTAAAGGTGAAACTGGCATGGGAAACTCGAAACAGGGTGTCAACTTACAAATGTCATAAATGCCATTTGTTGTAACTCAGAGTCATAAGTCGAGGACTGCTTGTACTGCACTATCTCCCTCATGGGGAATCGAGGTGCTGGTGAATGTCACTGGCATGTCTGATGGGAGTGGGTACAATCGTCTGGCAGCTGAAAGATGGAAAGGATTTCTGGTGATCACAGAAGTGAATCTAGGAGAGTCACAACACTGATTATGCTTGGATGGGTGGGCATCACACCAGAGTCAACAATGGGTCGACTGTTTAGTCCTTCCAGTATCACTGTCTCCTCCTCCTCCTTCCCTCCCATGCCCCCTTGATATGGATTGACTGTAGGTCAGCTACTGTCATTCTGTTCTGTTCTCTTCTCCTTCCGACTGGCAGACCTTTCTGTCTAGGTCTGCTGAAGTAGCTGAGGGCTTAGTATTGCCATTATCATTCTTAGTGACAGCCTTACGCTACAGGCTGTTCTCCATGTGCCTTCACGTACATTTAGGGATGATGAGATTGAACTACATGGGATGCTACAGCTGACAGCTCTAGCGAATGGACGAGTGCTTGTCCAGTACTACTCTGCGATCTCCTTGATGGGAATTGCTCTGAGACAGTTTTGTTAGTTTGTTCTCTCCAGGCCTAGCAATCAGGTTTAATATTTTTGTGATCGGTGTTAAAAACCACTGATAGCAGTGTCAGCTTGGACATCTGTATCTATCCTGTGCTTGTTGCTCTTAGACCAGCCACATTGAGTGACTTCTTCTTTTTAATCTTTTTCCTTCAGTATCCCTCAGCCCAAAAGCTTTCCTCTTTAAGCAAACAGACAGGTTTGCTCTTTTAGAGGCTGCTGTAGTTTAGAGCCTGCAGTTTAATCTCCTTCATGCTATAAAATGAAAAATCAAATCAAACAGTTTTTTTTAAGTGAAGACAGACTGTGAAGCCAGGATTTGCTGCTTCTGCAGCAAACAGCCCCCAAGAGGGCAAAGAAAAGCTTGAATATGTGAAGTGACTGTCTAGTGAAGCCTAAAATGGGACAGTATTACAGTTAACTAGTAGCACAACCTGCAGTGAAGGTTGTTTGGCACATCTTACTTTAAACCCCTATCTTTCAAACAATTTTTGGACTGAAATGTTTCCCCAGTGTATGTCTGCCTCGGGGTAAGTTGTTTTAGAAGACTAGGGACAGAAGTTGCACATTAAACTGGTTTAAGTGATTGGAAACTGGTTTAAATCCCCTAACACGGAGGTTGTCAATCGGAGGTATGCATACCCCTGGGCTACTTTGGAAGGCCCCAGGGGGTATGCAGCAGCGGCGTGGAGAAGCTGCCAGTGCTTCTGGTTTTGTTGCCGGCACTTCTGGTTTTGCTTGTTGACCAGCTGCGGGGGGATACCCCCGCCCCCTCCCCTCACCCCACTTGTTGACTAGCTCCCAGGGGACTCCCTGCTTTTCTACTGGCTGCTGGGGGTACACCAGCCAAAAAAGGGTGAAAACCCCTGCCCTAACAGAACAGAAGTTCAGTGCACATAAACTGGTTTTGGTGATTTTGAAAAAAGTTTGAGAAACCTGGTTGGATGTAGTATCAGACTTAACTGATTTAGTTCAAACCGGTTTATGGAACTTCTGTCCCAGCCCCCTTCCTGGTTCAAGTTAACTCACATCCGAGGATGCTGTGCAGCTCTGGGCTATGCTGCCTGCTTAGGTGCAGGTACTGCCTTGCCCCTCTGCTCCTTAGCCTGCTTCCTGCTTGTGTCTGTCAGCCCATAGGGACAGGGGGGCAAGGGTACAGACCCCCAACAACCCCCCCCTCCCCCCGGCCTGGGTCTACACAGCATGTGGGGGGAGGGAAAGTCCCTGTGGTATGTGTTTTTCAGACCCTGGCAGCCCTCCCCCTTTGCAGCTGCTGATTGCTTCAGTGGCTGCCACAGAAGGGAGGGTGAAGCAGTCCCCTGCCCCTGCAGCCCAGCATGGGGGCACTGGGGAGCCCCTGCTTTGGGGGGGCTTCCCCCCACTGCAGTCCAGGGTCCCCCAGCCTGGGGCAGCCCCAAGGAACTGAGGGAATTCTTCCCCTCCTGAACCTTGCCTTAAACCCTTGCTTCAGCCCCTGCAAGTCTCAGGCAGCTTGAGGGAGCAGAGGGAAATTCTCCTGCTCCTCTGCAGCCGGTTTTGCCTTGGTTGCTGTGAGTCTGAGGCAAAACTAATGCAGGGGAGCAGAGGAATTTCCCTCCACACCTTGGGCTATCCCTGAGACTTCAGCTGCTAAGGCAAGGGGGTAGGGTTGGGAAGAATTCCCCCAGCTCCCTAGGGCTGCCTGGGCCTGGGGGATGCTGGGGTGGGGGGAAGCCTGCCCAGGGCAGGGGCTCCCTGGTGCCTTCATGCTGGGCTGCTGGGATAGGCACCTGGCCGGGAGGACTTCTCCCTTGCTCCTGTGGCTGAATCAACAGTGGGAAGGGGGAGAATTGCCCTCAGCTCCTCAGGGCTGCCTGGGCTGGGGAACCCAGGCTGGGGGAAATGCCCTGAAGGGGAGGCTCCCCCAAGGTGGGCCAGCACCCAGACAGTGGGCTCCTGATCCCCCTGTGGAGGGACAGCAAGGGTTTGCAGACACTTGGCTGAGCTGGCAATGACCGGCAGGCTGGGAGATGTGCTCTAACATCCCCTGCCTACTGGCCTGGGTCAGTACAGACCTCCCCCTGCCTTTCCCAATTAATCAACTAAACTGACCTTCAGTTTTTATCGTTTCCACCTATGCAGCTTCGAGGATGGTGCCTAGGTTGAATCGATTCAGCCTCAGGCTGCTTAACCTTGTGTACTTAGCTGAAACAGTCAAGAAATCTAGTTAAGTACTTCTTTAGAATAAGGTTAGTGTTGAGGTTTTAGCACTCTTGTGCTTTAAGAGGTGGGATTTGAAATGCTGGGGGGTACAATTTGAATTTGGCCAGGGCATTAGTGGAAATAAATGCATGCTTTGTAGTAATCTGCTGTTTTGGCAGCTATATTCTCTGAAGAGTGCAGTGACAACATGCTTTATCCCAGGGCTGCAGGAGCCCAAGCACCATTGTTGCTGAGGTAGGAACAAGACTTTAAGGCAGAGTCTCTCTCCTTCCCTTTGTGCATAGATGACATGCAGGGGACTGGGTCTGATCCAAATGCAAAAGGGGAGGTGGAAAAAGCAGTGGGCAGCCTTTGAATTAAGAGGGGACTTTCTAGCCATGGCTGCATAGGTGAGGGTTTGGGGTGGTAATTTGGGGGGATTCCTTGATTTGATGACTCGCTGCAAATGCAAGAGACTGGATCCAGTGGCCTACAAGGCCACTTCCAGTGCTGTGTTCCTATTCAGTGCAACTGTGAGGCTGGCTTCGGCTTTCTAATTGTATCTGGGGCAGGGGGGAGGAAGAAGAAGGCTGTCCAGAGCAATGGATAGCTGCTCCTGATTTTCACATGTGAAGAAATGGGTGAAAGAAACAAGTCATAGCCAGCTTTCTCTGGGATTGTGCTTTTGGTTTGGGAATGACTCCTGTTTTGTTTGCATGTGACAGAATCTCATTAATCCACGCTTCTGTCTTTTGGGACTGGGAGGTGATTTATCCACATTTTATGTATAGTCATTAAGTTTGCTCTTCCAACAGTGTCTCAGGTCAGTTCTGTTGGTGTCCCAGAGGCATTTGATTCCACAAAGCAATGTTGTCCTCTGTTCTCTAAAATAGAGGCTGTTTGCTTATTGTTTTATAGATGTCTAAGATGGTGAAAATTTCAGCAAACTTACTCACCTTGCCCACCCCAGTTTCTTCAAATCACATAAAAAAACTCAGATGCAGCACAGGTATTGCTAAAACATTTGTGAACAAGGTCTTCTAAATGGAGAGAGCATAATTTTTTATATAATTATGCTCTCTGCATATATATAAAAAACATTTTGCAGGGCTTTATGGTGCAGCAATGGTTCCAAGAGTGATCTGTTGCTAATGTTCTTATATGTGCTTGTACTACAGAATGGGTGGATTACCTTTAACAGTGTAGCTCTTCTCCTGACACTTGAAAATGAGCAGATTATAGGGTTCTGTATGTGTTAGATTGTGTGGTTTCTCTTGTGTAGCTGCTATAATTTAGAAATTGGAATGCGATTGCCATGAGAGAGAAAGTGAGTCATGAAATTCAGGAAAAATCACTCCCTTTAGGCTTTTCATGAGTCTTAATGTGGAAAAAAATCTGATTCAGGATTTTTTTTCTGTGGAATCTTTTAGTGATGCAGGCAAGTGTTTCAAAACTCAGCTGATAAAACATAAGAACATTCTAATAATTGGCAACTTTCCTTTTCTGTCAGATTCCTAATGATTGCTAACTGATTCTTACTTGCATTAATCACTAAATAGTGTCTGGATGGTGGTTGAAGAACCCTGATAGTATCCCAGTGGAATGCTGTGGTTTCTCTCAAACAATTAATTATAGTGCAATTTTCTGCCAACAGTGATGTAATGATTTCTATACAAAGAGTCTTTAAGATTTATATTTTATAACTAGGGTGAGAGGAACTTGGAAGAGTTTCAGCAAAATCTTAGGAGTGAGTGGAAGTCCATCTTTGCAAACTTTCCCTACTTTCCTTCCCATTACAGTATGTAAATATTTAAGATTACTTGACATGGCATTAAAAAGAAGCACCGACCACACTAGTGTGAGGACCATCATGGACCATCCTCACAAAGCTTTAAAACACATGAGTAAATATCAGTCAAAAGTAAGTTTCTTAGTTTTGCTTTATATTCTGTTACTTGCTGGGAAGAAGCTAGCAATAATAAGGGGAAAGAGGTGAACTGATGAAAGGGAAAAAATGACCAACTCTTGGTTGAATTTTTCAGTCTGAACATATGCTAAAATGTGTCCCCATTTTTAAAAAGGGAAAAATAAATTTCTAACTTGTGCACCCCCCTCCCCCTCCTCCCCCCCATTTTTCAGGCTTTGTATTTGTAGCTGCAGATTGGTAAAATTATGAAACCGTCACTCTGTGATGATGGATTTTAAGTTTTCAACCAAGGTTTTCTTAACACCCCCCCCCCCCCCCCCCCAAAAGAAGAAAAATCCTCAGTTCTGAGTTTGTGATCCTCAGCAGAGTGGGCTGCTGCTGCAAAGGCTGCGAGTTCATTGCCATCCTTCCAGTTAGTCACTGTAGGAAGGCTGAGTCCCCTGGCAGCTATGGATTCTACGTCCCCAGATTCAAGCATCCAGAGAGCTTAGAGGGCTTTTAAACAAGCCTTTATTTCCTGTTTCTTCTTTAAATGCCTCTTCATTACATATTCAGCACAGCCATTATTTTGCTGAAGCTCAGATTGCTCCAGCATTGCAAAGGACTATCCCAAGGAAAAGCAAGGGTGGGGGGGCAGGAGTGAAACCTTGCTTGCTCTGAACTATTAAATAATGGGTCTCTACTTGGGATGTTAATACCAATTTTTAATAGCTGATTCTGCCTCTGGATAGTTAATTGGGTCACTGCCTTCCATCAGTCAGTCACAAAGTGATTTGCTGAGAAATGTGTTGATTGTCTTGGCCTCTTTTGATCTGTCCACTTCTGTCTGAATGCTGTTGTCATGCTTAAGTGCTGCAGCTCATTGTAGAATTATGTTGCTGAAACTTGCTAAAACGCGCTGGTAGTGGAGTTGGAATAACCATTAGTAAGAGCATGTTAAACATGTTGTGTATACTGGGCTTTTTGAGGGGGGGGGGGGCGAAGTTTCCCTCCCTCCCTTGAACAACTAATCTTTTTTCTGGAACATGTGACTACAAACCAAGAAAGCTCTAACCATCTGTTGTAGAAGGGCCACCTGATTAGGTCATTGGCCAAAAAGAACAGGTTATACTGTACATAAGAAAGATACTTGTGGCAAAAAATACCTCTTGGTCTGGCAGGCAGCATCATCCAATAGCATATGCTGCTTCCCTGACAACTCTCATGATTTTTGGCATTGCTCATTGACTCCCAAAGTGTAGACTTTAAGAGCAATGCTAAAAATCATGAGAGTTGGCAACAGTGGAATTGAGTGTGATCCCAGCTCCCAGGATAACCCCTACAAGAGTCTACCCAGAGAAAGGCATGTTGTCAGGATGGAGTGAATCTGGATAATTGCTTCACAAGCTGCAGCTTCTCTGAGGAGACCTTAACAGAAGGTATGTGAAGCTACGGAAAAGTCCTTTTAAGAAACGGGTACTGAAATGTATAGCATATCTGTTCAATTGCAGTTGTTGGATTTAACATGTAATATTCTGCAAACTAAAGGATTGGGAACAGAGGTAGGAAGTGACCTCTGGGTTCCTCAAATCCATATCTCCTAGCTCCTTGGTGTACATACATCATGTAGCCAGTGGTTGAAAAACAAAATGGCAGTCTGGAGACTGGTAGTCTTAGCTTTTTTTTGCATAGCAGCTGGAACTCTGAAAAGCAGCAAACGTACGTAGTAAAGGATTTGCCAGTGGTTGTTGAAGAAAGGGAAGGCAAAACCTAATATGCAGAATCATGCTAATCATCTAAACTAAAACAATTTACTCCTTTTCCCATATTAGTTCTACATCCCTTGGTATTGCTGTCCCCCACAATCCTTATTCAGTACAAGGCATTTTGTGGGATATGGGGGTGATTTTAACCAGTAGTGGAGCAGTGTTGGTCAACTGTTTTACTCAATCTGTTCCTAGGGATATAGTGCAACTTACCTCACTTAATAACATTGGTAAAGGAGAATCTGCCTTACCTGAAAATAGCTCTTAAAGTAGAGTGTGGAGCAAGCCCTTATTTTCTCCCTGGTAACTTCTGCACATAGTGAAATCTGAGATGCATTTTTATCTAATCGTGATTGGGGATTTTCTTTAAATACTTTCTTTTACTGACAATGACTTGTATAATCAAGCCATTGAATTCTGCCAAGATAGTTGTGTCTTGGGGCTAGAAGTTAAAAGACCAGCCATAATCGACAACTGAAGTGACTTGTAGCACATTTTTTGGTCTGAAGAGGCATTATTGATGCTGTGGGTGAAGGAAGCCTATGTAATTAAGGTGACAAATAATACCATCAAGGCCATAAATCAGGCAATAGAAACTCTAGACACTACACGTTGTCAGGCTACTTATTACTCTGGCTTTCCTGATAAGTGAATATAGTTTGAAGGGGAGGAAACTGTATAGTCTAACCTGTGTCCTATCTTAGACTTGAGCATTATTTTGTAATGATGTGTGGTACATTTTTTTTAACTCTTTTTACCCACAAAAACACTTTAATTCAGAGCAGGAACATTATTGTCCAAATGTCTGCATTGTTTCTCCCATTTCACTTCCCATGCATTCCTCAGTTACATGTGCTAAAGAACTATAAAACCAAACCTACAAGGGAAAAGCATCTTGGAAAAACACCCAGCGTATAAATTAATGTTTAGGTTCTCCGAGGTTGTTATGCACAAAAGCCATATTCAAAATGCTGTCACTTACAATTCAAGCACTTAAAAGTCAGGAAAGGCCAGAATTAGGTGATACCAGCAGTCCTTAGTTTCCCTTTTTTCTGCATATGCCTAATGATATAGTGTCTAGTCACATAGTTGCACCCTGTCTTTTTCTGCTGGGCCCCTGGTGCATTCAGTAGAGGGGTTGGTCTTCTCTGGGAATGAATTAGGGTTGTGAAGTAAAGGAGGATGTTTTTAAGATCTTTTCTATGTTTGCACTACGCTGGCAGAGGCATAGAGAATAAGCCTGCTGTATAGGAAGAAAGTAGATGGACCTCATGGTTCAGACAGACTAATGTCACTCATACGCCAGGTCATTTCTGCCTCTGCCAAAGTCTTCCTATTTGATGTTGTGTAAGTTACTTAAACCAAAATTTTGGCAGAGGGCTGCTATCACTTTTCCTGGAATCCAGTTATCAATCGGAGTCATGGATGCACAGCACCTTGCAGCCTCGTCTGCAGAAACAATGATAAGGGTGAAATCTGGGTGATTCCAGTAATGCCGCTGGCTTGCTGGCCATGTGTATGCTGCCTGTTGCATGAGTGTGGCCAGTACGTACGTGCATGTGTAGGGGAGGAAGGTCACGTAGCTGCCTGGGGCTATCCCTGAGCTCTTTATTTACACTGCCTGTTTTTCTGGGTCTTGGGTGCAGCCCATGGCAGACTTAAGGGGGGGGAAGTGTTGTATGTGTGGCTGCTGCAGTTTCAAGCAAGTCTCTCCATTCCCCCTGTAAAACCATGATGATGACAGTGATGATGATCTCTTACAGCAGATTAAGTTTACAAACGTTTGAGGCACTTGAATGCTGCAGCAATGAGTAAATGAATAGTTTTGCTTTCATTGTTGTGCAATAAATAAGACAGAGGCCACTAATTGAATGATGAGGATGAAATATTGAACAGCTGCCCGGTTCATAGGGTACTGTTCATCCTGTGTATGGAGTTGCATCTGGATTCTAGAGGGGAAAATGCCATGTGACTGTAACTGAAAACCTGTGTCCTAAACCATAGGAACTTAGGGGTGGGGTAGTCAGGTTGCACAAGACAACTTAATTGTGGCATTTTGTATCTTTTGGGAACTTGACATAGCAGCCAAAATAATACCTCGTTTTTAGTTTTTTTAAGAGTAGGGTAAATATACATTCCATTAGGTACGATAGTATTAGTGTCTTTGCCATGCCCTCAGCTGGGTTTGGACCCTGACCCTTCAACACTGCAGCACGGCTCTGGCTACAAGATGGGAGAAAACTGTCATACTAGTGAAGGGAATGGGTTATCAGCTAAATCCTACGAGTAGTGCGAGAACCTAGTATTTTGTTGTCTTTGCCCCTCTCCTCAATTAGGGAGGTGATTAAATGTCATCCCCTCCCCTGCCCAGTTGAGTTGCCTCTGGGCTTCCCAGCCCAACTCCTCACCCCCATCCATCCAGAAGTTGTCTGTTCACAGGCCTCTAGCGCACTGCAGTACTGCTGCTGCTTGAGCAGTGACGTGGGCCTGCACTTTGCTTAGAAATGTTCTTGTTCGCTTGTTTTTGATGTGCTGCCAAAACTTCCCTTAGGAACAGAAGGGAAATAGTAACTTGTCATGGTTTACATAGCTCGGTCAAACCTGAGCAAAATTTCATGGGTCGCAGGAAAGGCCTCAGGATTTTCCTTTTGCTCAGTTTCAAAGGCTTGCCTCAGCCAGTGGTAGGAAAGGGATAAAGCTTTTTGAGAACTGCTCAGTTCATGCGAAATGCCATCTCGTATTAGCAGTCCAGTGCCTAAGTTTCCTACTAGCATCCTTCTGTAATTATTTTGGTGACATTCACGAAGTGCTGAACATTGCCACACTTCAGAGCCCGATACCATAAAGCACTTCCAATCAAGGCAACTTTCTGAGGGGAGAGAGAAGGGGGGTGTGGGGGGGAATGCATGTACAGGGAACCCCCGCTTAGTGCTCTTAATTGATTCCCGAAAAACTGAGCGTTAAGCGGAAATAGGGTTAAGCGAAACCAAAATTTTTTTTCGAACCAAGATGGCGACCTTGCGCATTATAGCAAAACTCACTGAGTGCTAAGTGGAATTGGGTATCAGTGTAAAATGAGTGTTTCACTTTTCATGGACTTTCACAAGCTGTATCTTGCCCACCACTGAGCTAGATGGCTCAAGCTCTTTGAGTCTTGCTACAAGGTGTATTTCCAGTCCTTTAACTCTCATGGCTCTTCTTTGTCCTCTTTGGTTTAGTTTCTCAACATCCCTCTTAAACTTTGGACACAGCATTCAAGTAGGAATTTCCCAAATGCTAGTAATCCAGTTCTCCCCTGTTCATCTTCACTATTTTCCCACTGATTGCAACCAAGGGCAGCATTTTCCCAGTTGCCCGTAGTAAGCTTTTGTGCTCAGGTAATCCTCCTTTATCACTTTCATCCTGGGAGGCGAGAGCTTCCTTTTGAAAGGAGCTCACCTTGCTGTCATATTTCCCTCTCTGTACCCTGATGGTCGAGCAGTGCATTGCAGGTGCTTTCTGCCTTGGTTCTCATAGCTATGCAGCAAATAGATCCAGGCTTTTCTGTTTTTAAAAGGTGCCATTTTCTGAATAAATCATTTTTAAGTTTAAAGCTTAACACATGCAGAAAGCCTGAGTATAGCCCTGCAGTAGCAGGGGGTGATACTTCATCCAGGTTTACTGGCCCTACATCCAGGTCCTGTAGCTGCAGTCACATTCTGGAGCCAGTGCCTTCATGCTGTGACTGCAGTGTAGTTCTTCCCTAAGCAGTGCTCAGCTCCTCAGCTGCAGGCAGAGCTGTCCCTAGGGTTGTGCAGGGCCTGGGGCATATCAGCCTGTGTGGGACCTGGTGGGGGGCGGTGTGTGTGGCGAGCAGCTGGAGCCGGTGGAGGGAGTGGGTGGGGGTGGCGAGCGGCTGAAGCTGGTGTGAGGGAGGGGGAGTGGCAAGTGGCTGGAGCCGGCGGCGTGTGGCAGCTGCGGCAGGGCCTGTACAGCACTGTCCGTGGGGCCCAGGGCAGTTGCCCCCATTTGCATCCCCTCACCTCCCCCAGGGACAGCCCTGACTGCAGGAGGCCCCACCAATATCTAGGGGGCCTTTCTTAAGCTACTTTTCCTGGGCTGCTTCTGTTATGTTTCATTGGGAGTTGCTTTTCTGTTTAAGATCATCCTTGGCAAACTACACAGGCAGCCATTTTTTCAGGGCTGGATGCTTGTTGTTAGTTTATTTAACAGCCGAAGTAGTCCAGGAAAGATGGCTTTTCCATTGCAGAAGATGGTCACATGTAGAGTAGGCTTATATAGGCACAAACTCTCCTTGACACCTGTAGAGTGTTCCTGAATGGACAGCTTCATGTTTGGCCCCCTTGAAAGGCATAGTTTGTTTGCACCTAGTTTACTAAGCAGTCCAGATCCATCCATGCCTGAGACATATCCTTTCCTTTGTTTACCATTTCTCTAATATTTGCCCCCAACAATTGCATGTAATGACTGGGAAGGGGAACGACAACCCGCATTACTGATCAGAATAGATAATCCTCAAGGCCCCCAGTAGAAATGTTTAACTTGTTTTTTTTCCATTTTTTCAATTCCATTTTGATCCAGAATGTCATGTAGTATCAAGTCAAATGCCTTACAAGAATCTGTTACATCAGTGGTATTACCCTTTGTCAACCAAACCTAATAAAATAAGTTAATTTTGCCAGCACCTATTTTTACATGAAGCCATATTTGATTGGCACTAGTTAAAGCATACTTTTTATAAGTAAAAGTAATAGGTAATCCATGATTTTGTCTAGGAACAACATCAAGCCAACAGGTCTTAATGTAAGTAGTAGGTGCTAAGAGACCAATACAGTTCAGGGCAAAAGGATTAAATTCTCCCTGTGGAGGAACAAAAGTTTCCCTGACTCTCTTATTTTCTTTTTCCTTTTAAAAACTAGCCTCCATGTAATCATATGGAGAAGGATTGTTTCACTTTAACTGTTTAGGGTAGTAATAGTATTGGCATGTGGTCATGGTAATGTTTATAACGGAAGCGCCTAGGAGCGTTCAAGATGCAGAGGGAGTCTGAAGTGAAGAGTCTGATGGGGAGTGTGGAAGGGAAGCTGGAGCAAACTCAGTCAACCTAGGGCAGAAGGGTCTAGATCAGGGGTTTTTCAACCTTTTTTAGTCTAAGTACCCCCAGTGGCTGGAGGGTGAGCAGGGACATGGGGATGGTGCGCAGGCGGGCGGGGACAGAGCGCCAGTGCCTCCCAGGAGGCAGGGCGAGGAAGCTCACCAGGCTGGGGTGAAGGCAGTAGCGCTCCTCTGAGGGGCGGGGAAGCTCACCAAGCTGGTGTGTGGCAGCGTGAGAGCTTCCCCCCCCTGCAAAGGGGCGCTGCTGTCCTTGCCCTGCCCTGGCTCTGCTCCTGGGAGGCGGTGGCGCTCCATCCCTGTCTGTTCGCACGTACCCCCTAAAGACTGGTCCAAGTACCCCCAGGAGTATATGTACCCTTGGTTGACAACCCCTGCTCTAGGGTGATTTCAGGTATAAACTGTGGTCTGACATTACATGATAAATTTTAATTTCTTAAGGCCACAGATTATGCTAATTAAAATGACTGTGTGGTATAAGTCTGTCATCACCTTTCCTTGCTCCCCTTTTTCTCCCACTGTGTAAGTTTTTAATTTTTTCTCTTTTCCAATTGGTCCATTTAATCCTCAGTGTGAACTGTAGTGGTAGAAAAAAAAAATATTTGCCCTAATTTAAAAACTAATCTTTTCTGAGAAGCACGCGCACACTGATTTTTCTGGCATTCGTCATTGTTATATGCTCCTTGGAATGGTAACCAGGGACTGCTTGTTTTTTTTTGTTTTTTTTTTTAAGGTTTTTTTTCTACCTTTTTTCCCCCAATTAGTCTTTCATTGTGGGAAATGACAGCCTGAGGCCAAGGATATTTTTTATTTAACAACTAATAACTTATTTTAATTACCAGAAGAGATTTGATCAGAACTAGTGTTAATCTTCAGAACTAGTTACTGACATGTCAAGGAATGAAGATACTCCTCCTCCTTCCTCCCTCCCCCCCCCCCCATCTGTTTCTCATATTACCACACATGAAGGTAAAAGTGCAACTACTGTCAAACATCTGAGATTTCCCTGGGGTGTTTCTGCTTTAAACAAGCCTACATTTGAATTATGATTGCTACCCTCTTGCTTTTTTTGGTGGTTGTGCATCACTGCTTATTAATGACTGAACACCAATTTATCCTTATTCTCCTGTGGTTTACTATGAGTTGCTTTTAAACATTTTCAACAATGATTAGCTAACATTTAAGGTAATTTTTCTGTTTGACTTATTTATTCCCAAAGTGGTGCTAATTATTTGACTTCTTCAGTCTATCCACTTGTTGGATAGTTCTTGTGGATACAGACATATTGAACTTATTTTAATACAAAAGACTATTCATCTCCACTCAAACTTTCAATATTCTGGGTGTTAATTAAGTGCAGTATATTCCTAGACTAGTTTAGTGCAGTTGACACTCAGCCTTATAGATTCATAGATGTTAGGGTCGGAAGGGACCTCAATTGATCATCAAGTCCGACCCCCTGCATAAGCAGGAAAGAGTGCTGGGTCTAGATGACCCCAGCTAGATACTCGTCTAACCTCCTCTTGAAGACCCCCAGGGTAGGGGAGAGTACCACCTCCCTTGGGAGCCCGTTCCAGACCTTGGCCACTCGAACTGTGAAGAAGTTCTTCCTAATGTCCAATCTAAATCTGCTCTCTGCTAGCTTGTGGCCATTGTTTCTTGTAACCCCCGGGGGCGCCTTGGTGAATAAATCCTCACCAATTCCCTTCTGTGCCCCCGTGATGAACTTACAGGCAGCCACAAGGTCGCCTCTCAACCTTCTCTTGCGGAGGCTGAAAAGGTCCAGTTTCTCTAGTCTCTCCTCGTAGGGCTTGGTCTGCAGGCCCTTGACCATACGAGTTGCCCTTCTCTGGACCCTCTCCAGGTTATCCGCATCCTTCTTGAAGTGTGGCGCCCAGAATTGCACGCAGTACTTCAACTGCGGTCTGACCAACGCCCTATAGAGGGGAAGTATCACCTCCCTGGACCTATTTGTCATGCATCTGCTGATGCACGATAAAGTGCCATTGGCTTTTCTGATGGCTTCGTCACACTGCCGGCTCATGTTCATCTTGGAGTCCGCTAGGACTCCAAGATCCCTTTCCACCTTTGTGCCACCCAGCAGGTCATTCCCTAGGCTATAGGTGTGCTGGACATTTTTCCTCCCTAGGTGCAGCACTTTGCATTTCTCCTTGTTGAACTGCATCCTGTTGTTTTCTGCCCACTTATGCAACCTATCCAGGTCTGCCTGCAGCTGTTCCCTGCCCTCCGGCATGTCCACTTCTTCCTATAGCTTTGTGTCATCTGCAAACTTGGACAGAGTACATTTCACTCCCTCGTCCAAGTCACTGATGAAGACATTAAAGAGTATCGGTCCAAGGACCGAACCCTGCGGGACCCCACTGCCCACACCCTTCCAGGTCGAGACCGACCCATCTACCACGACTCTTTGGGTGCGACCCTCTAGCCAATTCGCCACCCACTGGACTGTGCAGTCATCCACATCACAGCCTCTAACTTGTTCACCAGTATGGGGTGGGATACCGTATCGAAGGCCTTCCTGAAGTCTAAGTATATGACATCCACCCCTCCTCCTGTGTCCAGGCGTTTCGTAACCTGGTCATAGAAAGAGACTAGGTTGGTCAGGCACGATCTGCCCACCACAAACCCATGCTTGTTTCTCCTCAGCATAATTTGCCCTGCCGGGCTCTCACAAACGTGAGCCTTGATAATTTTTTCAAAGACTTTACCAAGGATGGAGGTGAGACTGACCGGCCTATAGTTGCCCGGGTCCTCCTTCCTCCCCTTTTTGAAAATGGGGACCACGTTAGCCCTTTTCCAGTCCTCCGGGACTTGGCCCATGCGCCACGAGCATTCGAATATTCCCGCCAGTGGCTCTTCAGTGATGTCGGCCAGTGCCTTCAGCACCCTCGGATGGAGCCCATCCGGGCCTGCCGACTTAAAGGCATCCAGTTCTTCCAAGTGACTCTGCACCATCTCAGGGTCTACGCATGGAAGTCTGGCACCTTGCTGCTGCCTCTCTACAACCCCAGTGAGAGACTTGTCGTGCCCCTCACTTAGGAACACTGAGGCAAAGAACTCGTTGAGGAGTTCAGCCTTGTCCCCCCTATCTGTCACCAATTGTTTCTGCCCATTTAGCAGCGGTCCATTTCCTCCCTGGGCCTTCCTTTTACTCCCAATATATCTAAAAAACAATTTTTTGTTGTCCTTTACTTGGGTTGCCATCCTCAGCTCCATGGTAGCTTTGGCCCGCCTAACTGCCTCCCTACAAGCACGAGCAGAGGAGGTATATTCATCTTTAGTGATCTCACCCTGTTTCCACTTTTTATGTGCTCCCCTTTTGGCCCTTAGGCTGCCCTGGATTTCTCTGGTCAGCCATGGAAGCCTCCTGGCCCCTTTCCCTCTTTTGCCTCGCTTGGGGATCGTCTTGCTTTGTGCCCGAAGGATCGTTTCCTTTAGGCACAGCCACCCTTCTTGGGCTCCCATCCCATCAAAACTCCTACTCTGCAGTGCTTCCTTGACTAATCGCCTGAGTGCATTGAGATCAGCTTTCCTAAAGTCTAGCACTTTCACCCTACTAGTTACCTTACCCACTCGCCGTCTTATTTTGAATTCTATTATAAGGTGATCACTGTCTCCCAAATGGCTACCGATCTGGAGGTCCCCTATCATGTCATCTCCCGTTGCCAATACCAGATCCAGTATGGCATTCCCCCTAGTGGGACCATGCACCTCCTGTGTCAGGTGGAGGTCCTGTACACAAGTTAGAAACCTGCGTGAGCGATGGGACCTTGCTGTCTGCGTCTCCCAGCAGATGTCCGGGTAGTTTAGGTCCCCCATGACTACCGCCTCTTTAGCTTTTATGGTCTCCGAGAGTTGCCTCAGGAGCCCCGCATCTATTTCTTCCCCTTGGTGTGGGGGTCTGTAGCAGACCCCTACCACCAAATCCCTTTCTCCTTGCCCCCCATGTAGCCTAACCCACAATCCTTCTACTTCCTCAACCTCGGATTCTGTCTTGATGAGGGTTGATGTATATTGCTCACTGACATAAAGTGCAACCCCCCCCCCCCCCTTCTTCCCCGACCTGTCCTTTCTATACAATCTATAGCCCTCAATATGTACCGCCCAGTCATGGGATGAATCCCACCAGGTCTCTGTTAGCCCCACTAAGTCATAGGTGTTTAGTGCAAGCAGGAGCGCTAATTCATCCTGCTTGTTCCCCATGCTCCTAGCATTAGTATATAGGCACTTGAGCCCTGCGACTGGTGCCTTTGCTGCCCCCCCGCTCCGAGTCCCAAGGGGCCCATTGTTCCTTACCTTCTTGTTCCTTACCTGTTCTGTAGTGCTGGCATCCCCATGGCTTTCAGGTTCCCAATGTTCTCCTTCTTCAGGCTGGGCTGTCCTTGTGGGTGCCACATGGTTTGGTGGTCCACAGCTTCCCCTGCCCTCGTACTCCCCTCCCCCCGACGAGCCTAGTTTAAAGCTCGCCGGAGGAGATCCGCCAACCTAGTAGAAAACACACGCTTACCTTTGGGGGACAGGTGAAGCCCATCCCAGCTGAGCATGTCCCTCGTCGTGATGTGCGGGTCATTGTCCAGGAAGCCGAAGCCTGCCTTGAGACACCACTGCCGAAGCCGCCAGTTGGTCTCTCTGATGCAGTTCTCCTGCCGTCTTCCTCGTCCGGTCACTGGTAGGATGGAAGAGAAAACCACCTGGGCACCGAACTCCTTCAGCACGCCACCCAGAGCACAGTAGTCCGCCATCAGGTGATCAGGGGTTCTCCTGGCCGCATCATTAGTACCCACATGGACTAGGACCATGGGGTAATAATCGGTGGGCTTGATCCTGGCCTGGATTACCTCCGTCACATCCCAAATCTTTGCTCCAGGGAGGCAGCATACCTCTCGTGCCGAGGGGTCCTGGCAACAGATGGGTCCTTCCGTACCTCTCAGGATGGAGTCTCCTATGACGAGCACTCGTTGCCGCCTCCTCTGGGTCATTGTGGATCTCTTGATCTGTTTGGAGTGTGAAGAACGTGGTGTTTCTTCTTGCTCAAGGGTTTCCTCCTCCCTTTCCATCTCCTGCAGGGTCGCCAGGGCCTCGTACCTGTTCACCAGTCAGACTGGAGAAGCTGGTACCGGTTCGCTGCGTGCTGCTCCAGTCCTGGCTGTGACTGTCTGCCACTCTGCTGTGGAGGGTATTCCCCAGGGTGCTTCTTCCTTTGGTGCCTGGGCCTGCAGGGAAAGGAAATAACTATCAATTTCATCCTCCGCCTCCCTGATCCCCCTCAGCCTGCTAACCTCCTCCCGGAGCTCCCTCACCTGCGCCTCCAGAGCCCTAAGACGGGCACCTGCCGGACAGGTGTGGGGGCCCCCAATCTCTGCCCCCCCCCGGCCCTGCTGGGGATACCCCACAGGCCTTTCTAAAGGCTTGTTGACTGTCCTGTTGTGTAGTCTATGAGTGTTATATAACAAGTGCAAAGCAAGATCCTGCTGGCCATCATGGGGTAAGGTGTGTATGTGTGTGGTATATATGCTTGTATGACAGATTCAAACCCAAAACACTTCTAGAAGTGTTTTGGGCTTGAATCTATCCTTCAGCTCTCCTGAGAAAAAGTTGGGGGGATGAGAGGAGAGGATCATGAGCTAGGAGCCAAGATGTCTTGAAGTCTGAGTATGGGATTTGAGCTCTTGTTTTGCCATCCATCCTAGTAGCATCTGGATGTACCTAAGAGGTGGCAGGCTTTTCCGTAGGTCCCTCAAGGTCCTGTGTTGCCATTCCTTAAGAATCATGCTTTTTTCATGCAGTAATGGGTGTCTGAAGCAGAGCCTGAAACTGGTTTATGCAGGTCACTTTGAATCCACTTTCTATTTCTTGTTTGAATTAGGAAATCAGTAGTGCCATATTAGAAGCTCGAACCCTATTTTTTTTTTCCAGCACCGTTGCTCCTTTTCCTTTAGATTGGAGGCTGGTGTGGTTCTTTGTCAGTACATAAAGTGGTAGGAAGAGATCCAGAGGGTTTAGCATTTTCAGAGAAAATGTCAAGGCAGGCTTACCCCTTTGTGGCATTACTGGCTGTGGAGACTCCATTGACCCAGTACCACTTCAGGGTCCAGTTAAAGGGACAGTCCTGGAATTTGATATTCTGGAAATTCAGCATGTGGCAGAGATGCACACATCTCTAGCAGAGAAAAGAATGGCACTTTTGACTCTGGAAAATAGAAGCTCTGCTACTTCTGCAGTCTACATTTTGCAGATGATGGTGGCTGGCAGTAGGGTAGGATTGTCTTGAGCTGTCTTCCATGAAGAGGTAAGCTTTAGGGCATTTTTTAACATAATTCTTTAGGGAACTGCTCTACAGCTAATGTGTGAATAAAAAAGCTTGAAAACTTGCTGGCAGCATACAGGTCAAGATGGAAAAGATTCCTTCCTCCCTCTTCCTTTCCCCCCTGCCCCCAAATCTGTTATCTCTTTCTTGTCTCTTATTTTTCTTTCCTTCATTCTGCTTTGTGTCTCATCTCAGTCTCACTATCTTTTCACTGTTCTGTTGACATTCCCACCTCCCTGCTTACCTGCAGATACTGATGAATCATTCTTGGAAATTGCACTAGAAGTTTTAAGTCTACAAGCTCCAGATGGACAGCACCTGGCTCCCCATCAACTAGTACCCCAGTGAGAATGTCATGCTCCCTGTCCCCACATTTAGTTCTGCTGGCAAGGGGTTCCTTCCCTTTTTGTAGCTGGGGTGTTATGAACTCTTGTGATGCTGTGGATATAGTAGATCCAGATTTTGGCAAGTCTTCTGATGAAGTCTAACATGACTGTCTCATAAACAAATTGGAGAAGTGTGGGCTAGAGAAAACTACTATAAGGTGGGTAGACAACTGGCTCAATAGCTGCAAGCAAAGTGTAATTATAAATGGGTCCAAATTGAAATGACAGGAGGTTTCAAGTGGAGTCCCCCAGGAGTCTGTCCTGAGACCACTGGTGTTCAATGTGTTTGTTAATGATTTTGATGCTGGAATAGAGCTTGTGGAAATTTGCAAATAAAATGAAACTGGGAAGGATTGTGATCTTGTTAAAGGATGGGACCACAATTTAGAAAGATCTTGACAGATTGGAAAATTGACCTTGAGCCAACAGGATTAAGTTTGATGCTGGCAAGTGCAGGTTTCTACACTTCAGGAAGAATAATTAAAAGCAAGATGGGTGACACCTGGCTGGATGGCAGCACTACGGAGAAGGATCTACACATGGGCGACTGGTGCCTCCTGAGTTTGGGGGGACACCCGCAGAAGCCAGCATTGGCAGCAGGAATGGGGTTCGTGAGCACCTGCAGAAGCCAGTGTTGGGGGCAGGATGGCCCTGTCAAGGAGGGCATGTGACCCCCCCCCCCCCCCCAAGTCGCCTGTAGATCTAGGTGTCTTTGTGGATCTCTCTCTCTATATGAGTACACAGTGTGATTTGAAGCTTCACAAAAGCAGCATTAGGTGCAAGATACAGAAAGTGATCAGTGCCTCTTTACTCAGTACTGGTTGGTTAGGCCTCATCTGGAGTATCATGTACTGTTTTTTGAATCCCACATCTTAAAAAAACCCCAAACAAACAAAAAACCCCAAACCATAAAGAAGGTAGGGGAGGTCCAGAAGTGGGAAATGATAAAAGGCTTAGACTACAAGTCTCATGAGGAGAGGTTGAAGAAAATGGGCATGTTCAGTTTACAGAGAAGGCTTTTAAGAGGGGATGTTGTAGCAGTCTTCAAATACCTGAAGGGCTGCCATAAAGGCACAAATTCTCTTTAGCTGCAGAGAGCAGGACACAAACCAAGTTGCAGCAAAGTAGGTTTAGACTGGGTATCAGGAAAAACTTCTCTGTGCCTTTTCTCTCTTGCTGTGGAGAACAGGATGCAGACTAATGCCTGGAAGCTGCAGCAAAGTAAGTTTAGATTTAATGCCCAGAGAAACGTCTTCACTTAAAATAGTGAGACACTTTAATAGACTGCCTCGGGAAGCTGTGGAGTTGCTGTTATTGGAGGTGTTCAAGAAGACATTAGGTGAACCTTGGATAGGGGTGATTTAGGAGCATATTGTGGGTAGTTCCTGGGCATTGCTGGTTTCTGCATGGGTCCAGGAGAGAATCTCTTTCCCCTCCTATATCAAACTTCTTTTGCGGGGGTGGGGAGTGGCAAGGGGTGGGCAGGGGTTGACCTCAGAAGCATTGGATGTTGTCTATAGCTGAGGCTGGACATTTTGACTGGGGTGTGCCAGTGTTCCTGCTAGAGCTAAAATCTGGAGGTTCCTAGCTAGAGGGTCTTGCCCCTCTGCTCAGAGTCAGACTTGATTTGTCACATATGGGGTCAAGAAGGAATTGTATACCATGGTCAGACTCGTACAGACTGAGAAGTTTATGCCCTCTGTAGCGGAGAGCGGGGTAAGGCCCTCCCTCTTCCCTTTCCTCCCAAGTGTGTTTTAACAACCCTTGCAGGAGCAGCCTTGTCCCCCTGTTAGATAGGGATGATCCTGTGTCAGGTGGGGGGTTGCAGTAGATGACCTGTAGGAGCTGTGTTTCTCAACCTGTGGGTCATAATCCGAAAGTGGGTTGCAAAAATATATATAAGGGTCAGGATCAAGCTTTAAAAATGGATTCTCCTTTAAAGGAGAAAAATGTAAACTGTGGCTTTTCCTTTGGACTGCCTGTAGGCCCCCCATGCCCCACACCCACATTGTGGTGCTGGAGCAGTGGATCAGGAGCGAGGGGCACTGGGTCAGGATTGGTCATTGATGTTTATAAATGGGTCCTGGTACAAAAAAGGTTCAGAACTACTGCTCTAGAGGTCCCTTCCAGCCCTACTTTTCTGTGATTCTCTGTGATAATTGTATGCTTCCCAGACCCTTTTGGATTTTTTACATTGCTTGATGAGTACTTGGTTTTGCATAGAGTAGTATGCAGAAAATCATTGAGCTTAATTCTTCATTTCCATAACTCCTTTGTCAGACAACTTGGTCCAGGACAGAGTGACCATTCCCTTTTTTGGTTAGTTGGTTTGTTTGTGCTTCAGCCGTAACAATTATGTTGGGATTTTACCATTTTACTCTTTCCTGACTTTCTTTTTCTTTTATCAATATGTCACAAATTGATAGGAAATCTTACTACTTTGTCTTCTCTGGCTTCAGAAAAACCATGAAGACTGAACACTTAAGAAAAAATGGCACATCAAGTAAACCTGCCACTGGGTTCACTGCAGAGGCTTGAGTCAAAGCTGATGTGAACTTACCAAGAGCAGAACTAGACTAGGAAGCTTTGTTCCTTGAAGTTTTTGTCAAACAAACACATTTAGATAGTGGTCCTTACTAATAACATGATTAATCTGATGTGATCCATTATCTATCATGGGTGATTTAATGCCGCTGGCCTGTCAAATGGGGAATGCTCCTTCCTGTTTGTTTATGAAAGCAAGAAAAAATAGAAATATGAGCAATACTTTTCTACATTTTACTGTGAATCTTTGCCATCAAAAATACAAATGTGTGTTCACTGCTCATCTGAGTGAGATGAAAGGGTATAATCTAGATCAGGAATTCTAGTTGCATCTGAAACTTCATTTATAGAATCAAGCGAATTGCAAAAAACTGGTAAACAGTGACTTGTTTGGAAAACTATATTTTTAACTATCATGACCTTGTTTTTCAGTGACTTTCCTGTTTTCTTCACTTAAATTGATGGAATAATACCATTCAGCAGCATTTATCAGAAGATTAAACCCAGAGGCATCAGAGCCTCTAAGCTGACTGTTCATGAAGCAGACCAGATATAGTTCAGAGCAGCTATGAAATTTGTCATGTTTATGCTGGCTACAAATGTCCAACTCGGGATCCTTAAAATTCTAGTTTATTAGCCGGATTGAAACACTGTAATCATAAACCTTGGGGCTGGCGCGCGCGCACACACACACACACACACACACACACACACACACACACACACACACACACAGAGTAGCAGGCTACAGAGTCAGGTATACCTATCCTACAAGCGCTGGAGTCTGTCGTTGAGGCTTCTTTCAGTGTGGTGTTATCTTCCAGAAGGGGGTCGCTGGCTGGTCCTTCTGGCTGGACAGGTCTGGTCGAGTTGGAGATCAAGAGGGCGCCACTGAGGGTCACTTTTCACTGCCTTTTATCTGTCCCTGGCAGACTTTGGTGACTCCCCAGTTTTCTGGTTTGCCCAATCCAGGGGTCATTGACCCTCGTGGGACTTCCCCCCCTCGGTGGCTACTGGACAGCATCTGTCAGCCCCAGGGGTCGTCCGCATGTACATGCAGGTTTGGGAGTCCGTTGATGAATTTAGAATAGGGCTCTGGGAGTGGTCGATCTGGAGATATTCAGCCCAAAAGTTGGTCTCTGGTGTTGATTAAGTCAGGCCAGGGCTTCTAGCCCTTGATCAGTGAGGTATAGAGATTTCCCGGTTGTTACACTGTCTTCTATTGAGTTCAGCTTCCAGGTGATAATTGCTTCCTGCTTCCATGTTACACATTCAATCACTGATTCACTCATTCTTTCAGAGGCCAGCCTGATACAGGGAAGAGCAGTTTGATTCCTGCCTTTGTTAACAATGTTACAATGTATAACTTACTAAAACATATTTAGTTCAAAGTTGAAAGGTGAGGAGTATAAAATATAAGCTACAAATGCCATGGCACACAAATAGATAAAAATACCAAACTACAAGGGGAGATATAAAATGCACACATACACATTTTAAAATACAATTCCTTATCTTAAAGTGAAAGAGAGAGGAAGGAAGAAAAGGTAGAAAAAGAGAAACATATCCAAAGAGGGGAGAGCAAATGCAGGCAAGAGGAAAAGGGGGCTTTCTGCTACATTTATACTCCTTGCATACATGTTACTTATTTTGTCAGGGTAGCCTTTAAGATGAAAAACATGTCAGTTTTGGTGACTGTTCTATTCGAAATCTCTTTAAATTTATTAGGCAGTTATAATGATGAAATGATTTAAAGAAGAAGAGTTTGCAGAAGTCTTGTTAAAATTTAAATTTTGCTTAAATCAACAGTATATAAGATAATACTTCTAAATAAAGAAACCAGCCATACTTCTTCATTATCTTGTGCGGACTTTTTGTAGTAAGCTAATTTTACCTATAGTTAATGTAACTTTAAAATGCGTTCAGTGCAACTCTCAAGTCTTGTTCATGACCAAAGCAATGTTTGATGGTGTGGGAAGACTTTGGATTCAAACCACATGAAGTAGGCTGGCTGCTTTTAGCAAACCCAAACCTTTGAATGGGTTCCCAGATTTTTATAGGTAATACCATGAATGTGAAATGGCTCTAAATAGTCTGAATATTGACATGCAAATGAGCCTCTAATTCTTTCCACTTAGCTTCAGAATTTCCTGCCCAGCATTTCCCTACAAGCATGCATAACTATAGAGAAGAAGAAACTTTTTGCTAGTGTTTTTCTTCCCCGCTCCTCTCTACACACACTTTTAACTACCTGTTCATCATTTTATAAACTGACTTCTTAATTTTGGTTTGTAACTTCTCAGTGCAAGAGAGGGGAACTTTTTTAACCAGACAACTCTTGAGATTCATGTACAAAAATATAGGTACGTGTATGCTTTTGCTTCCAGACTGTTCTGTATGCTTTAAACTTTCAGAAGTGTTAGAGTAGGGCTGCGCAAAACTTTGGCAGCAGTTTTGTTTCAGAGGTGTTTCAAGCCCATTTTGGCGCTCGAAACAAAACTCCAAACATCTCTGAAATAAAACCATCCAAAACATTTCAGAGTCTAGGAGCCAGGCTTGCAGGGAAACAAACTAAGAAGGAGGGGGAAGAAGGGTGAAAGAACTGCTCTGATATTGACATCTGTAGCTGGCCAGTGTCTGTAATCTTTCCCTGAGGTCCCTTTCAATCCCAGTGCACTGGGGGAGACATGGCAGCCTGCTGTCATCCCGCGCACAGATCGGGGGGCCTATGCCCCCCTATGTGAGAATCTTTCCAGGGGGCGCAGGCCCCCAGATCTGCATGCGGAATGACAGCATCCTGACACAGCCAGCTGGGGCCAGCGCCAGCACCTGAGTCTGCTCAGTATACTGAGTGCAGGGAAGACTGAGGCTTCTATCATCCACATGTTCCATGTGCTGTCTGGGAGCTTTTTTTGAAAACCCCGCACTCACTGGCTGCAGAAGTGGTGATCTGGGGCCTCTGGGCGCTCATGGCAAAGGCTCCCCCTGCAGCACGGGGCACTGAGGGACAGCAGGGATCGATCTCCCCCCCCCCCCCCCCCGGGCATGCATGCAGCAGGTGTCGCAGTGCATGGGTGCAGCATGGCTCGGCAAGGTGCTGCATGCTGTCTGGAAGCTAGGGCCACTCGGGCTGAGTGCTGTCAGGCTCCAGGTGACTGCTGGAGCCTCCCCAGCTCCTGGACAGCGCGCAGTGTCCTGCCAAGCCACGCTGCACCCATGCAATGCGAAAGCTGCTGCATGGGTGCTAGAAGAGGGGGTGGGGGTGGCAATCCCCACTGTGCAGGGGTACTCAGAAGCCCTGATTACCACTGCTGCAGCTGATGAGTGTGGGGCTTTAAAAGAAAGAAAAGGGAAAAAGCTCCCCCACAGTGCACAGAGCATGAAGATGACAGCAGGCTGCCACTGCTGGCTGGGGCCAGTGGCAGCACCAGTCTTCCCAGCACTCGGCACAGGGTGCGCCGAGCAGATTCGGGTGCTGGTGCTGGCCCCAGCCAGCAGTGGCATCATGCTGTCATCCCACACGCAGATCCAGCAGCCTGCATCCTCTGGGAAGAGTCTGGCATAGCCCTTCAGGCTTCCTGGGCGGCACAGCCATCTTTCTATCTACAGCCCTGCAGGCTGTATATGTATATATACATATATATCCATGCCCCCCAGGAGGCCTGCAGGGCAGTGCCAGTCGCTCGCTCACGCTTGCTTGCGCTCTCTCACGCTCTTGCTCTCTCTCTTTGCCAGACTCTATATATTTGCCATACTATTTATTTATTTTAATTGGACCAGCTGCATGGCTGAAACAAAGTTAGATGAGCTTTCAAATGCAAGACATGCTTCACCAGTTCTCATTTGTTATCACAGTCACCTGAGACCTGATGAAGCATGTCTTGCATTTGAAAGCTTGTCTTTTACTGGACCAACTACATGGGTGGAAAGTAGATATCACCCCCACAAAAAATCTGTGCTTCTTGCATAAACTTTCAGATCATCACTGCTTGTAAGTGAAGGAGGTTTTGGTATTTCTTGTTATGGTGAAATGAGGCAGCTAAGACCTGAGCCCTGGGTATCATGCATAGCTGTGTAAGTACACAGAGTTAGTATCCCGAACAGTCACATAAGAGTATCAACACGACAGAAAAAGGTTGTTAACATTGGTGTTGTTTAACAGTTGTGTATTGTCAATTGTTGTCTGCAGTACCATTAAAATGCTCATAGCATAGTCTCCATAAATTCATTGGATGTTAACCTGTTGTATAACAAAGTTTGTAAACTAGATGGATTTCTTAAGGGGTCTGAGGTGTTGTCATAGAACAGGAGGAGGTAACTTTCTGGAATTTATATATCACTAAATATAGGTTGGTAAAAGCTGAGGCCAGCCATATTACATTAACACATTTTATTCAAATTCTATCTTTAACCTCAGGAAATCCTGGTCTGGAAACAGTAGCTGATGAAGGAGCCCATATAAATTTAACATTTTTGAAAGCCACGTTGGAAAAGGCTGAGATTGGATTAGCAGAATCTAGGGTAAATTACTGAAATTAATAGAAACTAATACCTCTATGCCATCCCCAGTTATGTCAGTGGGAGAGTGGTTTAATAGGGTTGGCAAGGCTGAAACGTTCCTGGGAAGGGAGAGAGGAGGTGAACATTTGCTTAAGTGGGGACTATATGGGCTGGCTGGTTTTTTGATCTCCCTTTTCTCTCCACTCTTAAATCTGTAGTCCCAGGTAATAAGTACCTGGGATTTCTGGAGGTGACCATAATTCCTGGCACCAGCAGTGACTGATATTCATTGTAGGGTGGGTAAAGGCTAAAAGCACTCTCTCTCAGGCCTTGTGCCTGCTAGAGTAGGAGCATCCTGAAGTCTGTGAGGAAAGGAGAGAGGATTTAGAAGTGAGCTGAATCCTAGGGGTAGGTCAACCCTAAATTACTGGTTCCTGTAACCACACGTTGGAATCAGTAAAAGGCTTGATGGTTTTGCACAGTACCTCAATAATCTATTAATAGAGTTGTATTCTTCCATTTCAGGCCTCTCATGGGTTGGTTGTTCATTCTTTTGTATGTTCTGAGCCATTTTCCATTGGTCACTTGAGTGTATTAATGAGGATATTTTGGCACATAGAGTATATGATGCATGTATGCTATTAAAAGCTTAATAAAACACTACTCAGTTAAAAGATGACAAAACAGTCCTGTGGCTGTAATGAGTGCAGATGGATGGGGATGGGTAGATATGAGAATTATAGACATGTGACATAGACCCTTTCAGTTTTTCCAAGCCAAGACTTGTATGGTGTACCATGTAAACAATTTGTACTTTTAATTTTACTGATTTGAGCATACCAAATCTTGTTGTTTAGACCAGCTAGCATATGAAGATTTGGATACCCCTATATTAGCACGTAGCTTCATAAAATGTAATTCAACAGCATCAGAAGTCGTACTAGATTAATTTAGGTTTCTGTAAAAACAAAAAAAAACAAATTGGGGTTTGATTTGGGTATCGGAACAAAAACTACATCACCTAAA
This sequence comes from Alligator mississippiensis, assembly GCF_030867095.1. NCBI lineage: Eukaryota > Metazoa > Chordata > Crocodylia > Alligatoridae > Alligator > Alligator mississippiensis. The sequence continues at coordinate 126,160,839 of NC_081826.1, forward strand.
CAGACAGCCTACCTATCTTTCCTGCCCAGTGAATATACTTTTGCGGTCTGTTGAATTCTCAGTTCAGTATTGGACACACTGAGTGGTTTTAAATTGCTCACTGTCTCTTTTGGTAATAAAAGTGCTATTCAGCTCAAGGGAAGATGATAACATTGTGGTTCAGGCCAGAGGTTGCTGTGTGGGTGTGGAGGAAAGATGATTCAATTCTAAGCATGTAGGATTTATAGCTGTCCTAATTAGAGCAAGTGAAATTCTGGAAATATACTTAATCAGACTTTGCAAATTAAATGGGCAAAATCGGGCAGTGCACAGTGCGGTGCCAGATGCAGTAAATCAGATTGGGGCTTTTTGTTTTGCAAGTTTTAAGGGAAACCTTAAAATATGTAGTAATAGTACTAATGCTAAAGCAATAGAACAGTTTTACACTAAGACCATACTCAGATATCTTGGCAGAAGGCAGAAACCAGCATCTGATCCCATTCTTGGCTCTTTCCTATTCATTTTTGCTGGTTTTGGTAGCTTTAAATATCATCACCTGTGCCCAAGATGCAGGAAGTGTGTTTTTTCTTTCCTTTTTTAAGACTTGACTACTGCACTGTTCATGACTCTTATCTCTAAGTGGCACTGCTTGGTTGGTACCTGGTCTAATAGGCTCTACCCTAGTCTGACTCTTTTTTTTGTCAAGGTTGCAAGGAGTTGTTGGAATAAGATGTTGAAGAAGGGTGAAGAAAATGCACACATTCTATGACCTGACAGGTCTCGGAAAAGAAGCAGACCCCAGAGGAATGTGAGAAAAGGAAGCTTCTATTTCATTCTTTATACAGTTACTTTTTTTTTCTTGCCTTCTTTGCTTTTTCTTTTCACTCTCGAACACTTAGGCAAAGTAAATGCAGTCTAAAGGCCGTGCTTTCAGAACACCATGTGGCTTTTAGTTGTCTAATATGAAGCTCCTTCTGCCTGCCCTGCTGTGTATTCTGTTCCCCAGAGGCTTATGTTATGACCGTCTTCCAGCTGGCTTAAATTTGCGAACTCTGCAGTACAGCTTGCTAGGAGGCTTGCTGATGAGTCATGTGAGCTACTCCTATCTCCCAGGGGTGGCATCTGTCATCCCAGTCCCTCATGGCCCAGTAAGTGAGATCTGATGGCATAACAGTGAAACTGAGGAGAGGAGGGGATGGGATGGGTAAGAAACCTTTCTTTCATGTTTGACTAGATCAGAATGTCTAGGAATCATGGATGTTGTGTCTGAAAACAGGGTTGGACATTTTAATGGTATGAAACCAATCTCTTATGATAAACCAACTCTGCATTTTATATAGTCAGATGAAACATAAATATCTTATTCTGAGAGCAAATCTCCTGTATAAGGGGGCATGTAGCCATTTGCCACACCCAGTCTATGTTCACATGGATTGCTTTAAGCTGCCTAAATGTAGTAGATTGGGAGCAATGCATGCAGCCATTTGCTGGTTCTAGGAGCTGCGTGAGGAACCTGATGCAAGTAACTCGGGCTATGTGGGTGCGGTTGTTGGAGGGAGAGCTAACAGGTCTGTGGGTGGGTTGCCCAGTTGAAGGGGGGTCAGGGGCCTAAAATTGCCCACTCAGGGCTGAGGGGGTGGGGAGATGGGAATAATATAGTCCTGGGGCTGGGATGAGTGGCTGGGCTTTCTCAGCCCCACGTGCAGGTGTTTGGGAGATTGGGTCAACACTTCCCTGGATCAGGTTAACCTGATCTTGATCTAGTGCAGTGAACCTCCTGAAGTGCATGAACTTGGATCACGCACCCATTTTTGGGGTGCAGTTTTAAGCCCTCTGAATTCCTGCATGATTGGGTATTTAGATTAACCTAACCCTGGTTAGGCTGATTTAAATATAACACCTCTTCGTACCCTAAGAGTCCAAGTTGAAGATGGTCAGAATGCCTGATGTTCTCAAGAAGAAGCAAACAATGGTAGATGAACCCAGCTATTGTACTTCAGTGAAGAAATCTTGCATGCTTCAAAATAATTGACTTTAGAGTATCTAGTAACCAGTGAAGACTTGAGCAGAGAACCTAGATAACTATTCAAAATTGTGAAGCTTTCAATTCTGAACATAACAGATGCAAGTTTATGGCATGTTTCAGGTGCACGGTTCATGTGTCAACCAAGATTACTCAGTTGTGTTTGCTGGCCAAATATCAACATAGGAAAAAGTTGGCTGAGAAATATGCTTACTTAGTCAAACCAAGTATCAGCTGATTTCCAAAGTCATGAATTTGGTGATGGTGAGAAACGCATCCAGGATTTTCAAATGGGGATGTGGGAGTAGCAGCTGGTGCTGCAGGCATGGCTGCAACTCTGCTCCCAGTCCCTTGCCTCCGCTCCCCTCCCCCACCCCTCACTGGGGTAGGCAGACGGACCATGCCATGGGAGCAGCCATTAGGGACTTGAAGACCCTATAGTGGGTAAGGATTCCTTCTCCTTTCCTTTCACTGCTGTCCCAAGGGCGAGGGAATCTTCAGCCTGGGACAACGGCAGCAGGAAGGCAGGTGGGTTCCACCTCCATGCACCTACTCTTGGGCTGGTGGGGAATGCTGGGGAGACTAGGCAGGGAGGGGGTACCCATCTGTTGCTGCTGCTGTTGTCCCAGGCTGAGTCCAGCTCCTGTGCAGCCTGGCTGGAGCAGAACAAGAGCTCTGCTTGCCCTCAGGATAGCAGCAGAGGGGAAGTGATGGGGGAATTTGACATTTTTCAGGGACTTAGTCCCTGGCAGCTGTTTGTGTTGTATGGAGGTGGGAGTGGGGGAGGCTGTGTGCCTGCACTCCCCCTGGATTTGCCCCTGGTGATGGCAACTAATGCTATGACTGAGTGCATTGTCAGACCTGCCTGTTATTAAAACATGGCTCTGATTCACAGTGGAGCAATGATTTTCTACTGGCTTAAGTTTGTATGTAGATATAAGAGCAAAACTGATGACTTCTTTTCTAGACATTGCAGAATTGATTTAAAGAAACTCATGGTGAACAACATTGTTTGGAACTCTTTCAGATGTGCAAGCAGGGTTGTTTGTTTTTTGTGCTTAAGTTGAAAAAAATAATGCCTTAATTGGCAGTTTCTTTATCATGACTAAATTTTGTTCAATCGTTAAAAGTAAGATAAGTGGGCTTCTGTTCAAAATCCAAATTTGTAGTCTATTATTGCAATCCTTACATTTTGGGAGGGCAAAGTTCCCAACCCATCCTTTGTCTGATAAGGAATCACTAATTTGGAAACAAAAGGGAAACTGTTCTCATGCTCTCTTTTATAACTATCCTGCATGGTAAAGTTCAAACTGGTTTAATTGGGAGGAACAGGGGAGGGAGGGCAGCTTTTTGGCTGTAGAAGCTTGTTAACTTCAGGAGAAGGTTCTTCACTGAGTGACAGATCTGGTTTCTGTTCCCAAAGCTGCAAGAAGTCTCCAGACTTGCTGAAAAGCCTGATCCTTATTGCTTTATGTAAAGGAATGTTATCAAATGAGTGTGGAGAGGTCATTCTTTTAACATGCCATGTTTTCCCTAGTACTTCTAAAGCAAGGTTTGAAACTGAATAAGTAAACCAAATGTGGCATTAGACAGAATGTAAATCCATTCTTACCCCAATTCAGTCTCTTTGCAATCCCTAGCTGAGAATTAAGATATGGCTTAATCAATGTTGGTCTTCAAAGTTAATTTCCCAGCAGAGGTAATGCTATTCTGCATTGCATTTGAAAGAAATGAGGCTGGTTTTGCTGAAGTTACTAAGTTGGAAAGGTCGGGGGGGGGGGGGCGTTGTGTGGGTTTTTTTTCCTGAGGTAAGTGTTTCGGGTTCTTCCTCCCCACCCCAAAAGTACCTTCCTCCCCCCCCCCCCATCGTCTTTTTCCTTGCATCTTTCGTAGCATCTACCTTGCATTATGCACTGAGGAGACCTGTGACTTTTCCTTGGTAATTCCTCCCACCTGTTTAAATCCTGCTTAGCATAATGGAAATTCATAGATAAGGAGATCCCAGGCTTGTTAAAAATTGTTTGATGAGGAATACTGAAATGCATCTATGTGTCTTAGAAGAAAGGGATTAAGCCCAGGTAATGCTCTTCAAGCATAGTAAAGTGAATATAACAGCATAGAGAGCCATGTACTTGGGGATAATACAATAACTCCACTGTTGGTCAGAAAATTCTGCAACAGGAGGGGCTCCAGGCCAGCTCCTGATGCACAGAAACTGTTTTAGTGGACAAAATTGAATTGTGTGTGTGTATATGTGCACTATAATTGCCCCTCGGAATAAGATAAATATTTTTGCCTCGTGAAGACTTGATGTCAAGTAAATACTATTTTAACCCTGATATGCAATCTGTAGTCTGTGGGCTGTATTGTTGTGTTTACATTGGCAATGCCTGCAATGTACTTCAGGTACAAATAAATACACATTTTAGTTGATTTAAATGAGAGGGAGCTGCTGCTTTGGAGTACACATCACCAATTGTGCTGTAAGTGTTGCATCTGCACGGTCTTGTAGTGATACAAGAGAAGTGAATTTGCTTGAATTTTGACCCTCAGTAAACCAGGGTTAAAATTAGAGGTGTATTGCCACATAAGTGTCACTACAGAATCAGGCAGACATAAGGGCTTTTATTGGTATCCTTTGAAATGGATACAGTTGTTACATCTGTATACCTGTAGCAATTCAATTGTTCAAGTCTATGGGATGCTATATCTAAAAAGCTTGGTAAATATGAACAGCAGGTCTTCATGGTTTGCTGAGTGTAACAGTTTGGCTGATGGTACTTAATTGGCAACCTCTGCAGCTGAGCCACGCTTAAATTGTGAAGTGCGCCATATCTGAATAAAAAACAGTTGAGGAGTAATAGTATTCTGTGTCATTTCAGTTGTGGAGTAAAACAAATGACCTTCATGCTTTGAGTTTAGCTCCCATATTTCTGCTTCTATCAAGAAATATGCTGCTACCAGTTTCCTATGGAAATGCTGACTTTTTTTAATTACAAAACCCCAAAATAAAACTCCAAGCATAATGCTTAACTTTTCCCCTTTCTCCCTGTCTCAGGGAATTTCATACAGACAAACCATGGACCTTCCCAGATGCTGTTCTTCAGCATGTTCAGGATTGCTACACTATCACTGTGCCCTCTGGCACACGTTCATTTCATGGTGAGATGGGATCTGTTCCCTGATCCCAACATGTGCATGCTAGGACATGTGATTTGGGACTGAGGATCAAATCCCAGTTGTGCCATTGCTACTTGCCTGTGCAGGGGTAGCTTCATGTCAGGATTCCAGGCTCCCCCTGCACCAGCAAATAGAAAGCCAGGTGCCTGGTGAACCAGGCAGCTGGGACTGCTTATAAGCTGATTGTCGATGTCAGTTCTGGCACCTCACCAAAACTAGTCAAGACTCCAATGTGATTCTGGGGATGAGCCCAATCATCAGCTGACTGCAGTCCCATCCCTGGGGTTCTGGTTGTCAGTCTCAGCCTCAGAACTGCAGTAGAACCAGTTTAAGACTCTGGTGCAGTCCGAGGGCTCAGAATATCAGTCAGCTGGTGGTGCAGTCCCAGGGCTGAGATCTGCAAAGTCAGTTCAAATCTTTGGTGTGGTCTCACTTCCGGACTTCTCTGGAACTGGTCCCAGAGCCCCACTATGCATCAGGCTGCACAGCGAAGACCCTGTCACACTTTCAGTTTAAGGCACAATAGAAACCAGCCATAAAATTATTACACCGACTTTGTGGAATAGTTCTGTTGCTTATTTCCCATTTTACTGTGCCATTGACATGAACATATGACCTGGTTACTTTTAAAGCTGTGATTAACTGGGGAATCTTGTCTTAAGTGTAACGTCTGCCATGAGCCTAAGGCACGTAAGTGAAATTAGGCTATTAAGTGCATCAGAAATGGTGTTTTAGAAAGTTAGTCATATGCTAACCATGTTGCCTGCTTTTGGCAGGTGTGGCCAGAAGTGTATATAGAAGAGGGGAGGGTTAGAGCAGTGCTTCAGTGTATGAAGACTAAATCCTCTCAAGAAATCCTGATTCTCTCCAGAAGCAACTGAGAGAGGCTCTATTAGACTAGTCTTTTGAGCTTTGTGCATAGGGTTAGAAGTAGGATTGGAGAGGGGGATTATTACCTTCCTGAGGACTGACACAAGCCCTGAGGTGATAAGAATTACTCCATTAAACCTAATGACAATACATCAAAGAATGTCTTGGTGAATAAAATCATTGATTCTAAGACAAACTTTTTGCTGCTTCTACAGCACATCATATAAAAGGAACCTGGTCCCAGTTAGAGCATTTGTTAAAAGTACTTGTTGTGGCAGTGTAGGCTTCTGGTACCTTCTAGAAGGCAGTGCATGGGACTGCACTACAAATACTTTCACAGCTGACACTGGAGTAGAGGTTGTAGAAGCACTGAGTGGCTCCCATAAGTGCTACTGTGGCTGCTGTGCAAAATCATAGTGCTAAAAGACTATATGCATGGGAAGAAGGGGAGATTTATAGGTATCTGTTAAGAGAGTAAGATGGGCAGGCTACACGAGGGAAGAACGTACTCATCTCGTGTCCACTGAGAGTGGCCGTTTTGATTTCTTGTAGAATTGCTGTAATATGTTCCTGCTCATAAGAATTGGTTAAGGAATCCTAAACCCAGGTAAGCAGAGTGAATTGTAACTAGACACTCCAGTCTAATTACAACCAGGGAAGCTAAGGGTTGGTGCTGCCCTGCAGCAGTGTGCAGAGGACAGCATTACCCACCAAATGGGTTCATAGTAGGAATAGGACTTGCTGACATTAGGTTGTTAGCTTTGCCTTTTCCTGACCATTGGGACACCCTTTTAAAAATCAAAGCTGCATAACCTAAAAATATGCTTTCTTACTAACTGAGCAGAGGAGGAAAGATTCAAAGCTTCATTAATGTCTTCTGTATGGCCTGGTCAATAGTGAGGCGTGATATTGGCTGGCTATAGAGGGGGGAGCCTTTCTAACCAGTGCCACTTGAAGTCGAAGAGAGAGCCCAGGTCTGTCAGTTTCTGTCAGGACACTGTAACAAAGTCACAGATATGGCTGAAGTCTTAGTAGTTTTCCAATGGATTTCTTTCAACAGTGTAGATTTCCTATTTTTAGCTTCTACTGTAGATTGACTAAATACTTGCTAACTAGGCATCTAGATACTGTAGCTTACTAACTAGGCATCTAATTATAAATTAACTTTTCCCACCAAGTCACAGTAATGACTTACTGATTGTAGATTTGTCTCTTAAAAATGTGAGGTTCTGTTTGTTTGTTTGTTTTTAATTTCAGAAGTGATGTTCAGCAGGAGAATTGAGAATGCACAAGGTTCTTTTTACCTGAAAATTTTTTTTTCCAAATCCCAGCACTGCCGTGTACATTTCTAAAAGGAGCAGGTTGCATGACTTAAATTACTTGTCCTAGTTTTTCAAAAACCTATTCAGAAGCATGCATTTGAGCTTTATAATGAGGTATGTCAGTATTTACTCTTGTACTTTTCCTCTTCTCCATTTAAGGTCATCCTAATGTCATTTAACCCATCTGTTAGTTGAAATCTTGTCAGGTTAAATTGCTGTCCAAATTTTGCCCACTGGAGAGCCATTCAGTTGATTGTTGAACATAAATGACCCTTAGATAATTTCTGAAAATGGATCTGCACCTCTGTACCAAGACTGCTAAGATCAAGATGAATTGGTGGAAGCTGAGGCTCCACAGGCTGTTAAAATAAGTGGCCATGTGGGCTTAGTTTTGCCTGCTGGCTGCACTTTGGCCACCCGTGTGTACATATATTGTGGCTGATGATAAAATAAATTGTGTTAACTGATGATTGCTGCTGACATGCTGAAGTAGCATGTTGTATTCTGTAAATATGATTCAGAGCTAATGAAGCACATCAAGGAGAAGCAGCTTTTTACATAATAATGCATAGCTTCAGCACCAACTTGATTAATCCATTTGGACAAGTAACGGTGAACTTCTGAATGGCTTATTACAGGATGCTTGAGTAACTCAGTTAAAAACAACAACCTTTGTGTTGGCATGAAAATCTCTTTTTTTTTTAATTTGTTTTATATGAACTACCGGCTAAGTTCTCTTCAAAAGCATACTATTTTTGTTTTGGAACAGTAGGATGAGAAGCCTGTGGTGATGCATTAACAAAAAAAAGCACTTCTAGCTGCAGGCTGGAAAACATTATTTGGAGCATCATCCATGGATATAGAACAGTGATGAGGAGCATGGGGGTGGAGGCTAAGACAGGAACAGGAAGAAAATGAAACTTCATAGATCATGTTATATGAAGATGCAGATTTTTCCTCTGGAATCAGGTCAGAACGAGACAGGTGAAGGTTGAACTTGGGAGTTTTTAAAGTCAGATTCAGAGTTTTTTAATGCAAAGCGTGTTTCATTTCCTTGTAACAACTTTTTCCACTGCTTCTGTCATCTCCCTGTAATCACTTGGGTTTTATTACCATGAAGGCTCAGACAAAGCAGCAGACCGTGTTTGTATATTTTTCCCCCAATTATTAATGAAATTAGTTGGGCTCAGGGACCAAGAAAAATCTAGGTTTGTCTCGGATTTAATGACCACCTTGGGTGTTTCTGCATTGGCCTTATAATTACAAACTGTAACTGTTTGTAAACTGTCAGCATTTGCAGCTGTTCTAATTCTATTCATGATCCTAGGATGTGGGATCTTTAAGACAGTTGTTGATTGAATTAATTCTAACTGCTGCTTGCTAGTGAGTTTTTTTCCATGAATGTTGAGCTGCATTATTGATTTGACTACATTAAAATTATTGTTCACTGTTAGCTAACTGAATAAATTAGTTGGGCTGGTAAGTATTTCTTCACCCTCCGCTATAACACACACTTTGTTCAAAAAATCACATTACAACTCATTTAAGATTATTTGGGCTAGGGACAGACTTTCAAAAAGCCTGAATCTGAATTAATTCGATCTTTGCAGGTTAGTCTGACCTGGCTAAACTGAATCAGTTTTGTAACTGGATAGATATCCCAGAAATGTAGTCCCATTCCTGCAGTGGCTCAGGCTAGAAGCTGGGGGGCGCTAGAGCAGCCCTCCATTCCCTTGGACAGGGCTGAGCTGAGGGGGGATGTGGCTAGGCCCTGGCAGGATTAGGGAGGGATTCTCCCTGTCCTTGTATGATAACAGAGCATTTATCAGCTCTGTTATAGTTTCATAGTTTCTGGGGTTGGAAGGGACCTGAACAGATCATCAAGTCTGACCCCCTGCCCTGGGCAGGAATGAGTACTGGGATCATAATACCCCAGCCAGATATCTATCCAACCTCCTCTTCAAGATCCCCAAGGTAGGGGAGAGCACCACCTCCCTGGGGAGCCCATTCCAGAGCCTGGCAGCCCTAACTGTAAAGTAATGCCTCTTGATATCAAGCCTGAACCTGCTCTCAGTCAATTAGAGGTTGTTATTCCTTGTTATCCCAGGTGGTGCTCGGGGGAACAGAGCCTCACCTATTTTCCTCTGGTCCCCCGTGGTGCGTTTATAGACGGCCACTACATCCCCTCTGAGTCTTCTCTTATAGATTCATAGATTTTAGGGTCGGAAGGGACCTCAATAGATCATCGAATCTGACCCCTGCATAGGCAGGAAAGAGTACTGGGTTTAGATGACCCCAGCTAGATGCCTATCTAACCTCCTCTTGAAGACCCCCAGGGTAGGGGAGAGCACTACCTCCCTTGGGAGCCCATTCCAGACCTTGGCCACTCTAACTGTGAAGAAGTTCTTCCTAATGTCCAATCTAAATCTGCTCTCTGCTAGCTTGTGGCCATTATTTCTTGTAACTCCCAGGGGCGCCTTGGTGAGTAAAGCCTCACCAATTCCCATCTGTGCCCCCGTGATGAACTTATAGGCAGCCACAAGGTCGCCTCTCAGCCTTCTCTTGTGGAGGCTGAAGAGGTCCAGGTGCCCTAGTCTCTCCTCGTAGGGCTTGGCCTGCAAGCCCTTAACCATAAGTGTGGCCCTTCTCTGGACCCTCTCCAGGTTCTCCACATCCCTCTTGAAGTGCGGCACCCAAAACTGCACGCAGTACTCCAACTGTGGTCTGACCAGCGCCCGATAGAGGGGAAGTATCACCTCCTTGGTTCTGTTCGTCATGCATCTGCTGATGCACGATAAAGTGCCATTAGCTTTTCTGATAACTTTGTCACACTGACGACTCATGTTCATCTTGGAGTCCACTAGGACTCCAAGATCCCTTTCTGCTTCCGTGCCTCCAAGCAGGTCATTTCCTAGGCGGTAGGTATGCTGGACATTTTTCTTCCCTATGTGCAGCATTTTGCATTTCTCCCTGTTGAATTGCATTCTGTTGTTTTCTGCCCATATGTCCAACCTGTCCAGGTCTGCTTGTAGTTGTTCCCTGCCTTCCGGTGTGTCCACTTCTCCCCAGTTTTGTGTCATCTTCAAACTTGGACAGAGTACACTTCACTCCCTTGTCCAAGTCGCTGATGAAGACATTGAAAAGTATTGGTCCAAGGACCGAGCCCTGCGGGACCCCACTGCCAACACCCTTCCAGGTCGATACAAACCCATCCAGTACGACTCTCTGGGTACGACCCTCTAGTCAATTCGCCACCCACCGGACTGTGTAGTCATCCACGTCACAGCCTCTTAACTTGTTCACCAGTATGGGGTGGGATACCGTATCGAAGGCCTTCCTAAAGTCTAAGTAAACGACGTCAACCCCTACTCCTGCGTCCAGGTGTTTTGTAACCTGGTCATAAAAAGAGACTAGATTAGTCAGGCATGATCTACCTGCTACGAACCCGTGCTGGTTTCCCGTCAGCATATTTTTTCCTGCCGGGCTCTCGCAAATGTGAGCCCTGATAATTTTTTCAAAGACTTTGTCTAGGATGGAGGTGAAACTGACTGGCCTATAGTTGCCTGGGTCCTCCTTCCTCTCCTTCTTGAAAATGGGTACCACACTGGCCCTTTTCCAGTCCTCCGGGACCTGGCCCATGCGCCGTGAGCATTTAAATATTCCCTCCAGTGGCTGTGCAGTGACATCAGCCAGTGCCTTCAGTACCCTCGGAGGGAGCTCATCTGGGGCTGCCGACTTAAAGGCATCCAGTTCCTCCAAGTGCCTCTGCACCATCTCAGGGTCTATGCTTGGTAGTCTGGCGTCTTGCTGCTGCCTCTACAATCCCAGTGAGAGACTTGTCTCGCCCCTCACTTAGGAACACTGAGGCAAAGAACTTGTTGAGGAGTTCAGCCTTGTCCCCCCTGTCCGTCACCAATTGCTTATGCCCATTTAGTAGAGGTCCTATTCCACCCTGGGCCTTCCTTTTACTCCCTATATAAAGAACAATTTTTTGTTATCCTTAACTTGGGATGCCATCCTCAGCTCCATGGTAGCTTTGGCCTGTCTAACTGCCTCCCTACAACCGCAAGCAGAGGAGGTATACTCCTCTTTAGTAATCTCTCCCCATTTCCACTTTTTATATGCCCCCTTTTCCCTGCATTGGGATCATCTCCCTCTGTGCTCAAAGGATCATTTCCTTAAGGCACAGCCACCCTTCCTGGGCTCCCAACTCTTTAAAACTCTTACTCTGCAGTGCTTCCTTGACTAAATGCCTGAGTTCATTGAAGTCGGCTTTCCTAAAGTCTAGCACTTTCACCCTACTAGTTACCTTACCCACTCGATGTCTTATGGTGAATTCTATTATTTGGTGATCACTGTCCCCCAGATGACCACCTATCTGTAGGTCTCCTACCATGTCATCCCCCGTTGCCAATACCAGGTCCAGTAAGGCATTCCCCCTAGTGGGACCATGTACCTCCTGCGTCAGATGGAGGTCCTTTACACAGGATAGGAACCTGTGTGAACAGTGGGACTTTGCTGTCTGTCTCCCAGCAGATGTCTGGGTAGTTTAGGTCCCCCATGACTACTGCCTCCCTAGTTTTTATGGTCTCCGAGAGCTGTCTCAGGAGCCCCAAATCTAGTTTTTCCCCTTGGTGTGGGGGTCTGTAGCAGATCCCTACCACCAAATCCCTTTCTCCTTGGACTCCATGTAACCTAACCGCCATCCTTCTACTTTCTCCTTCTCCGATTCCATTTTGATAAGGGTCAATGTATATCGCTCATTGACATAGAGCGCCACCCCTCCCCCTCTCTTTGCCACTTTATCCTTTCTGTACAGCTTATTACCCTCAATGTGTACCGCCCAGTCGTGGGAAGAATCCCACCAGGTTTCTGTTAGCCCTACTAAGTCGTAGGTATTTTCTGCAAGCAGGAGTGCTAGTTCATCCTGCTTGCTCCCCGTGCTCTTAGCGTTAGTGTATAGGTACTTGAGCCCTGTGACTGACGCCTTTGTTGCCCCCCGGCTCTGATGCCCAAAGGGCCCCTTATTGCTTACCTGCTTATTGCTTGCCTGTGGTGTACTGCTGGCCGCCCCATGGCTTGCAGGTTCCCGATGTTCTCCTTCTTCAGGCTGGGCTGTCCTTGTAGGTGCCACATGGTTTGGTGGTCCACGGCTTCCCCTGCCCTCATCATCCCCTCCCCCCAACGAGCCTAGTTTAAAGCCTGCCAGAGGAGATCTGCCAACCTAGAAGAGAACACACGCTTACCTTTGGGGGACAGGTGAAGCCCATCCCAACTGAGCATGTCTTTCATCGTGATGCACGGGTCGTTGTCAAGGAAGCCGAAGCCTGCCTCCAGACACCGTTGCCGAAGCCACCAGTTGGTCTCTCTAATGCAGTTCTCGTGTCATCTTCCACGTCCGCTCACTGGTAGGATAGAAGAGAATACCATCTGTGCACCTCTTTCGCTCAGCACGCCGCCCAGAGCATGGTAGTCCATCATCAGGTGATCGGGGGTTCTCCTGGCCGCATCATTAGTACCCACATGGACTAGGACCATGGGGTAGTAATCGGTGGGCTGAATCACGGCCTGGATCATTCCCGTATTCATTCTCTTGTGGAGGCTGAATAGATTCAGACCCTTTAGTCTATCTTCGTAGGGCCTGGCCTGCTGCCCCTTGACCATGCGAGTGGCCCTCCTCTGGACTCTCAAGGTTAGCCACATCTCTCTTAGAGTGTGGTGCCCAGAGCTGGGTGTAGTACTCCAACTTCAGCTTGACCAGTGCCACATAGAGGGGAAGGATTACCTCCCTGGACCTGCTTGTGATGCATCTATAGATGCATGACAAGGTGCAGTTGGCTTTACTGACCGCTTCCTCGTGTTGGCGGCTCATATCCATCCTGGAGTCAGCAATTGCTCCGAGATCCCTTTCACCACAGTGTTGTTGAGAAAGGTGTTCCCCAGCTTGTAGGTGTGTTGCAGGTTCCTTCTCCCTAGATGCAGCACCTTGCACTTGTCTGTGTTGAATTCCATTCTATTCTCCTCCGCCCACCTCGGTAACCTATCTAGATCTAGTTGGATTCTGTCCCTCCCCTCCATTGTGCCTCCTTCTCCCCACATCTTTGTGTCATCAGCGAATTTGCACAGCGTGCTTTCCACACCTGCCTCCAAGTCAGTGATAAAGATGTTGAATAGCACAGGCCCGAGGAATGAGCCCTGGGAAACTCCACTGCCCACATCCCTCCAGGTTGAAAATGACCCATCCACCACCACACTCAGGTTGCAACCATCGAGCCAGTTTGCCACCCATATGTATAGGCATCAGTGCCGCAGTGACCTAGTTTTTTTTATGAGTATGGGGTGAGAAACAGTGTCAAAGGCCTTCTTGAAGCCCAAGTTATGGGAATGTAACACCCCATCAGAAAACAAATATCTCTCTCATTAGTTCAAACTCTTCTTAAACAAAGAAGGAACTGAGGGAAATTACCAGCTGAGCTTTAATTAGCTCCAGAAAGCCCTAAGCCGGGGGCGGGCAATTATTTTGGGCGGAGGGCCGCTTACTGAGTTTTGGCAAGCTATCGAGAGCCGCATGACAGGCAGGCCAGGGCAGATAAATATTAATTTTCAAAATTTTTTAGGTGCCCCACGAGCCAGACATAATGGCCTGGTGGGCTGCATCTGGCCCCCGGGCTGCATTTCGCCCACCCCTGCCCTAAGCCAACACTGCTGTTTGCCACAGCACGGACTGTAGCCAGCATGTGGTCTGCTAGCTAATGCTGAGGTGTCTGTGTAAGACAGAGGGGACGGGGGATCCCAGCTCGGTAGGGAGGGGAGGGAGAAAGCAGGAGGAACCCAGGCAGACATTGCTGTGCCTGCAAGTCTCTACCAGAGTTGCAGCTAGGGAGCAGAGGGGAGGGGCCCAGCACTGCTGTGGAGCAGAAATCCCCACCCAGCTCAGAGAGCATGCTGGGATGCTAGGGGAGTCTGATTTAGCTTGAACCAGGAAGGGGCCTGGGACAGATATTGCATAAACTGGTTTGACCCAAATCAGTTAAACCTGGTTGACTGTAGTATCAGAATGATCTCAGACTGGTTTCAGCTATTTTCAAACTGGTTTATGTGTACTGAACATCTGTTCATTCATGAGGTGTAGGAGGTGCATGCGGGTGCATGTGCACCCCTGAGATTTGTGGTGCACTCCCTGCGATTGGCTGCCTAGCCGTTGAGGGCAGTCGCCACTCACTACCCCAGCAGCATCTGCAGGTAGGCACCAACCACTGGTCGGTGCTTACCATGCCTCCCTCCCCCCCCCCACTGCTGACACTGCCACAGCTCCCTGTAGGAGCTCCCCACTTGCTACTGCCACTGTTGCCTGCGGGTGGTTGCTGTGCCATCCAGCCTCTGGGGACATGCGTTGTTCATGGTTCTATTATGGGTTTAAACTTGTTTCTGATCACTTAAACTGGTTTGTGTGTAATGTCTGTCCCTAGCCCTGAAGATAATGTGTTACAGTGGAGATAGGGTCTAAGCTGACTTGATGGCTTATGAGCATCTTGCAAATCCTGCACCTAGCAAAAGAAGCAAAATCAGCATTTAAGCTATTTACATCAGCAGCCTTTAAGCCTATTTTCTTCTAAAATTTGCTGGTTTTCTTTTTCAAGCTCATTCTTACCTAGTACAGGCATCCTGAATAGATGCATCTCTTGGAACATCGTAATTAGCTGTGGGAAGCCTGTCATTTGTGGGTATTCCCAGGAAATGTATGGAAAGTAGTGACCTGCTCTAGTGGTGAACTAAACATTGTGACTGGACATGACCGAAGTTGTGTTCCCCAAACAGATGGCACTTCAGCCTTGAAAAGGTTCTGGTCTTCTTGAATTTCATTGTATATCCCTTACTTGTAAACCTTCCACTTAGATAACTGGGTGCTTGCAGCCTGCATAGATTGTATGTATGGAAAATATGGCTTTCAAACCACTTGTTTCTCAAATAATAACTAAGGCATAACATTTTGGAGGCAAGAAAAGCTGGGCATAACCGTTTGTAGTGTCCTGGGGCATATATGCCCCCTTCTGCACTGCTTGCAAATGAATTTTACTGAGCGCACCAGTGAGCTTACTTTTCTGTGATTTGAGTTCTGCACTGAGAATAATTTGAAACCAAGTATGGATTTGGCATGTCTTCCTGCATTAGCTTAACATGTCTTGGAAAGTAGTGCTATTGGTGGAAAAAGCACTTCTGCTAAAAAGATTCCTGTAATATATTTTGGGGAAAAAAATCAGAAGTAAAGTTGTAAAGGCTGTCCACATTTATTTAAAATATCTACGACTAGGTTATTTATCTCCTGAGATAATCGGAAGGAATATTGGTTTATGGGCTCTTGTCCAGCCAGAAGAATAAAATAAGTTTGCCTGGATCTGGTAAGAGGCAAAGAATAGGTACAGTCTGTTGCAGAGTTGCTATCCTCTTTGGCACTTATTATAAGGTTCTGGGCAAACCTTATAATAAGTGCCAAAGTTGTTGGCTGCTGCTTTCGGAAATGGTAGAATTAGTTAAATAACCTTAGGTCCCTTGACTCCTCTCCAGAAAAGACCCTCTAGAACAGTGATTCTCAACCAGGGTGTCATGGCATGTGACGATGCCTTGAAATACTTTCCAGGGTGCTGTGAGATGCCACACAATGTTAGCATCATTAGGTATGCAAACATGATTCTCTCAAGCTCAGATTAGGAATTCATAATGCTAAAAACATTATGACCTGTTGTGGTCTTCCTCAGGTCTTTGCAACAGAAAAAAATGGTTTATTTTTCTGTGGTCCAAACATCAGTGAAAAATAAGAGCCGGCATTTCCAAGGGGTGCCTCAAGCCTGAAAAGGTTGAGAAATCACTTCCCTAGAGCCAGCACTAGGTTAGCTTCAGTGTCAGGGTAATGAGCAGGGTTTTCTCTGTTTAAAAATAGCAAATTCTCTAATAAAATATGACAAATTCTCTGATCAAAAAAAACAATCGGTGGTGTTCCACAATTAAAATGAAATACTGTATATAGGTATCAGTTGAATACAATGTTGTGTTTGATATAGTTACAATTTTAAAGCAGTTTGTAAACCTACTAGTTCCTCAATCACTATATAATAAAATAAATTCTAAATATCTATAAATGTTGGCGTTTGATTTTGGGTTTCTTATCATGGAAAATCAGAGCTCCCTCTGCCCCCTTCACTCACCAGGATGTGGGTCCTGCTGTGGCTGTTACTGCTTCCCCCCCCACTGTTTTGTGGTACAGAAAAGCCCTGATATGCCAATGCCATTGCCCCTCACTTCTAACCCCAGTCCCAGGCCCCAGCCCTGCTGGAGCCCATCAGTCCCCCCACACACCCCTCCAACCAGCCAGCCCTGCCAGAGAGGGCATCCAGCTGCCAGGGCTATGGGGCCAGAGACCTGGGTCTGTAGCCCCCTGATCTCACCAGCAGGGAGATTTGGTGCTGCTGCTGGGTGAGGTGCCTCCTGTCTACCCGGCAGCAGTGGGGGTGGTGGCGCAGAATTGTGCCCCTCTGCTGTTGCCAGGCAGGCAGGAGCACATCACCATGCTGGTATGGGGCTTTCCATGGCAGCACTGAGCCTACCCACCCCCCTCTGCTCTGCTGCTCCAGGTGCCACTTGCTGGGCCACACAAGCCCCAGAGGGAGGGCAGCAGGGTGGGGAGCCCCAAGCCCACAGCCATTAGCCCGCCCCCACCCTGTGCAAAAGTCTGGGGGGCATGTGCCCCCCATGCTGTCCTGCCAGGAATACGTGTATTGGTAGGGAGCCAGCCTCCCCACACCATCCTGCTCCCTGCCCACGGTGCCATCCCGCTCCCTGCCTAGCATAACATAATGAATGTTCAAATTTGGTCAGCTAGCAGTTGTTTTACTTTGCCTTTATTTTCACTAACTTGTTTGAGCCCTGGATTGCTTAACACCATAATTTTAGTTAATTATTCAACAGTTTGGTTTTTTAAAACTCTGACTGGCTACCCAGTGAAGAGAACCTGTACTATGTGACTTGAGAGGAGAGAAACATAACTTTCCTATACACTGTCCTTTCCTAAAATTAATTCACAAAAATATTAGTCAAGCTTTGGTTTTATCAAGAAACTTTATTCAGTCTCTTTGCAAGCAGACTTGCACATGAACTTTAGTTTTAATTTGGACATGTTCATGCCCTATATACTTGTATGGGTGCTCACAAAAAGTTAACTCCTCAATTAAAATTGGTATTCATGAATGCTTATGCATTAGTTGCAAAGGTCTATATTTTTTAGTTAGGGGGATGGGAGAAGTCACTTACACTTTTCAGTTATGTCCCCTTTGCACCCCCTCCCCAAGGGAGCTTGTATGTATTTGTTCTGACAGAGAAGTCAGCTAAGCAAATCATAGGAACTAGGTGATTTTGTTTATATCCCTAGCTGAACAGTAATTACTGTCTCTCTCCAGAACCTTTTCTTTCACTTCCTCACAATTAAAACAGCTCTTGTAGGGAGAGAGAATGAAAAAACATAATAAACATAAACCTACTTTGATTTTTTTTTTTTTAATTCCAGTTTCTCAGATTTGGAACTTTCTATTGTTAGCTCTTGTTTAACAGCAATCCGTAAGACAGCGTGTGTGGTTATTTTTAATACAAGACCTTTAATATGCAGAATGCAAATTGGATGAAGTAAACTGCACACAGTCCTCATCTCGTAATTATATTCTAGGTCACTGGTTCACGTTGTCTCACACCACTAGGCAGTTAGTGCAGAAACCTAGATTTATGAAGTAAAACTGAGTAAGATGAGTTGGGACAATCAGGGGAAGTATTCAAGCTTCTACAGTGGGGCAAAGACCTCCCCCTTCCTCAGACCCTTCCTCTGTCTGCAGTGGGATTCATGAAAAAGAAACAATATTTTCTTTGTAGTCTGAAGTCAGTAGCCAAGCCCAGATCCTTTAGTCATTCTCTTTAAGAGATGAAAACTGCTGAGCAGACTCTCTCATCCATGTTTTGGGAGTTTCTCTAGTTTTGTGCTTATTAATTTCTTGTGGCCGCAAACAACAGTGGAGTAATGCAAGTAACATGTTGCCTGAAGGTCATGCTCTGGGGAACCACAGATTGAGACAAGATAAAGTCTTATTATTCCATAACTAAGATGCACCCCTGTAGCTCTAAGAAATTCTCAGGCATTTAACTTGATTGCCTAGAAGTATTTACACCCGAGACTCTATTCCTTCATGCTGAAGAGTGCTCACAAATTCATCTAATCAATGGCCACTTGTGTGCAGTCTGTTTTTTCTACAACAGTTGTCAGTTTTTTCCCTAGTGCTGCTCTTGCACAGGGAATGGAATCATGCTAGGATAGATTAGATGCGTCTGCCAGACTACTTGCATGTTCTCTCTTACTCCTCTTTGCATTTGCTCTTCTTTTAGCTGAGGAGTGAAGAACTGTTCTTAAGCACATATCTTATACTTCCATTGTTGGTCTGGATGTGCATGCTCCAGAAGATGTGCATGGGCAATTTAGTTCAGTCTTTCCACATCCCTTCAGGCTGGAGACCGAAGTTGCATATAAACCCATGTAAGTAATTGGAAACTGGTTCAATTCTGCAACACAGCAGAAGTTCAATGCACATAAGCTACTTTCAAGTGGCTGAAACTGGTTTAAGATAAACCTGGATGGATGTAGTATCAGACTTAACTGATTTTAATTTAAATGGGTTTATTGAATCTGGAAGGGATCTGGGACAGAAGTTCAAGTTAAGTCAGCCCCCCAGCATCCCAGGATACCTGCACCTCCCCCACAAACCCTGCCCTGCCCTCACAGGGTGGGTGGGCTAGCCATGGCACAAGCTGTATGCTCCAGCCAAGTAGCGAGTCATGCTCTAGTGCCCCCCATCTTCTGGTTTGGGCCACTGTAGGCATGTGGCTGCGAAGATTGAACTGATTAAGTCTCTGGTTTTTTGATTGCCGGTACTTAGTCTTAATGCTGTTAAAGTTTAGCAAAATCTTTATCTTGGGTAACTTTGCAGTGTTTCAACTGTCCCCCATTTGCAATTAGATTTAATCTGTTTGCCTACAAGATGTTTTTTCCTATTCGAAATGCCTGTGCATAATTAAACTGCTTTAAAAAAAAAAAGAAAAAAAAAGATTATTTAGCTGTGTAGTAAGGTAAACATTTTTATAAAGATGTCATAATATGGACACCATAATTAATCTGTATTAAAGGTGATTATATTAACTTGGAGACTGTGTACATATTTGGCATTTTGTTCTCATTCCTAAATAACCTGACCAACTCGTTTGTAATGAATTTTTAACGTTTGTGTTGCCCCTAATAATTATGGGAAGTGCCTTGAATAGATTTTTTTTTTCCTGTCTTGTTTATAATGCTGAAGAAACATAAGTAAATACTTGCAATCCAGGGAGGATTAAAAAGTAGCTTTTCAAGTACAAAGTAACCTTGACATCTTCCTTCCCTTTCTTGCCTGTGAGAAGGATGACTTTTCAAATCCTGTTTTAAGCAGTGCTTTTTATTTAGTGACAGTGAACATATGTGACTTGGACAGCACTTGACTCTCTCGGAGCAGGTAAGCTTATGCAGCAGTAGTAGTATGAGATTTTCTTGCATTGTCCAGTGATCATACTTCGCAGCAAGGTCTGCCACTACAATGACAAAAAGCATCGAAGACTTTCAGACATTTATGCATCAAGCCCTGCCTTTATCTTTTAACTCTCTACTGACGTGTTTGCTAGGTGTTAGTGCAAAGGAATTATTGGGGGCATATGAAGGAGTCAAAGAATCAAACAACTGAAAAACAAACAAACATTTTCCTCCTCCCCAGCTCCCCCCCAACAAACTTTCTGAAATTCTTGACTGCCTTCTTTTATGATGTCAACATTTTCCTTTTTCTTCATCCCCCTAGTATCCCAGTAGCTTGTGCTCAAAGACTCAATTTTTTAAATTTAGAAGATTTGGGGGGCAGACTGTAAGAATTTGTTCAGGTCTTAATCAACTATGCAAGCCCCATTATGAACCTTAATTATCTTCTGCTGATCTCCAGTTACCACTGTCAGCTTGGCCTGTTTTACCTTTCAACATACTGAGATCTCAGGTGCAGATGGCAGGGAGCTATGACTTGAAATGGAGACGGTTGATTTTCAGGAGGCATCTCTAGCTAGTCATTTTAGGAGAGGTGTTTTGTTTTGGGGTTTTTTTGTCTTTTCTCCGTGGTATCAAGGTTTTGTTTTCTCTCTTCTGTATTCTGAGGAAGGGCCATTCATGACACACTCCTAATGTTTCTTTTCCAGATTTATCCTAAACCACAGTTAATTATTTGTCCTAGGGACTTTTCAAGTTCCTGGGACTGTTTTTAGCACGCTTCCTTTTCTGTCAAAGTTGAATCCACAAGTGACATTTTGATTTATCTTAGCCAACTTCCTGACTTAAACAGACTTGAAATGCTTAAGATCAGGCTGTGAAACAGGGACCAAAGCTCCAAGACATTTTTATGAAGTTCTTCATTTTTCTTATAATGTATCTGACGCACTAAGCGACACATTTCAAAAGTTTACATGCTATCTTTAATAGCTATGTCTTTTTATATTCACTCTGAAATATCTTTTTAAACTGACAGTGGGCATGGGGAAGAATCTGAGAAGACTGGTGAAATATCTGATTTTAATGAATTGGATGGGGAGGGAGAGAGGTTAGCTGTAGGCCTGAAAAGCTGCCTTGGCATAACTGATGCCAATTTTTTTTCCTTGAGCAGACACCATGAGCTGCAAGCAAAGTGCTCACAGAGGCAACGTAAACAGCTGCTGTAGGCAAAACAAAATGTAGATAGCTGTAGAATGTAGGAAAACAAAACAGAATAGAGAAGCTGAAGAAATAGATTAAGGGTGACAGATTGAGGAAAGAACTGTTGTGAAAGGTAATTGGTGAGGATCTATAGCAAGGGTGGACAAAATGTGGCCCACAGGCTGGATCCTGCCCACCAAGGGATTTTTTTTTCCAGCCTGTGGGGAGAGTCTCTTAACCCAGGCACAAGAAGCAGCTTGGGCCATGGTGCATGTGGCCCATCCTGCTGTCCCCAGGCACGCAGTGGGGTGACACGGCATGGTGGCCAGACTCCACTTTCTGGTAGCCCCAGTGGCGGCAGCTCCTTCCAGATGCTGCCGCTAGTGTCTTCACTGCTACCAGACCCAGTCGGTCCCTCTGCTCAGGCACTCTGACCCATTCACCCCACATGCACCACCAGGGGTGGAAGGAGCAGGTGAGTAGTATCTCCATGGGGGCCATCTGAGACCCCCGTGGGCAGGGAATGCTTGGCTGGTCAGATAGGATAAGGCAGTGGGCGGGTGGGGAGCAGCATCTGGGAGTAGGACAGGCAAACTGGAGCTGAGACTGTGGGGTGGTGACAGTTCGGGGCTGGGGCCTGGGCCAGAACCACAATCTACTCCCTGCACGTCTGTGCCATATAAGGAGCAGGTCATGGCTAGGCCATGGCCCTGCGTTGTCACTACCCTGTGATCCCAGATGCGCTTGTCCTGCTCCCAGATGCTGCTCCCCACCCATGATCCCATCCCATCTGCCTGGCTGAGTGTGCCTTGCCTAAGGGGATCTTGGCTGGTCTCCATGGAGACACTGCCTGCTCCATCCAGTGCTCCTGGTGGTGGGTGCTGGGCAGACAGGCCTGGGCTGGATAGTATCAATTGCTTCTCCCTCCCCCACCCACAAAAACTCACTCCTAATGTGACCCTCCAGCTAAAATAATTGACCACCCCTGGTCTATATTGTGATCATATATGGAATATACAGAAGAGGGCTGTAAAAGGGTATAAAAGCCTAAGGAAATCACTTGTTTAAGGATCTGGCATCATCTGACAAAGCAGGCTGTTATCTAGAGAAGCTGATACCTTTCTGAACAAGTTAGTCTTTAAGGTGCTACCCTGCCCTGCCTTCTACCTGTGTGTGGATGAAGAGCAGTCTTGAACATCTGGGAGGTGGAACTACAATATAAATACTGCTTTGATCCCATATAAGCAGCTACTCTAATGCAGAAAATATGGGTTTCCCAGTTAACACAAGACTTCTGGTAAATATCAGAAGATGGGGCAGTAGACAAAAAGACTGGTTGAAGGTGACAATGAGTCCTTAGCAGACCAGTTTGTGACTTGAGGAAGCTAGTGCGTAGGCACACTGCTTAGTTGCATTTAAAATAATCCTTTTACCTCCATTACAGAGAGGATCCTTGATTACTGAAACAGGATTGTAAAATCTGATGCCAAAATACAACAACAGTGGCTATTCTGAACAGCACCTGTAATGGGCTACTTACTATATTTGTGTTTCTCCCACTTTTTAAAAAAAGGTTAACTCTTCCAGTTCACCCTAGTTCATTGGCTACTTTTGCCAGCAGATTTTTCCACGACGGTGCTGTGATAGACTGTGAACGTGGGTAGCTGAGTTGATGATAAACAGTGGAGTATTCCACATTTTGTAAAAATTTGTCCCCAAATTTTTTATTTTTGTGGGATATGAGACCAGTCTCTGATTTCAATTTTAGCTTTTCACGGTGGCTGTGATTTTTTTTTTTTTCTAATGCTTTTGTATCGAAATGCTTGAGAAATTGTAAATTAGATCTAGTTCTGATGCCCTAGTCACTGCTCTGTTAATTTGTGCCGCAGTGTTCTGACCCCAGGCTTCCTCAAATGAATCCTGTCTTTTGACTTGTGCTATGTATTTTAATGGTGGTACAATGATCAGCTGTAGGGCACAATACTTGAAATCATTTTAAAGGTGAGCTATTGTAACTTCTAAACATAATTTAAAAAAAATCTTAGATGCTGGTACACTAGTGATTATAAGCCTCACTACTATGAAGCAAAAGCCACGTAACAAACTGTTGCCAAAGTCTGGATTCCACTGCTCCTCCTTCTCTGTGAAGGCTATGTTTTGAGCTTGAAATGAAATGATTAGCTATGCTAAGCATTCAGTGGTGGTGACCCGTTTTCCCCCAGACTCCCACCCCTCCCTATTTTATCCGCAACTTTGGCTTCCAGTGACATTATCAGTGTAATTGTAGAGAGCTGGTCCTTGTTCAGAATATAGCTTTTGGTTAGCTAAGAGAGGATTTTCTGATATAGCCATAGTATTAGGTAGAACTCCCTCTGCAATGCCTGCTTGTGGATTGCTTTAATTGTTGGAAGTGTAGCCAGTAGAATTGGTTTTGCGTGACTTCCCAGAAAGCTGCACAGAACACTGAGGATTCAAATACATGCGGGGTACTTTAGAGGGGATAGGAAGAGACAAGGTTGAGCTGTCACAGGGATCCATCCTACTTCAAGTATCTGTAATCTTAAAACCAAGACATTCTTACCATACCTGTAAAGCTTACACTTCTGGCCAGTGTCTGATTTTTAAATTTAATTCCTGATTTTTAAATTCCTGTTTTCAATGTCTTGTGCACATGTATAAAATTTTGTAAGGAACTGAACATCTTGAGATCACCGAGACAGGGTACCATCTCCAGGAATGGCAGTGAAGCCCCTAGAGACCAAAAAAAAATCTTTTACCCTTTTCTAGGGCCAGTCTCCCCTTCTCTCACTCACCATGCCTTGGTATTGATTGTTAGCAAGTATGCAGAAGGCTGCCCTGGTCTTATTATAATGACCACCAGATCTGTGGTCAAGGCCTTATGGGCCAATCTCAAGGCTTTGTTCCACCTCTACATCACACCCCAAGGCTCTCACATGTCATCAATCCTTGATCTTCTCACTTCTTGGCCTTGTCTGGGCCTCAGACCCCCTGGTCTCCCACACACCACTTTTTGGGCATCTCATGCCCCTTGGTCTCTCCCTCAGCTCCTCCTTGGACTGCCAGGCCACTCAGTCCTTCAGCCAGCCCCTCCTTGGACATGCAATTGCAGACCCTCTGTTTGGGCTCACCCTGGACCCGTCTTAGGTCCCTTATCTGCTGCCCCTCTTTCTGGTCTCACCTGAACTCCTCAATAGCCTCCTTCTCCCCCCCCCCCCCCCCCCCCACACACACACACACACACACACACTCCCTCTGTCTGGGCTCAATAGGCCCCGGACACTCAGCCCCTCTCTCAGGGCTCCAGACCCCACACTGGGTTCCCGGGAACCTCTTCCACCTCCATAGTTCCTTCCCAAACCTCCAGACTGCCTCAGATGTTTCTCTCCTAACTGGCCTTCCAGAGCTGCAGCCATCCTGCTGACATGGTAGCCTCTCAGCAGGCTCCAAGATCTTACTGGCAGCTGTGCTCCCAGGGTCTGGGCTTATATTCTACCTAAGCCCAGCCTTCCTCCAGTCGGATGGCTCCATCATTCAGCCCTAACACCACCTGCCAGCTCTGTGGGTCAGCTGCCTCTGAAACTAGCCCTAACCCTTATCTGTAGGCTGCTCTGAAGCTGCTTCAGCTTTCAGTGGCAGGCACCCTAAGCATCCTGCCACAGTTGCCTTGAAGCATGGATGAGTTGACTATTGCCAAAATATTTTTGGTATGAAATATCCAATTATATAAGCTTTCATCTTGGGTATGTAGCAAGGTGGAGAATTGTTTATTCTTGAGGGATTGGCCTGATCCTGTTTTTAAGCTTACTATGAGGAGAAAGTCTTGAGGGGATGCTTGGATTAAAGAACGGTGATGTCTCTTCAATATTGTTCTTAAAGGATAGTGGTATTTATTCAGCACTGTTTTTAAATGTCCCGTCTCTCTGAATTCAAGGTGAGAAGGTCCAGATAGGCAGTCGGTTCCAGATGATGGTCAATATCTTCAGGGCAATATTTAAGTCTCAGGGCCGGTACTGAAACTTTTATGACCTTGTTGGGCAAGAGAGAGACTGCTTTCTAGTGACTCCTCCTCTGTGTTCCAGAAGCCTTTTTTCCCTCCCCTGTACAAACTGGAACCTGCGGTGCTACTTCCAGAGAAGTCAAGGTGCGGGTTGGGGGTTGCCGCAGAACAACAGAAGATCCATCATGCAGGCTGCTCCAGACTGGAGAGTTTGAAGCCAAGGGCTGATTACATCTTGTCTCTCTCCATCCCTCCTTCCCACGCAATTTGTGTTCGCAGTCGTTATGGGTCAAGATAGCCTTGAGTTTCACTTCTTCATAGTGAAATGAATGCTTGCTTTACCCGTTTTTCTGTGTTTTAAAAACTTGTTAATATATGTAGAGGGTTGGGAGGACAAATGGAGGGATTATGGGGGTCTGAGATTTTATGCATGAGTGAACGTTCTGCAAGTGTTCTGTCAGACGGTTGGAATATTTTTTTTCTGGAGGAAGAGTGCATGGAGAAGAAAGCATCTGTGTGCCTTTTGTGTTAAGCATCTACAGATGTTTGCTGCTACATGTTTGGTTAAATGTACTGTGGCAGATTTATCTGTCATTTATGGTGAAGACAAGTTTGGCCAACAAGTGCTTTGAACTCTTCTGCCAATGTGAAGCGGTAACCAGCAGCACCTAGACTTCCCAGTCTGGTCCTTCATTTGGATCTAGGAGAGACTTTCATTGCATTTGTTTGCAGCAGGAAACACCCAGAGAGTGTCATTTTAACACCTACTGTGCTCTGTTATCCCTGTTTATTAAGTCTGGCCCAGACAGAAAATTGCAGTGATTTAACATGTTTGTAACTAATTTTAGTAAAATTGCAGCAAATCCACTGTGGATTCTCTGGTTTATATAAATTTGCCCCTTTACATTTATTAACACACAAAAAAAATTGTGTGGTTATTAAATTGGCCTTTTAACCCCATTTTTATTAAATCCTCCCCTTTTGTGGGTTGACAGATTGATTTTGTTGTTTCTTCTGAAGTGGTATCCAGTAGCAGAGGCTGGGGAAAGAAGTTATATGAGGAGTAATCAATGAGTATGGACGGAGGGAAGGGAGGGAGCCAACCTTTTTGGCAAGTATACCACAAATTAAGCCCCATGCCCTCCCCGAGTGCCACTCCTAACCCCTTCTCTTGCCCAATCAGCTACTTTGCTTTCTGCTCCCTGACCAATCTGCCATGTGCTGCAGAGGCTGCCCATGCCACATGTAGCACATGTGCGTCAGGTTGACCACCCTTGAAATAGTAGATCTTGGTAATGGGTCTCCACAGGAAAAAGAGAGATTGAGAGAGGAACTTCCATGGAGTCATGAAATATATGAGCTGTGTTCATACTGGCAGTATCTTGGAAAGCGGTTTTACAAACACTTTTTAAGAGTTGGGAGTCAGTGATGTTGTAAGTGGTAATCCTGCCGTTACTTTCTAACGTGACACCTTCTGTTGCAAACACTTGTCTTTGGAGGTGTTCATACAGTGGAAGTGCTAAGTGTTTGTAAGGGCTGAGGTGCTTCTGTTTTTTGTGTGCTTTCTCTTCCAGAAATGAGTTTGCTGCCGTGTAGCAGTAGTTCCTTTCAGATGAGGGGAGGGGATGCCAGGTACCCTGATGTTTCAGTAGAATTTATTTTGCAAATACAATTCCTTGGAAGGCAAGAAATGTAGTCGGGAAGCATTGGTTTGCTTCCATTTTCAGGTAAAAAGTTTAGTACTATTAAGTACTAGATATTGAACTGTTAATTCATAGGCCAACCTTAACCACTGTAGAACTATTTTGGGTATAAAACTGGACATAATATATGATCACCCACCCCTTCCTCACATCTAATACAAAATTGACTTTGGTAAGGCAGTGAGATGGAGAGGCGAATGAATAATTAATCAGTCCTGAAGCAACTGCATGTTAAGTCTCATTGTGATTTTTAAGGATGGTGAGGTCAAACTATGGAGCATCTTCAGCAAGAATACCTCACTTGCTGTACACTGTGTTAATTTGAATGGTCCTGGTTCCCTGAACGTAACTATGCGGGCCGGGGGTGAGCCAGGCCCGTCTTTGTGCACGCGGACTGTGGCCAGCAGCCTGGGCACGCAGGGCCGGAGAAAACCGCGCGGCGGCAAGGCACGCGCGGGCTAGAATTAGTCACAGAGGTGTAGTGATTGATTGAAAAGATTATTTACTTACACCCAAGATGGTCGCGGTGTAGGCTGGACAGTTTTCCAGGTGCAGCTCCACTTAAATCCTCGTTGGAGGACTCCGACAAATTCGGTTCTTTGGCCCCGGAGTTGTTTAGGCTCCGCGGGTTCGGCAATTCTTTCCTCACGGAGTTGTCGAAGCTCCGTGGGTTCTGTTTGGTTTCCAGGCCCCCGGAGCTGTTAAAGCTCCATGGGTTCGAAAATTGGGTATATAGGATAGGGATACATCTAGGATTGTGCTCGGTGACGGGGAGAGGCCAGAGGCTGTTTAGACCTCTGTTGCCTGCTTAAGAGAGGCGCATTGGGTCCGCAAGGGTCCACATCGCTTAGAGATCTTCACACAGCGTGAAGTCGTCTCCTCCTCCTGGCGAGTTCTGTCTCTCTCCAGTTTTCCTCTCTCTCTGACTTGGGCAGAAACTACCCAAGCCTTTTGTACGGCTAGCAAGCCAATAGCTAGCCACCACATATGCCTTTATTCAGAACTGGCCAATAATGTGGTGCGAATCTAAATACAAATGGCGGGAACTCCTTTGCACTGTGCATCTCTGAGATGCAAAAGAAATGCACCATGCAAAGAAGTTACAAATCTGGTGGGAAATTCCCTGTTGTACCGGAGTTCTCTCCTGCAGCAGAGAACTCCGCCGTGCAAGGAAGCTGTAATTTTAGCGGGAACATAATTTAGCGTTGCCAAAGAACACACAAACAACAAATCACAACTTTGGGTTGTGACAGTAACTATGAGTAGGCTTAGATAAAGAATAATCTGTAAGGAATGTGAACCGAAATGGTGCAAGTGTCCGTCAAGACACTAGGAAATATTTCAAGATTTGTTTTTTTTTTTTTTAAATGGATGTTGAGAGAAATGTTCAGAAATGACCAGTGGTTTACATTGTTTCAGTGTTTGGGCACTTGGTTTCATGCTTGTTTGTCAAGTGCTAAGGTGTGCTGTGTATTTGCTTTCTGAATACTGGATCCCTTTAAGATGCTTCAGATGGGGCATTTTGAAAACTGAGTTGCTATCACTAGTCACTCTTGAAAATCTAGAACTTTTGTCTCTAAGGAGATATATATATATATACACACACACTCAAGCAGAATAACAGCTCCAGCAGGTCAGATGCTGTAAATATGAATTAGGCAAGGGTTTCTTATGGTGGTCCAAAAAAAAAAAAAAAAAAAAAAACCAACCAAAAAACCACCAACTGCATAGTTGGGATAGAATTATACAAGCTTTGGAATGCAAGATGTTCTTCAGGACCTTTCAGGACTGGAATAAGAATGGTTTCCATTTGAAAGCTTATCTTGTATTCAAAATCCTTGCCTCTCACAACTCCTAGGCTGTCACGGCTACAACATCACTCTAATGCTACTGTAAATATGAAAAGTAATTGAAGCATTAGTAAAATTCATAGACTTTGACAAAAATCTCTCCAGCTAAGCAGATTTAATGTCAGTCTAGCTTGGGGAAGGTTTTTGTAGCATGAGCCTTTGACGAAATGAAACTGATCAGGAAATTTATACAAGAACAAGAGTCCACATTTTGTTTTTCTTTTTGTTGATTTGGCCTGGGCAGAGTTATTTAAATAAATAACTGTATTGACTGTGGTTTTCAAACTGGATTGATGATAATGAATATCACAATTAATTTAATCAGTCATTCTAGTTTCCCTGTTTTCTGGACGTACTTGTGCATCCCATAATGATACACTATTTTATAACTTATCACAGTAATGCATCCCATATGCCTTCTGTGGGGAAGGCTAATAGCTCTTTTCCAGACTTCAAACCCAGTTGTTGTAACTCTCAAAATGGTCTGAAGTTTTTTTGCTTTCTCACAGTAGACAATGCAGCTCAGTTTGTGTGTGTACCCAGAGTTGCTTCTAATCTGGTAGTGGAGTCTCAAGGTCCCACATCATAAAACTCTTGTACGCAGCTATTGGGCAGGCTAGCAGAAAACTATTTAAAATATGTGAATTTTTCTAATAGTGCTTTCAAATGTGCACACCCAACGTTAAGCTGTTTTTTGCAAATCGAGACTAAGGGTGTGGCTTGGAACATCATGCATTATTTCATCCCAAAAGTCAGAAGGACTTAATCAGAGTCTAAATTTCTGCACAGCAAAATATTGCATCTTACTCAGGGTATTCTAGAATTTTATATTTTGAATTTCGCTTGTTTATAAATTGAGATCAAATGTTTATAAAATAAGTCTGTCCAAAAAATTAATACTTTTCACTTCAACCACTATTAAGCAGTTTTTGAGGAAGTAATGTTACCATGGAACTGTTCAGAAAATGACTGTATGCATGTCAGTTTAACTTGAGATAGCAGGCTGCTCCATGATGACTACCTTAAAACTAGAATCAGGACCTTATGTGTGTTATTTGTTTGGATAGGTTTTTGTTTTGTTTTCTCTCCCTTTCCCCATCTCTCCCCCTACTTGAATACCACTTGCTCCCCTCAAGGTCTCAGGACAAGCTTAAAACACCTCAGCCATGATTGTCAAGTTAACTGAATGCTTTAGTATTTGTTTTTGTGGCATCTCCCCTAAAATATTGCATGGAATAAAATCCTAATATGGGTGTGTTCCAAATGTGCTTTTTGGTATTGTGGCAGGAATGAACAATCTTTCTGAAGTTTTGCAAGATCACCAGAATTGTTTTGATTCTTTTTTTAAACATGTGAACCCCACCATTTTCTAGCATCTGTTTGCTGTGCACTCTGTGAATGTATTTGTCTCCATGCCTGTAACATAATGTGATGATTTCCAACAGACTTTAAAAGTGTGGGTAAATTTCCTGGTCTTGGGCTACTCTCCTCCTTCCACTGCAGGCACAACAGTTATTTTTTTTTCTTTATGAAATGCTATCTCTTGGGATGCTACCATGTTCTGCCACCTGGTGCTCTGAAAGAGGTGAGAAACAGCAAGCAAGGTCCTGATTTTTTCACTCTGACCGAATCCTCATCCTTTTGTTGTTCCAAAGGTTTTCCTGCCTTGTTGCACCTCTTGGCAATGATTATCTCTCAATCTTTTTAAAGTTGCATGTTGTCCAGGCTAATTCTTCAGTAGACAAGATTGCTTCCTGCTAAACAGTTTTTTCAGATCACCTGCACCCTAAGGGACATAGCTGCCCACTACAACTATTAAACTAATAACACATTAACTATTGCTCAAACTAAGTTCAGTAGTTAAATACTGGTAGAGCTATGGCATTTTTCTTTGCTATTGCAAATTGAACTGGGATCAAACTTTTCTTGTGCCAAAAAATCTAAAGGGTTACAATCTTATAGGAGGGGATAACTGTTTGACAGTGTGACCAGGAGGTGTATTTGCAGGTAACAAAGGGAAATGTATTATCAAAGATAATTTTCTCCCCCTTCCTCCCCCACCAGATGTGTTACTATGTAGATTTGAAGGAGAAAATGAGGGAAAAAATAGATAAATCTATTTCATTAAACCAAATCTTATTTTAGTATTTTTCCTTAGTACTTTCCTAATTTTCATATAGCAAAGCACTGTTTGCTAGAAGATTGTTTAGGTTTTAAGACCGGTTATGACTCTGCATTCTGTCCCACTGTATAGCTCAGGCCATAGTATTAACTCAGTAATTTTTGTATCATGGCCATGTTTTTGAGCGAAAGCATTTTGTTTAAAGACAATCCTGATTTTGTAGATGTCAACTGCTCAACTTGTTCCAAGAGATGATTTACATAATTGAAGTATTGCTTCTTATCCTAGTCTGAATTTATCAAACTTCATATAAAGATCTGTCTGTTATATTTCCCTGTGTACTGTTTATTGGCTCTTTCTTGGATGAGCTAAATATCTGAGAATCTCTTAAACTCATACTGTAAAGCAGTTAGATTTTTTTTGTCATCCTCCATTTGATCATTCATACCACTGATTCTTGCCTGAATTCTCTCCAATTTTATGACATCTTTTTCTGAAGCAGGGACACTAGAACCAGATGCAGTATTCCAGTAATGATGTTGCTGAGGCTGTATGCAGACGTCATTTTACCTTCCTGATGTTGCTCAGCATTCTCCTGTTCCGTGCTACCCCTGTTAGCTATTGCCGGGATCTCATGTTCAGTTAGCTCTCCACTCTAATCCTTAAAGTCCTTTTCTAGAGTTGTTGCTTTCCAGGATATAATTCCCCATCCTCTAAAGGTGTGGACAGATGTAACAATTGAACCATTCCAAGAATGTCACTGGGAACTGGTTCATATTATCCCTGGACAAAGGTGTCCACACACACACTACTAAGGGTTTTAAGCAGAACCATCACTTTTTAAGGATTGGACTGCTACTGAAGTGCCACGGGGTGGAGGGGTAGACTACTCATACTGTCGTACCTTTCAGGGGTCAGTGGTCAGAGTTTCCCCAGGATTCCTCTAAAGAGGCAGGAAGACCAGATTGGCTGGCCGCCAAAAAAAGAGGAAGACACTGGGGGTGTGTGAAATGGGTTATATTTGATTCGGAGTCCGCCCGAATCAGGGACAGCAGTTCGATTTGTTTATTTGGATCACTGTACCCAGTTAGATTCAGCCGAATCCGAATCTGAAGATTCAATGCCGATTTGGCAGATCAGCAATTTAGCCATAGACACAGCTTTAAACATTTTTTCTGTATACCTTGAGGTACCAGGCGCAGCTTGTGATGCTATGGGAGAGAGAGCGTCCCACAGGAGTGCAGGGGGGACCCCCACATGCTTGGCAGCGGACCCAGAAGTGGACCGGAAGTACTTCATCTACTTCCGTGTCCACCGGGGAGCATGCAGGGGAGCCCCCCTGCACCCTCCTGGCTCAGTGATCATCCATGGGGGGCCCCAGGTGCCCCCCCAGACCCAAGAGGTGCCGGTTGCTGAGCCGGGGGTGGGGGGTGCCCGCATGCTCCCCAGCGGACCTGGAAGTGGACCAGAAATGTTTCCGGTCCACTTCTAGGTCTGCTGCCGAGCTCGCTGGGGAGCCCCCTGCACTCCTGTGGGACACTCCATGCGCCCCAGCATCACGGCCATCTGGTACCTAGAGGTATGTAGAAAAAACATTGAAAGCTGTGTCTGTCCAAATAGCTGAATCTCTCCGAATCGATTTGGAGGGTTCCGATTTGATTCGGAGAGATTAAAGGGTATCCTGATTCAATTCAGACTTGGAGATTTGGCCACTGAATCAAGCCGAATCTCTGCCAAATTGAATCGGGGACCAAAGCTTTGCACAGCCTTAGAAGACACCATTGCTCACAGTAAAAATAATTCTACTGTCCTCCTCAAAACTTTGAGTTAGACTGATTTGGTTTAATAAAGAATGCTGTTAGACTTCACCCATAATCTGTATGGTTGACTGGGGGTACACAGGTGTGTGTGGGTTGGGTGGGTGGGGGAACAGCCTGGACCCCATCAGAGGAAACTGATCCTATTCAATGTAGTCCCAGGCTCTGTTGGGTTTGGAGCATGATGGAGGGTGGAATGGTTGCCAGGTGCTAGGGTGGCTGTGTGACCCTGTCTATCTGGGACCCACAGGTGAAATAGGAAATTGGAGCAGGGGTTGAAAGCCATGGACTTCTTGGAGGGGACTGAGGTGAAGCATCCAGCCCCCAGAGAACCATAACATGAGCAGGGTGTTGCACAGCCCCCTATCCCACCCCACCCACTCCAAATGGGCTTTGGGTGGTCCCTAGCAGGAGAGTGAAAGGGACATAGAGGCTTCCCCACCCTTCCAAGACTGGCCTCTGTAGGCAGTAATGTCCTGGCTGTATTGCACAGCAGTCCCTCACTCTGCATGTGTTGGACAAGAGGAGCACTGCAGTTTGGGATGCCTGGAGGACTAACCAAACAATAGACACAAAAACACTCTGTGTCCACACATAACAGAAAAGTTATAGTATTTGGTTTTTTCCAGAGTGCTTTTAAAACATTCCAGGAAGTTTAAACTGGTTGCATGCACATGTAGACTCTTGGGTTTTATGTTTTTATTTAGAAGGTTCAAAGCATTACATCTGTCTGTGTCCTACATGTAATCTACTTTCTTTGTAGTCATAGGAAGCTGTATTTGGCTATATTAAAACACATGTTGCTCACATGAGCTTGGCCTAGCAAGCAGTTCAGATTGTTGTAGAAAGCTGACCTGACTTAAATGTTAATTACCCCTGTACTGAGTTTTGTCATTAGTAGTGGTGCTATAGCTTTTTTCAAATGGGTGATACAGTTAAGGAAATAGCTTTGAGCCAAGAACACATCCCTGGGGAGTCCCTGTTTAAAATGTCACTTTTTGGATGAGGATTCTCCACTGAAGCTGATTATTTGACCATTTTTAAAATCCATGTCAATAAAACTTGCATCATGCTATTTTTTCCATCAAGATTGTGGTAAGATGTGGGACTTAATGCCATAGTTAATAAAGTTGTTAGTTACTGTATCATTCAACCTTGATCATCACAAACATCAAGATTAAGATATATATTTTTTATTTTAAATTATTTTTTCTCTTTGCATTTCATACCAGCTTTGTCACTGGGGATTAATATCTGCTATCTTATTGATTCTCTTGGACTTGAAAGGGATGCTTGCAAAAGCTTCTGTTGCTGATTTATGAGTTTGTTTGGCAGTGCCATTGCTTAATTTAGGGCCATTAATAAATGGTAATAACCTACAGGCAATGACATATCCTTTTCAGGTTTGACTTACAGTACTGCTCCTTCCTGTTGGGGCTGGGCAGTGCCCCCTTCCCCTCATCAGGCTGGGTTGGGGCTTGGCCCCACCCCCTTCTCTACTGGTCCATGCCCCTTTCCTCTCCACTGGGCAGGGCAATTTTGTTTCCCCTGCAGGGCTGCATTGGGGCTCACTTGCCCCCCGTCTCCCTCTCCTGCCTCGTTGCGGCAAGATGGTGCCCGCCATGCCAGCACCGGATTGGGGGCACCAGCTGGATCCAGCCTGCAGATAGACCAGGCACTTCCAATCAGGCCTACCCACCAAAAGTTAGGGTACCATTGAGCTAGGCTTTTCTCAGTGGTGGCAGATGACAGAACAAGGAGCAATGGTCTCAAGTTGCAGCAAGGGAAGTTTAGGTTAGATATTTGGGAAAACTTTCTCACTAGGAGGGTGGTAAAACACTGGAACAGGTTGTCCAGAGTGGTGGTGGAATCTCTGTCCTTGGAAGTTTTTAAGACTCGGCTAGACAAAGCCTTGGTTGGGATGATGTAGTTGGGGCTGCTGCTTCTTTGAGCAGGGGGTTGGACTAGATGACCTCCTGAGGTCTCTTCCAACTCTAATTTTCTATGATTCTGTGAGAAGGGATAGCTTTCATAAAGATTTATAGGAACCATGGTTTAGGTTTTTTTGGGAGGTTTTTTGTTTTTGTTTGTTTTTGTTTTTGTTTTTTTATAATCAGTGAGCCCTTGCTGGACTAATCCAAATGTGAACTAGTTGTTCATGTCTGTTCCATGGTTGGTTTATAATAACCCCCCATAACCTCAGTATTTTCAGTGTATATTTATACCTCTCTAGATCGGTTATAATACTTAAAGGACATTGTAGCTGGTTTAGAGTTTTTCTTTTGATTTAAAGCAGGCAAGGTTCTTTGAGTAAATGTGATGTATTTTATTAGACCAACCAAGTAGTTGGAAAAAAGTTCTTTGCAAGATTTTGGATGCAATCGCCCTTCTTCAGGCACAGGAAGTCTCTGCTTTCAATGCCTTATAGGATTAACATAGGAAAAGTAGTGAATTTTCATATTACCCTGTTTTGAAGTTGCAACTATTACAGTTTCTCCAAGAGCTAGTTTGTCACAGTTTCAGAAACGTATGCTCACTCTAGGCCAAACGCTAGCAAACCTACTGAACCACTTGCTCTGTCCTTCAGGGACTTTATTTTGATCCTCAGCCTGTATTGACTTAGAATAATGCCAGATTTGATGGTCAGCGTAATTTGATACAGATGGGCCCTTCATATAAGAACAAGACAATCAAATTCCTTTCTTTTTTTGAGGTCAGGATATTCAGACATATGCCTCCAGAGACAAAGGGGACATGGTACATAATAATCAGTTGCCATTGAATGTCATTGTTAAGTTTCTCTTTCAGATATTACCTTTGAAATATAAGCAGTTCTTTAAATGAGTCAGGCTCATCATTTGACTGGTAATTTATTAGCCTTGTTTGTAGTTTTGATATATTTTTTCCATTTGATAGTGCAGGCAGAAGTGCTGTGGCTTTTGAGTGTGCAGACTCATTAGAACAATAATACTCACAGATGTGTAAATGGCCTAAGCTTGGAATTTGTTGTTTTTTTTAAAGTCTCAACAGTTCGATAGTACTACTTAATAAAGGATTCACAATATGTTTTACATTTTATCTGTGAAATGAAACCAGATTGGTTTGTCGGGTTTTTTACATAAATGCAAAATAGAGAAACAAGAAGATATATGTTCTTGGCCTATGTAGCATGTGTACTCAAGGTTGAAATGTTTGTGAGGTAGAAGAAGCAGATATGGTAAAATCCCCTTATTTACTTGCATAGCTCTGAATTTGGTCTTCATTTGACTGCCTGTGATCTTCATTATGGATAGAGACGAGAAAAATAAATGTTCAGTGAATTAGTGCCTGCTTTTGTTTCCATTTCAGGAAGGCCCCAAAGCATTGGCAACTCAGAACGGATTCAGCTCTCAGGAATGTACAACGTTCGAAAAGGGAAAATTCATTTGCCAGTCAACAGATGGACAAGACGCCAAGCTATCCTTTGTGGGACATGCTTAATAGTATCATCGGTGAAAGAGAGCCAGACTGGAAAGATGCATGTCCTCCCTCTAATTGGTGGAAAAGTAAGTTTTAATGCTTGAGGTTACTTATACCAGTCTTATTTTTCACACTGCAGAAGGCATGTGATGCTTTCTGGACACAAGTTCTTGTCCCAGAGTACTTACATTCTGCTGGCCTGCTGATAAAAATATTTATGGTTAGGCATAGCATCTGTTGCCAAGTTAATTGTGCCATTATTTGCTTCAGTTTTTGTCTTTTTAGATTGAATCCTCGAAAGGGAAAAGATATGGGTAACTCGGTTCATTTTGTTGTAGAATCACACATCAGATGTTTTTTATATGAGGGTATGTACAAGTCTGGATTTTTGTTTTGCTTCTGCTGACTAATATGCCAATTTGCTCAGTGGCTGAGTCCATTGTTCACTCAGTTGCAAATATTAAAGTATGGGCTTAGCGTGCTCTAAGAATGAGACTGTATTTTTCAGTGCATCTTTTTATGTATGTGGAGCGGGGTATATTAGTGACTTATTGTGAGTAAACAGCAGTAAGGAAACTGCTTACTATGAGAATGAACCAGAGTTTTATTTTGTTTGAGTGAATTCTGCTAATGCATCAAAATAGTTGCACATGAGACCCTCTTGAAGGCAGTAGGGTTATGCAAGTGTAACTGGAGTCCTTATCTGGCCTTTACACTTTTTTGTTATTGGTGATGATTGCATAAAAGGTAGAAAATAACCCAATGAGTTGCTCTTAACCTTCTGTACTAGGATGTTTGATACAGAAATCCATTGAGATTTTAATATACTTGTGAAAAGTTCATAGTGCCATATTTGCAAAGTCAGTTCAGCCATACTTGAATATTCTGTACTGGAATATATTGAATGTGCTTCTCCTAGTTATGTGGAGCTTCCCTTCCTCTTCTAGTCACGCTCTTCTCCCAGTGAAAGTTTTCCCACTCTTCCTTTTCCCTCCAGAAGAATTAATGAAGGGATGTTTCATAACCTTTTCCCCAGCAATTGTATGCTTCATTTTTGGTTGCTGCTGCCGGGAAGTGGAAGTTTTAGGCCTTCCTAGGCTTTTTTCTTCCAAAGCAGCTACAGGCAATGATTACAGTAAAATCTTGGCATCAACATCTCCTCTATTAGCATTTCTGTGAACCTTCGAAGTGTGGTGCACATCATGGAATTGGTGAGAAGTAGGTCATTGCTGTAGGCCTCTGCTAACCGGGTTTGGGTGTGGGGCACTTGGGGCAGGATTAGTGTCTGAGCTTGCAACTGAGAATATTCTCCCTCTATTCCTTAAAATACCAGTGTACATTTTCCACAAGGTACTTTGTATTAAGCCACCCCTGAAGTCAGAAATTGTGTGGGACTGAGTGTATTGTATCAGCAAGGATATGTTCTGGGGTGTGTCTAGCATGCTGGGAAGTGTCAAAGGATTTAATTAGGGCCTAGGGGAAGAATATTAATGTACATTTTTAATCTTGAACTATGAAAACAAAACATTGTGCCCATTGCTGCTTCTCTTTAAAAAAAAAAAAAAAAGTGTGTGTGTGTATATGTGTGTGTATATAATATATATATTAATACAGCATAAATGCCTATTATGAGGTTAATCTTTTATTAATGCTTGCTTTTTATTAGAAATCAGAAATTTTTTTGGGAAGTTCTGGCAGGTTATCCATATGAGGACCTGATTATCCAAATATGTCAAAAAAGAACAAAAAGTTTCAGTGATTTTTACTTTGCATTCTACCTCTTAAAGACTGCCAGCAAATGTTTCAAACTAGCGAAGATTATTGCTAAACACTTCTCCCAGGCCTGCCCCAAGCCCCTCTGATTTACATACCTTTGCATAGTTTTTCATTAGGAAGAGTTTGGTTCTATTTTTGAAAAACCAAAAAGTGCTTAAAAAATTAGTTGTGCTGAAAATCTTACTATGTTTGTGTCTTGAAAACAAATCTAGATAATACTTAGCTCTTAGGTTAAGCGATAATAAGTCGCCAGTTAAATGCTGTTCATTGTTTACAAAATCTGTGCAAGCAGTGGATTAAAATCTTTGACCCTCATATCCCAGCTTTAATGATACTTAAGAGGTTTTCCTTTAGGACTTTACTTAAACAGCTTTACCTCTTGGCCCTTATTTTATTAATAAATAATGAAACACACATGCATGTGCACATAAATATGTTTATGGATTATATATAATATTATGCATTTATGTATATAAAATGTTGTATGCATAAATTATTTTATAATACTTTTTTTTGGTCTTTTTAATATAGGTGGAAGAAGTGAAAAAGCACCAGCACTGTTTAGCATTCAGCTCTTCTGGACCACAAAGCCAGACCTACTACATTTGTTTTGATACGTTCACAGAATACTTGCGGTGGCTTCGACAAGCGTCAAAGGTAAGGAAAGAATTTTCATGCCTAATGTTTTCCCTAGATATTACTGAAAGCACTGGCTGCTTTTGTGTGGGGCTCGATGTTATATAGTGGTTTTG
This sequence comes from Alligator mississippiensis, assembly GCF_030867095.1. Classification (NCBI taxonomy): domain Eukaryota; kingdom Metazoa; phylum Chordata; order Crocodylia; family Alligatoridae; genus Alligator; species Alligator mississippiensis. The sequence goes on from NC_081826.1 coordinate 126,199,499, forward strand.
ATAATTTTGCTCATAAAGCAAGAGTGAATGTCCTGGGTTTTTTGGCTACACTGAGATTTCTCCTCCATGGTGTGTAAATGAGGAACACCAGTCAGATTTATCCCCTTTCCCTCTTAATGCAGCTTCTTAACAAATGGAATGAAATCATGAAGATAATTCAGAAAAATGGTTTTACCCAGATTTTGGTATGGAAAGCTTTGTTTCAGTTCCAACAAAAGCCATGATAATGCAAAAAATGTAGAAGACCCAAGCACAGTGCTACATATGTGACTACTGTGACTACATATGTGACTACTGGTAGCTTGCTTTCTGTTGGAAATGTTAGACCTTGCTGGGTTTGTATTTTGGTTTAGTAAATGAAGTTCTCATAACAGGATAGACACACCTTGCATTTCCTCTTGCTGGAGCGTTTTTAACATCATCTTCAAACATCTTGACGTATGGAGTCAACATCTTGTATTAGGGCTTCAGTTGACTCTTCAGTTGCAAGGTTTCACTTCTTTGATATCATTCTCTCATTAGGAATCAACTTAGCTTTTAGCTGTGTAGTTAAGCTTCTACAACATTCTCACATAGTTGAAGTGTGTCTGGGATTTTATTAAATGTTAATTACTAGTTAAGTACAAACTCTAGATGGGAATCTTTTCTCCTTCCAGCTACTTTTAAAGCATTGCTTTTTCATTTCATTCAGCCACCCTCCTTCTCTAGTCCTATATTCATGTAAGGGAAAACAGGGAAGTCAAGCTCACCCTCACACTTGACTGCTACTGCAATCTCTCTCCTTCCTGACAGAGTTTGTTGAAGTAGAAACATTACAGTCCAAAATTAACTTTGGAATCCAGGTCATCCACACAAGAAACTGCCGAAGCACCAACAACACTGTTTCAGCTTAGTACAGACAGGACCTTAAAATAATTTCTCTTTCCAAATTTTATAATTTGTTTTCAGTATCTGACTATAGAATGAACATACTAGGCCATGGAAGCACTACTTTTGTTATCCTTCTGGATCACCTACAACATTTAGAAGTTAAAACTAATATTTGAGTGTGGGAAAGGGCCTCCAACATTAAAGAGTAAGGCCCACTTCCACCTTTTTACAAGCATTCTGTTTAAGTCTAAATCAGCATATCTAAAACTGACGTATTTGGAGCAAGTGTGTCACTGAGTTCAATATTTAGATCAACATTCACTCTAGAATAGAATTCACTGCAAAATGCTTCCCCTTCCTCTAGTACCTCCCTCCTCAAATTTGGTCTGAACCACTTTTAACGTTCAGAGTAAAGAAGTTATACATTTTCTTCATTTTTTTAAATCAAGAGGAACAGTACTAGGGTACCTTTGCCACAGTCCTATGTTTGATTCCTCTTGATTGCTAAATCTGGGGATGATGGGCAGAATTACAAAGGTCAGGAATTAGCTTTCTTAACTCTTTAAAAAGACTTCATTCAGCTTTCAATTTTTTCCTCAGCACATGTTAAGAATGTCTTCCCTTTTGTCATTCTGTTAGGAGAGTCACGTGGTCATCTTTCTTCCCACAGAGTGTTGGCAAAATAGAAGTGTTGCATTAGAAAGTATGCTTTCAAGATATATATGTTGTTATATAAGTACAAAAAGCATCTCGGATTTCTTCTTAATGCATGTACAAAAATGATCTACAAGCTTTCAAGTGAAAAACTATTGCTAGTCAAAGTCTCAAATGAAAGCGTAAGTTATCAGGTGTTTACTATGGTATTTTTTTTCTCCTGTATTATTTATAAATTTATATTTTTGAATATACTAGTAAGAGGCAGAAACTTCAGTTTTCAGTGACATTTTGTCAGGCTATATCAACCAGATAGGATTTATATACTCTTGAGTCTTAAATTTTACTTTCAGAATAATTTTTAGATGCAAGTGATTCGGAACATCATATTGAATTATCTAATGTTGAATGTTAATAAATATTCCAAATAAGTGCCTGTCATGGGATACCCAAATCTGCAGTGGCTTATTTTAGAAGCACCGTTTCCATATGCACAAGAGTTGTCCACAGATTGGGCTCTAACTACTCTCATTTTTGGTTACTGTCAACAGCTAACATAAAGCTATGTTCATGTGTATCATTCATATGTTTTTAGAATGTGATATTCAGTATGGCATTTTTTGTGTTTAGAAGTCTAATCTAATTGTCACTGGTGACACATGTACACTGCTTAATTTGAGGAGGCATTAGTTATACAGATATTTCCCCCAAACTGGGTTTACTGACCATCACATTTAGTATCTCTCAGTAGCTAGTAAGCTACATTTGTTTGTATCATTCATGTGCTTGGTATAAGATGTGTTTTATGTCGTAGTTAGACTGCATACTCAGTGACTTGGTTATCAGTTGTTTATGGACAGCCAAACTCATTTTACTAGCTACAAGCCAGTTTCTGGTTTAGTTTTTCTGCCCATCCAATGGCCAGATGCATTTCAAAAGGAAAATGCATCATATACATATCAAAACAAAACACCTAAACTTGTCAGACAGATGTCTGTCTGGTACAGGAAATCATATGCAAAGAAACAGATGTTTCTGGCTTCCTTGACTAGAATAAAAATGAGGGAGATATGATAAGGGCTTTAAGTAGAAATCCCTTTGGGGTGAGGCAGAATAAACAAGACATTCCAAATCTAGAGGAAGCAAAGGAAAGCTTGTGAACTCCCTGGGGACAAGCTGACAAGATTGCTAGTTTCTGGAAAGAGTGAACTCCAGGAATGCTGCTTCAAATTATGTAGTAGTGAAGTATCTCTGTTGTTGTTCCTTCTCCTCGTCATCGTCGTCATCATCAGTGATCCCTCAGTGGAGGATGATTGTCTTCCATGATTGCCTTATTAGGTCTGTTATCTGGTATTTGTTGGTAGTATCTCCAAACCTGACAACCCGTTTGCTTGTGTTTTCCAGTTGTACATACTTTTATTTATTTGATGTATATCCCACCAAACTTTTAAAACATTTTTACTAATTGATTGTCTCGTAATATGAGTGATCACACTGTGCCTGGGAGCAGCCATTGCCTTATCACGAGAATGGCAGACTTCACTTTTTTGCAGACCTGAGGAATTCTTAGTTCGTGGAGCCTCCCTTCCCTAAGCTATAAGCTCCAGACAGAGTGCTGGTGAGAGATTTTTGTCAAGGAGAGAAATCTTCTCTGAGTAAGATCAGGTCTCTATGGAATGATATGCAGCAGTACAGTTGGGGCAAGAACTCAAGGCTCTGGGATCACTCAAGGTTTGTCACACCAATCAACTAATCTTGGATTTGTTTATTGTCTGGTAAACCTGATAAACAGATTATTGGTTTGTTTGTAGGCAAGAGAGACTTCCCACTGACAATGACCACACATTAGCATATTTGCAAAACAGTGGCCTGGTACATATCAAAGAGAACACTATTAATATACTTATCAGAAATGTTAGTTTTTGGGAAGAAATCATTTGGCCAAGATAAATTTGTCTCTAGGAGACGGAATAGAGATAAAGATGAAAGAGAAAGAAGAATGAACAATCTAAGGAGGAGTCTTGGGGGAGAAAAGAAGACATGCACCACAAGTAGGAAGCTGCTGTCAAAAGGTACAGGGGAGGTGTTTCTGTTTTCTCTTTCTAGGTCTGTCTTTAACAACAATTATTTTCTGTATTTCTACCTTGCACAATAAACCTGCTTTGGCTTTTTACCTTACAGCTTGCCTGGTGGTTAAAAATTATTTCAGGGTGGCTGGCAGTAGTATCAATTTCTTTCTTATGGGGACAGCAGACCTAACTTCATTTTCAAACCCAGAGAACACTAAAGGTTCTTGGAGTTCTACTCTACTAAGCTGTACAGTTCACTCATGGTGCTGAAGAAGGTGAGAATTGTTAGGGGGAGAGGTGTATCCCATAGGCAAAATCTAGTCATAGATATGCAGCAGGGCAGTGGGGAGAAGATTTGGAGCTCTGGGGTCCCCACAAGGACCAGGGTTTATTGCATTGTCATTATTTCAAAATCATTTCAGTGTTTATTTTTATGCTATAGCTACAAATTTATTTCTGCCTCAAAAGCACTTCTTTAAAGAGAAGTGCAGTTTAAATATCACTTCTACATGGCACATTTAATCCAGCTATAGTTGTCAACCAAAAGCTTGCAATAAAATTGAAGATTAGAAAAACTCCCCACTTCAGCTGTTCTTCCCAGGAAAGCATTTTCTTCATTAGCAAGGGGGTTTGTATTGTAAAGCACACAACCAATTTTAACTGGGCTACCTTGCAAAAATGGAGTGTCTTCTTTTATGTAGGGAAATAGAATTTGAATAAAACAGGGCTGTCCAGTTGGTGATCTGTGGGTTGCACTCGACCCCTGAGGGGTTAATTTGTGCTCCCTAGTCCAGGCACCACCTCTTCCCACCACTCTAGTCTCTGGGCTCCCCCTCACTCCTGCCTCTGCTGCTTGCCCCTGCCTCTGGGACCAGGGCCAAGGGAGCCTGCAACCATGTGGCTTGGGGGGGCCCCAAACATGCTGTCAGCATGCTACAGTGGGGAGGAGGCGGCAAGTGCCCGTTGCACAATACAGAGGTGGGGGCATATGGAACAGCATGGTGTTCAGTGTGTGGTCATGCTGGCATTGTATGGTGGGGCGCTCCAGGAGCATGGTGTGGCATGCCCTGTGGGACATGTGGTTCACATGGCATGTGACTGAGGGGGTTATATGGCCTCTAGCTGGTTAGAAATTGGACAGCTCTGATCTAAAAGCACAAAATTGGCTTCAGTTCCCTCCTTCATTACGTTGCATGTGAAACCCAGGAACTGTTTACATGTTTGACTGGTTCAGGTACTGGCATGAACCAGAAAAGATTTAAGTTACTTTTCTTACTAGCTTGAGATGCAAAAGTCTCCTACTGCACAGTGTTTTCCATACCCTGACACGTTTGCTATGCTGTATCATTTTAGCTCAAAAATTTGAAAAGGAACTTTTGTTTGAAGACCATTTTAAGTTCTGTCTCAAAGGAATACATCTAGGAAGTAGATGAGTTGATTAACTAGGTTGCTCTGTTTCAGTAATGCAATTATAAAAACAAACATGCTTTGCTATGGGGTTGAGTATGTGGAACTGCCAGTTCTTATTAGTAAGTTTTTTCCTTCCAGTTCTGACAATCAAAAACTTTTTCAAGCTGTGGGCTCCCTTTCTCCCCTATTGGGGATAGGAGGGAACAGGGCAAAAGGGGAGAGAGAGAGAATGAAGATAACATAGTTGTATAGGGAGATGTTCTCATGTTGGCTACCTTCCCAAAGCTGTTAGTCATTTGGATGAGACAGAGGAAAGCACAGCATGGCACAGAATAAGCGTATGCTGTTAGTAATTCAAAGGGACTTTTTGGCCGTTTATCTCCACTTCTAAAGTTCATTGTTTTACACTGTTTTTCTCACTCATGAGATTTGTATTTTATTCACCCAAAGTCAAAGCCACTGGAGATAAAAGAACATCAGTCTTCCAGGAAGAGCCATGGAACAACGAGAACAAATGCAGTTCTGACACAAACCACACTTTGGCCTCATATGAGATGCATTAGGGATTTTTAGGTTGAGCATAAATGCCACAGTGATGGATGACAATAGAGAAAAAAGACTATTGCTACAGAAAGTGTAATTGGCATTCTGTACAGAAAACCCCCATATACGAATATTTATTGTTCAAAGAAAACTTCAATATTATACATCATTTGCTAAACCAGGGTGGGGGGGGGGGGAGAAGAAAGAGTCAGGGAAAAATCCAATGTTAAACCCAAATGGTACTTAGGAAATTGAAGTGAATGCTAGAAGAATCGCACTTTTTGAAATAGCTAGATTAAAAAAGAAAGAGAGAAAGGAAGAGTTTAGAGTACTATCAGTCTTAAAATACTGCACAGATCAGCCCACCTTAATGTAGCAGATTGCACAAATAGGTAAAACTTAGGCTATAGGACAAAACTTTTTAAACCCTTCAAAACAGGTGGAGGAATTGCTGCTGCTCAGGGATGCGTCAGCTGTTACGATGTAGCTGTTGCATCCTCATGCCCCTGCAGCAATACAAGAATGGTAAAACTTTAAACCCAGTTGAATTCAGAAACAGAGTTACAGCTATTCAGCTAACCAGTACCATTACAGGAGCAGGCAGAACTGGAAGTCCTGCTCCCTAACCCCTGACCTTTGCCACTGGACATCCCTTGTCCCAGGAAGTACTACTTTGAGAAGGGGGTTTGCTGTCTTGGAACTGGAAAAATGTTAGAGGTGCACCGGTACGTCGGTCTAATATCAGACTGGCACCAATATAAAGACAATTGGCTGTATCGGAAATTGGCCCGTGCATGTGCATAGCCGCAGCGCAGCATGTTGGCAGCAAAGAGCACAGGCCGGCAGCTTGGAAAGCTGCATGCAGCTGGTAAGTGTGTTGCAGATCAAGGCCCCCACGGTGAGGGAGGGAGTGGAGCTGGGGTTGGGGCAGGGAAGGGCATGGGATGGAGCTGTGGCTTATCTGGGAGGTATGGGGGGGGGCTCCTGCTGCTGCGTGCACCCCAGGAGGGCATGGGGGGTGCCCCCAGAACTATGCAGGGCATGCTGCCATGGTGGGCTGGGCTTTTCCTGGCAGAGGGGGCCTGTGCCGGGCTGCGCTCAGGGAAAGCAGCGGTGCTGGGAGGGGGTGGTTGGGGGGCTACAGTGAATTTTTGGGGTGGCTGCAGCCCCCTTACCCCCCTCCTAGCACCCCCACTGCCTGTCCTGAGCACAGCCCAGCCCCTCTGTGTGCTGGAAAGAGCCCGGCACCACCCCAGCCTGCCCTGCCCTGCCCCGCGCAGATCCAGGGGCACATGCAGCAGCAGGAGCTGCCCCACCCTCCCCATACCCCCCCAGATCAGCCAACTCCATCCCATGCCCCAGCCCCCCTCCCTAGCTCACCGTGGGGGCCTTGATCTGCTCCCCCACACCTCTAACCTCCCTCCTCCCCTTCTGCCACAACAGCCTTACCATCTGCACACAGCTCTCCCTACTGTATCGGAAATTGAATTGGTATTGGCCGATTTGCCTTCTTAAAAATCTGCTATCTGTATTGGTCCAAGAAATCTCTTTTGGTGCACCCCTAAAAATATAAGTCTGTCTGTACATCCATCTGCCTCTTTCAAACATCCACAATAACATATATTAACTTTATTTAAAAAAAATATTTTTCTCCTGATTTTGTATGTGTTTACATCTTGTATGTAGGGGTGATTGCATAATAGCTCAAAATGAAGTCTTACTCCTATATATTGCTGGGGTGTGTGGGTGGATGGGTATAGGGTTTGTAGAGGGGCTGTATGTAGGTGTGTGGATTTGGGTGAGTATGGAGTGTTTGTGTGTGTGGGGCATGGAAGAGGGTGTTGGGGGTATGTGTGGATGTGGGTGAGTGGGTGTGGCAGGTGTGTAGGGCATATATGGGGGTGTGGGTGGGTATGGGGTGTGAGGGGCTGTGGGATGTGTGGAGAGGAAGGGGTGGCTGGGGGTGTGTGGATGGGGTGTGCACATACTGGTGTGTGGGGCTCCCCTCAGAGGCACGCAGGTGTTCATGTAGGGGGGGTTGTGGGGGAGGGTATGGTGCTTTGCAGGGAGAGTTCGTGGGTATGGAGGGTAGGGTGTGCATGGGAGTCCCTTGGCACATGCTGCCCTTCCCCCCCCCCCCACATGTACCCTCCCTGAGCTGGTCAGTGCCCATCCCTGCCCCGCAACAGCCCAGAGCCCGCATGGCCATGGCAAGGAAGCACCGCAGGGCAACAGCACGCAGCCCCATCTCTCTCCCATGCCCTCTCCACCCCAACAGGAGTGAACCAGCTGCAACCCAGTGCAGTGCCCTGACCCAACCAATCTTGTACCTGCTTCGCACTGCCTGCCTGGGGCATGTCCTGCTGCCCCCTGGGCACACAGCTGTCCTGGAGTGACTCTGCGGCTGAACTGCCTTTCTTGGCAGCCCAGGCAGAGGCAGTTCCTGGTTGCTACTGCCGTTGGCCCCAGCCCTGTAGTACTGGTAGGGACCTGTGCATATAGCTCATCCCCAGCCTGCCCTATGCCTGCTCCACACCAGCTGTGCAGAGCAGGGGCACCTGTGGGGAGTGCTGGGCAGCAACTGTCCCTTGGTGCAAGGGAAAAGTACCCCCTCTTCCCCCCACTGCCCTGCTCTTCCTGCTGCAGCTTCCTGGAGCCTGTGCTGGGCTGCTCTGTGTCTCTGCTGCCGTCACTGCTGGCTCTGGGCTGCCTAGTGGGGCAGAGGTGACAATACAGAGCAGACTCAGGGCAGCCCAGCATGGGCTCTGGGCAGCTGCAGCAGGAAGGGCATGGCAGCAGCAAGGGGCTGCTTTTCCCCTCTCTGAACAACAGCTTCTGCCGGGCTGCCACCTCTGCTTAGCCTGGGCGGGCAAATTTGGAGTAGGGGTGGGGTGGGCCAGGTTGGGGCTGTGTGCATGGGTCTCCGCTGGTACCATGGGGCTGGGGACCGTGGCGGCAGCAGCCGGAAGGAGCTGCTACCTCCTGGGCTCTCTAGAAAGCAGTCCAACTGCAGAGTTGGCCCAGCCCTGCTGCATGCCCAGGGGGCGGCAGGACATGCCATGGCTGGATGGTGCCTGTGCCAGCAGGGACTGAGGGACCTGCCACAGGCTGTATTTTGCCCACCTTTGTCTTAACAAATACAGACCCAGCAACCAAATGAAAACCAAAAAGAACATTATCTGTAATGATTATAGCAGAATAAATGGAAAAAGTTTCTTGTTACCAGTGAAAAGCTGGTATGATAAACAGCTGCAGAAAATGCCTTACAATACAAAGCCATGTGGCACTGAACAGCAAGTGGTTAGTAAAATAAGCTGAGCATGGTGTAAGACCTAAATGTTGCTTGTAAAACCTTTTTTAACACGGACAACTTTATATAGTTCATGAGACTTTTTTTTTTTTTTTTTTTGAGCCTTCATAACTGAGGGCGTCCCATTTTTTTCAGCACTTGTACGGCTTAGCACAAACAGGAGTTGAAGCATTTTTGGTTTGATGTTTTAACTCTTTACAGCTTTTTCACTTGGCTTTTCCTCATTATCCCAGTCCTGCCAGCCCCAGCCCCCCTCTGCCATCCTATACACTCCATTATAGATTTCTTTTATTTTGTAAGTTGCCTTAGCATTTTTACTCCCTCTTGCCTTGTTTTTCTTATGGCATGACCTTGATCTGCTTTGCTTTCAGAGAACCAGGAAAAAGACAGGATCTGCCATCAACTATGCCATGGGTACTCTTCCCAACTTCTTCCCTTACAGGAGTGTGTGAGACCCATCACATGAATATGGGACTGGCTGTGGTCAGTCTTCCCATCAACAAATACCACAAAATGTGAATCTGGAGGCATAACAATTCAATCATTTGTACTCCCCTTCAGTATTTCAGTAATAATAATAATAATAATAAAAATAAACCCCTCTAAAATGTGCAATAAAATACTGGACACAGCCAGAAACGTATACAACATTCTCGCGTAGTCCAAATGCACATATTCAGTACAATACATCTAATGGTATCTGCAATTCAGGTAGTTACCAATCCTTGAAGTCCAAGGTAGGACATGCACTTTTCTTTCAAAAATGTAGCTTTACACAATTTAAATAGGAGCCTACTAAGAGGTATATCCTCCTTGGAATAGCATCTCTTGCTGGGCTCTTCATGGAAATCTCACCTAGATGGGCTGTTTGTGTCCTTGTTGGGAAGGGCAGGAAGTGGTGTTGCTAGTTTGTTGCAATGTTAGTCCTCTGCTGAGTGCTGTGGCCTCAGGGGAGAGTGAGACTAGATCAGTGATTCTCAACCAGAGAGTTGAAGCACCCTGAGTTGCCTTGCAGTCTCTTTAAGGATGTGCTGGGGTGCTGCATAGCGTTAGGATTGTGAGGTACGCAAGCATGATTCGTAAGAATAAACCCAGGGATTTTAAATAGTAATCTAGGGTGTTATATTTTGACCTGTTGTGGTCTTTCTTCATTCTTTGCAACAGGAAAAATTGCTTTTTTCTGCATTTAAAAAAAAGTGGAAGTTAAGAGCTGACAACTTCCAAGGTGTGCCTCAAATTGAGTGAAGGATGCTTCAAGTCTAAAATGGCTACAAACCACTGAACTAGATAATTTTTCACATTATTTCATAACCTCACAAACTCTACACACACTTCAACTTTTTAATTGAAGGCAGTTTCTGTTCTGCTTTCCTAGAATTAACATTACAGATCTCACCTGGGATATGATCTTATCAACATATAGTGGAGGCTAAATTGCTAGGAGAAGAGAGTTATCATATAATGATTGAAACTCTTGCATGCAATATTAGGAGGAGTGTTTGAGTTCTGATGCTTTGTAAAGGGAAGTTAGACCTAACTATTGGTCTGTCCTCTCTTATCTTCATATAACCTTTGCAAACTTTGCAGTCCCAGTCTTTCATAGAATCATAGAAAATTTGGGTTGGAATAGGCTTCGGGAGGTCTGGTCCAACCTCCTGCTCAAAAGCAGGAGTGTCCCCAACTAGACTATCCTAGTCAAGGCTTTGTCTAGCCAGGTCTTAAAAATCTCCAAGGATGGAGAATGCTGCAACCTCTCTGGGTAACCTGTTCCAGTGCTTTACTACCCTCCTAGTCTTTAGCTGTAGCCACCTTAAAATTCATACATGTTCAGGCAATTCAGTTCAAGATTCTGTAGTCCCTTCGAAAAAGATCTGGGTTTGGGGTTTCAGATACCTATTTATAATTTTGAGATGTCTGAAAACAAGGCTAACAGTTTCATTTTTCATGTGGCTTTCTTTGTCTGTAAAGGAAATATAATGGTGGTCAGACCTGGCGTCTGCGGGCTTTCTGGATCAAATAATTGATCTGCTCTTGGCTTATTGTTATGCTTTTGATTAGTTGTCTCTGTCCAGATGGTGAGGTTCTCTCACAGCTTATAGTAATGCTTCCAGTCACAGAGATTCTGGAAAGACTTGCCTGCTGTCTGATATCTCTCTAACGGAGCAGTGGGCGAGGGGTCAGGTGCCTGTTGGGAGCGGGCATTCCTGTCTAAAGCAGGAATGCTCTGCAGTTCTCCAGTTTCCTAAAACTGATGACAATGAGCTGATGCTTAATGCTGGCATGTGTGTGTTGCAATTTTGTAGTTGGAAGAACTTCAAAATGGTTCACTGTCTTGTGCATGCTTTCACTCATTTAATTGGAGGACATGTGCAGCATGCTTTGCACGGGTTGAACATACTTCAGTAACTTAAAGGTTAATAGTTTCTTCATGTATGTATGTGGGTTAAGTGGCTAGTTTGTTATTCTTATCTGCCAGGTGTGGCTAGGAATCATATAGGGCAGGACTGGGCAGTTATTTTGTCTGTAGAGCTGCTTAACGACTTCTGGTGAGCTGTTGAGGGCTGCAAGGGTTGTCATGCCCCTTGAAAGGTGCTGTGCCCCCTGGTCGCCATGTTGGGACTGGAAGTCCAGCTCCTAATCCCTGACCTTTGCTACTGGAAGTCCCTCCTTTTGCCCCCTGGAAGTACTTCTTTTGGGAGTGGGGTTTGCCATCTTGGAACCAGAAAAAAAGTCAAGCTTCCACAATAACATATTTTAATTTTATTTTTAAAAAATATTTTTGCACTGATTTATATGTGTTTGCATAGATTATATAGAGGCAATTGCATAATAGCTCAAAATAAAGTTTTACTTTTGTATCTTGTGTGTGGGGTATGGGTGGGGAGGGAGTTTGTGAAGGGGTGGCGGTGTGTGGGTGGGGGTGGTTGGGAAGGGGTGTGGGGGTATGGGTCCCTGCCGCACCCCCTCCCCCTGTGGCATGTAGCCCCCACTGCCAGCAGAAGCAGATGTGATGAGCCTTTGGGGGGCTCATGGCGCATGGCAGGCAGAGCTCCTCAGTGGCACATGGCTCTGGCTGAGTTTCATAGTAGCTAGGGTCAGGAGGGACCTAAACAGATCATCTAGCCTGACCCCCTGCCACAGGCAGGAATGAATGCTGGGTTCACAAGACCCCAGACAAGTGATCAACCAACCTCCTCCTGAATTTGCCCAAGGTAGGGGCGAGGACCACTTCCCTGGGAAGTTGGTTCCAGATTTTGGCAACTCTAAATGTAAAATATTGCCTTCTGATCTCCAACCTAAACCTATTCTCCATCAGCTTATTACCATTGTTCCTTGTCACCCCAGGTGGTGCTGGGGAGAAACGGGCTCTGCCTATTTGCTTTTGATCTCCCCTGATGAGCTTGTAGGCAGCCACTAGGTCTCCCCTCAGCCTCCTCTTGCTGAGGCTGAACAGGTTCAGGTCCTTCAGTCTCTCCTCGTAGGCCTGTCCTGCTGCCCTCTTGCCAAGCGGGTGGCCCTCCTCTGAACCCTTTCCAGGCTGGCCATATCCCTTTTGAAGTGCGGCGCCCAGTACTGGATGCAGTCCTCTGACTGCGGCCTGACCAAAGTCGCATAGAGGGGGAGTATCACCTCTCTGGACTGGCTTGAGATGCACCTGTGGATGCATGACAAGGTATGGCTGGCCTTGCTGACTGCGGTCTGGCATTGGCGGCTCATGTTCATCTTGGAGTCAATAATGACTCTGAGATCCCTTTCCGCCTCTGTGCTTTCAAGAAGGGAACTCCCCAGCCTGTATGTATGCTGTGGATTCCTTCTCCCAAGGTGCAGCACCCTGCATTTGTCTACATTGAACCCCATCCTATTCTCATCTGCCCACTTTTGGGTCTTGGGAGCTGCACATGGTGGCACAGAGCTGACCTAGCCCATTGGCATGCACCTTTGAGCCAGGCCAGGCTAACTCAGTGCCAGCATGTGGGGCTCCCAACACTGCAGGCGGGAGCTGCATGCCATCGGGTCAGGCCGGGCCAGCTCCATGCCTCTCCAGATGGGGCTTCTAGCACTCCAGTGGGGAGTCGCACATGGAGGCAGAGAGCCAGCCCAGCCCAAAAGGTGCAAGTGCTGGGAGATGCACGTGCTGGCACTGATCCAGCCTGGACTGACCTGAAGTCACACAGCTCCTGCCTGCAGTGTCAGAAGACCCACTTGCTGACATGAAGTCATCCCAGCACAGCCTGATGGTGTGCTGCTCCCAGAAGAAGTACAGGAAGTTGCATGTGGCAGCACACCCCACCTGGTCCAATCACGCATGGCTCCCCGCAACTCCTGGCTGGAGTGCCAGGAGCCCCTGGGGGTTGTGCACCATTGGGCCAGGCTGGCTCTTGTGCTTCCATGTGAGGATCCCAGCTGGAGTGCTGGGAGCCCCATGAAGGTGGAGGCACAGAGCTGGCCTGGTCGGATGGTGCATGACTTCTGAAAGCCTGCACCTCCTGCTGGCTTTCAGAGGGGCAGCAGCAGACTGATGATAATTGTCTTTTTGAGGGGCCCCATGGGCTGGATAGAATGGCTTGGTGGGCTGATTTCAGTCCACAGGCAATATTTTGCCCACAGGTCTGACTGAATAAGTATTCTTCAGTCCCAAGAGAAAGCTGTCTGTAGGAGCTTAACAGTTTTTAGAAGCAATTAAGATGTTAGTTCAGCAAATCTTATTTTCTGGAGTTTTCACCAGTAACTACTAATAAGGTAGCTTGGAACCTCTACATAATTCATCGCAGTAATGGAAAATAATCAAAAGCACAGGTTTGCTATCAAGTAGCAAAGCATGTAGAAGGGAAGGGAAAATGGGCAAATTGCAGTAAAACTTACATTTCCTAAGTCAGGGGAGGGCAACATTTTTTGGCCGGAGTGCCGAAAAACACCACAATGCCTACTTTGGAAGCTGCTGGAGTGCTGGCATGCCAGAAAATCAAAATGAGTGCAGGGGATACATGGCAGGATGCCCTGCTTGTGCCCCTGGTCCCAGCCCAAGCTCTGTGGCTGTCAGCAGCTACCCTATCTCTGGGTAGCTGCTGAAGCCTGGGCTGCTCCCAGCAGGGCTTGAAGCATCCCAGCTGCCTGCTGGGAGCAGCCCGGGCTCCCTACTGGCAGCAGCTACCCAGAGCCAGGAGGCTACAAACAGTTGTGCTGGACTCCAGAGCCCTGGCATCAGCTCTGCACCGGTGCGTGCATGTGTGCCTTGGAATGAGTGGTGGGGGAGGGGCCTGAAGTGCAACTCCGGTTTCTCCACAGCTCCAGCATCAGCTCCATGCTGGCGGTGACTGCACATGCACCTCAGAGCAGACAGCGGGGCAGCCGAGCCCGCCCCGAGGTGTGCGTGTAGTCATCACCAGCATGGAGCTGATGCTGGAGTTGTGGAGCCCAGCGCAGCTGTTTGCAGCCTGCTTGCTGCAGCTGCCCCAGAGCCCAGGCTGGCTACAAACAGCTGCACCAGGCTCCAGAGCCCAGTCACCAGCTCTGTGCTGGGAGCGGGGGAGAGACCGGAGTTGCGCTGCCTCAAGCCCCTTCCCCGCTGCCCGCCTCGAGGTGCGCGTGCATGTACCAGTATGGGGCTGATGCTGGGACTCCGGCACAGCTGTTTCCAGCCTCCCGGCTACAGCCGGCCCCGGCTGTGGGTAGCTGCCAGTCAGGAGCCCGGGCTGCTCCCAGCAGGCAGCTAGGATGCTGCAAGCCCCGCTGGGAGCAGCCCAGGCTCTGTCACTGACAGCAGCTACCCAGAGCTGGGGCTGGCTGTGGTGTGCCAAGCAAAATGGTCTCGCATCGCATGCTCGGCACACATACTGGGGGTTACCAACCCCTGTCCTAGGTCCTGGGATCTATCAAAAGCAGCCACAGAAGTCTTTGAAACGGCTGTTTTAGAGTCTTTTACTTTCAAGTCTCATGGGTGAGTAGTTTTCTTCCTCTTCCTTTTTTCTTAGTAAGGTACAGACTACTGTAATTTTGGGCATTTCAGTTTCCTCTTTAAGACTAGTTTGCGATGTCAGTTTAAGTAGCATGAAAGCAAACCTGTTGTAGTCACTATTGTAACCTGCATGCAGTGGCTTAAATTCTGTATCTTGGCCGAAAGGAAATGGCCTAGGTTATTAGCCCTGTGCTGCTCTGTGAAATTTGGAAAAGGATAAGATCCTGTTTTGTGAAAAGAATAAAATATTCAAAGCCAAAAAAATATGTTTCAGCTTGCTATCAGTACTGTAAATATATTTCTACAATAAGTGACAAATGTAATCAGTGTATATTGCCATTTACAGGAATAGTGGTAAAAAACCTGAATCAAATGCAAGTATGTTGCTGATTAGTAAAGTGTCTTTGATTGCCAGTTGTGCTTCATTTATCCCTGAGATAGCTAAAGATGATCAAATGTGGGTCTGTTTCCTTCCAACCTAAGATTCTACTCATTAAACTAAAAGTTGCCTGTAATCAAACTTAAATTATATCCGTATGAGGGTACAGTTCAATCTCGATCTGTTGCGGAATTATATAATCTAGTTCTAAATTTTTTAGGTTGGGCAAGGCTAATTTGGAAAGTTAAAATTTTTGTTTCAATTTAAACTAACATAAGAATTGTGGATTTCGCAAAGCTTTCTTAATATAGTTGATCAGCCACAGCCCAGAATGTGAAGGAGACTTGGACTAAATAGTCTTGGGGTTGAAAACTCTGAAAGGTTCCCAAAGTTTCAGGTGGCAGAGCTTTTCCAGGTCAAATAAGTTTGTTAACCTGGAAGGTGTGATCCTTCTTTTCCTCCCCTCTGCCACTCTCCCACCACCTTTTTTTTTTTCTTTCTATAGACATCCTGTTCATCCAGAACTCAGAGGTGGGGGAAACTTTGCAATCAGGCACTCAGGTTTTTGAGGTGCCAGGTACAGAAGAACCAGCCAATCCTAAATCCTGTTTTCATAGTCTTTCCCACAGCCTGATATTGGCAGGAAGTCAGAAAACAGCTCTACAGCATATCTAGAATCTGTGTGAGTTTAAAAGTCTGTATAATTTAAGATATGCAGGCAAGGTTCTTTGAATAGATGTGATATCTTTTATTAGACCAACTGACTGGTTGGAAAAAAGTTCTTGGTAAGGTTTCAGGCGCAGTCACCCTTCTTCAGGTACCAGAAGTCTCTGCTGTTCTAAGGCTCCAAGGAATGAGAAAAACTAAAAGTGTGGCAGGATGTCAGCGAGAATGTAAATAGGTAGAAATTAGGAAGTCAAAAGGTAAAGCGGAGTGGGGAGGGGGAAGGGGAAGAAAGCAGGGGGAAAAAGGCTAATGGGAGACATTACAATGATAGAATACAAGGTAGAAAAGAGGCTGTCCGTGAAAAGGGAAATCGCAAGAGATCAGGAAAACAGAAATGAGAGAAGCTCAAAGTGTGAGAAGATGTCAGTGAAAACATAAAAGGGTAAAAATTGGAAAAGCAAAAGGTAAAGCCATGGAAGGGAAGGGGAAGAAAGCAGGGGAAAATAAAGTCCAAAGGGAAGCACTACAGTGGTAATAATATAAGGTAAGAAAGAGGCTTACAATGAAAAAAGGAAATAGTGGGAAATCAGGGAGACAAAGGGCAGAAAAGTAGGGGAGGGGGGAAAAGAAGAATTCAAGAGGTCAAGTCAGGCAGGTACCTGGTGAATCGGATGTCAGGCAGGTTGCAATGAGTCGTGAATCCAATATCTATATTGAGTCCATGATTTTTTTTGTATTCAGTAGATTTATGAAGTGAAGTTTGTAGGCTCTTCTGTGGAAGGTGTGCTGTAAATTCTCTTTTGAGGATGAGAACTGAGAGATCGGAGAGGGAGTGATTGTCCTGTGAGAAGTGTGCCCCTTCTGGTAGTTGGGTATTCTTGTCTTTGATAGATTTCTGGTGTTTGTTCATTCTGGTGTGCAGTTATTGTTTGGTTTCTCGTATGTATTTTCCATTGAGGCATTAGGTGCACTGGATGAGATGCATAATATTTCTGGAGGTGCAGGTATAAGATCCAGGAATGGTGATGATTCTGCTGTGGGGTATAGTTATTGTGGCGGTGGTGGAGAATGGAGCCAGACCATGCCCGGACAAGAAATACAAAACCTGCCAACACATCTCCACCACCCAACTCCCTGATTTTCTACTATTTCCTTTTTCATTGCAAGCCTCTTTCTTACCTTATATTATTACCACTGTAGTGTTTCCCTTTGGCCCTTATTTTCCCCTGCTTTCTTCCCCCTCCCTCTCCTGCTTTACCTTTTTGTTTTTCCAAGTTTTACCTTTTTTATTTTTTCACTAACAACTTCTCACACTTTGAGTTTCTCTCATTCCTCTTTTTCTGATCTCCAATGATTTCCCTTTTCACAGACAGTCTCTTTTCTACCTTGTATTCTATCACTGTAATGTCTCCCTTCAGCCATTTTCCTCCCTGCTTCCTTCCCCCTCCCCACTCTGCTTTACCTCTCTGCTTTACCTTTTGTCTTTCTAATTTCTACCTATTTACATTCTCACTGACATCCTGCCACACTTTTAGCTTCTCTCATTTCTTGGAGTCTCAGAACAGCAAAGACTCACTATGCCTGAAGAAGGGTGACTTGCCTGAAAGTTTGCCAGTAATTTTTTTTAAACTATTCAGTTGGTCTAATAAAAGATATCACATCTACTCAAAGCACCTTGCCTATTGAATTGATGGGTATTGCAGAGTAGCAGCAGACACATTTCTGGCTGGGATGAATTTCCTTGGCTTTTTAACTACAGTCTTTGCTTAAGTCTTTTCAGGCTCTACACAGTTCCTGGACTAAGCAGAAACATTTGTTTTACATGGATTTGTCTGGCATGAGGGCCAAATATGAGCATCAGTTTTCCAGAGTACGAAGTTAACTCTAGCCTAATTGGTTCCTTTTTGCCAGTAATGCTTTGAAAAAAAAGTTAATTTATTAATGGATATCTAAACTGAATACAAGAGTGGAAATGTAATTAACACTATTTTCAGAAGCAAGGCTGTATAAAAAGCCTGTTTATATGCATAGGCGCTCACACATAGTGAGGCTTATCAATTTAATAGCAAAAAGATATTTTCTGAACCGTAACCTAGCAGTAACTATTACTTTGTATTTAGCAATTTTATTTCTTCATTGGAAGATAATTTCCTAATTTTCTGGGGTGGTTGAAGCCATCACTTCTCAGAGGAAGTGGAAAAAAACTTATGTTGTTCCCCATGCTTTGGTTTCTTTCAGTGGCTTTGAGAGTGTCTGAACTAAAGTGGGTTTTTTAAATTATTTGTAGGAATACTGTTCTCAGAGCCTCTCTGGAAGTTGAGTTCTAAAAATAGTTTTCTTTCTAGTTCTGATTACAATCCAGCAAAACCTCCAGTTTCTGTTTTGGATCTCAACTTCCTCTTGTGTGTGTGAAATCTTGAATAGTCAAGATCTTTGGTTGCAAATAGTACTGAGGAGTTCCTGTTTTAGTGAATTCTGAGTGTGTTAGTTCATTCATGACTCTTCCTGAGTTAACCTGAGCTCAGCTTCTGGCGTATAGTAGAGTAACGAGCTTAGTCCTTGCTGTAGCACAGGGGTAGGCAACCCCCAGTATGCATGTCAGAGTGTGGCATACGAAGGCATTTTGCTTGGCACATGTGCTTTGGGGGGGACAGCGGTGGAGCTGCAAGAGCCCCGATACATCCTTGTTGTGTCAGTGAAGACCTGGCCCCTTCCCTGCAGTGTGCTTCAAGGTGTGTGTGTACCCATTGCCAGCCATGAGCTGGGCTGGGGCTCTGCAGACCCTGATGCAACTGCTTGCAGGCTTCCTGTTGCCTGCTGCAAGCAGCCTGGGCTCTGTGGCGGGCTGCATGGGGGGCCTGCCCAGAGCCTGAACAAGCTGTGGCAGGCAGGCAGCCAGGAGACTGCAAGCAGCTGCATTGGGGTCTGCAGAGCCCTGGCCTGGCTCATGGCTGGTGGCAGGTGCATGTGTGCCTTCGGGGTGGGTGGCAGGCCAGGGGCCAGGGCTGCGCTGCCATGACAAGGATTGGGCTTCTCATGGCTCCCTTGGTGTCCTCCTCTGGTGTGCCAACATCTTAGAAGTTGTGGTTGCGGGTGTTTTTGGTACTCTACACAAAAAACATTGCTGACCCCTGTTGTGTAGTGTTTTTTGTCTCTGAAATAATGGAGGGAAAACTTGCGTATGTCTTTAAGGTTGGGGCTGCCTTTTGCTTATGACACAGATAGATACTTGTCTATAGGATAATAAGCAAAGAAAATGTATCTTACTGGTTTCATGTCACATCTTTGTCTTCAAGAACAAAATAATGAACAGAGCAGGTTTGAGTGAGTTGTTCTAAAATGAGAGACTAGGGCAGGTTTTGAATTGTTAATGGTGAATGCTTGGAAATGTTTTTTCCTCTTGCACTCATTACTGTCTTCTGTACCTTAAGTTGTTAAGAAAGTTGCCATTTCAGTTCTGAACCCTCGTTTACACGTTGTACATATAGATTAATAGTATGGGAGTGAATGCTTGCATCCTGACTTTTTTATAGTGTTAAAATTATTCTGATGATTTTAAGACTGTGAAGTGGTATTTAGTAATTTTAAGCTTGTTGATTTGCTTGTTCTAGCTAAGCTGTAGTTTTGTCTCTTTGCACTGAAGTTTATCAAGGCTCTGTTGCTTGGTTCTAGATGGTTGTATTTAGTTAATCATCAAATAGTTTTACTAAAAAAATATAACCCAGCAGGGGAGTATAAAGCAGTATTGCCCACACATAAAATTAGGTTTTTTCAAGCCTAATTGTACATTGGCATTAAATCACATCCCAGTTCTAAATGTGAATTTGAATTTTGTGTTCTAAGCAAATGTCTGTCATTATCACATGTGGGTACAAGACACTAGAATCAATGTTGTGCTGCCTACTCTAGATTTTGTGGTATCTTGAATCCAGAAAGATCTCAAAGGGTTTTTTAAAGATGGACAAAGGAGTAGAGCTGGGAGTAAGCAGAAATCTAATGCTACAGGGGTGGTCATACACCTTTGGTCATACATACTACAGTATGTAATTAAATTAATTTTGTTCATGTTAAGCATACAGGCTGACTCCGTGTTTCTTTATCAGGGTCTCATTTGGAAGGACTCTTCCCCTGCTCCCCCCCACCCCATGCACAGTAAATTGCATGCTGCTCTGGTATCTTTGCCTTGGCAAGATTGAGATTTGCTGTCCTTCTAGGGATACTCCAAGCTGAAGGTTGATGCCATGCTGTCTTCACACAAGTGTTGCAGGGAAGGCGGAGAGATTTGGGAAGCCTTGTGTTCCAAGAGCAAGTATTTTGGAGATCTTTGTATGGAGAGTTAAGAAGTGGAGGGAGAAATGTAAGTCAGGTTCTCTGTGGATCTGAACAGATATACCATTTGAAACATTTTAGCTTAGAAACATTTCAGAAGCACAGCACTTCAACTGCAGGATACTCATGCAGCCCCTGTCATGGCTTCTGGCTGGAGTGCTCTGAAAATATTACAGCTGTATACCAAAGCAAGCTCTCCAGCCAGAGGGTGCAACACCTGGACTCTTCTCCCTGCCTTTTCTCCCATGGGAGCCAAATTGACTGCCAGTTCTGAGGTGCAGGAATGCCCCAACAGTCAGGCCCCCCCATTTCCTGGTCCTCGGGTCAACCCGAGGGGCTGCAGCATATATGTGGGGGGGTGGGGGGGAGCAGGTAACAGTAGCCAGGAAGAAGTGTGGATAGAGAGCACTGCCTGTTGGGATGCCGAAGGTCTGATAACCTGTACAGTTGTATGGTAGTGCAAAATGGTACCAAATAGTATCAGCTCCCTGCAGGCACCACCTTGTCATGCTTGAGAGTATGTTATCCCTTCTCCACATCTGTACAGTAGCCTTTTGAAATGTTTTAAGTGCTGCGTCTGTTTACTCCCTCTGCTGCTTAACAGAAGCAAAGCTTAAGTAAGAAGTTAAGAGGCCTGTTGGCATCCATATGCATTTATACTTTCCGAGGTTGTAATGCCCAGCCTTGAGGTTCATTAACAATGTTTTTGTTGTGTTGGTATCATGTTGTAGATGTGATGGTCCAGGAAATGTGCAGGAGGCAAGAATTTTTGTGGGTGATATCTTTTAATTGGACCAATTCTGTGTATTTATTTGGTCCAATAAGAGTTATCACCCACAAAAATTCTTGCCTCTTGCCATTACAATGATGAGATTTTGATAGGTATCTTTTTGCTTTAAATACAATTGTATAAATTAATTTACCCAATTTAGTTTACTGCTACTCCTGATGTCAGAGTTTTAGACCTCTGAAAGTATAGAGAGGAGTAATTGTCATGAGTTTTGTAGGTACTTGTTCAAGCTGTTACAAAATGTGATGGAGAATGGGCAGCTGGTGATGGAACAGGGGCACAAAATGTTTGACCCCTTCAGTGGATCTTAATTAAAAATGAAAACCACCAAGGTTCCCAAACTGAGGCTGTTGCTGACATGTTTTTATTTTGTCAGTACTTCTCTACTGAGTTAACAGGAAAAGCCATTTTCATTTGGGAAATCTGCTTAAAGTGAAGGAATTGGAGTCTGATTTATATAGAATGACATGTTACTTGCATCAGTTATTTTCCATTATGGTAATTTCCATTTCTACTTGCTTAGGGGTTTGCCTATTCAGGGAAACTTACCAGCAGGACTGCCAGTAAAACTCCCATGTGGATGTGCATACACTGTAACAAAAGGGACCGTTCTTTGTTTAGGTTGACACAAAAAGCCATCTACTCCAAAATAAGTTTCCAAATAGTGTTATGCTGGTAGGACAAGTCCCTGCTTGCAAGAGTTTTCAAGCAGTCTCAAATCATATCTGAAGTGTTGTGTGTGAAACTTGCTTCACTATTTCTGTTCCACTGGTCTCTTTTTGAAGTAGCAAACACTGCAGTTGGTGAACACTAAACCTGCATGAAGTTCAAATGTAGAAGATATTCTTTTTGTACACAGGTTTTGATCAACATGAAAGAACAAAAATTGAGGGGAGGGTGAGGCGTGCTAGTTAAAGAAATGTCACTTTTTTGCCTTGGGTATTTTGGTTGCATAGCGTACTGTTGTACAGCAGAGCAAGTCTTCAGTTTTGAGGAAAAAATAGGAGGACAGGCTGATTGAACTGTGACTAGCTTACCATCATGTACCTATTGTCCCTAAATGGAATTACTATATCATTGATTTCCCTAGTTTTGTAAGTTTTTTGCCCAGTTTTTGGCTTTCATATATGTTCTTTTGAAGGGTCTTAAGCTTGAGTTGGATGTGTATTATGTTTAACATGATGTTTTTAAAAAAGTAAAGGATGGGACGGAGAGAATTAGGTAGCCTTTTTAGATTATAAAAGGGAATGGCTATGTTAGCTTGCTGGGTAGTTATACTTCAGGGAAAATAAGTTATTTTCATTTGGGTGAAGATGTCAGTTGATTTCTTGACAAGCTTTCCTTGAAAATGGGACTGAGGCCATCAATAGTGGGCTTCTCGCATTTTTCTATATAAGATGCTTGTGGTATGGAGCTGGATTGGTTTTGAGAGGAAATGTTTTTGCTCTTAGTTGTTCTAAATCATTAGTGTTGTTGGCTACAAAGGACCAACTCTTGGGATCATCATAAATTGGGATGTGAAGTTACGAATAAAATCATAAATGCAAACTTTGAGTTATGAGTGGTATTGGTCCCCTTAGCACACACGTGCGCATACACACATGCATGCACTCACTCATTCAAACCCATGTAATTTAGACCCAGGTAGTATAGTGTATAGTAGCTGCTGCAGTGATTGTGAGAGCACTGCTGTCAGTATATCTACCTATCTGAGGCCCTGGAGTCTGCTGCCAATGGTCAGCTTCCTTCAAGGCAATGTCTTCCCCAGAAAGGGGCCGACTGCTTGTCCTTCTCTCTTGGTAGGTCAGGTGCTGGATGACAGGGTGCCACTGAGGGTCACGCTTCACTGCCTTTTATCTCTTTCTGGCAGACTTGTGTGATCCCCCAGCATCATCTTGGCTGCCATCTTCTTTAGCATCATCTGGAGGTTGCTGTCCTACTTGAGTCGTGCACAGCAGCTGTTAGTCAAAGGTATCTTGCCTATCTGGTAGTACAGTTTTGGGAGCCAGTTTGTGATTTTGATTAATTACCAACGATATTGTGAAGGGTTGCAGGAATGGTCAGTCGGGTGGGTGTTCAGTCCCAGGAATCAGTTCCTTGTCTTGGTTAGCCTAAAATGGCTTGCAGAGCAGAGTTTTTTAGTAAGTTCCTTTGGCTAGACTATTAACAATGATCCAGGGTGTAACTTCATTCTACAGGGAGTGCATTCCTTAAGGGTTTAAAAGTAAAAAATATAAAATGCCATGGTAAAGATGAGACAGATGAAATATAAAAATGCACTGTGAGGTACTGAGGATCAAAGGTTACTGGGGACAGTGAGTGAGTTAGGTTAGCACCAGAATATATTTACAGTCTTTTGAAGTGGATATTTTATTTCTTGTGTTTTCTTTAGTGACACTGAGCTTAAATGATATGTAGGTGTAGTTTGTAGGTTTCTCCTACAGAAAGCCACTTCAGCTTTCTGGCTTGTTCTGAGCCTTGCCACACCCATGCAATGTGTGCTAGGTTTCTGCCAATACTTAGGAGGAAAAATAAATGCACAAAATGGGGGGTGGTGCAGGCAAGAAGGGGCTTCTGTTATATCAGTATATCAGTGTCCAGAAAGTAAATGTACAAAGGGGGCTTTCTGCGACACTGTTTGACTGAATTTCTGTAGCTGTTTGAACCACTCTTATTATAGTTGGAGTCAGCTTTAGAAATATTAATGCTGTAACCTGGCTGTCCCCAGAGTGAGTGTCCCCCTCTCACCAATAGAAGGGAAAAGCCAGTAGGGCACACATGCTGGGGGTAGAAACTGCAGTCTACTCGCAGTTCCATCCCACCTATCATATCTCAATAGAGGAGGAACAGAAAGCAATGTCTTAACCAGGTACACATTTTATTTATTTATAGATATAGAGCCCTCTTGTGCTCGCTCTCAAAATAATAATAATAATAATAGATATATTGCCCCACTGACTCACATGACCCAAGGAGCCAGGTGGGTGGTGTCCATAAGCTTCCTGGGCCTGGCTAATGTTTCTCCAGGGGAGTGCTTAGTTCCAGGCCCCAGGGGAGAGGCGTAACTCACTCACGCAGCCCAGGTTCTCAAACCTTCCCAGCAGAGGGAGTTGCGGGCCTGGACCAACCTCACGCATGCCCAGGGCGGGATTGCTTCTAATACTGCTCCCCATGCTCGGGGACCACTCCGTTCCGGGACCCACGTGAACTCACCACAGGGGATAGGACCCAGACTTCCCGGCCCTTCCTTCTTCAGGGCCTTACGCCCCACAATGACTCACCATGCAGTAGTGCTGGCTCCCATTACCAGCCTCACGCCGGGGTTGGAAACCCGAGGCACTTTGATATGGGTCCCAGTCCCTTGAGGACCCTCCATGAAGCGATACCTGTGCTGCAGCCCAGCCTCGTGCTGGGGTTGGAGACTCGAGCCACCTCGATGTAGCTCCCAGAGTCCTGGTCCCTCACGGACCCTCTGTACAGTGACACCAGCACCTCTCTACCACTTCTGTCCAGCGGTGAAATCTTCAGGCTCTTCAGGGCAGCTGGATATGCCCGCTGGGCAGTTCTCCCAGCTCTTTTTGGCCCTGTGACCTCTTCTGTCTTCTTCACCCTTGCAGACTGTGCCATGTGCTTAGCATGCAGCTGCTTATATCCCCTTCTGGGGCCCTGCCTCCAGATTGAAAATGAACCAGTTGGGGGAGCTGCAGCTGCAGTTCCCAAATAGGTCCGTCCTGGTGCCCCCGCCTTTGCAATAGAAGTGGAGTGGACTCTCCTTCTGGCTCCTCCCCTGCCTAGCTCCGGTTGGTGGGTTTTGCCCCACCGTTTGCATTTGCAGTTTCCTAAGCCCAGAGAGCCAGGCAAAGCCTGGCAAGCTTTGCCACAATGGTATGATTAACACGTGTGTCTTTTTTGAAGATTTTAAAGGGGGAGCAAAATTAAAACACGTGTATACAAAAGCTAATGTTGGGTGTAACTTGAAAGAAAATCAACTATCAGGAACGCATTTTGAGATCTGTTATTTTAGTTGTCTTTTATTGGAGATTTAAAAAAAAAATCTATTTTGAGGGAGTTGGGATGAATAGGGAGAATGTATAATTACATTTATTTTTAAAATTCATGCTTTCGGTTATAGCAAAAACTTACGCATGTAAAATAGGCCTGAATCTGTCTTGAAGACACTGTTGGCATCCATTGTTAGCAGCAGATTTTTGTAGGATAGAGCAGAGAAGGGTCCAGTAATCAGTCCCATCACAGCTTTGTGGTGGACACACAATTCTGCTTTTGGACAAAAGAAGGAACAGAGGCGGCTTGTTGCAATTTTTAAATTGCAAATAGGTAAATTTACCACGAAACTAGGTTCCTTTTCATCTTATTTGTCATCATACCTAGTTATCCTCAAATCAAGTTACCAAACACTAACCAAAGGAGACTTGTTCAGAGCAGTTTGGTCCACATAGGATGTCACTAGCTTTTGTGTACCCTTGCTTATATTTTTAAGCAGTGTTGTGTTAAAAGTAATGCATGAGGCAGTTTGAAAATGCTAGCATTTCATGAGTGTTTCTGTTGAAATAATTATAGTTTTTTTATAGGCAAACTCATTTTAGGTGGGGAATGGTCATTCACTGGTTTTCATTGCCCAAGGGAAAAGCCTGCTCTGCCAATACCATTATGAATAACGATACTGCATTTCATTACTGCTGAGGCAAAGTACACAGTGCACTGGTGTTTTAAAAGATAATTGCGATGAAGATCTAGAGTGTTTTTTTGGCTTGCTATTCTAGTCTTATGCCACTTTCTTTTATGGGATCTTTACTTGGTCTGTTCCTCAAGTGTTAGACAAAGGAAGCATTTAAAAACTTGTAGGCCTGAATGGAGCGAGTACCATGCAATGTGAACTGAAAGGATCTTCAGTCAAATTTATTGCTGTTGAGTAAATAAACTGTTGGGTGAACCTACCAGGTTACTGCTTCCTCTCTCTTCTGTTGAAATAATAGTGGGGTAAAATTTCCATAAAATCCATTTATACATTTGTTTAAAAACATTACAAAATCACATATAGCTAAGTGTTTTATTCTTGTATCCTCATATTTTAATTGTCACTAATAAAACAAACAACTAAAAAATCTGCTGGAAATCAGAACTTCCAAAGTATGGATTTTGCTATGTCATTGAAACATTGCAGGCTTATGGATGGAGTGACTTGGTCTTTCGCTCAAGGTCATACCTGTTGCCAAATTTGGGATCAGGAAAGAGATGTTCCCCTAGATGAAATGGGCTGCAAGGAACATGGGGAATTTTGCTTTCCTCTGTGGCTTAGGACACGGGATGGGACTGGGCCATTGGATCTCACAACCTGGAGATGGTGAACAGGTGTGGGGATTAACCACTGAACCCTTTTTGTGTTGGTCAAGTGCGAAGGAGAGCCACTGAGAACAGGGTGTACAGTAAGACTGATTGATACTAACTGTATATAACCGTGCACTAGAGCCTTTAAAAAGCCCACAATTCAAAAGCAAGTGTGTCTGTCTATTCCTGTCTTGTTTTGGGGAAGTGCTTAGTGATGCTGACTCCACCCCCATGAGGGATTTGGAGAAAAGGGGATTCTGTCTCTGTCTGCAGAATTAATTGACCCTAGTTACAGGGCTTTTCCCCATGCTTTTTTTGTGTGAAAGTTGGTTTTGAAAAGGCTGTCACCTGTTTTAATTTGATATCAAAAAAATCTGTTATGATGTTTAAGTCAGCCCAGGGAACTTGATATACCTAGGTTTTTTGTTTTCTTTTGTTTTTTTTTATAAATGCTGTGATCTAAATAATTCAATAATAAGTACAAAGGGTACTCAATCTCTAAATCAATGAAAAATGAGATTTAAGTTCCTTAAAGTGTTTAATTTGGGAACCCAGGCATTATATTAGCATTAAATAGTTGTTTTCAAGTGTAATATCATACATTTTAAACTCACCCTTGTGAGCTCTAAGGTTAAGCACAGAATTGTGTAGGCTTCTCTCCCCTCCCCTCCCCCCGGTAAAAATGTAATCCCCAAAATCTTTCTTTTTTTCCTACCATTTTGTGATACAGAACAATATTAATTTTTGAGCAGTAAAACACTACTAGGAGAAAATACTTAGTTTATGGGTCAGTAAGGTCTAGCTTGAAGGATTACATTAATCAAGTTAATTCTCTTTTGAGAAAATAAAACTAATTCTTCCTCAGTTCTGTAATCTTTATATGGCACACTATTTCAGTAAAATTGTGGCCAGTAACAGGGCCAATCCCTTCCAATACGCACTTCTTTGAACCTCCTAATTTTATGTTAGAGGCATCTTCAAATAATTTGTCAGTCGCATGTAAATCTTTCAAAAATCCTCCACGTAACAAGATTGGAAATGTTGGGTCCTCGATAGAAAATTACTATTTAACAGAGGATTAGACAGAACTTTCATGACTTGTGAAGGTTGTGATTATTAGCAGATCGTTAGGAATCCTAATCTTATTTTTGCAAGACTTGATGCTTTTAAAAAGTATTGCAAATGTGCTACAAAATGGTAGTATTTTCATTAGTGAAATACTCCATTAAGCTTGACTCGGACTTATCCAGTCTTGCATGTTACTCCTGCTTTTTTAATGACGCTTATCCTTTATTAAGTGTTCCTGATTCATTTTTACCACTGTTGTTTAATGCTGTTTTAGAGACCTTTGTATTAAAATATACCTCCTGTGGCCTATTGCTTTGTTGATTTAAAGGACTTACTCCCTAATCTGCAGTGACTTTTGTGTGATAAAAATAGCAGGAGTTTATTTACTACTTCTTAGTGTCACAATTTGGCTAATAAAGGAGAGAACTTTTCTCATACTGGGTTCGTCAGAATTACATATTAATAGCTTTTGGTTAGCACAGAAGAAAAAGCATTCTTTGCCCTTTATGGTCCTATTCATGTAGTACAGTTACAGTAACATGTAGGCTTTAAATCAAGATTTGAGCCATTGTAATGTAAAAGTAGGAGTTTGATATTTATAGTTTATATTGGGGAAAATGACGGAACTGACAACTCCTCTTGAAGTTGAAGGCGGTATTTACAATCAAGCTGGCTTACAGTTTTTTCTTTCTACCCCCCCCCCCCCCCATTAAAAAGGAATATTTCTCCCCTGTTGCTGACCTTCCCTTCAGCCTCAGCCAATTCTGTTTTTCTAGCTAAAGCTGATTAATTCTTTTGCATTCAGGGCAACTTGTGCAGAACTGTCCCTTTCCACAAATGCGGGGTGATGTTACTTTATAACCATAGTTGGCAGCAGAGCTACATGTTTTTCTAATCAGTACAATCTGATTGACTTCGCCTGTGCATTTGTTTATGAATTTTTGTGTTGTTTTTTCCTTTTCTTTTCTTTAGATGTAGTGTTTGTAATTTTGAGCCTTAGTGTACAAGGCCAATAAAAATTTTGCTGACCAAATAAAGCTATGTTGCTGTTGCAAGGAATAGTTGTCAGAATACGTAACCATTTGTGCTACTTTAGAGGTCTAATTTAGCGGTATAGCTCTTGCTCCTTTCAGCCCTCAGATCTGTAACAAGGTTCATACAAGAAGCATGCTTTTCTAGTGGTGACTTTCCCTTATTTCTTTAATCATTCTCTCTGTAGGCTTGTCTTTGCTGGAACTATAGGAAATCATTCTCAAGTGGCCAGAATTATGGCACATCGTTAACAAGACATTCCTGTAGTGTTGTGCCACAGCTAATGTGTTGGTAGTTAACAGGTGACCTCAAGGTCGTGTTCTAGGATGACCTGACATTCTAATGAAGAGCTTTGTGTTTCTATCTCCTTTTCCAGCACCATGGGAAAATAATTTTGAAATGTCTGGGGGGAGAGAGTGCATGATGAGAAGCAAGGAGAAGAAACCACTTTTTGAAATCTTCTTGCCCTAACAGCTTCGATCTGTGAAAGGAGAAGAGCACAGTACAATCAGTAATTACATGGAGGGGCAAAAAAGCAGGCTTGCTGGTCCTTATCCCTGAAGAGACATGTTAGCACCAGCTATATAAATATATCCCCTTCTGGGCTTTGAAATTTAGTTGCAAGGGCAGAATGTTGAAAAATTCAACAGCAGGAGTTTCTATAAATTAGAAAGCTGACATTATAAATGCATGGTAAGCACAATGATCTTCCTTTAATATCCCTTCATAACACTGACTCTAAAAGCTTGAGACTGGGAAAATGCACATCTACCTATCACTTCATGTATATTTACTGCTTGTATAGCAGCATGGAATGTTTTATGCCCCATCTTTGCAACTGTTACTTGCCTGCAGACAGACTGCTTTCAAACCAAATGCCAATCATCTCTGCTTGCAGGGTGAGTGTTAACCAACTTTTTTTTTTCTAGTCAGTGGAGAGCACATCGGTGTTCCAAGACTTGCACTGGATAAACCTTCACTACATACATTTCATGCATACTGGCTATCACTGGGACTGAGGCAGCACTGGCAGAGCACGGGAAAGTGAAAAGACCAGTAACTACTTTTGTGTAAAAGACTCCTCTTACACCCGTAAATGTAAAAGGGGACATTCTCATTTTCAGTGGTCTTATCATGCTTGTTTCTTGGTTTCTAGATTGCATCACAGCGCATAAGCTCAGTGGATCTGTCATGCTGCAGTCTTGAGCATCTGCCTGCCAACCTCTTCTACAGTCAAGACCTCACTCATCTCAACCTAAAGCAGAACTTCCTGAGGATAAACCCAAGCCCATCTACAAGCAGAGGGCTTGGTGAATTACAGAGGTAAATAAAAATTAAAAAGGCTACATGCTTCTATATCTATGTCTTCTGCTCTGTTCTGGCTGGCTTTATTTACCTCTAATGTGTACACTGTCCTAAAGTGTCAAGAGGCAAAACTTAACTACAAGAATCTGGGAGCATGTGGTGATCAAATGGGCTCTGGCTTGGTTTTGTGAAAAATATGCATGGTGGGAGCTGACTAATTTTCAGAAAGAATATAAATACTTTGTTTCTAACAATGGCAGACAGGGTTGTTTGGGTAAATCTGATATCTATTATTAGACCAACTCAGATAGCTGGAAAAATTCTTCTTAGCAAGCTTTTGGGCACAAACTAGCACAAGCTTTCTCCTCAGGCTGAGAAAGTACCTGCAGATGGTGTGTGCTTTTCCTGAATGGAGAGGTAAAACAACCAGAGGCCAGTATCTATGCAAGAAATCCAGTCAGTTAAAATGTAAATTGAGGTGGTCAGTAGGTGAAAGACAGGTGGGGGTAGGGGTAATGAATGTAGCTGTAGTTAAAGGATGGGAGACAGGAGGGTTGGGGGGGGGAAGGGAATGAGAATAGCTGGTAAAAAGTGGAGGGTTTACCTGGGGAGTTGGATGTTAGGCAGGCTATAATGCATCATAAATCCAAAGTCTATATTTAGTCCATGTTTTTTTTGTATCCAGTAGGTTGATATTTCTCACTACAGGTTTCCCTCGATTTTATGTGGGTTCTATATATGCGAATTCGCTCTTATGTGATGAGCATTTTTAGACCCATAACTTTTATATGTGAGGTCAATTTGCTCTTATGCGATCTGCATAGGTGTGCGCCCCCTCCCCCAACAGACTTGCCTGCAAGCGGGGAAGGGAAAGGGCTGTGGGGCTGGGGCCCCACTCATCCCAGCCCCTGCTGCAACAGCCCCGGGAGCAGCTAGTGCCACCTGCCTGCAGCCACTGGGCTGCACTGTGCTTCGCCTGTCCCCCCCGCGCCTGGGCTTTGCCTGTCCCCACTCACCCCAGCTCCTGCTGCAATGGCCCTGGGAGCAGCTGACACCAGCTGCCTGCACCAGGGCACGGCGCAGTGCAGAAGCTGGGGGGAGTGGGGAGAGGCGGAGCCCAGGCACGGGGTGACAGGTGAAGCATGGTGCAGCCCAGTGGCTGCAAGCAGCTGATGCTGACCGTTCCCAGGGCCCAGTTGTGTTCTCAGGCTTGCTACAGTGATAGGGACATGCTAGAAAAGAAACAACTACAGAAGCCAAAAACATTTCTGTGATGGGGTGGTCTGACCACATAGCGGTTAGCTTTAAACCGAATGGAACTTCTTCTTTCCTTGCCTCAATATCTGTTCTACATCCGGGAAACTAAGGAAAGTCCCTTACTTATAAGGAAGCAGAATGAAAGAATTGCCTTGCTCTCCTGGGAGCCAGTCCTGCTTTCTCAGTGACTTGACTGCCTCCAAAACCTGGGCATGGCTGAATAGATTTCACGGGCTTTTTCAAAGTTGGAAAATGACCTGTTATAAAAGGTATGTGGCAATGTACTCTGGGGTAAAGGGAACCTTGCCCTGTCCTTGAACTTTAAGGCCCTTTGCCCGTTTGGGTTGTCGTAACTGGATTATAACTTCCTGAGGACAGGCTCTCTGAAGCACTTTGCAGATAGATACCCACCCATGCCTATAAGGATGCCTGAAGGGGTTTAGCAGAAGGAACCCTTTAGGGAAGCTTTCAACCTGACCTTGTTTCTACAGCACACCTACACAAAAATGTAAGAGCCAAATTTATGTATATGTTTTAAAGAAATTCTCCCCATGCTTCTTGAAGGTGGAGAAATTGTCTGTTTATAAAGACTTAGGATGATGATGCTTTCACAGATCTGGTACCAGCTTGGCTTTTTCCCTGGCTGTATTTGTCAGAAGGGCTGTACTCCTTATGAAACCTGTTGAGCTGGTACTTGGGCTCAGTTGCATAACTAGGGTGGGGTGTCCGGGGCAGCAACCCTGGGTGCTCACTTAGGGGGTGGAGGGGAGGGGATGCAAAACTAAAATCTGCTGCCCAACCTTTACAATTGCACTGGTGGTACAGCAGCAGCTGGAAGTTGCCACTTCCCTCATGTGTCCTGCTGCCTCAGGTGCTCAGTTGCCTTATTACACGCCTGCCTGGACTCCTTCTTGGCTCTAGGTGCTGCCAGTAGCTCTTCTTTCTCAAACTGCACAATGATTTCGGAGAGGTTGTGTAGCTGCACCTTAGTCTTCCTAAAGCACAGCTGCTCCAAAATGACCACCAGCTCACTGAGTTAGCAAAAGGCATGGGCATCTCTACGCTTCTTGGCAGCAGAGACTAGTCTCAGTCTACCTTTTGAATTTTAGGCAACCCAGAGTACAGAACTGCTACTTAAGTCCTTAAAGGGAGTACTTTTTCTCATTCCTTCTACTGCCTTGAATAGTAAAGGTGATGGCCAAAAGTGAAGCCTTAAGCTCAGTAGGTAACCTTGTGTAATGCTACCAGAACTCCCCACTCTATCATTCTGTGAAATGGGGATAATATGTCCCTGCTTCCAGGGCCTAGAGGAGGGGGAAATAGTTACAGTTGTACTGGATACCCTGAAATCATGAGACTTCTCTTTCTTGGTAGACATTACCATATATTGACTAAAACATTAGAAGGTAACATGCAGTAAAGTAGAAGTATGATTTCTAGAAACTTAATTCTGTGCTTATGAATTCAGCTTAGACTTCAAATAGAATGTTTTTATTTCCTGTTCCCAAAATGAGGGTGGGAGCCCATACCAGCCTGTACTAGTTCCTCAAATTTCTCGTGGAGGACTTGTCTGCTTCCTGGGGGAATTGATACTGTTCCGTGAAAAACAATGGAGAATCGAGCATAACCAAAGGAACTGACTACTCTGGGGTCTGAGGTTGGGAAGATTGGATCCCTTCGTTCAGTTTAATAAAAACAATCATTC
Source organism: Alligator mississippiensis (assembly GCF_030867095.1). Taxonomy (NCBI): domain Eukaryota; kingdom Metazoa; phylum Chordata; order Crocodylia; family Alligatoridae; genus Alligator; species Alligator mississippiensis. Next base: position 126,232,188 of record NC_081826.1, read on the forward strand.
AAAGTTCTTTAAGCCAGGCTTTATTAGTAAGACAAAATGGACTGGAAAAACCCACAGGGCTGATCAGATTTCACTGTTGCTTAGACACTAAAGTGAATGTAGAACTGCTATTGTGATTTGGGTATGTAAATACTCATTGGCATATGTGAATGCCCAAAGGAGCTAGTAGGGCCAGCAACCTACAGCCTGTGGAGCCATCTTATCTAGCCCATGGAACCAGGGGGCTTTAACAGTCAGAAATGGGGGAGAAGAGAGGGTTTGGCCAGGCAGTGAGGAAATACGGTGGCACTACAGAGCAGGAAAAGGGAGTGGTAACTCCAGCTGCCAGATGTGGTGTCACTGCAGGTGAGGTTGGCAGTATCACGCACTCAGAAATAAACTTTATTAAAGTAGGTCCTCGCTACAAATCATTTCCTATTCCTGAGCAAGGGCATCTGTGAATCTCATCTAGAACTGAAGGCAACAAGAATGATAGTTTGAATGAGGGTCGATAGGGAAATGTTCTTACCTGAAACCAGGTCTGCTTGACATAATCAGCTGGCAGAGAGATCTTGGAAAGTCTGTGTTGCTACTATAGACAGTGGTGTTCTACATTCTGTCAATTTTTAGACACCGCATTGTCCCAGGAACTAAAAATTCAGCACCTTTCATAACCATCAAGTTCCCACAGGCTAAATTTAGAACAAAAGATGCCTCGTGGGCATAAAAAAAAAAATACCGGCTTTTCTGTTACCTATAAGTCTGCTACCATTTAACTTGTCTGAATGAAGACCTTGGTTCTGATAATGAAACGCTGGCTTAGTAGCTTGCTTATCAGTTGATGTGATGAATGTCATCTAGCAGTTATTTTGTATACTGTAACCAGGAGTGGATGTTTCTTGGACAGCTTCTGAAAGTCACCTGCTTTGGAACCTTTGGCTTGTAGATAAAGGACTGGAAAAATTGTTTCAACTTGCGTTATTGAGATCATGCATCTTTGCAGGTTGAATGCGAGACGGTCAGAATTCTGATCCGGTCGGTGAAAGTCAGGCTCTAATTTGGTAGCCTTCCATAAAGGGGGTGGGACAGAGTAGACAGGAAACATTGTGGTCAGTTTCTGCCCTCAGATAGAGAGGTGCATTTGCTGCAAGCTATGGACATGGCTTTTATTACAACTGCATTGCTTTTGCACATCTGAGAGCACTATAAGGGAGAAGGTAAAGTGTGGAGTTCAGTGGCACTCCTTTTTGTCAGGAATACGACAGGAAAGGACACTTTTTGGTGCACAAGATGAGCAAATCTTCCTTTGTATTCACTGGTTTTATTGTCCACTTAAAATTGTAATACTGCATTCAACAGTTTACAATTTTGGATGAGCAGAAACACAGCTTTCTGAATACTGAGTAGCTTTGTACTAATGTCTATCTACATTTTTTTCCCCTGTAGTGTGTATGCTAGAAAATAAAACATGTTGTTTACTACTAACTATAAAAGTGGCTGGCAGTGTAAAAATTCACTTACCTTACAAAAAAATTAACTATGAAGCAAATTTTTATTTTTGCTTGTTCAGATTCTTAAAGGTGTTGCTGAAGCTTAAAGTATGGGAACTTTTTGGAAATGCAGCTCCATTGCTTACTTTAGTCTGCTATGTATTGATTGGTAAGGGAATTGAGCTGTCTAGACTTGCATGCTAAAGTGTTACGCTCCTAAAGCTTCTCTCTATTTCTAACAGTAAAGTATTTTGTTGGTTTAACAAAACATGTTATAGGTTTACATTTATCCTGGTGTTAATATCTAGGATTGTTTGAAAGTGTATGGATTAGCATTTTAGAAGGAACAGAATCCGAAACATTATACTTGGATCTGCATCTCTTTGACTCCTCTGAAGTGTAAAAGAGAATTCAGATTTATTATGCATTTGGAATTGAGTAACTTCACGTTTGAAGTGAAAGTGAACTAATGAACCAAGCTCGCTGTTGACTGCTGATTCTTTTGTTATGGACATACATTTCTATTACTACATCTTGTTTTGCTTAAATACCCATGGAACAAGAACAGGTCATCTTTGGCAGTAAGAACATTGCTTGATAAAGATGGGAAAATAATTGTGTTAATAAATAGTAAATTGCCATTATGCAGTTTTGTATGCAAGTATGCAGAATAAATTGAATTGGCCAACACCATTTCATTAATTTTCTAAAACAAAATTTTTGGCTTGTTATTTATTTATTTAAATCTAAGAGCTAGATTTTTTTTTTCCCTTCAACCTTTTACCTAGAATAAAGTTTAACTGTTGAACAGTGACACTTTGGGGTTTTTTTATTACAAAATACATATGCAGGCAGTACCTTTTTTTTTTTCCCCTTGGGGCCTCTCAGAGACCAAATCTTCTCTCAGGCATCAGTTAGTAGCTGAAATTCCTTTGGACAGGTGACACCGCTTTAAATCTTTCAGCTTTCACAGGACATGACGAAGCAGAAGGATTTTGCATGATGGATGGTAGCAGCAAAAGTGTTTGAAAGAAGTACAGGAATTCAGAAACAACCAAGGGACAGGCTGATAGTGTCATAGTATTGAGAAAGATCATAACCTGAAAATGGTATATCCTTGTAACATTGCACACCTTCCCAATCCAGAACCTGTTAAGTGGCGGGTGTCCTGTGTATGTAAAAGTCTAATCCAGAGTCCCCTGCAGTCTGTGGAAAGAATCTTCTTGATGCCAGTGGGTTTTGCAAAGATGCTTAAATATTGAAATGTTACTTTCATACTTATAAACATGCCATAATTCTAAATTCTACAGAAGTAATCGGTGCATTACTGTTACTGGTAAAAAAATAAACATTTAAATAAAAACGTTATTTTACAAGTGCATAGATTATTAGATGATAAATAACTCACCATTTTAAGTTGCTGCTTGGTTAAAAATTAAAAAAAAAATTAGTTTTTTTAAAAGCTATCTGATCACTTTCTACTTACTTCGCATTCTGTTTTTTGTGCTTTAGCAAAACTCTACAGTGATTAAATTGCAAACACAATAAAGGTTGGCTTGTTTAAAAAAGAAGGCACCAGAGAATTAAAGGGGGAAAATGAATTAAGATGTTGAATTTAGATATGCCTTAGGTTTTGAATTTAAATACAAATTTAAAAGAAATATATTTTAAACAGTTTTGTATATCAACTTGAGTTTTCTCTGTAATCTTAACTCAGGAAAGCATAGTGTAAAAATATTCATTTTTTTTCTTATGTATATAGTCTTTTTGGTTTTCCTGTTTCTCTGATCTCCATTTTGAATATTTTGCTCTGTTGAACCTTCAGCTCTATCTCTTCTCTTCTGGGGTAGCTTTTACAAGACTTTCTCCCTCAAGGGCCTTTGGGATCCTTCCTCCCTTTTTCCTTCTAGCAGTTGAATTGCCCTGAATTGCCACAGTAACTTCTTTGGATGTGCTTCTTTATACAGTCCTTATCCACAGCTGCCAGATTTGGAAAAATTGTTTAGAAAAATATTTCACATATTAAGCAATGGGTTGGGCTGGCAGTTCTAAATGTCTAGGGACTCCTCTGTGCATTCTAGTTCTAAAATATAGTTTTATGTTCCTATATGAACATGGTCCATGAGACTTCAGAATGTGCTTCTCAGGCTCTTAAAGATCTGTTCACTGTATGGTACTCTCTGCCCCACATAAGGTTACTGCAAAAATGCTTTAAAAATAAACTGTAGCATTGCAATAGTGCACATTGTGAAATGGTATTCTGATACTGTCACAAGAATGTAAGACTTGCAAGACCTGTTATTACAAACATACGTGAGATTTGTGCTAAGAACACTTTCCTGCTCCTCTCCCATCACCTATTGGCAGAGTCTGGTTTCCAACAAACTACTACAGAGTGGTTTCTAGAGCTTGTCAAGAGGGATTGAGTAGGATTTTGGGACAGGGTCTCTAGCATGCTGGGTCACTGGAGCCACAAGCTAAGAGAAGTTCAACTTTAGTCTGCTGATGGATGTGGGATCAGTATGGAAGCCAAGGAGCTGGTTCATGCCATTCCAGGTAGAGGAGGTACTTTGGTGAAATGAATGAAGTCTCATGAAGTTATACAAGGTTAACTTATCTGCAACCCATTAGAAAGTGTTTCATGCAAAACTCTGGAAAGCTATGAGACCTTGCAGGAAGGATCCACTATGTGTGGGACTGCTGGGTAGTGAAGTTGGAGATAAAACTGAGGTGTTGGTTTTGGGAGGAGTGCTGCAAGTGTTTTGTGTTTCAGTTCTCATCTCAGTGAACTGTACATGCATTTTGCATCAATGGTTTACCACAGGTCAGGGGGCAGACCCACATGCACGGGTCACTCAACTGCAATCTCATTATCTTTTTAAACCAGTCAGTGACCCACTTGTTTGAGTCTGTGGGTGACTCCTGCTGGACCTGACTTCCCTGCTTTGAGGGGAGAAGAAATCAGATGGATATGCTACTCCTGCATAGGCACTTTTGAGAGAGCCAGCAGGCTTGCATCCTTCTGCTGTTGGATATACCTCCCACCTGTCTCTTCTGTTAATCTGCCTTTTTCCAGCTCTTCCTCTTGTAACTTCTTAATGTGTCACTCTCCCCAGTGCAGAGTTGGATCAAGGTGAAGTTTTCTCCTTGACATAGTTGTCTGCCTCTTTTCTATAGGGGCAAAGTGGAAGACTAGAGGTAGTTTTGACTTTGTGGTACTTAGTACTTTTTGCTAGCCACATACCTGCAGCTTCCAAAAAAAAATAAATTCAGAGATCCTTTTTAAAAAAAATTTTTTTTTTACTTCATTGAAATCCCAGATACTTGGTAGACGCTCTAAAATCAGGCCACTCAGGTGATGGCTCGTAGCCCTCTGATCTGGTGGAATGGAGTGCCCTGCTATGGACAGCTGGATAACTGGAGGCATATTTCAGTACACCTGCTTCTAGAATCCCCCTGCTGTTACCAATTTACCTAGAAAGCTGAAATATAGTTTCCTAAAACATGGGAACAGAGCAGAGGTAGTCTCATGACACCAAACAAAAGATGCATGTTTGCTCTAAACCTTTTGGAGTTCATTGTCCTTTGACTCAATGTCTTCATCAGTGACTTGGATGAGGTCATGGAGAGCACTCTGTCCAAATTTGTGGATGACACCAAGTTATGGGGTAAAGTAAACACACTAGTGAGCAGGGAACAAATCCAGGTGGATCTGGACAGGTTGGGGAAGTGGGCAGAACAGAATAGGATGCAATTCAACAAGGACAAATGCAAAGTGCTGCAAAGAGGGAGAAGAAATCACCAACAGACTTACAGGCTGGGGGATGACCCTCTCAGCAGCACTGTAGCAGAAAGGGATCTCAGAGTCATGGTCGACTCCAAGATGAACATGAATCGTCAGTGCGATGAAGTGATCAGTAAAGCTAACTGCACTTCATCATGGATTAGCAGGTGCATCACAAGCAGGTCCAGGGAGGTGATACTTCCCCTTTGTGCAGAACTGGTGAGGCTGCAGGTGGAGTACTGCATCCAGTTCTGGGCACCGCACTTCAAGGGGGATATGGATAACCTTGAGAGGGTCTGGAGGAGGGCCACTCGTATGGTTAGGGGCCTGCAGGTAAGGCCCTGTCAGGAGAGATTGAGGAAAATCTCTTCAGCCTCTGCAAGAGAAGGCTGAAAGGTGATTTGTGGCAATTTTACAAATTGGTCACGGTGGGCAGCAAGGGATAGGAGATGCTCTGTTTACCAGGGCACCCCTTGGAGTGACTGGAAATAATGGCCACAAACTGACAGAGAACAGATTCAGGTTAGGCATCAGGAAGAACATCTTCACCGTAAGGGTTGCCAGAATCTGGAATGGGCTTCCAAAGGAGGTGGTGCTCTCCCCAACCCTGGGGCAGAAAAAGGGTTCTGCTGCCTGCCATAGAGGCAAAAGCATCCAACTGAAGCTGGAGGAAGGTGACTTGGAGCTTTGCCTCTTTTGTCTCCCAGTACAGAGGATACTTCTCTGTTCTGCAACTCCTGCATACAGGGTCCTTGGCTGCAATATATTCTTTTTGGAGCTTCACTTCTTTCTGTTTTCTTCAGCATGTAAATATTGTTTGGAGGAATTACTGTCTCTCTTGGCAATAAATTCTTCAGGACTTTCTTATCTGTTGATTGTACTATCATACAGGTGTATTATTTAGGGCTTCATTTATGCAAATTTTTTTCAAAAAGGCTAAGAGTGTGCTATAAAATAATACTTTCCTTAGTGTAGGTATAAATGCAGAAATTATAATGCAGGTAATGACTAGGATTTATTTGGAGTCTAATGAAACTGCAGTGCTAAATAGGACAGTATCCCTGAAAATGCTATTTCAAAACAAATGTAGGTATTGATTACACTATGCAGTTTGTTGATACAGCTCAACTTTGGCACCCTTTTCCTTCCTACCCAGCCTCCTCTAGAACTTTCATATAACTAATGACCTTGTACAGTGCCAGCTTTTAAACTTCAAAGAAATGTCTTATTCCCAAGTTGTTATCAAAAAGGTTGCAGTACAGTTAGTGACTGACTTCTGGCTGAAGTTGTATTTACAAATGCTGTTACTAGAAAGCTAACAGTAGAACTGTAAATGATGATGATTTTGTAGAGATCAAGATTTAGTTGAAAGTGGGATCCAGACAAATGTTAGTTCAGTATCAAGACACACAAAGTTATTATTGCAGTGAGTAAGTTTCCCACTTCAGTTAAGTTGTAAGTTTAGCCTACTTAATTTAAGAGGGGAGTAAATGGGAACTTCAGGTTATCACTGTAAAATGAGGCTTGCTTTTAAAAACTGATGGTATGCCACCTGTTCCAGAGATTTTGGAGTATGTATTAAACCTTTCTTAGATTTTCTTTTTTGACCAGACTCCTGTTGTTTGAAGCTCCAGTGTAAGTAATTGTTCCATATTTCCATGAATCTCCCTTCCGAACATTTGGTTGAAGACAGTTTTTCTCTTCTTTTGATGCCTTATACAGTCCCCTTTGTTATTAATCTGCTACTAATACTACCGTCTCTTGTTATGGGAGACTTGTACATTCAGTATGGCTAGAGATAAGAGTTGTGGAAGAGTTATTTACTAAGCTAGAGTAACACATTGTAATAGGATTTACTGCCTAGTTGTGATCCATATAAGATCCCACGGTGCTCTTCATGATAGCAGAGATTTTACTGCTGGCTGTCTGGTAAGTATATAATGTGCATATGTACATCTTGCCTAACTAAAGTTCTCTTTGTACTTCCAGTTGGAAAAGGTTTTCTTTGGGTTTTTATTCCCCTTTTATTCATGAGCTAGCTCTAGAATTTTATAGAGAAGCGTGCGTGTGTGTGTTTAGTTTTCTTTGTCCAAGAAATTTTCCTTCAGATATGTAACTTACTCCTATCTCTTCTTCTGCTATTAACTCCTCTGTTTTCCATGTAATGTATGGATATGAAATAAACAGCAAAGGGGATAGACTGCTTTCAGTATAATTCTTTGCAGTATATTGGTAAATCGCAACTGAATTTCCTGACCCTAAAATGTCATGCTACATGCTGTCAGAAGGAAATAGACCATTTTAAAATCTCCACTATTTTACTGGCACTTAATAATCTGTTTTACTATTCCGTTTGAAATTTCATATATTTAGTATGGAACTATTAGTATGGAAATATTCCTCAACCACTAAGTTCATTGAACAACCTTTCTCATTTACATGGAGTTGGCAGTCTAGGATTCTGTGCAAGTTCAGTTTAAATCAGGCAGTGAACTTTTCTCTTGCTTTTAGGAATCAAACTGCCTCCTGAAGCATTGAGATGGAGGGGTTTTATTTTCCACATTACTGAAATTGAACATGTCACATAAAAGATTCCTCATCAGTTATTTTCACCTCTTGATTATAGTAGGAGCTGGTTTTATTGTTTGTTAACAACACATACCACGAAAAAGAGAGAGAACTTTCTCATAGCAAGCAGGTGTTGGGGAAGAAGGCTCTGTTGGAAGAGCCCTTTGCATCAGGACTGTTTAATAGATGCATAATACTTTTAAAATCTTGCCTGTTTTGGGGTTTTCTCTTTTTTTCACTTAATTGGTTTTCTTCTAAACTATAGAAGGGTCCATCTCCAAGCAGTGTGCTTGCAGTTTATAATACAATAAAGGAAAAAGCCTGTCTCTTATAAATTTCTCTTGGGTAATACCTACCTCAAGTGTGTGACTCTTTGTTTCTAAAGATAAATATCCACTATAGAAATGAAGAATAGGTTTCTACTTCCTTTCTTGAGAATTTTTATCCATGCAAGTGAAAAGCCCCTCCTCCAGTTGAGAAGTTTGTAAATAGATTTGTTTTTCCAGGAAACTTCAAAATCCAGCTTCCCTGTGATATGCAAGGAGCACTGAGGTAAGTTCAGGTTATGTCCATTAGCAAAAAGGTTTTTTTTCCACTCCCGCTTGGTGCTGGCTTTTGTCAAAGAAAATAAAGGCTGCATTGTTGTCTTGTAATTTGGATGTATTCCTGGTTTGACTTAGCATCTATGGCTATTTGTATTTTTTTTTATTTTTTTAAATAAATGCTTTGGTTTTGAAGTTACTCTTTTTTTTTTATTTGTGCAATAGACTTTTTGTTTGAATTTTCCTTGGGAAAAAGTATACTTATTAACTTAGCATGTGAATGCTGAAATCCATCTTTACAAACCCAAGTGGCTTGTATAGCATTGAACTGAGACAGAATGTGGCAGGGTGAATTTTGCAGTGTATTGAAACAGGATTTAAAAATCCTTCTTCAGAACGAGGGCTGTGTTTTGAGTTACCCAGTAAAGAGCTGTAGAATGGGTGGTAGCCAAAACTAACTATATAACAATCCTTGCCCTAACATTTAAGCAATAATTTCTATGTCCCTTATATCCTAGTGTTGTTTTAATCGATCCCTTTTGTGTTTTATGACATCAGCTGCTTGTTTCCCAAATGTATTCCAGCCAGTTTTGGAGGTGTTAGTTGTAGCCGTGTTGGTCTAAGGACATAGGTAGTCAAGGTTCTTTGGGTAAATGTAGTATCTTTTATTAGACCAATTAAATAGTTGGCAAAACTGTTCTTTGTAAGCTTTTAGGCACAAACACCCTTCTTCAGACATAGGGAGACTCTGCTGTTGTTTTGTGCTCCCAAGCCAGTTTTGCCTTAAGAATGGGTGGAGAGAGGTCAGAACCCCTCGTATCCCTTGGGCATCTAGGATGAAATCCTAGTCAATAGGAAGGTTGCCTTCAACTTGAGTGGGTGAAATGCTTGGTCCAGTTGTGTTTGAATTAAATCCACTCCTCCTTTCTCTCTCTCCCCTGCCTCCCCCCCCCCCCCAAAAAAAAAAAAGGAGAGAAGGGGGGGAAATACTCTAACTCTCCATTTATCAAAGTCCTCAGAAATTTACCAAGGCAGGGTTTGCCTTTTTTGGGGGAGAACTAAGTTTGCAGATGCCTGAAACCTGTGTGTAACCCTTAGATTTGCACAGGCAACTTAAGGCTTTAGTGACAATGCCTTAAAGGGAAGAGCAATACTGTAATTATGCTTGTGGTGTTAAGCTAACTCATCCCTGAGAGGCATTAAGACCTAGAGGGGTCTGAGGAAATAGCTGAAAAAGGCAGTAAGGTAGATTATTAGCAGCAAGAAAGAAATATAGTGAATTGAAGTTTTTTGACAAATTCTCTTGATAATGAAGTTGCTGGCAAGTGTAAGGTGGTAGTAGGTAGCTGTTGCAGCACATAATTATTGCATACTGCTTGATCAGTAATGGTTGCTAGCAAGTTTCTGATGGAGGTACAGGAAGATGCCTTTGCTACCTGAAATGAAGTTCTGCGGTAGTTGCAGAACAGGGGCTGAAAGAGAAGGTGTTGGGAGTTATTTTTTCTCCCAGCCAGAGTCCCCTGTTATGTTTGATATCCTGTTTGACTGTAGTGAAATTCATCTCCTGTATAAATCCTTTTGATAGGAGTTGGATAAACTGGTTCTGTCAGGATAGTTTTTGTGACCATCTTCCAGTGGCAGAGTATGGCCAGCTTTCCTGTGATAATTATTCCAAACCTGTTGGAGCACAAACACCACATTGTATAACCAAAATTACTACTTTAATGTACTTTGTGGGCCAGAATCGAGAAGTAAGAAATCACGATAAATGCATGGACTGTTGTGACAGAAAACATCACTTTGTGACCCTTTCCTTTGTGTATGTCAAACTAAAACTGCTCCTAAATTGGCAGGCTTAGTATTAAATAAAAGGGCTGTGTGAAGCTTCGGTCCCTGATTCGATTCAGTAGAGATTTGGCCAAATTTGGTGGCCAAATCTGCGAATCTGAATTGAATCAGGAGACCCTTTAATCTTTCCGAATCTAATCGGAGCCCTCTGAATCGACTTGGAAAGATTTGGTGATTTAGACATAGACACAGCTTTAAATATTTTTTCTACATACCTCAAGGTACCACCAGGTGGCTCATAGATTCATAGATGTTAGGGTCGGAAGGGACCTCAATAGATCATCGAGTCCGACCCCCTGCATAAGCAGGAAAGAGTGCTGGGTCTAGATGACCCCAGCTAGATACTCATCTAACCTCCTCTTGAAGACCCCCAGGGTAGGGGAGAGCACCACCTCCCTTGGGAGCCCGTTCCAGACCTTGGCCACTCGAACTGTGAAGAAGTTCTTCCTAATGTCCAATCTAAATCTGCTCTCTGCTAGTTTGTGGCCATTGTTTCTTGTAACCCCCGGGGGCGCCTTGGTGAATAAATCCTCACCAATTCCCTTCTGTGCCCCCGTGATGAACTTACAGGCAGCCACAAGGTCGCCTCTCAACCTTCTCTTGCAAAGGCTGAAAAGGTCCAGTTTCTCTAGTCTCTCCTCGTAGGGCTTGGTCTGCAGGCCCTTGACCATACGAGTTGCCCTTCTCTGGACCCTCTCCAGGTTATCCGCATCCTTCTTGAAGCGTGGCGCCCAGAATTGCTGCATCAGCAACTTGTGCTTCCTGGGTCTGGGAGGGGGCACCTGGGGTCCCTCCACAGCTAATTGCTGAGCCAGTGGGGGCACCCCCCCCCCCCAGTGCACTCCCTGGCGGGCCTGAAAGTGGACTGGAACTACTTCCAGTCTACTTCTGGGTTTGCCACCAAGCACATGAGGGGGCCCACTCATGCTCCTTTGGGACACTCCATCTACTCCAGCATCGCAGCATTCACTAGCCATGCCGGGTACCTCGAGGTATGTAGAAAAAACATTTAAAGCTGTGTCTATGGCTGAATCGTTGATTCTCTGAATCAGCATCGAATCTTCAGATTTGGATTCGGCTGAATCGAATTGGGGACAATGAGCTGAATCAACGAATCGAATCACTGTCCCGGATTTGAGCCGAATTCGAATTGAATACAGCCTGCTTTGCACACCCCTATTAAATAATGATGTTGTTTGGGTCAATTATAGCAATTAGTGTTGAGGCATACTGTGTGTTCTAAGATGAGGGCTGACGTCAGCATTTTTGCTGTGACTTACTGTTCAGTCGGGGAAATGAGAAATGTTGCATCTTACCCATTATAATAAAATGTCTCCAAATTAGGTTTTCTCCTCCTGATATGTTCAGGGAAAGAAGGAAACACAATTTATTTTGGGAGTGATGCTTGTAGAGAATGGCAAATGGAAGGATCTTGAATTTATGGAGCCATTTTGTCATCAAGGAAAAACTAACGATGCATGCTTAATGTTCCACATTTTCGGGTTTTTGATTTTTTTTTTAAATTCCAGGAATTTTTCAGGGTTTCTTTCAAACATAAAAACCAGGTGGAAAGCGGGATAAAAGGAAGAAAAGAAAAGGAATCAGTTTAAGTCAGGGAAAATAATAAATTTTGAGGGGGAAGTGGTTGAGCACGTAAGCACAGGTATGCGCGTACCCCCTCCAGGCAGGAAAGTCGGGGGGGGGGACCCACAGCCTGGCACCAGCCCTGACCCTGCACCATCTGTGGGACCTAGAGTGGGGAGGCTGGGGTGGGACCAGCCTCGGCTGCGCTGTCAGGCCAGAGGGGATGGAGCACTTGGGACCCCTGCATGTTGCCCCACCAGGCACTGCCCAGCCAGGGCAGGGTGGGGCGTGGGATGGAGCTGTGGCTCATCTGGGGGGTGTGGGGAAGGTGTGTGCATGGGTCCCAGGAGGCATGGGGGGGGCGCATGAAAAACTGGTGTAAATCAGTCAAAAATTAATAACTTCAATAAAAAAAACAGGTAATTTATCAGTGAAACTTGGTAAAAACCAAAAATGTGGACTGCTATGCATGCTGTAGAGTTTTCTTTCCATCTTTGCTGCTTGCCTCCACTTCTTGCTGCAGGTACAATCAGCATTGTGTGACTTGGGGGTAAGGAAAGTGGTGGAAACTGAAGATCATAAGGAGTTCCATACTGAGTCAGACCAGTGATCCATCCAGCCCAGTACCTTGCCACCAACAGTAGAAGTGAATGCTAGGGGGAGAGCATTGAAACAGGTTGATCTAAAATTTTGGTTCCCAACATCAGGGGGCGACCTAAATGAGGGTTGCGGGGGGGTCCTCAGTAGGGTCGTGAAGGGGCCTGCACATTCATGTGCGCAGCCCAGGAGCAGTGGGCAGGGCGGGGCCGCCATGCACAAAGGGGGCAAGGGTGGCGCCCCCACCCCCAGGCCGCTGCCACCACACTCCGCTCCCAGCAGCCCTCACGGTGCCAGGTTGGGAGGTCCTTTTGGTGGCCAATTTAGGGTTGCAGCAAAAAAAAGTTGGGAACCACTGATCTAGAGTGATCTATACCCTACTGATTACCCTACTTGGTATCCACCATTATTGGTTTATTGATGCCAGAGAAAACATCTCCATCCATTCTGTTCACCAGCTATTAATAAATCTATTATTCATGAATTTGTCTAGTTCCTCTTTGAACCTGGCTGTGCTATCTGTCTCTACAACGTCCTGTGGCAGTGAATTCCACAAGTTAACTACATGTTGCCTAAAAAAGTACTTCCTCTTGTTAGGTTTAAACCTCTCTCTTAGAAGTTTTAGTGGGTGCCCCCTAGTTCTAGTATTCTGCAACTTGGTGAACACCAGTTTCTTGTTTGCTTGCTCTTCACCCTTTATGACTTTTTATAGACCTCTTATCATATCCTTCCTTAGCCTTCTCCTTTCTAAACTGAATAATCTTAACCTTTTTAGTCTCTCCTGATATGGCAGCTACTCCATACTCCTTAGCATTTTGGTTGTCCTTCTCTGAGACTTCTATTTCTCCTATATCCTTTTGGAGATTCAGAGACCAGAACTGCACAATATTCAGGATGTGGGCACACCGTGGATTTGTATAATGGCATGCTGGTGTTCTCAGTTTTGTTTTCTATTCCCTTCTTAATGATGCCCAACATGCTATTGGCTGCTTTGGTTGCGACTGAGCTGACTATTTGAGAGAGTTATCTACAGCAACTTTAAGGCCTCTTTCCTGAGTTGTTACAACTAGTTCAGAAGCCAGCATTATGAGCATTATGTACATGTGGTTGAGGTTATTTTCCCCCATATGCATTACCTTGAACTTGTCAGCATTGAAGTTCATTTGCCATTTTATTGCCTGTTCTCTTTGCTTAGTGACTTAATTCAACAGAGGCTTAATTCTTTCTTTAAAGCCCATTTAAACTAAAGTCCAACTTCTTATGCCAGCTCATCAGCAGAGAATTCTAGTTTGTTAAATACCTTGATGGCATCTAAGTTATATTGGTGGCAATATAGGTTAATGTGATAACTCTCTAAATATAAAAAGCATTAAAAGCAAGCCAGTTTTCCAAATTGGCTTCTATTTGGCTGTCGTCCATAATGACACAGCCATGCTAGTCCATTATGGATTCATGCTGTTAATAATTAATGTGAGGTAGGTGCCTAAGATGTAAGCTAGCCTTACTGTCTGAAATTCTCCAAGCAACTGCCCACCAGCCCTCACTACTGATGTTTTGGCACTGTACTTGACTTTTCTGTACAAAAATATGATTTTAGCATATCGGAGTTGAAAGAGAATATGGAGCAGGAAATCAAGTTGTATTAGATTATTAAAGGAATTCTTGTACTAGAAATAGAACATGTGGACTGTTGACATGTTGAACAGCAAACTGGAGCTAGTTAAGAGAATCAGGGTAGCTTTCCTCTGTCCTTCTTTACCTCTTTACTTTAACTACACATCTGTTTTGCTGTCTTGCATTTTGATCTGAGACTTGTACTTTGTGTTTCCTAGTAAAAACCCAGTCACCATGCTTTTGGGGAGGCTAAATGTCCAGCCCCTAATCTTGTAATGCTCCATTGTGGCAGCAGTCTCAGACTATGGCTGCCTGTCAGTAATTAATTGGTCTAATTTTCTTTTATGTTTGACTTGAATTTTAAATGTTTACATTTTAATATTTCTCTATAGACCTACTAGAATTGACTGATGCTTTTTCTTTTTTCTTCTTTCTCTATATCTTTTCTCCTCCTTTTACTTTTGTATGATATTGCAAAATGAAGCTAAAACCTGCATTACAATAAATCTGTTGAGTCTAAACCTGTTTTATTTAGATACTACACTAGCATTTGCAGTTTAATCTAAGGAGAAAAAAAGGCTATATTTTCACTGTGAAATCTGTGGAAGATGTGTATTCCATTTCCTTAACAAAATAAGTTGATTTTATTTATGTTCTCATAACACTTTGCTTTTGATTTACTGTGGCTATGAAGTGATGCTGACAAGTGGGAAGTTTAGCCTGGTGCCTAAAACTGCATAATGCATTCAAATAAACTGGGAGATTTCTCCTAGGTTTGTTCTCCTGGTAGAACAATTTACCCAGAGCCTTATGTAAAGACATTCAAATGCTTCGTGGAGAGCTTGCAGTGTAGATCTTGTGCATCCAGGAGATGCCCATATGCACATATTTCTAGCAAGCTCTGTAGGCTCCCTTAGTCTGCCTGTCAACAGATGGCAGCAGTGCATGCGGAAGCCCTGACTGGCTGACCCAGACTGCCCATGGTCAACCTGTGTTTTGCTGCAGCACAGTAATAAGGGGTGCAAAGGAAAATCCTGCCAAATTATCACTCATCTTCGGTACCTTGCCAAACTGGAAACAGCAGCAGCTAGGAACAGACTTGGATTGGAGTTTAATGGGATCCTACTGTTGCAGCCATTAGAGAACCCCTAACTTCATCCTCATACACCAGCTCCTCCCTCTCTCTCAGACATGTAGTTTTGTGCATATTGATGATTTACTGCTTCAAGGTTTACATAACATTTAAAAATCTGCATCCCTATTGTTAAGGGTTCTCTCATGGGTGTTATAGTAGAGACTAAAAAGCCATACTTGTAGACAGTGTGCATGTGTGTAGGGGAGTGAGCTGGATAAATGTGAAAAAAATCTAGAATTGTGACTTCAGTCTCTGCTGTAATGCACATTAGATAAATTTTAACCTCCAGCTTCATACCTGCACACCTGTGGCTTAGCTCTCAGTGTGTCTTTACAGTCAGTATTAGAGTTGTGGCAGATATCTAGTGTGCCACTGGCTTTTAGTATTTACTGTAAGACTTTTACTTTAAGCCCTTCCTTTTACACTAGAAGATCATGGAGGAGGGTTGGGTTGTTTTTTTTTAATCTCTTCCCACCCCCCACCCCCACCCAGTGTGTATGTTTTCTTTCAGTGAGGAGCATTATTATCGTCAGTTTACTTATCCCAACCCATTCTTTGCATTGCAGTTCTTCCTCCGGAAATAAATTAATCATTGTTTCTGTACAGTAACACTTTCCCTTCAGCAGGATCCCATTCAGGTCTGTTCCAAGCTGCTGCTGTTTCCAGTGTGGCATGAGGTGCCCAAGATGAGTGATAATTTGGCAGGATTTTCCCTTGCACCCTTATTCCTGGCAAACTGTGCCAACAGGAGGGCATGAAGTGCCCATTCTTCTTGAAATCCCTGTGGCTTCATGTTGCTACTTATCCTTGCAGTCTTGGTTTCCATTGGCATAGTTCATGTTGCAGTAATTACAGCCCCACTAAAATAGTATTGAATGCCCATTTTGTTAAGTCTTTTGGTCAATGGCAGCTTTTTGCAATGGTGGTGGTACTGGTGCACATGCAGGCAAATTAATTGGAGTTTTAAATTGCTTTGCTTTGCTTTGCTTCTTTTTATCATCATGTAATATATCTAATGTTTTTGAGTTTCCTGTCCTAGTTTTCTAACTGGGGAGACAAAGCACATGAAGAGAGCAAATTGTCTAGCCAGACCTGGCCTGCATGACATTGTTGTAGCACTGCTAGAAATCTGTCACCTGAAATATTAATGTTAGTAGGTGTGGTCAGGGCAGATCCAGGATGGTGCAGTGGTGCAATTTTGCCTCCTTTTTGATTCCTCCTACACCCAAATTTTGAGTGGGGCAGCAACTTCTATTCAGGCAGCACTGACAGTGCCAGTTGACTTCATGGCTTATCTCAATGATTCTAGCTAATCTCTCTCCACTCCACAACCGTTTCTCCTTTTTAATGGTTTTAATGTTCCACTATTTAAACTACCCTTTCTTTTGCAAAGTTGCTGTCTGTTAGCCATTCCTGGTAATGACCCTCTTTATTTCACAGCCCTTCCAACTGTTTATAGCTCTCGCTAAAAACATTAACTCAGATGTAGTAATATTAACTCAGGTATAGAAATGACTGACAGTGCTGTATTGGAGGAACTGTCAAGTTGCTCAGGAAGGGTAGATCTTGTTTTATGAATCTAAATAATGAGAGAGTAAGAAGGAGGACTAGTGACATGATTTTTTGTCTATTTTGACTAAATTTTGCCTAATTTGTTGTATCTTTTTATACATTTTATATAAGATCTAGCAAATTAATGCACATTCCAGTAATTGCATTCACTTTTGCCTTGATCTTAAACTAAATACTATACTGCTAGCTCCCTAGCATATTGGTAAAGCATCTAGCTTCTCTTCAACTAGAGAAAAATGTGTTGTGTTATATGTGATTATGCCACACCATCTGCACCCACTTTTCAAAATCCTAGATCTGTCCATGGATGTGGTATGTCCTATTGTAGAATAAACTGAGAGGAAAAAGCTCTCTTCTATCCACCCCTTTTTCCCCGACCCTCTCCTACACAAGGGATTTGAGATTTAATGAAGGGAAAATGAAGTCCAACTAGAATGCATCAGAGTAAGCCATGCCAGTAAAGAACTTCCTCTCATCCATTGGAATCTGACACAGATCTTTTCATTCAGCCATTTAGTTGCCTTTCGGCACACCTCCCAGTGGTTGTTAGGCAACCATTAACAGGGCTGCTGAACATCCAGGCTGGCTAATTGGATTGTCCTCTTCTTTTCTTTTGTTTTTTTTTTAATGGTCTCTCTTTCTACTTTTTTGTTTTAAATCAGATGACCCCAAAGCAATCTGTCTCCTCAGGAGACTTGAGAAGACTTGAACCATGTTAGGAATATGAAGACATGTTGAGAAGGGAAAAGTATATAATCAGCATAAGGATATCTGCACTTGTAGATGGTACCTAATTGAGATTTAAGAGCTTCTTTTATTTTTGTTTGACTAAATTTCAAATTAGTACAGTGCTCTTTGCAAACTAACATAAAATTCTTGTGTCAATTTGTTTTCAATACAAAGTGTACATGGAAAATTAACTGTGCCTACTCACTTTTGTTTCCTGTTCAAAGAGCTTATACGGACAGAATCATGCACTCTGTTTCTAATTATATTCACTATCTTTTATAATAATAAATGTGTTGGAAGTATAGTAGTGCTTCAGCTCAAGATCAGATGGTAAGGGAGACTTCACTTAAAAACTGATCACATCACAGAATAACAGATTTCTACCAGTAGAAAATATATTTAATATTTTGCTTGGTGGCCTCGTTGTCTGCTGATGCTCAGTGGTATTTTGACATCAAGTAAATGGTCAAGTGTGACCCACTGAAGTGTGTAAATGTGCTTCTAAACCTTGTTTGATGTCCAGAGTACACAGACTTGAAATACCTTTAAGATATCCAAATCTACCTTTTATATTTCAGATGTTACAGGACAACTCCAGCACTTTTCTAATACTTTGTATTTTGTTTCCCTGAAGTGTATGCTTTAAGTTTTTTTTTTTCCTCTTTCTATCAATAGGTTCACGAAGCTGAAAAGTCTTAACCTCTCCAGTAATAATTTAGGAGACTTTCCATTGGCAGTTTGCAGTATTTCAACTTTGACTGAGCTCAACATGTCCTGCAATGCCCTGAGAAGTGTTCCAGTAGCTGTTGGAGATATGTACAAGTAGGTACTCTTAACATTAATTGCACACGCTAGAGTAAGATTCTTGAAGTAAAGGCAACAGAAGATTGAGTGATTCCTGCACAAATCTTGCTAAGTTTGTAGCTTGTTTGACTCTAGCTTTCATAGCCGGCTAGCTTTTATATTCTTGCTGACCAGTTGGAATCAATGGGTTGGAGGAGCAGTAAGGAGCATTATTTTTGTGTGTGTGTGTGTGTGGCCATTCCAGTTATCATAATGGTCTTATTCTCTTAAGCATTAACAGTACCGTTTTTTGTATAAATGGTGTAATCGTATAAGGCAGAGGTGCTCAACCTCTGGCCTGCCCACGAGTCAAATGCAGCCCACAGAGCCACTGCATCAGGCTGGTGGGGCACCCAACGGGTCTGGAAATTTGTTGGGGTGGGAGCAATGGCCCTTAATATGGGCACCTTCCTCTGTGCCAAATCCCCATTCCTTGTGTGGCCAGTTGGACCCGAGTAACACCTCTTTCTCCTACAGGGGGCTGGGCCATGCCTCCCTACTTTTGGATCAGGTTGAAGTCATGCTGCCTTCCCTCCCCCTGGGGCTGAGTTGAGACCTACCCATGCCCCATCTTCCCCCTGTCCCCCCCCACCAGGCTGGACCACACCCTCTTTCCACTGGGGTGGGTCAAGCTCCTTTCCCCTGTGAAGCTGCATTGGGGCCAGCCTGTACCCCCTCTTCTTCCTCCATGCAACCAGATGGAGCCCATGCTAGATTAGGAGCACTGGCTGGATCCAGCCTGCAGACAGACTTGGCACTGCCAGTCTGGCTGGTTGGGCCAAAAGGTTGGGCACCACTGGTATAACACATTGATGTCTGCAGTACATATAAAAGAAATGGGAATTCCAGAAATTTTGAAGTATGAAATACAGCTAGTTTATCTAGACCATAGTTCATGCTGACTAGGACTTGTAGGATTTTGTCGTATTGTTCGCAGATGTTTGGTAGGCTTCTCTGTGACTTCTCTTGCTCTCTACCCTTGTACAGATTTATTTCCCTTTGACTGCTGTTAATTTGGGATGAATACATGTTTGTAACAAAGGGTCACTTTTCCCATCTGCTTTAATAGTTTGCAGACATTTTTGCTGGATGGCAATTTTCTCCAGTCCCTCCCTGCTGAATTGGAGCACATGCATCAGCTCAGCTATCTGAGTCTTTCCTTCAATGAATTCACTGACATTCCAGGGGTATTAGAGAAAATGACTGCCATGGATAAACTCTGTATGTCT
The DNA here is from genome assembly GCF_030867095.1 of Alligator mississippiensis. Lineage (NCBI taxonomy): Eukaryota > Metazoa > Chordata > Crocodylia > Alligatoridae > Alligator > Alligator mississippiensis. The sequence continues at coordinate 126,251,702 of NC_081826.1, forward strand.
GGAAACTGCATAGATACCCTCAACCTACCAACGCTGAGAAGAATGCCTCATATTAAACACGTGGATCTAAGGTAGATATTTGTGAGAGCAAATGTGAATTATTCATGTAGAAATAACTTCTTATGTGGTGGTAATAGTAGCCCCCAGATATGGTTGTTGCTAGTTCATTGTACAAACTCTCACAGTGCTAGCAGCAGGTAGTATTTTTTTTGTCAACTTTATATTTGGGGAAACTGACTAAACTAAACAAGCCTGAAAAAGTGAGTTTAAGGGGTTTAAATGCATTATTGTGGCCCTTACAGGGCATAGCCACACCAGGGCTTCATTGCAGTAAGTGCATACAAATATATTCAAAATGATAGTTCCTGGTCCAGCGAGCTTAGAGCCCATGTCATAAGGTAGACCAAATGCAAGAGTCTGGTGGCCAGGGGTAAGGAGAGGATAAGGTAACAAAACTGGTTTTGCACATATTTTGTCTTCTGACCTTAGCCAAATTCAGCATGCTGTAATTTTTTTATTGGTTTTTCAATAGTGTGTAAACAAAGCTTCCATATACACGACTATGGTGGGGCTCCCCTCTTTGCAAACTCTGAAAAGGTTGACAACTCGTACAACCTTTGGGCAGGGATGGGCTCATCTAGAAGTCACACCAGTGTATAGACCTATCACAATGCCAATTTTAGTGTGAACAGAACCCTGTCATTGGAAGGGGGGGAGGGGCGGGGGAGGGGGAAAAAAGCAATCGGTGGGTGTGTGGCATAAATCCAGCATGCTGAAAAAGCAGCTCTCCTTCCTGCCTTTACATCTGAACGGTTCATCCAGCCTTCTGCTGCTTAGTTCTGTTTGAAGTTCTCTCCCCTTGGCAGTGCAAAGGAAGGAAAGGAGGCGTAGTATGATACCCGCTTGATTTTTAAACCATGAGCTTTCCAACAACTTTGCAACTTTAAAGCTTGAAAAGGAGTCTTACAAAAAGTTGAAACTTGGCCCTGCTATTAAGGACGAGTATAGAAGTATACTTTTGGCTAAGATCATGTGTATACGGGGACAGAATCAGAATGGCCAAGGCACAAACTGAGCTAGCAAAGGAGAAACCCTTCTCCCCCTTTGCCCCATACCCCCCTCCCGCCCCCCAAATCAAGAAGCATTCTCTAAACACATTAGAAGTAGGAGAGATGCAAAGAAAACATTTTGAATAAGAGGCTAATAATGGACCGTGTACAGGAGGCTGTCAAAGGACTAGAACAACTGGCATCAGTAAGTGTGAGAGGGTGGTGGAGGAGGGACAGAAATTGTACTTGGAGTAAAATTTGAAATATGTTAGATATGTACCTAGGCAAGTTGGATTCTGTCATATCAGCAGGGCCTGATGAGATTCATCCTAGATTACCCTGGGAATTGGCTGAAGTATTTGTAGAACCATTGGCTATTATGCAGATCAGGTAAGGTCCCAGCAGACTGGAAGAATGTTACAGTGCCCATCCTTTTTCTTAAAAAAAAAAGGGCCTCGGGGAATTAGACTGTTCACGCTTATCTTCAGTACCTTGAAAGGGGCTGGAGCATATAATCAAACAACCATTTGGTAGGCATCTAGAGGCTTAATGTGATAACCAGCAGCCAATGTAGATTTGTCAAGATCAAATCGTGCCTAACCAATGTAATTGCATTCTATGACAGGATAATAGGTTTGTGCCTAGGAGAGAGCAGCAGATATTATATAACTTGGCTTTAGTAAAGTTGACAGACTGAAGTTAGTTAAGGAAATACAGTTTACATGAAACTGCTGTAAGGCAGGTACATGACTAATTGGATAATCATGCTCAGAGTAGTCGTGCACAGCTTGGGGAGGCTGTATTGATCAGGGTTCCACAAGGATCTGTCTTGATTCTGTTAAAAATATTTTGGTTTTAATGATTTGTAATTGAGAGCACACTTAGTAAATTGTGAATAGCATAAAATTGGATGGGGTTGTGGAAGCACTTTAGAGTACATGATTAGTAATCAGAAGAGGCTTCATATATTAGGAAAATGATCTGAAATGAACAGGATTAGAATTCAATGAAGTGAATATTCACTTCAGTGAATATTAGACTTCAGGAAGGCCTTCGATACGGTATCCCACCCCATATTGGTGAACAAGTTAAGAGGCTGTGATGTGGATGACTACACAGTCCGGTGGGTGGCGAATTGGCTAGAGGGCCGCACCCAGAGAGTCGTGGTGGATGGGTCGGTCTTGACCTGGAAGGGTGTGGGCAGTGGGGTCCCGCAGGGCTCGGTCCTTGGACCGATACTCTTTAATGTCTTCATCAGTGACTTGGACGAGGGAGTCAAATGTACTCTGTCCAAGTTTGCAGATGACACAAAGCTATGGGGAGAAGTGGACACGCCGGAGGGCAGGGAACAGCTGCAGGCAGACCTGGACAGGTTGGACAAGTGGGCAGAAAACAACAGGATGCAGTTCAACAAGGAGAAATGCAAAGTGCTGCACCTAGGGAGGAAAAATGTCCAGCACACCTACAGCCTAGGGAATGACCTGCTGGGTGGCACAGAGGTAGAAAGGGATCTTGGAGTCCTAGCGGACTCCAAGACGAACGTGAGCCGGCAGTGTGACGAAGCCATCAAAAAAGCCAGTGGCACTTTATCCTGCATCAGCAGATGCATGACGAATAGGTCCAAGGAGGTGATACTTCCCCTCTATCAGGCGCTGGTCAGACCGCAGTTGGAGTACTGCATGCAATTCTGGGCGCCACACTTCAGGAAGGATGCGGATAACCTGGAGAGGGTCCAGAGAAGGGCAACTCGTATGGTCAAGGGCCTGCAGACCAAGCCCTACGAGGAGAGACTAGAGAAACTGGACCTTTTCAGCCTCCGCAAGAGAAGGTTGAGAGGCGACCTTGTGGCTGCCTGTAAGTTCATCACGGGGGCACAGAAGGGAATTGGTGAGTATTTATTCACCAAGGCACCCCCGGGGTTTACAAGAAACAATGGCCACAAGCTAGCAGAGAGCAGATTTAGATTGGACATTAGGAAGAACTTCTTCACAGTTCGAGTGGCCAAGGTCTGGAACGGGCTCCCAAGGGAGGTGGTGCTCTCCCCTACCCTGGGGGTCTTCAAGAGGAGGTTGGATGAGCATCTAGCTGGGGCCATCTATACCCAGCACTCTTTCCTACTTATGCAGGGGGTCGGACTCGATGATCTATTGAGGTCCCTTCCAACCCTAACATCTATGAATCTATATTCCTTCTTAAGCACTTAGATGAACAAATACAAAGTGGGAAAAAGGTTGCAGCATTGCAGAGAGATATGAGAGTAGGGAGGAGGTGCTAAAGCATCACTAGTTGAATATGAGTCACCAGTGTAATGTGACAAGAAAAACTACTAGCATCCTGGGACGTATTAACAAGGGTGTCATATGCAAGGTGCAGAAAGCAATTCTGCTGAGAAATCTCACCTAGTGTGTCCAGTTTTGGGCACTACTTTTTTTAAAAAAAGGTATGGACAAAATAGAAGATCCAGAGGAGTACAACAAAAATGATGTGGAAGTCTAGAAAACTTGACAACATGAGGTAAAGTTTGAAAGAACTGGGTTTATTTAATTTCAGGGAAAGAAGAATGATGGGGGGATTTGATAAATCTCCAAATAAAATAAGAGTTGTTTTGAAGGGGTGATTTATCATTTGTCCTCTTATGCCCTTGGTGGACAGGGTAAGAAGTAACGGGCTAAAATTGCAACAAGGAAGACTTAGGTCTAATGACAGGAAGAATTTTTGTAACATGGGGGTGGTTATATCCCAAAACAATTCCTGAGAGAAGCTGTGAAATCTTTCAATGGAAGTTTTTAAATGCAGGTTAGGCAAACATTTTGCCTGGAATGCTTCATGCAAAGATGACCTTGTCTTGCGTGTTAGAATTAGATGACCTCCACAGGTCTTTCCAGCCCTTTTTGTCCTACGTTTTTGATGTGGGTGCAGGATCCTAGAAATTACATGCTCAGTCTGCTTCTGATGCCTGCCCCTTAGTTCCAAGGTCAAGACTGTCTTCTGGGGGCTGTAGTGGTGTTCCATGCCTCCAGCAGGTATTCATCTAAGGCAGAGGTTCTCAAATTGTGATCCATAGACCACCACTGGTCCACGAACTTCATTTAGGTGATCCGCAGAAAGGTTGCAGAACAATCAAGAATATCTGTACTTGTAAGGTTAGACTACTGATATTAAGATACAAGTTGTATGCTTTGATTTATAGAACAAAAAAAAAGTTTTTAAGTGGTCTGCCATAACCCTCAGCAATTTTCAAGCAGTCCACGAAAAAAAAAAGCTTGAGAACCACTGATCTAAGGAGAAGTTGCGGTAGAATTTCTAACCTGCCTTTCAGCCAAATCTACCAGGTGGTTAGAGACAGCAGTTTGTCTGTGGTGTCCCATTCCTCCTGCTCCAGCTCTTAGGGATTCTGGCTCGGTCCACGCTACTGCTGCTACTCCTTAGTGTGAGGTTCCAAATAACCAATATGGATATCGGAGCAGACGTGCTAAATAGTGTCCCTCCAGCTGAAATAGCCTAAGCTTCATAGGATGTCTGTGCTACTGAGGAGTTTGGGCTGAAGTGAGGACAAGTTATAGCACTGGGATAACATGGAAGGATCCCCTTTGGGATCAAAAAAATTAAACTTTTAAAAACTGTTCAGGTTCTCCTTTGTATAACTTTCCCATCCTTTATTATACGTTTATTTTAATCGGTGCATTTTACTGAGGTGCCATTCATTTGGGCTGAGTTGCAGGCTGGTTATTGTGGAAATTGCAGAAATGCCTGATACATTTTTCCCAGGGGCAAAACACCTTTGACTGTAATGCTTGACTGCTAAAAGGGAAGCATCTCAAACACTGGCTTGGACTTGCATGAACCTTCTCTTTTCCATTCAGCATTTAAATAGTAGTTGCCACAAGTGGTGGGAACAGTAAGCCATTTTGAATGCATGAGCTGACAGACACGAGCCAACTTCTTTTTACAATTCTAGAGTTATTTCTGTTTGACAAATGAGAGAGAGAGGAAGAAGGAAGAAGCTGCTGACCCTTTCAAGAAATTTTGAAGTATATTATATATCTAGTGGTCCAGTTTTTTTTTTTGTGTCAAGAGGGAGCTTCTGCTCTCCATTGGCTGTACAAGTTTTACATGTCTTAGTGACATAAGTTGTTATATTCCTCGTAGATTTTATAAAACCCCAATTTTCATCATTTAATGTTAAACTACTCAGTGAGCAATGGGCATTTCCATAGGCCATAGATGGACTAAAATAATGTGTCCAAATATACTCAGTGTGGTTATTTTGATATGGATCCTAGCTTTGCATCTTAAGCGCCTGCTCAGAGTCAACACCTTCCCCCTCATTCTTGGAGAATCTCCTTTTTTTTGTTACTCAAGTGGGCAGAGTACCTGCATTGTTTATTTTACATTGAATTTATTGATTTGCCATGCAGCAAATATGATTTAATGCAGTGGCTGCTGGATCAGACATGTTCCCTTTCCCCTAAAATTAAAAATAATAGTAATAATAATTTAAACCCCAATTCACCCTGAAGTATTTTCCTTGGAAGTTAGGTTTCTCTGCAGAGGCAAAAAGTAAAGAATGTATGACAACAAGGCTGTATTACTAATATTGTACACAGTCATGCCAGCCTGCCTTGGGATTTCTATTTTTCCCATACATATTGGTGTTACTCCTGATATATTATGTGCTGTGTCTGGTCAGTTGAGAATAATTGGATTCTTCAGAGTTCACTAAAATCCTGCATGTAGCTCTGCTTCATCAGTAACTTTATTTCCACAGTAATTTCTTCTGGAAAGGTCACTGAGGGTTGACTAGCTTCAGTGTAGTAACTCTTGCTCAGACATCAATAAAGATTACAGTAAAACCTATTCCCTTCTGCCTCCTCCCCCCCCCCCCCCCCCCCCACCACCTGTTTGAATTCAGAGGGCTGAATTTGCTTGCTTAAAGATGATGAAATAACATGTAAACATGGAAAGGCTAGATCCAAAACTAAGTCAAACTAATAACTCCATTATTTCCAAATTACTACTTCAGCAGCTGAGGTAGTAAACGCTTGCATGTGTCAGGCTTTTCCAGCAATGTTCATTACATTTCTTTGAAGGCCAACAGGAAGTGTGTAAAAAGACTTTTTCTTTTTTCTGTACCACCCAGGTGCAAATAACAGCAAGATCAGTGTTATTTTTATAGATGCAGTAATAATATTAATAACACCTAGCTGTTGGTCCTTTTTTCAGTAAATCACAAAGTACAAGAAAGGAGGTCAACATCATTATCACAGTGTAACAGAAAATGATAAGGTACAAGAGCTGACCTAGTCTGTTTAAAAATATCCCAGGGAACAGAATAAGAAAGAAAAAAAACCCAAATAAAATGGGTCTTGTTCAGCATCCATAGGCTTGCTGTGTGACCCAAGCCAGTTGTTGAACTGCAGACGTAGGGCTGCTCCTCTCCTTCCCTCCAATCCCCCCCCCCCGTGCAGAACCTGTTGTGGTTGTACACTAATCTTATTTTTTCCACCTCTCTCAGATTGAATGTAATTAGGAGGCTGGTGGCAGATGAAGTAGATTTCCTTCATCACGTGACCCAGTTAGATGTACGAGACAATAAACTCTGTGAACTTGATGCAACAGTTTTCAACAACATTGAAGTGTTGCACTGTGAACGAAATCAGCTGGTGACCCTCAAGATCAGTGGATATTGTCTCAAAGGTCTTTATGCCTCTTCAAATGGTAAGGCTAATTTCAAGGCACTTGTGTCTTATTTTGTTTTGGTTTTTTTTAACCTGCTTTTTCTAAGAGCATTTTGAATGCTTATTAAGTAGAATGCACATAATTTAGTTTAATAAGGGGGTTTGGTGACATAACCTTTGGTTCAAAAGAAGCCTTATGTCCTATATCATGCCAATGATAACGTTAAGCTCCAGAATTTACATTCAGATAACACTAAACTGCTGACTTGAAGGTCACTAAAACATAGACATTTAGAATTTAAACTTAAAATTCCTTTTTCTCAGACTACCGTGTTGTAGGGAAGGTAAAAGTATCAATACAATACAAAAAGCACATAAAGCAGCCTATTTCTTCACATACTGTAGGCACCTTCTTCCCAGAAGAACCCAGCCCTATGAAATATGGATGCTCTGAAGCAGATAGCCTGTGCTGGGGTGGAGAAACGGAAGCATGGGTAGCAGCTGTAGTGGCTGCTGTGCTTCTCCCCCGGTTGGACCCAGGGAGGGGCTGGTAGAGATCACTATTCAGGGTCAGAGCTACAGTGTTAACCCTTCCATAGCTGCTGTCTAACTGGGAGTAGCTTTTGGCTGAGCAGCACTGGTATTGGTTAATTGTCCCCACCTATAGAAGGCAACCTTTCTGTGTTACTCATAACTTCTTCATTAAGACTTCAGGGGCCAGGTGATGGGTCTTCATGACTACAAGTCCTTCACAAGGACTAAAAAAAACTTTTTCCAGGCATGTCTTGTGCGAAGTGTTGAGAGCTCTAGTGATCCAGTATGAGATTTAACTGGTGGTTTCAGTTAGTGATAGAAGGGGCCTATGCCAAAATAACAGATGGGCTTAGAGAGCCCTTCCTTCCTTTTCAAATGACTCTTGGTGCACTGCCAAAACTTCCATGTTCAGGCTGCCAGTTTTCTACCATTACCTTCAGACACTGTCAGAATGTGCGCTTACATCATTACTTCAGCAGATGTTTTATCGGTGTAAATGTAATATGTGCATTGAGAAACAGTCTTAACTCTTTGAGAAAAACCTAGCACCTTACATTGCAATATGTCTTTTAGTCTTACAAATACATACATATTGACAAGTTTTTGTTCAGTATTTCTATTGCATAATTATATAAGGCCTGGTGTGTATGTGTGCATTTAAAAAAAACAACAGAGTGGTACGATTAAGATGTTGCTGTCAAATAACTGTTGAAGAATGACCTTCATATCTTTAGTGTGACATGAGGAAGCGTGACCTGGAGGTGTTCCCAGGTACACAATAAAAATGACAAGTGAAAAATAAAGAAAAAAGCTTTATGTGGCCCAAAGTAAAGAGAGAATAAGCAAAAAAGGAGTCCAAATGGGAGCTCTGAATGGGAGGATGCAGGGAAAATGAAAAATTGGAGTTTCTTGAAGTAATTATTATTTTAAAAACCATAAAATATTCTCTGAAGCCACTTACTCATTTTAATTATAGCATAATGTCATATCTATACTAAATCCAACTTAAGTAGCCTCAGACATAGTGTATTAATCATTGAATTGCTCCAATGGGCTGGGCCGGGCCTGGAGCAAGCATGTGTTTTGTGCCCCAGGCTGGAGCATGTTGGAGCCAAAGGGTAAGCAGTAGAGAGAAGGTATAGGGAACAGGCAGCACGAGGAAGGCATTGAGGAGGGCAGGTGCCAGGGGGCACAGGCATTTTGGGGGGGGCACCAAAGGACAGGCCTCAGGCTGCTTGATCCTCCCCCACTGCTTCCCCTATCCCCCCCCATCACGTTCCCTGCTGAGGGGTAAATTTAAGACCCCCTCCAATAATTAAAGTCTATACAAAGAAAATTATAACAAACACGTATATTTTCCATGTATAGAATTTCATTGTTGTTGCGGGGGGTGGTGGAATCCTCATAAATTCAAATTGTCTTGGATTCAGATAAATATGGTATTTAGGTAACTTGAAATCAGTTGGGGAAAAGAGCTTGGCTATCTTTTAAGGCTTTGTCCCTAAATGACTCATTTGCATTTTTCAGAAATCTGTAATTTTAACTTGGGTTTTTCCCCCTTCCTTTTAGAACTTGTTCATCTTGATGTGTATCCAGTTCCAAATCACCTGACTTGCATGGATATTTCTAGGTAAGAAAAATATGCTTTCTCTTGCCTTCTATAGCACCTACATCAATCAAGATAATGCAAAGGAGAAAAATCATTCTTGTTTTACTGGCATAGAAAACTGATTTATGGAAAGGCTGTGATTTTTGTCAAAAGTGTATTGAGAGCTGAGTTGTTTCATTGCTCCCCAACTCTTGTTCTTCATATTGACCAACATTCACCACCCTGGTTTTCATGCATTTTATTGGAATAAATATATCTGCAGTTAATTTCAATAAACATCACTGATTAGAGATTCTCTGAACAGTGTAGATGGGAATGATTTATTGCTTGGGCTTCTATAAGTGTGTAAAATATAATAATGTTTACCATATCTATAGGTATGTCTGTGGTATAATGTAGACATACATACCTTTTATGAAGCTTGACCTAATGACCTCCCATTTTAAAATTTTGGGGCAGAATCACGAAAGAACTCCAGTATAGGCTTAAATCATCCACATGTCCAGGAACCCCCACGTTTGTCTCTCTAGCTTCATAAAAATCTCTTAAAACATCCCTAAATACTGCAATAAATGGGCTGGGTTCTGACCGCTGATATATTCTTGCTCACCTAATTGAAGGTAGCTGCATACTAGACTTAGTGAGCATTATACGATTTGAAAAATGCTATTTCTAACCTACTATTTTCCATTTACTTCATATCCATGTTATTGAGGAACATTTAGTTTTGGTTGAAGCTTGTTCTGACTTCCTTCTGGCATTATTTTATAATAGTTTGCTGAAAGAGTTTGAATGTGCACCTTCTTTTGAGAGGGCTGTTTTTAACTACTTCAGAAATACTGAATAATATGTATTTTGATGTAACACATTTTGATTAGTATGAAGTATAAATATAGATTGACTTACAGTCTTCAACCAAAAAAGCTAAAAGTATGAATTATATGGACTATATGAATAAATCAAAAGGGAGAACTATACGACTGAAAAAAGGGTATTGAGCTCTACACAGTTATAAGAACTGCTTCTTGATTTTTAAAATCTGTATGTTCCCACTTTGGTAGGATTAAACTGGGGCTATAGACAAAAGCAGCTATCTTTTAACTGCTTTTAAAATGGAAGGCTGAACTACTGCTTAGAAGGACACGTCAACTGTTCTAATCTGCCTGCTCTTGTCTTGGTACAAGTTACAGCAATTTAGCTGAATTTTAACTGTGAATGAAACAGGATTAAAGTCACAGTGGTTTTGCTACACTTGTATCACTACAGGAGTTTGAAGACATAGTTTATATCCTAACCGTTTATCTTGGTATCATTTGAAATTGATACCACTATGTCTGTCTATCTGGAATGCTCAGGTCACTCCCTAGCTATTTGTACACCATCTTCGGGAGCTTTATTTTGCATCAGGCTTTCAAGGTAGCATTTGGAAACTTTAACCTTAAAAGTTTTGTTTGTAAAATTTACTGTGGAAACAAGGGAAAGAAGAGCAAAGCCCTTGACCTTGGAAGTGCCTAAATTAAAAAAAAAAAAAAAAAATCAGCCTGTTGTTTTCCTTTGTCCTGCCCCTGCGAGCAGCATCCAAGGAGGCGTAGATTGGGTTCTGTCTCTGGGGTCTCCAGGAGCAGGCGAGCCTTGGTCAGGCAAGCTGTTGGTGATTTCCATTCTGTGATGAGTTATTTTCATGAATGGGTGCTGAAATTAAATGTCCTTATTTGCAGCAAGACTTTCCCCTCCTCCTCTTCCTAAGTGTTTTGGCTTCACTTTATCTTTTCTCTCTTTCTAATGCAATTATGATTTCTTAGCTAACTTTATAGCTATAAAGTCCAGGAAGAGAATGCAGATTGCAGATTCAGTTCTCTTTATTTAAAGGATAGGCACCTGGCTGGGGGCATCTGGCCCCTGCACTCTTTCCTGCCTAGGCAGGGAGTTGGACTCGATGATTTGTTGAGGTGCCTTCTGACCCTAGCATCTATGAATCTATGACCTTATTGCTTTCTCACCCCTTCAACCAAACTCTTGTTTTGTTCATTGCAGTGATAAGATATATTGTTCCCATTGGGTCCCTGTGTATGCCGTATGTTTGTGTTTGTAATATTAATATGTTGTTCTTACAGTTAATAGTCCTCAAATCTGAAACAGCTAAGTTTTCATCCTGTTCTTGCCTGTAGAAACCACTTGGAAAACCTGCCCGAATGGGTTTGTGACAGCAGAAAACTAGAAGTGTTGGATGCTGGCCACAATCAAATTTGTGAGCTGCCTGCCCGGTGAGTCCCACAAACCAAGTTATACAATGTGGAACAGTATAAGTAGTTTGAAAGTAACTGCTGATTCAGTGTTTAGTTTGTTCTGATGACAGACAAGCTTGTTTCATCTTGGTTTTTTATTTTTTTTACCTCATGGGGTGTCATCATGCCACAAGCTTCCACACAGCCTTTCTTCTTTGCTTTCACGCAGAGACAAGCAGTCTCTTTGAATTCCAGACAGAAATTCTAATGCTGTCCTTGCCGCTGCTCAGTGTGGAAAGCTTCATTTTAATATTAAGTATTAAATATTAACAGCCATAACTTTGCATGACTTTTTGGAAGTTCTGTCTTGGGGTCTGTTCCAGTGGTGCCTAGAAGCCTCAGGTCAAGACTGAGTGGTGCACGATGCTGTACAAACATTAAAGGATAGTTCCTGTCACAAATAGCTGACTGTCTGAAATTTATGCCAGGACTTGAAAAATGTGGGGGGGGGGGCGGGGCTGGGAGAAGAAGAGAAGGTGGCAGTAAAGTGACTTTTTATAAAGTGAGCCCAGGCTTAAAAGATAGTCTGTTTCCTTCCCCTCTTCACTCCCACCCCCAAGAGTTACATGTACAACGAACCAATTTAAAAAAAAGATAAGAGGAGTGATGAGGGAGGTATGGAGAAGAGAGTGAGTCTTGGAAATCAAAGACTAAAAATGTCCCATTTCCTCCTCCTTCCCAATCCCCATTTTTTGAGGAAAATTGAGAATATATAGCTTCCAGAAGGAATGCTGACATTCCCAATTGCTCCCTTCATGTGGGAAAGGACATGGAGATGAAAGTGGGTGAAGATACCCCAACAAGAGCCACTTGATGTAAAGGGCAAGTCAAGTGAGGTCGGGGAGATGTAGAACCATAATAGTCAAGGGAACTCGAAACTGTAAGACGAGCCAGTATAGCAACTCAAGGTTGAGGGATATGGTGACGCACAAGGAAAGGAAGGCTTCTAGCTGCTGAATGTTGACTACATGGCAGAGAAAAATGACAGAAAAATAAGTGAGTTCTAGTTTTCTCTGGGAAAGAAGTCTGTGGGCTATTTTCCTGAAATTAGGCAGGGAAGTAAGAGCAGGCTTCAGAAATGTGGACTCTCTGTCCCCAGAAGTTTTCAAGACCAGATTAGAGGGATGGTTGGCTGTGTGGTTTAGTCAGGGAGGAACCTGCCTTGAGCAGGGAGCTGAACTAGGTGACCTCATGAGGTCCCTTCCATCCCTATTTCCATGTGATCCTACGAATGAAGAGATGGCTTCAGCAACTAGGCATGTTAATGATTGTGCCACTATTTGTTTTGTGTTATACAATTTGAAACTGCATCACACATAAGGCAAGAAGAAAAAAATCCAGTTGTTTTCACTTATACCTCAGAACACAAAAGCAGTCATACTAGGTATACCAGGTTAGCCTTGAATGCTGTAATCTTTAGTGAACTTGGGGTCAGATTTTTGTTGCTTGGGCACAGATATAGGCTGAAAATATCAACCTATTTGCATTCAAAGGCTAAGTACAGACAGTCAAAAAGCCTGAAGCTGAATCTATTAATTCTTCACAGGTTAGTCTAAGCTGTGTAGATTGATCTAATAAGCAAGATTCAACTTTTGATTCTAGAAATGCAGCCATGTGCCTGCAGTGGTCCAGGCTAGAAGCTGGACAGGGTGCTAGAGCACACCGCCCTGCTTAGTTGGAGTGAACAGCTTAAACTAAGGCTAGCCCATCCACCCTGTAGTGTGGCGGGGAGGGCGTTTATGGGAGAGGTTTAAAGCATCCTGGGATGCTGGGTGACTGTGAGGCAACTTGAATCTGGAGGGCATCTGGGACAGAAGTTCCAGAAACTGATTTAACTTAAATCGGTTACATCTGAGATTACTTCCATCCAGGTTTATCTTAAACCAGTTTTGGCCATTTTGAAAGCAGTTTGTGCCCTGAATTTCTGTTGTGTTACAGATTTGAATCGGTTTCCAATCGCTTATACCAGTTTATATGCAATTCTGTCTGTAGCCAAAAGCAGTGCATGGAATGTCTTTTCTCTAAGGAAACTTGGTTGCTTTATTTCTATTTCATTGTTTGGTGGAAGTTTAACTCCCTAGGGTTAAATACCCAAGCATTGACCTCTAAAAAGCTGGGCCAGTGAGTTCCTGGGAGTCCAAGGCTTGTATTTAATTTAAAGAAATTGCTTTAGATTATATTTGCCTCCTGCCAAGCTAAGGTAGAGTCCTTGAAGATGTAGAGAAGGTATACTCTATACTAATATCCGTCTCAGTGGTATACCTTGCCCAATAAAAGATGATGTGCTAAAAGCTGTTCTGATAAAGGTGTGCAAAGCTGGCACCAACTTTACCACAAAAGCAACAAAAGGTTGCCAAGTTTCAAATTGGTAGGCCAAATTTCTTATTGTAAAACCAGAATCTAGATGTTCCCTAAGAGAATACTTGTATGTTTCTTCAGTAAATTTTGGTGCATCTTCTACCTTCTGTGGCTGAGGACCTGCTTTGTTTGTGCTTTTATGAAGAAAGTGGCCTGTTGGGCAGCTGCTTGGTAGCAGAACTAGTTGAAAATTCTCCAGTGGAATGGTGTAAGATAAGAAAACATCAGTTTGACTGAACCATGTCCAGTGGGGATATTCATTCAGTCAATTTTCACAAGTAATCGGGTCATTTGCTGGGCCAGAGACTTGGCTACCTGCCTTGTCTTTATATCCCAGTGGGGCCCTGGATTATTAGGGAGTAGGGGGCTCTCTACTGTTCAGCTGGGTGGTTTCCTTCTGTGCCATGCTGCCCGATGCCTTGAGTAATTGGGTGGCTTAAGAACATTTTCATTCTCATCACAACGGCTTTTTTTTTTTTTTAACAAATCCAAATATTGTTGGAGGATTTGGAAGACTTTTGATAAGCGCTGCTTGTAAGCTGAAGTGGTGAAGGCCAATCTTTTTGGCAGGTGTGCCACAAATTAAGCACTGCATTCTCCCTGAGTGCCACATTGCCACATTATCTGTAATCAAAGGCCTTTTTAAACAAAATGGGGAAAGAAAGTAAAACAAAATTGCCTAAGATTTTTTTTTTTTTAAAAGAAGGCTTATCTTTTGTATATTAAAGCTTATTCAACTCTGCTTTTGAGTCTTCTGGAATAGTAAAACTGCCTGTTGAATTGTAACCCTAATAATCATATAACACAGGCAACTCTCTACTAAGAATTGTTAAGGCTGGTACACTTACAGTATGACTGCATCTGTCAAGTGACAAGTCAGTGTATTTCATTGATTACTTTGGCACACTAGCCCAATGACGCATTAGTGTACCGTGGGTGATGCCTTAGAGAGAAGGGTAGGATTCTTTGCATGCATCTGGGCCTTCAGTGTAAAGGAGTGAGAGAGGCTTCTGCTGTGATGCTGAGTAATTTGGAGATTCCTTGATTGAAACAGATCAGCATGTGGGGCAAACATCTGATTAAACAGTCATGGTACAGTCACAGGGGCTTAAGAAAGGTGACAGATGAAGAATAATCTTTGGTTTTTAAACTTTTTAATAAAAAAAAATTATAGTAGTTTTCTATTCAAAACTTCAGCTTGATCATTCTGGGTGATGATTTCTTTCAGTCCAAGATCTGAATTCTTTTGCCAGCACCAACTGTTCATGTGGCAAATATTAACCATTAGATTTTATCAAAGCAGTTCTTTTTTATTTTTCTCTCTACCCTCAGCCCAAACAAGTAAATAAATGGGGCAAAGGGGTGATGTTGAGCTTGTAAAAGCTCAAGATAGAAAAGCGGATTAGATAAATTTCATTCCCTGTAGAACTGGAAAGGAGGCTTTGTTAGTCTGGTATTAACCAAAAGGGAAAAATGGGGGAGGAGGGAAATTGCAGTGGATTATGAGTCAGCACATGATGAGTAAAGTACTGCTAAGTTTCTGGGATGGATGGCTTTCTTGCATACTTTTTCTTTCCTTTTTAAAAAAATCTTCCCTGTAGCTGAAGATATCCCACAAGTGAAGTTCTCAGTGGGCATTCATAATTACCCACTTCATCAGTACCACATTTATGCGCATTTCAGAGAGTGCATTCAGATAACATTTCCCTATTCCATTCCATAGTCATTCTGATATTCCACTCCCCACCCTAACCCTTCCTGTCTTTGAACATTTGCACCTTATTTAAGGGGTGTGGGAAGATGTTCTGAGAGCTTATAGGAAATTAAAGCCTTTGCTGATGATCAGTTGGCTGAATCTCCTTTTGTGGCAAACTCCACTTCTGTAGAAGAGTAGGTCTCGTTGCATTTCTTTTTCATGTCTTGTTTCCATTTACTGTATTCTTGATGTTTTGTTCTTTAAGGCTGTTCTGCAATAGTAGCTTGCGGAAGCTGTTGGTGGGACATAACCAGCTGGGGAGACTGCCCGACAGGCTTGAACACACACAGGTGGAGGTCCTGGATATACAACACAACCAGCTGCTTGAGTTGCCATCTAACCTTCTCCTGAAAGCTGACAGGTAGGGAGAACATGGCTCTTGATTTCATTTGTACATGAAGGACCATTGCATTTTAGTTCTTAGTTGAGGGCGCTATCTGAAGTTCACCCAAACTGAAAGCTATATGAGCTTTTTGCAGTGAAAGCAAATGGTCCTGCCTAACCTAGTGAAACAAAAATTAGTTTTTATTGTGGTGTAACCCACTTATACTTGCTCTTTCCCTAGGTACCCATTGTACCCCCTACTTTTTTGAAGTCTAGTTGCAAAATGATATACACTATTTTTTGTGTGACATGCTTGCCTGTGTGTGCATTTAAAGAAACTACTGCTAAGTTTTGTAATTTGATCAAATACGAAAGCTTTTTCCTCAGTCAAAGGCTTAACTTTATTTATGCCCATCACACAAAGTAAACTTGTCACAACTGTCAAAGTAATTTAATTACACTAATTCCTTCTATTTTTGGTCTGCAACATTTTCCTGCCTGCAAGTGTTGGTAACACAAGGTAACTTAGTGACAACTGGATTTGATTTTCCCCTTTTTATTTTTCTACTGCTTCTCTACTCTTGGGATCTTTGCAATGTTATTTATGGCTGTAAAAACCTACTGTCACTTGCTTATAGTCAGGAGGTGGGTGATTTAAACTGATTTGTTAACAGTTTTATCGTTCTAGCCTTGGACAGAAGAAGGTGAGAGGTCTTTGGTAGACTACCTTGCTCAGTTTTGTATATTTCTTACACTTCTATGCATCAGGAAACAGACATAGACTTACTAGTTAGTTCATCAGCACTGCATAAAACTTGATATACACCGAGTGCATGGAATTCCTTCTCTTGCAGTAAAAACAATGCAAAGCTATTTTTTCTCCCTGGGAGCGAGAGAGGGCTGTTGATATTGTTGATGCTTATTGCCAGAATGCTGATGGGTGCCAATACAGTCAGATAAAACCCCTTATTTTATGTTTTGATTCCATTATGAAGCTGTGTTGGGATTTTCCCATTTTTCTACTCTTCCTTGCACAGGTGATTAAAATGGTTATGGATTTTGTAGAGTAGAACACTTTCATATGGCAACTACTAAATTCAATAGTTTTCTGTGGAAAAACTGTCCTTTAGGTTAAAACATGCTAAATATACTGACAAAAGCTTCTTCTATTCCCATATCTCGGCATAGAACTTTCCTCCTTCAACATTGGAGGAATTTTTCACAGTGCTGCAGCACCCCCCTCCCCCCATCACTTATTGACTGCGAGGGTTGTCCATCATGCAGACCTGCCACTTGCTGCAAAAATGGCTGCTCACCCCATGGTCTGCCCGCAAAATCGTCCAGCAGCCACCTCGAGTTCGGTGGACCCCTGCTTATAGGCTGAGTTTGGAACAAATTGGTTGAGGGGGAAAATGTTCACATATTAATATAATGCTGATGTTGAGACTCTATATCTAAATGCACGAATCAAAAAAGGTCAGGAAGTGTAACAATTCCTATCACAGCAACTGTGATTTTTGCAGTGAAGTTAAGTCTGTTAAAAAGTCATAAGAAAAGGAGCAATAACTGCTGTTGAAGTGGGGACTGTATTTTTGAACTTTCTGACATTTGGGTATGTAAGATCTTAGTCATGCCATGCTGTAAATGCTCACAGTTGTTTTTTTTGTTGTTGTTCTTTTTAACAACAGGTTTAAAAAAAATTACCTACATCGCTTTAAATACAAATAATTCATAAATAATTCATAAATATGAATTAATTCAAGAATTGTTATATTAAATTGGAGAGAAAAAATACTTAATGCAACACTAGAGAGCAAAAAATCAAGAAACAGTAGTTTCTGAAAACTGCTTACAGCTATGAAAGAGAGAAAAAATAATCCCTGTGTGAGTTAGCTTTATGGGCTTTTAGCCTAGTGGGTAGATTAGTGCCATTGTGCAACAAGAGAAAAGATGCATAAGAAGTTTGTACCATTTCTCTCTCAAACTCACAGGTTAAACTATACTGTGAAAATGCTGATAATTTATAAAAAAGATCTGGCTGAAATAAATTCTACACCAGATTCTGAGCAGATGCTCAGACTGTATCTGAAAAACAAACTGTTGTCAAATTCACTCTTCCATTGTTTAGTGGAATCAGACTTCAGATCTTCAAGGTTCTGTGTTTTTCCTCTGGTCCTATGAAATCCCTTGCAAAGAATACATTTCTCAGGCTTTGCTTTAGGTATTAGTGATATGTTTTGGTGCAGATGATGTGCAAGCCTGTCCTGCTCTGATTTTCTTCAACTCCACTTTTCATACTATCTTTCATCACTGCAGCCATACTGATAGTGAAAAAGTATGAGTACTTATGTAGACCTGTCCCGACTGTCTTTTTTTACTACTGTCACATGTAACGGTATTCAGAATAGATCATGATGACAGAGATGTATGTCACCCTATGCTGATTATGGGTCATAGTGAAAGCATCACTGCTTTCCTGTCTCTTACATTATTTTTTTAATTTTCTAGGGCACATGTTGACCCAGAATCTCTTCTCTTTTTCCCTATAGTTTTGTGCATGCAAGTGCTTTGCAGCAGTATCTCCTCTGAGCAGGCAGTACTTGTAAGCTAAACATGGCAGGTTTAAGTGTCCGCAGTTGTTTTATAGCATGGGTGCTCAACACCCAGCCTGCTGGCCACATCTGCGCACCTCCCCCCCCCCCCGGCATTTTGTCATCCGGTTTATAGGTCTTCCCAAGTGTCTGTGGCCCTCTACGATATATTAGGCATGCAGGGTGCTGTGGGACCCCAGTCCTGATGTGTGGGCCCCTGATCCTGTGCACTGTCTCTGTTTCCAGGAGGGGCACATAGGGCCACATAGGGAAACAGCTGCAGAAGGAGGAGCAGATGCTCCTGACTGTATTGTTTTGCTTCCCTACCTTCCCAGCTCTGCCTCCCCTCCTCTATTGGCTGACAGTTTGTAAATCAGAAATGCTGGCAGTAGCCCTCAGGTAGACTCTCTTGAGTGTAGAACACAGCCATATTTAGATTTTCTAAACCTCCATTTCATATTTACAAACGACCAGGCAATAGGGGGCAGGAGGAGAACAAAATCAAATGCAGGTGGGGCACCTGCTGTTTCTGCTGCAGCTTCTTCCACATCTGGCCATACAAACCCCTCCAGGAAATAGGTGTATGGGGCAGCTCTGCCTGGTGTCATCGGCAGCTTGGAGAACAAGTAAATTGAGATCTTTACAGTTGTCCTCAATCAGGGTGATGCCAAAATGTGGGAGTTGTAGAGGGAGGCTTTGAGTTTAAAAGGTTAAGAACCACTGGCATAGGTAGTAGGCAGAGTTTTGTGGAGTGCTTCCAAAACCTGTCCTTAGAAGTGAAGGAAGGGTGAAGGGGGAGTCAGGGAAAGATTTTTGTAATTATTTAGATGTTTCAATTGGATACAATACTCACAGGTACCAGTGGAAAACATTTTGGAACCTTTTTTTTTTTTTTTTTTTTAATTTTTCCTGAACTGAAAATTGGTGCCTCCCCTTTGTCAGAAACAGCTTATTAATATAGGATATTTTATGGTTTATACTTTAAATAACACTTGTGAATCCCTATGCATGTTCAGGGATTTCATAGAATCATAGAAACATAGGGCTGGAAGGGACCTCTAGAGGTCATCTAATCCAAGGCAGGATCATTCCTGTCCAAAGCATCCTATACAGATCATTGTCTAACCTATTAATAAAATGACAGAGTCAACCCTGTCACACAACTACAAAGCATAACACCCTAACATGTCACAGGAAAAACAGAGGGACAATGGCAGCCAGCATCCTGCCACTGTGATTGTTGTTAAAATACCCTTGAGACATCCAAGGAAAATGGCCCCCCCTCCTGTTGCAGAGGAAGGCAAAAACCTCCAGTCTGCCCTGCCTTGATTCTAGTTGGTAGTTTTCCCCCTTAAAAGAAACCCTAAATGTATCAAAGGATTGTGCTTTAATATCCCATAAAACTGAAGGTGATTTGTTCCAACCACAGTTCAGTGTTTATATTATTATCCCAAAGGAGATTTTGCACTTTGTCAAAGCTGAAGAATTCCAGCACCTCTGCCAGTGACTTGGTTTTCTTTCCTAATCTCTATAACACTGTTTTTAGTAGTTGCTAATTCATGTTCCTCTCACTATATTTTACTCTGTGTGTGAGGTATGCTGTATTCAGTTTCTTATATTGATGCTGTACTTTTTCATATGCTCATAGTAGTGTGCGTGGGTGGAACTTGAAAGGAAAACAATTAATTTTGGACTAGGCTTTAATGCTTGACATTCTGTTTCCATCTGATAAGCGATCTGAGTGGGATATCTGCAGGAACATGAATCAGATTTTGAGTACAGACACTGGAGAGATGGGAATAGTGGTGCCCAAGTAAATTTCCACTCCTGTGAAGAGCAGCCTTTTGTCATGCCCTCAGTGGCAGCTGGTGAACAGGGATAAATCTAAGTTCTGGAGAAGTCCTGACCAGGCCCTGTTAAAGTCAGCATGAAGGAAACTCTGTGTTTTTAAGCATTTGTGAGGTTTCTAATTTAGAAGTAGTATTATTTTTTACCTTCCATCCAGTTTCCAGTTCTTTAAATTTTCTGTCTTCAGAATACAGTATTATCCTTTTTATATCTGGGCAGTATTTTTTAAGAATTATTGAAGGAGAACTCACTTCTATGTATACTGGACTCTCTAATGTCCTTGCATTCCTTAGTTTGGAACGGCAGCTATTAAAAAGGAAAGTAAACAAGCGGGGACCTTTTTCAGGCATGCTTTCCAGTTTTATTTGAAGCTTTCCACAATTTTGCCCCCAAGTATATTTTCTGTTTAGCATTTGATATTCTCTGCTTTGGGCATGTGTCCTGCTTTGGCATGGCATTAAGACTTGATGATCTAAGTTGCAGCTGGAAAGATAGGGTTTGAGCACATGTACACCCGCAACCTCCTCCCCTCTGCCCCCAGATATTCTGCCCCATTGGGAAAAGGGGTGGAGCAGTAGAATAGACAGGTATAGTCATTTTGAGATTTGGATAGCCGTCTGCTTGGTATAGAGGAGACCAGCATGTGAAAACCCTGAGCCATAGGGCAGTGTTTCTTAACATTTTTAGACTCAAGGCACCCTTTGGAAGATGCTGGCTCTTAGCTTCCACTTGTTTGCGGGGTGGGGGGTGGGGGGCCTGTTTTGTTGAGGGGGTGGTTTTGGCGGGGGGGGGGGCAGTAGTTGAGTATGGAAAAATAATAGAGCAATTCTGCTGCTGTAAAGAGCTTAGGAAAACCACAGCATGTCAGGATGTTTTTGATGCCCTGGACTGCTGTTTGAAAGCTCTTGAGTTTTTTGTGAATTGTGTAGATGTTTGCACACCTAATAGTAGGACTGTGTGAAATTTTGCCTACGATTTCATTTCAACAGTGTTTCGACTCATTTCAAGCTCAAAACAGTGAAATCGAAATGAAGGGCTTTGAAACTTCCTTGAAACGAAACACTGTTCTGTTGAAATGGATGTCAAAGTAGAATACTGCTGTTTCGCACAGCCCTACCTAATAGCAGTCTCGTGGCACCCTAACTGAGAATCACTGGCATAGATGATATCCATCCTGCTCATGGTCAAAGCAGAGGTCATGGAGTCAGAATCACGGATCTTTTATGCCTGGTTTTGCCATAAAATGGTGGCTGACAAATCTGACAGAACAGTTTTCCACCTGGAAATATGGGGATTTTCATACTTGTGTTTTTGTCCATCAGAACTGTTTAGAGGCCTGCATGAGGTTTAACTACAGGCACAGGGGAGGTGGGAATACCTATATCTTAGGTAGAGGAGTGGGGGTTATTTTTATTTTACAGTTTGTTTTATTTCAGTAATATTGAGAAGTTTTGTTTTGACTCCAGTGTTTTCAGTTCAGTTGGCATCTACATTTTAAATGTTTTAATATAAACTATATTTTGCAGCACTATCGAAACAAGGATGGTGTTTTCTTTTTTATTGATTTTTTTTTTTCCAGCTTTTTTTGACTAGCTCTTCTACTGCAGACTCTTGCTGTGTTTAAATAGCTTAATTTGGGGACATTAAGTTGCCTGTATATAGTTAACCCCTATGTTGACTGAAAGTGTGCACAAAAAGGCAGGGGCTTCTGCAGTAGAAAGATGCTAAATCATTTAAGACTCTGTAGGTCAAACCCATTTGGATAATGCTGATTTGCAGGCATGATAAAGGTTAAAGTAAAAAAAATAATAATTATTTGTAGCACCAGCACCTTTAGTCATTGTGTCTACTTTTACAGTGGAAAAAAAAAAATGCTTGTAAGGATGACATTGCCAAAATATTATTGTGTATTGTTGTATTAGCTCTCTGTTCTAGTTCAGCCTTAGGTATGTGTACTTATACCACCCAACATCTGGTATGTATACTTCTAGAATACTAGAAAATTGGTTCAGTGTGCCTTGTGCTTTGTCATCCATTTTTGCATGGGCATATAATGTATTTTTGTTAGCTAAAGTGGAGGTCAACTAAGTGGCTTTTATAAAATAAAATTTGCAGTGGCAGCTTATTTCCATGAAGTCTTCTAGCTCTTGTGACTAATGAAAGAGCTTGATGATTAAGCTGCATTTCTCTGAGTGAATTCCTCTAGAATCTTCCTGGATAAATTAGTGCCATCCTACTTTCAGTTCTTTAGAATTCCTGGAACATTTTCTTTGCATGAAAGAGTATATTTTTTATTTTTAATATCTTCAGCATTTATATATTGCTTGTTTGTAGCATGAAGACCCTTATTTGCAGCAGGCAAGTTTCAACAAGTTGCGTCTGTGAATTGTATTGAAATCTATTTTTTCATTCATTATGACACCTTCAGAGTTTGGCGTAAAATCTCCACATAGTTGGTCAATCAGAGCAAGCTTTATCAGTATTTGCAGTAGGACTCTGTACTGCCTCTGCTGTACCGGTAACCTTCTCCCCACTGCTATTGCTATACGTTACTTCAGTCCTGGGAGAGCGTTCTTGAGGGAAGAATAATAAATCCATTTTTTCTGATTCGGCCCTTCCTGCTGGGGCTATAGAAAATACTATAACAAGGATACATATCCCATAAAGGTACAGTGTTAGAGTCTGTCTGTCATGCGGGGGGGAGAGAGTCAATTCCCTGACATGCATACAACTACAGCCATCGAGCCACCCAACATCTAGACTCAGTTCTGCCTTTGGATTCTGTCTCAGTGGTCTAAAGTCGGGGATGGGGTCTGGGCAGCCTCCACTTCTCCATACTCCTGCATAGGTATAAATGTCAAAGGTCTGGGTGACTCGCGCATACACCATGGTCCAGAAGGATCAACAGTTGCCTACTACGGGGGATGGGCAGAGAAATCAATGAAAAAAATAGACTAAGGTTTTCATCTCATGCACACAGACCATCAGCCAAGTATGAAATAGTAACCACTTTTTCCCTCTGTGAGGGTGTTGGACTTTTCTTAAACTGTGACCTAGAGGTGAAGAACTACCTGCCTCCTAAATCATCCAGTCCTTCCTGCCTGTCTGGTACATCTCTAGTCTTTTATATGCTCACTAACTGCTTTCCCATGCTGTGCAGATAGTTCCTTTAATGCTTTTCAGTACTGTGTATTAAATACAACCTGTGCTCCAGAGTGCTGAGAAATGCTGCTTTACCCATGCTCCTCCTAGTTTCTTGAAAGGCAGCTATGCAGTTTTGTGGCACCTTACTGATAAATTGCCTCAACAAAGAAACAAGTTCTCAATATGGAACTGATGTAATGCTGATCCCTTTTGAAATTCTGTACTTCAATATTATTGCTGTCATCTGCTAGTCCCATGCATAGTAGGATTGAGGATATTAAATTTTCATCTAGCAACTGTCAACTGGAAGGATCGGCTGCTACTTAGTTTAACAAGTTAAGCAAATTTGAAATTTTGCATGCATAAAACTAGACTGAGTTTCTCACTGTTTTCAGCAGCTTACTGCTCCTGATTGGAACACTTTAAGGTTTCAATAAGCAGGTATTTTATTGTAGGTGAAGACAAACGAACAGTATTGTAACTCTTAACATTTACATACAACCTTGTTTTGCAGCCTGAGGTTCCTGAATGCCTCTGCCAACAAGCTGGAAATGCTTCCCCCAGCCACTCTTTCTGAAGAGACCCACAGCATCTTGCAGGAGCTGTATTTGACCAATAACAACCTCACAGATAAATGTGTGCCCTTGTTAACAGGCCATCCACACCTGAAGATTCTGCACATGGCCTACAACCACCTTCAGAGCTTTCCAGCAAGGTAGACTAACTTCTTACTGATTTTTACAGCTTTGTTTTGCTGTTCAGAAATTGGTCAGCATGGATGCTGTGGAATGGTTGCTTTGAAATTGTGGATTCAGTAATTGGCATTTCAGTGTTTGTGTGCAACTTTATGCTCTCCAGTGGTACAAAGGAACAAAGTATTACACATCTTAAATTGCAAATATAGTTGTGTTTCCTGCTTTTCTCAGCCAAGGAGATTCAGTGCAATACTCCAGCTCCATTTATTACAGCACCATTATAGTCTGAGAATTTAAATATAAAAGTCAGAACCCTCACTTCTGCACAGAGACTGTAACATGCCTGCTTTACACTTGCATAAGAAGGGTATATATGTATATAGGGATTGCCCAGAATAGCTCTTTTGGAACAGTCTCCCTATTTGGGCATGCATACTCCAGAATAAGAGTGCCTTTTTCTAACCTGGATTCAGCTAAACTAGGAAAAGGCACTCTTATTCTGGAGTATGAATGGCTTATACAGCGAGTTCTTTCCGGGTAGCTGTTGTGCTTGAAATTAACACCCTAATTTAATCCTGAATTGTTTTGAAATGCAGGCAAGCCTTAAGGCTGATGGAGTGAAACCTCAGGGAAGGGGATATCACTAAATTTATCAGAAGACATCCATCTTTCTCATTCCAACCAGGCATGGGCAACCGGTGCCTCTTGAGTCAGGGGCGGCACGGTGTTTGATCATTCTTATTGGGGGGGGAAGAACCCCCCACGACCGATCTCTCTCACCAAAAAAGCAGCTACACCACCTCTGGAAGTCCCACAGCTGCTTTTGCTGGCAGCCCCGCTCCCCAGCCAGCACTTGCAGGGTGGGCACTGGCACTTCTGCCTGCCCATCGCCTAAACAGGGAGCATGGCCTGATGGGGCCCACATGCACCCCCTACGCATCACCACTGCAACCAGGCTGGGCTTTACTGAGGGAACAAACACTCTAGAGGGAGAAAATAGAAACGAGATGCTAGGAAAAAGTGTGGAGGTGTACCAATGGAGATTTTTTGGGCCAATACCGATGGCCAGTTTTTAAGGAGCCATATTGGCTGATACTGATCTGATTCTGATATGCAGCTGGGCAGCTTGGACACCAGCCTCAGGCTGGTAGGATTGGTGTATGGAAAGAGGTGGGAGGAGGGAAAGGGCATGGCGGAGTGCATATTGAGGACCCCACGGTGAGGGAGGGAGTGGGACTACATCTAGGGCAGGCACTGCTCAGCTGGGGCGGGGCATGGGATGGGGCCGCAAGAGGGTCGTCGGGGGGGGGGGACGGGGGGGACAGGGGATGGCTCGTGCCCTACATGCACCCTGGGAGAGGCATGGGGGGCATGTGCCTGTGCTGCAGGCTGCTGCTATGGGCTGGGGTTGGGGGTTACACCAAGCTCTTCCCAGCAGGGGCTGGCCTGGACTGCGCTCAGGGCAAGCAGCAGCACTGGAAGAGGGGGGAGGGGGGACTGCAGCCACCCCAAAATTCACCATAGCCCCCCTCCCAGTGCTGGTGCTGCCACATGCCCCAAGTGCATCCTGGCCCAGGCCCCCTGCCAGGAAGAGTCCAGTGCAGCCCCAGCCCATAGTAGCAGTCCATCCTCACCCCATGCACAGATCCAGGGCACATGCCCCTCATGCCCTCCCAGAGTAAATGCAGAGCAGGAGCCCCCTTCTCCCCCCCCCCCCCCCCCCACACACACACACACCCACCGCTCATGGCACATCCTGTGCCCTGCCCTGCCCCAACTGAGCAGCATCTGTCCCTATTCAAGCCTCAGCCCTGCTCCCTCCCTTACCATGGGGGGCCTCTATCTACCCCACCCCCCCCATGCCCCTTCCTTCCCCCATAGCAGACTTACCAGCCAATGCTGCTCTCCAAGCCACCAGGGCTGCACTCCTGGCCCCATGCATGCTGCAGCTGTGCACATGCATGTGGCATTTATCGGCAACATTATCTGCCACATCAGGCAAAAAAGCCCATTTCCGATGCTGTCAATTTCCCCTATATCAGTGCCGATCTGATATGGGACCAATGTATCAGTGCACTATTTAAAAAAAAAAAAGAAAGAAGAAAAAAGCGGGAGGGGGGAATACTTGATGTGAGGAAAAGAAACTAGGATTAAAATAATAAAGAGCAAAAGCGTGAGGTAAAAAAGGAAAATAAACATAAGAAAATAAAGACTAACATAGAAGTAAAAAAAAAAAAAAGCCAAGCAAAACTCGCTGAATGAGCCTGACCTTATGCTGTCACCCTTTCAGCATACTGTGCGCGGAGAGATGGCAGGCATTGACCTGCAATAAGGGCATGGAACTAAAATTATAACAAATGAAAACCATTGTGAGACCATTACTGTTTAAAAATAAATAAATTCAGGGCACATTTTAAAATTCCTCCTTCTATTTTATTTCATTAGTAAAATGGCCAAGCTTGAGGAGTTGGAGGAAATAGATATTAGTGGGAACAAACTGAAAGCCATTCCAACAACCATCATGAACTGTCGGCGTATGCATACAGTGACTGCTCACTCCAACTGCATCGAAGTTTTTCCAGAAGTCATGCAGCTTCCTGAAATAAAGGTAAGGAATGGACTTTGTAAATTGCTTTCAAAACTTTTTATTTGGTGGCTAGAAATGGTGTTGTTAGAAAATGGAGGCTATAAGTGGAGAGCAACAGTGGGTGGATCATTCTGAATTTACTCTATGTAATGCTCTTCTCCTTGTTATCCACTCTGCCACAGAGAAAGACAGGATACTGGGTTAGAAGGACCTGTGGTTTGACCTGGTATGGTGCTTAAGAATGAGGCTGTTCATGTAAAACAATGCACTTGCATTTGTATCTGAGTTGAGATGTGTCTGTGTACTCTGCAACATGCGTTTGTGACAACTATGTTTGTGCGTCCAGTTCACCCTGCTATGCAACTCCTACAGGATTATCCAGACTCAGAATGTATAGGTAACTGTTGCCATCTCACTGGCAAAGCAGTGTTAATACAAAACACCCTTAAGATCTGTGAAGCATCACATCTCAACAAACTGCTAATCTGGCTGCACTCTCATTTTTACCAAGTCCCATCTGCTCTGCAGAATGTGGTTTTAATTGTCTTCCTGTACAGTACTGCATGGAAGCCAGGACCTCTGGCAGTGGCTTCATGAGAACAGTTAATTCTTATAACCTTGGTAGTTAACCCTGTGTGGAAAGGACCAATGAGTTGAGCCAACTGTTTACCATTTACTGACTAAAAAATCCTGTTAAATGTTACAGGCTGCACAAGGCCTGAAGATCACTGATGGAATTCCAGAAATAGCAGGATGTGGCTACTTAAGTAGTAGCTGTTTTCTAATTACAGTAGTAATGTGCTGTTTGGGAATGTACAATTTAATTTTGTGTATTTTTCTTAAGAAATGTAAATCTGAGTTTCCTTAGGCAGGTTTTGCTGGGGGGGCAGCTCTTCTATGTCTAAATGTGGTGTCATGCATGAACCAGATTGCTGCATTTTTCCCAGGCTGTAGTACAGAACTAGAGCAGGCTCTGCACCAATTCAGCCAATCAAAAGTAGGGGGTGGAAATTGTACATGGGTTGCCTGGGCACAGAAAAATTAGCTTAATTAATCCTAAAAAATAAATGTTGAGAGCAGATTGCCTTCCTATAGGACCAATAATCTTAAACAGGCTTTTGGTCTGCAGGAGCTATGAAGAATTTTAAGACCTGAAGCCTTCTGTATTTTTCAGTCTATCTGGTCACACTAAGCAGTGTTATTCAAGTTGCTGCTCTTGCTGTTTGAGCACATCTAAGGATGAGCTGCTTGAGCCAGTTTTAGCTAGGAAATCTAAAACAAACTTGTGGATTTTTGTATACTCCTCCCTCTTTGGAACAATGGTCAGAGGAAATTGAAGACCATTAAGATTTTATTAAAGTTAAAAGGCATTTTCTTAAAGGAAGGGTTGGGGTGGAGGAAGGCCAACTCTCTCTCTACATATAAACATCTGACAAAAAGTATACCCTCCTGTACACTTAAAAAAAAAAAAAATGTAAATATGGTTATAGAAAGCGGGGTGTATTTCTTCCCCCTCCTCCCCCATTGTTGGTTTTCACTCTGAGAAGAGAGAAAAGGGTAGAAGCAGATCAGAGTGGCACTTTTTTATAAACTGACTAGTTTAGAGAACCATACATTTTGTAACCAACATCTTACTTCTTCAGATGCTATCTATGAAAACAAGTTAGTAAGAAAAAAGGGACCACTTTCCAGGAGTCGGACAACACTTTCCACTTGTCTACACATACAAAATGGACAAGGAGGTGGTTCTTGCATTGAATCCATCTTTTAGTTTTAGAAACTTAAAATAGGAGGATAGATTGCTCTGAGACTGCAATAAGGGCATGAGACAAAAGACCAAGTGGTAATTTGATCTGCTTGGCTTGCATAAAATGAGTTCACATCTGCCTCAATGACAAGCCTCTCATTTGAGTGCTGTAGACTGGAGGCCCAGAGACAGGATTGCCCATTATAAAAAGAGCCTCCCTCCAGGTCAGGGTTGAGGTGTGCTGGTTTGAAGTTTGCACTACAGTTGACTGCTGTGTCAGTTCTTGGGCTTTATGGGAAGGTTTTGTCTGGAGAATGGTCAGTAAATCTAGAGCTTTTGAAAAGCAGTTGAACAAGTTTTATAATTTTTTTTTCTAAAGATTTAGGTGAAATGAAGCACTCAGTTCCATTGTGTTAAAGTCACAGAAATGCATATACGGGCTAGTATACAATCCTAGAAAAATTCAGGTTGAAAGGGACCTCAGGAGGTCATCTAATTCAACCCCCTGCTCAATGGAGGACCGTTCCCAGTCAAGGCTTTGTCTACCTGGGTCTTAAAAATGTCAGTGGATGGAGATTCCACAACTTCTCTAGGTAGCCAGTTCCAGTGTTTTACTACCCTCCTCATTAGAAAGTTTTTCCTAATATCTACCCTAAACTTCCTGTGCTGCAACTTGAGACCATTGCTGCTTGTTCTGTCATCTGGCCTCACTAACTCTATCCTCTTTAGAACCCCACTTCAGGTAGTTGAAGGCTGCTACTAAATCCCCCCTCAGTCTTCTCTTCTCCAGACTAAATAAGCCCAGCTCCCTCAGGCTTTCCTCACAAGTCATGTCCCCCAGCCCCCTAACCATTTTCGTTGCCCTTTGCTAGATTTTCTCCAATTTGTCCACATCCTTTCTGTAGTGAAGGGGCCCAAAACTGGGCGCTGTACTCCAGATGTGGCCTCACCAGTGTTGAACAAAGGAGAAGAATCCCTTCCCTCGGTCTGCTGCGAACACTCCTACCAACACAGCCCAGTATACCGCTAGCTTTGTTGGGAACAAGGGCACGCTGCTGGCTCATATTCAGCTTATTGTCTGCTGTAACTCCCACTGTATGCATGTGTATCCCACACTGTCAGTGACCCTGTAATCTAGAAGTATGAAATAATGGCAGTGAGGTTAAAAAAACATTTTAAATATATTTCAGGAGTCCCTCTTACATGAGGTAACAGTAAATAGGTTTTTGTTTTTTACTTGGTGTTTAGGTAGCTGGATCTGGTAATTGGAAATGGAATATTTTTTGTTTCTTCTCTAATACCACTTGGTAAGGAAAGATAATATAGGTAATTAAAACAGTTTTCACTTTAATTTTCAGAATTTTAAACAAGTTTAATTTTGTGTGTAGTGTGACTTCATGAAAATAGAATGTCTAGTGTGTACTGTTACAGTACTTGGGGAAAATCAGCTGCTAGGTTCTGGAAATTGGACACTGAAAGTTATTGGAAACTTGACGTTTTCATCTCTTTCTCTTCCCTATTATAAAATGTGCATAATACCACTTCACCTCATAGGAGAGTCATGTAATGTATTAATGAATGCTTAAATTGCACAGACATTTATAAGATCGAGAATGGAGAAGAGCCCGTTTAGAAAGATTCCATCTTTGAAGTAGGGTTTGAAATTACATGCAGTAATTGAGTAGGGGTCACACTAAGGAAAATGGGGGAAACAACAAAATATTGCATAGGTGCTTATTTAGGTAAGGTAGGGGGTCCTGTGGGGAAAAAATAAAACGTGCAATCCTAAGACTTTTGAAATGTATGTGGAAGGGAGCCTTAATTTTAGTATTTTTAAGGTGCAGGACTTTGCAGTGTTAGTGCTCTTAATAGAGTTGGATTTTGTATGTAATTTCTTAGACTTAACCAAAAAAAAAAGACAAATTAAACCCCCCATATTTCATCACATGGTGGGACATTGACACCCACATGGCTCATTGACAGGGTCAGAACCATTAGATCCACTACACAGACCTCTGCCATTTGAGCTAATTGAGTAACTGATAGCAGCAGTCCATTGTCATCCTTTTTTGTGGACCAGCCTTAGAGAGAGATGAGATGTATGCTTTGCCAGTAGGTTTCCTCAATGTCTGCCAACAGCTGACAAATCGTGATACCCAGGAATCTTAGTTCTTTCCATGGTCTGGAGGGGAGTGTGCTATAGTGAACACAGGCTTCTGCTCCATCTTCTCCAATCTGTCCTGTAATATTTTAGTTCCCCTATGTCCTCCCCTTGCCCCCCAGTTTTTTTTGTCCAATATTACTGGATTCCTTCAATACGCTAAAGCAGTTCAAAGAAAGTTGCAGTACATTTAGCATAGGCATAACTTTTGGAGGGTTGAGTTTTTTGTTGGTTTGCCTTCCGAGGACAGGAGACGGTCCCCGTTGAACATCAGCAAGGAGTGCAGTCTGTTCGATAAGCCCACCTCAACAAAACAAGTTTCTTTTTAATTATGGTGGAGAAAAGTGCTGCATGTGGTTTGGAAATGAGTGCCAAGTATTACCTATGTGCCATTTACAGTAATCCCTGCTCCCCCACCCCCACTTCTGGCCTTGTGCTCCCTACATGGATTTTCATGCCCATTTCACACACCAGTGGACTTTCCTTGGCATCTTGTTATCTGACTCCAAATCTGTCAACTTCAAAAATATGTCCCTGTGAAAATAGAACTCTCTCAAGGTATATCCTGCTTCCTGGATCAAACAAAATTGCATGTATTCCCACATACTTGAGCAGAGTTCAGCTATCCTGGCTTGCCCTTTTGGTATGGGGTCTGGTTTTGTTCTCTTGGGCTCTTGGAATGTGTTCTGGGTTCTGTTCTTCAGCTGTAGTTATGGGATATCTCTTGAAATAGCTGGTGTGGTTGACTTGCTTGATTTTTGTGGTTGCCTTTGGAATACCAACAGTTTGTCTTGCTAGTTTGCTACTTGAAAACTGCATGGGAGGCTGCTTGTTACAGCCTCTGAACAGTACTTTGTTTTTATCCACACTTCCTTTAAGTTTAAGATTAAAGATATAAATATTTCTTGAAGAACAGGCTTTTAACTTGACTTGGTTCTCAGAGCTACAGAAGCACAGTAACTTACCCAACTCCAACAGTAATTGGAGATATTGTAGTGAGCCAAAGACAAAACATTACGGTTTTACACCCTGGAACAAATACTTTTAGTATCCAACCCTTTTTCTTTTGGCACTTCCTGATTTAGAATATAAATCTGTGCAGTCAGAATTATAAATGGTGTTGCATGGACTGGGTTGGGATGTCTTGCATTGAAATGATGCATCAGGAAATTCAGATCTGCAGTCTGATCAGTTAGACTAAAATTCCCATTCCTGAAGGGACCATGAGTAAGCTAAAAACTCCTCAGTATCTCTCAGGATAAGGAATATAGAGAACTTTTAAAAAAAAAACAAAAAAACATCCTAACCAAAGCTGATGACACAAATGTTGTTCTCTTTGGTGCGAGGGGATTAGTGTTCCTGTGACAACATACTGTTGCATTATATATGTGCTAGAATGTCAAGGAGCGTTATGACCAGCTGGACCCAGGTTATTATATTGCTTCACTACTCCTTTACTTAAGCATTTTTTTCCTCCTTTCCCCCCTCCTCTCCCTCACCTCATTCACTTACTTGTTGAAGAGGTCTTGAAAAAATTGTAGTCTGTTGGAAAATTGGGAAGGATGATACCCAGAGATCTGTGGTTTCCATTTGGAAAGAAAGCAACAGTGACTTGGGTGAATTCTGAGTACCATAGGCAGAGAAAGCAGAAATTTTAAATATTCATTCTTCAAATGAAGGATCCAAAATCTGGTTTGCTCCCCTAGGGCTTAAATGAGCTCAGCGGGGTGTGAATTTTATTTCTGAGTTTTTTGACTTGGGAGTTAACCTGTCTGTAGGTCAGGGTTTTGGAAATATTAGATGAACCAGAACTTCTGTTTGAGATGTGTAAATTCACATTGGATTCAAGAACTCCTAGAGCTTGCCCTCTCATTCCTCTTCTAATATAGCCTTTACAGTGTATTATCCTTTTTTTTTTTTTCTCATGTGCATCTTTAATTCATTCATGGGTTCTTGCTTCTACTCTTGGAGACTCTTTGACAGACAACTGACGTGCACTCTTTAGGAAGGTTCCCTTTATCCCTCTTCCTCTTTGCTTTTGTTTAATTGAAAATAGAGGTTATAAATTTGCATTTAATCATCTACCTAAAATTGTGCATGCCATCATACCTTCATGTTGCCTTAAAACATCTATCCTTTGTCTGCTAACTCTGTTTATTGTGGTTTGACACATAGCTAAATGGAAGCTTTTAGAACAGATGCTGTGTTTTCTCATAAATGATCGGTCTCTTCCTAGGTCTGCCACCTTGCTTCTCAGCATGCAGCTCAAACTGCATTTTGGGTTTTTGCCATAATATAACATTGCCCTACCTGATTTCCTTTGGGTTTACTATTTACCAAGTAATCCACTCGCGTGTTTTGTCTTATCTCTCCGAAATGCATTGACTTGTATTTTTCCTGAGTATATTTTGAATGACTACTGTCGTGACGCTAGTGCATTATTGGGTGGTTATTGGTTATTTGCATTTTTCCTGTCTTCATTAGTGTCTGATGCTTCATATAGAACAGCCATTATAACTATACTATCGCCCACTCCAAGACTATTAGTAATAATACCAGGTTTAAACTGCTATCTGATGAAAGCTTTCTCCATGCTACCAGTGCAACGTATTTTTTTTCATTTATAGCATGTGATTAGTATGCTTCAAACAGTTTTCATTCTTTGTGAAAGTGCTCACATATCCAAACCAGTTTGAACTAACTTTAAGCTAGATTTCTTATGGCAGAGTTACAGAAGTCCAGATATATTGTATCTGTATTTCTTTCATCCACTAAGTTATTTACACTTGTTTTGAAGTCATCCTTTTGATCATTTTAAATACAGGCTTGGCTTGGAAATAGATGTATCGTTTAATAAAGTGGCATAATATGTTCTCTGTTCAAGAGACTTTGGCAGGGTACTTGCACTGGGATATGGACAGCAGTAAACCCTGGCCTATTTTGCATCAGGCATTGAAGCTACAAATAGTGGGAGCAGATCAAGTCTATTTTCAGCTGTGCTGGGATGTCTCAGAAGACTTTATAAGCATATTTATATTGCATTTAGTGAAGGCTGGTTTTCCTATGAAGGAGTAGTGTTAGGGTGTAGGTTCTCAGCCCTTGTTTTGTGTAAGCACGTGCACTGCTTATGGTTAATAAAAAAGTTACTGAACTTTACAAGAGAGTCGAATGCTTTCAGTGTTCTCTTACTGCCTCTATTTCTTTCTGCAGTGTGTGGACCTAAGCTGCAATGAACTGAGTGAAATTACATTACCTGAAAACCTGCCTCCAAAGCTACAGGAACTTGACTTGACAGGAAACCCCAGACTAGCTCTGGATCACAAAACCCTAGAGATGCTGAAGTAAGTGACTTTTCTGTTTGGTCTCCAGAATGATTCTCAAGGCATGTATGACAAGACCCCTGTACAGAGAGAGACTCGCATGTCTGTAGCGCTTTCTTAGTGTCATGAGTAGGGACCTCCTCAATTCATGATTTTGGAGAAACTGCAGAATTGGGCATTGTTTGAAATTTGCCAGGGTGAAGGAGTTGGGGGAGATGGAGGGGAGGAGCCACCAGTGGGAAGGGCAGCAGCCAAGGTGGTGGCAGCTGTTTATCCCTCCCCTCACTGCTGATTGGCTGTGAGCTGCCTGTTGTGTGGCCCCGCCCCTCCACCAATTGGCGGCAAGGCGTAGGGCCACACAACAGGCAGGCTTCTCTGCCAATCACCAGCAAGGGGTTGGGCTGCATGATGGACAGCTCTCTCAGCCAATCAGTGGTGAGAGGCGGGACCCCCACAACCAGTCAGAAGCGGGGGGGGAGGGTGCTGTTGTAATAAGCCCATGAAAATGGTAGCTGGCCCCATTTTAGGGTTATCATATTTTTAGTTCCAAAAAAAAAAACCACTTTGGGAGGGTAGGGGGACAGTGATATTCTGGCACCCTGCCTCTACCCACTCTGTTGCCCCTCACTCCTAAGCCATAGCCTGCCCCCCACCCCAGCCCTGCCAGTGCCCCTCACTCCCAAAGCACAGTACCCAGCACCCTGGGCCATGCTGATGCCCCTCACTCTTGACCTGCAACCCCCTGCCCTGCCAGCTGCCCCCATCCTGACTGGGCCAGAGCACAGTGACTTATGGCACCCCGCTGCCCTGGCTGGGGCTGCTGTGCTGTGCCAGGAGGCCTGGCCATGGTCCCCCTCTGCCCCCGCCCCAGGCAGCATCTCCTGGTTGCTCTGCCCATGCAAGCAAGGACACTGACCCCTGTGCTGACAGCCTGGCCATGGAGTTCCCTGCTGCCCTCAAAAGGCCACCCCCTTCCCCTGCTGGAGGGGCAGGCAACACCCTCAGGCCCCCATCCCAGACTTACCTGTCTGTAGCTCCTGGGGCACGCACAGACAGACATGGTGCTGCCTGCCTACAATCGTCCCTCCCCCTGCTCCCACCAGTGGAGCAAAGCAAAAACCCAGATATTTGATCAGATTTGAAAAACCTGCCTGGACGGAGTTCAGAGGACTCGAAAAGAGGACATGTCTGGGGAAAACCCAGACATATGGTAATCCTGGCACTATGATCAGCCCACAAAATTGGTCACCTACCTCCTCAATCTCAGTACATCCCTAGTCATGAGCAAAAATTTTACTAATTCACAAGGTTTAATTCTTCTCTTAGTTTTACCCACCTACAATAAATGCAGTTCTTGCCAGGTATCATTGCTGGTCATAGTAATTATGGCTACTGCTAGGCTCATTTGAGTTAACTTTTTACCCGTGACCCAACATCCAACCCAGTGTGCACTGAGTTTTCGTTTTCCAAGATTCAAGTAACTTGAGTCTGTTCGGTTTCCCAATGAACACCGGGTGTCCCCAGTGGCAGCGGGAGCACGGCGGCAGTAAGTGGGGGAGCTCCTGCAGATGCCGCCAGTGTTGTTGGCAGCAGGGAGGGATGGTGGTGAGCACCGTCCAAGAGTTAGCGGCCACCCACAGATGCTGCCGGCAGCATTGGCAGTGGCCGGCAGGGATCACGGACCACCCGCAGATGCTGTTGGCAGAGTAGCAGCAAGCAGTGACTGCCTGCAGGTGCCATCGACAATGTTGATGGTACCTTTTTGTAGGGCGTGCACCACCACACTCAGGGGATGCACATGCACCTGCGTGCACCCCCTATGCATCACCCCTGGGTTTCCCTCCCTTGTCCATAGATTAGAAGGTGTGCATTTTCAAAATAACCAACCAGTCCATATGTAGTTACTTTTTGAAGAGCCACTCTTGCTATACAGCTGGCAGTGAAGCTAGTAACTTCATATAGAAATCCACATATCTGTCCCCCATGTTCTTGTCTCTGTGTTCAGTTATGAGCCTCTTCAGCAGAGGCCATCCGCTAAGTACTGAGAAAGCAGCTGGCTTATTTTAAGTGCTACCTCAAATAGTAATTAGGTCCCTGCATTGATAAAGAATTTATTTTGAGGCTCTAATAGGTTCCTTCTGCAGAGTGTCCTGGGTTTATCCTATCTGGGTTAGGTATTCTGTCTCCAAGATCTTCAGATTTTCAGTAGGTCAGAGTTGCCAGCATCAGCCTTGAGACTCCCTACCAGACTCTTCCTTCGGTACTGTTTTAGCTTGGCATAACTACTTGGCTTTTAAATATTTAACATGATTTTGAGAACAGCTTAGCTTTTTTAAATAGGGTTAAACAATTTGTTTATGTAACTTGCTTAAACAATTGAGACTAGATAGTACATGATTAAATTTCACACATGAGGTGTGCCCACAGTAAATCTGCTTTGGAACTTAAATCTTGCTAGTTTATTGCGTTAAAAAAAGAAAAGACACACAAGATGAGTAACCTAGGTTACATGAAAGCCTAAAAGAGGAACATTTTGACACTGAAAGTAAATGTCAGCATGGTATAACAAGTTAGGCAGTTAGTAGGGAGGTTCACCTTAGACTGGGATGGGCAAAATACAGCCCGTGGGCTGGATCTGGCCTGCCAGGCCATTCTATCTGGTATGCGGGGCCCCTAAAAAATTTAGAAAATTAATATTTATTTGCCCCTGGCTGCATGTCAAAGATGACTTGCACCAGCAGCAGTAGGACCCAGGGGGAGCTGGTGGCAGGACCCAGCAGCTGCAGCAGCAAGGCCTGCCTGGCTCCACCCCAGCCTGGGACCCTGGGGCTGTTCCTACCTCCCTCTGCCCAAGTGGGAAATTCAGATAAGAACATGGGGAGGGGAAGGGAAGCAGGGGACCATGGGTGATTGTCCCAGTCCTCAGGGTTGGGTCAGGCTGGCTCCTGCTGAGTCCTGCAATCTGGTGATGCAGCTGGGAACCACATGGTGCCAGGGCAGGGAAATGGTAGCAGCAAGCAGCAGGAGGGGAGGGGGCAAGTGGCAGTGAGTTTGCATGTGGAAGCACAGTGGGAGTGAGGGGCATGCCCCAGGGCCATGGCTGGCAGGGGCCCAGAGTGGGGCAGGAGCGTGGGGTCCAGGCTGGCAAGGCTGCTATGGGGCTGGGCTGGGCTGGGCTGTGCCAGCAGGGAGAGGGGGAAGCTAGCCTGACTCCATAGAGCCCCTGCCCTCCTGCTGCCCTGCTCTGGGCCCCCACCAGCGCTGGCCTCATGCTCCCACCCAGCTGTCACTGCACTCCCTCATGCTCATTCGCTACTACTTGCCCCCCTGCCTGCTGCTGCCATTTCCCTGCTTTCCTGTCCACCACTCTTGCTTCTCCCCACCCCACTGCTGGCTGCTTCAGCACCACTTGTTTCCTGGCTGCATTGCTGGACTGATTTTCAGCTGGCACCAGCTGCTGCTGTATCCTGCGGTTTTGGCTGTGCAGCTGGGATGTGGTGCTGGGTGGGGGAGGAGGGGAAGCAGCAGGAGAAAGGCAGTGGTGGCAGACATGGGAGAGGAGAGGGGCAGGGAGTGGCAGCAAGTGGGGAGCACAGGGCCTATGGTCAGTGCCCTGGGGCCAGGAGCAGCAGAGGAGAGAGACTGCCATACACACACGCACATGCGCGTGCACTCCAGCCGCCCTCCCCCTCCACACATGCCACAGCCCTCCCCAGCCACAAACCCCATGCCCACCCACCCCCCACATATCCACCCCCCATGTACTCCTCTACCCACCATATATCTATATCTATCTGTATAAAAATACACACACACACACCCCCCTACACCCTCTCTCACATACCCACAGCCCCCCACAAACCTATACCCACCCTTCATGCTCCCTACCCCCTCACAATATATGAGTAAGACTTCATTTTAAGCTATTGTTCAATCACCTCTATGTACACTATGCAAACTCATGTAAATCAGGACAAAATTATTTTTTGAAATCAAATTAATGAATGTTGTAGTAAATGTTTGATTTTTTTAGAATAGAATTTGGTATTTTTCTGGTTCTGAGATGCCAAACCCCCTTGCTGAAAGTAGTACTTCCAGGGGCAAAGGGAGAGACTTTTTCTGGCAATGGTCAGGGGTTAGAGGGCGGGACTTCTGGTCCCAAAATGGTGGCGAGGGGGCGGGGCTGCCATTGCAGCCCTCAATAGGCCAAAACTCGGTAAGCAGCCCTGCAGCTGAAATTATTTCCTACCCCTGCCTTAGACTATTTTCAGAGGCACCAAATTACAGGTAAAGGCGCTTTCAAAAGTCAGCTCTTAGTATTTCTTTGTTCTATAGATAATTTCAGTCAGGAGATTAGTAATTCAATTATGCCTCTCTCTATATAATGGAAAATAGAGATTTACAGTACAGATTTAGCTTTTAAAGTGTATACCTAATGCTGAAAGTCCGCTTGTACCAGATGCTGTACATCATTGGACTGTTGTGAAACCAGGAACAGAACTCAGGTGTCCTGACTCTGTCCTCTACTGCAGTTACTGAGCACGCTGCTCTCCCTTAACCTCCTGGTTCTTCATTTACCAGAGAGAATTTATAGAGGCTTGCTATCCATCTTTTCGTGGGTGAGTTTTATCAGTTCTAAATTTGAAACACAGTGGCCCTCAGTGTTAGAAGTATTTAACTGTAATGTGTTTAGGTTGAGAGGAGAAAATCACCATTGGTGCCTGGAAAGCTTGGCACAGCATTCTCCGCTTGTGAATGGTTTGCACAAATATATGTGACAGCATTTGAGCTGCCTTCAGGTGTTGCCTTGCCTTCCTGGAGCTGTCTGTGTTACAATTACTGCAAAGGTTTTTAGTAGTAAGTCTGCTTGAGGGAAGAACCAACAAATAGTTCCTTCTATGTCTGTCAGTCTCTTCCCATATGCTACTTTGGTAAAGGTGCTGAGAGATCCCTGCTGGCTTTTCTCAGATACCTTACTTTTTGGCCATTTTTGCTATAGAAAATACTGAACTTAAATGCTTTAAGCAGCAGAGGTTCAGTATGCACTCTATATAGCATATGTGGATTTTTTTCATAAAAAATTAAATCACTTAAAAACCATGTCTGTTATTTCTAGTATCTGCTTGGTAGGGATCACTGAATTCCAGTCTGGTCTGGGCAGACTGTGACCTACAAGTACCGCTAAACAGGTATCATCTCTGACTTGTGAGAAAAGGATAGTTAGGAGCCAAAGAAATGTAAGAGCTAAGGTGTGTGGTATGACCACTCTGGGAGAGTGCAGGACCCTGTCCCCTGCCCGGGTCGTCGTGTCCCCAAACCCACGCCCCCCCCCCCCCCCCGACAGAATTTAAAAATAAATTTCAACAAATTTAGATCAGCTGTGGGAGAGGATGGTGAAAGAAAAACTGGGCACTAAGATAACTTCCCCCATCTTAGCTAACCCTCTTGGTTGAGGCTGGTGTATAAGTAAGTTTCTGAATTCAGAACTGGTTGTGACAAAGACCTACTGGGCCTTTATTTTCTGAGTGTCACTTATGAACTAAGAAGTAATGCTAATTGCTCATTAATAGAATTGTTATTCTGAAATGTGGAGATTTCTTTCATAACTTGCAGCAAACATGCAAATAATTCTTAATGAGTGCTCTTCCTTTTGTGCAACTTTTGAGTCTGGGAATTGGAATTTCTCCAGCACTAAGTACTGCAGCTTAAATGCCAGTCAGGTCTTTGGCCTGCTTTTGGCAGAGGGCAAAGAGATGGCCAATTCAGTTCTCAGAAATCATTCAGACTGAAGATCCTGCTTCCTGGAAAACAAGTGCAGAGTTTGAAACACTTTACTATCTGTTGTAAAGACTGTTCTTTGCTAGTCTATGCAGAATTACAATGAGCATTACTCCTGAATGGATCACTTTTAGTTTCTTGATTGGTGGCAGCTAATAGGTGATTAATAGACTTAAGAAGTTTGCCTTCTTTTTGATACTTAGACTGTGAAGTCCACAATCTAATACTTAAGTATCAGGAGTTTTTATATTGTGTGGAGTTTAGTTTTGATATGCTCTAGCAAGTGCATGTCCTGACTTATTTATTAGCCTAGGATGAAACTGTAAACTGGACACAACAGCTCTTATTTATCTGAGGAAGTGTTTTGAGGCCATGTAGATTGTGAAATGCTAATGAGACTTTTGTGTACACAGTCTTCACAGGCTGAAGAAAAATGGATTGTTAAAGTCAACAGTTGAACCTTTCTTGCGTCTGTTTTATATTATATGTTATTATTTAATACATACGTTGTTTCCCTGAAAGGGTCTCAGGCCTTTTGGATTTTTTGGGTTTTATATGATATGGAGAACTTGCTTAACTGCTTTTAGAGTAAAACAGTCGAGAAAAGTGGGGGATGGCATGGTTGTTCTCCCCCTCCCCAACATAGGCATGCAGTATAAAAAGGGATATATGAACAGGTATGGATGCCCCCTGCAAGTCTGTATTAGGCTGTGTACTGGTCCATATGTTTGAAATACAGACAAAAGTTGGTTAGTCTTGTAGTCAGTTGGAAGTCCAGTGACTGAAAGAAAAACTAGTGCTTCACAGCTGTTGGGAGGAGAGTGGCAATTCTTAATTTTTCAAGTGTAGACCTGAAGTTGAATGCAGACTTGTTTTTCGCTTGCAGTGATTTTTTTATAAGAGATTTTAGAACACTGCCCTATTAAACCTTTTAGTTCAGAAAAAAAGCTAAACATAAGAGTGACAGGGCATCTTTTTTTCAACTCGGGAAAAGAGGTTAGTGTGTGTGTGTGTTCTGTAAGAAGAGATTTTTTTTCTGTAAAAAGATTCCAGAGAGTATGTGGCTATAAGAAATGTACAAGTTCAGGAGGGAAGAGGGTTGTCCCATACCTGTAAGCTAGTGACAAATTAAATGTAGGTACTAGTTCAACATATACTTGAATAAAAGAAGCCCAGTTATGCAAAACAAAATGAAACAGAACTTTATTGAACTGCTTTTTTCACCCCTCCCCTTTACCTGTTTGTAGGCAGAGAACAAACTTTGAGTGCTCCATAAGGAATCCCTTCCCTTCCCCCCCCTTCCCCTCCACCCCCCCTCCCCCTTTTGAGGAAATCTCATTTCCTGAAACAGTCGCACACTAGGACTGGGTAAATGAAATGTTGCCTTAATGTTGTTACTCCTTTACAATTGCTGGCTAAATCTCTCTGGCATCTTAAACTATTAATTTTCCTTTCCATTCTTGTTCCAGTAACATCCGCTGTTTTAAGATTGACCAGCCCTCAGCCGGTGATGCTTCAGGAGCCCCAGCGGTATGGAGCCATGGTTACACTGAAGCCTCAGGAGTTAAGAACAAGTAAGCTCTTACTTGGTATTGGCAAAGAGGTACTCTGCTGCCTGGACTCTTGCAAAGAATCCCTCTTCTTTGTGAAAGTGAAAAGTCAGTTGGGTCTCCTGTCTCCCAAAGGCAGAGGCAGTGCCATGGCTTTTTAAATGGATCCTGTCTCTTTGAACAGCCTTTTAACTGGAGTATGTTTATCAAGCAAAGCAAGTATTCTGGATAACATACAATTCGGACTGTGAATCCTATTGACCAGTCCATTTTAAGGACTAAACCAGCCCTCGTAAATTAACATTTCAGGAACCTGGCATGTTAATAACTGTGTGTAGTTCCATAAAGTACCTTTCCTTGGTCTCTTAATTTTTCCCCCTTATAATCTTCCTGTGCTTCCAGTGTGGGTTTTCCCAGATTTTGAGTCAAGCACATGCAAGCTTGTACACATCACCGTGGTGACATGCATGGTCTAATAAACCGATTATCACATTGCATAGCAGTGACTGTTTCTCCAGGGGCGAGAGGAGCAGATATCATTTAAATGATGATGCCCTATTTCCATCTCCTATTCTCAGCACACACAAAAAAAAAAAAATTGAAAAGAATCAATGGGGGGTCTGAAATCTAGTTGAACTAACACACTCAGCGGCACTTATCTGTATTATCACTGCTGTGAGCAGCAGCTGCGCCAGCAATGAATCCCTAGCTGCCTGTGTTCATAATGTTATATCCTTGAGAACCTGGTATGGAAGCAAGCAGTTAAGCAAGACAGGGGTCCTCTTGGGCCAGACCTCTTTGGCTTTAATAGCTTGAACTCTGTCTAGACCATAAATTTACCATACCCAACAGGGGTTCTCTTCAACACTTCATTCATCTCCAAGCAGGCTGCCTCCTGGTTTGAAAGAGTAGCTGCTTTGGCATAGTGCTGTGGGCAAGTGGACTAATTAGTCTTGCTAGCCATTTAACCTGCCGTAGCGCTGCATAAATGCAATTACATTGCTTCAGGCTTGCCGTAAAGGCCTGTACAGAGCAGCAGCATGCCATTGCTGGGCACGGTGGGTTTGCAGTCTAGAAATGGTGTAGTAACTGTGGAGGTGGAGGCCTGCTCTTTCTTGTCAGATGAATAGACTGAATATTGTTGCTGGTAACTGTTCAGTTGAAGTTTGGACCCAGCATTACATGGCACGATCCCTCATCATTGTCGCAGTTAGCTGGTGTTCTGGGTAGCTCAGCAACTGGAAAGCTTAGCAAAGATGCGGCAGTCTTGAACAGGAAGTCTGAGCTACTTCCATATCTAAAGGTACTCCCTCAGTGCATTAAGAGGTAGTATTGGGGTAGTGCTGAACTCCTGACGTGTGTGGGGTTGGGGAGGGGGGTTGGGGGGGGAGAGAGAGTAGGGGAGTTTTTCTCTGTGTTAAACTTCTGCATATCTCCCTTTCTACTTTGGAGTTCAACTGAAATAAATGTCATTGCTACCCCTCCTTGATACAGTGTCCCTTCAAAAGCTATATAAAAAGCTTACAGCAGGAGATTCTAGGAACTTTGGTCAGAACAATGAGAAGAGAATAGGGCAGTATTTATAACAGCCCTACAGTACGAAGCTTTCAACAGTGGCTTGGTAAACAGCACACCATGTTTTGTTTCTTTAGGTTGTGTGTCGCAGCACTGTCAGCCAATAACTTCTGCGACAACAGGGAAGCATTGTATGGTGTCTTCGATGGAGACCGCAATGTGGAAGTGCCCTACCTGCTGCAGTGTACAATGAGTGACATCTTAGCAGAAGAGCTGCAGAAAACAAAGAATGAAGAGGAGTACATGATCAATACTTTCATCGTGATGCAGAGGTTATCCTCAGTTTGCTAATTCTTTTTCTTTCTATAGCCATCTTGTGCATGTTGCTTCTCCCTCCTTTCCTCTTCCCCTTCCCCCCCTTTAAAATTATTTTGCTACCTGGCTGTTGTGTATTTGTCACTCCCTGTTTTGAGAATCTTGACTCCTTAGGTGTAAGAAAGAAACAACATAAGTGTTCATGACCAAGGAATGGGAAGAGATTTAATTTTTCTGAGATGTGATTAATTTAAACCCTTACTGCTTGGAGTGACTAATATTTAAGGCAGTGAAGTGACTTTTGTGTCCTAATTCTTTCAGCATAACTCAGATGCTGGGGAGCTTCATTTCTGGCTCTCCCCACCAATTTGGATGATCT
Organism: Alligator mississippiensis; assembly: GCF_030867095.1. NCBI lineage: Eukaryota > Metazoa > Chordata > Crocodylia > Alligatoridae > Alligator > Alligator mississippiensis. The sequence continues at coordinate 126,294,925 of NC_081826.1, forward strand.
TAGGTCTCAAAATATTGCTTAATAGAAACATCCAAACTCTTGAAGTGCCTACCTGAGCTCATATTTGAGCCTAAAAGGAAACTACTTGAGCATTCACAACGAGGTGTGATGCTAAAGTTAGGTAACTGTAGTAAGTGGTTTTGCTTTTCTTGGAGTCAGTGTAAACTGCTCTTGACAGTCTGAGAGCCAGTGCCTTGAAATAACCTCTAGCAAGGAAAAGGAATCAAGAGGAAGGGACAAACAGGAAGGAAAGGGTGGGGGAGTAGAGGGAGGCAAAAATGAAGACAGCTTACAGGAAATTTAGCACATTAAAAGTAGCATCTTTTGTTGGACACCACTTCCTGATTAAATGAAACTGGTCTTTATCAGGAAATTGGAGCAATACATGGTGACACAGAGCCACCTCTCCACAAGGAAACAAAAAATAACTTCCACCCTTCTCCTTGTTTATTATGACGCTGTCTCGCTTTGACAGAATTTGTCTGAAGCAAAACTTAAAGCTTTGTTAAAATCTTGGAATGTAAGTATTGAAAATACCAGTAAAGTGCCATTGTCCATGTCTCTGATAAAACATCTTCCAGTCTTCCTGCAAGAATCTTTTGTGTCTCAGGAAATAGGTTAATACCCAGAAATAGTATGGTTTATGCTTAAACCTTTGTTAAATATCAGTGCAGTGTTCCTGTATCTCAGACCCTCCTGAGATGAAAAAAGCCAATATGCATTAGAGCTTGTATATTGCCCCTCTACCATCTGAATCAAGAGGCTGATCTAGCTCAACTAGACATGGGCGTGTTCACCTTGTCAAGGGATCCTATGCTTCAGTGTGTGAACTACAGCATACTTGGTACACCTCAGATTGGGCTAGTGATTGGTATGAGACCCAGCACTGCACTTGAGCAGCTCCATTGCCTCTGTCTTGGAGTGTGTGGCATACAGAGCAGACATGCATGCCACTTCTTACAGGTAGGCCCTGTAGTTCAGCTCTTCAGTTACTGCAGAGAAAGCTAAAAACCACAAGCCTGCACAGCAGACACATGGAGGGATAGAAGCAATCTTCAGATAAAGAAAGAAATCAAGTTGTTAAAAGCAAGTTAAGATTTAATAGAAAATAAACTTAGTTTTAATATTAATAGACAGTATTTTGAAAGCTTGGAACAGGTTTTGTCTTTGAATTTTAACCAGAGACTCCGAAAATGACAGGTTGAAATAGCTGTGTGTCTGATCAGGGCTAGTAGATTGCACAAGTAGATCTGTAAACTGCTGACTGAGTTAACAAATGATTTTTTTTTTTCAAATGGGAATAACTGTTCTCAGTTGCTGAATTTAGACACTTTTTGCAATGACATTTTTTTTAATGTTCTGAAAATTACTTAATGTGAGTAGAAATACTGTAACATATTGTCTTCAACTTTAAGTTTGATTTTAGAGACTGATGTTCCACATCAATAAAATTTATTATACTCCCTGTACTCTCAAAATAATAGATTCTAATGCTTTAACTTCCAAATCTCCCTAAAGGCTGCTTGATGAGATGCATGAGGTAAAATACATTTAACTGCATTGGGGCTGAAATGATAGGAAAGTGGCCCTGTGCAGCTAGAGTTGCTCTGCGTCAGTGCATCAGGAGTGAAAGGATTTCTTTATTGGCTGAGGACATGCATCTTTCTCTCTTACTAATAAGGTCTCCCATGAATTATACATAATTTCCCTGCTGTGCTGTGTTAAGTATCAAAATCTATACTGGAGACTTTCTGTGCGTGCCCCAGTGAATCTTGACGATGCGTCCCAACTGATTGGGGTTGCCTAACCATGATCTCAAGTCCTTCTCCTTAGTACTTCTCTAATGTAGCCTTTCCAGTTCACAAACAAGCATAATTTTGTTTTGACATTCCAGAAAACTTGGAACTGCTGGACAAAAACTTGGAGGCTCTGCTGTCCTTTGCCATATAAAACATGATCCCATGGACCCTGGTGGATGCTTCACATTAACCTCAGCAAACGTGGGGAAGTGCCAAACAGTTCTCTGTAGGAATGGAAAACCTCTGCCTTTGTCTAGGTGTTATGTGATGAGTTACGAAGAAGAGCTCAAGAGGATTAAGCAGCATAAGGCCATTATCACAGAGGTAAGACCACTCCAAAGGGAATATTGATGCTGCAGTTTCCTTGGGACTGATTTCTATGGCAACAAACTCTTTAGTAATGTTTCTGTTTTATATAAGGTATAGCTTAACAGTCAAGGTGCTAGAGTTTCATCTTCCCCTTCCTGTACACTTGTCACCATGGTCTAGTTCAGGAGTGACCAACCTGCAGCATGGGTGGCATGGGCAGCCTCTGGGTGTGGCACTTAATAGATTGGAGAGAGGACAGACAGCACGGTGGCAGATTATCAGGGAGAAGAAAGCAGAGCAGTATGTTTTTCAGGGTGCATAAGGCAGGGAGCAGAAAGCAGGGCAGCAGATCAACTAGGGGAAGGGGATTGGAGTGGTACTCAGAAAGGTGCAGGGCCAATTTGTGGTATGCCTGCCAAAAAGGTTGGTCCCCCCCACACTGGGCTAGTTGCTGCTGCTGCCTAGATGTCTGCCTATGCCAGAGGTGGGCAATTATTTTGAGCAGAGGGCCATGTACCCAGTTTTGGCAGGCTGTGGAGGGCTGCATGGGTAGCCCCACCCCTTAGCAGGTGCCCTGCCCCCTGGTCACCATCTTGTGACTGGAAGTCCCGCCCTCTAACCCCTGACCTTTGCCACCACAAGTCCCTCCCCTTGCTGCCAGAAGTACTCCTTTCAGCAAGGGGTGTTGTCATCTCAGAACCAGAAAAATATCAAATTATATTCTAAAAAGCAAAAATATAAAACATTAATTAATTTGATTTTAAAAAATATTTTTGTCCTGATTTACATTTTTGTGTAGTGTACATAGAGGTGATTGTATAATACCTTAAAATGAAGTTTTATTCCTGTATATTGGGGGGTGGGGGGCTGCTGTGGGTGTGTCTGTGGGAGGTGGATAGGTGTGGGAGTGGGATAAGTGAGCATGTGGGAGTGTGTGTGTGTGGATATCTGGGGGTGTGGGTGGGTATGGGGTTTGTGTGGGGGAGGGTGGCTGGGCTGTGAGAGGTGGGGTGTGGGTATGGGGGGCTGTGTATATGGCAGTGCAAGGGGTATGGGGGTGTGGGACACACACACACACACACACACCCACCCACCCACCCCCCAGCATGGGCCATGCTCCAAGGTCTGCCTATGTAGCTGGGAGCTATGTGGGGCAGGAAGGCAAGGAAGTGGCTGGGAGCAGAGCTGGGCTGCTGCGTTCCTGCTGAGGCTCCCCCTAGGTTCTACTGCCCCTGGCTCCTGTCACCTTTGACAGGCAGCCAGGAGCAGATAAATATTTTCTAAACTTTTTAGAGGCCCTGTGGGCCAGATAGAATGACCTGGTGGCCTGGATTGGCCCACGGACCATATTTTGGCCACCCCAGTACTAGGTGTGTTGTTGTTCTTCAGCAGGCACTTTGTGTGGCAGTGTGCAGCTCAATTTGAGCTCATCCATGGTTGAACGAGCTGCTGAAAGGACAGAGAATTATTGTTCCTCCAGTGAGGAACAGCCACAGGGCTGATTTTCAAACAGAGAAGAAGAAAATCCCCTCCTTAAACAAACAACTCCATTTCCCCCCCCCCCCCCCAAAAAAAAAAAAATGGTGCTGGGTGCTGCTACGTCACTGCTGTAAGACTTGAAGCTTAACATTGTCGGCTTAGCTTTGCTTCGTCTTGAACTGTGTGCATATGAATAAATAGTGTTTTTGTAGTTTACCAATGTCAGGAAGGGGACAAAGATGTTCTGTGCACGCACATAAGTCTCTTTAATCCTGCCAAGGAAAGATCACAGTTAGAGTCTAAATCATGACAAGCTTGAAGGAAACCACATCATAATGTGATGCAGATCCCCAGGGAGTTATCACTACTTTTCTGCGAAGGAAGAGGAGATTTTTGCTCTGAATTCTAAAACATCTCTCCAAATTCACACACTTTGGCTTATCACTTTCTCAGGCTGTCATGTAATATAGAAAGCTCAAAACATTTCTCTTTTTCTAGATTTTTAAAAGGAAATCCATTTTTCTTGCTCCGTAATTCACTCTGCTTTGGTTATTCTGTTATGGCCTTTGCTTGCGCTAGCTGGACCGCATTACTATAAATCCTTACCTTTGTGATTCATCTGCCTGAGTCGTTTTTTAGCGAGGTTGCAGATAGTCCCATAAGAAGCTGGCAGATAAGCATGCACCACAGTTTAGGCACTTGCTCTGTTTATGCTGATAGTTCATGATATTAGTATTTGGAATGTGGATGGAATTTATTTTTCAAGTGCACATACTTTTAACGGTGTTTTCCCTTTTGGATATTACTTGATGTTACTTCTCCTCCCCTTGGGAAATGTCATGTGTAAGAGGAGTAACTGGGGCATGTAAAATATTTCACTACAGCTCAGCTGCCTGAGGAACACAGATTTAGGTTCTGTTATTTTTGACTCTCGTGCTTCATTTAAAGATTTTTTTTTTAATCTTTAGGTTTTTTTCAAGGGGCTGGGTTGAGTTGAGTTGTACATTGTACCAGCTATGAGAGAGAAGCTAAAAAAAATTCTTGAGTCTATGGGATGGGTGGTGGGTGTGTGACCCTGTTATATAAAAGATAATATATGCTTGGAGGGACAGATCTCACTGGCTGACAAGAGCATAGGTGCATAAGCCTAGAATCTTAAGGGTTTGGCTAGCGATTGACCCAATTGCATGTTCTGTTGTGATGTCAAATAGGCAATTTATTGCAGTTGTTGGTCCTGTGCCTTGCAGCTGATGTGTTCATGTGGTGTCTTGAAAAGAACTAGTATTAAGTCTTTGATTCCTATATGGGGGTAGGAGAACAGAGCAGGAGACTGACTGACAGCTAGGGTCTACTAAATCTTAACCTCAGTCCCATCACTGTGGCATTCAAGCTATTTCTCACCACCCTGGTTCCTTTATCAAAAGGGGGTGTCTCTAGGTGCTTTGGAAATGGGCACTTTGCCATTGCAGGTGCATGGCATTTCTATGTCTGTATGTGTATAGAGTTTCAACTTCCTGTGTCTCTCTCTCTCACAAATTTCCAGGATGGCAAAGTAAACGGTGTGACAGATTCTACCAGGATCTTGGGCTATACCTTCCTTCACCCCAGCGTTGTGCCCCGTCCGCATGTCCAGTCCATTACTTTGACTCCACAAGATGAGTTCTTCATTCTGGGTAGCAAGGGACTATGGGACAGCCTCTCTATGGATGAGGCTGTGGAAGCAGTCAGAAATGTGCCTGATGCCCTGGCAGCTGCGAAGAAGCTTTGCACTTTGGCCCAGAGTTACGGCTGCAATGACAGCATCAGTGCCGTGGTGGTTCAGCTCAATGTGACGGAGGACAGCTTCTGTTGTTGTGAACTCGGTGGAGTCCCACCTCCCAGTCCAGGCATCTTCCCCCAGTCAGTGAACGTGGTCATTAAGGACAGGCCACCAGATGCTTTGGGAATGCCATCTTCGAGTAGTGGCATGGCCTCTGAGATCAGCAGCGAGATCTCCACCTCTGAAATGAGCAGCGAGGTGGGGTCCACAGCCTCAGATGAGCCTCCTCAGGTTGCCATGAATGAGAACAGCCCAGCCTACCCCAGTGAGCAGCGCTGCATGCTTCACCCAGTCTGCCTGTCCAACTCTTTCCAAAGGCAGTTGTCCAGCGCCACCTTCTCGAGTGCTTTCTCTGACAATGGCCTTGACAGTGATGATGAGGAACCAATTGAGGGTGTCTTTACCAATGGAAGCCGGGTGGAGGTAGAGGTAGACATCCACTGCAGTCGAACCAAGGAGAAACAGCTGCTCCAAGTGGCCGTGGAAGCCAGTGATGAAGGCATTGTCATCAGTGCAAATGAAGATGAGTCTGGCCTTCCCAGGAAAGCGGATGTTTCTGCCACTGGTACGATTGGGCGCCGACGGGGCAATGGCTCTGTGGCTCCCCAGGAGAGGATCCATAACCTGATTGAAGTTGCAACAGATGCACCACTCAAAAAAACTGGGGGCTACTTTGCAGCCCCAGCCCAACCGGATCCAGATGATCAGTTTATTATCCCACCAGAGCTTGAGGAAGAGGTCAAGGAGATCATGAAACAACACCAAGAACAGCAGCAGCAGCAGCAGCGACAGTATCCATTGGACCAGCTGCCAGACTATTATGATACACCACTATGACCCTGCCTGCTTACTGTTCAGAAACAAGCTAACAAACAAGAAGGTGAAGTGCAGGGCCTGCATAGGACTCAGAATACAGCAGGGGTTTTAACTACGCTTCCTTTTCCCTATCCTGCCACAACAAATAACTGCAGCGTCTTTCTGTTTGTTAGTTTTTAATATTCATTGACTTTCTTCTAGAGAATCTTACCATTAAGATTTAAACTAGTTAACTTCCCCCTAACATATCAAGTGTTTAAAAAAAAAAATTAAAAAATACAAAAGGTTTAATATATTGCAGAGAAACAGATGATGATGTAATATTTTTTAAAAAGGCTCATTTTGTTTCGTTTGGAAAGCAGGGCAGTATGCCAGTGCTAAATGATTAAGTAATATTGTAATACTGTATTTCTTTGAGAGAAAAAAGGCTTTTCTGGTCTTGAAAACGATAGACATTTGTAGAATATGGAGACTAACTCCTAGGAGTTGCTTTACTCTTTCAGGTGACCTAAGTCACTGAGATTCACTAATTTTCTCTGAGAGAACAGTTGATTGGGAAATTACTGTAAATAGCTCAATGTTGTATAGTGATGCTTAAAATGTTTTGTAGTCTTGGCATAAGGACACACCTGACAAACTGACATTTTTTTTCTTAAATGACTTTTTGGGCCATGTCATCCTACATGAGGGACAGAGTGGCTGTACAAATTACCTAGGGTTTAGGTGATTCTTAGACCATAATAAAAACCCCATTTTTCTTCCAGTCTGGTTTTTTCTTTCCCTTACTTTTACCAACGCATTTTATTTGTGTTCCTTACTGCTGCCACAACCAGCATGATTGTATAGAGCTCATTTTACTGTAGATCATTTACATACCAAGAGTTATATTAAAGCAGAATGCACAAATGAACATGTCATAATTTTTGTTATAATAAATATGAAATTTGCAAATGAGGAGTCTGCCTTAATGTTTTAGTAGCTAGATGGGTGCATCGTGTTAGCAAAAGGTTCCTGTAGGTTCTTGACATTCTCTGAGCTTGTCTGGGTGTTGCCTGCAGTTGTACATTTCTCAGATTGGATTGCTCTCTCAAATGGGAGGAGATATTTACAAAGGTAAACTTAAAATAGAGGGACCTTTTGTCAAAAATGAACAAAAAAATTGCCTGATGTTTCCTAAAGCCCACTAAAAGAAATCTGATTTTCTTATAAAATCCTCTAGAGGAGAGATTAACAGTTCATTTCTGTTAGCTTTTCCCCCATTCAGCAGCATTTAATTTAGTGCTGTCAGCTATCCTCACTCAAAACACTATTGAACACATTGGGAGGCAGATGAAGAAAAAAACCTAGATTCATTTTTCCACACTCTTCACTTCCATAGGACTGAGATGTTAAAGGGCAGAAACAAATGGGCAATATGGGACAGTGAAGGAAGGAAAGAAGATGCTCGACAAATGAGAGAGTGAAGAGTCGAGACTCACATTAATTAAAAATATGGAAATAGAGAATTAGTATTTGGGTTGTTCAGTGCACTTTGAGTTGGAATTTAATACATGTTCAGCCTTTCATGACAAAAATGTCTTCATGCTTTAGGCAGAAAGAGCTGAACTATTTCTCAGATCCTGTAAATTGGTCTAATTTTTGTCTTCAAAATGATGGCCAGTGTCCAGTAGTCGAGGATAAACTGTGTGGAAATCTTTGTCTTGTAACAACAGAACATGGGACAGGCTGCCCATTGTGCTCTATGAGAGAGATGACCATTCAGAGAAGAGATTTTCTTCAATACCAGTTTTGATCAGCATTCCCTCAAAGGTTGCTACAGGCAATAGAGAGAGGGGAAATAAGGGGGGAAATTGATTTTTCAGCTTGATCAAATATTGATTTATACCACTGCTTGGCCTTGTTCTAATGTATGGCAACATATTGCTTACTGGTATCATTAATGAGATCAACGGGGTAATGCACAGCTCAAGGAAAATTTTAATTTACTGAAGATTCCACTCCAACAATGGGGACACAAATTACTCTTGTATCGAAGGTTTGTGAAATACATTAATAAAGGATAATTTGAGGCCTTTTACATAGGTAATGCGTTGGGTGTTCTTTAACAAATGGCTCAGAAATCTGAAAGAGCACTGAACAATTCACTTGGCTCAAAATAATCCTGACTTCATGTCCTTGTCACAAACAAGTCAATTTTCACATGTTGCCTGGGACTGAACGTGTTTATTAACTAAGGTAATACAAGGGCCTGGGCAAGTAGGTACAAGTTAAGGTTTCCTTGGAAATTTCTCTGTGCCTTAGCAATGGGAATTTTCTTCAGAGGGGAGCCCATTGTGAACAGTAGTGTAATGCTGCTCTCTCCCAAGGTGGTTCAAACTCGAATGCTGTTTGTATGAGGAGTCTTGTAGAAAGTGTAAAAGCAAAAGGAACGTTCAGTTTTACTGAACTAGCCTAATTTCTATAGATGCAGGTAAGAGGATCTCCATTTTCTCCTTCTGTTGAGCCTGCCTGACACACTAACCTTCATAAATCATTTCCTGCTGTGTCCCATCCTTACTGACCTTGGGATTCTCACAGAATACTTTGTGGGGGGTTTTTTTGGTCATCTGCCAGTCACTGATGGAGGATAATTTGAAGGAGAAATGAGCTAAATGTTAGTTGCTGCAGGAAATGGTTCTTGCCCCCCATCCCTTTTTATACACTTCTGTATGGAAGCAAAAACGTAACTGACACCTACATCTACCTTTTTATTTATTTATTTTCAAATGTGGGTGCCCTGGAGTAAGGGCCTTATTAGTGTGAAATGACCAGTTTGATGAACTGCTGTACATGGACTGCCTTGCTTTCAGGAGACAATTTTGTACTCAGGCTCTTCTTACTATCCTGACAAGCCAGCAGTAGGTGAGCTATAGGAACTGAACACTTCCTGTAGGCTTTCCTTAACATGCTGAAATACAGCAGCAACCGGTTAGAATGGTGAAGGCCCAATATTTTCCAGGAGCACTAAATTCCATTTGAAATTAAAATAAAAAGAGGGGCTGCCTTTGGCATATTTGCCTGTCTGAGGTATTTCCAAGGAAGGGGTAAGGAAATACATGACCTTTTAATGTGTGTTTGAAAAGTACTGTTTTTTTTCATGCAGCCCACACTTCTCCCCAAAATACAGCTGCTAGAAATTCTAGTGTGCAGAATATAGAAGAAATACGGTAAGAGCAGTTTCTGCCTTACCAGGTGAAAGCAAAAGTAAAATTTGCAGGTGAGTTGCAGGGAGCAGAACAATGAGTAGGCGCAGCTCCTTGGCTGATGCTGCTCCATTACTTACTGCATAGAAAGATTATTTTTTTCTCCCTTCTGCCTTTCAAAAACAAGATGCATATTTTATGCTGGGGTGTCATGTGAGAAAATACTGCGATTTTGATTGTTTGCATATACAACTTTTTGTGGCAGTATTTCTTTTTGATCTTGCCTGCTGTCACATAGCTGTTAAATAATGCATTTTGTGCTGGGTGATTGATCACAGGCATTCTGCTTGTGCATGCAGAGCATGACACATTAAATCCAATCATCTTTTCATTTATTAGCAACAAAGTGATTTTCCTATCTTGCCATGATTTGATTTTCTTTTCAAGAGGAGCTAAGTGTATCTGTACAAATTCACTCTCTTGTTCCTATAATTAATTTAAAAAAAAAAAAAAGTGTTCCTGCACCAAAAACAGAAAAATACTTAAACAGCAGCATTTTTAGTGGTGTTAATCTGATCTCTGAACCTTTGCACAGACAGGTTTTACTACACATGCTACTTTGGTTGCCAGCACCTCAATTTTTTTTCTTGTGAACAGAGAGGATTGGCTGACCCCACTTTATGAGCAAATGTAATTACTAATACAGATTTGTGCATAAGCAATAGGAGGTCATTTTCTGGAAGTGTTCCTAACCGTGACTAGTGGTCCTTAGAGTATCACCTAAGTAAACCTCTCCAGTGTGGAGGTGAGGGAGGCTGAGGGGCTGTGAAACATTTGAATCAACCAAACCCAGACATCAGGAGGTTTTTAAAGTCTGGAACGGAATCCATCAGCTTGCGACCCATCTTTAATCTTAAGTATTTTGCTAAAAAGGAAAATAGCTTGCTGTTTCTTTCTCCTGGCAAAGGTGAAATACAATTCCTGTGTGGCCGGCTTCTGAAACCTCACTCAGATTCAAAGATGGCAGTTAGTTGTAAACATTAGTTTATAAAGTATAGGAAAGAAATATCACTCAATGCATCTCATGTTGGGAGGACAATGATTCCAGGGTTTTGATGGAATTTTTTGACAAAATAGAATTTGTCCTGTGAGAAAACAAGCTAGTAGATTATGCATTCTCTCCTATACACCATCCAAGATGGTTTGGTCCTGAAAACAGGAAACTTGTAAGGTTATGACTGTATCATCTGTCTGTCTGAGTGATGTGTTTGACTTGGCTTTGGTGGTGATGCAATCAGGAGATTAATGGTATGTAAGCAGAACTCCTCAACTGGTGGGTTGCAACCCAAAGTGAAGTTGGTACCCAGGAGTTACCCTTCGCACTTGAAGGTCAGAGGAAAGTCATAATATCCTACTGTTGCTAGGACCTAATGGGACCTTGCTTCCTCTTCCCCCTTCCTTCACCTGACCCCCACCTGCTGCTACCCTTGCACTGCTTTGGGAGAGCTCCCAGAGCATCTTGAAGAGACTTCATCCACCAACCACCATAATGGCAACCAAAAAAAACACACCGAACAAATAAAACCAGACCATTGCTAGATCTTTAGAAAAGTCTTCACAGACCTGATATTTGTCACCGTTTGTGTTGTTTCAGGTGTGGACTACTACTTGGTAGCTGAATCATACAGAAATCCATGTGACTGTGCCAGGCTGCCTGACCCACTAAGCAGCACATAACTAGCGCCTAGAGGTGCTTGAAAATTTCAAGCTAGTGCTGTGGCAATTTGCTTTATGGTTTTGCTCAAATCACTTAAAGTTTATTTCAGCAAGGGAAAGTTCACCTCTGAAATGTTGCTCTTCTTCTGCGGGGGTGTGCTGCCATGTTTTTGAAGTCTGGATGAGGCTATTTACTCTTGTTCCTAGCAGTTGAAGCAAAGGATAACCTCTTGAAAATGTATAGAGGAGTTTTGGGGTGTGCAGCATTCTCCCCGATGTGCCCAGACCTCTGGGAGCGGATCCAGTTCAGGTAACCAAAATTCAGTTGCAAGGAATTTTCACAAAGCACCCAAAGTTTGAACTGAGCCCAGGTGTTAGAAAGTGAATTGCTACAGAATGAACTTGCCAGGTTGCTCCTCTTTTCCCCTCTTCCCTTCACTCTTACGAAAGTTATTGACTTGTGTCAGAGCAAATTTATTGCATGATACTTTGATTAATGGATTTCTACCATTTTGCTGTCTAGTGATGATTCAGCAGTTTGGAAGTGAAACTCTTGGGTCGTGGGGTGGGGGGCATTGATGTATATAGGAACGTGTTACTGCTTGATTACTTGGGTTTTGGAGAAGGTCACCTTCTGATGTGTGTTGAGGCTAATAGTGCTAGGTTCTACATTACTTGACTCTTCACTGTATACAGTTAAAATTCCACTGTTGTTTAGTAGAAATAAATTTGCTTGACATGTCTTAATATCACAATGTTGAGGAAAACCTAATGATCATATGCCACAGTAATATCAGTAAAGTTTCAGGACTGAGTTTACCTAAAAACACTCTAGAGTTCTTCACTTGCTGCTGGTCTCCTGCTCAGATGATTAATCCATGTATTTTCCCCTCTTGGTTTTTATTTAGACTTCAATTTGTTCAAGGTCAATGGCTCAGCCCTCAAGCTTCCCTGTGGCAGGTTGAGAAATAGGCATTTCCTTGCAGTTGGTGGTTCTACCCATTCTGCTTTTAGTCCATGGAAGTCAGGAGCTAAATGGAGCAGTTACTAGTTCATCTTTCTCCATACTTTCTTAATATGTGAAGCAGGTAGACACACTTACTCAACAAGAATTAGATAAGAACTTGATGTGGCACTGTGGCATTCGAAGACTGACCTTATAATAACTGAAATGTAACTGAAGCCTGTTACCTGACAAGGGAGTTCTGGTATGTTTCCCAGTAACTAGATAACTTCTGGGTAAGTCCACTTGTGGCAATTCTGGCTATAGGAAACGTTTACAGTATTGTTCTGTCCACTTAATACCACCATGACTTATAACCGTTCACTCATGTGTTAATTCTATCTGAAATGTGTCAAGATGCTGGTTAGTAACTTGTTGGGTTGTTTGTTCATTTGTTTTATTTCCCCTTAGTTATTTAGTTAAGTTTCTTGCTTTCAGAGTATTAGTGTCATCAGATCTCAGAGTTCCTGACACATTTCAAATTATCTTCCAAACTTTCCCTTCTGCATTGGTTATCAAAGCATAGGTCAGACAAGAGCGAATCTTTAGTGTGTGGCTCTATGAAGTGTGATTCGGTGAAAACACCACTGTGGGATTCCATGTCTGCATCAGCGGTTTCCAGGTCATATATGCCCACTTCTCGGTGCAAGTATAAGCATCTTATCAGCTGCCCACCTTGAAAATTGCAAAGCCTGTGAGATTGTTAAAGACAGTAAGGACATTTCAGTGGGCCTTCAGTTACCCCTTATTTGCCATGGTGCCATCCAGGGTTTTCACAACTCAGGAAATAAGTGTGGAGTTGCACCAAGGAACGAATAGCCCATCTTCCCCCTCTGTGTAGATTCTTTCAGAATTAATCAGGTATGTAGGGAGAGCTATTTTTAACACCGAAGCTATTTCTGATAACGTTGAGTACAGATAGGAAGCAACTCAAAGTAAAAACTTGCCCTTTTTTCCACATACCAGAAAAGAATCGTGCCTGAATGCCTCAGAAAATTAGGACACGTTGATTGTGTGAGAGAGCCAATTGTATAGTAGGCGTATACTAGTCAGTTGCTTGTGAATAAATTGCTTTTTCATCTTAACGACTAACTAAGGAAGAAGACTGTGGCATTTAGCAAGCGATCTTTTGGTAAGTATGGTAGCTGTAATCACTTTATATTTTTGATCCTGAAAAATTATGCTTCATGCTATAGCTCGTGCAACACTACTTTTCAAAGTTGGATGGCACAGAGTATAAGGGGGTTGTGGAACACACCTTTTGGAAATTGGAGTGGCTTTTCCCCAAGGAACACCTATACACATGCAATGCAAGTACAAGCTCTTTGTAAGTCTCTGTCTGAACCCTAAAGATAAATAATCTATAGCAGGGATGATAAAGCAGCATCTGAAGGAGGGTGGGGGGGAATTTAGTAAGGCAGAGAAATCATCTCTTGATTTTCCTTAGTTTGACAAGGATTACCTTCAGTGAACTCTCAGCTAACAAAGTTCTTCCACGACAGCCTGTAGTCATTTGCCGTCAGCCCTGCTCACTGAACCCCTGATTGACAGTCTTTCCAGGAGAAAGGTGACTTGGCTGTAGTACAAATAGCTTTGCCCTCTGGGTGCCCACAGTCTTGGTTAGGAATTTTGCACCGTAGCTAAACTACTTGTAGAGGGCAGGCTCTGCTGTGGATCGTGTTAATTAAAAACAGTAAAAACGCCCCCTTGTGGTGTCACTAGTGTTTAACAAAAAAAACCAAAACAAAAAACCAGGAATTGCCAGGTCTTAGCTTTTTCAGTTGTCCATGTGAAATGAGTTTTGTTTATGGACTGTTTGACTTCCCACGTAGAATCTCTCAGCATTTGTTAATGGTTTTGAGCAGTCTTGATTCAGTTTCCAGTAGACAATTATCTATGGTGCAAAAAGCACCTGTCTTAAATACTACTGGGCATCTATGGATTTTAATATCCCTGGGCAAAGACTGAGCCATAGATACTGAAATGTTGTAGTTTCTTAAAGTGCTAACTGTAAGTCAGTGAGTGTGAGGAAGCTGGCACTGCTATTGCCCACATTGTACCTGCCATATGTGGAGAGAGTACTCTAGACTATCCATCTGGCATCTCTGTTTTCAGGTTTTCTGTAGCACTTGTCAGCTTACCTGACATGCTCTTTTGGGCATGGCAAGGTCTCCAGTGGAGTTACTCATCACTTGGCTCTTCTGTTTGGAGCTACAGATCATTTGTATAATTTTGGTGACGAAAAAAATCTATCAGGGATGAGAGAGATATTATTTTGAATACACTTGTTGAATATCTTGAGAGTCTGCCATGAATCTCATCTCCACTTTAACTTGTTCAGGAGTACAATAGCTAGGTGCCATCCTGAGGTCAAACAGATTTCCTGTCCTGTGAAAGATGGAAGGGTTCTGTATTGTCCACAACAATTGATTTTTTTTAAATTAAAGAGAGTATGTCATTCATATTGAATTGGTTTTCAGTGGGGAGAGGGAAGGTTTTTCTAGTCTCAAATCAAATGGTTATTGGGCCTGATCCTTAGGGATATCATGCCCCTTGGACAGATGGATGGACTCCTTATTGTTTTCTTGTTTCTTGTCATGCAACCTCCACTTGGAAGTGGGTATGGAATATATGAAAACCTTGTGTTTTATAATCATTTAAGCAAGTGCTTCTCAACCAAAGGGCTGCAACACCCTGGTATGCCACCAGATCTTTTAAATGGTGGCTCAAGTTGCAAGAAGATAAGTTGACTGTGAGGAGATAAGCATAGGCTCAGGCCTGGCCAATTCCCCCAGCCCCCACAGCCCTGCTTCTCTGCAAGGAGGTGAGCAGTGTCATATACACTTGAGTGTTTGAAATGGGGTCTCACTCAAATCACCAAAGTTATAGAGGTGCCCATAGTACAATGAGGTTAAGAACCACTGGTTCAAGCATTTCACTTATCACTAAAAAGACTATTTTGAGTATACGTATCTGAAGTGTCTGTACCATAATGGAGCTCCCTAAAGCACATTTAAAATATGTGGCCCTTTCCTCTATCTCATGAGCCTCATTATATCTTCTTAAAAAATTAATTACTTGTGAAACACATGCACACATCTTCCTCATGTAAGCTTTCCACTGCTTCGTGTGTGCTTCAGACAGTCCAGTAGCAGGTGCATTTCTCTGTGTAAATGGCATCATTCTAAATCAATAGACCATTTGTAGTAATGAAGGGCATCCTGTGACTTGCTTGTTTTGCTCTGTCACATGCCAAAACCAATTACATCAAACACCCTGACAATCTGCAGACCTTGCAAGGAGTCTGATGTTTTATTTATGATGGGTGAGGGGGAGCATCTGTGACAGTTTTTATGCTGTGTTGGCATCAAGCTACTTAATATACTGAATGCCACCCTCTCTGAGTGATTGGTGTTATGGAAGAGATGAGTAATGATGAACGTTTCCCATGGCTGGCTTAAGGAAAAATGGTCTGATATTCCTATTTTAGTAACTTATCTGAAGTAATTTGAGAGCTCAGTAAATGTCAGACAACTGTAGTTGCATGTTTGTGTATGTAAGTGTGTGTATAAAGCAAATTATACAAAGAATGCAAATCAAGAGGGGAAGAACAGAAGTATATCCAAGTAGATCTAGACAGATTACGGAGGTGGGCGGATGAGAATAGGATGGAATTCAACGTGGACAAGTGCAAGGTGCTGTGTCTAGAGAGAAGGAACCTGCAACACACCGATAGGCTGGGGAACACCCTTCTCATCAACACAGTGGCTGAAAGGGATCTTGGAGTCATTGTTGACTCCAGGATGAACATGAACCACCAATGCAAGGAAGCAGTCAGTTAAGGCTAACTGCAACTTGTGCATCTACAGATGCATCACAAGCAGATCCAGGGAGGTGACCCTTCCCCTCTATGCAGCACTGGTCAGGCCACAGCTGGAGTACTGCAGCCAGTTCTGGGCGCTGCACTGCAAGAGGGATGTAGCTAACCTTGAGAGGGTGCAGAGGAGGGCCACTCGCATGGTCAAGGGGCAGCAGGGTAGGTTGTACAAGGAGAGGCTAAAGGGCCTGAATCTATTCAGCCTCCACAAGAGAAGACTCAGAGGGGATCTGGTGGCCATCTATAAACTCACTGGGAGGGACCAGCAGAAAATAGGGGAGGCTCTGTTCCCCAGGGCACCACCTGGAATAACAAGGAATAACAGCCACTAATTGATTGAGAGCAGGTTCAGGCTTGATATCAGGAAGCATTACTTTACGGTTAGGGCTGCCAGGCTCTGGAATGGGCTCCCCAGGGAGGTGGTGCTCTCCCCTACCTTGGGGGCTTTCAAGAGGAGGTTGGATAGATATCTGGCTGGGGTACTATGATCCCAGCACTTGTTCCTGCCCAGGGCAGGGGGTCAGACTTGATGATCTGTTCAGGTCCCTTCCGACCCTAGAAACTATGAAACTATCCAAGGGTAGGTATTTGCAATGTGAATGAAATACATATTTACGATTGATCTACAGATACAGTCCAACATATTTTCTCAACTAATGATGAAAAGTGGAATGCAGCTAAGCTTGGAGTCTGATTTCCAGTGTTACAAGCCTACTGGATCAGACCACAGAAAAGGCATAGCAGGGCAGCTCCATGCCTGAGGTAGCCCCACACGCAGAGCAGTGTTGGCTGTTACTGCTGCTGTGGCAGCAGTGGCTTTTGCGTTCCCTCCACAAAGGAGGTTCCTGGGGCTGGTGCCCTAGTCACCCCCTCTTAGTTATGCTACCAGACCACAGGTCTGTCTAGCCCAGTATCCCATATCAGGTGTTACAAGGAGGATTCATGTGATACGATATCTGGATTTTGAAAAACCTTGTGACAAGGTCCCTCACCAAAGGCTTTAAAAAAAAACAAACCTGGGTTGTCAGGGGTTTGGAAGGTAATTCCTTTTGTGGCTTAAAAGATAGGAAACAAAGAGTAGCACTAAGTGATTATTTTTCAGGGTGGAAAAAGATCAGTTGTGAAGTCCCACAGTGATCTGTGCTGGGGCTGACTTTATTCAATAGTTCCATAAATGACCTGGAAAAGGGAGTGTCCAGGAAAGAGAAAAGTTTGCAAATGATTCTCTAAATTATTCTGGATAGTTGCTTACCAAACTGATGGTGCAGAGCTGCAGAAAGATCTCTCAAAGCTCAGTAAAGGGGCAAAAAATGGAAAACGAAATTCCGTGTTGACAAGTGCAAGGTAATGCATCTGGGAAAAACTAACCTCAACTAATATGCTCTTAATGCTAGGCTCCAAACTAGCTGTTACCATTCAGGAAAAAGTCCATGGATTCATTGCAGATTGCTTTCTAGAACAGCAACCAAATCAATAAAATGTTTGGCATCAAGAAGGGAATTGGATGAAAAAAAAGCAAAATATCTTTGATGCCACTGTAAATCCATGGTATGCCCTTGCCCATATTTTGAGTATGGCATGCAGTTCTGGGTCTCTATCTTAAAAAAGGTGTAGTGGAATTAGAAAAGGGCAACAAAAATGATCAGATATATGGAGCAGATGCCACTACAAAAGCAACTGAGAAGGCTGGGACTTCAGTTTGGAAAGGAAAAAGGCTGAGTGGTAGGGATAAGTGAGGGGTAAGTTACTAATGACTCTCGCTCTAAATCATCTAGTACTTGCCACTTTTGTCATCAACAACATACTGAGCTAGATGGACCATTGGTCTGATCCAGTGTGACGCTTCTTACCTTTCTCATGTTCACAGAGCGCCTGCTAAGACCAAGAGTGTTTATGGAGGGCCTGTCCAGACTAATCTGTTCCCTGCTCCGCTTCCCCTCCAGCTTAGAGAGGTACTGGAATCACATCCCCCTCTCTTCCAAGAATCGGCCAGGGCAGCAATGACCTTGTGCTGTGCTCTGCCATAGGGGCTGAGCAAGCAGCTTCTCACCAAGTAGTATATCTGGAGAGAAGGGGAATGAGCAGAGTGGTGCCTCCCCTCTGTCCTAAGGAGTGTTTTCCATGCAGGCACAGTATTCGGCCCCTTGGCATATCTGGGCAGGGAAGGGGAGTGAATTGGTCACTAAGGGCTGCTTTCAAGGAGCCGGTGCCATGGGGCTGCTGCCCCTGGTGTGCAGCAAGCTTGTCCCCTCAGTGGCAGCTATGGCTTGAGTGCAGAGAGCACCGACAGGTAAGAGACTCTGTCCCCCTCTGCCCGTCCTTCCCACTCTCCCTTCCCCCTACCTCTAGGTGCTGAAGGAGCTTGAGTGCCTGTGTATGAAGGTATAGAGTTTTAGTTAAACATCTCTGCAGTGCTTTGAACATAAAGCATTGCATTGCATAAATGTTAAATAGTATTGCAAAGGTTTATGCAAGTATCTACAGAATCAGGACCATAATATTGTTTTAATACACTGTTTTGATTATATAGCAAGCATGATCATGCTTAATGGAATTGGCATGCATATAATAAATCGACTCTAATATAAAAAGAGACCTCATCTGGATTATGATTCTCAGCCAGACAAATCTGAAAGAGGACTGCCAGAGTCATAATTGCTTCTTCCCTTCTGCATGAGCTGACAAATCTTGATGTGGTTAAGTACTGCTCTTGTGTTCTTGCTCATCTTTGATGTACAGTGGTTTGTGTGCTCTGCTTCAAACAGAGGATTCTTGAAAGATGCTACTGTAAATGAGTTTCTTGACCCAGGGAGAGCCTGACTACTGTTATTTATAAGTTATTTTTATGTTGGAAGATGTGCTTGTGTCTATCACTCTCTTAGGGTAACTAATTACATAGAAAAACAGTGCTTAATGTTCAAAGGCAGCCAGTATGCTCTAGTGTGAGGACTTGCTCCCAAGCAGTCAGAGGTTTAACAGTAATGTCTGTATCCCTGGGGTTAGAAGTTTGCAAACTGCCTCTTTTTTCAGGTGAAAGCTCTCAGTTTCTAAAAATTCATAGCAATTGACATAGATTCAGAGATGGGTATAAAACCAGCAGAGGATAAGAAGTTGACCAACCCATCACTTCTGGTATGGTCTGCAGAATTCCTTGGAGAACAGTGCAATCTGGGTATCTAAATGTGGATGTCTCACTTAGGAGTTAAACCTTTCTCAGATTGCTAGTCATGACACCAGCCCGAGCAAAGTAGATCAGAGTTATAGCTTAGGACCTAATTCAAGACAAAAGCTTAACTTTGAGGATGCCCACTGATGTTAATAGTGCTGTTCAACAATTTAAAAACGGGTATATGCTAAAGAACCTTCCTGAATAGCATCCTAAACCCATTCATTGGAGTTGAGAGTGTTCATTCACTTCTTACATGGACTTGTTGTCATTGGCACAAAGGACAAAGTGTTACCCCTCCCTCCATATTTCTAGTATGGATTTAATCTATTCTTGAGAATTGTTTTTTAGAAATTTCCCATAATTTTTTTTCCAATAGCTCAATGATGCTGGCAGCTCATGTGTTAACAAACCCTAGTGAGTGGTGTTCCCTAGTGAGCCAATTAGACTTGCTCTGAGCAAATTTAAACTGTTGGTACTAAATTTAGATAAAGACCCTGGCTGAGGTGACTGAAAAAAATCAAAATAAAATGTACTGTCAGAGTATTGATTTTTCTTACATGATGCGGACTTAATCTTACTGCATTTTCATATAGGCTATTTGATACATGCTTAGACAATGGTTAATATGGTATTGCAGCTCCATTTAAAAACTACATGCAAAATCCAGTCCCTCCCTGGGGTTTCTGGTCTTGCTGCACGCTCAGTTCTGTAGTAGAGTCTACACCAATGTTGCTACTGCCTGCATGCTGCGGGTGCTTTCAGGGCTTCTGTTGGCTTTGGGGTGGCCTCTCTCTTTGTAGCTGCTCTCTGGGCTGTACTGAGGCTGTGTCTGGTGCCTCCGGAAGTTCCTCACGGTCCGAATGGTGCGAGCGCAGATGACAGAGCTTGGGAAGTACAAACAGGCAGCCACGATACCAAAGACAGCAACAGCTGCATCGCCTCCCTGCACCTCGCAGTTCATTGATGTGTATCCCCGGCGTGCATACAACCTCTCCCTCTTCTTGCATACATCTGTTGTGTTCACCTGGATGACAAAGTGCAGGTAGAGGCCAACGGCTGCAGTGTACGCTATACCAGCCAGAATATCAAAGGCACATTCTGCCATGAGCAGTGGCATGGAGAGGCGATGAATTGGCTTTGCCCCAATGACAAGGAACAGGAGTGTAAGTGCAGCCATTGTCAGGCTGAAGGCAATGCCCCCGTACACACAAGGGGCTCTCATCTGGCTGAACTGCATGTCCAGGTCTCTCACCTCCTTGAGTTCATATCCTTCAAATGGGCTGTAAGCGGTATCCAGGCTGAAGGAGCCCATTCCCAAGCCGCCCATGGAGCTGTAGCCTGAAATGGCCGCCTGGGCAGCCGCAACACAAATCAGCACCAGAATGCCGACTGTAATTTCAACAAATTTCAAAATACCTGAAGGAGAAATAAATATTGATTTTAATATGCTGTTGACAAAAATAAGAACATGTGAATGCAAGTGCGCGTATACACACACACACACCAAGTTCCTTTCAGGGCTTATTGAGCTGCTTTGTTTAGCTGTTGTTCTAGAAAAACCTTTCTTTGTAAATGAAGCATTTGCTTCAGAGGGAGAGTTTTACAGCTGGAGCAAGATGGTTTTTCCAGTAATTTGACAGAGTGCTGGATAAGTGGATCAACCAAGAAAAATCCATAAAGATTTTACAACACACTTGGGCTACAGAGATGGCAAGTGAATAGTGGTCGTATTTTGTCCTTCAGCTCCTTGATGTAATGCTGAATGGGAACTGTCCATCCTGAACCAAATTCTAATGAGATTTTTATAATTACATTTAAGAAGCTGAAGCCTATGTTCAAATTACATTCGGGAAGGTGCACATTTAACTTATGTGCGCTCCAACTTTATCTCCTTTACAGGAAAATAAATTTTATGAAGCAATTGCTGTAGCTACTATCAAATGCATCTTGTATGGTGTGGGGGTGGGAAATTTAAACCAGCCTGATGCTTTTTGGACATCTCTGACATCCACCCCCTTACTTGGAGAAGGCTAGGCTGAAGTTCTAGGACTAAGGGTTTCTGAGCTGGCCATTTTCCTTTACCTACTGGCTGTAAGCAAGACCATAGAGGTGGATCCTACTGCTCATTTTTGTGTCTGATAAAACAAAAGCTTAGATTGCATTGATTATTAGCCACCAGGGGTCAGACTAAGATTAGTAAATGTTTTCCTGCAGTTCAATCAGTGGTTCTCAGTCTTCTTAGGTTCAAGACACCCCCAGATAGGCTCGAGCCACTCCTTGTCAGGCACTCCTCAGAAAATGCTAAATCTTAGTTTTGGATAATTTTTTAACTACAGAATAATAACAGAGCAATTCTGCTGCACAGAACTCAGAAAGACCACAATAGGGCAGAATGTTTTTAATGCTATGATTTCCTATTGGAAATATCTGGGTTTATCTTGTGAATCATGTTTGTACACTTAACCATGCTTAACTTTGCGTGTCACACTGTGGCACCTTTGAAAGGATCTCAAGGCACTCCAGGGTGGCTGAGAATCACTGGGCTATATATTTGACTGTAGCTGAGCTGAATTTCAGGAGGTAAAAATCCCTAGCATAACGAATGTGCTATGCTGCTTAAGACCTGAAGGTAATTACTGAGTCCCTATAGCTCTCACCTCCTCCTTGTAATAATAAGTGTGAATGCAGTCTTAGTGTTAGAAACTTGCCAAAATGCTCCTACATTTCTAGGCTGTTAAAAGTGGGACAGGCACTGGGCAGCTTTCAATAGTCCACTTTGTTCTGCAAGGAAAAACAGTGAATTAGCACAAGAAACCAGACCTCTTCATCTATTACACTGGCACATGCTACAGGGATGGGAGATTCAGCAGCCTTCATTAAGAACGGTCAGATACTCCCTCTTGTGGTTTGCCCAGGAAGGAGTGACTCCCTTGGTACTGATATCTTCTTAGGTGGAAGGAACTTTGTACTGCAGATCTGAACCTGTGGTTCTGCTGTGCCCCTCTATTCACAAAGGGCCTGAGTCTGCTACGCTGCTTGCAGTGGGACTCCTCCCAGAATGAATAGCATTGAGTACTAGCAGGATGTGGCCTTAAACAAGTAGGAAAAAAAATAAGTTAGAGGTGCAATCATTCCTACAGCAGCCAGGAGTCGCTTTATAGCCTGTTGTTTCCAGAGAGACAGGGCAGTCGGGTTAGACAGGTTTATTTGTGTCTGTAAAGTTCCCCCACTGAACTGCCGGTACTTTATTGGCTGAGAATTTAGGTCCTACCTGAAGTCCAGTGTGTTGTGCTTAATATGCACACACCGCCTAGAGCAGTGGTTCTCAACCTTTTTTGTATCAGGGCCCATTTGTAAACAGCAATGACCTGTCCTGACTCAGTGCCCCTCATTCCTGACCCACTGCCCCCCAGCTCCTGGCTCCAGCCCCTCAATGTATGGGGCAGGAGGGTGGTTGTATGGGGGGCCCCAAGCAGCCCCTTGCAGGCTGGAACTCTAGCTTGCAAGGGAAAAGCCACCATTTCCCAAGTTTTTCTCTTTTAAAGGAAAATCCATTTTAAAGTTTGTTCACGACCCTTTCATATATACATATATATATTCTTATATATACATTCATATATTCTTGTGACCCACTTTTGGGTCACAACCCATGGGTTGAGAAACGCTGATGTAGAGGATTCACCTCTTGAGTTACTTGCCACATATACAAATTGATTGTTAAATGTGCATCTGAGGTTCTATCAAAGGAAAACATGCATGTTCAGCTTTGCGTTTCACCCAGAGCAAATCAAGCAACTGTAAATTACTGTGGTACTGGGAACAGCTGGCAAGTTTTATACAAGCAATAAACTGCTAATGCAAACCCCAGAGGTTTGTATAGTCATCAGGGTGAAGAGAAGGAATTCTGAAGCCTTCCGAATGTTCAGGTGTTGCATGTTTTGGGCTACATCCAAACACTGCACACAACTGTGTCAGCACAGTTTCATTCCCTCCCTTCTTCCTTTGTTACTGCCCCATAGAAAAACTCCCTCCTGCCACCTTCCTGTACCAACATATAGCTCTGTTCACATGAGGTCTCTTTTGCAAAGGCTTCCCACAGCTTTTACACTGGCTCCTATGTTGTGCCCAGCCACTTGTTTTCACTTTTGCATCTGTTATGCGCACTCTGGCTTAGGTTTGACCATGTTGGAGAATCAGTCTGTTGCTGCACTGTGTCTACACTAGCGCCCTCTGTTGCTCATACTAGTAGAGGTATACCAGTTTTAGTGCTCATGGGAAACATTTGCATAAAAAATCCTTTGTGTGACTAGGTTTGATCTATATTTGTTTATATCGGATGCCCATTTTTCTGTACCAGATCAAACAATGGTGGGGGGGACCCATATTTGGATACCGTTATGGAGAAACGAGCAAGAACTATATTGGTATAAACACAGCTGTTAAGTGCTTCCACATTAAGGAGAAAGAGTTTGCACTTTGTCTAGGCTTATGACTGTCTGGCATGCATTTGGGATGTGTCAACTAACACCTGATAGGATAGTGTTCACCGTACTATGTATGATGCACACTGAGGTGGGGAAGTTATAGCTCTTAACATTTCACCTTTGTGTGTGTTTGTGCCTACATACACTGCCTTGTCTTCTTTCAGAAGACATTGCCTACCATGTTTGAACAGCATACATCTAAATCCTAGCACATACCAAGCCTCCATGGTTAGACAGGAGTGGAAAATGGATGATATTGCCCATAAAGTGAAGGAGCCATTGTTTCCACTCATGGATAGCTCTGCTTGCCTGCTTATAACTTCGCTGTTGAAAGCAGAATCCACACACAGAACAGTTCTTGCCTCAATGCTTTATTCAAAAAGCATAACTATAAATGCTAGTGTTAGGCAATATTGAATGCAGGCAGATGGTAGCACTTTCTCTAGCTTCTGAGTAGAATTTGTTTTACATATGGATAAAGGGAAGCCTGCCATCAGGAGGCATAAATGATCTCAACTGCTTGGGTTTAATTTTAAAATTAAACCTGACATGTTGAAATTGGCTTTAGGAGAACAAGAAGGAATTTATCAGCTCTGCCCTGAACTATTGATGCAGCTTTGAGGTAAGTTGGATTCATATGTAGGCTAATCAGGCCATAAAAGAGTTTCAGCAGTTTGTTCCCACTGTGATTTTTGACCAGTGAGAGTAGTTTTGAGTAAGGAACAATGGCTCATTGTTATGGTCTGGTGTGGAATGTGAAATGAGGTCTGGGAGTTTTAAAGGAAAACTCTATTGTGTGGGGTTTGGGGGTTTTTTTTTCCCTTTCTTCAAAATGTGGCAGAGAGTGATCTGAAATAATGGTATTGACTCCTTTGAAAATTGAGGCAGTTAAATTCCATCATGAAGTGAAGTACTGCTACACAACCTACACCTGTATCAAGCAAGTATCCAGGTATAGGCTACACTTCTGGATGCCTTTCCATTCTTGGCTAATAATTCCTTGGCACTTCCTTGCCCCAGCCCCATACTCTTCCCTGATCCACTTGTCAGGCACCTAATTTGGCCACGAAAGAAACCCTCCATCTCCAAGTGATCTCTCCTTGTACATCTCCAGCTAGCCTGGCTTTCTCCTCAGGTAGGGGAAGCAGCAGTGTCTGCCCCTGGCAAGTATTTCTCCCCACCATCAGCATACCATCAACTTTCCTCTCCCTGTCTGACCCAGCAGATGATGGGCATGGGTGTGGGAGGTAGGGTGGTGTATGTGTACAGTATAAGCAGCTAGAGGTGAGAACAGCCATTACTGTTAATGTGATCTGCCTGGGTGATGGACATGATAGACAGGATCTTTCTGGAGTCTCATGTCACCTTTCCCATAATCAAGAACTGTAGAGGGTAAGGGTTCAAGCATTGCACTTGTTCTGATTTTCTTGGGACTGTTGACATTTTCAGTGCCTTTTTTTTTCCTGCCACAAGTGCTTGATGCTCTACTGTGGGACCCAGGAACTTTTCATGCCCTTCCCCAGGGACTGCACCCCATAGTTTGGGAAATGCTGATCAAGAACAGCACCCTTTAAATAATTCCCATAGACAATGACTGCTCCAAGATCTGCACTTTCAACACGCTGTCAAACACAACCTCTTCTAATCAGGAAATCTCTCCATGCCCGACCTCCCGCCACCAATTATTTCTTCTCCCTTATTTTGAGAATTGGGTTTGTCCAAGACCCCTTCCTGGTTCAAGTTAAATCAGAGTGCCCCTGCATCCAAGCAAATTTTGCAGCCCTGGGTTGGGCTGTGCTGTCTGCTTCAGAGAGCAGAGCTGGCCATGCCTCTCTGCTCACTAGCTGGAGCAATAAGGGATGACTCACTGGCCCCCCTAGGCAAACCTGAGCTGGGGTCTGGGGCCAGGGAGGGGGGTTAAACTCCCCTTTCCCTGAGTACAGTGCTGCCCTGCCCTGTTAACTTATTGCTGGCTGTGACTGTGCGCTACAAATCCCAGAGGCACCTGGAAGCAGGAAAGGAAGTGATAAGCAACCCTGCAGAGTCCTGCTGTTGTGATTCTGGACTACAAATCCCATAGACCTTGGGGGCAGCAGGAAGAGGAAGTGAACACACAGCCAGAGAGCTGTGCTCTAGCATCCCCTGGCTTCAGGCCTGAGCCACTGGAGGCATGTTGCTTTATTTCTTGAATCAAAAGTGAATGTCCGTTCATGTGCTTATTGGTTCAGTCTTTGCCACTTACGCTAACCTGGGAAGACTGAATCAGCTCAGCCTCAGGCTTTTTGACTGTCTGTACTTAGCCCAAATGTACAAGGTTACATGTGTCGGGCAGCTAAATCATGCATTAAGGTAGCAAAAAAGTGAGCTGATGCCAGTGAATTACTGCAGTCTTCTGTGCACAAAGCAATGACCTTCTGTGGAAGTTAATACCAAAAATATCACCTTACTTTAGTGATGCAGGATCATAACAATACGAGTATAAAAATCACTAGGTATTTGAACATGCCCTTACTGTTGCTGGTCCTTCATCAGTCATGGAGTTCAGTTTTCTCTTGTTATTGTTAAACAATCCCTAATGGGGTAATGTTTAAGTCAGATAACAAAAGTGTTATGTACTGGCAGCAAATTGAATTTAAATATTACTTTAACACCTAACTCTCTTGAGCACCTTTCAAAATATCAGCATTACTATAAGAAAAATAAAATTCAAATACACTCAAATTTTATGACCATATCCATGTGGCTCAAAATATGGAAAATATCAGTTCAGGACAGCTTATCTTTCTTCACTGTTATCTTGCTGTTCTTAGAAAAATTGTTCCTTCCCACTAGTATTTTCCCCTAATACTTCCTACAAAAACACACTCCACTTCTGGACATCTTCCTTATTTGCTCTTCCTGCTGCTGTGGTAAGACAACTTCCTGAAGTATGTATGGTGCTGGATTTTTGAGGAGGAATCTCCCAACCTTGGAAACATGGGAGCTAGCACTTGGCATTTGTACCATGACCTTGTGTTCTACACTTCAGGTACTGATATTTGCACTGGATGTACTGACAGTCCTTTCTATAAGACAGAAAATAATGCCTGTTTAGTTCTGCAAACTTCCTTGTAAGAGTCACTTTTAAACAAGAGAATATCCTGGAGGTGAGGTGGTTTCTCTTGCTGGCCTTCTCCAGGGTTTTCAACAACCACTCCCTCTACATGAACTAGACTTGAACTACTTTTAGTAACTGGAAAGTACTTCGGTAGTTACTGCTTTTGCATTAAGACATTCACTGGCCATAGCTAGGTTAAGCGAGTCCGTATAGTAAAAATTCTTATTAACTACGTTTGTCCTTGGGATAGAACCACCATCACTGCAGCCGACTATGCTGTAGTAACTAATATATATTACAATTATATAATTACAAATATATTACAATTCTCTTCTGAGGAAATGCAACTAAATTTAATATACAAACAAGCTCACATGAGGAACAGTATTAGTCTGTTATGGTAGTTATCTTCAAGGGCTGTTGGACTGAAAAGGGAACAGTTCTTTCCTTTAACAGAGTTAAGGAATTTGCTTGAAGTGTGGGGAATACAAATCCAACTTGACAGCTAAAAGCAAGATCTTCCTAAATCAGAATAAATGTGGATTTTTACCTGAACCTGGTCTGTCGTACATAATGGGGAGCAACAAGTCCAAAACTGGTTGTTGTGATGCCAGGTTACCACTGAGTTGCAAGCCCAAAAGATACTTCCTTGCACAAAGTGGAGCTTACAGCTGTCAGCGAGATCACAATGGGGAAATTCTGGAGTCCCAGTTTTACTTTGTATTATGTACAGCAGTGGTTCTCAACTCTTTTTGGTCTCAAGTTACCCTCTTCCTCCCCCTCTCTCCCTGCCACTGGACTTGAGGCCCCTTCATAACTTTTGTGAATTGAGTGGCATCCAATTTCAAAAACTAATGTATATATTACACTATTTATCCCCTTAGCTAAGGACTGAGCAGTAGGGGTGGGGGATCAACTAGGCAGGGACAAACCTGAGCCTGTGCTTTTCTGTTTATCTCCTCACACCTCAAGACACCCTTCAAAGGGTCTGGCGACACCCTGGAGTACCCCAGCCCCTGGTTGAGAATCATTTACATAGTGACATCATGGACCGGTGTCTACCTACTACTTAATACCAGCTTTCCTATTGCTTCTCCTTTCAGCTGCAGTTTCACTCATCTCTCAAAATCAAGACAATACTATCAGCACTACCCCATGAGGTAGATGATTAGTACTGACAGTCTATTTCAAGCATATATTAAAGTGCCATCAACTGCTAGTTCACCATACATGCCAAACAGCACAGCATAAACGGCTCTTAAAGCTCATACATTTGTCATATGCAATAGATATAGTCATTTTATGATACCAAATGCTTTGGTCATTTGTGTTGTATGGCAAATGAATAAAATGCCCCATAAATTCTGAACAAATAAACTAACTGCTACTCCACTGTGAAATGTCATGTATTACCAGGAAGTTTTAATCTATCCACTTGGATAATGATGTGTACTTGTCTAAATTGTAACATTCCCTCAACCTGAAAACAATTAGAGAATTAAAAATCTGTCAAGATAATTAGCTCTCCAGTCATGTTGTATCTCAGACTTGACTGATAGGAGGCTGGGTAAAACACTATAGGGACTTATAGTGTTTTATTCTCATGGTGATCATGTGTCAAAAAATTTACAGCAAGTTTAAGCAGAGAATTAGATACTTCAGAATTGGCAAAATGAGAAAATTCTGACTGTTAACTGAAAAAAAATCGTAGCTTTTATTAGATACTAGGCATTAGCTCACAAATGTGTAGCCCATTGTCCCCAAAACTAGAAGGAACTGGTACTTGCTGTCTGAGTGAGTTTGAACAGTTTCTCAAATGTCCTTTATTTCATTCCCAAAGTTACCTATGGTCTATGCGTTAAATGATCCCTCAGTGGTATTGAACACCATCTATATATGAAAAAGAAATTATAGAAGGTTATTTACTTCAAAGGAGTGAATCTTTTGCTGTATAAACTTGTGTTTCTCATCCTGAAATAGTTTTGAAAATAGTTGTAGTACTCAGCAACCTTTCTTCTAAGGGCAATCACCATGGAAAGCAATTTATGACACAGTGGCACAAGAGAATTATGTGTACTTAAAAGAAATTAATAGTGATTATTATGAGTGCTTGGGTGGTTTTCCCCTCTCCCTACCCTATACTGTTTATGCCACTAACCATAGAATCATAGGAAAATAGGGTTGGAAATGATCTCAGAAGGTCAAAGGAGGGCCATCCCCAACTATGCAGAAGTACTTTCCAACATGCATAGCTATGGCTAGAGATTTGGATCATACTTCTAAGAACAAGAACTTATGGATCCTTATACTTCAATGAGTGCTGGTTTATTAATGCATAAGCACATCCTGAAAGGTGGGGAAGGAAATCACTACTATTTTCTAATTTTATTTCCTACTGAAACAATGTAATGATTTCCATTCTCTGCTTTCAGTTTTTACCCTTTAGTAAGTTTACTTGTTGCTTTGAAATGAGATCTTTTTGAAAAGAGAGACAGAAGGCAGAATAGGATTGTATCTTTGGGCACCTATACATGTGCCGGACGTCTGCTCTGATGCATGCTAATTAGCACATGCCGGGGTAGACTTGATTAATCAAGTCTGCTGGAACATGTTAATTCACGTGCTCCAGTAGCCTCCTTGTCATGTCTATTCAGTGTCCCCATGCTTAAAAATGGCAGCAGGGGCACTTGAATTAAAGCTCATTGAACAAGCTTTAGTTCAAGCACCCCCACTGCCATTTTGAAGTGGGGGATGCTGAGTACAAGTGACACGGCAAGCACTTTAATTAGAGCGTCTCGCAGAGTTGATCTAATTAAAGTGCCTGCCCCTCCATCCCAGAGCACATTTATAGACGCTCTTAGAGACTAACTGGAGAGACATATGCCTGAGCATTTGACAAGAAGTATCTTCGCTTAGAACTTACCATACAATAGATGAGAAATAAGATAGTACTAGCAAATTGCCCATCAAGAATGACTGGGGAGGTAGGAAGCTTGCTAACCTTAACCTTAACACCCCCCCCCCCCGCCCTCCGTGTTGCCACTGCCACCACCGCCCAGGAGGTGGGAGCGGGTAGGGGGAAGCTTGTCCAGCAGTCCTCTTGGCCTCCCTCCACCGGTACCCCATGCCGCTGCCGCCTCCAAGGTGCACGGGGGAGGGGGGAGCAAGGCCAGCGGCACTGGCCTTGCCCACCTCCCCTGCTCCATCCCCTCTTTCCCTGCTATCATGGCGGTGCTCTGCTGTACTGCCACTGCTGCCTCCTGTCCATAACGCTCTTGGAGCACTCTGATTGGTTGTTTCAGTGACCAGAGTGCTCTAAGAGCATTACGGACAGACAGACAAATAGACTAAGCCCTTTATTATATTAGAATATTAGAATTCATCACATCTCCCCAAGCTGTATTACTGGCGCTGAGGAATAGGAGTTTCATAATACTTCTTTCTGCCAATTTTCTTATTTCTTCCAAGATTTCTTTCTAAATGTCAAATAAGCAGAGAATTTCAATGAAAGTTACAGGGTAAGTAGCTATGATGACTAGTAAAGCAGAATAACTGACTGGAATTAAAGTAATGTATGGCTAAAAGGTGAAGACTCCATTTACTTTTATTGTATAAACCAAATTAAAGAAATGTTACCATATAACTCAGTGCTTCATCTCTTTCACACCAATAAAAACACTGAAACAAAACTAAAGGAGTTGGAAATTTTGATAGGAAGCCCAATCATCTCCAGCTTATTTAAATCTGGGAACTTGCACTTTATCTTGTCTGAGGTTGTTCAGTCCAAGGTGTGGTATGGCCCAGTCTCCACATATCTGACCTTGCTGGTTCTTCCACCTACCTACAAAGTGACTGCCTTGTCGTTTAACACAAACAAAAATAAAAAACAACCTCTCGTTACCATCCCTCTCCCCTTCCCACCCCCCCACCATAAAACCCTGACTCATCATCATCAAACATAAATTGCAAGGCTTCTTACATTGTCACAGAAAGAGACATGCAGGAAGTTCATGCTATTAACTGTGAAAATAAAGTTAAAATTAATCTATCAATAGCTCTTTAAAATGGTTGGTGCCATGGAGGGTGTGAAGGAGGATGGGGTACTCTAGTCCTATACTCTCCCTCCTAAAATATTTACTACTTGCCACAGTTGGAACCAGGATACCGAGCTACATGGATTGTTGGTTTGACACAGTAAGACTCTTCTAATTTACCAACAGACATGGGCGACTGGTGCCTCCTAATACTGGGGGGGCACCAGCGGCCGATCGCTGACTGGGGAGGATTGCTGCTGGCGGCAAACCCAGAAGTGTCACTGGTGTTTCTCTCCAGGGGGAGGGGAGGCATGGCCAATCTCAGGTGGTACACCCACTACATGTCACCAATGCCAACAGACCAAGAATTATACTAACAAATATATGCTAAAATATTTTTTCACCTGTGTTTCTCTTAATTTCAAAAGGCTGTGTTATACATTACCTGAAAAGAGTTATTGTAGGAAGCAGTTAGAATAAGTTATAGTAAGTCAAATCCTGTCTCAGGGAATTTTAGGTTTTGTTCCCTTTTCCTGTACCATTGTGGCTAGGGACAGAAGTTACACATAAACCAGTTTAAGTAATCAGAAACTGGTTTAAACCTGTAACAGAACAAAAGTTCAGTGCACATAAATTGGTTTCAAAATGGCCAAAACTGGTTTAAGATGGATCTGGTGGAATGTAGCATCAGACTTAACTGATTGAGGTCAAACTGGTTTATGGAACTTCTGTGCCAGATCCCTTCCTGGTTTAAGTTACATCAGAGTCCCTCAGAATCCCAGTATGCTTTTCAGCCTTCAGCTGGACTGGGCAGGGCTGTGCTGCTCTGTTTGCTCCAGAGAGCAGGGCTGGCCCTGCCCCTCTCCTCCCTAGCTGGAGCACTGTCAGTGCTCCAGGTGGCTGAGATAGGGGTGGTTGACTGCAGCCAGGGTCTGCCTGGCAGGGGCACAGAAGTGTTTGCCAGGCTTCCCCCTGCCGAATGCCCCTCCCTCACCACTCACTGCTCAAGCAGGGGTTCCCCCTCCCCTCCCCTCTCTCATGGCGGGGACCCCAGCAGCACAGACCCCAGCCAGCATCTGGCCATGTTCCTCCCACCTCCCCCCATGCTAGCTAATGCTGAGAGGTGTCTGTGTGTGTATCTCCAATTGCTTTGCAAAATGCCTGCACCCTGCAGGTAAGAAGAGCTTGAAATAATGAGAGATGCTTTTGTTTTCTTGATGGGCAGATAAGCTTTGTGTTCTGATAAGCTTCTTAGCTGCTGGCTTGCTTCAAAGCCATCAGAGGTTTCTCCTACCCTGAAACCCTTATATCAAATGAAGTTTCACTATGCAGCAATTAATGCTGGTGATTGCATCTATGCATCAATTACTCAGCCTGGTTAGAGTGTAGCTTCCTGGTCCTGCAACCTGTCAGTGTTCAACAGGGGACAGAGAGAGGTGTGAGAAAGGACCTGGTTTGCAATGAATGGGACCTGTTAGTGCTATCATTTTGAGATTTAGGCAAATATGAAGCACTAGCTAGTAGGATAATAAGAAGGTAGCAACAGATCTACCTGGAACAAACAAGTTCAAATTGTCACACTGCCCTCATCAACTCTTTGGGAAGTGGCTGTGCACATCCCAAAGAACAAGACAGCAGAGGCAGTTTCTGAGAGGCTTTGGTAACACTCACTTCCTGTCCACAGCTGTAGACAGCATGAAGAAGTAGGGAGAGGGAGATTAAAATGCTCATCCAGTATCATTAACAGATGCATGCACTCCACACAAGCAGCTTCTCCTGCTCCCCCCTCCCCCCGCTTTGCCTTAGAGTGCTAGCCAGCAGTCAGGGTCTGGCAACACTCCCTGCCCCTTGAGTGGTAAGTGGGGAAAAGCCTGGCAAGGGCTGCTTCCACCTCCCTCTGGGGCACTGTGCAGGTCAGGTTTGGGGTTTAAATCCCTCACTAATCATAGTGGCCTGCTAGGGCCTGGCCCTGCCCCCTCTCAGCTCAGCACTATAGAAGGGAAGGGCGGGCTGCTTTAGCACCCTCCGGGGTTCTAGCCTGAGCCACTGTTCATCAAAAGTGAACATCTGTCCACTTGCAAATCAGTTTAATTTACACAGGTTAGACTAACCTCTGAAGATTGAATCAATTCAGGCTTGGGCTTTTTCATGGGCAACTGGTGCTGCCTTAGTTGGCTGCTGCTGAGGGGGGGCGGGTGCTCCCCAACAGCCAATTCCATTGACAGGGGAGGAGTCCCCTCGCGGCCAATCTAGCTGCCCGAGGCGGGGACCCCCACAGCCGTTCCTGCAAAGGCCCATCGCTGCAGCCGCTTCCAGGAGTGGCTGCGGCTGCTTATTGGAGTGGCTGCAGCAATCGGCCAGCACTTACAGCAGGGGAACTGGCACTCCCACCTGCCCATCGCATAAGTGGCAAGCGCGGCCAGTTAGGGGGTGTACCGGTGCTCTCGGGGGGGATGCACGTGCACCCCTGTGCTGCTCCTACACGTCGCCACTGGGCTTTTTGAATGCCTGTACATAGCCTACAGGATTCTTCAGTACTAGCAGTTTGAAGTCAAGTCATTAAAAAAAAAAAGATTAAAAAAGAGAGAAATCAGTGTAGATGTTACAGCTGCCTCTGAGATCCCCTCTGGCCAAAAGTTTTGCATTTAATTTCCTCTGTCCCCCGACCCCAAAGTTGTTCCTTCACTTCTGTGAGGCAGAAGGCACTGAAAAAAGATGTACCTACCTATTCAGAGAGTACACAGTTATCAACAGCTTACTGTAAAATCCAGAAAGCATAACAGAGTACTGAGAAGCTTAGAGATGCTTCCAGTTACAGTGATCTTGACTGTTAACTTTAATGACAGCAGGTTTAAAAAAAATTAGGTACAACTTTCTTTGAAGTGAATGTTATCCCTAAGATGTAAAGAACTTATTTTTCCTTTTGGAGGATATTTGTAAAGACTTTTTCTTTGTTTTTTAATTTTAGTTTTTTTTATTTTCACTTTAAACAATCCAGCATACTCCTCCTATATGCTGTCATCAAATATTGATCCTTTATGATAAATGGTATCAGTGGCTCATACTACTAAATATTTTTCTCCTGTGCACCAAATCTATGGGTTTATTGATACTTTTTTTTAATGACATTGGTACTGATTAGTAATGAATTTCTATGGCAGTAATCCCCTGGTGATAGCAATAGCTATTCTTAATAGCGATGTTGGAAATGGAGGCCTGCAAGTTTATTGGAAAAACAGGCTTAAGAGTAATAACTGTTGCCATGCATGCTGTCTGTTTCAGTATAAATATGATCAATTGTAGGTTTACAAGATTGGTTATAATTTGTTATACTTCCATTTGATTATTACACTTGACAGTTTAATAAAAGCACTATGAAAAACAGGCCTATTGACACAGATATAATGTTTTGATACCTCTGCAGTTTTAATCAGGTTGGTAAGGACTGGTGTGGTTTCTATAAATAATGCAACATCAATATGGCACAGTTCAATATTGTAAGCAAATAGTGTAGTAGCAAATAGTGTATTACAAGCAATATTGTAAGCAAATCTCTGCAATAAAAATAAAATTTGAAGTCACAAATTTTCAGCTTAAGAGAGATTTGTAGAGTCTTTCTGACATCTTGGGAGAAGATAATAGAGAAAGTAGCTTGCAAGGGTCAAGGGGAAGGTGTTGTACAGGAAAATTACTGCCCCCGCAAACATCAATAAATCTCAGTAGGAGACATCAAGAGATGAAAATACAAAGCACAACGGAAAAAAAGGGTTCTGGCTTCCCATATACAAGCAGAAAATAAGGAAAGGAAGAAGCAGAAGGCAGGGCTAAAGAATATCACTAAGAGCATCTTGTTGGGTCCTTTTAGCTGGTCAACCCCATCAACCTACCACAGTGTGTGTAGAGCAGTGATTCTGTACTGGGATGTCATGCTATATTAGCATTGTTAGGTGTGCAAACATCTGCATGTGAGTCATAAAATAAGCCCAGAGATTTCAAGTAGAAATCCATAGTGTCAAAAACATTCTGACTTGTGGTCTCAGTTCTTTGTAACAGAAGAATGGTCTGTTATTTTTCTGTAGTCAAGAAATGAATGAAAGCTAAGAGCGGGCATTTTCTGATGGGTGCTTTGAGCCTAAGAGGGTTGAGAACCACTGGTGTAGAGGTTAGACTTATCCTGGCCAGAAGGCAAAGAAGGGAGTACAGTGAGAGCAGAAAGTGGTATAAAGCTAATAAATGTAAGTTCCCTTCTCAGGTGTTGCTCAGGAAAGGAAATGTCATAAAGAAAGTATTGTGGCACCCTTGACAGAACTGAGTTTATTTGAGAATTGGGGAGAGAGGTACAACAGAGTGATCTTAATTCCCTGGGTCTTGACATATTGCAATGGTGGCATTAATTCATGAGATAAGGACCTAAAGTGAGTCCCATTTGTTAGATTACCTTGAAGTTTAGTCACATAAGTTAATACGTGTAGATTGAGTCAATTGAATAGAAGTTCTAGTCAAAAGTTCTAGTCAGAAGTTCTAGTTTTTAATACAACTATGCATAAAAAACCAAAACAACCCACATCCATATCATCATTCTGCCTTGTTCCTTAGGATGGCCTGGATCTATTTATATTTAGTGTGTGTGTGTGTGTGTGTGTGTGTATTCATTCACCCTGGGGGAAATTAATGTATATTTTTCCCCTAGGGTGAATGAAAATAGGGTGACTATGGGCTGAATATAGAGTGAAATTATATAATATAAAATTTCCCCTAGGGTGAATGACCCAAGAGTTGTAAATGAGCTGTCATCTATTTGAAAACATGATTCAAAATATTTGTTTAAGCCAACTGGTGGTATGTTACAGGCCAAGAATAGAACACAACAAGCCAAGTTTGTAGGTTTGTTAAAAAAAAAAAAAAAAAAAAAAGACATTTCAAGGATTTTTTCATGCTTGCATTACATGGTAGCATACCCATAACTGATTTTATATTAAACTTTCTCTGTATTTTTTTAGTTTGTAAAACTTGCTATAGGACTGCAGGGAATAAGGAATCTAGAAAACAATTCTAGGAAACTCTGCTGAGTCTTGGCAGTTGCCAAAACTATGATGGGAAAATAGTCTAGATCATAAGACCAGTTTCATAACGGCTCACACACTTCTTTCACCTTTGGTTTTTTTACAGAGAGCTAAAAACAAGTCTTAAGATTCAAAATAGTAAAAAAAGGAAATGCAAGTTAGTTTTCTATACTCAGATTTTTTTTTCTGATTTCCTGGTTTTTCTGGAATGGCTCAGCAGCCCTCTTTGAGGAAATATATTCCACAGTTATGGCACTGAAGGTAGTTATGCCATACAGATGTACCAATAACCAGTAATTTATTGAATATCTTGGCTGTTTTTGTCTTAAATATTAGTAATGAAAAGCAAACTAACCAGAATCATCAGCCCAAGCAGCTGGTGAAATTAGAACAAAAAAAATGACTCTACACCTTATTTTTAAAGCTTCGATATGTTGGGTTTTAAGGCTTCTAAGATAAAACTAAAATAATTCAATATAATTGAAAAAAGAATTGCTGGTACATTTTTATCATGGGGAAAATTCTTGTAACAGTGTAAAAAAAATCAGTGCATCTTTTTTAATGCTAATTCCAATGCTTTATAAAGTAAAGCAGAGGTTCCTAACCGCTGTTCCCAACCTGGCTGTGAAAGACTGGCTGTTGGTCCACAGGAGGGTTGGCTACTGGACTGGAAGTCCAGAAGTGACTAGCATACTGCAGACCAGCAGCCAACTCTCTTTCATACTGAGTATAAAAAAGGGTTGGCTTCTGCTCCACAGTATCCTGGTCACTTCTGGACTGTAGTTTGCTGGTCCGTGGTCACTTCTGGTCCATGGTTTGCCAGTCTGCAATCTTAAAAGGTTGGGACCTCCTGACCTAAAGAATATGGTTTCATTTGCCATTCAGGCTTATTTTCTAGCATACAGCACACACCTTTTTCCTAAAAACCAGCTTCTAGAACATGGAGTGTGTATTGTAAGTGAGGAAATACAGTTATATATGCCCCTTAGGTTTCTGTGGAGTGCAAGTAAAAGCAACTCTGCAGATGATCTGAACAGAACAGTCAGCAGAGTTGGCTCCCTAGCTCCTGCTACTCGGTTACTATGAAGAGAGAACTTTTTTTCTTTATTCTGCTTTTCAAAAACAAGGTGCATATCTTATTCCAGGCCATGTTGTATATGTGAAAGGACGGTATGTAGTTACAATACATTTAAGTTCAAGATCATTTTAACAATACTTATTTATCTATGTAAGGGCCTTGTTAGACCTTATCCCATAAATGGAACAAATATTAATCAGCTTAGAGCTGTTTGGCTTAGTAGAGCAGGTGCACAGTATGGCAAAAAATATGCTCTGACTGCCCCTCACCTGCACGGCTGTGATTTGTCACTAGAGGCTTGGTGGGCAGGGTCAGGACTAGGAGCTAAGGGAAGGATATTCTCACTGCTCCTGCCAGGCAGTGCAAATGCTGCAGGGGGGCAGTCCAAGCAGGGAGATGGAGAGGCAGGGCACCTTCTCCCCACTCCTGCTCATAGCAGCTCTGCTCCCAGCTCAGCTCTGAGAGCAGAGCCAGTCAGTCCAAGGGGGAGGGGACAGGGTGAGGGACACCACCTCCCCACCACCACCACTCACTCACTGGCTCTGCTCTCCACTGCTTGGACTGGCTGGCTCTGTTCCCAGAAACAAGCTAGGAACAGAGCTGGTGGCAGAGAGGTGGTGCCCACTCCGACTGGCTCACTCTCCTCCTGGTGAGGCACTAGGCACTATGCCCCAGCCTCCCTGCCTTCCCACTGCCTCCTGGAACGCTGGAGGACTTCAGTTTGGGTGCAAAAGCTGTGGATAGTGGCCACAAGTTAATGGAACAGGAGCAGAATTAGGCAGATTAGAGGTAACCCTGCCCTAGAGTGGCGTAACATTAAGCTGAATAACAAGTGCTTTAAGCCCCAGAAAAGGTGTTAATGTGCAGCTAGTCCAGGGGTTAAGAGCTCCAGCAGCTGCCTAAGGATACCATGTAATAAGGCCCTAAAAAAAATCAGAATGCAGACACAATGGGCACAGCTACACATGCATTAATGAGCATTAAATTTAGTACCTCCAATGTGTGGTACTAGATAAATACGCATTAGGCTGCCCTAATGCGCAGTACCAAAAGCGCACATTTTTGAAGCGGCACTTAATGTGCAGTAGTCGATTTTACTGCACATTAATGTAATTGCATTTTTTTTATGTAACACTAATTCACAGTAAAATAGGCTACTAAGCATTAAAGTGCATGTGTAGACATATCCAATGTTTACTATTCTGTTATGGTATACAAAAAATGTCCCTACATATATGTCTATCAAATCTTTTGACCTACTATTAACATCTGAAATGAGGCCTTTGTTTGCCTTTCTTTGCTAGGGAACTCTGGCAGGCCCTCTGGAGCATCTAACTTGCAACCCCATACCTGATGGTGAGAGAATTTTTACTGCAGCACTCACCACTACTGAGGAGGTGAGGACACTGAGTGATGCTGGCAAAGGATATAGTTTTTAAACAAGCTTTCAGTTGTGAAGAGCATACAGGGCTATTTCAAATAGATGGTTTTTGCTTTGTAGTTAACCTTTTAACGGGATAATTTATGGAGTATCTACAGATAATTTTCTTTCACCATTAACATTCATTCCTCTGCTTGTTGAATTCTCTCTCTACAGACAGGAGATAAGAGAGTTTCTCTAAGATAATTACAGAAGAAACCTCCTCCAAGAATTTCTGCTTAGAACTGCCTCATTTTAATTCATGCTCCTAAAATAGCACTACCTCTAAGAATATTTAAATGTGAAGATAGCTTGTTAAGGCAAGGGTAGATTATGTTACAAGTTCATAAATTGTATGTGGAACCTAGCAGAAAGTAACATAGAGGTTTAGAAACAGATTTAAGCACTTAAAGGTGAAAATGTAGGTGCTTTTGTAAATCTCATAAACACCTGACTTGCCTTGGAAAGTCAATGGGAGTGTGTCTAATTTAAGTATGTCTTTGAATCTCCCTAGACTCCTATTTGTCTCTGTAGGTACCAAAATACTCCCCTAAATCTGGTTTTTAGATATTTGAGACCAATAACTGAGTTGCAGCTTTGCCATTTAAAAAGTGATCTTCCCACCCTCTTTTGCCTCTATTTGTTTTGCTTATGAATCGGGATGTATGATTGGAAAAGTGTAAAGAAGAAAGCAGATGGCAAGCAAAAAAAGTTACAATACCTCTTGTTGAGCATATGTTTGCACATTTCTCTGAAAAGGTCTGTTTGTGAGGATAGAAGTGTGGAGGAGAGCTGACGTAGCCATGAGTTGATACTGCATTTTTTTTATAAGGATCTGAACAAAGTGTGGAAGGTCTGGAGTGCTGGGTGCTGCGAGCCTCTTTTGCTGACCTGCAGTGGAGTAGGAAGAAAGGGGTTAATGCCTGGGAGAGGGTAGAATCCAACATGCATGTGGCCAAGTGCTGCAAGAACGTTAGTAAATGTTCTTATTGCTGAAATCTACTCATCTGCGTCAGTAGTAATTGTCATCTCTGTTGTTTGCAAATATTTAGATGCAGTTGCTTCACAAGGATGATCACAGAAAGTCAGTAGATCACACACATTTGCATAAATAAACATTTATAAAGGTATTTTCACTGGTACTGTTCTCACAGCTATTTTGAAAAACTTTGATTATTCACGTAATAGGTTCACTGAGCTATTACTAATGCTCTCAGAAAGGAATCTGCAAAACAAATGAGGGCATTGGGGGAAATCCCATTTACAAATATCAAGTAGCAACTGTATGTCATTAAAAACAAATGTTCATTAATTACCAGCCCATGGACAAACCAAAGGCCAACATTTGTTTGCAGCGTTGCACACAAGAAACAAATATGTAAGTACAACCCGTTTATGGTTATGTACTACATTTAATCCATGTTTGCAGTTTTCTGCATCCTGCAAAGATTCCTTAAAAAAAAGAAGAAAAAACATGACATTTAAAACCACTTACAACAATGTAAGATGCAAAAAGGTTAGCGGAGATAACATTGTATATACTCATTCTCCTATTTAACCGTTTTACAATATATGGTGAGATTTTAGTTTCCTTCCCATTGGCCTGAAACTTTCTACCACAAGGGGGAAAATTCCTCTGTGCAGGAGAGACAGAGCTTTCCTCAAGGCAGGAGTAAGACCACAGTATGAACTTCCACTGGAACCAAAGATGATCACAAGGTCTTCCACTTTCTGTTCCCAGTGCAAAGCGTGTTTCTTTGATCTGCCTTCTCTCAAAGACATTGCGTGCCTAAAAGCCGTATCAAACTACAAAGTTCTTCCCCAGGTAAGAGTGAGAAAGAACCACATATTACATGTTGTGCTTCTTTTACCTAGTAGTGGAAAGCAGGGATGAGGAGGAGGTATAAGAACTAAGATAAAACAGAGTGGATATGTGCAGATGTTACATTTAGCTCCATCTAACTAGGGTTAGGCTGATCTAAGTGGTGATCTGGGGAGGCATTTGGGGAGGTTAAATCAGGCAAAAAATGGCTGGCCCAATTTAAATTAGTTCACCTAAGGAGATGAACTAAGTTAGATTGGGAACAGGTTACCCTGATCTACCATACATCTGCACATGTTCAGAAAGCAGCCCTGGGGCTGGGAAAGCCCAGCTGCTTGCCCCAGCCCTGAGGCTGCACTCTTCCTACCCCACCAACCCTGACTGGGCTATTTTTAGCTCCCTCACTTCCACATCCCAGACGGACAACTCCCCTACACCTGATAGCCCTACATTTCTTAGATTGGGTTCCCAGTCTGGCTCCCAGCACCAGCAAATGTATGCCCAAGCCACTCCCAATCTACAATCACATGGCTTAAAGTAAGCTCAATTTGGCCCAATCATGTGGCTCAATGTGTCCTATATGGTGTTGTCTTATAAGAGTCTTTGGGCACATCTACACATGCATTAATGCGCTGTAATTACTAACTTACTAATTAAGTTAGTATCGGTAATAACAGGTATTAAATGCACCATAATCAGCACTACTGTGCAGTAGCACCGGCACATTTTAGGTGATGCTAATACACAGTAGATTAATTGTACTGTGCATTTGCGCATTAGTATGTCTTTCACCGTGACGCACTAATGTGCAGTAGAATTAGTCTACTGCACTTTTAACATCTGTAGATGCGCCCTTTTAGTGGTAGTTTAAAACTTATTTCACCCTCAAAAGCTCTACTTGAGGTTACTTATCCAACAGGTTTATTAGTCTGGGTTTTCCCACAACTGAATTTATTTTCTAGTCTCATTTGGTGCCTTTGCACTTCTCTATTTTACTGCAATGCCACCAGTTTAGTATAATCCAAAAGTATCAACCCAATGTAGTCACAGGATGCTTTTGTTTACTTGTCTGAATCCAAATGGATTATTTTTATATTTTTAATGAAGATGTTGAATAAGACCAGACCCAACTCATTATCTGCAGAAGCAGTTGCCAACAGCTCCCTTTTGCCTAAAACATTTGTGATTTTCTGACCTTTGATCTGTCTTGGGCAACCACCCAAGTGTCCTGTACAGCTGTGTGACATAAATTAAATAAACTGTGTGATTTATATGTCTTTCAGCTAACTTGAAAGCAATCCCTTTGATACTTCTGATGCAGCTGCTTCTCTGTGTTATATCGAGCTACTTGCCAGGAATGTTGCATCACAACACGTTTGTGATGCATCACAAATACGTGCTATATATTTTCCAAATAATAAGAAAAAAAGATCTTAACCAGATAGTTGTATTTTTTTCTAGCAATTTCTTATGGCCACCTTTGCTCCCATTCTTCTCTAATGGCTGGGCCTTGAGGCCAGACTACATCTCCCATGATGCAACATACTCCTCCTTTCCAGTAAAAGGAAGAGGCATGTAATAGGCATGTTTTGGGGAAAAGTGCATGGAAAGAGGGAGTCTGGTCTGAGATTATAGCACCTAGAGGGGAACTGAACCATTAGGCTCTCTAATTATATTCACTGTGCCATCACGTTGAATCAAAGGATTTGAGGTTTTGAAAAGTCTTCAGTATTTTGGTATAAGTTTTTTCAACAAAATGTGATCAGGACTCGTAGTAGAGATCATATCTATTATTAGACCAACAAAATTTTTGCAAACCCCCCCCCCAAAACTTTAATTGCAAGCTTTTGGGCACTAACACCCTTCATCAGGCATTGGACAAACGACTGTAAAAGTTCTCCTGGGTAGAAATGAAAGTTCATATTTCATAGGATTTCACAGAGGAGTCAACAGATGGAAAACTCCTCTAGGCAGTCACTTGATAGCTGTTCAACAAAATGTGTGAACCTACTGCTTAAAAGCAGACATAATCTCATGCAAAAATGTGTTTTAGTTCAAATCCCAACTTTCTATCAAAATGGCTTAGACTTTAGGCAGAAAATTGTTGACCAGTCCTTTGGGGAGATGGTTCCTCTTAGATTTCCTGCTTGTTCAGAGAATTGTGTCCTATATAATTTTGATCTGAAAAATCAACTATGCCTGCAGTTTCCCTCAAGCAATTTCCCTTATCTGGGCCCCAAACTGGATACAGCCATATGTATTGTTGGCCTTTGTTTATAGTCCTCCAGCCAGTTTTCACTCTGTTTCTAGCCAATTGTTGTTAATGTTGAAAGTAAATTTTGAGATAAACTGATGCAGGTGCTTCACTTAGTGCCAGATATTAAATCTGGCTGTCTTTTTTAAATATTTAGATAACTCTATTAAAGCAAAAGTAGTTAAGTTTGTTGCAAGACTTTTAATATATTCATAATTCCATTATTCATTAGGTAGCTATATGTTTATTTCCCTTATGATCTTTCTTCCTTTGACTAAGGGTAAAAATTAGGCTGCTTCAGTGACAGAAAGACCGTCTTACTCTTTTTCTTTCTAAAGATGATACTGCATTTTGCTTTTCATCTCTTTCCTCCCTAGTTTTTCTTGACTTTTAAAAAGTTCAGCAGCTTGAGGCACTAGAATTCACATCATGTGGACCAGGGCGCTAGAAAATTTCCCTGTATTCCCTACATGGCTCTTTAACATTATTTTTAAGTCTTGATGGCTCAAATCTCTATTGTCCCCATTAAATACAGATTTTAAGAATCACTTCAACATTCTGGTCACTTTTAACCTATTTAAATTCATTTCCCCTTCCCTGTTCTATTGTTTTAAGAGTTAATTGGCTCTGTTATTCTTAAGGTACACTACAGTCACAAGGGCATAGCAAGATAGTTCGGTGATGCCATGGCTAAATTGCTACCAGTACCCACACTTGTATGTTTAAAGTTGGTTTGGGCAGTGACTATAGTGCAGACACACTTAAATAAAGTCATAGTGGGGAAAAAAAAAACCAGTCCCATGCCAGTATGTGGTAGGCAGGAAGGGCTGAAAGAGAGACTGCAACTTGTTCCAGTTTCTCAGAAGCCAACCTTATCTCTCCATTTATTTCTTCACCCATTGCACTGAAAGGGGCCTTGGACTCTCTTCAAACACACAGCCTGCCTTAGGCAATTAAGCCGTGCTGTTGAATTAGCAATGCCTTACATAAGTGGGTACAAAGGCATGATCTTTCTTATTCTGGATTAATTTGAACCTGTTTCTAGTTTAGTTTAGTTTAGCTTGAAATAAGCATTTGTTCTGCCTTTGCAC
Source organism: Alligator mississippiensis (assembly GCF_030867095.1). Classification (NCBI taxonomy): domain Eukaryota; kingdom Metazoa; phylum Chordata; order Crocodylia; family Alligatoridae; genus Alligator; species Alligator mississippiensis. The sequence goes on from NC_081826.1 coordinate 126,338,437, forward strand.
TTGCTTCAACTGAATTGTATCTTTCGTTTAAATCCATGCAACTCTGCATGTAGAGAGGGCTGTGTAAAACAGCACCATTTTGTTTTGACTTCCATTTTGCTGTTTTGAAGGGACAGTGTTTCGTTTCACTGTTTTGAAGCACTGTTCTGTTTTGTTTCATCAAAACTGTTCCGTTGTTTCAACGCTGTTTCGATGCAGTTCAACGTTTAGCCCATAGGTTATAATGGGGAATCACATAAATACCTATAACTTTGCCATTGCTTGCCTGATTTAGATGAAAATGACAGGGATGGTAGCCCCTTCTGAGGGCATGAAGCCTGCCAAGGTTTAAGGAGATAGGTGCAGAGAGTTTTGTGAAACTGCACCTCAGACTATTCTAAGCAAAACTCGTATCACTTGTTGGCAGCGGCAGCCTGCTATCATCCCACACGCAGATCTGGGGGCCTGCTCCCCCCGGGAGGAGTCTGGCACAGCCCCACAGCACGGACCCCTGGATCTGCATGCAGGGTGACATCAGGCTGCCGCTGCCAGCTGAGGCCAGCGTGCCAGCACTGGGTTCTTTTCGGCATGGGCTGCACTGGCAGACTCAGGTGCTGGTGTTTGTCCTAGACAGCAGCAGCATGCCATCACCTGCATGCTCTGCAGCCAGCGAGTGCAGAGGTTTAAAAAATAAAGCCCTGCACATACCTGCTCTGGCAGCAGTGATTGGGGCCTCTGAGGGCTGGTGGCAGACCCTCCCCATGCAGCGCAGGGCAGCAGGGATCATCCCCCCTGCCTGGCACCCACTTGGCAGCTGCCCCATGGCACGGGTGCAGCGTGGCTTGGCAGGGCACCGTGTGCTGTCCTGGAGCTGGGGTGGCTCCATGTGTTTAGCCAGAGCTCTCGCTTCGATTCCCCAGCTCTCTGATCATTCTTCCTAGGGTGCGCGGCCCTGTGATCTGTGTGTGCGCTTTCAGCAGGCTGCTGCTGCCAGCTGGGGAAATAGCCCAAGAGCCACCACCATCCCCAGCTGGCAGTGTCAGTCTGCTGTCATCCTGCATCATCCAGGGGCCTGCGCCCCCACCCCCCAGGAAGAGCTGGGGAAAGCTATCAAAGAGCTAGGGGAATGATTGGAGAGCTGGGGAATCGAACTGGGGAATGTTCAGGGACCTAAACATTCCCCCAGCCCCTGGTTTTGATTCCCCAGCCCCTGGTTCGATTATCCAGCTCTCTGATCATTCCCCCAGTTCTTCCTGGGGGGCACGGGCCCCTGGATCTGTGCGCTGGGTTTCAGCAGGCTGGGGCCAGCGACATCACTGCAGTCTGCTCCAGCCTGCTGAAACCCTGCATGTAGATCAGCAGCCCGCAACCCCTTGGAAGAGCTGGGGAAGTGATCAGAGAACTGGGGAATTGAACTGGGAGCTAGATGTCCATATCAGAGCAGTCCTTTCCCCGCCTTCCCCCTCCCTCTTCTAAGTTTCTGTTTAGCTGCAAACAAGTCCAGCTTCGAAACTCAGAACATTTTGAAACTTTTGAAACATTTCGAGTGCCCTTGCTTCCTTTTGAAGCTGTTTCAAAGCCTTTCATTTTGTTTTGATTGTGTTTTGAGCTTGAAGCAGCTTTGAAACGAATGATTTGTCGAAATTTCGCACTGCCCTAGTAGACAGGCCCTCCCCATTCTGGACAACCATATGACAATCCCTCCTAGGAAAATGTGGCTAAGTCACATGACCACTATTCCCCTATGTATATGATCCAGGTCTGGCCATAAAAACTCAGCTACTCCCATGCCTCTATTTCAGCTTTCCCTGTCTGCCAGCCTACTGTGACTCAAGAATCTAGTAGGAAGAACACTTGCACTTAATTACATACTTTACAATTTCTAATCACAAAGTAACTTCTCAATTCTGAACATGCCATGCTCGTTCTGCATTTTAAAGGCTGAATGTGCTTTTCCTGATATTATTGCAATCTGAGTATAAAAATCCAGATAATACTTCCTTTACAGATGCAAGACATACCTTCCATGGGATGGGTATGGTTCTTTAGTCCTTCTCTCTGTGGTGTACCTGTCATAACCGTGGCTCTCGTGGTATCGGTATGGTTTATCTTGGTGAGGTCTGTCTTTTTGAGACATCTTGGCTCTTACATGTATTCTTTTTGGCTGAAATAATCTCCTGAGCAAGAGACATAACACTGATTCAGTTCACAGTTCAAATTTAAGTTATTCATTGACCACCATTTGCACAACATAATTGCTCTCATGTTGGGTAAGATTCACTAAAGGTGACTGAGGAGCAAAGCTTTTGTTGTTGGGGAACAGAAAGAAGCAGAGTCCTCAATCTATTAACAAAGTGTCTACTTTAGAGAGAGGGACAAGTGTGGGATTTTTTTTAATTTTTCCATTAACTGGGAAACTTGACCGTTCTGTGACTCAGCACTTGAGCTGTTTTCACAGGCTGTTTTTTCTCTCCTAGCCTGATTACAGGGACAGTGTATAATACCCTTCTGTACTTCTCTATAAAGAGTAAATCAAGACTCTTACAGTGCTGTCTTTTTGTATCAGACAACAAGCATAGGAAATTTTCACCTACCTACTTAGGTCTGCATTGTGTGGTGTGCATGTGCAGCTTCCACTGGCTTATGTGAGAGCCATGTAAATCTGAAGGAAGAATTGGCCTTTTATTCTAGTATGTTCTTAGGAGAGAGCACAGATCAAAGCCAGGGGAGCCTTACTACCAGAGCACAGTCAAACTTCTAACAATGTTCTGTTTCCAGAGAAGAACGATGGGTCATATCACACATTACATTTAGGACGTGTTAAATGCACTTAAAATACAAGCATCCATGTGTTCAAGCAGTAAAACATGTGCTAAGTGAGCTCGTATGGTAGCAAAGTTATGACTTTTCCCGGGAGGACTATCTCCAGATCGTATTAAGTAACATGTGTTCGGCTATCATTGGAGTGCTCCATGGAGATAATATGAGTTCCAGATTCCAGTGAGGTGCAGGGGGTTGAAGACTGCCAGGAGACCCATCTCACCCTGAGGATCCAGCAGCAGGAATGCTATCCTCTCCTTGGCCCACAGCAGAGCTGACTCGCCCCAGTGTGCTAAGGGCAGGTGTTCCTGGGCTGGGCTGTGCTGGCACGTGGTGGGGTTGGCACGGGGGCTGCGTGTATTCTTGGGCAAATGTGTGAACTGCAGCACCTGGTGCCAGGATCAGTTTCTGAGAGGAGGGCAAGGGGGGCACAGCCAGCTCCAGCCCTGTCCAGAGCAGGCTGAGATTGTAGTCGGCAGTACCATGCAACTGCTCAGAACACATTCTCACCTTTAATGTAGCACAGAATTAATTCTATGCTCTCAGATAAAACACATCCTGTGCAACAAGGCTCTATTTTAAGATGTAGCTAAATTTGAGGGTACCTGTCCCCAGTAATTTAGAGCAGTCTTGCTCAACCTATGGGTCATGACCCAAAAGTGGGTCATAAGAATATTTCAAAGGATTGCAAGCAAGTCCCAGAAAAATGCGGGAAAGCATGGGTTTCCCCTTGCAGGCTGGCAGCATTTTGGTCTGCAAGGAGCTGCTTGGGGCAACTGGAGGCAGAGGGTACACATTCCTCTGCTCATGCACATGCATGTGGCTGCCATGCAGCCAGGCAGGGTTGTGGGAGCAGCCTCAGCACCTGGATACAGGTAAGTGTATGGGGAGTGGGGGTTGGAGGGTCGGGGCTTGGGGACTGTCTGGGTGTCGGTATGGGTGTGGAGGAGGACGGGTGTGTGTGTGGGAGGGTGCCTGTCAGCACTGGGGGAAGGTGGCTGAGCACCAGGGCTGGATCAGGGCAAGGGGGAATGGGGGGAGGTGTCTGCCCCTCCAGCGGGGGGAAGGGGGCTGAGGGATGGGGTCCTTCAGGGGCAGCGGAGAGCTGTGTAGCTGAGCCAGCAGCACAGGGTCCAGTGCCCATACTTGCAGAGGAGGGGCGGCCAGGAAACCCTGCCTAGGGGTAGGTGGGGCCATGACCAGGCTGCCTGGTGCAGCATGGGAACCCCAGCCCAGGATAGGGGGGTGCCACAGGCCTCCCCTCCTCTTGCATGCCAGGGCTGGACTCACTCCACTGTCACCCACATGAGCCAGAGCCACTGCGCTCCAGCCTGAGCAGGACAGGGACAGCTGGAGGCCCCCTCCAGCAGGGCTGGTGGGGGTAGATGGCTGCGGGTTGTGAGTGAGGGGCACCAGCATGGTCCAGGGGGGCAGGGGCCTGTGGCTTGGGAGTGAGAGGCACCAGCAGGGCCAGGTGGCTGTGGGTCGGGAATGGCCATCGATGTTTACATATAGGTCCTGATACAAAAAAGGTTGCGAACCACTGTTTTACAGTACAGTATTATAGACATGTAAGTATTCCCCAGAACAACTTAGAAACTGAATGGTAAGATTAATGCCTTCAATCAGGAACATTAAGTGAACCACTAACAGGCCGGATCAGGATGACAGAGCTGTTCCCTCTGGGACTCCTGGGGGCCCAGGGAGCTAGGGGGCAGGGTCTGGTGCAGAACATGGGGTATAGGACCCTGTTGGGCACGGCCATCAGTGGCCAGGGTGGCAGCACTGTGCTGAATCAGTCGCACTAGACCTCCTGCCTCCATCACTGGACCCAACTGCTGGCTGTGTCTGCTGGCCGTACCACATCTACCTCCCCCCTACCATCTGTAGCTCCAGCCCATGAGAAGCTGCATGGCCTGGATATGGCTCAGGGTATGGGGTGAATTTGACACCCCTGACCATGGCAGCTTGAATCCAGTGCCAATGGAAAGCGGCAACTATTTTGAAAGACATAGGCTCTGCCTTTCTTAAGGGCATCCTTGAGTTTCAATTCTCTTGAGGACAACAGGAGATTGAGGTTGAGTTCAAAGAGGGAAGTTTGTGGAATTTCTTGTATTAAAAAAGTATTTCCCTGCACATGAAACAAGTGAAAAAATAATTTATTTTTTCCCCCCAAATTCAGCTCATACATTGGTACTTGATGCCCCAAAGCTTGTCTAACAGCTCTCTCACCTGTACAGCTGGTCTAATGAAAAATATCACCAAAATCCAAGTCCCACAGCTATGAAAAGGATTATTGTAGCAAAAAAAAAAAGTAGCCGGACAGTGAGCTGACTTGCAGGTACCCGTGCTCAGAAAACACATGTTGTGTTTTGAGGGAAAATATGCTGTATGGTAATCCATGGTAACTAAGGAAATTACAGCTTTGTCACTTTTGGATTTTTTTACATTTTTCAAGTCCTGTAAATTCCCCGAGTTTTCTCATGCAACTAAAATAATTATCACACCCACTTGCTTATATTCCTAGGGGAAGTTGCAAACTGCTGCGTTTGTCTAGGAGTGGACAAGACAGGACTCTCCTTTGTCTTGTTTCTCTAGGAATCCGGGCTGTCTGAGGCGCAAAGCAAGGGGTGAAGGCCTTTCCATGTCACACCCACCCGCTTCCAACAGCCGGGAATTTCAATGCAGCCCCAGACCCTGTGTCATGAGAGAATCTCCTTCCCCTTCTCTTTCTTTCCCCAAATGCAAACCTCCTGGCATGCAGCACCCCATGAAAATCTACCATCCCAGCTCGCTGTCATACACATTCTCCTCCCCTTACAAAATCCAGAACCAAGCCCATGCCCTTTCCCTAACTCTCCTCCCCCCATGCAATCCTCCCTTCCACCCCTTTTTAAGAGTGTTTAAAGCTCCTCACTTGTCCAAGAGTAGCAACCCAAGGCCTCCAAGTTGATTCGGCTGAGGCTCAAGTTGAACGGGCCAAGTTTTCTTCCTGGCTGTTCCTGTGTCTCACTCCGGTGAGAGCTGAACTGCATTTCCTTGTGTGTGCCAGGTAGGGGGAGGGATGAGTCTCCCAGGTGAAGGACAGGTTACTGCCCCTCCTACCAATTCTCTGCTCCCTTCACAGACTGCAGCTTTTGCCACTCAGTGGAGTTTCGCTTTGAATGGCTTTGATTCCCCAGGCTGGCTCAGTTAGGAGCAATGTAACCCCTGACACCACTGAAATGTGTGACAGGGAGAGGTGGGCTGGAGTGCCTGCTGCTGGGGCAAACGTGCTGGCTGGGTGGATAAAAAGAACACAAATGCCATCAAGTGCCAGCCTTCTGCCCAACTTCACACTAACATGGCTACCTACCTCACAGGTATGCTAAAGAGGAGGGGGGAACCAAAAGGATGCTGTTAATTATTGATAGAAATCAGAAGTACAGCCTCATTCAAACCATGTGATGCACAATAGCACAGTCATTAGAAAGTAAATATCTGACATGAGGAATTGACAAATATCTAAGTTACATATACAGGGGTTTTGGAGATGTACTTCACTATGTTGTTATAATTGCTTGATGGCACTTGTGTTGTTTTGCCAGCAGTAGCTCACCTAGTTTTGAGGTAGGGAGCAATATAGCAGATTTAATAGTTGTACATAGCTGATTTCCAACTCTTCCCCGCGACTGGAAAAACAACTAGACACTTTTAAACAGTATTCTGTTTGGTTCTCAGCAGAATCGGGGAAGAGGCAAATGAGACAATTGGTTACGTGCTGATAGGGCACAAGCCAGGCAGAAAGCAGGGCAGGGTGGAGCCTGTTAGACTACAACACAGTCAGAGAGAGACATAAGCTTTTTGTATGTCACACCTGTCTGCTTCCAGCAACAGCTCCTGAAATTTCAGTGCAGACCCAGCTCCATTCTATCGTGCATTAGTCTCCTCACTGCCTGCTTCATCAGATGCTACAAACTACTAGCCACCATTTATTAGCTTAAGCAAATAAAGAAAAGAAAGATTGAGTGGAAGAAAACAGCGAGACAGAGCATTTGAGGAGGGAAGAGAGAGATAAGCGAGGTACTAATAAAGACCCAGGACAGAGAGAAGTCTGGTAGAGCCAGCACCGTAAATCCTGTTTGATTTGTGTGAAAACAATTAAGCATGTGAGACGGGGCCCTGCCAGCAGCCTGTGGCATCAGGTCTGTCCTGGGGTTGTAAGAGAGAAAAGTGAAACACTAATGGAAAAGAGAGGGAGACAAACAGCATCAGAAACTTGGTGCTGCCAACCCCTGTGACTGTTATTGTCTCACAATATTTGGTGTCTTTTCTGATAGACCTGCCTCCTGGAACTGTACAACTATGTCACTCAGCTTTCAGCGATCATAAAAAAGTCCTTCCCCTCTTAATCACTATAAACCCTAACGTTTAAGTTAAACCAGAGTCCTGCAGCATCCCAACATGCTTTGCAGCCCTGCCTGAGCTGTGCCCTGTGCAGTCTGCAGCAGCTCTGCCCACCCCGCTCCTGCCCACTGCACAGCCCCTCTGCCGGGAAGAGGCTTGTGCTCCTAGGACACCATCACAGGGGCTGCTGCCCCATCAGAGTCCCTTCCCCTTTGCCCCTCTTGCAGCAGGGGCAAGGTGTGGCTGGAGGCCAGCTACCATGGCCCCCTTAGGTGAAGGGGGCAGGGAGGGGGTTGATTTCCCCCTCCTTCTGGCATCTGTCAAAAGGGACAGGGAGGGGACTTATTCCACCGCACACCCTGTGCAAGAAGTGATCGGTGGAGGAGGCAGTCAGGACTAGCAGAACCCAGTTGCAATTCCCCAGGAGGAAGAGGAGAAGGAGGGGGAACAAACCCCCTCCCTGCTCCCTTTGCCTCAGGGGGCTATGCCAGCTGGAGTCTGGCCATACTCCTGCTGCTGCTGCGGCAGTGAGGGGAGTGCCAGGTAGACCCTGGCTCGGGTCCATGCCAGTGGAGCAGGGACGGGGGGGAGAATTAAACCCCCTCCCTGACCAGTTCACTTGAGGCTAGTGCTGGGGCTGGCCATGCCCACTGTTGCTTCAGTGGCGATGTGGGGGAGAAATGCCTGATGGGCTGCTCTGCCCTCGCCAGGCAGACCTGAGCTGGCATCTCCTCCCTGCCCCTTTCACCTCAGGTGGCCATGCCAGCTGGTGCCTGGCTATGCCCCCACCCCTGCAGCAGTGGGAGAAGGGACCCTGATGCAGGCTGCTGCAGCCCAGACAGGCAGACCCCGGCTGGGGTCCATGTGACTTGGACAGGGGTTGGAGGGGGGAATTAAACCCCCATCTCCATTTGCTTCGCACCGCTGCCAGGGCTGACGATGCCTCTGCTGCTGGAGCAATGAGTGGCGAAATGCCTGGCAAAGGCTGTTGCGCCTCTACCTGTCTGGGATCCATGCTGGTGGGACAGGGGACAGAGGGGGGAATTAAACCCCCATCTCCATTCGCTTCACACTACAGTGGGGGTTGGCCATGTCCCCGCCACTGGAGCTGTGAATGCAGGAGTGGGAAATGTCTGGCAGGTAGGGCTGTGCGAAGCTTTGGTTGCTGATTCAATTCAGCAGAGATTCGGCCTGATTTAGTGGCTGAATCTCCGATTCCGAATCGAATCAGGAGATCCTTTCATCTCCGAATCGAGTCGGAACCCTCTGAGTCGAGTCAGAGAGATTTGATGATTCAGACATGGATACAGCTTTATATGTTTTTTCTACATACCTCATGCTATCAGGCGGCTTGTGAATGCTGAGACAGTGGGGTGGATGGAGCATCCCACGGGAGCACAGGGGCGTCCCCAGCACGCGCGACGGCAGACCCAGAAGTGGACCAGAAGCACATCCAGTCCACTTCCAGGTCTGCCACGGAGCACATGGGGGACCTCCCCCCGCCCCAGCTCGGTAACTGGTGGAATACCTGGGGTCCTCCTCTAGCTGATCTCCAAGCCGGGGAGGCACAGGGGTCCACTTCTGGGTCCACCACTGAGCACGCGGGGGGCCTCCCCACGCTCCTGTGGGACTCTCCATCCACCCCACCATCTCAGAGTTCACAAGCTACACCTGGTACCTTGATGTATGTAGAAAAAACATTTAAAGCTGTGTCTATAGCCAAATCACTGATTCTCTGAATCCGAATCGAATCTTCAGATTTGGATTTGGCTGTATTGAACCAGGACAGTGATCTGAATCAACAAATAGAATGACTGTCCCCCAAATCAGGCCAAATCCAAATCGAATATGGCCCTCTTTGCACACCCCTACTGGGAAGGGCTGGTTTCTCTTTGCCCCTCCGGGCACACCCTGGCTGGGGTACCTGCTGGGGGTTTTAACCCCTCCCCAATCATACTCAGGCCTGCCCTGGCCTGGGTATGCCCTGTCCCCCCAGCATAGCTTCCATGCAGCTGAGGGCACGCTCTAGTGCCCCCCGGCTTCTGGCCTGAGCCACTGCAGGCATGTGCCTGCATTTCCTGAGTCAAAAGAAATGTCTATTTACTTGCAAATTGGTTCAATCTAGGCAGGTGAGACTAACCTGTAAAGATTGAATCAATTCAGGCTTTGGCTTTTTGTATATCTCTCCCTAACATAAAAGCTTCAGTAGTAGAAAGCAAATAAAGAAAACAAATTCCAAGGCTGTTGAGTATAAACTTATCTGGGCTTTTTTGTTTGATTTTGTTGTTGTTGCTTAGTATTTAGTGAAAGTAATACTGTAATTTGAAGTCAGAGGAATACAGAACATATGAAGACAGTGGAATGATAAGAGGTTCAGGATCTTCTTCAGGAACAGTAGCAGCAACAAAAAAGAAATGTAGGAGAAGGGGGGTTTAAAGGCTACTATGTGAGAATAAATAATGGTGCAAGTCCAGAAGGAAATAAATTAGGCTGTTATCCTTTTTTGATGTAATTTCTTGGCATTATCATAGAAGTTCTTGATCCACTGTGTGAACAGGACTTTGGAAATGTTGGGTTTAAGTTTTGTACCTGTCAATCCTGTGACTCTAGTCCACTTAAATCAGTGCTCTCCAACCTTTTTATGGTGAAGATCACTTTTTGGAACTAAAGGTTACCCCTCCCCCCCCCTTGCTCCCTGCCCTGCCCCCCTGCCCCACGTGCCCCTGGACTGTGGAGTGTCCCAGACCCAGCTGAGCTGGGGTCTGATCTCACTTCTGTGCCATGGCAGCACCAAGCTGCACCCACCCGGCAGCCAAAGGAACATGGCTTTGGGTCCCAACCCACCCCGTCTGGAAGTCTCCATGGTTCAAGGGCACATGGGGTAGGGGGAAGGCTTCTGCCTCTGGATGTAGCCTGGCAGAGGCCCGTGCCTCCCCACCTGGGCTCAGGACAAGGTGGCTGATGCTGCGGGCTGCCTGCTGTGCCCTGACTACAGGTAGGGGGGAGCATGGGCCCCCAGGGCCTCTGCCGGACTGTGCCCAGTGGTGGGAGCCCCCCTCATGCACCCCTGGATGACCAGATCTTCCCAGACTTGGCTGGGCTGGGGCCGCCCCCACGTGAATCCCTGTTGCTGAGCTGAGCCGCGCTCACACGTGGCCAGCTGCAGCAGGACTTGAGGCACAGTGGCAGCATCCTCTGCCACCTCCGCCTCTGCAGAAATAGGGAGGAAGTCCCCCGTGCCCCTGGAGGAGCCTCTCTGGGCTCCAGTCCTCCCACCACCTGGCTGGGCTGAGGCCCCACTTACCTTCCCCTGCTCCTGGCTGGGCCATATGGTCAGCCGCTCACTGTGGGGCCTCGGTCTGGCCCCTGCCCCTTCCCCTCCCCACAGATTGACCTGCTGGGGCTGGGGCCAGGGAAGGCTGGATAGGCATCTGGCTGGGGTCATCTGACCCCAGCACTCTTTCCTGCCTAGGGCGGGGGGGTCAGCCTCAATGATCTGTTGAGGTCCCTTCCAACCCTAACATCTAGGAATTTACACAATGGAAACTAAAAAAGATGGGTTATTGGTATGAAGAATTCTCTCTTCTATTGATCCAAATAAAATTTCTGAAGTTATGTATTTTAAAGTACCAATATATTTTTCTAGAAAAATTGAAATAAGAGGTTAAAACTGCTGGACATCCTGTGCTGTTGTCCAAAATGGTGGATAGATAACTCATTTGCCAGTGTGGAATATAGTGGACAGATAATGTTGTCCAGTTAAGTGGGGGTATTTTGATCAATCAGTGCAGAATTACCTCTAAATCGGTGGTTCCCAACTTTTTTTTGCTGGGACCCTAAATTGGTCACCGACAGGACCTCCTACCCTGGCACTGCAGGGGCTGCTGGGAGTGGAGCGCAGTGGTGGCAGTGGCCTGGGGGCAGGGGAGCCGCCATTGCCCCCTTTGTGCGTGGCGGCTCTGCCCCACCCGCCTGCTCGTTGCTTCTGGGCCATATGTGCACATGTGCATGTTTGTGCAGGCTCGTTGCAACCCTCCTGAGGACCCCCCGCAACCCTGATTTGGGTCATGCCCTGAGGTTGGGAACCAATGCTCTAAATGAATCAGGAGTGTAAAACTCCATTGGTGTAAATTATACCAGTTTAGGTGTAGTTTGGCCATACTTTATTCAGGTGTAACAGCTTGCTCAGGCCAAGCAGGTTGCTTTCTGGTCTCTTACCATGCAGTGTTGATTCCCATTAATAGCAGTATATATTTTGAGCTTCCTAGCAAATAACCTGCTGAGCTTTTTGTTATCCTGGTTTAACATGCGCTGGAATTCAAAACCAATGTAAATTATGCTGAGGTACTTGATCACATCCCCATGCCCCACGCAGATGCTTGCTTGGTGCAGGAAACATGATGCTTGTGTTGCAAAGAAGGGTCTCCCGAAGACAGGGGCAAAGACTATGTAGCAGTATTTCATGGGAATCTGATGGAACGCATTGCTGGAATGTGCGGCACTCTGGTAGTCCACTTCTGCCGATATCATGGACTGTGTATTGAAAAGAAGAGTACCTAATAAGAAATCAGGAGGCTGTGGCAGCACCAGCGGTTCTAGACCAGAGGTCCCCAATGCTTCAGGAGTGGCGGGCTGAAATTACCCAGTTTGGTTTGAGATGGGCTGGCCATTCAGACCCAGCCACCGGTTTTTCCCCATTGCACAGGCAAGGTCCTTCACAGCTGAAACACTGCAGAAGTCCTGACTTTTTACCATTTGAGGCCCCAAAAAACCAAAGGCCCAAAGAGAGATGTGTTGTGAATTGGGGTAAAGGTAGTAGCTGCCTTTTCTCCAGGGTAAGTGTGGAAAGTAATCCAACTCTTGTGTGTAACAAGATAGGTGAGTTTATAGATGCACCACCCAAAACAAAGCATGTGGAAAGGCTGGAGTAGAGGCTGAACCATGTGGCCTATGCGTAGTAACACAGTAAGGGCAGATGCAGGGGAATGAACTGCTAGAGCTGTGTGCGTGAGAGAGAAGCAGGGAAAAGTTTCACCAAACAGATGCTGGACAGGAAGAGACAATCATAACAAATACTGGGAATGTGTTCCTGAAAGGGGAAAGCCTTGAAAGAAAGCTGTTTGGAGATGGTGATAGCTGAAGGAAGCTTGGATCAATGAACAAAGGGACTCCTGTTGTTTGGTTTCTACTATGCTTGGGGGCCAGGAGGGAGCAGGGCAAGGACTGTGTATGTTATGTAAGTAAATAAATAGGGTTGCATCAAAGTAACACCTGATTCCAACACGGGATATTTCTCCTACAAGAGCAATTCTCCGGACCCTGAATTTTGGCCAACTGCTCAGGTTGAATGGGGATTATTGGTGCAAAAAGGGACATGACCTCTTTCAGCCTGTTCAGATAACTAACCTCGGTCCCATTTAGTGTCCTATACCAGTGCAATGCGGGCACACTTGAAAGTCTACACTAATGAAGTTAAAAATCCTCTATAAGCAGGGTATTTTGTACCAATCCTCCATCGGGAGCTACATGAAAAGACTGCTCCATCCATCCGGCAGGCCCCCGGGGGCCCATGATCGGAACGCTGATTTCCAAAGGTCAACACGACTCCTGTTAACATCGGAAACCGTTTATTTCCTCTTGCTTCTTATTACCGGAATCCAAGTTATTTTTACATATAAACAACTACCAAAGAGAATCAGCAGAATGAATCTGGGTTGCAGGTGCTTTTTACATTTCTTTCTTTTTTAAAACCAATTTTGAAATCCCCAGGCTTCAGAGTAAGGGATAAATTGAGCTTTGGAACTTAATACCTGGTATGTCTCAGTTAACGTTTTCTATCCTCCTGAAAAGAAAATATGATTATACTCCATATACTTTCAGCTAAGGAACTATAAGCAACCATGAGAAGTTTTATGTTAATGCTGTATCTTTGGTTTGCAGTGTCACATTCAGTCATCCTAAAAGCAATAAAATCATCCTTAGACACTGTTTTTTCCCCCTGGTTACGCATTTTCCGAAACGTCATCCTTCTCAATGTCTAGTGAAAACCTGTCTGGCTCTGAACTATCATTTAAAAACCATACCCTGGTTCAAGAACAACCAAAGAATGCTTTCCATGGGTTATTAATGTCAGTGGGATTTAGGGGTTTAGCTTGTTTAGAAACATAAATCCTGTTCCCTTTAATATACACTAACTCAGCCTTATGTACGGAGCCTTACCTCTGACCTGAAGTTTTTCATCACAATAGCGATTCCAGTGTCATGCTAACCTTTCCTCAGAGCTGTCATTCTTGACTAGCTAGCAGGTATTGAGCCATTTTCAGTTATTCTTGCTTCTGTTTTTTCCTTCATCTTAAAACACAGTTTTTCTAGGCCAAAAGCATGTGTTTTTCCTTTCAACAGTGACAGTGCATAATGAAATGCTCTACTTGAAAGCTGCAAGTGCCAGCATTAAAAAAATCGGTTAAATATTTTTTACCCATACTTCACTGGGATTTCATCCTTGTAGCTGTGTTGGAAGACCTTATTTCTTGCTCCAGAAGGATTGCCTCTTGAAATGAGATAGTGATGGTGCCATATTTGGAGTCTCATAATTTAATGCTTATGTTTAACTCGAGCACTTCAAAATAAAGCTTAACGTAGAATTTAGCATTTTTACACATACTCAAAGATCTCTAGAAACAGCATGGATCTTTGGAGTCTGATTTTGTTCTAGATCTATGGGAATGAGCTTCTCTCAGGTGGGTGCCCTGGAATCCCCTTCATTTTCTTATTGATTGAAGTACTAGGGTCTAGGATTCGAAAGTGAGTGTTCTCCAAATTGTTGTTCATCAGCTAGACATCAGATTGATAGAGAAAGTGTCTGATGGGCAACTCTTTCCATTCACAGTTACACATACCCCTTCCCTTCTTTCTTCCCCCCTCCCCTCACTCCTTGGTGTGAACACATTACATTCCAGATATTTACATTAAAAAGGTTTATATTAAGACAATATATGGATTTTTAATGGTTTATAGTGTTCTTAGATGCTCTCTGCTTTAGAAGATTTAATTCCACATCAGTCTGCTTTCATTCTCCTTTTTATCTCCTCTCTCTTCTGCTTCTGTCTCCTGGAAACAGGTAAAAGACAACAACAGAAGGTATTTGTTGTTTGTTTTGCATCTTCAAAGATATGGCCATGACCAACACCCATGAGAATGGATGGATAAGACTCCTTTTGACTTCAGTGCCTATTATGGGAGTCGCATTTAGTCCAAAAGGTACCCAAATATTTTATTTCTTGCTGTGACATGTCACTGTGATGCACCAGTCTGTTTGCATTGGGTGTCATCTGGAGCTGCAACACTGACTCATTTAGTGGGAAAAAACCACAAGTTGATTCATAGGAACAGGTTTGTTTTTTTCTCAATTTGTCTTGACCTCCTGGAAAAGAAATGCAACAGTGGCATCCTGTGGCCTTTATAGCTAATGGCAGGTGTGTGTCTATGGGGTGGGCGGGGGGGGGCGGCGTGCTACAGTGCAAAGCTCATCTTTGTGTGTTGAATGCTTTATAATTTTACCTATTTCAGTTAACTTTTTTCATAACTCTTCTGCTCTTTCATGCACATTCAGCACTTGTGCTTTTAACTTGAATGCAAATCTGAGTGCTTCAGTCAGTCTTGTCACTTCTAGTATCAAGAATCATACCATATGTTTGTGGTTGTACTGTAGCTGTGCTGTCCATAGGGCTGAGTGCATACTAGATTTTTTTTTTCTGGTTTAGCAATTGAACCAAAACTCTACATTTAAAAATCAATGGTTTTTTCTCACTGAAACAAAAACTTGTGGGGAGGGATGTGGAATTTATTTCATATGACACCAACGGTTCCAATTAACCCTAAACAAAATAATTTATTTTGGGCATATGTAAGAAAAGCAAAGGAAATGAATGACAAGATTCATACACTGCTGGGAGACGAAGTGATATCATGGTAGCATTCCCTTTTTACCTGTTAGTTCTATTTTTAAGCCAGGCACAGATTGGAATTTAAGTCTTCTTCCTTGCAGATGGGTGTCTTCAACTTCAGCCTACAGTATAATCTGAAATGGGTCTTTCTCAACCTTTGAGCTGGGACTATTGCACTTTGCATAAACTATTTGAGAATGAAAACAGTTGTCCAGTCTCCTGATTAAAGCACTCACTTGGGAGGTTCTGCTTCAGTGCAACAATATCAGTGATAGATAGAGACAGAGCTGCTTGTTCCAGCATAAAGACTTGTGATAAGGGCACTCCCTGGGGATGTGGGAGAGAAGGATTTCCTCCAAGGTTGAAAAATGAAAGGGAGCTTGATTTGTCTCATATCATGGCTGTGAGTTCTCTCATCATGAAGCTATTAAAATTGTTTTCCAACCAAAAATATTCAGTGAGTTTCAGTGAATATACAGATAGTTTTGGATGATCAAAATGGAATTTTTCAGCAAATTTACTGTTCTCTGGTGGGAGGGAAGGAGAATTGCCCTCTAGCTGCCAATATTCCAACACTTCTAAAAAGCAAGCCACTCTGCAATTTTGAAAACTTTTTAATGTTGCTTACTGGAGCAAAAAGAGTAGGCCTGTGCCATGTTAATGTTGTTCAGCCTGCGTATTCAAGGGACAACACAGAAATACCATCACCTTAAGTATCACGCCTTTTCTTTTTCTGAATGCTGTGATTTATTCCAACAAGCAAGAGACTGGTACAGGCAATATCCTTAGAGACTGTACGTAGGAACAGGTTCCTGAATTGTCTTCTTCTGGGACAGAAGTTAGTTCTACCCTATATAAAGTCTTACTTTCCACTTGTGAGCTTGTCTTCAGACTTTCCTCTGGAAACAAATAATATTTGAATGTGGTATATGTTGTGTAGTCAACGTAAACCAGCTTGTTATTAATACTGATGTGTGTAGAAGCCATTTTTAAGATACAGCAGGTAAGAAAATAGCAATGTTAACTGCTATTCTCAATGTTAACGGCTAGTTCTCGTTCTTGTAATAGGCTGCTTGGGTTGTTTTTTGGCTTGCTCCAATGAACTTTGAAAGATCTTTGTGAGATGTACTCTACAAAAGCAAATGTGACATACTGGAAGTCATATCTAAGGCTTCAGTGAACATGACAGGGATGCAGTGAATGAAGCAGATCTATAGGAACCTTTATGTAATTGAGTAGCTTGGCATACAATGGTTGGATATATTTAAAGCCATAAGGTTCAGCTCAGCCACATGGTCCACCGTATACTTCTCACTCTAGATACTAAATAAAGCAGGACTTGCTAAAATAAATCATGGTCATGAATGATTACAAGCCAGTCTTTTCCCTCCCCCTCCAGTTCAACCATCTTGGGCTGCTTTGATCCAAAGATAGAAAAAAAAAACCCCAACTCCATTATGTTAAGTGTAATATTATTGAGAGGAAGGAGAAGGAAGAAAGAAAGAGAGAAGGTTTCAGGCACTGGTTCTTTCTATTCAGCAGGCACTCTGAAGACTTGTGAGGAAAACGCAGTGCAGGCACGTTGGCAATGGGATATCCTGTCAGTGAAGCTCACAGTGATCCTGCATCAGTCACCTGCAGGAGGGCAGGAGTTGATGACCGGCCTTTCAGTACAGTAATTTTATCCCATTTCTTTGGAAGAAGGGGAAGGCAAGATAAGGTCTTTCAAAGCCTAAGCTTTGCTTCTTGTCCCCTCTGTGTCTGACTTAAGGGGGCAAAAGGTTTTGTATCCTTCACCTGAACTCTCTGGTCCAGGGATTGCATCTTTTGGGGGTGGGGGAGAGAAATAAATGCCCTCGCCAAAACATAAAGCAGCTTTGACGATTTTCATTTCACTTTCACTTGGGCCTGGAAAGACGCTGCATTTAAGGTTCTCTATATGTTTCACATAACCTTCCCAAGGGGTGGAAAGCAGAGTGGTGTCCTTCTGCGTGTGCACTGCAAAACTTGCGGGCATCGAGTTTTCTGTTGTATAGCACAAGGGAGGGGGGAGGGTGGCACCAGAAATGATCTTGTTCAGAAAGATGTGAGCTTTTAGAGATGGCAGCCTACTTTGCCAGATGCTATGCTGTGCAGCAGAGAGTTGAAGGTCTTCCTTGGGCAAGTCTAAGGTGGGACGAGGTGGTGGGGGGCACAGAAAACAGGAGGTGTAACCTCCCCTAGCCTACTCGATAAAGATTCAGAAGTTTAGGAAATACTTGTGGAATAAATTGTTTTGACAGAGCGTGTGCTGAGGTCTCTCGCCCCTTCAGTCGTGGGGCGGCTCTTTGAACTAAGCCTCCTTGAAAACAAACACATGTTTAAAGCTCATTATAACTCCTGCAATGCTAAAGCAAGCTCCTTTTTGTCAGTTAAACTGACAGCACAGATAAGGAGAGCTGGTGCCAGTATCATCTGTTACACAACAAACCACTCTCGATGAAAGAAACAGCCCCCTGTCAAACGAATTTCCTTTACAACTGCCAAAAGGCCTATTTTTAGTTTCATCTGCCATCTTTTTTCCCTTAATCATCTGTTTCACTTTTCTCTGAGCTCTGAGTCCCCCTTCCTCCCTTGCGCTTGCCTTCCTTCCACTAGAGATACCTGGTGATAAACTGCTGCTTAACACGACCCGGCTGTTGTCAGTCCCCGAGCACATGCACATGCTGAGACTGAATTGCCATAGGAAGGCTGCCCACGGTCCAAGCACCCCTGCTCCCCCACACCTAGCTCAGTCCCTGCTTTAAGAAGGATGGGAGCCTTCCTTGTAGGAAAGGGAAGATGCACCCAAGGGGATGCACAGCGATTTATTTGGAAAGCTCAAATGCTAGGCTGAGTGTTGCATGGGGACTTTCGGCGCAGCTCCTTTTTTCTTTGGAAACAGATTTTCAACTGCAGTCGGACAACGATGGAGGCGCTTAATCCCAGTAACACGGCCGTACCCGACCGGGGCGTGCGTTCTGCGGAGTCCATTAGCGGCTGGGCTGAGGCTGGTTCCCACTCCGGCTTTTAGAGAAAAAGTCAAGTGCTTGGTGACGTGGTAGCGCGGGCTCAGTAGGTGGCTCTCCTCCCAGGCTGTGCCCAGCAACTGCCCAGTGCTAGGAGTCGCCCTGCTGCTCGAACAGCCATCTTTCAGATGAGGAGACATATAAAAATAAGGTCCTCACTTTCTTCAATCATTAAAGATCCCGTACCGCTTGTCACAGGAGGATCAGCCTGCTACAGGTTTGGAATATCCTGGAAATGATCATGGTAATCCCGTGCTTTGTCCAGCATCACATTCATTCAATACAGCCCATCATTCCCCAGGGCGATCTGTGTCGGGTATAACAGCTGTGGACAGTGTTACGGCCTTTATCACCATAGTCTGTACAATCAGGGTTTAAACTACAGGGGAGCTAGGAGGGAGGGGGCTGAGCCCCCCCATAAGAGACGAGAGCCCCTCTGTAAGATTTGAAAATCACAACCTGGGAGGGTCTCTGTTCGCACTGCTCCTTCACTTACGTGGACTTGTTAATCAATGAAATCAAAGATCAAGATTGTCTTGATTTCCACCCCCCCCAGTCCCCCAAGAGTCAAAGTGTCATTCAAACCCTGTGTACAATGCCCCTGTGCGGTACAGAAGTGATATTTCCCATGTGGGGACTAAGACACACAAGGACTCGAGTGATATTCACAAGTTTGTGGCAGAGTACAGAACTGAACCTCAGTTTCCTCTGTCCTAAATTAGCATTGTAACAACTGGTCTGTCTCTTACCATTTCACAGTATGAAATACTTTTTAGAGAGGCGATTTTTTTTTTTTTTTTTTTTTTTTTTAAAGCAAAGTTTCATCAACAGAAATGAGGTTTTGAGTCCTACAAAGAGGTTGTGGAAAACTTTTTTTTGTGGGGGTGAGGGGGGGAAAGGGTAGGGATGTTAATTTTTTTAAGCAAACACTATTAGTTGGGTTTAAAAACGAGTTGAACTTACTGTTTTCATGGTTGTCTTCTTTTTTTCCAGTGCCAGGAGCTGGGTGAGGTGAAAATGGAAAACAACCGAACATTTTTCATTTCACATTGTATAAAAATAATAGTCTAATGAAAATGTTGTGAAAGACTGGAGGAAAAATGTATCATTTTAACTGGCTCTGTTATTTACTATTGGAGCACTGAACCTGCGATATGAACTTTGTTGCTCTTTCCCTTTTCTTTCAATATTTTTTCCCCCTTAAACTGTCAGTTTTACTTTTTAGAAGTCTTCATGTCTCTCATCTTGGGGTCTGGTGATTTTTGTTTCTGTCATTTTTGAGCACTTGAACAACTTTTCAGGAAGTAGTAAAAGCAGAGCTAATGTCATATTTTGCAGCCGCTTGACAGTCAGCCAGGAGCTGACAATTTAGTGAGGGGTATCAACACCAGAAAAGAGACGCATGAACCTTATGCATAATAATATGCAGTCTATTCACAACAGAAGTGAAACATGATTAATGGTGGGAGTTGGAAGAATGCCTTTCATAGCGCTTGCAAAAATTGAAATGTTTTCTCGCTTAATGCATGTTCAGAACCTGGTTTTAACTGAAACGGAGAGTTTACCTTTCACTAAATTTCTCAGAAACTGAGAAACTTGAGCAAAAGGACCAGGGAGAAACAACCCCCTCCTTGTAAAATGAAGGTGAGAAGAAAGGCAGAGGAATGTCTCTTGAGGCAAATTTTCTTCCTGGACTGCAGGATGAGCCTTGCTGTTGCGGACACTGCCAGCCCAACAGGTGTCAGAAATGGGCAAGTGGTCATTAAGCCTATGAATCTTATTCCTGAGGCTGTGATAACAGCCATGGATTATTTAAACAAAGGGGT
The DNA here is from genome assembly GCF_030867095.1 of Alligator mississippiensis. Taxonomy (NCBI): domain Eukaryota; kingdom Metazoa; phylum Chordata; order Crocodylia; family Alligatoridae; genus Alligator; species Alligator mississippiensis. The sequence continues at coordinate 126,358,441 of NC_081826.1, forward strand.
GGCAGGCAAGCATGAAAGGAAAATTAGTGGAGAGACTCTCTGCAGTAAACAATGGTGTCTCTCACCCGGCCATGGCCAAACTGCTTCACAACCTAGAAAAGTGGGTCAGAGCCACCCCTACCCCCCAACCCTGTCAAAGTGATTTGAGCTGCTATTGTAAACTTCACAATGGGAAACTTTGGCTCCCACATTCACTAAGCAAAACTGATTTGTTTTTTACCATTTGGGACAAAGCTGCCGGATAATTTTTCACGCAAGCACAATGCAGCCGTTCAGCTGGTTGTGGAGAGCTGATGGCATTGTGAATAGCTTTTTCTTTTAATCAGACACCATTGCTTTCATTCGTTGTTTGATGCTTTAAATCTAATGTATACATTTGCGAGATCTGCATACAATGTCCAGAAACCTGTTCGTTTGTTTTATTAGCCCGCAGATAGGCGTAGGTCCCAGCCATCTAAAGTTTGAGAGTGTTTTAAATTCTTCAATCTGTTGCTTGAAATAATTCTGGGCTTGTTGGCTTATACCGTTCTGGGGAAATTAAAGTAAATATATTATTTAGAAAAATACTTTCATGCAGGGTGAATGGGTCCATATACAATCCCTCTGTCCTCTGTTTCTTACTATTTTTAAATAATTTTTCAGCTCTTTTTCGGTCTACAGCCATCCCATGTGCAGGCTTAAACTCCCTGCATGTTCTCAATGCATTTTTACCCTGGTTTCTCTCACTGAGCTTAGTGGCACCCCCTTCTTCTGTAGAAAGGGAAACCAGGCTGCTCTTTCTACCAGTATCATGACCATCCACCACTGCTTGTCAGCCAGGAGAGAACCTGGGACTTCAGCTAATAGAAATCATTGCATTTAGCCAGTAGTGGTAAGAAGCCCTTATTCAAACTAAGTTACTTATGTCACTTCCTAGATGAAATAAGACTCCAGGGTATGAACCTGTTTCCACCACTGGACTCATTTTACTATGCACTCAGGGCATGCCTTTTTCTAAAAAAAAAAAAAGCACATGCTCCGTCATGTCTTCATTCTTTACATAAGGTTTTGTTGGGTTTTTTTGCCCCTTGTAAGTTGTCTGACTTGATGAGCCGTGCTCACAGGAGCTCTCTGAATGAACCCATTCAGCCATGGAGGCAGGACAGCTGTGCTGGACAATGCTGTTAAGTTGTACTGCAACTGCTCTTTGCCTCATGTAGGCAAGTTAAGGACCGAGTTTAGCATTAGGGTTAAAGCAGGGTAAAAATTTCCCTAATTTCCCTTTAGGTCGAGGTTGCCAACCTTTGGAAGGCATGCCACAAATTAGCCCTGGAAATCCCCTTCCTCTGCCTGATCTACTGCTCTGCTTTCAGCTCTCTATTCTCTGCCCTCCCCTGCCTGATCTCTTGCTCTGCTTTCTGCCCTATCTGCTGCTATGCAGCCTGGCCCCTTCCTGATTTGCCATGTACCACATACACTTGGGGCACTTATGCCACAGGTTGGCCACCCCTGGCTTAGGCAACTGTCTGGGTGCTGTTGAAGATGCCTCAGTTGCTTTAAATGTCAGCAATACAATCCACTTTTACCAGTTTATGCCTGACTCGTAAATACCCTTTTGAAGAGCACAGCTCATGAATCCTAGTCACTCTCTGGCTAAGTTCACTCAGTAAATAGTGCTGGAGTTAAAAGGAAATCAAGGTCTCTTTCAGTTTCCTGCTGTAACTTTATGGACACTGTATTGGTTCCTTAGATCTTGCTGCTATCTGAACCTTTTAACAACGGAAACCTGATTTGGAGAAACTTAGCCAGAGAAACCATTTGGATGTTTGACAGCAGAATGACTGCTTGGCTTTTTGTTGGATCTTGTTGCTTCCAGTGCTGCCTCTGGCAAGTATGCTATCTGTACTAATCAAATCAGTGTGCACAGCACATAATTTTGACAGGACAAATATTTCTTAATAATTTGGTAGGAGCATGCACACAAGAGAACTAGATTTATAATTAGACCTAGTCACAAAAGCTGGAAGCGTGTTTAGGTTCATTGGAGTCTGGTGGCCAACTCAGCTAATTGGATGAAAATCCTCCTTTTTTCAGTTTGTACGATGTCTGTTTTTTCCCAAACTCATTAAATGCAGCTGTACTTTGAAGTTTGTAACAACAGTCTCAGTGAAGGCTAGTCTCAAGTTAATAGCTGTTCTGTTCTTGCTCTCTCCATCTCAGACCATTTTGCTGGTGGCTAAAACATGCCCAAATTTTCTCTCCCTGTGGTTCCTTCCCTCATTTTGACTTGGAATTGTCTTGCTAATCATTACACCTATAAATGACACTGGGGACTTGGAGGCTGTCAAAAGCCGAATCTTTACAGGGAATTTTTGTAGAAGAGAAATCTTATCTTTTCTGACACACCTGGTGCTGGTTTATATTTTATATCTGAAATAAACCACACAACTCTCAACATCCTTTCCTAGATGGGACTGTAATTTTGGATTCTGTGATTGCCTCACAGTTAAGGTTGTGTTACGTATATTAGGTTTTTGCATTTTAGCCCAAACTGCAAAACCTTTTTTGTAGGAAAAATGAATATTTTAATCAAAATGCTGCATTTTTGCTTTTAGAAAGTTTCTGAATTTTTCTCAAGGTTTCTTCTGTAGTTTCAGACCCTCTTAGAAAAATGTTTTAAAAACTAAACAACATTCCTCCTTCCCTTTTCTGAAACTTGGGTTGTTTTGTTGCTCTGTTTCCTGCAAAGATTCCCTCATAGTCACTGTACAGTCAATATGTAGTGGCAACCAAAAAAGTCAGTAAAATGTAGGGCATCCTCAAGAAAGGAATTGAAAACAAAACTAAGAACAACCACGATATGAATCCATGGGACATCCATATCTTGCAAGCTGTGGGCAGTTTTGGTCTCCGCATCTGAAAAAGGATGTAGTCGAATTGGAAAAAGCAGAGAGAAGGGCAATCAAAAAGAGCAGTATGCCATACCAGGAGAGACTAGGGCTCCTCAGTTTAGAAAGGAGAAGGCTGAAGGGAGGCACAGAGGCTTATTGTAGTACTAGGGAAGAATATAAGAGCATCGAATGAGCATGCAAGGAGAAATTAGGATGTCCAAGACATTATATAATGTGCAGCTTGAAAGGGGCATGAAAGGCAATACAAAGGGATTCTGCAAGTATGTCCGAAGTAGAGGAAGACCAGTGAAACCATTGGTTCCTCGTGGAATGCAATCTAGTTATGGATGATGCAGGGAAGGCTGACATGTTTAATTAATTTTATTTTAGTCTTCACAAATAGGGGCAGCTGTCAGATGATGAGTGCAGTTGTCAGCCAAGAAAGGGAAGGAGACAAACAGCCTATAGTAGTAGAAGAACAGATTAGGTACTACTTGGAGAAGTTAGATGCATTCAAGGCAGCAGAACTGGGTAGGATGGACCCTATGTACAAAATTGCTTAAGGTAATTTCAAAGCCATTGGCTATCTTCTTTGAGAACTTGTGGAGGCTGGGGATGTCCCAGATTATTGGAAAAAACACAAATATAGTGCCAATCTTTATGAAAGAGAAGGAGGATTACACGCAAATCAGCCTCACCTCGATACCTGGAAAGATCATAAAGTCTACTGTATAACACCTAGAAGAGATGGGGATCAGGAACAGCTGGCATGGATTCACCAAGAGCAAGACATGCTTGACCAACCTGATGATAAAGTGAGAGGCTCTGTGGATGGGGGGAGAGCAGTGATACCTTTAGCAAGGTTTTTGACAGCATCTCCCACAACAGTCTCATTATCAAGCTAAAGAACTACATACTAGATCAGTGGTTTTCAACTTTTTTTCATTTGCCCACATGGCTGAATGAGGAAGTGAGATGCATGTGACTCTCACTCCAGCTGGTCTGGGGTGGGCGCCACGTGGGTACTGGACTGGTTGGAGCAGATGCTGGATCTGGTATGTGGCATGCACAAAGTCTGTCCTCCCCTTCCACATGCTAGATCCAGTGCCCCCCTCTGGCTGGTCCGGGACCTGTGCTACATATGACACCCATCCCAGACTGACTGGAGAGGGTGCCACATGATGCCTGTATTAGACACCAGCCAGAGAAGCTGCTGCATGCAGCTTAGTCCCAGACTGGCTGGACCAGGTGCTGGATCCAGTATGCTGGGGGTGGGGGAGGTGTTGGTCCTGGACAGCAGGGCCTTGAATATCTCCCCCTGGGCCAGATCCAGCCCTTGAAGCCACATCATTGATACCCACACTATATTTCTGCAGGAAAATAAATAACTAAAGAACATTTTTCAATTAATGCACTAATATTGCTACCATTGGCATACTTTTAAATAATAGAAGTGGCTAACAGTACAGTATATTGCAAAAGGCAGATTGTTCCAGTATTAATACACAACTAAAATACTTTTTTTTCAATTACACTATTTAAAAAGATGCTTTCATTTGATTTATACTTAAAGCATATTCCTGAGTTATGAACAATGGTAAAATATTCTTATAGTAGATGTTAATAACTTATGTATGAGTACAAAAGCCAATTCAGATAGGAAAACTGCAGTACTTACTGTGAAAAATTAGCTTGTGAAATCTGCAGACGCTTCAAACTTTTTACAGAACAGGCTCATAGAGCAAGTGTATGTGAATATCCCATGGTGGACTTGAACTCATAAGACATGAAGGTATTTTTTTTTCATAAGGACCTCTCTATCTCAGAGGCTGTTTCATCCAACAGTTGCCCTTCTGTACTCTGAGAATTAGTATAACTACTGCAGCTTGACTTGGTAGCACAATAAGCACTTAGTTGGGCAAGGTTCTGAAAACCCACAATTTCTATTGGGTTTCACAGGAGTTGAAGGTGTCCAGTACTTTTTGGGATCCAGCCCATATGTGAGGAGACAGCAGGGGCAAAAAGTAATGCCTGCATCATATTCTTCTTGGTCCTCTGGTCCTCTCCTAACTTCACTAACATGCAGATGCCAGATGTGTGTGCGCCTGTCAGATTATAGAAACAGACATTTTAGAGGTGAGTTCATATGGCAGATTGATTATGGTTCTTCCTAACAATGGGTTTGACACTTGATTGCAAAGGTGAGCATAACACAAAAGTGAGCAATGAATTAACCTAGGTGGAAAAATTAAAGTGGTACATCTGTCACTCTCTATGCAGCACTCTCTCCCTCCAGATTTTCAAGAGCTCACCACTTGCGTAGGCAAAGTGACGTTTTGTCAAGGGTGCTGAGCATTTCTGGAAAAAAAACAAGCTGTCTGAGGTCTTTTGACACTTATTTTTACAGGTGGGAAAACGTATTAGGAAGCCTCTTCTCACTCATGAATGTATTTCTTATGACTGGCATTTGCCATCCTGTGCCTTCTAAATATACAAAGATAGGAAATGCTTTATCTATTAAAAGAGTTCACATATATTTTCTCTTTGTGCATGTATGCTCTCTCTCTCTCTCTCTAGATATATAGGCAGTACCAGTGGTGTTTGCTTTTTCTGGTCTATTTTTGCTATGTTTTGACAGGATTTGTGTCATGAATGTGTGTCTGTCCCAGTCCCAATTGGTGAATCATGCTGTTTAATTGGATTAGTCAATGAGACAAAAAAATGTCTTCTGGAAATAAAAACAAGTGTGGCTTTGAGCTTGTGGACTGTGTTTGTTGGGAGCAGCCTCAGTCGCCAATGATTAAGAAAAATGGTGAGTTATTTTACTCCCATTTGAATGAATGGTCACAGTTATTGAAAGCAGTGATGACAGGAGAAAAATGCTTGCTTTCTAATAGTTTTGTTTGTTTATAAAGGGGAAATAACTCGCACAGTAAGCACACAAGACACGGAAATGAAGCAATGTTGACAACTATTGATTGATTGAAGTCTGTCATACATCTCCTGGCCATGAATGTGTCTTTATAAGCAAACTTTGGCATCATAGATATGTGGGCAATAGCCAGCTGTGGCAATGGAAAAGCCTGACCTGGCAATGGACTGCTGTAAAGTTTAAAATGAGATGTTAGATAATTCTGTTTTTATGGCTGCTCCTGTTCCCCAAAAGTGCTATTTCTGTTAATTCTCCTCTTCCCAAACCAAGAGTCAAGGTGGCTGACAATAATAAAGAAATGTATTTATTTAGTGTATGTGGTTTCAGCATATTGTTTCAGCCATCATAAGGCAATGCCATCACCAATGTGAAGAGCTTGAAGGCCACCAGGTAGCATCGTAAGTGGACACAAGTCAATGATGTGGGACATGGTTTGAAATTGTCCACAAGGGCATTTGTTGTCATTGCAAAGGCCCCATTGGTACAGGTCTAAGGCACAGTGACCATGTCCGGTCCAAAAACAGTTGAGAAGTGCCCAATAACAGCAAGGCCAGTTAAATCCTGGTTGACTGACCGTAGGGTCAGAGATGATGTGGTGATTGATCGGTGCTTGTGCTGACCATTCTTTGTGCCATCGAGCAAGTAAGGAAAAGTCAGAGGGTTTTGAAAGGGTGAACATACTAGACATCTTGAGGGGAGCCAAGCTATTGGTAGGTGGAATATGTCCCAATGCACTGACAGCGTAGGATTATCACGGAGTCTGGTTTGTAAATTTACTTTAGCATTTGTGCGGTGGAGATGCGGAGGAGCAATGTTACTGAGGACTGGTAGCCATGGGAGTGGAGTGTGGGGTGCAGTGTGTTTGACACAAGATGCATCGCAGCATGCAGTTGGGTCTCCATTAGTTTGCTGCACGATGAACAAGCCAGCAGAGGGTCACAGTATTCTACAGCTGAATAACAGTGTGAGGGCAGAGGAACGTAGTGTGGAGTCATTGGCAGCCCAAGTGGAGCCTGAAAGTTTGGTGCCAAATAGGTTATTCCTTGTTTTGATTTTTAAAGCAGTTTTCTGGAGATGTAATTTAGAAGTAGGGCCCTACTGGACTCGTGGCAGAAGTGGGCAGTGCTGCAGCTCCTTCAATCATGCAGGTTCCCCCATGTACCCCCCCTCCCCCCCCCCACTGCTGACTGGTTGAGGGGCCCCGCTTGCAGCTTGCTCCTGATCGGCAAGAAAGCAAAAACCATGGTTTTAAACTTGGAGCCATTTTTGTCTCCCTGCTGCTGACTAGTTGAGGGACCCCGGCAGCTCTGTTGCTTGCTGCTGCTCAGCAGGGAGGCAAAAATGGTGCCAAGTTTAAAACCAGGGTGTTTTGCTTCCCTGCTGATCAGGAGCGAGCCGCAAGTGGGGGCCCCTCCACCAACCAGTGGTGGGGGAGTGTGCAGGGGAAACTTCAAGATGAATGGAGTTGCAGGGCAGCTCGCTTCTGCTGTGAATCTGGTATGGCCCTATTTATATGTTAAAGTCTGGTCAAGGATGCCTCCAAGATAAACTGGGTGGGTTTGAATTGGAGAGGCTTTGGTACACCTTGCAGGGGAGGGAGTTCCAAACCCGGGGTTGACTACTGGGAACCACCTCCCATGGGATTTTGCCGGGCAAACGTGGCACACTGCTGGTACTTGCCCAAGGTTGCTTTCGGCTGACCTCAGGAATTGGGATGGGGCATCTCCCTCTGGCTATGTGGGGCCCAGACTGTTTAGGGCCTTATGAAACCATCACCGTAAGAAGCCATTCAATGTCTAAAGGGAATTAAGACTACAACATCTTAACTTCTTTCTCGGTCCTTCCCCTCCCCTTCTACTGTTGTTCATGAGATTTTTAAACAGAGCAGTTCAATAAATATTTAGGAAAGCACGAGGTGGAATATCATCTGGGAACCAAGCAGGCAAGAAAACAGCACCTAGGTAAGTATCTAGGTAGGTTTGTGTATAGCAAACCCCCCACTTCTCAGTCCCCTTTCCCTTCATGGTATATACATCATACATGCTCCTTTCCACTACTTTACATATATTTCTCATGGTATTTAGTGCTAGTCCCATGGAGGCAAGGTACTTTTGGAAGTAAGGAGAAAAGGAGCGTGCTATGTTGTTATCAGGAGGGTGATTTGAGAACAGGGCTGTCCAGCTGTCAGCCTATGGGCCACATGTGATCTCTAAGGGAATTGCTCCTACCCAGCTGTCACCCTCCCCCCCCCCCACACACACACACTTTGCTGCGGCTGCAAGAGCAGCCAAAGTCTTTAGGCTCCCTTTCCCTCCTCCAGCTTTCACTGGAGGGTGAGCCTGGGGCCACACGGCCTTGTGGGGGGAGTGGGGTGGCCACAGGCAGGTGGTGCAGCAGTGAAGGGGACAGGGCTTGTATGGGTGTAATGCAGAGGTGAGGGGGGCATCTGCGCGGGGGGGAGGGGGCGTTCAGCCCTCAGCCGCTTACACGTTGGACGGCCCTGTTCTAGAGAGCAGCTCAGCAGTAGTAATTCTGGTTGTGGAGAAGCAGTTAAATTGAGACGCATTGTTTTCTCTTGCTGTTGAAAACCTGTAGGTAGATATTTAAGCTGCAAAGTTTGCAATATGTTTTGAAAAGCAAAAACAGATTTTTTGGAAGCACAAATACTTCCCACATCTTCTCTGCAATGGCCCACACACTTTTAGTTTCTCGTTCAAATTTCCTAATTTTTCTTTGCGGTTTATTAGCTGGTCTTTCTTATTTTGCCTGCCTTGAGACCTCAACTCAGAATTGTGACTCAGATATAATTGGTACTTGGGCTGCCTATTTATAGTTAAAGATTGGTTTAAATTGGCGAGGTTAAAAACATAACACGCAATTTTAAGCAGTGAAGAGTAGATGGGTTTGGTGCAGAAATGTGGAAGATATTTTTTTCAGGGGTGAGGAGGAGATAAAGGTAACAGTGTTTGAATCTCTTCCTATGGATCACTTGTTCTTTTGAAAGTGTAAATTGTAGCAGTATTTCTTAGAGCCACTTGTCAAGAGAAACTGTATTTTGTTAACAGCAATTCAATGACATAATGGGAGAAACGTTTGCAAAGCATACATGCTCCTTTCAAGAAATAACAGCTGGTTTTGTGAGGGCAGAAAACTTGAAGCATTTAAAGGACCAAAAGAAAAAAAAAGGCTGTAGTGAGATCAGGGATTTTTAAAGGATTGGACGAAAGGAAATTACTAATGAGAAGAGGGTGTAGAGAAGGGACCAGGCAGACACCTCACCTGCTTTATCCTTGGGAGTAGAGGGAATTCAAAGTTAGACTCCAGATGGTGAGCAAACCCCGAACCATGCAAACTTCTAGCCAATTTCCCTCAGCAACATTAATTTACAGTCTCATGAGAGAGCACCTTGGTTTTCTGCCAGTCCTGGCTAAAAGCATAATGATATGAGGACATGGTAGTGCCGTCAGCAATTCCTTCCAGGCCGGGGCCGGAGCTGGGGCCACACCATCTGTGTGGTGAAATTAGACAGCTCAGACTTCTAGCCAGGCTGCAACCTAGAGGTGCACAAAGGACTATGGGATTCATCTATGTTCAAAGTGCTCAGTGCAAAGTTTCCCTGTGTTCTCATTGTAGCAAGTACATGCTCTTCTGCACGGACTGCCAGTCTGCCACAGGTGCCAGGCTGCGTACGTTCTACAAGCGGGGCTGCGACAAATGTTGTTCAGGTTGTGTGGACGGTTTTGCATTATTAGATGTTCATGCTGGATTGTCTGGCTGTGGGATTAAAACTTTAATAGGGTGTAGCCAAAGACTGAACAGGTGAAAAAACAAAACACAAAACCCTACAACTTTGTAAAACGTGTTTAACTGCAATACTATGTTTTCCTAGTGATAATGCAGTGGGAATATAATGTTCATATAGGGAGGTGTGATGTACAAGAGCAGTGACCCATGATGGTTTCTCAAAGGGAGGATCATTCGTATTCCCTTGCAGGAGGTACAGTTTACTCTCCAAATGTCATAAAATTTTCAATGTATCACGTGAGATTTTTGCCAGCTTTTTCGTGCCTGATCATTTTTATCAGTTTTCATCTGAGATTCTCAAATTCAGTGCCAAATTCTTATGAGAACATGGCTTTTCCTGAAGAGCACCAAGGACTTGTAGGGTGTTTTCTCTTGGCACCCCAAAAGACTGACCCCCAATGGAAGCCAATGTGCGCTCTTGCGTCAAGACATTGGTCAGCCTTTTAATTCTTTGTGTGTAATCTGCCAGTGTTGGCAACTGAGCGGATCCATGAGCAGCTTCATTTTTACATTTTAGTTAATATAAGAGGGGGATATGTCTGAAATAAGTGGTTTAATAGTAAGCTGTGAACTGACTAGTTCTACTGAGCTTGAATATTTAGGGTATTATTTTTAATCCTGACTTCCCTTTCCAAGTGTATCAGTCTGCTCACTGGTATCTGAAGTTTCAAGAGCTGATTTCTGTTGCTTGCCCAGATGGACAGATCATCTTTCTGTACGGTCTACCTCCCAGTTTCCCAGTCCTTGGTCTGTCTGATAAGCTGAGAGCATGCTCTTGCTGAAATGGGTGACACTCTCTGCTATGCAGAAGGCCAACACCAGTTTTATCTGCCACTTACGTTTAGTGCTTATGTCCTTCGGTGGCACTCGTCCCTAATTTTGGCTCTTGCGTACGAGTAAATTTAATCCCTGTAAAATTTGTAGTCTTTCTTTTGATTGATTGATTTCCAAGATGAGGGAACAGAGAGAATTTACTCTTCAGAATTATAACTGTGGGTACTGAATAGGTTAAGAAGCTACAGGGGGAAAAAAACGATGGAGGGAAAGAAGCATCTGCTGTACTCCTGGTAAAATAGGTCCTTTTTGTGAGGAGCTGCTGAATCCTACGTACTCATGGGCAACTTTAGGGCAGGGAGAAAGACCATTTTTGAAGCTGTAGCTCTAAGAGGTTTTTCTTTAGGCACGTTTTACTGTCACATCATCAAGTTGATCAGGCAGCCAAAACCCAGTTTTGTTACCAGGTCTAAAACTTGGCAAGCCTTAAGCCAGATTCCTACTTCTCCATCATCCTTTTTCCCTCTTGAATGAGAAATTTCCACAATAATCTCTTCCCATATTAAAAGTTCACTAGAGCTGAGATACCTTTGAGGCCTCCTCTAACCTTTGTCTCCTACCTTTGAGTGGAGCAAATGCAAAAGCTGTGGTGACTCTAGGGTTGTGAGAGAGAGACCTGCAGAAACCACTATTGGTCTTGCTCCCTGTCTTGCAATTCTGTTTCCTCCAATACAGGAGCTTGTTCTGTGCTGCTGTTTCTGTGACTTACCTGCCTACATGCTCTGGCTGATGCTTCTTGCTCTTTGGAGGGTAGTATATCTGAACTGCACTCAAAGGAACTTGCAGGAACACAATTCCTGAACTATAGCTTTCAATTAGGAGTCACAGGAGTCTACAGCTCAATATAGGCTGCAAAACCTGCCTGAGAAGCTGGGTAAATGCTTAGGTATATCATGGGTGTGTTAACAGGAAACAAGTGCAAATTGAAGGCCAACAAACTGTATCCTTTAAGCTGTGCAGTATCTAAATATGAGCTGGAAGCTAATAGTAATAGCAAGAAACCTGTAAGAATAATAAAATCATGTGCTTTCTGCTCCCTTGCCTTGTTAAAACTTGCTAATATCCTTTCCTTTTGTACTAGGGGGATAAAGTAGCTCAAGAAAGAAGCAGTTAGCAATCTCAGTGCAGCTGCAGCACTCAGATGGGTAAAGGATGGCGCCAAAATATGAAACATGGATTGACCTACTTGCTGAGTTTGAGTAAACTCACTTAAGATCTAGTCTTGCAAATGCACAAACCCCAATATTACAATGAACTCTGGTGGACAACTGTGCCTTCAGGGAGCTTTGTTAATATAGCAGGAGCTTGGTGTGAGTATCGATATCCACCCTAGTTTTGCCAATGTCAGTATTCAAAAATCATGAAATTGGGTTCCCCAAATCATTATTAATCATTTTACTTTTGGAATTCAAATTTTTGTCTTCTGGCTTGTGAGCCCTGAAGGTTCAAGTTTTGAAGCCATTCTATGCTACCATGAAGGCTAGGAACTCCTTATTTTAATGAAAGTTGGGATGCTCATGCAGCTCTAAGACGATCATCAAATATATTGTCAGCGTTGTTTTAAAATGGAATGGGTTAGCAATGGTTTCACAGAACTCATTGTAGCTTTAAGGTCTTAATAGGGAGGGCTGTGTGTGAGTAGAACTATCATATGGTAAACTTTATATTCTATATTGCTTAATATATGCACAATATTGTTGGGATTAGAGAAAATTAAAATGTTTACCATCAAACCCTTAAAAAATACATAAGAAATAACTCACAGTGTGCTTTATTATTTCTTCACAATATTAACTAGACAGACATATAACGTTTAATGGCAGCATGTTTTTATAACATTTTAAAGACATTGAACAATGAAATTTTATTCAATAATAAAATAGCAAACTACTTACATACATCATCCAAGATAATGGATAAACTATACCTATTTATGTACAACAATGCTGGTGGTAATTAGAATTCAAATATTCAGAAGGAAAAGAAAAATATGCTATTTAAATTATAAAAATATAGTTTAATTTTTGTGGTATTTTTAATACTCTATAACCTGGTGGAAACAATTTTATTCTAGGATGAAGCTTCCTTCCTTTTTGCTTCATTTTGTTTGAGAGGAATATAACACAAACCTGAACTTCACTGGTAGCAGAGAATTTTTATACCCCTATATAGCAAAACAAGTTGAACATTTTGTATATAGAATTGAGAGGTTAATTTATAATGTGATCCATTTTGCTACTTCATAAAATAAAATAATTTAGTAAATGAGGCCCTATATTTTACCATGCTTTTTATTAATAAGCCTGTCGAATTTATGTAGATGCACAGCCAAACACAATGTCATGCTTTAAGGCCAGATCAGACAATCCTACAGGCAGGGCCATCCCTAGGGTACAATTAATCGGGACGACTGCTCCGGACCCCATGGAGTCGGGTGGAGCAGCCACGGCCCCTCCTGCAGGGCTCTGTCCCATACTGTGGGGGAGACCCCAGCCCATACCCTGCCTTTGTGGGGGTCCCACGGGCCCTACACGGTGTCCAGGGGGCCCTGCACAGGCTGATTTGCCCCAGGACCCACACCCGCTAGGGTTGGCCCTGTCTACTGGGTCTGTGGTCACAGGATTTCTTACCACAGCTCCATCTGGACGCGTGCCAAAGGCACAAATCAGCCCAGCTGTACATGAGTACCTGCTCATTCAGTCTGGGGATTCAAAGGTGGCCAGATGTGTTGCTGACCATATCACCCCCTTATGTGCTGTTGGCTACAGAAAATGATGTACCTTAACCACACTTAACCCAGTGGGCCACTAGGTCCACAGAGAATTTTATCTTTTTTGATACAGTCCTTAAGCATGCTTAACTCCCACAGAAATGGTATGTGTAGATGCACATGTGTGCAAAGTGTTACAAGTCTTGAGTCTGTAATTTTCAAGTTACAGCACCCCAAACTGACCTTCACACAAAGCATTTTTGTTCCCAAAGGAATTATTTAATAGTTATTCTCTGTTACCTTTATGACAGCTCTGAAGGCTGCAGTGTCACAGTTCACAACAGAAAACAAGCAAACTATTAAAATAATCATTACAATTATGCACTAATGATATACAGGTGAGTAGATGGTTATGGCTGAAAGTTACTGCTCAGAGCGTTTTAGCTAAGCTGCTGCATCAGATATGATGCAGGATTTTCGAACGAACAATGCTTTCCTGACTTCTACTTCCCAATCCGGCAACTTTAGTTACCGCAGAAGACATGTTGTTCCATGCTGAGTCAAACACCCAAACTAGTTTGAGACATGTCCTTTCCATCCGATCTGGCTTTTTAATAACCAGTTTGGGGCTACTGTCTCCTGTTCGATTTGATCTGTAGATTTAGCTTGATAACTCAGATGATCGTCTGATGTTTTCCTTTCTTTAAAAAAAAATCACAATTCCTGTTTTTATTTTATTTTTTAAAATAAACTGAACAGGAAATAAATATGTTATAGGAGCATCAAATATGACACTTATGTTTCTACCCAAATCATTAAGTATCTTCTGGCTTGCAGATGACTGCTGTTGGAAGTAGCAGATTTTCACAGTGAAGAGTAAATTCTGGGCTCTTTGTAATCTTTTGCTTTGCTTGTCTTCATGTCATTCTTCTTAACTAGAGGAAAGGGGGTCAAATCCCTTATATATTACTATCTTTAATCATGGTGATGTTTCAATGATCTATCATCTCTCTTCACTATTTAACTTTTGTAACCCCTTGTTATCCCTGCCAAGCAACTTCAGAAATGCATCTATTTGACATTTTTGCTTCCGTTTATGGCTTTGCCACTCGGTTTGATCCATCAGGGGAAAAAGGGGGTTTAACTAAAATGAATATCTTGAAGGCCCTGCATTTTTGTGGAAAAATGTCTGGTTTTATTTTCTAACAAAGAAAGTGGAAAAGCTGCAATCATTGTAAAATAAATGGGGTTGGTAGGGGGAAATTTTAAATGAGTTCAAGCTATTATATACATTCAATGTTTCTAATATGTTTATTAATATAAATGCATCATCAACTATCATTACAGCTAATGCAGCCACAATACTGTACAATTCTGCAGTCAGCGTGGGAAAGCTTTATTATTTGTTTAAAAGAATAAAACCATTCAGTCATCTTAACTTTATTTTTCTGCTTGCTATTAACTAGTACACTGGGCACTCCAGTGAATAGACACGATAGAACACAAATCGGCAGTATTTACGTAAATGTCAGAAATGTGTCTACTTCATATTATTTCTAAAGCAGCTTAAAAATCTTGCTAATAGAGAGTATTACAAAATAAACCCCATTCAAATTATCTGGGTACTATAGCAGCACAGGAACTTATAGTTACTCTTTTTATATTTTTGACACTGTAAACCTTTAACAAAATAAACAATTCAATATTGAAAAAGTTTGAGGTCAAATAAGCCATTAACTTTGACAGGGGCTATGGGCTCAAATTAAAATGAAGGCTGGATTGTGAAATGAAGACTCAAATGTTAGCACAGTGCCAGACAATTCTAGTTCAGCTTTGCAACTGGCTTTATATAACTTAAACTTGATAGCAGAAAAAACAAAGCCCACACTCAATACACAAGTGGTTCCCTATTATTTTAAATAGTTTCATAAGTATCCTGCACAAATGCATCTAGTTTTGACAGGAGCTCTATTAAATAATATTTCAGGCAGTTCTATTTTTAACTCGGCAAAGTTTAGATCTCATTTTCTATAGAAACATGAACTGCATTAAATGTTTCTATAAATTAAAATGTTTCAAATATGAAAACTAAAGCTCATTCCATCTTTGCCCATAGAAAGTGTAGGTCCCATGGCTAAATAGCAATAAAAACGCTGAGATGCACAAATCTAAACAAAAAAGCAGCTTTGAAGACATGACATCAACTATAGCCTTAACAATGAACATATTACATTCCCAAGTTACTAGAGCTATTTTGCATATAATGCCACAAAGTTATTCCATTGAAATGTCGAGTTTTTCCACTCTGTTTCATTCTGGTTTTTTCACACAGTTTTTTCAATATTTTTCCCCTCTTAAAGTACTTGTAAATTGTTAATGTACTTTGATGCAGAGCTTTTTAACTTTCTTCCCTTCCTGGATGTACAGATATTGACAGATCTCATGTTCTGAAAGATCAACAGCTAAAAAAAAAATGAAAATACTTGACTTGGAGGTTTTAAGGTAGACATTCATATAAATCCAAACAGTCCATGATACCTACTTCTGATTTTATTTTTTTTTTGTTTGAACTTCTGATCCTTTCAAAAGCTTGTAAAAGCCATAGTTTAAACTCCGTTGACAGGTCTCAGTTGTTTAGTTCTGGAATTCATGCTGCTGTAAAGCTATGTAAGAAGCATACTGCATTAATCTTATTTAAACTGTATTTATGGCATGGAGAGAGAATTCAGTCCCTCTTTTCCCCACCCTGTTTTCTCTTGAAATGACAACAGGCACCTAAGGAATCTGGTTGTCAGTGAGCCTTTGTCTGTACTGAGGATCTGGAAATGTTCTTCATTCTCTGCTCTTTTGTGTAGACAGTCCTATGAAATTATTAGCATGGCATAACTTTAGGGGCGGGGTAAGAATAATGCTTGTTTTGTTTGTTTGTTATGAAAATGAACTTGATTTTGGTGTCCAGTTTGATAAACATGGATAGTTGGAGATAATCCGTAACTAAGCTGAGGTCTATTTCTTGCCAAATAAGATTTTAAATCTTCTCCAACTTTCAGGGACTTCACGACTAAACTTAATTGGCTTCAAAGACTTGAGAAGCTCAGTAAATGGGGCTGGTTACAGAGGTGAGCCCATGAAAATAGGATGCAGGTCAGGAACTTGGGACTCCAGCTCTGCTCTGTAAAAGCAGGCACTTATGGTCTCCTGATGTTTCTGTACGGGTAGCTGCAAAGACATGTTACTGCTCAGGAAATCATTAGAACAGTAACTTCCTTTGAGTCCAAAGGATTTAATTTCATGCTTCTATAAAGAGACGTTAAATTGACGTATCCTTCTTTTAAGGTACCAGATGATAGTGTGGCGATTGTGGCAGGATGGCAAAATTTGTAGGTTAAAACACTTTTTCGTGCAATCAGACTTCATGCTGTTGTCCTGTAGAGAATTCTCCTATGGACAACATCCTTCAAGAAGTTGCCACTTTGACTCCAAGTATGTACCATATTGAACCAGATACTGATGTCAGTCCATGGCAGCAGGAAATAATTTTACATCCATTCACTCTGGGCTTTTTAGGACTGCCCTCCACCATACAAGAGAATGCAAGCAAAACCAACACCATTACACAGCTTCCAGCAGCCCAAGAAACTGCCTCTCCAAGTGTGATCAGGTAGGTCTTTGTCAGTATATATATTCTTCAAAGAAAATAATCCATTCAGGTGCTTGAATTAAAAAAAAAAAAAAGTCTTTAGGGCTAATTAAAATGCATAACAACATCATCATGTGCTACTTGGATATAACTTGTAGGGTTTATGAAAATAGCAGGTTAAATGTAAATATCTTTAATAAATATTTTCCTGCAATGTAAAAATAAATGATATTCCCTTTGGCAGTAATAGCTGATTTAATAATTAGCCAGGAAGTTATTCTTCTCATAAAATAGCATTGTGCCACAGAAAACAAAAGTCATATTATTTTACTGTTTGTAAGACTTTTGTAATCCATGATGAACCGGTCAACTTCACTTATGTCCTAGATAAGCGCCAAGAGTGATGCAAGCTCCCACCAGAACCAGACTTAAGATAGTTTTCCAAGAGATCCAGGAGAAGTCGATCAAAGGTCTCATGTTGTTACCATACAATTCCACGAAGGCGTCCTGCATTGGGAGGAAAACAAAAGTCAGAATTGTAGCAGTATGTTATGGAGATGACAAAATTATTTCCTCTGTAAACCAGAATGACCAATGAAAAACACCCATTTCACAGACACTCAGAGCAGCAAAAGAAACCTTCAAGATGGAGTCCAGACGTACGTGCAGATAATTTGGCAACAACTCCAGGGGACAAAATAAAATTGTAGTTTTAAGACCATCTTTTCACATGATGTGTGGCACAAATAAAGTCCTGCTGCTGTTCCAATACTACAAACAGCAACAAAGGTCTGGCAAATGGCCTCCTGAAAATAAGTGTTAAGTCATGAATTAGAACAATAGAAGGGGAAAGGAGATGTTACAGGCTTTGATATCTTTTTCATCAGATACCATTTAAGGTAATAGGAAAATAGGGCTGGAAGAGACCTCATAGAGTCATCTAGTCCAGCCTCCTGCTCAAGGTAGGATCATCCCCAACTAAACCATCCCAGCCAAGTGTCTGTCTAACGTACTTTTGAAAGTTTTCAAGGATGGAGATTCCACAGCTTCTTTAGGTAGTCTGTTCCAATGCCTGACCACCCTTGTAGTCAGAAAGTTCCTCCTAATCTCCACCCTAAATTTACTCTGCTGCAGTTTGCTGCCATTGTTCCTAGTCCTATTCCCTCCAGTCACAGAAAAAAACCATCTCCATTCTTTATATAATCATCCTTCAGGTATTTGAAGACTATTATCAAATCTCCCATGAGTCTTCTCTTCTCCAGGTTAAATTACCCTAATTCTGTCAGCCTTTCCTCGACAGTTTTGTCTCCCAGGCCCCTGATCATTTTTGTTGCTCTGAGCTGGACTCTTTCCAAACAGCCCACAGCCTTGTTGAAGTGTGGGGCCCCAAACTGGACACAAGACTCCAAGTGAAGCCTCACCAGTGCTAAATAGAGTGGAAAATTCACTCCCTTTGATTTACAAGTGACACTCCTGCCAATACAACGTAGGATGTTATAGGCTGTTTTGGCAACAAGGGAGCACTGTTGGCTCAAATTCAGCTTATGGTCCATTGTAAGCCCCAGGTCCCTCTCTGCAGTAATGCAGCCTGGTCACTCATTCCTGAGTCTACATTTGTGCATACAATTATTCCATCCAAAGTGCAGGATTTTGCACTTGTCCTTGTTCAGTCTCCTCTCACTGATGGCTACTGTCAGTCAGAACTGAAAGGCTTTCCTTTGCCACAAGAGGGCATGTGAGGTTTTTGCATCTTCCTGTTCAAACTCCTGTTCCATGGAAGCTGCTGAAGTATTTCAATGTAGAAAATATTATTTTACTTCCACAGTTTTTCTTTACAATAAGATATATTGAACCAAATCCAGCAGCTGTTACAAAGACAGAAGTCGCATTGATTTCAGTGTGTACTGCAAATGCATTCTCCCTATATTATTTTTCAATATTTATTCCTTTTGTCTAATATTTTCAAATTTGGGTTTCTGAAGTTGCGTGTTGAAACCTATATATGAGCACTTCAAGAAGTGGTTTGATTTTTCAGTCGAAGCTATGGCCATTGAAGAAATTTGGTACCTTAGTTTGAACACATTAGCCTTACATTTTGCTTTGTTGTTACTGAGGGCTTTGGGGTAGGTGGAAGGTAAAACACATTTGTTATTTTTTTTCCCAAAAAAGCTGCTGCTTTTTTTTTTTCCATAGGCCTGTGAAGTATATACCATAGGCTGTGTATAGACTTCAGCCAGGAGATTTTTCTTTGGAGAGTTCAAGATCAGGCCTTATAAAATAGAGTCAGGATAGAGTTCAGGACACAACAACAAAACTATGGGAAAGACTAGAAAAAACTAGAGAGAGAAACAATTGGCACAAAACCTTTTAATGTAAAGCTTTGATGATGTTTTTCTATGGATGTGATCTGACTTTTATGCATTAATGGGAACAGAAACATGACCTATATCAGTATCAAAACAGGCTTGTTCCTCCCACTCACAATTTGGGAATGCTTCATCCAATACATTACAGAGACTGTTTCTACTACCACAAAACAGCTTGTGGTGCTAGCATCTTAATACTATGAAAAAGCATGGCATAACTTGTGGCTGAAGAAGAGGAATGGGAGAGATAGTTGCCCATGTTAGCCTGAAGTGAGGCAAAAGGCAGGGCAGATAGATATGCACCTTACAGATTTACTAAGTATAAGATACTTTGGGTGTGTCTACATGAGACACTTTAAGGCATATTAGCCTAAATTTAAGGTGCATTACAGCGCGTGTCTACACACATGTGCCCTTAATGTGCTTTAAAAATGGTGATTCAGGGCTAACTGTGCCTAAATGTGATACCTGCAAATGCAGGTATCAAATTTAGGTGCAAATAGTTAAAGTGCATTAACCCACATGTAGACGCATTAAAGCATACTAACGCTGTGTGTGTGGACTGACTTGGGACTAACTTAAATCCCAAGTCAGTTCACACACACCATTAATGTGCTTTAATGCCTGCACATGTAGATGCCTGCCTAAACCTGCTTAATGTGCACTAAGGTAATGCACATTAAATTTAGGCGTACTTAAATTCACGTGTAGACATGCCCATATAGAGCATAAGCTTTCACGAAGTTGAGCTTACTTCATCAGAAGTGGTGAAAGGAGCGCAGAGCAGTGTATAAAGTAGAGTGAGTGATTTGATTCCAGAAGAGGAATGTCAGCAGAAACACACAGCATGACTTACTTGTTCATATTGAGACTATTACAACAATAACATGAACCCAACCTAATGGTGTCTGCACTCTGTTACAAGTAGCTCTTTATGGGTGCTGCTTTTTTTCCTTTTTCTTGCTTTTGCTTTCTCAAACATCCTGATTAGGCCTATTTCCGAAGCTTGTTTGAACAGCCTGTCACTATTTGTTTAAGTTTCAAACCTGTTTTAAATAAACACACGGTCTTTTTATGTATTGAAACAACGAAGGTGCTGGGCGGGGGGGATGCAGAGGGGACCCACTGTTGAAAATGATTTTTAATGCCAAGGGAACCCTAACTGTATGTTGAATGTTCAGAAACTGTATCTCCTTCTCTGCATGTTTACTATACTTGTAACTGGGTTTTTAATTTAAATTGATCGTTTTAAAATAAGGGTTGTATGGAGTTTTTTAGCACAGATATGGCTAAAAATGTTTGCTGTCCGCTGAGAAGCACTCTTCACAGTAAAAACACACAGGCCTAGACCCTGAGTAGTGCCTGTTAAGTGGGCAGGACAGTTCTGTACAGGTCATGCTTAATTAAAAGTCCTGTACAATTAAACAGAGAATAGCAACTCTTCAGCAGAATTTTATTTTAAAGCCATCCTATAAAACTTAATAGAAAATACCATCCATGCTACAGAACTCTATAGAAGGGAACTCGTCCTCTATAAAACCCTATAGATTTTTTAAAGGTAATTTCTACAGAATCCTGTTTCACTTCTGTTAATACAAAGCCCAAACCTTATTAGTTTCCAGCAGAATTTACCACAGTACTCTTTTCTGGAAGGGAAGGGAAGGGAAGGAATCTCCACACCGTCGCTGTGCTCTGGCTGGTAGATCCCTGGGGTATTCTGCAAGCCAACACCAAACTTTCCAAGCTGCCAGCTGTCTGTGCAGCCAGTTTGTGGGGGTACCCCATGACAGTTCTGTTTCCCTTTTACATGGGGCGGAGACAGAATCTGTTTCACAATAAATAGCTCTTTCATTCACCACATAGTCGTTACTTAAGAATTTGTAACATTACTGTACATTTCTTAAGGCTCATTACCATCGCTACACAACCTGCATCCTTGATTGGGAGGCTGCGCACAGTTTCTACACTGTACTTCCCATATACTGTGCCCAGTGACACACTGATAACACAAGTGCCTTTCATTGAAAATTAAAAAGGGAAAACCAGGTTCAGTGATGTGCTCTGCATTTATTAGTGAGGGGGTGGTGGGTAGAGCAACCATGAGGAAGTTAAAGACTTCCTTTTTTTTTTCTCTCTACCTGATTCAAGCAGCTGTTGAGGAAGTGACTTTATTTCCCTCATTATCACTGACAGGATATCCTCTTGAGCTACACTGTACTGAATGAAGAGCCTGTGAGGCTTCCATTTTGCTGAAATGCAATCGGCTGGTAGCTATTTTACGCTGCCCTCTCTGTGACTCTGAATGCAAACAAACAAACAACACATTACCTCCAGGCTTTTGAAGACAGTTTGCCTGGAGTTGAATGACACAGCGTTATCGTCTGGACAGAACAAGCAGGGAAACAAGCCAAAAGCTAGCAGCTGAATGACTTTCCCCTCCTTCCCTGTCTTTCATTCATATCAAATTCTCATAAATGTTCTCTTTCCTGAATAGCAATTCATTTCAGGAGAGGTTTGGAGAAGGGAATGTGCATGGAGTTGGTTAAATCAGCCTGTGTTTTATACAATGAAACCTCATTAAAATGTCACCCTGCAAATAAAAAGAAAGGTTCAGGAATGTGAAAAGTAGACAAATCTATAGCTGTGTTGTTTGTGAGGTTTCCCCTCCCCCCCCGCCCTGGCAAAGTTTGTGGATTTTAATTCAAACATAGAATGATATGCAAATAAAGACAGCTTGGCCCTACACCGCACTGTGCCAGGGTGTGGTGTTCCATGGTTGTGATGTTTGCAAAGGCGGGTATTTTTATACCTGGAACAATGAAATGTTGGCAGTCAGTAAGGAGCACTTATCGATTCAAACCGTAAAGCAGCAGAATGTCTATCAACGCAATCTGCATTGATCACTAGTAGTCAACCCTCTGGGGAGTGGCTTTGTGTACCCTGAATTTGCAATTCTGGTCCAAGCCTCCATCCAACACATCAAACACCAAGGTAAATAGTTTTCATTCTCCTTTTTCTCCAGGGCTAGGGACAGACATTACACATAACCCAGTTTAAGCGATCAGAAATGGGTTTAAACCTGTAACAGAACATAAGTTCAGTGCACATAAACCAGTTTCAAAATGGTCAAAACCAGTTTGAGATAAACCTGGTTGAATGTAGTATCACTACTGATTTGGGTCAAACCAGTTTACGCAATGTTTGTCCCAGCCCCCTTCCTGGTTTAAGTTAAACCAGAGTCCCCCAGCATCCCAGATGCTTTGAAGTTCTGGGTTGTGCTGGGCTGGCCTTCCCCTCTGCTCCCAAGCCAGAACTCTGGCAGAGACTGCACGCACAGCAGGGTCTGCCTGGCTTCCCCCCTACCCCACTGCACCGCACCCCACCCCACCCCCTCCTTGCCACTCACTGCTCAAGCAGGGATTCCCCTCCATCCCCCTGCTTCCTCCCTCCCATCTCCCACACCATAGATCCCAACCCCACAGACCCTAGGCATGTGGTATGTTAGTTAATGCTGTGAGGTGTGTGTGTGTCCAAGTTCACTCGACAGGCAGACAGAACAGTGTTAGTTTAGGGCTTTTTCAAGCTAATCAACAGGTAGATGGGTAATGTCCCTCTGTTCTTTCCTTGGAAAGGGCTGTTTAAGAAGAGCTTGAACTAATGAGAAAAGCTTTTGTTTTGCTGATGGGCTGATAAATGCTGTGTTATCAGCTCCCTGCTGGATCACGCTCACCTGTCAGGTTTGCAGACAGTATGAAGAAGCAGGGAGAGGGAGATTGAAAAGCTCAGTATCATCAAGAAATGCATGCACTGCATACCCTCACTTTGCCTCAGAGTCCTAGCTGGGGGCTGAGAGCTGGCAACACTCCCACCCCTTAAGCAGTGGGCAGGGAAAAGCCTGGGGCTGCAGACAGGATAGGGGTTTAAACCCCCCCCTAATCAGAGGTATTGCCAGGGCCTAGCCATATACTCCCTCAGCTCAGCACTGTGGAAGGGAAAGAAGGGCTGCTCTAGTGCCCCCTGGCTTCTAGCCTGAGCCACTGCAGGCATGTGCCTGTATTTCCTCAGTCCAGAGGGAGTGTCTTTACAGTTGCAAACTGATTCAATCTAGGCAAGTTAGACTATCCTGCAAAGATTGAATCAATTCAGGCTTTTGGAATGTCTGTCCCTAGCCCAGTAGTGGAAATAGACCAGTTTTATACTTGCACCTTCACCTCCGCAATTTTCTCTCCTTAGGCCTATTGCTGATTAATTACATTCTAGCTACATAATCTATTGTTCTTGTAATGAAACCCAAGATCAGACTAAGAATTTACAACCTCTAGGACAGAATGGCTGCCCCTATGGTGGCCTTGCATGACTATGATTCCTTGTTTGTACTACTTGTTTGAGCAAATACCTCCATTAGCAAGCCCACAATAGGGGACTGAGGAAGGACAAGTCTTGCTGTTCTTGTTCAGGCAAAGCTCCCACTGAAGTCCATATGAATGAGGTCCATGGAAAACAGCCTGAGGAAAGACTGAAAGACATGGCCCTTAGGCTGCAAAACTGCTGTTGTTACTGCTGTTGTTTTGAATTCCTTCCAGATTCTGTGAAGCACTGTGTACACTGACAGACCCATATAAAGAATAACAACAGTAACTGTTTTAACAGCCAAGATTGTTCCTATCCTCTCTCATACGGTGAGGCTATCAGCAAATGGCTGCTTCATCTGGTATAGTGAGAGAAAACACATTGAAGCTCAGTAAGGGTGAGTGATTAATTCAGCTTGGTTAACCATATGATTAGTAAAGTGTTGATAAGTCAACTTGCACAGAAATCTCTACCAGTTCAGTCTAGGCTGCATTCTTTTTAAGCCAAGTCAGCATGAGAAATGTTTCACCAATTAGTCTTGGAGTCTCCAGCTAATTCATTTACATATGGTTGTGCTATATCCAAAAAACCCAGACCCAGTGGGGGGCTGCTTTGGTTTCCTTTCATTACTGGAAAGACCAACTCTAAAATGAGATGCTTCTGGCACCGTGCATGCAGCTGTAATATCAGAACAGCAACATCAGCCAGCTGGTGGTATCTGGTGATGTGACACCTCTTTTGAGGTGGGAATATTTCAAATTATTGAGAGAGAGAATTGCAGTAACAACTGGGTTAAGTGGGGGGGGGGGGGCGGAGGTTGAATGAGCATCATCAGAGACCTTCAAACAATGGAAGTAGAACTGCCCTCCTTGCAACAAGCCCTTTACAGTGGGGTTTTCAGAGTAGTTCCTATTTTTCAAGTTGACTTATTGACAAATGGATTGGGAACATTTTACTTGACTTTTTCCCTGCTAATGCAGAATTTCTGTTGCTTTACCATTCTTTGTGCAAGTGTATAATTACACTCAGTGGGTTGGTAGTAAAAGAGCTCACATTTACCTAAAGAACTGAATCTGCCTAATCACTTGAGTAACATCCTTCAATTCATTTGCTATTAATTCAGATTCATATTTGCCTGCCTTAATTTGAACTTCCCAAATAACAGCACAGGAGTACAATGTTACAGTACATGTGCAATTCATATATAAGAACACACATGCTAATCACGAAGTGGGTAGACACATGGACACATGAAAGAGAGATCTGTGTTTCCAAGAAATTTAAGTCCACCAAGAATAACTCAACTTTAACCCCATCTTCCTCTCCTGGCCAAACTACGGTATTTAACTATTTTTAAGGAAATTAACTTTGTGTAGCATGATATTCTTGGCAAATGCTTGTCAATGTTGTTCAGTTGTTTCATTTTGGAATAGGGAATAAGTAAAAACCACATAACTGCTAGCTGAACTCTCATATTACATAAAATTAACTAAAATCTTGGTACAATTACTCATAACTATATTCTTCAAAGAGGAGAAGTTAGATGCATTAGGGATAATTATACTATCAAATCTGTACAATAACTTTAAAAATGGAAATGAAAGCAAAAAAATGAATTTGAAAGACAAACATAAGCCTCTATTTCAAACTTTTTTTGCTTAAAGTCCCAGTCCTCAAATACCTGCCACATGCTTTGCTTTACTGGGGTGAGTAGACCCCTCCAGTATTCTTGTAGGATCAAGGCCTAATTCAGGTTCCTTAATTCTGCACTTAGGCCCTGAAATTCAGTTCTTATGGTTAGAAGCATGTTGTGAATGAATCGGGTCATGTGATGAACTGGGTTACCTAATTCAGGAGCCCATGTCTTAAAATCAGGTTCCCTATAGCAGCTTTACTAATGCAAAAAACGATTAATATGTGAATCAGTATGCTCCCTGCATGTTCCAGCTGCCGGTGCCAGTCTTTCTCAGACTGCTTCAGAAGAGTTAATTCATGCCACGGTATGAGAAATGGGAACTGAAAGTAGCTGCTTGTTAAATGTTCCAAGTAACGCGACTTAGGTGTTGTCATCAACACGCTGCTTCCACAGTGCAGGCTCTTGTGTTTATTCAATGCGTTTGGCTACACTGCATCAAAGACCTGAGCCTGGCTACTTGGAATCAGCAAGTGCTGATTGAAGTAAAAAAAAAAAAAAAAGGTACACAAAGAGCATTAGTTTCCTACTAGGAACTTGTTCCAAGTGGTCTCGGAACTAGCTAAAACAGTACCTCAGAGTGAAAAGGGTGAAATGGAACTGGTTTGAACTGGCTGCACCATCAGCTGAATGGCACGAGGGTCCGGTCATGCATTCTCTGCCTCTTGTTTTTTAACACCTCTGAAGGAAATATTAAATCCCCACTCCCCTCCCAGCTAGAGTCTAAGTTCTGATCCAATTGTCTTTGGTTTGACTGGTTTGCCCATAGCCTTGAGCAACAGTTATCCAGAACTGGAGCTGAACTCATTGTTCTACTCCAGTGCATACCTTGTACTCTGTGCCGTGGCAGCAAAACTCTGTTAAAAGTTCAAGCAATGCCACTAGCACTTTCTTTAGAAATACCACAGATTCCTCACATGACCTACAACAGATTTTTCTTTTTTTTCAATCTTGTGACTGTCAACTGACTCTGAGGGGGAAAAAAAAAACTCTTAAGTTTTGTGCTGGAATGGTTGCAATTTAACAAACTAGAGTTAAGAACGCTTGAGCCAAATAAAGCCCAGTAGACATTATTGGGCTATTATACCTCCACCAACAGCAGTATGGAAAATCTGAATTTCTGCATGTTTTCTTTGACAAAGATTTCCTAGGGTGGTATCTTTTATTGGACCAACTACTTAATTGAGATAAAGTTAGGCAAGCTTTTGAATGTAGGACATTCTTCACTAGGTTTCTCTTTGGCAACTACATTTTTATTGGTAATGTGAACCTGGAAAGACTTGATCTGAAGAAAAGGAGAGTTAATTTGGTCTGAAGAAAAGGAAAGGTGCTTTCTTTTTCTAGTGATTCCTTTCCCTTGCCACCCCCCAAGTCAGCCTCTTTGCACTGTGTATATTAAGGCTGGAAATGCAGGATATAGAAGACCTTCAGTCTCAGAGTGCCTGGTAGAAAGCTGTAAACTCACATTGGCCTTGCCTCCCTAATTTTATCTTTTCTTCTTACTAAAGTGATAAGGGAAAAATGTAATGGGGAGCCTTCCTGGTCTACATCTACTTAAAAAGTAGGTTGTCTTTGTCCTGGCATGTTTCTTCTACTTTTCATAACATGGGTAACTTGCACAAAACCAGGAGAGCCAGGAAACATGGTGAGAGAAGCTGCTGGTTTGCTCACCTGCACTAGGTACAGAAATTACAAATAAACCAGTGTAAGTGATTGGAAACCACTTCAAATCTGTAACACAACAGGAGTTCAGTGTCCATAAACTGCTTTCAAAATGGCTGAAAACAGTTTAAGATAAACCTGAATGGATGTAGTATTAGACGGAAGTGATTTAGGTTAAATTGGTTTACTGAACTTTTGTCTCAGATCCGCTCCAGATTCAAGTGAACTCATAGTCCCCCAGAATCCCAAGATGCTTTACACCTCTCCAGCAAACCTTCCCTTGCAGGGTGGGCAGGCTAACCTCAACCCATGCTGTCTTCTCGAGCGCGTCCTGGCTTCTGGCCTGGACCACTGCAAGCACTGGCTGCATTTCCAGAGTCAAAAGTGAATGTCTGTTCACTTGCTTATTGGTTCAATCTATGAAGCTTAGACTAACCTGCCAAGATTGAACAGATTCTGCCTCAGGCTTTTTGACTGTCTGTCCTTAGTCCTGCAGAGTGGTGGAAGGAGAGGTAGGAAATTCCTTGTACAATGAGGCCTGTGGGACTCTTGTGGTTAAAAGAGGCAGATTTTACAGTTCAGGTGAAAACTGTTTGGTTCATTGTGTGGCCACAATGAACCAAAGCCTGTTCTGGCAGTAGTATGGATGTACTAATTTAATCATGGCAGCAAGGCTAAGAGGGGAAAATATGGTAGGCACATCCTGTTTTTGTTGTGCCTTCAGAAAGTTCCTTGCCAAACCTTAGCAGGAAGGAGCACAATATGAAAACCAGGGCAAGGTCTTCAGGCAAGAATAAAATTAATGAATGGATTGAGTGACTTGGTTTTGTTATTTAAATCAGCTCCTAAATAATTTGCATAGATGGCTGTAACCCATTAACTATGACAGTTAGGCTTGTTTCAAATGGCACTGCATAAATATAAAATGTAGAGACTTAAAAAAAAAAAAACCCACTCAGAAGCACCAAACAGGCAAAGGACTGACTGACAGTCTCCGGCTCCCAGACAGTCCCAGAAGGGCTGAGAGAGGGGGGAGAAGAGACCCTGCTTTCTGTATATCTGTTTTAATTTTTCTGTATAGCACACATCTCATGTGCTGTAGTTAAATGGAAGCTTCAAAAGTGAAATGATGATAAAGATGACAAAGAAATAAGTATTTTTCAGGACTGAACTGTACTACCAAGGCTTTGCTGGTAAGGTTGTTCCCATAGTGCAGATGCAGCTTATTCCAGCAAAAGAAGTAGTTTTGCCCAGTAGAGTTAAGCCACCCCACAAGTAACATGAGCCCTGCTGCCCAAAGAACTCTTGTTGGCATATGTGATGGATCTGCCATTTTTATTCCACAACAAAAAGCTTGAACGTCTGGCCAGCAGTTTTTTGTTGCAGGACAGCAGCATAGAGGCTGCCACAAATGTAACGTGTGCCAGGGCCCTCTGTCTTTCTGTGCATGTACGCATTTATGTAGCATTGCTCAAAGCAGTCTAAATTACTTTAATCACAAATGCAATGTGCCTCAAGCACCCAAAATTTTTCTTACACTGTGGCACAAGCTGAAGATTAGGATTTTCTGAGGTGCAGATCATTGGCCGTAATTCATTAAGTCAGTTGGAGTTGTGTATCCAACTATTTCTACGAATCAGAGTTCTTTAATGCAGCAATTCCCACACTTTTCATGCAATCATATCTCTTTATCACGCATAAAGATGGGCTGTATTAGCAATATCAGTATTCATTCAGTTGTTTTTTTTAGTAATCAATAGAGTTTAAGATGGGAATTTAGGGTGTATATAAACTTACAGGATTGAGACAGTAGGTAAAAAATGGGTGCTTAAAGTCCAAATCCTTTGACTCAGGAAATGCCTGTTTCTATGTTCACCTAGTGCCTAGGCTTAGGGGGGTCCTGTTCTACAATGACAGCAATTAGAGTACCAGTTGCAATGTACCACTGTCATGTCACTGTTGGCAAAGTGTATGTACAAATCTTTGGGAGCTCTGAAGGAAAGCACCACCCACCGAATTCTTATGGTTAGTCTGTCACAATAGAAACTAAAGGAACATTGTTTGGTTAACCACTTCTTTTTTGTAATTTTGGACTCTATTACAGCTTTGGTTTCAAAAGAAACAAGCATGAGTATTTCTCACTGACATCAGTGGCAGTACTGGGGACTCCACACCTCTGAAAATCAGGCCCTTTATTATATCATTTCTGAAAATAATGAATTCAATCTTTGTGATCTTGAACTCATAGGACTAGGAAGAAGGCCATGATCCCAGAGGGGAAAACACTCTTATTTATTTTATTTGTCTGGGTTTTCTTTTTACCACAATGAATAGGAAAAGGCACAGAATCTCAAACCCTCAAAAGAAAATAAAAGGTGGGGGGAAGGAGTGCCAAATATCATTTAATATACATAAGATAGTGATGAAAGGGGTCACTACATTTTTAAAGAACTATAATTGTAAAGCAAAAGTGACTGCTTCTTGAAATTGATTCCTTTCATTCCTACTCTATGTAATGAAGGGCAAGTTTACATGGCACAAGGCAGTTTCATGTAAAGGTACCTTAATCTTATCTCTAAATAAATTAGTTTGAGTGCTGGAAGCATATGGCCATGTTAGTCCAGTGCTCTACCAAGAGCTTACCCTGTGGAGTAAATTAGTATGACTAGACTGCCTCTAAAAGAGCTAGGCTGGATACCCCTTCATGGCACTGATGTACTGTGCAGTGTAGACACACCCTGAGGGCCTGATACTATTCCATTTACTAAATGGATAAGTGTGCTCCTCTTTAAGTCCCTAAAAACACATTAACGCATCTACTTTCGCAGCATGCCATCATCTTAGCCTTAAGACCAAGTCACAAAAAGTACCAGTAGAGGAGGAGGAGGACTCATCCACCTTTTGCATTAACTGCTTTTCAGGGACTTGAGTAGGACAGAAGAATAAGACTAAGCCATCTCAGTCAAGCATGTGTCTAACCTGCTCTTAACTTCCAAGGATGGAGATCCACAACCTCTCTGGGTACCCTTTTCCAATGTTTGACCACCCTCCTACTTAGAAGTTCTGCCTAATCTCCAAACTAAATTTCTCTTGCTGCAATTCAAGACCATTGCTCCTTGTCCTATCCCCTGCACACAGAGAGAACAGTCTATCTTCATTCTTTGTATAACCACTCTTTAGGTATTTGAAGACTGTTACCAAATTTCCTCTCTGTCTTCTCTTCTCCAGACCAAATAATCTCAGTTCTTTCAGCCTCTTCCCAGAAGCCATGTTTCCCAGACCTCTAATCATTTTTCTTGCTGAAAGAACCTGAATACCGTCTCTGTTCACCAGCCTGCAAAGTGAGCTCTGCACTAGCAGTCATGATTGGAACATAAATTCTTTCTCTGAAGTATCCACAAGAATTAAACATGGTTCAGCCTTTGGTTAAAGAACTGCCCTTGCTAAACACTGAAGAAAATGAACACAAGGTCCTTGGGATTCGCAGCTGATAGAAAAAGAGGAACCAATGCTACACACAGGGTTGGACACAGATGTGTTCTACTGGTAGCCATGTGTTAGAGCCACCACACTTGGGATGATGGGCAAGGCCTTAATTCTCCCCTGAATCTGAGCTCTGCTATATACCCAACAGCATGTCTCCAGCAGCCTGTACTTCCCTCTGCTATTGCATCTCCCCAATCACAACACCAAAGTTAGGGGCTGGCACAAGGGTTTTTTCTGTTTGCTTTCTGCTGGATGGGGAGTTTACCTCCATGACAGAACTTGTCTGTTGGCTCTATATGGCTGGAAGCTAATAAGTGACATAACCACCACAATCTGACTTTAGGACCACCTCTAATTAACTGTTACTGTTACAGTTTAGTGAGTCTCAGGAAATCACGTGCAAAATTTTCTGATTCGCTATCTGATCTCTCCTTATCTAGGTTCTTATACCACACACATTGCTGTGGTATCTGAGCATCTTAGTGCCTGGATGCAATTCAGTTAAGCCTTTTTGCTAGCGGGCACTATAAATTGCAATCTAAGTATCGTATTGTTCCTATGTGCAGCCAGCTGTTTGCCAGAAACAAACCCTAGCAAAGGGGCTTCTTCAAAAGCTCCCCAACCTTATTGGCTTCTATTATGGTGCATTCCCAGATAATTCATGAACAGAGAACAGTAAACTTGCCAAGCATCATGCTAAACCAAAAGAGAAATTCAAAGTGCTGTGAGTATGAGAGCCAAGGGAGCTTACCAGTCTGCCAAAATGCTATTGTAGCATTTCCAAGCAGATCAATGCATTAAGACTTCATTTTGAACTTGATTTTCTTTGTGTCTGTCTGCCTGGGAGGTTCTTCACTGGAGGCTGGAATATCACTGCTTTCTTAATTCATAGTCAATAAAAATCTTAGTTTAAAAATTTGGAGTCTATTTTCAGGGTGTCTTTTAAAAAAAGAAAAAAACCCCTTGAGGCTTGAGCCAGTTCTTATTGTCAATAGGAGCAAGACGATTCCCTTAAAGATACTTTTAAATGTTCCTTTTTCTTATTATCATCTGCATCAAGGCAAAAAGATGGAAAGGGACCAGGGCTTTGGGGGTGGGAGGAGATTAAATGCAGCTGCATTTTTCTGGAAAAGCACTACTAGAGATCATTTAAAAAATATTCTTTCTGAATTAAGCTGGAAGTCTGCTTTATTTAAAAGCATACATGGGATGAGGGGAAAAAAGCACAGAGCCTGTCTATACTATAACATTTGACTGCTTTAACTGTACCAATAAAATGACAACACATCCACTCACACTCCAAGTGTCAAACTGGTTACAGCAGTATGGAAAGTGGTAGTTTTGATTCTTGATGTGGAGCAAACTAGACTGGTATGAGGTACCTTTACACCAGTATAACTGCATCTGCAGTAAGGCTTATTATGCCTGTCAAATGGTATAAATTAAAAAAAATAAAATATCTTCCCTAAGCATATAGTAATACAGGTAAAGTATAGACCAGGCCTTGGAGCATAAGAGTGGGGAAAGCCAGAGGTATAACAAGCAGGGTGCCCCGAACTGTCCACCCCTAGTTATGCTACTAGGGAAAGCATTTGCAGGTTAATGATTTTTCAGAGATTGAGCTTTTAAAGGTTTTGCAGTTCTTTAATAAAATCATAAAAGCAAGCAAGCACACAATCTACCATTCACCTATTCCCTCCCCCCCCACCCAACCCTTCTTTCTCTCCTCCTACTTAATCCCAAAACATTACATTTAGATTCCTTTCTGGAAGGAAAGCAAAGTGAACTGAGGCAATGACTGCAGGAGTCGGTGAATTTGGTTATTCGAGATCATGCTCCTCAAAGATTGTTTTTAGTATTTTGAGGTGGGGAGTAAGGGGGGGGGTGTTATTTTCTGAATCTGTTCTAATACTTTGACATAGAAAGAGACAATTTGTACAAGGCTGGTCAGGTCAAATTAGGGCTGTAACAGGTGTAATGACAGAAAAGTCCATGATTTTCAGCATTTTCCATGATAAAAGCATATCTCCTCTGCTTCCATTAAAATGGTTCCTTCCCCCACCAACATGGGGATCATAGTGAAAATATGGTATACATTACTGTCAGCTACAATGTTTGTCTGCCTCCTGTCTGTATTTCCCAATTTTGTGTTTCCCTATTTGCTCCAATTTCTACATCAATAGCTTCCACCCTTCCCTCTCTAGTCCCCTTTTCCGTCCCCTGTATCCTCTGTCCATATCGTGTATTTCCCTCAACTGTTCTTGGCACATTTTTTCAGATCTTTAACCTTCTTTTTTATTCTTCATCATCTCTCTCTCAGTGATACCCTTAGAAATTTCTGCAAGTCTTGAGTGAGTGCACCAGTTAGGCCTTCCCCCTAGTAATAATGCACTGACCATATCTGGTTACAAATCTGCAATCAATGAAGATTAAGTCAAAGATGCTTTCAGTGTCTTGCTTAGCCCATCACAGGTAAATCCTGGTTCCCAGTAAAATCACAAATACATTCTGGTCCCCAGTAAGTTGAAACTGGCTGACATAATGCTGAATACTGGTGTAACTTATCTACACTGACTGCAAAGTCATTGTATCACTGTGTTAATGGGGTAGTGTTAGAACATGGTCAGATTTTGTGAATTGTGGCTGTTAAAAAGGCATGCTCTGAAGAATGAATGGGAGTGTGGAGGGAGAGTTTCTTGTGGCTTGTTTTTAATGTTAAATTAGCTAAATTTTGTGTATGGGAAGGGAAAGATACAGAAACATGTTTTGTTCTAATAGGGGCAGTAAAAGCAGCACTGTCTTATCACCTAAATCACCACCACCTGTCTATGGAGGCTCTGCCAAGACAAGGGCTCCTGACCTCGGATACCTCCACGTAGGTCCTGCTCTTGGTTTGCAGGGAAAGTGGTCTGTACATTCTTGCCAAAAGTAGCCAAGCAGGGGACTGAATCTGGCATGAGAGATGCCTGTTTTTGGATTCCCTCAGGAAACAGGCAAACCAGGAACTGGCCAGGCTAAGAAGCATCTGAGAACATTAGTTTGTTGATAGGTGATAAATGACAGGACATCTGAGACTGATGAAAAGAGTTGGTTAGAACAGACGGTGGTAGCATCTGGGAAAGAGGCTACTTAGGAGGGTTGAAGGTGGCAGCTGGTCACCTCTGAAGCAGACAGTGCTCCCACCTCTGAGCCCCCATTCATCAAAGTGAAGAACAAGTATACAGCCTTGGCACTGCACAAGGAAGAGGCAAAGCCATGTACCCAAAAGGCAGGGAGGATCAGAGCCACCACTCCCAAGAATAAGCTATAGGTGGCAGCGGGAGTGACTTCCTCCTCTGGGGAATGGGGATCAGAAAAGCCAACCTGTTGTCTTGCAAGACGTGCCTGCTAGGTGCCTGAATCTAAGACATTACCAAAAGGGAGATGCTGGCAGAGATTTATTAGGTCTTCTGTCTACTGCCACATGCTACTCATCCATGTGGGCACTAACCATGCTGCCAAGTAAGACCTGAGCAGATCAAGAGTAATTACAGGTCTCTAGGAGTGAAGGTAAAGGAGGGAGGGGCTCAAGCTGTGTTTGAATTCATCCTTATGGTCAACTTCTGTTTGCAGACAGCAGGGACAGGCACATCATAGCGATCAGTGTATGGTTATCTAAATAACGTTTCCTGCCATGGGGTATGTCTACACAAGATGCTATGGCACTGTAGTGTCCATTGGCAAAAAACACGACGCTGCCACTATGTCACTGTAGCAACGTGCTCCCTCATTATAGCATGTTGCTACAGCTACACAGGGGCCAAAAATAATGGCGTGTGGCCAGCACAGCGCAGTGTGGGCTGTTACTGTGCCATCTATTAGTACTTCCAAAAGGGTTAGGGTTACTAACCAAAAGGAAGTACTAAAAAATGGCACAGTAACAAAGGTGCCATATGGCCACATGTAGATGTACCCATAGGGTAGTCTTCAGGTCAGAAGGTGTCTGGAGGGAGAGATGGGTTCCACCTAACAAAGTGGGGATTATCTATCATAGGCTTGCTAACTGAGTGAGGAGGCCTTTAAAATACATCTAGTGGAGGCTAGTGATAAAAGTCCACAAGGGGTTGAGAGAGATCAGAAAAAATGCTGAGGAGAATGAAATATAGGTATATGGAATAAATTTATAAAAGGAAAATTAGTGAGGCAACAAGCTAGTTATCTTAGATGCCTATATACCAGGGGTGGGAAAAATGGCAGATCTGGCCGGTGGCCAGACTCAGTTTCCCTGCAGCCCCTGCCTGCATGGCTGCGGCCAGTTTCCACGGAGACCCCAGCAGTGGCAGGGCTGTGACAGTGGGGGGCCACGATTTCTATGGAGACCAGCCCCAGAAGCAGGGCGTACAGATGGGTAGGGAGCTGCTCCAGTGCCAGGGCTGGGATCCTGCAGCAGTGGCAGCGTGGCTTGGAGCCGGGGCAGAGCTGCAATCCACTGCCTGCACACCTCAACCAGTGTGGATTTAGGGCATCAACAGGCACAACCGGCTTCATCTTCACTTCTCGCCAGCTGCAGGAAAAATACCAGGAACAACTTAAACCTCTCTCTATGGCCTTCTTTGACCTCACAAAAGCCTTCAGCTCTGTCAACTGAGAAGCACCATGGAGGATCTTTCTGAGGTATGGATGCTCACTGAAATTCATCACCATTCTTCGCCTTCTCTGTGATGGTATGCGAGCGGTAGTTCTCAGTAACGGATCTATCAGAGATCCCTTTGAGGTTAAGACTGAAGTTAACAAAGGCTACGTCATCACTCCAACACTCTTCTCAACATACCTTACCATGATGCTACATCTGACCACCAACAAGCTTCCAGTTGGACTGGAACTGAACTACCGAATGGATGGTAAGCTGTTTAATCTCATCTGACTCTGAGCCAAAACCAAGACTACTCCAACCTCAATCATTGAGCTCCAGTGCACTGATGATGCGGTAGCATGTGCTCACTCAGAAGCAGGTCTTCAGGCAGTTGTTGACATCTTTACTGAGGCATACAAGAAAATGGGACTAACACTTAACATTCAGAAGACTAAAGTTCTCCATCAATAAGCTCTTAATGAACAGTCCTCAGCTCCGCTAATTCAGATTTCCGGTGAGACACTAGAAAACACTATTTCCTGTACCTTGGAAGCCATCTCTCACAGAAGGCTGACACTGAAAGAAATCCAACATCGCCACAAATGTGCAAATGCAGCCTTCAGATGCTTGAGCAAATGGGTGTTCAAAAATTGCAATATCAGATTTGAAAACAAGCTCACGGTTTATCAAGCAGTCATGATCTCTACCTTACTGTATGAAGGTGAGACATGGACAACGTAGAGGAGACACCTCAAATCGCTGAAGTACCATCAATGCTGCCTGCAGAGGATCCTTTGAATCCAGTGGGAAGACAGATGCACCAAAATTAGCATCCTCTCACAAGCAAACACTATGAGGATTGAGGCAATTATCATCCAACATCAATTTTGCTGGGCTGGCCACATCATTTGGATGCCTGACTCCAGACTCCCTAAGCAAGTTTTATATTCTCAGCTCAGTCAAGGCAGGAGCAGGGCACAGAAAGCGCTTCAAGGATGTCCTCAAGGCTAACTTGAAAAAATGCAACACTGACATCAACTTGTGGGAGACTATCACCTAGGACCGTCCCAAATGGAAGAAGGGTCTGCTGGAAGGATCTCAGTACTTTGAAACTTCATGACGACAACAGGAGATGAAAAAATGGGAGCGGGAGAAACAGCGTGTCACAGACTGAACTAAGAATGCAGAGCCACCCATCCTGCATGGAAACATGCCCAAGCTGCAACAGAACCCTGTCAGTCCTGCATTGGCCTTGTCGTTCATCTTCAGACCCACAGATAGGCAATCATGGAAGATAATCATCCTTGATTGTGAGGGATTGCCAATTATGATGATAGGATTAAAATATTGGTTTTAATACAGTTATCTGGAATACTGTGATGCCAATGTAAAACCATGACAGAGGAACTGAAACTGGTGGGTGTCCTGTACATACAGCATAAATCATACCAAGGAGCATTTGTCTTGTTGCTTGCAAGAAGGATCTTCCAGCCCTTCTGTTGTACTATGTCAGTCATCTCACTGGTAAAGGAAGTCTTTGCTGTGGAGCTGCAAGAGATTCTCTGATGGCTCTCAGGCTGACATGCCTCCAAGGAAGAGGAGCTCATGAGGATATATTTGGCATTTCTCTCCTTACCTTTACACTTGCCTCCAGAGAACAGAAATATTAAACTGCTCAGCATGTTAGGGGAGACTTCAGCTACCTACCAACTAAAATTTTAGGTAAGGAGGAAAAAACCCTATAGGAAAAAGATTGGGGTTTTTAAGCCTCTTAGCAAACAGGAACACTAGGAGTTCCCCCTTTAGAAAAATTAACTCAGGTCTGATCCTGCACTCCTTATATGTATGGAATGTGAAAGGGAATTCTGCCTGATTGAACTTGACTTTTCAGGTCTATTACATGTCTATAAGAAAACTGACGGGATTTATTACTTACAAAAGAGATGTTTGTGTGTGATCTTGAGTTGCTTTTTTCATAAATAGTATATTTTAAGGGCTTTGGGAGCACCATCATCTAGATCTCTGGTGTTAACAGAGGGATTTTGGGGAAATGGGGAAGTAATCTGTGCTGAATTATTGAAGGTGATGGTAGGAAGGGAGAAAATGAAATTGCTCTCTGGCGAATTTTTTAGGTGCCAAAATATGACACACATCACAGATATAAAGGTAAAATCTTACCTCAGGTACAATAGGGGTCAGATACTTTGTACACGGGAACTGCCATACTGGATTAGGCCAAAGGTCCATCTAGTCACCAGCATTTAGTGGCTCAGCTACCTTCACTACGTGAATTATTTCTTATGTGTTACTTAAGGCTTTTGGCAGATGTAACATTTATCATGTGAATTGATTAATCACACAATAAACATGCAACATGACTCATGTTCACTCAATTTATCATGCCACAAAATCGCAAATGAACTACAAAGACATTCTGCATGTAATGTAGAACATCTTTAGGCTCATTTATATGGCACTTGGAATTGAACATTTGACGTGCTGAACTAGGCTTCACATGTGCATTCAAGGTCTCAGTGCACCAGGTATTCTAAAAATTACATATGCAGTTGGTAAAGTTTCCTCATCCTGGGGTCCAGGCACAAGCCTGTGGTTTTGTAGCTGCCAGGCAGGAATTGCCAAACCTGTGCCCCAGGCTCTCTGCACCGGCAGCGACGTGATTGGGATGTGAGCTTTGAGCCCAACAATCGCACTCCTGCCATGCACGTGCATGTATGCAGGTAGCTGGAGTCCCCCATTAGTACTACCCTATTGCTAGATATTGCTGCCACTTTATTCCTCTGTACAACATGCACTCCATTGTCTTTTCTAGACCTGGAGGTTGGCAGCAAAATCCTACCAATACCTTTATCACATATCATTTATCATATAAGTTCAGGATTTGTACTTTTGTATTTGGAAAGTAACTGTGTGATTTTGTTTTACTCAAAATTCTTATCTAGTTGGATAGATATGCAATCCTTTGGACACACTGGTACACCTCCACATTTTTGGGTTATATGCTTGTGTCTTATAACTGGATATTATGGTATCCTGCTGGGTAATTATTTTTCATTCTATTAAGCTTCTTATTAGTTGTAAATAGACAATTTTGCTCTCAACTAAAGACCTATTTTATTTAACACCTTAATTTGACACTATGCTGGCTTTATAGAAATTCCCTCTGTTCTTTGCCTGTCCTTACCCTTATTCAGTTGTAACCTGCATCCTACCTTTTATTGGATATACCGAAATTGTTGTATTACTGACATTTTAAACAGAGGTATGCTTTTTGTGCTTCACAGTTCCTCTTGGTAGTCTCCAGCTCCTCCAAAGCCTTATTTATTTTACGTGCTGGCAATCTAGTTCCATTTTGGTCCCCTCTATACAAACTCCCATTTCTTTGGCCTGAAAAACTGGAAAACCTCTTAGTATCAGATACCATGAAGTTCTCTTTATCCTGGCTGGACTTACATGTGGATTGGGAAGTGTTTCAGGGAAAGCCACCACTGAGGTCCTGACCCCCTAGTAGTCTAAATTTATAGATTCCAGACACTTTCTCCTACATCACGGATATTGGAAGTCCATCTAAGTGTTGTATGGTATGCACCACTTTCTTGCCCTGCATAAATATGAAAGGGCTCTCGGAATAACCAGGTACCCACCTCTTTATATTACTGACAACTGTTGTCCTAACTCCACAGTCTGTACTTGTCCAACCATAAGTCCAACTCCTGGAGTGACCTTGGTTTGTAAGGACCTGTCTGTCTCCTTTGTCCCAGACAGAAGGAGATTGCCCACATTTTGGCTAGGGGCAAACATTACATGTAAATGGGTTTAAGTGATCAGAACCTGGTTTAAACTCATAACAGAACAGACGTTTAGGGCGCACAAACCAGTTTGAAAATGGCTGAAACTGGTTTGAGATAAACCTGGTTGAATGTAGTATCATAGTTTCATAGTTGGTAGGGTCGGAAGGGACCTGAGCAGATCATCAAGTCCGATCCCCTGCCATGGCAGGAAAGAGTATTGGGGTTAAATGACCCCGGCAAGGTGTTCATCTAGCCTCCTCTTAAAGACCCCCAGGGTAGGAGCCAGCACCACTTCTCTTGGAAGTCGGTTTCAGATCCTAGCCGCCCTGACAGCGAAGTAGCGCCTCCTGATATCTAGCCTAAATCTACCCTCTACCAGCTTGTGACCATTATTCCTTGTCATGGTAGTGTTTGAAGGAATAGGGTCCCCCCTGACTAGTTTTTAAACGGCCACTAGATCCCCCCTCAGCCTTCTCTTGTGGAGGCTGAACAGGTTCAGGTCCTGTAGCCTCTCTTCGTAGGGCCTTCCCTGCTGACCCCTGATCAGGCAGGTGGCCCTCCTCTGGACCCTCTCCATGTTGTCCACATTCCTCCTGAAGTGTGGAGCCCAGAACTGGACGCAGTACTCCAGCTGCAGCCTGACCAGTGTCGCGTAGAGGGGGAGGATCACCTCCTTGGACCTGCTTGAGATGCATCTGTGGAGGCATGACAAGGTATGGTTGGGCCTTCCTGACCGCATCCCCACAGTTGGCCCATGTTCATTTTGGCATCAATAATGACTCCAAGATCCTTTTCTTCCTCTGCACTGAGGAGAAGGGAGTTCCCCAGCCTGTAGGTATGCTGCTGGTTCTTCCTCTCCAGGTGCAGCACCTTGCACTTGTCAGTGTTGAAACCCATCCTGTTATCATCCGCCCACCCCTGTAACCTTATCTAGGTCCGATTGCAGCCTATTCCTCCCTTCTAGCGTGCCCACTTCTCCCCACATCTTAGTGTCATCTGCAAGTTTGAACAGGGTGCTTTTTACACCCTCGTCCAAGTCGCTGACGAAGATGTTGAACAGTGCGGGCCCGAGGACCGAGCCCTTGGGGGACCCCACTGCCCACATCTCTCCAGGTCAAATAAGACCTGTCCACCACCACTCTCTGGGTGCGGCCCTCCAGCCAACTAGTGACCCATCTGACTGTAGGTATCGACGCCACAGTCTCCTAGTTTTTTAATGAGAATGGGGTGAGAGACAGTGTTGAAGGCCTTCCTAAAGTCCAGAAAGACTACATCTACTGCTACACCTATGTCTAAGGATTTTGTGACCTGGTCATAGAAGGCCACCAGGTTGGTCTGACAGGACCTGCCTCTAATGAACCTGTGTTGGTCGTGCCTAAGCATAATCTCCCCTGCTGGCCCCTCGCGGACATGCACCAGGATAATTCTCTCAAAAAGCTTACCCAGGATCGAGGTAAGACTGACTGGCCTATAGTTTCCTGGGTCCTCCTTCCTCCCTATTTTGAAAATGGGAACCACATTGGCCCTTTTCCAGTCCTCTGGCACCACAGACTTAACTGCTTTGCCTCAAACTGGTTTATGCATTATCTGTCCCAGACCCCTAGCTGGTTTATGATAAACCAGAATCCCCCAGCATCCTGGCATGGCCTCTGAGCTGGGCAGGGCTCTTTGCTCCACAGCTAAGCTGGCCCCTCCCCTCTGCTCCCTGGCTGCAGCTCCGGCAGAGACTCTAGGCATCTGCCTGGCTTCTGCTCCCCCTGCCCCAAGCAGGGACTCCTCTGTCCCCTCTGCATTACACAGGCACAAAGCATTAGCTAGTAGACCATATGCTGGCTGCAGTCCATACTGTGACACACAGGACAAAGTCAGGATCAATGGGTAGCTGGTAATGTCCCCCTCTTGTTTTCTTAAT
Organism: Alligator mississippiensis; assembly: GCF_030867095.1. Taxonomy (NCBI): domain Eukaryota; kingdom Metazoa; phylum Chordata; order Crocodylia; family Alligatoridae; genus Alligator; species Alligator mississippiensis. Next base: position 126,399,121 of record NC_081826.1, read on the forward strand.
GGGCTGATAAATATTGAGTTAGGGGTGATAAACACTGTGTTATCAATTCCATGGTGGACTGCTGGTGGCGGGGAAACCCTCCCTAATCAGAGTTTCCTGCTGGCACAACCCCCTCAGTTCAACACTGTGAGAGGGAAGGAAGGGCTGCTCTAGCATACCCTACCTCCCAACCCCTGATTTCTAGCCATGTGCCTGCATTTTTTCAGTCCAGAGGGGATGTCTTTACATTTACAAATTGGTTTACCCTAGCCAGGCTAGACTAACCTGCAAAGATTGAATAAATTCAAGCTCAGGCTTTTTGAATGTCTGTCCCTAGTTTTTTTGTCCTTCCATTTCACCTGGCTGCTCTTTCATTGTAAGACTGGCTTCCTCAGCTGAAGGGCTGGGTAAATTAGTTGTAAGAATCTTGATTGGACAAATATCTATCACTAAATTCTTCTGATCAGCCAGTGCAGTGACCAAAAGATGTTGGTCCTCATTCAGTAAGCAGTGTTAATATATTACTTTGCCCCATGTTTTAAAAAGGTAATCCATAGCCTTTTAAGGGTATAATTAGACACCTAAAGAAATAACTTGGATTTCAATGGTAGGAACTGCTTATTCAGTTATTTAGTTATGTGACATGAAAAACCCAAATATAGGTTCCTGGGTCTGAAAATCTTGCTCTAAATCAGGAGCAACAAAATCATTCCACGGGACTGATCCACAGGCCAGGTGAATCCAGGTCCATCCCCCTATATGCTTACAGCATCTGCTCTAGCTGGTCTGGGTCATACACTGCATATAGAACCAGCTTCAACTGATTTGGGGTGGGTGCTACGTACAGAGCAGATCCTGGACCAGCTGGAGCAGGTGCTGTGTGCAGTGCAGTCCCTGATGGGCCATAGCAGGTGCTGGAACTGGCATGCAGAGGACCCACAGACCCCCCCATGCCAGATCCAGCATTCACTCTGGCTGGTCCAGGACTGTGCCATATACTGTGCCTGCTCTAGGACTTACATTGCATGCAGTGCCCACCCTGAACTCGCTGGAGCAGGCATCATGTGTGGCTCATATCCTGGATTGGCCAGAGGTGCTAAATCCAGCATGTGGGGGGGGGGGGGGGGTGGTGGCATTCCTGGACCAGCTGTGTGCGCATGCTCAGGTCCGCATGCAGATCTGGTCTAGTGAGTGCTACGTGTGGCATGTGGATCACTCAAGACCCAGGGAAAACACTGTGGGCAGGATGATGTGGCTCTGCAGGCTAGATCCAGCCCATGGGCTATATCTCTAACTCCCCTGGTCTAAGTGATACTTTGTAATGCTGCTGTTTGGATGAGGGCAGAGGAAATTAAGTTTCACACATGGAAACTTAAATTTTTAGCTATAAAACTTTCCATATCTCTCACCATTTAGGCAAAAAATTTCTTGGTTTTTGTGCAATGTGATTAAAAAAATAATAAAATCTGAAGAAATCTTTTCAGTCATATTTGAGTGTATTGCAATGTAAAGAATTTGAGAGGATTTAAAGAAAGGTAACAAGAAAAACATTCAGAAAAAGAGAAACTGAAAAGAGGAGGATGGGTTTACCCAACAAAAAGATGAATAAAAGGAAACTAGACTCAAAGGACATGAAATAACAAGTGGCATAGAGAAGTTAGGTAGAATGCTTTTATTTTTCCTGTCTCGTGACAAAAGAACAAGGGACCATTCCATTTAAATTTAAAGGTGGAAAGTTCAAAATTGAGAAAATGAGAATTTTTTTTCCTCTGTCACATAATTTGTAGGATTCATGGCCACAGGCTCATGAAACAAAACATTTTATTAAGGTTCAAAGAGGGATTGGGTGTTTATCTAAAAAAAAAATACCCAAAGTTAGAACAATTAATGAAAAAAAATCAGTTGCCTCATGCTTTGGAGATTAAAATAATCTGCAACTAGTTAGGATTAGGATGAGATCTTCTGAGCATGAATGACTGGTGCCTCCCGAGACTGGGGAGCACCATGGCGGCAAGCAGGGACCGCCTGCAGCTGCTGGCGTCGGCAAGTCAGACTGCCTGAAGGCGCCAGTGGCGATGGCAGGGGGGTGGTTAGTGAGCAGCAAGCAGGGACTGCCCGCAGCTGCCGCTAGCTGCATTGGCAGCAAGGCGGGTAGGGGGGCGGGTGCAAGCGGCAACCACCTGCAGAAGCTGGCAGTGGCCAGTCTCGGGGGGAGGGGGACATGCCCTTCGTACACGTCGCCTGTGCTTCCAAAGATCACAGATTATCACGCTTCTGCCCACTACAGCGTTTCTTGCACCTTCCTCTGAAGCATCTGGTGCTGGCTACTGTCAGATAGCATGCTAGAGGAGTATCCGGGTCTTACGCGTACGAGGATGCTATGATTCTGATGAATCATGGCAAACTGTATACCTTTATGTTCCTATATATTACCTGAGCCTGAGGAAATTGGATTTTTCAAGCTTCCAAGAAAATTGCTTAAACTCTTGTTATACATGTTCATTTAACACAAAAAATCACTTTGATTTTGATAGCAAACCAGGAGTCCTGCATTAAAAAGGAGGGGGGGGGGGGAGGGGTGTAACTTATTTGGCTAGTAAGAAAGCCCTGAATAATTCCTTTTGTTTAAGAAAGTATAATGAGTTTTCCCCCCGTTTTATTTGAAAAACTAACGTATACCTTTTAATGTTCTAGGAAATTGGTATAAGTTATAGATTATCCAGATTTCAGTGCTACTGAAAGAAGTTCAAAAGGAATGTGTAGCTTTTCAGTAAACAGGGAAGATGATACATTTAAATTTTAATTTTTCTAATTTAACAAAATGTATTTAGATATTTGTGCTTTATGATACTATATAGATATGATGAAAAGATAAACTGAAACAGCAAATTGTTTTTGTCAATGTCAGTGGAAGAAATTATAGTGAAAAGTTTATTAAGAAAGATGTTGTAAAAGAGAGACTACAATCAGGAACTGTACAGTAAATGATAACAACATTTAAAAAGACTGAGCTCACCATGTTCTTTGTTCAATTAATAATAAAAGTACATCTTTTCTGGATCTGGTTCTGCGGTGGCTGGGCACCTTGTTTAATTATTTCAGTCTGTGCACTGGTGAAACTAAAGTGATTTAAAAAGGAATTTTGTTACAGTGGGGCCAAATGCTCTAATATAGATTGGTTTTAAAGAACCAAATCCTGCTGCCTCTTTTGTATTAATTCAGGGCCTCAGAACTGACGTTCTACTGCCCAGGAATGAGTGAGTGCAGCCAGTATTGGAAAGCCCCACGGACACAGCATGACATGACACAGAGTCCAGCTCACTTGGAGCCCTGGGGCATGCTGTGGAATTAGCAGAGAGTTGGCAAGTCCAAATCTTCATGTTTCATTTTCAGGCCTTCTTAACTATTCCTCCCACTTCTATTTCACACCTTTCTCCTACAAGTGGAACATTGCATTTATAGAGGCCATCCTGCACAGAGGTTTCATCTATAACCTTCCACTGGTAATGTTCCTCAGTCTCTCTCTCTCTCATGCTCAACCACATGTCCCAAGCTTCCCTCTCCACACATTCAGTACTTTCACTTGCCTTACTCACACCGCGAACTGATGCTGTCATTCACCTTTCACACTTTACCCACCACTTTCACTCTTAGTCACTTGCCCACTACAGTCATTTGATCTGCCTGTTTCTCACTAAGCCATCTCTTTCAGACACCTACCACTCTTACTCACCTCTCACACATGCAGACCAGGACAGTAAATGGTGCCCAGACCGTGATTCACAACACAGCCAGGTCAGGAAATTCAAAGAGAGGAAGGATGAGGTTGTGGTGATGGCATAGGATTAGAAAATCCTTCAGTCAAGAGACTTCTATTCCTACCTTGGTCTCAGACTTCCTGCGTGAAATTGGGTTAGGCCCTTAACCTCTCTAAACTCCATTTATAAATGGGAGGTGACGATATTTCCCTTGGTGGGCCGGGCAGCATTACTGAAGACTGGCCATTACAACAACCCTGGGGCACTTGTCCTCTTAGCATTGCTACCACCCTGCCTTCTTCATGAGAGGAGTAAGGTCCAGCGAGAGAGTATCCAACTCAGCTCTGACCTAGGAGATGTGTTACTCACCCCCAAGTAATTAATGAGAAAAGTTACTATGTTCTGCTTTGTAGAAATCAGTTTTAGCCCCACCTTTTAATTTATCTGGCTTTCTAGTCCCATTTTAGGTTGCTACAGTTAAAATGAAGGCCCCCACCTACACTTGTGCATCATTTTAAATCAGGATCTTTAAGAAAGCAAGTAAGACGTTGTCATCACCCTCCTCAACGTGTCTGGTGAGTTTACTTGAGTGTAACAGGACTGTTCTTGCGGTTGCATGCTGAAGAAATTATTCTGTCCTTTCAAGCCATGTATGCACCAGTTATCAACAGAACAATAGATACCTGTCAGCACTTGTCAAATTACAGAATAACTAGGGAGTATTAGATTTGGATTTAGAATAAAACCCAGTCTTTATAAAGCACTCAAACATTTTTTCTGTAAACAAAACCTGGATGCAAAACAAAAACATATTGGGTTTCCACTCAGTGAGAGACAGCAAACCAAAGATCAAGAACATTGGCAAGACACAATGTTCAGTTTCCAGTAGACTTTTTTTTTGCCAGCGGGGGACCATTCACTAGAAATGATTAAATGAATAAACACAGTCCAACATCCAGTCACAGCAGATGTGGTTTGTCAATTCTGGCCATTATGATGGTGGAGTCTTCGACTAGGATCTAAAGGTTTTATGAGCATTCAATTCAAGAAGGGCCTAATCCTAAATCTTTTGAAGTCAATGGAAGGATTCAAAAGACCTGACCCTGATTACTTTGGGTCAGGTCTTCAATGAGCAAAACAAAAAAACAAGCTTTCCCTTAGTTTGCCCAAATCTTCAAATCTGTAAAACTAGGGCATTTGAGTTGCTGGAGTAAGTGCGAGGGCATCAGCTGTGAAGAGGCAAGGTGGAGAATGTTTCTCAGTGCAATTCTGGACTATAGCACGATTAACTGGGATGTAGGTAGTGGGGGTGCAAATTTGAGGAGTGACTGGCCAAAATATATGTAGTAGGCTGCAACAGGCCATACAGAGGAGTTTGTAGGTGTTTGATATCCTTCCCAGAGGATTCCTGTCTTATAAAATAACATACAGTAAACCAGCTTTGTACATGGGATCACAATTTAACTGTAAGTCTTGAAACAGCTAAACTCATCTCAGCTAGAAGTTCCCTGTGTGAGATCTTACAACTCTTGTCTTTAATGAATATATCCTAAAAGTTTTGCTTTTCAGTGAAATCCTCCCTATTGTGTGGTGAAGAATGATGAACAGCATTTCATGTGTCCAGGCATTCTTTAGTCTAATAAAATGTTCACTGTGTATTAGGAATCTAAGAGTGCTTGGTCCATTCACAACACATAAGTATGCGATTCAATTAACTAATGGGATTCATATTTCATTAGGACAGAAGCTGTTTGTGACCTCACATGGACAACAATTTGATGAGACAACTGCAGAATTTTACTGGATGGGGACATAACAAAGAGAAACTAAACATGAAAACAAAAATCTGCCTGACAGAATTGTTCCAAAGAACTTAAAACAAAGGATGCATTTGTTCTGCTAGGTCTTTCTCCTCCTTCTCTGTTACTAAAGATGCAGAGCAAAAAACATTGTTTGTTGCCTTTCTTTGGCTTTGATTAACCATTTCTGGGGAACTGCATTCCCCTGTCAGTACAGAGACACATGAAGCCAAAATTCATGGGCCCCTTTCTCACTTTGCCTACAATGTGGCAAACTAAGAGGAACTCCATTGAAAGGATGGCTAGTTTAAAAGCTGTGTAATTGAGAGGCTAATCAGGCCCTATATTTATTCAAAGGGAAGGAGTGCAAAGGTGTTTGTTTGTATTATATTTGTTCAAACAAAAAACAGTTGCTTATATGAGCAAGGTAACTCAGACTGGGTTAAATCTGAGATGAGCCCTTGCCTATTAGGATTCCTATCTGAAAAACATTTTCTTTTATGTTGCAGATGCAATGAGTGGTGTGGGAGACATTGTTGTTATATAGCTTGTTTTGGTTACAATGTCTGTATGGTTCCTTTTTAGGCTGCTTTTGTGGCAAGGATTGGAAAACACCTATCGTCTTAATACTATTTGCTCATGGGCTTTTTGTTTGAAATATTCCAAAGTTCAAACAGCACTTAGGTTATTTTAATGATTTGACTAAACTCTCATTTAAAATACTCTAAAAATCTCTGTTGACCCTTCTTAAAGAAAGTAACTCCCTAACATTAACAATACTGCTTTATTATTTATTCATGCAATGCCAAAAGAGTAACTTGGCACTTTGGAGACTTGTTCCCAGGAAATTACAATACAGATAGACACCATAAGAATGGAAAATGACATAGTCCTTATTATTATTTGTCTCTTTCCCCATTTATCATTGTTTGCTGCTTCCTAAACACATGTATTTTCTCTATTTTAAGATCTTTTGTTTTTTAGCCCTTGACATTTTCTTTTAATATAGCCTCTTTTAACTTTTAATATAAAATTAGTAACGTAATAATGGAAAGCTGGCCAGATTTTTGCATTATAAACAATTTACCATATAGGAAGGAACTGGATATGTAGCAAGATGTGGCTGTTTAATCTGGCTATTTGTTGATCTGGGTCAGTAGTAGGGTAGGTTTGTCCCTGACCAGTGGGTGGTAATGGCTGCAAATGGCTTATAATAGACATGGATTGTTTCTAGTTTTAGTAAGCATATCCAGATGGATGCAATTTAAATTAGTAACTATATTACCATATCTTAAAGAGAGATTTAAAAAACTGAATTTATACCATTGTTTACAATAAACATCTGCCCTTTATTAAATGCCATGTATGTGCTTTTTAAAATAATATTTGAAACAGAGATACCATGCAGCACAGAAAAAAGAAAAATACATTTTTACTCTTTACTATGCAAACATATTTTACATATTTTTATATATTCCATGTTAGATCAAATATGTTTTTTAAAGTAAGGGTAAGTGTTTTAACTTTTTAATGCAACAAAAGCAACAGAAAAAGTACAGTTGCTAAAAAAGAGAGATGATACGAAGGGAATTTCCAGAAGTCACTGATATTAGCAGTTCACCCCTCCATTCCCTTCCTCTCAAGTTTCAAGATGCAATGATTATAAAAAGGCTGATTTGTCAGAAAAAAGAAACTGTCTGAAATAAATTTGCAAACTGACATAAACCAACCTGGGGAATTCCCATGCTTGCATGTCTGACGTACATCCAAGAAATAACAAATCTGCAACTCAAGAAAGAATAATTGTACCTTTTAGATGTTAATTCATAGCTTTGCTCTCCAACCTGCCTCTGAGCATCAGTATTAATTCATGATTAAAGCTTTGTTTCAACTTTGTCTCAAATTCCAATAGGCTTGTTTGAGAACAAGACTGAAGGTTCTAGTCAGAGTGGCCTTGCTCTTTGGAGTAGCCATTTCTACCTGTGCAAGGGAAGCGTAAAATGCTATCTGATCCTGATCAGAACAGTCATTTTTTCTCACTCCTATTAAGTACCCAAAGGATGTGCAAGATGGGTGGGTGGGAATCAGCCCCAGGATATTTATGTGTAATGATTCACTTCATGAAAACTTTCATGAAACCATGCTACATAACCCTATTTCCTTCTCAGTTTTCCCTGTTTGTTTTTGTGGTACCTGATTAAGGATCATGTTAGGCTTGATTCCTTTTGTCATTAACTTTACAGGGCTGTCTCCAATTAATCTTGCTGTCTGATGCAGACATTGAGACATCATCTAAATTGTGCAATAGTTATTGGTGGTGATGATGTTAGAATAGAATTAAGTGTAATATAATATCTGCATCAGATTTTTGGTATTGCCTCTCCTGCAACTAAATTTATTTCTGACACTACATCCTATTCTGTTATAGTTCAGTAAACTTGGAATAACTGCAGTGAATTCAACAGAGATGGTATGAATTTATGCTGAGGTAGCTAACAACAGACTGGCTTTTAGACTGAGGAAGCTGAGGTTAAAGGGTAACACATACTTCTCTTCTTGCATTGTTCTTGGAGACTATTTTTGGTACTTGGGAAGGACTCACAAAAACTTATCATACCTATTTTGGTCAATTGTATCTAAGGCTTATTATATTCCAGAGGTGTATAGCAGGCTTTACAGAACAGAGAGCACATTGCAGTTTCAGCCTTTGCTTATATAGATAAAAGCATAACATTCCTAGGAGCTGCCTGAAAATCCTTTCTTGAAACAGTTACTAACTGGGCCTTAAAGTTATATTTGAGAATATTAAATGGGATTAGGTCCAAATATTATATTCTAAAATGAACACTTTGATCATAACAATGTGGTTTAAAAAGTATCACTTTAAAAGGTCAGTTTAAGCAGCCCTCTGAGTGCACATTGAAAGCATAGCGGATATATTGAGTCATACATATTGTTCATTGTTCATTTGCATTTGGTGAAATCCCTACAAGCACTGCCTCAGGCTCCCTTGGCACTATCATCTAAAAGGAGTTGCTGTATTTCTCTACAGCAACATCTCATCCCACCCTGCCCTGCTAGATTGGTAATGGTTCCTTTGATTTTGTTGTTGTTGTTTTGGGTTAAACTGTGTGGACTATATTGCATTAACGGAAAGAGTTGGAGACAGGTAGACAGACAGAAGAGTTATATGGGTAGGCAGAGATTCACATCTTGGATGCACTTTTTGCATTTTCTAAACAAGAGTACCTCAGTACGGAGATAACCACTAGTGCATGACAAGATGCTAATCTACTCTTTAAAACTGCATAAAGGAAAAACTATTCCGTCCTGCAAACATGACTGGGCACGGTCCCAGCTATCATGAACAGGCCTACTGAAGTCAAGTGAACTCCTTGCACCACATCATTTATTAGTGGTGGGCTGGCAGGATCTGCCCTTGGGTCTTTTTCCTTATTTTTTGCATATTTCCTCTAGTAGGGACTGCTGGACTTACCAGTTGTCATGTGGGCAATATTTCCAAACAATAACACTGCGGAAGTGGCCCTCACCCTTCCGGGGGCTACCCCTAAGTATAAGCAAATTCTGTGGGTATTTAAGGCTTTTTATTTTGTATGGGTAATGTAAAAATGACTCATAGTCAGTTCTGCTGGAATATGTAGTTGGTACATTTTGGTGGTCTCTAGTTGCTGATTGACTTTTGAGGGAAGGAGGATGCAGGTTAATTTACGCAGCTGGCTAGTTCTGTTTTCAATACCAGAAAGTACGCTTGGGGGAAACCGAGAAAACAGTTTAACAACAGAGAAACAAAGAAGGAAAAAATGGCAGACAACTTTTAATAGTGCAATGTTGTATTAGTATAATGCTGCTGTAAAACAGGTGAAACTACTGAAAGTAGGCCACAAAAAATAAGGCAGTGTGGGTCTAACCCAAAGTCCACTGAAGTCAAAGGGAGACCCCACTGCGCTCTATATTGGGCCCTCAGTGAAGATCAATCTGAAACAAAACAGAACAAAAAACCCCTGCTTGCTTCAAGTGATATGTTTCCACAGAGACATGAAAAGCAGTTACACACTGAAAGAACTGCATCTGAAAGAAACCAATCTAAAACAGTCTGAATTGTTCCCTTATAAATAATGCTTTTCCAACACCTTTCATTTTGTGATGTGAATGTGCCCAGTAAAGATTAATTATTAAATCTTTGCAGTCCCCGGGGCAGCACGAAAGTATTATTCCCCTCTGTGTTACAGGGATGGATGCCCAGCGAGGCTGGTTTTATGACTTGCCCAAAGTCATGCAGCAATTCAGTGGCAAAGTTTGGAACAGGACCCCTGCACACCTAACTGTCTTGTGTTAGCTCCAGACAATGCAGTGTCTCCAGTACTTCAGAACGCAGAGAACTTTAGAGACAACTTGGGATCTTCAGCACTTTCCTAGTTTTCCTAGCCAGTGCCTATCCAGGCATCTAAGTGTGCCCAGTCCACATGCCTTGCTTTCTGGCTCCCACTAATCTCTGCTTATTGCCACCACACAGCCAATGCATTCAGATGGAGCAGAATATAACTTTCCCTAGTATCCTGCAGTGAATGCAGCTCCATCTATCTAAAAAAAACTAAAGATAGATGAATGAGATAAATGAATGGTATGAACTGAAGCTGGATGAATGTTGTCCTTTTAAGAGATCTAGGATATCCCTTCCACTGTCACCTGCTCAGCTGCCAAATTCCAAGCTTTCCTGAGCACTAAGACTAAGTGCAGACATTTGGGAGGGTTAGGGGAAGGTTAGATCGCATAAAAAATGGCCACCTGATCTAAATTAAGTCAGGATGGGGGGAAATGGGGGTGGTTGGAGGGATGGTGGGGCAAGCAGGCTGGGGGGGGTGCAAGAGGGATGGGGGGGTAGGTTCAATGGGGGGGACAAGCAGGATCCGTGACAGTGATGCGGGAGTAGGCAACATCCGCAGGAGCGATAGGGGGCAGGGAGAGAGGGCAGGTGGTATCCACAGGAGGGATATGGGGAATTGAGAGGTGGGCGGAGTCTGCGGGGGGTTGCTGGGGTCTGGGAGGGTAGGAACCCAAGTCTATTTTTAGCCCCACAACCCCCCTACAGTGAACCTACCCCCCCATCCCTCCAGCCCCTCCCCTCACCAATACCTACTTTCTCAGCTCCTGGCAGCAGCAAATGCTGATATAATTGACACCTGGAATGGCTTGAAGGATGGGAGATTGGGGAGAGCTGGCTGGTCCATGGGGCTGGGGAGCTAAAAACCGTCTGGTGCCTGGGAAGCACATAGGAAAAGTGCAGCCTTAGGGTTGAGGCCAGAGGCTGGGCTTTCCCAGCCCCGAGGCTGTGCAGGTAATTGTACTCAAGTTCAATGCATTCATCTAATTTAGATTGATTAAGTTTGAGTGCACAGTGAACCAGGTCTATCTTAGACTGAGTTCCACCATTTTTAGACCGGTCTGTATGCACAGAAGTTCAGTACAGTTATGGGTTTAGATTGATTTCTGATCACTGAGACTGGGTCTATGTGCAAGGTCTGCACTTGGGCAAACTTAGTTAGATTGGGTGGCCATTTTTAACCAGATCTAACCATTCCAAATATCTGCACTTAGCCTATGACATAAAAGTTAATTATATTCATAGCAAACACCTGTGAATCTAAATATTGCATATTGTGTTAAAGAAGAGGAAACTCTTCCCTCAGGGAATGAGGATGGGACAAGATTATATTGGACCCATATGCATTTTAGCTACTTAAAATGTTACACTGTGTCATGGGGAGGAAGTGTTATTGTTAACAAGGTTAAAGACCCTCAACTGAATGCCACAGAAAAGAAAGGAAAGAAAAACAAAAAGGTCTGCCCAACATTTTGCAGTATATAGAAGGTTATATAACCAGCCCCAGAAACTTTCCTTGAATCAATCCCTTAAATGTGAACAGAATTCTTTCTGACCGAGTCACAATACTACAGATGAGGCACTAATTCTTCAAAGCCAAACTTTTGCTGCCTGCCACAAATTTGACATCCACTGATAGTGTTCTGTCCAGAGCTGTTTTTGCAACTGTGCTTAACTATTATCAATCAGCATACACTGCCCCAAGCACAAATAAGTCTGGCTTGATTTAACAACGCTCCTGGTTTTACTTTTACACCACTATAAATTAGGAGTGATTTCACAGATTATCTTCATCTGAACTGAAGGAATCCATAACCTAGGACAGTATGCACAACGATGAGGTTAAAACAATCCCTTGTTTTTCCCTGATCTTGAAACCATTGTATGCTGTCCCCAGCCCCCAAGATGGGTACTGACAGGAACACAGCCCTTGCCTTTCTCAGCTATGTCCATATACTCATCACAGGGATTATGGAGCTGGCACAGGTACCATTGTGGCAGGTGTATATCATCAAAGTAATCCTGCAGGGCTAGATATTTTGATTTCAGGACTGCTTATCAACCTAAATGGTCCTACTGACTATGTACAGACAGCCAAAAAGCTTGAGGCTGAATCAATTCAATCTTCACAGGTTAGTTTAAAATGCATAAATTGAACCAATAAGCAATTGAACAGATGTTCACTTTTGATTCTGGAAATGCAGCCACATGACTGCAGTGGCTCAGGCCAGAAGCTGGGCGGTACTAGAGCATGCCTCCCTGCTCAGGTGGAGAAGACAGTTTGGGCCAAGGCTAGCCTACCCAACTTGCAAAGGGGGGAAGTGCTAAGCATCCGGGGATGCTGGGGACTGTGAGTTCACTTGAATCTGGGGGACATCTAGGACAGAAGTTCAATAAACTGATTTAACCTAAATCAGTTAAACCTGATACCACATCCATCCAGGTTTATCTTAAATCACTTTCAAATGGCTGAAACTGGTTTATGTGCACTGAACTTCTGTTGAGTTACGTATTTGAGCCGGTTTCTCATCACTGATACCACTTATACCAGTTTATGTGTAATTTCTGTTCCTAGCCAGTTAAGAACCAGGTCCAGTAGAGTTCCAGTGTGAAAAATGGTACAAATACTAGAAAAATTATATGCATTGTATTTTGAATAAAAACAATATTTCATCTGAAGGCAAAAAATGGATAAGACGATTCTATCCAGAGATATTCATGAAGGAAATGTCATTTTTTTTAAATGTTCTCTGTCTGTTTGGGAAGTCAGGGGGCTGGAGAATCAAATCTGAAACTGTCCATGTCTTCTTACCAGCTTAGGGTTTCCTTTTTATAGTATAAGTTTTCCAGGTTGCATTTTCCTTGCATGTTCAATAATCAAATTGTTTGTACCAGTCGGTATAACTTTACTGTGCTGTTTGTGCACCATGTGGCTCTACTGCATATATTGCACTGTTTCCATTCTATTCCTTCTGCTGACTTAATGGATAAAAGACTGCAGATGTCAAACAAACAGTCTTTCAGCCTCTTAGAAAAATAAAAGAGGAGCCAATCAAGGTGTCATAGGGTTTTAAATAGCCCATTGATATATTTCATACAGTAGGATCCATTCAACTCCTGGACACTCACAGTGTGAATGAAACCGACTCATTGCTAAGCAAACAGATAAGAGTTGGAAGGAACTGATCAATATATTTAGATAAGGTGAAATGAGAACACTTAGCAACCTGTGCCTTGGACCATGCACAGTAGATTAAAGTTTTACGGTACAAGAAAAATGAACCTATATTAGAGACCTCGGGACAAATTCTCTTCTTGGTTACACTACTGCAAATGCAGAGTAACTCCGCCTATGGAGTTAGCATAGTCAAACGTCACTGTAACTGCAGGTGCAGCTGAACAAAAAAAATATATAGGAAATTTGTGGATTGAGCTGCCTCTTCAGTACATAAACACTCTGAAGATCAGGTTGTCCATACCCATGTGTGCACATGCACTCTCTCTCATTTACTCAATGTGTTTACAGCAGTGACTCTCAACTCTAGACTCAAGACACCCCTCGGAAAATGCCAGCTCTTAGTTTTCACTCGTTTTTTGCCTACAGAAAAATAATACAGCAATTCTTCTGACGCAAAGAACTCAGAAATCACAACAGGGCAAAATGTTTTTGACACTATGCACTCCTTTTTGAAATCTCTGGTTTTATCTTGTAAATTATGTTTGTATACCTAAGAGTGCTAACATTCTGTGGCACCTCTTGCCACCCTTGAAAGGTTCTCAAGGCACCTTAGTGTGTGACAGCACCCTGGTTAAGAATCACTGATCTGAACAGATGTTGGACATTTAAAAAGAATCCATTATAACTAGTAAATTAGAAATGAAGATGATGAAGAAGAAAAGTAACAAGTACAGGAAAAACTAGGATGATAGCTAGCATGAAACATCCTTTGATAAAAATATGCGCTAGTTATGTTACCAAGTCTGCATTTAATTGCTTTCACTATTTCTCACACAGAGAAACTAATTTAAAATAATAGACAAGAGTCTGATTTTAGAACAAATTGGCATATAGAAAATATTCTGTCTGCCTTGGTTGGCTTCTCTTGTCCATTTTTATTAACAAAGCTAAAAATGTTCCTTCTCTTTTTCTTTTTGTAATGTGTGCGTGTGCATGCACATACACATGTGTATATATACATACACGTACCTATGCTGAACAAGAGAGAGACTGTATTTAAAAACCTACACAGCTTTGGTTGAAAATGCTTGGTCTTGACAAATTTGGAAGAAAGAGCAAAAAACAAATTTGGAGAAGAGTATTTTGAGACCTGTTAAGTTTTGGGGAGATTTTTTTCTCACTGTAAATAGACATGAAAGAACTAAGAATACATATATGTACGCTTATTTCTACCTTCTCTAAGAATCTGCTACACTTCTTTATGTGCATTTACAAGGACATTTGCCTACTACAAACTCCAAAAGGGCTGCTACCCACCATGTTTTACAAAACTAATCCTACTGTTTTGCTTAGAGCAAAAAAATAAATAAAAAATTGTATCTTGCGCTTACTATAAATCAACACCAGCTACGTTTACACAAGAGGTTGACTGTTCAGTAGTGTAACGTGGCAGAACGCATGACACGATGCTACTGCGCAGTAGTCTCAAGCTACTGTGCAGTCAGCGTCATGATAAAGCCATTCTGTGATGCTACTGCGCAGTAACTCTGGTTACTGTGGAGTCATTTAGTTTCTTGTTTCTACAAGTACTAAATGACTATGCAGTAATGACTACACAGTCAGTGTCTCATGTAGACATGGCCACCATGTAGGTCTCCTTGGAAAGAAGAGTGGACCTGCAAAATCAGTGTATGTGCTTATGAAGACCTAAAATGTCTTTCAGTGGGCACATCTATACATGCAATCAATGTGGAGCAATAAACTCTAGCACTCATCACACCGGAGTTTATTGCTTCCAGGAGTGCCATTTGCAAGTGTACGTGCAGACCTTGCAACATGTTGAACCAGACTGGAGTAGCCCTGGCTGGTAGGGGGTCCCTGGGGTCAACCTGCCAGCCTGGGACTGCTCCTGCCTGGCTCAATGTGCTGTGGAGGGACTGGCTGGGGCAGGAGGGTGCTCCAGCATGGGGCTAGCCAGCAGGCAGACCTTGCACTGAAGCACTCTTGTGCCCCAGCCAGCCACATCAGCATCTATATGAGCAGTGCTGCAGAATTTATGAGTTTATTCCAGCCTAATAGCCCTTCACGTGTAGATGCTGAGATGTTTACTGCAGAGCTAATTAGGCAGTTCTTCAGTAAACATCTCATGCACCCAGTTGGTGTCCAAAGCTTACAGTGGAGATCTCCTTTTCCAAGGTACAGGGTGATTTTCTAACTTCCCCTCCATTGCCTTTGAAAAACAGTTTCACTCTGGTTTTAGAAACTGGATTTGGAGACAGACTAGTTGCTCAGCACAGTAGCTTAACTAGTGGTGGGACACCAAACAGGGATGCTGATTTACAAGGGGAGCCAGAATAGTGGCCCCACAAGGGTCTGCCCTGTGGCTGCAGAGGCCCTTATGCCAGCATCATTCCATACATGGAGATATAAGACTCTTCAGCGGTAGGAAGCACCTCCACTCTACTGATGACTCTCGTAGCAAGGTAAGTTGTAAATTTAAACAGGATGAAGCCTCTTTCCTGATTTCTGACCCATGTGGGTAGACAGAAGCTTCACCAAAGTCAGCTAAGCTTGATTAAGGCACAACAATCTGCTCTGCAGATTACAATGCAGGGCCCATGGAGGACCAGAGTTCTTTTCTTAATGAGAGGTCATTCCTAGCTTATACAGTCTTAACAATAAGGAAAAGAATTAGTATTTTTATCCCCAGTGTCAATTTTTCCTTGCTAAGTTCCCTACGGTATGTGTTCCAAATACTGGGGAGCCTGTATCAGGTGTATTAAGAAGCACTGTGCTAGATCACTGTTTTGCAGGATTAAGGGAACACCATCATTTGAAGATGGTTGCAGTTTGTTTACATATTCATTGCAGTCACCGCTGCTCACTGAGCACATCATATCACAGGCAGTTTCCTTAGGCCTGTGACAAATACTTTTTTTGAAAGGCTAGTAAAATGGTTAAGAAGGAAAATCATGTTATAACCCATGCTGATTCCACCTGAACACTGTGCACTTTGTTCTCCTCTCATGCACTTGTGTAACTCTAGTACCTTAAACAGAATTACTGCTGGTCTGTTCTGATACAAGCAACAAGACAGGCATGCCCAAAGTTCTGGCCCAAAATTTCAGCCTGCATGATCAATTTTTAACTCCCAGTCTGAGCTCAGCTAACTCTGCTTCAGGCTAAGGCTGTCAATCATCCTAATTTTTAATGAGTCTTGCCTACACTCTTGAAGCTTGCGGCCCCAACTAGGAAAGCACTGAGTGCTTCCAATTCCCGTCAATGTCATGTCAGGGTTAGTTCCATGCAAGGACTTAGGTGCTTAACTGCTACTTCAGATGCCTAAGCCTAACATTTAGATCCTTAAAAACCCAACCGGTTTCATACCAAAGAGCCTTAAAGTCCATAGAGACCTCATTTCTCACTACTATATATAAGGGTGTTTCAGAAAGTAATGTCAAAATGGCTCCCACTCTTTATGTCTGCTACTAAGGGAGAAACTACACAGAAATGGAGAATAGCAATGGTGGCACTGCTGAATGTACCCATTGATTATGGCTGTGCAGGGAAGTGATGTGGGCCTGTAGATGATCTTTGCACACAAAATGGTTTTATTTTGAAACTACTGTTACATAATTGTGGGCTTCAGGGCATAACCACCTAAGTCCAGCCACCAAAGAGCAGCTAAATGCCTAGCAAATGATGCTCACACCTACCCAGGGGTTCAGAAATTAGATATTCTCCAGACAGTGTTACCTTTGTGGTACAACTTAGGGTATGTTTTCAGAGCACATCTCTCATAGCAGACCTCACAACATGTCACCATTATCGTAAGGGTGCTACCCTCCCCATTTTACCCAAAAGACCTGTGGGCTAGAGGACTCCTTTCACATTTCATACAAGACTGCCTTAATCACTAGGCTATAGAGTAGTTGTCTCTTCTATTGATGCTCTTCTGTTTTATATAGAGTATTTAAGTAATCTGGACTGAAACCCAGGTTTGTCCTCCTCAGGTAAGTGCCCTTACCACCAGGCCACAGCGTCGTTCTCACACTCTCTGACCTAGTGATTATTTAATTATTGCATGTAAAATGAAATGGCTCTAGGAGGTGACATTACATAAGGAAGGCATCAGTCAGAGCTCTGGATGCCACTGAGTAACAAAGCTCCTACAAGTGAAGTGCTGCCACATTCGGCACTTCTGTTCTTTTGTGGATCTATTACCCTGCACCCCTTGAGATAACACTTTCAGACTGCAGGAAGTAATATTTAAAGTTACTTAAAAAATGCAACATATGGACTCAATAAAAGGAAGCATACAACCAGCATTGTTGTAATTACCACCTGTA
This sequence comes from Alligator mississippiensis, assembly GCF_030867095.1. Lineage (NCBI taxonomy): Eukaryota > Metazoa > Chordata > Crocodylia > Alligatoridae > Alligator > Alligator mississippiensis. Next base: position 126,416,586 of record NC_081826.1, read on the forward strand.
TCTGAGGAAAACCGAGACAACAAAGATTTCCCTGCAAATCAGAAAAGGCTGAGCTGTAATCTTCCAAATTCGCTTGCCAAAGCAGCATAGCAATTGTCACCATAATTTTTAAACAAGTTTTTAAATTTAGATTTATTCTTTGCAGCTCCCCTTAAAGAATTCCACATTTACCCAAAGTACAGTGAGGTTGGGAAGTGTACTATGGCCGTTTAACATAGCACCAGTATCAATTGCCATGTAAATGCAATGCACTTTTTTTTTTGTTTTGTTGAAGGAGGGAAGGTGCAGTATGGTAACCCTACTCAGAGCATTAAAGACTTGCCTATGTATGTTTAAGGAGTGGCAAAACTGCAAGCATAGCAAAAGTGAAAAAGCAGGAACTTAGGTAAAGATGCTGAAGTTGTTAGTCTGCAATCAACGTAGATTTAAGTATCCTGGAATTTGCACTTGCTATTGACTGCAGTATCTGGGCCCATCCCAGTACAATTTCTGAAGTGTCACCTTGTTCTTATGTTTTATGATGGCATTCTGATACAAGTCATCCCTCTGCGTGCAACATGCCAAAACAGCATGTCAGGATTTGGAAATAATATAACATGTCAGACACAGCTAAGTTTCTGTGGTGGTAGAAACAACATACTCTCTGCTGCAGAACCACTTGAAGTCCCACTAGCCTCAGAAACCTCTCAAAAGCCTGGGACTCAGGACAAACACCAGAAAGGAGAGAGGTATGCCCAGGTTCATTCTGGCCTACACTTGCAGTGGGGTCAAGCTAACATTTTCTCCTCAATGAATTTAAGACTAGAGGTACAGCTTCCCCAAAGCAGCACTTGGTTGGTTTAATAGCCTCTTAAGGTAGCCATGGTGTGTGAGTGTAACTCTGGCTAAAACTGCACAAGCAGACAAGTGTTACTGCTTGCATAATAAAGAACACTGTGCTTAAGTGTATTTCTCTGTACACCTGACATGCTCTACATTTGTTCAGGATGGATGGGCTCAGTGGTTCACAATTAATGTAAGCCTAAACTAGTCTGAACTAGTTACATTTTCAATTAAGCATGATCCACCATATCTCCATTCTTTATTTCACAGGTACACAGATGCTGTGTTTCTTTCCATGACACAAGCATTTCTCTAACACTTTTGGAACAGGCATTCAGCTGACAGGTAGAGATGATAGGAAATGGCTTGCCTCTTATTCCACGGTGAAGGAAAAACCATTGAATGTGACAGATTAGCAGTGAGTAAGTACAAGTTATTTTCCTGAGACATCATAACACTGCCTTGGAATCCAGCAATATAATGCATCAGACCCAAGGGCCAGCATCACCGCCAAGATTCCATTTTAACTTTCATTTACAAGAAAATAAATGCCATCAAGGAAAGCTTTAAGAGCTCTTTTTCAGCCATACTAATCTCAATAAACTCAGGGTTGCCTATAGCACCATGCCATGATCATGACACCAGGTGGAAATTACTTATCTGCACTGTCATGGCTCTCGCATGGATTTACAATTAAACAGTGAGCCAGGTTTTCCTTCACCTGATGTAAATCCAGGAAGCTGCATTATGAAGATATTTTTTTCTGCTGTGAGTCACAGCACTTAATGATCCAGCTCTTCAATTTAGGCATTTCTATAAGGCAATCCCAGCACTTTGGGTTCTCCCTCCCCCTCTCCTTCCTTACAGATAAAAGAGAAAGAGAGAGGATTCTTAGCTCAATTGTCTTTGGGTGGCTGATTGACAGATGGCTAAAATTAAAGTTCTACTCCATTTGATTTGGAAAGTAAGGACCTGATCCAGGTAAAAATAAGACCATATGGAAGATGGCCTGTGGCTGCTTTGTAAAGGATCTGTGCTCAAAGAAAAGGTGAAGGCAAAATTTCCCTTGAGGGATGTAGCTGAGAATCTGACCATACAATTTTGTTAGTCAGCTTGTAACCCCATAATGAAGGGCTCTTTTTTTATTGGCTGGGTCAAAACTCTCTCATAGTGCAACTTATGCAGATAGATTTCACTGTTGGGGCAAGGGACATGAATTTAAAGGTCACTTTGAGTAAAGACCCAGCAATTCAACAAAAAAACCCATGCACATGAAGAGAAAAAAAACCCCAAATGTTTTGCTTCCTCAAGCCACCCAGCCACTCTAACTTACTAAACCTCTCAAATTACTAAATCTCTCAAAACTACCTATTCTACAGGACATATGGTCACTCATCCTCTCCGCTTAAGAGCTGACATCAAAATCAAATTTAGCCTTTATAGGCAGCTCTCTACATGCTTAGGCCACAAAAGTGTGATTCCCTATCCTTTGTACACCCTATTTTCAAGGATTAAACAAAAAAAATACCCCCCAACTATAAGGACTATGTAGCCCACAGTTAGGTTTGTACATGCTCACTCTTCAAAGAAACCTAGAATCTGGGCAGCTGACAAACTATAGTTTTAGATGGGGGTGGGACTTTTACGACTGGCTGAATGTTTTGTTCACTAAGTCAACTGTCTGGTGATCTGTGATTCATAAGGTCTTTAGAAGAAGGTGTTCTGGAAACTGGTTAATATATTTGGGTAGATCAGTGATTCTCAACTCAGCTAGATCCTTTGAAGGGTGCCATGTGATGGGACAAGATAAGCAAATAAGCCAAGCATATAAATGCAGGTTCAGCCTTGTCTCTGCCTAGTCAATTCCTTATCTTCCCTGCTGCCCACCCTTCTGCAAGGAGATAAGCACATTTGTGATATAAGCACATATACATTTGTGTTTTTTAAATTGGGTGCCACTCAATTCACAACATTTAGAGGGCTGCTTGAGTTCATAAAGGTTGACACCTACTAGGCTAGATTGAGGTCACTGTTAAGAAGCAACAAGGTTACTAGGTCACTGCAAAACAGTGAGTAAAATCACAGTGATTATGATGTAACCAGTTTGATGAAATGCCTGTCCTATACTAATAAACTAAGCACAAATGAAGCTCAGAGTAAGGAGACCATGAGGAAACACACACTTAAAATACATTAAGTAGCTTAATATATACAAGAGATACATGAGGAAGGGCAGGAGGGGAAAAAAGAAGTGTAACAAAATCATCAGCAAAGCTAACCACACTTTATCATGCATTAGCAGATGCATGACAAATAGATCCAAGGAGGTGATACTTCCCCTCTATGCGGCATTGGTCAGACTGCAGTTGGAGTACTCAGTCCAGTTTTGGGTGCCACACTTCAAGAGGGATGTGGATAACCTCGAGAAGGTCCAGAGGAGGGCCACTCTTATAGTTAAGGGTTTGCAGGCCAAGCCCTATGAGAAGAGACTAGGGGACCTGGATCTCTTCATTCTCCGAAAGAGAAGGCTAAGAGGTGATTTTGTGGCTGCCTACAAATTCGTTTGGGCAGGGTGGGGGATGGCAGCAAGGAATTGGAGATGCTCTGTTCACCAGGGTGCCTCCTGGGGTAACAAGGAACAATGGTCACAAATTGACAAAGAGCAGATTTAGGCTGGACATTAGATTCATAGACGTTAGGGCTGGAAGGGACCTTGGAAGATCATCGAGTCCAGCCCCTTGCCCCAGGGGCAGGAAGTCAGCAGGGATCACAGGATCCCAGCAAGATAAACATCCAAAACTCTCTTGAAGGCGCTGTATGCTGGAGAAACATGGACTAGAAAAAAAATGAACATACAATGAATACGCAGTTGCTTGAAAGATGACAGGCAATGAGTTGTAACTAATGGATCAACATGAAACTGGGAGAAAATATTGAACTGGGTCCCTCAGGGATTATTAGGAAGAACTTCTTCACAGTGAGGGTGGCCAGAATCTGCAATGGGCTTCCAAGGGAGGTGATGCTCTCCCCTTCCATGGGGGTCTTTAAGAGAAGGCTGGATAGGCATCTGGCTGGGGTCATCTGACCCCAGCACTCTTTCCTGCCTAGGGCAGGGGGTTGGACTCGAACTGATGAGGTCCCTTCTAACCCTAGCATCTATGAATCTACAAACTACTCTGAATGGCAAGTTAATTATTCCAAATTCTCTTCTTTCCACAGAATGCAGATTTTTTTTAATGGGGTTGTTTCACATAAAAATAACAGGGCTGGGCTGCTGTTTTAGCCATGATGGTCCAGGAAATTTCATAGACATAAGGGCTGAAAGGGACCTCACAAGTTCATCAGGTCCAGCCCCCTGCCCAAGGGGCAGGAAGTCAGCTGGGGTCAAATTATCCCATCCAGATAGGCATCCAAGTGTTTCTTGAAGGTGTCCAGAGTAGGTGCTTTCACCACTTCTGGGAGGAGTCTATTCCAGGTGACTATTAGACCTTGTCTTCCCTCGGGGTGCTTTGGTGAACAGATGTTCTCTCACTTCCTGATGCAAACCCCTGATATACTTAGAAGCAGCCACCAAGTCCCCCCTGAGCTTTTGCTTCTCCAGGCTGAGTTGTCCCATAGCTCTCAGCCGCTCCTCATAAGGCCTGCTCTCTTGTCCTCTAACAATGCTCGTTGCTTTCCCCTGGACTCTTCACATTTTATTCTTTTACTACTACTTTTTTGTGAATACTTCAGAAGTTCTTTTTTCTGACCATGTACCATGTTCTTTCTTTCTGACCATGTACTTTTTTCATTATGCTGTAACAACTACTGTTTCTGTGTTAGTCTGGCATGATTTTCTATTGCTTTCCCTAAAATTTCCTTTTATGGCTGCCATGCAGTAGACTTGTTATTTTTAAACTACTGGGATTTTTAATGCTCATCTGATTGTTTGAAGACCAACTGTGGATTCTCAAAATACATGTTTGCATTTTTCCATAGTTTAACACTGAGCTCATTTCAGATTTTGATCAGTACAGCATTTCAGTCTGCAAGGCTTTTTGTTTTGTTTTGCTTTCATTCCTGATCATTACAGGTGAAAACTAAGTGCTTATTACTTTTTGTGGGTTGTGACTGCAAAAAGACTCTTTGACAGAAAAGGCTTATTATCAGGTGCCTAGTAAATTCTGGTTTCCAAGGAGCTATGCATTTCCAAAACCATCTACAGTGTTAAACTGACAGTCATCCTGATTAGGCAGTATTTTATGTCAGTCCCATCCTTCTCTCCATCAGCTTTTACAATACTCTGAAAGAAATTGTAAAGAAAGCAGTTTTTACTCAAGAGATCTGTTATTACAACTAGATTAAGTAAACTGGTACAGCTCTGTTGATTTATAATCAGAGCTATGCCAGCTTGTACCTTTGTGTTTTCAAAGTCAGATTTCCTGAAGTTAGTAACAAAAATCAATTTTAACAACTTCTTAATCTTGTTAGCTTTGCAAAGTGAACACAGCATTGCAGAAAAGGGCATCTGGTGGGCATCTGTTACACACTACCTAATCTCACAAAGTGAACAGGATGAACTGTTCCTTTAATATCTGTCTGCAATGAGTAAGAAGAAAAACTCACTATGAGTGACTTTAACCTGAGGACATCTGCAGCCAGTAACAATCCTTCCTTGGAGCTTCCTAAAAAAAACCAAGGGTTTCTTCACGCAATGCCCCACACACAGCATGGGCAAACTTAATACTGGACTTCATTTTGATGGCTTAAGAAAAGTTAATCTCTGACCTAAAAATTACTGGTTGCCTGGGTGCCAACGATCATGATCTAATTATATTTGTTTAACATAATTAAATATGGCACCAATTAGTAATATGTATATTTGGAAACTTTAAAAGGCCAGTTCTCCAAAGTTTAAAGTAATTATTGGCATAACTGACTGTGAGCATATATTAAGTGAAAAGTGTTAAAACAAAATTGGAAATGATTCAAGGGTAGCCTACTGGGTGCCCCAAAAGCCATAATTCCACAGGCACAAGAAAAGGTTACATTGGGTAGGAAAGTTATGTTTGGTGTGACAAGAGACCTTGACAACAGTTATAAGAAGGAAGTTAAAATGCTTTGGGCATGTGGTTAGAAATGCAGGTTACTGCCTAGAGAAGATGGTTGTTCGAGGCTATGTGGAAGAAAAAAGAAGAAGAGGACTAAAAGCACGGATAAAGATCATGGAAGACAGGACCAAACTGGGAATCTGATGAGGTAGCAGGATTAGCAGTGAATAGATAACTGTGGAAAAAACTGATTTACAGTGCCATCAGCCCCTAAATCAAGGATGGGTGACGATAATGACAGGTCAGACAACGTACTGGTCAGAGGAGATCTTGGAGCAGTGATAAAGCATGAAAAGAAAATCAATTAATAAAAGATGGTAAAAAGTGTAAGTAAATGGCAAGAAATATACATTACAGATTAAAATATATGAGTGTCTGATAAGGACTGCCAAAGGAATCTGAAATGGCCAATAGGGTAAAGACAATAAGAAGACAGTCCTAAAAACATGTGAGGACCAAAATACCAGTATCGCATGGGTCAGGTGATTGCTAGAGGGAAATGGTAGAAGTAATCTTAAAGGAATTAGCTGAGGAGCTCTCTGAGCCAATACTGTTAGCTTTTAACACATCTCAGAAAAATTGGAAAATCCCCAAGGATTGGAGGAGCCCATGTATTTATAATACACAAAAAGCGTAAGAGACCCAGAGAACTATAGGTCACTTAGGCTGTTGTCAGTCCTCCATAAAAGAATGCACAAGTTAATTTGGGACTTTATTAGTAAAGAATTAAAGGCTAAAGATATACTAGGTCTGTTTTTGTTTTGGGTTATTGCTTTGGCTTTTTTTGGGGGGGGGGGAGGAGGGGGGTTGAAAAGGTTACAGGCCACTATCTTGCTATTGCACATTTGATTTATCCAAGGCATTAGTACCACATGACTGAACACCCCGCCCCCCATGCATTATAGAGAGTTAGCAGGACACCTGTTAGACAGATTATAAAGTGCCTCACTTAGACCTCAAAATGGAGTTGCTAGTGAGAAGATGTTAGTGAACCAGGATGTCTCTAATAGTGTCTGACATTTTAGGATTTTTATCATCAACCTAGAAAATAAAATAACATTTTTGCTGGCGAAATTTTGCAGATGAGATACAAATTGGTGAGATACTAAATAATGAGGAGGATAGGTTATTCCTATAGAATGATGCTACAAATTAACCAGAATTACCTGGTTAAATCATCAGAAATCAACAGAACAGGCTTTAATTTAACCCAATGAAAGGTAATATGTATGGGGATCGAGACTGCAGGTTATAATTGTCACAACCCAAAGTTGTGATTTGTTGTTTGTGTGCGCTTCAGCAACGCTAAATTATGTTCCCGCTAAAATTACAGCTTCCTTGCACGATCGAGTTCTCTGCTGCTGGAGAGAACTCCGGTGCAACGGGGAATTTCCCACCAATTTGCAGCTTCTTTGCATGGTGCATTTCTTTTGCATCTCAGAGATGCACGGTGCAAAGGAGTTCCCGCCATTTGTATTTAGATTCGTGCCACATTATTGGCCAGTTCTGAATAAAGGCATACGTGGCGGCTAGCTATTGGCTTGCTAGCCGTACAAAAGGCTTGGGTAGTTTCCGCCCAAGTCGGAGAGAGAGGAAAACTGGAGAGAGACAGAACTCGCCAGGAGGAGGAGACGACTTCGCGCTGTGTGAAGATCTCTAAGCGATGTGGACCCTTGCGGACCCAACGCGCCTCTCTTAAGCAGGCAACAGAGGTCTAAACAGCCTCTGGCCTCTCCCCGTCGCCGAGCGCAATCCTAGACGTATCCCTATCCTATATACCCAATTTTCAAACCCACGGAGTCTTAACAGCTCGGGGGCCTGGGAACCGAACAGAACCCACGGAGCTTCGACAACTCCGTGAGGAAAGAATTGCCGAACCCGCGGAGCCTAAACAACTCCGGGGCCAAAGAACCGAATTTGTCGGAGTCCTCCAACGAGGATTTAAGCGGAGCTGCACCTGGAAAACTGTCCAGCCTACACCGCGACCATCTTGGGTGTAAGTAAATAATCTTTTCAATCAACCACTACGCCTCTGTGACTAATTCTAGCCCGTGCGTGCCTTGCCGCCGCGCAGTTTTCTCCGGCCCCGCGTGCCTGGGCTGCTGGCCACAGTTCACGTGCACAAAGACGGGCCCGGCTCGCCCCCGGCCCACACAATAATTACAGGAAGGGAGACTATTTGGAAAAGCAGCATCTCAAAGAATGTAAGGGCAGGTGGTCATTGTAGAAAACTCTTCAATATGATGTCTCAGTGCAATGGTGTGGCAAAAAGGTTCATGCTATGTTTCAGTATATCTAAAGGGGAACAACAAGAAGCAGTAGTGAAATGATGTTTCCTCTGCATGTAGCCTGGGCAAGGTTGCTGCTAAAATGCTGGCCTTTTTTGTTGGCCACAGCTCAACAAGGATGGGAAAATAATGAGGATACAAAGGACACCCACAACAGTGAATGATTAAGTGGCTGGAAAACAAACCCAGTTTACTCAGCTCTGAACAGCAGGTTGGGCAGTAGTCTGTTCATGGCGGGGAAGTAGTTACTTGTGGGGGGGTGAGTTCATCAGCTTTACTGACACAGGCATAACAACAGGCACCAGTGACTAGAAGCTGAAGTTACACAAATAAATAAAACACAGATTCCTAGTATTCTGGGTTACTGAATATCAGAACAGCTTACTGAGAAGATGAAGGATTCACACTCACTTGCAATTTTTAGGACAAAATTATAGTAGGTATTTTTATAAAAGTTATGCTTTAAATTAGCTCCTGGTAGAAATTCATGTGTGTGTGGTATCTGGCCTGGTGATCCATGAACCAGGGCCTGTGACTAGAAAACTTCTGCTACCTGTTTTCAAAAATCCTCATCCACCTCATCCTCCTGGTCTGGTGGTCTACAGCAGACCTCCACCACATCATCATCCTTGTTACTCTCTCCTCTGATCCTACCCCAGAGACTTTCCACAGGCCTAGCTCCAGTTTCATACCAGAGTTCCGAGCAATCATATAACTCTTTTACATAAAGCACAACTCCTCCTCCTTTTCTCTTCTGCCTGTCCTTTCTGAACAGTTTATACCAACCCATAACAGTGCTCCAGTAATGTGAGCTATCCCACCAAGTCTCTTGTTACTCCAATCACATCAAAGTTCTGGGACTGTGTGAAGACTTCTGATCCCTCCTGCTTGTTTCCCAGGCTGCAGGCATTTGTGTACAGACACCTGAGTTAACTAGCCAATTGCCTTACTTTCTCAGGAATAACGAGAAGGCCTCCCCTGTTGCTCCCTCCTGCTTGTGCTTCCTCCAGGTCACCCATTTCCCCACTTAGCTCAGGGCTTTGGTCTCCATCTCCTGGAAAACCTACTTTAAAGCCCTCCTCCCTAAGTTAGCAAGCCTGTCTGTGAAGATGCTTTTCCCTCTCTTCGTCAGGTGGATCCTATCTCTTCCTAGCAATCCTTCCTCTTAGAAAAACAGCCCATGATCAAAGAAGCCAAAGCACTGCACAGCCATGCATTGACCTGTAGGATATGCCTGCTCCTGCTTGGGCCCTTCCTCTTGATCAGAAGGATCAAAGAAAACACCACCTGAGCTCTTGTACCCTTCACCCTTGAACCCAGAGTCCTATAGTCACTTTGGTCACCCCGGCAGTATCACTGGTGCTTACATGGACGAGCATCATGGGGTAGTTAGGCAGAGGGCCAGATGAGTCTTGGTAATCCCTCTGTAACATCTTGGATCCGGGCTCCAGGAAAGCAGCAGACCTCCTGAATCAACAGGTCAGGCCAGGAGATGGATGCCTCCATCTCCTGCAGAAGGGAGTCTCCAACCACCACCACCTGTCACTTCCTCTTGATGGCAATGGTTTGAAGCCTCCAATTTTCGGGAAGCCCGTCCTGGCCTTTTCCACCAACAGAATGTGCTTCTCCTTCCTCCGTTGCTAGGGCTCCATATCTCTTCTTTATGCAAAACACTGCAGGTGGAGATGAAGACTTCTGCTTGCCGCCAGAGGTCACAAACTTCCACCTTCCTGGGAGTCCATGTCCTCTTCCTTCTCTAGCACTGCCTCTGACACTCCTTCTTCCAAAGTCCGAGTTTTGCTTCTCTCTGTATCTATAGGTGTGCTTTAGCTGCTGGGAGCCCTCCCCTGGTTATTCCCTTCCACTGAAGATGTTTCTGGCATTGGTGGAACATCGGTTCCTTCTGCTTTCTGCCTGTGGCCAACTGTTTGGTTTCTTAAATACTGAAACATTTCTAGGCTATAGCTTTTTTGGCTTGATACACTGGTATCTCGCTGAAATTTACTGCCCTGTGACATCCAAGGGGTCAGATTAGATGAACTAATGGTCCATTCTGACCTCAAACTGTATGAATATAGGAAAAATTCTGTTTTTTCTCGTGTCATAAATGCAGCTAAGTTCTAACTACATACATCTGTACAAACCAACTGGTAGCAAGGGACCGTGTTCTTGAGAGCAGAAAACCATGGAGTCACACAGGTTTCAGTACAGCACTAATTCAGCAGCAGTGGAGTTGTACAGGTGTCAGGCAGGGTCTAATTAGTGAGGGTGGGAGGGATAACACAAGCACCTGAAAGTAAAAATTAGCCAGACCACAGACTAGATAGTAACAGCACAATACATGGCATTTGCTTTGTTTTCAGAAGGCTCTGTGTGAAGATACATGAGCTCACAAAGAGACTTTGCTAATGCCCAAAGCACTCTGCTCAGGAAAGGAGCATTTAGTAGTTTAATGCCTAGCTTGTGGCTACATGTTATTAGGGAGATGAGTGGGAGAGGAGACAAGGGTATTAAGTACTATCAGAGTTTCCATAGCTTGAACTAGGGTTCTTGTCATCAAGGGAAAAATGAACTAGGGGGTATTTTGGCAACCGAAAGGCAGAAACGTGAGACTTGGGTGAGTAAGAAACCCACCCAAGTGAGTGCAGGGGTTCATAGGTGATATGTGGGGAGGCACAGGGAACATGTCCCACCCCACAATTTCTGTGCTGATGGTGAGGCATGGGGCTGCAGCCTGGCTGAAGCCAGGGCCCAGTAGCAGTGGGGGTGGGGTAGCAGCAGTGCGATTTCTGTACCAACCACGGGACATGGGGCTGCAGCCTGGTTGGACCCAGCACCCAGAAATAGCGGGGGCAGCAGCAGTGTGGAGTTGTGCCCCCCCCTCCCCCCCATCAACACGTACGCATCATCTATGATGAGGTTGGATAAAGTTGATTTTGAGAAGGCAAGGGGAGTCATAGCTTTTGGTACCTGAAATCTGGGGAAATGTAGGAACTTTTGTAACTGAGAAGTGGATTTGTCAACTGTGGAGGCAGCCTGGGCTTCTCTGAGCCTGCCACTATTCACAAACAAGTTCACAATGTTACAAAGAGGAAATCCTAGAGCAAGGAAGCCTTCTGAGTAGACAGAGTCCTTGTCCTTTCGATGCATGTCTAAACCCTCTCTCCATATTCCTAAGAGCAGAGTCTCCAAACACAGTCTACTCTTGGCTTTGTGCATTGAAGCCTTGTGGCCCTTGGAGCTATCTAGGGCTAAATCCACAAAGGGACTTGCACACCATTGCAAAGATCATTACCCTCAGGAACACCCAGCCGTGAGTTATGTTTCTAGGCTCATTACAGAACGCATGGGGAATGTCCGGCACATAAGGAAGTGGTCCACAGAAGCCCATCCATTGAGTGGGAAGCCATCTAAGCTAGCCAGTGGGAAATGCCAAAAGGAGAGGTGCATCTTTTAAGGGACTATTTTAAGGTCCAGAGCTTAGGTATTAAGCTTAGGGATTAAATGGATGGCTGATGGCCTTGAGCTTCTCTTGGAGTTAGATACCGAAACCCTTCCTTTCGAGCAAAAAGGAAAAGGTCAGTTCATTGAAAATAGTCATAGCATCACTCAGAATATGGATCACATAAGATCAATTCTCTCCTCTGTTTTAACCGGCTCTCTGACTTCCCAGAATATACCCTGGGAATTATGCAATTATGTGCCCATGCAATTTATCACATAAAAGGCATGACCATACATAATTGCATAATTTTGCCTAATTTAACACTGGCAGGCTCTGTGCCTCTATATCCGCAGGGCTCCTGGCACTCCAGCTGAGAGCCCCAGGTGGAGGCACCTAGCATGGTGGCGCATAACTGGACAGCTGGTAAGTAGGATGGGGAGCTCCTGCCTGCAGGAGTGGTGGATGCGTGTGGGGTTTGTGGGCAGCAGGAGGTTGGGGGGTGTGTGGGTGGATGTGGGATGCATACCGTCAGGCTGGGCTGGCCAGCTCTGTACCTTCACGTGGGGCTTCCAGCACTCGAGCGGGAATCCACATGTGGAGGCACAGAGCCAGGCCAGTCTGATGGCACATGGCTTTGTGCCTCCACATGCAGCTTCCCATTAAAGTGCTGGAAGCCGCTCATGGAGGCATGGAGCCATGTTGGCCCAAAGGCATGTGGCTCCCACCTGCAGTGCCAAAAGCCTCATATGCTGGCATGAAGCCAGCCTGGTCTGGTCCAAAGGTGCATGCCAGCTGGCTGGGCCAGGCTGGCTCCGTGTTGCCACACGGAGCCCCCAGGATTCAGCTGGAGCTGTGCACTGCTGGGGGCTCTGCCTGCTGCGGCCATGAACACCCCAAGGGCCTGCTGCGTACCATAGGGGGAGGGGCGTGTGGCAGGGAGGCCCACACCCACCCACAAATCCCACACACTGCCATACTCACACCCCCAACCCCTCCCCACAAACCCCATCTACTCCCATACCCACCCCCCCCAAACTCCACACCACACACGCCTACAAACCCCACATATTCCCATATCTACACCTGCCCACAACCCCCCCACCACACCCCAGACACACACCCCATGCCCAGCCCCGCACTATAGAAGGTACCTGCATATATCTCTAAAGAAGGTTAAAACAGTGTTATATTTAGCTTAATTTGAAAAAAAAGGAAAACTAATTAATTTTGCAGAATTTTGATTTTTTCTGCCCATAATTCCCTGGGGTGTACCAGGAGAATGCCTTAATGATCAAGCTGTATCAATTTTCAGGGGCTAGTGTAAGATTTGTGGAGCCAGACAGGGGGTTGGAAGATATGAGGCAGAGAAATAATCCTATAGTTCAGTGGGGTGGAGTCTTCACCTGGAAGAGGGATGGGAGTTATCAGTTCCAGTGTGTACAACAACACCTAATACTTACTACTAAAGATGATCCAGTGGAGCAGGGGCTGGAAGATGGGTCTTCCTTCATCTCCCTCTACCTTCCCTCCTCCCAACTGCTAAGTATCCTAACACATGGCTATAGAAATGGCGGTGATTTACACTGGAGTGGTTAGTGTAGAGCTGTGTGATTTATAGGTCCAAGTAACTGAAATCATATATTTAAATTTCCATTAAGGTATAGAGACCTTGGAATTCCATTTATCCAAGGCTTTCAGTGGTAGGAGCAACAGTGCACGGATACAGCTAGGCACCCAGGGCAAAGCAGAAGGAGAGACTTTCAGTACATGATCATGATCATACGGCTGCCAGCAGCAGATATTTTTTATCTCCCCTCTCCTCCCCACAAGTCAGTGCCCAAGGAAGTTACCCCTATTGTCTCCCCTAGGGAGATGCCACTAGGTATGAAATACCTTGTTTGGCCAAAACCAAGACAAACATGTGGTTCAAATAACAAACAGGAAAGAAATAAAGTAAAGCTATATATATATATATAGAGAGAGAGAGAGAGGTATATACAAAGAGGTATACTGCATGGTACTATATATATATATATATATATATATATATATATATATATATATATATAGCTGTACTTTATTTTATTCTTGTTTATTTCTTTCCTTTTTGAGCATATATATATAGAGAGAGGAGATACAGGTTTTTAGCTATATATATATATAGCTAAAAACCTGTAATCATTTAAATATATCTCTGAGAACTACAGTTCAATTTTTTTTCCCTTGCCATCACGAATGTGTTACGAGCCAAGGAATATGAACTTAAAAAAAAAAAATGTTCTTGATATAAGTTAACATTCACGCTTCATACATGTTATTGCTTCCTGTGGCTTGAAATTGGACCTCTACAAATTTTGACTTAAGGTTGATTAGTTTTTCTAAGCTATTGCCTTAGATGTACTTAATACAACAGCTCAGGTTATCCAATATCTAATTAAACACAGGTGCAGCTCGAATTTGTTATGGGAAGTGAAGGGAAAATATTTTTAGCGCTTTTCAAGGAAAGCAGTGCTTAGCAGGGAGGTACAAATGAAGAAGGTCCCAAAGTCAAAGCAAAAGAGGGTTGAACCCATTGCAGTCACTTGGAACTATACTAACATTGTTAAAAGAGACACCTCATTTAACACTGTTAAAAGGGACAACCTTGATTGATCTAGGTGTCATCATCCACCTGTCCACATTTTCCCAAATACTAAACTTTGCCTAGGTCAGTTAAACTTAAAGACTTTCCCACAGATTGTAGCATATTTTTATAAGCTGGTGTTGTTGGTATTTAATTGCAGTGAGCGTTTCCGTGTGAATAGCCTTGTGTATAACCTGGGAACTAATCTCTAATCTCTACCTGGAAAAAAGAAAAGAAAAACTAGCTGATGGTCTTCAGGTAGTTTACAGAGATAAGAGTTTCCCCTGAGCAGAATATGTTTTTGGTATAAAATTACTATCTATTGTACAAAATAACCAAATCTTCCACCTTCTTCTGACTGCACTTTGATATCAAGGACTTGCTCTGTTTTTGTATATATAACAGGATAAGACAGGCATGTTCCCTTAGTTTCACTTGACTAGGCAGCTATTCTGAATAAGCAGAGCTTTGGTGACTTGAAATGACTCCATTCCCAAGAGACAGGCATTTTCAATTCTTGTCCCAAAGGTGCTACCCGCAAAGAACTGGGACTTTACTTCATAAAACTACTGCCCAACTGAGTAGGTCACAGGTTTAAAATTGTTTCACAGGCTCCTAACTCAATATTTATATCATAATTCCACTGCTGGGCCTTCCTTTGCTCTTTCAACACTTGTCTTATATTTTAGAAAGTCAGCTGGCAAAAACGTACAAGGGGCCACAACTGACTAATCCAAGATAAGCATTGCTAAGTGCCACATTCAAAAGAGCAGGATGCAGCCCACAGCTTAGTACCATGCAGTATACCTCTTTGTAGTCCCTAGGATATGAGCTAATAAGGATGGACTCCAGTTTGGCCTTGTGTAAATATAAAGGCCTGTACATAAGGAGGCCCTCTTTGCCTCACACCTGTACAGATCCTGCAGAGATGGATCATATTGGGGTCTTGCTTACTCTGGGGAGCAATTGCCAAGGAAAGGATGACACCATACTGAACAGTACTTACAGAAAATGGAGTTCAAGTCTCATGGAGCAGGCCCTACTGACAGCTGGGGAAACCAAAGTGTTATATCCATCAGTTGCGTCCAGCAGTAGTCCAAGCTTCCCCACCCTGCCATACAAATAAGTTTCTACCTTTCCTTAGGGGAACTGCTGATAGGCTATGACAGGGAGGGCCAAAATTTAAACTCATTCAGTCCTTAACCTCATACAGTGGTGCATGGTAACATGCAAGTTAGCTCTGAATGAC
The DNA here is from genome assembly GCF_030867095.1 of Alligator mississippiensis. NCBI lineage: Eukaryota > Metazoa > Chordata > Crocodylia > Alligatoridae > Alligator > Alligator mississippiensis. The sequence goes on from NC_081826.1 coordinate 126,432,103, forward strand.
CTAACCTAGCTACTGGAGCCACAATAGATAGCTGCATTAGCATGCTGCTTTGCCCAAGCTACAATAGACTTGATGGAGTGCTATATTTGATGGAATGCTTGATGGATAGACTCGATAGACTTGATGGAATGCTTATAATGCTTCCAGTATTCAAGTCAGCTTGTTCCCAGCCAGCCTGAGGATCAGCACCCGGCACTGCATTTTGCTATGCAGACATGCCATCAGCCTGCCAAGTGTAGTCATAGCTTCTGTGATACAGACACATATTTGAAAGGAACTTGACTCAGGTGACCAGTTCGGTTCATGTCACACAGGCTACTAGATGTCACTCAGGTGCCAATAAATGTATGTTATGGAGAACTGGGGTGGATACAGACAAACAATGTAGATTTGAAAGGCTCTGTACTCCCATATCTGAGCTGTTCCATTCTACTTATGTAATATTTTGAAAACATGACAGCAGAATGCACATGCTCCTTGTCCCTCTACAGGCTTCCTGCTAAAAAGACACCCAGCTTACAGACATGCTTAAGGATAGATTCACTGTGCTTGAATCACTCCCTTAAAAATGCAGATACAATCCAATACAGAGCATGCTGCCTGTGCAACTGAAAATTAGGGAAGGGAAAGGAAACTAAGTAAGGTAAGCCATGTTGGACAAGTCTATATGACATCTAAACTTAGACTGTGAACTCCGTGGGGCACTCTGGTACTGTAAATCACCCAGCATAATATGGTTACTGTAACAGGAAACCCTGGCACTAAATATTATTTAACTTTTCTATCTTTTTCTCTATACTGCCTACCCCTAAAAGTCCGCTGAATGTAAAAACGAATGTATGATGAATGGCATACATTCATTTCTATAGGAGAAAGTTGCTTCTAAAAGCAATGTGAAGAGGATCCAAGCTTCATGGTCTAACTGCTCTACAATGTTTACCAAGACATGGTACAGAAACAGTTGTTGGTGAAACAAGATTATTTGTTTCAGATGTTTTCCTTTTGTTTTTTTTTGTTGTGCATTTCTTTTTCTCCAGGAAGCCTCATAGATGTGACGGGATGATTTAATTCTGTACAAACCTCACCTCCCTGAATTCTTAGAATGTAGATGTATACCACTACCGGTATTCTTAGAGTCAGGGTGCTGCAGCCTCGCTGAATAAATATAGTACAATGGAACCCACATTTTTATTGGAATCCCTGCTAGCTATTTACATACTTTTCTTAGAGAGAGACAGGAAACCAAATGTAACAGACAGAGATCTAAAGCTATCTTTGCACTGGCTAGAGCCCTCATAGATAAATAATATACCTTGGAACTCACTTACACTGAGATGCAGTGAAAGCCCCAAACTGCTTTGATGTTAAAAGACTGGGGGCTTTATAATTAACTTCATTCCATTCCAATCTGGTTCGATTCTGCTAATCCCTTTAAGGATAACCAGCACCAAGGTGTTAAACACTGGCACTAAGAATGGATTGTCATATGGAAATTGCAGCTATCCTTGTAGCATGAAGGGAAAGAAGGAATCCCTAGTCTCAGTTCTCATAGCATGGATAGAAGAGGAGCTAATATCAGTATATCAGTAGCTATTTCCAACCAAAAGTGAAAGTAGTGATTCCCAGAACATCTCTTCTCGCTGTCATTGCCTCAGTGCAACTACAGGAAGTGAACAGAAGACTGGTCCAAGGATGACCCACTGACAGGTGGACACCTCTCATGATACAGTGAAAACTCCCCTGGTGACAGAATAACGTGTGTGTGAAAAAACAGACAATAACTTTGCTATGAAAGGGTTTAACTGGAAAACCTAACAGGCAACAGCATGAATTCACAGAACACAATAAAAACGACATCCCTAAGGGAGAGCATACTGTTCACTCCTTTCTGTATTACCTGAATGTATACAAAGCATTATGAAAGTGCGCAACTCTCCCTATGAATGACGTAAGGAGCTGGGTGAGTACCCTGGGGTTTTGAATTCTTTGGACTGCAGAGCACCTATGAGTTAGGTGCTGCAGCACCAATGCTGGGGCAATTCAGGGCTAGATTCATAAAAATATTTAGGTGTTGCAATACTTAACTTTGAGGTGCTTTGCCACCTGGAGAACGTAAGATCACTATATAATGCATGGGAAGAATGAGAGGCCATGGAATGGGATCTAAAAAAGCCACTATTCTTAACATGGATCTACTCCACTGAATAATGCTAAATATAAAATATTGACGTATTCAATTGACCATGGAATGGAACCTGGGATTTTCCCACCTCTGGTACATGTCCTAGTTATAAAACTATAGTTATGCTCACTCTATTTGAAGGGGACTTTATGTGGTAGGTCTCTGCAAATAGTTGCATTTCACCCAGCATGAATGGAAGGCCTTCAGCATCTCCAAGCTTTGGGCCCTCAATGCCATTTGTAAGCTTCACTGCTTTGTAGAGAATTATGGCAAGTCCTGTGCACCCTTAAAACTAACTTAAAAGGAGAGCATGGGTTTTACTTTCTTTCATTCTGCCTTTAAATTCTTTTATTAATGCAAAAGCAGTCACCAGCTATACCAACTGGACATAAAAAATAACCATCTCAAAAGAATATTGTCAGATTCTCTTCTACCTATTGAGTGTCTAAATAGACTTAGGCACCCGAGTGTGATTCTATTCCACTCCGTTCAAGTCCTGAACATTCATCAGTGCACCTACTTTTGTAAGACACCTTCATCTAACCCTTAAAACTGAATCATAAAAAGTAGAGAGGAGGATATGCTTACCTTTTGCATTAACTATTTTTTCAGGGACATGAGCAGGGTGGAATGAACATTTAGGCATCCAGTTCACTTATGTACCTAACAATTAATTGGATTAGAAGCTGGCCCTCAGTTTGCCAAAATCAAACACTCAAAAATTAAGAGAAGGCAAAATTAAGGTAGTCTTACTGAAAGATAATCTTACTGGAAGAAGTAGGTAATTTACATAATGGACAGATGTTCCATCCTGTTTGAGAAGGGCTGCATTTCTGCTGAAGTCACTTTGCTCTCCTTAAAAAATGCCTATATATAACAAATGAAGAATTTTCTCAATGTAAGGAAGGAAGGAGTGAGAGTAGCCTTGGTGTACCCTGTACCAGTGGTGAAAGTCAAGGCTGCTCCTGTGCAGCTTACATAGCTCTGAACCAGTAAGTTACAGCCAGCCCTGTAGACCCTCCATCTATCCCTCACACTGATGCTTTGCTTGATTCAACAACTCATTATTTAAGTTTTACATGAGCATAATGCTACAGGATGGAAAATAAACAAACCACTATGGATATTGTAAAAGAAAGAAACACATACTGACAATCAAGTGTAAGAATAGCTTTTAATGGAGTCGCACCTGCATAAAACTAGAGTGATATAGTTGTGATAGGAATTTTTTTTTGGCTTTTACTAAATGCTTATAGCAGGAAGCATTTTTTTAAATTAAAATATAGATTTCAAATTATATGATTTATAATTGGTATTTATTTGTATTTCTGCATTGTTGATGTAGTTACAAAAGAACAATACCAGTAGCTTGTGCTATAAACTCCTCAGCTGCTATGATCACCCATGGTAGATTGTGCTATAGACTACTCAGCTATTGTGAACACCCATGCTTACAAACCAAAATAGTCTGGAAAGTTAAGCTTTTTGCACTTAAATCATATGACGTGATAGGGCATATACTCATTATTTCATTACTCTAACCAGTTGTTTAAAAAAATTACAAGACCAAATGATTTGCAAATAAAATACATCACCTTGACTCAAAAAATGGTACATCTTGAACATGAATAGAAGGAATTTGTATTTTGTTTCGCTTTAAAATTTCATTTTTCTGTAGTTTCAGTCACTCTGTTTACCTTAGGGTATGATTTCTGAGAAAAATATAGCATACAAATAATGGTGGAAATAAAAATCCTGTATACTTTCACTGCTTAAAAGAGAAGTTGCACCATGCGCACTTTATTAGAAGAGAACATCAAATGACCCACATACTGAAAGCAGGACAAATGAACAGCTGACTCTACAGTTAGGGGGAATATAATTTTTGTTTTTAACTAAAAATAGTCTGTATTCACTTTTCCAAGTGGAAAGTGCGTCTGGGGACCTTATTTACAGACTTAGAAGTACAGGCTAATCCCTTACCCTTGTAGCCAGTTTCAGCCACTTTCAGATTTTTTTTGGCAAAAACTCAAATACAGCGCTGGTGTCATGCTTAATACTGTTTTAGTCAATATGATTTCTGTTTGAGTCACCTGCAGTGTGAATGCAGCAATTGTTTAGCTTTATTACCCCAAACAGTTATTTTAAACAGTATCCTTACAGTTAACAAGATGAGAGAAAAGGCCTCAGCTGAGATATGTACCAGGAAGAGAACATTTTCTTAGAAAAGCACAGTTCTCAGTAAATGATAAACCACAGAACTGCTACATTGACTGATGTTCACATTCAACCACAAAACTATGTTCATATATTGAAAGGGTCTTGCTCCCCCTCTAAAAATAAGGATTTTGAGAGGTAAGTATGGGGCTTCAGTCTCTTAACACTATCTCTTGACACATTAGGCCTCATTAGGCCTCGGTGTTATTGCCATGATCATGTAAAATACAAATCCTTTTTCCATGTGCCCTGTTCCTGTGCCCTTTTTCCATGGGTCTATTTAATTGAAAGCATGTATAATGTCTCCTCCATTTATTGACTTTTTGAGTCAGTAGTGCTCAAAAGAACTATAATCATAGAACCTCCGAGCAAAGCATCCACGTTCAGAAAAGCACTTCAGCACAGTCAAAAAATGATTTAAGTCACTCTGATGTCATGAGGTGCCAGTAAATTCTGTGAATTTTCAAAAGCTTCTTTGTAACTAATTGGCCCAAATCCTAGCTGGACAGGTGGACTGACTGCTTCTTTCTTTTTTAGCTCTAGGCTGATGGCATAAACTCAGGTTTTCCATGCCACTCGTCTCAATGCAAAATCAGACGAACTTGAACCCACGTAATCTGGATTTTAGCTAGCTCACATATGGAGATAATTCCATTGATCTTGACTTGGTGGTCACTATAGCAAAGAAAGAATCAAAACTCGGAGATTTCTTCCTGTCCTTAACAGAATGAGTTAAGCCTAACTTGGAACAGAGCTTTTCTGGGCTGACAGTCTCTGAACGGTTCTGTATTAATGGACTGGATAGATCCAACCACTTGACTAAATCCAGTCTTCTCTACTGTTGACAAGAGAACAACGGATAATGAGTAACCTGCTATGCTTTCCATTAGGCCTAACTCAAATGCAGTGCTAACTTCCATAACAGGAAATTGCACAGCTAAGGCTCCTCAGATGAGAATGGCCTGGCTCAAGCCTCTAAGAGATTCATTTGTGGTCCCTGTCAGCAATAATGTCTCTGTTGATTAAAGCATTTTAAATAGGAACACCAGGATACTCTGTGCTGAGTCCGCCATGTCATATTTCATGGTGGACTTAGCACAGAATGCAGGACATCCGTGTTCTATGCCCTCATTGATTGGCCACTCTTAGAAGCCACAATGAAAGCTGTAATGGAAGAAACTTCTGAGAGGCCTTCACAGCCAACCCAAGGCTGTAGAAATTGGGCACAGACAGATCCACATCAGACAGAGAACAGGTCTACCTGAAGAAGGCAGACAGGGATTCCTGGTCTCCTAAATCCTCTGTGGATTTAGTCATGAGTTAGGCAGAATTGTGAGGCTGCTCATAACTAAGACAATGGAAAGGCAGATACCTTCACTGTCATTGACTAAATCAGTTTTTCAAAGATAAGTTTCTACTGTTAGGGAACATTTGCATTAAATAAGCAACTGCTGCCAGTATAATTTCCAAAAAGGCAACCTAGGGTACAGGAGTTTTGGAATCTGCAAAAGAGCAGCTGGCATGCTGTTAGAAGAACTCATTAGCAACAACTCAAAGACATGGTAGAAACTGACACAGAGCCAACACCAAACAGAACAGAATTTGAACTGCAGGGTAGACAGGAAACTGACTACATAAAAATTAGACTTTCAAACTCCACTTACCCGTCTCTGTGTCTGCCTCTGTCATTGACAACAACAAATATTGTATTTCCTATTTCTTATACCTACAGAATGGTAGGTCAGATTCTACAGCTTCACATATAATCTACAATATTGACAGCTAAAATTTAAGAATAAAGGGAAAAACCCTGATTCCACTTACGTGGCCCAGGACAAGAACCCTTCTGAGTTTAGTGGAGCCACACTTTTCTCTAAAATCCTGAGAGCTCCTGCTGCTGCTGCTGATTATGAAGAGCGAGGCAGAGAGGAAGCAATATTATCATTATTCGGATTCCAGGGCTGGTAGCAAGCAAAACTGTTCTTTGCCTAAGGAAACCATCAAATGGATATGGAACAGAAACTACAGTGATATTTTTTCTCCGTTTGTAACTTCCAGGGGGGTGCACTGCATGTGCAGTGAGCTCTCTGAGCTCACCACCATGTCAGAACAGCTCCTGCCAGAGTTTCACATGGCTTGAGAGCTCTGAGCTCACCAGCTGGTCACCACAGGCTCTAGACAGAGGCCCTGCTTTCACACAGCTCCAGAGCCCAGAGAGGCACTGCTGTTTACTCTCCCTTCTACCCATGCCCTCCCCACTGACATTCACCCCCTAGGCTCCGGAGTCAGGTGAAAGCAGGGGCGGAGCACTGCTGCCACTGCTCTTTACTGAATTCTGCAGTAGGCCAAAAGAAGAGTGGGGAACAAGAGGAAGGGATGGCAAACAATGGTGATGTTCACCTTGGCTCCAAACCTGTGTGAAAGCAGGGGCTCAAGGCAGAGCATGCACCAGTCAGCTGGTGAGCTCAGTGCTCATGGCACATGCGGAGCTGCGACAGGAACTGTGCTGATAGGCTGGTGAACTCTCTAACATCCAGGATCGCACTGAGTGGCATGTGGTCACACAGTGAGTTGAGCTTTGCATGCGCCACACCCCACCCTCACTCCCTGGGATCCTGGGACCACCCACAGTGACTTCCATGTCAAGTATGCTCAGATTTTTTCTTTCTCCCATCAGCTTTGCTAAAACAGTCTGGCATCTGAGATCATACCTAAACCAGGACAAACAACTCTGAACTGAAAAAAGATGGAATAAGAAATCAAGGAGGATGACCAAGATTAAACGAGACAAAGAGAAATTGTACAAAATGACTGTGGATAGGAAAGGCATAATAATTCCAGGATCTAGTCACAACTTGTCACTTGGTGAGAAGAAAGTAATGCTCGTATCATATACTTATTGAGAGAAAGAAGCAGCAAAGGGATACTTTCAAGAAAGCTCTGCTGTGCTTGAAGTACAAATACTGCATAAACAAGACTCACACAATCTAAAGTATACTTTGTTTGGTAATACATAACTGGTTTCCCTCTATGCAGTGACTTCTGTACACATTTTGAATAAGAAGAAAACAGTAAGTGAAACAATCTTTACATAAATTCCATAATTTCATGTGCCTTGAAAAATTTTGCTCTGGTCATTTGCAGATACTGCTCCCACTGCAATCAGTGAGACTCCTACCTATGTTTCCCAAAGAAGAATTATGCTCACAGTGTTTGACTATAATCAGGGGGCAAATCTATAAGAAATGTTTACTGCACAGTAGACAAATTAGCTGCTCAGTAAATGTCTTGGCGTCTACATGTGTGCCCTAAAAACTCTGCAGCAAACTTCACAGTAAAACCCCACAGTAAAAAACTCCACAGCAGCGCATGTGTAGATGCTGACCCGGATGGCTGGGGCATGAGAGTGCTGCAGTGTGGGGACTGCCTTCTGACTAGCCCTATACCGAAGCACCCTAATGCCCCAACCAGCCCCTCCACAGTATGTGAGCTGGGGGGAGCAGCCCTAGGCTGGCAAGCTGACCTCCTGGGCCCCCTGCTAGCCAGGGCTGCTCCAACCTGGCTCAACATGCTGCACTCCCAGTCGCATGTGAAGACAGTGCCCAGGAGCAATAAACTCCAGAGCAATAAGCTCCAGTTTATTCATGTGCATTAATATGCCCAGGGTGATATAAATTCACCTCTTTAGTAATTTGGTGAATGAAAAAATGCAGTAAGTTGTCACTACAAAGCATGAATTTAAAAGGCACTGTTTGGAAGACAAAGAGTAGATTGTTTTGGAGTTCAGACTAGCAAAACTGTACTCACTGTAGAATTTAAGAAACAATCGTTTGCATGAAGGAAAAACAAAAACAAATTAATTTACCATTATGGATCTCATTTTTTTAACTGGGAAGTGCACCAAAAGGGAGAAATGATAATGTCTCCAGCTGGGGCAGTTTGGCATTAAGCCAGTTAAACCAGGGTCTGGCAACATATAACCCACAGACTGCATCCAGACTTGATCCAGACTCGCATCCAGACTTGATCTGCCCTGCACATGTGCCCATATTGGGACTGGACAGTGAGGGGCTGCGCTGAGGCTGAAAGCTGCACTTGAACTGTTGCCCCTTCTCCCCGTCTCCCACTCCCTCTAACTCTCAGCTGGGGCGTAGACACAGCTTCCAGCCACTAGGGCCCAGGCAGCTTCCAAGTGCACCAGTCCCACAGCCAGGAGTCTGGGCACAGGGAGAAGCAGCAGTAGTGTAGATGCAGCTTCCAGATACCCAGCCCTGGCACAGCTCCTACCAGCTACAAGTTGCACTCATGTTGCAGCCTAGGAGCAGAGAGCAGGGAGGAGCGATGGTGGTGTGGGTACAGCTCCCAGATGTTTGGTCCCCTGTTGCTGATACTGCTGAAACTGTCTGGGCCATGTTAAACCAGGTTGTTCCAGCCCATGGCTTTTAAAGGTTGCCAGCTGTTGATTTATATCAACACTGGTTCATGGATTTACATTATGTGAGGGTGCGTCCTTAAATGTCTTAAAGTGCCTCAATAGATACTAATTGAACGTATATGGTAAATTTTAAGCAAATGGCTCAGTGAGTATAAAAAACATTTACCTCTATACACAGTACTTGTTTGTTTGCAAAACACCGCTAAAAAATCAATTTATTAGAAAAAATTATTATGGAAAAATTGAGGGGAAAAATCACCATTTCCCAAACAGAACTGAAAATGTGCTGAACAGTGCAAGTTTTGGAAGTGAAGCTGACTCTTGACAGCAGTCTCAGTCCTCATTATACTTATGTCACAATTAATACGTTAAATTGCATGATAATTTAAAACGTGCCACACGTTCACCCAATTCATTGTGTGTCCTGCATAGCAGGAGACACACTATTTGTGATGAGACATAAAATTCTTCAGCTCCAAATGGCACCATTATTTTAATGTCTGCCAGGGTCCTTAGACTGTGGACTAACCAATTGTTGCTTGCCACATTGACTAGGTGGCACTGAGAGGAAAAAGAAGAAAAGTTTATGACTGCATTCAGTGAGGTATGTTTTCCACTCTTGTAGTCTCCAAAAGAATGGATGCTGTTTGTTTTTTTTCACAGCACTTATTACCTCAAATACATCAAAAACAGATTTAAAATGTTCTAAACTAAATTGCATAACCTATCTAATCAACAGCTGGAACTGACTTAAATCTTCAAATATTTAAAGTACAAATACCAGGGAGGGGGATGAATTACTCACATAATAAACGAGTTAGGAAATTTAACATTCAACTCTTGTGAAAAGCATCTTTGTAAATTCTATTTAGCCCATGTAAGAGAAAAAAAATCCCTTCTTTTGACACATTTAAAACTTTACTGCACTAAAGTTGGACTATTAGAGAAATGATCTAATTTTAATGCTTCTAATCTCTACGTTTCCATAGATAGGTAGATGCAAAAGGGAGAGTCAGGTCCAAATACTTTATATCACTAGAAACAGGGCACAAGAAAACTGAGGATAATAACACTTTCACTACTGATGAATTTGAATATCACAATATCTAGGTTTTAACACTATGTAACTTTTCTTTAAATGGTATCACCTCCTAAATGGTTTTATCTCTTTTTTAGGTACTAGAAGACAGTGAAGGAAGAGAAAAAGCCACCCACTTAACTACAGCAATTTTAGAGGCATCATCAAATGCTCAAATAGATTTAACCTTATATCCTAATCATAACATATTTAACTATCCTGTTGGGTGTTCAGAGAAAATTACTTCTTCTTGAAACTTGCAGCAATTGAAAATCCCTCATTTGGATTTTTTTAACTCCACTTTGCACTGAGAATACATGGTTTCAAAAGTGTTCATGAAGGGATTTTTTTTCCCCCTTCTCTGGCTTGAACAGTGAATGGCAGAGCTCCGAGTCTGAATAAACAGTGTGGGTGGTGACTGTTCTGTGAGGCCCATGTAAAGGATGCAATCATTTTCTTATGCTGTTCAGCATTAAATCATGTGAAACTAGCTTGATTGCCACACATAACATTCACTTTGTAGCAGAATGTAACATGCCATGTATTCTTTCCTAACTTTGGAGGGAAAAAATAATAATTAATTCTCCTAGCTTCAAGTGTTTAATTGTGTATAAAGTTCATTGACCTCGCTAGTTGCTGTCAGATGATCTTGCTAAGGCCTGTGAAAAACATCCCAGGAATGCAGTGATGTGGGCAGAAACAAAGTGAGTTCATGCCACAAAATGCTTTAAATGGAACAAAATCAGCAGCCATCCAGAGAGACTGCACTGAAAACAGAACTTCAGAATAATCATGGGTTTAACCTCACCTAAGCACGGGTAGTCCTTCAAAAGTGATTATTATAAATCATATACTTTAAAAAAATCCTTTCAGGATCTGGCATGTGACTACATGAAGTAACTCTGTTTACTGGTAATCCCCTAACTGACTGGAAATGAATGCACTGGAGAGGCTGGGATGTCTAGATACAAGACATGGAATGAGGCGATCTGCTTGTTTCCAGGTTCCGTAACCTGTCCAAGTAAGATTAAATGTGACCTTAGGTAGGGCACTAAGCCATTGTGTGAAACAGTTTCCTTTCCAGTAAAGTAATGATGGTTATCTCCATTTATACAGAGCTTTGAGATCTACAGATGAAAAGTATTGTTGATAATAATGATCACGTATTTGCCTATATGTAATTTTTATCCCTGTCATTACAATCCAGGCTGGAGGACAGCTGCTCATTTCATATGCTATAATTAACTAGGTAGAATCAAGATGAATCTGTTCTAAGGTCAACATTAAAATATCAGCTGCCCTCTCACACAGTTCAAAATGCACATTTCTAATTCAAGGGGACATGGCAGCCTAATTTTATTAAGAAACATCACATAAACTACTGCAGATACCGCTTATACTAAGCCTTAAATATTAATATAGGTTGAAAGTATATGCAGCAATCTATATTAGGAGCTATGTTCTTTAGGATGAGGGTATCTTAATACAGCTCTTAGCACAACTGGCCCCATATCCTAACCGGGCTTATAAGCAATACAATAATATAAATATTAATTAATAGAAAAGCCTGAAAACAATGCTGTCCAGCATGGCTGGGTCTTCAACCAGCTGATGCAGGTCTGTGTATTAAGGGACATGATCCTAAAAGTCCCTGTGGTGAATAAGCTGCAGTTTACTTCAGTTCAATTTCTCTTTTCCTATATGCCCCCTATGGAGTCTGACAATGTGACTGGCAAAGCATGTGTTGCAACTCGGCATGCCTCATGTTGGTGTACTTTTTCACAGTCATTGAATCCCCCAGGGTGATTTATATGAGAAGGGAACATATGGCTTATAGGCAATAACAAGGTAGTACAGAAGCCAGTTTGAAATTATGACCTACAAAAATGGCCTGCATTATTTTGTAGTATACCTTCTGCTTTGTTACCCCTTTTTCTCAATCCGTCACAAACAGTTTCATCTAAATCCCTTCTGATATACTTCTAACACTCTTTTCTCTATGTCTTAAGATGACTACCTCTAGTATGCTCTGAAATAAGTAACTCTAGTCAGACTAGGTTTTTTTAGTCAATTGGTTCATTCTGGTGACCATGGTAAACATAACAGGCTTGGATTATAACTCCTACCATCTGGAATTAAATCTTCTTCACAGACAGATAAAACCAGATCATAGCCATATTAAATTCTGGATTGTGATTATGATCTCTCTTGGTATTAAGGGATAAAGCCATACCCCAAAAGAATATCAGCTTAAGGCAACCTATACTATTAAATGTATTGGAAAAGATGTACAGTATGTTGTCATTTGCTGTGTATTATATCCCCTCATTGTGGAATACAATAATGCCCTTAATCTTTTGTGGAAATACTTCAGTGGAGCTCTTTACTCAAAAATAAGTGCATTATTTAAAATTTACGTTTACTCTGTATTTCTTCTGTTACAAGTATTGTGGGTGTAAGTGCAAGTGTAACAAGTTAATATTTGTGAGAGAAATAAGGTGGAGTATTTTGAGGACAATGGGGCCTCTGAAATCAATCAGTTCCAAGGCTGATGCCAGGCATTTCATGCTTTTTACAGATGATGGCATATTGGGTTGTTTTTGTAAATAAGAAAAGGTCAAAGAAATACTTATATAGCTGCAAACATAAAAGCAAAATGTAACCTACCTGCCTGCCTAGAAGCTGCAAAATATTAAGTAAATTGAAACTGACCTACAAAGAATATACACTTTGTAACACATTGTAAAACATTTTAATACTCAGTAAGATGCAATTCTTCCTTTTTTAACATTAGGATAATTACTGAAGCAAAACCTGTAAGCAAATTTAATACTCAAACATGGCTGAGCAAAACACACTTTCAAAGTAATCATGCCAACTTGGATTCATTATAATAACTTTCAAAATTAATGATAAATATTCTGAAATAGAGAACTATAAATCAATGCAACCCTACTAATTTCAATAGTAATAATAGAATAGAAGAAAATGAGAGCCAAATTTGATTATGTAATTTCATAAGGTTTGCTGCTTCCAAACAGCTGTGAAATGAAAATCTGGTGGAAAGAATTATGAAGAAATAATCTTACTTTATAAGATTATACAACACATTGGTATAAAGATCATTCCTGACCTGAAAATACCATTCTCTTTTGTTAGCTCCTTAAAAATATTATTATGAATCTAAAAACTAAATGGTACTATAAGGTACAAATCTACCTTCCCTTCTGCTAGACTTTAGACTAATGTGCTAGCTATCTCTCTCTGCCCCTTTACAGGACTGCATTTTGTTATCATTGGTCCAGGAAGTCTAAGTGGTTCTTAAAACATTGCCCTTGGTCTACCAAAATAGTTAACTTCAGTCACATCTGATACTGAAAACCATCTTGAATTCCCCCTTCTTCTTCCACCATCATTTATAAATCCAGCATGACTTAAGCAATCACTAGTTAAAGCATTCTTCTGTATCACTTGAAAACTAGCACTCCAAACTTTGTGAGCATATAAAGAATTACTTGATTTATCAAAGAGACCTTGACACAATGGATGCAGTGATCATACTGGAATTTGAATTAACATCACAAGCATTATCTATCTCGTGTGTGTGTCTGTACTTGCACATATATATTTTTACTGTATTTTAGGATATAGTTGGACTAGAAACAAATAATTTATACTGTTGCAACCATAGCCCAGCAATCTCAGTATTTCAGAGATGTAAGTTATTTGTTGTTAATAATTTATGAAATATTGGCCCTCAGAATTGTCACTGTTTCCTTGCTCTAGCAAAGGTTTTTTGCCAATAGCCCATGTCTGAATATGGCAAGCCCAGATCCTCAGACTGTCAGAAATATTGAGTCCCTGTTCATTTGTAGTTAAAGGATGAGAAAGGTTTAATTCTATGAAAATATGTTACTGTTGACTCCTCGGAAACACAGGGATATATCCTCTACTAATGTAGCTCCCATGAGTCAATGGAGCTATGCTGATTTACAGCAGATGACCTTAATGCCTGATCAATATGTTAAACGGCAAACGCAGGATTTCCATTGAGGCACAGTATTTAGAAAACAATACAGATTCACAGGAAAAAATAACTAGAGATGTTACTATTATTTCAAGGCATGCAAGTTAATGGACTCATAGCTCACTGGATCAGACCTTGGATTTTATTGTCTAGCCTGCTTGTTTTAAATCCATTTTCCAGTCCCCTATAAAATGAGTTCTGATTAGGTCTGCAGAGTATTTTAAGCACATAAATTTGTTCTATGCTGTAGCTACATTGAAAAATAGATGCAATTCTACAGTTTTTGTATCTGAAAAATCAGAAGGAAATTCTGAAAAGGAACATAAACAATGATCCACTTCAGTCAGTTACAAAGATTCGCCAAATAAATGGCTCAACAGCCCAACCAGCTGGAGTTACTAAGCTAAAAGCCCACCTCTGAATACTTGTATTACGTTATCTGCAGGCAGAACTGGCTTAATCTTTCTTAACTGCTACAGTGGAAAGACAGATGAGAGGTCTACTCTACCATGGAAAGTCTTACTCTTATTTTCTCCCAAAATGCTAAATGAAATTTAAAAAAATCATATTTGTCATCCTTTTTCATCCTTATTTAGTTAGCAATCCTCCTGTATAGCAATAGTAGTTCTTTACATATGCATATGTATATGCATTTGAATATACAGCATCTTTGCCCTAAGGATTATCAGCATTTGTGAATTATGGGACATAAAGATTGATGCAGTAGGTAAATACCCACTTTATAGATGGGAATAAACTAGCATGAAAAGGTAAACAGACAGACTCCCAAAGTCGCAAGGCATAATTAGTGGCAGAGTTAGCACTCTGAGTTTCTTGCTCTAATTACAAGAACACATTTCCATCCCAGGAGAAGGTCTAGAAAGATCTCAGTGCTAAGTGATGATGATGGAGGTAATTACCTCTAGTCAATAAAATTAAAGGGTACACTCTATGAGGTTTATCTGATGGGTAAAAACCTCATGATATAATCCATGTATTCACTGTCTGTGGATGAATTATATTTAATTTCCACATTAAATTGCCAATTTCTCGCAATCTTAAATATTCACCATAAAAAGAACATAAACAACAGGGCCATTCCTTTTAGCAGAAAATAGTCAGGAAAAGAAAAGTGAATCTATTTCATGCAGGGTGCAAAAAGACATTGCCCTTGTGTTGCCATAAACATGTTTATGGTGGCACAAGTTGCAAACAGAAGTCTTTTGCCCTTTGTCACACTCCAAGTGCCCAAAAGTGCTTGCCCGACAATTCCAGGTAACAGTTCATCATGCCTTAATGTGGAGTATGTCTATTTGTTTATTGTGTGATCCTCAAAAATCAGTGCTTCCTGGGCTCTCCAGCCAGCCTGTGCAGGCAATTCTGGGGCATATGTTTCACATTGCAGAACAAGGGAACCCCATGGGGTTCCCCAGGCCAGAACTAGGCACCCAGGCCAGAAACCCAGACACCCAGTCCCACAGGAAGCCCAAACAGGAGGAGTCTGATCCTGCAAGGCAATGGCCCCAGGTGACAACTGTACCTGTCAATCAACTGGATCAGTTGTGCCATGATACACCCCAGCACAGCCGGTCCTGAGACAAAAACGACATCTGTTTGAAACCACACAATACCACAGCAGTTAACACTTCAATTTAATCCATCACTGAAGCAATACAAAGAGAGAAGAAAAAACCCCAATAGGTAATGTTATAGCTGAAATCTGCCTTGTTCCATAGCTCTAGCTGTTTTTAATGCTTTTTCCATCTTTTTTGGGGGGGAGGAAGGGAGAAAAAGCCTGAATTTAAAATTGTATTACCTCTTCAATCATGTGCTGTATAGGTTCTTTTTTGACCATGTACTGCTACACAACAAGATTCTGCCTGTAAGAACATGGATCAATTCAACAGTGTAGCCCCACAGCCGGGCGCCAAAGGCACAGGGGCAGTATCAACTTCTGGTTGCCATAGCATCACTTGCATGCTTGCATGGCTGCCAGCAGCAGCTAGATTTTTTTTGCACCCTTCCACACCTATACGTTGGTGCCTGAGGTGGTTTCCCTGATTGCCCCATTCTTGAGGGAAGGTATCATAATTTCACGAATCTGTCAGCAGCCAAGGCTAGAAATTTTCTTTAAAAAAATGAAAGTTGGGATTCTGATGCAACACATTACGAGACTTTGAAGAAAACTATCAACCACTGAAACTCATGATAGACTTCACAAGAGTTAGCAATACCATCCAGGGAAATACAATTGCAAAGTAGTCTGAAAAGTATCAGTAGATGAAATCCAGGAGGCCATCAGAACATGCTTAGAAATGCTGTCGAAAGGTCTCAGATTCCTGCCTTAGAGGTCCCTGAAGTATAGTAAAGGTAACTAAACCAGAAAGTCAACAAACAGACTGCTTCAAAATTGAATGATTAATCTTTATTTCATAACTGAGCTTACTGTTTTGGGTAATCCCCAGGGTAACGCTCTCTAATACCAGATAACAACCAATGGATGCTTGGGAGGTTTTGTATAGCTTGGGGATTTTTCTCAAAGTATTTTAAAGTCAGATATGAATGTCTATTGGTGAAAAACACAGTGACTGAAACTGAAAGCAAGGGCATTATGCATCTGTATTGTATTTGTTTTGCTGTACTTTAAAGAAGAAAAATTCAGACATTACCGGCTGGTACATGGAAATGTCATTTAAACTTAAAGCTGTGGGTACCCTGCATGAATCCATATGCCTCAACTGCCTTGTTAGCAGTTTGAGTTTTTGCAAACAGAAGGAGCCAAATTTCCCCCCATCTCCCTGCCAGCTTTAAAAATATGCCTAAATTATATCATTGGGGTCAAAATGAGCTGGTGTGAAATGGATTGCTGTTGCATATCTTCTTCATTAGTTTTAAAAATTAAATTTTTAAACTGCATAATTTACTGAATGAACTTAAATGTGATCTTATGCAATATGATATTTGTCAATCTACAAGAAAGGGGACAGACCAGGACAGTGGTAAGTGGTAGAAACTGCTCATATTTATCACTGAGGCTACAGGCACATGCTCATTTGTAGCACTGCAAAAGTAAAGTGCCATGGGAATGAGATAGGCAGACAAGGTTCCTTGGGTGAATTTGATAACTTTTATTAGACCAACCCAAATAGTTGGAGAATATTTATTAAGCAAGCTTTTGGGTTCAAAACCCCTTCGCAAGGGAACGAGATTATGCTCATAGCCCTCCTGGCTGGAGTGCTCCAAGTTGCCTCAAAGGTGTGCTCTTCAGCCAGGAGTCTGCTCCTTTGTTCCCCATGCCCCCAGTCTGATCATCCCTGGGGAAGGTGACAGGCTGTTAGCAATCAGCTGGAAGCTGTTGGAAAGCAGCAGCTGTCAAAGAGAGTCCTCCCCTGCTCTCCTCACTTCCACAACCTCCCCAGTTAGGTTTGGAAGAGGAGGGAGGGAGGGAGTATGGAGAGCCACCTGATGCAGGGGTGATCCAGGTAGCCCCGATGAAGTCTTGTAAATCTTGGCTCCTTCATTATCTCCATTTGTTATTCATTACTCCCCGTGCAATTGTCCACATCTTTTATGGAGTGCTACAAAATATAGGGTTACAAAGAAGTTCCTTTTTCAAACAGAACCTTTGTGTGTTAGATGCACCTTTTTTTTTTTTTTGACAGATCCACTATCTTCGTAGTGCTAGAGACACACTGAACACATACACATTAGTTTTATCGCAGCACTATAAGGGCATACATACCACTATAAATGTAGTATGTGTCCATGCCCTATGTGTGTTGTAATTCTGTAGCTTAACAATTTAAATCATAATACTGCTAATTATTTCACTGCAAACCATATTAATGGAACATGCAGCAACCTGGATCAAAGGATGGAGCTAGTGAGCATGGATGGGGTCAGCTGGTGCACAGCACTACTGTTCTTCACCAACTTTAGTGATTTTAACATTTATATATAATCAGTGGGCACATCTACATGTGCACATCTACTGCACAGTAATTTAGGTTACTGAACAGTAACTGAAAAGTATGGCACAGTAGGGGCACACGTCTACACGTGCACACCTTACTGCGCAGTAGCTATGGCAACTTAAGCCAACTTGGGTGTAAATTTGATACCTGCATTGTGTAGGTAGCAAATGTACACCTGGTTATTTACTGTGCAGTAATGCATGTGTAGATGCCTTACTGCACAGTAACACTGTGTGTGGACTGATTTGGGATTAACTTTAGTCCCAAATCAGTCCACACACAGCGTTACTACACTTTAATAGCTGCATATGTAGATGCCGGCCTAAAAAACACTTACTGCACAGTAAATGCATGTGTAGATGCCCCCAGTGAAAATATAGGGGTTCTTAAATCGTTATCTGTTTAAGCACTGATCAAAGAAGACCATTACCATTTACAGTAATTGTTTTCCTTTGTAAGGTTCCTAATTATGTTTAGTATATGTATTTCAGAGTCTAGTTTGTAATATACACTATAGAATTAGAAAAACAATATGTGAAATGGAAAAAATGAGAATTACTGCTAAAGCAAATATTTTACAATGGAGAGTAAGACAGAGTGCATTCTGAAAAATTCTAAAATTCTAAAACTAGCATATGATATTAAAACATGGATAGAAGTAGAAAGCAAATAAAAACTGAGGGCACTTTCACTGTTCTGGGTGATGAAATTATTTGGAATTAACTTCTAAATTGGAAAGAGGAGTCTTAGCACACTCTGGACAAGGAGGAAATAATACACATTTTTGTGGCTATGAACAGTAACCAAAAAAAATTGCTTGGGCTTATATTGCATAAAAACCATGAAGCTGTTGAAATACTGCTAATTTTTTTTCATTGTACTATTCGTATGTCCTCTTCAGTTTCCTAGGACTTGCTTCCCAATTTTTCCTTTTCTTTCTCCTCTTTCTTTCTTCTTTCTTCCCATTGCTCTCAGGCACAAAAAGGTCAGTGGGTAATTTAGACAAGGAAATGTGTAAATCCTGGCTCCTTCATTATTTCCTTTCATTGTTCAAAATAGCTATTAAATTATAATGAATGATATCATTCTTAATAAATATTGTCTATGCAGATTAGATTTCAACTACTTGACTTTCTCTTTTGCTTCATAAATCACCACTTTTCTTTTTTCTATACTATAAATAGAAAGCACAAAGTTATCTACAGCCTGTCCTTGGACATCCTTGCTTTTTCCTCCAAATAATTCATGCATCTGGGGCTCAGCACTGAATTGGATTGGCCCTAAATGGCAACCACCTTTTGACCATGGAGGTAGGGAAGATCTCCAGGCTTGTATTACTGGATCTCTGACAGCTTTTACAGAGTGACCCACAAAGTAGACTAATGAAGTGACAACAGCAGGTGCAGATGGTACAGTAATACAGTGCTTCCAATCATTCCTCTCCAGCAAGTGATCAGTAATTGTTCCTCTTCTCTGCAGGTACTCCCTTTGAAGGGTCCCTCAGGGATCCACACTATCCCTACTTCTCAACAATGTCTACATGAGATGACTGGGAGAGAGAGTGAGAGGTCACCTGCTTAGCTGCCTGCCAGTGACACTTATGTCTTATTTTCAATCTTTCCTGCTGTGTAACCCCAGACACTATTAAAATGTCAGAATGCCAACAGGAAAATTAGGTTTTTGATGAAGAACTGGCTCGAGGTGAACCAAGGCAAAAATCAAAGTGGTGCTGCTTGAGAAGTGGGGGGACCTGGTGACTGTCTATAAACTCACTAGGGGGGACCAGAATGGTTTGGGGGAGACCTTGTTTCCCCTAGCGTCCACTGGGAAAACAAGGAATAACGGCCACAAGTTGTTGGAGAGTAGGTTTAGATTAGACATCCATAAGAACTACTTCACAGTAAGGGCAGCTAGGATCTGGAACCAACTTCCAAGGGAAGTGGTGCTGGCTCCTACCCTGGGGGTCTTTAAGAAGCGGCTTGATACCTACCTGACCGGGTTCAATTGAGCCCAGTTTTCCTCCTGCCCAAGCAGGGGGTCGGACTTGAAGATCTACAAGGTCCCTTCCAACCCTACTTCTCACAAAGAATAAGCCAAAAGTTAATTTCATAAATTAAGCCTGGTTTCCCACTCCCTTATTTTTGTGTACTTGTGCAAAATGAATGTGACATGACCTAAAACCTTATCAACTCTGGAAATTAAGCATGTGCCTGATTTTTTTATATCTCCAAGATTATTTACATGCTTAATTACTGTTTTTGCTTAATAAGCTTGTTGAATTGGAAATTTTGTGTACAGTGGGAAATCGTGCTCATTATCTATGCACTGGGTACCTAACCAAGGATCTACATTTTTAGAAAATAACTTCATTAACTTTTCACTATTAGCATTAGGTTGTATTTATTAAATTTAAAATGTCTGGATTTTCTAAAGCCACAAATGCCAACCTGCCCCATGACTAAAGCACAAAGTTAGGGAATGGATTTCTAGTCCAACGTGAACAAACAGTGCCAGGGGCCAAAATTTTCAAAGTGTTCACTACATTCTTAGCATCAAAGTTTCTGGGGACCCTGAATGAGACACATGTGGCTGAACTGGAAAGGGTGCTGAACACTTGCAGCTAGAATGGAGATGAACAACTGCCAGTATACTTGGCACCAAAGATCAAGCCATAATTGTCGCAACTGTGGCACTACAAATGAGTGAATGTTTTTGAAAATACTGAACTCATTCTCTATAAATATGTCCACCTCACCTCTAACTTCACTAGGGGGCATCACTAAAAAATACATCTTGTCCATATCCATTCCTGTTCAATATGTGCCAAACACTCCCCCAAAAATACTCCCCAGAAGAGCAAGCGAATACCCTGCTTAGAGTTGCCCACCACCTTAAAAATCCTTTCCCTGGGTTGGGTTCTGAGAGGAGTAACACCCTCATTTGCTTAATTAAGAGTCCAGCACAAAATAATGGTACCGTTATTAATAATTATACCATTATTATCCTATCTATCAGAGTGATACTGCGTTGTATGAGAAGTCTGAATAATAGGGCGCCTATACATGAGCACTAAGACTGCTCCAATACACTGTAATTACAACGTGTCGGAGCAGACTCAATTATTCAAGTCTGCTGGAGCATGGTAATTGCAGCGTCTCATATATCAGCATCCCCGTGCTTTAAAATGGTGGCCGGGGCACTTTAACTAAAGTTCATTCAATGAGCTTTAGTTAAAACACCCTGGCTGCCATTTTTAAGTATGGGGATGCTGATTCACAACACACTCTGGGCGCTTTAATAAGAGCGGCTTTTGAAGCCTCTCTAATTAAAGCGCCTCCTCCTACCCCCCGAAGCACGTGTATAAATGCCCATAGATAGCATACAGTTCAACTCAGTATTAAAGTATTATGAAATAGGCCTAAATACAGCACAAAAATAAAAGAACTGCAGGAAGTATTTGCTATATATTTACATTAAAGAAACCTTTCAGACAGAACTAGGGAAATTCTTCCAACAATATACTGGATGACACCCTTATAACTATATATTTACAATTTTTAAATCAATACAGATAATCTTCCCTGGTTTAATACAAGACATATTTTTGGCCTTGATCATTAATTTCCCTTCATTAGCAGTGTATAGAACAAATTATTTTTAATGGCAAGCAAATAGCAATAACCCTTCCTTTTGATTCTCTATCCTCCAATAAGATCAACCAGATTAAGGCAGGGCCTAACTAAGCTCAAAATGCTCACTTCAACACTCAATAAACATTTATATGGAGTTGAAAATGTACATACTGCTTCAAAGAACATAGGAAAGACAGGACACGCATCCTTAAAGGCTTACAGTTTTCTTTAGGTTGTCCATACAATTCACCAAGCACCTCTATTTGTAAGTTGTTATGCAAAAAGATGTCTGATGGAGTTTGGAGTAATTAAATAATCTTATGTCAGAGACAGACTCATAAAAGAGCCTTATATGGGAACATACTGTCTCACCAAATACACTCATCATGTACTATTAAAATCTGCACATTCTGAACTGATTGCTGGATGAGGTTTCCTTGGCTTATAGCATGATTTGTGACTTATACAGCCTTAATAAGCCCGGCGCCCTCCAAACACTTAAGGAATAATAACCACATTGATTAGAAACAGCCAGCAATGTTCTGTGGCAAAATGTTGTTGTCCTCTGCTGTGTGTGTGAGAAGGGACTTATTGATGAATGAGTAAGAACATAATATGAAGGAACAAGCTAGTACTACAGATGTCTCATTGGGACAATGCACCAGTGTTCCTGATATATTCTAGGAAAGAGAAACAAAGTTTAAATGCAAACACAGTTTGTATGCATTCAATGAAATCTTATTTGTACACAAAGAGGATTTAAGTTGCCCATAGGCAGATGGAGGCACTATTTACTATCACTAAAAAATGGCTAATATATAATGCAAACTGCATTCTGTTTTATTTTTATGCTGTATGTGTGTGTCAGAAATAAAAGGTGTGATCTTTTACTGTGCAACAGCAATTGGCTGAGGAAAATGAATCCAATATTCAATTATCTGAACTGCAGTGGTAGATAAGGAAAAAAATATATTTAAATTTTCCTTCTATTTTTGTCCTGTTTCTAAACCAATGCATTTGTACCACTGATGTGATCACACCATTTAAATATCTGGTTATCTGAAGTCTAGACTGAGCAAGTGTTTTTCCTATTCAGAGTTGCAAGTCTCCAAAGATCATTTGCCTTCCAGTATCCAAAGTCTGTTAAATATCTTTCTCCCCATACATGTATGGTGTTAACGTCAAGCCACATCAAAGTCCACAGGAATCCTACACATGTGAATCCAAGTTTAACCAAGGAAAAAAAAAGGTTCAGATTTTTATTATGTGAATTTTATTGGAACATTCCCTTCGTGTCCTACATGAAAAGAGTATCTGGATTCAGTTACGGCTGCATTTACTCTTACACATCTGCTTTCTTATTGTTTTAGTTACCTTTTCTCACAGGATATATATGTATTTTAACTTTACCTTCAGATATATGATGAGGAAGATCAAAAGCCCAAACTTCAGATGTTCCAGCACAATGACATTAGGTATCAGGTATGCTTTGAAGTTGCTTAGATGCATTCCCTCATTTGATTTTTTTTCTAAAATCAACAATGCCATTCAACTGCCTGCTCTAAAAGCATCTACAGAATAAGCAACATATCACTTTGACCACAACTAAATCGGTGATATAGTATTAATGTTATGGAATTGTATGCAGTGTAATTCTGTATATGTTATGTCAGTATGTGCATATGTGCTTACACACACACACATGTATATATAATGCACATGTAGCTGGTATATATATAGCTATATAACCAATCCTTGCCTCTTTCATATATACATATACAGGGAGTCCACAACGTTTTGAGTTACAACATTTCGCACTAACATTTATAAATTGACACCCTGTTTCAACTTCATGAGATCAGTTTCGACTTTACAATGCTTGATCCAATGCAACGCCACACCGGCGAACAAGTTCGCTGTGTTGTTCATCTCACTGGAGATGAACTTCCTTGGACACTTTCTTTAAAAAAGCAGACAAGACTCCAGAAAAAACCTGCAGCCAAGACTCTTGAGAATACTCCAGCCAAGAACCTTTCAAAAAGTCCAGCAAAGTCACCCCAAAGAAGTCCTTCCAAATCAATACAATTACTATTTACAATATAAATATATTAATGTAGCTTTATTACTCATCTTTAATTG
The DNA here is from genome assembly GCF_030867095.1 of Alligator mississippiensis. Taxonomy (NCBI): domain Eukaryota; kingdom Metazoa; phylum Chordata; order Crocodylia; family Alligatoridae; genus Alligator; species Alligator mississippiensis. The sequence continues at coordinate 126,455,787 of NC_081826.1, forward strand.
ATCGAGTACAAAATTCTAGGGTATTTTTGGTGAAAACAGGGTATTGGGCCTTGGTTCAGGAACCAACCCCCCATTTATAACCTTGTTTCTTATGAGAAAATTGGTTCCGAGTTACAACGTTTCGACTTAAGAAATGGTTTTCAGGAACCAATTGTGTTGCAAGTTCAAGGACTGCCTGTACATATGCATGCACACACACACAAAGCCCACAGGAATCCTAGACAGATTAAACCAAGTCTAATAGGAAAATAGGCCAAAATAGTGTGTGTGCACGTATGTTTACAGTATGTAACTTTTCTGAGAAAAACATTTTGCTTGAACAGACTCAGTGCAAGATCTAGCATAGTTTCCTAGCGACACAACTAGAAACATAAAAATCAGCTTCTGCTATGTTCAAGTTTATAACACAGGCCGTTTAACAGGTTCCATGGCTGAAAGCTGTATCAAAATGGTGGTGTTCAAACTTAAGTGAAAAGGATTACAGGTGCTCTGTCCTTAGCAGCTTAAGGTCCTAAGTACAGCAAAATGTCCTAAGTATGTTAAAATATTGTTTTAATAAGGGTGGCTTAACAAGTTGCTTTAATACCACTTAAGGCATTTCTATACTAAATACTCCAGAAGTAAAGATTTATCAACAAAGCTTTCAAGAGTAGATCATAATATGCCTTTCACTTTAAAAGCTTAATCATATTGCTGTTGAAAGTAACTGTATGATTCCCTTTGACTTCAGTGGAAGTGAGTGGGCATGAACCTTCAGCAAAAAAACTAACAAATGAGCGTATCTATTTTGGATTCCCTAGGCCAACTCACAGGACTAACATACTTGTGTCAGCCTAAACCAGGACCACTGACAAACGTTGGCAGCATATCCAACACAGATTCTCCAAGTATTAGCTGGGTCTCAATGCCAGTAGGTATAAGATAAGGTAGTAAAAAAGGAAAAGAGTAGTATAGACGGATATAAGTGAGAAGGACCAAGGTTAAGCATAAAGCATGTTGTAGAGAAAAGTATTTGGACAAGAGATAACAAAAAGAAGCGATCTAAAATATTTCCTAATATACCAAATTATTTAATAAACAAACTGCTGGGATTTAAAATTATGCAGAATTAATTCCATTCACATGGGAACATGAAAGCCCAGGGCGCGAGAACTGTACTCTCATTCAAGATGTTGCTTTGCTGAAGTGCTGATTGACCAATAAAGATAATATTAATCCTGACCAAAATATACGTTACCTTCCCAACAATCTTGAAAACAGAGTAGCAGTCCTACTGAGCCCTGTAAGTGAAATCTGAATAAGCAAAGCAGTATATTCTTCCACTTGTAAAATTAATTTAATTTCTGGAGTGCACTTACAGAGTTATGCCTGAGGCTCCTGCAGACAGAATGGGCTTAGAGACAATGCATTATTCTCTTGAGAAATTTACCAGCTGTTCCAAGTCCCAGCTCCTTCAGTGAGGGCCGGAAGGAAAACAACGTTATGCATGGCTTATGCCAATCCATCTGAACCTGAGATTTTCCTAAATGAACCCTATTTAAAAATCAAGCTAACATGGAAAAAAAGTTCCTTTCCATAGATGCAAAAAAATACACAGACACTGAAATGTACCAGTGGGGTAGTTTACAGAAACACCCTGCCCTCCTGGTCCTCTTATAGAGTATTATGAAGGAGTAATCATTTTCTGCAGAACACTGATAGATGAAAGAGCAGATAAAAAAGAAACAAGGTGCAGATTTAATTTCAATAGCAGTGCAACTGAATTAGTCTGAAAATAAGCTAATTTAACCATCCAAATAAGGCATCAGATACAGAAAAATTAATCCTGATCTCAGGAAAAATGTTGAGGATAAAAAAGGAAAAATGATATGAACCATGATGAGAGCCTTTCTTTTTAGAAACACTACTTGCTGAAATCGTATTTACTCATGCACAAAGGAGTTTGCTACAAATGAATGCTTGCTTTTACTAAATGTGAGCATTTTCTAAGCAACTTAAATCTCCTTCTCTGGAAAAGCACACCACCTTGAACACAACTTTCCCCAGCAGCCTAATGTTGACCTGGGGAGACAACAAAAATACGATACTCTTTCCCAAGAATGATGATGCGATCCAGCTTCTGATAATTTGCTTTTTTCCTTTCTATTTTCAGTCAGCAGGAGTGAGAAATGTAGAAAGTTGTATGGTATTATTCACTCAGACTCTCCCCACCCTACTTGTGCAGCTCATAAAAAGAAAGATGAGAAAGAATGAGAACTGCATTTGTAGACATGGAATAACTATAAAGTATGGATCTCGCATAAAATGGTGGCAATGCTTAATATTGAATCAGACCATCTTAGGATCATAGGCAAGTAGGGCTGAAAGGGACCTCACAAGGTCTTCTAGTCCAACCCCTGCTCAGGATCATCCCTACCTAAACCACCCCAGCCAAGTTTCTGTCTAATCTGCTTTTGAAAGTTTCCCAGGATGAAGATTCCACAACTTCTCTGGGCAGCCAGTTCCAATGCTTGGCCACCCTCATAGTCTGGAAGTTCCTCCTAATCTCCCAAATGAATTTCCTTTGCTGCAGGTTGAGACCATTGCTCCTAGTCCTGTCTCCTATGGCCACAGAAAAAGTCCATCTTCATCCTCTCTATAATTCCAATACAGGTATTAGAAGATGGTTATCAAATCCCCCTCAGTCTTCTCTTCTCCAGGTACTCCAGGTGAGGCCTTACCATGCTGAACAGAGTGGAAAAATCACTTCCCTTGATTTGCAAGTGACACTTTTGTTAATATAACCCAGGATATGGTTGGCGGGTTTTGGTTTTTGGTTTTTTTTGGGGGGGGGGGGGGGGTTGCAACAGGAGCAGATTGATGGCTCATAGTCAGCTTATGGTCCACCATATCCCACAGATCCTTCTCTGCAGCACTGCAGGCTAGCCAGTCATTCCCCAGTCTGTATTTGTGCATACAGTTATTCCATCCAAAGTGCATGATTTTGCAATTCTCCTTGTTGAAGCTTATATTATGGATTGTGGACTATTTTTCCAATCTATCTGGATCCTAGCCCTGACCTCCAGAGTGTCTGCCATTCTACTCAACTTGTTGTTGCCTACAAATTTGATAAGTGTGCACTCAATCCCATCATCCAGATCATTAATGAACCAACACATGGCTGCACAGATGGTGTTGATAGCAGGGCTTTGGCTTCTTTGACGATGGGGTCATGTTCCAGGAAGATGGACTGCTGGGAAGAGATGAGGTCCACCTGACAGAGGGAGGAGCATCTTTGTATATAGAACTGATAACCTAGGGTGCATGTAGACGTGCAGGGATGCTGCTCCAACGCACTGTAATTACAAATTACAGTGCATTGGAGTAGACTCAATTAATTGAGTCTGCTGCAGCATGCTAATTAGCTCATTCCAACAGACTCTGCATCTCATGTGTCAGCGTCCCTGGGCTTCAAAATGGCTGCGGGGGCAGTTTAAGTAAAACTTGTTTGAGGAGCTTTAGTTAAAGTGTCTCTATCACCAGTTTGAAGCATGTAGGTGTTGATGCATGAGACACTGCAGGTTCTTTAATTAGAGCAGCTCTTAGAGAGCCGCTCTAACTAAAGCATTTTCCCTCACCCCCAAAGCATGTGTAAAGATGACCCTAGTGAAGAGGGCTTTAAGTTAGGTTCACCAGGGACAGAACCCTGGGGACCCCACTTGATACCCCCTCCCAACTAGACATTGAGCCATAGAGGACTATTCGCTGAGTATGATGATCCAACCAGTTAATCATCCATCTTACTGTAGTCCATCTTTCATCTAGTCCATATTTCCTCTGCTTGTTAATGAGAATGTCATGGGAGACAGTGTCAAAAGCCTTGCTAAAGTCAAGGTATACCACATCCACTGCTCTCCTCTCATCCACAGTGCTTGTCATTTTATCATAGAAGGGTATCTTACACATCTACAGCTCAACTTGAATCAGTCCAGGTAAATTATGGTACAGATGATATCTTGGTGATTATCGTCCCTTACATATAGTTACAGAATGTTGCAGCTGATGCAGCAGTGGGGAAGGCTAGGAGTATCATATTAAAGTGTTATAAAATATTAATTTTACATGATTAGAGAAGCAAGTAATGAGAAATTTTCTTTTAGCACTTGCCTTTCAGTTATAGCTGCTCTAAGCCAAATTCATGCCATAACAGCTATTACCAACAAAGAGAAATTTGGCAATCTTTTCATGACTTCTTCAAAACCTGTTCTGTAATAATCTGTCAGCTAGACAGGCCTTATATACCAGTGTTGAGGATAAATGAGTTTTTCCTTGTAGTCAAATTATGTTCTTACTAAACTTCAGTCACTAAACACAGTACTGTAGAAATATGTAGAAAAACTGTACAACAGAAACTGTGGCCCTCACAATGCCACAAATTAACTCCATGCCCTCCCTAAGTGCCACTCTGATCCATTTCCCCTATGTGATACCCTGCTCTGTTTTCTGCTTCATGCTACCTGCCTGATCTGATGCCCTGATTTCTCTTCCCTGCCTCATCTGCCACTGTGCTGCCTGTTCCCTCCCCAATCTGCTGTGTGCCATACACACAGACTCCCCCATTTACTTGTGGCACCTATGCCATGGGTTGGCCACCCTCGCATTACACGAATAAATACATGAAAGATGATGTGGTGTTCAGATTCTATGACAATGGGGTAATGTATATCCCTAAGACTAAGAGGCATGTTTAAGAGATAAAACCCACCTCTTTGGATAAAGACTCCCCTACACTAACATACCTGTGCAATGGTTTAACATAGTTCTCCAGGCATGCAAGCAGAAAAATGATCTTAAGTAGGGAAAGTGACTGGAAAAATGACAGGTGGAGGCACAAGATAAGTAATTTTGGGTTTAAAGAAAGCATTGTGATCTAGATATTAAAATAATAATTCATCCACTTCCTGCTCAGGTAGGATTTTTTCCTTCTACTTAATTGCTTACTGCAGGGGTTTTCAACCTTTTTTAATAAGTGTACCCCTGGCGGCAGGATGCAGAGCGGCAAGGGGGGGGCGGCCAGACGCAGAGCAGTGGCAGCATGGGATGGTGGCAACCGCTGCCACATGCAAGCTTCCCCCCAACTTCCCTGTGTCCATCCAGCCAGGTGGCACCTCTGCACAGCCCGCAGAGAAGTACCAATGCCCTCTCCCCACCCTCAGCTCTGCTCCTGGGAGGCAGCGCTCCATCCCCACCTGCTCACACGAACCTCTAGTTGACAACCCCTGTCTTACTGTTTTAAAAATGAAATCTAGTTTTATAAATCTTAAATGCTGTGGTTTCCATTACTTTTGAGAGAAAATTCCACAATCTAAATGATTTCAGCCAGAGAGTGAAAGTTTTCCTAGTATTCAGCCTAGATTTTTATTTTCTTAATTTCATCATTAGTCAAACTAGTAAAACTTTTGGCTACTGCCTTAAAATAATTCCTTTGCTTCCTCAAAATATAAAACTTAAAGGCTATTAGTATATGTCCCCACCACTACATTGCTTAGAAAAGCTACATACATCTTTGTTCATAAGTAAATCTCTCAGGCTTTCAGTTAGCTTGTAAGCTCATCTCTGAACTCCTTCCAAATTGTCAATATATCTCTTGGAGTAAAGTGCCAAGCAGTGAATGAAATTTTCCAAGCACAGTTACAATAGAGCCTTACAGAAAGGAACTGTTGCCTCCCAATTTCTCATGTGTAGTGTCTCATATTCATGCAGCACAAATCTTCTATTCCATAGGAATACAAATTCAATTCTAATTTCATGCTAAATACTGTACAGAACATTAATCTAAACTACATGAAGATGAGGTGCTCTTTTAGTTTCCCCAACACAAGGAGTGTATATTGTTCCATATCTGTAAAGCTTCATGAACATCTCTGATTAGTAGTTGTAAATTATTAATAGCTAATATATTCGTCTAATTCTCTTCTTCCTTGCACAAACATACTGGAAGGGACTTTTGTTATACAAATTTAAAAAGAAAGTATAAAAGGTAACTGGTTTTATAAATGGACAAAGCCTACAACACACACATTTTTGTATATTAGTCGATCGGATGCAAGTCAGAATATATTGTATAGTGAAATATGGGATTTTCCCCCTCTAGGGTCCCAGTTCAAGTCCAGACTACATTAGTAGAGACCAACATTATTTGCTGTTGCTCTTTTGATCTGAATTGGTAGTCTTGATTGACTTCTTAGGAATCCGCACCACAAAACCACTTTTTCAATTAAGGAAGGGGTCAATAGCTGAATAAAAGCACTGCCCTAGACTTTGCCAGCCCATGAAGATGGATCTTTCGCATGTAGATTCAAGACCAGAGACAGATAAATGTGGGGACAACTGCATGTATTATGCCTGTTTTATAGAGAAACACAACAGTCCATTCTGAAAAGCTATGAATCCATCCACTTCCACCAATACAGAAATTTCTAAGGAAAATTTCCCAGAAATATTTGGGATTTTTAAAATAATATGCTTGCCAAAAATACTTAAGGCATACTATGCCTGATTTTCAATAAGATGTAACCTAACCTGTACTTATGCAAAGTACAGATTTCCACACACATATTTTGTACACTGACACCTATTGGTAGAAGTGAGAAAGACTATCATCTCCTGGCTTGCACAACAGAATACATATTTGCAAAATCCATTAGTAATGGGCACAGAGGATACATCATATCACATCACATCACTTGACTGTGCTGGTGATAAGCACAAAAAGTGCATGTTGCTTTTGTGTCTAAGACATCCAATGGATGCCATGTTTTTAAACATTCAAATTCCTTGTTTCTGTTTGGGCTAACAATGTTTAGTTAAACACAAAGGCACAGCATGTCTAAGAGTTTTAAGGATAAAAACAAGAGGAAAGCTGTGCTAATAAGAGGAAAATAAAAATCCAAGAACAGTAAAAATGCTATTAATTAACGTTCTAGCATAAAATGAAATTCCTGTCTCGATTGATGCTATGATTCTACAATATATGCATAAATTTGGATCCTGTTTCAAAGTAAGGTGAGACTGCTATTTATAATTGTGAGAAACTCCATTCAGCTCACAAACTGCCAAAAAGCTCTTTTCACACCAAAACTAAAGTTAGACGTTGTTATATTTTTTATTTTCCTAAGAAAAAGGAAAAAATACAACAATCAGTATAAAGCAATATAGATGCAAACAAGAATGATAATAGTCTACATTTGTAAAGTTCCTATGCAATGTGTATTTAATATGCAGCCAAAAAATCTTTATTATGCCACAAAAAGGTACTTGCTTACACAGCTGGTTCTCCTGAATGCTATGAGGCATTCAGAAGCCACCAGGCATTTTATACATCAGCTGCTCCATTGTGTACAGCTTTGAGAAATAGGTACAGTTTACACATTTTCCAGATTACTTTCTAAGGAACTATGGCAAAGATCTGTGTCTTCGTTATTTCCCTTACATGTTTGTCGAATGAGATTTGTGGCAAACAGCATAGGTTTTCCAAAGTCTCACTCATTCGCATATGCCAATGGTTTTCTTTTAATTTACTGACTCTTGTCTAGGGCAGATTTACCCTTGAAATCTCCAAGTGTTTTTAACTACCTTCCTCACTCTAAATTGTCATGTTCATTCCTTTAACAAGGCTCCCCCCTCCTCCAGCAGTTACGGACTGCATGTTGAACATGTACCAATATAAAAGGGTTCTCTCACTGCACATAATTCCCTAATGACTGCACTGGTTCCAAAGTCAATGAATTATAGGAGCAGAGTAAAAAGAAACGGAGATCCATGACTGATACTATAACCTTTCTTCAAAAATCCTGCCCATGAAGCTCTTAGCTGGTTCAGTGTGATGAAATGCTAAAGGAATTTACAAGCCCAGGTACCATTTGCATAGTTACCAGCCAAACACTTGGCCTGGTCACATATTCCCATTAATAAACTGTAGTGAATCTCCAATTAACCAGAATGGCTTGCTTGGTCTTTGTCTAAATTTCAGATCAGGAAATTAATAAAAACATGATTCATTGTTTCAGTAATACTCCTACAATGCAGGGAGCACCTTCAGCTTCCAGGAGCCCCAATCAGAATTAAAGACCTTTAACATCATGTATAAAATGTTCATTATATGCAGGTCTGAGTATAAAAATCTTTTTTCTCTTGGTCATGTTCCCCCCAAACTCCCAGGACTGGTGTGTTCAGTAAGTGTTTTAATCTACCATAATTCTTTTTATGCAGTTGTAAATATTTTAATGTATGACATCAGTACAATACGTTTTTGTTGCACTTAGATCTCTTTAATTAGGATGGGGCCTGCATAATTCCTCATTGCCTTTAGTTCTTTGACTTGGCAATCAACTTTGTTTTGTCTCAATTTACTCCTCTTTTTCAGTGGGGAGAAAGCAATGTGCATTTCTTTTTATTTATTGTTCTTGATAACTGGCTTCATCTTCAGTCAGAACAGATCTGATTATCATGGAAAAAGAAATAAAACACATAAAAAAACCATTAAGGATTATTTATTTCCAAGTTAGAAGGGCAGTGAAAATAACCAGAAGGATGAGATAAGTGGTATTTCTAAACTCCAGGATAAAATCCTTACTTACATGTCTAGTGACGATGATATTGCTCTCAATTGTGTGTATTTATGTCCATTTATTCCTGGACTTTGCATTTAACGCAGAGGCTAATTTATAGTAAGTAATGGCATAATTTACAATATAGCTATAATTTCAAGGTCCAATCCTGCTCCCTATAAATCAATGTCAAACATGCATTCACTTCAAGGAGAAAAGATTGTGGTTCCAAATTAAAATTGGGTTAAGGCTGGATTCTGTCCCAAGGCACATCCCTGAGCAAGGGTGGGAAGGAGGGCAGCATACAGTGGTATGGCAGCCCCAGAAAGCATTGTGCCAGCTGAGACGATTCCCTTCCCTCCCTATGCTGTAAGAGCAATAATAAAGGGTGGCTGGCAGTTTGCTGCCATCCTATCTTAGCAGCAAACTGTCTGGCATCACTTGCACTGTTTCAACTATGCTGGCAAGCACGTTGGACAGCAGTGCCAAGTCTGCCCATTTCTGGCTCTTCCTTGACAGATCCCCACCTCCCTATTCTGAGGAGGCCAGAAGTACCTCCCCTTACCCAAGAACAACATTTCTCCAGCTCTCCACAGACACATTGTTCAAATCACTATGTAGCCCCACTGGCTGCTGGAGTTTCTGTCTTATTCAAGTGGGAGTTTAAGCAATTATTTGTTGTTCAGTAATCCGGAGAAGTCCCTAGCAATTGGTACTTTCCAATGCTTACTTTATATTTACCGGTACTTGCAAATGAATACATGAATTACACATAGAATTTACTAGAAACTATGTTAAGATTATGAAGTAGTTGAAGGAAAGATGAGGGATGACCAAAATGTATTACAGGCCTGGAAATTTGTATTTGGGTATATCCAACTACAGGTATTAGTATGCAACTTTTGATTGCTCATTTGTGGGCAACCAATTGCATGGCTAGACCACATTATTAGTCAAAGCAGACACTGAAATGACCAAACCGCTGAAACACGGAAATGTGCTAACTAGAGTGTGAGAGTACAGATTACCAAACTCTGGCAGAGTAAGAATGCAACCTCCTTGATGAACAAGTCAGTCAAGGACAGCATGATTTGAAACCAGCTAATTAAAAGGCATAAGTTAGTACTCAGTTCTCTTCCCGGGGGAGTGCATTTTTAAGGGAGATAAATGTGTTAATTAACACAGGCAGATGTTTTATGAGCAGTCCTAGCAATGTGATTATATAGCTGCACAGTAAACACAAGGAGAAAAATTGAACCAACGCATGATACCCTGTGTCATCCAGTTGATTTTACGTATATGGGAAATAAATTTAGGAAGAATGTCTCTCAAACTTAAAAAAAATAAACCAAGAAAAAATATTTACACTTTTTAGCTTGTTCTTGTTTTTTGCAAGTGGGAGAGGTTCTTCTGTAAAGGTAGGACAGTCTGATGCCATCGGCTTAAGACTCAGGCATTTAAAGTCTGAGTCCCAGCTTTGCCATTTCCTTTTTACGTGACATCAGCCAAGTCACTTCAGCCTAGGTGCTCCAGGGAAATTCAGTGTGGGTCTGGCTAACAAAGAGTTATTTTGCCTCTGTTCCCCATACTTTTTGTGTGTTTCATATTAGTCATTGTGAAAAAAACAAACAACCTCGGCACCAGGGCGCCAGGACCTAGGACTCTCTCCTCCCAGGGGACTGCTGTAACCACCAGGCAACAAAGTCATGATTCTTTTTGCTTGCTCTGTCTGTCCTGTAAATTTTGCACTCTTGGCTACCTAGTTGGTAGCTTCTACAAGAGATGTGGAGAGGGCACTAACCAAGCCTTGCTGTGGCACTCCCCTAGGAAGCAGTTGATAATGGGCTTGAGGACCTTGTTACATGGTAATTTTAGGCAGTTTCTGGAGCTCTTAACCTCAGGATTGGCTGCACATTAATATCTTTTAAGTGGCTTAAAGCACTTATTATTTGCCCTAACGTTACACCATGCCAAGGCAGGATTACCTCTAGTTTGCCTAATTTTGCTCCTGTTCCATTAACGTGTGGTCACTGTCCAGAAATATTTTGCCTACGTTGAAGTCCTCCACTGCATACCAGGATGCAGTGGCACCTCCTGAGTCAGGGCGAGGACACTGGGGCACAGCAGAGCTAGGCACAGTGCCTCCGTCCTGCTGCTCCCACTGGACAGAGCCAGCACCACAGCCCTGGAGCACCCAGCAGCCACAGTGCCTCCTGGACTGGTGCTTATGCCTCCTGCTAACCTGTAGTTGAACTTGTGCCCAGCCCCATGCTCTGCTGCAGCGCATCCCTTGCCAGGACCTGAACACGTGTTCCGACAGGGCCGGACCACTGGAACCAGGTGGAGCTTGGCAGCTGCAGCACAGCAGCCCAAGGTGATTCCCGTTGGCCCTGTGCTCCACCAGGCTGGGGAGGGTCTGGCTGCCGGCTCCTCTGGCAGTGGCCATAGTTGGCAGGTGCCTGAAGCCCCTGAACCCCCAGGAGGGAAGTGAGTGATACAGGGACAGGATTTCCTGGCCCTGCCAGGCTTGAGAGGTAGCTCTAAGTGGTGCAGCCTCCCCACCTGCTCTGTACAGCCTCAGCTTGGATGGGTAGTGTTGAGCCATGCACTCCATGCCCAGTCACCCAGCTGCTGGGGGGCTTCAGGGGCTTCAGGCACTTGCCAATTGCAGCTGCTGTTGAGCAAGCCAGGAAGGAGGAGCTAGCAGCTGGACCCTGCACAGCCCAGCAGAGTGCAGGTTCAGCAGAAATTGGCCTCAGGCTGCTGTGTTCCAGCTGCTGAGCTCCGCTCTGCTTCAGCCACCCAGCCCCACTGGGGCATGTGTTCCAGTTCTGGGGGCCCAATCTTTTTTTTCCTTTGGAGCTCACCTCTTCCTCTGCCCCCCCACGCCACTGCCAGACAGGTGCCATCTGAGCTTTGAGGGACCCGATCCTTTTTGGAACTCAGGTGATATCTGTCCGGCTGCCCAAGCAGGGACAGGCTCCAGAAGAAGAAGAAAAAAGGATTGGGCCCCTCGGAGCTCAAGCAGCAAGCCAGTTCGGACAGCATCCTTAGTCTCCTAAGAAGAAAGGCATAGAACCCACTTGGCGAAATTTTCTAACTGCTAGGGTATTGGGCAAAAGGTGAATGACACAACCACCAGCAATTTTAAGAACAAAGTATAATGGGGGAAAGAGGGATGCTGGGTGCTGTGCTTTATGCTGTATTCAACATGCTATCAGTTTCAGTGGTACCACCAGTGGTATGCAGACAACTTGTCAGTGGTACACATTAACAGATGTCTTATAATTACTTTATACAACAAAAATTTGCTGGTGGTACTTAACACTGAACTGAAACATTTTAAAGTTGTATCATTTTAATTGATGGTGCACAATCTGTCAGAGTTTGGGAACTGCTGTTAGGTAAGAGATGCTCCTCTGGGTCTTCTGGATCTTGGAAGATGACAGAAGTGGTTTCCTCACTGGCCTGAGTTAGCATCTTAAATTCTGAGGAGGAACACGAGTTCAGATATGCCCCATGCCTAATATTTCATACCTAGCTCTAGGCACCACCTTACTTAGCACTTAGGTGCTCTAGATCAACTGTTTAGAGGGACCCAGGTCTCCACATATGTGATAGCTCTGCTAGGCACGTAACCCTGGCAATGTGTCAGGGAACTCTTCAGGGAAGACATCTAAGCAGAGTTGCCTACAAGACTGATTTGGATCCAGCTTTAAGTCTCAATTTTTTTTAAATGGTATGCAATTTTGGTTGATTCCACGTCATATTAAACATTTTGGCTTATGTTTAAGAAGTCCTGATAACTAAATTCAAGCTTAAGTCAGTGGAAGCTTCAGATGGTCAGTCCCTCTGAAAAATCAGGCCATTTCTTTTTTAGGGAATGAATGCCGTTTTAAGATCCTAACTTAAGGCATAACAGGTGAAATGCTGGAGCCACTGAAGTCACTAGTAAAAATCCAGTTGACTTCAACGAAGCCTCAATTTTGAAAGTTCTGGCCATGATAAAAATAAAATACAAAAAGTTTTTTATGGCTCCAAAAAGGCATGCAAGAACAAAGGCAGGAAGAGAGCCTAAGAGATAAACTATATTGATAACATATAATCTTTTTATTCTGGAATTAAAAAGGATTCAATGGTTTATTTTGTCTGGTGTGTCTGCCTGCAGTTTATCATAAATAAACCAAAAATAGAATAATAAATGAAGGAGTCCATTGGAAAAATATATAAATCACTCCCTTTATTATTACACTAATTCAAGACTACTCAAATCCAAACTCAGTTCCTTTATCTGCCAGAGACCAATGAGCTTTCTGGATGAAGATTTTTTATTAAGCATAAAAAACAATTATTGTCTATCACTGAAGGTAAATTCAATTTTTTTCTGATATTCTGCTGTGCTTCTCTGAGTTGCCCTCTCTGACTTGCCCCTGCATGTTATGACTAAGAGCACAAGTGTTCTCACTCCCTTAAACAAAATAGAAAATGTATTTGTAAGCTTGCTGCCACTGGAATGGCAGCAGAAGCACAGCTTTTATTATTATCCATTCCCCCAAGTGGTCAGCAAGAACATTTCCCGTGTCGGTAGGGAGTTATCAGTTGGTAAATTTCTGCAGTATTTAAACTTTAAATTTTTTTATAAAATTAAGTTTCCACCTACAGACTTCATGGCTAATAAAACATTGTATTGTTGAGTCTGAAAACTAATGGCACTAGTACCTCTGCCGCTGCTTATGCCTTTCTTAGGTACCAGCAGATTGAAATCAGTATGACAACAGTCAGATCAGTTTCATGCTGCATCTCCCTGGAAAAGCTACTAGGTTTAGCAGAAATGGTCACTGGAGTCATTCACAAGCGAGGATGGTACACAGCATGGAGGCAGGGTAGTTTCTTATTCATACACAGCCTTTGTCCAGGTCAAAAAGGTCCCATGCCCACAACTCACAACAATCTGTCCTTTGCTGGCAGTCTCGGCAAAGTCTAACAAAAGGGTATGAAATCTAAACTATCCTGTGCCCTAACATGCCCCATTAATGGGGCCAACTCCAAACCTTTGTAGCGTCAGTGCCATGCTAATTATCTTCCATGAATAATAAAAATAGGGCTTTGGTCCCCAAAGTTTCTTATTGCCACATGCCACAAAGACTAAAAATCTCATTTAAAAACAAGTAAGTAAATAAAGAGCAAACAATGAGCTGTTGTGGGTCTTGCTTTTTAATTTTAAGCAGATTTTGCTGCTGTTCAATAGCAGAAAGGGCAGCCTGGGTTTCTTCTCCATCAGTCATGCTCAGAACACAGAGGTATGTTTGGTAACTTATAAACATCATGGGTATGACCTGTGTGTTCATGTCATTGCTAATTGGTTCACAAGATGCAGAATGATGTCCACCTGTGTGCCTATGACCAGGAGTGAGCCTTAAACTTAAGTACGTTTGTCTTTCCTGGAGATATGCCATTCTGTGAAAACATTGCAAACTGCTTGGGTCAGATCCTAAATGGAAAAAATGCACTACCAAGTCCAGCCATTAAATTAATTTAATTATTGTTAAAAAATAAATAAATAAATAAATAAAACCAGAGAAGAGTAAAGAAGGAAAATGTACTTAAGTAGTTTCAGATGAAAACAAGAAAACTCATCCCATTTTGGAGGACCACGTGCCCTATGCATAGTACATGTATGTCGTTTTCTTATTATTGTTTGTAGTTTCCAGTTTAGGATTTATCCAATTATATCTCTATTGTGTGACAGGCCTGGCATGAGGGATTCCATTTACAGGAAATATTTCTGAGATCACAGGCCCTGAAGGCTAAATGCAAACACTGGAGCAGATGGTAACTGATCCAGTAGAGCTGTACCTAGGGGTGCTGGAAGGGGGAAAGGCTTGGAAAGTAAATGCCCGCTAACAAAATAACTTTGTATTATTAAAAAAAATCTTAATCAGTCCAACAAGCAGCTAGGGACCTAATTAGAGAATTACTCTTACCATTTCTGTTGGCTTATTTTTGATGGGGTAGCAGACAGCAGGCAGGATAGATGTTTGCATTATAAAATAATTCTTTACCGGTCTGAAATGACTGCTAAGTATAACATAAAGGGGAAATTTTGCGCTTTGATTAATTATTGTTTTGCAATACCCTGAGGGTACATGCAGACATTTCCAGGACCCAATTTACAATCACACAGCTTACTTTAAGCCATATGATCATAGACCGGGTCTTGTTTGTGCACATGTTCACAGGTGCCAGGAGCCGCACCAGATACGCCATCTAAGTCAGTCAGGGCAGGAGGGATTGGGGGGGGGGGGGGGCAGGTGTCAGTGCCTGTACAGGAGGAGGGGTTGGGCAGCTAAAAATAGGTGATTTAGGGTGGGTACAGGGTAGGAAAAGCACAGCCCCAGGACTGGAGCAGATGGCTGATCTAAGTATAACATCTGCACTTACCCTCAGAAGCCCATTCCCTCTTCTACACTCTTCCTAGCATCTCCTTGATACTGCTGTAGGATTTTGAGACTAACAGTTTAAATTCCCCTCCCAAATGTAACAATAAGCCTGTGTGCTCTCCTCTGGTACACTAATGCTACTATTCACCTATGTGCACTCTCATCTGCAGTGCATCTTGTATTTGAAGCTGTGCAGGCTAATCTCCAGCCTATATTAGAAAAAGTATGCCGAGAGAGCTATACCAGTATAATAAGATGGACAAGGCATCCTAAGATAGATAGGTGCACTCTATACCAGCATTTGCTGACATAGCTTATGGCAGCTTCTTTCTATAAGTACACCCCAAAAAAACCCTCATTTTGCCAACATAACTGCATCTGTATTGGGGCATGTACTGGTTTAAAAAGGTCATAGCATTAATCAGCCTTCTCTTCCCCAGTAATCTTACAATATCAGCAAATTTCTAATGAAGACAAGCAGGCCAGCAAAAACAACAGGCTTCCCATCTTAACCTGTGTTTGTTCCTTCTTATGCAATATAAAGAGTGATGGTGAGGCTCATTTCATAGAAATGAGAGAGGTAGCAGATACCAGTTAGTAAAAGCAACATTTTAGACTGGTTAACTGGAAGAGTTGCCTAAAGAGCTTGAATAGTGATAATTTACTGGCGCTGACTGTTTTAAAATGTGGTAAGTGACATAATTTCATAAGTCACTGAATACAAAATACTGTTTTTAAGACTACTTTACATTCTTTCTTTGCTAGAAATTACAAGCCTTGCTGCCCACATTGCTTTTACTTATTTAATCTTTACCGTATGTCTGAATAATTTTAAGGGGAAAGACCCACATTGACTTTTTTTGGTCATTGATGAGAAAAAAATATATACCTTGATATAGATAGGAGGCCTGGTTTCACAGAATTTCTCTTTAAGGCCGAGTATAGACATTACACTTTTACCAGTATAAGCAACTGGAAACCAGTCTATACCTGTAACAGAACAGAAGGTCAGCATCCATAAATTGGTTTTAAAATGGTGGAACCTGGTACAAGATTTGACCCCACCCCCTCAAACCAAAGAGTCAACACATGTTCTGTTTGCTACTGATTTAATCTACTCCACTTACAGAAAACCGTGCAACTTAGACTGATTCTGCCTCGAGCTTTCTGAATGTCCGTACCTAGCCTAAGTAAGAGATCTTCACGTGGGTATGTGTGTCCTGATAAAGGATTGGGACTTAACTCTCATAATTACAGCAGTGTTATTTTGCTATAGATATCTTATTACTGATGAAACAACTTCAATTATTGCAACAATTTTTAAGGGGGGGGTGTTATTAGTTTGGTTCTTAGACTTCTAAATTCAGGCCAAGTCGACTAAATAGCATCTCTGTGAAATGCTGATTTAACAGTACATTTCATTCAATGCCATTTTGCAGCCGGTAAAGCTTTTTAAAATGCATCAATGTTTTTGAGTCTCATATTTTAAAATGTATGTCATTTGTAGTCTTGTGATAATGTACAATAAACTACAAACTCTTAATATAACTTCAGATACCAGGATCTTTTGCTTTGAATATATTCTGATGTTATTCCCACAACCAAACATAAACATGGCCTGAAAAACACCAGGTGTCAAAATAAATGACACTTCTAAGTTCTTAAAAGCACAACTGTAAAGAAAAATAGAAAGGCTTCTCTGCTGTCTCTGGCTATTTTGGCCCTATATTGTTAAACAGCACATAAATCACTTTTGACATCTTTACAGATTACAAAGTATACGGGCCAAATTCACCAACAGCAAAAGCAGCATCAGCCAATGGAGTTGAGCCCATTAATACCATTATTATTGTAATTACATATTATTTGTATTACAGCAGTGCCTAGAAACCTCAGCCAGAATAGGGGCACTAGGCTGCTAGACACAGGCATAAATCTGGCTCAAACTGAGTACCTTTTATATTTTTCTAATATTTAAATGGGACTCCTAGTGCATTCTCCATTGTCCACATTGGCTCAGATTCACTCTTTCCAACAGAACTATATCTATTCATACTGCTGATCCATACTGCTCGAGAAAATACAACCTACTAAATACATTTTGCATTCCAGATGTTAAATTTTCTGATGGTACATACAATACCAATATTACTGACAACTGGTTGGACCCTTTGATGCGAAAACGACTGGGGCAGAGATGGCCTGATAGTATAGGCAGGGCTAGCCAGGATAGAATCCATTACTTATGGACTAAACTTAAATGGTTGGTTGGAGGGTAAGGACCCATTTAAGGTATGATTGATTAACTTGTTTATTGCATCGTAAATGTAATGTGTTGGGGGCTCTGTGGATAGCTGAATTAAAGACCCTTTAATATGCAAACTATATTCCACTGCAGGACCATCAATTTGTGCAGTCTCACTGATTGCTATGCCACACTACAAGTGCATGTGGCATCGTAGTACTGTGCATCTCATGAGACAGCCTACCACATGCACTCTGAGATTTGGGCAGTGTTCAGACACCTACAGAACCAATCCAAATCTGCCTGTACGTATTTTAGAGTCCAAAGTCCCATTCTGAAAAGTGATTTTGGTGCCATTGCATTTAGACTCTTAAGTCACATTTGAAAAGTTGACTAAAAAAAAGTGCTTTTGAACATTTTACACAATAATAATAGATCTTGGCACTTTTTATCTTTAGCATTTCAATGCACTTTGCAAACAGCTCTGGGAGGGAGTTAATTTATTCATATTTGGGAGAAGAGGAAGCTGAGGGAAAATATTAAGTAACTAGCTTATTAGACTCAAACAGTGAGTCAGTGTTGTGGCTGGATTTCAGGACTTTATAGTTCCTGTTCCTGTGGTCAACTAATTAGTATCTGTATGGCTCACCTTAGGAAGTACCAATAAATAAAGTAAAAAGAAAAAATGGAAAGCGCAGATACTGTTTTGTTTTCGGGTTTTTTATGTTATATTTTTTTAAAAAAGAAACTAGTAAAACTTGGGGCAGTTGACTGTTGTCCTAATATGTGGACATCCTCCAATACTGTGAATCATACCAAATAGTTACTTTTTTATAGACACATTGATTCCAGGCCAGGAATGCTTGTTATAGAATAAAATACTGATCAACATGAGCAAAGGATTCAGACATTGCTGTATAAGAAAGGCATAGTAATTCCTACACAGAAAACAACTTTGTGAGTTTTTCTCTGCTGAAACAGCAGCTATACAGCAACAACTGTCATAAGGGAAAAATCACCCAAAAGAAAGTATGAAATGAAAATACCAGTTTGGCTCATGTTGTAAGGTGGACTGAATGGCTTCTGAATGGCTAAGATCAGAGTTCAGTGAACTACATTTACATCACAAGTGTTGACATGATCCCCAACACCAAACCAGTGCAGGTAGCTACTCATATCTTACACTGATTTAGGTGACATTAACATCCATTAGCAAGGGAAATCCAAGCTCCTGCAGGGTCAAAGTTAGCGGTTCTGTTGCCATTTGCAAACTAGCAACTGTCAGTCCCAAACAAGCCACATCTGCTTAAGCAGTTAGTTAACATTTTGCTTTCCTGTATACTTCATTTTCTGGAGAAACTTGGGTCTTTGGATTCATATTTTGGCAGCCAAATAAAGGAGGAAGCAACTTTTAAAAACCTAATAACTTGATTTAATTTTTTTATTATTATTATTTGGAGCATGTAAGCGCACTTCTATATTTGATTACCTATTTAAACAATACAGTTTCAGTTTACCTTTCAGAATAGATAATTTTGAAGTTTCTGTGCATGGACAATTGTGAAATATAATGACAGGCTAAAAGAGGTCTTTGGAAAAATTGAATCAAAGTATTAGTTGATTGCAAGTACAAAGAAAACAATACCTGACACAAACCAAGTCCTGCACTACAACCACTGTGGTAATTGGAAGACTAAGGGATTGTCCATGCATGGAGCTATCCATGACCAGCTACTGCTGAACAACTTGTTGTGCGGACATTCTTATTTTGGTACAAAGGAGCCTGGATCCTGTTTAGCTTAACCTGCTTTTGATATTCACATAGTGAAACAGGAACCAGACACCTTTACTCCAGTATGCAATTGTCCAGTTACTCAGGAATAGGTGATTTTTGAATAGCTATTTCTGAGCAACTTGCATACCACCACAGGACCTGGGAAATCTGTACAGCCAAAGACTTGAAATTATTGACTACTAAGGTGTCAGTCAGTCATGTGATTGGCAATCTTCACATGGAGGACAGATTTTAAGTCAATGTCCTGTGATTACCTCTGGCAAAACCTGCTAATACAAGATGGCCCTTGCGGCACAAGTGCCACAAGCAGCATGTGCAGCCTGTGTGTAGGACAGGGAGGGGACAGGCAGCACAACAGCAGATGGGGAAGGAAGCAAAAGGCAGAGCAGATTAGGCAGGGAGCACTGGAAAGGAAGCTGAAACCAGAAAATAAGATCAGGCAGGGAACAAGAAACAGAGCAACAGATCAGGCAAAAGAAAAGGGACTGGAGTGGCACTCAGAGAGGGTTGGGGGCTAATCTGCTGCATGCCAAAAAGGTTGGCCTCCACTATGCTAGTATATCAGAAGCAGAGCATTAATCAGAACTACCATGTGGATCAAAAGATAACATTTCTGCTGCCAGAGCTCCGCTGATTTCCCATACGAGTTCCATTGGGTTCTGTTAGCAGAGTTTGGCCCAAAATTTTCAAAAGAATCTCCTCTCTTGCACATCACTTGTTATTATCTGAACCTCATCAAACAACACATGTGGTAGAATTTTACTTGCAAAAAAATTAGTTCATATATGAGGAAAGATTTATTTTACATGTTAAATTCTATATTCATGTGCAAACTGATCCAACTTTTTTGGCATTTAGAATTGTCTTTGTATACCGAAGTAACTATAGACACACGCAGGAACTGCATTTTTAAAATTTAGTTCCAGAATCAGATACAGTACAAGAATATTTCTCAAATATGTGAATTTAGAAAGTACTTAAGCATAATATTTATGGTTCTTCTGGTATGCCCTGCAGTATGCAAAGTTATAATTTAGAGACAGTCCCTAACTTAGAAGAAAAAGGAAATTGGAAACTGGGAGATGATCACTCAGGTTAGTGAGAAAGAGACCAAGGTTCTGTAGAGATTGCCTACTGTTACACAATACAGTTTACTGTTGTTGGTTCTTCTCATTCATTATATGCCTGTATTTATTGAATCCAGTGACCACTACATGCTCTTTCAAAAAACTTCTGTTCCACTGGAGTTAACCACATACCTTCTTCTGCAGAAAAGGACCTGGGGGTTACAGTAGACAATAAGATGGATATGAGTGAGCAGTGTGCCCTAGTTGCCTGGAAGGCTAAGAGCATACTGGGCTGCATTAGTAGGAGCTTGCCAGCAGACTGAGGGAAGTAATTACTCTGCTCTGTTCTGCACTGGTGAGGCCACATCTGAAGTACTGCATCCAGTTTTGGGCCACCCACTATAAAAAGGATATGGACAAGATACAGAGTCCAGTGGAGAGCAACAAAAATGGTTCAGGGGCTGGGGCACATGACTTATGAGGAGAAGCTGAGGGAACTGGCTTTATTTAGTCTGCAAAAAAGAAGACTAAGGGGAGATTTGATAGCAGCATTTAACTACCTGAAGGGTAGTTAAACGAGGATGGAGCTAGACTGCTCTCAGTGGTGTCAGATGAAAGAACAAGGAGCAATGGTCTCAAGTTGCAGGTTTAAGTTAGATATTAGGAAAAATTCTCACTAGGAGCGTGGTGAAGCACTGGAACAGGTTTCCTAGAGAGGTGGTGGAATCTCCATCCTTGGAGGTTTTTAAGGACCGGCTTGATGAAGCCCTGGCTGGAATGATCTAGTTGGGGGTGGTCCTGCTTTGAGCAGAGGGTTGGATTAGATGATCCCCTGAGGTCCCTTCAACCCTAATGTTCTATGATTCTATGATTCATCTTAAAATATCCCTATTTTAGTCGTTGTATACTAAATACATATAGCATGCTTCCCAGATGTTATATCCTTCAGGATAAGTCTGTATTTCAATCAGAGGAGCAATAATTATGTACTTGAATAAATAATTTTCAATTGGCAGGTGGCACTGGGAAAAGAATGTATCTATCTTAGCAATAATTACCATGTCCATGAAAATATTATGAGATGTAAGGGTTGAAAATGAGCACAACGCAGGGTGCTTCTTTCTTTGTGCCCTTCCTTTTTTTTGACTGGCTAACACACTTCTTACAGTACAAAGGCAATTATAAAAGTGTCCATCCATGTAACACTCCTATGAAATGGAAGTATCTAACCTATACCCAAACCTTATATATTGTGAAAAACAAAGCTTGACAGCTATCTCTACACCCACAGATGTTTTCCATGAACATAAAGACCACAATCAACCTGTTTCTTTGAAAATTGACCATCCTTTTCCAGTGGCCTAATTTAGACAGAACATTAACAGTACACAAAACTAAAAATGGATTAATTGCTCTTTCCTAAATAGGTATTTTACTACAACAAAGAATCTGTTTTTAAGAATCAATGTCAATAATAGTATTTTCTCCTTTTACAGATGCTTGCCTTCTGCAAATGGAAAATAGCTTCTAATTTTCAATGGGATCTACTGACCAATTATGAAAACTCCTACACTGGATTAGCTGTGGGAAAACAGCAAGCATAACACAATGCACTGTAAGGTACAGGGAGGCAGGACCTGATGCACAGAAGCCAGTGGGAGTCTCATGGAATTTGTATCAGGTCCATAACAACCGCAAACTGTTACTGAAACAGAAGTAGTACAAAAGAGAAATGTGTTTGTGAAGAAGGTAATCTGCATAGCAGGTAACAGATGCTGACATTTCTCTGATCAGGAGCAGCCCCTGGGGCCTACACAGCAGGCATTAGGAGTATACTTAGCACAGGGAACATTATGGTAACACCACTAGTTACTTTCAGATGCATATAATCATTGCAGTGGTGATCAGCTGTGATATTCCCAGTGATCTGCTTGGGCCAAATCCTGCATAACTCCAGATCCCAAGGCACACACAAGCAATGTTATAAGTTCCATATAAAGAACTTACCATAATAAGCCACCTGAAATGTCCAACAACCAGGCGTTTCATCTGTTCTACCGAGCCCAGGAACTATGCTATACATTCTTCAGCACCATCTACTGGCACCATATCTATCAGCTAACTACATATCTATCTATCTGACAGCTGCCACCGCTTCCATGGTCATAAAAAGAACTGGAGGGCTCAACAGGTTGAACCTCCTGCAGTCCTCAATCCCCAGATTGCTAGGTTTTATCTTGCCAGGGACGCCAATATTCTCTGGCATCCCAAGCAAGCCTTGATGATTTATCACATGCTTTTTTGCTAGTGTTAAAGCTTATATCCAGCTGCAAATTAGAATCTGACACAATCTACACTGTTCTTGGCATGGAACAATCTCAAGCAATAAAATGAAATACACTCCTAGCCAGTGGATTCCCAACCCTACCTGTGAGTATATTTTTCGTGCCATTTAGAATAATCCTGAAACTGCTGATTGGGACAAGTCAGTGGCTGTGTTTTCACGTCCTCTTCATTCTCTTCCTTAGAGTTTAAATCCTCTACAGGTTGCATCTGTGCAACTAAGTTTGGCAGTGACATTCCTCACATTCAGAAGCAGCATTTGGAGACTCACAGAGACACAGACATACAGCTCTACTGTGCTGTAAGCATAATCAGTATGCTAAGTATATACAAATATACCAGCTTTGCATAAGGGAAGTGCAAAATGTCTCACTGGAATGTGAAACACAGGCTGTTTCTTTAAATATACAATTTTTAACTGGTATATGCAAGTAAGAACCAAGAGAATGCAGGAAGTCAAAAAATGAAAATTTTTCATGATGCAAAATCAATTCAAACTGGTTCCAGTTCATAATTTATAATGCCACATCTACAAAAGTAAATGATACATTTCAGACCATTGACTTTCAAAAGTCAAAACTTTCACAGTAGTTATTTCCAAGAGAAAGAACAGGAAATACTAAATAAATAACATGACCAGTTTTTCAGAAGTCAGGCCCCATGACAAGGTGCCACAATCAAAAACAGCTCTGTCCTTTCAGAACTGCTACCTTGTATTAACTATATTCATTTTTTGACACACCCACAAAAGTGTTTTGTTATTCTGTAAATGTCATGTGCCATATGGATGGGAACCCATACAATTATGTGGAATCTGATTAATATCTCAGCTGTATTAGTATAATGGGCAAACATCCTGAAATGCACAGCGTTATCCCTATCAGCATTATATAGCATTCAGCCAAAAAACAATGAAAGTCTCTCAGAGATGCTGCTGTGAGTACTAAGCAAAGCACAGAATATAAAGAGGGTTATATTAATGAGACCAGTTTGGTTACTCTCCTTTGTTTTAGCATAACATTAATATATAAGAGGCAAAAAACATTTCTTATTTACATAATTATATTTCTTTAAACTTAATCTCTTAACTTTAAAAGTCAGGGGAAAAACTTTAGTTTAGCTATTGTGCCTGAACAGAGCAGACTTGCAAGCTTTATTGGTGGAATTCGCTACTGTGCAAAGGGCTGGCATGAAGCCTACGAGCAGAGAGAAGTAGTTAGCCGTGTTAGTCTGAAGTCAGGCAGCAGGCAGGGTAGACCTGCACCTTATAGGCTAACTAAAAAAGATATATAGAAAGCATAAGTTTTTGTGAACTTGAACTCACTTCATCAGATACTGTGAAAGGACAAGCGAAGAGCAGTATATAAAGTGGAGTGAATGATTTTAATAAAAAAGATGGGAAAGGAGAGGAAGGATAGAAGGACACAGTGCTGGGAGAGGCATATAGGAAAGGAACCCATAAGAACAAAGGGTCACAAAAACTAATCCAGGTAATGGGATAAGAATCCATAGTTCCTGTTTAAACCATGCTTAACATAATCTAGTCTGTGGATGAGTTCTTATTCTGCAATTTCCCCTTCAAACTGGTTTTTAAAACTGCTGCCTGAGAACAGCAATTCAAAGTTCAGCAATGGAATACCCAGCGAGGTTAAAATATTCTCTACAGGACTTTGCGTCTTGCTGGACTTGATGTCAGATAGGCGTTCATTCATTCCTATGCAGAGAGACTGCCCTGTCTGTCTGATGTAGACAGCAGACGGACACTGTATGCAGGTGATGGTGTATATGACATCAGCAGCCTCTCAGGTGAATGAGCCTCAGATCTTATACTTCTTGTTACTTGGTCCAGTGATGATGTGGTCTACATTGATGTAGGGGCACAGCAGGCATTTGAATCTACTGCAAGGCCTGGTGCCTCAGTGGAAATGGAAATGTGTTATTCTGTTGCCTGACAGATGCCGTTTGAAGTTGGAGGGCTGTCTGTAAGACAGGACAGGTTTGATCCCCAAGGCTACCTTAAAATGGTCATCCTTTTCCAGGATGCCCTTTCCTAGCATCTGATGAAGTGGGCTTGCGTTCACGAAAGCTTATAACAGGGGTGGGCAATTATTTTGGGTAGAGGGCCACTTAGCAAGTTTTGGCAAGTTGTCGAGGGCTGCATGGGTAACCACGCCCCTTGACAGGTGCCCCACCTCCTGGTCGCCATCTTGGGACTGGAAGTCCTGCCCCTGACCTCTGACCCTTGCCACCAGAAGTCCCTCCCCTTGCCCCTGGAAATACTCCTTCAGAGAAGAGGGTTTTTGCTACCTTAGAACTGGGAAAAAAAACAAATTATGTACTGAAAATCAAATACCTATAATATTATATTTTAATTCAATTAAAAAATATATTTTTGTCCTGATACCTGTGTGTTCGTGCTTTATATGTAGAAGTGATTGCATAATAGCTCAAAATGTACTCTTACTCTTGTATAGTGTGTGGGGTGTTCAGCGGTGTTGGGGGGTATGGGTGGATGGATGTGGGGTTTGTGGGGAGCTGTGGGTGTGTGCATGTGTGTGTGGTATTTGTGGGATGTGTGATTATGTCTGGAGGAGGGTGTGGCTGTGGGGTTTGCAGGAAGGGCTGCAAGGTGGGAGCCAGCTGGGCATTTGCTGCCCTAAGCCTTAGGGCCACGTTTGTGCTCTGGCGGCTCCTGCTGCCACCAGGAGGACGGGGGCTGCCAGGGAAGGGCCTGTCAGGTTTGGGGGGCACTGCGGGGGGGCTCCTGGAGCCACTGGGGGTGGCACAAGTTGGTGGGGATGTGGCCTGGGACATGGGAAGCCCAAGGAGGTGGTGCAGAACTTGCATCACGCACCTGAGGCTTGGGGTAGCAAAGGCTTGGCTGCCCCCCCACCCCACGGGCAGCCCCGGGGGTTGCCACCCCCGAGGGAGTTGATCCAGCACCCCACCCCGCAGGGTCCTGGTGGCCTGAGAGCAGCTTGCCCCTGGCCCTGGGACTCCTGCAGCTTCCAGGAGGCTAGGGGCCCCGGAGAAGCTCCTGGCCAGACCCTGGGAGCAGCTTCCAGGAGGCTAGGGGCCCCCAGGGCTGACCAGGAGCTTCCCCAGGGCCCCTGGGCTCCTTGCAGCCACAAGAGCTTCTGAAGCAGAAAAGCAGCCGCGGATCCTCTCCTGCTTCTGTCGCAGCCTCCTTGCCCATCCTGGGGCCAGGAAGCGAGCTGCCACTGGGCCCCTGCAGGGTGGGGGTGCCCGGGTCTTCCCCCCAGGGTGGCAGCACCCACTGGTGCCTCCCAGGTGGGAGGGGGGCAGCCAGCCCATTGCTGCCCCAAGCCTCAGGCACAGGATAGAAGTTCTGCGCTGCCTCCCCATGCCCCAGGCCACATCCCCATCTGGTCATGCCAGCCCCAGCAGCCCCAGGTGCCCCCCGTGCTGCCCCCATGGCTGGACACGGGGGTTGGGAGCCAGCAAAAGCCAGGTGGTGCCCCAGGACCAGTGCTGGCGGGGCCCAGAGCAGGGTGGCATGAGCCCAGGGTGCATCTGGCTGGCCTCTATGGAGCCGAGCTGGGCTGCCCCAGCAGGGAGAGAGGAAGCCACCCTGCTCAGGGCCCCACCAGTGCTGACTCCCATGCACCCTCTTGCTCCCAGCCTCCCGGCCCAGCCCTGTGGCCAGATGGGGACCAGTGTGCCCCCCGACCCCCTCTTACCTAAGCTTCCCACTCCAGCAAGGGCGGGACAGCCTCATGGTCCCTCCAGCTGCGGGGGGTGGGGCAAGGTGGGCCCTGCTCTTCCAGGAGCCTCCTGTGGCTTCCCCTGGGTCCTACAGCCCCTGGCTCCTGTCACTTTTGACAGGAGCCAGAAGCAAATAAATATTAATTTTAAAAAAAAATTCTAGGGACCCCGTGGGCTGGACAGAATGGCCTGGCAGGCCGTATTTTGCCCACCCCTGGCTTATACCCTATATATCTTATTTAGTGAGTCTAAAAGGTTTGTGAAATCCATGAACCAGGTAAGTTTTACTTGAACCTTAAGGCTAGGGACAAATCAGTTTATGCGTAACTTCTAAGTCATCAGAAACTAGTTAAAATCTATAACAGAACAGAAGTTCAGTACACATAAACCAGTTTCAAATGCCCCTTCCCCTGAGTACAGAGCTGTCCTACTAAGCTTACTGAAATTTACTGCTGGCTGAGACTGTGGACAGCAAGTCCCAGAGAAACCTGGAAGCAGGAAGAAGTGATGAACAACCCTGCAGAGTCCTGCTTCTGTCATTTTGGACCACAAATACCAGAGACCTTGGGGACAGCAGGAAGAGGTAATGAATACACAGCCCATGCTGGCTATGTGCCACAGAGCTGTGCTCTAGCACCCCTGCCCCAGCTTCTAGCCTGAGCCACTGCAGGCATGTGGCTGAAATTCCTGAATCAAAAGTGGAGGTGCGTCCAGTTGTTTCTCAAGTTAACCTCTGCATCTTTGACTAACCTGCAAAGACTGAATTGATTCAGCCTCAGGCTTTCTGACTGTCTATACTTTGCCTAAATGAGAACTTGTACACTAGCATTGTACTAGCACTCTGCACAGAAGGCAATTTCAGCACCTAATAGATGGGACCAGATGGAAGAAACAGATAGACATTTAAAAGGGACATGTTCCTCTTAAAATGTAGTCATTTTTAAAATGAACTAACTAAAATGCACTTGTTGCAAAATGTTCCCAATTTTCAACAAACAGACAAACAACAGAGGAAACTAACTAGACAGGAGGAAGCATGAAATGGACTGCATACAAAGTATTGTCAGATGTACAAAATAAATAAAATGAGGAAAAAGATAAATTTTTTTTTATCTTTGTCATTTGTAATTAATTTAAGTATTACCAGTACTTAAGACATCTGTATTTAAAATACTTCATTCTAGTTGAAAGTATCTCTTAAAAAAAGATACTCCTATATATCTTAAGTAAGAAACAAACTGCATTCCTGTTGGTTTTTGTTGCTTTGCATCTCATTTCCAAAAAAAACGAAATAAAAACTCCTAAAATTATATTTAGTTAGTATTTCTTCTAATTGCATATAGCCTCTGAATTATTTCCATAATCAAAAAAGGAGAGAGTTCAGTTGCAGTTCTTTTTTTAGGAAGTCATGTGAGAACAGAAATGAAGCACCAATAACTTTTTCTTTTTCAAGTGCATTCACTATAAATTTACAGTGCCTTATATGATTAAAAAGTAAGAGATGGAATTGCCTACTTTTCCCAACTTAACACTGTTTATATCAAGAGTCTGAGGCATGTGGGAACAAATTTTAAATTAATTCAAGCTACTTACAGGGAAACCTTTCTCCTTTTTAAATTCCAATAATCTTTGATCATACATACACACATAAAGCAGCACAGTCTTTTAACTAACTGCAAGCATATGGCATAGGGAACAGAACCAAATCTTCCACACTAAAAACCTATTTCCTTCTACTGCTTGTACCAAGATATAAGCACCATTAGCTTACTGGGAGTAGTGCTTTTGTCCCCTTTCTAGGCCAGTCATTAATAAATGGGAGATCCAGAAATATAATCCCAGTCTTGTCATTTATGAAGTGTTAAAAAAAAAAAACCCCAAGGAAAAATGGACTTTAGTATGGCAGGCTCTACCTGTTCCTGGGCAGATGGAAGAGAGAGCTGTCCTGAGCAAAGCTGGGGCCCACTCACAGTTCTTAAGCTCATGAAAGAAGAAGATTCCAAGTCTAGTAATGTTGTATGTGACAGGGTCTCAAGAAAAGCTACAGCTGCACAGTCTCTTCAACATCACTCCTTACAAAGAATCCTTGCCTTAAAAGCAAAGTTGAATCGATAGTGAAGCTCACACCTGAGACAGAATTGACTTAGTTACAGTCCCTCTTTACAAAACATTTTTGTTGTACTTTTTCTCAAGGAATCTATATTTGCTAGCATACATGCACTGGTCTGTAACTGGTACTTTTCTCATGTAACTTTTCTGTTAAACAAAAAGGTTGGTATAAAAAATAGGTTTGTCATTTAAAGAAACTGTTTTAGTTTCTGGAAATGACAAATTCAGTTGTGTATATGGAGTCAAGATGATTTCAAATAAAAATGAAATAAATATAACATGACTATCAAGAATATCTGCTTAAACATATTGATATGAGCAACATAATTATCACTTTTATTTGGCTAAAAAGGTCATTAATGTTATTTTGAGTAACTATTTAGAATATCATCTGATCACAGTATAAAACTAACATTTTCAGCAGAAGGCCAGTAAAAAGCTCATGTGTCACTTAAATCCCACCTAAAGCCTATTCTGAGAATCTGAATGATGCTTAGACATTGCACTTGACCTCTACACAGGAGGGCATTTTATCCATGGTGAGTAATTACTGAAATCATTTCAGCAGTGAGAAAGATCATAAACCTCAGGAGAAAGAGGGCTGTGCACTACATTATTCACTGGTGGCATAAAGCATGTACATTATTAAGTGCGTGATGCTGCACTCTCTAGTGACTTCGACTCATGTTGATCATTTGTCTGTCAGAGGTGTCAAACTGGAGCAGGGCCAGATCAGACCCACAGATGAGCCCCATATTCTAGATCCAGTGGGTGCTCTAGAGTGGCTGGAGGGGATGCTGTGCACAGCATGGTCCAGCTTCTCCACCACTCTAGGGCTATGCTGCACATGGTGGCTGCTTCATGCCTGTACAGCACAGCCCCACAGTGGCTGCCACAAGTAGCACAGCCCTAGAGAACCATGCTGGTATCCACTCTGCTGCTCTGGGATGTGTGTTGGACTGGGCATCATGTATGCTACACATGCTACCCGTGGGAGACTCACAGGTAGCACTAGGGGCTGGATGATACGGCTTTGCAGCCTGAATCCAGCCCAAAGGCCGTATCTTTAACATCCCTGGTCTAAGTATAAAGACCAAGGCACTAAGGAGACATATCAAATAATCATGTGTACCAAGCAACATTTGTGCTCAACATCCTGGTTGAACACCCATTACACCCGTTACCAAATTACTGATGTTATCATGAACATTAAAATAAAGAAGGGAAGAAAAATCCAATGTACCATTTATTCCCAGGCAATACGAAACGAAGGTACCATGAAACAAAAGCAAACAAAGGATTCAGGTTTGGTTTGTTGCTTTTTAAAAAAAAAATCCTGTAAAAGATTGGTACTTTTAAGGATTAAATTGATTTGCAATTTGATAGTCTTATGATCCTGATCTGAAGGCTATGAAGCTCAATGGAAAGTCAGACCCTATATCACAAACTATTTACACAGGTCTAAGAACACTTTGTGCTCCATGCTGGCTGCCACTTAGGCCAGGATTCATTTCAACTATGTTACAGCCTGAATATCTAAAGCAGTACCCTGCTCTTCCTTTCACATTTGTTTGTGCACTGGGAAAGGCATCTAATGTACTGCAAATTAACTTAAGTTTTAAGGGAGCAGTTAGTCAGTAAAATTAGTCCCCCTACCTCCTATCCCATCATCTATTCCATGTAACTCTGCCTGTTACTCACTTTTTCAGTACCATCCTATTAGCAAATGTAAGAGGTTAAATTCTGATGCCATGAGAAACTGTTTGCTTAGTTGTCATAAATGTGTGGAAGGAAAAGGAAATACTTCACACATCTTATTTTCTGCTCCCGATACATTTTCATTTTTCTCCCGCACTCTTTGCTTGGCCATATATCATTGACAAATGGTTACCATAGTCTCACGATGCTTCATAATACTTTCCCTTCCTTCTTCTGTAAGCCTCCTTATGAAAATAGGCAGTACACATTGTTGGCCCTAAAGTGAGAACATAATGTACTGCCTCTAGGAAAAACTACTTAAAACATTTTCTCCTACTTAAAAAAATCATTAAGAACAACTATATTTATTTAAAAAAACTAACTCCATGTATGCATCTGTGCACACACACACGCACATATGCAAATAAATTAAATTTAGCTATTTATAGAGCTGTATGATTTTTCCTGGCTCAAGTTTTGGCAAACCTCTCCCAGTGGGATCCGTTCACATGGTTTAGTATCCACATTAGTCGTGCTACAAGTCCATGTGTGTGAAAGTCCAACTCTTTGCCTCACTCTTAAAAATCTCTGAATGTACCAATACTTAAACTGACTGTTTACTGAACTTGTCACATAACCGATGAATTTTACAAACAGACTGCTGAGTTCTGTTAGTTTTGTAACAATTCCCTATGGCCAAATTTCATTGGTTCAGGTGAACTTTATTAAAGACCCTCTTTTTTTGCTGTTGCTTTACCTCAGCACACTTCCCCCCGAAGGTAAGTGGGGCGGAGGGACCCGGCGCAGCTGAGCCGGATCCGGAGGGGAAGCCCCCCGGGTCCCATATAGCTGAGCCGGTAGGGAGCTGTGCTCCCGAGCCGCGCGGCGCGAACAGAGCGTGCAAACAAGCGCGCTCTGTAAGAGCACGCCGGCGTTTGCGCAGGTGTTTGCGCCGGCAGGCGGGCCGGGAGGGCCAGGAGTGAGACTCCTGTAGGGGTAGGGCGTAGACACCACACAGGTCTACAAACAGCAGCTTATAGAATGGTGTCTACGAGAAGTGCTGCTAGGGCCTCTGCCCAGGGGGACAAGGTTACCCGGGGCTGGTCTGAGGCCTCCACCCAGACCGAGCCCATGGGGGAGCTGATGTCCCCCTACCTCCTGGCCTGTGGGGGATCCCCAGCAGGGCTGGGGGGGGCAGAGATTGAGGGCCCCCACACCTGTCCGGCAGGTGCCCGTCTTAGGGCTCTGGAGGCACAGGTGAGGGAGCTCCGGGAGGAGGTCAGCAGGCTGAGGGGGATCAGGGAGGCGGAGGATGAAATTGACAGTTATTTCCTTTCCCTGCAGGCCCAGGCACCGAAGGAAGAAGCAGCCCGGGGAGTGCCCTCCACAACAGAGTGGCAGACGGTGACAGCCAGGACCGGAGCAGCTTGCAGCGAATCGGTACCAGCTTCTCCAGTCCGACTGGTGAACAGGTACGAGGCCCTGGCGACCCTGCAGGAGATGGAAGGGGAGGAGGAAACCCTTGGGCAAGAAGAAACACCACGTTCTTCACACTCCGAACAGGTCAAGAGATCCATGAGGACCCAGAGGAGGAGGCGACGAGTGCTCGTCATAGGAGACTCCATCCTGAGAGGTACGGAAGGAACCATCTGTCGCCAGGACCCCTCGGCACGAGAGGTATGCTGCCTCCCTGGAGCAAAGATTCGGGATGTGACGGAGGTAATCCAGGCCAGGATCAAGCCCACCGATTACTACCCCACGGTCCTAGTCCATGTGGGTACTAACGATGCGGCCAGGAGAACCCCCGATCACCTGATGGCGGACTACAGTGCTCTGGGTGGCGTGCTGAAGGAGTTTGGTGCACAGGTGGTTTTCTCTTCCATCCTACCAGTGACCGGATGAGGAAGACGGCAGGAGAACTGCATCCGAGAAACCAACTGGCGGCTTCGGCAGCGGTGTCTCGAGGCAGGCTTCGGCTTCCTGGACAATGACCCGCACATCACGACGAGGGACATGCTCAGCTGGGATGGGCTTCACCTGTCCCCCAAAGGTAAGCGTGTGTTTTCTTCTAGGTTGGCGGATCTCCTCCGGCGGGCTTTAAACTAGGCTCGTTGGGGGGAGGGGAGTACGAGGGCAGGGGAAGCTGTGGACCACCAAACCATGTGGCACTCACAAGGACAGACTAGCCTGAAGAAAGAGAGCATTGGAAACCTGAAAGCCATGGGGAGACCAGCACTACAGAACAGGTAAGAATCAAGAAGGTAAGAAACAATGGGCCCCTTGGGACTCGGAGCGGGGGGAGCAGCAAAGGCACCAGTCGCAGGGTTCAAGTGCCTATATACTAATGCTAGGGGCATGGGGAACAAGCAGGATGAACTAGCGCTCCTGCTTGCACTAAACACCTATGACTTAGTGGGGCTAACAGAAACCTGGTGGGATTCATCCCACAACTGGGCGGTACATATTGAGGGCTATAGATTGTACAGAAAGGACAGGTCGGGGAAGAAGGGGGGAGGGTTGCACTTTATGTCAGTGAGCAATATACATCAACCCTCATCAAGACAGAAGGGAGGCAGTTAGACGGGCCAAAGCTACCATGGAGCTGAGGATGGCAACCCAAGTAAAAGACAACAAGAAATTGTTTTTTAGATATATAGGGAGTAAAAGGAAGGCCCAGGGAGGAATAGGACCCCTGCTAAATGGGCAGAAACAATTGGTGACAGACAGGGGGGACAAGGCTGAACTTCTCAACGAGTTCTTTGCCTCAGTGTTCCTAAGTGAGGGACACGACAAGTCTCTCACTGGGGTTGTAGAGAGGCAGCAGCAAGGCGCCAGACTTCCATACGTAGATCCTGAGGTGGTGCAGAGTCACTTGGAAGAACTGGATGCCTTTAAGTCGGCAGGCCCGGATGAGCTCCATCCGAGGGTGCTGAAGGCATTGGCCGACATCATTGCAGAGCCACTGGCGGGAATATTCGAACGCTCGTGGTGCACAGGCCAAGTCCCGGAGGACTGGAAAAGGGCTAACGTGGTCCCCATTTTCAAAAAGGGGAGGAAGGAGGACCCGGGCAACTATAGGCCAGTCAGTCTCACTTCCATCCTTGGTAAAGTCTTTGAAAAAATTATCAAGGCTCACATTTGAGAGAGCCCAGCAGGGCAAATTATGCTGAGGGGAAACCAGCACGGGTTTGTGGCGGGCAGATCGTGCCTGACCAATCTAGTCTCTTTCTATGACCAGGTTATGAAACGCCTGGACACAGGAGGAGGGGTGGATGTCGTATACTTAGACTTCAGGAAGGCCTTCGATACGGTATCCCACCCCATACTGGTGAACAAGTTAAGAGGCTGTGATGTGGATGACTACACAGTCTGGTGGGTGGCGAATTGGCTGCAGGGTCGCACCCAGAGAGTCGTGGTGGATGGGTCGGTCTCGACCTGGAAGGGTGTGGGCAGTGGGGTCCCGCAGGGCTCGGTCCTTGGACCGATACTCTTTAATGTCTTCGTCAGTGACTTGGACGAGGGAGTCAAATGTACTCTGTCCAAGTTTGCAGATGACACAAAGCTATGGGGAGAAGTGGACATGCCGGAGGGCAGGGAACAGCTGCAGGCAGACCTGGATAGGTTGGACAAGTGGGCAGAAAACAACAGGATGCAGTTCAACAAGGAGAAATGCAAAGTGCTGCACCTAGGGAGGAAAAATGTCCAGCACACCTACAGCCTAGGGAATGACCTGCTGGGTGGCACAGAGGTGGAAAGGGATCTTGGAGTCCTAGTGGACTCCAAGATGAACATGAGCTGGCAGTGTGACAAAGCCATCAAAAAAGCCAATGGCACTTTATCGTGCATCAGCAGATGCATGACGAATAGGTCCAAGGAGGTGATACTTCCCCTCTATCGGGCGCTGGTCAGACCACAGTTGGAGTACTGCGTGCAATTCTGGGCGCCACACTTCAAGAAGGATGCGGATAACCTGGAGAGGGTCCAGAGAAGGGCAACTCATATGGTCAAGGGCCTGCAGACCAAGCCCTACGAGGAGAGACTAGAGAAACTGGACCTTTTCAGCCTCCGCAAGAGAAGGTTGAGTGGCGACCTTGTGGCTGCCTTTAAGTTCATCACAGGGGCACAGAAGGGAATTGGTGAGTATTTATTCACCAAGGCGCCCCCGGGGGTTACAAGAAACAATGGCCACAAGCTAGCAGAGAGCAGATTTAGACTGGACATTAGGAAGAACTTCTTCACAGTTCGAGTGGCCAAGGTATGGAACGGGCTCCTAAGGGAGGTGGTGCTCTCCCCTACCCTGGGGGTCTTCAAGAGGAGGTTAGATGAGTATCTAGCTGGGGTCATCTAGACCCAGCACTCTTTCCTGCTTATGCAGGGGGTCGGACTCGATGATCTATTGAGGTCCCTTCCGACCCTAACATCTATGAATCTATGAACTTCAGAAAGGATCCTTGAAAGCTTTTTGTAACTCTCTGCCAGTTACACCATTGATTTCAGTTAGACTAAATGCAACTTTGGATTCATGCTCATATATGGCATCAGTCATCTAATGTTCCAATGCCTGTTGGCTTCTAAGGAGCAGCACCTGCGAGACGCTGCATGCACTTTGTGATGTGCCAAACCTATCCCACACCCAGTGAAGTTAACAGGAGATAGGGCCCCTCAAGGACCTTGTGGACCAGATATTGGTACCTGTCACAGTCTCTTTATATTTTTGGGAACTGATTACCTCATTGTGAGGCAATTCCTAGCTGGTTTCAAGTCAGGTTTACCTAGCTGGACTGTAGCCCTTTTTAACATCTTCTACCAATCTGACCAATGTGGTATGCTAGGGCGGCAAGGGAGGAGCACACGGAGTCCAACAATTCCTTGTTGACATAACAGCCCTTCACCAACAAGTACAATCTGGTGTGGATTCAACCTGCAGTTACTCTGATTTACTCTGTGGTCAGACTACACCCCAGTTGTGACAGGCGAGGGCTGGAAGAAATAGCCTCCTCTTCTCCCTTTCCCACCTTGGGTCCAGATTAGCAGGAGAGGGATGGAGCCTATATGAATGTAGGAGACTTAAGATCCACTCCAGGCCTAGCAGCCTTTAGTGAAATCATGGCAAAGACATGCGAGTTTCTGTAGCCAACAGCACACAAGGGCTAAGTACAGACATTTGGGGGCATTATGGGGAGGTTAAATCAATTCAAAACAGCTGCCCAATATCAGGTAAATTGTGATTGGGGGGAACTGGCAGGGGGGTTGAGAGGAACAAGCAGGCTGATGAGGGGTCTGTTGGAGGATGAGGGCACAGGTGCAACCTGCTCGTGGGATGGGGAGGGAAGGCAGACAGGACCCACGGGTGAGGTGGGGGTGGCAGGAGAGACCCAGAAGGGGGGTGGGGGTGGGGAGGGCAGGCATGACCTGTGGGGTGATGCTGGGGCCTGGGAGTGTCTGGTGGGACTGGGGTGCTTGCAGGGTCGGGGGGGGGGGGTCTGGGAGGACCAGGGGCTTTTTTTAGCCCTCCAATCCCACCCCCGGCAAGCTGATCTGCCTTCTTTCCCACCCCTCCCCCTACCAGGATTTAGTTGCTCAGCTCCAGCAGCAGTGAATGCTGATAAGAGCAGCTGCACCCAGAACAGCTTGCAGGATATGGGTTGGGAAGCCTGGCTGGTCAGGAGGTGGGGCAAGGGACCGGGGAGCAAAAAATATCCCGTTGTGGGGTAGGGGGTGAAAAGCACAGCCCCAGGGCTGCGGCTAGTGGTTAGGCTTTTCTAGCCCCAGAGCTGCACAGGGAAATTGTATAGATGTTCCATGTACCAGTTTGACCAAAATCAAGTAAATTTTATACTACATCCATCCAGGTTTATCTTAAATCGGGTTCCGCAATTTTTGGACTAGCTTATGCACGTGGACCTTCTGTAATGTTACAGGTTTAGATTGATTTCCGGCCACTGAGACTGGATCTGTAAGTGTAATGTCAGCACTGGGATGAGCAAAGTTTAAATTGGCTGGCCATTTTGAAACCACTTTAACCTCCCCAAATGTCTGTACGTAGCCAATGGAGTGAAGTGGCTCGATGTGGCTATCTGCCTTTGACTCTCCAGCCTGGGAACAACCAGGTACCCGCTCTGAGCTGGGTCAAGTGTATAGGGGTTTCAGCATGAGTCCTGATCAAGGCCTGAAATAATGCTTCACAATGCAGAGTAAGACACTTTATCTGCTCTGCCTCCATGCCCCAGTGAGGGAAATGCACTGCTTAGAAAGTAAAGATTTCAACTGAATCCCCCTGAGATATGTAGCAGCTTACTGCCAGACTTTTCAAAATTTAAGTGTTGATTGCTCAAAATTTATGTCTGGATTTTTCTTAAGAATGCAATTTCCTGGCACATGGTAAAACTCACTGTAGACATGCATGTCAATATAGCAGGCATCCTGTTTCAAATGTTATTATGGAAATATTGCATGGTTCTATGCCAAATTTGTTCAAATTAAACCAGAGGGAATGGAAATACTCTCCCTGGATAGGTGGTGGTTGCATTAGGTGGGTTTGTTTATAAAGAGAATAAAGGTTTCAGCTAAATATAAAAACAGATACATCATAATATTGTATAAGAACTTGAATAACATGTCATTCAGCCTGTGTACTGTGGAAAGAACACTAAGGTCATATCTAAAATAAGATCAGTGACTGCTTGGTAACAGAAACATGTAGGAGGTAAAACTGGAGAATTTTCCATATTTTTAAGTGACACCGTCAGGTTTCAAATTCTTTTTTCCAAAAAAGAAAAAAAAAAAAAAAAGAAAAATCCTCCCCTGTCACAGTATATGTCTGATACAAAATCCAGTGACGTCAGGGTGACTCTTTCTACAGTGGGCTTTGTATCGAGTCCTAATGCTGTCCTACATTACCCATTTATACTAGTTGTTTATTTTTTGCCTGAAACTCAATTTGGAAACTGAGTACAGATTTCTTTGTTGCACTTTTGTTTCCAGCCAGTTTCACTTTTTGGTTCAATTGTCTGATCATGCTCTTACAACATTACATATCTATATAAATAAAGCGTATGCATTTTCAAGATCGGAGCCTAGCAAACTTCATGACTACAATTTTAAATAATGCACATTGTAAATACATTTTGAAATAAAATACAACATTTAATTTATTAAAATTAACAGCATTTTTTCTTATTTATCCATCAGGACCTGTGTTAAATGTATTAGTAATGTCAAGTCCTTGAATATATAACAGTGAAAGCAGCATATGGATTACAGTGCCTTTCTGTGCTGTAGGCACAATTTGTTGTCAGCAATTCTGTTAGGAGAAACACGAAAAACTGAACTTGGGTCCTGACATATCTATTTGATGTTTAAAAAGACAGAACAACCCTTCTTATTTTCAAAATGTATCTGTTTGTAATTTTAACACTACCCATGTGTTCAATTAAATTATTTGTAAACAGTTATTTTAACATAATTTGCTATAATTGTTTTAGATTAAAAACCTTTGCTACTGGGAATAAAATAGTAATGGTCCATACACTGCTAAACAATTTTTGTTTCAAATTGTATTACCTATAGGAAAGGATCACTGGAAAGCAGGGCTAGAAGAGACCTCAAGAGGTCATCTAGTCCAGCCCTCTGCTCAAGGTAGCATCATCTGTGACAATTATCCCAGCTAAGAGTCTATCTAAATTGCTCTTAAAAATTTCCAGGGATGAAGATTCCACAACTTGTGTGTAAGTACATGCAGTGTTTTCCACTTATTTTTGCAATCCATTCTTTAATAACAAGGTATTCATAACAAAGGAAAAACCAGGTGTTATAAAATGTTTACCATTCCCAAAGCTTGACAATCCTTCAACCTCGTTGCCAAAAAATGTCAAAATAACAAAAAGAAAAGAAACCTTAAAATTCAAAGACAAGCTCAAAACATATAACTCATGTGGGTGACAAATAGTGACAAATATACAAACAATCTGAGTCAGAGATTCCAATGTTAAGAAAACCTCAAATGGTAAAATCTCACATTATCAAACCCATAGGCTAGACCTGCAGGTGAACTCAGAGAGGAAGAGTCACAAAGGAACCTGTTACAACTTCCTGATCCTTGGGTTGACTGACATATTTGATATGCAGAAATGGAGTCAATCTTTTTGGCAGGCATGCCACAAATTAGCCCTGTACCCTCCCTAAGAACACTCAAGTTGAGCTTGTGGACTGCACTAAAGCATTTGGGAAGGTAGCAGCCGCCAAGAGGTCATCTTGCCAGCCATAGATTGCTAGGGCACAGTATGAACTGGCCTTACCATTCTCTCAGCCCTGTTCTCTTCCCACTTCCAGGCACAAGGCACTGCAAGGAAGGAGTATAAGAGACTAAATCATATTAACTCTATCCAGAGCTTTTTTACTGCCAAAGTAGCCAAAGAGATGGACTGTAGCTCTGCATATTTTACAGCTTTTGTTTGAGAGGGTTACATAAATGGTTAATTTTTGTTTTACAATGGCAACCCAAGCCATTTTTCAATGAAGAGGTGGCATACAATGGCATATATTGTTTTTAATCCTCAAGGGTAACATACTATTGTTTGGCAGTACATTTAAAATAAGGCAGACCTTGACTAATACCTAAACCAAAGAGAAAGATGAAGAGAGGGATCAACTTTTTTTTTTTTTGAGTTGGAAAGCGATAAAGCCAGAAGAACTTTTTTTTTCTTATAGATCTGGGGGCAGAATAAGGCATCTTTAATTAACTTACAACCACCTTAAATTCTCAAGCCACATCTTTGAGAGAGTGTGATATGTTATTTATGAAGTGCTAGAAATATCAGTTGGTTAATTTGATCAGAGAAGAGTTGCTTATAAAGGGCCCCCAAGTTTCTTCTCAGGCATCTGGTTTTGTTTCCTACATTTTTCTGAAATTTCACTCCCTGAAATAGCCTCAGGAGATGCACATCTCTTTTTCTGTGACAGCCAAGAAGCTTGGGTACCTAAGCTGAAATACAGGAAGAGAGAGGGACAAGACAAAATGTTGCTCCATCATAATTAGGACAACCCTAAAATAGGAAACAATAACAACTACTGATTATTTTGGCTCTTTTCATACTTAGAGATTTTCTTTAAATAGGGATTAAAATGCTCTTAGAAACAACTGAAATGGCTGTCTGTTGCAATCAAATAGGTAGGCTACTCCAGCTACCAACCAAACAGGTCACAACCCATAGTCAGATTTAGCTTTAGGCAATTTATTACAATTAACAGATTGGTTTGGGAGAACGATCTATTTGTAGTCTGCATGAAAGGAAGAAATAAAATAAATGTAAGCCAAACCATGATCCCATGTCCAAAGCACAGCACTAAGGTAATGCTGTGGTTTTCCTTTGACTAATTAAGTTCGTTCCAGAGGTCACAATCCTATAGAATTTGTTGCACTTTACCTCCAACTGCTGCCCTGACTGAATATTTTTATTGGGAAACAAAACAAAAACATCAGATTAAATCTGTTCTTGAAAAAATGATATTGCTCTCCATGGAAAAAAATGTTCCTGGCAGATTAGAAAAGATGTAGGGTGATGACTTGATAGGTTTCCTACTGTTTTCAAGAGACATACTGAAGCAAAGTATGAAGAGCAGTCATATGGTTCTGACTCACTACAATAATGCATCAAAGAATTTCATCAGCTGATTATTATCTGAGACAGAAACAATGCTCTAATAGTCAGAATCCTTACACTAAATAAGAGAGTAGACCCACAGAAAAATACGCCAACAATTAAGCTACTCACCAGTTTTGGCCTCAGCCAGCATATTCCAAGAACTCCCTATGTAATCTATCAAAAAGGTACAGTGACCATTTATTTTAAAGATCAGATGCAACCAAAGAAAACCAGAAAAGACAACCTCCACTGTCATCTGCTCCTTCACATGAATGGCTACGTACTACAGTCAAAATATTTCAGGGTGCTTTTCTAGAACCAATGTTATTTCCAGAACCCCTCACATGCATCCCCTTGTTTAACTCCTTGTTGTGGAATTTTAGTGCATCTTGAAGGCAACAATTAACTGCCTAATTAAACTCCAGGTTGGGACCTTTGTTTACATTCTTCCTGGCACCTGACATTTTAAATGAATATTGTAAATTTTATCTCGAATCCTTAAGCCTTTGTTTAGTGATGGTGCACACATTAAATGGTTATTACCTTCCACTCCAGAAGTTCTTCAGTCAAGAGTAAAGTGATTCTTGCTGCTAAAATGTACAATTCTAACATTTTAAAATGTTACTATCTACTACTGAAGATGAATAGAACAGGGGCAGGGAAGGAAGAGTAGGTCACATGACAGTCTCAAAACGATGGACTCATTAAGCTTGATTCTCAGTTACACTGAGGACCTTGTATAATAGACCGAGGAGTGGTGGGGTAGGGCACAATAGTTCAGCAGGTGTAGACTGGTATAGCCTACAACAATTTACACCAGCTGGGGATTTGCCCCTGGCAGTGTAAAAAGATCGGGAGGGGTTTGGAATCATGTTCATATAGCTTCCAATTTGCTTTCAAGTACAATGTTTTAATCTTAAACGTCTGATGTGCCTTGAATCCTAGTTATACAAAAGACTTCCATGGCCCACTGAGTCAGCAGCTGGGAGAAGAGCTGGGCAAGTGCATGGGGAGGGGTGTGATGGTGCCATAACAACCCACCTTCAATGCTGGTTCACTGCAAAGAGCTTCAGTCTCAACTACTAGATGCATGTGCATAAGCTTGCTATATGGGTGAAGTGAGCTCCCACCATCACTACAACTTAATCTTTACACTGTCCAGGATCTGCTACTGTCAGCAGCTCCTAAAATGAATGTCAAAGGTGAGGAGTTTCCAGGGAAAATTCAAATTCTTGACTGTGTCTGTCTGAACCTAAATTTTCAGATCTTTAGAGAACAGTCCAAGACTTATTTTTATTCAGAATGTAGAGGTTTTAACTTTTATTTTTAAAATGTCATTAAGTGAATTAACTGTGTACATGATCCATGAGAGGCTTCTGTAGTTGAGCATAGCTTCTAAGTTAAAAAGAGACTAAGAAGAACTCAAGATAAATTACTTTTCCATAGAAATAATCCTTTTTTTCTTTCAAATAAGAAATAAGGCACTCTGAAATTTCACATTATTGTTTCAAAGTATTCAGTGAGTTTTCCTATGGAAAAAGGTCACTTATAAAGGTAACTTTAGATCAAGTTGATAAAAGTTAACAGATCACCACGACACACTAAAAGCTTGTCAGGTAGAATGTGTTGCTATAACAGGCATTTCACTGTACTACAGCCACAGGCTCAGATCCAGTTGTCACTACGTAGGCCAGGAGTGACCAGGATCTGGCCCATTCAGCCACTTCATCTAACCTGCAGGGCTCCCCACAGCTGTAGAAGCCTGGCAGTGTGGTAAGCAGTGGTAGCCGGAGCCAGAGCAATGAATCCTGCTGCTGCTTATCCTATCAGCAAATTTCCAGCCTCATGGGCTGAATCTGGAGCATGGAGCCATGTCATCCGGCCCGTGGGAGTAGAAATGTGACAGTAGGAGGAACAACAGCTGCCACAGTTCCAGGAGCCACAGCAATTAACTCTACCACCACCAAATTCCAAACCCACGGACCAGATGACATAGCCCACACTCCAAATTTGGCTCGCAGACCAGCCCTGTGTCACTTTTCCAGCCCACATGGCCAAATGACTTGGACACCACTGACCTAGGCAAAAGTCCTGCTGAGTTCATATCCTGTTTGTCCATGTCAAGGACACCCAGTATGACTAAACAAGTCTAAATTCAGCCAGATATTTAAACATGTGGCTAACTTTAAACTCTTGAGTAGTGCCATGGTCTTAGTAATTTTGCATGTTACGTTTGAGCTAAGATGTCCTTGTCTGACTGTACCTGAACTTTGCTCTGTTCCCAGTAAACCTTGCAGGTGGAAGTGGAAGAGCATGCATCCATGCAGATACACACATGTGTACTGGGGAGGAGACTTCCTATAAGTAGCTGTAAGTAGCTTCCAATACATGTACATAATAAGAATCAGAAGGAAGGCAAATTCCCTTTGTTAAGTGCTTATCAGGAAAGCCCTGCTTACACGCAAGGGAAAAGCCTAAAGCTGAAAACTATAATACCTAAAATGTTCCACTAGTTTTCTGAATAGTATCTACAAACAACAAAAACAACCCCCAAAATAACTTACTTTATAACCTTCTTTTTCCATTGAATAGAAAATTCTTCTATCTGCATTCCTAATACAAAATATTAAAGCTAAAACAATTTTAATCTAATTTACTTTGACATAGCTAACTTTTTTGGTTTTCATTTGGGTTTGGTTCCCCTCACCACCATTCCACTCAGTTAAATTTGAGCACAGGTCTGTTTCTAATCTGATTAACTTTCTGGATCTGGCCAGCTCCCGCAGTATAAACACTATCTAGCACTGTTGAAATCCAAACCAACAAAAAAAAACAAAAACAAAAAACAAAACAAAACACAAAAACAAAAACAAAAATCAATATTTTGGCAAATATTAAGTCTGGTGAAACATTTTTTTTTCATTACAGCATGTATGCCACTATGAAATGTAAAGAAGCTGTCAGAGACTGAAAGGAAGAGAAGAAAAGAACACAAGTCACCTCTGTGGACCTTCACCTGGGTTAAGAAAGCACTACTGATGGAGATAAATACAGTGGATTCCTCCTATTGGAATCACCTTGGGAAATGGTGATTTGATTCTGCTAACCAGCTGATTCCATGAAAAGGAGACTTTTTTTTTTTTTTTTTAAGAACACAGATACTCACTCCTCCCCCACAGCCCCCTGGTCCTGCTTGTGCCTCTCACTCCTCCCTGCCACAGCCCCTGCCAGCCCTGCAGGTGCCCCTTGCCCCCCAGCAGCCAGGGCTATGGGGCCAGGGATGCAGGTCCACAGTCCCCTTCTCCCAGCAAGCTGCTGCAGCAGCTTACAACCTGCTACCACCCACTGCAGGCTTGGGCACAGGGGGTGGGGTCAGCTTCCTGGGGCAGTGCGCTTACTACAGAGGTGGGGGGGGGCCCACACCCCCAGATCTGTGCATGGGGTGGAGGTGGAGGTGGGGGCGGGCACAGGCAGTGAGGGCAGTGGCGCAGGTTTGTGACCCTTAAAGCTACTGCGCACGCAGGGGGCGCATCACCAGGGAGCCCAGCCCCCGCCCCCCAGATCTGCTGCCCACAGTACCGTCCCACTCCCCACTGGGGCCCAAGCCCTCCCTCCCTCCCTCCCTACGGGGGCTCAGTCCCCCCCCATTTACCTGTGGGAGCTGCTCTCCCAGCTGCCTGGGGCCATGTGCATGTACAGTACAGGCAGTCCTCAACATACAACGTTTCGAGTTACAACGTTTCGCACTTACAACATTTATAAGTCGAAACTTTGTTTCAACTTTCTGACGTCAGTTTCAACTGTACAACGCTTAATCCGACACCACGCCATTCCAGCGAACAAGTTTGCTGCGTCACCCATCTCCCTGGAGAACATCTATCCAAACTTC
Source organism: Alligator mississippiensis (assembly GCF_030867095.1). Taxonomy (NCBI): domain Eukaryota; kingdom Metazoa; phylum Chordata; order Crocodylia; family Alligatoridae; genus Alligator; species Alligator mississippiensis. Next base: position 126,499,331 of record NC_081826.1, read on the forward strand.
CTTGGCCACTTAAGAAGCAGCCAAGACTCCTAAGAAGACTCCAGCCAAGAACCCTTCAAAAAGTCCAACCAAGACCCCTTCAAAAAGTCCGGCAAAGTCACCTCAATGAAGTCCTTCCAAATCAATACGATTGCTATGTACAATATAAATACATTAATGTAGCAATATTACTCATCTATAATTGATTGAGTACAAAATTCTGGGTTATTTTTGGTGAAAATAGGGTATCGGGCCTTGGTTCAGGAACCAATTCCCCATTTATATCAGTGTTTCCCATGAGAACATCGGTTCCGAGTTACAACGTTTCGACTTAAGACGCAATTTTCAGGAACCAATTCTGTCATAAGTCTGAGGACTGCCTGTATATGTATATGGCACCCTCTGCCTGACCGCCCTCCCAGCCCCATGCAAGCTGGAACTCTGCCAGCCTGCAAAGGGCTCCTCACAAAACTGCAAAATCCCCAGGCTTCTCTGGTTAAATTATTCTAAAAACCAAAAATTGTGATTCTAATATGATCAATTTTTACATGTAATAATATACAAATGGTTTTGGTTTTCTCATATTGATTCAAATAAGTGGCTGATTCTACTAACCAGCGATTCTATAAAGTGGAATCCACTGTATGTCTTTATTTATACCCTAGGGCGTTGGATGTATCCTTAAATGTTAAATTAATTACTTGATAAATTGGATTCAGTAATAAATAACTTTTATAAAAAATGTATACCAAAACTACATAGTAAGATGCTTTCTAATACATTTCTTAACATTTTCCCTTGATTATATATGATTTCTGAACGTAAAATTGTACATAGAAATAGCCTGAAGCCCGCTTATTTAGTGGTTATAAGTTATCTTTTCAGTTAAATCATCATGATTAGGCTATCATTTTATATTAGGTACAAAATGAGTAAACATGTCAGTAATAATCATTTCAGTAGCCCACAAAAGTAACCTGAAGTCTCATCCCCTCTTCTCAATGTAGGATATTTGAGAGTATTATAGTGAGGTCTCATTTTCTGAGCAGTCAATGAATTACACTTTTACAAAATATGTTATTCTATATTTATAAGGATGCTAAAAAGAATTATAGACCTTTTTGTGCTGGTATGTGGTCCATCTAGTCCAGTATCTCGTCTCTAACAGTGGCCAAAATCAAATCATTACATATTAACTCACTCATGGGCAAAGTTTCTTCCATATCAGTTTATCTCCCATTTATTAAATTTCATCTCTCTTCTAAGCTATTTTTACCTTGTCTAACATAAGGGTGGATGTTCTCATTATTAATGTAAATACTTAACACTTTCTCAAATCCAATGATGCTTCTGAACTCAAACAGCGTTTGCAGTAATACATGGTCCAAATCCAACACAAGGGGCCAGCCACACGTCATTCATCTGGCCCGTGGAACAGCCCTACACCATGAAGCCATGAAAAATTTGACACCCCTTATTTAGAGGAGTGGGAGCCAACTTTTTTGCTAGGCATGACACAAGGTAAGCTCTGCCCTCTCCCCAAGAGCCATTCTGATCCTCCTCCCCTGCCCAATCCTTTGCTGTTCTTTCTCATCCCTGTCCTGTCTACCACTCTTCTTACTGCTTGATCCATTGCTCTGCTCTCTCATAGAATCATAGAAAATTAGGGTTGGAAGGGACCTCAGCAGGGCCATCCCCAACTAGATCATCCCAGCTGAAGGTTTGTCTAGCCAGGTCTTGAAAACCTCCAAGGATGGAGATTCTACCACCTCTCTGAGTAACCTGTTCTAGTGTTTTACTACCCTCCTAGTGACAAATTTCTTCCTAATATCTAACCTAAACTTCCCTTGCTGCAACTTGAGACCATTGCTCCTTGTTCTGTCATCTGCCACCACTGAGAACAGTCTAGGTCCATCCTCTTCCAAACCCCCCTTCAAGTAGTTGAAGGCTGCTATTAAGTCCCCTCTCAGTCTCTTCTCTAGACTAAATAAGCCCAGTTCCCTCAACCTCTCCTCAGAAGTCATGTCCCCTAGCCCCCTCACCATTTTTGTTGTCCTCTGCTGGACTCTCTCCAAAATCTCCATATCTTTTCTGCAGTGGGGGACCCAAAACTGAACACTATTCCAGATGTGGTATCACCAGCGCTGAATAGAGGGGAATAATCACTTTCCTTGATCTACTGGCAACACACCTACCAATGCAGCCCAGTATGGCAACAAGGGCACACTGCTGGCTCATATTCAGCTTATTGTCCACTGTAACCCCCAGGTCTTTCTCTGCAGAGATGCTGCCCAGCCAGTCAGCCCCCAGCCTGTACTGGTGCATGGGATTGTTCTGTCCCAAGTGCAGGACTTTGCACTTGTCCTTGTTGAACCTCATGAGATTCCTTCTGGCCCAATCCTCCAGTTTGTCTAGGTCACTCTGAATCCTAGCCCTGCCCTCCAGCATATCTACTACTAACCCCAGCTTAGTGTCATCTGGAAACTTGCTGAGGGTGTTTTCTGAGGCTATGCCATGAAGACCTTGAACAAAACTGAACCCAGGACTGAACCCTGGGGCACTCTACTTGATACTGGCTGCCAACTAGATATCGAGCCATTGATTACCCTCTGAGCCTGATGCTCCAGGCAGTTTTCTATCCATCTTACAGTCCATTCATCCAGCCCTTACTTCCTTAGCTTGCCTGCGAGAATGTTGTGGGAAACTGTATCAAAAGCCTTGCTAAAATCAAGGTACACCACATCCACCGGTCCCCCACATCCACAGAGCCAGTCACCTCATCATAGAAGGCCATCAGGTTAGTCAGGCATGACTTGTCCCTGGTGAATCCATGCTAACTGTTCCTAATCACCTTCCTCTCCTTCAAGTGCTTAGAAATGGATTCCTTGAGGATCTGCTCCATGGTTTTTCCATAAACTAAGGAGAGGCTGACTGGTCTGTAGTTCCATAGATCCTTTTTCCCTTTCTTAAATATGGGCACTATGTTTGTCCTTTTCCAATCATCCAGAATCTCTACTGATTGCCATGAGTTTTCAAAGATGATGGCCAATGGCTCTGCAGTCACATCAGCCAACTCCCTCAGCACCCTTGGGTGCATCCCATCCGGCCCCTGTACTTGCTTGTTCACATTCAGCTTTTCTACGTAGTCCCTCTCCTCCCTTCCTGATCAGCTCTTCTTGATCCCTCTCAGATCTTCCATGTGCCACATAAAGCAGCTTTGTGTGCCACTTGTGGCACATTTGCTGCAGGTTGGCCATCCCTGATTAAGAGTACCACATAGCTTCTTCCATCCATGGAATGAAATAAAAAGAACCCTCTTCCCAGTACTGCCCTCAGAAAGAGTCTGTACTTTGCTGCAACAAAGTAAAGACTGTCTTCTCAGTTACTATAATAACTACTATTGAACTATTAGGTCCAAGCATACATTGTGTTCAAATAATTAAAAAAAAGAGAATAAATTTAATATTCCAAGCAGTGCTGGAAGATAACAGATAAGTAATTAAGGGCCTGATCCAAAGCTCACTGAACTCATTTGGATTTTTTCCATTTACCTCAATGGGCTTCAAGTCAGACAAGGAAATTAGTGCAAGATAATTTGCTGGATTTCTTTAGAGATTGCTGTGTGATGAAGAAACCACAAGCTGGATTCTCCCACCACACACCAGTTTTACAGTACTGACTTTTAACTCTTGCCCTCGAGTTTCACTCCTGTCAAATGGAAAGCAAGGTCCCGTTAGTTTTGTGCTTCCGGGAGCTTGTCCAGTGACCACTGAAGTCAGTGGAAAACCTCCCAATGAGCACTGGATCAGACTGTGTATGAAAAGGCATGGATAGATAACCTAGCTATAACTTTGAACTTCAGACATGCTATGTATCTCTAAAATCTTCTAAAATGTAGAATACAAAGACAGTTCTGTTTTCTATCACCAGTGTGCTTTTGCACTGTTTTAGAGTTGCTAAACAACTGCTAACATGTGATTAATGTGCTTAGGAATGGGTCTGTGGGTGTGCTGAGTGGTAGAAACCTCTGAACATGGGGCACCCACACACACTGTTTATGAAAGGGGTGCTCATCATTCATCTGTGAACTTAGATGGGAAAGAACACAAGAAAACTGAAGTTATGGTTTTGGCTTCTCTGTAGCTCATGCTACAGTGTTGACATTTAAAAGACTAGAACTGCATCAGTTTAGGAAATGGTTACTAAAAGTATGACTAGAAAGCATGACAGAAAGCTGGGGACTGCATAAAGCAGTCAGTCAGGACTAGAAATAAGAAGAGAGAAAGAATTACTAAAAACAGAACAACAACAGGCAACCAGACAGCACATTGCTGGTAAAATGACTCGACTCTCATAAATGCACAATTTTGCATTTTACCCGTAACTTGAATTACAGAAAAGGATGAAAATAGTCACCAAAAGGTTGCAAAAATCCAATTTCCTAGAGAAGATTCATTATTTAATCTGATTTCTCATGTTCTTGGCACTGATTGTTTTACTGCCAAGGTTGCTGACCCAGTTTAGGTAGCAGAGCCAATCTGCACAGAACACAGGCCAGAGATAAGCGTGCAGCTTGCTGGCATTAGTAGCAGGAGCAGTGGTTGCAATAACATTACTGTGCTGTAGAGAACCCAGCAGATGGGATTCCCTGTGTGTCAGGCACTGTACAAACACATGAGGAAAGACAGTCTAAGAGATCCTAAACAAACAGCTGGAGGGAAAACAGAGGCCCAGGAAGAAGAATGATCTTTTTCAAATCTACAAAATAGTTTAGATCAGTGGCATTCATCTTTTTGCTCCTGCAGGCCAGATGAGGGCTGTGGGCCTGGTCTACAGACCAGACCAGACCCCATGCCTCAGGATCAGGCCCCAAGACTCTGTGTAGCCCTTGCCTGCTAGGATTGAGCCTTAGGTCCTGAGCTACCTCAGCCTGGTCCTACATGTGGGGATTGGGCTCTGGGGGGCACTGTGCCACCCCTGCACACTGGGATCTAGCTCTGCGCCATCCCACACACTGGACCTAAGGCACTGGGCCACAGACCATGAGGCAGCCCACCAAGCTGTGGTGAGCCATGCAGGCCAGATAACCCGGCACCGGATGGCTGGATCTGACCTGCAGGCTGGGGGTTGAGCACCTCTGGTTTAGATTAGTGAGTAAATCCCCCTTCTCCTACTTTCCAGGCTAGTGGCTTCTCCACCAGGCAATGTTACTCAATCTACTTTTGCACTTCCCTCAAATTTCTGCTCTAACTTTGTACTACAGAAGCCTAATGCTGACTCTTGTTTTACACAAACAATTACTAGAGATCAAAACCACAGTAGAAAACCAAAGTAGTATCCCAGCCTCACCCTCCCACATTTTTCTGAAGCCATATCTCCTTTTCCTTGCTCTGAGGATGAAAGGCTCTACACCACCAAATGCCACTCTTATATTGAGGATGTTTAAAATTAGCTTTAAGGTCACTCTCCATCAGTGATGCAGCACAAAGTGATTGTACCACTTGGAAAATCTGGGCCATGATGGGAAAAGACTCCCACACAACACGCAATTTTACACGCCATTTCATACAAGACTAATAGTTTTTCTCAATTCTGAAGTGTAAAATAGGCCATCCTATATTACAGATGCTTGACCATCACAGTATTGTGTCACAATGAGGCAGTTATGTGTAAATGACAACACATTCATTAACATAAGAAAAATCCTAAGAACAAAAAATGCTTCTCTCTGAAAATACTTTACTAATATTTTCACAGGTAATGTCAAAGATGATTGAAAACTACAGCAACAAGGCTAAAATAATTATTTTCTCTGCGTTTTTCCCATTGTTATTTTTCTGTTGTTTACATTTTGAATTTGTAGTTTCCCTATAAATTAGTTTCTTGTCAGCACTGGCAGACAGAAAAATATTTTGATAAATATGAAAATGTGATTTTAAAAACCACAGACCCACACAAACTGACTAATGACTCAGAAGGTGCCATACCTGCTGATTAACTGCTGCTAATCCGCTTTTAAATAGAACAGATTTTCAAACTGACAATTTCCTTTTAACAGTCAAATGGTAACTTATGGCAAGACTTCCAGATGGCTCTTGCAATGTTAAGTGTTCCAGCACATAACTTTGAGGTACCTGGCTCTCAGAACAGAGTCCACAGCCCTGAGTTAGACACAAGCTCCTATACAATGTATGTGAGGATTTAGGCCCTTCAGAACAGCAATTCACAAGAGCTAGACCTTGAGTAAGGGCATTGACTAGACTAGCTAATGGGAAATGCTGAAGAGAGTTGTGTGCCTTCAAATCCAGCTGTTCTTCAGACCTCATGTGCCTCACTCAGGGCTACAAGGAGGTACCTATATCAGATGAGGATTCACATTCCAAATTGTTTCCTGGAACTAGGAAACAATTTGCTAAGTTGTTCCATATAAAAATGGCACTGGTGCCACTATTTTACTTGGCCGATGAGGTGCTGTTGCCCTTCTTCCATCTGAGGTCTCAAAGGTTAAAACATTTACCGAGGAAGCAGGTAACTTGGGTCCAAAGCCTGCAAAAATTCAAACTCACTCCTCACTTCCTGGGATAGTGCCCCAAATTGGCTGTTCTGAGGTGGAGATATGCTCTGCTTCTCTTCCTGAACTGTGCCACTTTAGGCCAGACACAGGAAGCCTAGAGTGCCTAAACACGAGCGCAGAGGCTGCTCCAACGTGCTATAATTACAGCACATCAGAGCAGACTCAATTAATCAAGTCTGGTGGAGTTCACTGAACACACTTTTTGAAGCCACCATTTTGAAGCGTAGGGACACCGATACACAAGACACTGCGGCACTTTAAAGGAGCTCTTGGAACTGCTCTAATTAAAGTGCCCACCCCTGGAGCATGTGTAAATGTGCCCCTAGTGCTTAGGGCACGCACTGAGAGGAGAAACCTAGGCTCTGACCCATGTTCCAAGGACTGTTTTGTATTTTACAGTCACGTACTCCTACGTGACTTCCCTAATCACAACACTAGAGCTGTGCTTCCCTTGTACTTTCAATTTTGCCCCAGTGAATCTCAAAATATTTTGTGCAAATCTGCACAGCTTGAAAACGAGAGCTGAAGAGCATCATTTGCCATCCCAGAACAATTGACAGTGCTGTGGGATGGGCAGCTTCTGGGAGGTTGAAAAGATGGGTTTGAATCCCTTCATGTTGAGAAAGACATTGAAAGCCAGGTCTTCCACAGCACACTGCCGTTCCAACTACCAAGCGATTGGCTAAAAGGATGGGGAGAGGCACCTCCTCCAGCTGTGATTCTTAATATTCGAACATGGATCTGTACTGTGTGCATCCTGATCCTCTAGCCATGTATAAGGCATGTCTCACAGCATGCCTTCTAGATCATGCTAGAACACTTGAAGAGGGGATAATTGAAGTATCTGGATTGAGTAGAGCAGGGGCTGTCAACTGGGGGTCCATGTATCCCCAGGAGTACTTGGAAAGGGGCTACGGATGGAGCACCATCACCCAACACCCCATGCCACCACTTCCCAGGAGCAGGGCTGGGAACGGGGTGAGGGCAGCAGCTCCCATCTGCAGGCCGCACAGGTGCCACCTGGCCAGCTGGACACCGGGGGGAAGCTTTCATACAGCAGCCGCTGCCATCCACCACCCTGCACCACCACTGCCACATGCAAGCCCCCAGAAGGGGTACACTCCTTAAAAAAGGTTGAAAACCCCTGGAGTATAGGGCAAGCTGCTCAGCTTTGTGAAGGTAGACATAGCTTGGCATATGCAAAAGTAGGATTGCAGGTGCCTGGGAAATTTTATTGGTGAAAATTTAGGCACCTAACTAACTAAGCAGGATTTCTGAGAATAAAAATTTTGGACTTAGATGCCCAAAAGAATGCTAGGGTCTTTCCTTAGGCACGTAAGTCCTTTTATGCACTGGGAACTCAGTTATTACATGGGGTCAAAGAAAGACTCAAGAATTCACCATATTAGTATTTCCAAAAAAGTGTATAATTAATTTAGTAATAACTAATGCACTCATCAAAACAGCTAAGATTGTGATACCCTTACTGAGTAGTAAAACTCATATTATAAGATGTCACACTGAAGCCATTGGGAGGAGGGTAAGGTACAACTCACTGGATGCATCTACATGTGCAATTAATGCAAAGCAATAAACTCTGGAGCACTCTGAGCCATAGTACACTGCTCCCAGGTGCAATGTCTACACATGCACCCAGGCCAGCAGCACTTCAAGTCAGGGCAGAGCAGGCCGAGGTTGGCAGCAGCTTGGGGGGTGAGCACCGGGCAGTGTCAAGGTGCGGAGGGGCTGGCTGGGGCATGTGAGTGCTGAATGTGCAGAGCTGTGTGACTAGGTGGCAGGCAGGGCTCTGGCCCCCTGCTGCCTGGACTGACTGTGCACAATTTCTGCTCCCAGTCACCATCTACATGTGCATTTCAGTGCAGTAAAGTACTTCACTGCAAGTTATAGTACTATATTACAGCAGAGTTAACTAGTATATTGCACTCTAATACCAGTGCGTATGTAAGACAGTGAGGCTTTACTGTGGAGCCAATTAGTCTACTCGGTGGGAAGCACACGTGTAGATGTCCCCAGTATGTGTAAGAATCTCACAAGCTGTCCATAAATCAATCACCGTCCTTCAGAGCAACTTTTTCAAAGCCAACTCATCAAAGCAACCTTTTTTCATTTCTCTGGGCTGGTTACTAGCATAAATAAAGTATTATCTGTCTAAATGTGCATGAGCATGTCTGTGTCTCCTTTGCTGTCCCCAATTATTTTTTGTTTTAAATGACCTTTTTCCTGGAAAATTTAAACACCAGAAGAGCTACAGTTAGGACTATGAACAGCCCAAGGCTGAGCTCTGCTGATCTACAGTATATACCACTGATTCTCAAGTGGGGTTTGTGAGATCCTTTTAAGTGTCATGGTATGCCATGCAATATTGGTGTTTTTAGGAGTACAAACACTTGCACTTCATTCACAACATAGACTCAGAGATTTCAAATAGGAACAGAGTCAAAAACAGCCTGACCTGTTACTGTCTTTCTGAATTCTTTGCAACAGAAGAATTACAGTATTATTTTTCCAGAGGAAAACTGAGTGCAAGCTAAGAGCTGGCATTTTCTGAGGGGTGCTTTGAATCTAACAAGGGTTGTCGTGAGTCTAAGGTTGAGAACCCACTGGTGTTGGGTCTGGGCTCCAGACTTGACTAAAAGGAAGAATTATTTCAAGGCAAATACGGGTATTCCCCCAAAATGCCTCACATTTAATATTTCCAGCTCATACTCGTAAGTCACAAACTGTGCTAGTCTGTTCATCTGCTATTGAGACAGTTATTCTGCAGTTAAAATGGCAGACATTAAAAAAAAAAAGCCATTAACTTATCAACAGTCACAACACATATATATTAAGTACCATGAAATTGTAGAGATGACCTACTTTTCTTCTTTTTTCTTTTATAATGCAATTAAGAAGTTTTAATCAAGTTAAAGTGTGCTATCCTGACCTGTATGCAAATCTTTGTAAGCTGTATTTATTTCCCATCAGAACTGTAAACTGAAAATACAGCCAACAGTTAAATGATGTTGTTTTCTGTCTCAAATTCCAACAGAATCATTAAACAATGTAATGTTAAGGAATCTAACAGTCATTAGACATCATTACTATTGGATACACAGGAATCATTAAAATGTCTGCTCTGTAAGTGATATCCCTTTCTGGCTCATCTATTTGTGCTTCTCTGTCTTTGGTTTCCTTATAAAATAATAAATAATATATGTCCTTTTGAAAGTATTTTGATTGTATTTAATAGAGATTTATTTAAAAATACAATTTGTCACCAGCTTGTGGTTACTTCAAGTTACTTAAAGTTACTTGAAGTATACTCACAAAATAGAGCAAGGTATACTGAGCAATTGGTTTGCCGTTTTATGACAGAGAATATGTTCTTACAATTATAAAAATGACATTATTTTCATAAATATTATACTGCAACATTACAGTACGGAAATATAACATAGCACTACACACTGGATCATTACCATGGCAAGCAGAAGTACAAACAGTATAAAAGTATGAACTTGTAACACAGTAGCTGTAACAGGTACCTGTTCAAAATACTGATATTATATTAAATTATGCTTACACTATATAAAAAAGTGTGCATAAAATGTGCTTACAAGCAGTTACTTTGAAGAGACATTCATCATACTATAGTAAGAGTATATGCTTCCTACATTGTGAATAAGTGCCAAGTTGAAGACTGAGTTTCAGTAAATTATCCCCAGTGCATGTTTTCCCTTTAACATGTTTTGAAAAAAACAAATCCTATGCCAAGTGCCATCTAGGATTTCTTCCATCTGAAAGAGGATTCCAATAGCTGCATCTGAAACTTCATTTTAGTTGTAAGAGCATACAAGTTTTTCAACCATTAATAGTCATAATAATCTTAACAGAGAAATGAATGTAAATGCATCATAAGATGATATTTCACACATCTGCCCTCATCTGTGCGTTACACATAAATACACACCAAAAATATGGCCTACAGTGCATCAAATCATCAGCCTTTGTTTACATAGTATCCATAGGATGTAGCTTGCCTTTTAAAGGCTCTTGCTATCTGTGTTCTAAATTACTTTCTTCCAAATTTCAAAATATCAAGAAATGACCTCCATTTGTTTGCTTCATCTGGCCAAGTATTTCTAGTAACACCTTTCTCTTTTAAAAATATTAATTTAAATTAATCCCTTACATTTTTATTACTAGAATACACATACAACATAAAATCAGGGCTTGAACTGTAGTCTACAGTGATTTCAGTGGACCATGGAGTAAGTCATAAGTTCCAGGCAGCAAAAGAACTTGGACAAACTTTAGATGTGATCCTCAGCTCAGCAGCTCCAATGTCTTAGATGCCTGTAGTGATAGAAGTTAATTTATAGATGCTCCCTAACATAGGAGACTAAGACATCAGGAACTGGGAGATGGTCCTTGAGTGAGGGAGTAGCTAGTTAGTTAAAGAGAGACAAAAAGTCTGCAGAGACTTGTCTACTGCTCCACAATAAAAGTTATTGTATGATTCCTCTTGCTCATGTCTGATTGGGTTTTACTGAACTTGGTGATCACTACATGTCAGGAGGGGGATATGAACCCATACCTCTGTACATTTCTTACAATACATTTTCCAAGGTGCCCAGAGCTGTGCTTCTGTGCATGCCCAAAACAACTGCTACCTTGGTAGGGTTACCTAATCTGGTCCCTATTTCTAGATGTTCTTGAAATAGGGGTCCCCTTCACATAGCTCTCCAGAGGACACAATCTGACAGATGTGCTCTAAGCCCACAGCTGGAAGAGGGCAAGGCTCTTTTTCTTTATGCAACAGCTCAGTGGAGTGGTTAGTGCACTCATCCAGAATATAGAAGACTTCAGTTTGATGCCATCATCAAACCACAACTCTCCCCTCCCAGGACAGTGCCCTAGTAACTGCCAGACTATAAGCTGTTCTGGGGTGTAAAATAAGGGGTGGCAATTTGCTACATCTCCTTCTGAAATTCTGCCACTTAGCAAAATGAATTCAAGCTTCTCAGCCAAAGACAAAGACCAAGCAGAAACATAACTCCAGCCCAGGGATGGGTGTGTTTACCTCTGAGAGGGAAGACCCTGCTCCATAGATTATCAAGTTTATCCAGTATAAGTTTCATGTAAAATGGATAAACAATCCTTGGCATAGGAAACAGAGCCCAGGTGCTCCTCTTGCAGGTGAGTCTGTTACTTACAGGGTTAGACAGTCATGTTGTTGCACTGCTTTTGGTTTAGGAGGTAGCATGTGAAGAGATACTGCACCTAACATCCCCAGCCCTCAAGTCATGAGTCCCTTGTCAGATCTAGCTCCTGATTTCCTAGACAGAAAATCTAATTGCTCTGGTCCCTTACCTACTGTCTTTGTGTCTATGATGGTCCAGGGAATATGCAAGAAGCAAGATTTGTTTGGTATTATCTTTTATATAGTTGGGAGAGCTGTTAGATAAGCTTTGGGCATTTTGTGCTTGAAAGCTTGCAGAACATCTTTCCCAACTATAGAGTTGGTGTACTAAAATATATTATCCAACAAATTCTGCTCCTTGCTTCCTCTTTACGCTCAGTGCAAACTGCTGTCCTATAAAAAAAAAAAAAAAGGAGTGTGTGTAGAGAAATATCTTCTTGGAAGATTGTCCTTCAGGTTCATTTGAATGTCCGTTGTAAGATGACCTCTTCTTCCCACCAAGTTTCAGTTAACAGGCCATTGTCCAAATCACTGTTCTTGACATTTTAATTTTGGAAATCGAATACAAACACAGTACAATTCTCCAAAATCTTACCCTAAACAGTGTGGCAGTCCACAGGCATTCTTGAGCCCCAACATTGTGGGTATGACAGAACAAGGAAACTCTCAGCCTTTAGAGAGAGAGACAAACAGCACAGGTAGCAAACCACAAAACATAACACTAATTTAAGATGATTCTGGATGCTGAAAGAGACAGTAACATTCTAGAAAGACTTTTTTTCTAAATAACAGGAATAAATCAAAGCACTTGCTGGGAAACATTACTCCCTTTAGAAACTCTGTTATGTAAGTGATTGCTCTCTAAAAATATCTCGTAAGAGACAGGACTATGGGCTACTATTCCCCCAGGCCAGGACAGTCTCATCTTTTAAACAACTTACAGCATTTCCCAGTCCTATATATAAAAGTTTCTTCTTCAACATGTCTTTAGTTCAGTATACTGCTCCTGTACGCAAATACATTACAGATGTGTCATACATAATTGGCTTTATGAATGCGGCAAGACTGAATTGAGACCTGAATTTTGCTTGGGGGCACAATGTTTCTTACTGTCAATTGATTAGTATAGAAGGAAGAAAGAAAGCCAACACCCACCGATCAAATGGGTATTTTCTGAGACAGAAAGAGAGTAAATTTGACTGTAAAAGTTGAAAACAGCACATTTGCCTTGTGAGTGGTGAAATTCAGGTCCCTTTGGATGAAGCTACAACCATTCCAACTAGACGCAACTTTTATCTGTGGGACTTGTAAAATATTGCTTGCCTAGGAATGTCCTAGGTTACAATAAACAACATTTTTTCCAGAAAAATCCCACAGTAAGTTCCTCTGCTGGCCTCTGAGAAGCATTTATTCCTTCCAGACTGAAAATTGCTCAGTGTAAACACAGGAGAGAAACAGTTCAAAAAATGAACCATATGCAAAACTATCTAGTTAAAGTATCATTGTGGCTACGACAGGCAGGTGATAGTCAGTCCTGACCAATGTTTCACTCCATTCTTTAATACGCAATTCACCTGTTTAAAGTGTCTATGACTAAAATGTCACCCACTATACGTGAGCAGTTATGCACACGTACCTTCTCTGCTTTATCCCTCCACTCCGCACCAGCAGCATCACTCCTGGGTATAATAATATCATTGTTTTCTTTTCCCACACTGCTCCATGACCCCATGCTACCATCAAGCACTGTGTGGCGCTTGTATCATGTCAATGGTTAAAGTAAACTGAAGAAGAGGAGAGGGAAAACTCTCCCTGCACCCATCCAGGAGAATGGCGGGGTAAGGAGGAAAGGAAAACACAGTTTCCTCAAATGCTTAGCAGGGAAGGAAAGGCCGTGAACACTCTCACAGTGAAACTGCTTCACTTTAACCCTTGCATGACCCAACACTCAACGTTAAGGGAGTTAGTCAAAGGCTGGCTAGTGGCAGCCCCTTAAAAACGAGCTCCCGTGCCCCAAGCCAAACTACTGCCTGACTTAATTTGTCCCAATCAAAGCATACACTGGAATTTTTTGTATTCTGTTTTCTCGTGCCCTGCACACCATCCAGTTTGCTGACCTCCCAAGAGTGGCTAGAAGGCATCGGCACTGTATTTTAAAGGGAAAGAAACAACGGATACATACCCAGCCTCCATTGTCCTGGATCCAGTTCTGGAGATGCCTGTTCAGGTACTCCGTCATCCATGTTGCAATGTTGTCCACGAGGGGCGACATCTCCCGGTTGACACTCTCCACACACATCATGCCACCGAACTCAAAGAAGGCCACAATTCTCCCCCAGTTCACTCCGTCTCGGAACAGCTCCTCCACTACCGCCACAAAGCGCCCCCTGGCTGTGAAGGGGGTCAAGTGCAGCTGGCCAGACATCTGGGCAAAGTCACTGTGGTAGCGGCGGGAGAAATCATCTCCAGCTTGGCGCAGGGTCAGGTGGACAGCCTGTGGGGCTGGGCCAGGCTCATTACCAGGAGGCACGTTACTAGCAGCAGCTGAGCCAGCAGGCTCAGGATGCAGAGACACCGGCCCAGCATGGTCAGAGGAAGTCCCAGCAGCAGCAACAGCAGCAGCAGGAGAGAGACTCGGAGAACCCCGTGCTCTGTCTTGGTGGGCAGCCCAGTCATATCCCCTCTGTGACAGTTTGTAATGGATGTACTTCAGCACTATCTCCCGGTTATCATAGCTCCTTCTCCCAGGATTAGCCATACTTCCCAACAGGGAACCAGTGAGGAGGAGGAAGAGGAGGAGCAGGGCGAACCCCCAAAAGTAAAGCAGCCAGTAATATGAATCACAACAACAACAACAGCAATTATAATCCAGTTATTGCATTGGATGCGGCTTCATTCATGACCGAGCGGGGAGCTCTCAGAGGTACTTTCCTCTTCTCAGCGTTTCCCTCCTCAGTTTGCGACGCCCGGTACAAATAAGCACGATGAGGCTGCGAGGGTTTTATTCCCAGGCGCACCCTTAGCATCCATGAGACAATTTACTTCAGACCCATTTCCTCCTCGATGCCGAAGCACGTGCAGTTGAAAGAAAAAAGACCAGGTGCGCTCTTGTTCATCCTTTTCTTTCTCCCCTCCCCGGGCGGGTGCTGAACCACCCTGTGAGGAGGCTGCGGACCGCCGCCGAGTGAAGGCGCAGCCCAGGCACCGGGGGCGAAACCCACAGGAGACCGCCCCGACCCGAAATCCGCTCCTCTCAGGAGGACCCAGCCAGCATCCCAGACGTCCCGCTGGCCGGGGTGCGCGGGCAGACCAGACCCCCGCGGCGCGGCGCGGCGCGGCGAGGCGAGGCGAGGCAAGGCGGGGCGGGGGGCGAGGGGCCGCCCCGAGGAGGAGGAGGAGGAGGAAGTAATACTACATCCACAGCGGCTTCCCGAGGGCCAGGCCCAGGATGGAGAGCAGCCCCCGCGCCCGGCGGGGCGGCGCAGGCAGCAGGGGAGGCGCAGGCAACGGCATGGGCAGCGCCGCGGGGCTCATTCAGGCGCCGAGGTGTGGTGCCCGGGGCTGACGCCCGCCCCCCGGCCCCGCACCCACGCACCGCCGCGCGGCATCCTCCTCCTCCTCCTCCTCTTCCCCGCGGCCCGGCGCCGGCTGCCTGCGCTGGGCGGCGGGGCACAACGGCATGTCCCCGCGGCGCGGCGCGGCCCGGGCGGGCGGGCGGACCCCGCACCCCGCGCTGCTCGAGCGGCGGCTCCGGTGGGTCCCGGCGGCGGCGGCGGCGGCGGGGCAGGTCCCGCGGGCCGGCGGGGGAAGCACATTCAAAGGCTCGGCCGGGCGGCGGGGCGGGGCGGAGCTGCGGGAGGGCGCGGGGCGCCAGCCGCCGGCTCCAGCCAACGGGCGGCCCGGCCGCGGCTCCGCCCCGCCCCGCAGCCACCCAACGGCTAGGGCGAGGGGGAGGGGCGAGCCGAGGCAGCCTGGGAAGGGCGGCCGCCCGGCCGGCACCGGGACCGGCACCCCTGTCTGCTCCACGCACGGCCCTCGCGGCACCCCCGCAAACCTCCACACAGCTGTACGCCCACATGCTTATTCGCAGCCGCGCACACAAACCTGTAAATCAAACACATACACAAACCTATGTACCCACATACCTACACCACCCCCCATATATCTACAAATACACACACACCTACACACACAAACCTATACACCCTTACACCTACCCCCACACACATGCACACATCTACCCACACACACTTGAGCAATAAATCAGTCCAGGGAGGCAGTATGTTCCTGTCCTATCTAAATCCGCTTGGTTTCTGCCCTTTCCCAGGCCCTAGGGAAAGGAAGGTGGGAGCAGGGGCAGTCTGACACTGGCGCAGGGCAGCGCTTTGCTAGGTATTCATAGAATCATAGGAAATTCGGGTTGGAAGGGACCTCAGGAGGTCACATCTAGTCCAACCCCTGTTCAAAGCAGGACCACCCCCAACTACCTCATCCCAGTCAAGGCTTTGCCTCCCTGAGGGACCTTAAAAACCTCCAAGGATGGAGATTCCCCCACCTCTCTGGGCAGCCTGTTCCAGTGCTTCCTTTTGAGAAAGTTTTTCTAATGTCTAACCTAGACTTCCCTTGCTCTAATGAAAGCTGGATAGAAACCAGCCAGAGAGTTGCTGCACATTTTCAAACACTTACTTTGTAGCTGGCTGGCTCTTTTATAGCTGGCTAGTCTCTTCTTATGGTGCAATTATTACTTTGTACGTGTGGCTGGCCTACATTTATTGCAAAATTCACCAGCAAATTGTGTGATAATTATTTTATACATGCAGCCAGTCGCCATTTATTGCGTGATTCACCGGCGAATTGTATGATAATTAGTTTGTACATGTGGCCAGTCAATGTTTATTGCTCGAGGCACCAGTGAGTTGTGTGGTTACTACTTAGTACACATGGCCAGTCAATGTACATTGCACCATTCACCAGTGAATTGTGTGATAGTTACTTCATAGGTCTGGCTGGTCTATGTGAATTGCACGATTCACCAGTGAATTGTGTCATATATGCAATGTGCAGCAGGGGTCTTGGAGACCAATGTTCCAAAAAGCATCAGCTGTGGTAGGCACCAGCCAAGGTGGTCAGCTGCTATGAATGGACTTGCTTGCAGAGAGGAGGGGGACTAAATAGAAAGGCCTGAAGCCACTGAAATGTAAAGGATAGGGTAAGGGGAAGAAAAGACTAGGGAGAGGGAGCACTGCTGAGAGAGGAAAAGGTGGGTTGAAAACCTTCAAGGTTGCAATAAAGTGTCATGGACATGGGTAGATCTATGATTTTGAAAAGGAAGGTGCAGGTGGTAAGGTGCATCATCACATATAACACAACAATATTTTTTCCAGGTAAAAAATAAACTAGAAGCTTTACTAATATGCTAGGGGCCTACGGCTGTATTATTCAGTTTACGATCAAAGCAAAACCAAATATAGCTGTGTTGGAATGTGCACTAATTTGCTATACCTTACATTTGCTATAGATGCTCCAATATAAATACTATACATTTGCTCAAACGGTGCTACAGCCTCAACCAAGCAGCAGCCCTTTGTGAGGGGGAGTGTCTTGCCTTCAAAGCAGAGAAGAGAGAGCAGAGGAAGGAAAAGGGTATGAATCCCAGCCTATAGCCTACTCTCCCCTGTGGAAAGACCTGCAACTTCTGCAGACAGATTTGTGGCTCAAGGATTGAACTCTTAAGCCACCTCAAAACCTATCAATGAGCTGTGGTAGAGATCATTCGTGAATTGAGGAATTGTCACTGCCGATGACATTTGCTATATCAAATGCAACGAAGTAGGCAAAAATAACCAGAAGATGTTGTTTCTTTAGTCCTGTGGTCATTAGAATTAACTATACACCTCTTTCACGTTTATAAAACAAAAGCAAGCCTTTTTGAGCGTCTTCACAGTGCATCAAATGCTTCACTGAAAGTTATTTCTACATCTGAATTACTGTTTTGAGCTAGGGATTAAAACTGGTCTGCAGGGCTGTGAAATAGGAGCTACATTAAGAGGAGCAGCTAACAGACAGCAGAGTTGCAGAAGAAAGAATAGGTTGATTAGTGGAACATAACCATCAAAAAGAGAGAGGGGCATTCACATCTATGGAATGAAGAGTTTATAAGGAATCAGGTAGATCATAATGAGCTATGAAGTCAAATGACTCCCTCGCTGCTGCCTGAATAGAAGTACTGTTGCCACTGCGAGGCAGTTTGTTTTAAACTTTGGGTGGACCAAGAATCAGAGGGGTGCAAGTACACCATTGCACCCTCCCTTTGCCCCTCAGATCTGTCCCAGGTGATGGAACACATGTTTCTGTAGCAATTGTTTTCTGTTAGGGTTGAAGATGCTGCTGCGTGGGGTGTGGGTCACTATTGCCAAATGCACCTGTTTGTCAGGATTCAGGGTGGGCAGCATATGATCGAGTATGTGCATCCCTAACAGAGACGAGAACGACAACAGCATGTAATTACATCTTTGATTTAGTTCAGGGATCAGCAACATAAAAGTCCAGGGAGCCACAGGGTTTACCTGTGCCCATGCTGGGTCCAAGTAACAAAGAGCTGCACTAGGGAAGGGCAGCTGGAAGCTCAAACCACCACTACTTCCCCCAGCAATGCCCTCTTCCTCCTCCCACCACTCCCCAGCTACTGGGCACAGCCTCTATAAGTGGGGAGCTGCACTGCAGCTGGGAGGCAAGAGAAGAAGGAAGCAATGGCAGCAAGGATGCAGCTGCCCAGCCCCAGTGCAGCTCCCTGCCAGCTGAACAAGGGGCTGGGGGAAGTGTAGGCACAGCTCCCAGCTGCCTAGGCCTGGCACAGCTGCAGGAAAAGCCCCCTGCTATTGATGTGTCACTAAAGCCACCCAGCCTGTGTTGAACTGGAGCCAAGATGTTCTGGCCTGTGACTTGCTAAAGGTCGCCAGCTACTGAGTTACTCTATAAGATGCAAATCCACCCTGTCTTCTTCCCAACAACCTGTGAAACATTTTACTGCCAATAGGGTACCAAGAGTAATCGTTTGCTTACTGGGTAAGACCTTTTGATCTATTGAAATGTTCATTGTATTAGATGGTACTTGTGACCTTTTTGACCTCCTTTCTCATCAACCCAACATGTAGTTTTGCTCTATTGTTCCTTTTAACATAATGTTTGAGGCTAGTGCACTTAATTTTAGGCCCCACTCTGATGTTGTGCATACTGTAATAGACCCACTTAACACAACTATTGTAGGCATGAGGAAATGAATAAGTTACTGTGAAATAAATGAGAGCAGGACATACTTTCAATGAAAGACAGCTTCATGACTGTGGATCAGCTTTCATTTACCCCCCCTGTAAGAAAACACAGGTTTTTACTCCAAAGCAGCTGATGCACTGTGAATCCCTACCCTGGTTTAACTTATAGTACTTTGTGTGACCACAACCCTGTGGTATTGAGCCCCATCCTTTGTAGTAAAATGTTTGTAGGGCTCATAGTCCTTGATTCTGTAAATACTTACACACCAATGTATCTTTCTGCATGAGACCAGCCTTGTAAATGTCTGGGACTAGTGGCATGTGTTAAGTACATAAAAAAAAAAAAAAAAAGCCTTGGCAGGAATGGGACTTTAATTTGTGCATCAGCCCAGATTCTTGGATTGGGGAGACAAGGAAATGAACTGTGTTGAGTTTGGATTAATTTAGGACTTGATTAAAGTCCATTCAAAGCAACAGGCATCTTTCATGAAAACAGGATAAACTGCACTGGTGAAAAAATCATGACTTGTTTTTCCCTGTTACCACAGATAGCTGAATGTCAATCGCAACATTGGGTTAAATCCCTGGCATAGACAAGGCTTGAATTTAATGGAAGCTGAAGATCCTCAGCACCTCTGTTGGGACGTAAGTATGAAAGGACAGGATAAACAATCATCACAACAGAGAGAGAGAGAAGGAGGAGGAGGAACAGATGGCTAGAATTCGTCTGATGTGTTGTGTTGCTTCACATTACCTAACTTGAATTGAGAGGTGGGGAAATGATTTTGAAATTAGATGTAAATTTGAACGTGTTCTGCTTAAGGGTAGGACATAAAAAATACATTCATGTTTTAGCAACTAAGAGCAACTGAAGTGCAAGGCTCTTCAGTGAGTAATTATGTTCCAAGGGGAAAACAGAACAAAAGTACCCAATAAGCATTTTAAAATCAGGGGAGGGATTTTATGATTTTTTTTTTATCAGGTGTTAAAGCAATGTGCTATGATTCTGTAAACCTCACCTTTAAAGTTGGCACTTTGAGGTTCAAATTATGCTAGCTGTACATATTTACAAGTCCTCTAATTTGGCAACACAGTCATGAATCAGGAGAATATGATTTCACTCTACTAAGAAGCATGGAAGTAAGTAGTATCATAGTTTCTTTCTTGCTTTTGTAGTAGGTGTTGCAAGAATCTCAGTTAAAATTCACTGAGAAGTTTTGCTGTAAAACAGCATTTCTCAGTCCATGGTTTGCAACCCAAAAGTGGGTCACAAGAATATATGAAAGGGTTGCAAACAAACTTTAACAATGGATCAACATGCTTTAAAAATGGAATATCGTTTAAAGGAGAAAAATATGAGAAACCATGGCTTTTCCCTTGCAGGCAGAGTTCCAGCTTGCAAGGGGCTACTTGGGGACCCCCATGCACCCACCCAATCCCTCATCCCCACCCCCTGCCCCACACAGGCTGGGACCTGGGGGTGAGGGGCACCAGGGAGGGAATGAGGGGCACTGGGTCAGGACTGGCCATCAGTGTTTACAAGTGGGTCCAGATCTAAAAAGTGGAGAACCACTGCTCTAAAAATTATAAAACAGCAACACACACTTCGATAGAGGTACTTATAGATACTATAGCAGAACTAAATAACCAGTTCACTTTGTTGTCATAATGCATTAAGGTGAAAGACATGAAACAAATAAAGTTAAACTTACTCTGCCCTACACTTAGCGAGAATATTGCAAAATAGTTACTGCTTTTTCCAACCTGCTATCCCATCCTCCCAGGGATTTTTAACAAATTAAAAGGATTTTATAAAGTAGCACACCATATGTTCTTAGTGTTTCCTTACATTAAGTAGCAATACTGATGATTTGTCATTGACCGTTCATGCTTTTTCATATTTGTAATACCAATCCATTTTAGTAGCAAAATGTTTTCTTGCTAATTGTTGCCACCTAGTGGCTGCTGCTTGCTCTAGACTTTTTATATTTCTTTGTGGCTTTTAGGATTTAGTCTAAAGGGACACAATCAGATTAAAATGTAGTCAAGTTTAAAAAAGTAAATTAAAAGCATCTGTAGGTAATGCATTTCCCACTGAGTATCTCTGTGAAGTTTTTGGTTTTACAATACTTTCTTTTTATTCATTCTGGAACTGTGTGTACATAGCGTTGTCAAATGTACCAAGTAAACAAGCCAGAAAAAACCCCAGATTACTCATTTATTTTCTTTGCTCTCATTCATTTAAGTAAGCATTGTTGCTTTTAGAAATCAGAATGATGGGGTTTCAGCTAATACTGTCCTTTATCATTAGTATTCTTCAACATAAATAAGATATTACTATAATTTGGAAGGGCTAATCAGTTGCTTCCTTATTGCTCTTTTCCTGGGATATTTCTGTTCTGGGACATACACAGGCACAACTTGCCCAGGGACAAATGCAAAATCTGTTCCTAGACAAGTAGTAACAAAGCTTGAGAACTTAAAATCCTGAACTGATGGCCAAGTATTGCACTAGCTAATTATGTTTGTAAATACAGGTTCAATCTTCTTTACCTACACCCCTGTTACATATATGAGACCTTTTCAAGCTGGATGGATACTGTAGGGTTCTGCTCTTCTGGTTTTTTTATTTTGTTTGCTTGGGGGTTTTTTGCAGTGAGACAATGATAAGTAACTGCTAATTTATGTTAGGATAAGAAGCATGTCATTGGGTATTTCTACACATGGTCATTATGGGCATTTGTATACATGCTTACGCCACAGCACCAGGCACTTTTAAAAGCGCTTGGCATTGCAGCACATGCAATTGTATAAGTTGTGAAATACGTGTCAGTGCTGAGAAAATGGCAATGGCGTGCTTTTAGTTCAGAGATGTTTTAATTCAAAAGCGCACTGCTGCCATTTTCTGCATGCTGATGTGTATTTCACTGCTTATACAACTGCATGCGAAGCAGTGCAGTACGCGTGAGCTCATGTGTGGAGCAGACTTCGTTAATTAAGTCTGCTCTGACCCACTGGATCTCTTTGAGTTTCACCTCAAGTTTCAGCAATTTGAGGGAAGTGTTTCATCTTGAATTTCATTTAGAGTCCAAACAGCTGTTCCGTTTCATTCCATTCCGTCGAAACAGAAAAGCTGTTTTGATGCTGTTTCGAGTTTCACTTGGCCAGCTAGGCTGACTTCCCATCCCCAGCGCTACATAGCACTGGGGCGGGAGGCAGCCCAGGTGGGCTGCCTTCCACCCCCGGTGCGATCAAGCGGATGGGGGTGCCAGATCTTGTGCTGGGGATGGGAAGTCAGCCCAGTTGGACTGACTTCCCACCCCCAGCCTATGATCGAAACATTTCAAAAGTCAAAATGTTTCAACCAGCCTCATTTTGTTTCGAGGCTATTTCAACAGGCTTTGCTTTGTTCCAGTTTTGCTGTTTTGACCTTGAAATTGGTCGAAAAAGAGTCAGAATGAAGCAGCCGGCAAAATTTCGCACAGCCCTAATGTCTATAAATGCCCTGTATGTGGATTAGACCAATTTAAGATGCATTAGGGGCTCAGGTCTACATATGCGCGCCCTTAATATGGCTTAGAAATGGTGATTTTAGGCTATATGAGCCTAAATTTGATACCTGCCCAAACCAAGTATCACATTTAAGTGGGATTAGTTAATGCATATTAACGCATGTGTAATGCATTATTCTGCATTAACTCAGGGAATTTATTCCTGGGTCTGCCCAGCCACTAGGAGGCCAGCCAGAGCCTATCCCCAGGCTCCTGGCTGGGCACCTCTCCTCCCCCAGGTCTATAAGCAGATTTTTTGTTGTTGGTGGGTGGGGAGGGTGGTTGAGTGGGGAGAGAAAGGGGTGGGTTGTAAGGGTAATAACTTTTTTTGTTTTACCTATATGCATGTCCTGACAGTAGTGCTGGGGGTGGGCACTGGGTAAGGGTTGTGTGCGCAGCAGGCTGGAGTGGGAAGTGCAGGGGGTCAGCCAGGGCCTCCCACAACTGGTGTGCTGCTCTCCTGGGGCCTGGGCAGGGGAGTGCCTGCTGGGGCAAGCACGGCCAGCCCCAAGGCTAGCAGGAGCATGCGGTACTGGTTGTCACTGGCAGGGGCTGGGTTGGAGCACTGGGGTGCTGGGCATCACTGGCTGGGGCAGGAGCAGCCCTGGTGCAGGGAGGCAGGGTGGGCAAAGAGGGAGCTGCTTCATGCTGCCCCTGTGCTGGGCACATGGCTCCTGGGTAGGGAAGGGGCTGGCCAGGTATCAGAGGGCAGGAGTGTGTTTCCAAGATGGCTGCTGAATGCTGGCTTCTGGCTCTGGCTTCAGCATGGCTGCCAAGTGCTGGCAGCCATGTGTCTGGAGGCTGGAGCTCCCCCCCATGACCACAGGGGTACATGGCAGGGCTGAAGTGACCTGAGACAAAAGTTAGTCCCAAGTCCCACCATAAGTAGACACCTGCCAAAACCCTCTTAATTCACATTAGTTGAATGTGCATTAAATTTAAACCATCTAAATTAATGTGTAGATGCGCTCACTGTATATATGTAGTAAGGGATACAAAGAAAACAGTATATAGGAGAGCAAGTAAAATGAAGCCAAATGGACAATGGTTATGCAGAAAGGAATAATTCATTATCCATGTAAGTCCATTTAAGGCAATAGTTCTCAACCTTTTTAGACTGAAGGCACCCCTTTGAAAATGCCAGCTTTTAACTTTCACTCATTTCTTGACTATAGAAAAAATAATAGAACAATTCTTTTGTTGCAAAGAACTCAGAAGACCACAATAGGTCAGAAAGTTTTTGAATTCCCACTTGAAATCTCTGTATTTATCTTGTGAATCATATAGGTATTCACACATCTAATGGTGCTAATATTCTATGGCACTCTGTGGCACCCTTAAAAGGATCTCACAACACCCTGGCTAAGAATTGCTGGTATAAGATATCTACAGTTCAGACCAGGGGTAGATGCCACAGTTGTAAAGAACCAAATTGTCATCTATGAAAAAGCATCCAGTAGTGGATTGGTTTTACTGACAGATTACTGACAAAACAGATGTGTCCTAAGGTCCTAATTCTGCAAACACAAACAGGCCTAATTGTACTCGCATAACTACTTATGCTACTAACATCCAGTAGAAACCAGTCAAGCAGGAAAAGTTATGGGCCTTTGAAAAAAAAAACAGGTCCTACAAATAGATCATCTCCTCAATATAATATTTCCTCATTTATCACTATTATGAGACAATATGGACTTCCTTACAGTGAGAGAGAGAAAAAAGTGTGTTTTGGAAACACAAACTCCCTTGAAATTTCTTTGGAAACAAACTGAGTTTAAGGAACAAGAGAGAGAGGGGAAAAAAATCAAAAGATGAGTAATCAGCTGCATCAACTACTAGGTTGGTTGCTCCTGAAGCAGAAAAATATGGAAATTGACCTACTACAAGCAGTCACAGAAGGTAAGTAATAAAAACAGGTGAGTTTTTTTTGGATGTTGGAGAAAGTTTGGTAAACAGCACAATATGGCTGAAATTCATAGTGGGAAAAGATTTATGGTCCAGCATCATGTAAATTAGTAGAGAACTGGTGACCTAGAAAATAGAGAGAGAAGAAAATGTAAAATTGATGGGATCTGGGGAAGGAAAGTCAGAGATAGAGATTTAATGGAATGTGTTCAGAACATTTCAATATATTTTCTGCAAAGAAATAAAAGGAGCAATCTAAATGTAGAGAATGTTTTAAGGGTATATAAAGAGGTTAACAAGACAGATGGTTATAGGATTCTTGCAGGAATAGATACTACAAAGCTTTGTGAGAATTGTGCTATTCAGCTAGAAAAGGACCAAGAATATTTTTTTAAACCACAGGATCTATTTTCAAAGACCTACCATAGAAAAATATTGGACCCAGCTGGGGCTTTCCGCAGCAGTTGTTTTTGAGTTTTAAAAGGAAAATATTGTTCATTTGGAACTTGGGGGGGGGGGGGGGAGGGAAGGGGAGTGGCAGCAATTGAAGCTGTACTAAAATCGAGATCAATACAAAAATATAAGAGAAATAAAGCTATGGAAAATCCAGATAAGTGTTCATTAAAAGCAAAAATAAGAAGAATGAATCAGGGGAAATAAAAAGTGTGATATGAAGAATGGCGAATTGACTCTTTAAAAACTGGTGCACTTGTTACGGTGGGTTTTTTTTCCCTAGGCGATGACATAGGAGATGTTTTTGCATTTGACCTGCTTTTAGTATTGTGAGAGAGAGGCATTTTTATTTGAATTATTAAGCTATTTCAGTAGATGGTAACTGTGAAATCAGCTTAAGTTTTACAAGTTTGTGTTGCTATATTGTTTTAATTGTGTTTTCCTGCTTGTTGTTTAGAGATCTGGGGAACAGAGGGATAAAGGAAGACACAGTAATGTGACCTGGGATAGATGAAACATGAGTAAAACAGTTCCCAGGATAAGAATTGTATGGCCTGGAGAACACAGAATAATACAGCATAGGCAACTGGGGCATGTCCAGATGAGTGCACATGTGCATCTTGCAGCTTCTTAAACCCCTTTGAGATGCTGTAAGATGCATGTGTGGGAACACAAAAACATTCCCCATGGTGCATATTTGCAGCACGGGGGCAAAGTTAGACCCCTGGATATCCAGGGGTAAAAAAGAAACACACCGCAGAACAGCAGGGCAAGGCATAGCCCCGGACAGTCAGTCCCGGGAGGCAACCCCGGAGTCAGTTGTCCAGGAGAGATGCTCTGGTTTCTGGCCAGAGTGTCTCTGTGGTGCTCCTGCTACCCCCGGTGCTGTCAAGGGTAAGTTAGGGATGTGGGGTGGGGGGTTTATGGGTGTGGGTGGGTGTGAGGAGTGGCAGGGGGATGTTGGGGGGTGTCAGGAGTGGCAGGGGATGTCGGGGTGGTGTTGGGAGTGGAGGGGCTTGCGGGGGTGTGGGGAGAAGCTGTGGGGAATGTCCCAGTGGGTGGGTTTGTGGAGGGGCTCATGCAGGGGCTGCCACATGCCTGCCCCCCACACGGCCCCCGCAATGCCAGCGGCAGCAGGCAGCAAGGCTGTGGCTCTGTTGCAGGCACAGAAGATGGTGACCCAGCTCTGTGTGACCCGGGCTCCGTACATGCTGAACAGACCTGACCCGGCCTGATAGTGCATGGCTTTGGATGGGCCAGGTCTGTTTAGCATGCACAAAGCCTGGGTCACACGGAACTGCACCACTGACCACTGTGCCTACAGCAGAGCCACAGCCCCACTTGCCTGCTGCTGCAGGCGCTGGGTAGGGGGGGCAGGTGCGTGGCAGTCCCAGAGCCATCCCCAGCTGTTATGTATATATAGGGAGAGAGAGAGACAGCTGGGGATATGTATAGTGGTCTTTTGTTCTAATTGTGGAAGAATATAGATTTTGGGGTATGGTATTTTAAAAAAATGTATTTGGGATGCTGCTGCAGCAGTCCAGCTGACACAAGGGGCCAGTATTCCCGGATACCAACTGGCTGGGCCCCAGAAGTTCCTGAGAGTGAGTAGCCCTGAGATGCTTGCTTGGGCAGGTTTTTATATTACTGGGGCCAGGACAGGGCAGCTTTTCATACTGCTGGAGCCAGCACAGGTGCTGACCCTGGTCTCTAGCTCCCTCTGGCTGCAGATCCAGGAGGAGTCAGACATGGTTATTTTGCCTCAAGTGGCACAATTTGCACCACACCAAAGTTCATGTCCAGGCGCATGTGCTGAGGCAAAAAGCCCCAGCTCAAATTTGCACCGCTTCTATCTGAGCTGCTGCAAGAGCACATGCCTGCATATGTAGATGCACCACTGGAGACTAAGGATTTTAATACAGAAAACTGGAAGAATGAATAAACCCTGATAAGAAAGAAATAAACTGTAGCACCTTAAGAAAGCATAGCAACATTTGTCTTCTGCAATAAAAAAAATAATAATTTAGCAAACCCTTCTGGACATAGGATCATAGGAATGGGTGGAAAGGACCACATGAGGTTAGGGCCATTTGTACATGCCACAAAATTGGCCTTTAAAGCGGCTTAATGCCCTTTTGCACCATTTTAGTGGTGCAGCTGTTTGCATTTGTTGGCTCTTTGATGGTGGGCTGTTTGCGTGCGTCAGTGGCATAATGTGCATTAAATGACTTTGGGACGCAGCAAAATATAACATCTCCGAGGTGGTTTAGTTTGCTGCAGAAGGAAGCACTGTGCCCCGTGCATCTGAGGGGCTGTGCAGGCAGCCTGGTGGCAGCCTGTGCAGGCAGGCTCCACTGAAGGAAGAAAAAAAAACGAACGGTGAGCCTGATCTTTTTATTTCATTTCTCCCTGGAGCCTGCCTTCCTGCCTGAGCTGCGTGGGGACTCAGTGCTTTCCTCCGCAGCAGCGGTGCCCTCCAGGACAACTTAGGCTGGGTGCTTGTGGGTGGGTGCCACCTGGGGGTGCCACCGCTGCTGTGGAGGGAAGCACCAGCCCCCTACCCCCCACAGCTCAGGGACTGCTTAACCTGCCAGCAGCTTGTCTTTCCCTCCATGGCTCCTAAGAGGCAGGAAAGGGTCAGGCCCAACCCTTGTGTATGTGCCATGGGGGTTTACTTCGCCCTAAATTGAAGCTGTGTTTTTAAAGACACACCGCTTCAATTTAAGGAGAATTAAACCAAAATAAACCCCCATGGCATGTACAAACAGCCATTTATTCCAGCCTCTTTCTCAAAGCTGGATTATTCCCAACAAAACCATCCTAGACAAATGCCTGTCCAATCTCTAGAGAAGACACCTATGGTACAAGGTAGGGTGATGACAGTTTATGAGATATCTTAATTTAGCATCTAGGTAAAGGAATAGAAGTGAATAGATACAACCAGTCAACACAAGCACTTATCAAACTGTTAATGGGTGTATGGTAAGTGTCCGAGTCCCCTAACTGTAAGGAAAGATTTGAAATAGGTAAACAAAACACTGCTTTATCATAAAATCATAGAGAAGTAGGGCTGGAAGGGACATCCAGAGATCATCTAGTGCATCCCTGTCCAAACCATCCTATACAATTCATGATCTAAAGTCTACATAAGACTACTATCAACCCTGGCACAACAGAGACCTAACACCCTAACTTGCCACAGGTAAAGCAGGGGAACCACAGCAGCCAACATCCTTTTTCTATGAAATGTTGGCAATATATGCTCAAGAAATACCTGGTAGAAGACCATGCCTCCCACTGCAGAGGAACGCAAAAACCCTCACAGTCCATACCAATCTGACCATGGGGTAAAATTCCTTCTTCATCCCAAATATGATGATCAGTCTAACCCTGAACAGAGGAGCAAGATCCATTAGCCAGGAACCTTCAGGCTGAGTCCCAGCAGGAACATTGGTACACCCCAGTCAAAGTCCCCAACCTTGGTTGTAGGAAACACCTAATACCTCTGAGGGAGGCTTAAAAACACCCTGGTACATGTAGGGCAGGGGGTGAGGAAGGGGGTGGAGGCAACAAGCAAAGCCCAAAAGTGTGAGAAATACCCATAGTAGAATAGGTATAGCTATGTCTAAATCATCCCCAACCAGCAGCTGTCCAACCTCTTCTAGAATACCTCCAGTGATGGAGAGTCCACAATTTCCCCAGGCAGTCTAGTCCATTGACTCGCTATTCTAACAGTGAAGAAGTTTTTCTGGATATCCAATCTGACATTACTTTGCTGCAACTTCAAGCCATTGGTCCATATCCTCATCTCTTCAGCAAGACAGAAAAGGTGCTTTCTCTCTTCTTATGACAGCCCTTCAGGTAATTGAAGACTGCTATCATGTCCCCTCTTAAGCACCTTTTCTGCAAGCTGAACATGCTTACCTTCTTCAGCATCTCTACATATGACTTGCTTTCCAAGCCCTTTATCATTTTTGTTGCCTGCCTCTGGACCCTCTCTAACTTCTCCATGTCCTTTTTAACATGGAACTGCACCCAGTACTCCAGACGAGGCCTAACCAGTGCTGAGTAGAGAGGCACCATCACCTCCTGTGTCTTGCATCTCATGCTGCATCCCATAACCACATCCTCCTTTTCTGCAGCTGTATCACACTGCAGACTCATATTGAGTCTGTGGTCTACTAAGACTCTCAAGTCCTTTTGCATAGTGCTGCCATCCAGCCAGGTGTCACCCATTTTGTATTTGTGTTTTTCATTATTTATCCTGAGGTGAAGCACCATGCATTTGTCCACATTGAACTTCAACTTGCTAGCTGTAGCCCAGCTCTATAATCTATTGAGATCCTTCTGAATTGCGCTTGCATCGTCCATGCTTGCAACCCTTCCCAGTTTCATGTTGTCTGTGAACGTGTTCAAGAAGCTTTCTATGCCAGCATCTAAATAAACACATTGAACAGCACCAGCACGAGGACAGTTTATATATATGTTGTATTTACTCAAACCCAGGACAAGGCTTTTTCCCCCCATCCAGTATGGGTGAAAAATCCCCTTGTTTTGGATTCAACTACAAGGCAGAGTGGGGGGGAGGGTGGGGAGGAGCAGGCAGCTGCTTTGGTTCTGATTTCAGTCCCAATTCTAGTTCAGAGCCAGAGTCAGAGTCTCAGCAGTCACCTGCCTGCCCCTCCACCTGCTCTCTGCAGCTTCTGCTCCGTAACCTACCCCCGCAGCCTCTGTCCCTTCCCCTCCTTCCTTACAGTCAGATGTGGCTCCAGCCCCAACTCCACTTACTCCTTGAGCCATGGAGCATGTGAAAGCTCTGTCCTCTGCCAGCCAATCAGCAGTGGTGCAGCTCTAGCCCTAGGATGTAGCTGTGTGGCTGGATAGGGGCCGCACTTCCATGTGCTTCCTGCCCCAGGTGGGAATGGAGGCAGAGTTGGAGCCATGTGTGACAGTAAGGCAGGGGAAAGGGGTTTGAGGCTTTGGGGAATGGGGGTGGGGAAGGGGTAGAGGGTGTGAGGAGCGGGCAGTGTCACAGGCTGTGGGGAGTAGGTGCCAGGGCAGAGCCTACAGGGGCCAGGCAAGCTCCAGGGGGAAGAAGTGAGGAGGGCAAGGGGTAACGGGGCTGTCTGCCCATCCCCAGCCATCCAACCCCCTGCGACTGATTTCCCTGCTGTAGCAATAGGGGGGGGGACAGTGAATTTAACATGACCCTCCAGTAGCTAAATTCTATCAAGCAATTTTCTATATTTAGAATCTAGTTATTGGGGGGCAGAGGTCACCTTAAATTCCAAGTAGTCTTAGATTTGGTTAAACATGGTAAATTGATTAGTGAGAATAGGAAATAACAGCAGAACTTAAAGAACAAAATAAAATGCACGGTAGCTTCAAATTTAAGAATAGCATGCACTTAGTTCATGAGAAAGAATTAGACCAGAGTCAGAATAATCACAGATTTCAGGGTTCCCAACAAGACTTTGGGCAAAACTTGTCACTTCTGTCTGCACCCAATCTGACTACAGAAGGTAGTCTATAGCCGTGACCAAACACAGGCACATGGCTGTAGACTGCTTCAAAAATGGCTGATTGGGTAAAAATCTGAACCCTCATTGCATGAAGAAGTTTTAAAACAAAGCATCTTATGTAACTTCTGTCTGTGCTGCCTGCCAGTCTACCACTGTTTTCAGAATTGGGGAGGGGGAGGGAATGGAGGGAATTTGTTCTGGGGTTTTTTAGCTGCTGCTGCAAGATACGGGGTGGGTATATTGAAGCCCTCCTCTAGAATGAGCTTTCTGCTCCCTTTCCCCCCTTCCATTCTGAAATGGGGACAGGCTGATTGGGAGGAGAGGTTGTTGCTGGGGAAACCGGCTGCAGCCAGCAACTAGATTCCCCTCCTCCCCTGAACCAACAGTGAATTTATGTTTGGTCCGGGAGGGTGGGGGGGATTGTTGTAACTCCAAATGCTTCCTGCAAAGTGTTCTCAGTTACAGAGGGGAGTGGCACTTCTGTCTATGCCCTTTGATAGAAAAGGGTATTAACATTAGGCCACTTCTGCTAGTGCACTGCATCCACACAGCACCAAACTGTATGGGTGAAAAGCATTCTGTGCTGTTGGTAGGCATTCAGGTGTCCAGCCTGCCATGGGTGGATCTAGGATTTAGAAAAGAGGGGTGCAGCTGGTGTGGCAAATCTTAACATATAACACAGTTTTTTCTCTAGTTAGAGAGAAACTAGAAGCTTTACCAATATGGTAGGGAGCTAGCCCGATATTATTCAGTTTAAGATCAAAGCAAAAACAATGTAACTATTGGAATGAGCATTAATTTGCTAGATTATATATCAAGTTTTAAAAAACACAACAAACTAGGCAAAAAATAGTCAAAATAGTCAAAAGATACTATGTCATTAGTCCTGCAGTCATTATAATTACATGTATGTCTCTTATTCAGATTCAAAAAACAAAAATCCCATCTTCTTGAGCATCTTGACAGTGCCTCCAATGCTTCACTACACCTGAGTTAACAGTAGCACACCTGAGTTAATGTTTTTAACTAGAGGCAAAAACAGTTTGCAGAAGTATGAAATAGGAAAGAGGAATAGCTAACAGACAAAATCACAGAAGAAAGGATAGTTTGAATAGCGGAACATCAAAACCATTAAAAAGGATAGTGTGTCATTAACACCTGTGAAGTGGAGAGAGATTAACAGGGATTAGGGAGATAGATGACTGAATAGAAATGCTGCTTTCCCTTCATGCAGTTGGTTTTAAAGTTTGGGTGGAGCAGGAATGAAAGGGGTGAGGGGTGCAACTGCACCTTTGCACCCTGCATTCAAGTGTGTTACATCATGAGAAGTTGCTACAGTATTGGACACTACAGATCAATTGCTGTGAATTGTGGGATACCTTCTCAGGGAATTGTGAGATCCAAATACTCATGCTTTACTCCTTTCTAATCAACTGCTTTTGCATACCAGGTACAAACTTAGCACAAACCTGGATGCAGTGCAGAGGATTGCAGCACTCTTCTTCATCATAAGGGGCAGATTAGAACAGAACTATTCCAAAGATAAAACATAGAAGCTGACTTAATTAATCACTGTATAGTAAATGCAGAGGCTACGCTGTTCCAGTTATTCACAGGTTTAGACCTATCAAACAGAGAACAAGTGATAAGACTAAATCACTGTGCATACCTGGGGAAGCTAGCTGTAGCCCCAGAACTTTCAAATAGATAAAGGGACATTCCTGGAGGCTGAAAACCTGCCATGGCACCAAGAGAAAAGTTGCCGGTAGCGTAGAGAAGCAAGAGGCAATTGCCACATGAAAGTATGTTACTTGAGGCTGCTGGCAGCCAGTTGGTAACAGATTACTGGTGTTCTGCTGTGGGTGGTCATCCTTGAAGTGTACATCACAAAATGGGTCTTTCTGCTTAAGCATGTCAAGCAAAATACTGTGCATGAAACAGATGGATTAACTGAGATGGGCTAATGTAACAGCATGGGGGAAACTGATGGGACACATCACAATTCAGTGCATTCTGATATTTCCCAGTGGTTACACAGGATTCCATAAATTACAATGGGTGCATTATTGCTATGTGTTGGCTGTTTTTGAGAAGCCTACAACACCTAGACTTCTAGAGAAGCTAAAAGTAGAGACTATTTCTCTTGGACTTTGTCAAGATTGACAGCATTTTAGTGCTAATTGTTATTCTTGAAGACCTACCTACACTTTTTCACTGGTTCTTGAAGCCATCAATGGATAAGATGGACAGATGCGAGGAAAAGTTTAAACTACTACCTAAGCTGCTGTAGAATTAATGTGGACTGTGTCTTTTGGAGGCTAGAAGGCAGGTAGCAGTGGCTGTCAACAAGCTTCACTCGCAGTACAGGAAACCTTACAGTTATTGCCGAGCAATGTGTGTGAGAACAAGAGCGAGACTTTATTTTCCAGACAGATGAGTGAGGTGAACAGGCTCACTAAATCTGAACAGCCTGAAAGCGATGGCCATGCAATTCTGCTGAAAATAAATTGGCATTATTAAATACCACATAGGCATAGGCCAGGCAAAGCACCCCTTTGTCCTAAAATGTCTGAGCAAAACTTAAATACTTCTTGCTGAAAGAATTCTGTGAAATTGTGCCCACAGACCAGGAAGCTGTGCACGTTTAAAAAAAATAAATAAATAAAAAATCAACAGACTGCTCCAAGCGTAGCCCAAGGAACCATTGGTAGCGTGCCAGTGATGTGATCACCTGCTTTGCTGTTCCCAGTTATGCCACATCCTGTTTCTTTTTAAAGTTCTATGCCAACTGTAGTGCAGACCTGCATGATGTCTGCAGCTGCGGTTCACTACGGCTTTCCATTTTAATAATGCCAAGCACTAAGTGGTCCTGAATTTAAGCACAGCACACAGGTTTCTCTTTTTGACGCCTCTCAAAGCTATATGCCTTAAAACAGGTGTGGGCAATTATATCATCTGGAGTGCTGCTT
The DNA here is from genome assembly GCF_030867095.1 of Alligator mississippiensis. Classification (NCBI taxonomy): domain Eukaryota; kingdom Metazoa; phylum Chordata; order Crocodylia; family Alligatoridae; genus Alligator; species Alligator mississippiensis. Next base: position 126,532,761 of record NC_081826.1, read on the forward strand.
AACGAGTTTTGCTGAGCAGTCAAGGGCCACATGAGTGTCCTCGCCACTTGACAGTTGCCCTGCCCCAGATTGCCATCACCCCTAACTTTTGGCACCGGAAGTCCCTCTCTGTGCTCTGGGAGTACTCCTTTTGGGAGAAGGGGTGTGCTTATGGAACCAGAAGTCACACCCCATCACATGGTCTCTTACATAAGACCCACCCAACACCAAACCTTGCCCCACTGTCCATGTTGGTCCCAGAATCCCCTGCCCCCATCACATGGTGCCTGACATCAGAAGGTCTACTCCTTGATTGGGAAACATTGCCCCTCCACAGGACTGTGCATAGCCTGCCCCTGCAGCCCCAGGAGTTCTGCCCTCCAGGATATGAGGCACAGGCACAATGTATCAGGTAGCAAGGGGTTGTGACCCCTCTAATATCCTGCCCTATCACCCTCAACCAATTGGTGGGGGTTTCAGAGGCATTGGACCTCCCTGAGAACAGAGCCGAACCAACTGGGTCAAGGACTGCACACACAAAATCTTTCAGCAGAAATTATTTCAACAAAGTATAGATAAAAAAAACATATATTAGAAATCAAACATCTACTATAGAAAATTTTATTTGTATTAAAAAAACTAATTTGAGTAGTGTATGTAGAAATGATTGAATAATAGCTCAAAATAAAGTCTTACTCTTGTATGCTGCCCAAAGTATAGGTGCAGTGTAGTAGACCTCTCAAACCTCTTCCAATTGGTCATCCCATTCCTCCCCTGGCTTGTTCCTGCCAATGGTTTTATCTGCCGTGACTTGATGGAATAAGCTGACCTGGGACCGTCTCATCGGAGGAGCAGACTTTCAGTTGTCTAGACTTGGCCCTTGTCTAGATGGGGTCCCCTCCACCTCTGTCCACTTTTGCTCTAGCTGCCCCTGTTAGCTCTGAGCCCACTTCTCAGGACTACAGGCTTCAGGTCTTAGCCAGCCCCTCACACACAAAAATACCCTGCCACAGGTTTACTTCCCCCTAGGCAGCTTGCTTCAAGTCACAACTAAAAATAAAACCAAAAAGCCTTGGAACTGATCTGCTTCCTTAGTGTATCTCTGCTGGTTTCTCCAGCTCGGGTGTCTCCAGGTTACTGTTATCTGGCTTTCCTTCAAGTCAGTTGCCATCTCCACAGGGAGCTCCTTCCCCTTTGGAGTCCCGCTGTTCCTCTGCCTCTGTGTCCAGAGTTGGGGCCTCACATTGTAGAAAAGGTATTAGTGCAAGAAAGCCATCAACATCCCAGCCTCTCTAGTAAGGGGGCAGTTAAAGACAAACAAAGGAACTCACTCAATGGGAAGAATGAAACTTCTGATGAGCGCTAACCAGAAAATCAAAATCAGGTGTCATCTCCATTGTTGCAATATGGAGCACTGCTGCAAGGTGATCATCATTCAGCGAAGATTTAAGATTTGATTTGTTGACTTTCATTACAGAAAATGTCTGCTCACATACATATGTTAATCCAAACAGCACAAGCATCTTCCAGGCATGAGCCTTGACTTATGGAAACTTCTGTTCATTGAGAGAGGCATAAAAGTTAGAAAGTGGCACTGATTTGAATTGCTCCACAAGCAGTGAATTGCACTGCAGGTCAATTAGCTCAAGTTGGAGGTCACATGGAGCGCTGTCAACATCAAATGTGAAAGGTAAGGAGACCACAGACAGGTCTTTTCTATCATTCAAAATTCCTCAAATGGGCAAGAAAATTCAGCATGCAAATCCATTAGTAATGACAGGTGGTTTTTTAGATTTTGATCACAAACAGTAATCTGCTGCAATGTAGGAAAATGGCTGAAATCTTTGTTTCCTATCTGACAGGAGAAAAGGAGCAACTTCATCATAAATTACTTGATGCTGGAATGCAATTCATGAGCAAAAAGCCCCTTCCCTTGCAGTCGTGAATTCAGATCGTTCATGTAGCCCATGATACCAATTGCAAATGCAAAATTAGAGAGCCAGTCCGCATCATTCAGCTGTGGGAGATCCAAATCTTTGGTTTATTTTTGAACATGAAAGGAAATCTCAACTCTCAGTTCCCACACTCTTTTCGAAACATTACCCATACTAAGCCATCTTACATTGGCATGATACAGAACATCTGTGTGCTGAGGTTCAGATTCCTCAAGCAGGGTTACAAATTGCCTGTGGTTTAATCCGCTTGCCTGAATGCAGTTGACCACTTTTGTAACTGTGTCCACGACAGTGCTTAGTTTTAGAAAACTTTGACAGAGAACCTCTTGATGAATAATACAGTGTAGAAAAATATTTTTCTATTCTGGATGTTTCTTTAACTTGGTCTTGAGTTCTTTTCAGCAATCCAACATGTTTGCCTGTCAGGCTTGGGCTTCTATTGGTGGTTACACTCACCAGTTTTTTCTAGTCTGCTCCTTATTTTGGCACACATTGATTTACTGCCTCCGATAAATTCTTGGGCAGACAATTTCTTATATTTGGATACCCAAGAAACAGCAAAGAAAGCTGTGGAGATGGTTGCTGGAATGCAAAAAGAGAAAAGTTTTTTCACAAAAGCATTGGCAACACAGGATGGAATTCTGAGAATGAGTTATGCGATTGCACACAAAATCACCAAAAAGAGCAAACCATTCTTTGAAGGAGAATTTGTAAAGGAATGTATGGTCAAATCTCCTGCAATTTTGTACCTAGACAAGAAAAAGCAGTTTGAGAATGTTAGCTTGTCAAGGCAAACTATTGTGAGATGTGTTGAAGATCTCTCTGAGAACCTGCACCAGCAGTTGAAAAGTAAGGTAAACGATTTCTCATATATTGCATTGGCACTTGATGACAGTTATTACATCAAAGACACATCCGAGATGTTGATTTTCATTCGAGTAACCACTGAAAATTTTGAGCTCACAGAAGAATTGGCATTGATGCAGTCAATGAAAGACACAACAACTAGAAAAAATGTATTAGAGACAGTAAAACAATGTGTGTCAAAATTAAGCATGGACTAGAAAAAAATTGGTGAGCATGACCACTGATGGAAGCCCAAACCTGACAGGCAAACATGTTGGATTGCTGAAAAGAATTCAAGACCAAGTCAATTTATTGTATTTGGAGTCACTGGCAGACAATTTCTCATATTTGGACACATGCTTGGTCTCAAAATGCCAATTCAAATTGTATTCTTTGAATACTGCCACACTTTCTTTGAAAATTAAGCACACAGCTTTTCCACTCATATCGGTAAAAAAATATTTAGAGGTCCATTCTTTGTTGAATAATTGGCATTTGGTATCTACCTTCCTCTTCTTTGATGTGCTCATATCCAAATTTTTATTTTTCTGTGGAGTGGTGATATTAGGGATCATTAAAAAATATATCCATTTAAACTTTTCTAATTATGTCACTTAACCATAACATCTCAGGGCATTGCCTTTGCCCTGGCCTCTGTCCTTACCAGTCATGTAGGTGGTCCTTGTTGTAACAGCTGCCCAGGTGTTTGGGGGAACTTGGCCAGATAACCAGATGGGGCCTGCAATCCAGCACATAGCAAGAGGCCTGGAAGTCACAGGCAACACACCACCAGGGCTGGATGGGCCAGTAACTGCAGCAGGAGCACTGTGCGTCCTAGGGGGACACGGCATGGCTGTTGCCCATGTACCTACCGGGGCCCAGCCCACACTGTGTCGCTCATGGCTCTGATGGAAAGCAGTTCCTGACTGTAAGGCTATGACCTGAACAGCACAGAAAGGAGCCAGCCCCGCCTGTCCTGTCCTGGCTGCAGCAAGTGGTTGCCAGCTGCAAGGCCAGACCCATACCAGGTGGCAAGGAGCCAGCCCAGGTCGGCCTGGCAGCATACCAATTTCTGGCTACAAGGTCAGGACCTGCATGGCCACGCCTGTTCCACCCCAGCAGCACAGAGTTCCAGGTTGCAAGGCCAGGAACTGTGCAAGGCACAGCAGAAGCCGGCCCAGCCCCCACTTCTCCTCACTGGTGCAGCACGACCCAGCCCAGCCTGGCCTGGCCTATCCCATCCTGTGCAGCGTGACAGGACTTGACCCAACCTGGCCCAGCCCATCCTGTCCTACACCGGATGGCAGGACCCAGGGGTTTGCAGTTGGCGGGCACTTCAGTCGAGAGTGGGGGTGGGGTTTGCAGCTTTTGTGAAAAACAAAAATTGAATAAATAAAATAAAACAAGATTTGAAACTGGATGATACATTGTGATGCTCCACCTACCCCACCTGTCTCAGAGTTCACCAGCCGCGCCTGCATTCAACCTGTATCCAGGGGTATCAAACAATTCCTGGCTTTAAGCAACCTCATGGCCATCCCCATTGTCATTCCCCAAACAGCTCTCACCCACCATGTGGTGGAAGGGATGGGGGTTGGAAGAAAAGGCAGCCTTCCTTCACTTTAGATAAGAAATATCTGCAATGGGAGATGATGTGTGGATATAAAGCCATGGGTCACTCTGAGTGGGTCTGCAACTCTCTTTTCTTTTTTCATCCACTTTTGTGCATCTCTATTTTCCTTTTCCATGACAATGGGGCTGATCTCTAGAGCAGAGGTTCCCAAACCCCAGGCTACGGCCCAGTACCGGGCTGTGAAGGGTTGGCTGCCTGTCCACAGGAGGATTGGCTGCTGGAACAGAAGTCCAGAAGTGACAGGCATACTGTGGACGGGCAGCCAACCTTTTTTTATACTGAGTATAAAAAAAAGAGTTGGCTGCCAGTCCACAGTATGCCTGTCACTTCTGGTCTGCAGTATGCTGGTCCGCAGTTTGCTGGTCCACAATCTAAAAAGTTTGTGAGCCACTGCTCTAGAGTGGAGGTGGCCAACTTATGATACAGGCATATCATGGGAATGAGCCCACCTGCCACCCTTCTCCTGGTCCAGGGATAAGAGGGCAAAAGATAGGTCCTTCTGGCGCACTTGCTCCAGGAGATCCTGAACCAGGTACAGGCTGTCAAGGATGGAACGTTCGGGCACTGTGTAGGTCTGGTAGGGATGGTTCACATCCATCAGCACAGACTGCAGGTGCAGCAAGATGGTCTTTGCTGCTACCTTGTAATCCATACAGAGCAGGGACATGGGGCACCAGATCCTCAGGTCATGGGGATCTCCTTTCTTTGGCAGGAGAGTCAGCATGGCCCTCTCGCATGACAGGGGAGTTTCCTAGTTCCCTCAGATTCAGCCCAGGCTCCAGCAAAGTCCAGGCCAAGGACATCCCAGAAGGCCTGGTAGAACTTCAAGGTTAGCCCATTGATGCCCAGAACCTTGTTGCCAGGCATCAGGTGGAGGGCAGCTGAAAACTCAGCCAGAGTGAGAGGAGCCTCCAGACAGTCCCGGTCACCCACACTGACCTGCAGGCCTGGGGAGAACAAAGTGGCCACCCTGCAAGAGGTGGCTGAGAGGTGACTAAAGAAGACCATGCTTCCCCACTCCAGCCACCAATTAGACTCATCAGCCAGAGTCGTCAGGGTCTCCTGCAAGAATACCATGGGGTACCCCCACTCCTGAAGGAAGGAGCACCTGGCATCTCTGGAGACCCTTCCTGCAACCATGGACATCAAGGGTCACAATCTTAAATGACCTCATGGCTGAGGGTGTGGAGTAGACAGTTCAGCAGGGGCCTTGAGCATCTCAATGCCCAGTGTGGGGTTCACCAGCTTGCATTTCTTGACACTGCACAAGTAGCTTGCCCCTTGGGACCGCCAGGCCTGAGAGGTTCACAGACTCCACAAAGCCTGCTGGGTCTCAGGAGTTCTCCTCCTGGTCCTGGGGTTCAGTGGGCTCCTTAGGCACCATCTGAACGCCCTCCTCCCCTGGTCTGCTAAGACCCCAGACTCTGACTGGGATTTGGAGAGCTCTGAAGTCCCTTGGGATGGGGTTGGGGCAAGGTTCCCTCACAAGATGGCAGGGCAGAGCTGGAACCCTGGGGGTTCTGCATGGGATCCCCAACAAGATCGGACCGTTGGTCTGGGGACCCCACCCCAACCGTCTATGGTGTGGGATCATTGGGCGGGCTAGTAGTGGAGTTTGACTGGGAGTGGGGAGGAGGAGGAGGAGACTCATCAGGCACTGGGATGGTATTCCCTCAGAACTCACTGAGGTGACCCCCCCAGACCCCTGTCTCCCCTAGATCATTGGAGGGGGAGGGCCTCACTGATGGACCGTTCATTGGGTCAGCTTCAGCCTCAGTGCTCATAGTCTCAGGGGATAGGCTCTGGCCAGTGGAGTGATGAGCCTTCTCCATGGGCTCCTGCTCAGGGCTGTCTGGCAGCCCCAAAACCTGGTCCCATGGGGATCACTTATTTGGTCTTTCCTGGGTCACCCCTCCCACCAGTGGGACCTGCGGATGTCCTCTCCTCCTGGCCCATGGGGCACTCATGACAAAAGTGCCCCAGGAGGCAGCACTGGAAGTATTGGAAGTCCCCCAGTGTATAAAAAACCCTCACCAGGTCCCCCTGAAAAGGAATCGTGAGGCACCCATCAGCCTCCAGCTGCGCTCCTGCCATCAGCTGGATCATAACCTGATGACAGAAAGAGGGGACGTGGCAGAGGCCGGGGTCTCAGCACCCCAGCGAGAGGGCCACCACTGGGGAGATAGCTCCCCAGAGAGTTTGGAGCTAGGGGAGCAGGGTCCAATTAGGGATATAGGGAGGGATGGAGCTGAGGACCACCCTGGTCCCCAGCTCTTCTAGGGACTCAAGGGGGATGTACTTGTCCTCCACCACAAGCCCCGCCATACCACCTTTTGTGCAGTGGCCTCCAAGGCAAGGAAAAAGACCCCCTTGCTATGAGGCTGCCACAATCTTGGGGGGCCCCCAGTACCCGAGCCAGGGCCTGCACCCAACAGGCACTTCAAAGGGGGCAGTGGCATGCAGAAGAGGACCCCTCCCATGGGGGGGGGGGGCAGCAACAGCAACCGCCCAAGGCAGGAAGGGGTGCAGCCAACTTACCCGCAAAAGCTCTGAGAACAAGCCAGCAGCTAACAGTAGCCAGAGGCAGGAAAGGGTCTGGTCATCTTCCCAGAAGCTCCTGAGACCAAGCTTGCAGCAACCAGCAGCAGCTTCCTGGGACAGGAAGGGGCAAAGCTATCTTCCTTCCAGAAGGTCCTGAGGGCAAGTTTCCCTCAGCTACTGGCCCGCCCAGGTTTTTATACTGCTGGGACCAGCAAAGGTGCTGACCCTGGGCTCTAGCTCCCCTTGGCTGCAGATCCGGGAGGAGCCAGGCAGGGTTATTTCGCTTCAAGTGGCACAATTTGCTTCACAACAAAGTGCATGTCTGGGCATGTGCACTGAGACAAAAAGCCCCAGCTCAAATTTGCACTGCTTCTATTTGAGCTGCTTCAAGTGCACATGCTTGCATATGTGGACGCACCCATAAAAGATATATTTTACACACACACACACACACACACACACACATACACTTTCCAGCACAGCAAACATTATGAAGTATGCTGGAAAGGCAGGTGCCAGGTCTTCTGGCAAGGGAGGAGAGGGGGTAGGGGGAGAGCTGCAAGTCCCCTCCCCCCCAACAAACAGAGATGCATCCTCTTTCCTGGCAGCAGTGAGTCTTCTGCTACCACTGGGAGCAGTACCTGTCCCTGTACCTGCACCACCTCCACTAACACCAGAAATAGTCACCAGCACCAGCATGACAGTCTTCTTCACTCCAATTTCAGCTCCCAGCATGAGCCTCCCAGTGCCAGAGGAAGAGTTGGATCTGGAAGCAGAGGAGCTGAGTGCCATAGCTAAAGATGTTCTGGGGAAGGAGGGGGAATCTGAGTTTGTGCTCCACACCCCTCAAAGTTCCCCTAGAGGCAGGTCTCTTCTGGAAGGCACTTCAAAGGAGGTTGTGGGGCAAGTGGCTCAGCTTCCCCTGATGTTGTGCCTTTGCCTGCTGAGGAGAGGGATAAGGCAGGAACCCCACCCTCAACCCAGAAGCAGGGGGGTAGTGTAGTGTGGGATCATTTTGAATTAACAGATGATCCCAGGTATGCCATCTGCTAACACTGCCAAAGGCAGATCAGCTGGGGGCAAGGATGTGAAACACTTTGCCACTATGGAGATGCTGCTGCATCTCAGGAGGCAGCACCCTCTTGCCCTTGTTCCTCCTCAGCCTGGCACAAGTGGGAGCATGGCAAAAAAGAAGTCCCCCTCTCGCTCCAAAACCCCTGTCCCTGTGAAGCAGAGGCAGGCCACCCTGGACTGGTGGGGGAAAGCCACAGACAAAGCAGGGCACGTTACAAGGGTAAGCGAGGCCAACCAGAGTATTGGAGAGATGCTTGCTCTGGATGGCCAGCCCTTCTCCTTTGTTGAGTGTCCAGGGCTCAGGTAGCTCATGGTGCTCATAGTCCCATCTTACCAAGTGCCCACATGCACCAACTTTAGCAGGATGGTGGTGCCCTCCCTGTATGAGGCATGCAGGGAGTACTTGAGGGAGGAGCTGTGCAAGGCAGGGCTGGAGGTAGCTTTACATTTCACCTCAGACAACTGGAGCAGCTGGAGTGGAGATCATGCCTACCTCTCCCTCACTGGTGCGATCAGTCAGGGTGTCAGTGGGGGCTCCTTCAAGCAAAAGTGATAGATGAGTGTCACACAGCAAGGGAGATCATGGTGGTCATGAACCTCATGGTGCAGGGGCAGCTCATTGGGCAGAGCGAGCTCACCCAGGGGAACATGGTCACCAACAACAGGGCCAATATGGTCAAGGTGGTCCATGATGCTAACTTTGTTGGCATCTGCTGTGTGGCACATAAGTTCCACCTCAAAATCAGGGACGCCTTGGAGGGGGACAGGGCTGCCGGTGATGTTGCCATCACTACCATGACCAGCCAGCTCATTTCAAAATGCAGGAAGGAGGCAAGCTACTTTCACCAGAGCATCAAGGAGGCAAGATGCAGTGGGACAAACAGGTAGAGGTGAGTGTCCTGCAGCACAAATCATGCAGAATGTGGAGACTCAGTGGAACTCCACATACCTCATGCTGGAAAGGCTGGTGGAGCAACAGAAGGCCATCCATGAGATGGCTTTGCTTGGGGAGATTGGGATCAGTGGCCCTGTAGAAGAGTAGGGGAGTGGGAGGGGGAAAATCTATGCTCGCTCCCTTCCCCTTAGTATTTGGAAGTCAAGCAGCCCCAACAGTAAAGGGGCAGGACACAGGAGCAGTTGAAACAGGGCAACTGCAGAACCTGTGCAGAGGCAGCAAACAGAAGAAGCCCCTAGACAGGTCTGGGAATGTTGAAAGGACCAAACCCTTACCTGAAGAGCACTCTCAAGCAGAGGGGAGAAGTATCACAACAGGGAAAAACTTGTGTTGCAGAGAGCCCCAGGAGAACACAGAGACGGTCTAGCCCCCAAAGGTTCCCACTAGGAAACAGAACCTCTGCAAAGAGAAAGCCCTATTTGGAAACACTAAGAGGACAGGGCTGGAACAGCCCAGGCTGTTTAGAAAATCAGGGGAGGAGTCATTTGTTGTTAACTCAGCCCAGGTGTCTTCCCTCAATACAGGATAGAGGAGCTACAGCTGGGGACCAAAAACCAGTATTGATAGGTTGGGAGTGGAGGGTGGAGAGCCCAAAAGCAGTAGTGAGAGGGAAAATCTGGCACTGGAGAGCCAGGGGTGAGGGATACCTTTGCCCATATTTTTGTTTCTAACAAACTGCAGAAGCTTCCTGGGAGTCATCCAGGAAGGTACTGAGAGCTGCTCCTAGCTGTGGCGCCTTAACAGCAGGAGCCTGTAGTTAAGCCTGGAGGACTGTGGTGGGGGTACTGGGGTTGGAGGAGTTCCCTGTGAGGCTCTGTTACAGGCCACAACTGATTATTTTGGATTATTGAACACAACTGATACTAGGACCGATACTCTTCAGTGTCTTCATTGGCGACTTGGACGAGGGAGTGAAGTGTACTCTGTCCAAGTTTGCAGGTGACACAAAACTGTGGGGAGAAGTGGACACGCAGGAGGGCAGGGAACAACTACAAGAAGACCTGGACAGGTTGGACAAATGGGCAGAAAACAACAGAATGCAATTCAACAAGGAGAAATGCAGAGTGCTGCACCTAGGGAGGAAAAATGTCCAGCATACCTACTGCCTAGAAAATTACCTGCTTGGTGGAACAGAAGCAGAAAGGGATCTTGGAGTCCTAGTGGACTCCAAGATGAACATGAGTCGGCAGTGTGACGAAGCCATCAGAAAAGCTAATGGCACTTTATCGTGCATCAGCAGATGCATGATGAACAGGTCCAAGGAGGTGATACTTCCCCTCTATTGGGCACTGGTCAGACTGCAGTTGGAGTACTGTGTGCAATTCTGGGCACCGCACTTCAAGAGGGATGTGGATAACCTGGAGAGGGTTCAAAGAAGGGCCACTCATATGGTCAAGGGCTTGCAGGCCAAGCCCTATGAGGAGAGACTAGGGCACCTGGACCTCTTCAGCCTCCGCAAGAGAAGGTTGAGAGGCGACCTTGTGGCTGCCTATAAGTTCATCACGGGAGCACAGAAGGGAATTGGTGAGGTTTTATTCACCAAGGCGCCCCCGGGGGTTACAAGAAATAATGGCCACAAGCTAGCAGAGAGCAGATTTAGATTGGACATTAGGAAGAACTTCTTCACAGTTCGAGTGGCCAAGGTCTGGAATGGGCTCCCAAGGGAGGTGGTGCTCTCCCCTACCCTGGGGGTCTTCAAGAGGAGGTTAGATGAGTATCTAGCTGAGGTCATCTAAACCCAGCACTCTTTCCTGCCTATGCAGGGGGATGGACTCAATGATCTATTGAGGTCCCTTCCGACCCTAGCATCTATGAATCTATGAACCCTGATGGCAGAGCCAGTTTTTCTTTCTCAGGGAGAGAATTCTCTAATTATTACCATCAAGTCATGACAGGCAAGTGCTCCGAGGAGGTAGCGTACCCCTTTAGGGGTGCATGGTGCTGGTCGAACCATATACAAAGGGACTCGTCCACAGGTTCTCTTAACAAATCTGAGTGGGATACCATCTCCCAGATCTTGGTGGCCCTCAAGCCATTCCTTGAGGCTGAAAGTCTCAGCACTGGCAATACCCTCCTTAGCCAGGTGATCCCCATAGTGAAGGAGCTTGAGAATCAAATGGAGAAGTTCCAGAGGATTGACATTCCTGTTTGGGGCAAGCCGCTGTCACCAGAGATGCACGCACTGGTGAAGTGGCTGAAGAAGCGCATCAAAAAATGGCTGGATCCATTGCTCGTGCACATGTGCAACCCAAGCAGCAAAGCACCCCATCACTGGACAGAAGTGCTGGTGAACAGGGCCAGGGAGGCAGAAGGGCAGAGACAGGGGGACATGGAAGAGGGGGATCCACTGTTCCATGCCAGCACTCCAAGCACCAGCCAGTTTCCTCCACCACAGCCACTGCCAATGTGGAATTGAGGCTCAAGGTGAGCTTAGCTGCCTGGGATGCCATCTGCAAGGCATGGGACAGAGTGTAGGAGAAGTACAGAGCTGGCCTATGGAGCTGGAATGGATGTCACTCCTAGACACCAGGGGCCTAAAGGAGCAGCCTCCCACCTGGGTAACATCTGAATCAGTTTTCCATCAAGGCATGGCAGAAGAAAGAGGGGTGGGCGGTTGGCCCAGAAACAGGTGGGCAGGCCAAGATCTAACCAGCACCGGGAAGTCTCCGTGTTACATACTACCATCCCTGCTGCATTCATCCCACTCTGCCTTAACATACACAAGGCAGACAAGGTTATTTTGGTCAATCTGATATCTTTTATTAGACAAACTGAATAGTTGGAGAAATATTTCTTGGCAAGCTTTCGGGTTTAAAAACCCTTCGTCAGGCTGAGGAAGCATCTAGTTGGTGTGTGTGCTCTTCCTGGGTGGAATGAGTAGTAAAGAAGCCAGAGGCTGCGATGATATGTAAGAAAGCCAGTCAGTGAAAATATAAATTGAGGCATCAGGGGGTGAGAGACAGGCTGGGGGGGGAGTGAAGGGGGATGTAGCAGGTAAAAGTGGAGAGGTACCTGGGGAGTCAGATGTCAGGCAGGTTATGGTGTGTCATAAATGCAATGCCTGTATTGGGTCCATGAGTGTTTATATCCAGTAGATTTATGAAGTGAATTTTGTGGCTTGTCTACAAAAGGTGTTTTGTGAATTCCCTTTGAGGATCAGGACTGAGAGATTGCAGAGAGTGGTTTTCTTGTGAGAAATGTGCCCCCACTGGTAACAGGGTGTCCTTGTCTTTAATAGATGTCAAGTGTGCATTCATTCTGGTGCACAGTTGTTTGGTCTCTCCTACATATTTTCCATCAGGGCATTTGGTACACTGGATGAGATGATATATAACGTTTCTGGAGGTGAGGCTGTAAGATCCAGGAATGGTGATGGTTCTGTTGTGGGGTGTAGTAATTGTGGGGTACTGGAGATATGTTGGCAGTTTTTGGATTTCTTGTCATGGCATCCATTCAGTGTGTTTTGCGCTGGAGGAAGTTTGCTTCTGGTGATGAAGTTAGTAAGGTTCAGTGCTTATTTGAATTTACAAAACACTTCACAGATGGGCCTATGACTTTCTCTTCGTCAACCTCCTCGATACAAAAGTTCATGGACATTGGATTTGAGACACTATAACCTGCCTGACATCTGACTCCCCAGGTACCTCTCCACTTTTACCTGGCTGCTACATCTCCCTTTCCCACCCCCCTACCAACAGAGCCGACCCGTCCTATACTGCAAAACCTGTGGCCACAGGGAGCCCCGCAGCTAAGGGGTCCCCTGTGCATAGGCAGTGGAAGTGGGGGGCTAATGGGCTCAGCCCCTGCAAACACAGGGCAGAAGCAGGCATTGCCTTATGGCAGCCCAGCCAAAGGGTCCTACATTGTAGGGGAGGGGTGGCATGCTGGCCCCTTTGCCCTTTCCCTGCCCCCCTCAGACTTTTTTCCATGGCTGGCTTCTTCTTACCCCCCCCCCCCCCGAATGGTGGGCTGGCCCTGTCTCCCAGCCTGTCTCTCACCCCCTGATGCCTCAATTTACATTTTCACTGACTGGCTTTCTTGCCTGCATACCAGCCTCTGGCTTCTTTATAGATTCATAGATGCTAGAGTCAGAAGGGACCTCAACAGATCATCGAGTCTAACCCCCTGCCTAGGCAGGAAAGAATGCCAGGGTCAGATGACCCCAGCCAGATGTCTATCCAGCCTTCTCCCTTTCCATGGGGGTCTTTAAGAGAGCACCACCTCCCTTGGAAGCCCATTCCAGATTTTGACCACCCTTACCATGAAGTTTTTTCCTGATATCTAGCCTAAATCTACTCTCTGTCAGTTTGTGACCATTGTTCCTTGTTACCGCAAGAGATGCCCTGGTGAACAGAGCATCTCTCATCCCTTCCTGTGTCTCCCTAATGAATTTGTAGGTGGCCACAAGATCACCTCTTGGCTTTCTCTTGCAGAGGCTAAAGAGGTCCAGGTCCCTCAGTCTCTCCTCATAGAGCTTATCTTATAAGCCCCTAACCATACGAGTGGCCCTCCTCTGGACCCTCTCGAGTCTATCAACAGCCTTCTTGAAGTACGGCTCCCAAAACTGGATGCTGTACTCCAAGTGCGGTCTGACCAATGCTGCATAGACGGGAAGTATCACCTCTTTGGTTCTATTTGTCATGCATCAGCAGATGCATGATTAAGTGCAGTTAGCTTTGCTGATGATTTCATCACATTGATGACTCATGTTCATCTTGGAGTCCACTATAACTCTATGATCCCTCTCCCCTTCTGTGCTGCTGAGAGGGTCACTTCCTAGCCAGTAGGTGTGCTGGATATTTTTGTGCCCTTGGTGAAGCACTCTGCACTTGTCCTTGTACTGCATCCTATTGTGTACTGCCCACTTTTCTAAACTGTCCGGGTCTGCCTGCAATCATTCCCTACCCTTCAGAGTGTGCACTACGCCCCATAATTTAGTATCATCTGCAAACTTGGACAGAGTACACTTCACACCCACATCCAAGTCACTGATGAAGATACTGAAGAGTACAGGTCCAAGGACTGAACCCTGTGGGACCCCACTGCCCACATCCATCCTGGTCAATACCGGCCTGTCTACTACCTTTCTCTGGGTGCAACCACTAAACCAATTTTTTCACTCACCAGGCCGTGTAAATGTCTATGTCACAATCTCTTAATTTATTTATGAGAAAGAGATGAGATACTGCATCAAAGACCTTGCTAAACTCCAAGAAAATGACATCCACTTCTACTCCTGAATCTAAGCATTTTTTGACCCTATCATAAAATGAAATCAGATTGGTCAGGCAAGATCTACCTGCTATGAATCCATGCTGGTTTCCCTGCTGCATTATGTTTCCTGCTGGACTCCCACAAATATGATCCTTCATAATCTTTTCAAAGACCTTTCCAAGGATGGAGGTGAGAATGACTGGCTTATAATTACTCGGATCCCTCCTTCCTTCCCTTCTTGAAAATAGGGACCACATTGGCCCTTTTCCAGTCCTCTGGGACCTGACCTGAGCACCAAGAGTGCTCAAACAGCCATGCCAGTGGTTCTGCTATGACACCAGCCAATTGCTTCGGTACTCTCAGATGCAGCTCATCCAGGCCTGCTGACTTAAGCACATCCAGTCTATCCAAGTGACTGCACCAAGTCAGCGTTGACAGTTGGTGGGCTGGTGTCCCTCTGATGCACATCTAAGAACCCATTAGGAGACTTATCCTGACCCCTGTTCAGGAACACCAAGGCAAAAAAACTCATTGAATTATTCAGCCTCGTCCCCCCATCTGTCATTAATTTCTCCTTCTTGTTTAGTAGGGGTCCTATGCTGCCCTGCACCTTCCTTTTATGCCCTACATACCTAAAAAAGACTTTTTGTTTTCTTTAATTTGTGTTGCCAGCCTCAGCTCTGTAGTTGCTTTGGCCTTTCTAACTGCCTCCCTACAAGTGCAGACCAAGTAGGAATACTCCTTGGTAGCTTCCCACTGCTTCCACCACCTATATGCCTTCTTTTATGTCATTAGGCTCCCCTGGATTTCCCTATTTAGCCAAGGAGGTTTGTTGGCTTCTTTTCCCCCTTTTCCCTTGTACTGGGAAAGTCTCCCTCTGGGCCTGAAGGATTGCTTCCTTTAGGAACGACCAACCTTCCTGGACTCCCATCTCACCATTACTCTTATCCTGCAGTGCATCATTGACTTCTAAGCACACTGAAGTTAGCCTTCCTAAAGTCAAGCACTTCTACCCTACTAGTTATCTTACCCACCCTATGCCATATGGTGTATTTGATTGGTGGTCACTGTCCCCCAGGTGATCACTGTCCCTACCAGGTCCTCCCCCATAGCCAACACCAAATCTAGTAAGGCATTCCTCCTAGTGGGATTGTATACCTCCTGCATTAGGTGAAGGTCCTGAATGCAGGTTAAGAACCTACGTGAACAGTTGTATTTGGCTGACTGCTCCTCCCAGCAGATGTTAGGGTAGTTTAGGTCCCCCATGACAACCATGTGCCTAGACTGTATGGCCTCTGAAAGCTGCCTCAAGAATTCCAAGTCTAGCTTTTCCTCTTGGTGTGGTGGTCTGTAGTAGACCCCCACCACCAAGTCCCTTTCCTCTCAACCTCCATGTATCCTAACCCACAATGCCTCAACTTTCTCGTCCTCTGATCCCATTTTGATTAAGGTAGATGTATAATGCTCTTTTACACAGAGAGCAACCCTGCCCCCTTTCCTCCCTGCTCTGTCCCTTCTGTAAAACCTGTAGCCCTCAATGTGTTCTGCCCAGTCATGGGTAGGGTCCCATCAGGTTTCCGTTAGCCCCACTAAATCAAAGTTATTGTCTGCAAGCAGGAGTGTGAGTTCTTCCTGCTTGTTCCCCATGCTCCTAGCATTAGTATAGAGGCAGCTGAGACCTCCGAATGGTGCCTTTGGTGCCCCCCACTTTCTGATGCCCAAAGGGCCCCTTGGTACTTACTTGGGGTGTACTGCTGCATGTCTTGCAGTTTGTAGGTTTACTATTCATTCCATCCAGGAACAGCACACACACCCACTGCAGATGCTTCCTCAGCCTGACAAAGGTTTTTTAAACCTGAAAGCTTGCCAAGGTATATTTCTCCAACTATTTGGGTGGTCTAATAAAAGATATCACATCTATTTAAAGAACCTTGCCTGCCTGTTCCTTAGATCAACATGGCTAGAACCAGAAACCCAGTTAACACACACAAGTGACATGAGTTTTATTCTTTGGCGATGCTGCTGGCAGCACCTGTGAGTGGTCACTGCTCACCACACCCCCACCACTGACACAGCAGCGGCATCTGCAGGTGGTCACCGGTTGCCGCTGGCCATGGCTGATGGCGTCTGTGTGTGGTCACTGACTGCTGGTTGTCGCTCACCATTTCCTCCCCCACTGACACCACTTCAGCCACCTGTGGGAGCTCCCTGCTTGCCACCGCCATGCCCCTGCTGCCACCACCACTACCACCGCACCTCCCCAGCTTCTGGGGGTATGCATCATTCATGGTTTTGCTTTCAACAGTTTGAGGGGCACTTTCACAGAAGCTCCTTCACCTATCTCCTTGAAACCTGGCAGGCTTCATGCCCTCAGAAGGGGCTACCATCCCTGCTTTTTCATCCTACTGTGCCTTAACACACGACACGAGTTTTGCTTTCAACAGTTTGAGATACAGTTTCACAGAAACCTCTGCACCTATCTCCTTGAAACTTGGCAGGCTTTATGTCCTCAGAAGGGGCTCCCAACCCTGCTGTTTTCATCCAATTCTTCAAAAAATGACAAAAAGTTATAGGTATTTTAGTGACTCCCCATTGTAATCTATGACCGAATCACCAAATCACACAGAATCAGCGCCAAATCTTTCGAATTCGATTTGGCCAAATCTGTTCGGGACAGTGATCCGAATCACCAAATCAAATCACTGTCCCCCAAATCAGCTGAATCCGAATCGAATACTAGCTGCTTTGCACAGGCCTAATAGATAGCACAGCAAAAGATGGGGCAGGAAGCAGAAGGCAGAAAAAGAGATTGGACAAGGAGTACAAAGAAGGAACAAAAAATGGAGCGGAAGATCAGACAGAGGAAAGGGATCAGAGTAGCACTCAGAAAGAATGCAGGGCTAATTTATGGTGTGCCTGCCAAAAAGGTTGGTCCCCACTGCTGTGGAGTAGCAAGTTTAGTCATTTCCTTTATCAAGTTGCTTAACTATTCTTGTTAGGCTACTTGGTGGCAGAGCCTAGACATATTTGTGTCCCTCCCATTACAAAAGACATTCAAGCACTAACTTTGTGGCATATGAACCATGCTTCAGCACACACATTAACAGGTAAAAATACAAACCAAAACAAACAATCAAAGGTGTGAAGACCAGGTGGGACATTTGAAAACTGAAGACATCCATTTCCTATAAACCCTGAACAGCAGAGTTCAAAGTGATTACTGGATAGGTCGCTCACGAAGGAATCTTGCATTACAGCTGGAGGTTTGCTTGTGCTGCTACAGATACAGGTAGGCCCTCCCTTCCACTGTGCTGTGCAAAGCTTATCCTATTCCAGAAGGAGGAACCATTATGCTGGGGATGGGTAGGAGGGGGAAAAAGTTTTCAGGAAACATTAAGTGTAAAGGAAAAAAAAATCCTTGTCAAGTTTTATAGGACAGGCCTTTTTATAATTTCCAAATTATTTTGGTATTAGAACTACAGCTTTTGCTTGTTTCACTTTTTATTTATATTTCAGAAGCCAGCCTACTGTTGGTAATAAATTATGCTTATTCATCTAAATGCTGCTCTACTGGCAGTCTGCAATACTTGAATTATAAAACTGTTTTCTTCCCAAGCCTTCAACCTTTTGAGTGTTTTTCAACAAGGAGTAGCTAACTCGCCAACCTATTTACTGAGGTCAGACAGACAAATACATTTTCCATATTTAACCTAACAAATACACACAAACCAATTTTCAAACTTTCTGAGCAGCTATCATGGACTTCAATGAAATATGCTGGTTGCAGGGCTTCTGAAAAGAGTCTCACCATTTTTGTAAATACATAGATAAGAATATAAGCCTTGCTGTAGTAGATCAGACCCAAGGACACTCAAGCCTAGTATCCTATTCACATATTCACAGGGGCAAACATGCATACTTTAGACTAGAGCAAAGGTGGCCAACCTCTGTGGGCAGCATGTTACAAATCAGGGAGGGGGCAGACAGCACAGCAGCAGATAGGGCACAGAGCAGAAACCAGAGCAGCAGCTCAGACAGGCAGCCCAGGGCAGGAGGCAGGAAGCAGAGAGGCATATCAAGCAGGAGTGGGGGTTGGAGTAGCACTTGGGGAGGATCTGGAGTTGTTTGTGGCATATCTGCCAAAAAGATTGGCCCCCACTGTTTTAGTGGAAGGATATAAGTGGACAGACATCACATTTAAAATGTTCTAAATACACTTTAAACCCCAAAGGCATTTGTATATGTGCTCTGGATGCAGCACTGGGTGCTTTTAGCGCTAATTAAAAGTGCCTGGCGCTGCATAGGGTGCAGGTGTATAAGTGGCATAGCATGTATCAGTGCTGAGAAAGTGGTGGTGGTGCACTTTGAACTAAAACACATCAAACATGTTTTAGTTCAAAGTGCACTGCCTGCCATTTTCTCAGTGCTAACGTGTGCTGCGCCACTTGTATACCTGCATCTGATGAAGCACTGGGGTTGTCACTTTTACTGCTCCAGGAGACGCCATTAATTGAGTCTGTTCCAACGCGCTGAATTTCCAGCGTGTCGGAGCAGACTTGCTGCATGTGGGTAAGTGCCCCAAGACTCTAGTTATGCAGTTTTCTGTAAGCAGTGTAGTTTAGATTGGTAGTGAACAGAATACACATTTTCCCGGGGAGGTTAGACAGGGCTCTGCCATTTTAAAACCGGTCTGTATGCACTAAAACGTCGGTGTTATTACAGGTATAGACTGGGTTCCAATTACTTATACCATTAAAAGCGTAATGTCTGTACCTAGCCTAGATGTACTGCACACCAGTTTAACTTTCCTGGAATGTTACAAAAATACACTGGGAAAATCAGGTACCATTTTGAGCCAGTCCACCTTGAACAGGTTCAGTGTTTTATGTGTAGACACAGAAGGCATCTATACATGTGCTCCATGGTGGAGTGGGAAGGGGGGCTTTAATTAAGTGTGGTTCTTAGAGACACTCTAATTAAAGCACCTGCAGCATCATACGTATTCAGTGCCCCACACTTCAAAATGGTGGGTGCTCCAATGTGTGCTAATTAGCCCGCATCAGCACAGAGCTCTATCACATGTATAGGTGCCCAGAGTATGCCAGGGCCTAGTCAGTCCTCTAGGCATCCCAAACTGCACACCCTCCCGAAGCCCCTGGTCAATGGAGCTGTTTTTGGATGCAAACAAGACTCAAAGATCTACTTCTACTTAGAACTAGGACTGTCAATTAATTGCAGTTAACATACATGATTAACACATTAATTTCTTTTTGCATTAATTTTTTGTAATGCACATTAATCGTTGCTGATGCTGGGGGGAAATGTGCCCCCTTTCCTCTCTGTTGTATGCCTGCCTGTGTGCTGGGGGAAAAGCAGCCCCTCTCCCCTTGGTACTATATGCCTGTGTGCTGGGGGAAAAGTGGCTCATCCCCCTTTGCTGCTGCTGCTGGGCGCTGCTGCTGCTGCTCTCCCTCTCCCCCTGGGAACAGACTCAGCAGCTGGATGCAGGTAAGTGTATGTAGGAAGGGTGGGGAGAGGCAGGCGTTGGAAGGCCAGGTCTTGGGAACTAAGTTTTGTGCACATGTGTGTACATCCAAAAATATTTATAATAATTGGGATTCTATTATTGTTTAACTGCGTGATTAAAATTGCAGTTAATCGCAACTGTTTTTTTAAATCTTGCGATTAAATTTTTTAATGGTTCAACAGCCCTACTTAAAACCCTTAGCAGGGTATATGTGCACTTCTGTGCAGGGACATTTGGGAACCAGTTCACAGTGACATTCTTGGAACGCTTCAAATGTAATGTCCATGCTACACACCTTCCCAGTTAACAGCATAAGAACAGCCATGGTGGGTCATTTATGGAGTTAAAAACTTAAGCTCAAACCAGCTGGTTTCAGGGCTAGGGACAAATATTCAAAAAGCCTGAATTGATTCAATCTTTGCAGATTAATCTAACCTGGCTAGGCTAAACCAGTGTGTAACCGTACAGACATCCCAGAAATACAGCCACATTGCAGCAGTGGCTCAGGCTAGAAGGCCAGAGGCACTAAAGCAGCCCTCCTGTCCCTTGTACACTGCTGAACTGAGGGGGGGGGGCATGGCCAGGCCCCAGCAGGATGCTTTGATTAGGGAGCCCCCTCCTCTCTGCCCCGCCTCCCGATAACAGAGCATTTATCAGCTGTGTTGTCAGCATTTAACACCCCATCTAAAAGCAATAGTTCAAGCTCTTCTTAAACAACTTTTTTCAAGGAAGGGAACATTCCAAGATGGGACATTACCAGCTACCTGCTGATTAGCTCCAAAAAGGACACAGTCTAGTTTGCCTTTGTCCCATCTGCCGCAGCATGGACCATAGCCAGCATGTGGTCTTCTAGTTAATGCCGAGAGGTGTCTGTGTAAAGCAGAGGGGAGCAGGGAATCCCTGCTTAGCAGGGAGCAGTGAGGGGAGAGAGGGAGCAGGGGGAAGCCAGGCAGATGCTTGCAGTCTCTGCGGGAGCTCCAGACAGGGAGCAGAGGGGAGGGGCCAGCCCTGCTGTGGAGTAGAGAGCCCTGCCCAGCCCGGGGAGCATGCCAGGATGCTGGAGGAGTCTGGTTTTACTTAAACCAGGAAGAGGCCTGGGACAAACATTTCCCAAACCGGTTTGACTCAAATCAGTTGAGTCTGATGAACTACATCTTGAAATGGTTTCAGCCATTTTCAAACTGGTTTATGTGCACTGAACATCTGTTCTGTTGCAGGTTTAAACCAGTTTCTTATCACTTAAACTGGTTTGTGTGTGATGCCTGTCCCTAAAAGTCTTAGGGAGAATGTCTCAAATGGAGAGACCTGATCACATAATACTGCCTATATAGATCTAAAAGGATTAGTTGTAACAACACAGGTTTAAATCTAGTGTAGCATTAGTATGGAGTGGAGTAAACTTTTAAGTTCACTGACACTACCTATACTTTTCAAACTGATATAGCTAGTACCAAATTAATAGTTAAAAATTATAATTTTGTTTGTGTTTCAATTGTGAGAAACCTCTGGTGCTTCAAAGAAATATCCAACAGATTTAGCTGTAGCTAGGAATTTTATACAGAAGCAAATGAATTCTTGTACCTCACCCCCATTCTTTTATGTAAGAAGGATCTCTTCCTTATCTTTTAATCTTCTCTCAGACAAAAGGAAAAAAATATATTACTGGTTTAACCAGTTCTTCCAGGTCCATTCTTACCTTTACAAGGATGTGTCTTGAGACAGGAGGTTATCAGGAGCACCTCTCACAGGTTCCTGCAGGACTTTTAACTTACCACATATAATAAAAGTTAAATAGTATCTTTCCACTGATTTATTATCTCACTTTGGCAAATAGGTCGTGCCTCTTCCTTTATCGTTTGTTAGGTTATTTTATCCTCAGTTCAACCCTTTCACCTTTATTGACCTAGTTCTTTATTTACACTAATTGTTTTAGCAGCACCCACTGTTTTTACATATTACAGTACTAACCATGAAGTTCAAAAAGGTTTAAATTAATATGGGAATTTCCTTGCAAGCAAAACACAACATTTGTTTTTAGTTTAAAAGACATCTCGGATCATTTTGCCCAATTTTTCAGTATCAGTTTTGCCACTGTATAGCTTTTTGTTCAGGATTCAAGTTTACTAACTGACAAGCCCTTACTATTGATGCTCTTCTGGAGTGTATCTGTTTCCAGTTGCATGGGTCAGCTTCAGGAATTTTTCCCCTAGTCAGTAAATGAACTGCATTTGAAAGCTTGTTTATCTAAGCCATAAAAAGATATTACCCACAAAAATCCTTGCTCCCCCTACCCCCTTAAGAGCATAAAAAAATGCTGAACTGAAATCCCCAGAAGTAAATTATTAAATTATAAGTCTTGCAAAGATCATCAAACTACCTATATTTGTATGAGGGCAGGAAGATCTTGATAGTTTGTATTGGAGAGGCAAGGGGGAACCCACAATTTTCATCAGTTCTCTTGGTTTTTAATGTGCCTTTTTTCCTATCACAACTTGACCTCTTAACAAGACCTCTTAATTACTACCAGCCCTGGAAGATGCTGGATCACTGTCACCTGCTCTCAGATGGTCAAGTAGCTCTAACAGTTATTGGAAAAAGACCCTCATGAGATTGTCAGAGAACTCAACCTTTCAAATGAAATTTTGTCCTCATTTTTGTTCTAGTTTTTGCTTTGGCGTGTTATTTTAATTTTTTTTGTGAGTCTCACCTCTGATGACAGAATTCTCCAACTCATTTCCAGTATGATCTTTTCTTTCTTTAAGTCAGTATTACAGTACTAGTCAACTGCCTGTCAAGAATGATGAGGGGGAGCGGCCCATGGCCCCCCCCCGCATCTGGGCCCGCTCCCTACTTCCCTCTTGCTGCTTGGGGTCCCAGCCCATTCCCTCCCTTGCTGCCACAGTGGCTAGGGAAAGGGAGAAGGAGCCCCAGGCCCAATACGGGGCAGGACTGGGCCTGAGGATGGGAGACAGAAGGAGTCAGCTTGGGGCTGACACAGGGGAGGGGGGTGGGGGAGGAGTGGGCCTGGGGGGAGGAGAAGGCCACTCCTCTCCTCCCCCAGCCACAGCTGTGGCAGGCTGTCAGGCCGGGTCCACTGCTCCCCCCCCCCCCCCCACAATCGCTGTGGTGGGCCCATCCCCCCCATGGCGGGCCTGGACCCACTCCTCCCCTTCCTCCACCACCACCGCTGCTGCTGCGGCACACTTACTCCTTCCCTGCTCACATCGGGCCCTCTCCTCCCCCCACCACCGCCGGGTTGGCCCTGCAGGCAGCAACAAGTAGGGGCGGGCCAAGGCCAGCACCAGTGGCCTCACCCCCCATGGCATCCTGACCCCGCTCCCCCCCCATGCTGCCACTGTTACCTCCAAGGAGCAAGGTGGGTGGGAAGGCCAGCTCTGGTGGCCTTGGCTCCCCCCTGCTCCATTATCATCACCTGCAGGGAGCAGGGCAGGGGGGCCAAGGCCTGCAGTGGCATTGCCCCACCCCATTCCATCTATTCCTTTGTCGTTTGTCAGCCAATCAGAGTGCAAATAAAGCGTTATGGGCAGGCATACAGATAAAGCTTTTATAATATTAGAATTGTCAGCATGTTCTTTTCTCAATCCACATTTGTACTGAGACACTTCATTTGCACAGAAAGTGGGGCAGGGCAACAGGGACAATGGGCACTGACTTGGGGTTGTTGGTGGGGGAAGAGGGGTATGGAGGCACAAAAAAGGGCTGATGCTAACAGCTATATGTTCACATAATGGTAACTAATCAAGACACCACTGCTGCTGTGCCCTGAGTGCCTGGCTGGGTCATTTTTATGCCACTAGGGAGAGCAGTTTTGGAAGGCAGGTTTCGAATTTGAGATTTATTTTAAGCGTAGCTATTGGAGTCAGCCCATTCTACCTGTGGATGTCACAACCTACACTGCAATTTAATTAACTCAATTTTACTGTTGAACAATACCATGGAGGTTGGTAATGACAACGAATTATCTATGACTGACTAAATTATAAACAGAGACGTGTAGTTAGCTGTGTTACTCAGGCAGAAGGCAAGGCAGGGTGGCACCTTAGAGACCGATTTGTTCAGGAATGCAAAGATAATGTGTTGCCAGAGAGATCCTTTGAGGGTGGTGGGTTACCTGCAAGTCAAGGCAGGCTGGTCCTCCAAGGCTACTTTAATTAGATATGCCATCATTTTCCAGGAGTGTCCATTAAGACCTTTCTGCCCTCATATAAATATATTTAGGCAGTTTGATGATCCTAGCTTCTTTATCTGCTTTGAAATCTCTTAAACCCACCTTAGCCCCTCTCAGTAGTGCCATCTCCACCTATCCTTTATATTTAAATGACTACTTTCTGTTTAGTACACCTGCTCTCTGCAAGTCCATTCATAGCATCCAAAAGTAGGCTGTCACTTAAAAATCAGAGAATTTTGCTTTGCACTCAAAAAGATAATTCTGGGAGGTAGAAAGGTTGATCATCTATGTCTAGCTGGGCCATGAAAAGTCAAGAGTACCCAATGCTTTGCAAGTATCAGCTGGCTTGATGATACAGGGAGTCCTTGACTTACGACTGAGTTCTGACGAACGGCATTTACAACCTTTATTAATGGACACTGTTTTGAGGTTCTGACACAGGTTTCAACTTTACGCCGCTCAATACAGCTGCATCCAGCTGGTAAGTCTGTCGTGGTGGAAGGGGAGGAGGCAAATCAATGCCCCAGCAGCAGAAGGACTCAGGCTGGGGCAAGTGCTACCCAGCTGGAGTAGGGGGGTAGTGGGATGAAGGCGCAGCTCGTTTGAGAGGTGTGGGAAGGAATGGAGCAGCTCCCACCACTTCATGCTGTGGGTCTGGGAGGGCACGGTGGGGGGGAGGGGGGAGCATGTGCCCCTGGATCTACACAGGGCGAGTGAGGCTGGGGCTGCACTGCATTGCACTCTGGGAGGGCACGGTGGCGCTGGGAGCAGGGGCTAGGCCTGCCACCACTGACCCAGCCATGGCTGCGGGGGTGGGGGGGGGGTGCGGTGGCTCCTGCTGCTGTGCACCATTTGTCCGGAGGTAGCGCAGCAGCTCTGTCCTGCACCAGCTGGACCAGCAGTGGCATGGCCTAGCCCCCACTCCCAGGGCCTGCCCAGAGGGCAGCATGGCACAGCCTCAGCCGCACCTGCCCCGCAGATCCAGGGGCACACACCCTGTGCCCCCCCCCCCCAGACCAGCAGTGTGCAGCAGCGGGAGCCGCCTCCCCTCCCCCCAGACAAGCTGTTCCTTCGTCCTGCACCCCCCTGCCCCAGTGTTTGACTTACAACATGGTTTTCAGGAACCAATTGTGTCAAGTCTGAGGACTACCTGTACTCAAAGGATTGTCCTAGTCCAGCGTTCAGCTCCACTAGCATGAATCAGATCCTATAAAATTACTGGGATTAAAAAAAAAGACACTTATACCCCTGCAAAATGGTTTCTCCAATTGTGGGGCCTATAGAATGTTTTAGCAATGTTGAGAAGGTACACATTATATAATAAAATTGGTAACATGAAAGCTATTTCTTCTCCATATTTCCTGAGACATTCATTGCAACAACTTATCTAAGTTTTTAATCAAAATTTGCTCCTAGAATCCATTTAACATATGAAAAATGTGAACTTGGTACAATAAACAGCATGCAAATGTACTGAAAAAAATCTGTATAGTGAACAGCCTTTTAAGTTTCACTTGCGCAATGCTTTTACTGTTACATGAAAAGGTAATTTCTCTCACAGCTTAAGGCAGGGGTCAGCTGTGTGTGGCCTGCAAAGCCACTGCATCCAGCCCATGGAACCAGAGGTACCCATGCTGGGCAGCTGGAAGCTACTTCCATGCTGCTGCCACTTCTACCCATCCTGTGTGAGTGTGTGTTCACATGTGCATGCAGGTATGCTTTGGGCTTGCAAAGGGGTAGAAGAGGCAGCAACATAGGAGCAGTTTCCAGCTGCCCAGCTTGGCCCCACTGAAGCTCCTTCAGCTGGAAGCTGGGTTCATACTGCAGCCAGGGAGCAGAGGGTGCTGGAAGCAGCAGCAGTTGTGCGGAAGCAGTTCCCAGCTGTGCGGCTTCAGCCGGGGTGCAGGGAAAACCCCCTTGCTGATGATGTACCATGGAAGCTACCAGGCCTGTGCAGGGCTGGGGCTGGCTACTTCTAGTCCGAGGCTCAACCCTCACCTCCCAAAATATAAGGTTGTCAGCCCATGCGTTAACGTGAACATTCCTTGGGGGGGGGGGGGGGGGAAGGAAATACAAAAAAACCCCAAATCACAATGATATGCTTTCTTGGTCCTCCATTTATTTTGAGAAATACAAAATATGAAAATTAGTTTACAGTTTCAGCACAAAAAGTACTTATGAACAAGCACAAGATGGAATGTTTTAAAAATAATCCTATACATTGTTAACATTTAAAAGTGCCTAGAGTTTTTCACAGCAAACCACCTTACAGTTCAATTATATTTTAGTAAAATATTAAATTACTTAAATTGCACATAAACACCCTACAGAAAAGTATAGCTTGTGTAATGTTATGATTAAGTCTGTATTTAAAACAGTAATTAGAAGCTACATGGAATGGAAGAGAAACATTTTTGGTTCAACTCTCAAACCTAAACCAAGTTGAAAACTGATCAAAAAAAGGCATATGATGTTGACTAGTTATGGCACTAGTGATTAAATTATGGTCATTTGACAAAAGGTGGTAAAAGGTTTGTTTGATTCTTCACAGATCAATTTCACTACTGAAGTTTTTAGATTCAGGTTTCTTTATTAAATTTAGCTGCAAATAAGAATCTGTAGGCAAGTTTGCATAGTATTCTTGTTTTCAGCTCCCTCCCACCTTAAAAATGTGTAGGTTAGTATTTGTTACAGTAACTTGAACAGAAATTTGGGTTAAAACATTTTAGATTCTTGTAACCCAGGGGTATAAAAGTCATCTGGCCCCACAGGCCAGATGAGCAGTTTGGGACCAGTCCACAGGCTGGATGAATGGTGTGGGACCAGCCCTGTGGGCTGGGTCAGGCCCATGTATTCCCCTCGCCCCACACATGAGATCCAGTACACATAGTGCCCACTCTGGTTGGTCCAGGACTGGTCTAGGACAAGACGCCACATTGGCTAGAGCAGGTGCCACATCAGGGACCCAGTGGAGAAAGACCCTGGCATCCTAGGTACTTTGCTACTGCCACAGGAACAAGCTGTAGTGCTGCTGGAGCTCCACTGCTACTATTTTCACTCATGTGCCTGGCAGCCAAGCAGAAGCCCCAGCAGCACCGTGGGAAGTCTGGCACTGCTGCTTCTTCCCACAGCTACAATCAATCACCTGGCCACAAGCCTCAGCACTGTAGAAAGAAGCCTGGTATCATGGGTGCTTGGCTGCTGACACAGGAACCAACCACAATACTGGGCTTGTGCCCAGTGGCTGTTACCTGGGTGTGTGGCTGGCTGCTGCGCCAGGAAGGTCCCTTATCACAGCCAGGATTGGGACAAAGTCTGTGGACCAGGAGACCTGGCTCGATGGGCTGAATTCCACCTAAGGGTCATCTGTTTGACACCCCTGCTGTAACCAATTACTGCATTCAATTACAAAATGTCATAATACTAATGCATGTAAAGTCTGTCAATTAGTAAGTAAACCAAGTGCAGTAGTTTGCACCAGCAAAAAAAGTAACCCTTAGATGTTGAGGGCTTTTTTTTTTTTTTTTAAACTTGGTTCAAGCAACTACAATAGCCAGAAGATCCAATCTATAGAGACTTCCATACAGTAAGAAGCTTTACTGAATATGCAGTGTTACATATAAGCTTAAGCCTCTGCATGAGTGGATCATAGTATCAAATTCATCCAATAGTATCTTACTTCTTAAAACACCTCTGCCTCATAATTCATCATTTATACCCAAGATTTACAAAGTAACTAGTTAGTCAAGGGTGCCCAGCTTGAGAAACTTTAAATTTGCTCTCAGCACTTTCTTTAGAAAAATAAGTATTCTTTACTATGTCAAGTTCAGCATTGAGAAACTGAGGCACTTGGGCTCTCTAGTTATTTAAAAAACTTGGCATTTATGCTTCTGATGCAAATCACATGCACTTTAGTTCTGATAGAAAACATTAACTCACCAAGTCAGTAATTGGCTTAAAAACATTTCTATAAATCATGCATTTGATTCATATCTGAAACCTACACATTAATAAGAGAGATCATAGGATCCTAACAGCATAGCTGTGTTGGCTTTGAATAACCATGGAGACATCAATTGCAGAGGTTATCCTAAATGCTTTGTAATATGCAGTCTGTATTAAGCAGCATAAAATAGTTAATGTACATGCAGAATAGATTATTCTGCTGTAAGAAACTCAGATGTTTAGAAATGCAACAACACCTACTATTCTCAAAACTAATCATATGATTAGAGGCATGCACAACTTCAAACATATTTATTTAGGAGACACTAGTTGGCAGGGACCCAAACTTTAGGCTTTGTAAACATCTCACAAAACCTAATCTACATCCCAAGGAGAGTGAAATGGTTTTAAATGTTTTGCCGGACAGTGTGAATTTTCTCCTATGTATTTGTAAAATGAACCTTGTAAAATGAACTGTGCCAGTGCAAAAAAACCCAAAAACCCAAAAGTAAAAATGCATCAATTACACTGGGTGGAGGAAAAGCTTTGCAGTTACATTTTGAAGTTCTTCCACAATAAAGGATCAAAATACAAAGTTATCCTACAGCATCCCATTAAACAATTCTTTAGGAAGAGGGTTTAGAATTATGCAAATGCTCTTTTTCTCATTAAAAAGATCAGCAATTTTGTCAAATATCTGGTTAGAAAACCAATTCTTGTCAAGTGCAAATACCAAATTTTACTAGCAGTTTTAAATTAAGACTTCTGATTGATCATGGAAAACCTGACATCTAAGATGTAGCAGTGCTAACAAATATGAAGGATGCAGCTTTTGCAAAAAGACTCGTCATAGGCACTTACTGTAATTGTCCATTAAATGAACAGTATATACTGCACCCTTTTTATACCATCATTGTTATAAACCAAGCATTTTCAATGTTGGAAACTAAATTGTTAGAAGATACTGTTGTGTTCACTGTCCTCTGGTACAGATGTAGAACAAACCTGACTCATTACAATGTGCATATAGCAACAGCTAAAACAGAGAGAGAGAGTGTACTTTTAAACCAGACCTTGCCATCCTAAAAAAAAAAAAAGTGTATTCCTATCCAGGAATAACAATTAACCTAGAATACCACTTTGACACTGTGAAAGCTACATTCCTGCTACTGGAAGAGTATCTGCTATTTTTACACTTTAATTACAACCAATTCTATTGTCATTTGGCTCACTGTTTGCAGTCTTTTTAAAAATGTGCACAATGGCAGCATCGGAAGCTACCTTCCTCTCCAGAGCAAAACTGGCAAAACAAAAGGAAAGGGAATAAATTAGAAGATTATAAGTATTCAAACAATTATGACTTTCACGGCCATTTTAAAACACTTATGTACTAATGATTTGATTTTCTATTTTTAAGAAGCTATACATCAGAAAGTCAGAAAAAATTGCATCTCCTAGCATTTCTCTGTAGGAAATGGGTTCTTCATCTCCCTTTAGAGAGTATGCATCAGTATAGCATACCTCTTAATTACTCCCACACTGAGAAGGCTTGGATCATACAAGAATTTCCACCATTTAAGGTTCACATACCCATCATAATGGTGCACGATGAATATAGCAAAAGAAGCCATTATTGACAGACAGATCTACAGATTTACTGTCACTGAGAAAAAGTTATCATTCAAATTAAAATGTGGTCTTGGAAGTCTGTTCACAAACTAAACCAAGTTAGCAAGGGGAGTTCAAAACTTCTTCAGTTGAGTATGTCATGGTATTCATTCTTACCTGTAAGCACCACCAAAATAAGAAAACCTAAGTATTTGTCCAGAATTACCAGCAATACCTCACTATGAAATTCTACTCTTCTTGAACAAACCTCAAACATTACTGCAATTCAAACCACTGGAAAAAAAAAAAATCTTTAAAATCTAGTTCTCTTTCATATTTTTGCATAGTTTGGCATTTTCTGGGGTTGTACTTTTGTTTTCTTTCATTTGCTTTTCACACGAACTCATCCATCACATATCCAAATGCCTTTATTCTAAAGTCTTCAGGTGAGAAATTGAGTCCAATTTAGCAGCAAGCTGTCCAATATTATGTGACCTTCTGATTCAAGGAAAGTTATTCAGTTTTATCTGTGCTTTCAGATTTTTCCCTTTGTATCATGCAGCGACGAACTATGCTATCAAAACTTCCTAGGTAAAACAAACCAACGATGCGAAAAATGCCCATGCAAACCATCTGCAAGTACAGAGAAAGACAGCTTTCAGTTTATTCAACATGCCCTTTGTAATAACTTGTATATAATACAGTGCTGTTGCAGGCAAGCAAGCAATACAAATGGAAAAAAAAGTTAACATAGAAGTTTACTGAAGACTCATGACATCATCATCATTGTACATAATGGTTGGAGAGTAAGTAGCAAAAACAGCTTAAAACCATCCAAGTGCTAAACTTAGCTGTGGTACCAACTTGTGGCTTTGAGGGGTAAGGAAGTATTTCCCTGTGCTACATATTCTTTATATATAAATAGCTATTATTCTGACAAGGTAGAAGAAAATGTTTAAAAGTATTCTGAAAATACAGACTATTCTCTCCTAGTAAATAAATACAGGTAAAGAAAAATCACAGCTTCTCTATATCTTACCTGCTGAAGCCCTTCAGTAATGGAAGTTACTGGTGACATTCCACTGGTCAGTATTGACAGCATGTAACCATCTGAACCAATGTAACTGTTAAAATTCCCTTGCTGGGTGGGAGGGGAAAAAAATAAATTCAGGAAGTTATGCATTATGCCAAGTTATGCTTTAAGAAAAAGTGTTATCAATACAAAACAGGCTTATTTTATTTTGTTCTTGCTGAGACTGCACTGTGCTATACTGTAGCACAACAAAAGGATTATTATAGAAAAAGTTCTCAAATTCAGTGAACTAATCAATTAGTCTAAAGAGAAACGTCTGCTCAAGTGCACACAGATTTGTTCAAAACAAAACTCAATGAAGGTAGGAGAATCCAATGCTGTCTTGGAAGCAGAGCAAGTTTACACGTAGTAAAGAAATCCTCATAATCACAATTATTCAAGTTGTTTTTCTCTGCTTGTAAACATACTTTAGAAAGATAGCACTGGAATTCTCTAACTTTGCCAGATTATTTAAGACTAAAATATATACCTGGTGGTTTTTGGAAGGCATAGTGTAGGCAGGGGGAGGGGGAAATGGTGGTAAAACCTCCTGGGAACACAGGTTGTCCAGAAAGTGTGGCAAGAGACAGTCTGGGTGCAGCATCAAGAAGTACAGAAGTTCTTGATGTGCAAGTTTTGGGCACACGCAGTAGCATAACTAGAGGTGGGCAAACGGGGCATAAAAAGAAAAACAAAGAAGAACACAAGATCCCAAAGTGCATAGGCCATCTCAGGGAAGTCTGAAAAAAGATCTAAGGATAAGTTACCAAAGGCAAGGCTACCTTTTAAAATGCGCACCAGTAAAACAGACTTATGTCCCCCATCCCTTCCCAGCTCCAGGGCACAGCCTTTAAGTGGTATTACAGTAACTATTACAACGTCAAATTGATCACGTAGAACACAGCTAGAAGATTCAGGCTTTTCAAGCGTGTGTCCACCCTATCTATAAATACTGGATGCAATTTGATTATATGAATGACACATTGAGAACGGTGTTATTTCATTTGCATGAAAAAAAATCTCCCATCCAACAGAATAGTAAGATTGGGTCAGACAGCATTACTAAAGAGAGAACTGTAACGGAATGATTAAGATTCCTCTTTATACAAAAAAAAATGGAAACTGGTTAATGGAACATTCTATCTTTTTTACTGAAGTTTTTCTGGATAACTCTCATGCATAACAGTTTAAATGTGACAGAGTGCAAATATTTTCCCCTCCACCCTAAAAAAAGATAGCTGTTTAATTTTTCTGGCCACAGGATTCACACTTATCCGAAAGTTTAGCAAAATCATAAAGTATGTTGGCAAACACTTACAAAAACCCACAGTTAAAACACCATCTCTAGGTTTACATATCAAGCTTTAAGATAGAGCAAAATGGCTTATATCTAGTATTAGAAAATAATTACTCTTGGGATTGAAGTTCCCAGACCTTATGAATATATTAATTTCATATTTGTTTAATTGTTTAAGTGGCTGCAAGCAAACATAAAGAAGCATTTTCATGACACCTTTGCCAGTAATTGCTGTTTGACACCGTCCCCAGTGATGCCCATTTTTTTCTTTAAATATGAAGACGGCACAAGGTGTCCCAGGGACTGAAGAGATTCTGGAAAAGCTGATGGCTACTATGCCAGTATTTTTTGTATTATCATTCACAAAACAGGCACTCAAGTTTTCAAAACAAGCTAGAATACCTTGTCTTAAGAGTCAGATAAAAAGTCATTGAACTAAAATAGATAAATGAATGATTCAGGAAACTCTTCATGGGATGGATTAGGCCAATTTCCTTGTATTATGTTTGATGCATGACAAGACATCAGGATTTCCATTTTTAGAACACGTCATAATTTAGGTCAGACCCTTTTTCTAACATGACACAGCTGTATCGTTTAAGTGCTATTTTATGAGTAGGAACTCCAGGTACACACTAGCTCCAGGGGATTAAGTGAAAGATTGTTTCTGGAGTATTTATTGTTTAATGGGAAAAATATATATTCACATTCCTAGAAAAATAAAAAAGTAAAATGCCACATAGATTATATTTATATTTAGTTGTCCCATTAAACCTTTCTACAGGCTTTTCATGAACCCCCTTCATATTCCATTCCCCTCCCAAAGATTTTAATTAATTAATTAACTTACTATGGCATCTTTGACAATAATTCTGGCCACCTGTTCTGCTTGGCACACAGATGACGTTTCCGAAATTAGTTTGGTCTCTAGAGGCTGTAGTAGAAAATAAGTATTATTTATACTGACAGCACACAGGAAGCAAAAATACTGAAGTTACCATTATTCGTTGTGACATGAAATTTGCCTGCTGAAGGCTTAAGTGAATTAATATAAGCCGTCTCTACTGCCCCATAAGACGACATTACAAATTGCAGCAGCTGATGTTCTATTTGAATGCCTTAAGGAATATATAAACTTCAAGTCTCTTATTTAGATCAGAGGCGCTCCATCCCTGGCCTGTGGTGGTACCCCTCTCCTGCAGCCAAATTTCCAGACCCAAGGGAAGCCCTGGGCCCTGCATGCTGGATTGAATGCCCAATCCCAGCTTGCAGGGTTTGTGCCAGACCTTCAGGGGCCCAGTCCCAGCACGTGGGACCAGGCAGAGGGCAGTGCTAGGCTCCATCCAGCCAGCAGACTGACCTCAAATCACTCATCTGGCCCACGGGGCCAAAAGGCTGAGCCCCCATGATTTAGATAATTTTTGATCCAACAGATCTGTTGCAAACAAACAACTGGAATTTGCTGTTGTACATTTCTGAAATTTAAATCTCAGTCCAAATGGATCCTGGCACTCAGTAAACCAAGCATTGTCAATCCACAGCCTGCAGGCAGAATCTGGTCAGTGAAGAGATTGGATACAACTTGTGACAGGCTGGGAAATCAACAGCTTGCTGCAGCCCCATGTCTGACTGATTGTCACAGTCTATTTCCTCCATAGCATCTGCTGACTGCCCAGCCCTTCCTTTCTGGTTCCTACAGTGCTTCAAAATTTTCAGCCTTTCTATGGCCGAGGGTGGGGAGGAGGGCAGAGATCTGTAGCCACGGTAGGTGGCCAGGTTGCAAGGAGTGGCCTATGACTGCCTGGTAAACATTTATCTAGAAATAAGAAACATTATTCAGTATTTGTTTTTCCCTGCATAAATTTAAAATATGAATATATGGTAAGCTTCATAAATGCATGGATGCAGTGTATCTTTCAGTTTAAGAAAAAAAATAGTAGCACCAAATGTAGGGGGAAATCCTATTCCACCTATTAGATGCCAAAGTGGACCTAGATGCCTAACCATGACACTGTAACACCCTGTGCTTAAGCCCATGTAAAAAAATTAAGCAGCTATCATCTTAAGCTTAAAACTGAAGTCACAACCTCCCTCTGCCCTCCCCACTGCCCCACCAAAAAGCAAAACAAGATAAAACAAACATATAAACAAAAAAAAAAAAAACTGAGTAGGAGGACAACCCATCTAACTTTTACATAAATTGTTCTTTCAGGGACTTGAGCAGGGAATGGGGAATATGATCCCACATAGTCAAAGCCCGCTTAGGCACCTAATAGATGGAATACAATCCGTCTCTTATTTTCGAGGCTATTTGATTACAAGTCCACATGTTTGGCCAGCTGATGAAAAACCTTCATTAGGAAAATAAATGAAGTACAAATACATTGGAAAATTAAAATCAAGATTTTCTGTTTGCTGATATAGATCACTAATACTGATTATTATTTTTTAATAATGTGGCTTTATCTATATATTATATGTATAGATTATCAAGTCACACTATTAAAATTTGATATATAATTAATTATATATAATTAATGATGTATAATTATGATATATCAGACAAAATACAATATATAATATACAAGTAATAATTAATAGATATAGATAGATAGATAGATAGATAGATAGATATATGTCCATGTCAATTAATTATAGATTCTCTCTCTCCCCCCCGCCATTGCAAACACTCAGTTCTACCTCCCTCTCAATCCAAGACTAGAAATCGGCCTTTCCACACCTATTTGCAGCCTTCAACCATTTTCACTAAATCCTGCCAAAATATGCTCTCTTCTTCTTACCCATAGATGTAGAAAGGGGCTGTGGTCAAATACCATAAAAGCCAAAATAACTTTAGTCTGATATTAAGCACAAGGTAAGTGTTTTAGACAGTTGTGAGCATCTAACATTATGGAAAAGTTTTATTATGAAAATAATTCTAATACTTCATTATCATGTTTAATCAGTTTGAACATGAATCCCAAGGTCTGAACATCAAACTCACATTCATAGAGCATCTAGCATGCTAGGCCTCCATCACAGCTATGGTGTGAGAACTGTCATCTAAATAATACTTTTAATTATTAAACATGAGATGGTGGGGGATTCTAACTATTCCCTTCAACTTTAAGATATCCAGGACCACTCACACTTTGTCTTTATTATACCGAACAATAACCAAAGAACTGTGATGCTCACTCTACAACCCCAAGCAGAATGTAAGCAAAGATTATATAGCATACTGACCTAATTTTGAAGGGAAGAAGCCACATGAAAATTTTTAAGATTTGCTTAAATAAAACCAATTCTTAACTGTTTAGATTTCTTCTAATTAACAATACTTCAGAAACCCTGTTTACTAAATAAAATTCCACTGAATCTCCTCATTTGGTTTATTACTACTTTGTTAAATGAGGAAAAATAAAGACAACAGGTGCCAAACAAGAGGCAACTAGAATTTATAAACTGCAAATAAATTTTTTGCAAATCAGATTCTCAGTCTCCCCTTTTAGTATTTTGTGTTGGGGAAAGGCATTTGGGATTAAATATATGTCAACTGCCTCAAGAAAGTGACTAAACAAGAATATTCTTATTACACAGGAATTGTGTTGTACATCACTTCTGAATCCTTTATAAAAATAGAGAGGAAAAAGAAAAAAAGAAATTCAACACTAAATGGAATTTCCTTTCACATGTAACATGCTGCCCTTAGATGTAACATTATAACTGCTCTAAAAAAGGTTAAACAATTTGGATATCGAGTTTCTGGTTCACTACACTGTTATAAAAGGGGATCTCATTTTCTAAATATTCAGTTCATACTGGAATATGAACATGAGCTCCAGTCATGTTGTAGCTTTTAAAAAAAATTACAATTTGTTTGGTGACCTGTGCTGATCAGCTATTTAAGAAGCTATTAATCCTGTATTATTTTCTGGGATTTTAAAGCCCCTATTTGCTGTACACTTTTGGAAAGCGATAGCGTAGCATTAGTATGGCAGACACTTAATGCAAGAGAGTTTCCAGCCTATTTTAATATTGGACTATGGCCATATTCTGCCTTCCATTATAGCCACATAAAGTAGTTAGATGTCAGAGGTTCACGTTTGTAACTAAGGGCAAAATAAAATTCGGTTTGTTTTAATCAAAAGCTACTTAAAAAAAACCCCTAAAACAATACTTTTTGCTGTTAAACCAACAGCAAAGAAATTTAGATACATTTAGCTGTTAATACTGATCTTTCTGCACAACATTTCCAGCACCACTTTGTAAAGAAGTGTGTCTCTCTACTAATAGACTTTGTAGAGAAAAATGTTTAGCCACTAGGTTGAAGTACTCAGTGCCTTTTTAACTTCAGTCTTCCCTGGCAAGGTCAGCTCCCAGACTACTGCACCTGGAAGCACAGTTTGGGGAGGAGGTGAGCACCTAACAATAGCCAAGGAACAGGTTAGGGACTAATTAGAAAAAGTTGGACAAGTATAAGTCATGGGGCCAAACATGATTCACCCAAGGGAGCCGAGGGAGTTGGCTGATGCAACTGAAGAACTGGTCATCATCTTTGAAAACTCATGGCGATTAGGAGGGTCCCAGACAACTGGAAACGGGAAAATATTGTGCTCATCTTTAGGAAAAGGAAGGAGGAGGAACTGGACAACTACAAAATGATCAGCCACACCTGAGTTCAGCAAGACCTTTGATGCAAATCTTCCACAACATTCTTGTAAGCAAGCTAAATATGGGTTGGATAAATGGACTGTAAGGTGGATAGAAAACTGGCTATAGATCATCGGACTCAAAATTAGTAATCTATGGTTCGTTGTCTAATTGATAGCCAGTATCATGTGGAGTACCCCACGGTTTGGTCTTGAGGCCAGTTTTGTTCAGTATCTTCCTCAGCAATCTGGAAGATAGGATGGAGTGCACCCTTAGCAAGTTTCCAGATGACACCAAGCTGGCAGGGCGAGAGGAAGGGAGGGAGGGAGGGAGGGAGGGAGGGAGGGAGAAGGGGCAGGGAAGTAGCAGACCCGATGATCTACCAGGTCCCTTCCAACTCTAGAAAACTATATGCTTGAGGGCAGGGCTGGGATTCAAAGACCTAGGCAAATAGGAGGATTGGATTAAAAGAATTCTCATGAAGTTCAATAAGGACAAGTGCAAAGACCTTCACTTAGGATACAACAAATCTTAGGCAATGGTGGAGGCTGGGGACCAAGTGGCTGAGCAGCAGCTCTGCAGAAAAGGACCTGGGGGTTACAGTGGACAATATCTGAATATAAGCCAATGCGCCCTTGTTGCAAAGAAGGTTAAAAGTATACTGGGCTGCATTAGTAACCCAGCAGATTGAGGAAAGTGATTCTTCCCGTCTATTTGGCTATGGTGAGGCCACATCTGGAGTACCGTGTCCAGTTTTGGGCCCCCCACTACAGAAAGGATGTAGACAAATTGGAGTGTCCTGCAGAGAACAACAAAAATGTTTAGGGGGCCAGGGGTTATGTTTTGAGACAAAAGACTGAGGGAACTGGTCTTATTTAGTTTGGAGAAGAGAAGACTGAGACAGGATTTAATAGCTGCCTTCAACTACCTGAAGGGGTCTCCAAAGAGGATAAAGCTAGAATGTTTTTAGTGGTGGCAGATGACAGAACAAGGAGCAATGGTTTCAAGTTGTAGCAAGGGAAGTTAAGGTTAGGTATTAGGAAAAAACTCACTAGTAGGGTAGTAAAACACTAAAACAGGTTATCTAGAAGTTGTGGAATCTCCATCCTTGTAGGTTTTTAAGACCCAGGTAGACAACGCCTTGGCTAAGATGATATAGTTGGGGATGGTCCTGCTTTGAGTGGGAGGTTGGACTAGATGACCTCCTGAAGTCCCTTCCAACCCTAATTCCCTATGATTCTAGGTCTCAAAAGATTCAAACTGTACACTGAACCAAACTGAGCATTTGCACTGATCAATTTTTGATGAAGTTAAATAGTATACTGTACTCAATGTTAAACATTTCTAGCATACTAATCTCAGAAACGTGTCAGTGAATATAGTGGACCATACAATTTTAAGTGACAAACCTTATGGATGTGTACAAGATTCTTTAAGAATTAAAATTACCTTAGTTTTACTTTCTTCTGCAAAGCCAGGTGTGTCAGTGTCAGGAGGATAGGCAACTGTTATGTAGATGTTATAAGGCTTTACCTGTATTTTGTTCAAAAAACCAAAAACAAACACTTTTAAACAAAAGACATTTTAAAGCAGTCACATATTTATAAGAGTTTCTGTTGTACAAATAAGATATTAACCCCCCACCATTACAAATCTGCAAATACCCGAGTAATCTTACAGACAGTGTTTTCAGGAATAAAGCTAAATTTTCATGAGGAAGCATAATAAATATCTGATTTGCAAAAGAAACTTATATAACTGGTCTTTAAAGTCTTTCATTCCAAAATACAATAGTTAAAATTCTTGCTAAATGCAAAGTAGGGAGCATCAAAGTGCAGGAACAACATAACTCCCCCTTCCCTGGCCCCGATTCCTAATTCTTAAATTATTTCAAGATAAAAACGATATGAGCAATTCGCAACATAGCTGAACCCCTGTCCTACTACCATTTCAAAATCTATGGCAAGCACAAATTTAAATTATTAAAGGTAAGAATAAACATTTACTGATGGCAAAGATGTTAAAAAGTAGAGGTTGAAGAAGTCAGTACAAACGAATTCAAGGTTGAGGTTTGTTAGTAAAAGGGACTGGTGAATGCCATCTGAAGGGTTAAAAAAACAAAACAAAAAAAACAACTGATAGAAATCACAAGAAAATGAAAACTGGGAAAACATTATGCCCAAAACAAAAAATGTGGAAGGGAGAAAGAAAGAAGAAAGAATCCCGAGCAAGGATTAGCTTTTTAGATGTTTGTACAGTACACACAGTAAGGTACCAATTTATGATAAACTACCTCAATACAAATAAGCTCAAGGATTCAAAACTCACATCCAAAGTATGAGAACTCAGAAGCAACATTAGAGTACAAAAAAAAATACCTTTCATAAATTTTATTCCTCTTATGTATTGTGTATTAATCCACATGATGAACCATCTAACTTTCAGATGCTCAAAGAGTAGAGAATTAGACGTGAGCAAAAATCATTGGCCACCTAAGAAATCAAATGACTAACCTTATGTTCAAGAAGTCTGAGCCAACAGCCTTCAGGTGCCATTAGACAGACAGATGGAGTGGAGAGAGGCATCCCCCTCACATACCCCAGTCACTAGGGGTGCCTGTACACAAGCCAGGAGGCTGCTTCGATACACAGTAATTTTACAGCACAATGAAGCAAATCTCAATTAATCGAGTCTGCTGGAGCATGGTAATTACTACGCTCAAACAGCCTGTCACGTATCAGCATCCCCACTTCAAGGTGGTGGTGGGGGCACTTTAACTAAAGGTCATTTGACGAGCTTTAGCTAGTGTCCCTGCTGCCATTTTGAAGCATGGGGATGCTGATACATGAGATGCTCCTGTTGCTTTCATTATAGTGGCTCTTAGAGCCGCTCTAATTGAAGTGCCTCCTCCGGAACATGTGCAAAAACGCCCTACCTATATAAAGAGTATACCCCATCTCTACAGCACTCCTAACCATGGGAACAAAGGTCTAGCAGTGGTTCTCAACCTCGTTAAAACTCGAGACACTGCTCAGAAAATGAAAGCTCTTAATTTTCATTTGTTTTTGACTACAGAAAAAATAATAGAGCAATTCTTCTGTTGCAAAGAACTCAAAGTCCACAACAGGGCAGATCATTTGTAACACTATGAATTCCAGTTTGAAACCTCTGGGACTACCGTATAAATCATGTTTGCACACCTAACAGTAATAACATTTCATGGCACCCTGCAGCACCCTTGAAAAGATCTCATGGCAGCCAGGGTGCTGCTGCACCTTGCTTGAGAATCGCTGATCTATAAATCAAAAGGAAAATACATTATATTTTAAATGTAATTAGATGAAATTGTTAAACTTGTAAATGCATTTTACTTGGGTGCCTATTAGGATATACTTATCATGACTGCTTTTCCCTCTTCTCTCAAATCCTTTTAACTGTTTACCACTGGGCCTGACCCAAACTTAAAGCAAGAGACACATTATGGTTTACTACAAGTTGACACCTTTCACAGACTTGAGAGAATACCACTCTAAAAAACAAACTGCACTAGAAACAACTATATTAGAAAGGTCTCTCTTAATTCAACAGATTCTTCTTGTTCATAATCACAGCCACTTTCAAAAAAAAAGTTTTCACTGTTTTACTTCAGGCTGTGTGGGCTTCTTGAGTCTAAGAATGAACCAATTCTACTCCTTCCCATTTGTCAGAATTCTTTATTGAAATTTCATTCAGTTAAATTTAGGCAACCTATAAAAGAGCAATTAGATCCCACTAAAGATCTAATAGAACACTACTGTTTGTTATCAGCAATGATGCATAAAACAGAAAGAAGATAACTTGACTGATAATTTGCAGGAGTACCAACTAGAAAAGTTTTTTTTTTTTTACTTCTAAGATAAACACTTCATCCAAAAGTTACTGACAAACATGGACCTCTGAAGTGTCTTTCAGTCCTGAAGTATACTTAGGATTTGTCAGAAGAGTTGTGAAATGAAAATGACATGTCATTTTTTAAATACTATCACTTTGTTCTTGATTGGTAGGGCTATGCGAAGCTTTGGTAGCCTATTTGATTTGGAGGGGATTCTCTGAATCCGAAGACCCATTAAAAGGTATGAATTGAATCGGAAGCCTCTGAAATTATTTGGAGATTTGGGCGGTCCCCACTTGCTGCTGCAGGGAGCTGGACTCGGGCTCTGTGCCGGTGAGTAAGGGGGGGGGGGGGGGGGGCGGGGCGGGAGGGGACCATGGTGGGGAGACACCTGCCCTGCCCCCCCCCCCATGGTTCGCCTACCTGGCCCCAGCATTCTGGGGCAACCCCCTGTCCCCCCCCAAAAAACCCCAAAACAAAAAACAAACCCTGTACTCACTGGCTGCAGCAGCAGCAATCGGGGCCTCTCGGGGCTTGTGGCAGAGCCCCCCCGTGCAGCACGAGGCAGCAGGGATTGGCTCCCCCTGCCTGGCACCCATGCGGCAGCTGCTGCATCGTGCAGGTGCAGCGCGGCTCCATGAACTGTCCGGGAGCTGGGACCACTCAGGCTGAGTGCTGCTGGGCTCTGGGCGACTGCTGGAGCCACTCCAGCTCCAGGACAGTGCGTGGCACCTGCACAATTTGACAGCTGCTGCACCAGTGCCAGGCAGGGGAGGCAATCCCTGCTATCCTGTGTTGTACAGGGGGGCTCTGCCACAAGCCCCCAGAGGCCCAATTGCTGCTGCTGCAGCTGATGAGTGCAGGGCTTTAAAAAAAAATGTTCCGGCATGCTGGGGCTGGGCAGAGCAGCCTTGGGGGAGCAGGCATAGGATGGGGCTCTGCTTGCCACTGCCATGCCCCTGCCACCACGTGTTTGATTCAGAGGAGATTCGGCAGTCGAATCTCTGAATCTGAATCGAATACTGCTGTTATGCAAAGCCCTATTAATTGGTTCTATTATATAGAAGCATTTTTGTAATATAGTACGTGATAGCATACACAAGCATGCAAGGGATACAATGTTTTTCCTTAAGCCACCATATATGAGAAATAGAGTCATACCTCCATTTGCAGGGCTTCAGCCAATCCTCGAAGAGCAAACTTTGTTGGAGAATAAGCTGTGTAACCAAACAGCCCCAGCTGTCCTGCTTGAGATGATACAAACACAATCCTTCCCATCCTTCTTTCCTTCATGGTAGGAATTACTGCATGGCTTGGGTAAACGCTACCCAGGTAGTTGATGGCCATTAAGTTCTGCATAAATTATATACTATTTGTCAAACAGACATTTCTCAAAATCCATATTTAAAATCTGTCAAATCATAACTCTTAAAAGACTTGTGATTAATTCTTTCAGTTGCTCTAGGGAAGATAAAACTGTATTCTATTCTAAACCTTAGGACAGTTTGTGGTCAAGATGCCTACCTCAAGCATGAATATTTCAATATAAATTATCTAATGCCACTTACCATACTAAATACCTTGAAATAAAATGCTCTCTTTCAGAAAGAAAAAGAAAGTTTACTGTCTTTCAATTACTGAACCTTAATATAGAAAAACCCTTTCTGCAACTGTGTAGAGCAGGGGTTGCCAATGTTTTCTGGCGAGCAGTCAGAATAACCCAGCTCAGGTTGAAGGAGAGCAGGCATTAGGAGCTGGCTGCCATTCCTGCCACTTTGCAGCAAAACCCCCTCTCTAGTGGAACAAATGTCACCTGACTGTGGCCACAGTACCAGCAGAGACCCCTGCTGCCAAATCTATGGCTCCACCAGCTGGATCTGGCCTGTTTGTCATAGGCTGCCAACCCCTGGTGTATAGAACTATTAAGCATTTGGTTATATGCAAACATACAGTGAGGAATTAAAAGTAAAGTCACACACAGTTTTACATGTTTCAAAACAAGAGTCAGAAGTCTGATGATTTACATTTTGGATATCATCCAGTTACTGGCAGGGTAGGGCAAAGTTTTTTGTCTGTCTCCCCTCTACAGAAGAAAAAAACGTGACCTTTCATAATCTATAATTCAATTACAATTTTGTGTTACAGGTAGCAGCTTACTCAATTCACAGTTTAACAGATTTCACAGAATCAACAACAACAAGACTCTGGGGAGCCAGCATTTTTCACTGCCACAAGGGGAAGGCACCAGCTGGCTGGGTGGCACAAAGGACAGCAGACAATAGCAGCTACCCCCTCATCCCTCCTCCCCCTGCCAGGGCATCTCCACCAATCAGCACCAAGGAGTGGGGCCATCAGGAAATGTCCTTGAAATCGGATGTGTGTGCTGTGAGTTATTAAAAACCCTCTCTCACCTTGATTTAAGTAGGTTCCTAGTTATGAGACTAGTGTACTGAACAAGTACAGATTATAAGGACAAACAGAGCAGGAACAGGCTAACAATTTTAAATTATTGCTTTGGGGGGCAAAATGCAACAAACCAGCAGCTAGGAGTAATTAACATCTGCTCCAGCTACTATAGCAAAAGTAGTGCAAAAAACTGGCATGCTAATAGCTCTACACTTCAGAACAGCATGAAAATAGCTGTAGTAATTAGCTCTACTAAGAGTAGAACAAATTAGCCCGGGCACAGCTACACCACTTCCAGGCTGAGAATTAGCCTATGGCCACATTTTAGACAGCCTTTTTAGTAGATGCTGCAGGACATTACCTAGTCTGAAAGTCAGGGAGTCACTGGGAACATTGACCCAAAAACAGAGGTTATCTTAGAAAATCTGGCATGATTATTTGTGTTATATTTATTTGTTTGGTAGTGAATACACTGGTCAACTAGCTACTTTCATGAGTTGTACACCCCACAACAGTAAGACATTATAAAGCTGCAGTATACAGCACACTAGGTGGGAAGTCCCATCCCCACCCCACCAGGAAAACTCTTCACCCATTCAGCATAGCAGGAACACAGCAGGTGTCAGTGTCTGAAGCCTTCAACACAAGTTGCAGGAATTGACCGCAAGTACTTGTAAAGTTCAATAATACAGTTTAACTCCCTGAAAAGGGAAAACAAACAAAAACAAAACAACCTCC
This sequence comes from Alligator mississippiensis, assembly GCF_030867095.1. Classification (NCBI taxonomy): domain Eukaryota; kingdom Metazoa; phylum Chordata; order Crocodylia; family Alligatoridae; genus Alligator; species Alligator mississippiensis. The sequence continues at coordinate 126,576,264 of NC_081826.1, forward strand.
CCCCCACCAATATATATACAACTTCCAAATAAAACAGAAGTCCAACCTTTCCTCCACACAGAAAGGAAGACTGACAGTAAGCTAAATATAGATTTCAAGTTCAAGTATTTGCCTATAGTAAACTGAAATGGTACCTTCTTGTACCTAAGTGAGATGGCAATCTATTCTGCTGCCTGTCTGGCACCATGGAAAGCTGTTGCTGGTTTTACAGTGTGGAGAATTCAACTTGTGTTGACAGACTGTTAGATTTCTTGTTGATAATAACAACATGGACCACACTTTGCACAATATACTTACAGCTTTAAGGCAAGAAGCCTGCTGATGAACCAGTTTAGGCACTTCAGGTTTTTATACTAAGTATTAATTAAAGTTAATGGAAAGACTCGCATTGACTTAAATGAACCCAAATCCTACTCCTTAATATACTGTACAGTTTTAAGAAATACATTCTTAAAAGAACTTAATCCGAGTACTCTATTCTAGGTGCTTTTCACCTGTAAACAAGCACCCCTCAGCTGAAAGACAATGAATGCTTTGATCAATCGGATGAAATCAAATCTTGCCTATCAATGCTTTTCCATCTTCACATGGAAACAGTCCCCGTGACTGAGGACAATCAGTCATTTCCTTGGCTAAGGACTTCTTGCCAGTATACAACTAACTTAGTGGTGCCCTTAACTAGAGTCCAATCCACACACAACCATAAACTACAACTGATTAGCTGCCAAGAGAAAGTATCCTGCAAGATACCCAACAGATCAAAATGTGAACAGTCAGGAAGACAGGCTATCTAACACTTTTGTAGAGCTCTAAATAAAACCCAAACATGTATGACAAACAGAAAAGAGTATTATTTTACCAACTTAGCTGTATTTTATACCCAAAATACTTGACCATAAGCTACTAAAAATTTTCCATATTTCTCAGCTCTCCTGTAGTAGTTTCTTTTTTATTCAAAATATGGAAGATATCTTCTAGGAAATTTTTCAAGCCCATGACTGTCTTTTGTTTATAAGGCGCACACTATTTTTTCAATTTATATATTGAGTTCACAGTAGAATTGACCTCATGAAAAAGGTTTTAAGAGTTTTCATGAAATACTAATACAATTTTAGCAAGTCTGCAAGGACTTCAGGATATTTATCCGATAGAAGTAAGGGAATGTGGTAAACTTACTTCAAAACAATTCATTTCAAGATCTTCAAATTTTCCTGTAATTGATGTTCCAGCACAGTTAACAAGCATGTCAACTGGTCCCAATTTCTCCTGAGCCTAAGAAGGGAAAAACATTATCTGTATTAGGGCTGTTCAACTTCCAGGCAGATGGGGACCACAAGCCGCACAGGCCACAATTCTGGAGGCTTCATGAGGGATGTGTTGCAGACTGAGGGATGCTTTCCATGCAGGCAGTGCCAGGGCTCTCCCCTGCCATGTGGGCACCCTAGTCTTCTCACATGGTACAAACAACATGGCTCCCTCCCCCCCTCCTGGCCACATGTCCACCCACAATGTTGGCAGCCTAGTACCTGTCTTTTTTGTACACCATGCAAGGGCCAAATGTCTCCCCTGTCTCAAGCAGCACATGCATCCCACCCTCTCCTGCTACACTGGCCCACCCCCAGGAACAGGAGCAGTAAGCAGAAGCTAAAGGAACCCAAAGAACCTGGTGGCCATAGCAGTAGCAAATCAGGAGGGGGAGCAGCAGTGGCAGCTGCGCTGGGAGCTTGCAGGGCACAAGCTAACTGTTTGGTGGCCACATACAGTCTGTGGGCCACCGGTTGGGCAACCCTGATCTATATTAATAGGTAGGAAAGTGTTTTTCCTATGATGTGGCAAGTCAAATGTTAATATTTACAAGAAACTATTTCTACTACACACTTGTAGCATGAGAAAGTGCTTTCTGAACATAAATGAATTGGATTACTTCCTTACTTGTTTTAGGACGTTCTCCACATGTCCGTAGTCTTTAGACACATCAACAGATATACAAAGCACAACCTAATGAAAAGAAGAGGGGCTGTAACATTCAGCAGAATAAGAATCAAGTCCAACTCTTTAGAAGATTTTAAAGAACAAATCTTTTCAGCAGATGAAGAAGGCACTTTCTGTGGTCTGCGTGTGCCTCACATGCTTCCAAATGCAAGATGAGGACAATACCCACCTTACTGGGTTACTGAGAGGTCAGGTTTATTCACATATAAAGGCAGAACCTTATTTCAGAAATTTACGATTATACTACTATTACAAGTAAAAAAGTGTCTTAAATAACAAACACTATTTTACTTAATTCTATACTAGTGCCATAGTCTCTCTATGCTATTCTTTTCAACAGATTGTTCTGACAATAGGACATTACTCATGTAAAAGTTTGGTACTATTTTTATAAAACAGGTTAAGTCTTTATTGGGCTTCATTTGGAAAGCTGCAACTGATAGAATTGAAAACATTTCCATGAGTAACTAATGCTACAGTTGTGACATATTTAAGATATGAGGATCTCTTCACATAACAGATGCAAAAAGTAATTTCACAATATGGTTGACCTTTAATCTTTTGGAACCATGAAGCACATGGTTTCATATTGGGAATTCATAGGAGTATGAACACTAGTTTTAGGTCTAAAAGAAAGAAAACTTCTACAATGATTCTGAATCCGTAAAATGTATAGTAACCAATGGCTGAAGTTGAAGATTTACTCAATTTTTCCTGACACCGACAGGGTTTCCAGCAAATGACAACGACTAGTTGTTCCTGCATTCTTGTTAGCATTCCAATTGCTAATTTGTGGCTCTGGTCAAGTCACTTAAAGTACTCTCTCAAATGAAGTTTCAATATGAATTTTACTGCCATTATGATGCATAAAATACAAAGGAACTGTGGCAGGTAACTATTTGCCAAATTTTCCAGAAGCCTAGGTAGTAAGATTATCCGCCTATGGTAAGGTTGTAACACTTGTTTGCTGTATAAACAGAAGCTGATAGCCAATCCTGTTTGTCAGGTTAACTAGTCCTTCTCAGCAGTCCCACAAATTGCAGTGACACTAGATGGGCTTCTGAACATTTTATGGGGGAGACAGTAAGGATAACTGCCCAGAGATTCTCCCAAAGGCACTGTTACAGTTGGCACATGAACAAGATGGACAAGTAAAGGTGCAAAAGAGGCAATGCCTAATGCCTATGTTTTTACAAATGGGTCAGAGGAATGGATTGTTTGGTTACAAAACACTCACAACTAAGTGCCTTAAGTACATATCTTCATTTTTCAAATACTGAAACTCTCTCACAAGGCCTCAGATGATTAACTAGTTTGTTTATAAAACACTATCTGTACTAAATTTTATAAAAATAACTGCAAGATGAGCCAACTGCAGACTGAGAAGCTCCCACATTTGTAGGGTATTTAGGTAAGTGAGTTGCAAGACTATTCAAGCTTTGGATATTACCCACCCTGGCACAAACAGTGGGTCTTCATTCCACAACAAGAAGCAATTGAGACTTACAGATATACAAACAAGTATATTTTATAATAAAAAAAAAAAAAATCTAGAAGTTGCAGTCCAAAATATCCTCTTGCTAACCCTCCAAAATCCAGCCTTATGGTATGATCATAGAAGACAAGCATGGACTACAACAGCAGGGGAAATAGAAAGGTTGAATATCCTTACAGGTTTACCTGTACAGATGCCAGGCTTAGCTTTGAACTTATGTTCTCTTCAGTTCTACTTTCTTGGAGTTGATGAATCAATTTTATTACATTTTAGAATTTGGCGGGGGGAACCTACTATTAAAAGAAGAATATGTTGTCTTAGTTGAATACAGAGGGCAGATCAGTCAGAGGGTTGCAACAACTGAAACCTCAGAGCAACAGCAGACACTTCAGAGCAAGATTACTTATCTAAACAATTGGTTAGTTGCCTGCAACATGAGTCACTTTAGTCAGCAGCTGCCAAAGCTATTCTTTACCTCTGATAAGACAATCAGATAGTATATGCAGGTCTCTACTTCCATCACTAAATCATTAAGAGTTCCTTTTTCCCTGGATCATTAATGTTACCTTCCAGAGAATATGGGTAATTCCTTTTATTAAGCAGGAGCCAGAAGAAATGACACCATAAATCCTCTAAACTGTCCCTAATAGTTCCCCTCAGCTTTCCTCTAAAAGAGGGTCAAATTGCATTTGTTCACTAATGAAGCTTCTTCTGCTTTAAAAGGTGCAATCTAACTCCCACTGAAGTAACTGGAAAAAGTCCCACATTGTGAGCTCTCTATAGATTTTATTCCCTTTAGCACACATTACCTGTTTAGGGCTCTGTACATTGAAAATAAATGAAAAAGTTGTGTTAATTATGCCAGGAAAAGCAAGGAAATGCCAGAATTCATTCTGCCCATTCAATCCTAATCAGTCACCCTGCACTGTGATAGCTTTAGATGAGAAAATACTATTCTTTCCATGCAATCTTTGCTTCCCTGATTCTTGCCCTACCACCAGTCAGCCACAGATCTACTTTACATTGTTTCTTGCCAGGCCTCCTCCCTTTCTTACTATGCTAGCTTCCAATGAGTCCTAGTGTTCCCCCTTAAACCAAGTCCCAAACTGCTGGTCTCAAGCTTCCTGTTCTCACCAGATTCATCCCTTGTTTCCTTTACACTTAAATCATTCTTTCAATACACTGCCTAGCCCCCAGCCAAAGCAGCACTGAGTATAGGGGAGGTAAGCTATCTGCTCTTAGTTCTAGAGCCCAATCCCACCACTGCCTGAGGTAGCAATTAATGTCCTACTCAGTCCTGAGCTGCAGGATGCCTACTAAGGATGGTACAGTCAAAGATTTTAGCAGCAAAGTTCTAACAAGTCTCTGTAAGCATGTGCTACCTGCCTTAAAGAGAGGGAAAATAAGAGAGACCTATAAATTAGACTGGACTGAATTTTGATAGCTTTTCATGAGGACATCCCTGACACAGAGGCTTCACCCCAATCAAGTTTTGATCCAAAGAAAGGGGGCATTAGAACATCAAAGAAAAGATTGCCAGAATTTTGACACAACAAAACCATGGGAAAATATATGTGCCTTAATTCAAAATTCTTCTGAGGAATGAATGCCCAAAAGTTATGAGATTATGACAAAGTTATAAATGAGAAAAAGTTATTGGAAATGGTATTGGGTAACCTTAATATCAGATGGTAGCATCAATCCCACCTCTATTTGTGAGCTTTACTGCTTCTTTTCTACTTAATACCCAGCTTGTCAACTAATTCGCTTGTGGACAGAAGCAGTGCTTTACAGCTAGCATAGATGCCAGTAAATGAGGATTTACCAGCATAAAAAATAAATAAATAAATAAAAAAATCCTGCCAGTCATTAATAGCAATTCTAGGCACAAGCGAGGGGAAGTAACCAACTCCACCACACCGATTCTTCTGCTATTTTTCATTCATTATTACAATAAAAAGGAAAAAGAATGGAAATAATTTTTAGAATTCTCTATTTGGAAGAGTTCTGTGCATTTTGAACACAGTAATTTTATTTGGTTTACACTGAAAAAGGCAGGAAGCTCTAAAAACACTTCTGAAGCCCCAAGACTGAGTAAAGGGGTGTAGGTTGTAGCTGTGTTGGGTCTAAGGACATAGGCAGACAAGGTTCTTTGGGTGAATCTGATATCTTTTATTAGACCAACTACATAGTTGGAAAACAATATTCAGGCAAGCTTTCAGGTTCAAAAACCCTTCGTCAGGCTAAGGAAGCTTCAGCAGTTGGTGTGTGCTCTTCCTGGATGGAATGAAAAGTAAAAAAGCCAGACCCTGGGCTGGTATGCATACAAGACAGGCAGTCAGTGAAAATGGAGAATGAGGAGTCAATGGGTAAGAGATAGGCTGGGTGGGGGGGAGAGAAGGGGGATGAATAGTGGAGAAGTACCTGGGAAGTCAGCTGTCAGGAAGGTTAAAGCTTGCTTAAATATTGTTCTCCAACTATTTAGTTGGTCTAATTAAAGATATCAGATTCACCCAAAGAACCCTGTCTGCCTAAGACTGAGTAAAAGCATTTAAGCTTAAATACATTCCTATTGAACAGAACACTAAAGGAAGTGTTTAGAGGTTCAACCTGTACCATTGCTTCAGATGCTTAATTTAAACATCTGCTTCAGTGATTTGCTGAACAGGAATGGACTTAACTATGTACTCACAGCCTGTACTGAATCATTTCATGGAAAAGAACATTAAGTTATTTCTATTCCCAAATTGATGATTCCGCTAATGATTTAATTTTAAAACAATTTAAAGAATGGATTTGCAAAAGAAAAAGATACTAGCTCTTCCTGTACTTAAGTGTCAAGATCCAGAATCAGGGTTCTATATTTATCATAAGCCATAACAATACATGACTCACTCAGAACATGTTTACACCAAAAAAACCCCTTCCATTTGTGGAACGTAGAGCTCTGTATAGTTAAAATGATAACAAAGATGCGAAAAGCCTGAACTTGCATCTAGCCGGGTAAAGTGTCTTTCAAATTTGTAAAATTAATATTTCATGACCCAAAGAGTTTTCCTTTTAAAAGTGTAATTATATGTAGGACAGACACTAACATTTGAGTAGCTAGTGGTAGCAACAATCTTACCTGTTTGTCATTTACAGAGTATTTTTCTATCTCTTTCTTTGTCTGCAACAGCTTGTTCTGAAATTAATACCATAGTTCAAGCATTATTCTTTCATATTATAACAACATTTAAAAAGCTTCAGGAAGCTGAGGATAGCTATTTTAGTTTTGTAAAAAGTCTGTCTTTAAACTGGCTATATCTTGTTAGTGTATTGACATGGACAAAATTATAAATCAAAACTGTTAGCTTCATTAAGCTCTCAGAAGTCACAACATTAGATTTTTACACTCTCTAGAGGCTTAATGCCAGCATTCAAGCCCTTACTATGCTGTTAGGACTAAGAACAAACATGTCAATTAATATTTTATTCAGTAACAGACAGGAAGACTTTAGGGAGCTAATGCTGATTTGTATAAAATTGTTTATATACTATTCTCTAAATTATTCTGCTGAACACTTGCAGTAATTGTACACACTCAGCTTGCCCCCAAATTGGGGCAGTTTTTCTGTTTTTTAAATTTTATTTACTTTATGCAACTATCTTAGCACTGTAAGAATTAGTAAACTGTATTCACGACTGTAAAAGGGACTTTTTCAATTATATACAGATTACCAGGCACAACTGTTGGTTGAAAAATGCCATTTGCCTCCTTGAGAAATTTGTTTACACTTCCACAATAAGTGAATATTTTGGTTAAAAATCTGCCAAATGGAACTGAAAAAAAAAAAAAATACAGTGGGGAAAGCTGGGTAGTTGTAACCAAAATGAAAAACTTTCTGAAAGATTTTTTGCATTAAAGTGTTTTGATGAAAAATTTGGCTAGCTTCAACAAGCAAAAAAAACCCAACAAAACAAAAAACTAACCATAATTCTCATATTTTCTTATAATGGAGTGATGATTAAAAGGCCTGACAGCATTCTCAGAATTCTAGGTTCTTATGTTTTAAATCTAAGATGTATTAAGTGTACAAGGCAGCACAGAACAAATGATACTGTTTGTTCTATATTGATATATATTCTATATTGTATGAGGCAATAAAGAAACTGAAGATCCTATCTTTTGGACTCTGCTATTAACCCTGCAAGCAGATAATTAATAAAGTGAATGTCATTCTCAAGGCTGCACCAGGACCATCTCTGATGAATAAGAGCAATGTACATTCCATAAGACATAAAGGCAGCAAAACCTTTTCAATGGGGGAAAAGAAAGAAAGACATCACCCACTAAGAAAAGATGTCACTCTTAAAAGCAAGAGCTGCAACAAGAAAAGTGTGTGCATGTGGGGAGGTAGTCAACATTTTTAAGATACTAAACCAGATTGCTTGGACAAAGAAATAGTAATGGATTTTAGCGAGTGTTTGCCAGAAACACAATATGACTAATTACTGTCTTTTAAAAAAAAAATAAAAAAATCATAGTTGTACTTTAATGGCTTCAGGACACTTTTTTTTTTTTTTTTTAGTAAACTTGTATAACATACCTCATTTCTTGCAATGAGAGTTATAAATGCACCCTGCTTATAGCATTCAATAGCAACACATTTTCCAATTCCACTGGAACCCCCAGTTACCTAAAAACAAGCAACAAAAACAAAACAAAAAAAACAAACCACACGTCAAGCAGCAGTTTCAGTCATTCATAATTCTCATCCCTCAAATCCTGAAAACCAAAGTTTTCAGAATGATACTTCATGCAATAATGAAAATAAAAATGCACAGCAGAATTCAGTATGAGAAATATTGACTATATAATACAATATGAGCTAAAAATACTTCACAAGTTGTACAAATACATAATACACAATATTTATTATTGCAACCTTGACAAAAATCTTAACATATTTATGATCTTTAGTCGTTTCCAAAAAAGCCACTTCCTTCCAGGATGATATTCTTGCTTGTCCCTTATGTACCTGCATATGCATTTGGTCAAACTCACTTGTGCCACGACTGAACTACATAAATTGATATAAAAAAAGTTTCCATGTGAAGACAACAGTACATAGGAAATCTTGGTACAAAATAGAAGCTGCCTTTCTATATCGTAATGCCTGTAATTCAAAATACCTTTTTAATACTGAATTGAACTGGCAGATTGATAACCGACTACGTGTCTTTGGCAGTCAAGCATTCTCTCCTTCCCAGCTTTCTAATCAGTTTTTTCAGGGTATCCTTTGAATGATTCCTTCTTCCTCCAAGCTGTCTGATTAGGTGCTCCAGCAATCTGGCCTTGGTCATGTCTCCTCTATCCCTGAATTCTATATAATTTCATAGGTAAATACAAATTCAACCAACACCTCTCTACCTGCCTCAGACCTTTCTCCTTCCGTCTAAACTGAAAACTTTTGCTTGTCTGATATCTCAGAGAAGCCAAGTCCACAGGTCAAGAATCAACATAACTAACATCTTTAATCATTCCTCATTTGTCTTTTTTAAATCATTGGAGACACCACCACCAGCTTGCGCAAAACCAGACATTTTTTTTTGCAGGGCTACCCCTTGGAAAGATTAGGTTTTATTCACAAGTCAGGGGTATGCAGAGCCACAGCAAACAGCGGTGTGGGACCACTGATGTGCTCCAGCTCCTGCTGCAGCTTATTTCAATGGGCAGCACTCCTCTGATCAGCTATGCAGGACTGTTGATGAATGCCATCTCTGCAGAGAAGCATTATTATTATTTTGAACCTGTTCACCATTATGACTGGATATCAAGCTTTTGGTGACATGGGTCTGGTCAGTCCTCTGGGAATCTCTCACTGTATCATTCTGCACCCCACCCCCAACTGCCATTGGTCTGTAGATAGAGGTCTACTCCCAACTTACAAGAAAGAAAAAAAAAGAAAAAAATCAATAAGCTTCCTTGTACTGCTTTTTACTTAAAGCTGTTTTACCAAGTCAGCTGCATCCTCATTCCTTATTAGCCACAGCACCTCATTCTGCACCCCAAGCTCCTAGGAGCCAAAAAGCATGGGTCCAAACTTACCCATCCCTCCTGATGTTCACCTTTCAGCCCTTTGATGTTACCACCACAGAACTTCACAACTGTAAACCAGTTCACAACCAGTGACATTTTGAAGCAGTTCAATTGTTGTGTCTGCACCCTCAGAATGATGCTGCAAAGTTACCCCAGCATTTAATTTTGACATCTCTCTGCACTGCTCCACTACACCCTCTTCTTGCTTGCATCCAACAAGTTACCCACCTTTACTTCCAAGGCATTTCACAACCTCAGCCATGTCTCTTAATCAGTATCAAAAAGACCCTCCTGCTGATCAGCCCATGATACCAGCCTCCTTTACCTGCATGTTTGTTTAAAAAAAAAAAACAAAAACAAAAAACCCCAAACAACTAAAAAACCCTGTGCTTTTTCCCCATGCTGCACCTTAAGATTAGGAGGACCTTCCTGTAAGTAGTCTGAAAAATCTTCTTCATAGGGACATATTGTTCAAATTTCCTTGAAACCAAGGGCTTAAAAAACAAACAAACAACCCAAGCAAACAAAGTCCAACTGACAGTGGTTAGGTTGCTGGTGTGCAAATCACTAGACCAACAGAATCTCTAGCCAACAAAATCTCTTTGTTTCTTTGCACTCCTTGTCTATATTTACCTCTTGTCATAGTAATTTTTAAACTATATAACAGGCTGAATTAAGCAGCTATAATTCTTAGAAGAAACCAAGATATACATTTTTTAAGTTCTTAGTATTTCTGGTCACTCAGAATAAATAGAAAAAATGAATTTAAAAAAGTGTCTGAACTCAGTAGAACTTTTTGTCCTCATCATAAGCTGTAAAATGTGTGTCACAACTTCAGCTTTTTCAGTTTTCCTAAGCTTTTGTCAAAATGGTTAGACCCCCCCATTTCTTCTATTACCTTTTTTTTGTTTGTTTAAACAGAATTGTGAAAGAGAACTTTGAGGTTCATTAACAGGAAAGCTGCTTCCATCCAACTTCGCTCTCAGACTTAAAAATTAAACAATTAGCTCTAATGTAGTGCTTTCCATCTTGGGATCCTAAAAGCACTAAATATCTTCAGTATTACAAAAAGGAAAAAAAGGATGTGTAGAGCTAATTAGCAGAAGGTCCAGGATAGAAACACACTGCTTTGGCGATCAAAGGACCTACTCTAGGTCCTGCTGCTTGCTCTACCTACCATTGCTTTGGCAATCAACGGACCTACTGCTCTACCTGATGGCTTGTACTGCCACCTCACCTGCTTCTATCAACATGTAAAATTCCTTGATTTTACAGAGAGGCTTTCCCTGTATCCCAGGCATAGAAACAAAAAAGAATTCAGAGTCAGAACTGCAGAGTTCTGTTCCAACCGTATGCGGAGCTAGGAATTCTTTTTTCTTCTTTTGCATAGCAAGAGAGGTGATCACCAACATTCAAATGACAAAATCCAGACTGGTGAACCAGAAGAATTTCAGAAACATTTTAGTGCAAGTCCAAGTGCATTTTTGGCAAACTTGTCAAAAACAGCAGCAATTTTCATTGTGGCCCAGTTTGTGACTGATGCCTGCAGTCATACTGTCCATTCTTTCATCTTCCAGAGATATCAGATATCTGCAACTGATATTGTTCAACCACTATTTCTAGAGTAGCTTGCTACATGAAGTTCTTTCACGGCCTGGCAATCAGGTGTTTGTCTGGTACATGACCATGATCCCAGAATTCTTGGCAGCATACCTCACGATTAAATTAAAAAGCTTTAAGAGCTTTACCCCACTCCCAAAATGATTACTGAGATATGAGGCATATCTTCAGAGAGTTCTAGGGAGTCTTGCGCATTGGTAAATTGAGGCTGGCCACGGCTTAGATGAATGCATGAATTCTGTCACTGCATATTTTGGGTGGGACAATGTAACAGAGTGGGAAACCAGTGAATGAGTGATGATTAATATTCCAGCTAAGATTCTCTCAGCATGGCATTAGGCTGTACACCCAGTTAATTGCTCCTGGTCCAGAACTGTGCATAGTTTTCAGCAGCTGAGAATATCAGTTCCAGAGTAGTTCTAAGAAGTGTAGGTACATTAACACCTAACTTGTGCCTTTCAGTTTTCAAATAAAGTTAGTCCTTGCTTTTATTTTTGTGCATGCCTTTTTCAAATGAATGTTTAAGTAAAAGTTTCTATCAAAGTTTATACCCGGGGGGCACCTGGCAGCTGCCTATAAGGGGTGTACATCAGGATCTGGGGGAACGCCTGTTCACCAGAGTGCCCCAAGGGATGACAAGGTCAAACAGTCACAAACTCCTCCAAGATTGTTTCAGGCTGGATATAAGGAAGAACTGCTTTACTGTCCGAGCCCCCAGGGCCTGGAACAGACTGCCTCCAGATGTGGTGCAAACACCTACTCTGGACTCCTTTAAGAGACATTTGGATGTTTATCTTGCTGAGATCCTTTGACACCAGCTGACTTCCTGCCCCTGGGGCAGGGAGCTGGACTCGATCTTCCAAGGTCCTTTCCAGCCTCACCGTCTATGAACCCAAGATCACTGGACTGACCTCATTTCAGAGCTTCTGACCACAAGATGTGCCAGTGAACAGTTCCTTGGCAACCTTATGGTTGAGGTAAGAGGCTGTTGCACCTAACTTTTGGAGGCACCGAGGTGGAGCTTTGTGTACTGAAGTTGTTTCACCTTACTCCAAATGGCAGCAAGATTTGCCTTGGGGAGCGATGTTGTAAGCGTAAATGAACATGTATAATAAGGTGTCCAGTATACAATTATTATAGGATCCAAAGGATCTACATTAGCAAAGGAACTAGTAATGAATCCTGGAATTATATGTACTGTTACTAAGGTATTACTGAAATGTGCTTGGATGATCTGTTCGTTCAACTGGACACAGTATCTGTGGTTGCTTAACAAGGTAGCAGCTCCATAGTACTATGGCACTTGACAAATTTTGGTGCCTTGAGCAGCAGACATCTCTGTCAAGTACAATATAGGGCAGTGGTTCTCATCCTTTTTAGACTTCAGACTCCAGCTGCCAGCTCTTACTTTTCACTTGATGTTTGACTACAGAAAAATTATACAGCAATTTTTCTGTTGCAAAGTGCTCAGAAAGATAACAGATCAGAACATTTTTAACACTATGCATCTCTACATGAAGTCTCTGGATTTACCTTATGTATAATCATGTTTGCACACTTAAATGTACAAACATTGTCACGTGGCAATTTTGGGTGGCTCCTGGTGCTCTTAAAACCTGGACTGTTCACACATGAATGCTTGCAATTGGTTTTAAGCATTTGTTAGGCAGCTTAAAGTTATGCCGCTGTAGGGCAGGATTATTTGTCCCACCCAATACGTATTACAAAGCTGTGGGCACTCTAAGCTACACCTTAGTGTAACCATTCCCCACCCTCCTCCCCTGCTGGCCCAGATTTGGCCCACTGCTGCCCCCTGCTCTCCCCAAATCCCAGCTCACTGCCTCCCTGCTTACTTGTGGCTGCCCATGATGTCATGGGGGAGCAGGCAGGGAAGGGTTAACCTGCCTGCCTGGCTGTCACTTCACTGCCACTCCCTGGGCCAGGCTCATCCCAGGAGAGCACCAGCTCAGCAGCAGGGGCCAGGCAGGCCTGCTCCCCTGGGACAGAGAGTGCAGGCAGTCACAACTAAGCAAGGGAGAGGGGACACAGACACACACCAGGGGAGCCGTGGGGAGAAGCCTGAAATGAGCAGGGCAGAGATCTTACCTTTCATTCCTCCAGGCCCCTGCTGACCTGAACGTGCAACTACTCCAAACTCAAGCTAGCACTGACACTGATCAACTTGTGTGCAGCTCACAGCATAACATGTAGCAGGGCCCTAAGGGTGCTAACACTGCGTGGCACCCTGGGCCATCCTTGAAAGGCTCCAAAGGCGTGCCAGGGAGCAGCAGCACCCAGCTGAGGGACTGATACCACTGCTGTGGCTTTCAGAGTCTACTGGAAGGCTGCCTCAGAGCAATGACTAATGGCAAGAACCTGGTCACAGTTCTGAAACCCTGTCCTGACACAGGGCGGCCTTTACAGGGACGCCAGTCAGGGTTCAGTACTGTTAGGGGTCTGAAAAGGAGAGGCACCAGGCAAGAGCTGTGGGCCCCTTTGGCTGCTTGCCACCTTAAAGAGGGGCAGAAGCATCAGAGAGGCAATGGGGCTCTTCCCTAGGGAACACCCTGCAGCCGGGCAGCCACAGCAGGAGCCTGGTACCAAGGGGCATTGTTACTAGAGCTTCTTTTGTTCCTAGGAGCCATAAGATCCCCAGTCCTCACCCCTGGACAAGGCGGAGAACACAGAAGTGACAGGTCCCTTTGCTGCTGGAAGACCTGTTCCTACACCTCCTGCCCCTCAGCTTTCCCTCTTGGGATACCCTTGCCCCCCACCCTGAGCAAATGGAACACTCTGCGTGCCCACCCCATGACAGCATGACCCCCCCACAAATGTAACACTCCACATGCCCCCTCCCCATCACCTCAGAACCCCCCCCCCCCCACGTCACCACGACCACCCTCCCCGCATGGAACACTGTGTGCCCCCCTCCCCCAACATACATCACCCCAGAACCTCACATACGTCATCACGACCCCCCCCCGCGCGAATGGAACACACCGCGAGCCCTCTCCCCTCACATACGTCACCACGACCCCCTACCCCTAGCCAATGGAACAGTCCGCGCACCCCTCCCCTCTCACATACGTCATCGCGAACGGCTATACCCCCGCAAACCTCCCCCTCTCCAGCCCTCTGCTCACCACGACGTGGGCGCCGGGCAACTTGAGCGGCTTGGGGCTGATGAGCGGCGACACCATGTAGAGTAGCAGCACGAAGGCCACAAGCAGCGCGGCCGCCAGCAGCAGAAGCATGGCGCGGGCGGGGCGGTGCCGGCGCCCGCGGGGTGCAGCGCGCGGCGACAGCGGGTTCACGCCCGGAGAGCTGCGCAGGCGACTGGCAGGAGTCAGTCGCGGCCTGGGGAAAGGGCAGAGGGAAGGGGGGGGATAGCAGTGCCGTGGCCTCCCGATTGGTCCGCGACGCGCGGACGAGCGAAGCCATTGGTCGGCCGTGCCGGGAGGCGAGCCCGCGCGGGGATTGGCCAGCGCCGTGGCAGATGCCCGCCGATTGGGCCGCGGGCGTGTTTACAGCTGTGCTGGAGGGGGGAAGCGCCAAGCTAGGCCGCTCTGCTGCGCGGCGGGGAAGGGGGCGCCCCCTAGCGGGGAGCTCCGAGACGACACTATACCGCCCGCGCGACAAGGGCTGTAGTATCCAGGTCGCGCCTGCAGGGGCAGGTCCAAGACAGAGGGGTGCAGCCGCCCTCCACCGCACATTTTTCTCCACGTAAAAAGAAGCTAGAAGCTTCACCGAGAGGCCGGGGGGAAAGTCAGTCTCAGATCCCGCCCCCACACCAAACCCTAGCGGAAGCTACAACCTTTATTGGGTGCAGAAACACAACCCCCCCCCCCCCCGGGTGCAAAACCTGACCCAGAAGTGCTTCGCTTTAGCCCTGCTCACACTCAACCATCCTTCACTGTCTATCCTGAAATGAAAGCCAGCCATCCCGGACCCCCTGGCACTGCATCCAGTGCGCCACTGAGAAACGATTCTCACACCTGGGTTGATGGTCACCAGAATTAATGTTTCCACCCCTGAAGCAATGGTTTTATCTGGAGTTAAAAATCAGGCTGCGGGGCTGTGAAAGGAGCAGCAAAGAGCAGAATTGCAGAAAAAAGAATTGCTTGATTAGCGTAACATTAAACCCATTTTGGGGGAAAACAATATGAAGGAAAAGGGAGTTGTTGAAGAGTTTAGAAGGAATCGGGTAGATTGCAAAGAGCCACGAACTCAGGCGATTCCCTCTTGAAGTGTTGTTGCCACTGCCAGTCAGTTGGTTTTAAACTTGCAGTAGATCTACACTCAAAAGGAGGTGCAGTTGCATCACTACAACCCTCCAGATCTGCCCCTGCCAACCTGACACCTGCCATGAGCCGCAGGACCTGTCAAAGTGCCCCTGCTGGAGAACCACCACTCTCCAGCCTTATCCCCATGAAGAACAGCTCCTGCCATCAAGCAAAATCTCCTTGAAAATGCTTGCAACCAATGGATCTGGGGCAAAAATAACATGCAATTAAACGATGCTGCTATCCATTGTTTCTTCTCATTTCAAGGCTGGTCTGGCTCCTTGTGGGTGTCACGTAGAGTCAGAACTGGGACCCTGTTTCCAGGAATGGTAATTTTATATCTTTGGCAACAGTGGGGGGCTGTTGGGACACCTACCAGAGGTGCTGAGAGCCCCTTGCTGTCAGATGGAGGGAATGCTGCTCAGCATTTCTGCAAATCAGGGACTATGCTATGGAGCATGTAGACCTCTACTGGCTGATTATTAAGTGAGAAAAACAACATAGAGCTTTTAGTAACTACTCCTGTAAACAAAAGGGCCTTGTTTACAGTGTTGATTTCTCAAGAGTTGAACAAAAACAGAACTGCCCAGACAATCAGGGTTAAATGCTTCCTAGGCTTTGCCCTAGGAACTTATTTAGTATAAACAAGTCTGCTTCCAACATATCTCACTCAGCAAAGGATATAATTATTATTTCATAATTTAGAACCTCCCTTGGATTCTCATATTATTAATATACATTTATTTTTAAATTACACACAGTACTTTATAACATACACAGTGCAAGGCCTCAGCTGCAAAGAGATTACAATTAAATAAGAACTGAAACACATGGTGCAACAGGGAGTGCAAAAGCATGTAACGATGGTGAAGAGATTAGGAGTAGAGAGTAGGAGGAAACTGGAGCAGAGCTGCGGGCAGGGATTATTAAGTTTTTCAGTGAGGGTGTGGAATCTGACCCATGAACTAAAAGATGAGAAGTCAGTGCTGAGATACGAGAAGGGCTTAGAGTGGAAGGTGAAGAATTAAGGAAGAATCCAGGAATTAATCTAGAGTAGAATAGAGCATAGATAAAGCTATAAGGAAGCAATAGAGAGGAGGAAATACCAATAATTAAGATGAGAACTGCCAAAGTGATGACAAAGCTTTTAATGGGAGGAATTAATTAGTTATGATACACAGGGAAGAAATCACAAGGCTCAGAAAGAATCTGGAAACAAAAATAAAGCGGTTTTTACTTGAGATTTCAAGGAAGCTTAATTAAACAATGATGACACTATTTGCTTTGCTCACTGGAGATTCAGGATAGAATATGAATTGGTCAGAAACCAATTCAAGTGGAATAGATTGTCTGCTGTTGATGAATGGAAGACGGACATGTATTTTCTTTATCCCTGGACATTCTGCAACATTCAACATGATCAAACCAAACTAACTGAGGGAGTGAGGTGGGGGAGTCAAAGAAGATGCACTCAAAAATTACACTTTTCTTAGGTGGATGTCCCCAGAGAATTATGGATGGAAATTATACAGCTGCTACTGGACTTTCAGTTGCAGAATGGTCTCAGGCCGCCACTGGACTGATGCTGGAGTGGCAGTTCAGTTGCAGAATGGTCTCATTACAAAAAAAATGTAACTTCACTGGATCAAGTGTCAGCAGTATGTGATAAAACACATTTCCATCCTTCACAAAATAATGTCAAAACTCATATGCATAAGTGTAATGCTTACGTGAGATCCACATGTGGATAGGAAAATGTGTCTGCAGTTAAACTCCAGCAAAATGAAAACTCTGTATTGTCAGGAGGACGCACTTTATAAAACTTGCATCCAAAAGTGTGATCCCCACAAGTTAAAGATATATGTTTGTAGGTTTTAACCCACATCTTAGGAGTTCTTACTTGGGAAGTCTGGCAGAAATACATTCTGTCATTCCTATCTGGCCTTCATAGAGCACCTAGAACATGATGGCCTAAAAGCAAACCAACCTATATGCCATATTTTCTTGCACACCACACTCCCTGAAATAAGACACATACTGTATTTTGGGACTGCAGAGCAAAGACATAAACCTTTTTCTAGAGGCAAGGCTGAATGCTGACCACATGGAACAGGGGAAGAGTTTACTCTTCAGCATTGCTTGCCTTTCTCTGGAGGCTCTGGCTTTTAGCTGAGCAGCTCACAGTTACTGCTGAATTAGCAGCAATTTTTGTCTGCTTGGCCAAAACCTACTTCCAATTGAGCAGTGGCTGTGAGAGAGTTAAAAATCTAGTTCCAATGCTGAAGAATGGACTCTACCCCTGCTGCGTGCTGGCTGGGAAGGAACCACAGCTCCCGACAGCCATTCTAATGCCTCTCTAGCAGAGAGCAGATTTAGATTGGACATTAGGAAGAACTTCTTTACAGTTCGAGTGGCCAAGGTCTGGAATGGGCTCCCAAGGGAGGTGGTGCTCTCCCCTACCCTGGGGGTCTTTAAGAGGAGGTTAGATGAGCATCTAGCTGGGGTCATCTAGACCCAGCACTCTTTCCTGCTTATGCAGGGGGGTCAGACTCGATGATCTGTTGAGGTCCCTTCCGACCCTAACATCTATGAATCTCTGCTTCCGTTCCAGCACAGGCATCAGCTTCCCTGCTTAGAACATGCACTCCAACTTTGGAAGGCGAATTTTTGGGAAGATGTGTGTGGTAGCATGTAAACAGAGTCATTTCCATTGCAATAAGGAGGGAAATAGCATATAAAGCATATGTTAATAAATAAGTGAAACCTCTCTACATTCTGCATGAATGAGGTCAGTGAAAGACCAGAAATCTCTTTCCTGCCAGCCTCTCCTCATCTGTATATAGATATGTTTAATTAAATTATTAATAGTAGCATGTAGTAAGATTGTAAAATAGGTAAAACCAATGGCATGTGTTCCCTGCAATTAAACTCCAATGTCAAAGGCGATACATAAAGAGGATCATAGAACAACAGGGCTAGAAGGGACTTCAATAGGTCAACAAGTCCATCCTCTTACTCAAGGCAAAATCATTCCTTCACTAAACCATCTCAGTCAAATTTCTCTAATCTGCTCTTAAACACTTCCAAGGATGGAGATTTCACAACCTCTCTGGGCATCCTGTCCAAAATCCTCATAGTGGGCAAATTCTTAACATCCAACCTAAATTTCTCTTGCTCCAATTTAAGACCATTGTTTTCTCTGTTGCCACAGGGCAGAGAATAGAACAGACTATCACCATACCCTTCATATACATGCTTCAGGTATTTGAATGTTATCTTCTCCAGACTAAATAATTTATGAGGAAGGGCTGAAAGAACTGGGATTATGTTTTCCAGACCTCTAATAATTTTTTGCAACTCTGTCCTGGGCTAATTTGTCCAGATCAGTGGTCAACAATATTCCCTAGCAGTAGGCCAGTGCTACAACCCAGCCATTGGTGTCTTTGCTGCTTCTTTCTGCCACCTAACTGCAGCCTAGAACAAGCTTCCTGCTGCCTAACAGTAGCATGGCATGCACAAAGCTGGACACTGTTGAAACCCCAGCTCCAAAGGCTGGATCCAGTGGTTCCATGGGCCGTAGGTTACCAAAACCTAATCCACATGCTTCCTGCAATGCAGTGCCCAAAACTGGACACAGTACCCCAGGTGAGGCCTCATCAGTGTGGAATAGAGTGGAAGAATCATTTCCCTGACTTGCAAATGATGCTTGTATTAAACACAGCCCAATAAGGCATTGGGGTTTTTTGTTTTGTTTTGTTTTTTTGGGGTTTTTTTACAACATAAGCATACTGTTGGCTCATATTCAGTTTGTGGTTCTCTGTAACCCCTAGGTACTTTTCTACTGCACTGCAGCCTAGTCAGTCATTCCCTAGTCTGTATTTGTGCATGTGATTGTGCCAGTCCAACAATCTTCACAGTTGCACTTGCTGAATTTCATTCAATGAACTGTGGTCCGTTTGTACAGTATACCAAGGTCATTCTGAATCTTAATCTTAACTTTCAAAGTGTCTGCAATTCCACCCAACTTGATGTAATCTGCAAATTTGTGAACTGTGCAACTCTTTAATGAAAATATTAAACAATACCAGACCCAGGACAGATCCCTGGAGAACCTTAATACATACCTCCTCCTAGCTAGATATCAAGCTATTAATGCCTACTGTTAGGCATGATAATCTAGCCACTTACGTATTCACCTCTTATATAGCCCATGGAGGTAGGTCATTGGGCCTGCCATGTTTTCCAAGGTCTTATGACCCTGGTGTCATAATTTCTTGCCATGGATGCTGGAGCTGCTGTGTCAGCTTAGTCAACACCCAGTGGTTTAATGGAGCAGCTGGTAAAAGCAGGGGTGCTCTCACCCCCACCTTTCCCTGGCCCTTTTCTCACTGCTGAACTTATTATACTTAATCACTCTGAACGTACTCTCAGTCACTAATGAGGCACTCAGCGATGGGGGTGAGTGGCAGCAGCAGCTGTAGTAGAGTGGCTCAAGACCTCTTAATTAATCCCCTTGATACTGGCAATAAATATGGCCTGCCTACTGAATTGAGTTTGACACCCATGGTCTTTATTTCTTTAGCTCAGTAGTGTACCTAAGCAGGGAGGGGCACAGTAATAGGGTGACCACCTTTTCAAAAGAGAAAGGCAGGACACATGCCTGCCTTCCCCTCCTCTCCCCCCACCACAATGGCTGGACCACAGGCCAGGGCAGGGGTGGATGCAGGCTGCCTGCTGCAGGCTCAGGGCTCCCCACTCTGCTGCCTTTCCTCTGGGAGCCTCGCACGGGCTATGCCCCCCATCCAGCAGCAACAGGGGGTACAACTCCACATTGCCACCACCCCCACCGCTGCCGAACAGGCAGGGGGCACCTCTCCATGGCAGCATAGCCAGCCTGGGGCCCTGGGTGTAAGGCAGCAGGGCAGGGAGCCCCGAGCCTTCAGTGGGCAGCCTGCATCTGTCCCCACAGCATGCACAAATCTGGGGGCTCTGCCCCACTCTGTACACCAGCCCCATGCTCCACCCTGGCTGGACAGCACCCCAGCCCCTGCTCCACTCCCTCTCCTGTCTTCTTCTACACCTCCCCCCCACCATAGACTGTTTCAGCCACCTGCACGTGTGGGCACGCACATGCATGCAGCACCCTATGCGTCCCACTCCCAGTAGCCACTTGCAGGTTGGAATGCTGCCAGCCTGTAAGAGGAAACCTGCTGTTTTCTGTGAATCCAGGATAAATGCTGTCCCGGAGTTCTGTAACCTGGGACCAGGACTTGAGGTTCCCATTCCAGGACCCAATTAGGAATGGGAGGTCACCCTAGGTGGTAACCAGGGCACCTGCAATCCTCATCGTGGCAGTCAGGGGTGCCCTGGGCATTGTACAACTGCCCAGCTACAACCTCTGCTTTAGCTTATTAATGGGAATCTCACAAAAGACTATGAAAAGGCTTGCTACAATCAAGAATTTAAATGAGACACCAAACTTCAATTTCTCTTTAAATCTGTGCATTTAAATTATGAACCTGAGTCTTGCAAAAAAACCCCCCAAACAACAAAAAAAGATAATGCAGATTGAAGAACATGTAAACAAATATGTTGTTTTTAGTGAGCACAAACAGCTGGCAAATTTTAAGGGATTATATTGATACTAAATAAGAGCATGGAGTGATGTATTGGGGAAGTGAAGTAGTCACCAGTTCAAATATCCTATATTTCTTGATAAACAAATCCTCCTGTAATAGAACCCAATACATATGGGAAGTTTTGGATCAATCTGTTCTCTAGGGGAAGGAAAAGATCCTTAAGAATGCAAGTAGGAAAATGAAAGATTTGCTGATGCGTCTACCTATTCTCCCTCTTCAATATGTTACTGATAGGACCAAAAAAATTAAAATAAATAGGGAACAAATGTTCTCTTTCTCCTCCAAAAGGCTACAGCGTGGATCCAGCCAGATCCCACCAACTGCAAGAAAACAACAAAAGGCAACAGCAACTGCTACAGAGCAACTCCCTAGTTCTTGCTTTTCCAAATGGCTCTGTACTTCCCCCACCTTTGCAGTCATTCCTTCTTTTCACTGTAATATCTACAGTGCAATATACAGGAGTACTAATAAGTCTCATCCTTGTTTCATTGTCCTGTTCACATGAAATAGATCAAGTCTACAAAAATCTTATATCTGTTTTTCTAAATGTGGACTTTTGACCCTTGCTGGAGTTAATGGTAGACAAATCCCTGGTATATAGATTTTCAGTCCTCATTAGCAATTTTCATTGGCTGCCTTTCCTGGTCCCCAATCTCTGTGGGAAGAATAGTGATACAGTGCTACTGCCAAGAATTCAGACAGAACAGAAACCAAAAATAATAACTGCAACTAATATAACCAACTAATAAAAAATACTGAAGACTTTTGGGAAAGAGGTTAAGGCAGTGCTGCCAGCCCTAAATGCTCAGCGGCATGAGTTCAGCACCAAAAGTCACAAGATCAGTTAACAATCATGAAATTAAAAAAGAAAATAACAAATGCTGGGTGCTTTTGATTTACCTTCTTGTTTTTGAGTCTTTAGGGTATCTACAGACTATTCTTCACAGTCCTAAAGATGAGTAGCAACTACTTTTATTTAGATGTTTCTACCTGCTGTCTGACTAATATGTAAGGGTGGCTATAATATGACTTTGGTATGGCAGGTTGTAAATAGTTTTATTTTTGAAAACTAACTTTGTATGCTATGTAAGACTGAATTAGCCAGAGCAGTCTTTGCCACCCTCTCTGGATCCCAAGAATTATATAGTTATAAAACAAAAACATGGCACCTTCCCAAACCACTTACAATCCAAGTATAAGATACAACAGGCAAGCAGAACACAAGGTAGCAATAAAATAAAAGATGGTGGTCCTAGCACAGGGATGCTCAGCTTGTTTGGTCATGTAGCTCTTTTGTAAGTACATTGGGGTAAGCGTGTTTAAGTAAAAGCCTGTTAGAAGTTGGAAATTACTTTATTCTTCATGCCCTAAGTCTCTGAACTGGAAATCCTTAATAAATCAAGTGCTTTGCTGCTTGTTTTGACTTGTCTACCAAAATCATGCGGCCGACTACAGTAAGGGTTTGGCATAATATGTTGGAACAGATATCTCAAAGAAAATTTCCAAAGTAAGATGGTCATAAATGATGCACCATAACATTTATTTAGTTCACTTGGAATCTGATAGTGAGGAAAATGTAATCTGCAATATGCTTCTGTTATTTTATAATCTTCAGTAACAGTTCAATTGTAAAGAAAGCAAATAGCAGTCTATTAATGAAAAGTGATCTTACTCATTCAATTTAGATAGGACTCAAACCTGGACCATGAGTGATCTGGAATCTCTTATAGTTTCTGTGCATTTTTGTCATTATGATTCCTGTATTTCTCGCATAATAGGACAATATGGGCTTTCTTCTTACACATTTAAATATCCATAGAGGCAATATGGATTATATTTAGCATCTCAGAACCTCATGCTGTGTGAAATTTCAGGATATCCTTAGTACAGAATCCAGCCACTAGAAAAATGTAATGATCCCATTATTTTATGCTGTAATTTCAGCCATCTAGATTTACTTTTCTCAAGCTGCTCAAAGCTGGGGCATGACAGTGTTGATTGAGCTCCACAGTATCATAGTACTTAGGGTCAGAAGGGACCTAGACAGATTATCAGGTCTGACCCCCTACCTCGGGCAGGAACAGGTGCTGGGGTCATATCACCCCAGCCAAATATCTGTCCACCCTTCTCTTGAGGACCCCCAAGGTAGGAGAGAGCACCACCTCACTTGGGAACCCATTCCAGAGCATGGCAGCCCTAGCTGTAATGTCTCCCGATGTCCAGCTTGAACCTTCCCTCTAACAATTTGTGGCCATTATTCCTAGTAACCCCCAGTGGTGCCCAGGGGAACACAGCCTCCCCCAATTTCCACTGGTCCCCCTTGGTGAGTTTGTAAACAGCCACCAGATTCCCTCTCAGCCTTCTCTTGTGGAGGCTGAACAGGTTCAGGCCCTTTAGCCTCTCCTCGTAGGGCCTGCCCCACTGCCCCTGGACCCTCTCAGTGCTAGCCACATCCCTCTTGAAGTGTGGCACCCAGAACTGGACATAGTACTCCAACTGTGGCCTGACCACTGCCTCCCTGCAGTCCCGAGCAACGGAGGTGTAATTCTCCTTGGTGATAGCCCCTTGCTTCCACTGTTTGTATGCTTCCTTTTTTGCCTTCAGGCATCCCTGGATGCCTTTGCTGAGCCACGGGGGCTTCCTAGTACACCTGCCACCTTGGTGCGCATTGGGACTGACTGCCTTTGAGCTTGGAGGATCATCTTCTTGAGGAACAACCACCCATCTTGGACTCCCATCTCATTGAAGCTCCGAGACCCCAATGCCTCTCCTACTAATCTTAGTTCATTGAAGTCGAGGACTTTTGCATTACTGCTTGCTTTCACCACCTTGCGCTGGATAGTAAATTCCAGCAGGTGATGATCACTGTCGCCCAGGTGGTCGAGTACCCGCAGACCCCTCACCAGGTCATCGCCTGTGGCAAGAAGTAAGTCCAGCAAGGCATTTCCTCTGCTGGGACTATGCACCTCCTGGGTTAGGTGGAGGTCCTGTACCCTGGGCTAGGAACCTACGTAGTTTAGGTCACCCATGACAACCACATCCCTTGACTTAACAGCCTCCGTGAGCTGACCTGAGAATTGCAGGTCCAGCTTGTCCCCCTGGTGAGGTGGTCGGTAGTAGATGCCCACTATCAAGTCCCTTTCCCCACGCCCCCCTTACATTCTTACCCAGAGCGCCTCATTTTGCTCCTCCTCTGACCCCATCCTGATCATTGAGGACGTGTATTGCTCTTTGACATATAGCACTACACCCTCCCCCACTTTTTCCCTGCTCTGTCTCGCCTGTACAGCCTGAATCCCTCGATGTCCACTGCCCAGTTTTGGGTAGAATCCCACCAGGTTTCCGTGACCCCACTAGGTCTGGGTTTCTGCTACCTAGCAGGAGGGCAAGTTCCTCCTGCTTATTCCCCATGCTTTGAGCATTTGTGTAGAGGCATTTGAGGTGTACTGTAGGTACCCGTGCCGCCCCCCTGTTCCTAAGTCTGGCCTGGCCCCTGTCACTTACCTGGGTACTATCAACTTGTTACAGATATGGGTCGTATTTTAATACCATACTTCCTTGCATACGACTTGACCCCAAATAAGACATACACACTGCTTTTGGGAAGGCAGAATGAAGAAAAGAAAAGGTTTTTCTAGAGTTATGGTTGCACAGAGCAGGGGCAGATTAGAATCTTCAGCTCATTTATCCTCTTTCCCCCTAACTAAAAGCTGGATCCCTAGCTGCTGATGAAGACTGGTCTCCTTGGGTGAATCTCTGATTTTGAAAACAGCTCAAGAGTCTCCCAGACTGTGGAACAGAAGAGTCCAGGTGCAGCCAGCAGACAACAAAATTACTGAAGAAAGGTTAGTTTCACTAGTGGAGCATCAAGACCATTATATATATAGCCACATATATAATGGTCTTGATGCTTCACTAATGCATATTATATATATATAAGGAGAGATGATTGTTAACACTTGTGGAATAAAAAACAGAGAGTTTTAAGTCAACTGACTCCCTCAGCTGCTTGAATAGAAATACTGCTGCTACCTGGTAAAGCAGGAATCAAAGTGGCATGCTTCTATGCTGGACAAAAAATCAGCTTCCTTGCTTAAGACACACACCCCAATTGGGTGCGGGGGGGGGGGGGGAAGGAATAGGAAAGATGCATGTAGTATATGAATAAATACTGTATTATTTACTTCAGCCCCCTGTTCTTGCTTCTTCTTTTTCACATTTAAGAACACTTCTGCAACTTCATGCTCATTTTTTGAAGTCCTGGGACTGCTTTTGGAGAATAATTTCTATAATTTGACTTCCCGTGATTTACAGTCTGTTTCTACTGGGACTTACTTTTGCCTATTACATTATTCATGCAACTATTCATACAGAAAGCAAATGGTCAACATTTGTTAAACTCATCACAATATTGCTGTTTTAATCAGAACTTTGGAAAACATGCCTCAGGGTGACCATCTCAAAAACTGACAGGTCCTAGACTTTTGCTAGCAAATTCATATCCACATTGCTCAGAACTGGAAAAAACTGAATCAAACCTAAACTATGCCTGTGTTACATAGCTGGTATTTTCATCACCTGGACTGAATACCTGGACTTGCTCACTGACTTTCACCACAGGTTTAACAACTAATGACCCCTTGATCAAACTTCCATCAGCTTTCTAAATACCACAGTCTACATCCAGGATAGAACCTTACAAACCACCATATACAAAAAACTCATGAACCACCATCCTTATTTCTACAAGACCAACAATCACCCCAAGCTCACCAAATAAGCTGTAAGGCCTCCCAGATACCACTGCATCTACTTTGAAGAGAACACCCATGACTGCCCATCTAAGCCAACCTAAAATCTTCTTTTATACAACAAGACTCCAGTAGAGAAACAGATCATACATTTGAAAGAGCTATCCAAATGCCTTGCAGTAAGCTGCTACAATGCAAAAAGGGAACCCCTCTACCCACCCTTGACCACACTTCTGGTTGTCACCCAACACCCTACATTGGAACCGGTCAGAAGAATCATTGAACAACTATATCCAAGACTCAACAAAGACCAGATCTTGAGAGAAATATTCCCCGTCAGAGGTTCCTGGCTTTCAAACAACTTCCTAACTGTGCCCAACTTACCATCAGAAGCAAACTCCCCACAGTTCAACAGATATCAAGTGGGACACACAGCCTTGCATTGGCAAGTGTGGCGGGGGTTCAGGGAGATTAACAAAATCTCTCCCTGGGGACTTTCCTGCCGTACCTTAATGTGATGAAAAATTGAGAAAATTAATTCTGCAATGAGATATAGGTTAATCACTCATCCCACTTGGAAGGTAAGAGTGAAGATTTATTATGGTGCTTCCCACAAGCCTCTGGCAGCCAGTAATTAAACAACCAGACTCACATTCACATCTCTCCTGCTCCCTTGGTTTTCCTGTTAGGCATGCAGCCTATAAGCCCTAATTTTCTCCTTTGTAGGTCAGCGTGACACCCCTCCGCAAGGAAGCATGATGCCCTCAGAAGTCTATGAAGTTAAGTAAAACTTTTTCTAACCTCCTGCAGAGTGAGTCTCACCATGGTCTACTTCACCTAGTAAGCCCCAACACAGCGTTTCCTTCTTGCCGACTCTCCATGGTTCCTCCTTTCCTTTGCTGCTTTTACTGGCTGCATCTCTCTTCTCTTGAAGTGCCCCAGGGGGCAAAGAACTGCTCCTTTCCTAGTCTGTTTTATCTATCCCCACCAGCCACTGGTGTGATCACTACACTGTGATTGCTTCCTGGTGTGCTCCCAGACCAAGTCCCTGTGCTAAACTGCCCTTGCCCCGTCTTTGACCCGCATTCCCCACCTGATCACTCACCTCACCTTGGCAAACCCTCTTTAGGAACAGGATTAATATTCACCGTGTTACAGCAAGAAATGCTTAACCTGATAACTAACACATCTTGACTGTTACTACAATCAACAACCCCATAACAAAGCCAGTAAAATCCATGGTTCCTACACATGTGATATCTGATCCAAAGCACTATACCTTCATGGCAACTACATAGCTAAAACTAAACACAACTATGCACCCAAAGGAATTCTCACAGAAAAAAATTATAAAGAACATGCACACACAAACTGTTAGGAGCACATTTCTCACAGAACCACCATTCCCTCTCTGACCTCACTATCTTTGTGCTCAAGGCAAATACACCTAACATCTTTAAAGGGCAGGGCAAATACGGGAACAAAAATGCACAAGCTGGCTGGACACTAAAAACCAAAGGCTCAACACTGATGTTGGTTTTTATAGAACATAAGAAACTGACCCGATCCTGAATTATTCTTATGCATGGAAGGAAAGAATGGCTTCTTCTGCCTTTTGACAGGCCTTGATCTTCCAGTACTCAACTTCTTTTCTTCGTCTAATTGTTTGTCTGCTACCTCTGGAAATTGCTTTTTCCTACCTCTTCCAATTGTTTTCTTTTTTTACTGTACTGTGCTGAGTTCTATTCCTCAGACTTGAAAAAGAACTTGCATTCAAAAAAGCCTGTAACTCTATTCTAGCTATGCAGTTGGTTCAATAAAACATCTCTAAGAAATCCTATGATTGATCTCAAAAGTCTGTGGTCGCATCAAATAGTTGTTTTGTTTTTTTTGTAAAGAAAACCTGCCTTTTCCAGCTGACATTCTTGTGTGTATTACTGTACTCTTAAAATTTCCAAATTGCCTAGAAACCACCAGTTGTCCTCATGCTTCTACTACAGGGGTGGGCAATTATTTGAACTGAAGGGCCACTTCATGAGTTTTGGTGAGCTGTTGAGGGCTTGGGTGTACCAATTGATCCTATCTGGCCCGTCAGCCACCACTGAGAGCCTAAGGAGGGAGGGCTGTGTCTCATGTCACTCTGCTCTGCTGCAGCCAGGGCTGGGCCAGGATAGGATTAATTGGTGGGCTGGAGATTGCCACCCTTGTCCTACTAGAATGTATTTTCCTGTGTCTCTGGAACTGGTTACTACTCATTCTCCATGTGGTTTCATGCCAGCCTCTCCAAATGTTCCGCGGTCTTTGCAGTTAGATATTTTGGAAATCTTGGAAGCACTAGTACTACTATTTCTCCCAGTTGTTTGCCAAGTTCGCAAAAAGTCTTTTTTCCAAAAAAAGATTCAGCTGGCTTTGTTCACTCAGGTTTTTGACAAGCGTTAAATTTCCTTCCTTTTCCTTGTAGCAACAGTTTAATACCTAGAGAGCTGGCAAGAACATACTTATTCCTAGTTCCAGTTATACAACATGGATCTTGGTTACTGAAGATTGCATGGCAGGGATCAGTATCCACTGACTAGAAGCTGCTTCTACCTAATTGAAGTGGGAATTGATTCAGAGACTCTTACAGCTTATTTACTCACCCTCCTCCAACCGGGAACCTAAACACGAAGAGGTAGGAAGCCAGGGACTGTACTGTAAACAGTTCCCTCCCAATGCAGTACTAGTATTGGTATTATATACAACAACAGCAAGAGCTGCTTACAATTCTCATTTACCTGTTTCCACTCTGCAACAATTGATACCACTAACAGCCTGTATAGAATAGAAGTGGGTAGAAAAACAAATCAGCAGCATTACATTTGCTGCTGTTAATTAATGACTAGGAGCAGATTTCAAGTACCTGTTTGCCCTGCAACTCTGAAAGAAAAAAAGTTAACACAAACCAAAACAAAATAGTTTTCTTTTTTCTAGTTTTCTGTTCACAGCTTGTAGTTCAATAGAAAAAGAAGGAAAAAAATATAGCAATAGGAAAAAGAAAAACAAAATCTTTCACTTTGAAATAAAGCTGAAGGATAAAACAATACAGAGATTTCCCTGTTTATCTTTTTCCTTTTTTCTGCCTTATAAGAGAATGGGTTGGAGTACTGCTGTAGGTGTAGTGGGCTAGGAATTTTGAGAGAAGCAAAGGTTTTTTTGGCGATAACCTTTATCGGACCAACTATATAGCATAAAAAAGAAAGAAAAGAAAAAAAAAAAATCGAGAAAATGAAACAGAAGCATGGAGGCAACAGTAGAAAATGAAGCTAGAAGACAGAATAATTGGAAAGAAGAAAGCGAGGAAGAAAAATTAATTTAAAAAAGCACATTAACACATTAAAAGCACATTAACAGCAACGTCCACAACCTTGGCTTGTAAAATGTTGGTATGCCAGAGGCAGACAGCAGGTGAGCCACAAGGGGCCTGATCCTTGCTGTGAGAGCACAGCCCTGGCCCCTTCCTTGCCACCTACCCCAAGGCACATGTGAACTCACCACCAGCAATGAGCTGGGCCAGGGCTCCGCAGACCCCAGTGCAGCTGCTTGCAGCCTCCCAGTTGCCTGTCAAAGCTGGGCCAGACTCTGGGCAGCCCCCTGCTGCCTGCCATAGAGCTTGGGCAGCTCACAGCAGGTAGCAGAGAGGCTGCAAGCAGCTCCACCAGGATCTAAGGAGTCCCGGTCTGGCTTGTTGCCGGTGGCAAGTGCATATGCAGATGCACATGTGGAAGGTGGATGGCAGGGAAGGAGCTGGAGCTGCACTGTCACAACAAGGATCAGGTCCCTTGCGGCTCCCCTGCTATCTGCCATGAGGCACGTGTGCCAAGAAAAATGCTTTTGCATGCCATTCGCTGGCGCACATGCCGGGGGTTGCCTACCCCTGCATTAAAAGAATAAGGCAGGTAGAGATTGCTGCTTAAATGTCAGTAAAGGGAAAAATCCATTATCAAACCATTTTCTCTTGTAAGTGACAAGATGAATTGTCCCTCTCCAATGTTTATTTACTTAGGCACAAAGAAAGGCAGTTAGGCATGTTAGTCTAGAATCAGACAGAAGGCAGGGCGGCACCTTAGAGACTAACTCATTCAGAAACATGTTAAGATTTTGTAGGTGACCTACTTTGTCAGATGTTGTGTAAGCATGGAATAAACATGTTTTAAAAGGTGGAAAGACAAAAATGTACACCTTTCACCAAGTTTCAGGGATGTATTTGGTAGCTGTGGTAGTCTGAGACCAAAAAGAAATGAAAAAAACTCTAGAACTTTTGGTTCAGAGATGATGCCTTTTATTAGACCAACTAAGAAATCGCAAAAGATATTTTCCCCCCCCAATTTCTTAGAACCAAGAGCTCTAGAGTTCTGCACCTTCTACCAATGCTGACACTGATGTCAGTATTTGTAGATTCTGTACAAACACTTTTTTTTTTTTTTTAAACTCAGTTGATATCTGTGGTAGTTGAAAGTCAAACACCAATGGCCCCAGAATAAGGTGAAACACTTAACAATCCAGAGAATCAGAATAGAAAACAGCCTAAGTAATCACTCTATGGAAGATCTCAGGTGCAAAAATTGAAAATGACAATATTCCTCACCTTGCGCAATGCTTTTTAAGAATATTATCAACTATTGCTGCTTCAGAAGTAAAACTGATGGACTGGGAAGAAGACATCGCTGTCTGTCAAGATACCCTCTCAAAGGTGGGGTAGCTAGCCTTGCATGGAAATAAAATGTAATGCTCTCTTTGGGATCCACTGCAATATGCAGGCCTAGACCAGAATGCACATTCTGAATCAAAGATCTGTGGACACTGAATTGTACATACTGAAAGCTAACTGTAACAGGACTAAATAGGGCGATTTTGATTTCCTATGCCATATGGTTCCAAATACATGTTATTGATGCTCCACGGCCTCATTCCTTCATTATATAGATGAATTTAGGGTTATTAATGTGGATATATACATACCCACATAAAAGACAATATAACATATGTGCTTGTAAAGACATCTTTTTTCGTTTTAATCAGAGGTAAATTCTAAAGAAGGGGCAAAGATAGAGAAGGTCAAAAAGAAAATATTTGCTTTTTTGGCACTTAAGAGCCATAGCAAGTTTTCACTAGTGTGGCCTTTGTCATCCTCTCTGCAAGAACTTGCCACTTTATGGGAATTATAGCTGCCAAGTACATGAACTGGTACTTGTAATGGAAAAGCTGACAGACAAACTGCAACCAGGATATTAGGGGAGTTAAAGACAAGGAATCTGTCATGAATTGGAAGTGTAAGAGTGATGTTGTAGCTGTGATGGTGCAGAAATTATTTGTGAGGCAAGTATTTCTTAGGGCTGTATTTTTTTATTGGACCAACTGTTTAGCTGGGATAGAGTTACACAACCTTTCAAATGCAGAATATTCTTCAGGTCGCACTCAAGATAGTACAGGGGAAAAAGAAAATACAGGGTGGATCCTGGCAAACGTTACTTTTCTTGTGATCCATATGCCAGTTTCCTGCAACAGTGACCTAACTCTTTAAACTGTTTGTCATGGGATAAAATAAAATGGCAGATGTTTTCCCAAAATGGCATATCCACCACAAATGTAATGTTTGGACAGGTATTCCTGCCCACCAGCATCCCTCAAGCTCCCACATTCAAGAGGGAGGGAGGAAGCGAGAGGGAGTGGCTGGCTCCCTGGAAAGGCACGCGGCTCCTTGCTCAGTCTTGCTGATCCAGTTAGATCAAATAGGGTGATGCCACTGGAAGAACTCTAGCTCTGCTGGCCATGTAACTGCCCCCCTTCCTGGTGTTTTGGTCTAGGCCAGGGCCCCCCCACAGTGCTGTCAGGGGTGCTAGAGGATAGGCTCTTACCCATGCTCTGACAGTCATGGTGAGAAGTTCCTTCCCTGCAATTAAAAACACAAGCAAAAGCCAATTTATTGGCTGCAGGACCCCAAGGAAAAGCCCCACAGAAGCCCTGAGGAAAAACTGCTGGGGCTGCTTGCCTACCAGTGGGACTTGCAGGCAGCCCAAGACCAGAGACCATCAGTGGTCTCTAGTCATAGTAAGAGCAGATCAGTCAGTCAAGGAGGGGAGGGGGAAGGGAGCATCTGTATCCTCTACCAGTGCTAATGACAGCATATTGTAACTAAGGCTTGAAAATGCATTCATTTCCAGCAGTGGACATTTCTGAGATGTTCCCACAGCTAAAATTTTTCCAGAAGAAGGAACAGTATAGGCATTTAGCCTGCACCTGCCCCCTCTGCCCTGGTCTCCATGCCTTCTCCAGATCGGGGAGATTTTGCTCTGGGGAAGACATGGGAAGCAGTGGCTGCTCCAATTCCCACTTTACCTAGATTGGTCTGAGAGGGTAGACAGATAGAGGATGTGCAAGGGGGAATTGTCCAGAATAGAGATCTCTAGTAATTGTCACCTACAATCTCATAGATCACTGGGAAATGATTGAGAGGGAATTCTGGTTTATGAAGTTAATAAAATTGCAAAGCACATATTACATCTTTGAAAAGATTGGCCCTACTTTACAGTTTATGATTAAAGAAGGTGGGGCAGATAACTTAATGCCAGCTTTGCCAATCTATTCCATATTGCTTAAATCCATCTGGGTAGGCAAGGGAAGAGAACAGAGAAAGAAATTATGGCCTTGCACTCAAAACAGGGGCATGTGCTCACAAGTCTCAGAGAAATTTATTCTTTGATAGCATCATGGTCAGACTATCGGATGAAAATTCCTCAGGTTGGAGTTCACTTACTCAATGCATCTACAGCACAGCAAGTGAAGAGTCAAAAGAAATGGTATTTAGATGGGAGGAGGGGAAGAAATGTGTCAAGCACACTGAAGATAGATCCTGAAAGTGGCTGTAGGAGAGTACACACAGATTGGCTTCCCTGCTGCATTTCTGGGCTTGCTGTATAGGAGCCAAAGGAGCGGGGATGAGGAGGTAGGGCATAATCAAGTGCATCTTTGACCAGAAACATCAAGGTGATAGGGCACATGCCCCTAGAACAGGGGTGTCAAAAATACAGCCTGCAGAACACCATTATCTAGCTCTAGTGCTGCCCCACATTGCATACATGGTGCCTGCCCCAGCTGATTTGGGTCAGGTGCTACATGCAGAATGGGTCTTGGACTGACTGCTGAATGCAGTGCAGTCCCAGATTGGCTTGGTTGAGTGCCATATGCTGGATCCAGCCTGGGTCTGTAGGCCCAATCTGGTCTCCAGGGCCAGCCATGCACCAATTTATCCAGCTCATGGACCAACCCCACACCACTCATCTGGCCCATGGGCCCAGTTGAATTCTAACACCCCTAACCTAGATAGTCTATTAAAAGTTCCTGGAACATACTGGGAACAAGGAAGTAGAAGAGAAAATAGAAGAAAATATAGGGGAAATCTGCTTTTAGATTCGGTTCCAGCAGGGTGGAACTGGATGAAAATCTTAAGTAGTGGAAAGTAACTTGAGTAGAAGTGATAATACAAAGCTCAGCATTCTACGAAAAAGAGAGAGCAGAATTAAAACAACCAACCAACCAAACCAGACCCACAACAAAACTCAGGGAACTGG
Organism: Alligator mississippiensis; assembly: GCF_030867095.1. Taxonomy (NCBI): domain Eukaryota; kingdom Metazoa; phylum Chordata; order Crocodylia; family Alligatoridae; genus Alligator; species Alligator mississippiensis. The sequence goes on from NC_081826.1 coordinate 126,609,733, forward strand.
TAGGTAGAGTCTCCTGGGAAGATGATCAAAAGGATAAGAAGTTGGCTATACACAGCTGTATGTAGAAAATTCAGACCTCCAGTCTACAGTAAGTCTGTTTTTGGATTTCCAAACCATTCTTTAAAACTTTTAGTATGACCATATTCATTCACATACTACACTGTCAGCTTTTCAGAAAACCTTCAATCTAGAACTGGAGGGTGTGTGTTGTAAATGGAGATGTTCATGCTAGAATTGAGGCCATGGAGATGCCATAATGGCCTTAGGGAGCTGTGTTGCCCTCTTTTCCCTTCCTGGGAAAGGAAGGGGAGACTCAGTTGCTGCCAAATTTGTAGCAGGTTTTTTGCAAAGCAGACACCAATACCACAGCAGTTATTATGGAGTTAAAATTTGAGCAGCAAACTTTGCACAGAAAGAGCAAGTGATGCCGAAGAGTAGACTCTACTCCTGCTTCATGCAGCCTCATTCAGCCACAACTCTTGAAGAAAATCTGTCTTTAATTTGCCTTCCCAAAACAAAGTGCATCTTATTTGGGGGTGCATGGTATGATAGAAAATATGGTATTCCATAAAAACATACTAGCTTGCTTCTAAAGTACTAATACACAAATTTGAGCCAACATTTTGTGGTAGTTGAATGTGTTACTACTTCACCAATTTTGTTCCTGTTAAATGTTCAAAACCCTAAAACGCTGTCCAATTTTTAGGATCATTTTCATTTGCTTTTATGACTAGTGAATAATAACCCACTTATTGCACCTTGAAAAATATCTGAGTGTAAAAGGCTGCAGGGAAACACAAAAACCAACTGTATTAACACATATTCAAGTCACAACATAAGGTACCCCAAGGTTTGCAAATTTAGAATTCAGGTCATCTGGACAATCTTAAGTGCACTCCTTTTTGCATCTACATTATGATACTGTCTTCAAATTACATGACCACATATTTTTCCATGAAACCCATCTTATTCAATGGAGCCCCCCAAAAGCTGTTGGAGTGGTTACAAGTATTTAGTACAGCTTAATTTAATGAATGTGTTCCATACCAACCAATTTAACAGAGAACAAACCAACCTTATTTCACTAAGCGCACTGTTCCATTTGAGGGAAAAGATCTTCTGTGAAAAAAAATAAATGAGGTATTCCAAATGAATTGACCACTGAAGTTTGAATTATACCAAGTCTAAGACTGTCTTGTATGTTAATATGAAGCTAAATCAAGTCATACTTCATACCTTATGTTGGATGTATGGTCAATTATCTTTCCTAGCACATGGAGAACTTTAACTTCTAATAGTCTAAGCAATCAAACATAATCCTTCATAGACTTAAAGTTACTTTAGCTATGAACCTGTAGTTTAAAACTGAAAGCTTAAGAAACACAAAAATATTGTTTTATTCCTTATTTGTACTTCACAAAATTAAAATCAGCTGATTACATTTTGAAATCTTATGTTTCATTTCTTCCAATATTTCCTTCTAGAAAAAAAAAAAAAAAATCACTGAAAAGTTATTTCTGTAGGTTGAAGTCTGATACTTTGAACACTACTGTTTATTTGCAATATTATTTCCCACACATTACATGCCAGTGGGTTTTTTTCTGAGGATTGAAGAGTCCAGCTACTGTGTGATATACAGATATATAGACAGCGTGAGATGTATATCACACACTAGCTGGACATATCTATATAATGCCAACTTTGCCAATCTACCCCATATTGCTTAAATCCATTTTCATTTTTTACAACAGAACACCCGAGCTGTTTACAGATACAGCAAAATATTACATACAGAACCTTTCCCACAACTGAGCAAACAAAAGGTTACTCAAGTTTGACAGGTATGCATTTTTATTCTAACGCATTAAACAAGATTAAGGGATTAACAGAGTTGAACTAATGGTGACCCGCTAATGGTGATCCAGAATAAATGGGTCTCCCCAAGGATAAATCTCTGAGAACCCTAGGATTATTACAATAGGGACCTTAGTTTCAAATTAAATCAAAGTTGCAAATATTTGGAATTATGAACACAAGGTGCAATAGAAAGCCAAGGCATGCGTGTCACAGCTGAGTATACATAGGAAGGAATAGTGGGTGTATGCAACACTAGAAATAAACTCTTGGTATTATGTGGCTTACAAGAGAAATCTTTACCCGATTACTTCTGTATAATATCATACTGCAGAAAAGTTAACTGTTCCTAAGTTTAATATCCAGTAGTAAATTGCATCTATGAGATGTAATAGAAAACTTGTCCAGGGCCCCTTTGAAGATTGAACATTGAAGAAAAACTCAAAGAACGTGTCCAATAATGTACTAGGACATTTTACTTCATTCAAGTACAGCAAAATTTCACCAGTCTTAATGATTTGTAAAGTACACAAATATGTACATAAAAGAAAACCAAAACCCATCAAAAAGGTGGCCATATAGTATGTATGTATGTGTGTATATATATATATATATATATATATATATATATATATGAAATGTGCAAATTTATTTAAATGCAAGTTAGTTTAAACAAAGCATATATATGCATGAGAGAAATTTACAATATTAATGGAATGTATTGTACTATAGATATCTAAATGCTCTTTTATATCTACAGCCAGTGCAAACTTACAAGGCACAACTCATTGCTGACATTATAATGCTGTAAGTTACATTCAAACATATCTTAAAATTCAAACTCCTTTAAAAAAAAAACAAAACAAAAAAACCCCACACAACCATGGAAGTAACCCCTTGCGACTTCTTGCTCAGATGCTAGCCTTACCCCAGAAAGTTAAGCAATGAACAGATGTACAGTATGCCCTGGACTGATCAGAAAGGTTTTAAGTTAAACCATAACCTTAAAGTTTTTGGCCAGACCTCCTACTACTTCCTCCTCCAGTTTCTTGGGATCTGATAATAAAATTAAAAGATAATACCAGTAGTACCTCTCTTACAACATCTAATAACTAGCTATACTTGCTGGCCTCAACTATAGAAACTCCTGAGATAGTCCTCTAAAACTGTTTCAGTACATTTAGTCAAAACTGCAGAAAAATCTGAATTAAAAAAAAATTTAAGTGAAGTTTCTTCCAAGATACTTACATTTAATGTGTCTTTGCTAGACTGCACAGTGACAGGTGCCTACCAGCTAGCAGGGTTACAAACCCACAACTTGCTGTTTTAAGGCAATATTTCAACAGAATGGGGGAGGTGCAAATATTAGGTCAATATCACTATTTAACAAAGTACTGGTCATTATATAAATTCAAAAATCTTTACTCCCCATCACAGTGTTCTGTGCTTATTTGACAGGAAACCCCCACCAGCAATTTTTTAGCAGAAAAATGTATTGCATTTTTCTAAATGAGAATATAGCCATTATTATGCACGCACACTGACTGACACTGAGAATGCCTGACAGTTAAATGGGTCCTCTCTCACCCCTTAAAAAAAAAGGGGGGGGGAGGGGAAGAGAGAAGGAGGCCATCTTCCACTGGGCCTACTGGAAGTTCATGTAGCTTACAGTCACGTCTACAACAAATTATCTAAAAGCTAACATCTACTAAAATGTAACTAATGTTGTAAGGGGGTTCTAAATTTTTAATAGAATTTACCACATCACTTGCTTTGCAATATCATCCTAAAATTATACTCTTAATTTTACCTCTTAATAGAAGATATTTAATAGACATTTGAGGGAAACAGTACAATACAAAAGCTCTAGGGTCTTTTTGCAAAGATACCTTCTATTCCATGTGCAAAGTAAGAAGGGAGTGATTTAATTGGCAATTATTTGAAGTGCCATCAATAAGGACACAAAAATATTTAAAGCAAAAACAAGTTCAAATGATCTGCAATGATCTTTGGTTTAGCCTTCTTGACCAAAGTCTTCTGTAAACTTCTTCAATTTTTCTAGATCCTGTTCATTTACTGTTGGTTTTGTATTAGCTAATGACCTGAGCATATCAGCCTAAAAAGAAGGGAAAAAGGCAAAAGGTAGTTATAAAGCACAATTTAAACAGTATCACATATGATAATCAAATACACCCACTAAACATTTCTATCAAGATAGGCACAGAATTATAAGCCAGATTAAACATTTCCACAAGCACTTTTCACTTCCATAGATAAGATTTTATCTTGTGAAAACAAAGGGTCAAAAAGATCTCAGCAATAATTAAACCATTAAGAACTGAAATTTAATCCACTCCACCACTACCTTATACATGATTTGGCTTAACAATTTTTATTGGAAAGGAAGAAAAAATCCGGTGTTTTCTGTCTCGGTTCCTCATTATTCTTATTTTAAAATTGCAAAAATGTTTACTGAGAGAGGAAAGATGTTCCTGTGTACTGCACAGTACAATGCTCCAGAAAGCAAGTCTGTATGTAATGCAAATATTTTACTTGATCTCTAGCAAAGTTTAGTTATTCATGACTGATAGGCAAACTCCCTTGTTAAATAACATAGTTAACAAATCGCCAGCAGTCAGTATCGGTGCAATTTCAATCCAGCCATGTTCCCTCTATGTATACTCTGGATTTTCTTGGTCTACAGCATTTGATTTTTTGTGACCATCTCTCTAATCCTGCTTACCCCATTTGGAAAACATCTGCCAAGTGATGAGAGTAAGTTCACATGGTAAAAGAGCCTGTTTGCTTAGTTCTCAGTGACAATGCCATTTTAAAGCCAAAATGGGAGTCACAAAGGTTATGCTTAGCATAATATGTAGGTAGATTTAATTAGGCTGAAAGTTTCTTCTCCCAATATCTAAGTGAACAGGCCCAAACATCCTTCCAATACATATGACGCTGATACAGAAAGCAGGATCTTGTTACTGCTTACTTCATTCAGAACTGTACTACTAGATGTACCAGAAGTGTCAAAAATGTTTGTGCCATTCAACTAACAGAAACATTTAATAAGACCCTATATTTTTTCAGATACATTAAAATATACATGCAGTTATCTATGTTAGTGTCTAACACTTTCCTGTCCACGTCAAACAAGTGCATCCAGAAAGTGCAGAAACAAGTGCAAAGTCTGTTAACATCTTAACTGAAATTCCCTCAATAGAGAGGACTTTAACTTCAAGTAAAAGGTTCTAATGACACCCGCCTAGCATTTAAATTTGACAAAGTTCCTGAGATATACCCGATAGATGTTTTTTGGAAGAGATGCAACATGGCAATTGTTGCAGCAAAATCTCACCAATTCCCCCTTCCCACTCAGCCATGATGATGATTAATTTTTTTTTTTTGCTTACACTCTACCCTGCAGTTGTTGGAAAGAGTGACAGCACTAAGTGACACGCAATGAGCCTTGTGATATTGACTGAATTGAAATATATAGAGGAGATTCCTACCCTACAGACCAAGGCTGAATTAGAGAAGGATCTAGAGAATAATGAGGGGGAGGCAGAGCTGGGGGAAAGAAGGGAAGGGGAAGGATAGAACCTCCCACTAGCCACATTTGCTGGAAATGACCAGAAGCTATTGTGTCACAATTTAAAAAAATCTGTGAATAAGAGTTATTAATATTAATTTCAACCCTCAAAACACTAGCCTGCAAAAACAACTATTATTCTCTACACCAGAGCTGAGCTGGACAGAACTACTCAACATTGATAGCCTAGATTTCTCCTGCTCCATGGCCCCCTCCCACCCAGGGTGGAGGCAGAAGCACGAAGCAAAAGCTAGAGGAGCAAGAAGGAAGCTTGGTCACCTCAGCCACTGGAACGGTAAAGGCAATGGCAGCCAGGCAAGAGCTTCGGGGGGGGGGGGGGGGGGGGAATAGACTGTGCACATAACTGCTCATGGGGTGCCCATGGCACATGGGCTGCCTGTTGGACAACCCTTCTCTAAACCACAACAGAACTCAGCACCCTGAACCTCAGCACGCAAGTATGATAATAACAGGACATCAGTGACAACCAAGGGAGGAGTCTGCAGGATGCCAGGTGGGTGACAGACTGAAAAGAACTGAAGGAAAGGAGGAGCTAAATGGCAGCTCCATGGCAGCAAACAAGAAGAACATGAAGAACATATAAATATAGGTTGGGGAGAGTTGGCTCTCTTTCAAAATGACCGCAAACACAAACAGTCCAATGTTAGGACTGATGAGTGGTGCCAAATATGTTCCATACTTCTGAAACCAATCCACTGATTTAGAGGCCTCATGTCAGCTGCACACTGAATAGATTTTCTAGAAGTTGTGAAGGAACAAAATTAAAAAAAAAAAAAATAAAAAAATATACTGACCATGGAAACATGAGGCTCAAATAGCTTATCCCCTGGGACTTCCATCCATGTCATTTCAATGGCTTCAGGATCACCTGGAGAGCATGGGGTAAGGAAATCTACCAAAACATCTGGATTAGACCGTGATGGTCCTTTTACCTGGAAATAATAAATATTATAATTAAAAGTAGGGATTACTTACAGACCACTCAGACAAGCTTAAAAACACTACAAAGGTTTTTGTCACTGCATTACTACAGAAAAATGAGTAGCAAGAGAACTTTTCATATTTGCTTTGAAAGCCATGAGAAGGAAAGCACTGAAATTCTCATCTCCCTCCAGGCTCAAAAATCCATAAAAGCACCAGTGTTAATGCCTTGTCTTTCAAGAAGTTACTATTTACCAACTGCAGCTAAAATGTGGGAGGCTGTTAGGAGCCAAAACCATTAGTTAAAAATCTAACCAAACCATAACAAATATGAAATATTATGCTGGTTTTCTTCTCACTGGGAGGCTCCACTTCCTAGGCGAAGCCCTATGATATAAGCTGGACCTTATTTGACCATGTTAGTGGCAGTACTTCTCAAAAAGCACTGCAGCAGGTAGACAGTTGAAAGGCCACTTCCAAGGGTTAGTATGAGCTGCTTCCTTTGGGATTTATCAAGTCCCAAGTTCCTGTAGAAAGCCTGGAATGCTAGGAAAAAAAACCTTTTTGTATGAATATACTTCCAAAAGCAACTCCAGATTAAAGGACAAATCACTGGCATCCTTCCCACTCCCTGGTTAAGAAGGAGTAGATCAACTAACGCTAACAGGTTCCCACTGCATCTGGATATACACCCTACAGTACACAGTTAAGAAACACTCAGCAATGCCTTTTGTATGTTGAGACATTGTGAAGCAGTGTTTCAGCTCCTACGTTATGGGGCTTAACATGGAATGTGGGGACATCTAGTGGGAGAAAAGCAGTTATACCTTCTTCCAACCCATGTGCACATCTACATTTATACTGCTATGCTTATTTGCTATGTGTCCCACATTAAGGCTGTCAATTCTGGCTTACTTCATCATTATCTGTCATATTAAAGAGCCATAAGAATAGAACACACCTGCAGGAATTAAAAGGCATTTATGATGTAGCTGTCCAAAATAGCAGGAGACTGGACTCACGACCAAGGAGTACCTTCTGCTCCTGTATTCCCAGCTGGTTTTAAAAGGATGACGGTATGACAGAGGGGGTGGGGTCAGGGAGAAACGATATAATTATATCAAGTAGGGGGTGCACTGATAATGATTTTCTTGGTTGATACAGACAGCTGATGATTAACCAGTCACATTGGCCAAGGGTTATCCGATATTTAGTAATAGTGCAGGGCATTTTAAACTACTGACAAAAACTTTTTTGTTCATTTTGCATTTATAACACAAACCTCCTGCCTACTCCAGCACTCAATGAGGAAGATGGTGACTGCCTTATTCCCACACATGTTGCCCCCTTACCCACAGCTCCTACCCACAACCCCACTCTCTGTGCAGCCCATGCATGGGGTGGACCCGCATATGGACAGCAGGGCTGGGCACATTTGGAGACCTGGAGTACGCCACTGCCTGAGTGCTGGTGGGCCCCATGCAGCCAAGCTCCCGCGGCCAGCTGGGATAAGGTACTTTTGCAAGGGCACCCAGTGCCTGGTGAAGAGAAATATCCCTTGTGTGGTGCCTTACCCCACCCATGCCCAGCTCAACATCTCTGCAGCAGCCCTGGTGCTCAGGCCCCACTGCTGCGCACATGGCATTGCCACGCCAGTGGCAGCAGTAGCCAGTAACGATCCCTTCGATGCTAAGTGCGGCACCACGATGCGACTGCTTCCCAGCGCCCCTTCCACCTCCCACTGCTCTCGCTGGGACCTGTAGCTTGCCATGGGCTTGGGCTGGCAGTGGGGCATGGGGACCAGACTACACTCACCAGGGTGCTCCACGTACGCGGCCATACTTACTGGCCACAACAACCAAAAAACGCGCCAAAAATGTAATTTCTCCTTTTATTGGTGTCGATCCGATAGTCAACCTATATAAAACCCCTCAATGTTAACCTTTTAGTACTCTGAGAATATAATGTATTTATTATATAATGAGAATATAATGTATTTATTAATTGGTTTGCAGCATCTTCAGAACAAAGAATAGCTTGCTTTACATTTGGATAGTATGTACAGTAAAAGTTCTGTTAACCAGAATCTTTCAAGCCAGCATGCTCTACTAACTGGCATGCCGGCTTGCAAGAAAGCGAAACTGGAAGTGCCCCTGTGGCCTGGGGCAAAGCAGCCTGCTCTGCCAAGCCCCCACAGCTTGGGGGCATAACAGACTGTGTGGGGCTGTGCGGGGCCTGCCTCCCTGTCCTGCAAGAGGGGCAGGATGCGGCAGGAGGGGCGGAGGGACGACCCAGACATGGCGGGAGAAGCGGTGGCCAGGGCCGCTCAATTAACCGGCATATTTTGTTATCTGGCATCCCCCATTCCCAGGGGATGCCGGATAACAAAGCTTTTACTGTAGCTTCTTGTGGCCTAAAAGGTTCTACCATAAAATACGTAAATCAAAGCTAAAGATTTTTACATCTTCAATTAGAATAACCATATCCACTGAAAGCATAACCCTGGAAATGGCTTATGTTTTGGCTACAGAAGCCGTCTAGAGAAGTGATAACATTTTGGACAGAAATAGGACTAGTAGTACCATCTGTCCTCATGCTACTCTGAGTTGACAGCATTGAATTATTTGAGGACTGTAGTAAACTATGTCAGGAGAGTCATATCTCTCTGACCACCTCAAGGAATCTTACAGTTTGCAGACAAACATGAGCAAAAATGCCAGGTGTCAAGTTTTGGGGCTCCCAGATATGAATTAGACTAAACATTTGTCCAAAGTGTCACTTAAATAAAAGCTAACGAACATTTAAAGTGTACAGAGTATGTTTCAGATTTTACCTCATAAAGAAAGGAAGCAATTAGAAAATCCCAGATGAAGGATGCCTTAATGCAAGTCAACTACCTATATATTTACAAGAAATGCACCCTTTTGTACTGTTCTTGGTGACTGCATATTACCAAAAGGAAAAAATTAAGGTGAGAGAGACTACAAAAACTATGAACTAAAATGTCTTCATAAGGAGACAAGGCACCATACTGGGTCAGACCAAAGGTCCATCTAGTCCAGTATTCAGTCTTTAGCTGCGGTAGTAGATGCTTTAGAGGAAGAGCATATGAAGAGGGTATAATCAAGAATGATCCATCTCCCTGGCATCCACCAACATTGATTTAGGGATGTTAGAGGATACGTCCCTGACTTTTCTGCTTAATAGCTCTTAATGGATCCAAGACGCATGGATTTGTGTAGTCCCTTTTTTGAACCTGGCTAAGCCATTTACCTCCATAACCTCCTGTGGCAATGTGTGCCGCAAGTTAACTCCAAGTTGCACAAAAAGTCTTGGTGACTAGCAGCTCCCTATTCACTTTGCCCAGACCCTTCATGATTTTATGGACCTCTTATATCCCCCCTTCAGCCTTCTCCTTTCCAAACTGAACAGTTCTAGCCTTTTTAGTCTCTGCTGATAGGCCAGCTGCTCCCTGCCCCTGACCATCTCAGAAAAGCTTCAGAAGAGGGCAACTAATTCTACTGTATCCTTTTTGAGATATGGAGACCAGAACTCAGCACACGCTGATCAAGAAGTAGATGCATCAAGCATTTGTAGAATGGCATTATAGTCTTAGTTTTGTTTTATATTTTATTGGCTTTTTTTGGTCATCACTCAGTTTTCTATAAACATCAGCTCAGTGCAATCTACAGGAACTCCAAGGTCTCTTTCCCAAGCTGTAATAGGTAGTTCAGAACCTAGCACTGTATACATTAACTGAGGTTATTTTTCCCCCTATGCATTATGTTGCAGTTGTTGACACTTAAAAGTTCATCTGCCACTTTTTTTGCTCACTCGCTTATCTTGGTTAGATCTTTCTGCAGCTCATCTTCATTAACTTGTGATTGACTACCTAGAATAATTTAGTATCATCTGCAAACTTGGAGAGTTCACTGTGCACTCTGACTTCCAGATCACATAAGAAAATGTTGAACAAAACCAGACCCAGCAGAGTCCACTTCTGACCTTTTCCCCGGAAAAGTGACCATAGACCATTTAGCCCTACCCCTTCCTTGCTTCCAACACTTTTATCCAGTAGTCAATCCATGAACCTTCTCTTCAATCCTGTGCCAACTCAGTTTAAAAGCTTCTGGCGAGAGACCTTGTCAAAAGCTTTTTAAAAATCTAAATGTATTATGATAACTGGATACCTCTTGTCAACATGCTCAGAGAACTCCAGATTAGTGAAGCAGGATTTCCCTTTACAAAAATCATGCTGACTCACCCCTAGTATATCATATTTGTCTATGTGACTGATTATTTTATTCTTTATGATTCTAACAACTTGCTATGAATGGGAGGAGATTCACTGGTTTGTAGTCTACAGAATCATCTCCGAAGCCCTTTTTCAAGATGGGCGTTGTGTTGGCAACTCACCAGTCCTCTGGCACAGAGGCCGTTTGTAATGATAGGTTATACGGTATTGCCAACAGTTCTGTGGTTTCACATTTCTTCATAGCTATGAGAACTCGGTACTAAACAATAATCTAATTCTAGGCTCCAAAACAGGTTTTTCATCTCATACTAGCTCAATTTGTTGAGGATATTCCAATTTAAGCACATGCCAACAAAATCTCCTCTCCTTTTCTGAGATGGGAATGTAAGCAGTGACATTTTATTAAGACAACCTCCCTTTAGACCAGAGACTTTAATTAATTAAAACAAATACTGAATCGTAAACTGTAAGAATTGTATTAATAGAAAAAAGTAGTCATAAGAATCTAGTAAGAAAATATTTGACCTGTCAACAGACCAGCACTGTTTTAATTCAGGAAGGGAGATGGAGGATAGCACCCTGGTAAGGAAATTTTTTCAGACATCCGCAATATCTTATTAACACATACTCCCTGAACTGCTACTGTGGAGAACCCTGGGATACGGCATTTATTTGTAAAGTCCAGTAGTCAGGTTGTAGACAGATCTATGTATCTATACACTTCTCTCTATGACAGGGGTCATAAAGAAGTAAATAATCTACACACAAGCACACAAATAAATAGCGTACAAGGGTTATTGAAATAGGTTATATTTACACACACATACACACGTTGTGCCGTTGCTATTTGTCCTTCGGGAACTAAAACATTGACACTCACATGGAAGTGGCCACTGGGTTTCATAACCAGGCTAAAACCGTGCCCGAGGACCATTATTATAGATCCAATGCGCTTTACTAACTTAAGGTTTTTTAAGTATGTGAGGATGCAGCTTCATCCTCAAAGCAGATTTTTAAGCGTACAAGGATGGCCCTGCTTTAAGCGGGGACTTGCACTAGACAGGGAGTTGCTCCTGAGGTCCCTTCAACCCAAATTTTCTAGTATTCTAAGACCCTTGTATCAATGTCTTGGTATCTACTCTCCTTCATCCAAGAACTGGACTGAACTTGCTACTTGGAAGGTACACAGATATAAAGCCTAGCTTCAAAACAAAGCTTCTCAGTTTAACCTGGGCTCTACAGTACCAATTACCATGAATTTCTATTATTTATTTTTTTTAATTTGAGCAGAAGATACCATCTCTGTTGAGTAGCAGTGAGGTAAACCTTGAGCTTAAAAAATTAGAAGGAGAATTTGAATGAATTTGGCAGACTAATTTTGGCTTAGCAGAAGCCAAAGAAATGCTGCCAGACAGGTTATATGAAACCCATCCTACCTAATCCTGCATAGATACACTTGCACAAATTTCAGATAAAGGTAATTTAACACCTAGAAAAAAAAGGCGGCAGAAATAAGTAATTCCTTTCTTCCTGTTCTACTTTGAAAAGGCAGTAGGTAGAGACGATGGTACCTGCTCCTTAACTAGACCTACTCCATCCCTTGGTATGTATTCACAGATGTTTCTGACTTTTAATACATGGTTGATCATTCGTCCATACCCAAATGCATAAACTGCGTTTGCTGATTAAATGTGAAGCAGGGATTTTGATGCAACAGTTGAAGTTAGCCACTTTCAACTGACATGAAGAGTCTGCCAACTTTGAGTAGCAACCAAAGCCCAGATGAAATGTGTCAGTCAGGATAACTCATGAATACTTTGAGGGGGCTGGGTGCCAACGTGCATGGTTGACAGCCCAGAGGCTGCAAGTTTGAAGCCACAACAGAAGTGCTCACAGTGTGGCCCCCAACAGATTCAATGAATCTGCAAATTCTACTAAATACCTTGTCACAAGGACTCAAAAAAGAAAGACTTGGATCACAGACATTTCATACAATATAAACCCCCCATATGAAATACGAAACAAACATTCTTTCAGGTAGATTAAAAAATTAAAAAAAAAACAAAAAACTCAAAATTAAAAACAGGCAATTCTGCAAGTTACTTACTTTTTTAAAGTGAGTAGCCGATTGCACTTTCCTAACAGGCTGCATCAGTGCATCACGTACAATGATGCTTATATCAGCACCTGAATAGCCATCAGTTCTCTTTCCAAGCTCTCGATAATCTGATTCTGTCAGCTCGTTTGGAGTGGTCCCAAGATGAAGCCTGAACATTGCAGCCCTGGCATGGTCTTCAGGCAAAGGAATATAAATACGCTTCTCAAACCTTGTTTAAAAAAAAACAAACCCACAAACATTCACTCCTGTATTTGCAATGTAAAGTAGTTGATGCAAACTAGTATACATAGTTTTCTTTCTGAAAGAACTAGAGAAAAGGAAAGCATTCAAGTGTTACAGCTTTTCAAAGCATGGGTATAAAAGTAGAAAATACAAAATATTTAAAAAAAGAGACTATTTTAGAAGTTTGCTTGCTCTAGTAGCAAACATCCTAATTAAAATTACATAGATAATCTAACCTCCTATGCTTAACATTTTTCATAACTTTCAGAAATTTCCATTTGAGATAGCATTTTTTCACTGTTTGTCTAGGTACAAAGCTTAATCATTTCTAGAAAAATATCTAAAAGGAGAAATCCCTTTAACATTGAGTTCTGGAGTTAGAACCAGAAAATGTACTGGCGGGGGTAGGGAGGGATGGAAGATTTAATGACCCTCCACTACAAGTACCTGTTTAGTTTGTTTAAAAATTATTTGAATAAAGTTAGTAAACTAAGAGTGATGTCATTACTCTGCTCCAAGATGTTAGCAGTTAACCCCCCCCCAACCACTATAAACACGGTATCAGTAGATGGTTTTGGTAACTGCAGTTCTTTAACACAAGCATGGTGACTGCTCTGATTACTGGGATAATTTTTCACAATTAAAAAGATGACTATTTTATAAGCAGCAGTATAAGAGGTACAGGAGAAAAAAAACCCAGAGGAAAACTAAACATTTTACGGTACTGCTGTGTTTTGATAAAGAAAGTGAGACAAGAACTTGAGTTTCTCTCCCCCTTCCCTATCACGAAGCACAGCTCCTACAATGTACACAAAGACAAAACATATACCATTCACCATTAACCTACAGAAAATGAGCCAGCCAAGCCTACACGATAAGCAAAGTAGTGTTTTGGCAGCCAGGTTCATGGCATATGTACATAATCCAATTAAAAACAAACACACATCTCCATGATACCCATCTAAGAGCATGTACCATGTCACCCATGTTTATTCACCAGGTTGCTTAGCTGTGGATTACTGCATTTGCCTGCTGTTGAAACACTGTGGGATTGTTACCCAAGCTTTTTTGGCATGCGCTAGTACAAAGTATCAAGAGGGCATCAAAACGTATGGTGCAGACCTACATAACATTTAAAACTGAGGTGTAAAAGAGTTTGAAATGTTTATTTTTATTTTTTTTAAAGCAGCATTTTTACTGCAGATAGACACAAAGTAGGGATGTATCAATAAAGATTTTATTGGCCAATACCGATGGCTGATTATTAACCAGCCATATCAGCCGATACTGATCTGATGGCCGATTTACAGGAATGCAGCTGGGCAGCTTGGAGAGCAGCCTGCTGGTAAGTCTGTGGGAGAGGGGACAGGAAGGGCACAGAGGCTCCCACAGTGAGGGAGGGAGTGGGGCAGGTGACCCCAGGAGCGGGACGGAGTGGCAAGCAGCTCCCTGCCAATGTGTGCACCCTTGGATGAGGCATGTGGGGCAAGGGTGGGTTGCCCACTGTGGGCTCAGGGCCAGGAGCTGCACCAGCCTCTTTCCTGCAGAGAGGCTGAGCTGGGAGCGTGCTCAGGGTGGGTGGTGGTGGCACTGGGAGGGGGGGCCGCAGGGAATTTTGGGGTGGCCACAGCCCACCTCATAGCCACCCCTCCCAGAGTGATTGTCGCCTGCCCATGATGATGTTCTTAAGATTCACAGACTCAGCTCTTCAACCAAGGGGCACAATAAAATAAGGGATTGGTGAGTCCTCCACAGCCAAGACGGAGAGGAGCACAGAGCAGTCAGTGAATGCCCTCCCCTATATTCTGGCTATCGAATGCACCCTGTGGACTCCTGCCACCTGCAAAGGTCAGGGTGCGGGGATTGTTTCATTGTGGGATTCCTAGAGGACCAACCTACCATATACATATGTTGCAAATTAAAATAGTACCTGCTTCCTCCAGGTACATTTCTGTCCTTCTCCAAAGCTTTTTAAAAAATCACACTTGCATGTTTCTACACTTGCCTTCTGAAACGTTTCAGAGCTATTTCAAATGTCACCTTTGTCCACAAACACAAATGGTACATTCCCTGTGTATTTAAAATGATAAGATGCACTCATTCAAGGTTAGGGTGAAATGCATAGGTCAATTACATTGGTGGGAAAAAAAAAAAAAAGAGTATCCCAAGTGTCCCCACTGCATCCACATCACAAACCCACTGTGCTCTTGTAACAGTTACCAAGTATAAATTAAAAAGCCTGTGTGGCAAGCTAGTAGGTGTTTTCAGCTGAGATATACTCAAAACGACATGCACAGGAGCAGTATAAAGGGGCAGGTATTTGCAAAGCATCTGAAAAAGTGTTGCACAAGAACCATCAACTTGTCTATTTAATTATATTGAGGCAAGCATGCCCCCTTTATTCCTACATTTCAGATCTACTCTAAGAGAATTATTATTTTCTCTGGCTCATCATTTCTTTCATGCAAAATGATCATGACAAAACTGTTTGAGAACATTCTCAAAGTCATTAGAACCATCACCTTCTCAGCAGAGAGTTAAAAGAGGAAGTTTTGTGATTTACAGCAAAGCTGCATATTTTATACAGGGCATCCCAGGTTTTATCAGATGTTACCTTCTCCTGATAGCTGAATCCAGAACCCAAGGTATGTTTGTAGCTCCTAAAACCAGGATTCCTTCATTGTCTGCTCCAACCCCTATACCAGAAATAGACAACATTAAATAATGCAACTACTGTTAAGTGTTAAATAATTTTAAACTACTTCAAAATTTAATCGAGTAAAACCAAATTACCTTCAGGAACATTCTGCAAGGTGCGTTTCAAAAGCAAGATCAAGAAAGGTAATTGCTTTAATTAGTAAGATCCTTAGAAGACAGTAAATCTTACCTTGCATCTGAACAAGGAACTCTGTTTTAATCCGTCTAGCAGCCTCACTTTCATTTTCACTTCTTGACCCACACAGAGAATCTATTTCATCAATGAAGATAATGGAAGGCTTGTTTTCTCTGGCAAGCTGAAACAAGTTTTTCACTAATCTGGTGGGCAGGGGGGAGAAGGAAGGAGGGAAAAGCAAACAAAAGCAGTTGAACAGCCTTAAAGATGCAAAGATATTTAGCTGAAAACTTGCATCATTTCTTATCACGTCAACTGACACATACCAAAGGGTGGTAAGGCATAATAATGAGCACTTTCATGCATGTTCTGGGAATTAAAAACTATATCAAGTTTACTTTTGGTTGCCTACAAACTGGCTAGAACACCGCAAACCAGTAGTTCAGGAAATGTAGTCACAAGCTTTTCTATTATGAAACAGCAAAGTAATCATCTCTGCTCAAGAAACTTGGAAGGAGTAACATCAAAAAAATTATTTTTGTAAAAACATGGTAGCACTCTTTAGCTGAGGAAGGTGGCCAGAAGGGTTTGTCTATCCAAGAACCAGATAACTGTTAACCTCTTAACTGTCATATTCCTAAAAAACTTTAACTTCAATGATAACTGCAAGCACAACTTTCAAGGAAAGCTACTTTACTCTGAAAAAGTAAAAGGGGAGTACTTCAGAATTCCTGGTTTGTTTCTCAAATGTGTTCCCCTTACGATGGAAGAGCTACTTTTAACTGCCAGTTATTCAAACAACAAAAAATGTCACCCTAAAATCTTTTATATTCCATGATGCACTTGTTCTTTCCATCACAAGTGAATTCACTCGGGATGCATTTCAAATTTCACAAGTGTTAAAATCTGCATGTTTAAACTGTTGAATACAAGTCACTTTTCCTCACAGATTTAACTATCTTGAAACCACTGGCATAAGCCCGATAGTTCTTCCACCATCCATAAAACCTTCACAGGAAAAATGAATAGACAAGACTTCTATTTTTTCTCTGGATAAGTCTTAAAATTTTCTAGGCTTGTTTGTAGGCTAGAGATCTAAAAGCATCTAGCAAGTGTGTAAACGTTTTTCCTCTTTGAAAGCCACTTATCTTTCAAAAGCTATAAATAGTAAGGAACAAAAAAATACCTCACAGCCAAGGGCCATAAGGACAAAAGTGAAGGGTCCTGTTTGAACCACCTAACTAACTGCTAGGGAAGTAGCAAGCTTCAAGTGGACAAAAAGAGCTGCAGACTGCGCACAGTGTAGAGGGAGAGGAGCTAGTTTTAACTAGCTAAGCATTGATACTGTAAACAGCGTATTTACGCTACTCAGTGCTACAGTGTACATTGCAAACGTATCCCAGTGCAGCAGACAGTTTTACAATGGTGATTCACAGTCACCGACTACGTGATTTTTCAGAACCAAAGAGAAGCATTTATTCAGGGGCGGAGGGATTGACAAAAAAATATCAATCAATTTGAGCCACTTACTTTTCACTCTCTCCTAACCATTTAGAGACTAGGTCAGAAGAAGATATTGAGAAGAAAGTGGAGTTGTTGGCTTCTGTTGCCACAGCTTTTGCCAAGTAAGATTTTCCTGTACCAGGTGGTCCAAAAAGAAGAATTCCTCTCCAAGGTGTTCTTTTTCCTAAGACGGGGGCAAGGAAAAAGAAACACTCAAGAACACTGAGTCAATCATCAATTTGGTGAAGAGCCTGGATGGAAAAAATGGATCTCATTGGAGTGCATTAAATATGCTTATATAATATTATGTACTTTTCACTTAACAGAAGTTTGACATAATCTGTTAAGGTACAAATCTATACAGTGATAAATAATTGCCTTTCCAATTGTAGCAGATGTTTATAAGAAATACAACCTGAAACCTTGCTCTAACTTACATATGTGATGATGATGATGGTCATCTTCAAATTTAAAAGGATAAACATGACATCACTGGTTGGTTTGGTTTTTGTGAGCATGTGAGTGGCTGATCAGGCCAATTTATGCCTTGAATGGTCTGTGGCAAACTGAGTAAGAGATGCCGCTTTGGGTTGCTTGATCAACAGTGGACGTGCTGCTGTTGAGAGATTTACATTGTCTGCGCTTCTGCTCTGCCTCAGCAGTTCTCCTCTGCTCATAGACTGTAGCTCCAGTATAGATGAGGCTTCACCAGGTAGAAGGATGAGAGAGATTTTCCCCAAGACATCAGGTCAATGTTGAAACGTTTCAAGGATGACTTGAAAGAGTCCTTGAAACATTTCTTCTGGCCTCCCTGAAAGTGCTTTCCCTCCTTTAGCTCACCACAGAAGATCTTTAGCAGTGGGGCTCATCTGACATCCTGGTGATATGGCCTGCCCATGTCATCTGTGATTTTATCAATAGTGTGGACCCTTGGAATCCCTGTCCATGTAAGAACCTCTGTGGCTGGGACTTTGTCTTGCCATTTTATCCACTTGAGTTTCCTCAGACAGCCCATGTGAAAGCACCTAAGCTTCACAGAATGGCGACTGTACACTTTCCAGGTTTCCCATGTATGTGTCAGGATTGACAACATAATGGCTCTGTAGGCCTTCAGTTTTGTTTGCTGACTGATGCCTCTGCACTCCCACACATTTGCACATAGTCTGCTGAAGGCCAGGCTTGCTTTGGCAATTCTGGCATTTGTTTCATCGTTGATGTGAACTGCATGTGACAGCATACTGCTGAGACAGGTGAACTTGTCCACTGCCAAACCCTCCAGGGAGTGGACAAGTTCACCTCTCAGCAGTACAGGGAACACTAAATCAGCAAACAGACGATCATGAAGAGTCACTTTCTGTAACTTCATCTTTGCCTGTAGTCTCCTCAAATTAAAGAGGTTGGCCAGTCTGGTATCTGATGTCAATCCCAGTGTCACAGTCACAAAAAGCATCTGTAAGCATGGCACAGAACATCATACTGAAGAGGTTGGGGCCAACACAACCCTGCTGGAGTCCCTTGGTGACTGGGAATGGTTCAGATGACTCACTGTCATCCACAACATGAGCAAGCATGCCATCATGGAATTGCCAAGCCATCGCGATGAATTTCTCTGGGCAACTGAATTTTGCCATGATCTTTTAAAGGCCCTCCCAAATGACTATTAAATGCTTTTCATTAAATGCAATGCATGTCATGTACAGGTTGGAGTTCTGTTCCTGGCATTTCTCTTGAAGCTGACAAGCTGCAAACGTCATATATCTATGGTCCCACATCCTTTCCTGAAGGCATGCTGACTCTCAGGCAGGAGCTCTTGTTCAGTGTGTTGCATAAGGTGATTCAGCAGAATCCTGGTAAGAATTTTACCAGCAACTGACAGCAAGACAATACTTGATGGCTGTTGCAGGACTATTGCCTTTCTGCTTGTACAAGTGGACAATGGGTGCATAACTCATACTCTTGGAGTACAGTTCCTTGAATCTATGCTACTGGAAGAGTTCAGTCAGCTTCAGAGCCTTGTAGAGACTTCTTATGGTGTAGCATCTACCCTAGGCACCTTACCATTTGACAGCAGGTTAATTTCTTTCAGTCTCAGTCTGCATTGGAGAATCAGCAAGAAATATGTTAATGTCTACCTGGGGCAGTTGATCAATTGCCCCCTAATAGAGGACTTCTGCTTGAGGATGTTATTTAAGTGTTCTGCCCATCTTTCCAGTATCTTTCTTTTGGCAATGAGCAGTGTGGTGCCATCAGCACTTAGGATTGGAAATATTCCTGGTAACTGTGACCCATAGATTGTCCTCAGAGCATCACAGGAATTCTTCATATCATTCCTTTCTGCATAGGATTGAATCTCAACTGCCTTACTGCTCAGCCATGAGGGTTTGATTCTCTCTGAGTTTGCATTGAACTATTCTCTTGATGTTGTTGAAGGTTGCCTTCTTAGATATTGAAGTGCTATTTTCCAAACAGGCCTTATGGGGCCTATGTTTCTTGTTCAGTAGTCTCCTTGTGTCAGTATCTTTTTTATCAAACCAATCTTGATGTTTAAGTGTGGTGGGACCAAGGGTATTGGATGCAGCCAAGTAGATAGTCTTTGAAGGATGCCCAATTTTTTTGATGTTATTAGAGTTTACATCAATTGTTACTAGTTGGCTGCATAGTTCTTCAACAAATGCCTGTTTCAATTTGGAGACACTGAACTTTTTGGGTGTTTTATCTGCTTTATGGTCGTCTATTAGCTTAGAGACTATGAGCCCGTGGTCAGTCCAGCATTCTGCACTTCTCATGGCCTTTGTCACTGACATCCTGCCTCTTCTCCTCCTGACAACATAATCAGCGAGATGCCAATGCTTGGAGCACGGGTGTATCAAAGACGTTTTGTTGTGGTTTGGCAGGTGAAAGACTGTGTTGGTGATAAGGAAGTTGTGTTTGGTGCCTTTCTTCAGCAGGAGGAGCCCACTGCTGTTGCATTTCCCAAGACCATTTTTTCTGATGACATCTGGCCACGCCTGGTGATCTGTGTCAACTCTAGCATTGAAGTCAACAAGAATGATAAACTTGCCTGCCTTTAGCACTTGTGATAAGAAACTCTAAGTCTTCGTAAAATTTGTTCTCAGTCAGATCTGGGTTGGCTATGGTGGGTGCATAGGCGGTGATGATAGTTGCACATCTTGAGTCGCATGAGCGGGAGTCGCATGAGCGGGCGTCTGTCATCCACTCGCTTTGTGAGATCTGTGAGCTTGATGACTTGCTGTGTTTTGATGGCAAACCTTCTTCTTTACTATAGCCACTCCAGAAGAAGGTATAGCCAGCTCCTTTTTTCAGTGAGTTGTCCTTCAGCTTGGCAAGTTTCACTCAAGGCTGCTATTTGAATGTTGAATTTGGCCAGTTCTCTACCAACAAGAGCTTTTCTCTCTGATCCATCTGTTATATAGCCCATTAGCGCGCACATATTCCAAACACCAACGGCGAGTGGTGTCACCTTCATCTTTTTGTGTGATTTGTCCACTGCTAGAGGGGGATCCCCAGCAGCCTCAGTATGCTGACCAGGGTCAAGGATGGACAATGTTTAAGGCACCTTTTCTAGCCCCTTCCTTACACTATGGGGGTGAGCAGGTTAATCCTGTTCAGTCACTCAGGGGCTACCAAATTCTACTGCTGCTTCAGTCCAGTGAAAAGCAACCTTATGCCCAGAGCTGCTTGTGTGCAGGTCTGCAGCTACAGCTCGCAGTGTATCCACACGTGCTGCTTTGCTGCTTGCCCACTGCCATAGGCCTTGAGTGAATCTATGGGGGGTTTATAGACAATATCATCACCTGCGTGGGAGTTTGATTTAAATGAGGGAAAGTTGTGCAGTCACCCTCACCACCAGGGTGACAGTGTAAGGGATAACCTGTTTCTGAACCACTGTTTTGCCTTCTCAGTGTGCTTCCCCAGCAAGTCTATAAAATAGAAGCTCTTAGGCCTAATAAGCCATGGTCTTCAAGACCTCTCCAGCCATCCCGATCATTACATCAAGGAATAGCTACAAGAGCTCTCTCACCTGTGAATAGATGAGGAAATTTAATGGGCAATATCACTGCCTCTTTGAGTGCTTCTTTGGCTCCTTCAAGACCAGCAACATCATTCCACTTTACATTTGGTCGCTCCATAACAATCGCACCTAAAAAATAGGAGATCACAAGAAGTCAGTCAGTCACAAAGAACAAAACAAACAAGAAGGGAGGATAGACCTTGTACATACAACAAATGTAAACACAACTAGAGATGACCTGTTTCAACATGGACTGTTGCTACTTTGTAATGGTTTCCATAAACATTACAAGTAAGTATCTGCAATAAACCATACTTGATCATTGTGGTTGAACTAGTTCAGTTGGCTGGAAAGTGTGAATTTCTTACAGACAACTGCTTTTTAAATTTAATCTGACTGCATGTATACAGATAGCATCTACAAACTAGCCTCCAAGAACAGGCCTATCTGTTCCCACAAAACTTAAAAGTGTTTGCTTAAAGTGAGATGAAAATGTGTGGCCCAATGTATAGACTACTGGACTGGGAACCAAGAAACCTAGGTGCTATATTAACTGCTCTGCCGCTGGCATCCTGGGAAAGTCAGTTCACATCTCTGACTCAGTATTCTTATCTGTGCAATAGGATAACAATACTGAAATCCTTAATAAAGCACTTCAAGATTTATTGATGGGCATTATGGGTCTTGTTTAGGTGAGAAGGAGATGGTGCCCATTCTCTCTCACATGAACCCAACATCCAAATCAGTTCAATCGTAAACAGGCCTGAATAGTGACACCACAAAGTTAACAGAGTTTGTTTGATTTAATCAAGCACATCTTAGGTTCCCTTTTAGACTTTAAACTTGACCAGTATGACATTTGCCGTAACAAAGAGGTTTCAACTCAACTGGAATTTTAGAAGGTGCAGAAGTTGTTATTATCAGGCTGATTTGATATGACAACATCTTTAAATTCTAGAGTAGACAAAGCCACAGCTAAGAGAAATTTCCAAATATGAACCAAATGTAAACCAATTCTGACTTCAAGTCTTCAAGTAAAAGAAAAAAGTTTAAATTATTTGTTTTAGAGGGGTTTCTTTTACTTTTAATGTTAACAATACTGCATGTTTAGGAAAACGTAGATAGCATCTTGATTATGGAACTTGGAAACAGAATTTCTGGGATCTAGTCTCAGCTGCAGTGACTCACTGCAAAGCTTCAGAGCACAGAAAGGTTCGATGATTTGCCCAATTTCATCATCAACTCCACACCCTGTTTTAATTCAGTGGAGCTATGCTAATTTTCACCCTCTTTAGAGCCTTTGTTTTACAGCGTTTCTTCAGTAGTTTTCTTGCTTGCTAATAGACAAGCCACCTCCTTACTATGCAAAAGATTTAATAGGTGCCTATTCTCTTTCATTAATTTGTAACAGCCTACAACTGTTCAGAAGTATGCATATATCTATGATCATCCTTGCAAATTAGGATTGAAAGCAATACTCCATTAATTTTGTTTGGTGTCCAAAAAGTTACCTGTTTTAAAAGTTCAAGGACTCCATCATACAGAGCTATAAAGCTGAACAGCCAGAAAATAATTAGACAATTTGTGACTCATGAGTTTTAATCCAACTGCTCGTAGTTTCAGAGCAGAAGGTTCTTTTCCTAAATAAGTTCTAATGTCAATTTTCCTGCTTACTGCATCTGAAAAAGAAACTGTACATGACTGGATTTAACAGATTAGCACAGCAGAAAACTAAATCTTTAGACAAATATGCCTAAGGAAAGAAAAATATTCCAACTATGATATCAGGGCAAATTCCCTACTCCAAAGTGCTTCATGGCAGACTGAAAGAGTAATAATTTGTGTAATGTAAGAGACTTAACTGGTCCATGATACATATAGAAGAAAACATTCAGGAACCCATAGCTCTTCACTAGATTGATCAAGAAATTGGGTCAAAAAGACCTTCAAGATTAGGAGTATGGAACACCTCACTTGAAGACGGATGTTCATTGCTACCAGCCAGTTTGCACATGGGACAACAGTAGCCAGCTCCACTTTGTCGTATTTATCAAATTCTAATTGTGAATATAATACCTATACAATTAAAGAAATCACAAAAGGCAAAAGTAACAAACGGAAGCAAGTCTGTAAAGCAAGCCACAGGAAATGCTTATGGTAACACTAGTCAGGAATATTAATATCCTGGACAAGGGTGTTAACTAAGTGGATTTTCTGTTAGGTTAAAAACGATAAAATCTAAAGAACCTCTTGGTTCTCAAGATTTTGGTGCCATAAAAGATATTTTTAAAACTTTTTTTATTTTGTGGGAGGGAACCATGGAAGTGGCACTTTATGAAATTTCAAGTTTCTGGAACTAAAAGACAGAAGACTGCTTTTTGGAGGGAAGGAATTGAATCTCTACCTACAGTGGGCACTGGAATAAGATTGTACCAAATCCCTGGACAGTATTCAAGTGTCCTTCAGTCTTATCTGAAAATTAGGAACTGTCCCATAATAGGACAGTAGGAAGGAATGGATTTATATACAGAAACATGAAAGTCTGTGTGACACTGATCTAAATCAGGTGAAGCAGTCCCTGAAAACACAGAGGTGGAAAGTTTTTGGCAAGAGGATCTGATCTTGGCTATGCTCAAAAATCAGGCAGAGGAAGAATGAAATTGTCACAACCCAAAGTTGTGATTTTTTGTTTGTGTGCGCGCTTCGGCACCTCTAAATTATTTCCCGCCAAATTTGTCGCTTTCTTTGCACGGTAGAGTTCTCTGCTGCTAGAGAGAACTCTGGTGCAACGGGGGATTTCCCGCCGGATTGCAGCTTCTTTGCAGTGTGCATCTCTTTCTTGCACTGTAGTGATACACGTTGCAAAGAAGTTCCCGCCATTTGTATTAGGATCCGCGCCGTGTTATTGGCCGATTCCTAATTTAGGCACATGTGGTGGCTAGCGATTGGCTTGCTAGCCGTACAAAAGGCTTGTGTGGTTTCCGCCCAAGTTGGAGGACTCCACAAACATCCGGAGGAGGGAGGAAGAGAGAGATTCTGTGTGAAGATGTCCAAGCGCTATGGACCCTCGTGGACCCAACGCGCCTCCCCTAAGCAGGCAAGAGAGGCAATAGAACCGAGCCTACGGAGCTTTCGCTTCTCGCCTCTCCCCATCACCGAGCGCAATCCTAGACGTATCCCTTTCGTGTAATTTCGGACCCCGCGGAGCCTAGCAAACTCCGGGGGAAAAACTTATCGGACCCGCGGAGCCTGAATAACTCCGGGGAAGCTTTTCAAACCCAACTTAACCGGACCCATGGAGCCTAGCAAACTCCGTGGGAGCAATCGATTTGTCAGAGTCCTCCAACGAGGGTTCAAGCAGGAGCTGTGCCTGGAAACTTGTCCAGCCTACACCAATACCATCTTTGGGTGCAAGTAAACAACCTTTTCAATCAACCGTAACTAATTCTAACTCGCGTGCGCTAAACCGCTCCACGGCTCTCTCGCACCCTGCGTGCCCGGGCTGCCGCCCACAGCCTGCGTGCACTGGAGACGGGTCCGGTACGACCCCGGTTCGCCCCCGGCTTGCCCATGGCAGCCAGAATGGGATCAGAATCACCGCCGCGCATGGCGACGAGGGCGGGATTGGGGCCCGGCCCGCACAGAAGTCTTCTTGTGTTCAAACATCTTTTAGTAGGGAAGCACCAAGCCACTGGAGAATGTGGTATTATTACTGGGAAATTAAACTTGGAAACAATAGTCTTAAGTCAGAAAACTATCATTTCCAAATTTAATTTCCCAGTAATAATACCATATTTACCCATACCCAAAAAGACCTCACATTTAGATGATCTCCCTGTAATTAAGATTATACACATGGAAAAAGGTATAAATGTTATAATTATCCATGTCTAGAATTTAAATTATTGGAAGCTTGTCTTGAATTCATTCCCCCACTGCTGGAGCTAGGGGGCAAGCTGCAGAGAAAGTAGTGGCAGGGGGGCAGACAGTCTACTCCCGCTGCCTCTCCTCCCCTACATAGCCTGCTCCTAAGGCACTTGCCCCTCTGCCATCCTCATTCCTATCACCTGCCCTATGTGGTGGCTCTAGTCTGGGACACACGTCAACTCCAGCCCTAGCCAGGCAGCAACAGTGGTGGTGGCCCCCTGCCACTGCAGTCTTCCCCACGCTCCTCTCCCCTGTGCAGCTGCCTACCCCAAATCCAATGCCATACTCAAATCCAAGACAAGGTTTTTTGTTTTGTGGGGGCAGAAAAAAAACCCTTCAGTTTGGATTTGAGTAAATATGGTACTGGAAGAGCAGCTCTGGTAAACAGGCTCAAGCAGCAAGAGCCAGGTTATACAAGATAAGTAGTGAGAAGACTCCATGCTGAGGAAATAGGAACTAGTAAGTTGTATATATTTCAAGAAGCTCTTGGGATCTTTCTTGAGGATTTTTTTTTTGACCACACTGGACAAGAAACTGGATCCACAAAGAATGAGAGACCTGTTGTCAAGATTGCCAAACACAGCAATCTCCATTTTCCAGTTTGCAGATTCAGCAAGAATAAAAATCCATGACCACACAAAGGTGGCTTTAGCTAATAAACCCAATATGGAGAAATCCCACCCTATAAGAGAAGGTAAAAGAAAGCGGCCAAGGAATGAGTTAGAACTTAAAGTGTACGTAGAGTATCAAACTTTCATGATGAAAAGATTAATTCTGGCATTTCCAGCACTCAGACTGGCATTTATCATTTAGGATCAATTTGACAATCTGCAAGTCACTTAATGGAAAACTAGGACATTCTCAAAGTCAGGTAAGCACCACACACACAACAGAAGAGTAATCACACAGAAACAAATAAAAATACTCCCAGCATAAGTAACTGCTCACTGCTGCTGACAACCTTACACAAAATAAGGCTGAGAAGCAGTACTTCCCATTTGCTGAAAAACAAGACAAATCTCTGCCTAAGAAAAAAAAGTGAGCAAGCAAACACATTGAGTCATTTCTAAAACTAAAAAGGATCTCTCAGAAAGTTATACAAGGGGAAAAGCAGTAGCCAGGCAAACTGGCATCTCTATCTGCTCCATAAGGGCGCAGCCTGAAAGCTCCTGCTTACTGCAGCAATTTCTAGGGCCAAAATTCTCACTACCAGAACATAAGTAAAAGGCAAGAAAACAGAGTTAGTGTGAGAACCGTTAGGACCATCTCTGAAGGACTGTTATAACAAATTTTCATCCATATTTCCTAATCAAAGTTGGGAACTGGGTCCAGGCACCCACCCTTCCTCATCCATCATCCTACAATTGTATGCATCCTTCTAACGAACTGGGGTGCTTAGAACTTTCTTACCTGCTGCTTCTCTACAGCAGCAGAGAGAAGTGATAGAAATGGACCAGCTAGCCAGTCAGCAAAAATCAAATAAAGTTTGTACTAGACTGCTCCACTGACAACTAAATAGTGAAAGCATTTTAAACTTTATCCCTTTTTATTGTAGTGGTAATCCTTGGTCCTTTAAAGTGCTGGTGAAGATGGAAGGATCAGTTTTACAGGATTCAGTAAGTCACCTGGCAAATAATCCCTCTGGTCCTGAGTTGATTATCACTATGAGAGAGCCACAAAAAGGATCACAGCCTTCACTGACACATTTGGGCTAAATCCTTCGTGGTAACTCACTCATGTTAACCTGCAGAATTGTAGTGAGAGACTACAAAACAGTTATTAGCCAGCAAAATCACGTTATTTTTTATGATACTCTAATGTCAGAATGAACCAGGTGCTTGTCCTAGGCCCAAAGAGATTTCAAACTGTATTACTGATGTTTGACTGCAAAGATTTGTTCTGATTTTGCAACTGGCCATTTATGCATAGCCAGACTTAAGTTTCTATGGAAACACATGCCACCAAAATGAACACAAAAGAGTTCCTTTGGCAGACTGTTATTAAAACTGACTGACTACTTTACATGCTAATAAAAGCTAAAGAACATTACAAGCCAGCTGCAGCCAAGTGATAATGCACTGGTTATGAAAATCTGAATACGAAAGTGAAAGCAAGGATCGTGTAATAAAATGCCAAATTTCCAAGCCCCTCAGTACTAAAAATTCAACTGAAACTCTTCAAATCAGTTAAAAAAAAAAAAGAAGTTAGGACTACAAAAAACATTTTTTTTTGTACACAATGGTGAAAACTACTCCTTGCTCCGTTTTTTTTTTTTTGTATTACTGACTTTACTGTGTTTGAAATCAACTTAAAAATGCAAAAGAAATCAGCTCAGACAAAACATAATCACTAAAGAGATAAGAAATCCCCATTCACTACAACCACTTGTCTTACAGTCAATATTTAGAAATTGTTTGGATTTATCAACAAAGAAAATCATGCTAGCAAAATTCAATGGGAAAGAAGAGTACTTATAGCAGAAATTAGGTGGAAAGAAAACCACACAAAACCTTATGAAGACAAATAAAAACACTTCTATATGGAAAAGTTGAAGCATAGTGTTGGAGATCTGAACAAGGGAGGAAAAGACAAGATCATGCCTAAACAAAAACTGAAGTGAAATCCCTTTGTAACATGATGCAATATGGAGCTGGTAAAAAAGTGTTCCTGCACTATGGAAATTATGGAAACTGTACAACATGAAAAAGAAAGAAGCCAGACTCAACAGCGACATATATTTTCTAAGCCTTTGCAAGAAACACAACTTCATTCCCCGAGGACTAAACATCTACAATCCCCTGACTACTACACACAACTCCAAATATGCTTCCCAGCTATGCAGAAGAACTTCAGAGAAAATTAGAAATCATCTACTTCACCTACTTTACTCCAAAAGAGACCAACTCAGGAAGGAAATCGTCATACACTACAACAACTTAAAAGATAGAAATCCATGCATGTTCCCTGACAATATACAGTGGATACAAAGAGACTACGAAAAACTTTCTACAGCATTCATCCTACATAAAAAGAAGAAATGGAACAAATTACTTCAAGAACAAGCTCCCCAGCCACAAAACAACCATCAGAGGAACAACACCAACACCTTACAACATTCCAACCTCAGACTTGATGAAACTGCAAGCAGCAACCAACCCACAAATATTATCAAATCTCTCCACACACACGCTTACCAAAACTGAAAAATCTGTCCTTTCTAAAGGCCTAAATTTCTGTCCAGAAAAATACCCTAATAAAATACTTCAATGTGGAGAACTAGAAGAATTCTTCTGATGCCTGCACCTCAAAGAATATTTCCACGACCACACTGAACCCACTCCCAACAACAACTCATCCTCTGACAACATTCAGGAAAGGATCAATGCCAAAAAGCCCCAAAAAACATCAGATTGGACACCTCGCAGTGGACGAAACCCTAACCTTGACCACTACATTGACTACTTAAGGGAAAGAATGAACAATGAAATAATCAGCAACACGCGCCACCACAACAACCTCTCTCTACCAGAGAAAAAGGCCATAGAATCTCTAAGATCTAATCACCAAATAGTAATAAAACTAGCAGATAAAGGAGGAGCCATAGTCATCCTAAACTGTGAGGATTACATGAAGGAAGCCAAGAGACAGCTCTCTGACACCACCTACTACAAAGAACTACAAGAAGATCCTACTCCCCTTTTCACCAAAAAACTCAACAACACCATCAAATCATTTCCATCAAGACTACAAGAAAAACTACAGACCTTGATCCCCCCGCTACCTAACCCGGGGACTTTTTACATGCTCCCTAAAATCCACAAACAAGGGAACCCTGGTAGACCTATCATATCCAACCATGGGACCCTAACTGAGGAAATATCAGGTTTTGTTGAATCCATCCTAAAACCGCTTGTCACCCACAGAGCAAGTTTTGTCCAAGACACTACAGACTTGCTAAGGAAACTTAAAAACATAGACCACCTTCCCAGCAACACACTCCTAGCCACCATGGACGTTACCAGCCTATACACCAACATCCTACACCAGGATGGCATCCAAGCCTGCCTTACATATCTACAAGAACAAGATTACAACCCAGAATACAGACCCAAAGATATTACTGAGTTTATACACTTCATCCTCACACACAACAATTTCACTTTTAATAATCAACACTTCCTCCAGATGATGGTAACAGCTATGGGCACTAAAATGGCCCCACAGTATGCCAACCTTTTTATGAACCACCTGGAAGAAGACTTCCTCAAGAACTGCACCATCAAACCCTTACTATACCTAAGATACATCGATGACATCTTCATCATTTGGAGTGAGAACCTGCAATCTCTGATTGAGTTCCATCAGAAATTCAACAGTCACCATCCCTCCATCCGACTTTCTTTAGAATACTCCAGCACCAACATCCCCTTTTTAGACACAATGATCAGTATCCAGAAGGGTAAAATACAGACCACAGTATACAAGAAACCCACAGACCAACATACATATCTGCACAGAACCAGCAATCACCCGAAACACACCAAAAAAGCTGTGATATACAGCCAAGCCCTCAGATACCACCGCATCTGTACTGAAGAGAACACCCGGGATTGCCAACTCACCAATCTTAAAAAGGCTTTCACCCAGCAAGGACACTCCTCCAGAGAGGTAGATCACATGTTTGAAAGAGCCACCTGGATACCACGTGAAGAACTGCTGCAGTACAGAAGAAAACCCCCCACAAATCGCACACTGCTGGTTATGACATATCACCCATCCCTTGAACCTGTACGGAAAATCCTCAAAAAATTGCAACCCATATTAGAAAGAGACCCTATTCTTAAAAAGATCTTCCCAGAGCCACCCATCCTAGCCTTCAGACAAGCACCGAACCTCGCCAACCTCATCACCAGAAGCAAACTTCCTCAACCCCAGAACACACCAAACGGATCCAGACCGTGCCAGGACAAGAAATGCAAAACCTGCCCCCACATCTCCACCACCTCCACTATTACTACACCCCACAACAGAGCCATCAGCATCCCAGGATCTTACAGCTGCACCTCCAGGAATGTAGTATACCTCATCCAATGCACCAAATGCCCTGATGGAACATATGTAGGAGAGACCAGACAACAACTCCGCACCAGAATGAATGCACACTGGAAATCTATCAAAGACAGAAACACTCAATTACCGGTGGGGGCACATTTCTCACAGGAGGGCCACTCTCTCTCCAATCTCTGAGTCCTGATCCTCAAGGGAAATTTACACAACACTTCCCAGAGATGAGCCTATGAGCTCCATTTCATCAACCTGCTGGATACTAGAGATCATGGACTAAACATAGACACTGGATTTTTGATACATTACAATCTGCCTGGCAACTGACTCCCCAGCCCAGCCCAGCCCCTGGCTTCTTTATTTTTCATTCCATCCAGGAAGAGCACGCAGCAACTGCTGCAGCATCCTTAGCCTGACGAAGGGTTTTTGAACCCGAAAGTTTGCTTAATAACTATTCTCCAACCATTTGGGTTGGTCTAATAAAAGATATCAAATTCACCCAAGGAACCTTGTCTTCCTGCACTAGAACATTCATTTGGTATATCTGGTCATAACAGAGCCTCAAGAAACCTGCTCCCCTGTGCCAAGGGATTGCTGTAGGCAGAGATGTG
Source organism: Alligator mississippiensis (assembly GCF_030867095.1). NCBI lineage: Eukaryota > Metazoa > Chordata > Crocodylia > Alligatoridae > Alligator > Alligator mississippiensis. Next base: position 126,640,688 of record NC_081826.1, read on the forward strand.
AGGCAGAAAATTTTCCAGTCCTTTGTTTTTCTGTGGGAAATTTCCAGCTTTTAAAAATTCATTGTTTCATAAAATTCATTAGTAACAATGAATGGATGCCAATACCATAATTAGGCAAGCTTGGCAGTTTCAAAGTTGTAATTAATATTTTTCAGGCGATTATCCCTAGGAAGTGTATGAGAGAGTACATATATGTTTTATTGATTTGTAAACAGGAGGGTAAATACACTCGCATAATAATCCAAACCAAAAATCAAGTTATGAATTCACCTAATTGGCTGTGCAGGTCAAATCAAAACCAAAGCTAAAATTCTTATTTAATGTTAGACCGCAAGTGAAAGCAAAACCAAACCTAAAATTGTGATCAATTTTTGTTTTAATTTCAGTTCAGCAAACACACAGAGCACTGTCTCATTTCATTTCTTGAGTTGGGGAAGTTGAAAGTGTTTGCATAAGATCTGTTAGTTTTTTTAGTGATTTTGGTTTGAAGTAGTCATAATAATGCTTAACCAGAAAAAAAATGTAGCATGTGGCACCATTATAGTGAAGTTCAAACCACTGAAGGAAGGAAGAAAGAAAGTTGGTAGATGTAAATACTGCAGGCAGAAGTATGCTAACAATACAACAAGAATGAAGAATCATTTAATAACACATAGAAACTGTCTTGAAAGAGTACAAGCCATATACAGAAATCTAATATAACTAAGTGGTGGGACAACATCATCTGAGAAAAGTCTACTTCAGGAATCCTAGGCAAGTAAACAAATTAATATGTTAAACAACACACAGTATAAATTAGCATCTATATTGTTTTAAAACATAACTTTTAAAATTGTAAATGTAACCCTAGACTACTATTTATTTATTTAAAATATTTGTATCCTGCTTTTCTGCTTGCACTAAGCACCCGAAGTGGCTTAGCTATTTATCTATTATGTAATTAAAAAATATATATATTGTTAAGCCTAACTATTTCAACTCAGCAGAGTGAGCTTAGTCCTCTGGCCAATGGCAGAGACCAGACTATACTTCCCTTTGGCTCCACGGTCCCAATGCAACTGAGCAGCAAGTTGAGCAGCAGAGTGTTCTTTCTGGCAGGGAGGAGGGAAGCAAGCTCCCTCATGCTTCTCCTTCCGATAGGTGAGGCAAGACTAGAATAGGCTGAAATTAAGATCTTTCCCACCTTTTGTTGCAGAAACTTGGTAGCTTAAGTGAAATAGCAGATTTGCAAAAAATAGAAGATGAAAATGTTGAGCTGCCAGGTCTGGGGGAAGAAAAAGCAGGATTCTCTCCTTCAAGATCACTGTCACCAGACATGTGATCCACCACGAGTAGGTGTTCAAGACAGTCAAGCTTTTTATCAAGCTTTGTGAACAAAATGTCAAAAGAAGATCAAGAAAAAGCAGATGCACACATAGCTCGAGCTATGTGTGCAAGTGGTACACCTCTTTCCATAACTGAAAATCAATACTGGAAGGAACATTACAAACTAATTCGCCCATCATGTAAGTTACCGTCACGTTATTGCTATCGCCTTCTCTCTTAAATAGAGAGTATGACCGAGTTGAAACAATGGTTATTCAAAGGATTGGTCAAGCAGAATTGCTGACTCATGTCACATGGATGGACTGATAATACAAGGAAATCCTTTACTGAACATTATGTTAGCAACACCTGAACCAATATTCCTGAAAGCAATTGCTACCAAATCTTCTCATCATACTGGTGAATACATAGCCAAATTACTAAGTGAAGAGATTGAAAGTGCAGGTCTCTCCAGGGTACAAGCCCTTGTAACTGATAATGCGAGTAACATGAAAGTTGCATGGCAAATATTAAAGCAAAGTATCCTCATTTAATAGCACAGACAGTCCTCGGACTTACGACTCAATGGGTTCCTAAAAACCGCGTCTTAAGTCAAAACGTTGCAACTCAGAACCAATTTTCTCATAGGAAACAATGTTATAAATGGGGGGAATTGGTTCCTGAACCAAGGCCTGATACCCTATTTTCACCAAAAATATCCCAGAATGTACTTGATCAGTTACAGATGAGTAATATAGCTACATTAAAGTATTTATAATCATAAATAGCAATCATATTGATTTGGAAGGCCTTCTTTGAGGTGACTTTGCTGGACTTTTTGAAGGGCTCTTGGCTGGAGTCTTCTTAAGAGTCTTGGTTGCAAGTTTTTCTGGAGTCTTGTCTGCTTTCTTAAAGAAAATGTCCAAGCAAGTTTGGACAGATGTTCTCCAGGAAGACAAGCAACACAGTGAACTTGTTCACTGGCATGGCGTCGCAAGTCGAAACTGACGTCATAAAGTTGAAACAGGGTGTCAATTTATAAACGTTCTAACTTGAAACGTTGTAAGTCGAGGACTGTCTGTATTTGGATGTCTTGCTCATGTATTGAATCTTCTAGCAAAGGACACAGTAAGTGTGAATACAACGAAGAGAACATTGGCAAATTGCAAAGCGATTGTGAAGATATTCAATAATCATCATGTTGCCAATCAGACTTGGAAGAAATTACAGAAAGAGAAGCAGGGGAAGGAAAGTGCACTTTTATCGCCAGGAGAAACTAGATGGGGCTTGGCTACAAAGTGTTTACATAGCTTGCTGCACTTGCAGTGTGCTTTAATAGATGACACAAGATCCCAGATTATTCCCATGAAGATTTGTAAATGGATTCTCAACAACGTGTTCTGGGTTCGAGTTCAAGAAGCATTCAATATGCTACTACCACTTTCAGCGGCTATCAAGAAACTTGAAGGATATACACCAAGCCTTTCAAATACTCCAGAGATATTCAAACAACTGAAGGAAAATCTAACTGAGCTTTTGCCTTATTCACCTCTATCCAAAAAAGAAGTAAAACAAATGTTTACTAAGAGATCTGAGTTTCTCTCTCATTCAGTTCATCTGGCAGCAAACCTTTTGGATCCTCAACACAAAGGACAACATTTAACAGAAGATGAATTATCTACTGCTCTTGATACAATTATGGAAGTAGCTAAGAATGTCCTCAACATTGATCAAATAGCCATAATAACAGACATGCTGAGTACCACGCAAAAGAAAAGCTTTGGAGCAAACACATCATTTGGCAGGCAGCAGAGAATATGTCTCCTCTCACGGTGGAAGGGATACTGTAACACCCACCAACTGTTGTGCAGGATTGCTTTAAGGATCCTAAGCATTCCATCAACACCAACTTCTTGTGAACAGAACTAAAAGGCTTTCAGGTCAACCGAGACAAAAAAGAGGAATAGATTAACGAATGAACACACCACTAAGCTCGTTTCTATTTCTCAAAATCTCTTGCTTCTGGAGAACCATTCAGAAGCACAATTAGTGAAGAAGATGCAGCATGATAAGCTGCCCTTGCCCATAGACGCATTGGTAAAACCATCCTTTAGTGAAAGAGTATGTGGTTCAAGTAGATTTCCCTCAATCAGATTTTGAAATGGAACTAATAAGTAGGGCAAGTGATTCTACAGATGGCAACAGTGAAACTGGAGGCACCACAATGACTTCAGTGGAAGGAAGTTAAACTCGGCTGAAGTAGATGAGTGGACAACCACGGCATTTCGTGCAGTTCTTTGCACGTGCTAAAATGAGAGTCAACAGTTTTCAGTACCTTCAGGTTTTTTTCTTAAATCTAAACAAAAAATGGAAGGGAAGTACATGCTACTGTGCACTGTTTTTACATTTTTACAAGTATTCCAATAATTTCTTCCCATATAAAGCTTTGAATTTGTTTGACTATAACTTTTAAACCACACTAAGTGTGCTGTATTTAAATTTTTTCCTAATCAAATATTTCAGTTCAAATACTTGTAGTTATTGGAACATAAAATTAACATGGGGGTACTTTTTTAGTTTTGTTTACTAAATATAAGTAAAATAAACATGCTAAACCAGATGATGCTCTATTTAGGGCATTGGAAAATTTTCCGAATTCAACATTTTCTGGAAAACCCACATCTTTGGCTGCAGGCACAGAGAATAGTTTGCAGCGTTTTCCACTGGAGACAGAGGCAGACAAAATTAAGCATTCTGTTAAATTGCATATAATAAAGTCATATTTTCACAAACAATAAGTTTCTATAGCCAGGAGGCAGAGAAGGTTAAGTCAAATCCATTTGCAGATAAAATTAACAATTCTGACAGTTATTCAACAAATCACACGATAATATGATTAATTTAGAAAATTAAGTTAGTCTCAAAGCTACCTTGAAGCTGGTTCTGTAGTTTCTTTTTTTCAGGATCACCCGTCTCTCCTTCCCCATCACTTTCATTCCTAATTCAGACACAAATAACACGTTCAACGAAAATGAAAGACTAAGTCCAGAAGACAAGCAAAACGTTAGTAAATAGAAAAAAAGTCTAGCTCAAAGCAACAATAAATTTGGTAGGAGGATTCAGACAGCTGCATTTTCCTGGGTAGCTCATAAAACATTACTGGCTCTGTTCCTTTGCCTGACTGGCAGAAACAAAAGGAACTAAAAGCTGATGTGGAAGGAATTATTGGCTGGTAAAGAGGTTCTGTAGAGGGAATGCCAGATACACATTTTGCCGCAGTGGTATCATTCACCATTACAACCATTTTAAGCTGGCAGATTGTAGAGTACCTTGCAGCCCTAAAATCAGTACAAGCAGACAAACAAACCTTACTGACCACTACTTGTTAAGAATAACTCTAGTAGATCTGTATTAAGAGTTTCAGGGATCAGCTAATTCACTAAAAAGGCAAAATAAATGAACAACTTAACGGAAGATGTGAGTGCATTAAAAGAGACAGAAAAAAAGTCCTCTCTTATCACTCTCACAACTCACATTTTTCTTTTAAGTACTGAAAACAGAGGCATACAACATCTTTGCCATTCTCTGCACTGCACTAGATTCCTTGAAGTAGTCGACTTGTAGGAAAAATATTGAACCATGAACACTAACACAGGGAAGGTAAAAGAGGAACCAATTTTCACATCTGATCTTTTCCAAGATTCATACTGAATTCAATTAATAATTTAAACTACCCGTTCAGATGGATGACAAGCCACAAGCTGGGACAGTTTTCCTTACAACTCACTTTGTATTATGTCTTCATTACAACTTAAAACATAAATAAGAAATTCAGTACAACACAGACATATACTTGGGCTGGATGAATGGAGAAATGAGTAGATGAGACTAAGCTTTCTTCTCCTGAATCACCTATTCAACTCTGGTCTCAATTTATGACCTCAGAAACCTGCTAAGTATTTTAGAGTGGGTAAGAACTCACACAGGACACCACTGCTGTTACTTAACAGAAAGATTAAAAACACACTAAGATTAAATCAATCTGAAGTAACTTGTTCTTTTAAGTCATTCTTCTAGGTAAAGGTTGAGGTGTATTGGTAAAGCGGCACAGGAAAACTTGAAACACCAGTATTAAGCATGCTCTTTGTTTGATTAACTGTTGTACTTCTGTTTTTTTGGCATTTCCCATTAGATACATTTCACAAGCAATTTAACAAAAATTCCCTCTCACATGGTTAATGTCAGTATCAGTTGATGATGGAACATGAAAAAAAAAAAAAAAAAAAGCATTTTGCTTTATCTATTCTTAAAACATACCCTTTATCATCAGTTGGACCAGACTCTTTCACTGGTTTTGGTGCAGCCTTTTCTTTCTTTTTCAGATATTCCTTCAGTTTTTCTGCTCTGTCCAGATATTCTGTACATTTTGCTCTGATACTCTGCTTTGCTTTATCACCTTGTGCTTCATCTATAAAAATGGATGGTCAAATGTCAGTCAAAAAGCATACAAATCAAACAGAAGACATAAATAATTCTGTTTCAGTATTATTCAGTTGATTTTTTAAGATAACTGTCATGAAGTAGTTTCCCCAATCACAAGGGTAACTTAAAACCTCCATCCCAAATAAATATCATTATGTCCTACTTACTAAAATGCTAGGAAACATTTAGATACTTACACAGTTCCTACTCATGACTAGAGATACAGGTTTTCCATTTGGCACAGAAAAATGTAGCAAAACATGGATTTGGAAACTGCAGGTTTCCCCATGCAGGCTGGCAGAGTTCCAGCATTCTCTTGGCAATGCGCAGGGGGCCACATGCCCCCCCCCCCCCCCAGTTTTCTGCCCTCTCAGTGGGCGCAGGGCTGCAGCTTGGCTGCAGGCAGTAGCCACCTCCCCAGCCCAGCAGGCAGGACCTGGAGTGGGAGGGAGTGCCACACCTCCATGGCCGCTGAGGTGAGGTGCAGTGGCAGTGTAGAGTTGTGCCCCCCACTGCTACTGGGAGAGCAGGAGGAACCTCACCTTGGTGGCCAAGGCGGCGCAGGGGTCTCTCCTGCCCTAGGTCCCATTTGCTGGGCTATGAAGGTGGCTCCTGCTGGAGCTAGTCTGGCCAGGCTGCAGCCCCAAGCCCTGCTATAGGTGCAGAAATTCGTGGTGGGGAGGAGAGAAGAGGCCACATGCCCTCCCCACCTCAGGGATGTGTTGCCTATGCCCCCACACCCCCTTTCCCACACGTCACCTACTGGGGATGGGGCACAGCAGGTCAGGAGTGAGAGACAACAGCAGGGTTCGGGGGGGGGGAGGGGGGAGCACAGACTGTGGGTCAGGAATGAGAAGCACTGGCAGGGCCAGGGGGCTGTGCATTGGAAGTGAGGGGCACCAGCAGCACTGGGGGTTCAGAGTGAGGTGCACCAGCAGGGCCATGGGATTGGGAGTGAGGTGCACCAACCAGTGGGGACAGGGGACTGCAGGTTGGGAGTGAGGGACACTGGATGGACTAGGGGGCTGAGAGTTGGGAGTGAGAGGTAGGGGACACTGGATCAGGAGTGAGAGGCAACAACAGGGGCCGGGCACTGGCATATCAGGGCTGCTCAGTGTCACAAAGCAGCAGGGAGAACAGCCACACCTGAAGCCACATCTTGGTGAGTGAAGAAGGCAGGGGTGGCTCTGATTTTCTATGATAAAAAACACAAAATCAAATGCAAAAATATATAAGTATTTAGAATTTGTTTTATTATGATTGAGGCACTGTTAGGCTTCCAGACTGCTTTAACATTGTAAACAGATCAATAAAATATTGTGTTCAGCTGATACCTATATAAGCAGTGGTGTTTAATTTAAAAATAGAGGAAAAATGCAGAATTGAGGTGTTTTTTTTTAAATCAGAGAATTTGGGATTTTTAAACAGAAAACCAGGATCCTTGCTCATGGACCACTCAGCTATTTCTTTCTCCCTACTCTGTAGGAGTAAGTAAATAAACAAGAAACAATCAAGTTAAGATAAACTCAGTATTGGACTCTAATGCAAGAAGAGCTACTTTCAGGAAGAGAGATTCAGGACAGCAGGTTCATTTTGACTTGTGCTACCAAAAGTATGGTGGTACCAAGTGAAGCATTTTCAGGAATTGAGGCTTCACTCCTACTTTAGAGGCACAAGTTTTATTGAAACTCAAATCTCCATGGATTAAGTTTTTTGACTAATTTTGTGATGCCACTACAACTTGATCAGCCAGCAACACCAGTATCAAGATGCCAAGGTTAGACACAAAACATGAGGAAAGATCTTTCTGACATAGGGAAGTTTTAGATGAAGCCTGTTCTTCAAGTTTCCCTTCATCCTGCTAAAATCATTTCCACTTTACTTTGGTTCAGTTTTAGTTTTGACAGGATGTTCTGTCATCCAGATGCTACTTTCACCCAGGAAATAAGGGTGATGCTACTGTTCTTAGTAGAAAATCATGAGACATTCTATTGTGTATTGTCAATAAGGCCAAATTATCCTACAACCAATCCTAAAATCTTTACACAGATGCTGAATAATATCAAGGCAACTGACTAAGCTTTGTAGTATTACACAGGTAAGGGCTTTGGAGGTGAAGGAACACTCACATACTAGTATTCCAGGATGGATGCAAAATAAAGGATCCAAGTTAAGAGCAGTTTTGTTACTTCTACACACCTTATAGGCAGGACAGGAAAACTTTATTGACTGTATAAGATGCTTCATGTGCACATTACTATCCAAGTCCCCCCCCCAAAAAGATGCTCCAAATTATTGGCTGAATAATAGCATTTCTAGATCAGGCAGACTGCAATTAAAATCCCACCTCAAAATGGATTTTCTTAAGACGTAGGGAGAGGCATACAAGAGTAAAAGACAACACAAGAGGAAGCATAAAGACAACATTGGAAAAAGGGCTTAACTGAGCTGTAAAAAATAAAAAAACTAACAAGAAGAAAAAAATTTCAAGACAAATGAGCACTATAAATATTCAGCTGTACTGTACATGATCTGAAATATAAGGATAAACAACTTGTATTTTATGTAACAGCAGACATTGTTTGTGGAAAGACTCAAAAAAGGGGAGCAAGTTGGTTTGATCACAAAGAAAAGATGATAGCTTTCCAGTCTGGTTTGCTCACTATCACATGATTTTTGCTATATACAAAAGTATAGCTCTACCTGTCCACTCTCCTCACTGTGGCAAGTCATTCATAGCATCTGACAAACTAGGTGGCTGCCTATGAAAGCATATATATTTCTGAACTAGTTGGTCTCTAAGATGTCACCATGCCCTCTGCCTGACTTCAGACTAACAAGGCTAACTATCTCTCTCTATAGATCAGGGGTCGGTAACCCCTGGCACACTGTGTTGAGTGTGGCACACAAGGCCATTTTGCTTGGCACGCCATGGCCAGCCCCGGCTCCGGGTAGCTGCTGCCAGCGACGGAGTCTGGGCTGCTCCCGGCAGGGCTTGCAGCATCCCAGCTGCCTGCTGGGAGCAGCCCGGGATCCTGGCTGGCAGTAGCTCCCCAGAGCTGGGTCCGGCTGCAGCCGGGAGGCTCCAAACATCTGTGCTGGGCTCTGGCATCAGCTGTGCACCAGTGCGTGAAGGCGCGCCTCAGAGCGGGCAGTGGGGGAGGGGCCTGAGGCAGTGCAGCCCAGGTCTCTCCCCCGCTCCTGGAACAGAGGTGATGAGCCCAGCACAGCTGTTTGAACTCTGCCTGCTGCTTGCTGCAGCTGCCCAGAGCCCCGGCTGGCTACAAAGAGCTGTGCCGGGCTCATCACCTCCATGCCAGAAGCAAGGAAGAGACCGGGGCTGTGCTGCCTCAGGCCCCTCCCCCACTGCCCGCTCTGAAGCATGCCTGCATGTGCCGGTGCAGAGCTGATGTTTAAGCCTGGTGCAGCTGTTTGGAGCCTCCTGGCTGCAGCCGGCCCAAGCTCTGGGGAGTTGCTGCCAGTCGGGATCCTGGGCTGCTCCCAGCAGGTAGCTGGGACGCTGCAAGTCCTGCTGGGAGCAGCCCGGGCTCCAGCAGCTACCCAGAGCCGGGGTAGCTGCTGGCAGCCACAGAGCCTGGGCTGTGGGGCAGGGGCAGTAGGGCTGGGGGCACAAGCAGGGCATCCTGCCATGTACCCCTTGCCCTCATTTTGTTTTTCTGTCATGCCAGCACTCCGGTACCTTCCGAGGTAGGCATTGTCGTGTTTTTCAGCACTCCGGCCAAAAAACGTTGCCTACCCTCGCTATAGATGGTATGAGAGAAGTTAGCAACCAATGGCCTGTAGGCTGCATCTGGTCAATGGAACCATTTAATGTGGAACCTACAGACATAAAGCTTTGATAGTGAAGGGGGTTCTGGTGGTGGTCACTCTCCCCATGCTGCTGCAGAGAAACAGCAGCAGCAGCAAGGTCCTAGCACCCACCCACATCTGACCCAAGCTAGGTTATTCTGGCTCGAAACCTGAAAAGGTTACCAACCATTAGCAGAAGAGACTTAGTAGATCTCAGTAAAACACGTGATAATATTTAACATGGTGAACATTTTCTACCATGTAGACTGCTGTTATTTGTTACGTGGTCTGACTTTAAAAAACAAACAAACAAACTGTAGTTAAATAAATGGCTACAAGATTAAATCTTACATTTAACCACGTGGAGAAAATACTGCACAGCATGCTGGTACAAGTGGAATGCTTCCTCATAGTTTCCTGCTTTGTCTTCTTGTGCCGCCTTGCTAGCAAGGTCTATTGCTTTCTGTAAAACAAAGTGACGTGATTAAAATGACATTATTATGCAAGTGTACTCCAGGATCAGAGTGAGAATTTAAGCCACTGTTCCAAATGACTACTGATGCGTGGTCATTCCAGTATGAACATCTGTCATGTAAAAGAATGCAAGGCGCATGATCACATATTAATTTTGGCCTGTGACATGCACAGACCTGAGTATAGCATTCACATTTTAACAATTTGGAGATTATCGTATGTAAATTTATTTTCCCAGAAGCCGAAGTTAGTAAGTCTCTTCACAAAATGGAACTATTTAAGGACATGTTGAACTAAGTATAGATGAATATATGCAGCACCCATTGGTCCCATTCAAAGACTATCTGTACTCATTTTTACTTAAATGAAAAACAAATTATCCAAAATGGCATGGGAAGAATAATTACTAGTAGAAATATTAAGCTTGTGAAACAACAAAAGCTACACAGTTTTACTGAAGACTGACTGAAACGATTGTGCACGGACCTGAATAAATTCTTCCAGTACCATGTGAAAAAAAAAGTGTTAAAGGAAAAAAACCCCAAGCAGCAGGCAACAGGTGGACAAGGCAGGTCAGAATGTTTATATTTTAACTACATCATATAACTAAGTCTAAATACATTTTTGTAATAATTACACTAGATCAGGGGTGATCAACCCCCAGCCCATGGGCCAAATCTAGTCCCTGCTGTTGTGTCATTCAACCTGCGGGGAGCCCATAGGTTATGGCCCTGCTTGCTAGATAGCGCAGTGACTCATCCCAGTGGGTGGAAATAGTATGGGGCCCCCAGAGCCTGATGCTCTCCTTGCCTGGCCCCCCCTACCCTATGCCTGTGCATGTCCCCTCCTTCTCACATAAGTAGCTCTTCCTAATTCCCCCTGTTCAGCCTCTTCAGGCTTGACAGGACTGAAATGGTCCCTTAAGGCCTACAAGGCCTAGTTGCTTTGACATTAGTGGGGTAGAGTGCATTCACAGAGCTACCATACGCCATAGGCTATGTTGTTAAGAAACCTGCTTTACAGAGAAAAGGGTCTGATGCAGCTTGTTTTTCTGCAAGAGTTTGATTATAAAAATGCTTGTTATGAATAAAAGCATTTGTTATGGTGCACTCTGCCCATATCTGGAGCAGATGGCTACTGGTACCAAGAATAGGAGAAAAACAACAATAAAGTGAAGACATAACTCAAGTTGTTGATGAAAAACACTAAACTGGCTTAATTGGTAGCTACATGACTAAAGGACAACAAATATTACCCCCTTTTTCCTTCCACCATTCTCTCTCCTTCCCTTTCCCTCACACTAATGATGCCTGAGAACTGAAAACATCTGATCTCTCTTCAAGGAACCTTGACCGCTCTGGGACACCTGGACAGTTCTTAAGTCATGCATTATTAGGACAGTAATATGCAATTACTTGTTTGCTAATATTGTATCTATATGCATGCTTGGACCTAATACTTTATAGTACTCAATAACACTGATTTATTAAAGAGTTAACTGGGTCCTCATTTGGAGAGAATAAACAGGTCCTTGCTTGGAGAAAACTGAAGTATACTTTAAAGCAATATTGATTCTGCTGTTTGCTCTCTATTCATTTGGGAGAAGAATCACATACCCCCTGGTTCTTAGGGCAACACCCCCTTTCCCATGACAAGGCTCCCAGCCATGCTGACTGTAGGAAAAAACTTTATCCTGGACTTGAGTAAATTCAGTAAGTACCTTTGACAATTTGAGGCTTAATTCATGATCCTGTAATAAGCTCCTTTAAGCAGCTATTTATGTTGTATCTATATAGCACAATGTACTGCTGTGCATAGATACCTAAGCGTCAAACAGCAGGTGCTTCAACTTAAGGGCATGATTCTGCAATGGGCGCCATAAGGTGCCTGCATGGCAAAGGTAGGTAGTGCTTCATAGCTGTACCATGGCATTCTGCACAGACTACTATAACCTGCTTCTTAGGAGGGCTAATTAATCTGGGCAAAGTTCTGCACTAACGTGGCTTCTCTGCTTCCTGTACACAAGCTCTCTCTTGTATCTCTACATGGCACTTTTTTGTGCTGTGTAGATATGCAAAAGGTAAAAGTACAATTCCCTTGTCTCTGCATTCTTAGGGTATTCCACAGGTGTTAGCTTTTCTCCACTTTAAAAAGCAAAACTAAAAGTTTATTTTAAACCAGGTTTGTCAAAGCCATTTCGCCCCACAGGCCAGATGAGTAACCTAGGGCCACTCCCTGGACTGGATTGTGCCCATAGAACCCCTCTCCCCCAACCCACATGCTGGATCCAGTGTACGCAGCACCCATTCCAGAAGGTGCAGTATGTTCCACATATGTTGCCTATGCAGCGTCAATTGTGGCACCCAATCCAGCCAGTCTGGGACAAGCGCAGTGCAAGGCGTGGGTCCCAGATTGGCTGGAACAGACATCACTGAGGGGTAAACTGAGACACAGGGGCCATACCAGGGGCCAAGGGCTCACCAGGTCAGGCAGTAGTCCTTTGACACCCATTTTTAAAGAATATTACATCTCTGTAGATAAGCTATTACAAACAAGGAAATGAAAAAGCAGAAGCAGTTAATGCTACCAGAATTGCTCTCCATGTGCATGTTACAAGGCATCTTGACATACTGTTGTTTTCTCTCCCACAGTACAGTAAAATGCTTCCAGTAAGATGCGCAATGAATGGTGGGATTCCTTTATCTCACTTGCTAATTATTTTTATAATAAAATAAAAAATGGAGGAGTGCATTTCTATGGATACATATACAGCAGAACACTGAACTAAATGAACTATTTGACTTCCATGTATTTATGAAAACACAGGGAGCATGAGTAGCTTTGCATGATGCAACTGTTCCCTCTGCATGCTCCAGGCACAAATAGGATAAAACTGTTGCAACTTTACCTTTATTTAACAGTACAGTGTTTCAGTTCCTTTGTATTCTTACAAGAGTATGTAGAGGTAAGAGACAGTGCAACAAGAGACTGTGTAAGTCCTTCTCACCTTGAATTGGTAAACGGGAAAAAGTTGCATTGAACAGAGAACGTGGAATTAAAAGTGTGGTAGTTTGGCATAAACAGTATGGGAAGACAGGCTGTCCTTTGCACATGAAGGAAGTTTAGGATCTTGAGTACCTTTAACATTAGTGAAATGGTGATCACACAAATAGGCACAAATAATTTTAATCACACAAACAATCCCACTGAGATCAGTGTCATAATCTGCATATCAACCTCCACTCACCCCACAATGACACTACTTGAACAGTTTACAGACTATGGGGGTCCTAAAACAGCAAATCTGCACAACCTTTACAGGCCTCATTACTATAAAGAAGTACATGTTTTACTGCAAGTACTAAAACTGATTCCATTTACATTAACTGGATGACTCACCAGAGGTAAAATGAGCTAGGTGCATAAATCCTTTCAGGTTCAATACCTTATTTTCTTTTAATGTAACTCGATGGAACACAATTAACATAAAATATATTCTTGCAGGGTACCAGAAATAACCTTGTTAAAAATCTTGCCAACTCTTTCCAGCTTTTTTAAATATATAAATTCCTGGCATTAAAAATAAGAAAAAAGGAAAAACCTTTTATGAATGAAAAAAATAATCAGCAATGTTTGCATACAGCAACAAAAAGTTCACACCACCTGATCAATCAGATACTAAGTATGAAGGATGGTGAGGGCAGACAAGAGGTATCCGATTACAACAAGCTATTCTGTTAATTTATAATCTAATATATATATAGAACTATTTTATTTGCACGTATGTGGCAATAGCACCTAGATGCCAAGCAGATCTGGGTTCTGTTGTACAAGATGTTGTACAAATATTGTAAAAGTTAGTATTGCCTTTACTGTATTTCTGTAACTGCAACTATGTAAAACAGAACTGATAGAACAAAGTGCTTCTCTGAAGTAAATTGCTGTTATTACTGGAATTTAATGCAGTGCCTTCAAATTTAGAAGAAATTTAGCATCCACTGCAAAAATGAATATGGAACCCATGCCATCCTCAAGCATCTTATACCTTAATAACTTAAAACATCTTCTCTGATTAGGCTATCAAAAACATGCTTAGTGCATGAAAGAAATATAGCTTTGCATTGTTTGTGTGCACAACCACACTTTTGGGGCTTTTTTTTCCTCCTTTCACCTCCACATTTTCTTCAACTCTGAAAGAATGGGCGCTTTTCAAAGGCAAAAAAAATTGCTCCTTGTAAACCTCCTCCCATTTAAAGACCGTTTTGCTGGTAGTCTATCACAACTGCAGACTGGTAACACTTTCAGTCACAAAAACAACCTTATTGACTGTTTACAGACTCACTACTGCTCTAGGTTTCAGAGTCTTGGTATCTCAACAGATTCTTCTATAAAACAAGCCAGGGGAAGCAGGGACTGAATTCCTAGTACAAAAGGTAAGCAGGAAAAGGCCATCATACATCAGTGTTGCATAAAATGGCAGGGTTTTTTCCCCCCAGGGCTATTTAAGAGCTGCAATTATACTGGAAAGGGAGCCAAGGTCAAGGGAGGGAATACCTTGAGTGGTTTTCACATTTTCAACCAAATATTTTTTCTCTTATTTGTACAAACAAGTATAAAAACATCCACTTATTTTAGGACAATACACTAGTTTAGGACAATACACTCCATCCACACTTGTCCTACACCCAATTTTTCACATGCAGGCAAGTTACATACTAGCAATATGTTTGTACTGATCAGTTTCAACTACAGCATGGCTTTTCTTTTAACGCTCCTTGTGCATGCAACTGGAAATAGGCTCTCTCCGAGATGCCACAAACAAAACAAAGCTGGTACACAGCAGTAACTAGCAGAGATGAAAAAGTATTGAGACAAACTCTTTCATTGTTTGGTTTGTTTTGACTTTAGGGCTTGGGAACAAAAACATCACTTAATCTACCTGAAACCAAAAAAAAAATTTTTTTTAAAGAAAGACTGCAGCCATGAAGGGAAAAGTGAGTCTGTGTCCCATGAAAAACAAAGAATTAATCTTTGTAGTGTACATGCACAGAAAACCAGCTGTTAAAACTTATCCCCAACAAGTGAGAAGTTGTCAGGAGCAATAAGCCAATACAGAATTGAAAGAATACACATGACTGGCCGTTTCTGAAGCCCATTTAATACAGCCCGGAACCAGAAAAACTTACGCACTCCTTTCACAGATTTTTTAATTTATATATATAAAAAAATTCCAAAATGCGTGCATTTCAGGTCAAATTAGCCAAAAGCCACGTGGCCCTGCTACTAGCAGGTATCTTCCACCCTGGACATTTCAGTCTGGGGCTTCAGATACTTCCAAATCCATTGACAGGCATCTTATGTGCAGGCCCAAACCCAGAGGCTTGGGGCTCGGATACCCCCGAGTTTTGCTTGCCCTCAGCAGAGCAGTCCCTAGAGTATGGTGAATCAGGGCATCCCCCCTAGGTCTCACACATTGGGAGGGCCCTGCAGAGCTGGGCAGAGCGGCTATGGCCCCTCCTGTGGGGCCTGCCTGGGGCTGGCAGCTCAGCCCTGCGCTGCAGAAGAAGCATGGAGACCCCCCCCTCCCCCCCCCTTCCTTTGCAGGGCTACCATGGCTCTGTGCAGTGTTAAGGGGGCCCTGTACAGGCTGATCTGCCCTGGGCCCTGCACGCCTCTAGGGTTGGTTCTGGCCCTTAGCCAATGGCTGGAGAAGCAAGCTAGGGATGAGTCCCCCATTTTCATAAAGTTGGTCTGCAGCTGAGATCCTTGCCCTGGAAGCCGACCAGTGGGAAGCTACCCATGAGGCTCTCATAGGGAGCCCTACCTGTACTTCACCCTCCACTACACGTGCCATGTTAAATCCATTTTAGCTTGGGTATCAGACCAGTGCAGCGACTACACTCGATCTTACAGATGCAAACAAAAACCTCACATACATCTCCCAGATTGCTAGAAGCTCTTGCCCATCACTCTAACAACTCCATTAGACAGCTGAGCCTATCCCAGTGCAGTGAGACCCCCCCTCCCCCATCTGTACCACAACTGCTATTTTGGTGACACTGGGCCAGTGCCTCTCAACCTTTCTGGCACTCGAGGCCCTCCCCCATCAGACTCAAAGCCCCACTCCCCGGGCTCCAGGCACTCCTCCCAAGCTTGGGTGAACTGAATGACACTCAACTTCAAAAAACTCATGTATTTCTATGCCTGGCTCCTTGCAGAGGAGGCTAGCAGCCAGAAGGGGCAGGCAACCGGCAGGAACAAGCTTAAGCCTGCTCAGCTAAGCCGCTCGTCACCTCGCCTCACAACATCCTTCCAAAAACATTTTTTTTTAAATGGAGAAGCGATCCCCCTGCCTCCTGCCAGCAGCGCCCCCCCGGCGCTCACGCCGCCCCCTCCCGAAGCTGAGTCCTCTCTGACCCACTCGGCTTCCGAAGTACCCCCCGCTCGGATACTCTCAGCTCCACCCCCCGCCCCTGACGTCAGGCCTCGTGCGGCCCCCGGGGCTCGCGCGCCACAAGAAGCCGCGCGCACGGGGCCGTGACGTGAATCGACCCAGCGGCACCAACGAATCCCCTCCCCTTCTCTCCCCCGGCCGGCCCGGCTCCGCTGCCCTCCCCCCCGGGGTGCGAGGCCAGGCCCGGCCCGGCCGTACCTGTAGGTTGGAGTTTGTGCCGGCCATGGCGGCGCCGCGGTAGGCGCGAGCGGTGGGGAGGGTGCGGGTGCCGGTGGGGGAGGGGCCGCCACGCGCCCCCCCGCTGTATTAGCTGCCAGCCCGGATCGCCGCACTACTTCCGCATCCAGGATCGCCAGCGACTTCCGCTTCCGCCCGGCGCTCGCGTGACTGAGCGCGACTGACGTCACACAGCCTCGCCCTAGGGAGGGGGTAGAGTGGCGCGTTCCAGGGTGGCGCATGCACACCAGTGCCCCCAGCGTAGAACATGGCCGGCTGAGGACCGCCAGGCAGGTGCTAGGGCGTGAGGCTGCCCAGGTGGCAGCCTCGGGCCTTTCTGGCATAAAGATACTGAACTTGCTTGTGGTTGTTTCGAGCTCATGATCTGCGCCCCAAGAGAAAGAGGTTGTGTACAATCCTGAACTCTGCAAACTGGCGCCTTGGAAAGCAAAGTTTTCTGGTATCTAATGGAGGAACTATGGCTATTAATGCCTTCTTCAGGGCAGGGCCAGATTAATGTATAGGCAAACTAGGCATGTGTCCAGGGTCTTGGGCTGTGTGGGGCCCCAGTCCTTCCCTCGGCAGCAGCAGCACAACTGGCCCTGTCCACCTCCCTTCCCTTCTTTTCCCCTCCCTTCCACTGACCTTGCAGCAACGGGGGCTCCAAGCCCCACACCCCACAGGGAGCAGAGCTGGGGTGGGGATGGGGATCTTGACCAGCCCAGGACCCGCAAGTTTGTATGTCTAAGGCCCACTGAAGGGTTAATCCAGCCCAGCCTCAGGGAGCTGCAGTCTGGGAACCACGTGGTCGGAACCAACTCTTTCAATGGAGGTGAAGAAAGCACTGAGGGACTACAATTCTCAGGCTGAGTTTTATGGTGCTCGGGAAAAACTCCTTTAGCTCTGACCTGTGTCAGAACCAAGTGCGATCTACAGATGCCCCATTCTTCTTTTTCAATGATTTGAGTTAATACTGATTTCAAGTGATGAGTGCTAATCCTCTGGAACAAAGTTCTCTTTTTATGTTATCAGTGAGTGTGTTACACTGGTGAACAGGGACTTTCTTCTTTTAATTTCTTGGCCTGGTCCTATCTGTCTCTAGCATAATCTGATCTGTGTGCATGTCCCTCGCCCCACATGCACAAAAACAGCTCTTGGGTAATTGTGTTTCATGTATGAGTTGCCAAATGAGCAGTCACCCCAGCAACAGTAATGACACTAAGATAACATGTTACCTCCTGCAGAGTAATAAGGATGTGACTAAGCATGTGTCAGGATATAAACCAGTTTTATGAAAACATCAGATATACTTCAGATTTACACACTCCTACTAAACTAGGGTCATTTTTCTTCCTCATTTTTCTATACTTCCTTTCATTACCATCACAATAAATATTTCAGGAACAGTTCAACTGATTCATAAATCCCCTCCTACAATCTTCCAGGGGTAAGAAAAACCCAAACATAAATTGGTAGTGAGACAAGATTCTTCCAGTAAATGTGATATCTTTTATTAGACTTATTAAGTAGTTGGCAAAATTGTTCTTTGCAAGCTTTCGAGTACAAATACCCTTCTTCAGGAATAAGGAGAGCCTGCTGTTATTTTGTGTTCTGGAAGGAATAGAAGCCAATATGCAAAATGTAGCTTGAATAGTTTTTTTAAAGTTTGACAAGGAACAAATATCTAATTTTACAAAAAAGCAAACATACTTTGTTTTCAAACACTGTCCTAATTGTTCTAATGTATTTGAATCTAAGACAAGGGTTTTTCTCCATTCATCTTGGGGAACCCTCCCCTTCATCTTAGATTCAAGTACAACCCTGGCAAGTAGTTGGGGCCAGGGTGGTTCATGTGGCAGGTAGGGGGGTGCATGGAGCAGGGGGGAAGGGGCACACAGTGCAGGGGTAGCACAGAGGAAAGGAAGGCAAAAGGAGAGTGAGAGATGGGACATGCAGAGTGAGAGGAGCACAGTAAAAAGACAAGGGAGAAGAGGCATGGAGAAAGGGACTTATGGAGTGTGGAGAAAGTGCAGGGGGAAGGGGAGCACACAACAAGGGTAGCATAGGGGAGGGGTGTGGGGAAGGGGTGCACGGAGCAGGGGGAGCATGGGGAAGTGGCACACGGGGCAAGGGGAGCATAGAGAAAGGAATGCACAGAGCAGAGGAAACATAGGGAAAGGGCACACAGATTAGTTGGGGGAGTTGCTGCAGCTCTGGCCCTGACCTAACTCTGGTTGGAGACTGGATCTGGAGTCACTGCTACTGCCTGGCCTGCCTGGGTGCTTTGTGCCCCCAGCAGAGACAAGTCTAGAGCAGCTACAAAGGTAACTTGGGGGAGGGAGCAGTGGTGGGGGCAGGTACCAGAATGCCTGAGGGAGAAGTGACAGTGGGCAGAAGACCGGGGGGCGGGGGTGGAGAGGAAGGACAAGGAGTATAGGGCAAGCTGTCTGGTCCCCAGCTGCTGCTTTCCCTGTGATAATGGTGGTGGGAATGAAAACGACCCTCCAATAACTAGATTCTAGACATAGAAAACTGAAGCAAATTTATAATTATCCATATCTAAACTCTAATAATTAGGGGAGTCGTCTTAAATTCAAAGTTGTATTGGATTCAGGTAAATTTAATGGCCACCTTTGTGATATCAAGGCCCACAACCACTTGGCTTGCTAATTTTTTTATGGAGTGCCTTAAGCATACAGGGAACTTTATAAGAATGAAAGAAAACACGGTTTCCTGACCCAAGAATAGTATCTAATGTAGATAAATGATAAAATATCAAGCACAAGAATGGGGAAAGACTGAAAGAGAAGACAGCAGTGAAAGGCTAAGTTAGAGGTGGGTTTTAAAGAGGTATTTGAAAGAAAAGAAAAGGTCTTTTTTCCAAGCTAGCGAAGTAGCACAGATAATAATAAAAAGACAGAAGGATTTCCATTTATTTCTTATTTGTCTGTCTAGAGTGAGACACTGATCAAGTCGCTTTGCCCTCTCTTTTCTAACACAAAAGCTGTTAGCTGTTTCATTTGGAGAATCCACAAGTATGTGAGTAATAATCTTTCTAGTCATATTAAACTTGCAATTCTGGAAAGATAATTGGCTTTTGTACATATGAACCACAATGCAACCATCAGGAACAATGGTTTCAGAAGGGCCAATTCCAGAAGTCCTTGCTTAGTTATTGTTAATACAAAATTCCCATTGAATACATGGGTAGTTTTGCCTAAATGGAGGGTATGTTTGCACCACAGAATGCAGACTTTTTTGTAGAATAAATTAGTCCTCACTGAGCTCTTTTTTTGGCATGGCTAGACTATTTTCAATACCTGAGTGTCGCAGGGCACGTCAGTGCCTGGCTCCTAAGGAGTGAAAACTGCCAGGGAGAGAGCCCTGGCCGAACATAAGGGGGACAGCTGCAGGTTGCTGGGGCAACTAATGGGAGTCAGCTGGCCAGAAGGGGGCAGGGCCTGGCCCTTATAAAAGCCCAGGGCTGAGGCCAGGCTGGCAGTTCTCTGCCAGCAGCCAGAGAGGCAGAAGCTCCTGGGGGAGAGATGCGAGAAGCAACCGCAGGTACTGCTTGAGAGTCAGCTCCAAGATGTTGGAGCAGTATGGTTGTAGCCAGGCGGCTTATAGTTATGTTTCAGCCTAAGGGCTTGTGCTTTGTTTTGTTCGTTGAACCGGTTTGGGTGAGGCTATTAGGGGTTGGAGGAGGCCTCATAGGGGGCTCACGATAAAGTGAGGACCCCGGCGCCAGTGAGGGCGCAACCTACTTATAGGGACCTGCAGCAGAGTGCGGGGACCCCGGTGCCCAGGAGGGCGCAGCATACGGGGTGTATAGACCCAGCCCTAGGGAGGGGCATTTCTGAAGCCCCCAGTGTGGGTGGGGCGAGCTCCCAGGACAGGGGCCATTTTGTAAGCCCAAGCGGGGCACAGCCAGACGCCAGTGAGGGTGCAGTTTATAGGGGCATAGACCCCGGCCCCAGAGAGGGGCGATTGAGCCCAAGTGTGGGCATAGGGAGCCCCAAAAAGGGGGCAGCATAGTGAGTCCCCGAAAGGGGGTAGAAGAGAGATGACAGCAATTACATCTGCGAGGCTTGGGCTGCGGTATTAGGGGAGGTTGGAGCCGCAGAGCGCCCCCCCCCCCCCCGGCATCGGGGCATTATAATGGGCAGCCTCCCGCTAATTAACTAATTAACATCAAGACGTGGCAGGCGATAAGGCGGGCGGTTGCCGCAGGAACAGGTGAGCGGTCCACAACTTGGCTCGGAAGCGATGCCTGTTACACTGAGCTACCTCATTTAAACTCTGCTGTGCACTGCATGGTGCAGTGTAGCTATTTCCTGAGTAATGATTTCAGGATATGACCCATCAGTTCTAGGTAGACTAGCATATCTCAAATTACGTATCAAGAAAAGAGTGCTAGTTTGGTCTGGGATGGGATGCAAGTACAGTGTTTTGTAATTAAAGAGCTGGTCATCATTCAAGTTCATCTGTTACCACACTAAGTATATTCACAGAATGTTAATACCTAAAATTAATTCTGTTTTCTATTTTGGTAACTTATTAGTTCTACTATAATATGCTGTCTCACTGGCCTCATTGTGGTAGGCATTATGCAAATACATTGTTAAGGCAACTGTCACCAGGTAATGATGTTATGTAGAATATTCCAAGTACTTTGTGTATGAATAAATCATAAATGTTCCGCGTTGTTCGCTCTTTGTGGGAGAGTGGTCCTCAAACAAAGAACTATGCATACAACAGAGCATGGTTTCTGATTAAAACCTACCCTTGAAGCAGAACCACATTTAAGACACCAGTCACACTGGGCACCAGGCGTTAGAGTTGGGGTGAGACTCTTCAAAGAAGGCCCCTGCATGTTCTTTGATCAGTTTGGTTCCTGGGTTGGTATATATGTGCAATTAAAACAAGTTGCACTTAGTTGCAGGGTTGTCCAGCTGACAGCTTATGGGCTGCATCTGGCTTGCAAAAAGTTAACATGTGGCCCTTGGGCTCCTGCCTGGTTGCTGCTGACCCCATTGCTCAAGTCAGCAGCTGGGCTGTCTGGGGCAGAACAGCACAACGGGATGCCTGGTGAGCTTGCTTGTCTGAGTGACAGCACCTTTGGGGAGCTCATGTTGCTTGCACAGCAGCGGCAGGGTTGAGGGGTGAAATCACCTTTGTGGTGGTGGCAGCATGGGGTGGGGAGGCTGAAGGGGGATCACACTTCTTATGTGGCAGCAGTGGGGGGAGGGGGATGAATTGCCTCTGTGGTGGTGGCAGTGGGGAGATCATGCCACTTGTGCAGCGGTGGGGCATGCATGTGGTGATAGCCCTGGGAAGTCCATGTAGCCCTTGCTGAATGCAGACCATGTGGTGCGTGGTCTGGAGCCCACCACCTATGCAGTGCACAGTCCTTGGTGATTCTGCAGGGGGACAGCCCTAACTTAGGCTAGGATCAGACATTACACATAAACCAGTTTAAGTGATCAGAAACTGGTTTAAACTTGTAACAGAGCAGATGTTCAGTGCACATAAACCAATCTGAAAATGGCTGAAACTATTTTGAGAGAAACCTGGTTGAATGTAGCATCAGACTTAACTGATTTGGGTCAAACTGGTTTATGCACTGTCTGTCCCAGACCCCTTGCTGGTTTAAAATAAACCAGACTCCCCCAACAACCTGGCATGCTCTCTGGGCTGGGCAGGGCTCTCTGCTCCAAAGCAAAGCGGGCCCCTCCCCTCTGCTCCCTGGCTGGAGCTCTGCAGAGACTTGCAGACACAGAGCATCTGCCTGGCGTCTCCCTGCTAAACAGGGATTATTCCCCCTGCCCCTCTGCCTTATGCAGACACCTCAGCATTAGCTAGCAGACCGCATGCTGGCTACAGTCTGTGCTGTGGCAGATAGGACAAAGGCAGACAGGGTTTTTGGAGCTAATCAGCAGGTAGCTTAATGTCTGCCCTTGGAAGAGCTGTTTTAAGAAGAGCTCCATTAGCTAATGGAGAGAGGTTTTGTTTTCTTAATGGATTGATAAACACTGAGTTAGGGGTGCTAAACATTCCCTGATGCACAGCTGGGATGGGGTGGGGGGGGAGGAGGGGGGGCAGGGATCAGAGCCTCCTGCAGAGGCCTGGCCATGCCCCCCTCAGCTCAGCTCTGTGGAAGCAAAGGAGGGTTGCTCTAGTGCAACCAATTTGCCCACATCATACTGGGAGTTGCTATCAAAACTGGGAATTGAACCTAGGTTGCCCTAACTCCAATATAGCACCTTAATCATAAAATCTTCCTTCCTTCCTCCCTTTAATGTAAGTCATAGCCCTTTGGGCAAGGATCACATGGGCCTCGGTTATGGCATTAGACAAAACCCAAGCCCAAACAATGTTGACTTGCCTCTCTGACAGCATCAAGGACCATTCTCTGAAGGGACTGTTAAAGCATTAATAGGACCATTTTCACAGGCACAGTTTGAACATGGAGTTATATGATACATGACAAAGGCAAGAAGCTCCCAGATGACTGTAAGCTTCAAGTTAGGGCTTGAGAAGCTCTTAGGGATTAACTAGTAGTCAGGTTACTTATCGTGATGGTGTGCTGTTGTCCTGTTGTAAGCTGTTGGATAGACTAGAGGCCCTGTGCCCCTGACATTTGTCTTGCTAAGTCAGCAAAATCTTGACTCAGTAAGGCATCAGTTTTTAGCAGGCCTCTTTCCCGATTTCCCCATCCTTCTTAGTTTAATGAGGTTTCAGCTTTTAATCAAGTTCTCCCCTTTCCTTTCCCTTTCTGGAAGGTTACCAAGCTTGGTTGAGTTGCTAGGGAATTTCAAAGCCCTTACAGATCACACCTAGAAGATAAGTCAAGTGACATCTATCAGGAAGATACAGAGGTTTGAATGGAGGTTCAACAATAAGGGGACAACTAATTAGTACCCATACCAGTACAGCTGTATGGGTATCTGTGTAGTAAGAGGTGACGGGTTTTCTTATGAAATGATTAGGATCTGATTGGTTTCTATACTTATTCAATGTATAACAAAGGTATAAAAGATAAAAATGTTCTATCTTGCTTTGGACATGTAAACCTCGGTACATTTCCCAGACTGTACCCCTGTACATTTTCCAAAGGTAGGTGCTTACTTTTTAAAGATTTACCACCTACCTGCATGTTAATATATTTCAGAGCTTAGAATTGGTTGTCAGAGAGAAGACAAAACCATTTTTAAATTGCAAGTTGCTCTGAAGCATTTTTTTCATTCACAAACATCAGGTTTTCTTGTTTTCTAAGAGTGTCAGAGGTCAACAATTGAGTATTCTTTTGTTGTTTCAAAGCCACATCCTGAAGCCCCTTACTTTTTCTCAGTCCTAACATTGACACAGAAGCAACATAATAAAACTAAGTAAGAATCTCAGAACTTGGTTTCTTGCTTCAATTACCTGCAGCTCTATAATACTACAGCATTTTCTTAAGTAATATAGACTTTCCTGTCTATGCCTCTAGTATGATAATGGTATCATCTTATGGTTAAACACTATCATATTTTGCTTTTCAATATCTTTATATTTCTTGTCTTTTGGGACTGCTGTGTCACCTATTGGGCATGTCTACACATATATTAATACGCTTTTCCTAAGGCACATTGAATTTAGTACCTTCAATGTGAAGTACTAAATTAATGCACATTAGGCTGCCCTAATGTGTAGTAGTGCAAGTGCATGTTTTTAGGTGACTATTAATGTGCAGTAGCCTATTTTATGTAATAGTTTTTTATGCGCCATTTTAATGCGCAGTAAAATAGGCTACTGTGCATTAAAGTGCACTTGTAGGCATGCCCACTGACAAGATTCATTTGTACTTTTAATTTTTAAAAGCCACTCTACTGACTTGCACTTTAATAATATTTTGAAGATTCTTTAACAGTCATAATTATAATAAAAATCAATTTGTATCAAGTCCTAAACTGACTAAATCTATTATGGGAAGAGGGAAAGAGAAGGGGGAAGCAAGATCAAAATAATGGATTTTTGTGTAAGGCTACCAAGTGTTATGCATCGGGTATGGCAGTCATTGTAAAAAATAAAAATTGTTCGCAGATAAAGGTATCTTCTGATGAATCAGCCAATCTGAAAAACATTTTGTAATTTTAAAAAATGTCCCATTTTGATATTTTCAGAAAGCAAATGTTTGTTTTCTGGGTCCAAATAATTTTTTCAGTTAAATTTTTTTTTTTATAAAAATGAGGTCAACATCAAAATGAAATATTTTGATTGCCCCAGTGTAATGTTTTTTTTTGGTAGGGGGGAGGAGGGGTGGGAGGTGATTTAATTTTTGAAATTTGTGGTAATTTCACCTTTTTGTCCTGACTTACAGAAGAAAAAACATTATCAAATCTCAACAATTCCACTTTTTTCCACCCACTTCTAAAAGTTCCATGTCTGACAGCCCAGTCATACATTCCCACATCTCAGCTGGATTGTTATCCTAAAGCAATGGTTTTCAACCTGTGGTTCATGGACCCCATGGGGGTCTTCAGACTATGTTGAAGGGGTCTGCAAAAGATGATTATAGTCAATCAAAAGTACTTAAATACCTATATTTATGAGTCAAAGGAGTCTGTACTTCATTTGAAACTTTTTAAGGGTCCACAAATGAAAAAAAGTTAAACTACTACTGTCCTAAATCACAGCTGGGTGCAGTGGTGCCTTCTTACCACCTGGGGCTGCTGTGCACCTACTGAGCATAAAGTGCATGTCTACCCTGCCTTCTGACCTAATGAGCTCTTAGCTCCTCAACATTAACTCTTGCTCTTCCCCTAGCTGTCATCCAGACTAGGAAAAAACAGGCAAGAAGAGATAGATGAGTTGTGTTGGGGGCTCCAGGTGTCTCAGCATGGGTGGGGAGTGGCTGGCTGGGGTGCAGGTTGCCTCTGTGTGGGAGCTCTGCAGCATGGAGAAAGGGGAGCAAGCAGCCCTGTGCTGCCTGTTACCCCTTCTCCATGTGCCACTCCTCTGCTGGCTGGGGCACAGGATGTCTCAGCATGGGACGCCTCTGCAGTGCACAGAGATGTGCCCTGGGCTGTCTGCTCCAGTCTGCCTTTGTCCCAGTACACTGCATTTTGACATGCTTTCCAACAGTTTTTTGTTTAGTGGTTGGTTTTTTTGCTATTAGGAAATCCAGGTAGCAAATTTTGCCCCAGCGCTGTATATTAACAATGCGGAGCATGATTTAATGTGCAACACTTGTGGTTCGTGGTGCAGTATAGAAGTTTGCGGTGCTGCAAACCACACATGCCTGCATGTCTGGATCTGGTCTCTGAGTTTATATTGTGAATCATGTTTGCACACCTCACAGTTCTACCACTGGGTGGCATCTCATGACGTCTTGGAAAGTATATCAAGGCATCCCAGGCTACATTGGCACCTTGTTGAGAACCACTAAACTAGACAGATGTCTCTATTACTTGTATTATGGACCTCATGGGACACATCTTCACATGCGGGGGCGTGTGCTTGCAGTGGCAAAAAAAGTAGCAGCACAAATTTGTGCTGCTCTTTTTTGCTGCTTCACATGCCCTTGCACATGTGCTCTGGTGCGGCGCAAAATGCCCTGCTTTGGAGAAACTGCTATTTCTCTGGTGCTCCTGGCGTCCTGGAGGAGCTGGGGTGGAATTAGAGGAGGGGAGATGCTCCCCAGATGCAGATGGTGGAGGGGCCCTGAGCCTAACAACAAGTGTCTCCCTGATCTCAGGCTTATTGCACCCCATATGTTTAAAAAGCAGGTGTGCAGCTGGAAGTCCCTGCTTTTTTAACACACACCTGTTTTTTTTTTTAAGTTCACAGGGCACCCATGGAAGTGGTAGCTGTGGACCTCGGAACTCCCTACTTCCTGCTCCAGGTGCCACTTCACAGTGTAAGGGCATGGGGAGCTGGGAACTCCCAGCTGCTCGGCTATCCATGCTCTGCACCCCAGGTCCTGGTACACAGGGACTTTTAAAAGCACACCTGTAGTTGGGATCTTTCAACATTCCTCACCACTGCTGGGATCAGGTTTTATTTCCTTCTGGGATTAGATGCATATGTCTGTGCTCCGTGCCTCTTTGAGGAACCAGACATCTATGCCATATTCTAATTCGGTGGGGGTCAAACCTTTTGGCCAGAATACCACAAATTGATCCCCGCAGCCTCCCTCCGTGCCACTCTGATCCTCTTTCCCTGCCAGATCTACTGCTTTGATTTCTTCCCCTTCTTTGATCTGCCACATACCACACACATAGGCTGCCCATTCCATTTGTGGCTCTCAGGATGTAGGTTGGCCACCTCTGTTCTACCCTTTCCTTTATAGAGGTGGGTAGAAATTTGTATAGTAAGGAAGAAGATTAACACCAGATTTATGGGAAAAGGGGATTTTTTTTGTCATTTTTCTTTATATTTTTTATTTGCTAGCTTGATCCGTATACTATTGTTGCATGTTTTTTTTGCTGAATGCTCAGTCACATCATCTGTCATCTTATCGACTGTCTAATTTAGCAGCTTATTTATATGCCACCAGATGTTAGGCTAATTCTTCAGATCACTAACTGAATGAATAATATCCAGTTTTTAGGCAAATCTATATGAAAGGAGAACAAATGATGAACGGGATTGTTTGGTTTTGCACGCAGAACCATTCACTTCCAGTTTTTAGATCAAATTTTATGCTCACAGACTTATCAGCTCCTTGATGGCCCAGGTGAAAGAGTTCTAGCCTGTTCAATCTATTTATCTGCTCTTACAATTTACGTGAATCTATCACAAAACAATATAATTAGCTATCTTTCTAGAGGAACCAAAAGGTGAACAGGCATACAAGATAATTATTTTCTCATCTTAGAGGTAGTCACTCCAGAATGGTGCTTGCAAATCAACTGGTAGATTTTAAGGAACCTTTGTTGTTACTAAGGATTTTGTATTTGTCTATGGTTAGAGGACTTCATTTTCATACATGGACATAGGTACAAGCACTGTGGGAAGAAGGGGAAAAATAAGATGGTCAACTTTTTACTGTCCTTTTCAAGGTTGCAGCTATCATTACAAGGAATCGGGTATAATGAATGATCCCCTGGGAACATGACTGAGAGAAAAAAAGTGCTACCAGTGCTAACAGTGTGAAAATAGCATTGCTTTCCACATTCAAAGCAGCTTATAAACATAAGGGAGTGAATCCTTGGAACACCCTGTGCAGCACAGCATTATCATCTCATTTTTCCAATGAAGTTTGTTCAGGAATTTTCCAATGTTTTTGCTGAAGTAAGAGTTTGAGACACGAAAGCTTTTTTCCCAGCATGTTGAAACAAAGCTCTTACGAAGTGTTCAGAGGGAGTGGCAGGGAGTGTCAAGAGAACTCTAGGCCAAAAAGCTGAGTTAATGTGTGAGTAAACTGTCTTCAGGATTACATCCTACATATACTCTGAAAATCTGTCAATCTACCAATTTATTAAAAGGGAAGGCATGTACCTTTTATATGTAACTGGTGAATATAAGATTCAAGTTAAGCCTTAGCTCATGCTCTGCTTCTAGATTAAATTTCATGGGGAGTGCTCTGTGACTCTGAGTTAAATGTCTTAGCCCTTTTAAGCGTTCATAGGATTATAGGAAGTAGGGTCAGAAGGGACTTCATAAGGTCATCTAGTCCAGCCCCCTGCTCAAGGCAGGATCATACCTCACCGTCTCACCAAGTCTGTCCAACTTGTTCTTGAAAATCTGCAGGGATGGAAATTCCACATCATCTTTGTGTAACCCATTCCAATGCTTCAATAGTCATAGGCAGAAAGTTCCTCCTAATCTCCAAACTATTTTTTTTTCTACTGCATCTTGAGGCTGCAGCTCCTAGTCCAGTCCCTTACAGCCACAGGAAAAAGCCCAGCTCTGTCCTCTGTATAACTGCCCTTCAGGTATTTGAGATTATTATTATCAAATCACCCTTCAGTCTTCTTTCTTCAAGACTAAGTAACCATAGTTTGCCTTTCCCCATAAGTCATACTTCCCAGGCCTCTTATCATCTTTGTTGCTCTCTGCTAGACTCTCTGTCCACATTCTTCTTGAAATGTGGGGCCCAAACCAGGACAAAGTTCCTGCTGAGACCTCATCAGTGTCAAATACAGCAGAAGAACCACATCCCTTGACTTGCAAGAGACACTCCTGTTAATACAGCCCACCGCTATGCTGTTGGCTTTTTTTGCAACAAGAGCACAGTGCTGGCTCACATATAATTTATGATGCATTGTAACCTCCAGGTCTTTCTTCAGGTTTGCAGTACTGTAGCCTAGTCAACCTTTCCTCAGTCTGTATTTGTGCATGCAGTTATTCCATTTCCAGTTCAAGATTTTGCACTTAACTTTGTTGAATTTAATTCGATTGATTGTAGACCATTTCCTCCATTTCTCCAGGTCATTCTGGATCTTGGTCCTACACTCCAGAGAGCTTGCAACTCCACACAACTTGGCATCATCTACAAACTAACCAAGTACTTTATCCCACTCTCCAAGTCATTAATGAAGATGTTAAACAATACCAGACCCAGGACAGACCCTGGCGGGAAACCCACTTGATACCTCTTCCAAACTAGACATTGAGCAAATGGAGGACTAATGAGCTGAACACCATTTTGTAGTCACTCTTTAGTACTTTAGTCTCTGTTTCCTTAGCTTGTTGATGATAATGTGGGATATGGCATTGTCAGCTGAGGAGGCAGACTACTTTCTTGGGACAAGAAACACAATACAGTTAATATTTTAAATATAAGTAAAAAATCAGTATATTCAGCTTCTAAATTGAAAACATTTGAGCTATAATATTCTGGAAAATAGAAGTGACCTGAAAGAGGAGAACAAAGACTCCCCAGTGTTATGGCAATAGCTCCTTTGATACTTCTTTAAGGATCAAAACACTGTATATCATATGCCATTTCTTCTAATGTTTTTCTTAATTTAATTTCTGTCTTCCTAATTAAGAGTTAAAATATGAGCTCTCTAATCCATATGGGAGAAAAATGTTTATGGCATTAATATTTTACAAAGTTTGAATCTATTTATTTTTAACTTGGAAGAGATTCAGTTCAGAACGGACACACATTGCAAGTGCTTTTGCATTAAACTGAACAAGAGTTATTTAAAGAAAGTTAGATGTGGGTGTTAGTGGCACTGTTATCACCATTTGAGTGAGAGTAAGAAAATTTGCTGAGAAGGGAAGAGAACATTTTGATTGATGTTTTCTGCAAAGATCAGGCAAAGGCTTCATGGTTTCTCCTACCTTTCCAAGAGTAACTGACCCAGCCAGATGAAAGGCCTACTTCTGCAGAAGTCATATACCCTAACACTGACTTAGGCTGTTGTTAATATGGAAGCTCATTCTATGTTAGCACTAGCACGTCTACCCTGATAGTCCTGCTTATCCATAGAAAGGGGACAGAAGATGTTCTAGGTATTTATAAAACCAAATAATAACATAACATGACTGTGTCTGTTTTGTCTCGGGCACCGTAACTCCATTACCAGCTGTTAGCTATCATGGTACCATCTGCAAAAATGAGTTTCTCTTTATTATTAAATTCTAAATCATACCCTATAATTTTACTGTGCCTAATCCAGACTGACAGAGGTGTGAAAGTGGTAGGTGTCTGTCTGTTGACTTCAGTGGAATTAAGGTGTGGTCCATAGTGCTTTTCATAAAGAGGCCTTCTGAATCACTTCACAGTGGACAAAGTTCTTTTGTCCTAGCTCCAATGGAAGTTTTGCTTCAGTAAAGACTGCAAAGTTTGGCTTGTGATCACCTTCCCAGCCTGAGCAAAACCCAAGAGCCACAGTGAACAGGCAAGACTGGCTGTTGTAGAAATAGAAAGACATTCTTTGGTTTTCTATTCCTTCCATTTAGACAATTCTAAATTTTAGAGGATCCTGAAAGTCAGCAGGCCCAGATGATTTTCATCCAAGGGTGCTGAAGGAATGGGCCAGTGTCATAGCAGAGCCACTGGCGCAGCTATTTGAGCACATGCTCAGGTCAGGTCCCAGAGGACTGGAAAAGGCCCAATATGATCCCTATTTTCAAAAAGGGGAGGAAGGAGGATCTGGTTAATTATAGGCCGGTTAGTCATACCTCTGTTCTTGGGAAAACCTTTGAAACTATTATCAAGGATAACATTTGTGGGAGCCCAGCAGAAAAAATAATGCTGAAGGGCAACCAGCACGGGTTCATAGCAAGTAGATCCTGCTTGACTAACCTTGTTTCTTTTTATGACCAGGTCACAAAATGCTTAGATGCAGGAGTCAAGGTAGATGTCATCTACTTGGATTTTAAGAAGGCCTTCAGTACAGTATCTCATCCTATTCTCATAAACAACCTGAGCGGCTGTGACATAAATGATTACACGGTCAGGTGGGTGGCAAGTTGGCTTAAGGATCATACCCAGAGAGTGGTGGTGGACAGGTCAGTATTGACCTGGAAAGATGTGGGCAGTGGGGTCCCCCAGGCTCAGTCCTTGGACCGGTGCTATTCAATGTCTTCATCAGCAACTTGGATGAGGGTGTGGAGAGCACTGTCCAAATTTGCAGATGACACAAAATTAAGGGGTAAAGTTAACAGACTAGTAGGAAGGGATTGAATCCAGGTGGATCTGGACAGGTTGGAAAAGTGGGCAGAAAAGAATAGGATGCGGTTCAACAAAGACAAGTACAAAGTGCTGCATTTAGGGAGAAAGAATCACCAACACACTTATAGGCTAGGGGATGACCTTCTCAGCAGCACAGTGGCAGAAAGGGATCTCGGAGTCGTAGCTGACTCCAAGATGAACATGAGTTGTCAGTGTGATGAAGTGATTAGTAAAGCTAACCGCATTCTATCATGCATTAGCAGGTAAATCACAAACAGGTCCAGGGAGGTGACATTTCCCCTCTGTGGCACTGATGAGGCCGCAGTTGGAGTACTGCATCCAGTTCTGGATGCCGCACTTCAAGGGGGATGTGGATAACCTTGAGAGGGTCTGGAGGAGGGCCACTCATATGGTTAGGGGCCTGCAGGTGAGGCCCTACTGGGAGAGACTGAGAGACCTGAATTTCTTCAGCCTCTGCAAGAGAAGGCTGAGAGGTGATCTTGTGGCTGTTTTACAAATTCATTGAGGGAGGGCAGCAAGAAATTGGAGATGCTCTGGTTACCAGGCCACTCCTTTGGAATAACCAGGAACAACAGCCACAAACTGACAGAGAGCAGATGTAGGTTGGACATTAGGAAGAACTTCTTCACCGTAAGGGTTGCCAGAATCTGGAATGGGTTTCCAAGGGAGGTGGTGCTCTTCCCCACCCCGGGGGTCTTCAAGAGAAGACTGGACAAGCACCTCGCTGGGGTCGTCTGACCTCAGTGCTCTTTCCTGCCCAGGGCAGGGGATTAGAGTTGATGATCTATTGAGGTCCCTTCCGACCCCAACACCTATGAAACAGACTCATGAATATTTTAATATTTTTCATACTGCAGTTGTACCTTATGGATCCCATAGGTCATGTCAGAATACTGAGATGCAATCATGCACTGCACTAAGTATATAACTGTTTGGATTCAGAAAGAACTTAAACAAATGCATGGACATCCAAGAACTCTTGGGGACCACAGCTGCAAATGGTTCTCTCTGCAGCCAGGCAGGTCTGCTGGCAAGTACAGCAGTGTGGAGGAAATAAACCAAGTTAACTTTCTGGGATAGGTAGTGTCCCACTAAGCAGAGAAGCAAGTCCTGACATGCTGAAGAGCATAGTCTGTGGTAGTCATAGGCCCTTCGTCTGGAGGAAAAGGGGAGGAAAGTTATCAATACTCTTCCTCATGTATTTGCACAGGGATTGGTCACTGTCTGAGCTTTTCTGGAGGAAAATCAGTCAAATGCATACAGGTACCACTGCAAAATCACTCTAAAGCACTGCTTCAGAGTAAAATTAAATGAATTTAAAATGTCCAGCCCTTTGACCAGATGCTGTTCAGTACTGAGAAGTGTAAAGTGCTCCATCTGGGGAGGAAAAATCCACAAGAAACTTACAGGCTCAGCGGTGCTACACTAGCTAGCACCATATCCAAAAGGGACCTGGGGGTCATAATTGACTATAAAATGAATATAAGCCACCAGTGTGATGCTACAGCTAGCAGAGCAAACAATATGCTGGCATGCATCAACTGATGCATCTCAAGAAAAACTAAGGAAGTTATTCTTCTGCTCTACTCAGCATTGGTGAAGCCACAGCTGGAGTACTGCATCCAGTCTGGGTGCCACATTCAAGAAGGATGTGGAGAAGCTTGAGAGTCCAGAGAAGAGCCACTCATATGATTAGAGGCCTGAAGAGAAAGCCATATAAGGAAAGGCTGACAGATATGGGACTATTC
Source organism: Alligator mississippiensis (assembly GCF_030867095.1). Taxonomy (NCBI): domain Eukaryota; kingdom Metazoa; phylum Chordata; order Crocodylia; family Alligatoridae; genus Alligator; species Alligator mississippiensis. The sequence goes on from NC_081826.1 coordinate 126,673,809, forward strand.
ATCCTAGAAAAGAGAAGACTTTGTGAGGATTTGGTGGCAGCTTACAGATATATCAGGGGCTAGGTGAACAACTATTCAACAAAGCACCCCAGGAGCAACAGTTGTAAACTCCTTGAAGAAAGTTTCAGACTGGATATAAGGAAAAAACTTCTTCGTGGTTCGTGTGACCAGACTTTGGAATAGACTCCCAGTACTCTGGAATAGACCCCTGGTGCAGGCATCTACCCTGGAGATTTTCAAAAGGAGACTGGACACACACATTGCTGGGGTTATTTAATTCCAGCAGCCTTTCCTGCCAAGAGCGGCGGGGCTAGACCTGATGATCTTATGAGGTCCCTTCCAGCCCTAAATTTCTGTGAATCGGTACAACAGGCTTGCTTTCCTCCCCCTGTATGTGATCACACAAATATCAGTTTAGATGCGTCCTGGAACATTGGTTTTGCTCAGAAGATCTTTTAATTGCCTAGTGACTCCTATTTTCTCTTTCAGACTCTTCCTCTTCTGGTCTGGTGATCAGGTAACTTCACTTGCTAAAAGCAAGTACTGCTTTCCTGCTGGAGCATGTTGCTGCTTTTGAGAGCCGGCAGGCAACAGAAACTCCAGTCTGAATCATTTTCCTGCTATGCAGGAGTTGCCATGAAGGATGATTAAGGGAGGGGAGGAGGGAGGGAAAGAGAGAGAAAGTACGCACAAATTAGATTGGGAAAGTAGGAGTGGTGTTAATGATCAGGTGAACTAACAGATTCTTTGTGCTCTGTGAGGTTGAACTATAAACACCTAGTTGTTTCTGGCGTGCTGATTTTGTTTTTACCTCTGTTCTTTTACCGGGATTACTGCTCTGAAAAGTAAGTGCTGCTGAAAAATTTTACTAATATCTAAATAGTACTTGAGTGCTATGCATTGTAAAATTTTATTACCTGGGTGAGTAGGATAGAAAAGCTTGTAAAAGAAATTAAACATTTCGAATCCTCACAATGCCCTGTTCAGTTCAGAATTATGAAACATTCATTTCATTGCATTTCTGTACAGTTCAATGCAGGTTTTTTATTACATCCAAAGCCAATTACTTTTACTAATTTACATTCCCTTCTCACAGAAAAGGTATATTGCTTAAGATAAAATCAGTGGCTGTAGAAAGGAAAGGGAATGTCTAAAACCTAGACATTTTCAATTGTATAAATTAACTTCTTTGTGTCAAAACAAGCTGATTGTATATTGCATTATGATTAATATAATGTGTATGTTGTTAAGGATTTAGACTGTTGCAAAAGGAATTTTCCTGTACTTGTCTACATGGGTATGTACATTTTACTCTGCTTTCTTTACATTATTAATCTAATGACTAATCCTTATTAGCTTGCATTGCAGGGATGGGACATTAGCTTAAAAATTTTCATTTTATTTTCCACATGGTTCAAAATTTCACTCCTTTATATAAGCAAAGCAAAAGCTTTGTTATCTTTACGATTTACCTCTCTTCTTTCCAGAGCTACTTTTCTCTCTCATAGTCTGGACTTGGGCTTTTGTTCTTTTAATAAAATATTCTCAAAACTTCTTGCTCCCATTGAAGTCAATGAATCAGAGACAATCATAGTTTTCACAGTTAGGTCCTTTTTTGCACTTTTGGTTGGTCTGCCAACAGGAGTGCTAGTCATCTAATTTTTTTTTTTTTAAGATGCACAAAGGCCTTTTAGTAGTTATACCTTACTTCCTTAATACCAATCAGTTATGACTTGAATTGAGACAAGTTAAATGAGTCACTCAAAATTATTTTAGAAGATGAATGGCCTCCATGTCAAACAGGGGGAGGGATTGTTGCATGCTACCCTGCTCAGTGACAGCTCATTGAATTTCAGGCTTGAAGGCACTATTAAAATGCTCAAATCTGAGCTCCAGAATTTTAAGTCCATTGATTGCTACCCTGCAGTCCTGGGAGCAGGAATGCAGGCAAATGGGCTTACATTCAGGGACTTCTACTCAGAGTAGATGGGCATTTTCCAGGACCGGTTTATTTTAGTTTTCTCTGTTGTGATGGCCAAGTGTATCCATTTGATATTTTTTGTGCTGTTGGCACTTCCCGTTAGAAACTGGTCTGAGACCACACTCATTCCTATATAGAACATTTTGACAATGTTAAAGTCACTGCCAACTTTAACTTGGCTAGATTCAAAGTAGGAATCCCAGGGCACATCTACACATGCATTAATGTGCTTTAGTTAATACTCATTAAATGTAGTACCCCCAGGTACTTTTACACATGCTCCAGGGGTGGGGAGGACACCAATTTAATTAGAGCGGCTCTAAGAGCCGCTCTAATTAAAGCATCACAATGTCTTCTGTATCGGCGTCCCCGGTTTTAAAATGGCACTGGGGGTGCTTGAACTAAAGCTCATTTAGTGAGCACCCTTCCCCCACCCCGCACCACTTTTAAGCATGGGAACGCTGATACACAAGATGCAGAAGGCTGCTGGAGCGCAGCAATTTCCATGTCCCAGCAGACTCAATTAATTGAGTCTGCTCTGACGCGCTAGAATTCTAGTGTGTCGGAGCAGCCTCCACACATGTGTAAACACCGTTCATTGTGAGGTACTAAAAAAATGTGCATTAGCCTGTCTTAATGTGCATTAAAGGGCAGAGTTTTAAATGACATTTAATACACATTAGCTTATTTTAATGTGCGTTAACTAAGCAGCACAGGATACTTTTACATGTGCTCTGGGAGGAGTGGGGGGCACTTTAATTAAAGCAGCTCCAAGAGATGCTCCCCCATATTCAACTCTTTTGTTCAAACTGGTTTTTTAAATGATCTCTGAGGAAGCCAGTTGCTCTCTGGCTTGACAAAATAAAAGAACATATTCATTGTAGCAATTAGGTCACCTTAAAATTTGCTCTGTAACATCACAGATTCCTTCTTTATGTGAAACTTATTTTATAATGTGTTGCCCTATTAATCAATCACAGGTGGGTGGATCACAGGTGAACTGTGTCTAAAAAATAGCACTCTGCTGGAACAGCTCTCTAAATGATGACTTAACCATATCTTTGAGTGAGGATGGGTACAGGACTACTATAAGCAGCAGTTCTCTTAATCCCCAGTCCAGTTGTTTTCTTGACTCCTGCCTGCTTATGGATTCCTAGCAGTTAACAATTTAGATGCGTCTCCTTGCTGCTTGCCATTTTGAATGTGCTAATGTCCTAGGTATCCAGGTTGTAGCCATATTGGTCTAGAGGAAAAAGCAATCAGGACTCATGGTAGAGGTGATATCTTTTTATTAGACCAACTAGATTTTGCAAAAAAAAAAAAAAAAAAAAAAATTTAATTGCAAGCTTTTGGGCCCAAACACCTTTCGTCAGGCATCGGAGAAAAGATTGTAAAAGTTCTCCTGGGTAGAAATGAAAATGCATATTTCATAGGAGAGTTGAAGGTGTGGTAAAATCTCCTGTTTGGAAAAGTTCATTTTAAATGCAGGTTAGGCTCAGGGAAAAGTTGGAATAGTCTGTTTACCTCAAAGTTGTTTGGTGGTAAGCAGGATGTATTCATATTTCCTTCTGGTTATGATGTTTCATATTTCATAGAGGAGTAAAAAAGTGGAATGCTCTTCTGGGAAGGCATTTCTCATCTGGTGAAGCGTCTCTGAGCTCTGTGGTTGAGGCTCTGTGATGATGCAAATTATCTCGAGCAAAGGCAGAAGCGGGGAAGCCCTAGGAGGATATGGGGCACCCCCTGCCTCCTAGCCTGGAAAGTGCAGGGAGGCTCAGGGGCCCTCCCACCAAACACTGCCCTTCTATCATGTTGAAGAGTGCTGTAACTTTATAGTGCTATAAAAAGGACTCTATAGCACTGTAAAACATGCACAGAGCACTTCCATACACATCTTTGCTCTGGAAACTGAACACCAGAGCAAAAGCATCCTATATCTCAATAGGAGGCACATATTTACCCTTAATCCTTGTGAAAGGATTATGAAAATCAGTTAGCCGGTGGCTTAAATATTGGTACATGAAGGAGAAATGAATGCAAAAATGGTTTTCTTTGCTTTGAGTTCCATCATTATCTTCCATTTCTGATTCACTTCTGCCTAACTCTGATTCTTTTTTTTCCCCCCTTCTTCCACCTTTTCTCTCCCTCACTTGTTCCTCCCTCCTCACTCCTTCCATTTGAGTACAGTAGACCCCAGCCAGGATACAGATACTTCTCATACTCTGTTTTCTTTCATGCTTCCTGCTCTCCATGCTGGTCTCTCAAGTGTGTTTTACCATTCAGTACGATGCACAGTACTTTGATGGATTAATGATGACAGCCTCAGAGCATCCTTTAATCTGTATTGAGCCTGGGTAGATTACTGTCCTCAAATATGGTGTACTGTCTTCTTCCATGGGTCAGAAGAAGGCTTCAGTGTGTCACTTTGAATCCAGGTAACATGAGGGTGTTACATTTAAACCCCTCTGGTAGGCAATGTTCTACTGCCAGACTGCTGAGAAAAGAGGTAGAAAGGGTTCCTGTAGAAACCTGGACAGATCCTTCCAGACATTTCAGTTTCTCTCTCTTCAAGATTTAGAGTGAAGGTCATGTGTTTGTTTGATTGTTGTTGGGGTTTTTTTTGTTTTTTTGGGGGGGGAGTTGTTTAATTAAATTTTTTTTTTTTTTTCTTACAAACTGCTTCATCCATCCTAGCTGATGCAGGAAGGAATGCTCACAAGAGTGAAAATGGATGAGAGGATATTGCAGAGCAGGAACAGTGGGAAGGATATCAGACTTAAAATTCCTTTGCAAAGGGATATGGAAGAATTAACAGAACTGGCCTAAGCCCTGGAGCCCATTTAAAATGTCGGTGTACCAGACTGTCCAACCCTGAAGAACATTGGCTTCCATGAAAAAGTGTGCTTTCTTCCCATCCTAACTCTTGCCCTGGGGGTGGGTTTAAATGAGATTTCTATGTAGGGTCTGGACATCAGTCTGACCTTCTTGCTTCTTCCCAGTAGGAATACATGGGGAAACAAGACCAAACCCCAAGGCTGTGGCAACATGCATAATTCCAGCAGGAGGTGGAGAGGGTCAAGACATCAACAAAGGCTTCCTGTCCTGTTTAAAAGACAATTAGAAGTAGAAATTGTATGAAAAAAGTATTTTTTCCAGGCTCTTCTCCTTTCCCCCTTCTTTCCAACTGCCAGAAGGATGGTATCTTTACCCTTCTGTCTTGATGCTAGCTTCAAGAGCCATGACTCAGAAAGGCCTGGTTATAGCCATATACAGGTAGTCCTCGACTTACAATGTTTCAAGTTACGTTTTGCACTTACAATGTTTATAAATTGACACCCTGCTTCAACTTTCTGACATCAGTTTAGACTTTACAACACTTGATCTGACACCACACCACACCAGTGAACAAGTTCACTGTGTTGCCCATCTCCCTGGAGAACATCTGTCCAAACTTCCTTGGACACCTTCTTTAAGTAAGCAGACAAGACTCCAGAAGACTTCAGCCAAGAACCCTTCAAAAAGTCCAACCAAGAGCCCTTCAAAAAGCCCAGCAAAGTCACCTCAAAGAAGTTCTTCCAAATCAATATAATTGCTATTTACAATATAAATACATTAATGTAGCTACATTACTCATCTATAATTGAGTATAAAATTTGGGGTTATTTTTGGTGAAAATAGGGTTTCAGGCTTTGGTTCAGGAACCAATCCCACACTTATAACAGTTTCCTATGGGGAAAATTGGTTCCTACTTACAACATCTTGATTTAAGACATGGTTTTCAAGAACCAATTCTGTTGTAAGTCTGAGGACTGCCTGTACCCAACTCTCCAGCTTTGCTTCAATGAGGAAGGATCCTGCCCAAATACTGAAGGATCAAATGGAATATTGCTCATATTTTGTGCCCCACTGCATGCCATTCTTTCATAGTCTGCAACTTTCCACACAGGAGCCAATGCCCTCTGTCCTAGAGGCAATCTGATAGGTCTTTGCCTGCTATTGAAACCTTTGTAGAGCAAAGAATCCAACTGTCTACTACCACAGAATAGAACTAAATGAAAACACTTTTGGATTATAATCCATGGCAACAATCTTTGCTAAGTGCAATTGGACAAGCTGGTAAATCAAGCATTGTTTTTTCTCCTCTCAGTCTAGTATTTCAGGGAAGATGAGGGAGCAGGAGCCTTTTTTAAATACTTAAAGAATGGCAGTCAGGTCACTAGGAAAAAGAAATAACAGTAGAGAAATTTACCCTCCCCAAAATCCAGACTCATTCAATAAAAACGACTTCAAAAATACAATTAATTATTGAGTAAAAAATGAAACATTCATGCTATACCTCCGGGTTACAGTTAAGGAATACCCTACTACAAGACAAGATTGAAGCACTGGAACAAATGTATGATTAACAGTATCAGGGTTACCAATGAGAGTAGAAGAGAAAGAAGAGTTTCTTTTTGCACTTGATTTCCTTACTTAGTAAATCAAGTAGCTTACCATTAATTAGCTTACCATTAATTCATAAATATTTCCTTCATAGAACAACTTTCATTATGTCTGAAAATAGTAATGCTGTAAGAGCTGTGTAGAATTGTTTATCAACAGACTGAATGGATACAGCAAACATTTTAAAGGAGATCAACAGTGCTTATTGTGGCCTAGTGTCTAACATACAGCTAAGAGCCTAACTACAAATGACAGGTCAACTAGGATTTAGATGTAATATTGTGTTTTGATGATGAATAGGTTAGTATTTAAAAATAAATTATTTCAGAGAATTTAGTCCTGGAAAGGATGATAGTTGTGAAAAGCCATGTTCTTAGTGACCTGTTGGGTCTGTCTGTCACACCTGTGTACAAATTACCACAAAACATATAGCTGGGACCCCTTTACTTAAAGCAATCCAGAATAATTCCTAAATTCATTATGTTAGATTGGTGAAAGGAAACATGTCTGAGAGTTGGGATTGGTGAAGGAAAATAACATAAACAACTTAGGAAGGGATATGTGTGGTTGTGTGTAATGTTTTAGATATACACAGCCACAAAAGGTGCATGTGTGTGTTTAGTAAATGCATAAGAGAGAAAAAGAATCTAGATGAAATAAAGGGATTGTTTTAGCCTGTTATTTACTCACATGCCAAATTACTTTTTCACTAGCAGTTTGGTGCCTTTCAACCACTTGAATCCACAATATCTTGTAACTGTTTTATCCTAAACTGTTCACATTTAGGGTGGCTAGTCTCAGCTATAGCACAGCCATTCACTACTAGCAACAAGCCATACTTGTCTCAGAGGACAGCATGAGTGCATTGAGAAGCAGAACCGATTACAGTTCTTGGGTAGGAGCTGGAACCTAGCTCTCTGCCTTATGCCTCACAATCCACTTGAGGTGTGTTCCCACTTTATGCATTATGTTACTGCTGTTCCAAAATATGACAGGGCACTGATAGCAAATGCATACCAAAGCATTTGGTGTGTACTGCATGATTTCTGGAAAGTGAGTGACTACTTTAGATGCTGGCTGAAACCTAGAATAAAAGCCTTGTGTAAAAAAAAATCTCACACCTTATTTGGGTGTTACTTTTATCAGTTATCAATAATTTTACATTTCCCCCTCAGAATGATTCTGTAATATTTCTATACAGTGGGGGGAAAAAACCCACTCCAATATTAATTGCTGTTGAGAAAGCCTGGCAAGGATGGAATATCAGTTGTGTTTTTCACACAAGAAACTGGTGTTATTCTATTTGGTGACATCACATTATTAAAATGCATAGTATATTTTAATTATCTTTTTATACTGAGTCTTTTAGGCAAATTATTTTCAAAATACTTGTTGAATTTCATCTGATTGATTTCAGACTATTTCTCCAGTTTATCATTTCTCCAGGTCATTCTGGATCCTAGCTGTACCCTCCAGAGTGTCTACAACTCCATCCAACTTGAACTTGGTGTCCTTCACAAATTTGCTAAGTGTGTGCTCAAGTCCATCCTCTAAAGCACTGCATCATGTTGCAATGTGTACACAGGGTGTTGAGAGATGTTCACATTCCTGCTTTAACTCACAGTGCTTTATTTAAAGCATTGTGAATTAGAGCACTCCCCTGACCCAACAGATATTCACCCCCCTCTGCAGGGACCAGATCGTACAGAAAATGTCACTTCTGTCTGTGCCCACAAATGTTAGCATTTATCCTTTCAAAAATTCTTCTGCAAATAGAAATAAGCATGTATAAATTTGGACAGAAATGTGTTATAAGTTACAATACTGAAAAGATGTACATTATGTTACAAAGAGCATACTATCTTTGTCGCTATGATTTTCCTTCATAAGTTTCTTCATAACCTGCTGTTTATAATCAATGAGATTTTCTGGTTATGATGTCAATTATATGAAATTGCCAAGTAAATGTTAGAGACAGCAATAAAATATTAAATCATTAGGCGAGTGAGAGACCTCTTTCTAGTGTAAGAGCCTTAAGGCTTCCTCAAAGTTTCAGGGAATCTGTCACAGCTTATTCCTTTACAAGTGTAATTTTGACTTTCTCTTTCATTTTAAGAGAATAACATGCTGGATGTGAATATTCAGGATCATACCGTAAAGTTTAATTGGGAGGCACGTGTACCCCTTGTAATAACAGGAACTAACTCAATGTGCAGTCACCTGTGCTACTGTGCAGTAGTACCAGTGCATGCCTTTTTAGTGATGCTTACGTTCAGTAGACTGATTCTACTGTGCATTTGTGTCTCATGTAGATGCACCCACTGTGCCTCACCATGCATAGTTCCATCCTGAATGGACCAAGCTTCTGCAACTGCTGTTGATGATGCTAGGCTGACATCACATATTGTGCCACCAGCTGCTGATGGGGATAACTGTTCTTATATTGTTCAGATTGCCCAGAGCACAGATGTAACACTCAGGCTTCCAGGTGGGGCAAAATTGCAATACCTCAGACCTAGTCTGAAAGGGCAGTTATTGCACTCATCCAACTCTTATTACATATTTATTTCTCAATCATGAGGAAGAAGTTGGTGCGCAGCCAAGAAGTTTCACAGCATGAGCTACTGGTATGTTTTTAGTTACATCACTTTTTTCCTGTTTCAGGATGAGTATTGATGCTCTGCAACTAGCAAACACTGCTTTTGCAGGTGATGTCTTCAAAAAACTGTGCGAGAAGGACAAAACAACCAACATTGTTTTTGCTCCACTGTGTACTTCAACCTCTCTGGCTCTGGCATACAAAGCTGCCAAAGGTGACACTGCAACCCAGATGAAACAGGTGAGTTTCTTGCTTAGCTGTAGAAGTATGCCATTGGCTGGTGTGGTCTGTTTCTTTTTTACATATTCCTTTCAAAGCTGCACTCCTTTGCTAGGTAATAGCAAAAGTTGGTAAATAGTAAAAGATCTTTTCATAGCAAAAGCTTGTTCAACACATGCACATAATGGGACAGATTCTAGTCTACGTACTGCACATTTAAGGGGATGTAGGTACCTAAGTGGGATTCTATTTCACCCTGTGGAAGTCTCTGGAAATCTATTCACGCAACTAGTTTTGTAACACACTGTCATCTTACCCTTAAGATTGACTCATAAAAAAGCAATAAGGAGGAGGAAGACCCACCCATCTTTTGCATTAATAAAATTTTACATGGACTCGAGCAGGGTGCAGTAAACTGCAAGTAGGTGCCCTACATCCACTTAGACACCCAATTGGTGGAATAGTATCTGGCGCAATGTGTATATGTGGGAAACAGCATGATTTATATCAGGGGTGTCAAACTTTTTTGGCCTTGTGGTCCAGATGAATTATGCAGGGCTGGTCCATGGACTGGATCAGACCCTTAGACCGGCCTGAATTCTGGATCCAGCTTGTGGCCTGGAGTGGGTGCTGTATGCAGGTAGGTCCTGCTCTGGTTACTCCAGGGCTGCACTGCACAGACTGTGCTGCCACAGGCTGTGCTACATGCCCCTAGAGCCACTGCCGTAGGGGTGTGCTGCACATGGTAGCCACTCTGCTGCTCTGGGATGTGAGCTGCAATGGGTGCCATCTGGCATGCCCTGCTTGCTGCTTATGGATCACTCTGAGACTCACAGGCACCACTGGGAACTGCAAGATATGGCTTCATGTGCTGGACCTGGCCCATGGGCTGAATCTTTGACATCCCTGGCTTAGATGGTGCCATGATCTACTGAATTAATCCATGCATGCATTCATAACAAAGGCTCCATTGTGGCTTAGGCTACAGCTGTGACTACTACACTTTCTGGAGAATAGCTTCATCCTGAATCAATGGACTTCTAACAGCTGGGTGTATTAGCAGCATGAAGGGGGAAGTGGCAGAGTGGATCAGATGACTTGCTACAGTTCCAAAGGCATGATCCAGGCTATGCTATCCCCCAGTTGGCCAAGGTATAAGGAGGTACTTGGTCATTTGGACTGGGGAGTTGAGAGTGACCAGATCTGATATGAGCCACAGGGATATACAGGGAGATAAGCATAACAAAATCTGTCATTAGTAACAACACCCAATTCCAGTGGTGCTGAAATTCACCCTTTCCCCTCACTGACATTCATTGAAAGTAGCTGAGAGGCTTAATGTGGCAGTACAAAGTAACACCAAAAGCCATGATTTTTCCCATCGCTGGATCTAAGTACCAGAGAGATGGAGTGATGCAGTATCAGGCTGCTATAACATGATGTTACACTTATACTTGGTGAAAGATTAAGTTGCACTGAAGGTTAGGGAGGCACTGTTTGCATTTACATGGCAACATGCAATGACATTTAGGATGCAGACAGAAGTGCAGTTCCTGGTCAATTTCTATGAATTACCATGAGTTAGCCCGATTTCTCTGATCCAACAGATGGATCAGGAGAGTGGAGGATCAGTTCCAATTTGGAACTGATCCAGGGAGAGAGGCTGTGTCTTCCCCTGGCTCTGTCCCCCGCCCCAGCTATGTTGCTGTCTCTGGATGGGATGGGGGAGGAAGTAGGGGAGGAAAGTCTTCCAGGGTTTCTCAGCCTCGCTGGACCTGGGTCAAGGGCAGATAGATTGGAGCCCCCCGCCCAGATGTGAGGCTCCAATCCACTGCCTGCCTCCTCCACCGAGGCTGAGAAAACCTTAGAAAAGACCACTCTCCTCTGCTTGCAGGTAGGCTATAGTTTTGGTACAGAAAGATTCTTTGTACTTACACTATAGAAATCAAGGTAGGTGTGGTATTTTTAAGAAAGTAAGGGGTGAAGCTTGGCCATGACAAACTTGCAATTGTTATAATGGCACATCTGGAAAGATGACAACCTCATGTTGTACACTCTCACACCTTCTGAGGAAAGAACCGGATGGCAGAAAGTGCCTGTGCTTTGCTACTTGAAGGATTACATGAAAAACTAAGCAGAGCACTTTTTTTCAGGGCTAAACATTTGTGATTGCAGATAGGAATATACCCATGCACCAGAAAAGACACACCCGACTGTGGCATGAACATGAGCACATGAGCTACTCCACTTGCGTGAGTAGTCCTAAAGCTCTTATTGAGACTCAGCGAATCTCATGTAGACACGCCTATAGTGATGTTATTTATAGTTGACCCATGACAGTTATCAAGCCAAGCAAGAGGTGTAACATCTTAACATGTTTTCTTGTAGGTACTCCATTTGGAGAATGTCAAAGATGTTGCCTTTGGGTTCCAAACAGTAACATCTGATGTTTCCAAACTCAGCAATTTTTTTACATTAAAAATGGTCAAGCGGCTTTATGTAGAGAAGTCACTTGACCCGACAACGGTAAGTAATTCAAAAATGAAAGAGAGAGACAACAAAACTTTTGATATATATTGCGTTACCAACATGTTGACTGGCTGCAATCTGAATCCAACCTTAAAGTTAATTTAGTAAAGGCGGTTTCAGTTTGGCTGTTCCTGTATTCTCCCCTGAAATAAGATTTATCCATTAAGACATATTTCTTTGGTTTATTTAGTATAGATCTTATTCTAATGCCTATCTTGTGGTGCATCTTGTATAAGTTTATTAAAAATAAATAACTGCTCCCTAGCCATGCTATTTTGGAGTTTTAGAAAGTAATCTCCCTCTACTAGAATAAATAGAATGGCACCTTATCATAGAATATTTAAATGAAAACTGTAAAAGAGTAGAATCAAGCCATAAAATTCAGAAATGTCAAAGTGCATGTACAGCTTTAATCCTTCTACAGAATAATATTGCATACAAGCATACTAACTTTCTGACTGTTAAGCCAATTTAATTTTTTGAAGTCAACTTAACTGCCAGAGCATACACGCATATGTTGAGCAGAATTGACTTAAATGTGGTACAAGATAATACACCTGCTGAGGTGTATTATCTTAAGTCGCATTAGTTAAGTCAACTTAGCTCACAAGATGCCTGCCACCATGTCAAGGAGGTATACTTGTGTATGCTCCAACATAACTAAGTCAACTTAAGTTAAGCTAAGTAATTTTATTTTAAGTCAATTTAGTATGTGTGTATGCACCCACTGGCCATGTCTGCATGAGACACTGACTGCTCCGTCATTACTGCATAGTCACGTAGTACGTGTATAAACATGTACTAAATGACTGCGCAGTAACCAGAGTTACTGCGCAGTAGCTTTGCCAAATGGCTTTTACATGATGCTGATTGCACAGTAGCTTGAGACTGCTGCGCAGTAGCGTTGCATCACGCTCCATGCCACGTGATACTACTGCACAATAGTAATGAGCTAGTGCACAGTCAGCATCTCATGTAGATGTGGCTACTGTCTTTTACTATACCACCACATCAGCTTTAAATTATTACTGCTTGAAATTGCTTTTACCTATGAAAATGTAATAGTCAAGAGATATTTACTCATTTAGTCTACAGGCTGGATCTCTACCAGTCCTTCAATGTTTCATCTAGATGTAGTCAGATTTTCCTCAGTATGGGATAGTTTCTGTACAAGGAAAATATGGATTTCAATCACAGTAATTTGAAAAAGGATACAGCAACAGCCTAATACTTTAAACCATTTTGACTCAACTCTTGAAACAGATGCGATAGAATTGATGTTACTTTAAGTGGCTTGAAATTATTTAGAAGCCCTTATTATATCCTTTTTTGCAGGACATATTAGCATTTCATAAATTTGTGTCACCTGGGTTAGGGACAGACATTGCACATAAACTGGTTTGAGTTATCAGAAACTGTTTTAAGCCAGTAACAGAACAGATCTTCAGTGCATATAAACCAGTTTAAAAATGTCTGAACCTGGTTTGAGATAAACCTGGTTGAATGTAGCATCAAACTTAACAGATTTGTCTCAAACCAGTTTATGCAATGTCTGTCCCAGACGCCTTGCTGGTTTAAGATAAAACCGACTCCCCCACCATCCTGGCATGCTTTCTGGGCTGGGCGGGGCTCTTTCCTCCACAGCAGGGCTGGCCCCTCCCTTCTGCTCTCTGGCTGCAGCTCCCACACAGACTGTGGGCTGCTTCCCCTCACCATTCCCTGCTAAGCAGGAATTCCCCACTCCCCTCTGCCTTGCCTTGCCAAGTCTTTGTATTAGCTAGCAGACCACATGCTGGCTGCAGTCGTGCTGAATCAAAACCTAGAATCAACAGGTAGTTGGTAATGTCCCTCTATTGTTTTCTTAATGGGGTGATAAACACTGAGTTAGGGGTGATAAACACTGTTATCAATTCCCTGCTGGGCTATCAGTAATCTGAACATCCTGCTGGGGCCCCCCCTTCCCCTCCCAGTTTAGTGCTGTGGAAGGAAGGGAAAGCTGCTCTAGGACCCTTTGGTTTCTAGCCTGAGCTACTTCAGGCAAGTGCCTGCATTTCTGGGATGTCTGTCTGGTTACAACACTGATTTAGCCTAGCCAGGTTAGACTAACCTGCAAAGACTGAATCAATTCAGGTTCAGGCTTTTTGAATGTCTGTCCCTAGCCCTGTTGATTCCAGGAAAGGATCTTTTAAGCAGAAAGCCATTCATTTTCACATCCTGAAAAAACAGCTGAAAAACCAGAAAGGCATCTTTCATGCTGTTGTAAACACAATTTTTAACAACTTAAAGGCATTTTAATGTAATTATTACTGCATCTGCTGCCCTGGCAAAGTCTCCTCAGGGTACAATGCTGGGTGCAGGGTCTGCATCTGCCTGGCTCCTATGGCTAGGCTGTGCAGGGCTGCATCTGCTGTGGGAAAGACTTCAGGGGGGAGAGGGCCATGCCAGTACCCCTTCTAAATCAGTGCCCAGGTCTGGTGCCTTGCTTGCCCTCCCTGGTTACACTACCAGGAAGGATCCACTCAACTTGCTGTCACGGCGCGGGGTCCTGCAGGAGGGCCGTGATCTCCTCAAGGCTCCCTTCCCATGCCAAGTTGGCCCAAGAGCACCCTCAAATTCTTGCCTGCCACATCTTTGGTGTTCAACTATATTAGGGAGGCTGCCTTCACATCTTCTTGGACACGGTTTAGATGTAATCCGAGCCCCGTGGGCTCCTGGACCCCTTTGTGGGCCCCATTCTATAGTGGGTGTTTCGGGGCACCCTAGCCTTATGGGCTATGTGTGGCTCCAACCACCCCTTTACCACGCCCCAAGCCTCGCAGATGGAATAGACGTTGTTCGGTCTGGGCCTTGTTTATAATCTGGCCCCCTTGTCCTCTCCAGGCCCTGCCTCTTTCAATCTGCGCCCTCTCTGGCGCTAGAGCTCTCCACGGCCCTGTCTCACTCTGTGCCCCCTCTCCTGGGCTTCTCACAGTGCTGCCCTCTCTCTGGGGCTTCTCAACTGCCCCTTTTCTGGGGCTGGGGTCAGTGCACCCCAAATGCTGTGCCCTTGCTGGCACTGGGGTCCCCACACTGCTGTGGGTCCCCTATAAGGCCTCCTCCAACCCCTAATAGCCTCACCCAAACCACCGGTATTAGACAGTAAACAAAACACAAGCCCCTTGGCTATAACATAAACTGAAGCCACCCGGCTATAACCATGTTTCTCCCAACACCCCAGGGATACTCCATCCTTTACCTGGCTCGGGCTGTACCTGCGGTCAGGCCTCTCCTCTCAGCTTTGCTCCAGGAGAGCTCATTCCTCCCTGACTGCTGGTAGGAAACTGCTAGCCTGGCCTCAGCCCCTGGGCTTTATATAGGAGCCAGGCCCTGCCCCTTCTGGTCAGCTGACCTCCTCTGGTTGCCCTGGCAACCAGCAGCTGGGCTCATCACTCCCTTCTTAGGAGCAGTGCACCTGAGTGCTCTGCGACACTTGCATTAATAGTTTTTCAGGGACTCAAAAAGACTGAAACAGAGTAGTACTTAGGCACTTACATGCCTAAGAGGTGGAATAGAATCTGACCCTGGGTTTTTGCTGATCTATAAGGCCCAAACCAACATTGTTGGGTAGCAGTAGTATTTTCTCTTCTACAGAAGCTTCTCTTATTCAACACCCCTTCCCCAACAATAGCAAGCTGCCCTGGTCTGATAATATATGTTGGGACCAAAGATTCCGTCCCTCTGAGCTTTGCTTTATTAAACTAGATCAGGACAGAGTATTAGTCAGAACCAAAGCATGGCAATAATAATACAAACATTTAAAAAAAGGTTTATTGGTGTTTTAAATTATAAAGCTTGCAAGTGACTGGAAAACTTTGGTTTATATATGTGTATATATACACACACATATACACACATTACAAACACATACATACATAAAATTTTAAATCACCTTTGGGCTAAGTCCAAGCATGGAAAATTTCAGTCACAGTGAGTTTTTGGGGAAAAGAACATGGTCTCCAAAGAGTCATAATAATGCAAACTGCTTTTTCAGCTGTTATCATAATGAATGTCATTATGCATCTACTATATTAAGCTTTTCAAATATTTTGTTTTAAAGAACAGAATGCTGAGGAACTACAATGTGAATACTCAGGCTATTTTAATAATGGGCCACAAGGTCCATAATGTTTCGTTACTTTTCCCCTTAAACTGGCAAAATGCATACTTTCTAAATACTATAAGGGAGTGTATTCTCTGGCTTAACTCCATTGAATCCTAATGACTGAAACCACTTATAGGATCTCTCTGTGTTAAATGTACCCATGTAGTAGAAACACCATAGCAACAGGATATTATCAGAGATGAACCTGGTTTCTTGTGCCTCGCAGGACTTCGTCAGTTCCACAAAGAGACCTTTTCCTTCTGAACTAGAACTAGTAGACTTCAAAGAAAAACCTGAGGACACCAGACAGCAAATCAATAAATCTGTTTCAGAGCTAACTGATGGTAAGTATAATTTAGCTCTCATTACCTCTTTAAGGAGAGAATTCTATTTCCTTGCAGGGATGGAGTGGGGGGGAGGGGAGGGGGGAGAAAGAGTGCAGTGGTGCAGTTGAACCACCCCCTTTGATTCCTCCTTCACCCAAATGATAAAACCAACTGCTTGGGAGGGGCAAGAGAATTTCTTGTCAGGCAGGCTGGGAGAGTCTACTGACTTCATGGTTCCTTATCATCCCTGCTTCCTGCTAATCTCTCTTCACTCTACCGGTACTAATGACACTTTCTCCTTTTTTTTATGATCTTAATATTTCACTATTCAAGTGATCTTTTCTTCTGAAATTGTGCTGTCTGTTAGCCCTTCCTAGTAATGTCTCTTCTATTTTACAGCCCTGCAGACTGTTTTTAGCTCTAGCTAAAATCCTTAACTCAGGTGTAGAAATGATTGACAGAGAAGTATTGGAGGCATCATCCAAGATACTGAAGGCTAGATGTTTTATGAATCTTAATAAGAGATGTACATTTAACTGTAATGACTTCAGGACTAATGACACCCTACTTTGCTGTGTTTTTTTTAAACTTCAAACATACTCTAGCAAATTAGTGCACATTCCAGTAGTTATATTTGTTGTTTTCCTTAATCTTAAAATGAATAATATAGTGCTAGTCCTTTACCATATTAGTAAAGCTTCATGTTTCTCTAACAGGTGTAAAATATGTTATATTATTTGCGAGGGTGTGCTACACCAAGTGCACCTGCATTTTCAAAATCCTAGATCTGCCCATGTTTCCTTGCAGTATTTTCTGTTAACACTGTCAGATATAAACACACATGGAAAGCAAACAGAATAATATTGTAGTAGGAACAGTGAGAATTAGTAATGTTACACCGTTTGCAATTGCTTGTTTTCGTTACTATATCTTTTCAATGGGCCTGACTGTAAAAATCCTTCCTTATCCTAGAATCCCTTATCCTAATCCTACCCTTCTTTAGCTTCAGTGGGTCTATTTGTAATAATAATTGTTTTTGATTGTAAGAGTTGCACATTGTGATCTAAATCAGTGGGGGGGCAACCCTTTTGGCAGGCATGTCTCAAGATAAACCCTGCTTCCTCCCCAAGTGTCAACCTGATCCCTTTCCCCTGCCCAGTCTGCTGCTGTTTTCTGGTCTATCCCCTGTGCTCCCTGCCTCATCCGTTGCTCTGCTTTCTGCTCCCTGCTCCATGTCACCCTCCATCCTGTGCTCTGGGGAGGGTGGGGGGAGGAGGGTGCTTTAATTAGAGTGGCTCTGAGAGCTGCTGTAATTAAAGTGTCCACAGCATCTTGTGTATTCAGCATCCCCATGCTTCAAAATGGCAGTGGGGGCATTTTAATTAAAACTTGTTCAACAAGCTTTAGTTAAAGCTCCCCTGCTGCCATTTTGAAGCACAGGGATGCTGAATACACAAGACATGGAGGCTGCTGGAGCAGGCTAATTAGCACGCTTCAGCAGACTCTGTTAATCGAGTCTGCTCTGACGCACTGTAATTACAGTGTGTCAGAGCAGCATCCCCACACATGTACAGGCATCCCTTTTCTGCCATGTAGGAGACCTGGGTTTGATTCCTGGATGCACATTTAACTATAGCCATCAATGTACCAAATGGCTGGACTCGGTCTGACCTTTTGGATTCTGTCTCAGTGACCTAAAGGAGGGATAAAAGGTCTGGGTAGCCTCCACTCCTCTGTACTCCTGCCTAGGTGTATGCGTCAACAGTCCTGGTGATCTCTCATGCATACACCATGATCCAGAAGGATTGATGGGTGCCTACCATTCTTCCAGGTCTGCCACAGATGGGACTTTTTAAGTGCCTTACAGTACCTCCACTTTTCCAGATTCTGTGAGGAAGCCAAGTCTTAAGCACTGTTCATTCTATTCCTCTCTCAGGTAGAATTTAACCATCTAGAACAGGAGTGTCAAATACATTCAGGTCTCTGGACTTGTCTGTGGGTTAGTTTGGGCCACACCAGAGATCATGTGCAGGGCTGCCAGTGCAGCGGAGCACCACATGCAGTGTACACCCTGTGCTAGCCCCGGAATGGGCCTGACACATGCTGTACGTGGTGCCCTATGCTATTCCTGTGGTGTGCAGGGCTGGACTGGCTGTGTACACTGCATTTGGCCCAGGGAGCTGGCACATGGTGCATACTATGCCCCATCAGCATGGCCTTGTGTGCTGGCTCTGGCACGGCCCAGTCAAGACTAACCCCAGAGACAATGTGCAGGGTCAGCATGGTATGGGCACTACCTACAGCATACATTCCATGCCAGCCTCCTCGGCTGCGTGTAGGGTCTGCAGTGCTGGGTCCAGCCCCTGTGTCAGACTAGCTCTGTATGCTGCACTCAGTGTGTGAGATCTGTTTGAGACCCACGGGCCAGATCATACTGCCCCATGAGCTGGATCTGGCCTGTGGGCTGTATATTTGTCACCCCTGATCTAGAAAGCAGAATATATTTTACAGCTTCTTGAAAGGTCATGGAGTACTTGGTCGTGGACTCTAACAAAAATAGTGTTTCTTGCTTTTTCATTTCTCTGGCTTAACCTAGATATTGGCAGCACTAGCTTTGAGTCCCTTTCAAGTTTAGCCCTAACACATTACAAACTCATCTCACAGAATTAGAATATTGAAAACAGCAGCCTGCTAAGGCAGTACCTTTCTGTGTCTGGTACCTGAAATGCCACAGCTCTCAGGGGCTTGTTACACTTAGGGCATATTTTATTTAGATCATCATAAGCATTATGATGACTTAAAGTTTTCTGGGCAGTCTCATGGTAATGCTTACAATGATCCCAGCCCTCTAGACAAGGCTGGAGATGGGTGAGCACTTGATGAACAGCTGTTTGTAAGTCCCAGACCTGGCACCACATGAGCTGTTTTATCTCCATGGAGCAGTGTCATGATAGCGTAACACATTATTTAACACCATGTGGAGATACTCCTTGCCCCCAAAGTCCTAAGTTGACTAACATACCACATGCATTCTTGCCTGAATGTGTAGACCCTTATGCTTAAAAGATCCTAAGCAGGGGTGACTGGTGCCTCCTGAGTCTGGGGGGAGAGGGCACAATTTGTGGGTGGGCCAAAAGCCCCATATCCACTCTTATACTTCTGTGCCGCGGCTTAGTGCCCCCCCCCCAACACGCTTCCAGCCTGTGTGGCAAAAAAATTGCCCCATTCTGAGCAGAGCTGAGTTGGTGGCCAATCTCAGGGGGGGCATGTGCCCCCCATGCCTCCCCTACCAGTCACTTGTGGTCCTAAGTCTAACATGTGACAAAGACCATATAGCTGCACTTCCTAGTTCTCCTCACCCATACTGGGTCAAATTCATTGCTGGCATAACTCTATTGCTTCAGAGTTTAACAGAGGAAGAAGTTGGCCAACAGTCCTTAACATTTTTCTAGGAAAAAATCTTAAGCAACAGTAAAACGAGACCATTTATCTAAAGTGAAGTTTCAATAATTTTAAGAAATTGGTTTTATTACTATAATAAACTCAGAGCAGTGTAAGTCATCTGTATGCCATAAATGATTTTTTTTATGATATGACATAATTTAGCAAGTCAGATCCTCTCCTCTTTCCCCCCCCAACCCGGACTGGACTCTACACAATAAACCAGAATTAGGATGTTTCCCTCTTGAATTATCATTTCCCATTGACTAGCTACTGTCAGCTGCCATTTTCTAGCAGCATCGTCAGATATTCAGACAGTGAAACTTAAACTGAGGGCCATTATTAATTAAATGTTTCAAAACATGCCAACAGGTAAGATGGAGAACATTTTGAGTGAGGAGAGTGTAAACGGCCAGACTAAGATCCTCCTGGTTAATGCAGCTTATTTTATAACAAACTGGATGAAGAAGTTCCCAGAGGCAGAAATCAAAGAATGTCCATTTAAAATCAACAAGGTATGTATACAAACAAGTATCTGAATACTTGTGTATCCAAATTAAATACATGTTTGTGAATACTGAAGTAAGCAAATCCTGACACAGAGGACTAGAAATCTTCAGTATTACCATGGTGTCACTGAGCTCTTGTTTGGGGGCCTTAAAAAAGATAGTTTTAACCATACTGGTAGCTTTGTATAAACTTTTCAAAGACTTAGAGGAGCCCCCAACCCAGCTGTTCACCTGATCTGAAGGAGAATCACCAAATGTATTTCTCGCTGTACTCTGAAGCTTGCTCTGGTGCATGACGAGAGAAGGAAGACTTCTGAGGAGAGAAAAGGGGGTTCTGGTAAGAACAGCTGGTGGTGAGTCCAGTGAGCACAGGCAAAGCTGATCATTAACTGCCCTTGGAAGAAGTCTGTTGAGCATTCACAAAGGTGACTTTCTCAGGGATTATAACCTGTACCAGAAATAGCATCCAAAGCTAAAAGTAGCCAGTGTGGGGCAGAAAATGTAAGTATATAAACCTGTCACCATGGGCAACCGGTGCCTCCTGAGTCTGGGGGCACACTAGCGGCCAATCACCAACCAGGAGCAGGTCCCCGGAAGTGCCGGCGGCAAACCAGAAGTGCTAACGGCAAAACCGGAAGTGCCAGCGATGTTTCTCTCGGTGCCCCCACTTGGAGCCTGGCCAGCGAGGGCTAATCTTGAGGGGGGACACAACATGTGCCCTCCCATTTCCTGCTACGCGTCACTAATGCCTGTCACAGTTGTTAGGCTACATGTCCCTTTTCTGGTCTCTCTTGGAGTACACTCTGTCAGATGTGTAGCCTGCCTTTATCTCAACACTGGTGCATCCATACAAAAAGAGGCTCATGCAAATCCTATCCATCTGTGCCTGCTGATATGATCTAAACCTGGAAACACACTGGTGAGTCTCCTTGGGGATCATCTCCAGTTACCACCCTCAGACATGGAGACTGAGGGCTTGAGGGAAGCTGTTAAAGGGATGAACACAGAATGGCCTCACTGATCTATTTCCATGTTTGTAGGGTGCCTGAGGAGATAGGTGGTGTGAGCAGGATGTCCTTGGTCCCATTTGTATAAGGGCTTTGTAATGTTGACGAGACCTGTCTCACATAGGGTGCAACTCCCACATTCTCCCTTTCTTTGACCAGGCTCTAGACTCTAGCACTCTGCATCAGCTATGCTTTCCCAGTAAGTCCATCTAGGTTTGGCCATTGTGGTTCTTAACTTCAGAAATCTGTGGCTAAGGATGAATTTGGTGACTAGGCTGCTTTTGGTAAATCAAAATGGACAAAACTGTTCAAATAAAAAGCTTGTTCACTGAAAAAAAAAAATACACCTTTGGGTTAGTTGAAACAACTTTTGAAGGTGCCAAGCTCAACACACATTTTCAAACCAGAAAAGGAGTTTTTACTCTGAAAAAACTGAAACAAAACGTTGATGGTTTCAAGGCAAACTGTTTTAATTTTGTTTTGACTTTGTTTTGAAACAATATTTAAACTAATGTAGTGTTAGGAAGGGCAAAACAAAAATGGGGAGGGAAAGCTTCATTTCAGGATAGATGGAACATTGTAAAGACCTGAAAATTACTTCTTTTTTTTTTTTTTGGTTTTCTTTGGGGTTAACTTGAAAATTGTAATTTGATGATTTTTTTTTTGTTTGTTTTCACAGTGAAACAAAAATAAATTATCCCTACATCCCTATTGTGTTTCAGCCTTTGATACATCCTCAGGGATTTATGCTGGCTGAGACTGCGCTGCCCTTTAGGCAATACATATGCTCTTAGCCACAAGGCCAGGCAGGCCCTTAACTTCAAGTGAAACACAAGGTTACTCATTCAAGCACACATTTCCTCTTTCTCTTTCTCTCTCTTGTTTATGAAGGTAAAGGGGTCCCAGATTGTTCCCTTTGTGTTTTACAGACTGAAACCAAACCAGTGCAAATGATGAACCTGGAAGCTACATTTTGCTTAGGCTATGTAAAGGATTTAAAAGTCTCTATCCTTGAGCTCCCTTGCCTCAACAAGCATATCAGTATGCTCATTTTGCTACCAAAAGAGATTGAAGATGATACCACCGGCTTGGAACAGGTAAGGGAAACAGACAGCATTTACATGGGCGTCCCTGCATGTTTATTCCTTTCCCTTCTCCACACCTAGTGTGGTGTTCATGATATAAGAATTTCTAATGCAGTCAAGTGTCAGATTGTTTTCAGGTGGGAAAATGAAAGGCAGGGATAGCTGAACTAAAATCTATGAGAGACAAGGGCCTCAGTGCTTTTCTAAAGCCCATGAGGTGACTATAAACATTATATAATGCCTACATACTTTTCAAAATGTAGTTTTCATTTTAATTGAATGGTGACCTGGCCATTAGAGCGAAGCACTTAGGGTCAAGGTCCATTCTACCTATGAGTCATCTAAGAGGACTTAGATGCCTAACATGCGATTCTATCCCACGCTAGTCAAGTCCCTGAAAAATCTATTTATGTATCTACTTTTGTAACACTGTCATCTGATTAAGACTGAATCACGAAAAAGCAATGAGGAGGAAGAGGACATTCCTTCAAGGGGGTTGGAAAGATTTCTTTTTCCACACCCTTGAACCAGCTGCTAATTTGTTTCCTTGCCTTGTTTTTTCAGCTGGAAAGGGAGCTCACCCCTGAGACACTAGTACAATGGACCAATCCCAGTGTGATGGCCAATACCAAAGTGAATGTATTTCTTCCAAAATTCAAGGTGGAAGGGGATTATGACCTGAAACCTGTTCTGGAAAGTCTGGGGATGACAAGCATTTTTGATGAGAACACAGCAGATCTCTCTGAAATGTGTGATGCTAAAGATGTGGTTTTGTCAAAGATCGTTCATAAAGTCTCTCTGGAAGTAAAGGAAGAAGGTGGGGAATCTAGAGAGGTACCAGGTTATCGGGTCCTACAGCACAAAGATGAATTTAAAGCTGACCACCCATTTATTTTCTTGTTTAAGCACAGCAAAACTCGCAACATTATTCTCGCTGGCAGATTCTGTTCTCCTTAAACAGGGCATGCTAATTAAAAAAAAGCAGAATTACATTTATGGTGATGCATGTCTCAGTAAAGCTTTGCATCTTGAGTATCACCTTTGAAAGGTAATTTAAGATTTTCATTTATCAAACAGGTAGTACAATGTACTTTTCATATGCAGCAGTCCTACAAAATACATACAACTTTAGTTTCACGCACCTAAAGTAAAGGATGGGTCAGCACAAAGGAAGTATGATGAACTTCTTCAGGAAATATCCCAATATCAGCAACCAGCCTGGCTGTTTCTCTGATGCATTTCTTTTTCATAAACACAATGAATTCTAAATCAAACTTCCTAACAGATGATGAACCACAATTGGTAAGGGCTCTGGAGTAGCATACAAAGAGCTAGCTTGTTCCTATGAGTTTTCTTTGACCAGGCCCAAAATCTCCCAAAACATGGAAATGGATTTCTGCTGCATAGAAGTTGAATACTTTGAGGTCCAAGGTTATAGCCCCTATCTTCAAAGTGACTGCACACTAGGGTACCTGAATGGAGCCCTTAGC
Source organism: Alligator mississippiensis (assembly GCF_030867095.1). NCBI lineage: Eukaryota > Metazoa > Chordata > Crocodylia > Alligatoridae > Alligator > Alligator mississippiensis. Next base: position 126,697,579 of record NC_081826.1, read on the forward strand.
AAGAGTCCATTTAGGTTCAGCAGTGTAGCTATCCAGTCTCCTGTAGATTAGGGCTGATGGGTATAAAACAGCATGATAGTCCTTATATTTTCCTACATGTACTGCATACATTATCTAGGGATAAAATAGTCTATACAAATAATTCTTTATACTTATAACAATGGGATACTCATCTGATGACCTTAATGGAGCTATGTAAATTTACACAAGTATAGAATCTGGCCCTACAGATTGGACCTTTCTTAATCATGGTCCTTTAATTAGGAAACAAAGATAAGTTTCAGGTAAGAAGAGCCTATGTTGTGCATGGTCTGTGAACATGAAGATAGAAATCTGTTACTGAACCAAGCCTTTGCTATGCAGCTAGTACTACCATGCTTTCACTTTGTGTTGTCTGTAATTTCTAACTTCAGAGTAAAAGTAGAAATTGAAGTTCCATGCACTTAGTATATAATATATAAAGAGGAAATCAGATGTTAACATGTGTTAGATTCAAATTAAATGTGACATCTCTGTAAATTGGATAAATTTGAGTCTAAAAGTCTTACTGCTGCCTGTGTTTAGTATTGTTTACCTTTTATCATTCAGAATAAAACACTTTAAAAACTGTCTTTTCACATTTTTAAACGTTTAAGACCAAATTCAGTTTTCTGCTATTGTCATGTAAACTCTTTGTTTCTGAACTGTGGGTTTTAGGAATTTAACAAAAAGGTATTTTGGATAGCAGGTTTTTTTAAAGGGTAAGAGTAGTGTTAGCAGCAGCTGGAAAGCATGCCTTTTCCAACAGTGAACTTGTTATTAAAAAGCGGGGTATTTACTAAAGCATGAGTGAGGGAGAGATACACAATTGTAATGCTTAGTTAAATGCTTCCAGTTGCTGTTTTGATCAAAGATAAAAGCAAGAGTTTTGTTTTTTTGCTGGATTTTTCTTCAAATGAGTTGTCAACAAAGCATCTGTAAAACCTCCACATGGAGAGCTAAAGGATCCAGGCCTATATTGGTGAAGCACTCTAATACTTGGAGGGTGCATCTACATGAGACATTTACTGTGCAGCTAACTAATTAACTGTGCAGTAAACATCTTGGTATCTACACGTGCCCTCATTAGGGCACACAAAAATATAAGTACTTGTATATAAGCACTTGTAAATACAATTACTACCCTGCTGCGGGGATGTTGTGTATAGCAGCTCATGTGTATATGGTGCCCTGGGTGCCTGGAGCACAGGGTGCTTCAGCATGGGACTGGCTGGCAGGCAGCCCCTGCACTGAAGCACCCTTATGCCTCAGCCAGCTGCTCTGCAGCACATGAAGCCCAGTCGGCGCAGCCCTGGGCTGGCAGGCTGACCCCACTGGATTCCCTGCCAGTCTGTCCTGCTCCAACCCGGGCTCCACGTGCTGCAAAAAAATAAACTCCATAGCAATGTGTTCTGAGGTTTATTTGTGTGCATTAATCACATGTGTAGGCATACTCAGATAGAAGGTGTTACAAGAGCACGAATTATAATTATTCCACAAAACATTGCAGCTGAGAAATAGAGGAATGGCGAACACTGACTAGAAGCTGTGCCTACTAGCTTGTCTGAGGCCAGAGAAAGGGAAACAGTTCCCTTCTTAGCAGACTGCAAATCTCTCTCATCTGAACTGTTACTTTTAATGACAATCAGATGAGTCTACTCTACTCAATACAGAGGAAACCAGCTGACTGGCCAATCATTTTAAATGTCACTGTGAATGGCTTGCCACCTTACAGCTATAACAATTATAGTTATAGTTACTGTGGCTACAACCACGAATTTTCCAGTTCCTCTTCTAGCTCCTAGCTCTTTCCTCTTCTAGCTCTTTTTCAAGAAGAGTTGGAAATTATTTGGTTTGTAAGTCTTCACTTGCTGCAACTCACTTGCTGCTCAAGTTCTAAGCAGAACATCAAACACATGCTCCTTCTGAAACAATTTAAATATCAAGGATCCTCAGGCCTAATGCCATCTCACCTTTGACCTGCTATCTTATTAGATCTCTCTGCCTAAGCCAGGTTGTGCCCAAGGGCATTAATAAGAAATGTTGAATGAACTCTGGCTATAAATATTGTACGAAGTACCACAGCAGATGGCACAGTTTCCTCAGAGATACTGCAATGTGCCAGAAGTTGCCAAGGGAGTTGTGATAAATTTCATCTACCCCATGGGGTGCAATGACAACATGCCCATCCCTTCAAGATCATGGGGTGCAGTGGCAGAAGGGCTAAGTTGCCTTACAGCAGCTAGAAGCATGCATTTGAGTCTTGCACTGGACTCTTGCCAAAGGCTGCCCCAAGTTGACCCAGCTGTAAATAGATGCCTGGTCATGCGGGCTGGTGAGTCAAAGGAAGAGAGAAGGCATGTCTACATGTGTATTTAAGCGTGCCTAAATTTAGTGTGCATTAACTTAATGTGCATTAAGCAGGTTTAGGCAGGCATCTACACATGCGGGCTTTAAAGCACATTAATGTTGTGTGCAGACTGATTTTGGTCTAAAGTTAGTCCTAAATTAGTCCACACACACACATACAGCGTTAATGTGCTTTAATGCGTCTACACATGGGTTAATATTTGCACCTAAATTTGATAGTTGCATTTTCCAGCATCAAATTTAGACACGAATAGCCTAAATTCACCATTTTTAATGTGCATTAAGGGAGCGCACATGTAGACACACACCCTTAACATGTTTTAACTTAGGCTAATGCGCATTAAAGTGTCATGTGTAGATGCATCCAGAGGCAGTTAGCCATGTTAGCCTGCAGCCTAGGAAGCAGGGTAGACTTGTACCTTTACAGGATAACTCAAAGATGTATAACATAAGCTTTCATAATCACAGGGCCTACCTAGATGCTGTGGAGGGACAGCAGGAAGCAAAGTTGCTAAAAAAAAAAGCAGTGACTAGTACAAGGGGTAGGGAGTGAAGAGGACAAAGGTGGGGACACTACTGAGAGAGGCAAAGTGGGTAGGAGAGGAAAACAAAGTAGCTAATGCAATGAGGGATATAGAGCACTGACAGGCATGACACCCCCCCCCCCCCAACAGTGCTTTACCAGAAGAGGAAGCGCATTAGTTTGACCCAGCTCCCTAACAGTTATATAAACTGGGCACTTCAGCAGAGCTTTTTGACAATTTTATCTAAAGCTGATTCAATCAGCTATTAGATACAAGTGCCAAAAAGCCCCGCTGAAGCATGCAATCTATACAGACATGGGGTGAACTAGGTCAAGCTAACACAGTGCCTCTGCTGGGCATGTGCTGCACTCAGTGTGGGGGTGCACTGAGCTGAAAGTAAAGCACTGTTTGTTTGTTTGTTTGTTTGTTTGTTTTTCCCACATCTGTAAGCAGCCATAGTTTATAAAAAATAATCTAGGTAATGAGATAATCTGTAGTCTCGGTTTAGACTACACTAAAACACAATCTAGTAACACTAGCTATACCACTCTTGTCCATCATTAGCTATAGAAACTGGTGTGCCTTAGTCAAGCTAGCCTGATTGAACGCTCAGTTTAAGAGAAAATGTTGGCATTGACCAAAACTATTTTGCTCAGTCATGCACAGCACTCCATGTCCACACCGCCATCTATGGGATTTGCATAGCACTGCAAGCATCTGGCTTCAGTGTACAAAGCCTCACAACAAAGCCTCAGATTTGAAGTGATGGGAGCCCCAGGGAGCCCAAGAAGGGTGGCTGTGCCTTAAGGAAACGATCCTTCGGGCACAAAGCGAGACGATCCCCATGCGGGGTAAAAGAGGGAAAGGGGCCAGGAGGCTTCCCTGGCTGACCGCAGAAATCCAGGGCAGCCTACGGGCCAAAAGGGGAGCACATAAAAAGTGGAAACAGGGAGAGATCACCAAAGACGAATATGCCTCCTCCGCTTGTGCTTGTAGGGAGGCAGTTAGATGGGCCAAAGCTACCATGGAGCTGAGGATGGCATTCCAAGTAAAGGACAACAAGAAATTGTTTTTTTAGATATATAGGGAGTAAAAGGAAAGCCCAGGGAGGAATAGGACCCCTGCTAAATGGACAGAAACAATTGGTGACGGACAGGGGGGACAAGGCTGAACTCCTCAACGAGTTCTTTGCCTCAGTGTTCCTAAGCGAGAGGCACGACAAGTCTCTCACTGGGGTTGTAGAGAGGCAGCAGCAAGGCGCCAGACTTCCATGCGTAGACCCTGAGATGGTGCAGAGTCACTTGGAAGAACTGGATGCCTTTAAGTCGGCAGGCCCGGATGAGCTCCATCCGAGGGTGCTGAAGGCACTGGCCGACATCATTGCAGAGCCACTGGCGGGAATATTTGAATGCTCGTGGTGCACGGGCCAAGTCCCGGAGGACTGGAAAAGGGCCAATGTGGTCCCCATTTTCAAGAAGGGGAGGAAGGAGGACCCAGGAAACTATAGGCCAGTCAGTCTTACCTCCATCCTTGGCAAAGACTTTGAAAAAATTATCAAGGCTCACATATGCGAGAGCCCGGCAGGACAAATTATGCTGAGGGGAAACCAGCACGGGTTCGTGGCAGGCAGATCGTGCCTGACCAAACTAGTCTCTTTCTATGACCAGGTTACGAAATGCCTGGACACAGGAGGAGGGGTGGATGTCGTATACTTAGTCTTCAGGAAGGCCTTTGATACGGTATCCCACCCCATACTGGTGAACAAGTTAAGAGGCTGTGACTTGGATGACTACACAGTCCGGTGGGTGGCGAATTGGCTGGAGGGTCGCACCCAGAGGTTTGTGGTGGATGGGTAGGCTTCGACCTGGAAGGGTGTGGGCAGTGGGGTCCCGCAGGGCTCGGTCCTTGGACCGATACTCTTTAATATCTTCTTCAGCGACTTGGACGAGGGAGTGAAGTGTACTCTGTCCAAGTTTGCAGATGACAGAAAGCTATGGGGAGAAGTGGACATGCCGGAGGGCAGGGAACAGCTGCAAGCAGACCTGGGCAGGTTGGACAAGTGGGCAGAAAACAACAGAATGCAGTTCAACAAGGAGAAATGCAAAGTGCTGAACCTAGGGAGGAAAAATGTCCAGCACACCTACAGCCTAGGAAAAGACCCGCTGGGTGGCACGGAAGTGGAAAGGGATCTTGGAGGCCTAGAGGACTCCAAGATGAACATGAGTCGGCAGTGTGACGAAGCCATCAGGAAAGCCAATGGCACTTTATCGTGCATCAGCAGATGCATGATGAATAGGTCCAAGGAGGTGATACTTCCCCCTCTATCAGGCGCTGGTCAGACCGCAGTTGGAGTACTGCGTGCAATTCTGGGCGCCGCAATTCAAGAGGGATGCGGATAACCTGGAGAGGGTCCAGAGAAGGGCCACTCGTATGGTTAAGGGCTTGCAGACCAAGCCCTACGAGGAGAGACTAGAGAAACTGGACCTTTTCAGCCTCTGCAAGAGAAGGTTGAGAGGCGACCTTGTGGCTGCCTATAAGTTCATCATGGGGGCACAGAAGGGAATTGGTGAGTATTTATTCACCAAGGCGCCCCCGGGGGTTACAAGAAATAATGGCCACAAGCTAGCAGAGAGCAGATTTAGACTGGACATTAGGAAGAACTTCTTCACAGTTCGAGTGGCCAAGGTCTGGAACGGGCTCCCAAGGGAGGTGGTGCTCTCCCCTACCCTGGGGGTCTTCAAGAGGAGGTTAGATAACCATCTAGCTGGGGTCATCTAGACCCAGCACTCTTTCCTGCCTATGCAGGGGGTTGGACTCGATGATCTATTGAGGTCACTTCTGACCCTAACATCTATGAATCTATGAAACATGAGACAGAACTAGAATTACAGAAAAACAGGGCAGGTAGGGACCTCAAGAGTCCATTTAGCATAGCCTTTTGCTCAAGGTAGGATCAGCCCTGACTAAATCATCCCAGATAAACGTTTCTCCAAACTGTGGTTAAGAATTTCCAGTAATGGAGATTCCACAACCTCTCTAGGTAACCTATTTCAGTGCTTAGCTACCCTCAGAGTTACAAAGCTCTTCCTAATACACAACCTAAATCTCCCCTGTTGCAATTCAAGGCTGTTAGGACATGTCCTGTCCCCTGTGGACACAGAGATCGGCTTCCTCTTTATAACAACTGTCCCCCCATAGTTAAAGGCTTCTCAAATCCCTCTCACTTTTCTTCTGCAAACTAAATAATCCCCAAACCTTTCAATCTCAGATGATCTCTAATCATTTTTGTTGCTCTCTGGATTCTTTCCAAATTGTCCACATTGTCCTGAAGTGTGGTGCCCAGAACTGGACATTGTGCTCTAGGTAAGACTTCACTGATGCTGTATTCCATGGAAGAATCACTTTCTTTAACCTTCCTATAATTTTCCTGTTAGTACTTCTCAGATTGCTATTACCTTTTTTTTTAAAACAATATTTTACTGTTGACTTGCATTCATCTTGTAATTCACTGTAACTCCTATTCCCATTTCCAGTTTATATTATTGTTTGTGGCAGAAGCTGTTTGTGTGCTTCTCTTGCCTGGGGATTTCCCTCATCCCTTGTTCCCTGTCTTCTTGCTTGGACCTGTGCCTCACACCGAATTACTGTGAACATACTCAACATCGTATTTGGCAATGTTGCATGGAAAACTGAACATATAATTTGGAAAAATTACAAAACTATTTCAAGTCACATGCCCAAGAGCCACATTTTTCATGAGATATAGTTTGGGGGGCTCAAGCTTGGCGGTTAGTACTAATCATTTTTAATTAGCCTGGGCAGACATTAACTGTGGTTATTCACAAAAGTTTTGAGATCTTTTGGATAGAAATTTCACTTTAAAGCCTAGATGCATGATCCAAACCAGACAAAATCTGGAATAAGCCATATAGCCATGAGATTACCAGAGGAAAATAAAGATCCAGGTTCCAACTGAAACCAGTGGCAACCCTCCAAAACAAACCAACCATCCAACCAACCAACCAACCAACCAACCCCGTGAGCAGGATCCAACTCTATATTGTAGCACAACGCTTGTTTTTCTTGGAATTATCTAGCCAACTATGGAAACATTTGTGTTAGCTTTGAGATTGGTCCTTGCATTTAGGTTTTGTAGAAATAACAAACCTGTGACAGGTGCCAATCTTACAGACCCTATTGAATTAATTGTTTCAGAGTAGTAAGGCTGGAGTGTTGTAGCCATGAAAGTCCAGGAAATGCCAAGAGACAAGGTTTTTATAATAGCATAACTGTTGGACAGTTCCATGATCTGACATTGCTTTCAGACTATGTATCAAACCACCCCCAAGAAACAAACAAACAAACAAACAAACAAACAAACACATTTATACAGTGCTCCAGGGGAGGGCAGAGGGGTTAGTGTGGCTCTGAGAGCCGCTGCAACTGAAATGCCGACGCATTTCGTGTATCAGTGTCCACGTGCTTAAAAATGGTAGTGGCGGCGCTTTATCTAAAGCTTGCTGAATGAGCTTCTTAAGCACAGGGATGCTGATACAAAACACTGGCGTCTACAACATGCTGGAGTCTGCCAATACAAGACGCTGCAGTCTGCACAGTAATTACCACTCTCCAGCAGACAGTTAATCAAGTCTGCTCTGAGCGGTGTAATTACAGTGCATTGGAGCAGCCTCACTGCTTGTGTATAGGTTCCCAAGTTATTGCAGATTAGGTGCCCTGGGGTATTCAGCAGCCCAGGACACTGCAAGCCACACAGAAAGGAACTCATAGCATGTCCTCAATTTATCTGTGGAGCCATTTCCTGTTGACCTGAAAGAGTTCTGCCCATTCACTTCAGGCACAAATTTGGAGGGGATGGACACAGGCAGGACAGAACTGCAAGTAAGTCATTTAGCTTCCAAACAGAATGTCAGTTCTAACTTCTGCAACAAGACCACTGCCCCTGGGGAAGTTGTCACACCCCTTGGTTGCTTCTCGACTCCTGCTCTGCTCTAACTCTAAAGTCCCACTGTTTGCTCTCACCTGCCATACTTTGATCTTATGAATGAAACTTGGAAAGTGAAGCTGCTCCAAGGGTCTTGGAGTGACCCACAACCCGTCTTCTTTACTCACAGATCCCTCTTGGACCCTGCTGCTCATAGCCAGTCGTTCCCACTATGCTGGCCCTCTTGGCCTGTATGTGCCCCTCAAGGGCTCCCATTGCCTTAGGATTAATCATGGCCTCCAAACCTCCCCTACAGCTGTACCTATGCCTCGCAGGTATTTCCTGTCAACACTTAAGTAGGCACCTTGCCCCACACCACAAGACCCCCTTGATGGGGGCCTCAGCCTTCCTGGCATCCACCACACTGTTCAGGCTGGTCCCTTTGGCCTAGACCCACTACATTGGGTCTGGATCCCAGTGCCCCAAGGTCCACCCCCCATGGGCTTGTGGGCCCCCACACCCCTGCTTCTATCCTTTCCCTTCAACTCTAGAGCCAGGCTGTTTGCTCTGGCTTATATGCCACCAGAACCTGGCCCCCTTCCAGTCATGTGACTCCATGGGCACTCTGCAGGTGCTTTCTAACCTGCTTGGCAAACCAGCCTTCAGGATGGACTATAGTAGCAGATCTAGCATTGCAGTAGTTCTCTTGCTGCTTCCCCAGGTTACTCTCCTATTGTACTACTGTACTATTGCTGTGCTGCCAGCAATAAGCATGTATCAATTAAAGAACTTTGGCTGCTTATCCCTTTACAACTAGTCGCACTCCTGATTGCCTGGGCACAGTCTGCCTCTGTTTTCTCTCTCTCAGTAACAGGAGCCATAGGTTCCCTGTTACACTTCTGTCTAAAGTCTTACTTACACACCCTGCTCAGTTTCTCCTTGCCACAGATGACTGGAACATAAATGTGATTCATAAATTTAATAACAATGCAAGCATCACTTCTAATGGTTAATTATGATTGAGTTCTTCACATTCCAGTAGCCCCTAGAAGCTGGCACCCTATTTTAAATCTGCTGGGCAGAGTGAAAAAATGTAAGTAAGCAACGGCATGAGAGGCATGGATATATTTGGGGGGTGATATTTTCACTGGACCAGCTACATGGGTGGGAGAGATTTGAGACAAGGTTTCAGGCATAAAGTACTCTTCTTCAGGTCTGAGAAAGAAGCTTGAGCTAAGTAATGAATAGAATAATGGCCTGTGAAAAATTCTGTATGTAAATAAAAACAGCCCACTATGGGCAGATATAAGATTTTGAACAATGGGGTGCAGGCGGTGAGGTGTGTTATCACATATAAAACAGCACGTATTTTTCTCCAGCTAAACATTAGATAGACGCTTTACTAATATGCTGGGGGCATAGGGCTGTAATATTCAGTTTAAAATTGAAACAAAAACAAATATAACTTAATTGAAATGAGTTAAAAACCAATCTGCAGGGCTGTGAAATGGAGCTTCATTACCAGGAGCAGCGAACAGACAGCAGGACTGCAGAACAAAGGATAGATTGACTGGTGGAACATCAAGACCATTAAACATAAGAGAGGGTTGTTAACATCTGTGGAATGAACAGTTTAGAAGGGATCAGGGAGATGATAATGAACCATGAAGTCAATGCCTGCACTGGCTGACTAGAAATGCTGGTGCCACTGTCAGGCAGTTGATTTTAAACTTTGGTGAACCAAGAATCAAAGTGGGGTGCACCATTGCCCCTCCCCCCAGGTGCACCTCTGCAGCCCGCCAACCTTTCCAGCAGTACCAACAATTGTTACTAGCTACCTGCCAGTTTTATTTACATATAGAGTGAGCTATGGTTATTCCTTCCTCTGGGAGGTGAGGATCTGGCCCTGAATGGGGAATGCAGCAATTAGATCAAAGCTAAGATTAGACACATGAAAAACAATGGTTTTCGTACAGGAGAAATTGCTGTGGCTTTCTTATTTGGTTATTATCTTCAATTGTTTTCAGATACGAGTAAACCAGTAAAGATGATGTACTGGAGGGGCATCCATGAAGCAGTCATGATAATCACAGGTCATCTTTAGAGGCTTGGACTTCATTACAAAGCCAAAAACCTTGTTCTGTACATGCTGCTGCCAGCAGACTACACTGACTTAAGACAGATACAGATGATATACCTAGTTTGTTATCACCAATATGAACACACAAGATCTGTCTGCATACCTGGACAGACAGCATTGGACAAAAATACCTTCATTAACCTTGTCCCCTTTCTTACAGGGTATGAAGTAGGTTGAATATCAGAGAGGAAGGCATGTTTTTTTAAAGCATTCCTGTTTCTCTTGATTTTCCAGAAAATATGGGAGAGAATTCATCTCAAAATGGAAAACAATGACCATGCAATCTTGGTCAGCACATCAGCCATTTAATTGTCAAAATAGGGAACAATGCCAATGTAAACATGGTCAGCACATACTTGCCATAAATAGTACTCTCTTGTTTTTCAGAGGAATTAATACCTCTGCAGGCTAGTCTAAAGGAGAAATGTAGTAATTTAATACTACCATTATATATCACTTATAGGCAGATCCATAGTGGATACCTATCAGTTGCCAAACTTAACATTTGACCTTCTTCCATCATGTTCCTTCAGCAGCTATGCCACTGATTTTAGTAGTACAAGATCAAACTAAGTCCAGTTTTGATGTCTACTGGGGATCCAGCTTTCACGTCTATAGAGTTGAATTTCGTTCTTTTTTAAGGATGGAGAAATAGGTATTTGGAAATATTTAGTAGACTACATGCTACTGTTTCCAGCATTTGTTTCCATAGTACAGATTGTAGTCTACATGGTAGCTACAGTGTGTGAGAGAAAACCATTTGCCCACCTTTCATATGACTCAGTATCTTTCTGACTCCTAACCACATGATTCAGATTCTCATTATTTTTGTTCATCTATAGTTGAAACAGGGACTTGCATAGGAGAAATTAATAGCCTGGACCCACCCACATCACATCAATATCAGCAATATGGAAGAATTTCTCCCCAGCTTCAACATGGAGAATAAAAATCAACTCAACCCATATTAACGGGAGCTTGAAATGACACATGCGTTTAGCCAGAAAGAGTAGATTTAACTAGAATGAAAAAAAGAAAGGGGCATTGTGAGCCAGATTGTTCATCAGGCTTACATAAATATAGGTAGTGATCTTGGGTAGAACCATGAAGCTGCGGCAGAGGTGACAGGAACAGGAGGCAGGGATCCAGACTGGATTTATTAGCTGGGCTAGGAAACTGGGAATCAAAGGTAAAAAGGAAACTAAAAACAAGGAATCAGAAGTCCAAGTTATATGATAGATAGTGTATATTTATATATGTAGTGTACATTCAGTGTTTATATATTGTTTTATATACATATATAATTAAGGACCGAGTTACAGTGAAACTAAACATTTTTTGCAGCTTCATTACGGCATAAAGAGCAAATTTTGCAGCTATTTCCTGGATGTGCTCTGCTGGCCCCAACCATTGGTGCTGATTGGCAGAGAGGCCCTGGTGGCTGTGCTGTGAGGCCAGGCTGTGGTATAATTTCATAGTTTCATAGTTGGTACGGTTGGAAGGGGCATGAGCAGATCATGAAGTCCGACCCCCTGCCATGCGCAGGAAAGAATGCTGGGGTCAAGCGACCCTGGCAAGGTGTCTATCTAGCCTCCTTTTGAAGACCCCCAGGGTAGGAGCGAGCACCACTTCCCTTGGAAGTTGGTTCCAGATTCTTGCCGCCCTGACTGTGAAGTAGTGCCTCCTGAAGGCTAGCCTGAATCTACTCTCCATCAACTTATGGCTGTTATTCCTTGTTACTCCCGGTAGTGCTTGGGGGAACAGGGACTCTCCCATTGCCTGCTGGTCTCCCTTGGCCAGTTTATAGACGGCCACCAGATCCCCTCTCAACCTTCTCTTGTGGAGGCTGAACAGGTTCAGGTCCCTTAGCCTCTCCTCGTAGGGCCTGCCCTGCTGCCCCCTGCTCATGCGGGTAGCCCTCCTCTGGACCCTCTCGATGCTGTCCACATCCCTCCTGAAGTGCGATGCCCAGAACTGGACTCAGTACTCCAACTGCGGCCTAACCAGTGTCACATAGAGGGGGAGGATCACCTCCTTGGACCTGCTTGAGATGTATCTGTGGATGCATGACAAGGTGCAGTTAGCCTTCCTGACTGCATCCTCACATTGTTGGCCCATGTTCATCTTGGAGTCAATAATGACTCCAAGGTCCTGTTCTGCCTCTGTGCTGAGGAGAAGGGATTTCCCCAGCCTGTAGGTATGCTGCTGGTTCTTCCCCCCCAGGTGCATTACCCTGCACTTGTCAGTGTTGAAACCCATTCTGTTCTCATCCGCCCACCCCTGTAACCTGTCCAGGTCTGATTGCAGCCTATTCCTCCCTTCTAGCGTGCCCACTTCTCCCCACATCTTGGTGCCATCTGCGAATTTGAACAGGGTACTTTTTACCCCCTTGTCCAAGTTGCTGATGAAGATGTTGAACAGTGCAGGCCCAAGGACCGAGCCCTGGGGAATGCCACTGCCCGCATCGCTCCAGGTCGAATAAGACCCGTCCACCACCACTCTCTGGGTGCGGCCCTCCAGCCAACTAGTGACCCATCTGACCATGTAGGCATCGACACCACAGTTGCCTAATTTTTTAATGAGAACGGGGTGAGAGACAGTGTCGAAGGCCTTCCTAAAGTCCAGAAAGACTATGTCCACTACGACACCTGCATCTAAGGATTTTGTGACCTGGTCATAGAAGGCCACCAGCTTGTTCTGACAGGACCTGCCTCTAATGAACCCATGTTGGTTGCCCCTAAGCACAATCTCCCCTGCTGGTCCCTCGCAGATGTGCACCTGGATAATTTTCTCAAAGAGCTTCCCGAGGACCGAGGTAAGACTAATTGGCCTATAGTTTCCTGGGTCCTCCTTCCTCCCTTTTTTGAAAATGGGGACCACATTGGCCCTTTTCTAGTCCTCTGGCACCTCACCAGAGCACCATGAGTGCTCATAAAGCCGTGCCAGGGGTCCCGCAATGATCTCAGCTAATTCCTTCAGCACTCTGGGGTGGAGGTCGTCAGGATCTGCTGATTTGAACACATCCAGTCCCACCAGAAGTTCCCTGACTAGGTCCTCACTGACCCTGGGCCTGGCTGCACCTCCCCTGGGACTGTCGGGGATCCTGGTGAGGGGGGTGACCTGGTCCCTGCTCAGAAAAATGGAGGCAAAGAAATTGTTAAAGATATTAGCTTTGTCGTCTGGTGTGACCACCAGATTTCCTAGTGTGTCCTGCAGAGGCCCCATGTTACCCAGTTACACTGACATTCTGCCCACCCGAGCTCCATGCTCCTGCCACGCCCCCCAAGTGTGGGCCCTGCACTGCCGCTAGCCCCAGCCCCATGCTCCCTGCCCCCACCTAGCTGCAGCTCCTGCTCTTCCCTCACCCCCACCGCTTCCCTACCTGCTGCCTGGAGCAAACGGGACACTGGGGAAGCCAAGAAGATCTCCTGGCAGCTGTAGCAGCAGGAGCCGTACCCAGAAGCTACATGGTAGTGGGGCTGGGCCCCTCCACCCATGAGGGTGGGAGTGAGGCACAATAGGGTGTGTTGGGGGGGGGGGGGATGTATACTGGTCACATCAGAAATATGCACTATTGAGTGGTTAAAAAAGAAAAGGGAAAAAAAGCTTTGTGTGTTGTTTTTTTTTAATAAAGACATATCCTCTCTAATCTAGCTCTTTGCATTACAAGTGGGGGTAAAGCAAGTGATGGTAAACCTGGTCTGTAGAAAAACATTTGGCTTTTCCAGCATAAGGGAGTCCTCAGCAGCACAGAGAATTGCCATACCGGACCTCAAGATCTTCTGTCAAACCTGATGATTTAACAGTCCGACTCATTAATCGTTATGCTTCCCTTTCTGGTTACTCTGTCACAGCCATGTAGAAAAGTGAATGCAAACTAAGACATGTTTGTGCATGTTTATGAGTGTTTCTAATCAATGGAGGGATCTGACTAGGATTTATTCTCAAGAGAAAAAACCAAGATCTCAGCTCTTTCACTTTCTGTTATTTTTGTATGTTTCTTATAACAACAGTAGGTAGAAATTTTCCAGCCAGAAGTATAAAATTGACTGAGTCTCCAACTATGTTAAGAGACAGAAAAAGTGACTAATATTGCATTAAAATATTACTGTACACACAAAAAAATTCCCTGATGACATTAGTGACCTGCAATAGACCAGAAGACAAATTGGAGTGTGAATTAAAATTATATGCCTACTAGTGGAAGTGGCTAAGCCTTTATATTGCAGCAGTCCACAGGACACCAAGCCAATTGAAACAAGCTGTTAACATCAGATCTGCAGAAGAGAAGGTAAATATTGTTACAGTTTAAGCTTTAGTTTAGTATTACTACCTCTATGATTGTAGACAGGTTTTTTTTTATAAGAGCATTTCTGACGAGCAATATTTGTTTTATTATTGTTCACAGAATATGCTATGCAAAAAAAAAATTCACATAAAAAGTGGTTCTTTCTTTAAGATGTTGACTAATGTGTTATTTGTGTGCATTAAAAGGAAGGCTGTATTGCTCAGGTTTACTTAGTGCGTGTAGCAGTTAAATATCAAGACCATCTAGAATTTCTGGGTGTGTGTAGATGAAACAGGGGCCCTAAATTGAAGCGGTGGGTTTTAAAAAACACTGCTTCAATTTAGGGCTGATTAAACCCCCATGTCGTGTGCACCCCTGCTGACTTACCTGTCTCTCTGGTGGGGAGAGAAGGGCGAGCTGCTGGTGGGTGCAGCAGTCCCTGGGCTACGGGGGGGCTGCTACTTCTCCCCACAGCAGCAGTGGCACCTGCCCCCAGGCACCTGTTTCAGGTGGCCCCGGGGGCGCACCGCAGCCATGGAGGGAAGCACCAGGACCCTGCACAGCTCAGGCAGGCAGGCGGGGTCAGGAGGTGGGGGGAGTTCAGGCATACTGCTTTTCTTGGGCGCAGCCTGCTTTCCCAGGCTGCTGCCAGGCTGCCTGCAGGGCTTCCTGCAGAGCCCCTGAGCTGCACGGAGCCCAGTGCTTCACTCCGCGGCTGTAGGAGCAGCAAGCTCCTTCAAGGAGTTTTAGTTTGCTGCGTCCCAAGTCACTGAAGGAGCATTATGCCACCAAATTTTCTGCGGTGGCTGGAATTTATATGCAATACGCCACTGAGGTGTGCAAACACCGACACCATTAAAGCAGCGCCAAAGCATTTAGCCTGCTTTAAAGTGTCATGGACACACGCCTCTTGTTTTGTCTATGCACGTTTTCTGGAATCTCCAGGAGTTTATTTTAAAAATGAACACGGCACCTAGATTATCAAAGAAAAACAGAATGGGTGGGTCATGCTTGCATCATTCCAATGACATACTATCTGGTACATTTTCATTCGCTACAACAAGCTGATTCCTTTCATTTTACTGGGCTGGCAATTCTGGTTCAGGTAGCCCTGAAGTATATCTGATAGAAAAATTTCTGTGGATTTAAGAAATAATCCATTAGTTCACCGTACCATTTTGGGAGACAGTATTAGTATTACTAGCCTCAGGTAGATGAAGGTATAGCTCTAGCTCCTGCAAGTAGAATTCAGGGAACACAGGAAAAAAATCTTGAATACTCTGGGGAATAAAATGAATCACAGCTCCTCTTGTTTGAAGGTATCTGGGTTGGCAGGCTGTAATTGCAAGTATCACTGGAAACCAAATCTTCTTAAGTACTAGCAGGAATAAATCCTTTTCCAGAATACCTGCACTAAGACTTCTCATGCTCAGGATATATAGTTATTTGCATTTGTGAATACGTACCTTTACACCCCTCTGTGGCTACCTGGACAGTCAGTCTCTGAAATGTATTTTTAAGAAGTGCTACTTAAAAGAGACAGATGGTGTAGGTTTTCCCCACAAAAGGAATTATTATAGTAGTGCCCAAGATACCAGAGAGACAAAGAAAAAGACACTCATTTGGGCAGGGTCTACAAACTGAAAAATACTATTGAAAAAAGAGCCTTCACCCCTCTCTGGGGAAGTCATATAGCGGTGTTCACTACTTCACTTAGCAAGGTACCAACCTGTTTAACCAGTATATTTCATAGTTTCATAGTAGCTAGGGTCAGGAGGGACCTGAAGAGATCATCTAGCCTGATCCCCTGCCACAGGCAGGAATGAATGCTGGGTTCACAAGACCCCAGACAGGTGATCATGCAACCTCCTCTTGAATTTGCCCAAGGTAGGGGCGAGGACCACTTCCCTGGGAAGTTGGCTCCAGATTTTGTCCACCCTAACTGTAAAATATTGCTTTAGGGTGGCCAAAACCTGAAAGGAACTTCCCAGGGAAGTGGTCCTCGCTTTGTATGAAGCAGATTAATCCTGAAATATTGCTCACTTTTGGCTTCCTTGCTATCAAGGTTGCTGAACTTCTATGCTGAGTAAGAGCCAAATAGTCTTATACCTTTAGTTCAATTAAACTTTCACATTGGGATTTTTAAAATGTATGTATCATTCTCTGAAATAAAAGAGGAGAAATATGTTTAACTAGGATTCCAATTGATTTCATTGAGACCAGAAGCCTTCCCCTGAGTTGAGATTATAAAAAAAATTTAAAAGACGACCAGACCATGAAGAGTGACATCTATAGGGTATGAGTCTGCCCTCATTGCAGGCATGGATAGTCTGTTGATTTCAGTAGCTGTTGATTGCATAAAGGCTGAACTGGTGCCACATTTTTTGAAGAGCCTATTTCCATCTTTGTTGCATACACAAAACTCCACCATGACTGTAATGAGAACTATGTGCACAGTATCTGTAGAAATGGAGAACATCTCCAAAGAGGTCCTAATACGTAGAACATAGGAGGCCAGCTTCTTTTCTGGTCACCAATTTCAATTTCATGACGGAATTTGGCACATTATTACCAATACAGGGCAAGAGCTAAATTGTCTGAGTATCAGATTTAAACGTTTTAAGCTAGGAACTCCAAAACTACAGATCTGAGCTACTGAGGCACGTAAACCCCTTTGTGTTGTGGGCAGGTTTCAGTGAGACCTAAAGATCCAGCTCCTTCTGTGCCAACAGTGGTTAAAGACTGATTCATGGGAGACCTTGCTGATTAGTATAGATTTAAAATAACTTCTCACAGCGCTGTTGGGCATGAGGATTACTCAATTAATTGTTTAGGGCACATTTTGTTCCTGGAATGGAAAGGTGGGGTGTACTGGATTATGTAGGATTATAATTAATGCTGCTCAGGATGTCCAGGTGCCTTTGGGCAAGAATATTTAAGAAACAAATGTAAATTGGACGAACAATGCAAGGGTAGGACTAAGTAAATAACAATATTAGTTTATATCTTCATTTTTATAAGGGGAGAGATGAGCTGATACTGATGAAATGCAAGTTGCAGTTTATTATGAAATGTTAGGTTTGGGCAAGTCACAGGAACTTGCCAGTTATGATTTCAATGCTCTGAGGAGCCAAGAAGTCTCAGAAAGGCTTTTCACTTATCAAGATCTTTCAGCTAAGAAGGCTGAACAAGAAGAGTATTGATTTTCTTCTCCTAGGCTTTGCTGATTTCATCATGGACTTGCTCAGCACAGCAAATACCAAATTCTGCCTAGACTTTTTCAAAGCGCTGAAGACAGAAAACACTGATAAAAATATCTTCTTCTCCCCTTTGAGCATCTCAGCTGTCCTGGGCATGGTCCTCCTTGGTGCCAGAGGCAATACAGCCAAACAGATAAAAGAGGTAGGCTTCTTACATTTTATTGGCATAGGTCTGGTAGGTGTCATTATTTGTTACTTTGCTTACAATATCCAGAACTCCAAAAATATTCTGACAAGGCAAAAGCTCCTAAGTTATAATGACCAAATTTACAAAATACACATTCTTTTTTTTTTACTTTGATCCTTTCTGTCTATATGTTGTTTCCTATTAAAAAGATATATATAATATTGTGAATCAAGAGAAAAACACAGAGATGAACTAGTGCAGGGGTGAAAAATTATTTGGCCTGGAGGGCCACTTAATGAGTTTTGGTGAGCTGTTGAGGGCTGTGCGCGCGCGTGCGCACACACACACACACACTCTCTCAAAGACACAGTCTTACTTACTCAACCCACAGTCAGGTTGAGGACAGCAGTGGGAGGTGGACTGGGAGCAGGAGCAGGAGCCTGCCTGCTCCTCCCCGCACCCCATCCTGGCTCTGCTCAGCTTTGCTGACACTGACAGGAAGGAATGGGGCTGAGAGCCACGCTGAGCTGGGGGGTGGAGCAGGATATTTGCAGCTCCTTGCAGCTGGGCTGCAGGGTAGAGGTAATGGCCATGACTCTTGGCCTTCCCCCCACCATGGTGTAGACCCCAGCTGGGGTGGCCAGGGTGGGGGTCTCAGGTCCCCACCTCATTTGCGCCCTACACCCCGCTGCCCAGTAGGTTGGGCAGGCCTCCACTGGCATGGCAGGGGATGCTGGATGGAAGCAGCCCTGCTTGCCTGGCACTTCCAGAGGTGGACCCCATCTCTTAGTCTGCCACAAGGTGCTGGGTGGTGGGGATGCTTCCAGCCAATGTCCCCCACTGCACTGGCAGACACTGGAGTTGAAGCTGCTACGTGTGGGCCCACCCCTCAGCTACTGCCTCCTAGGGAAATGTTTTCCCTTAGCTGGTCCTGGTATATTATTCAATATACAAGGCTTGAGGCAATGCCACAGCTTTGTCTTAATTCATTAAAATAAATCTAATCAAATTCTGTAATAGGTGTGGCTTGTTCAGTGAACACGTTACTGCTTGAAGAACTGATTGTGCCCTATCATTCACCAGTCAAGACCTCAGGATGGTTGATGGACTTTCTTTCACTGATGGCTACTAGAAATGTCTCAGGCCTTCCCTTTCCATAAGGTCTCTTTAAGAGAACCTGATCTCCGTTTAAATGGAACCAAGGAAAGATGGAGAATTGGGCTTTCCCTAAGCAATATGTCTTTACTGGCTTGCGCTGAATTTGTAGTGCTCCATTTCAGCTCTGAGGTATTGTTCTATATTGCATACAACTACAGAAACATGGCATTTATGTTGCAGGTGTTTCACTTTCATGATGTTTCAAGTACTGCAACTCCAGGAACTGGAAGGACTAGTCAAGATGGCAGTGCTGAGGTGAAGCAGCGGATACACCCTAGCATCTTTCTTTACAGAACCAGGCAGATTCTCCTTTATGATGCCTTATATATTTACACTAAAAAGAGCACACAGTTTTGCTGTTTAACAGGCATTGTCAGGTCATGCTTTTAAACAAATAATCCCTGTCCATCAATGTATAAAAACCAAGACTTTTTTGGTCTTGGTTGAAAACTAAGAATGTGACAACCTGAAAATGAATTATTACAATTAACTGTGAAAGTGACCAACTTATTGGCTGAATGGTCTCATGTCTACACTCATCTCTTAAATCTGGGATCAAAAACATTTCTGTACTCACTCTTCCATGCCTGGGATTGTCTGGTCCCTTCCTTTTGGGTTTTTTAACAAAAAAGTCCTGGTGAACTTTAACAAGTCCTAGTGATCTGTTAGTTGAGTTCTTTTTTTTCCTGCACCCTTGATTGCTAACTGGAGGAACCAAAGAAAGAAGTTTGCAAAAACAGGATTTAGGCAATACCGGATCTTGGTATAATTGCACTGTGGCATCTTGGGCTGAGTATGATAGTGAGAAGGTTGGGAAAGAAAAAGCACATTTTCAAAAGGGATGGAATAAACCTGGGAGGCAGCTAAATATTAATCATTAATTGATTTTTTTGAATAATGGGGGGGATTCCATGGCATTTCAGCCCACAGGAGATCAGGGCCAGGGTCTTCGAATTATACCCAGAATTGTTGAATTGTGGAACGTGTCACAATTCAGACACCAGCTGGTGAATATCAGAGTACAGATTGTGTATCACGTGACTTCATAAAGAATGGCTGACCTCACTAAAGAATTATTTATTTTTTTGTTTGAAGTATGAAGCTGAAGGAGTCCATCACCAATTCCAGGCACTCTTATCAGCAATTTACAAACCCAACTCAGATTATTCTCTAAGCATTGCCAACAGGCTATATGCGGAGATCACTTTTGCACTTTATAAGGTAAGCTGCAATGGTGTCCATGTTAATAGCCAGTGAGGGTAATACGTTCACTAAACTTACTGTCTGTCTTAAAATATAATGGCCTTCTATCAAAATGGCACAATTAGGGCATTTCCCATCAAGATGTTCCATGTATTTGTATATATATTCCCATTTTCAAAGAGGAGTTGTGGAGAAGAGGATAGATAGATAGATAGATAGATAGATAGATAGATAGATAGATAGATAGATAGATAGATAGATAGATAGAACTATAATCATATTTGTTAGATCTGGTTGATACTCATCTGTGTTTTGTAGATATGTAGATTTAAAATTTTGTTTCATTGCAATTCAGAAGGAGAAATACTTTCACAATTTCCCACAGAAAAGTCTGTAGATAGAAATCTAAAATGAAATGCTTGAACATTTTCAGTTCTAGAGAAATGTTATTCTAGACCAGAGGTGCTCAACCTCCAGCCCACAGGCCGTGGCATTTTGCCTGTTGGGCTTCCTATAGGTCAGGAAGTTTGGCAGCAGGGGAGTGGTGGCCATTAACATGGCCACCCTCTTCCCTGTCAAATTCCCAAACTCCAAGCCCCATATGGCCAGTTGGGGCCAAGCCAACTTGTGACCTCATTCTCCCATGGGGCAAGGCCATAACACCCCCCTCTGCATCCTCCCCCCCCTTCTGGATCAGGGCTAGGCCACTCCATTCACTCCACGTATGGCAAGGTTGTGGCCTGGTCATACCCTCTCTTCCTCCATAGGGCTGGGGAATGCCTGCTTCCTCCCATGGGGCCAGGTTGGGCCAGGCCATGCCCTCTTCCCCCATGGGACAAAGTTGGAGCCAGGCCATGGCCCCTTCTCCTCCCACCTCCCAGGCCTGGTCCATGACCCCTTTCCTCTCTGCAGGTCAGGTCAAGGCCTGACCACAGCCTCTTCCCTCTCCATGGGGCTGGGTCAAGCTCCTTTCCCTTGTGAGGCTGCATTGGGACCAGATTGCCCCCTGTCCTCCCCTCTGCATGGCCAGATGGTGCCCTCCATGCCCACCCAGCTGCCATATTGGGAACACCAGCTGAATCCGGCCTGTGGACAGACTGGGCACTGCTAATCTAGCCCTCTGGGCAAAAAGGTTCTACAATTCTACAATTCACCACTGTTCTACAATTCTTAACGTTGTTACCCTTTTATGTATTTTTGGTATTTCAGGATGTCAGTATCTCACATGATGTACTACCACTGACTTACCTGTATGACAAAAATAGAATGAGTCAAGTACAGTCATATAACACATGCAATACTACTAACATATCATTAAATAATTAATAGTAACAAACTGCTGAGAGCCCCTAAAATAAGATATAAAACAACATCGCTTGAGATAACATTTCTTGAGAAAAATTCATTAAGAAAAATTTCTGTGGGAATTTTGCATAAATATCAATACATTCCAAAACAGTTACATTCTGACAAAAACAGTATTTTCCACCAAAACTTTTCCAACCTTTCCAACTAGTTCTACTTGCTAACTGTTACATGAACTTCAGTTTTAACACATAGCCTGAGGCAGAACCTGCTAATGCTACCAAGTAATTCTAGATCAGAGTAGCAGTACAAGAATGTTAAGGATGCAAACAGATTATGTATTACTAAATTACTTATGAAAGGCCACGTAATCTCAATTCCTCCCCCTTCTGTGTACATATTATAATGAATCTTTACCTGACATAATCCCAGAGCATTCTTCCTTCAGGCTTATTCAGTGCACAATATGAATGAGGTAGGTCTTCCATGTTACTATCAATTTCCCTGACCTTTGAAATCCAGTGACTTCTATATGGTGAAGTCTGCATTGCCAAACCCACACCCTGACTTCTATTCAACTGTCCTGCAGCTGTGCATATTCAATCAGTAGAAATTCGGAAGAACAATTAGAAAAAAAATCATCATCATGTGCAGTGTTTAAACGCACTTGACTCGGCCAACTCTCAATGGCTTGTCTCTGGACAGTGAAAAACATGTGTCCAAGCCAAATATTTTCTTTGCTAAGTTGTTGGTTTCTAATAAAAGACAGTAAAGCTGTAAGCTTGGTCACAAATATACCGGTATGTTAGTTTTTTATAAAACCAGCAGAAGTGTACTTTTCCTCTCTTCTTTAAACAAATACTCACAACTGGCTAACCTCTTTTTTTCCTGCTGCTTATCAGCAAAACCAAGAAAAACTATCATCTGGTAACAGGGACTGAATTTGGAAAACATCCACCTGAAAAAGTAAAATTTGACAAAAGTCCTTTTCAATGGGAATAACTAGGCCCACATATCTTTCCTCAAAGCTTTCCCTGTGCCTAACGGCTATAATAATAGTAATGACCATTTTTAAATTTACCTACAGTGCACATGCTTCTGTCTTAGGCCACTGACTCCTGTTACAGTTATCATACAATTAACTGGTTAATACATTTAGACAATACATTTAGACTGGCTACACATTCAAAGTAATTATCACATGATAAAAATAGCCTTCAAGCTAAAAAAAGTGGCTAACCAGAGACAAAAATATTGCTTGAAAAATGCAGAAAATGATAGCTGGTTTCTATCAAGCTTTAATTGGAACATGTGGCAGCTCATACATTTGGTGATAACTCTTTGCTAGGTCCTTTGGCACCCCAAGGTGCACTGCTTCCTACCTGACCTACCAGCTGCCAGGGCTCTGAATACAGTCCTTGGCTGTCAAATGCATTCCACTCCAGTGTGGGGGGGATTCCTTTTACACTCAATTCCCTCCTCCCTCAACAGAGAGCAATGTGGGTGGAAGCACTTCCTAGATGAGAGCAAGGTGCTGGAGATTTCCTCTCCATACACTGAGCAAAGCACAGAATGCAGGGGAAATAATTATCCCCACAGCAGGGAGCTCAGCATGCAAGGAAATTCCTTCTCCCACGTAGAGCATGGACAAGAGGTCTCTTTCCCTCACGTTGAGCAAAGCACGGGAGGTGGGGGATTGAGGGGAGGGGAGGGGAAATTACATCCCAAGGAGTCAGGTGCAGGGAAATTGCTGAGTTGAGCTGAGCAAAGTGCAAGGTGAGGGAGAATGCCCTCCCCAGCAAGGAATCTGGCACAAAGAGAGATAGAGGGAACTTCCATCTGTGCTCCATGTTGGGGAAGGGATTTCCCTGTGTGACGGGCTCCATGTTCAGGGGGTAATAATTTCCCCCTTACCCTGTGCTTCTCTCAACGTGGGGTGACAGAAGGAACCCCTCCCTTTGCCCACCTCTCAGGTGTTGGGGGGGGAGTAGGAGACTTTTCTTAGCTAGGTCCTATAACTCTTACCATTTGCTGAGGACATGGGTGACTGGTGCCTCCTGAGTTGGGGTTGGGGGCACCCACAGAAGCTGCCAGTGGTGCTGGTGGCGGGGACAGGGCTGGCAATCACCTGCAGAAGCTTCTGGTGGTGGTGGTGGCCCTGTCGGGGGGCATGTGCCCCCCTGTGCCTCCTTACCAGTTGCCTATGGCTGAGGACCAGTGTTGAGCTTGGAGAGCTCCTCCAGCTGGTCATTGGCACCAGCAGTGCAAGCTGGCATGCCATGCTTTTCCTCTCTGGGCAGCCTGCATTTTGCATGTGAAGTGCTGGACATTGCACAATGGTTTCATAATACGAAAAAAGCCATGCTGCAATTAAAATACCACCTGCCGGTGACCGTACATAGTGGTTCATTGCCTATATAATTTCTACACCAGAGACAAAATTAAGTTTGTTTTAATTTAAAGCCATGAAGGTTTGGTACTCAACTCACAACTGTGTCTCTGAAAATAGTCTCCTGGGAGTTAAGAGAGACTATTGGCTGCTCAATGTTTTAAAAAAAAATCAGACACATGTCTAATTATGTAATTAAAAGCTTAAAGTGAGGTGCTTTTTTCTGGCCTCATCTATTTTTTCCTGCAGTTTATAATTCTGAGTTGTATCTTGAAAATATAGAAAGCTGCTAATATAATGGATGACACAGAAGGTAAATCATATTTGGTAGAAATATGTATTTTAAAATATGCAGAAAAGGTTCCTTGGGTGAATTTGATATCTTTTATTAGACCAACCCAAATAGTTGGAGCACACCAACTGCTGAAACTTCCTTAGCCTGACAACGGGTTTTTGAACCCGAAAGCTTGCTTAATAACTATTCTCCAACTATTTGGATTGGTCTAATAAGATATCAAATTCACCCAAGGAACCTTGTCTGCCTATGTCCTTAGACCAACACGGCTAAAACCTACAGCCCTGCAACATATTTTAAAATATTGTTTTCTTAAAAATTCTTTCTGTCAAAATTGTGTTTAGACTAACCTTTTTTTGTTGATGTTTTTCATTCGTATCACGCTATTGTGCAATATAAACTGGTTTTGAAGATGGAGTTTTTGGCCTGATTTCTGTAACAATACGCTTGTCTTTCCTACCTCACAGCAATATTTAAGCTGCACAAAGACACTGTACCATGCAGAGCTAGAAGAAATTGACTTTGTGAATGCTCCACAGGAAGCCAGAATAAAAATTAACTCCTGGGTAGAAAATCAGACAAATGGTAAGAACAGGACATACATACTATATTAAGTACATATTCTATCAGAATGAGTTAGGAATATAGGTTGGAGGTGTTTCAAAACTAATTTAGGTGGAAGACCCTCCACCTTTCTTGTTAAAGTTGAGAATACAAGAGTAAAGGGGCCAGAGAGAGCACAATCAAAGACGAGTCTGGCTTTGTAGCTCAGAATTATGGAACTCACCTAGAAAGGGGAGTCCTTCATTCTTGCCCTGGAATTTAGGATTTTTTCCATTTCTTTTTAATCAGTTATGGTTTTACATTCAAGTCACACATGAAACTGGTTTGAGTCTTCATCAAGGTTCCTATGCTCTATTATTGTTAAGTGTAGATGTATATATTTGAAAATTTTTATTTTAAAACCTTATTTTAACTGTCTTACAAAATAACTCCATTATTAAAAGTTAGCTATAGGAGACTGACTGAATCAAGTACGTTAATTCACTTTAATTCATTATTTTAAAAGGTAAAATAAAAAAATTGTTCCCTTCTGATGCCTTTAACGAAAATGTTGTCCTTGTGCTGGTCAATGCTATCTACTTCAAAGGAAAGTGGGCACTGAAATTTGAGAAAGAAAAGACCAAGGAAACAGCTTTCAGGCTGAACAAGGTACAATATGGATAAGGGCCAAAGAAAATAAGGTGTGTGAGGGGTGGGAGGGAGGTAGAAATTCCTTCCATTTCTTGGCCGGTAGAGTGAGGGGTAACCGCCTTATTTCAGACAACTTCAACAACCTAACATGCAAATATAGTTAGATTGTTACCATTCCTATCACTTTGGATAGATGCTGAAAGGAGTTTATATTTGGGGAAGTTTATATTTGGGTGTTAAAAGTTGTTAGGAGTTTTGCCACTAACGGGGGGAGGGGAGAGAAGGGCATGGGAGGCAGGGAGATCATGGCAGCAGAACAGAAGACTTCATTCAATGAGAAGTTATATTCTTATGTAAAATTTAGGATACTACATCACTCAACAAAGAAAAACATGACTTAGCTTGAGATTAATATGTTTAAGATGAATATTATAACCTTATATTAGAAATTTAGCAAAAAACCCAAAAAACAATGCAGGGAGCTTGAAATGCCATTTTCTTTAGCATATGGACATTTCTTTAGGGTGTCATTTTTAAGTTTCCTAGTTTCTATTAAAATAAAAATAAATTGGAGAGAGAGAATTGGAGGAAAAGATACCTACCTCTAGGATCCAGGTAAGGTGGATCTTGCTTTGTCTTAGGCTCCTGCTGCATATTACATATATTACACAATTAACTGGTTAATTGCACATACATTTAAACCAGCCACAATGCAAAGGAATTTTCACACAATAAAAATGACTATCCAGCTATAAAAAAGTCAACCTACTATAAAGTTAGTGCTTTAAAAGGTGTAACAAGTCTATAGCTTGTTTCTATCCAGCTTTAATTTGAATGTGTAGCAGGCCCCTTAACTAGGTAAGGTAATTTATAATGATCAGCAACAGAGAGGCAGGCAAGCATAGTGTACAGCTCTGTAGGTCAAATAAGCTCAGAGATACATTTAGTGCTTGAATGTGTATAATTCAAACTTTGAACATTCCTAAGAATATGCTTTCTGAGTTTTGATAACTCAAGCAAGATTTAATACCAAGCCAGATATAGATATCTTCTAGGAACTCAGTATCTTCTGCTTTTTTTCTTAATACCTGTTGTGTGTATTACAGAATGAGATAAAGAGTGTGCAGATGATGTTTCTGAATAGTACATTCAAACTGGCCATCATAAAGGAACCTCCTCTTGAAGTGCTGGAGCTCCCATATATTGACAATGAATTAAGTATGTTTATTCTTCTACCAAAAGACATTGGTGATAAATCCACTGGCCTAGAACAGGTAAAGGCTCCATCTCTTATAACGTATGTGATGGCCCCTGTATACCTTGGCTCACACCTTTGTATATTTCCTATTGTCTGAATGGTAGAGACAGAAAGTAATTAGCAATAGTAGAGTTTCATTATATTTTCTCCCCATTATTGTGGGCTATGAAGGAACTCCATTACTAGATGTAAGCACAAGCTTGCGCTGTTCATATGCTTGCTGAGTTCCTGGACATGAGTAGACATTTCACCATTTTTTAACAATGAATCTGATCCTAACTTAACCTTGTAGACAAAGCAATGATCAGCATTAAAGCAGAACCTGTTTATTTTTCTTAATATTGGTATAATTTGTTTTCAGTGGACAAAATGTAATATGCAAGATACTGCTGATTAAGGCTGGCTGAATTTTTCTAATTTAAAAAGTTATTAAATATATAATTTTGATGAAAACATAGGACAGTCATTTAATCCCCCCCGCCCCTGTTTTAACAGGAATGGGGTTGGAATTTTTCAAATTTCACTGAAATGGATTAAAAAAGGATTTACAACATTTACAAATGTTTTCCCCCTCCTGCTTTTCTACCAGCTTTATTAGCAAAACTCTATGGGCATATTTACACATACATTGAGGCTGCATTGATGTGCTGTAAATACAGTGCATGGTAATTACTGGAGCATGGTAATTACTGTGCTCTAGCAGAATCCAGCATCATGTGTATCAGCATCCCTGTGCTGAAAAATGGTGGTGGGAAGCTCATTTGATGAACTTTAGTTAAAGCGCCCCTGCCACCTTTTCTCAGCGTGGGGATGCTAATACCTGTGACAGTCTGGATGCTTTAATTATAGTGGCTCTTAGAGCTGCTCTAATTAAAATGCCTCCCTCCCTACCCTCTCAGCTCCCAGAGCATGTGTATAAATGCCCTATGACATTAATCCAGTTTTTTTGTTTACAGAATCATACTTGGCATTGTAACCGTAGTGTACCATTTTCTTAACATCAGTTTATGCTCTACTCACTCAGTTCTTTGGTTCTTTCAACCCATCATAATGTGACTTTGTCTCTTTTTATTTACCTTTGCAGCTTGAAAGTGCACTCACCTATGAGAAATTAGCAGAATGGACCAGCTCTGTTAATATGAACAAACAAAATGTGAATGTGTATCTGCCCCGGTTCAAAATGGAGGAAGGTTACAACCTAAAGACAATTCTACAAGTTATGGGAGTGCTAGATATGTTCAGTTTAAAGTCTGATTTAACAGGAATGTCAAACCTTGCTGGACTGTATGTGTCCAGGGCCTTCCGTAAGTCTTATGTGGATGTTAATGAAGAGGGCACTGAAGCAACTGCAGGTTCGGGGGTTGTGGTAAGTCGAGGAAGTGCTCATGATTTCAAGGCTGACCACCCCTTTCTCTTCTTTATCAAACACAATGCAAGCAACAGGATTCTCTTTTATGGTCGGTGCGCTTCGCCCTTAAACTAGAAGACTCTTAAGAAATAGCAAGTCCCTTCTCCCCTCAGTGTCAAGGTAGATCTTAATATTTACATTTCAGAAAAATGTGTTGAAATCTAAATGTTAAAATCTATTAAAGATGTTTCTCTCTCTCTCATCTTTATGCTGGTTACAGTTTGACTATTCAGTGCAGCCATCTGCAGACATTAAGAGACAAAACCTAAGCTGCTTACTCTACATTTACTCTACCTGTACTAAGGAGAACTGCCATCCACTGCAATGCTTTTTAGTTTGAGGAAGGACTGAGTAAAAGGGTCCAACCGATGCCCCACTTTACCTAGGGGTAGATATTTGCCTTAATGATTGTATTAATGACCCAGGCCCAAACCATCAGAAAACCTTAAGATACAAAGTTCTAAGCAACGTCTCCCTCCATTTCTTGGCATTCTACCACTGTACCCATGCTACCACTGCTATAAAGAGGAGTGATTAGGATCATCCTTGTGGAAGAGGACAGCAGTAGTGGTAACAGAATAGGACTTCCCTCCCATTCTGTTAATGAGGGGAAATATCTGTGCAAAGGTACCTCCTTCTCTTCCTCCTCCATCTTTATCATAGATGAGGATTTATAATCTAGGTTTGAATAAGGATTTCTGGATTTGGTCCAGTGAGACATTTCCTGGTTTGAGTTAGTAAATCCTTTAATGGGTCAGGGTCTTCAGTGTTGAGATTATTGTGGGGCATTTTGCAAATACTCAGTACTCTGATTTCCTGGTAAAATTCCATGAAACAGAATGCAGATTTCAAGGTAGCTCAGATTTCTTTCTGATTGCGGCTGAACAGCAACTGGCTCCGAGTTGTCAATTTATAAATTTCCAAATGTAACTCTAATCTAAATTGCAAACAACTTGTCCACATCCAAAAAAGCAGGGGCCCCTTATTTGTACCTCAGGCATTGCAAAGCTGCACCTTCTGCTTTGAGAAAGTATTGCAGAATTTGTAAAGCGTTTTTCACTTTTCTGTATTGGGTATTGTGTCCAAATATGAAATGTTTCCTGCTTAAAAATACTCTGTATCTATTTAGTCATATGTACTGAGTTTTGTGGAGGTTGTTTCATGTTTATTTCTAAAATAATAAAATAAAGAAAATGCAGCCATTATTGGACAAGAAAGACTGATGAATATTAGCCCATATTTTATCCAGATTATGGTTAATGCTTTCAAGTGACTTAGACACTGAAGGACTCAAGTTCTGTTTTGAAGAGAGAGTCACTTTGGGTGCTAAGAGAAATGATATTTACCATGTGATTGCCCCCCTAAAAGTGCTCTACTGCTGTGCCCTGACAGAAGTGCACAGCTCCAGAGTGCTTTAAATGTGGCCAACCATATGGCTAATTAACCCTCATCTAATGAGGGATCAACTGAAGGTGCTCCAAGGTGGAGCACCTTAGGGAACCTCTGTTCCCTAGGACCAGTTTGTCACCATGATCAGGGCTGGGCTGATTCAGTCCAACTCCTCCCCCAGTGTTGTCTGCAGGAAGGGGAGGGAGGGGGAGGAAGTTGCAGGCTAGGGCTTGCCCAACCTGAGTTGGAGCAGGGGGGGCTGGGAGGGAGGGAGTAGATTGGAGCCCCACTGCCTCATGCCCCTTCCCCACTTCATTTCAGGCTGGGAAGCAGCTTGCAGCTCCCCTCTTGCCCCTCCCTTCTAATAAACAGCACCAGAGCTGGGAGGGAGGACAGGGCTGCATTAGCCCAGCCCTGATCCTGGGACAAGCAGGTAGGTTCAATCCCCATCCCCTCAACACAACAGGCAAATGTCTGGTTGGTGCTGGGGGAGGTCACTAACTCAAAAAGTGCCATGAGTGAGAGTGGGGACCTGTGAGTCTGTCAGCACCCTTTAGCACTTTTAGAAAATCTCTCCCCAGTCTTGTCTTAGGCTTTTCTCTGGTTTATTTTACCAGGATATCGGAAGAGCGCATCAAAGTGCACTTGACTAGCACTAACAAGCTTCAAGCCTTCTCCAACTATTAACCTGAAACTTCCCATTTTAACAGTGCTGGCTATAAAATATTTCCTCCAAGTGTCTTTATTCAATGCTTTAGGCATAAATTATTCAGGGAGCCATTTTACATGCCACAAAACTACATTTCTTTAAAAACCAAAGAAAATCATTGAGTAAACTTCCTCCAAAAAAAAAAAAAAAAAAATCAATCCTTGTCATACCCAGATCAGTTTTTCCCTCAACCCTCTTGTCTGAGATGAGGAAAATCTTTTCTTGGCTGATAGAGTGCAAACCAGCAAGAGAAACATATGTACTCCCAGTTCTCTGAGGAGTTTTAGTTTGTTGCCCCTACAGCTGCGGAGTGAAGCACCGGGCTCTGTGCAGCTCCGCAGCTCTGCAGGAAGCCCTGCAAGCAGGCTGGCAGCAGCCCAGGAAGGCAGGCTCTGTCCAAGAAAAGCGGTGAGCCTGATTCCCCCCCACCCCAGAGCCTGCCTGCATGCATGAGCTGCGTGGAGGCCAGTGCTTCCCTCCATGGCTGCGATGCCCCCAGAACCACCCGAGCTGGGTGCCTGTGGGTGGGTGCCACCTGGGAGGGGGGAGGAGGGGGTCACTGCTCCCGCAGCCCAGAGACTGCTCTACTCACCGGCAGCTCATCCTCTCCTCTCCACCGCCAGAGAGGCAGGTAAGTTCGGGTGAGTGCACGACATGGGGGTTTAAAGGCTCCTAAATTGAAGCAGTGTTCCTAAAAACCTACCACTTCAATTTAGGGCCCCTGTTTTGTCTCCACATGCCCTAGTTTCAATAAAAGGGCAGTAATCATGGAAGTGTTGCAACTTCTACCTGGCTTCTGTCATTATGCAACATAGAAGAGAATTGGAGGGTGGTCAGACAAAGGTTTTTCATAGATTCATAGGTTGTTAGGGGTTGGAAGGGACCTTGTAGATCATTGAGTCCAGTCCCCCTGCACTAGGCAGGAAAAGACTGTTTTGAAGATCTCCAGAGTAGGTGACTGCACCACCACTGAAGGGAGTTTATTCCACAGTCTGGACACTCTGACTGTGAAGGAGTTTTCCCTGGAATTGAGCTTGAAGCGGCCTTCCAGGAGTTTGTGTCCATTGGTCCTGGTCTTCCCCAGGCGTGCCCTGGTGAACAACTGTTCATCGAGTTCTTGATGTACTCCCTTGATGTAGCAGTAAGCTGCTACCAAGTCCCATCTTAGCCTTCTCTTCTGTAGGCTGAAGAGGCCCAAGTCCCTCAGCCTTTCCTTGTATGGCTTGTCTTGCAAATGGCCTAATCATACGGGTGGCTCTTCTCTGGACCCTCTCAAGTTTTTCCATGTCCTTGTTGAAGTGAGGATCTCAGAACTGGACGCAGTACTGCAGCTGTGGTCTCCCCAGTGTGGATTGCAGTAGGAATATTATTTCCTTAGTTTTGCATGATCTTCAACGGTTAATACATGCCAGCGTGTTGTTTGCCCTGCTGGCCACAGCATTGCACCGCTGGCTCATGTCCATGCGATGGTTGATCACTACCCCGGGTCCCTTTTGGCCATGGTGCAAGTCAAATTGTTGCCACTGAGCCTGTAGGTATGTTGGGGATTGTTCACTCCCAGATGGAGCACCTTACACTTCTGAGTGTTGAACTTCATCTGCTTCTGGTCCGCCCAACTCTGTTCAGGTCTGCCTGTATCTGCAACCCATCTTCTTGCATGGCCACGCTTCCCCATAACTTGGGTGTTATCTGCAAACTTGGCCAGCAAGCTTTCACCCCCACATCCAAATCATTGATAAAGATGTTGAAAAGCACCAGCCCAAGCACGGACCCCTGAGGGACACCACTGGCCACTTCTTGCTAGGATGACACAGATCCATTCATGAGAACTCTCTGGGTCTTACCATGTAGCCAGGTTTCCACCCACTGAACTGTTGAGAAGTTAAGCCCACAATCTTCCAATTTTTTCACAAGGATATCATGGGATACTAGATCAAAAGTCTTTTGGAAGTCTAGGTATATAATGTCGACCTTCTCTCCCGTGTCCAGGTGGCGAGAGACCTGTTCGTAGAAGGAAATGAGATTGGTAAGACAAGACCTACCCACGATGAAGCCATGCTGGCTGTCATTCAGAATCTTACCCTCATTGAGCATATCACACATAGATTCTTTAATGAGTTTTTACAGAATATTCCCTGGGATAGGTTAGGCTGATTCGCCTATAGTTGTCTGGGTCTTCCCTTTTCCCCTTCTTGAAGATGGGCACAATGTTGGCCCTCTTCCAATCCTCAGGGATCTCCCCTGTGCACCACTATTTCTGGAAGAGTTTTGCCAGGGGTTCCGCAATGACCTCTGCCAGCTCCATCAGCACTCTCAGGTGAAGTCCATCTGGTTCTGCTGATTTATAAATGTCTAGCTTTTCTAGCTGGCTTTGCACCAGCTCAGTATCCACAGTGGGAAGGCTATCATTCCCACCATGCCCCTTTGATCCTTATCTTGCTTGTCTTTCCCGTTGATACTGTGAAATACCGAAGCAAAGTGGGCATTCAGGAGTTCATTTTTTTCCTGAGTGTCCGTTACCAGCTGTCCCAAGGTGTTAAGCAGGGGCCCCACGCTTCCAATTTTTTTCCTTCTGCTCCCTAGATACCTAAAGAAGGACTTCTTATTGTCTTCAACTCCCTTGGCTAACTTAAACTCGGTCGCCGCCTTAGCTTTTCTAATCATTTCCCTACAAGTGTGGACCACTGTTGTATAATCCTCCTTGAGGACTCTCCCTAGCTTTCACTGTGTGTACACCTCTTTTTTCTTTTTCAAAAGGACCGCAATGTCCCTATTGATCCAGGAGGGCTTGCCAGCCCTTCTGCTACCTTTCCTTTTCATTGGAAAGGTTTTCTTTTGTGCTTTGAGGATCGTGTCCTTGAGGAATGGCCACTCTTCATGTACCCCATTCACCTTCCATCCCTGGTCCTGCATCCTGCCTCCCCTACTAATCCCCTGAGCCTGTTAAAGTCAGCATTTTTGAAGTCCAGGACTTCAATTCTGCTAGTTGATCTGATAACATTGTGGTGGACAGTGAACCTGATGAGCTCATGGTTGCTATTGCCCAGGCTACCCTCAATGTTCAAGCCACACACCAGATCATCTCCTTTGGCCAAGACCAAGTCTAGGAGAGCAGTACCTCTGGTTGGTCCCTTACACTTCCTGGGTCAGAAAGAGCTCCTCAATTACAGTTAAGAAGCTAGATGACTGATCTGACTTAGCTGAGTGTTCCTCCCAATCTATGTCTGGGTAATTGAAGTCGCCCATGACAACCAAGTCCCTTGCATGCATGGCTTCTGTCAGTTCTTGAGAGAAGTCCAGATCAAGCTCCTCCCCTTGGTTTGGTGGCCTGTAGTAAATGCCCACTGTTTGGTCTCTCTCACCTCACCCCCACCCCGGTCCAACTTTGACCCAGAGGGTTTAAAGCTGCTTATCTTTGGAGCCAATGTCAGCCTCCAGAAAGGTGTACTGAACCCTCACATTGGGAGCTACCCCTTCACCTTTTCTCTCTGCTTGGTCCCTTTTGTGCAGGGTGTAGCCCTCTATGGCTATGCTCCAATCATGTGAGGAGTTCCACTTTGTTTGAGTGGTACCTAGCAACCATAGGGGAAAGAGGAGAAACATGATAAAGTCAAATCCTCTGTGTTTTCATAAGGTCTGGCTGTTTGCACTTTTACATGCATGTTTGGCGGCTTCAAAAGGTAAGAGCAATACTACCCAAATATGAGGTGTATTGCATGCCAAAGAGAGAACGGGACCCCTTGGAAGACAGATTTATTTTTTAATATGCAAACAAACAGTAGGAGAAAGTCTAGTTCAGTAACTTATTGATCTAAAGAGACTGAGTTAAGACTGTGTTTTGAGGAGCTTGACAGAATCTCTGATTGGAGACAAGCAGGGATCCTGGTTTCCTTTAATTAAAAAAAAATCCCCAATTTTCAGATTAAAAAAAGTAACCCAAAATCCACATTTTTCCATGATTAAAATGAAACACCACTATCTCTCTCTCTAATATACTTTTATATATTTTAATATATAGTATTTAATATATATTTTAATATATTATTATGTTATGTAGGTAATATATTAATACGTATTAAAATAATATATAATTTTAATATAAGATTTCATAGATTTCATAGACATTAGGGCTGGAAGGGACTTCGGAAGATCATCGAGTCCAGCCCCCCGCCCAAAGGGCAGGACGTCAGCTGGGGTCATAGGATCCCAGCAAGATAAGCATCCAGTTTCATCTTGAAGGTGTTCAATGAAGGCGCTTGAACAACCTCCGGCGGCAGGCTGTTCCAGACCTTGGGGGCTCGGACAGTAAAGAAATTCTTCCTTATGTCCAGCCTGAAACGATCTTGTAGTAGTTTGTGACCATTCGTCCTCGTCATCCCTTGGGGCGCTCTGGTGAACAAACGTTCCCCCAGATACTGGTGATCACCCCTGATAAACTTGTAGGTGGCCATCAGATCACCCCTGAGCCTGCGCTTTTCCAGGCTAAAGAGCCCCAGGGCTCTCAGCCTGTCATCGTGGGGTCTGCTTCCCTGACCCCTGATCATGCGCGTGGCTCTTCTCTGGACTCTCTCAAGCTTCTCCACATCCTTTTTGAATTGTGGAGCCCAAAACTGGATGCAGTACTCCAGCTGCGGCCTCACTAAGGCCGAGTACAGGGGGAGAATGACGTCCTGGGATTTGCTTGAGAAGCATCTATGGATGCAAGCCAGCGTTTTGGTCGCTTTACTAGCCGCAGCATCGCATTGCAGGCTCATGTTCATCTTGTGGTCAATGATGACCCCCAAGTCTCTTTCTTCCATAGTGCTAACCAACATAGCACTGCCGAGCCTATAAGGATGCTGCGGGTTTTTCTTCCCAAGGTGGAGAACCTTGCATTTATCGGCATTGAACACCATCAGATTCTCATCCGCCCACTTGCTGAGCCTGTCCAGGTCAGCCTGGATCACCCGCCTGTCTTCTGGCGTGGATGCTTTGCCCCAAAGTTTGGTGTCATCGGCGAACTTGGCCAGTCCGCTTCTGACTCCAGTGTCCACATCGTTAATGAAGATGTTGAACAGTATGGGTCCAAGGACAGAGCCCTGGGGGACCCCACTGGTCACAGGACACCACGATGAGTGACTTCCATCAATTACTACCCTCTGGGTCCGACCCCGGAGCCAATTTTCCAGCCAGTGGATCGTGGGGGACCCAAGGCGACAATTGGCCAGTTTCTCCAAGAGACGATCATGGGACACCAGATCGAAGGCTTTTTTGAAGTCAAGATATATGACATCAATCTCATCTCCCTTGTCCAGGTGATAGGTCACCTGGTCGTAGAAGGAAATGAGATTGGTCAAGCAAGACCTACCCGCAACAAACCCGTGCTGGCTATCCCTTAAGATATTGGCGTTGGCCAGTCCATTAAGGATGGCCTCTTTAATAAACTTTTCTAAGAGAGAGTAATGATTCATTTTAATCACAGAAAAATGTGGATTTTGGGTTACTTTTTTATATCTGAAAATTGGGGATTTAAAAAAAAAATCAAAGATCAGAGATTCTGTCACACTCCTGAAAACAGTCTTAGCTCAGTCACTTTAGATCAATATATTACTGAACCAGACTTTCTCCTATTGTTTGTTTGCATAGTAAAAAAGAAGTTTATCTTTCAAGGAGTCTCATTCTCCCTTTGGCATGCAGGTAAAAGTGCAAACAGCTAGAAATTCTGAAAAGACAGAGGATTTGACTTTATCATGTTTCTCCCCTTGCCCTGTGGCTGCTAGGTAACCCTCAAACTTTTGTCTGACTGCTCTCCAATTCTCTTCTATGTTGCCTAATGACACAAAGCAGGTTGCAACACTTCTGTGATTACTTCCCTTTTATTTAAGTGAGTCTCTCACCCAGACATACCTCCCTTAGTGTGAACTGAAAATTGGGGTTTTTTTTATCAGAGAAAACCAGGATCCCTGGAAATAAGATTATTTGTAGTGTTGCAAATACTACATTACAAGAAGCTACTGCATGTGGGAGATTTGTCCCTAGAAAGACAGTCAGATTTACAGGGCAGCAGAAACTGTGAAGGCCCAGGCTGAGAAGCAGATTGCACCAGAGGGGGTCATCCATTCATTAGGCATGAACAAATGGGGTCAAAAAAAAGCTCCCTCACACGGTGACATTTTCCATTGGTAAGAAGTTCCCTCACAGGATGGAACTTTTCATTAACAAAGAAATGCAATTGTCAGGATATAGGAGCACTTCCAGAGACCTTCCAAGACCTAAAAGAAGAGATAGACATGGACTATACCTACTTTAACACTGGAAATAGAAGAATGAGGTTATCTATAAGCAAGCTCAGCTAATCAGACAGTAAAATTCATTCTCATTTGTGCCTGCCTGTCTTTATTAAACCCAATGAACACTACACAGAAGTCCCCTGATCTGCACTGTTTTACACCAGATATGAATACAGTTCAAGGTTCTGATACAATAAAACAAAAGATTGGACAGCTTTGGAAGGATGTTTCAGATATTTCAAGTTTTTCTTGTGTCTCAGCAGTTTGGTAGCTGTCAATGCAGAAGTGTTGTGCAAGGAATATATTTCCTACCAAATATGTGCATGATTTGAAAGGTTACATAAATCACAGGCTACATCAATCAGATTAGACAGTTCTGAGCACAATTGGCTTAATTGGCAATGGTAGTTTAGGCCAGATAAAAAAGGGAGAGGGAATAAAAACCAAAACCTAACGGTCACTCAAAACCTACCTGTCTAAAGACAGGAGCCTTCTATTTCCCTTCTCCACTCTTCTGGTAGCACATTTAACCTCCATGAGTTTTCAATGGTACTACAATTATTTCAGCCACTTCTTTAAGGACTCTAGGACAGAGGGTTTCAATCCCTGGGCCACGGCCCAGTGCCAGGCCATGGTGGGTCAGCTGCCAGTCCACAGCACAGTTGGCTGCTGGAGCAGAAGTGGCCACGGACCGGCAAACTCCAGCCCCCCAGAGCCGGGTGGAGAGGCCACAGCTCCTTCCGCAGGGCCCACGGCAGCACAGGGTTTGGCCCACCCCACTGCCCAGGGTCGGGGGTATTCTTATGTGTCTTCCGGCTGGAAATTCTGGCTGCGATCGGCTGTGACTGCTGAGCCGCAGTTTGCCAGGCCACAGCAAAAAAAACTTTGGGAATCCCTGTTCTAGGATAAATGTCATCATGCCCTAAGAAGTTAAAGCCGTCTACTCAATAAGTAAAACTTCACCTATTCTTTCTTTATTCTGGGCTAATTATCTCCCTATCACTCTGCTTCCTGCTGTTAAGTGTGAATGTTCTGTGAAGGTTAGGGTAACAAACAAACAAACAAACAAACAAAAAACCACCTTAGCCTTCTCTTCGTTATCCACTATTTTTACCTCCCCATTAACTAAGGGGGCCTATTTACTTGATCTTCTTACCTTAATACATTTATAGGAGGCTTTTCATTGCCTTTTATCGCTCTAGCTAGTTGTATATTAAATATATTATTGCCTAATCATTGTCACTTAAAAAAAAAGCTCACTATTGCTGCATTAGGAATAGACACAGTCTCCAATTAGACTTCATTAGTCTAATTAAACCAGGAAAACCAAGCACACACCTCCTCACACCCATTTTGGGGACCTCCCTGCCTCAGAATTAAGCAACCTAGTGAAAATGGCAAAATTACTTCAGTGAGAACAGAATGTGACCCATGTCCTTGACAGAGTCATCCATCCTGGTGCTGAAGATTTTTTTCAGCTGCTGCATTTTCATCTCTGACACAGTCACTACACGATAACTCCAGGATACAAACTGCATCTGGTTCTGCTTGGTGTTTCAGCAATGATTTGAAACAAAAATTGAAAAGTGGAATGTGGGGGAGGGTGGAAGATGGGTTATGGAGGTTAAATGAAATGAGGGGGTGCATTTCTGCCACCATGGAACACTGAAAAGAGAAACATTAATAACACCTTTTGAGTCAGTTCCAACACCCTTCTCCTCAGCACTGGAGAAAGTCTCTTCTTTATACCTTCTTCAGGGAAGGGATATGAGAAAATTCCAAATGGGCCTTAGACAAATTGAGACTATCAGTCCACACAAATTTCTCAGGATACATTCACCCAGCAGCTCTCAATCTCTTTCAGCAAGCTTCCTCCTTTTGTCTGTTTCAGGTTAGCTTCCTAGGAAGCCAGGGGGTCCGGGTGTCTCTTGTCTGTCTGTATCAGACCTCTTCTTTTTTGAGCCCCAGAGGGCTAGCAGAGCTGATCATACTGAGACACAAAAATCTCAATTATTGTCAGAGCAGGGGCTTCCAATTAGGAATAAGTACTCATTATAAAATAAACAAAGACTGCTTTCAATCTAAGGATGTAGGTACTGATTCAAGCAACGTAAATTGCTGTGAATACAGCATAATGGAGTGAAGCACCAGGATTTGTTTTCAGCTGTTCTAGCTATTGCCCTACTGCCCAGCTCACTGTCCCCAAGCAGCGCTAAACTTTTTATGTGCCCAGGAAGCCCCCTTACATTAATTAATATGATTGCTAGTTGAGAAAGGCAGTACAGTATCCAACATGGGTGGAGAGGGGAGAGTTAAAGATCCAGACCTTTTTTTAATTGTGATACTGACATCAACATTATTGACAGAAGGTCATACAGAAAAGGGGCTGAGTTAGCCTTGCTGTGAAGATGTTGTACTTTGAACTTAACACCTAAATTTAAAAACTCTAGCACCATTGTTGTATGTGTATCATAAAATACTTAGAAGAAGCTATAACTTTATTTTGAGTCCAGTTGTTTGCCATTAGCTATGAATCAATAGTGAACTGGAATCTTGGCACCTCCAAAATTTTTATGCTATTTTTAAATTCTAATGAGTCAGCTACCTTGAAAAAAGGGGGAAAATTCTTGCATTTATAGATTTTAAAATATTTAAATGCACTATAATTTGCCAGTTGTTTGCCATTAGTTATAAACAGGAAACCTAACACCTTCCAAATGTCATGGTGTGACTTCATTTCCACTGCTGGATCTCTAAAATTCTCATGCCATTTTAAAATTCTAATGAGCCAGTTGTCTTTGAAAGAAGACATCTGGAAAAAATGACTACCCCTCAGTGGAGCTCTAGATATTGGAAGTAATGAATCTTTAGCAAAATTTAGGTATTTCGCTTCTGACACTTTTAACTTGTACAACTGAAATGCATCTATCAAGCTATTTGTTAATAAGCCAAAACATGCAGTAAAATCTATGGGCTATATATTGGTTGCTATAACAAAAGCAAGGTGACAGGGAAATGATCAGCCAAACAGGAAATCAAGACATGGGTGTATACAGTCACATACAACAGAATCAAGAAGAATACAATGCTATTAAAAACTAATAAATGGTGATGAAACAACTCTATTAAAGCCCTGAGGCAAAAGAGCACTTAGCCACCCCAACTGCAAGGGGCCTGAAATACCTTCCTTTTGTTGTTCTTAAGTGAACAAATGGGTGATCATAATAAATGCTAGTATTTTGTGAGTACAACCCTGGGATCTCCACTGTTCGTCTCTCCTATTTGCTTGCATTTAACAGGGTGTTCCATTATCCACCTTTGAACGATGAGCATGTCCATGGGATGAGTCCAAAAGTAGTAACATAAATGCACAGGCTTGGGCTTCTGACTCACATTCTTTTTACAGTTCTGTGTAGTCTGTAGCACTACAAGAAGCAGATCACTATGGGATGCGCAATGTGCACAAAGTCTCTGGCTCAGGCATGGCAAAAGTATGCTCCTTAGCCAGAACATGATAGAGGGCTGCTTTGTAGCTCTCCCCTTGTTGCCCTGTGGGGTCAGGCCAACTCTCAGGATCTCAATATTGCATTGTTAGACAGGAGGGTGTGACACAATTGCACATATACAAACACACAAATCAATTAGGTGTATACACACACACACAATGAGCTTAGGCACATACACATCTAAACCAGCCTAGGCACTTGCATACCTATCACCAATTCAAGCACATACACTATAGACATGCACATACACTATTATCATGCACACAATGCCATATATATATATATATATACACACACACACACACACACAACCCACCTAGGTAAGTTCCTAACTTGGATGGTACAGTGTATATGTATGTGCTTGGGGTATCTGGGGGAAGGTGCAGGTGAGAGAGAGAGAGTTAAAGTGTAGGGAATTAAATTTGCCAGAACTGAGATTAGAACCGGTAGACTAGAGAGAAGCTGGCTGAGGAACTGAGGCTTGGGTTTACTTAAGGTAGACTGGGGCTGGAAACTGAGGCAGACAGCTGAGATACAGGGGGGGCGATAAGTGGTGGCAAGAAGGAGACAGCCAGGAAAGAAACTGAGGCAAAAACCTGGCTGCTCAGGGGAAAAGGAAAAGGCAGGGGGGGATAAGACACTGGCAAAGAAACAGGGGGTTTGGAGGCAGAGAGGAGCTCAGGACAGGGGAAAAGGAAAAGGCAGTGGGGATAAGACAGTGGCAAAGGAACAGGGGGTTTGGAGGCAGAGAGGAGTTCAGGACAGGTGTTGGAGGTAGCAGTGAGCCAAAAGCAGGAGAGGGAGAAATGAGACAGAAGTTAGAGGGGTGAGGAGCAGAGATTGGAGCAGGGCCAAACGACAGTAATGCAAAACCCAACTTAGGGGTCCAAATAACAGTTTTATTACACAGACAACACACTACACAGCCCCAAGAAGTTATTGGTTCACACACACACACACACAAGCACTCACAATGGCAGCAGGAGAAAGAGACTCAGTGGAAGGGCTGGAGTCCAGGTAGGGAAGAGAAGCAGAGTCCAAGTCCTTGGTTGAAGAGGGGTTGGGGGGTGATAGCTACCTATCCAGGCTGCAAAGGGGTCCTTGTCCAGTAGGTGTTGTCCAGAGTGGGGTCACTGGCAGGGCCTCTGGGTGGATAGGTGGTGTGGCATGGTGCTGATCCAGATGGAGAGGGAGTCCCACTGGGTCTGTCTTCACTGCCTCTTTTTATAGGGGCAGACCTTGTGTGACCCTAGTAACAAGAGGCATGCCCAGGCAAAGGTCAGCCCCTGGCGTACTGAGCATGTGTGCTCCATGCAGGCATGTGCAGTTTCGGGTGTCTGTAATGGTGGGATACAATGGTAGAGTTGCTGGTACTGCAGGGTCTTTTGTCTTTCAAATGCTGGGTTCTTGTATCTGTTCCTGGGTGAGGTCTGTGGTTCCTGGATGAATCAATGTGAGGTGATGGCCCAGTCATTACAGGCCATTCAGTAGAAAGGATCTGTGTCATCCTGGCGAGAAGTGGCCAGTGGTGTCCCTCAAGGGTCCATGCTTGGTCCAGTATTTTTCAACATCTTTATCAATGATTTGGATGTAGGGGTAAAGAGCTCACTGGCCAAGGTCAAGGATGACACCGAATTATGGGGGACCGTGGTCACACTTGAAGGTAGGTTGCAGATACAGGCGGACCTAGATAGGTTAGCAAGTTGGGCATATTGAAACCAGGTGAAATTCAACACTGAGAAGTGTAAAGTGCTCCACCTGGGGACGAAAAATCCCCAACATACTTACATGCTTGGTGGCGCCAAACTGACTAGCACCACGACTGAAAGGGATTTAGGGGTAATAATAGATCATAGTATGAATATGAGCTGTCAGTGTGATGATGTAGGCAGCAAGTCAAGCAATAAATACTCTGGCATGCATCAACCAACGCATCTCAAAACCAAGGAAGTGATTTTACCACTTTACTCGGCATTGGTGAGACTATAGCTGGAGTACTGCATCCAGTTCTGGGCACCGCACCTCAACAAGGAGATGGAAAATCTTGAGAGAGTCCAGAGAAGAGCCACCCATATGATCAGAGACTTGCAAGGCAAGCCATACAAGGAAAGGCTGAGGGACTGGGACTCTTCAGCCTAAAAAAAAGAAGGCTGAGAGGGGACTTGGTAGCAGCTTACCACTATATCAGGGTCATACATCAAGGGCTCGGCAAACAACTATTCACCAGGGCACCCTTGGGGAAAACTAGGAGTAATGGCCATAAACTCCTGGGAGACCATTTCAGGCTTAACATTAGGAAAAACGTCTTCACAGTCAGAATGTCCAGACTGTGGAATAAACTCCATCCAGAGGTGGTGCAATCACCTACCCTGGAAATCTTCAAGAGGAGATTGGACGGTCACCTGGTTGGGGGTCACCTGGCCCCAGCTGTCTTTCCTTCCTAGTGTTGGGGGGGTAGGGGGGAAAGGAGGGCTGGACCCAATGATC
This sequence comes from Alligator mississippiensis, assembly GCF_030867095.1. Lineage (NCBI taxonomy): Eukaryota > Metazoa > Chordata > Crocodylia > Alligatoridae > Alligator > Alligator mississippiensis. Next base: position 126,739,818 of record NC_081826.1, read on the forward strand.
TTGCGAGGTCCCTTCCAGCCTTACAATCTATGAATATTCTGCTGCCCTGTCCCTCCCTGTTGCCACTGGCAGTAACAGGGACAGGGCTACTTGCAAGCTGCCCAGAGTTGGCAAGGGCTGACCAGTGGTTTCTGCTGTCCAATCAGGTGCGCCATGGCTGCAGCCAGCTGCAAGCTAGTCCCTACAGGGCTTCATGACAGCTCCCAGATGGACAGGCTGTCAGGAAGTCTTTATAGACATTAGTGACTGGAAGGGACCTCGTGAGATCGAGTTTGGCCCCTCTGCTATAGTCGGTTGGCTATTGTCCCCCTTGGTGGCAGGGGAGGGAGAGCAAAGCACTGTGGGATACTACAGGTTAGAGAGACCTGTGCAGATGTTAAATGTGTCACAAAACAGTTTTGAGCTACAATGAAGTTGCCAACTCATTTCAAACAACTTATTTCAACAACTTCTTTGTAGTAGAGTTATTTTTTGTGGCAACACAGTGCAAGAATGTGGCCATTCACATTTTGTCATGCAAAAGTCATACATAATACAACAACAAATGTAATACCTACCAGAACCCTTATGTGGGGTGTGCACAAGCCATTTCTCCATAAGTTCAGCTCATCCAAGGTGAGGAATAAGCTAGGACTAAAACATTCTGCACCTCTTCCTCATCTCCAGGTTCAAGAGCTAAGAAGGGAACTTACAAAACTCCTTTTGTAGATGAGCCTATGACCTTCACTTCATAAAACTAGTGGATACAAAAAATCATGGGGATGTGTAGATGAAATGAGGGCCCTAAATTGAAGTGGTGGGTTTTAAAAAACATTGCTTCAATTTAGGGCCAATTAAACCCCGTTTTGTGCACACACCCTACTGACTTACCTGCTTTTTGGGACAAAGTTAGTACACCGGAGGGCAGGGAGCAGATTCAGGCTGACCTGGACAGGTTGGATCAATGGGCAGAGAGAAATAGGATGCAATTTAGTAAAGATAAATGTAAGGCACTCCACCTGGGAAGGAGGAACCCCCAGCACATCTATAGGTTGGGGAGTGTCCTTCTCAGCAGCTTGGAGGTAGAGAGGGATCTTGGAGTCATAATCAACTCCAAGATGAACATGAGCCGGCAGTGTAACGAGGCCATCAACAAGGCCAATCGCACCTTGTCGTGCATTAGCAGGTGCATGACTAATAGATCAAAGGAGGTGATGCTCCCCCTCTATGCGGCACTGGTCAGGCTGCAGTTGGAGTACTGTGTCCAGTTTTGGACACCACACTTCAAGAGGGACATGGGGAATCTCAAGAGGGTCCAGAGGAGGGCCACTTGCATGCTTAGTGGCCTTCGCGATAGACCCTATGGGGGGAGGTTCAGAGAGCTGAACCTCTTCAGCCTTCACAAGAGACGGCTGAGGGGAGATGTTGTGGCCGCCTATAAACTTATTAGGGGAGGTCAACGGGGAACAGGGGAAGCGCTGTTTACTAAGGTGCCCCAGGGAGTGACTAGGAATAATGGGTGTAAACTAGTTGAGATTGGATTTAGGTTAGATATTAGGAAGAAATTTTTCACAGTAAGGGTGGCCAGGATCTGGAATGGGCTTCCAAGAGAGGTGGTGCTATCACCTAGCTTGGAGGTCTTCAAATGGAGGCTAGACAGTCACCTGGCTGGGGTCATCTGACCTCAGTCCTCTTTTCTGCCAGGGGCAGGGGGTCGGACACGATGATCCATTGTGGTCCCTTCTGACTCTACAAACTGTGAATCTATGAAATCAATTTGCATCAGTACACAGTATGGGCAGGGGCTGTTGAGACACTTAAGAAGATGGTTACTTATAGGGGTATTTTAAATTTACAAAGATGCAATAATTCAAGAAATGGGACAAAACTAGTTAGCACCTCCAAGCCACAAAAATGCACTGATTTAGCTTAGAGGAGTCTGCAAATCTGATCATTATCTATTAATCTCTTTAAGGTAAAGGAGGGAGGGAAAGCCTGTTGATTAGTCTGTACAACATCTTAGTAGTGCAGGGGTTCCAAACAGACACAGTTGTACTTTCTTGCAACTGTGTTGTGCCCTTGATTTTGTCCTGTGGGTCAGGCCCAGTATCTCTGCCTGAGTAACCTCCCAAGTCTCAGTGCTATGTTACAGAAAGATCTCACAAAACCCAGTGAGAGGGACTTATAATGGCAGAGGAAATTCAACACTCATAGATGCAAAGGAGTATTCAGAAAGAAAATAACTCACTATTATGCATATATAATGATGGGCTCCAAATTAGTTGTTAACACTCAGAAAGATCTTGGATTCATTGTGGATAGTTCTCTAGAATATGTTCTTTGCATGCAGCAGTGGTCAAAATGACAAATAGAATATGATGAATTGTTAGGAAAGGAACTGAAAACAAAATAGAAATCATCATCATGAAGTTACCTTGTACACAGATGTTTGGGCACAGTGCCTATTCATGCCACTTCAAAGAGTCTTTAAATACCTGAGGGACAATTACAGGTGGAGATGGGCTTCTCTCGGTGGCTGTAGGAGACAGGACTAGAAGCAATGGGCTTAAGCTGAAGGAGAAATGTAGGCTGGTGATTAGGAGGAACTTTCTGTCTACTCAGGTAGTCAAGCATTGGGACAGACTAGAAAAATTGTGGACTCTCCAGAGTGCGTCTACACAAGTGTGGAGCAGGCTGCCCTGGGCAGGAGTGGGCAGGGCTCAGCCCATGCAAAGTGCCATGGAGGCAGACACAGGCTGCATACAATCAATTGGTGGGCCATATTTTGCCATCCCTGGTTTAAACTACACTAAAACACAATCCAGTTTCATAGTAGTTTGGGGTCAGAAGGGACCTGAACAGATCATCTAGCCTGACCCCGCTGCCCCCCACTGGCAGGAGCACACGCTGGGATCACACAACCTCAGACAGGTGTTCGTCTAACCTCTTTTTGAATGTACTCAAGGTAGGAGCGAGGACTACTTCCCTAGGAAGTTGGTTCCAGATCCTAGCCACCCTAACAGTGAAATAGTGCCTCCTAATCTCTAACCTAAACCTATTCTCCAGCAGCTTCTGGCCATTGTTCCTCGTCACCCCAGGTGCTGCTGGGGGGAAAAGGGCCCTTCCTATTTGCTGAAAGTAATAATAACTATACCATTTTTGTGCATCGTTAGCTATAGAACCAGGTATGTCTTAATGACACTAGCCTGATTGAATGTTCAAATTAAAAGGAACCTTTGACATTGACCGTAACTAGTTTGCTCAGTCGTGCACAACACTTTTCTTCCACACCTCCATTTATGGGATTTGCATACCATTGTGAGCATCTGTCATCAATATACTGAACCTCAGAACATGAGGCAATGTTGGAATCAAGAGAAACAGGGCAGGAAGGGAACTCAAGAAGCCATCTAACCTAATCTCTTGCTCCAGACAGAATCATCCCTGACTAAATCATTCCAGACAACTGTTTATCTAACCAGTGGTTAAGAACTTCCAATGATAGAAATTTCACAACCTTGTATATTAAGAGGAGCTTTCTACTGAAATAGACTACCTATTTCAGTAGAAAGCTCCTCGTAATATACAACCTCAATCTCCTCTCTTGCAATTTAAGGCTGTTTGTCACTAGGGCTGTGTGAAGCTTTGGCAGCCGATTCGATTTGGAAGAGATCTGGCACTGCTTCAGGGAGGGAGGGGGATGGGATGCGTGGGATGCGGGCGCGGCAGCACCGGGAGCGGGGGCTATGCCATGCCACTGCTTGCCCAGCAGGGTGGGGGGGCGGGTGCAGTGGAAGGCACGGGGAACGGGGGCTATGCCCTGATGCCACTTGCTCAGCCAGGGTGGGGGAGTGGGGATGCGATGCAGGTGCAGTTTGCTCCAGGCAGAAGGGGGCAAGCAGCAGTAGGGCATAGCCCCCGCTCCTACTGCTGCTGCACCCTCATTCTGACCCCCCGCCCTGGCTGGGCAAGTGGCGGCAGCACCTGCATCCCATGTCCCCCTGCCCTGGCTGGGCAAGTGGTGGGCTATGCTCTGCTGCTGCCTGCCCCCTTCCGCCCGGAGCGAGCTGTACCAGCATCCTGCCTCCCAGCCCCACCCCCGGCTGGGAAGCGGCAGTAGGGTATAACCCCCACCCCAAGTGCTGCTGCACCCGCATCCTGTGCCCCCCCATCACTCTCCTCAAGATCTGCGCCCCTCTACCCCGGCTGGTCAGCTTGTCTCAGTCCCAGCCCTAATCACTCCCTCCCCCACCCCCAACAGACTTGCCAGCTGGAGGCAGCCGTGTCCAGCATGGTGAGGACTGCTGCCTGTTTAGTCTATGGCCGAATCTCCAAAGTGGTGCTGAATATCTGGATTCAATTTGGTAGAATGGAATCGGGACAGTGATTCAAATCTCTGAATCAAATCACTGTCCTTCTGAATTGGCCAAATCCAAATCTGAAGCGAATACTTGCCGCTTTGCACAGGCCTAGCTGTTACTATATGTCCGGTCCCCTGTGGACACAACACAGAGATCGGTTTCCTCTTTATAACAACCTTTTTCATATTTAAAAGACTTCTCAAATCTCTCTTAGTTCTCTTCTCTAGACTAAATAAACCAAAAATCTTTCAATCTCAGATGACCTCTTATCATTTTTGTTACTTTCCTTTGTATACTTTCCAAACTGTCCACATCTTCCTGAAGTGTGGTACCCAGAACTGGACATAGTGTTCTAGGTAAGTCCTCACTAATGAAAGAATGCATGGAAGAATCACTTTCTGCAACTTGCCTACAATTTTCCTGTTAATACTTCTCAGATTGCTATTACCTTTTAAAAAAACAGACAACAAAACAAAACATTTTACTGTTAATTCGCATTCATCTTGTAATTCACTATAACCCCCACATCCTTTTCTGCAGTACTACAGCCTAGCCAGATACTTTCCATTTTGCATTTGTACATTTGATTGTTCTTCATGAGTTTAGTAATTTACACTTGTCTTTATTAAATTTCATCCTATTAATTTCAGTCATTCTACCACTGCCTCCCTGAGGCTGACCCTCCCTTGGCTGCCTTTCAGTACAGTAGTCTGGGCGGTTTCTTATGAAATGTAGATTCAGATTCCCTCAGGAAGAGGCAGAAATTAACCCTGAGTATTTCACACCCTAGATAAGGGCTCTGACCACTGGGTTACTGGATGAAGGTTGCTGGATAATCATCATCATTCTCAGGGGTAGTCTAAGAGTTCAGACCTTCCTTTGATACTCTATGTTAGAGAAATCCCTGCCAAACTCCTTCTAATGCTGTACTACACTAGTGTTACACAGGTTTTACAAGAAAAGTATCTGTCTCTTCCTCGCTGTTAAAAAGCTGGAGTAAAGTGTAAGTATGAATATATCAAAAGGTAAAAAACACCACACATGTGCTATTAATGCACTATAGGCTCAGTGCTCATTAAAATACTGTGCAGTAAGCCTTCCCCAGAAGCACGTTTACATGTGCACCCTGGTGGGAGCAAATCTGCTCCCAATGGGAGCAGCCCAATACAAGGCTGCTCCTGCTCTACTCTGCCCCCCTGAAGAACCCAGGGAGAGCTCCAGGCTTCCCCGGGGTGCTAGTCCAGGGGCTGGTAGGGGACATGGGGCCAATCCCAATGTATGTGGGATCAAGAAAGCTCTGCAGCTGCAGCAGCAGCCATCTCCTGGCCTATTAGGAGGTGTCCTGATGGGTACGGGGCCAGGAGACGGCTGCTGCATAATGGGAATTTTCCCTCCCCCTCCCCTAATCAGGGGCTCACTGGCAGCTGCCCCAGAAGTGGGACAGCTCCCAGCCTGGCCCTTGCCGCTGCTTCTGCCACTTCTGCCTCCCAGGGTGCAGACCATGGTAGTTAACGCCTCTAACTCTTTGCTTCCTCAAGTGCTGCAAATTAATGTGCACAACAAATTACAGCTCTCTTATCTTCTTTTCTATTAAAAACAAGGTTGTAGTATATGACTGACAAAGGATACATATCACTCTGCCGGGAGGAATCACACCCAATAGGTGCTAGAGTTCATTTTGAGAACTTTGTGTCGTGAAAAAACACGTGTAGAATTTAGGGTCAGGTCAGTAGAAGCTTTTATTCCGTAGGAGAGAGCTCAGAGTAACATGGATTCACCAGCACTTCAGGGAGGTCTCTGCCTTTAAACTGAATCATTCAGTTTATATAAGCTTTTAGACTGTTACACAGGACATGATTGCAAAAATAAAATTCTCTGAGAAAGCAGTCAAAGGCAACTAGCAAGCACTCTTATCTCAGGAAGAACAGGCACATGCTTTTTTTTTGTTGCTGTCTTCAAGGCCCGGGTGAGTGAAACAGTTGCAGGGGAATTACATAGAACAAACGCTTTCCCTTTGTCTGCTCTAATATGCAGAGCCAGCAATTTCCCACTCAGCTGTCACAGTCATCTTACGACTCGTATAACGTAAGTTTAAGGCATTCATTTTGTTTGATTCCACATTTGCATCTGTCCTTATTCTTAGCTCTTGCCACTTTCCTTCCTTCCCTCTTCCTAACAGCAAGGCTGGCTTTAGGATTGATTCCATGGACAATGTTTAACAGATGTATGAAACAAAATCTAATGCCATATCACACCTACCAGGCTATGTATACTTTACTCCATACTACCATAATGAAAAACTGGACTCTCCTCCACTTATTTTCCATTTGTCATTGCCAATGTTTCTACTCTCTGGTTGTCATATCCACTTCACTCTAGACAGCTAGGCTTTACTCCCCATCAACGAAAGAGATTCACAAACAATACAAGATGTACTGAAGTTGGTGCTCTTGCTCATTCTTTCCCTTTCCTTGTACTTTCTCTTCTCCTGTCTGCCATTTTTCCTTATTTCCATAACATTTTCTCTCCTTTTCTAACCCTTCATCTCCATGTTGTTGTTTTTCCCCCTTATATTACTCTTTTCTAAGAATTTTGTCTAACCCATTTTACTGGGTGTCCTTTCCTGTACTTCTTGCCCTTTTCTCTCTGCCTTTTTCTTTTTTCTCCCTCAGACCTCTATTCTTTATCTTTCTTTTCCAAGTCTTCTCCCATTCATTCCCATATACTTTTTTCTCATTCTTTCTTTGTATTTTCCAGTCCTTCCCCTTTTCTCAGTGACATGCCAAGCAGTTCCCTAACCTCTTTCCCTCTGGACAGTCATCCATCCATACACAGTTTCCTTCAGGACGAGCCCAGGTTCTTCGGTTTGTGATCAGCAGATGTTGCCAGCATATTTAAGCTGCCAGACTTGTCATGCAACCTCCTCAACATGAAGCTGTATGAGAGGACAGACACTTCCTGCTGCACGTTATTACAGGATAACGGTCCTTCAACATAGCTAATTATTAATGGTATTGCCGAGAGAGGGAGTGGCAGAGGCTTTTATATTCTTGGTTCCACACAAGCAGGCTCTCAGAGATCACCTCTCCAGCTGGTCACAGAAATCTCTCAAGACAAGAAGGTAATCAATTTTATTCTTCAAACAATCACTTTTACTTGTTTACGTAGCGTCACAGACGAGAGAATTCTGTATGCTTGCAAAGTAGGCGTCATGTCTACAGGTGGGACAGAGAGTTTGATCCCAATGGGCCAGATCCAAAAAGACCCAAGGGACTTTTTGGGTGTCTAAAGGAGGAATTGGGTACAGTTTTTAGACACTTCGGTCCAAAACAGGGATCTCCAAAACCCCTGCTCACCTGCTGCCTAAAGTCTATTGGCAATTTACATTTGGACTTTCAAGTTCAACAGAAGTCTAAAGTGCTTCTGGATTGCCCTGGCTTGTCCTGGTGGAGGAAGCGGTTAGGTTGCTAAGTTTGGCTGGGATCCAGAAGATGGATATTTGTCTCCTTTAGTCACCTGAGGCACATATTTAAATCCCTAGGAAATAATTTCCCAAAACATGGCCCAAAGCCTCAAGGAATCAGCAGGGCCAGAAAGGAATGGAAACAAATCATCCTTAAGGTAGGTGGCATGTAGGAGAAAATGGCCAACTGGAAGCAGTTGGAAAGCCTTTGCTACAAGACTTTTCCAGGAGAAAAGGCATTTTGAGGAAACCATTTTTTCCCTACAAAACTGCTTAAATTTTTGGAGATTTCCCATCAACATTTCTGTTTGTTTTTGGAAAACGTCTTTTTTTCTGTGTTCAAACATTTTTTTTGGCTTTTTTTTAAACATAATGTCAACCGACATGGTCAGAATTTCTCTTCTGGGGAAACACTGAAAACATTTATTTTCATTCCAATGAAAACAACTGAAAACAGCAGTTTTTGCTGATGTGGAGATTCTGATCAGCTCTGTTTCAAAGGGCTTTGCAAAAACAGGATAATTTGTATTATTTCATTTTAGAAATGAGAAAAATGAGGGACAAAATGTAAGTGTTGTGGTGCTTTTTGGTTTGGAATGCATGTTTTCTGGCATTTTGGCCAGACCACAGCTACTGGAACAAGTTCTTGCTCAGTGAAAACTACTGCAGTGCAACTCAATAGAAACACCACTACAGCAAGTGAGAATCCCATAGTAGATAACTTGTAAGGCAGGAGTGGGCAAAATGCAGCCTGCGGGCCGGATACAGCCCGACAGGCCATTCTATCCAGCCTGTGGGGCCCCGAAAAAATCTAGAAAATTAATATTAATCTGCCCCTGGCTGCCTGTCATGCGGCCCTTGATGGCTTGCCAAAACTCAGTACGCAGCCCTCTGCCCAAAATAATTGCCAGATGTAAGGCAACATAGATGCTAGAACCTGCTTGCTTTGCTGAGGCCTTTATTGAAGTTAGGTGGCTGGGTTTCATGAACTAAACTGAGAGGATTTGGGCTAAAGTTAGTAAGAGTGGGAAGATTATGGACATGAGCACTGGATTTGCTCACATCCATAAGAGCCAAACTGACATAGCCAAGTACCTGTAGTATCTTTTCCTATTATACTCTCCTTCCACAATGATAGCAAGCTGGTTCTGTCCTGAAGTATATATTGGGTCTGAAGATATATTTTCTTTGAGCTTTGCTGTGTTAAACTAGATCAGCATAGAAGGTGTCAACTGTCAAGACAATATTTCAAATGAAGGCTACCTACTTCATAGTCTGCAAAGTTTCTAGGAAGTGCTAAAATTTGAATGGAATGAATCAGAATAAAATACAATCTGAGATATGGATGTCTAGAAAAGTCTCAGTTGCTTTTTCTTAAATTCACTCTCATAATGATTAAATTGATTATAGCAGTGCTGGTAGCACTAAAGAAAAATCCTTCAAATCACACGGACCTTCATGAAACACAGGCTCACAGAATTCTAGGACCTACATAATACTGAGCGTCAAGGGATGACTGGGATATGAGCAATCAGGCTTGACACTACAGGGTCATGAGCCAGGAGGCACTAGTTAGGAAACAGAGATCTGGATTGGAGTCAGGAGCTAGAAACAAGCATTCAGGGATTAAGTACTAATTCAGTCTAGAGTAGGGGTGGGCAATTATTTGGGCTGGAGGTCCACTTAATGAGTTTTGGTGAGCTGTTGCAGGCCAGGGGGTAGGGGATCTGACCTGGCTCAGCACAGCAGGAGGGCAGGGAGCAATTGGTCCTATCCGACCCTAGGCTGTCTGCCACGCACCAACCTCCAGGGCTGCAGGACAGAGAGGGCAGGTGGGTGAGCAGTGTCTCCATGGGGGACTGGTCCAGGACCCCTATGGGCAGGGCGTGCTCTGCTGGGCAGATGGGATGGGGCTGTGGGCAGGCGAGGAGCATCATCTGGAAGCAGGATGGCCAAACAGGGCCGGGATTATGGGGCGCTGACAGTGTGGGGCTGAGCCCTGGGGCAGAGTCGCATGATCCCCCCCCTCTATGTCCCTGCAACCAGAACCAGTTTTGCAGGCAAGGATATGGGAGCAGTTCAGATCTTGGCCCTGGCCTCACAATGTCACCTCCTGCAATCCTGGCCGCAGCCCCCACTGGCCCATCCTGCTCCTGGATGCCACTCCTTGCCCACTCATGGCCCCATGCCATCTGTTCTCTGCCCACTCATGGCCCCATGCCAGCTGCTTGGCTGAGTGTGTTTGGCACCCCTAGCACTAGGTGCAGGGCAGACAGGCAGCAGCAGCTGGGCAGAGCAAGCTGCTGCTGCAACGGCTACAGGAAAGCCAAGTCTGGTTGCTGCACTGCCCTTGCCCCACTGCATGCTCAGGGGTGGTAAGACTAGCCACACGTGCCATGACCCAGGCTGCCACCCATGTCTGTGCCGGGCAGGTCCAAGGGAGATGCCACAGGCTGGATAAAATCCCGTGGCAGGCCGGATATGGCCCGTGGGCCATATTTTGCCTACCTCCGGTCTAGAGCCAAGCACAAGGGAAGTACCTAGGAAGGCATCTGTGCTGATGAGTAGCCTCAGGAATACCAACAGGTCAGATGTGTCTGTCCAGGCAGCCACACCCAGGCAGGTAATTGGGCCCAAATGGGAGTAGTTAGGCAACTGGCAGCTAGGTCTACTCCAGTAATCAAGGCTGGCTGGGGGATACAGTCTGTCTGCTGCTCTGATTCCCAACACTCATTTTTTTTACTCCCTCCTCTCTAATAATTCTTCAGTATTAACATACAAAGTAGATAATTATTTTCTAAAAGTAAACACTGGTAAATTAAAGCTCATAATGACTACTTGATATGCCCAAGGTAATATAGAAATTTGAAACCAGAACTCGGCTGGTTTACACTGCCAATGCTTTATTGAAGTCAGTAAGATAACTTAGACTACCTGCCTCATTATATCATATCCAGGAGAAGAACTATAGTCCATTGAGTTTAACCAGCAATATTATTACTGCCTTCCAAAATGCTCAATTAGATCAAATTTTGCAGGGAGATGCCCGATTTGTGGCATCAGATTTTTAAAAGGTATGTAAGCACCTAATGCCCACTGATTTTCAATAGGATTTCTTTCCCTAAATGCATTAAAAATCTGGCCTTAGGTGCCTTAATCTCCAAGGGTTTAACTTGATTTGCAGTAGTACACAGTATCCTGAATTCAATTATGTAACCCTTCTGCCAAGCACCTGTCAGCAGCAACAAGGGCCAGGTTCAATTTTGGGGATACTAAATATATTTTACCTTGGCTCGAGCCCCATCCAGTCTACATGGGAAACACTAGACAAAACACTAGGGTGTCCATTAAAACTAGCCACCCTTCCCCTGCAAGCAGTGTAAACACAAAAACCAAATTTATTACAAAGCATAAAGAAAAACAAAAGTAAACACTAACTATAATTTTAAAACACTACAAACTACAAAACAAAGTCTATAGGTGACACTCTCTTTGTGGGGTCTTTACCCATGCCCAGGCAGTCTGGGACTTGGGACTCCCCAAAGGGTAGATCCGGGGGCCTGCACCCCTATACCTGCCCTTCAGCAATGGGATGGAAAAAGGGGCCCATACCAGACAGTCCAATGAGCTGCTTCATGGGTCCACTGCACCATAGGGAGCTGCTAGAGAGCGTAGATCTTTCTGCGCTGCAAAGGGCCCCTTGTTGTTCCCTGCAAAACTGTAGCACAGATCCTCAGTTCCACATGGTGGATTTGAGTGGTGAACTGCAGTTTTCATCAGCATATCACACCCCAAAGTTTTTAGTCCTAATCCAGTTCTGCTGGGACAGGAAACTGCAAGAGAACTCAGAGAAAAAAACCAGCCAAACAGCAAAAGAACCTAACCAGCAACCAGGCCCAGACATACAGCAAATAAACGTTCAGCAGGGCTCAGCAACACAGCTACGCTGAGACACAACCGCTGTAAAACAATAAAAGGGGGACTCAAGCCTGTCCTGCACCCAGGCCTGAACATACAGCAAAAGAGCACCAGGCCTACTTGGCTGCAGCCTGGACATACAGCCTCAGCCACACTGCTAGGCTAAGACCTAACAGCTTGGAAACAATAAAACAGGGGGCCAGGACTATTTTGGCTTGGGCCTGAACTAGCACTAGCGCCCAACCACAGCACTTGGTTGGGGCATAAACTACAAAAAGGACAAAAGAAGGCCCAGGCCTATTCACTGGGCCTGGACCGGGCAGCAAAAAGCCAACCAGGCCTATACACCAGCGAGGCCTGAATAAGCAACAAGAAGTGCCAGGGCCTCACCCTGGCTCAAATCTTCCAGCCAACATCTGGCTGGGGTTCAGCCCCACACCAGTGGGCTGAAATGCAGCAGCTGTAAAACATCAAAAAGGGCTTATGGGTGCAGCCTGGACATGTAGTCTCAGCTATACCACCATGCTGAGACACTACAATCCCCAACACAGTGACTGCTAGGACCCAGTCTCCTGATCAGTCTCCATTAGGGAATGATACACTCATGGCATCATCCCAGTCAAGGCCTGCACAGCCAGTAGCTACCAGGACCCTGTTTCTCAGTTGCCTGCACTAGGAAGGGATGCACTCATGGCATCCTCCTGCTCAAGGCCTAAGTGGCCAAAACAGCCAGCAAAACACATAGCTGGGGTTCATCAACAGCTCTGCTGAACCCAAAAGAAGTTGCAACAGCAACTAAAACATGCCAGGCTCTCAGCCCTGGCCCAGAGCATGCCAGCAGACCTGCCAGGCTCCAACCTTAGCCAGTTTGCTGCAGGGATTGATGCCCTCCTGCATGGCAACATCCCACTCAAAACCCAAAAAAACAAAAGGGGAAAGGACAGGGAGAGAACAGAGGTCTCAAGCCCTGAGACAGACTTTCTCTCCCCCTATCTGAGGCCTTCCCTTCACAAAGCTTCAGTCTGCCTCATCAGTGAAAAGCCATGGGGGGAACCCCCTCCATAGGAAGCAGGCCCCTCTGGCTCCCAAATCAGCATTCAGGCTTCAGCAGCCTCAGGAGGAAGAAATAGAGAGAGGCCAGGTGGCCTCAACCTTAAATAACTTTTCTGACTTCATCCAGGGCCCCAGCCAACAAGCAGTCTCCTTAGAACATTGTTAAAGCAAACCGATAAATTCACAGAGGGTTGGCACTCCAGGGTTTGGCCAGTCACTCAACTGGTTTTACAGGTTCTGTTGAGGAATCTCAAGACAAAGGGTCTGGACACAATAGGGCAGTAGGGGGAGGTGGTCCTCACCAGTCCTATAAAAAACAAAATATACAGCGCCAACAAGATACACCAACAGAGTACTAGGTTAGACTGAGCTACAGTGAGGTGGGTTGGGAACTGACTCAGTGGCCAATCCCAACAAGCCTTGATTGATAGGATGGCCTCATCCTGGAAAGCTGTCTCCAATGGTATACCCCAAGGATCAGTGCTTGGGCTCATGATTTTTAATATCTTTGTTAATGACTTGGATGAGGGAGTAAAAAGTGCAATGATTAAGTTTGTGGATGATACCAAACTGTGGGGACAAGTGGGCCCATCAGAGGACAGGTCAAGGATTCAGGATGACCTAGACAGGCTGGTCCTATGGGCTAAATAAGACCAGATGAGGTTCAAGAGGGAAAAATGCTGGGCCCTTCATCTGGGTAGGAAGAACCCTTATCATATCTATATGATGGGTGGTAGTCCATTGGCTGGAACTGCATCCGAAAGGGACCTAGGGGTAACAATCGACCAGAAGATGAATATGAGCCACCAGTGTGACGAAGTCGCCAACAGAGCAAATAGAACTCTGGCATGCATCAGCAGATGCGTCGCCAACAGATCCAGAGAGGTGTTTCTCTCCCTCTATTTGGCATTGTTGAGATCACAGTTGGAGTACTGCGTCCAGTTCTGGGCACCACACTTCAAGAAGGATGTAGACAAGCTCAAAAGGGTGAAGAGAAGGGCCACCCACATGATCAAGGGCCTGGGGGACAGGCCCTTTGAGGAGAGACTTTGGGATCTGGGACTGTTCAGCCTGAGCAAAAGCAGGCTGAGAGGTGACTTGCTAGCCGCCTACAAATATGTCAAGGGAGAACACCAGGACCTACGTGAACAACTTTTTAGAAAAGCCCCCCAGGGAAGACATGGACCAATGAACACAAACTAGGCAAGGGAAAGTTTCGGCTGGAGATAAGAAAAAACTTCTTTTCTGTATGGGTAACTAGAATCTGAAACACTCTTTCAGCAGAGGTGGTACAGTCACCATCTCTGGCAGTCTTTAAGAGGGGGCTGGATAAATACTAGGGTTGTGAGAACCTTTGGTCCCTGATTCAATTTGGCGGAGATTCGGCTTGATTTGGTGGCCGAATCTCTGAATGCAAATCAAATCAGGAGACCCTTTAATCTCTCCAAATTGAATCGGAACCCTCTGAATTGATTCAGAGAGATTCGGTGATTTGGACATAGACACAGCTTTAAATATTTTTTCTACATACCTCAAGGTACCAGGCGGCTCATCAATGCTGCAATGGTGGGGCAGATGGAACATACTGCAGGAGCATGGGGGTGTCCCCAGTGCACTTGGTAGCAGACCCGGAAGCACTTCTGGTTCACTTCTGGGTCCACCAAGGAATGCACAGGGGGCCCCCCGTGCCTCCTCCCAGCTTGGCGACTGGTGCCTCCTGGGTTTCGGGGGACCCCCCCAGTGCAGTCCCCAAGTGGACCTGGAAGTGTACCAGAAGTCCTTGAAGTACTTGAAGCCAGTTCACTTCCGGGTTCACTGCCAAGCACATGGGGGGCCCCTCTGTGTTTCTGTAGGATGCTTCATCTGTCCCAGCATCGTAGCCTTCACGAGTCATGCCTGGTACCACGAGGTATGTAGAAAAAACACTTAAAGCTGTGTCTATGTCCCAATCCCTGATTCTCTGAATCAGCATCGAATCTTCAGATTCGGATTCAGCCGAATTGAATCAGGGACAGTGATCCAAATCAATGAATCTAATTACTGTCCCCGTTTCAGACCGAATCCGAATCAAATACAGCCCATTTCACACACACCTAATAAATACCTCGTTGAGTTTGTTTGAACCCAATTACTTCTTGCTCATGGCAGGGGACTGGACTTGATGATTTTATAGGTTCCTTCCAGTCTTTTTTTCTATGATTCTAAGATACACAGCAAAATAAAACCAGAGCACACTTGACCACACACAACACCAAGTGTGTGAGTGTTACAATTAAATTAAGTCAGTTGCACCTCCAGGCACCTAGTAACTCTGGGATGCTCTTTGGTAGCACTAGCTACATCTATTTCAGGGATTGACTCATACAAAAAGGAAATAAGTGGGCAAAGGAGAATTTATGATGCAGGGTAGAAGTGCCCAACATATTTCACAGTTTTGATGCTCAGAATAAGAAAGACTCAGTCATGACCACCCTAGAAAATTTAGCCTTAATTGACCTAGTTCACAATTTCTCTGGCTGACAAGTGAGGCAACAGGGGTGCAGGTGCCTGGAAGCCATGTACAGATGGGTAGATGTGTTTATCCTGCTTCATTTAACTTTATGCAAACCTAAAATGCACACCAATGCAACACTCTTTCCTGACATTTTGCAACAAAGAAGCTTTTTGAATTCTCACAAACCTGTATAAAGAATTCAGGCTGCTAGAATTTCAGTAATGCATACTCATGCAAAATGAATTGGTGAATGCTTTGCCAATAACTTCCATAAATTATTCTCACCCACTACTGCTTTTCAAAAGACAGCTTTCAACTTCTGCTTTGCGCTCTCTGTGGAATAGGAACCATACAAGTATTCTGTATCTACAAATTCCTCCTTCCTTTATTTGTAAAAATCTTTGGAGTGATGGAAGAGTCTTAATGAGACCAGATGGCAGAAACAAAATATACTGATGCAACACAAATGTCCAGGAGGAATCATGGATAATATATTCCTACTTTCTTTATGTTATTAATTATGCAGTTACATTCAGTAAAGAAGTCTGCATCTCTCCAAATATCCAGCCCTTCTTTCCTGCCTTCTTTACTGTTTACTGAGCTACTTGCTCATCTCCCATAAATCAGCAATTGGCACTCCCTGTCTTCCTGGCTATCTTAAAATCTGCAGACTCACCCTTCAGAGTATCACTAACTCCCATAAATAATAATGAAAAGCATAGAGGTGCTAGCTCTCCCCCACAATATTGCCATGGTGCTTGCTTTGCCTATTGCATTAACATTACATGGCTTGATTTCAGAGGAAAGTTTGTCAGCTTGGCCCTTCCCCCAACTGCTCTTTTACACCTCATGCTTTTTTCTTCCTTCCATTCCAAGTTATTTAAAAAAATACATTCAACTTCTTGCCTTATTTCTAGGTGTTCTTGTCCACATGACTTGCCTATTTATTTCTAGGTGTCCTTGTCCACGTGCCTCATTCTGTCCTCTGTTACAGGGAGACACTGTTTGATTTAACACAGAAGTATGATTGCAAGTCATTTAAATACACCTCACCCACAAATTTTGGCAAAGCGAGACTAATAAAATCCACCTGCTTTCCAGCAGGAACACAAAATCCCTCCAGTTTCTGGATTGCCAGGGAAATAAATAATTCAAGCACCTCTAGCATCTTCAACTGCAGCTTCTATAGCTATCATTCTGGGTGGAGTCTGTTTTTGTACCACAAAAAAATAAAAGTGACATCCCAGAGAGACAGACCCTTTTAAAGTTTGTTTCTATAAACAATGCTCAGCTATCAGCTTCTTCCCCTAGTTTCTAGAGACCATGCTATCCCTGTGGATAGAGTGGAGGTAGGGCAAGGATTTCTCCCTTCTTCAAGGGATATTTATTAAACCTTTTTTCCCCTTGCTGGTTTTTCATGTTATATACACTACCATATCCCATGTTAGCATGGATCTTCATGGCTGGCCCTTCATGGCTGCCCCTTTACTTTCATTGTAAATGATTTTCACATCTCTTTTACAAATCTTACAGGTGAAACTAAATAGAAATGCAGCTTTGAAATGGCGTTGAACATTTTTTTACAGAAATCTACGTACAATATTCCAATAAACATTTACATGGAATATTATTCCCGTCCTGTATCTGTCTGTGGAAGAAAAGAAAGGTGCTTATTTAATACGCTGGCATTTTCCTTTGGCAATAGGTTCTTAGCAGAGCAATGAAATGGAGAAAGTTGAGAGGTTCTCACAGAGTGAGCTGATTATCATTACAGCATTGTATTTAGAGCGCGGGGGAATAGTGAGTGGAAACATCATACCATTCCCCAGCCAGCAGTTCCTAAAATGAACTGGTTCACCTACCACATTCCTAAAATACTCATATTTGAAATACCATGTGCAAATTTCCTTTTTCTGTCACTCTGATATTAGATCTTAACAGGTTTAAACAGTTACAGACTCTGTGGTAAGCTGCCTGAGGAAACTTAAAATGTTTGATTTATAGATATTCTTTTCAAACATCTCCTGTCTTCACACCATTGGAAAGGAACAAAATGAAATAACCATTAATACTTACATCTCTGGTGTTACTCAGATCACACAAAAATGTTGTGTGTACTGAGCTATGTTCATAGATTCATAGATTCATAGATGTTAGGGTTGGAAGGGACCTCAATAGATCATCGAGTCCGACCCCCTGCATAGGCAGGAAAGAGTGCTGGGTCTAGATGACCCCAGCTAGATGCATATCCAACCTCCTCTTGAAGACCCCCAGGGTAGGGGAGAGCACCACCTCCCTTGGGAGCCCATTCCAGACCTTGGCCACTCGAACTGTGAAGAAGTTCTTCCTAATGTCCAATCTAAATCTGCTCTCTGTTAGCTTGTGGCCATTATTTCTTGTAACCCCCGGGGGCGCCTTGGTGAATAAAACCTCACCAGTTCCCTTCTGTGCCCCCTTGATGAACTTATAGGCAGCCACAAGGTCGCCATTCAACCTTCTCTTGCGGAGGCTGAAAAGGTCCAGGTTCTCTAGTCTCTCCTCGTAGGGCTTGGTCTGCAAGCCCTTAACCATACGAGTGGCCCTTCTCTGGACCATCTCCAGGTTATCCGCATCCCTCTTGAAGTGCGGCGCCTAGAATTGCACGCAGTACTCCAACTGCGGTCTGACCAGCGCCCAATAGACGGGAAGTATCACCTCCTTGGATCTATTTGTCATGCATCTGCTGATGCACGATAAAGTGCCCTTGGCTTTTCTGATGGCTTCGTCACACTGCCAACTCATGTTCATCTTGGAGTCCACTAGGATCTTGGACTCCAAGATCCCTTTCCACTTCCGTGCCACCCAGCAGGTCATTTCCTAGGCAGTAGGTGTGCTGGACATTTTTCCTCCCTAGATGCAGCACTTTGCATTTCTCCTTGTTGAACTGCATTCTTTTGTTTTCTGCCCACTCGTCCAACCTGTCCAGGTCTGCTTGCAGCTGTTCCCTGCCCTCCGGCATGTCCACTTCTCCCCATAGCTTTGTGTCATCCGCAAACTTGGACAGAGTACATTTCACTTCCTCATCCAAGTCGCTGATGAAGACATTGAAGAGTATCGGTCCAAGGACCGAGCCCTGCGGGACCCCACTGCCCACACCCTTCCAGGTCGAAACCAACCCATCCACCACGACTCTCTGGGTGCGACCCTCTAGCCAATTCACCACCCACTGGACTGTGTAGTCATCCAAGTTAACAGTTGATTCTTTAGTTTATTTAATTTTAGTCACAGTTCCTCTTACTTCTTGTCAAGATTATTGTTGAATATGAGCCAACATTGGCTTTGCTTCCTTTTCTAGGAAATATAAATCCAGAAAAACACAAAACATTCTGAATAGCTCTCTAGGAAGAAACAGCATTATTGAGAAAGTTATAATATGCATGGATGTATGCACCAAAAGAGCAGGAGATCTCAAAGAGGTAGGGGAATCTTGACCAGAAGTTGGAGGGTCTTTATCTGCTTATGAGGCAGCATCATGTCTTAGAAGTGCCTTGCTCCACAGCAGAACCATAGCTGGGCAATTCTGTGCTCTGGGCAACAGTGGTGGGGCTACACAGGGCAACAGCTGTTGCCATTGGGCTCCCAGTGGTGGGACCAGGCCAGCAGCACAGCAACCTGTATTTCTGCACAACCCTTTAAGTCAGTGCCTGGAGCAGGTGCCCCAGTTGTGTTCCACCCATCTCCCTTATACCCTACTGCTTATCCCTGGCCTTTTCCAAGTAGAGACTCTGCATACTCCTCCTCTACTGAGAAAGTCCATATTGCAGCATTTGGTTGCTCTGATGCTGAAGTCAGGCAAAATTCCTGAACCTGAATTGGGGAATTCCTTAACTTGAAGTCAGAATTGGAACCACTGGCTCAAAATGATCACTCCCACCTCTAATGAAAAGTCAGGGTGGGTAGAGGGTGGGAATTACCCCATCTGTCTGCAGCCTGTCTTTCAAGCTGCAGCCTCTGCATGGCAGAGAGCATGATTCGATTCTATGAATGGCTCCCTCTACTTTCAGCGTTCCCCATGACTGCAGGTCTGCAACACTCCGAACCAGCCCCGTATGTGTTTGTCTTTATGGAGGTAGTTTACAGGTTCTCCTCAGTCACTCAGGCTGTGAGGCAGAGTGCAAAAACTCAGCCTAGCAGAAAGGCAGCCAGCTAAGTGCCAAAGGACTGTACAGGGCCCATCTGTCTAGCCAAAGCAAGCAAGATCCCACCAACTAAAACTACTTTGGCAGCAGGTTTGACAAGCGTTAGTTACCACTGTGGCAGAAAGTCGATAGGAAGGTGCGCTTGGCTTCTTGAGCATTCTGCAATGCTACAGCGTGTACGTCCCTTATTCATCTGGCAGCGACTCCTATTTCTCTGGTGTGTTTTGGATGACCCTTCCACATCTCCATATTAGACACCCCACAGATTGAGAATCCCTGCTGTAGAAGCTAGGAATGGATGGTTTAGGAGCTTACCTCAAGACCCAGTTAGAAGTTGGTCTGAGAACCAAGAAGGTCTGATCCAGCACAGTAAGCATTAAGAACCTGCAGGGAAGAATACAGGCAGTCAGACAGATCCTCTAATGGACTTATGCGTTTATCTTGCTACCAAACAGAAGCTTTATGGCCTGGTTTTCAGCAATCCTGCCCACTCAAGGCAGTGATTTAATTGGGACTTTTGCATGGCACCTCCAAAAACCAAGTCATTGTTTCCATGATTTATGGTAGACAGATTAGAGAATTCCCTAGAAGTGGGGCTATTTAAAGCAATTCATGCTTCTGAGTATAGGGTAGTCTTTATTAAAGAGGGAGAAGTAGTTAATTAAGTCAAATTTATTGTCTCATAAATCTGTTAGGGCCATTTAGCTCATGGTTTTGATTTCTAGAGATAGCAATGGAACTATTTATTTGTCCTTAACCATGTGACTAATTATCCCTACCATAACAATAATAATCAGTATAAGCACACTACTCTTTCCTAATATAATTAAAATTAGGATAAATTAATCTAACATTAGTCCTTCCTTTATATTCTGACCTATCAGAAGGACTAAATCTGCAAGGGCTCTTTCAAAGATTTTTACCCGCTTGACTAACTTTTAGGAAGGCAGAAAATATTGACTTCTGTATCCAGAGGCAACCATAGCAGGGTACGGGGCCTGGGCCAAATCAGCCTGCGTGGGGCTTGGACACGGGGGCGGTGATGGGGATGGAGGGGGCGGTGTTGGGGATGGAGGGGGTGGCAACCAGCCTGGCTCTGCAGGGCCCCCCCAAAGCAAGGGGCCTGGGGTAGTCGCCCCAATTTGCCCCCCACCCCTTGGGATGGCCCTGCCTGTATCAGGCAAACAGATACTGTTCAGTGGCTGACATTGTACAGTTCTCCAGCTCTGAGTACATTCTTCCTCCTAAATTAGAGCTGTCCACTAGAAAATGAGGAAGTGTGAAATGAGGAAGGCTATTGGTGATGGGTGGTTTTCTAGGATGAGCAAGAGTTGAGTGTCTTGGTGTGAAGCACAGAATTTACTGAGCTTCTGTTTGTTAACAGCCATACAGACTCAGCTGAACTTGTGATTTATTGTCACACCATCAAGCAATGTGTCACATTTAATTTTTTATTTCTTCCTTTTTGTTTGCAGGCTGCTTTTGACTTCAAAATGGGATCCCTTTCTAAATCAGTTGCTGAATTTTGCCTTGATCTTTTCCATGAGGTAAATAAAATTGATCCTAAGAAAAACATCTTCTCACCTATGAGTATCTCAGCTGCCTTGGCCATGGTTTTCTTGGGGGCCAAAGGTAACACTGCAGCACAGATGGAAAAAGTAAGTAGTAGCATGCACTGAGAAACTTTTATATTCCTCTCACTTCTGTTTACATGACTATTAGAAATCATGTCACAATTGTATATGAGAATTTCACAGGAAGTTGCACTGGCTAAAGATTTAGCAAAATTATACTTGCTACATCATGATTTCTGTCACCTACCTATGGAGCTGGATTAATACCATAAGTCAAACTGAGTGGCATAGAACCAGGGCTGTTTACCACATTTATGCAAATCTAAGATGACCCTAAATTTAAGACAACCCCAGAATAATTAGATTCTATACATGGAAAATGTATAACTTTGTTTTAATTTTCCATGTATGGAATCTAATTATCAAAGGGTTGTCTTTAATTCATCCCTCCCTCTGCTGCAGGGAGGTAGGCAGTGGGTGGAGGGCAGGTGGCTTGGGGAGGTCAAGAAGCTTACCCCTTGCTTGTGCTTGCCCTTTCCCCAGCCTCTACTCCCCCGCCTCCCCCAGCCTCTGCACTGGCAGACTCCATCCTCGTTCTATCCTGGGGCACTGAACATGGAGGAAGAAAGAGGTCTCTAACTCTGAAAATTGACCCTTTAAATATTAGCATGGTTCAGAGAGGAAGGATGCATATTTGATGAGAACTTATGGACAAAGGCTGTCTGGCTTCCAAATGTGCTGAACGCTTTCCACGGAAATCAACAGAACCTACAGACTTCTCTGAAAAAACAGGCATCTTTCATTTCCATATTAAAATATAAATTCTGAATTTTAGGCCCCTCAGGTTTGAAAATGTAGGCAGATGATCAAATGAATCTCTTCAGAGTTGCCTATTTGTCAGTTGACTTTGCTCTCTTTCAGTTCTTCTGGGAGAGAAGGGTTGCTTGTTACAAGAGGAACTAAAACTTGGGGAAGGTTTCTGGGAAAATGAGTTTTTGGTTACATGTTACAAGCAGGCTCACTAGGGGTGGAAATCAGTGTTGCATTTCTTCTGGGAGGAAGCCTTTCCCCCGCCCGGATCCTACAAATTATAAGTCCATTGTATAGCTCAGGGGTTCCCAACCCCCAGGCTGTGCCTTGGTACTGGGCCGTGAAGGGTTGGCTGCCGGTTCGCGGGAGGGTTGGCTGCTGGACCGGAAGTCCGGAAGTGAACGGCATACTGCGGGCCAGCAGCCAACCCTTCTTTATACTCAGTATTTTATACTCAGTGTAAAAAAGGGTTGGCTGCTGGCCCGCAGTATGCTGGTCACTGCTGGTCTGCAGTTCGCTGGTCAGCAGTCACTTCCGGTCCACGGTTTGCCTGTCCACAGCATAAAAAGGTTGGGAACCCCTGGTCTACTTTTAAGTACCTGTCCCCAGAAAAATGGTGTGCATCTCTGTAAGTTAATAGCAGAGCATTCAAGTTAATTTCCGGTCTGTCAGGCTGTGGGCCCTCCTACTGGCAGAGAAGCAGCAATGTGGCTTGAAAAAACTGGGCAAAGGGCTGTGTCCATGAAAGGATCTAGGATTTTGAAAAGGGGGAGCAGATGGTGGCCTGCATTATCGCATATGAGGCAACACATATTTTTCTCCAGGTAAAAAGAAATTAGAAGCTTTACTAATATTTTAGGGCAGGGGTGGGCAAAATATGGTCCATGGGCCAGATCCAGCCCACCAGGCAATTTCATCTAGCCCACAGGCGCCCACCAATTAATTGTACCCTGCCCAGCCCGTACACTTCACTCCCACCCTCATACGTGGAAGGGCCCAGCCCAGCCAGCATGCACAGCTTCCAGGTAGGGCTGCTGCTGCCACTGATGCTGCTGCCAGGGGACCTGCTCAGCTTCCCACTGCAAAACTCCCATTGCCTTTAGGCAGTGGCAGACCGACCGGGGTGGGGTCAGGGGAGGCCATGGCCCCCGGGCATGGAGCTGGGGGGTGCCAACCAGGCCCTTCAGATTTCTTATCATGTGCGATGACTTTAAGTATTGCTATGAGAAGGATGGGGGTGGGGGGTGGCACAAATGCAAGCATTGGCCCCCGGGCGCCAGAGACCCATGGTATGCCGCTGCCTTCAGGAGCTTGAGTGGGCAGGGTGTTGGTGTGAGTGTGTGGGGTGTGAGGCAGGGTGGGGGAGTATGGGGTACCTCCTTACATTCCCCTCCCCCTCCATGGCGCATAGCCCCTGCTGCTGGCAGCAACAGCAGAAGCAGGCAGGAGCCCTCGGGGTGCTTGTGGCCTGCACAGGCGCTGCCGCCCAGTGGTGTGCGACTCCCACCAGTTCTGGGAGCTGCACATGGCAGCAAGGAGCAGAGCCCCTGCCACTTCCACTGGAGTCCTAGCAGCTGCACATGGCAGCAGAGAGTGGGGAAGGCAGGTGGCTCCATCACATGTGGCTTCCACCCAGTGACATGCAAATGGCAGGAGCTGCACATGCACTGCAGGGAGTCCCACCCAATAGAAATGGGCCAGCCTGGCTCCAGTCCTTGCCATGCAGCTCCCAGAACTGGCTGGAGCTACACACCACTGGGCAGCAGCACCTGTGTGGGCCACGAGCACCCCAACGGCCCCTTCCTGCTGCTGCAGCCACCAGCAGCAGGGGCTGTGTGCCATGGGGGATAGTGTGTGGTGGTCCCCACCCCCCATGTTTCTTCACACCCCACACAGCCGCACACTGCCCCCATAACTCCCACATAAACACCCCCTCTGCAGTATACCCTATATCTTCCTGACCCACAGCGACACCCCCTTACAAATGCCACACACAACCACCCACCCACTCACCCACCCCACCATAAACACACACACTTCACCACACACAATATACAAGAGTAAGACTTTATATTGGAGCTATTATGCAATCATCTCTATATACACTATGTAACACAAATCATGACAAAAATATTTTTTTGAAGTAAAGTTAAAATATCTTACAGTAGATGCTTGACTTTTAGTATAAGATTTGGTTTTTTTCTGGTTCCAACATGGCAACCCCCCCACTCCCTTCCCAAAAGGAGTACTTCCGGGGGCAAGGAGACGGATTTCAGGTAGGAAAGGTTAGTGGTTAGGGGTAGGACTTTTGGTCCCAAGATAACAACCTGGGCCAGTCACCTGTCAACGGGTGGGATTGCCTTTGCAGCCCTCGAGAGCTCACCAAAACGCATTAGGCGGCCCTCCAGCTGAAATAATTGCCTACCCCTGTGCTAGGGGCTAAGGGCTACGTTATTTAATTTAAGATAAAGGAAAAACAAATATAACTTTATTAGAATGTGTATTAATTTCCTATAGCCTATGTTATGTATAAAAACACTACAAACTAGGTAACAATAAATTAAAACATGTTGTTTCTTTAGTCCTGTAGTCATTAGAATTGACTCATTCAGAGTCATAGAACAAAACTAAGACTTCTTTAGCATCTTGACAATTCATCCAATGCTTCTCTGAAAGTTATTTCTACACCTGAACTGATGTTCACCAGAGTTAATGTTTCCACCCATGAGTTGATGTTTTTAGCTAGAGTTCAAAACAACCTTCTGGGGTGTGAAATAGGAGCTACTAGCAGAATCTCAGAAGAAAGAATTATTTGATTAGTGGAACATCAAGCTTATTTAAAAAAAAAAGAAAAGAAGGTCATTAAGGAGCTTAGAAAGAATCAGATTGCAATAAGCCATGAACTCAAGGGCTTCCCTTTGCTACATGAATCAGTGCTGCTACCACTGTCAGCCAGTTGCTTTTAAACTTTGGGTGGACTGGGAATCAAAGAGGGGTGCAGCTACGTTACTGCACTGCCCCTAAATCTGTCTTAGCTGTGACACTCCTCTCTTGGCCCAAGTTTTGACAAACATCAATAAGGACTGAGTCAAATGAGACATCTATTTATACTCTGTGAATAATGCCTCATGCGTCAGAGATTTAATAGCATCTCTTCTGTTGCACCAATTCAACTAATAAGACTACACAGTTGGTCAAATAAAAGATAAGCACCCACATAATCGTTGCCTCTCATATATTTTCTGGACCATCATGGTTACAACATCACTCCAACATTACCCTTTCCATGTAATCTATGTATGCCACATGTAACCCTTTGATAAAACTACAATTTCAAATGCAGGTGCTTCTCTTCAACAGAGCTTCAGGAAGTCAAGAGCCTATGGCTAGGCCTTCTTCTGAATGTGGGGCTGAAGGAACTGAGCTGGAACATCACAGTGAAAGTGAGTATCAGCCATACTCTTCCCTCCCAAAGGTATGTCTCCAGAACAGGCTACAGTAATATGTTCATAAGTGTATGGGTACTGCAGCCTGGGCACTTGAGACATTTAGGCAAGGTACAGACAAAGAAAAAGCCCGAGGCAGAATCGATCTAAGTTGCACAGTTTTCTGTAAGCAGCATAGTTTATATTGGTAGCAAACATAACACATATTTGCCCTTTGGTGGAGGGGGGAGCAAATCTTAGACTGGGTTCTGTCATTTTTAAACCAGTCTGTGTGTGCCAAACTTCTGTTCTGTTACAGATATAGACCAGTTTGTGATCACTTATACTGGTAACAGTGTAATATCTATACCTGGCCCCAATGTTCACATTAAATCACCGGCTGCACAATTTACACACAGATGTACTTCCTGTACTCTCAGGCATTAGACTAAGTGGTATAAGGAGACAGGCCCTAACATCGTTACTGGCAAGAGAGGCAAGAGATGACAAAAATCAGCAGCTCCATCAAATGTTAACTGAAGACCCAAACAGATGGAGACCTCAGAGGCTTACAAGTCATAAACCATTTGTATGTGAAGGCCACAAGCTCCTGGAAGAGCTTGGGGATGCTGAACCTATGGGCAGCGATGGAGTGGGCTAACCACTGGGAAAGGTCAGCCCCATTCTTACAGCATTTATATCTACAGCAAAAGAGTTCCCCATTTGGCACAACTTTGACAGAGAAGCATGAATTAAGCTGAATGGACTGAGATCCACATATGGATGCTTCAGAACAACACTTTACAAGATGAACATCTTGATCAACCCTCTGTGTGAATGCAGTGCTGCAAAAACAGCATAGCACTTAACCAAAAGCTACAGTCTTTACAAACGCCCAGACAGGGTAAATGGAATCCACATATTGAGTGATAATACCAGAGAGTGGCTCATAGATTTGGAAGTTGATATCTGATGTCATAAAAAAGAAGATGGTCACATTCAGTAGGCCAGGCTATAGTTTTAGAAAATGCCTGTCATGGAGGTTACTGTTATTGCCTGAAGCCCTATCCTGCAAAACTCCCATTGCCTTCAGGAGATGTAGGATCAGGTCCTAACACACATTTAGATTCAAGTTTAGATAGTCCCATAGCAGTATAACAAAAATCAGCACTAGCTTAATTTCATCACCGATACTAAATAAACTTTCTTCTTATCTTGTTTGAAGCCTTCTCCTTCACGGTGCAGGATCTGAATCTGAGGGATTCACAGAGAGTACCTCATACTCTTCTCCGAGCTGAAAAAGCTAGACACAAGCTATGTTTTGAGTCTGGCTAACACTCTATTTCTCCAGATAGATTTTCCTTTTCAAACGGTGAGTTGCATCTAGGTGGTAGCTATGAGATTCTGATCTCAAGCTTACCCTTATTCCATAGGTTCAGTGTCAGCAACTGTTATGATTTTATTGAAGATTTCATGATATTTGGTGTGTTTCTGGAGTCACGTGGTTAGGTGAGAAAAGGTAAAAATGTAAGTTTGAGGTGTTAGGGCTGCAGAGGGGAAAAAAACCCCAAAATGTGAAAGTATGGCCCAAGTGCACCATTCAGACTCAGAAATAAAGAGGAAAAGAAAAAGAAACCAAGATTCTTAATGTTTTTTCCTTTTTCAATGATCCATTTATGCTTGTATGGCCATTGGATACCTATGTCCCACTTCAGCATCTGAATGTCTTCCCCTTCAATGTCAGAAGATGTTTTCCTTTTGGGAAAAAAGTCTGCACTGTGTTCAAAGATATGACTGCAGCTAGTTTAAACACACATAGACTAGCTAGGTAGCAATAGTAGTATAGCAATGGCATGGGTGGATTCAGGATTTTATAAGAGGGGATACAGGAGCAGCAACCTGTGATACAGGCATGGATGTACACCCTCTCCAAGCCTTCTCCCTTTACAGAGATAGGCAGACCATGCCACAAGAGCAGCTGCCAGAGGCTTTAAGTCCCCGAATCAAGTAGAAATTCTTCCCTTCCTGCTCAGAATCCACTTGCTTCCTCCTCTTCCCCAACACACTGCTGCTGCTGTCCCCAGCTGAGCCAGGGTGGGGGAAGCTCCAGAGCCACTCCTGACTTGCTCCAGCCAGGCTGTGCAGGGGGCCAGGCCCAGCTGGGAACAGTGGCAGTGGCAACAGTTAGGGATGGGGGCCGGTTCTTTTGCAAGCCTGCCTCCAGGCTGTCAGGGTACACCCAGGAAGATTGGGTGGGAGGGTGTGTGTGGTGGGAAGGAACCCCAACCACACTCCTGTCGTCCCTGACTGAGCTTGGCCTCAGTGCAGACCAGGCAGAGTGGGGCAGGAGTGGCTTTTGAGCTCCTCCAGCCCCCGGGTCAGTGCAGGACAGTGGCTGCAGTGCATGGGAGAAGGGAGAATGGGAGGGGAGAGAAAGGGAGGTGATGTTGAGAACAGAGGGGAAGAGAAAGTAAGGAATTCTTACCTGCTTCAGGAATTTAAAGAAAGTCCCTGGCTCTAGCTCCTGTGGCAGTGGTCTGAAAGGGGAGGTGAGACTGTGCCACTGCACCCCCTCTGGATCTGCCCCTGAGCATGGCAACAAAGAACTCCATGCGAATAACCACCTGAGTATTTACCCAACTGCTCAAGTCGGATCGGCAGCCTGCAATGAGGTTTTAGAACACAATTAGATGAGTTAGTTGAGTTAGCTTAGGTATGCCTACCTAAAATGCAGGCACACCTTGACTGCAATGTTGATATATTGCTTGTCTTTCTGCTGATTGTTTGGATTCCAGCCCATAAACAACAACATTTGTATATATAACTGCTCTAGTTCTTAGTCTACTTATATTTTATGGAAGTAGTATTCCACAGTTAGGACACTATTGTAGAGCTTTATGATTATAAAACAGTAATCAGCTTCTGAATAAATGGCTAATTCTTGATGCTGTCAATAAAAGATCTTCCTTCCTTCTAAAATTCATCTCTGAACAGATGGTAATCAAAGGCAAAGGTCCACAGGAGCCTAACAGCCCATTGGGCTAGCATGGGTAAGACATCCCCGTTTCTATAAGCAATGGCACACCAATGAGTGATACAGTTAGCATAACATCAAGTACTTTAGATTTCCCTGTCACTTACAGCCAGCTCTACTAGAGATTGCCTTTGGCATGAATCTAAAACAAGTTCAAACTCTTGTCTCTGGACCTGGAACACCCTTAACTGCTTTGTCACTATATCCCAACAAATTGATAGTGATAGCATAGGGGTTGTTCTCTTTCTTTTCTTTCTCCTTCTCTTTCTTCCCCCTAAATTGGCTTGAGTCAGTCCATTTCTTTTGGAGTAACTGGATCATGGGTTTAATTTACAGAACTACATTGACTGCACTAAGGAACTCTATGGAGCAATACCGCAAACAGCCGACTTCAAGAATGCCACTGAAGCAGCCAGGCAGAAGATTAACTCCTGGGTTGAAAGCCAGACACAAGGTAAAGCAGAAAAAGCAGAGGGCAAGTAGTGAAAAAGCCAATGACTATTTCAACAAAACCAGGTGATGAAAACTAAAGGTTTTCCATCATTCACTGTGTATTTGGTCTCTGTGGGCCTCTAGTTTTAAAGGATTATTTTATTACATCCATACTTTTTAAACATTTAGCTGTAGCAGAACTTTAGCTAAGTTTAAAATTGAAAGCATCTGTTTGCCTTTATTTTCTCTTTTTTCATATTCCGGGCTTCACTTCTTCATTAATGGCAGAGATATCACCCAGAAAGATTGGGTCAAGCCTGATCTGCCAGGCTGGCTTACTTGCATAAATGACTAACACTTACCTATGCCTGGAGACCAACAGAAGGAACCAAGGGCCTGAAGCTATGTGTCTTACTGCAAGGTAGAACAAACTTGGAAAAAATGGAAGACAGGCAAAGAATCAGATCCTACAGACCAATGCCAAGGGTGAAGAGAGCTAGAGTCAGAATCAGATTTTATTTCATAGTTATGTACATAAGTGGACTTAGGTACAGTGTGCCTCCGGCGCCTGGGAGCTAATGCTTGTATTTGCATCCCCCTTTGCTCTGCCCCGCCCCCTGCCTTCTTGTAGCAATACTTAGTCATGCCATATGATAAGAACTCTGAAGGCTCTGGCTGGTGCCCCTCCAGGCCGGTGCCCAGGGGCCATGTCCCCCTTCTGCCCCCCACCCCGTCAGTCCGTCACTGCTTAGGTGCTTACTTGTGATCCTATTCCACCCTGCTTGAGTCCTTGAAAAACAGTTAATGTAAAAGTTGTCTGGGGCCTCCTCCTTTTCTTTGTTTTTGTGATTGTGCATCAAGGGTCAGATGACAGTGTGTTACAAAAGTAGATGCATTCATTTTTTTTTTCAGGACCTGAATGGAATAGAATCACTCTTAGGTACCTAAGCCCACCTAGATGACTAGTAGGTGGACTAGGAGCCATAATCTAGTGTCCTGCCAGGGGGTTCCACTGTTACTCATAATTTACACATTCCTTTCCCTTGCTGTCTCAGTTAAAGGAAGTAGTTGTTTACTTGTTTGTACAAAATACCTGGCAGTTTCCTTTACCTAAGTTGTAATACCACTTAACTGAAGATAAGCAGTTGTGGAAACTCTGCAGTAAAATGCAAAAAAGGATGTCTTGGGGCACTGATAAAGGGGTACAGAACTTTTTCTGTCTAGGTCACAGTTAGCCCTGCACTCAGCTGCGTAGTGAATAGAAGATCATAGCTAATGATGATTCCCCAGGAAGCTATGCGAAGAGAGTTGTTAGCCAGAGTTTGGTTCTTTGTTGTAGGGGATTGCAATTCAAAAGCCACCTCACACTGTAGTGGAAACAACCCTATGGTTTTACACAGAGCCAGCCACAAGGCCTGTACACCAATTAACTCCTGCTTCAGCCTTCAGAAAGGAAGCAAAGTCCCTACTTATGCCTTATAACCAACTACTTTTCTGCCCACATTTGGCTAGAAAAGGGAAGCTTAAATAGCTGTCAGGTGTCTGGGCGATTTTCATTTTGTAAGTTGCCAAGAATGTAAAGTTCAGTGAATCCCTTCCAGATCAGATTGTAGCCGTGTAAATATGGTTCTAGTGTAGCTCTCTTTCTAGTTTCTCTTTTTTAGATAAGGAGTGCTTCAGTTAGAGCCAAGCAGTAGATTTCCTCAAAATTAAATTTACAATGCAAAGAAGAAATAAATTAAGGGTGATTGAGAGTCAGTCTTTAATAATCATTTACATTTCTTTTATGTTCTTTGAATGTGTTCCTTTAGGCAAAATCAAGGAACTCTTTATCCCTGGTATCATTATGACAATAACTGTATCGGTGCTGGTAAATGCAATTTACTTCAAAGCAAATTGGAACTACAAGTTTGACAAAACTAAAACAGTGAAAAGAGGCTTTAGGCTGAACCAGGTATTGTAGCAATATATACTTCCTATAGTATTGGAAGATCAGTATATGTGAATGGCTGACAAAACACACAAAAATATAGTCTACACATAGAAGCTGCTTGTTGAACTGTTCCCTAGGACACAGGAAATGGGGAAAAATTGTTTGAGTGAATTTCCCCACAAATTTCTCTGAACAAATCAAGGTGGTATTGACATGTCAACTGTTAAAACGAATAACTCAATTTTTATAGGCAACTAACTTGAAAGAGCGCATAAATGGTTACAAACCCACATCCCAAGGAAAGAGGAAATATAAATAATTGTTACTTTGAGTTCAGGCTTTATGGCAAAACTACAGATATGGCAGGTTCCTATTTGGAAAGACTCATGATCTAATCCAGAGGCAAATGGATGCAGTTGCATAACTGGGAGGCTGACTTTATATCTTTTTCAGCAATTAGCAACTTTGGGCACTGATAGAAGTGATAGTTATCACATGATTGGCCCCCTGAAAGCACTCTACAGGCATGCCCTGACTCTGCACAGCTGCAGAATGCTTTAAAAGAGCCTGATTGCATGACAAATTAACCCTCATTTAATGAGGGTTCAGATGAAGGCACTCCAAAGCAGAGCAGCTTCATTAATTTGTTTCTCCCTGCATGTGGGCAGGGCTGGGCTACATCAGTCCAGCCCCACTCCTGGTGCTGTTGAGGAGCTCCAATCCCCTCACCCCACCAAGTGCAAGCTGAACAAACCCCAGATCAGAGCTCCCTCCCCTGCCTTCTCCCCACTCTCATTTTGAAGACAGCATTGGAGCTTTGGGGGTGGGGACATGGGGTTAGGGGAGAGAGGCTGCAGACATGTAGTCTCTCTCCACTGAATCAGCTCCAAACTGGAGCTCAATTTCTCCTCCCTCCTCCCCACAACCAAACAGTGAACATCTGTTGGGTCAGGGTGTTCGCTATAACTCATGGCGCTTCCTGTAAAGCACCATGAGTTACAGCAGGGAGCTGCATGTCTGTCAGTGCCCTTAGTTTCAGTCTAAGCCATTCCAGCTTTCCTGTGTGAAGTCCCTAAAGAAGGTGTGGCACAAATGGAAGTTCAAATAAAACCTCTCCCTTGCCATCTGTAGCAACTTGTACCTTCTCCTTGCTCCAGTCCAATCAGCCCTTCTCCCCAGGTGTTCCTGTCTGTTTTGCCTCCTACATCTTCATCTTATTCAGTGTGCAAGTCTCTGAAGAGAAGGAGAGTCCAGCAGCCAGGACATGTGGTTTTGCTGGACCTCCTAGTATGCTATATTCTTAGTTTGGACTTTCTTTTAGATATCCCTTTTATTTTTGTTGCCTATCTCTACCGGACTTTTTCCTACCTAGTAAGTCCACTAGTTGTCCTTTTCCAGGCCAGCCCCTTCTTTTTCAAACTCCTGAATCCTTCTGAACAGGCCCAGCACTAAGCTGGCCTTTTGTGCCTCCTGTTAGGCCTCTCTCAGTTCTCTCCAGGCTCACCCATGTCATAGCCTGAGGTTTCTTCCCCTCCTCCAGCAGTTCTCGCCTGCTGCCTGATCAGAACCCTTCTGACCCTACACTGTTGGGGCCCTTCCTTTATATTTCCTTCCACACCTATAGGCTGGGGAATACCCTTCTTGTCAACATGGTGGCAGAAAGGGATCTCAGAGTCATTGTTGACTCCAGGATGAACATGAGCCGCCAATGCGAGGAAGGTGTCACTAAGGCTAACCAGACCTTGTCATGTATCTACAGATGCATCACATGCAGGTCCAGGGAGGTGATTCTTCCCCTCTATGCGGTATTGGTCAGGCCACAGTTGGAGTAGTGCATCCATTCTGGATGCAGCACTTCAAGAGGGATGTGGCTAGCATTGAGAGGGTCCAGAGGAGGGCCACTTGCATGGTCCAGGGTCAGTGGGGCAGGCCCTACAAGAGACACTAAAGGGCTGGAACCTATTTAGCCTCCACAAGAGAAGGCTGAGAGGGGATCTGGTGGCTGTTTACAAACTCACCGGGGGGGACCAGCAAGAACTGGGGGAGGCTCTGTTCCCCTGGGCACCACCCAGGGTTACTAGGCATAACGGCCACAAATTGTTAGAGAGAAGTTTCAGGCTGACCATCAGGAGACATTACTTTACAGTTATGGCTGCCAGGCTCTGGAATGGGCTCCCAAGTGGTGTGGTGCTTTCTCCTACCTTGGGGGTCATCAAGAGGAGGCTGGACAGATATTTGGCTGGGGTGATATGACCCCAGCACCTGTTCCTGCCCGGGACAGCAGGTCGGACCTGATGATCTGTTTAGATCCCTTCTGACCCTAAGCATTATGATAGTATGATTTCTCTAAGGAGCAAGGCCTCCAGCCTGTCAATTTTCCTTGAAGGGCTCTGCCCCCTTTCCCCTGTAATGGGGATTAAAAGGGCCCTGTTATACTATCCCTTCCCTTCTACAAATATGTTAAGAGCAAAGCGTGCTCCCTGCCCAGCTTTTCTCAAAAGAGCAGATAAAGATACCTACCCTCAGGAGAAGATTCTGGGCTCTAGATGCCCAGTGGATAGAGGCACCTATCTACATTCCTGAATAAGGCAGAGAGGTAGGAATTCAGAAACATCTCGGTCTTCTTGTTGGATAGCTCTAGGTAGCTTCCCTTTTGCCATGCCTCATTTTTTCACATACTCTGTATAGGAAGTCTAGACATCATCACAGGGGCACAGAAGGGAATTGGTGAGGTTTTATTCACCAAGGCGCCCCCGGGGGTTACAAGAAATAATGGCCACAAGCTAGCAGAGAGCAGATTTAGACTGGACATTAGGAAGAACTTCTTCACAGTTCGAGTGGCCAAGGTCTGGAACGGGCTCCCAAGAGAGGTGGTGCTCTCCCCTACCCTGGGGGTCTTCAAGATGAGGTTGGATATGCATCTAGCTGGGGTCATCTAGACCCAGCACTCTTTCCTGCCTATGCAGGGGGTTGGACTCGATGATCTGTTGAGGTCCCTTCCGACCCTAACATCTATGAATCTATGAATCTTACCCAGGCATTGCAACACTGAATTTGTAGGTACCCAAGTCCTTTATTAGCCATAAGTGCCTATATAACTTTTGCAAATGAGACTAAGCACCTTAAGTGTGCTTTTTGCAAATTTCTCAGTGGGTTAACATTAGTGAACTGGATGCCTTATTTAAAGTGCATCCACCTTTCCTCTCAGTGTGGCAGGGCACCAATTGGTGCCTGCCACTCTAAGGCTTGAGAGCAGGCAGCAGGAAAGCCTGCACGTGTGAGCTAGTGCTGATGAGGCAGTCCCATGACTGCAGGAGAGCTCTGGGATAAGAGGAGAGGACTGAGTTGCCTCCATTTTCAATCCAGGCTCTCAGGACTGAGGGAGCAGAGTGCTGCTGGCAGCTGGAATAACCACATCCGGCCGAGCTGCTGCTTGGAACATTTTGGAGGTAAGGGCAGGAGCTATGGAGATGGCAGGAAGCTCCTGGTCCTGGGTATGATGTAAAACTGCAACCTGCTGAGGAAGGATGGCTTGGTGAGACTGCCCGTGGTGGGGCAATTCCCCAGAAAGGCCAGGTCATTTGCCTCCCCAGTGAAAGGCAGATAGGGGTGCCTTATAATCCCAGTCCCCACTATTTTGTGGGTAATTATGAGCGGGGAGAGACAGTGGGAGGGCCAAGCATGCCTGGAGAGAGGCATCTGAGCCCCGCAGGGGTGTAAGACTCTGGAGGCCTCAGAGTGGAAGCAGTGGAAGGGAGCAGCCCCAGTGAGTGGGATAGAAGTTGTGTGTAGCCAACCCAGAGTAGGATGCGCCATTGTGGCCTGAAGGCCTGGGTGTTGGTGGGTACAGAGTAGGGTTGCATAGGGTGACCTGAAGGGCTGAGTAGGGTTGCAGGAGAAGCCTGAAGGGCAGGACATGGGCCAACCCCCATGTGAGGGTCAACAGGAGTAAGTTGCCCAACGAGGGGTTAGAGGCTGAGCTCTACCCAGGGCAGGACATAAGGTCAGTGCCTCGTAGAATAGGGATCGCTTGAGTGACCCGAAAGTGCTGCCTGTGCACTGGCCAGTGTGGGAGTAGGTAAGCCTGATGGCCCAGGGGCGTTGCTTAGGAGGAGCAGGGCGAGTTGAGAGTGGCCCAGTGAGGAGCAGTATGTAGGGGGCCCTGTGAGACGGGGCGGAGTGAACGAGGTCTTGTGAGCAGGGCGGAGCACGTGAATAGCATGTGAGAGGCCCCGCAAGGGGCCGAGTTGGCTCAGCCTCGGGCCGGAGTTATGATGCATCTGCGAGGCATGGGACACCGTGTAGGAGTGGTATGGAACCGTGTACAATGCCCCCTGGCCTCAGGGCATTCAAATGAGCAGCCTCCCACATTTTACACCAGTTTATAAAACAGGAAGTCGTGGCAGATCAGATTGGGTGGACTGTCCCATATAGACAAGCGGGTGGGCCCGTGTTGAGACCTGGCCTTAAGCAGGCCCCCTGTCAGACTCAGTTACAGGATTATAAATCTGGGGGTAACTCCAAAAAAGATCAATGTAGCTACCCTGGAATTACATCAGGGCAAATTAAAGCAAAGTACGGCCTTTGCACTGGAACAAATCAGCCTGATTCTTGTAATATGACTCTGCCTTTTACCAGTTCAATACTGACTATCCTGCCTAGCGTTAGGGTTCACAAAACGCAAACTGGCCCTTGGCCCTTAGGAATCAAAGTCCATAGCATTAACATACTACATTGTCTTGCTTTGTCCAGTATGCATTACCCTCTGCTAGTCAAATAATAATAATTCCACCTTAAGCAGTATCTCTGACAGCTAAGATGCCATGATGTACACTTTCTCATTAACAAGATAAATATGATTTGTGAAATATTTAATCAATGACAGATAATCATCCTGCAAATGTGAAAGAGATAAATATAGAACACTGACATTGTATCATATGCTGACATACAGGAAGACGGTATCTATTAATTGTGCATGTATATGTGTGTGTGTGTGTGTGTGTGTGTGTGTGTGTGTGTATTTTTTTACCTATAATTTTCTTTTAACTAGAATGACAAAAAATTTGTGCAGCTGATGTATCAGCAAGGCAGATTTAAAATGGCCCACGTACAAGAGATCAACGCTCAAATTCTTGAACTCCCTTATAATAAAAAATCACTGAGTATGATCATACTGCTACCAGATGACATCACCGATAGAGATAATGGCCTGAAAAAGGTAAAGACATTATCCAGTGGAATAATACATAAGTGCCTGGACCCTGCCTTTCATTTCTATCTGAATTCAACTTGGATGAAGAGCTAACATTTTAATAATCTCTCATTCCTCTATAGTTTATTTTGATCTCTCTTTTTTGTTCCTGTAGATTGAAAGGACAATGACTGCTGAGAAATTAACGCTTTGGACCTCCTCAGAAAGCCTGATGGAGAGAAAAATGGAGGTGTATCTTCCAAGGTTCAAACTTGAGGACATGTTTAATCTCAAATCATCTTTAAAAGAAATGGGGATGACTGATGACTTTGCTGAGTTAAAAGCTGATCTTTCTGCAATATCAGGAACCAACTCTCTATATATGTCAGAGGCTGTTCACAAGACCTATGTGGAGGTTTATGAGGAGGGCACTGAGGCAGCAGCAGCAGCCACAGGAGCAGTCATTAACCAAAGATCCTTGCCATCTAGTGAACTATTTATGGCTGATCACCCTTTCTTCTTCTTTATCCGGCACAATCCCATCAATACCATACTCTTCTTTGACAAACTGTGCTCTCCTTAAAATCAAAGTACATCTTTTGTTTTTTACTACAGCCAGGGACAGATGGAACAATATTGAACTGCAGCCTGACATGAAATATTAAGGGAAAAGTTTATTTTCTCAATACTTTTCTAATCCTTTGACATTCAAACTAGAAATGATGATGATAGCTCCTTCAATCCCTTTCATAGGGGCCATAGACTTAGGGTCCATTCTGCTTCCACATCCCAGAATTCCTCCTGTAATGTAATGTAGGCCAGCAGTTCACAAATGTTAAGAGCTCTCTGAAAGTCAAAAAAGGTACATGGTATACCACCCAAATGCTTATATTCACTACATTTGTAGCTAAGTCTTACTACTTTGGTCAGGGGCAGATCCAGGATTTCCCAAAGCAGGGTTCAGAATCAGTACCCCACACTGCAGGGGTATCTGTAGTCCCCTGCTCCCAACCTCCTCCTCTCCTCCGGTGCCAGTGCTGCAGAAACCTCTGGAGTCTTTTTTGAAGTCCCTAAAGCAAATGAAAATTCCCCTCTCTCTTACCCTTCATGCTCAGAGGCACATCCCCTCCCTTTCCCTTCCTCCCAGGGGTGTGCAAAGTGTGCCTTATTTGATTTGGATTCAGCCCAAATCAGGGACAGTGATTTGATTCGTTGATTTGGATCACTGTCCCTGATTCGATTCAGCCGAATCCAAATCTGAAGATTTGATGCTGATTTGGAGAATCAGCACTTCAGACATAGACACAGCTTTACATGTTTTTTTCTACATACCTCAGGGTACTATGAGCAGCTTGTGAACGCTGCAATGCTGGGGTGGATGAAGCATCCCACAAGAGCGTGGGGGCCTTTCATGTGCTCAGTGGAGTACTTCTGGTCCATTTCCGGGTCTGCCAGCGGGCATGCGGGGGGGCACACCCGCGCCCCCCTGGCTCAGCAATCAGCCACAGGGGGACGCCAGGTGCCCCCCCAGATCCAGGAGGCACCAGTTGCCAAGCCAGGTGCCCCCCAGTGCACTCCCCGGCGGACCCAGAAGTGCTTCTGGTCCACTTCCCAGCGTGCTGCCGAGCTTGCTGGGGAACCCCCTCACACTCCTGTGGGACGTTCCATGTGCCCCAGCTTTGCCGCATTCATGAGCCGCCTGCTACCTAGAGGTATGTAGAAAAAACATTTAAAGCTGCGTCTATGTCTGAATCACAATCTTTCCGAATCGATTCAGAGAGATTATAGGGTCCTCTGATTCGATTTGGATTTGGGGATTTGGCCCCCGAAGCTTTGCACAGCCCTACTTCCTCCCCCTCCTACCTGCTGCTGCTGCTTTCCCTGCTGCCCTAGGAGAAGGAGGACCCTGTGTCTGCCCCAGTCAGGCTGCACCAGGGACTGGACTCAGCTGGGTTGGGGATTGGACAGTAAGAGCAGGAATGGGCAGAGGTAGCTCCCTCTCCCACTGCACTGTTGCCCCTGTCACCATCCCCATTTGAGCCCAGCTGGGCTGGGCTGGGCAAAAGTGACTCTGAAGCTCCCCCTGTCCCCAAGACAGAAAAGAAAGGAGCAATGGGCGGGGAGGGAAGGAGAGGGGATATGCCTGTGAACACTGGGGGAAGGAGAGGAGGTTCACTTGCTTTAGGGTCTTAATGAAGTTTTCAGAGGCTCCCACCATGCACTCCAGTCCAAAATGGGGAGGGGTGCAGCAGCACCATTGCATTCCCTCAGGATCTGCCCAACTCTGGTATTACACGTCTAATCAACCCGTATAGCACCCAGTGGCAGCCACTGTACCTTCAGAGATACATATCCATATTTGAGCAAATGGACAAAACAAAGCAACTAAGTGGCTTCCTTGAGCCAGATCTTCAACATCATGGGCCAGAATGTTAATTCCAACTCAGTTGTCTTAAGAGACTGGCTGAAGACTGCCAGGTATCTGGCTTTCAGCTACTTGCTCCCTCCTACCTCCACATAGAGGATGTGCTGTTGTGGAGCAGGATCCTGGTCTGCACAGTGGCTCTTTACTTCAAGGTGGTCACTGAAGTAAGTTGACTTTGGAGCAGTCCTTAGAATGCTTCTTTTGGGCTCTTTTGACACCTGACCAGCCTAATATCATGGAGCAGGAAGGTGATTTAGAGCCCTTCACAGCACATTCTTCAGCCCTGCCAAATCCCAGCTTGGCATTGAGTCGTGTCTGGCCCTGTCAATTCTCTGTTTCCTGCAGCAGCCTTTGTATTCAAAGCAGGAAACATTTCCCATTTGATGAATCTTGCTCTGCTTTACCTTGTTGTGCTCACTTGATCTGTCTTTGTGCTATTTTGCATTATATTAAACCAATTGCTGCACGTGAAGATTTTTGTGATTTGGACGTAAGCCTATAGCATTTGAGTCTGCCAAACTCCAAACTGGATGAGTGATGTAATGTGATGTATTATTCATGTGACACCTGAATTTTGTCACATAGGGAGATCATTATTATTATTTTGTATCTCAGTAACCTGAAGGGGCCCCACCCAGGCAAGCTGACCCTGAGGGCCCCCTCCTAGCTGGGACTACTCGGACCCAGCTCAATGTGCTGCAGTCTGGGCACACACGTAAACTGCACACCCAGGAGCTTCCCAGGAGCAATAAGCTGTGGAGCAATAAGCTCCGCCATTTATTGCTGCACGCTAGTGGCACATGTAGACGAGCCCAGAAGTTACTATCCTCATTTCACCAATGGGGCAATGAGACAGAAAGATGAAATGAGTTGCCCGTGGTTGTAGAGGAAGTCTGGTAGAAATGGAAATTACTTAAATTTCATCCCATAGGTTACTCTCAGGATCATCCTTTCAGTTGTGCTGCCAGAGAGAAAAGGCCATAACACCTGAAAAGAAGTCTTAAAACAAAAAAAGGAAAAAAAATAGGGGCTTGATTCACCACATTATGACCAACAAGCACATTGGTTATCCGTGTTGCAGGGGGCTTAGCAATGGGATCATAGAAAGGGACAGATTGCTATGGTCTCATTGGGATTTAGCAATAGCAAACTCTCTTTTATATCCCTGTACATCTGAGCCACCTTGCAATATTTGTCATCATCACCATAGTCACATTTATTATTGCACTTCTGGATGTTTTCAGGCATTCGGAGCCCCAGTCCTCCCTGTGCTTTTTTTTTAATTTATTTTTTGTTTCCTTTATTTGTTATGCTGCCCTTCCCAAAAGAGGCTCAGGATGGCCTACAATTAAAAAAAAGTCACTTATAAAAACAAAACAAAATATTAAATAAGCTAGTGTAATGAAACAAACTCTCCCCCAAATACCTCAAAATTCAAAACCATCCACCTAACCCAACCTCCCTGCCTAAGGGTATTCCCTCATAGCCCAACCCAGCCTCACTTTTCAACCCCCATTCATTGCCTCCATAAGAGAGAAAACTTTTTCTGCCCATATTCCCTCCCACTCCTACCTACTTCCATGTCCCTGCCTCAAAATCAGAGGATACCCCCTCTCTCCTTTACTGTCCCCTCTGAGCTCATGCCCTGCTCTTACACAGGGGGGCCATGGCTGTGCCATCCTACTCACTCCCCTGCCTCACACCCAGGGGACCCTCCTCCTCCCTCACTTAATGTCTCATGCAAGCCTGTAGCTGCCTCTCACAGGGGGACTGCGGCTGTTCCACCCCAGATATGTCTACAACTCAGTGGCAAGGCCATCAGACAATAGGAAACTCAGACAATGATGGCAGTAAAATATGCAGGTAGCATGGATGAAATGGAACCAGAATAGGCATGAATGAGATTGAAGAAAAATCATTTATTTGCAACAGTACTGTTCAATTTCTGGGTGGCTGGGGGCCACAGGCCCCCTGGCCATACACTGCACAGACTGCACACTCAGCAGGATGAATGCCATGTAGGACATGCTGTGATATGACATGCTGCACAACAGCCATCCTCTCCCCCTCACTGCTCTGTGCTGGCAACCCCATGCTCTGTATGTTGCACCATGCCACATGAGCCCCTCTCACTGTACTGTACAGACAGGTCTGTACTGTGCTGCATGGGGTCCTTGGCTGCCTGGCTGTGGGCTCCTGTGGGCCACTCCCCTGCTACCCCATCCTAAGGGGTGGGGGCAGAAAGCAGAAGCCAGAGGAGGCAGGTGGAGACTCTGCTGGCAGCAGCTGGAACAGTAGAGAGACTGGGAGCCTGAGGACCACAGGGTAACCCCTCAGGGGCCAGATGTGGCCTCCAG
Organism: Alligator mississippiensis; assembly: GCF_030867095.1. NCBI lineage: Eukaryota > Metazoa > Chordata > Crocodylia > Alligatoridae > Alligator > Alligator mississippiensis. The sequence goes on from NC_081826.1 coordinate 126,780,448, forward strand.
GCCTCCACTTGGACAGCCCTGTTTGACAATAAAAAAGGAGAGAGAGGAAAGCATTGAAGACTTAAGACTTCCAAGGCTACTTGAAGGGCTGCAGAAATGCCTGCTGTATTCTATCCTGTTCACGGACCTCACTTAACAAAACTCTGGGGATGGGCACAACATCAAAGCGGGCAGGGACTTGGTGCATGCCAGCTGCCTCACGGTAATTACCTGGTTACATGCTTTTATCCCACAGCAAAAGAAAAGTCCTACTCAGTCTGGTCAGCTCTGCAGCTCTAGGCTTGAGCAGGTTCAGCTGTTGTGTGAGAACTGAGCATGTGCCATCCTGGCAGACGTGTGCTCCAAAAATCTGCAAAAGTTTGGCCCCTTCCGCCCCACTCCCCCCGCACCCAAAAGGGCAATTATGTGTTCTGTTTGCTACCAACATAAACTATGCCGCTTACAGAAAACTGTTAATTTAGATCAATGCTGCCTTGGCTTTTTGAATGTTGGTACCTAGCTCAGAAGTCCTTCACTAACTGTAGTAATGTTTTTGTGAGAATCAAACCTCTTTCCACACTTCATAGCTGGAGCCTGCCTTCATAACAAGCTGAAGATGAATGCTAACTGTGACCAGTGACACAATCATTTTTAAAGAGAAACATTTTTTTGTGTTGCAACCTTGCAACTTGAGCCCATGGGGATGGAAAATGAAGCATCAAGATGCTTAAATGTTTTCTCCTGGAAAAAACAAACTAACCTCTTTTTCCAAAGTGTGGAAGTTGAGGTTGAAATGTTATTTTGCAGCTAATAACTCTATACTGCATGGTCAGGGAAAGGGGGAGAGGAGGGGAGGAGAGGGAGAGAAAGAGAAAGATCACTACAACAAGCTGCCTTAGAGTGTCATGTTCTGACTTTAAGGGTGTGTGTACATGTGTGATTAAATGCGACTGAAAATACTCCAGCTCAAGTCGGAGTAAACTAATTACAACATCACCATCTACACATGTGTTTAAGCACATTAATTTACTGTGCTGCTGGATACCACTTGTATCTGACAGGACTATCCAGCAGCACAGTAAATTAGGCTACTGTGCCCTAATTGCCACTCATGTAGACAGTGACGCTTTACTTTGCAGCCAATTAGGCTGCTGCACAGTAAGACGTCTCATGTAGATGCACACTAAATGACTGAAGAGGATCACTCAGTATTCCCTGCTGTCTTCTTTCATGATCCAAGACTTGGATGGGTGACAGAAACTGAAGGCCAGCCAATTTAACCAATAAATTCCTGGCTTAAGCCATGCAAGGGGGTGCCCTGCTAACGTTAGCAGCTTGCACAGTTATAGGTAAGCTGATATGTATCTCTACAATGACTGAAATATCTCTTATGGTATATATGGGGTGTCTGTCTCTACTAGCATTTTTACATATGCAGGCACCACAGCTTGGGGCGCTTTCAAATGTGCTCCGCGTTGCAGCACATGCATTTGTATAAACAATGAAGTGAGCATTGGTGTGTAGAAAATGGTGGAGGTCTGCTTGTGAACTAAAACACATCAAAAGTGTTTAGTTCAAAAGTGCATCGCCACCATGTTCTGTGTACTGACTCACATTTCACCATTTATACAAATGTATGCAACGCTTAAAGGAGCTTAAAGTTATATCACCACATAAAAATGAGAGCAGGAGGGATGAAAACCAGAGGCTGGGGAAGCAGCTATGTTTCTCATTTGGAGGAAAAGATAACATTAGCGAACGACTGTTGGAATTGCCTAATTATTGTGCCAACTCTGCCAAGGAAATGGGGAAGAAAGACCAAGAAGATGCAAAGGCAATGGAAACAAAGGAATACATAATGTTAAGACAACAGCAGAACCTAAAGCCAAGACTTGCTAGATCTCCATGCCTGATATGTTCTAGAGACAAGGAAGTGCAGGAAACTTGGGCTGGATGGGACTTTTAGCAAACATTTAGTCCAAAGCCCTGCTCTTGAAAACTTTCAATGACCTGGCAGAATTTGAAGCTACAGTTTCATAGTGTGCTTGTGTGTATAAGAATGCTACTTATATTTTATGATCAACAAATGTGATCCTATGGGTTATTTTCTAATGCATTTATGCTAATATCCTTTAAGCAACTATGCCTCAAATAATTCTGGACACAAGACAATGTCACTGGGTGGGACAAGTTCTTTATGACATGGGATGATCTTCTTGCACCTAGCCAATCATTTTTGGAGACCACGAGAGCATTTTGTTCTGTTCTAAATTTAACTGAAATGGTACTGGAGATCATGCCTTTAAAGGTTGACACAGAAAATGGTCAGCACTGGGCACTGCATTAGGACTAGGGATTTAGGTAGGGGAGACTCAGTGCAATTGTTGATTTTCAGAAGGGCTAAATTACAACAGATTTTTTTACCCCTTAATAAATGTAAATAGCAAAATGTCAGTTCCAAAGTTTTATATGAAAGCTGTATGAATCACCACAGTATTATATAGATGCACAAGTTCTTGCTAAATGTCAAAGTTTGGCCTATTTTGATGATTAGGAAAAGAAACACTGAAGGAGTCATGCTTTTCATGAGCAAGACCATACATTGTCCCAATCACACTTTTCAGTAAACTGGTCTCTTTTTAGAAAGTGTCTAAAACTGGAAAGAAATTCTTAAGCAAGAAAATGAAAGGTAATATTGTACATGGGTGGATCCAGCATTTTGTTAAGGGGGTGTGGTAGTAGCAATGGACATGGCAGGAGTACCTGCATGCCTCTCAAGGTTTCTTGTCCCACTTTCTCCCCAGCCTCCCAGCAGGCAGATCATGCTGCAGAAGCAGCAGCGGGGACTTTTATGTTAAGCCCCAAATCAGGTAAGAATCCTGTCCCCTCCTTTCCTTCCTGCTCTCAGCACCCCCTTCCTTCCCCTCAGTCCTCAACAGAACATCCCCTCCCCTCCCATTCATGCCCTTCCCTGCCTGCTGCTGCTGCTGTCACCAGCTGATTTGGAGGGGAGCGGGGATGCTTCAGAGCCACTTCTGCCCCACTCCAGCTGGGAATAGCAACAGCATTGGAGGCAGTGGGCAAGCTCCTCCTCTCTGCCCAGTGCCCGCAAGTGTTCTCTGCCAGCCTGGGAGCAAATGCGGGATGGGAGAAGCCACCTGCTGCTTCTGCTGCTGTCCCCTGTAGCAGCCCTAGAGCTTCCAGCCCACAACCCTCCAAACTACAACTCTCCCAATTCATTTCATTGTCAGAAGGGACTTCAGAGCCACTGCAGTCAGGCACAGCAGGGACAGCGGGCAGGTTCCCTCATTTCAACTTGTTCCCAGGCTGGCAGAGAACACCTGGGGCGACGGAGCAGAGAGGAGGAACCTGCCTACTGCTGCTGCTGTTTCTAGCTAGAGCAAAGCAGAAGCAGCTTTGGAGCCCCACACTGCCAGCAGCTGGGGACAGTGGCAGACAGGCAGGGCAAGGGGTGAAAAGGAGAGAATGGAATGTGCTGCCAAGGACAGAGGGAAGGGAGCAGGTACCAAGAGTGGAGGCAGGCATTTGGGGACATAAAGAAAAGTCCTCACTGCTACTCCTAAATCGAGGTCCAAAAACCGGGGTGGAGAATCTGTGCCACTGCACCTCCTCTGGATTCACTCCTGATGGTGTATAAAGTCATTTCACAAGACAATGGATTAAATGTGAAAATACACACCACTAGATGATCTACGTGCACTGGAAAGAAAGCTTACTAAAGAAAGATACCATCTTGGTGGAAATTATGTAGCTGCACTGAACACACATAGAGTATTTTCAGGGCAAATATGAAAAAGAAGTTTGAATCATATGAATTGCTCATTGAACTTGCTATGTGTTTTATATAGATCTTTATAGGATCATCGGGCCACAGGAAAGTAAGGCTGCAAAAGAACTCCCAAGGTCATTTAGTCTGCCCCCCTCCCCCAGCTCAAGGCAGGATCATCCCTGAGTAAGCCATCCCAGCCAAGAGTTTTTCTAATCTGCTCTTGAAAATTTCCAGGGATGGAGATTCCACAGCTTCCCTGAGTAACCTGTTCCACTGCTTGACCACCTTCATAGTCAGAGAATTCCTCCAAATGTCCAGCCTAAATTTCCTCTGCTGCATCTTGAGGCCACTGCCCCTTGTCCTGTTCCCTGCAGCCACAGACAACTGTTTACCTCCATCCATCCTTTCTATAACTGTCCTTCAGATATTTCAAGTCTGTTATCAAATCCCCCCTCCGTCTTCTCTTAGCCAGACTAAATAACTCTAGTTCTTTCCACCTTAAGTCTTGTTTCTCAGGCCCCTGATCATTTTTGTTGTTCTCTGCTGGACTCTTTCCAATCTGTCCACATCTTTCTTGAAGCACGAGGCCCAAAACTGGACATGGTATTCCAGGTGAGGCCTCACCAGTGCTGAATACAGCAGAAGAATCACTTCCTTTGATCTGCAAGAAACATTCCTGTTAATGCAACCCAGGATGCTGTTGGGTTTTTTTGCAACAAGAGCACACTGTTGGCTCACATGTAACTTATGATACACTGTAACCTCAAGGTCCTTCTCTGCAGTTCTGTAACCTAGCCAGTGTGTATTTGTGCATAGAAAAATACTCCATCTTTGTGCAAAAATAAGTGGCAGGAAAACTCCTTCAGTAAAGCCAGTCTGAAATGCAATTGGGGTTAACAATGGGGAAGAATTTTATGTCTGAGAGAAGCTTACACAGAAAATGGTTAGCACTGGGTACTGCAGCAAGATTGGTGTGGGGGTGTGTAAGGAAGTGGGGGTGACCACGACACTCCTTGGTGGTCGCTCAGCCCTAGCCTTCTGGGGAAGCCATCCCTTTGCTTTCCCCTCATGCCTTGATGCTCTAGTCCTTTGAAGGAAGTGGGCTGCCCGAGGGCTCTTCAAACCGGGTCTCATTCAGTGGCTCATGGGCTAATTGTGTGTCTTATGGTACCTATATATATTTGTGGGGGCACAGTCTTCCTGACCTCAGTCCCCTTTTTCTATTGACTGGTTCCTGTGGCATAGGTCTACTGTGCCAGACTTGGCTTCTGGGTCCCAGCCTTGTCTCAGCCTTCCTTGGGCCTTGTGTCTGCTCAGCTCTGGGCTCGGGACTCTCCAGCCCCAAAAGCTGCCTAGCTCTGGGCTCCCTGGCCCCAAATGATGCCTGGCTCTGGGCTCTGCTTGCTTGCTCTGCCTTGAGCCTAACCCCAGCAGGGCTCTAGGTGATCACGTGCCCCTAGGGCACTAATGGGACCTCCAAGAAAAGTACTCCCCACAGTCCTTTCCACAACCACCAGTATAACTGAAGATGCAGCAAGCAACTGCTTAACACAAACCTTCCCTTCTGGGAAAACAAACATCAATTTACAGAAAACAGCATGCTACCACTTTAAAAAATAAAACCTTCCAGGCCCATCAGGGTTGGTAAGCAAACACCCAGGGTAGCCCTCCCTGTGTCCCACCATAACCCCCAACTCTGAGTTATGTTCTCCTGTAGGCTCTAAGGCCGTGTGTAGATGAAACGAGAGGTTTGTTTGCATGACACTTTGAAGTGGGCTAAATGCTTTTGCACCGTTTTAATGGTGTCAGTGTTTGCACACCTCGGCGGCGTATTGCACGTTAATTCCAGCTGCTATAGGAAATTCGGTGGCATAATGTGTCTTAAATGACTTGGGGCGCAGCAAACTAAAACTCCTTGGAGGAGATTTAGTTTGCTTCCCCTACAGCCCTGGAGCCTGCCTGCCTGCCTTGCAGCTTTCCTAGCCAGCAGCTCCTTCCACTGCAGATTGCAGGGCCAGACTGCCATACTTAACTCAGGGTCTGTATTTATATGGCTTCCTGGCCCTGTCCCCTGCTGGTCACTTGCCTCTGAAAGCTGCCACAGGTGATTTATGATTTGGCTTGGTGGTACAGCCCCAGGGAGGTCCTGTGCTACTGGGACTTGTGGGTTTTCTATGCAAGCCCTCTAACCAGCAGGCCTTGAAGTGTGCTCCCACTTCTCAGTAATGGGGTAGAGGGTCTGTTTCAGACTGATTTTGCACTCATAGGCCATGTCCAGATGAGCGTGGACATTTGGTTCCCTGGGGACAAGTAGCAGTGGTGCACCTTGTGCCATAGCTACTTGTCCTTGGGGAATGCCTGTGCCATGTGCCCTTTGGTGCACGGCAAGTTACCCCGGGGGTGGTAGGGGAGGCTGAGGCCAGCACTGGGCTGGCTCCAGCAGCCTCACCTCGGGTCCTGGGGGCCTCCTTGGGCTGCAGCAGCAGCAATCCTGCTGGGCAGAGCCTGGCCGGCAGCCTCAGCGAGGCTCCAGGTGCGCTCATGTGGATGCACCCATAAAGCACGTCTACACATTGCCGTATGACAATGTTGATATGGCACTATGCCTTAGTACTTCCTTTTGAAGCAGTCTAAGTGAGAGGGGTTGGGAAGTCTACTTCCTTTTGGAAGTACTAAAGCACGGCACAGAATGGGCACTTAATGCACCGTGCATGCAGGCACAGCTAGATTTTGCCTGCTACATCTCTGTAGCAGTGCACTATACTGGGGGAGTGTGCCGCTATGGCAATGTAGCTGGTGATCATGTGCAGACCCACGTGATTGCAATGTCAACATAGTTGCTGCACAGCAATATAGCAAGTTGCTACATCAGTGTAGGGTGATGCACCCATGCAGTCATGAGTAGGAATAATTTCCTTGAAAGTCACAGGTACAACATTGTGCTTGACTGCTCCGAGAATCTGCCTTACTCAACAGTTTATTCCCTGTAGGGCTGAGTGAAGAACTAGAGAGGAAACTGCTTTTTCTGCAGGAATGATTTTTTAAGAGCCAATATCGTATTCTTCTCAAGTCTTACAGGTTAAAATTTCAACTTCCCAACCTCTCTCACTTAGGCAGTTACCAACCGTGAGGCTACTCATTTGTGTATGACTAGGAGGAAAGCCACTAAAACCTATGAAAAGAGACTGCCGAATGTGTATGTCTTGGTTTATTTTGTCACAGGCCTGTTGGATTTCAGGATGTCCTCTGTCTGTGAAGGAAAACCAAATTTTGCCTCAGTACTTTCAGACAGCTGGATGGAGAGTTTCAAGATGAAGACATTTTCTACTTACCTCCAAGTATTTCAGTGGCCCTTGGCTATGGTCCTATTCTGGTATCAGAGGCAACGCTGTGAACTGGTTAAAAAAAAAAAAGCAAGTATCAACAAGTCATTTCTCCTTTGCTTGTATATTTGTTCAGCAATGAGAAACCACTACCCTGTCACCAGGGTTTGAGTGCATTTCTTTTCCTGCAATTCAGTGTTTTTCCTTCTGTAGATATAGCCTATGTGCAGCCAGCAATTGCTCTTGTTAAGGCCTTAGCGGCCCTTCTACATTGAACAGTGTCAATATCTACAGAAATGAAAAGGCAACTGGCACAAGCTGCAGGCTGTGATCAATAATGTGAACTATAAATAAATGTTTCACCTTAGGAACAAGATATTTTTCTCCACTAATGCCTCATTCTTCAAACAATTACATACATGAATAACATGATTCTTCTGATCAGTGCATGAATCACGTTTCCAAGTGTCTCTGAGACCAGATCCTAAATATGTTGCCACATCAGTCACTCTCTGCTATGGCTCATTCCTCTTACCCTGCAACCTTGTTTGAACCCCTCATCCCAGAGCACAGGGGTGGAAGGAACCTAGAGTCTAAGGGTAGAAACAGGAGTTGCCAAACATAAGCAGATCCATCTTATTGAATGAAACGCACGTCACCTGTTCTCCCACATCATCCCCGATGTGGGACAATGGGCTATGTGTTCCCCTTGCCTGAGGATTCCCCTCATCCCTTAATGCCCTACATCACCTTGCAGAGACCCATGTCATGTCCCACACTGACCTGTGCCTTAGACGGAGTTACTGTGAACATGCTCAGTATCATATTTGTCAATGTTGAATGGTCTCCATTTTGGATCACACTTACTGAAAAAAACTGAATATCTAATTTTGAAAAATTATAAGACTATTTCAAAGCACTTGACCCAGAACCACATTTTTCATGAGATAACATTTGTGGGGGCTCAAGCTTGGCAGTTAAGACAAATTATTTTTTAGCAGTCCAGCCTGGCATTACCTGTGGTTGTAGCAGGATGAATTTATGGAAACTTGTCCTGGTCTCTAGGTCTACAGATACATTTATTTTTGGTGGCTGAAAGGATATTAGTTAATAAGCAGGCTGGCCAGAGGTGGCAACGTTTCCCCTCCATCCCCCCCGCCTCCCCCCGATCCTTGGGTGGCTGCCCAGCCTGGATTCTGGTACTTGTTGGAATACACACAAGGGGAAGCAGGAATTCAAGTATAGAACAAGGGGAATTTATTGGACAGGAAATAAAATAAAAAAAGGAAGAGGGTAAAGGATAACAATAACAAGATAAAAAAATAACAGCAAATACATGAAATACGTTAGCACATACAGCTGATGCAGATGAACAGTCAATATAACAGCTGCACACGATTTTAACAGGTGAACAGATGAACAGAGGCAAACCAAGAGCAAAATCCAATGAATGGGGGCAGCGCACTCTCTACTTGCCACAGTCCCAATCACACCAGCACACATCACACCAAGACACACTGGCTACACAAAGCAAACACCGATCACGCCAAGCAATCCACACCACATGATCACACACCACTCAGTACCAGAGAGACTCACAAGAATACCAACTCCTCAAGCACCCCATACGCACATGCCATGAGCACAGTCAAACCACTCTGAGGCACCAAAATGCAGGTATTGAAGGACCACTATCAGACCACTCTAACCAACCAATCATCTGAGGTAAAGTTATTGTCAATCAGTGTCAATCGTACAGTGACCAATCGCCTACGTTCACATTTGATACATGCTCCCGTCACTCAACAACCGTAGGCGGCAGAAGGCTGGGGCTAACAGGACTTTGTCCCCCCAAATGTGGGGCAGTGGGTAGGGCTGCAGGGCAGCCCGGGCACAGGCTCTGGGTGGCTGCAGCAGATGGGGAAGGGGATGCACAGACTCAGACACTGGGCTGCAGCCTGCAGCAGCCTGGGGGCATGTAAAGCACTGCCCACTACATCGAGTAAGTCTGTCATAGGGAAGGGGCATGGGGGGACAGACTGAGGTCCCCGCAGTGATGGAGGAAGTTGGGCAGGGGCTGCGGTGAATGGGGCTTCAGGGTTGGGGTGGGTCATGAGACACCTGGAGCCTGGCTGGCTTGTACAGGGTTTTGGGTCCCACCACTGTGTGCACCCTGGGGAGGCAAGGCACGTGCCCCCTGATCTGTGCATGGGACAGAGGCAGACTGCGCAGCATTCCTCTTCGACATCCATTTTGACGGAATAGTGTTTCATTTCGAGTTTTGTTTCATTTTGAAAGCACTGTTCTGTTCCATTTTGTTGAAATGGTTTTCCTGTTCTGATGCTGTTTCGACCTTTTGATCGGGCTGCAATCAGGCTGAGGAACTCAGCCCAGGTGAGTTCCCCTCCCCAGCACTGTGATTGGCTTCCTGAAGCCCTGTGGAACTCAGCCTGGTGGCGGGAGGCAGAGTGCAGCGGCTCTGCCCGCCTTCTGTCACTGGGCTGAGCTCCATGGGGCTGGCCGAGCCAATTGGAGTGCAGCCTGGCAGCGTGAGGCTGGCACAGCTGGCGCTGCATTCCCATCAGCTCCGCCAGCCCCACCAAGCACAGCCTGGCTGCAGGAAGTGGGGAAAGCCAGGGCTGCGCAGCCCTGGTTCTCCCCTGTCTCCCACCACCTGGCTGGCTGCTTCGAAACTCAAAACGTTTTGAAACTTTCATAACATTTTGACTGCCCTTGTTTCGTTTCAAGGCTGTTTCGAAGCCCTTCGTTTCATTTTGATTTTGCTGTTTTGAGCTCGAAATGAGTTGAAACAGTGTTGAAATGAAACAGTCAGAGAAATTTCGCAGAGCCCTAGTAAACAATAATAAATCTCTATATAGTTAAGTATTTGTATTGGCCTGGCTCTGTAGAGAAGAGAGGGAATTATCCTCCAACGACACACCCCGCTCACAGCACTCTCACCTGACCACACCATCTTGTCCAACTGAGGACAGGGCACACCCCAAGGGTGTACCTGAGCTACACCTATATACGTATATAGATGTCTTATGAAAAGAATCTCCATGGACTCAATTCAACCAGGGTTTATGATAATCACAGCAGAAAAGTGTTTTAGGTTTATAAAAACAAACAGGCTTGTGATGTTGTGGCAGATCTATACTATGGCTCTTTGCACCACAGAGGGGCCTCTGAGCTACAGGATTTCTACATCTGATCATAAGGAGGTCAACAATGAACCAATTTTCTATCTTAATGTTCTTTAGGAAAATAGGTATTAACTAGGGTGTTCTTTGCCAGGGCTCCCTGACAGCACCCCAATGGACAGGTTGCCAGAAAGTCAGTCGGCCCTTCTCCCCCTTGTCGGTAGGAGAGGGAAGCAAAGCACTGTGGGATATTAAGGGTTGGATAGACTGGGGCAAATGTTAAATGTGTGACAGAACAATTCTGTACTACAATGAACTTGCCATTTCAAACAACAACTTATTTCAACAACGTCTTTGTATTGGAGTCATCTTTTTTTGTTACAGGTGCACCACTTTTATAGTGCAACGCAGTGCAAGCATGTGACCATTCACATTTTGTCATTCAAGCCACATGTACCGCAACAAGAAATGTAATACCTACCAGCATCCTCATGTGGAGCACGCACAAGCCAGTTCTCCATAAGTTCAGTTTATCCAAGGTAAAGAATAAACTAGAGCATTCTGCACCTCTTCCTCCTCTCCAAGTTCAAGAGCTAAGAAGCTTACATGCACTGGCACACCAAACAGACATCATCTATTTTCTTGCTCAGCTACTGAAATCAATTTCCCTAAACATGTTGCTTTGCAATGACATGTAGGCATGATGTCTTCTATAGGTATTTGTCAGTTTTATGTCCATTTCTGATTTCACAGCATGCAAAACTCAGAACATCTGGATTTAAAAGAGGTAGGCAAATCAAACTCTCAAGGATGACTCTATGAGCAAAAGTTATGCGAGCTAAAGTTAATGGGCACTGACTCTTTAGCCGAGGCCTAAAGCTAGATTCTCAGTTATTGTAAATCAGCATAGGTCCAAGAAAGTCAATAGAGCTTAAACCAATTTGCATCAGGACATAGTATGGGCAGGAGCTGTTAACATATGTGAGGAGAAGATGGTTATTTATATGGATACCTGAAAGATGCAATAATTCAAGAGTGGGACAAAACCAGTCCAGCATCTCCCAGCCAAAAAACACACTGATTAAGTTTAGAGGAGTCTACAAGTCTCATCATTGTCTACTAAGATCTAAAGGAGGGAGGGTAAGTCTCATTGATTAGACTGTACATCACCTTAGTAGTTTAGGGTATCCAACCTGACACAGTCGTGCTTTCCTGCAACTGTGTTGTACCCTTGATTTTTGTCCTCTGGGTCAGGCCCAGTATCTCTACCTGTGAAACAGGGCTGTGCAAAATGGCTATGTTTAGTTTCCATTTCAGATTTGGCCATTTTGGAGGGACAGTGATTCATTTTGATATTTTGGATCACTCTTCCATTTTGATTTGGCTGAATCTGTTTCAGAGTTTTGACACTATTTCAGCTTTGATTCTGAAATTCGGATCAGCCGGGAAGAGGCAGGCACAGCCAGGCAGCTGCAGGTTCTCCCATGGGTCCTTTGGTTGCGCCTGCCTCTCCCTGGGTGGGGGGAGCCATGGGAGAAGCCTCCATGGCTGCCTTACCTGGCCCAATCCCTAGCCTGGCCCTAGCCTCCCAGCACTTAAAAAAAAAAAAAAAAAGCCCTGCACTCATCTTCTGCAGCAGCGGTGATCAGGGCCTTGGAGGGCTCATGGCAGAGACACACTATGCAGTGGCGGGCAGCAGGGATTGCCTTCCCCCCCACTTGGCACCTGCACAGCAGCTGTCATGTGCTTTCTGGCAGCTGGGGCGGCTCCACCTGTCAGCTGGAGCCTGGCACCACTCAGCCCCAGCTCCCAGGCAGCGTATGGCACCCTGCCGAGCTGCGCTGCACCCACACCATGGGGCAGCTGCCATGCAATCTTCACTGCTCCCCACTGTCCTACACTGCATGGGCAGGGCTCTGCCACAAGCCCACAAAGGCCCTGATCGCCACTGCTGCATCCAGTGAGTGCGGGGTTTTGTTTTGTTTTTTAAAGTGCCGGGAGGCTGGGGCTGGGCAAGGCAGCCATGGGGGCTTCTTGTGAAGCTCCCCCAGCCCAGGGAGAGGCAGGCACAGCCAGAGGAGCTGCGGGAGAACCTGCAGATGCCTAGCTGTGCCTGCCTCTCCCCAGCCGATCCCAATCTCCGAATCAGCATCGGAACTCCGAAACAGATGCAGCCAAATTGAAATGGGAGAGTGATCCGAAACACCAAAACGAATCACTGTCCCTCCAAAACAGCCAAATCCAAAATGGAAACGAAACATAGCCGTTTTGTACAGCTCTTGGGCTCACTTTCTTTCCTGTTCTCTCTTTCCCACATCTGTCCAGAGTAACTGAAAATAATTTTTCAATGCAGTACAGAGGCAGCCTAAGTCAGTACAACATTGTCTTTTGAAAAAAACCTCCATGAGCTCAGTTCAACCAAGGTTTGTGATAATCACGGGAGAAAAGTGTTTTAGGCTTATAAAAACAAACAGGTGTATGATGTTGTGGCAGATCTATACTATGGCTCTTTGTACCAAAGAGGGGCCTCTTAGCCACAGGATTTCTACATTTTCAGCAGAAACATGCTTACAGAAGTTCTTGGTGACACACAGCTAAGTGCCTTGCAAGGTAGTTGCCACATTTGGACCACAAATCCCTTACAAAATGTTATGATTTCCCAATACCATTTTCTTGTTTTGCATGCTTCTCTCTCTCCCTTGTCTGCTTAGAAAGGCATGTTCTGATACAATTGAGAACTAGCTTAGGTATAAATTATGCCACTATTTATTTATGTTTGCAATCAGATTGCTTAGGTACTTAATGGGCCTAATTTTTTGAAGGATTTATTTCTAAGGAAAAAATCTGTAGCCTCCTTCACTTCTAGTAACTTGATCCTGGATGTAAAAACAGTAGCTAGAGATTTGTTTTTTTCAGTTGGAAATGAATATTTGATTGCATCTCCTTTCCTTTGCTAGGAGACATGAAAAGTTGACCAAGATTTTACTTACATGTCACTGCCCTGAACTCACAATTATTATATTAATTACTTGCAATAGAGAAGATGATGAATCATTGTGGATGAAAATTGCACATGCACTGATGGGAGTGGCCATGGCTTTAAATTTCAGCACTCTACCGGATACCACACCAAACTTCCCAACCAGCCTTTAGCACCACGTCCAAACAGAGAAGGTAAATATTTCTAGTGCTTTATCTTTAATGTCCTTCTTACTGTTCGTATCATTGCAGTGACCTTAGCGGTGAACTACCTGGTACCTTTGCATTGTATTGTGTTGACCTAAGGAGTTGTTTCTTGTGGGGAATTCAACAGCATAGATACTGCTGGATAGAAACATATTTGCCTGAAACTTTTGGTGGATGCAAAGCAGTATTTTTCATGCCGTAGTTTTCTCATTTGCCAGTTCTGGAGACAGTATTTTAAGGGTCAGATAGAAGAAAATCCCAAACCATTTGCAAGTACAGTGCAGGTATACAGCAGAAAACATTCCTGAATATTCTTGTGAATAAAACCAGCAGCTTTTCTGCAGGTGTTCCCAGCTCCATGCATTTCAAGGCATTTGGCTGGACAAATTTTCATTACAAGTATCTTTGTGGAAAACAGAATTGTGAGCATACTGGCAGGAATAAGTTTTTATCTAAGTATCTGCACTGGAAGTGCTCTTGTATTCAATATCAAAAAGCTCTTTGTTATTGTGCAGAAGATTAATTGAATGAGGACTTCCCTTCCTGCCTCTCAAGGGGACACCAGGATTTCGATCCATGTGCACAGGTGTAAGCGAAGCTACTTGCCTTCTGAATGTTCTCCTGGAAGGATGGGAATTGCAAACACCAGGGAATGGGAAAAGCATTGGCTCCACCGATGTATAACTGATGGACAGAATTGCTGAGTCAATATGATAGGTAGAAGTTTACTGCTGATACAGACATTTACTGTGAAGCTGACTGATTAGCCCTGCAGTAAATGTCTCTCAGCGCCTACATCTTCGGCCCTATTAATTTGAAGTAAACTAATGAACTTCACTGTAGGATAGTAGTTATGAACACGTAAGTACTAGCCTGCATCAAGAGTTTTTTAGTGCACAGCGACGCATGTGCACAGACTGATGTGTCTGGCTGGGGCATCAGGGCACTCCAGTGCAGGCTGTGCATGCCTGCTAACCCCATACTGGAGCACCCTTGTGCCCTAGTCAGCCCTTCTGCAGTACGTTGAACCGGGTTGGAGCAGCCCCAGGTTGGCAGGCTGGCTCCCTTCCAGCCAAAGCTGCTCTGACCTGGCTCAATGTGCTGTGATCCTGGGCACACATTCAAACGCAGCACCCAGGAACAATATCTGATGTGAACTGTGCCAGAATTTATTGCTTTGAATTAATTGCATGTGTAGAAATGCCCCCCGTGCCTAAAGTCACTTTACATTAGCTTCAAATTGGTTTTAAAAGATCACTGGTTGCAAATACACTGAGAACCAGGAGGGGTGGATACGAGGAACAGAATGACTTGGCTTCTTCCTATGAAGCGAGTTATTAGTGCTGCCTATATTCTAGGGGTACAAAACACGGGCTTTACAGAGAGGACACAGAGCTTTCCCAGAGAGTTTACAAACAGCAGTTAGTGAGCAAAAGAAGGAAAGAAGTCTTTCATCTTTCTCTGGACAAAGTATGTAGCAGTGCTTGCTGTCGCCCTGGCAAAAGAACATCCTATTTAATAGCTGTTTTCCTAAAGAAAATTAAGATAGAAAATGTGTTCATTATTGATCAGGGCTGAGATGATGCTGCTAGAGATGCACAGACTCCTATATCTTTTAATCATTTAGATATGCATACTGAGATGTTTCTTTAAAAATGTATTCTTACATAGAATGTAGCACAAATAATGATGATTTTCATTTCAGTGGGCCATGATTCTACTGGGTAATTTAAAAGCTCCATTACAACAGCAGTGAAGTGACTTAAGAGCACTAGTTTCATTAAAGTCCCATCCCATTCCCTCATCCCCCTTCTCCCCTCCCATAAATACATGGGCATTCCAGTGACTTCTGTAGACACTGTGTGCACACTAAGTCAGGATCTGCCCCCATTTATAGAGAGCTCATTTACATGTGTTAGTCAAAAAAACTCTTTATTAAGTTGAATTAGTCTATAAGGTGCCAGTCTGCCCTGTCTTCTTCATTAAGGGCATGTCTACACATTGCCATAGCAATGCACTATGTTGTTGTACAGCATGCTGCGCTGATGTAGCAATCACGAGTCGACACGTAATCGCTAGCTACGTCGCTGTAGCAGTGCACTCCTATTTTAGCACACCACAACAGCAACGTAGTGGCAAAATCTAACCTTGTGTTGCGTGCACAGCACAGTATGGGGGGTTACTGCATTGTGCTTTAGTACTTCCAAAAGGAAGTACTAAAACACATTCCTGTAGCAATGTCACTGTACGGCAACCCGTAAACACGCTGTAAGGATGTTATGTGCACAGTACCTGCAAGGAGAGGACTAAGATACATGCATTCCTTAAGAGATTCTATTCATTAAGGAAAGGAAGATGACATTCTTCACTGATATTAATTCCAGTGGTGTCATTATTTGCAGAGAATTTGGTACATCACTAAAGGGAAGGCAATTGCTCTCAGCTTTGGATGTAAAATGGATAGAGACTCCTGGACACATGTAAACCTTTAGATCACTTTATTCAGATTAAAGTTAGTATAACATAAGGATTCCACAAGCCTTGGGGAAGTCCAAGCAATAAAAGTAAGTAGGGACTGAACAAGGGCTATTACATTGTACAACCTTTGGAAGGTAAGTCATGAAGCGACTGTGATTGATTAATCTGCACATACAGTGAACCACAGAAAACTGTTACTGAGAAGTGATAAATATCTACATTCAGGTGGTTGGCCACGGGGAGGATATAATTTGCAGTTTATGAAAAAAAAAGAGCTTTATGAGAGATGAGAGTTCTTCATGATATCTTCTATTGGACCAACCATGTTAGTTGGATGAGTTGTGCAACACACTTTCAGGCACCACATGCTCTTCCTCAGGTCACAGAAAGCTGCCAGTTAGCATTTCATCAGTGAGAGGTGGGAAAAGGCTCCTTCTGTCTGAAAAGGAAAAGGCACAAACTAGGAGATAATCATGAGTCTCACACTAATTCTCTTGTCCCAGGCTTCACCGTCTTCACCATGGCCTCACTCAGCAAAGCAAATGCTGAATTCTGCTTTGACTTTTTCAAAGAGGTCCAGAAATCAAAAAGAAAAGAAAACATCTTCTTCTCCCCTCTGAGCATCTCTTCGGCCATGGCCATGGTCCTCCTGGGTGCTAGAGGCAACACGGCCAAACAGATGGAAAAGGTAGGCTTTCCTCACTCTGCTACTGTCAATACTGCCTGTCAGTGCAGTGTCAGAATACAGGGGACTCCAAAAATGTTGTTAACAGTGCACAGGCTTTGAATAATAACGGTCAGATTTATAAGCCTACATTTGAAGCTTTTGACCCCATGTTTCCCACATGTAGGAAACAATAATCCAGCAAATCAAGGGGGCCCTCAGGAAAGAACTTATGCCTTTCAGGCTACGTCTACACAGTAAACTTGCTATTTTAGGAGTGGTGCTAGGCTCTGCATGGGTTGCCTCCACCACTGGAAGCTTGCTGCATGGCAGAATTGGCTGAGTTGTTATTGATGGGTTCCCTCCACGGCATCTTTCCCTTCCCTACTGGCTAACCATGGTGTGTCAGTCCTTGGCCCCAAACAAGAGCTCTTTAGGAAACTCTGCTGTCCATTCAAATGCACCGCCAGTGAAATGAAGTACATGAGCTTCCCTACCTGGCATGTCTAAAGGGTTTTACAGTGTGCCGGGGAACACTCCAGTCCAGCCCCAAAATTCTGTTTTGATGACAGTTATAGCTGCAATCACCCAGCATTTTTGTTTCAGGTGCTTCATTTTGATGAAGTTTCAAGTTCTTCTGGAGGAAGTACAAACCATGGTAGCTCTGAGGTAAGGCAGCAGGTACATCAGGTTTGTCCTTTTCCCTTTGTATCAGCACTTCCCCAGAGAATGGCATAGATCTGAGCATCCTGTCTTCCCAACCTCTCATCTCATATATTTACACTAAATAAGGCCCATTTTTATTATATGAGTGGCATCTTTTTTTAACAAATAACCCTCTGTTTCAATGCTTGCAAGTGTTGAGCTGGACCATGGCAACCTGAAAATGAAAGACACTGTGAATGAGGAAAGTCGTTTTTTCTCATTTTTTTGGAAAGTGGAGGTAGAAATGTTTCATATCCATTCTTCTATGCCTATGATTGCTAAGAGGGAGAACCACAGAAAGAGAAGAATCCAGACAGAATAGTTTAGCAAAGAAAAATATATCTTTGTATGATAACTAAAGAAAAGGCCCTCATGTTGAGGTCTACAATAAGGGTCCTAGTCTATGATTCATAGATGTTAGGGTTGGAAGGGACCTCAATAGATCATCGAGTCCGACCCCCTGCATAGGGAGGAAAGAGTGCTGGGTTCAGATGACCCCAGCTAGATGCTTATCTAACCTCCTCTTGAAGACCCCCAGGGTAGGGAAGAGCACCACCTCCCTTGGGAGCCCATTGCAGACCTTGGCCACTCTAACTGTTAAGAAGTTCTTCCTAATGTTCAGTCTAAATCTGCTCTCTGCTAGCTAATGGCCATTATTTCTTGTAACCCCCGGGGGCGCCTTGGTGAGTAAAGCCTCCTCAATTCCCTTCTGTGCCCCCATGATGAACTTATAGGCAGCCACAAGGTCACCTCTCAACCTTCTCTTGCGGAGGCTGAAGAGGTCCAGGTGCCCCAGTCTCTCCTCATAGGGCTTGGCCTGCAAGCCCTTAACCATACGAGTGGCCCTTCTCTGGACCCTCTCCAGGTTATCCACATCCCTCTTGAAGTGCGGCGCCCAAAACTGCACGCGGTACTCCAACTGCGGTCTGACCAGCGCCCGATAGAGGGGAAGTATCACCTCCTTGGTTCTGTTCGTCATGCATCTGCTGATGCACGATAAAGTGCCATTAGGTTTTCTGATGACTTCGTCACACTGACGACTCATGTTCATCTTGGAGTCCACTAGGACTCCAAGATCCCTTTCTGCTTCCATGCCTCCAAGCAGGTCATTTCCTAGGCAGTAGGTATGCTGGACATTTTTCCTCCCTAGGTGCAGCACTTTGCATTTCTCCTTGTTGAATTGCATTCTGTTGTTTTCCACCCATATTTCCAACCTGTCCAGGTCTGCTTGTAGTTGTTCCCTGCCCTCCAGTGTGTCCACTTCTCCCCATAGTTTTGTGTCATCCACAAACTTGGACAGAGTACACTTTATTCCCTCGTCCAAGTCGCTGATGAAGACATTGAAGAGTATCGGTCCAAGGACCGAGCCCTGCGGGACCCCACTGCCCACACCCTTCCAGGTCGATACAAACCCATCCACTACGACTCTCTGGGTATGACCCTCTAGCCAATTCGCCACCCACCGGACTGTGTAGTCATCCAAGTCACAGCCTCTTAACTTGTTCACCAGTATGGGGTGGGATACCGTATCAAAGGCCTTCCTGAAGTCGAAGTAAACGACGTCATCCCCTACTCCTGCGTCCAGGTGTTTTGTAACCTGGTCATAAAAAGAGACTAGATTAGTCAGGCATGATCTACCTGCTACGAATCCTGTTTGACCTCGATGTTTGACCTGGAGGTGTCATGAGTATATTTTGGTGGGGAGGTAACAATTCTACATCAGATACAGCTTCATGGTTGAAAGGCCAACCCTGCTAAAGAAATTATTATTTTGTTATTTGAAGTGTGAAGAAACTGGAGAAGTTCATTCTCAGTTCCAGGCACTCTTATCAGCAATCAACAAGCCCAGCACCAATTTTTCTCTAAGCATTGCTAACAGGCTGTACAGAGCAAAGGGTTTTCACTTCCTTGAGGTAAGCTGCAATGGTGTCCATGCTAGTAATGAATTTAGTACAATTACTGTCTACCCTGGAACATAATGGAATGTGTCCAAGATGGCATGGTGAGAGTGTTTTCCATA
Organism: Alligator mississippiensis; assembly: GCF_030867095.1. Taxonomy (NCBI): domain Eukaryota; kingdom Metazoa; phylum Chordata; order Crocodylia; family Alligatoridae; genus Alligator; species Alligator mississippiensis. Next base: position 126,799,736 of record NC_081826.1, read on the forward strand.
AAGATGTTCTATACAGTAGTCAAATTTGTTTCTTGTTTTCCATGCAGGGAGTAAAGAAAAAAGCAAAAGCATAGATAGGTACTTGTTCACAATGGCTAGCAGAACTCATTAAATGTCTGACTTTCTCTTTTTTTGCAGGCAATATCAGTGTTTTTAATTTTGCTTTCATTCCAGTTCAGATCGAAGGTAGTTATTTGTAAAATTCTCACAGCAAAAAATACTAAAAAAGTTTGTTTAGAAAAGTACATGTTGGAATTTGTAAATGTCATGTTTATTTCAATTTCATGTATTATTATTTATAATATATTATTTTGGGACACGTTTATCCTTTATAATTTGCATTACTAGTACTAGTACTGATATGTCAGTTTGACAACTAGCAGCTACTTCATTCTCACATTGTATCATAGGCATTACTATAATTAACAGCTTGTGAAAACTATAAAAGTGACAAAGACACGCAGAATTCCATTAAAGAAAGTACTACAAAGATTCACAATTTTTTAAATGAAAACTTCTATTTGAGATTGTTTTATATTGATATATTTACCAAAACCAAATATTAAAAAAATTGAATTAAATAAAAACTGTTTTTTGCTTTAAAAAACCTATATGTATGTGTATATACACACATATATATATAGACATACATACATATATATGTATCTATATATGTACACATGCACATATATACACACACACACACATATATATACATACATATATATGTATGTGTATATATATATGTATCTATATATGTACACACGCATACATATATATATATATATATATATATATATATATATAGACATACTGTTATATTTTCTGACATGATCAGCTTCCCAGTTCTTATATGCACTTCACCTTTAATCAGAGGCCTTGTTTGGAAAACACCCATATTAATACATAATTTCTAATAAAAAATTATAAGGAATTCTAAGATTGTAAAATTAATCGCTCATAAAAATGCCAAAACAGGGTCACTTTAGCCACAAGTGTGCACATCATGAGGAATCTTGCATGAAGTGATTACAGAATATTCTTTCTGCAAGATCATTCCTGCAAGAGGTGAATGAGGTCGATCTTCCACATTTCTACTTAATTCCTGTGAAATCAGTTGGACTCCACACAGGGCAGCTTGCAGTCAGGGCTACCTTGCATTCCACATAGAGTACGCTTAGTGGGAACTTCCACACAGGATGTACTGCTGTTTCACACGCAGAACTAGCAGACCATTGGAAGATCATCAATAAAAATAAACTGTTGTCTGTTAGAAGCAGAACGCGTTAGAACCCACTTTGCAAACACTTTTAATTTGGACAACATTCACATTATCTTCAGTGAACTGAGAAGGTCATATGTCTGACCCAGTACTTATCTCAACCACAAATCAGTAATGCCACAATCTTGCCACACAATTTTCAGAAATGCTATTTCTTATCACAAAGGTATATTCCTTTCATTGCTTTAATGCTCAAAAGCAGCTAATCCACTTTTGCTGAAACAGAAACCCTTGGCAAAGAAGGACCTTGACAAAAAGAAAGAGATCACCCCCCAAAATAAGAACATTGACAAAATTATAAAGAACTAAAAAGGGGCCTCTTGAAGGGGGATACAAAGAAGATGCATCTTCAGTAATAGCTAACTGTGCCTAACACTGTGCCTAACTGCTACAATAAAAGATATAGCACCTTCAAGGATACCTTCAGTATATATTACCTGGCACATATTCACTAGCACATGTTCACTTAATGGCACATGTGCATGGTCAGCTGTACTATATTGGGATTGGGGATTAGATTGCAATCACAACATTATGCTGGCCAGTCCAGGGGGAGTCTAGGATTATGATCCTGATCTTGCCCTGCACCTGCAGGTAAAAAGCCAATTGCCCAGTGAACCTGTGCAGTCCAGAGAGCTGGGACTGACAATCACATGGCACAGGAATTGTGACTGGAATCTTATCGTGCCAGTAATTGCCTGAACATGTGGCTGGATTACTATTTAAAACATGATTAACTGGTTAATCACATCTTAAATTTAACATGTGTCAGGGGCCTGAATGTCCTCTGCAGGCTGCAGAATTGCTTATGTAAAGTCTACACCATGAACAAAAGAGAGTTTAATGCACTTCAATTATGAGGACAAAACATTAAAAAAAATCATTTCCATTTTCCCCTTTTCACTATAGTACAAGCTCCCCCCACCCCGCAAAAAAACCAATAAACAAGCCCAGCAGCCTAAATTGAAGTCCCTAAAAAGACATTTAAGGGCAAAATTGTGAAAAACACAAGGCACAATTGGGTGCTCTGCTCCCTCTGAAAGTTAATGACAGATGTGTAACAATGGGTTGAGGGCATAAAGAGAGGCTCCTGCTTTGGACTTTACCAAATTTTCCTGTCAAGGAGTCATTCTGAGTTGCATCTTAAAACTGTAAAATAAGTGTTAATATAACTGGAGACAAAGAAAGAATGAACATTGATTAGCAAAGTGGGTTTGAAAATAGATTTTCTTTCAAATAGTCTGTGCAGGATGTGGGTGTTTGCACTGGCACAGCCTCAGATTTTAGTCTCACTCTCTACCCATATTGCATTCTTGCTCTGGTGCAATAGGGAAGGGTCTTGCACACAGGAAGTTATAGGCCCTGTTACACACATTTGTCTTTCGTACTTTCCAGCAATACTTGAAGTGCACAGAGACACTGTACCATGCTGAGCTGGAAGCTGTTGACTTTAGGAATGCTCTAGAAGAAACCAGAAAAAAAATTAACACCTGGGTGGAAGAACAGACCAGTGGTAAGTCCAGGAAATATTGGGTGCTTGGATGAATACATACATATGAGAATTAATGAATAATATAATACCTGAAGATGAAGTTCTTTCTGCTTTGCTAAGCCTCACAGGCTTTTCAATTTTTCCACAACATTGTCCTTTACTTGTTAATGCTAGAAAATTGGACACAGGTTCAAGACTTCTTTGAACATGTCTATCCTGGCTCCCAGCAGAACCAAGAACTGCTACCAAGTTACAAGTCTCTTTCTCAGGAGAGTGGCACTGAGTTGTTCACTCCTGACCTCTACGGGCCAGCCACTCTGCCCCAGGAGAGACTCAGAGTGGTGCCGGGGCATGCACTCAAGACCACTGTAACTTACTGATCTGCCTAATGATTAGGCTTGCCCAGGAGAGTGGGCAGGTTTGCTTCTTGACAGTGGTCTTAAGCTTGGCAGAAAAGAGCTAAATAGACATGGCCTCTGAGGTCTTCTGGCTTGCAGCTCTACAATAGTTTACTGTTGATGCATCAGTTTCATTTCAAGATCGTTCTTGTCATCACTGAACTCTGAATTATTATAAATCAAGTCTAGTGGAATATCCGAACAAAGTATGTTAATGCAGCTGAATTGATTATTTTTAAAGGTAAAATCAAAGAGTTGTTCGCAGAGCACGTTCTAGGTTCAGATACTATCCTGGTGCTGGTCAATGCTATCTACTTTAAAGGAAAGTGGACTTCAGAATTTAAGAAAGAAGACACCAAGGAAAGACCTTTCAGGTTAAACAAGGTACTGTATGGACTAGGGCTGAAATGAAGGAAACACAACCCTGTCTTTATTTCTGTCAAAAGAGGTTGAGAGCTTCTCCTTGCTGCCTGTCAACCATTTTAACTAACTCTATAGAGATTTTGCTACCACAAGTTACTCAGGAGTTGCTCTGACATTCATCCCTCCACATTGAGATATCCTCAAAGAGGTTTCAGTGGAAGGTAACAGACTTACTTAATTATAAGGGAACTGGCCAATTAGGACTTCTATTTAGATACAAAAGCCTGGTAAGGGGAAAAGGTCACGTGAGCTGAACACATGACATACCTGATAAGAAGTTGCGTTCATGTTCTGTTCTCGAGCCTGAAGCAATCCTAATCTATAAAACAGGATTCTGGCATGGCACTATTCTGGCTTTTATAATGTTGGGTTCCAAAATGAGGAACATAACTATATCCAGGGGATTTTAACTTAATTCTTCTCCTTAACAAATGGATGTTTATCTATAGTGTTCTTTAAAACAAAATGTCCTCATTTGAGATGTCAAAACAAATGCATGGTGGGGTTGAGGGAAATTCTATCCTAACCCATAAGTCAGAAAAAAGTTGATATTGTCCTCTCTAGAATGAAAAAGAGAGTTATAATGAACTTTATGTGAGAGGGGCTGAAAGGGAGGAACACAACATGCCACTGTTCAGGTCCAGAAAGCCGAGAGATAGAACAGGGGCTGGCTACCTGTGGAGAATTTCATCCTGGGCCAGAAACAGATCCTAGACCCAGTTTGACTGTGTGACTTCCAGTACACAGATTCTGGATAGGGGAATGTCTGTGCTTTCTGCTTCTCTTCATGTCTGTTCTTCATATTACAGAATCAGACCAAGAATGTGCAGATGATGTTTCAGAATGGCTACTACAATCTGGCCATCATAGAGGAACCTGAGATTCAAGTGCTGGAACTCCCCTACGGTGAAAAAGAAGAAGGAGAACTGAGTATGTTCATTTTTTTACCAAAAGATATCAAGGATAACTCCACTGGCCTGGAACAGGTAAATCCTCTGATCTCTGAGGGTGTGTATAAAAGGCTTATATACGCTGCCTATGAATGCACTGATATCTTTGCTCATCTTCAATTATCTGGGCAGTACAAACAGAAGAAAAGGCAATAGTAAAGGTTCTTTATATTTTCTCCCATTTACTGTGGATTTTGAAGATGCCCGTTATTAGACTGAAGAACATTATATTTCATTTCCTTAGACAAAATATACATGGTAAATTGTTAATGAATGAAACTTTGGGGATTTTTAAAAAAATTCAACAATAAATCCTGAAAATATGACATTTTAGTGACGATCTAAAAAATGTTTCTTTGGGAGAGGGTGGGATTGAGCTACAATTGTGCTGGTTAGATATTTCCCAAATTTCAAATAAAATTTGATATCTTTATCTCAAAAGACACAGGAAAAGATTAAAATATATTTGGAAATGGTCCTACTTCCCATTCTTCATTTGATTATGAGCTGTGTTCTGGTAATCCATTTGTTTTTTGTAGTTAAATAAGCATACTAAACATGAAATTGAAAACCAGATTCACTCCACTCACACAAATTCAGCTCTTTGGTCTCTTTGTTTTTTCATCCTAAATTTTCTATTCTCCTGTTTTTGCCCCTGTAGCTTGACAGTGCACTCATCTATAAAAATTTTGTAGAGTGGACCACGATGATGGAGATGCATAAACGAAACGTGGATGTGTACCTGCCCCGATTCAAGATGCAGGAAAGCTGTGACCTTGGGGAAACTCTGCAGGCTATGGGGATGTGCGATCTGTTTGACTCTTTGACGGCTGATTTATCAGGAATGACTGGAAACCATGATCTGGCTGTGTCCAAAGCCATCCATAAATCTTATGTGGATGTTAATGAAGAGGGCACTGAAGCAGCTGCTGCTACAGGGGTTGTAGCAGGTGTTACAAGTGTTGGGATGTCTTATGAGTTTAAGGCTGACCACCCCTTCCTCTTCCTTATCAAACACAATGTAAACAACAGCATTCTCTTTTTTGGCCAATGTACCTCTCCTTAACTAGAGGGCACTTTGAAACAATATAGGAAGACCTACAACCTTGTTGAAGTGAGGATAAAAGATAATATTTCTCAAGTTTTTTGAAATTTTGCAAATTTGAAATGAGAGACTTTTTAATGCAATGGCTTCTAAGAAAAGTCTCCTAATACAGTGGCCAGCAACCTTTGACAAGCTGTGGCCAAAACCATACAGCTCCAGTCTGGTGTGGACCAAGTGCCTTTAGCAGCACATTGGCAGTGGGGAGTTTTTCCTGCGCCCAAGCCAGGGTCAGGCATCTAGGAGCTGTGCCTGTGCCACTGCCACTGCTTCTCTCAGCCCCCTATCCCCTGGCTGGGGGGGAGAATGCAGCTTCCCACTGGCTGAAAGCTGTGCCTATGCTACAACTGAGGGATGGTGGTGGCGATAAGTGGCAGAGGCGCGGGTGCAGCTAGAAACTGCCCAGCTCTTGCACAAACCCTTGCTGCCTGACCTTGACATGGGGGCAGGTGCAGGCACAGGCAAAGCTCTCCACCTCCAGTGGTTCTGCGGACTGAATCTGAATATGTTGCTGGCCCCTCTTCTATTATGTTATTGTCTTTTGCCTTTATATTGCTTAGAACTTACTGTCTTTATATTGGTTATCATAATGTAACCAAAGCAGCTATCTCCTAAATTTGAAATCATTTTGACTCCATTACGTGCTCTTGTTTCCATTGTCATGACCCAAAGGTCTGATTTTTTGTGTGTGCTTCGGCACTCGAATTATCCCCATGGGTTTACAGCTTCATTGCATGGAAGAGTCCTGCTGCACAGAGAACCTGCGTGCAAAGGAGTGTTCCCGCCACTTTGCAGCGGTCTTTGCAGGGTGCATTTCCTTTGCAACACAGAAATGCACGGTGCAAAGGAGTTCCCACTCGTTGTATGCAAATTCGTGTCCCGCTATTGGCTAGTGCTAAATTATTCCCACGTGGCGGCTAGCGATTGGCCTGCTAGCCGTATAAGAGGCTTGAGCAGTTTCCGCCCAAGCCGAAGAGGACTCCACATCCATCTCGTGGGGACTCTGGGTGTACGCGGCAGGGTAATAGAAACCCTGTGTGTTGCTCAGAGGAGTTTGGCGGCCTGATCCACCGCCCACCTCTTCCCGTCTTCGAACGGAGCCTACTATAAGACGTACCGACGAGTTTTATGCGCGCTTGTCCTGGACATCTGGAGTTCTGTCTACGTGGAGCCTAGCAAACTCCACGTGATTGTTCGTGTTTTGTCTGCGTGGAGCCTAGCAAACTCCACGTGTGTTCGTGTTTTCTGTTGTAACCGCAACTCAAGCAAGTCTCCAGCCTGCACCGCGACCATCTCGGTGTCAGTAAACAATCTTAAAATCAACCGTTACGTGTCTGTGCCTAATTCTAGCTCGGCGCCTGCCCTCTCCGACCCGGCCTGCCCGGGCTGCCAGCCACAGCCCGCGTGCAGAGCAACGAAAAGGGCCCGGGGCCTGACCCGGCCCGCACATGGCGACGAGGATGGGATCAGGAGAGGGCTCGCTAGAGTTAGAATTAGTTGAGAACTGCCCTTGGAGAAGTGGGAGACACAGCGTAGCAAGCATCGCAGAACTGGAGGCGCACATCGCGTACCACCAGGCAGGCGGAACGGGCAGGAGATGTGTCCGTGGACACCTTTCACTAAGGGGAGAAGAGGGAACTCCAGAAGTCGGAGCCCTAGAAGGGAAAGAAGTGTGTCTGCACCCCGCGGCATTCAGGTGTATTATGAGCGATGAGCGGGTCCTGTACAGGCCCCTCAATAGTGTAACCCTTGCCGAAGTCGACCCGGCGAGCGCAGTAAGCCTGACCCCCACCCGGGAGTGTGTCCGTTGCTCACGGTGTGCCCGAGAGATGGGAGAGATGATGCCAATCGGCTGGTTCTCCCCTTGCATGGTGGTGCCTAGACTAAGGAGTCGAGAGCGTCCGTCCGAGCTCTGCGAAGACCCGGAGACGGAGGACTGCACCGTAAATGAGAGAGTGGTCCTACGGTGCAACAAGGGGGGAAAACTAAATGCAACCTTTCAGACTATGACTGATCTGATGAGTGAAACTTTAAGCTTGAAGACCCAGCTGCGTATGGCCGTTCGGGTGGTCGGAGAAGCGGCTGAGAAAGGGGATCTTAAACTGCCCCGACAAGATGGCGCCGAGCAGAGGGAAGACTGCGTGGAGAAGCCGGAAGAGAGGGATGGAGCTTCGGGAGAGCCCGCGAGGGTTCAGCCGGTGACTCCGCCCAGCGACGCAGCGTCGATTCTGCCGACCACGCCCCTCTGCCGAAGGGAGGGGGAGTCAAGCGGAGGAGTGCATCCGCCCCTCCCGCCTGAAACAACAACAACCCCCACTGTAACAATGACTACAGCTCTGACAGAAACAGCAACAGCAACGACAACTCGCGAAGAAATTGATCAGCCTGCAGCATCGAGCAGCCCAGTCATCGGTCTGCAGAGTGCAGTTCAAGCTACCACCTATTACACTCGTTCCAGAGTCGAACTGCAGAATTTGTGTAGAGAATCCAGGATCCGATCCGAGGAAACTCTGGCTGTGTGGTTAGGACGTCTGGTCGTGGAACTTGGGTCCGACCTCCTGGACCAGGAAGAAGCAAGCTTCTTGGTGAGACAAGCTTCATGGAGTAGGGGACATGTTACCGACATCGACATGGTGGCGTTTAGCGTCCACTGGCCTATTCTGATTCCAGTGCCTGTGGCAGGAGTGATCGAACAGAAGGCCCACGCATGGCACGATGGATGACCAGAGCACACCGGTGCAGAACAACTTGTACTGGCTATTATCGGAGTTTCGTATTGCGCCTGGAACCCACGAATATGCACGTTGGGACTAACACCACTCCAACAAATGTGACCGTGGCCTCACCATCACCTGCGAGACCCTGGAACCGTTCCAGTGACCCTCGACAGCATAGACAGTTGTCTTAAGGTTTACAGGCAAAGAAACATTGTGGTTTTGCGGATTGTGCTGAACCCACTGGTCGATCATCCTGTGAGTAGTCTCCTTCATCAGTTGTCAAGACTGCGCGTCCTAATGGAGCCAAGACTATCCAGTGATCGGGAGTGTCAATGCCCGACTGAGGCTCAGAACATGAAACACCACGAATCCGAACGTCCAGTATTACGCCAGAGAATGCAAGAGGAGCGAAACATGTTTGGATTCCTCCTACAGCGTTCTGGACTTAATAAGAGACAGCTTCAGATTTTGGGAGATGCGGGACAATGACAGCTAGCCTACGAGTTAGGTTTTCACTATCTAGAAGAAGGCGATGATGACTCCTCGACGATTTCGTCGAGTTGCTGAGCATGAAAAGAAAGAGAGCTGTCCAGTATAAAATCGTGTTTACATATTTGTATTTAATAGTGATGATAAGTTTAATCGACTGCATTATCATGCGGTCCTGTGTGATTTTATAAATAGTAGTGAAATAACCATTTTAAGAGAGTTCTTTTACAGATCAGGGATTTGGAGTGCGTGGTGGAGAGAGGCCCCGAGAGGGACAACATCATCAAAAGGAACGAAGGCCTGACGCGCAATTCCACCATGACGCCCACCGAAGTCATGATCGTTCAGTTTTTTGTTATGAATGTGATTTTATGTATATGTGTGTGTGTCAGTTATTATTTGATTCGATCCCTTGAGGATGAACTTTTATTGTTGACTGATTTTGTTTTTGCTCGTTTAGTTTCGCGAACCATTGACAGAGCTGTTAATAACCCGGATGATGAGTTTGAAGTATAATTCTATTGTGCCTTCAGCAAGGGGGGGATGTCATGACCCAAAGGTCTGATTTTTTGTGTGTGCTTTGGCACTCGAATTATCCCCGTAGATTTACAGCTTCATTGCATGGAGGAGTTCTGCTGCACAGAGAACCCGCGTGCAAAGGAGTGTTCCCGCCACTTTGCAGCGGTCTTTGCAGGGTGCATTTCCTTTGCAACACAGAAATGCACGGTGCAAAGGAGTTCCCACTCGTCGTATGCAAATTCGTGTCCCGCTATTGGCTAGTGCTAAATTATTCCCACGTGGCGGCTAGCGATTGGCCTGCTAGCCGTATAAGAGGCTTGAGCAGTTTCCGCCCAAGCCGAAGAGGACTCCACATCCATCTCGTGGGGACTCTGGGTGTACGCGGCAGGGTAATAGAAACCCTGTGTGTTGCTCAGAGGAGTTTGGCGGCCTGATCCACCGCCCACCTCTTCCCGTCTTCGAACGGAGCCTACTATAAGACGTACCGACGAGTTTTATGCGCGCTTGTCCTGGACATCCGGAGTTCTGTCTACGTGGAGCCTAGCAAACTCCACGTGATTGTTCGTGTTTTGTCTGCGTGGAGCCTAGCAAGCTCCACGTGTGTTCGTGTTTTCTGTTGTAACCGCAACTCAAGCAAGTCTCCAGCCTGCACCGCGACCATCTCGGTGTCAGTAAACAATCTTAAAATCAACCGTTACGTGTCTGTGCCTAATTCTAGCTCGGCACCCACCCTCTCCGACCCGGCCTGCCCGGGCTGCCGGCCACAGCCCGCATGCAGAGCAACGAAAAGGGCCCGGGACCTGACCCGGCCCGCACATCCATGTGTTTTAAACTGAGGAAAGTCTGAGTAAATCAGGTGGCCAAGTCGATGCCCCTGTTCATAAGAACGTGGCTGGAGACATTTCCCACAGAAAGTGAGCTGCAATCCTATTTTCTGGCTCCCTGGAGCCTTTCTTATAGAAAACCCAATGTTATGCCTTCCCTCACATCCTGGCATTACTCCTCCAATATAATCACATCAGCACTGCTTTAAAGAAGGGGTGCTTTCATGTACACTGAAAATTGGCAACAGAAGTAACTGGATAAACCCTCAGGTTTATGAAGTTTTGTAGTCACTCACCATACCGACAGCTACCCGGAGACCTTCTCCTTCACCATCATCCCCATCCCCACCCTGGCCTTTCCCTGAGCACAGGGAAGGGGGAGATACTGTTGTACAGGTAGCTGAGCTTCTTGCTGTGCACATGAGTAAAATCTCCTCCTTCCTTCATGGATCAGGTAGAGATCTCGGGAAAATTCTACAAATGTGGCAAGCGTTCCCATCTCTCTGCCCAAACGCTGGGAAGCAGGATGCAGCCTTCAAAATAACCTAACTTTCTGTCTGAAAGAGGCTGCACATTATTTGCCCTAAATTTCTTACCCTGTTGTTTCCAGATGAAACTCTGAATGTGGTCACCTAATTTTTATCCACAAAAGCAACTCCTCTTTTCTGTCCCAAGAATTACATCTAGATATAAAAGGCTGCCCATTCAACAATGATACAAATAAATCACTCAGTCACATGTAATGAATTTCTGGAAATTATTTCAGACTTCTCGTATTATAATAAAACCATGAAGAGTGAATTTGAACACATTAACTGCAATAGGTGCCTTAGCCATACAGACTAGTGGAGACAGTCCAGTACTTATAGACCGTGGGTAAAATGTTTCCAAAGCACCTAAGGGCCAGACCACTATCGTCTTCTAGGATGCTGCTCTTTCTGGCTTCAGCAAATGTGAAAAAGAGTTCCCACTCTGAGAGAAGGTCCAAATAGATGAGGTAAGATACCAAGGTTTACTCTGCATAGAATGGGGAGACTTGCATGCCTCTTAACAGTGATCCAGGACACCTGGGCTTAAAGGTGCCTAGACCTAGACAACAGGAACCAGAGGGTTGTCTCTGAAATCCTGCTCCTCTTCAGAGCCCAGGTGCCTGACTCAGGGTGGTATGTCTGGCACTAAAAGGAGCCTACCTCTGAGGAGAAGTTGCAGTCATGTCCACCTTTTGCATAAGCTTAGTGGTTAGAGCACTCTCTCAGGAAGTTGGAAACCTGAACTCGAGGTCCCCCTCAGACTGGAAAGGTTACACCCTCCATTTCCTACTTCCCACAACAGTGAGCTAAGCCCTGACCACCAAGCTGTAGGCAAGGCTGGGATGGGAGATTGGGGACACCCTCTACATCTCCCGAATATGGCCAATGCCCAGAAAAGAATTCATGAATGACAGGATGGGAAGGGGTCACAGTGTAGAGAGCACTCCCCTCACTGAGAGAGGGGTGGTACTCCTCAACCCTGTCGCCCGCAGGGTCGTTTTGCCAACCCCTCTGCAGAGCGCTCCTCGATGGCATCATCATCACCATTCTCTCCTGCATGTCCCAGGCAGCAAAGTTGTTGGGCTCCTGTGCTGCATTCCCTTCACACTGCCGCGTGGACCAGGCAAGCCTCCTTGGCTTGTGAGGGACAGCTTCCCCTCCATTTTGTGCGATGCTGAGAGGCAGCTTCCCCTCCATTTTGTGCGATACTGAGAGGCAGCTTCCCCTCCATTTTGTGAGGCCACAGAGCAGGCAGCTGCCCCTCCATCTGAGAAGCCTTCACAACCCCTGTTACTGAAGAGCACAACTCTTGGGCTAATTACCTGAGAAGAAGCCAAATCCAGAATATCTTCATTTTAATTGTACAAGGACTCTTTAATTGGGTGTCATTAGTCAGTTATATGTATATGAAGGCCACTTTAAATCTTTTAGCAGTTAGTAGATAGACTGTTGTTTCCTGAAGGCTGAGGTACTCAAGAGGTTGGCTATATAGTAACATTGTTTTTAGCTCTAGACATTTCAGCACAGGCATTCAGGGAAGTATATGACATGACATGACATGACATGACATGACATGACATGACATGACATGACATTATTACCGCTTGCTTTACTGCTTTGGTTAGTGGAGTTTAATATTTTAGTGAAGTTAGCTATATTAATACATGGTCGATGGTGCAATAACAATCTGTTTTAACTATTTAGTGTGTGGAGTGGTGAGTGTGGTCGTGTTAGTTGAAGCCATCAGGGACCTGAATGTGACCAAGCAGTGAGATATTGCTCTGGGTGTTTCTTGGTTACGCCTTGTCTTTGTTATGTCTTGTCCCTCTTTGTCCCCAGCAGTTTGGCATCGTCATTCAATGTACAATGGGGATAACTAAAGACAATGACTATCATGCCATGCAATGGGAGAGCATTGAATGAGCCCACCAAAGGGATGAAAGTGCTCAGACCATTACCATCTCTGGACAGTCGGATTGCTTTTCTTACAAGAAATGCTTTGAAAAGCTGTATCCCACTCTTCACGCAATTCTTGAAGCAGAGGTACAGCCATATTCATTCACAAACAGATTGCTTTCATTCACAAACAGATTGCTTTCACATTCATTAACAAATGGGGTGACTCTGAGGGGAGGTAAGAGTAGTGGAGATACTATCTTTTTGTCATACAGTACCAATATGTTAGCAACAAAGTCCAATCTTTTGGGTGGTGATTGGAACTGTGTACTGGATACGGTGCTTGAAAACTCAGTTACTGTTAATAGAGTGTATCAGAAAACTGAAAACAAGCCCCCTTATTTATTAAAAAGACCTAGGATTGGTTGATATCTGGAGGCTTCACCAACCCAGAGGTGAGAGGCTATACCTGCTTCTCATCAGTTCACTTATCATACTTCAGGATTGATTATTTTCTCATACCCAGTCTCTGGTTCCTGCTTGTTTAGGTGCAGAAACACATAACATCTTAATTTCTGACCCAGCTCCCATTATAATAGCAATTGATTTAAATCATTGTATTAAGAATAAGGGAAGCTGGAAGCTTCATACTTCATTGCTTAAAGATACTAAATTCTTGGGGAAATTGATCGCATAGTTTATGGAAGACAACAGGCATTACATGTCATCTGCTGAGGTGACTGTCTAGGGAAGCTTGAAAAGCTACTTTTTAGGGGGAAATAGATAAAGTGTGCTAATGAAAGGGCAAAAGACAGGTCTCAAATGTTATTTGCAGTAGAGCAAGATATTTCACATCATGAAAGAGCACATAAACTAGTTCCACAAAATGAAAATATATTTAGATCCCTCACAATAGCAAAATAGAACTCCAACTAGCTGAAAACCTCAAAACATTCACACTTAAATTTTTATTGCAAACGTATTTCTTTAAATGCAGGATTTTTAGTAATCCTTTGACTAAGTACTGCTAAATGATTTCTTCAATCAGCTACTAAAGATTGTTTTCTTTCTTCAGCCAATTCCTTTTTCTCTTGCTTGCCTGTTTCACATTCTCTCATATTCATGTTCACTAGATGGACTTCTAAGTCTTCCAGACTTCTTAAATTTTCTTTCCTGACATCTTGCACTTTATGTCAGTGGGGTTGCACTTTATGTCAGTGAGCAATATACATCAACCCTCATCAAGACAGAATCCGAGGTTGAGGAAGTAGAAGGATTGTGGGTTAGGCTACATGGGGGGCAAGGAGAAAGGGATTTGGTGGTAGGGGTCTGCTACAGACCCCCACACCAAGGGGAAGAAATAGATGCGGGGCTCCTGAGGCAACTCTCGGAGACCATAAAAGCTAAAGAGGCGGTAGTCATGGGGGACCTAAACTACCCGGACATCTGCTGGGAGACGCAGACAGCAAGGTCCCATCACTCACGCAGGTTTCTAACCTGTGTACAGGACCTCCACCTGACACAGGAGGTGCATGGTCCCACTAGGGGGAATGCCATACTGGATCTGGTATTGGCAACGGGAGACGACATGATAGGGGACCTCCAGATCGGTAGCCATTTGGGAGACAGTGATCACCTTATAATAGAATTCAACATAAGACGGTGAGTGGGTAAGGTAACTAGTAGGGTGAAAGTGCTAGACTTTAGGAAAGCTGATCTCAAAGCACTCAGGCGATTAGTCAAGGAAGCACTGCAGAGTAGGAGTTTTGATGAGATGGGAGCCCAAGAAGGGTGGCTGTGCCTAAAGGAAACGATCCTTCGGGCACAAAGCAAGACGATCCCCGAGCGAGGCAAAAGAGGGAAAGGGGCCAGGAGGCTTCCATGGCTGACCAGAGAAATCCAGGGCAGCCTAAGGGCCAAAAGGGGAGCACATAAAAAGTGGAAACAGGGTGAGATCACTAAAGACGAATATACCTCCTCTGCTCGTGCTTGTAGGGAGGCAGTTAGGCGGGCCAAAGCTACCATGGAGCTGAGGATGGCAACCCAAGTAAAGGACAACAAAAAATTGTTTTTTAGATATATTGGGAGTAAAAGGAAGGCCCAGGGAGGAAATGGACGGCTGCTAAATGGGCAGAAACAATTGGTGACAGATAGGGGGGACAAGGCTGAACTCCTCAACGAGTTCTTTGCCTCAGTGTTCCTAAGTGAGGGGCACGACAAGTCTCTCACTGGGGTTGTAGAGAGGCAGCAGCAAGGCGCCAGACTTCCATACGAAGATCCTGAGGTGGTGCAGAGTCACTTGGAAGAACTGGATGCCTTTAAGTTGGCAGGCCCGGATGAGCTCCATCCGAGGGTGCTGAAGGCACTGGCCGACATCATTGCAGAGCCACTGGCGGGAATATTCGAACGCTCGTGGCGCACGGGCCAAGTCCCAGAAGACTGGAAAAGGGCTAACGTGGTCCCCATTTTCAAAAAGGGGAGGAAGGAGGACCCGGGCAACTATAGGCCGGTCAGTCTCACCTCCATCCTTGGTAAAGTCTTTGAAAAAATTATCAAGGCTCACATTTGTGAGAGCCCGGCAGGGCAAATTATGCTGAGGGGAAACCAGCATGGGTTTGTGGCGGGCAGATCGTGCCTGACCAACCTAGTCTCTTTCTATGACCAGGTTACAAAACGCCTGGACACAGGAGGAGGGGTGGATGTCGTATACTTAGACTTCAGGAAGGCTTTCGATACGGTATCCCACCCCATACTGGTGAACAAGCTAAGAGGTTGTGATGTGGATGACTGCACAGTCCGGTGGGTGGCGAATTGCTAGAGGGTCGCACCCAAAGAGTCGTGGTAGATGGGTCAGTCTTGACCTGGAAGGGTGTGGGCAGTGGGGTCCCGCAGGGTTCGGTCCTTGGACCGATACTCTTTAATGTCTCCATCAGCGACTTGGACGAGGGAGTCAAATGTACTCTGTCCAAGTTTGCAGATGACACAAAGCTATGGGGAGAAGTGGACACGCCAGAGGGCAGGGAACAGCTGCAGGCAGACCTGGATAGGTTGGACAAGTGGGCAGAAAACAACAGGATGCAGTTCAACAAGGAGAAATGCAAAGTGCTGCACCTAGGGAGGAAAAATGTCCAGCACACCTACAGCCTAGGGAATGACCTGCTGGGTGGCACAGAGGTGGAAAGGGATCTTGGAGTCCTAGTGGACTCCAAGATGAACATGAGCCGGCAGTGTGACGAAGCCATCAGAAAAGCCAATGGCACTTTATCGTGCATCAGCAGATGCATGACGAATAGGTCCAAGGAGGTGATACTTCCCCTCTATAGGGCGTTGGTCAGACCGCAGTTGGAGTACTGCGTGCAATTCTGGGCGCCACACTTCAAGAAGGATGCGGATAACCTGGAGAGGGTCCAGAGAAGGGCAACTCGTATGGTCAAGGGCCTGCAGACCAAGCCCTACGAGGAGAGACTAGAGAAACTGGACCTTTTCAGCCTCCGCAAGAGAAGGTTGAGAGGCGACCTTGTGGCTGCCTTTAAGTTCATCACGGGGGCACAGAAGGGAATTGGTGAGTATTTATTCACCAAGGCGCCCCCGGGGGTTACAAGAAACAATGGCCACAAGCTAGCAGAGAGCAGATTTAGATTGGACATTAGGAAGAACTTCTTCACAGTTCGAGTGGCCAAGGTCTGGAACGGGCTCCCAAGGGAGGTGGTGCTCTCCCCTACCCTGGGGGTCTTCAAGAGGAGGCTAGACGAGTATCTAGCTGGGGTCATCTAGACCCAGCACTCTTTCCTGCTTATGCAGGGGGTCGGACTTGATGATCTATTGAGGTCCCTTCCGACCCTAACATCTATGAATCTATGAATCTATGAATCTTCTTATTCCATAATTTTAAAATTTTCTATTATAATGTCCCGCTTATTCTGCCTTTCATTAACCATTGTGATTGGCTGCCAAGAATCAATAGCCTGCTGCAATCTATTACTGGTGGGGACGGTGCATGGGGTGCTGGAAGACCACCAAAGCCGAGCTTGCCTGAGCACGGCCAGGCTTCCGGCACCCCGTGCACCATTGGATCCAGCGGGTGCTGCCTGTGAGCTGGGGCTGCACCAATGTGCCTAGCACCCAGCCGGGTGGCTGCAGGGGAATCGCTGCTGCCGAGGGAAGCACCTGGGCCCCTGCAGCGCATGTGTTACTTGCTTTGGTGTGGTTTCTTTGGTGTATTTCTGTGATGACATGAAAGGAATCTAGAGTTTTACTTCTGTTTAAATATTGCAGTAAGATCCCCAAGGGTGTAAATTAAAATAATAATAATTCAAAACTAGATGAAACCAACAAAACATTTGCGATTACATTTTTATTGCAAAATTATTACTTTAAATACAGGATTTTAGGATAGTGATTGACCAAATACTTTAACAGAATCAAAACTTCTCACCCTTCAAATGGCTACCTAAAGCTGTCCATGTGTAAACACAGGCTTAGGAATACAAGCACATATTTTGTCAAAAGTTTGACCTTGTGACTTGGTTATAGTCATAGAGTAAGAGGGCCCTTGTACACGTGACTAACAGCTTTTGTATATGTGAGGAAATAGCCCATTTAAGTGGCTTCGTTGCCCATTTTTAACCAGTTAAATGCGTAACCATGTACAGGTTTGGCGGCATTTTACAATTTAAATGAGTTTTTACATAGCAAAGTAAAACACATCTCATGTGTATTAGTTTTCTACGTAAAAAAATACAGCACTATTCCTCATGTGTACAAGGGCCCAATCCAGAGAAGGCGATGGGGACAGTACATGGGGTGCTGGAAGTCTGGCTGTGCTGGAGAAAGCTCAGGCTTGGTGGGTATCCAGTGCCCTGTGCCCCATCCCTGACACCTTCTCTGGCTGCCATCACACCCAGCTGCCATCCCACCACCATCCCGGGGCAGCCAGCCCATTCCCGGGTGGTTCCAGGTGGTGGGAAGGTGGCAGGGATGGTGCACGGGGTGCTGGATGCCCACCAAGCCTGAGTTTCCCTGAAAACACCCAGGCTTCCAGCGCTGCATGCACCGTTGGTTCTGGCAGATGCTGCCTGAGAGCTGGGGCTGTACCCGAGCAGCTAGCACCCCGCCCAGCCGGCCCAGTGGGGTCTGCCACCGCTGTGGGAAGCACAAGGCCCTCCTACAGCTCAGGGGCTGTAAGACCAAGTAGCAACTCATGCAGGCAGCCTCCGCCGAGTAAAAAACCCCACAAAAACAGTGAGGGGCCTGATCTTCATATTTTTTCCTCCCGGTACCTGCCTGCATCTCCCGTGGCTGAGCAGTGAGCTGCCAGTGGTTCAGGCAGCCCCTGAGCTGCAGGGAACTCCAGTGCTTCCTGCTGTGGTGGCAGCACCGCCTGGGCAGCACCCACCCGCTGGCACCCGGCCCGGCAGCCCTGTGGGGCACCACCACCACACAGGGAAGCACTGGAGGCCCCCAGCAGCTCAGAGCCCACTGGCAGCTCACCCCCTGGCTGCAGGAGAGGCAGGCAGGTTCTGGAGGGGAAAAAAAGGGGAACGGGCCCCTCACTGCTTTATTTCCCCACCTCCCAACCCTGCCCCCCCACCCCCGTGCCCTCGTCGGACCCTACCCACTCCACAGCAGAGCACCCCAGTGCTTCGTTCTACCTCTAAGTTGTCTACATATCTGTTTGAAATGGTCTTATTCTGTCTGCACTTTTGGTTGTTTCAGTTTCAGCATTGCGATTGGCTGCCAAGACAACTAATCAGAGTGCTCCAGACAGACAGAATAAGTCTCTTGTGATTATACACAAACATTTTGACATGAGATTGCATGTCAGGTCAAGAGAGTTAACATGACTATGAGTGGCATGACAAGGCAGGTAAGTTATTGGCTAGAAGACTTTAGGCAGAGGCATCAAATAGCGGATCTCTGCAATAATTACCTCCAATGATAATACAGTATTAGATTAGAAGCTATATGAATTAAATTTGAATATGTCAAGCAATTGAACTAGAGAAGGAGATCACGTTACAGAAAGTTATGGAAGTGCTGCATTCCTTAGAGAGGGGAAAGTTCTGGCAGTTTTCCATCTGAATTTTAAAAAACTTTCTGGAAAAGTCCGGCAACAATTATTATAAACTATGTACAGTGAAATAGTTGAAAATGGAATTCTGTCTAGAGAAGCAAGAACAGCTTTATCTATTTTTCTACTCGAGAAGTGAAAGAAAGGCTTAACATGTGGAGCCTACCACCCAATCTCAATATTGAAAGTTGATAACCAGTTTCTCACAACATGATGAGCTCTAAGACGTAGTAAGGTGATTCCATTCTTGATACATGCCATACAGGTAGGTTTTATAAAGGGTACTTTGGCCTCGGACAGTTCACACAACTGCCTGACTCATCAGCAGCTGTTCTCTCACTACACTGGCAAAGGTGCTATGACTGGAGTTGTGGGAGAGCTGTGCCTGGCTGCATCTGATTCCAAGAGACTGGTAAGTGTAATCTTCTCTGCTCCACATGGAGGGTGAAAGGCAATAGTGCTGAACAACCCAGTCCCAGGTGACCTTCCAACCTATTTGAACCACCTTGGATTGACAGACCGGTTTCATCCTCTGGATGCCATAATTTTCTGCCCTGTTCTTAACTGTCTGCTTCCTTGATGCCATTTGCCATTTTCCCGTTATTTCAATTGGGCCTTCCAGTTGATTGTGATATTTAGTAAAGTACTGCATCGGTATTATTGTGTGTGCTTCCCATTGTTTACCTGCCTTGTCATTATCACCCTTTATACTCTTTATTCTCATGTTCCTCTTAGTCCTAAATCCCTTTTATGTTTTTGAACCCTTAATCTAATTTCAGTGCGTCTCTCGAAAACACCAACCAAATTCAGAGGGGTGTCCCAACCAGGAGTCCTTGAGCAACACCAGTGCTGCTGGTCAGTCTGGATGAACCTTAATCCTCCTGTCCACTGGTAACAAGTGGGCATCCTGGGGCTGGTCAAATCGTTGACCCACCCACTTGTCTCAGGGCTAACTGCCCGACTCCCTCATCGGCCACAATCTTGATGATACAGGTGAAAGATGAGAACATGGCAGGAAGCTGCCCATTTACTTGCGCTGTGTAACAAGAGGCCCTTCCTGCCCACTTATTTCTGGGCTAAGCACCCACCTCTCTTTCCTGCCACACCGTAGCAATACAAAAGGATGGTCTTAATTAAGCGGAGACTGTCCATTTCCTGCCCCAATGCCAGGGGATGTTATCTCCAGCTCCAAACCCTCCCCTATGCTGCAGCTCATGCCTCACAGCTGGCATCCCACTTCTTAGCATCTTTGGCCCCATCCTGGGCCCCATAATCCTCCAGTCTGGACCCCAACTGGCTCCTTCCAATCAGGCGGCCTACTCCGCCCTCATTCTGGGCTGTCTACCTCCCTGCACTCTTTCCCCTCTCAGGTGTGCCCCACACCCTGGGACCTTTGGCCACACAGGCCCTGGCCTCCCCTCCAAGGCCAGTCAGAAACCCCAGGCCCTTGGCTCTGGGCGTCCCTCACAGTGGGCTCCTGGCTGTATTGATCCTTCTGGTCCTGGCCCCAGCATTGACCAGTTGAGGGTATCTCAAGTCAGGATTGTGAGCATCTAGTCCGCTCTTTCACATGGGTCCGCTGTCTCAGCCCTACTATGGGGTTACCCACCCGGTTGTGGGAGCTGGGGTTATTAAGGCGCCCCGACCTGCCTTTCACCAGGGTGGTAACTGGCCTGGCATTTCCTGGGGGATCCCACGCCACTAGGAGCCCCACCAGGCCACCCATTCCCGGCAGGGTGCAGTTTTAGGTCGTGCCCAGGACCAAGAGCCTCCTAGCCATCCCCATAAGCTCTTTCCCTTACCACGTGGTTGTTCCTGCTGCAGCTCAGCAAGGCGATCTTTCTGCCTCAGCTGGCAGCAGCAGACTGCAGCCTATATATACAAAGTTGTCAAAATGACTGCTGCCATCAGGCACTTACTGGATGCCTGACCCAGCCCTTAAAGTGGCAGGCACTAGCAGTGCCCTGCCACATGCTGATACCTAGGGCTTGTATACACGGCTCCGACCTCCCCTACACCGTGCCCCATGCCTCGCAGATGGCATCCGTGGGCTCACACCCAGCCTTCGCTTGCATCAGGATGGATGGGGCTGCTGCGGAGAGGAGGGGATCCTTGAGGCACTCTCCAGATGACTGTGCCTCTGCAGCTCTTTGGGCAGCTGATGGAAGCATTTCAGGATCAGGAGCTTCCTCAGTACCCTGACAGGAATTTCCTTCTCCTGCAAGGGCACACAAACCAGTCAGGGACTCCAGGCCACCAGGGACAGTCAGGAAATGGCATTGAACCCAGCACAATCCCAAACCAGCCCAAAGCCATGTCTACCAGACGAGTTGTCACCCACCAAACACACATCGTCTTTTGCTTCCCTACCCAGAAATCACCCACTCCTTGGCTAGAAGTGAGAGAGTGTGTCCTGCCACTCATCTACTGAATCCAACCATGCTGCTCACCTCTGCCCCCATCAGGTGACCAGATTGCCCCAGGATGGCATAGAGCAGAACCACCCCGGCCTGGCTCACATGCAGTGTGACATGGTGGATCCCCAGCAGTGCCCTCTGTGCAAACGCTCTCCTCTGGTCTTCAGAGAGGATCTTCCTGAAGGCCTGAAATGCACAGGACACAAGGCATTGGCGCATCCCAGAGCCAGGCTCCCCGTCAAGGAACTGGAATGCGTTGCCCTTTTGATGGGCTGTGGGGAGAATGAGAGCCTGGCTGGAGCCATGGCAGGTCACTCTGCTCGACAGCCTTTCAAATCCTTCAGCTGATGCAAGTCCAGATAAGGAGAGGCAGACTCAGGTCTTGTTCCCCTCTCCTGCCCTGGCCTTCTCCCTGCCTTTCACACCGGGCTGTCAAGTAGCCTGGGATGGAAGCTCACAGTGTCCCCTACTGAAACCCAAGGGGAGGGCGGTTCTGCTCTTTAACTGTGGAAAGAAGAGCACAGCATGTCTGTGCTTCTGCACAGAGTGGGACTTCCTGCAAGGATCTGTTGGAGCAATGGTGGGTGTGTGCTGGCTGCTTGCTGGCCACAGGTCAGAGCTGCCCAGCTCAGGGCCTCCAGTGTCAGTCAGGGAGGGACAGTGGGATCCTGCAGTAACTTCCCTCCCAGGGGATTGTCCTCGGGCCATGTCAGTGTGACACCATGCAAGACATACAAACCGTGGATGCTGCTAGTACTCAGACATACAACCATGCACCCTTTCCCCTCGCTCTAAGCCTGACAGAGGGTGCTGTGGGCTGAAGGTAGAGCCTTCCTCCTGAAGGCAGGAGGCAGGTATTCCAGGGAAACACAGCCCCATCCCCTGAGCTGGTGTACAGAATGGGCAGAGCATCCTTACCTCTCCCATTGTTGCCAGATCTATGTAGAGGAGGATTCGGCGGAGCTGGTGCTGGTGCTGGCTACCGGGCCACAGCTCCTTTGCCTCTTGGATGTCTTGCCCTAGGACAGAGACAGGCTGGTCAGAGCTGCTGTTCTGGCTTCAGAACTGAAAACGTGTGAGTGCTCTGATCTGTAGACCCTGGGATTGGTGCCATGGCACAGATGATGTCTAAGAGGGGAACCTCCTGATCTCACTGAAGCCAGGCTGTAGCCCAAGGGTTACGTAACACCCTACAGTCCCTCCCCTGAGTTCAAGGCTACTGCTCCTGCCCTCCCTGAGGCCACTTTGCCCTCATGTCTCTGTGAACTCTCCCCCTATGTCACCTTCCCAGCTTGCAGACCCTGGACAGGCTGATTTTCTCAGGTGATTCCCACAGCTGGACTCAAGGTTTCCATACCCTTCTGATGCAGCAAGATCTTGTAGAGGTGGGAGAGGGCCTCTTTGGCCTGGCGGCTGATCTCCTCCACTGGGTCGCTGATGCACAGACCCAGCAGGGCCACCAGGTCACCCAACTGGGGCACCTTGGGCGAGTCTTAAGGAAAGGCAGAGGACAGGGGAATCCATTTATGTCTGACTGACAATCCCCTCAGGCTCTCTGGGCCCTGTGCATCTCCTGAAGCCTGAGAAATAAATCTCTCTGCCTGTCACCTAGCAGGGAGCCAACGGTCTAGGAGTGGGCCCCCCTGAGGGCTCCCTGCATTTGTTGCTCCAGGAGGAGTAGCAGGGCTCCTGAGACAGGCATGAATCTTCCTCGAGCACTCTATGGCAACTGCTGTCCTCTCCTGAGACAGGGGCTCTTAGCCAGGAGCACAAGCCCTTGAATCAAACACAGCCACTTCCCAGCCCTCATTCTCCCATTCAGGGATCCGTTCTCCTATCCCGCACTTACCGCTGCCACTACTATCCCACAGGCTTTTTCACCAGCCCTGCCTCTGCCTAAAGTCAGGACCTGATACAAGGATCATTTACCTCAAACTGTGGGAGGAGGGAAACTGCAAAGCAGAGCAGGCTGGTGGTGATCTTGATGGCTGTGGCTCTGTCCCTCTTATCTTCCAGCTGGAGCCACAAGGTCAAGTGCTGTGGGTGGAAGAAGTTCATGGCAGTGAACACGTGCTCCTGTTGTACCAATGATCCCCACCCCTGCCCGCTCCTGAGTGCTGACCCTTTAAGCCCAGGGTAAAACATCAGCCTCAGGGGGCCAAATGCTGTAAGAAGCGATTGTTGCACCCAGCACGGCCCTGCCCCCAAACGCCCTTTCCCAGCCCTGACCCCTCCCTCTGCATCTCAGGGCTGGTTCTTGTCTCTTAAAGCTGGGACCAGATTCTGTCTCAGGGCTGCTCTTCTCCTCCCTGAACATAGACAGCATGACAGGAAGGAGACAAAATCCTGTATCCCTGCCAAGTTCCAAACCCAATATCTAAAGTGGCATCTACCACTCGCTGGATAATGCCTGAGGGATCAGCATGCTGAACTTGCACCAGACTCCTGTCCCAAGGAAGGAGCCAGGGATTCTTCTCTGAGGACCAGCTCCTGCAGTGCACAGGTCATTGAAGCTTCCTCCGCCCCAAACCCAGCCTCTCCCCATGGTGCTCACCTGCCCGATGAACTGCAGCCTGGCCAGGCTGGGTGCAGTTGCCAGCAGGCACCTCAGCGTGGCTTCCAGGTACTCCACGGTCATCCGCTGCATTCCCTGGAAGAAGACAGAGAGCCAAGAGGGTCAGTGCTGGAAAGTCCTGTGCCATGTCTGCCAGGGGATGTCTGGTGGGACTGTGCGGTGAGAGAAAGAGATACCTGGATGTGCTGGCTGTTGTGCCCTGTGGCCATTAGGAAGGTCTTGTGGAGGGCGGTGTAGAGGAGGCGCGATTCCAGGGCTGGCTCCAGGGCTGGCTTCAGTTTGCTGTCAGGAAAGAGGAGCCTGTCTGGATGGAGCTCTGTGGGGCTGGCATTGGCTCTGATGTGGGCAGGTCTCGACAGGGAAATAGGCACCGAGAGGCAACAATATGAATTGAAACCTCAAGGAAGGCTGAAGTGTGCCAGAACCCAAGGGTCAGGGTTGGCCCACTGACCCCTCTGTTGCCCTTCCCACTGATCCTCGACCCTCCTACAGTGTCCACACTGTCGGCCCTTTGCTGAAGGCTCTTGTGTCATCACTACAGGGAAACTCAGTACCTAACCTGGGGAAAGGACATATTCCCACCTCGTCGGCAAACCAGAGGAACTAGTTTAGGTGGGATTTGGACAAGGAGCATACCTCTGGAACTGAGCAGTGCTGCAGTTAGTGCAGCTGGGCAAGTGAACAAGTACCTGAGGATGCAAACAGCAGCCATGCTGTAAGGAAGGATGGTGCTGGGCTCTTCTTCACACTGGGACAGCTTCTCAATCAGCACCTGAGAGACACATGGGGGAGCGTGAGAAGGAGACCTCACAGTGCTCCTGGGGCACCTGGATGCCACCGCCAACCTGGGCCCCCCCTACCAGTTCTCTCCTCCGCCCTCACTGAACACGGCTCTCCTCCTCCCTTCCACATGCTCATGAATACCCTGTTGGTCACCCGGTTTCCCCACCTGCTCCCACACCTGTCCTCCAGCCCTCTCATTCCCCTACCACCCTGTACTCATTCACCCCACAATGTCCTGCTTCTCTACCACCTATCCACACACCTAGCAACACCTGCCCTCTCCTCTTCACTCCAGCCCCCATTCACACATCCTCTCCTGGCTGCTTAACTTCTGACCCGAAGCAGCCAGTGCTCTTTTGAACTCACCACAATCCTCTCCACAAGTGCCGCTTTGCAGCAGGGCGGCTCCAGGGTGTCCTCGCCCCTCTCCATTGTAGCCAGGCACAGCGTGGGGACGGCACGGAGGAAAGTGAGCCCCTCATTCACAGTCTGCATGCACCATAAGTTACAATGGGAAAAGGCCGGCTCATAGCCAGGGACCTGCTGGCCCTCCCAAGGGGAGCGTGGGGCTCAGATCTGTTGGTATCCCCCGTTCTCAATCCACATCTCCTCCTGGGCAAATGGGGTCTGGCACAGGGGTGGGGTCTCTGTGGGGAGGGGTCCCCAGGTTGTTTTGGACAAAAGCACCCCTGACAAGGGTCCCAGTCCACGTGGGCTGCACGTGCCCATCAAAGGCTGTGGCTCACTCGGTTCCTCCTCCCCAGAGGGCCACATGGTGGGAGAGTGGACGGGCTGGTGCTGGTCCAGCTCTGGGATGTTCCTACCTGGTCCGTGCTCTGGAGGTGCCATAGGATGACTGAGAGGGTGGGTTCCTCCAGGTAGGTGAAGTCCTCCCTTTGCTTTTGCTCTGCCCTGTAGAAGGGCAGGATTGTATCTGCAGGGAGAGGGAGAGGGAGAGACTGTGATGCCTGCTGCTGCTGAGGGGAAACACAGGGGCAATGCGGAGGAGAGGTGTGTCCACGTTCCTGCAGCCCAGGAAATGGCCCCGTGGCTGCCTGAGTGCTGTATTGCCCCTCTCTATGCACTGCCTCAGGCCCCGCCTGTCCCAGCACCCCGGGGAGGTGCCTGCCCCTCTGGGAGATTCGGGGACCCTCACGTACAAGTCTCCTTCTTCCCACTCCCCACCCAGGACCATGTCTGTGGCCCACACTGGGGGTGCGAGGCCTCCTGTCACTCAGGCTGTTGCTCTGCCCTGGATCCCCTGGCCCCATCACAGAGCAACTCACTGCACTAAGGGGTCACTGCTCTGTATGCACAGGACGTCTGGGTATCACCTCACCTCTGGTGGTGGCAGCATGTTGCTGGAGGCCCACAGCCTCCTGGGAGCTGTCGCTGTCCTCCCTGGAGGAGCTGGAGCTGAGCTTGAAACAGGGCCTGTGCAGCTCCTGCCCTGGGGAGCCTGGCATCTCCTCCCAGGCCACATGAGGAGTGGCCTTCGGCTGGGCTTTAGGGCTGGGGTCCTGGCTGCTGTGTTTGGGGCTGGAGCTGTGTGGGGGCTGTGCCTGGCTCTCTGTTGGTGCTGGGCCCTGCCTGCCCAGCTGTATCCTGGGCCACCTCCATCGGGGCCTGACTGGCTCCACTCCCCGCTCTTCCATGGCTGCTGGAGGTGCCCTTCTTCTCCAGCCCACGAGACGGTGCCACCACCTGCCCTTCAATGTTGCAGCCTCTGCCTGGTGGTGGCCGCCCTGCTCCTCCTCCTCAGGCTTCTTCCCATCCTTCTCCTGTCCCAGGGCCATCCTTGCTGTCCTCTTTCTGAGGATCCACCTCAGCCTCTTCATCCTGACACAGAAACAGCCAGGAGTGTGGGTTCAAAGCTGTCTCTCCCTACTTGTCCGTCTGCCCCTTCCCTGAGCTGGGTGACTCCCCCACATCCCATGCTTTCCCCTCACTATTGGGTGGCAGCTATTGGCTGTCAGAGGTTTGCAAGCTGTTGGCTCAGGAACAAAGGCTTTCAGTTAGTTTGAACTAACAACTCCCTCCTCCTGCCCTTGCCTGCTCTCCTCATTCAAGTCAGGGGGACTGAACATTGGGACTCAGGATAGACCCGGGGAAGTAGGGCACCTCTTCTGTGAGCTGGGAGCTCTCCGAAGCTCCACAGATTTGGGCTCCCCAGGACATGTGGCCGGGGGAACGGCCCCTGGCAAGGGCGGTGTTGGGAACTCCACTCCTTGGGGATGTTTGCAAACACACTGATGATGGTGCTGGAGAGCCCCAGAGGAGATGTCACCACTTCTGGGGTTACGGTTTCCCACTCACAGCTGCTCCTCCCTGGCCAGAAATGGGAAGGTGACTGGGACAGGGTACAGACCACTCACTTGCCCTGGAGGGCTGGCGGACTGCTAGGTATAGTCTCGCAGTCCCTCTGGCTGGGTTCCTCACCTTCTTGTTTGGTCCTTGGCTTCAAGGGGTCCTGCCTCCCAGGAGTCTCTAAAGCTGCTGGGCGTCTTAGATGATGCAGCTAGGTGGATGTGTCTTGTACCTGGAAGGGGACTCTGCCATGTATTAGGAGACTTGTTGGAATACGCCGTCTTGCACTGCCCCTTCCCCTACAAACACATTAAAGCACTTCCCATTCTCCTGCATCCCTCCCCCTTGCCCCTTCCCTTACTCTCTACCAGGGATAACTGCCCCTCTCTGATTTTCCCTTACAGCCCTCGGTGGCAAACCTGGATAAAATTGTGCAGGCCCATTGCCCCTCATGTCTGCTCTTGGCCTCTCTTCTCAAAAGGCGCGTTCCCTCTACCTTTCCTTACCCAGTTCCATTTTTCCAGACAAGGCCTGTACCCATGTTTTGCATCCTAAGTATATCTAACACGATATCTCCTTAACCAAAAACTGTTGTCGCCTCTACACTGGTGGGGTGCCAGATGCCATCCGTCCTGGCTGGATAGGGGGACCTGGAGCAGGAAGGATTTGGCAGCCTGGAGTCACCAGGGCAGGCAGAGATGGTCTGAATCAAAAATAAAATACAGAGACAAGGTTAATTTAGCACAAGCAATTCCTATCATGTGCTATTCAGGGCTTGGCCTCCAGAGTGACTTGGGCTCCTCTGCACTGCTCACGCGCTTGGGAGAAAACATTAGTAATCCCCAACCTGACATCAGAAAAGACCATTGCTTCCCTGCCAGCTTCACAACCACCTGCGCCTCAGGGTGCAGTGTCTCATTACCTGATCCTCAGCTGCTTGTGCAGGGGAAAGGTGACAGGAAAGAAATCCTCCTCTGGAACAGGCTCTCCTGGGACTCGGCGACGGTCACCAAGAAAATCACTAACGACAACAAAAAGTGTCTTTCATTCTCATGGATTTGTCTGAAACAGTTGCATCTGTTGACTGTGGGGCTGCGAAGGAAGTGCATCTTTCAGTGCGATCAGTGAAGAAGTGTCGGGATTGAGTGACACCTCTGTGGGTTGAAATGTTAGGAGCTGTCTATGCTGTTAGCTAATAGTTTCATGGGTGAGTTTGAGGATGTGACAGGCAGAAGGAGGAAGGAATACAAACATTTCCTAGACGAAACTGCATCCTTTGGAGCCGCAACCTGGTAATCTGAGGTGTGATCCTAACGTGGCGCTCATGTTTGGCTGCCCTATTTAACCACGGGGGGCATGGCCCTCTACGTCAGACCTCTTGAGCGTACATTGACAACATTTCATAGAGGCAGGACAGACTGCCGTGCTTTGCCTCTTTCACCTGTCAAGGTTCGGGTGTTAGGTGTGTGTTGTGGCAGGGTTGAGAGCAGGCTGGTACAGGGCTCGGCTAATGGTGTGTATGGGACGGTCTGAACAGGGCTGATCCTGCCTGAGGAAGGGGTTGGTGAGTCCTGTCTGCAAGCCTTGCTCACCTCATGCTGTGGCAGAAGAGGGGGCAGCTTTCCCCATCCCTCACTTACCTGCTCCTCTCCAGGTGGAGAACAGCCGTCAGCACCGCTCCGGCCGCCGACTGCAACTGACCGCGGTTCCCTGGCGCTGGCGCGATGATACGAACGCTGCCGCGGCAACACCCGGGGATGAGTTCCGCTAGGCCCCTCCCCCTCCCCCCGCCTCCCAGGCTCCCCTGCTCCCAGGTCCACGCCCATTTCCTACTTCGCCCACGCTGCACACTCCCCGGTGGCACTCGGTCCTGTGAGCACATCAGTTGACCCCCAAGTGAATTACTTATAAGGGATAGAGAGCTGAACCGGAAAGAATTAAAGGAAGTGCTTCATATATCAGGTGTCAAATAGGATATGAAATACTCCACAACTTTTTCCGTGAAGTTGGAGGGAAAGGAGAAATGTTTCTTTTCTCCCTCGGACACATGGAAGGAGCTGGAAAAATCCTGTCCTGATCTAACACGAAGAGAATCACAATTCCTTGAACAACATTTTTACGTGTCTGTTTATTTTAATATGTAGCAAACCCCCCAGATTTTCTTTTTTTCTTGTAAAATGCATTCCCTCCCCTTCCCTAACTGTTTCTGACATTCCCCCCCCTCTCTATTCCCTATGGATATGTATAAGTGAGCTAAGACATAGGATAAGCTTCAGCATTTCATTTTAGTAGCAACCCCGCTCTGGACAACACCTACTAGACAAGAACCCCTTCCCAGCCTGGATAGGCAGCTATCCCCCCTGCCCCCTCTTCAACCAGGGACTTGCACTCTGCTTCTCTTCCCCACCTGGACTCCAGCCCTTCCACTGAGTCTCTTTCTCCTGCTGCCAGTGTGTGTGTGTGTCTGTGTGTGTGTGTGTGTGCGCGCGCGCGCATCCAATTGATTTGTGGGTTTGCATATGCACAACTGTGTCACACCCTCCTATCTAACAGCACAATATTGAGATCCTAAGAGCTGGCCTGACCCCACAGGGCAACACTCGAATTAGTTGTGAGGTGTTGTGGTAGTGAGATACTGCTGCTGGGCTCCAGAGGCACTGAAGGGTCAGCTTCCCCTCCATTTCAGGAGGCCGCTGAGGGGACAGCTTCCCCCCCATGTGAGAAGCCTTCACAACCCCTGTTACAGAAGAAGAGGACTCTTGGGCTAATTACCTCAGAAGAAGCCAAATCCAGGATTTATTTACTATAATCATATAAGTAATCTATAATTAGGTGACCTAACTCAGTCATATTTATACCAAAGTCTAGTTTAAACCTCTTAACAGCTAGTAGATAGATTCACAGATGCTTGGGTCAAAGGGACCTCAGTAGGTCATCTAGTCCAACACCCTGCCCTGGGCAGGAAAGAGCTCTGGGGTCAGACGACCCCAGTGAGGTGCTTGTGCAGCCTCCTCTTGAAGACCCCCCAGGGTTGGGGAGAGCACCACCTCCCTTGGAAACCTGTTCCAGACTCTGGCAACCCTTACGGTGAAGAAGTTCTTCCTAATGTCCAACCTACATCTACTCCCCCTCAATTTGTGGCCATTGTTCCTAGTTACTCCAGGGGGTGCCCTCGTAAATAGAGCGTGTCCTCTTCCCTGCTGCCCTCCCCTGATGAATGTATAGGCAGCCACAGGATCACCTCTCAGCCTTCTCTTGCAAAGTCTGAAGAGATCTAGGTCCCTCAGTCTCTCCTCGTAGGGCCTTGCCTGCAGGCCTCTGACCATACGAGCGGCCTCCTCTGAACCCTCTCGAGGTTGTCCACATCCCTTTTGAAGTGCGGCGCCCAAAACTGGACACAGTACTCCAACTGTAGTCTGACCAGTGCGGCACAGAGGGGAAGCATCACCTCCCTGGATCTGTTTGTCATGCATCTCCTAATGCATGATGAAGTGTGGTTAGCCTTGTTGATCACTTTGTCACGTTGACGACTCATGTCCATCTTGGAGTCAACTATGACTTCAAGATCCCTTTCCGGCGCTGTGCTGCAGAGAAGGTCATCCCCCAGCCTGTATGTGTGTTGGTGGATCTCTTTGTCCAGGTGCAGCACTCTGTACCTGTCTTTGTTGAACTGCATCCTCTTTCTTTCTGCCCGTTTTTCCAGCCTGTCCAGATCTGCCTGGATCCGTTCCCTACCCTCTGGTGTGTTAAGTTTGCCCAGTTATTTGGTATCATCTGTGAACTTGGACAGGGTGCTCTCCACGCCCTCGTCCAAGTCAATGATGAAGACATGGAATAGCACCGGTCCAGGGACCAAGCCTTGCGGGACTCCACCAACCACATCTTTCCAGGTCGATATCGACCCGTTCACCACCACTCTCTGGGTGCGACCCCTCAGCCAATTTGCCACCCACCTGACCATGTAGTCATCTCCATCACAGCCTGTCAGTTTATTTATGAGAACAGAATGAGATACGGTGTCAGAGGCCTTCTTAAAGCCTAGGTAGATGACATCTACCTCGACTCCTGCGTCTAAGCATATTGCGACCTGGTCATAAAAAGAAACCAGGTTATTCAGGCAGGATCTGCCTGCAATGAATCCATGATGATTTCCTTTCAGCATCATGTCCCCTGCTGGGCTCCCATAAATGTGATCCTTAATGACTTTTTCTAGAGTTTTCCCAAGCATAGCGGTGAGACAAACTGGCCTATAGTTTCCCGGTTCCTCTCTCATCCCCTTCATAAAATCTCACCATTTTCACATTTCTTGAAACAGCTGAGCAGCAAAGAATTAAGGGAAGTACTTCATATATCAGGTGTCAAATATGATCTGAAATACTGCACAACTTTTCCCGTAAAGTTGGAGGGAAAGGAGAAACGCTTCATTTGTCCTTCAGACACATGGAAGGACAATCTTGTCCTGATCGAACATGAAGGGAGAGAGGGACGATTTCTTGAAGAAGATGTTTCTGTATCTATTTATTTATTATTTCTTTAATTAGTTGTGCCGTATTGTGGTAGTGAGATACAGCTGCTGGAGTCCAGAGGCACTGAAGGGACAGCTTCCCCTCCATTTTGCGAGGCTGCTGAGGGGGAAGCTTCCCCTCCATTTTGTGCGATGCTGAGAGGCAGCGTCCCCTCCATTTTGTGAGGCCGCTGAGCAGGCAGCTGCCCCTCCATCTGAGAAGCCTTCACAACCCCTGTTACTGAAGAGGAGGACTCTTGGGCTAATTACTTGAGAAGAAGCCAAATCCAGGATTTCTTTACTTTAATTGTACAAGGAGTCTTTAATTAGGTGTCATTAGTCAGTTATATGTATACTGAAGGCCACTTTAAATCTTTTAACCGTTACTAGATAGATTGTTGTTTCCTGAAGGCTGAGGTGCTCAAGAGGTTGGCTATATATAGTAACATTGTTTTTAGCTCTAGACATTTCAGCACAGGCATTCAGGGAAGTATATGACATGACATGACATGACCTTATTACCGCTTGCCTTACTGCTTTGGTTAGTGGAGTTTTAATATCTTAGTGAAGTCAGTAATATTAACACATGGTCGATGGTGCAATAACAATCTGTTTTAACTATTTAGTGTGGTGAGTGTGGTCGTGTTAGTTGAAGCCATCAGGGACCTGGATGTGACCAAGCAGTGAGATATTGCTCTGGGGGTTTCTAGGTTACGTTTTGTCTTTGCTATGTCTTGTCCCTCTTTGTCCCCAGCAGTTTGGCAACTTCATTCAATGTACAAAGGGGATAACTAATGACAATGACTGTCATGTCATGCAATGGGAGACCATTGAATGAGCCCACCGAAGGGATGAAAATGCTCAGACCGTTACCATCTCTGGACAGTCGGATTGCTTTGTTACAAGAAATGCATTTAAAAGCTGAAGATGATTATAGGCTAAAAAAGCGGTGGGTACGGTCTGTATCCCACTCTTCACGCAATTCTTGAAGCAGAGGTACAGCTATATTCATTCACAAACAGATTGCTTTCACATTCATTAACAGATGGGTCGACTCTGAGGGGAGGTTTGTACCACTAAGAGTAGTGGAGATGCTACCTTTTTGTCATACAGTACCAATATGTCAGCAACAAGGTCCAATCTTTTGGGTGGTGATTGGAACTGCGTATTGGATACGGTGCTTGAAAACTCAGTTACCGTTAATAGAGTCTATCAGAAAACTGAAAACAAGAATCGATAGTCTACTGCAATCTGTTACTGGGGGGGATGGTACATGGGGCGCTGGAAGGCCGCCAAGGCCGAGCTTCCCTGAGCACGCCTGGGCTTTCAGTGCCGCATGCACCATTGGATCCAGCGGGTGCTGCCTGTGAGCTGGGACTGCACCAATGTGCCTAGCACCCGGCCGGGTGGCTGCAGGGGAATCGCTGCCACCGAGGGAAGCACCTAGGCCCCCGCAGCGCATGTGTTACTTGTTTTGTTGTGGTTTCTTTGGTGTATTTCTGTGACGGCATGGAAGGAATCTAGAGGTTTACTTCTGTTCAAATATTGCAGTAAGATCTCCAAGGATGTAAATTAAAATAATAATAATTCAAAACTAGATGAAACCAACAAAACATCTGCGATTACATTTTTATTGCAAAATTATTACTTTAAATACAGGATTTTAGGATATTCACTAACCGAATACTTTAACAGAATCAAAACTTCTCACCCTTCAAACGGCTACATAAAGCTGTCCATGTGTAAACACAGGCTTAGGAATACAAACACATATTTTGTCTGACCTTGTGACTTGGTCATAGTCATAGAGTAAGAGGGCCCTTGTACACGTGACTAACAGCTCTTGTATATGTGAGGAAATAGCCCATTTAAGTGGCTTCGTTGCCCATTTTTAACCATTTAAATGTGTAATGATGTACAGGTTCGGTGGCATGTTAAGATTTAAATGAGCTTTTACATAGCAAAGTAAAACACATCCCATGTGTATTAGTTTTCTACATAACATATTACAGTGCTATTCCTCACATGTACAAGGGCCCTATCTGGAGGAGGCGATGGGGATGGTACATGAGGTGCTGGCAGCCTGGGTGTGCTGGAGGAAGCTTGGGCTTGGTGGGTATCCAGTGCCCCGTGGCCCATCCCTGACACCTTCTCCGGCTGCCATCACACCCAGCTGCCATCCTGTCACCTTCCCAGGGCATCCAGCCCATTTCCGGGTGGTCCCAGGTGGCAGGAAGGCAGCGGGGACAGTGCACGCGGTGCTGGAAGCCCACCAAGCCCAAGGCTGGGGAGTGAGCTGCCAGTGGTTCATGCAGCCCCTGAGCTGCACGGGCCTCCAGTGCTTCCCTCTGTGGTGGTGGCAACCCCTGGGTGGCACCCACCCGCTGGCACCCCTCCTGGGCGGTCCTGGGGGGCACCACCACCATGCAGGGAAGCACCAGGGGCCCCCAGCGGCTTAGGAACCACTGGCACCTCACAAATGGTCTTATTCTTTGCGTCCAGAGCACTTTTGGTTGTTTCAGTTGCAGCATTGGGATTAGCTGCCGAGACAACCAATCAGAGTGCTCCAGATAGACAGAATAAACCTCTTATGATTATACATGAATATCTTTAACGTGAGATTGCAATTCAGCTCAAGAGACTTAACATGATTATAAGTGGCATGACAAGGCAGGTAAGGTATTGGCTAGAAGACTTTAGGGAGAGGAATCAAATAGGCAGATCTCAGCAAGAAATACCTCCAATGATAAGACGCTATTAGATTAGAAGCTATATAAATTAGATTTTAGTATGTCAACATTCAGACAGTCCATGGATAAAATGAACCTTCCAAAATGATCACCAACACAAGCAACTGAACTGGAGAAGGAGATCACATTACAGGAAGTTATGGAGGAGATGCATTCCTTGAAGTGAGGGAAAACTCTGGGGCCTGACAGTCTTCCATCTGACTTTTAGACAACTTTCCTGAAAAGTCTGGCAAAATTTATTATAAGCTGTGTACAATGGAATAGTTGAAAATGGAATTCTGTCTGGAGAAGCAAGAACAGCTTTATCTATTTTTCTACTCAAGAAGTGAAAGGAAGGCTTAACATGTGGAGCCTACCGCCCAATCTCATTACTGAATGTTGATAAACAGTTTCTCACAACACGATGAGCTCTAAGACATAGTAAGGCGATTCCATTCTTGATACATGCTTTTCAGGTAGGTTTTATAAAGGGTACTTTGGCCTTGGATAGTTTACGCAACTGCAGCTGTTCTCTCACTACACACTGAAAAAGCATCTGACAAGATTGATTGCAAATATCTGCTCTTAATTTTACAAAAATTTGGTTTTGGTGAGAAATCCATAAACTGGATATCAATTTTAGCCAGAGCTCCCTCCCAGCAGGATCCCCGAATGGTGTGATATCACCTTCCCTCTGCTTGGAAGAAGGGATGCGTCAGGGATGGCCTATTTCTCCACTCTTACTCAGTTTAGCATTGGAGCCTCTGGCAGCAGCTATTAGGCAATCAACTTACATTGAGGGGATCAAATCCTTTCACATGCAGATGATATCCTAGTTCTTTTGAAAAATCTAGGAAATTCATTATCTGACCTCTCAGCTGTCTTTGAGTCAGTTTGGTGCCTATAAATGTGCTGGTTTGCATTGTAATGAGCATGCTTCAGCGTGGCTTCACCGTCACCTGTATCAGCCCGCACAGATTTAAAAATGAGGCCCCTCATTGAATGAGATTTGGCTAAAGCATCCTGTAGCCGTTTCTAAACCCACGGGACCTCAGTGCACATGACTGCAAAGTGTTTTCATATAGCGGCTCTCCAGGAATTCCTCTAATTAAAACGCCCCCTGACTGCCCGCCGCCAAGCACATGTATAGGCATATTGTGTCTTTAAGCATATATGCTGAGCAGTCTACAAATGGCCTCAGATAACTGGAAAAAAGGGGATATAGATACAATAAAATCTATCATTAAGGATGGTAGTCTTGCATCTTATGCTTCTGTGTGTGATATGTTTCAGCTATGTAATGAAGAGGAGAGATTCTACAAAAACTACGTGCTCAGGTGAATAAGACATGTAGGAATATATGGAGTAATTTATCACAAGGGATCTGAGTTTTCCATTTCCCATGCGAAAACAGAGTATAAAGCAGATTTCCCTCTTTAATGGCATACCGCATCCACCCAGGAGGGCATGCAGTGGTGGGGATCTGCCCCCCCGCCCGCCTGAGCCTGCAGTAGGCAGGCAGCAGGGAGGGAGCTGGGCTCTGCTCTGCTGCAGCAGCCACTGCCTTCTGTTGAGGCAGGGTGTTATGAACCGAGGTCCCTTGAGCAGGAGCTCTGGCAGCTGGTGGCTCCTCCATTAGGGCTGGGGGTCAGGGGCTTTGGATGGGGGTGAGGGACACCAGCAGGACCGGGGGGAGGGAGGGTTGTTACATTTTAATCATGCTTTGGGGGGAGGGGGTGGGGCATTTATCAGGGAATTTGAATTTTTCTTTTCAGGGAAAACCAGGATCCCTGTTTGTCTCATCCCTTTCCAATTGCGTATGTGTTATCTTCTAAGGATAGTTCTCACTTTGTTGGTAATACATAGAAATAATAATAAAGTTTAACATAGTATTATATCCAGCAAATGTTATCATTAAAGGTAAATAGAGGTAGGAGTTACAGATATTGTTAACAATTGAGAAATGAGGGTGTGTACAGAAGTGGTCTGTGCATATTTTACAACAGTGTAATTTAGAGCATTTTTATAGCACTCTAGAGTTACAGCGCTCCTAAACATGGCAGACGTGCAGTGTTTGCTGAGGGGATCGTCTGAGCTTCTCTGCACTTTCCAGATTTGCAGGTAGGGGGTGCTCTGCAACCTCCTGGAGCTTTTCTACTGGTCAAATATTTGACATCAGCATACAAAAGTTATTTAAAGTGAGGTAGCTTGTTAAACTACCATATAATACAGGGTTCCAAATTCAGTAGCTATTTTTAAAGTGCGGTAAAGTCAAGCGCTTCTGTTAAATGACAGCAACAAAGGACTTTAAATGGCAAAAAAGCAACCTCTGTCCACAGCCTGGGATAGTATCTGGAAACCCTTTGTAAAACTTTTAATTCATTGCCTTAAGGTGCAGCCAGAAATTACAATTCTTGTCTGATCGGGCACCTGGAAGTGCTCTACAGCCATGACCAAGCACAAGTGCACAGCTGCAGAGCGCTTTCAAAGGGCCTGATCCCATGAAAATCAGAGCCTTCAATGCATGAGGGTTCAGATGGAGATGCTCCAAAACGGAGCGTCCTCCGTATCTTTTGTCTGCGCCACCTCCCAGCTCTGCTGCTGTTTTCAGAAGGGGAGGGGGAAATGGAACAGAGGGAGTCTGGTATGGGGGGTTTTCAGGCGATGCTAGAGGATGGGGCAGGTGGATCAGAGCCCCCCTGAAGGTGTGGGGGCTCCATTCCACACCCCCAGCCTCCAGCACTGGCTGGGAAACCCCCGAATGATCTTCTGCTCCCTTTCCCCGCTCCCATTAAGAAAACCATGCCAGGTCTGGAAAAGGGGTGGGGCCTTGTGACGGAAGAGCAGCTGAAGGCTCGCAACCGACTTAAACAACAGCTGAATTCCCCAACCTCTGGGACCCAACAGTGAACTTCTGTTGGGTCTAGGAGATCGTTGTAACTCATGACACTCCCTGGAAAATTCCATGTGTTAAAACAAGGGGATGATCTTCTGTTTGCACCGCATAAGATATTTGTGGAAAGGATTGTTTGCTTGCAGAAAAAGGATTGTTTCAAGGAAATGGTAAACTCCCAGAGTACCTGCATTCTCGGAAGGGTTAAAGAACTTCTGCATGTTGCATAAATGGAAAAGATGACATATGCAAATCGATATAACTGGGCTCAGCATGAAGAAATAGGGTGCAATATGAATCTTCTCTTAAGTTTTTAAGTTGATTTCTTTTGTGGTTTGGTATCCCTGAAAAGCTAGATGTATGTCTGTTAGATGAATATAATGTGAAGCTCTCCCCTTCCTCTAGTCTCTACTAAATTTATAGCCTGTACGCTTCATTATCTATTTTTGTCTTATTTTCATATGGCTTTCTTATTGTACTTTATTTATTAGTTTATATTATACCGGAGGTTTTTTTGGTTTCATTTCATTGTTATAACAGGGAAAGTCATCTTATCATTACAAAAGGAAAGCCTGGGTATGCGCAGATGGGTCAGAGTGTCTGGCGGGAAAGTGTGATTGAAAGTGATTGACAGCCTTTACCTTGGCTTGACTGGCAAAAGTGCTATGATTGGAGTTAATAAAGTCCCACTGTTGGGCGCTCTTGGCATTCAAGGGAGGGGCGAACGTGGGAGTGCAGGTCAAGTGTTGGTGTGTATGCACGGTTTCTGTATGGTGAGAGGGTACGTTTGTGGGAGAGCTGTGCCTGGCTGCCTCTGATTCTGTGAGACTCGTGAGTGTAATTTTCTCTGCTCCCCATGGAGGGTGAGAGGCAATAGTGCTGAACAACCCAGGCCCAGGTGACTTTCCTACCTTCCAACCTATTTGAAATGCCTTGGATTGACAGCCTGGTTTCGTCCTCTGAATTGCCATAAATTTATGGCCTGTTCTTAACTGTCTGCTTCCTTGATGCCATTTGCCATTTTCCTGTTATTTCAACTGGGTCTTCCAGTTCATTGTGATATTTAGTAAAGTACTGCATTGGTATTATCGTGTGTGCTTCCCATTGTTTACCTGCCTTGTCATTATCACCCTTTATACTCTTTATTCTCATGTTCCTCTTAGTCCTAAAGCAAATCCTTTTATGTTTTTGAACCCTTATCTAATTTCAGTGCATCTCTGGAAAACACCAACCAAATTCAGAAGGGTATCTCAACCAGGAGTCCTTGAGCAAGACCAGTGCTGCTGGCCAGTCTGATTGAACCATAATCCTCCTATCCACTTGTAACATGTGGGCATCCTGGGGCCAGTCAAATCGTTGACCCACCCACTTGTCTCAGGGCTAACCGCCTGCCTCCCTCACCTGCCACAACCTTGATGATACAGGTGAAAGATGAGAACATGGCAGGAAGCTGCCCACTTACTTGCACTGTGTAACAGAAGGCCCTTCCTGCCCACTTATTTCTGGCTAAGTGCCCACCTCTCTTTCCTGCCACACCTTGGTGATACAAAAAGATGGTCTTAATTAAGCAGGAGGCTGTCCATTTCCTGCCCCAATGCCAGGGGATGTTATCTCCAGCTCCAAACCCTCCCCTATGCTGCAGCTCATGCCTCACAGCTGGCATCCCACTTCTTAGCATATTTGGCCCCATCCTGGGCCCCATAATCCTCAAGTCTGGACCCCAACTGGCTCTCTCTAATCAGGCAGCCTACTCTGCCCTCATTCTGGGCTGTCTACCACCCTAACCTCTTCTGCCTCTCAGGTGTGCCCCACAACCCAGGACCTTTGGCCACACAGGCCCTGGCCTCCCCTCCAAGGCCAGTCGGAAACCCCAGGCCCTTGGCTCTGGACATCCCTCACAGTGGGCCTCTGGCCCTTTTGACCCTTCTGGTCCTGGCCCCAGCATTGACCAGTTGAGGGTGCCTCAAGTCAGGCTTCTGAGCAACTAGTCCGCTCTCTCACAGGGGTCCACCACCTCGGTCCTACTATGTGGTTACCCACTCAGTTGTGGGAGCTGGGGTTATTAAGGCACCCCGACCCACCTTTCACCAGGGTAGTAACTGGCCTGGCATTTCCTGGGGGCTCCTACGCCACTAGGAGCCCCACCAGGCCACCCATTCCCGGCAGGGTGCAATTTCAGGTTGTGCCCAGGACCAAGAGCCTCCTAGCCATCCCCATAAGCTCTTTCCCTTACCGCCTGGTTGTTCCTGCTGCAGCTCAGCGAGGCGATGTTTCTGCCTCAGCTGGCAGCAGCAGACTGCAGCCTATATATACAAAGTTGTCAAAATGACTGCTGCCATCAGGCACTTGCTGGATGCCTGACCCAGCCCTTAAAGTGGCAGGCACTAGCAGTGCCCTGCCACACGCTGATACCAAGGGCTTGTATACACGGCTCCAACCTCCCCTATACCATGTCCCATGCCTCGCAGATGGCATTCGTGGCCTCACACCCAGCCTTCGCTTGCATCAGGATGGATGGGGCTGCTGCAGAGAGGAGGGGATCCTTGAGGCACTCTCCAGATGACTGTGCCTCTGTAGCTCTTTGGGCAACTGATGGAAGCATTTCAGGATTAGGAGCTTCCTCAGTACCCTGATGGGAATTTCCTTCTCCTGCAAGGGCACACAAACCAGTCAGGGACTCCAGCGCCACGAGGGACAGTCAGGTAAAGACATTGGAGCCAGCACAATCCCAAACTAGCCCAAAACCGTGTCTACCAGACGAGTTGTCTCCCACCAAACACACGCCGTCTTTTGCTTCCTTACCCAGAAATCACCCTCTTCCTGGCTAGAAGTGAGAGAGTGTGTCCTGCCACTCATTTCCTTAATCCAACCATGCTGCTCACCTCTGCCCCCATCAGGTGACCAGCTTGCCCCAGGATGGCATAGAGCAGAACCACCCCAGCCTGGCTCATGTGCAGCATGATGTGGTGGATCCCCAGCAGTGCCCTCTGTGCAAACGCTCTCCTCTGGTCTTCAGAGAGGATCCTCCTGAAGGCCTGAAACGCACAGGACACAAGGCATTGGCGCATCCCAGAGCCAGGTTCCCTGTCAAGGAACTGGAATACGTTGCCCCTCTGATGGGCTGTGGGGAGAATGAGAGCCTGGCTGGAGCCATGGTAGGTCTCTCTGCTTGACAGCCTTTCAAATCCTTCAGGTGATGCAAAGTCCAGAGAAGGAGAGGAGGACTCAGGTCTTGTTCCCCTCTCCTGCCCTGGCCTTCTCCCTGCCTTTCACACGGGGCTGTCAAGTAGCCTGGCATGGGAGCTCACAGTGCCGCCTACTAAAACCCAAGAGAAGGGTGGTTCTGCTCTTTAACTGGGGAGAGAGGACCACAGCATGTCTGCATTTCTGCACAGAGTGGGACTTCCTGCAAGGATCTGTTGGAGCAATGGTGGGTGTGTGCTGGCTGCTTGCCAGCCACAGGTCAGGGCTGCCCAGCTCAGGGCCTCCAGTGTCAGTCAGGAAAGGACAGTGAGATCCTGCAGTAAGTCAGGGGATTGTCCTGGCCACATCAGTGTGACACCATGCAAGACATACAAACCGTGACACTGCTAGGACTCGGACCTACAACCATGCACCCTTGCCCCTCGCTCTAAGCCTGACAGAGGGTGCTGTTGGGTAAAGGTAAAGCCTTCCTCCTGAAGGCAGGAGGCAGGTATTCCAGGGAAACACAGCCCCATCCCCTGAGCTGGTGTAGAGAATGGGCAGTGCATCGTTACCTCTCCCATTGTGGCCAGATCCATGTAGAGAAGGATTCAGCCACAGGGTCTAGGAGCGGGCCCCACTGAGGACTCCCTGCATTTGTTGTTCCAGGAGGAGCAGCAGGGCTCCTGAGACAGGCATGAATCTGCCTGGAGCACTCTATGGCAACTGCTGTCCTCTCCTGAGACAGGGGTTCTTAGCCAGGAGCACAAGCCCTTGAATCAAACAGCCACTTCCCAGCCCTTACTCTGCCATGCAGGGAGCCTCTCTCCAATCCCACACTTACTGCTGTCACTGCTATCCCACAGGCTTTTTCACCAGCCCTGCCTCTGCCTGAAGTCAGGACCTGACACAAGGCTCATTTACCTCAAACTGTGGGAGGAGGGAAACTGCAAAGCAGAGCAGGCTGGTGGTGATCTTGATGGCTGTGGCTCTGTCCCTCTCATCTTTTGCTGGAACCACAAAGTCAAGTGCTGTGGGGGGAGAAGTCCAGGGCAGTAGACATGTGCCCCTCTTGTACCAATGATCTGCACCCCCACCCCTTCCTGAATGCTGACCCTTTAAGCCCAAGGTGGAACATCAGGCTCAGGGGGCCAAATGTTTGGGAGGGTATTGTTGCACCCAGCATGGCCCTCCCTTTCCTAGCCCTGACCCCTCCCTCTGCAACTCAGGGATGGTTCCCATCTCTTCAAGCTGGGACCAGATTCTGTCTTGGGGCTCCTCCTCTCCTCCCTGAACAAGGACAGCGTGACAGGAAGGAGACAAAATCCTGTATCCCTGCTAGGCTCCAAAGCCAAAATACAAAGGGGCATCCTCCAATCTGTGGGTAATCCCTGAGGGATCGGCATGCTGAACTCACACCAGACTCCTGTCCCAAGGAAGGAACCAGGGATTCTTCTCTGAGGACCAGCTCCTGCAGTGCACAGGCCATTGAAGCTGCCCCTGCCCCAAACCTAGCCTCTCCCCATGATGCTCACCTGCCCGATGAATTGCAGCCTGGCCAAGCTGGGTGCAGTTACCAGCAGGCACCTCAGCATGGCCTCCAAGTACTCCACGCTGATCCGCTGCATACCCTGGAAGAGAGAGCGAAGGAGGTCAGTGCCAGAAAGCCTAGTGCCAGGTCTGCCAGGGGATGGCTGGTGGGACTGTACAGTGGGAGAAGGAGCTACCTGGATGTGCTGGATGTTGTGCCCTATAGCTGTCAGAAAGGACTTCTGCAGGGCGATGTACAGGAGACGTGATTCCAGGGCTGGCTCCAGGGCTGGCTTCAGTTTGCTGTTAGGAAAGAGGAGCCTGTCTGGGATGCAGCTCTGTGGGGCTGGCAGTGCCTCTGATGTGGGCAGGTCTCGACCGGGAAATAGGCACCCAGAGGTGAGAACATGAATTGAAACCTCAAGGAGGGATGAAGTGTGCCAGCACCCAAGGGTCAGGGTTGGCCCACTGACCCCTCTGTTGCCCTTCCCACTGATCCTTGACCCTCCTACAGTATCCCCACAGCCACCCATTTGCTGAAGGCCCTTGTGTCGTCACTACAAGGAAACTCAGTACCCAGCCTGGGGAAAGGACACATTCCCACCCCATCGGCAAAGCAGAGGAGCCATTTTTCGTGGGTGGGGCCAGAGAGCATACCTCTAGGACTGAGCAGTGCTGTGGTTAGGGGAGTTGGGCAAAGGGCCAGGTACCTGAGGATGCAAACAGCAGCCATGCTGTAGGGAAGGATGGTGCTGGGCTCTTCTTTGCACTGGGACAGCTTGTCAATCAGCACCTGAGAGACACATGGGGGAGTGTGAGAAGGAGACCCCAGGGTGCTCCTGGTGCATCTGAATCCCACCACCCATCTGGGCCCCCTCTGCCAGTTCTCTCCTTCACCCTCACTGAACACGGCTCTCCTCCTCCCTCTCACATGCTCACGGACACCCTGTTGGTCACCCGGTTTCCCCACCCACTCCCATGTCTGTCCTCCAGCCCTCTCATTCCCCTACCACCCTGTACCATTCACCCCACAATGTCCCGCTTCTCTACCACCTATCCACACACCTAGCAACACCTGCCCTCTCCTCTTCACTCCAGCCCCCATTCACACATCCTCTCCTGGCTGCTTAACTTCTGACCCGAAGCAGCCAGTGCTCTTTTGAACTCACCACAATCCTCTCCACAAGTGCCGCTTTGCAGCAGGGCGGCTCCAGGGTGTCCTCGCCCCTCTCCACTGTAGCCAGGCACAGCATGGGGACGGCATGGAGAAAAGTGAGCCCCTCTTTCACAGTCTGCATGCACCATAAGTTGCATTGGGAAAAGGCAGGCTCTTAGCCAGGGACCTGCCTGCCTTCCCAAGCGAAGTGTGGGGCTCAGATCTGTTGGTATCCCCCGTTCTCAATGCACGTCTCCTCTTGGGCAAATGGGGTCTGGCACTGGAGTGGGGTCCCCAGGTTATTTGGGACAAAAGCACCCCCCACAAGGGATCCCAGCCCATGTGGGCTGCACGTGCCCATCAGAGGCTGTGGCTCACTCGGTTCCTCTCCCCAGAGGGCCACATGGTGGGAGAGTGAACGGGCTGGTGCTGGTCCAGCTCTGGGATGTTCCTACCTGGTCCATGCTCTGGAGGTGCCGTAGGATGACTGAGAGGGTGGGTTCCTCCAGGTAGGTGAAGTCCTCCCTCTGCTCTTGCTCTGCCCTGTAGAAGGGCAGGATTGTATCTGCAGGGAGAGGGAGAGGGAGAGACTGTGATGCCTGCTGCTGCTGAGGGGAAACACAGGGGCAATGCGGAGGAGAGGTGTGTCCACGTTCCTGCAGCCCAGGAAAAGGCCCTGTGGCTGCCCGAGTGCTGTATGGCCCCTATCTATGCACTGCCTCAGGGCCTGCCTGTCCCAGCACCCCAGGGAGGTGCCTGCCCCTCTGGGAGATTCGGGGACCCTCACGTACAAGTCTCCTTCTTCCCACTCCCCACCCAGGACCACGTCTGTGGCCCACACTGGGGGTGCGAGGCCTCCTGTCACTCAGGCTGTAGCTCTGCCCTGGATCCCCTGGCCCCATCACAGAGCGACTCACTGCACTCAGGGGTCACTGCCCTGTTTGCACAGGATGTCTGGGTGTCACCTCACCTCTGGTGGTGGCAGCATGTTGCTGGAGGCCCAAAGCCTCTTGGGAGCTGTCGCAGTCCTCCCTGGAGGAGCTGGAGCCGAGCTTGAAACAGGGCTTGTGCAGCTCCTGCCCTGGGGAGCCTGGCTTCTCCTCCCAGGCCACAAGTGGAGTGGCCTTCTGCTGGGCTGCAGGGCTGGGGTCCTGGCTGCTGTGTGTGGGGCTGGAGCTGCGCGGCGGCTGTGCCTGGTTGTCTTTAGGGTCTGGGCCCTGCCTGCCCAGCTGTATCCTGGGCCACCTCCATCGGGGCCTGACTGGCTCCTCTCCCTGCTCTTCCATGGCTGCTGGAGGTGCCCTTCTTCTCCAGCCCACGAGACGGTGCCACCACCTGCCCTTCCTTGTTGCAGCCTCTGCCTGGTGGTGGCTGCCCTGCTCCTCCTCCTCAGGCTTCTTCCCGTCCCTCTCCTGTCCCGGGGCCATCCTTGCTGTCCTCTTTCTGAAGATCCACCTCAGCCTCTCCATCCTGACATAGGAACAGTCAGGATTGTAGGT
The DNA here is from genome assembly GCF_030867095.1 of Alligator mississippiensis. Classification (NCBI taxonomy): domain Eukaryota; kingdom Metazoa; phylum Chordata; order Crocodylia; family Alligatoridae; genus Alligator; species Alligator mississippiensis. The sequence goes on from NC_081826.1 coordinate 126,844,004, forward strand.
TCAAATATGTCTCTCCCTACTTGTCTGTCTGCCCCTTCCCCGAGCTGAGTGACTCCCCCACATCCCATGCTTTCCCCTCACTATTGAGTGGCAGCTATTGGCTGTCAGAGGTTTGCAAGCTGTTGGCTCATGAACAAAGGCCTTCAGTTAGTTTGGACTAACAACTCCCTCCTCCTGCCCTTGCCTGCTCTCCTCATTCAAGTCAGGGGGGACTGAACTTTGGGACTCAGGATACTCCCTGGACTGGATCCTGGGACCGGGGTTCGAAAGTTTGATGAGAAGTAGGGCACCTTTTCTGGGAGCTGGGAGCTCTCAGAAGCTCCACAGATTTGGGATCCCCGGGACACGTGGCCAGGGGAATGGCCCCTGGCAAGGGCGGTGTTGGGAACTCCACTCCTTGGGGATGTTTGCAAACATACTGATGATGGTGCTGGGGAGCTCCAGAGGAGATGTCACCACTTCTGGGGTTATGGTTTCCCACCCACAGCTGCTCCTCCCTGGCCTGAAATGGGAAGGCGGCTGGCACAGGCTGCGGACCACTCACTTGCTCTGGAGGCCTGGTGGACTGAAGGGAAGGGTCTAGCAGTCCCTCTGGCTGGGTTCCTCGCCTTCTTGTTTGGTCCTTGGCCTCAACTGGTCCTGCCTCCCAGGAGTCTCTGCAGCTGCTGGGCGCCTCAGTTGATGCAGCTAGGTGGATCTCTCCTGTACCTGGAAGGGGACTCTGCCATGTATTAGGAGACTAGTTGGAATACACCGTCTTGCACTACCCATTCCCCTACAAACACATTAAACACTTCCCTTTCTCCTGCATCCCTCTCCCTTCCCCCGCTCTCTCCCAGGGATAACTGCCCCTCCCTGATTTCCCCTTACAGCCCTCGGTGGCTAACCTGGATAAAGTTGTGCAGGCCCATTGCCCCTCATGACTGCTCTCAGCCTCTCTTCTCAAAAGGCGTGTTCCCTCTGTGGTACAAATACGTTAGAATTTAGACACAATGCCTTTTTGCAAAATGCTTCTGTATTCAACATGACTTGCAAATGGCTTCTGCATTAGCTTCTGCACGTAGATTGAAGCCTGCTTTACACATAAAACTTCACGACCATACCTTCTCAGTGACCTAGAGTTACACGAACATGAGGGGTTACTAGAGGACATTAAGTTCCCCCTGTTAAAAACACACAGGTGCTATAACATAACCTGTAATAAGTTGAGCATAGCCTGAAAACTTAAACATCCTGTGGAAACTTAGATGTAACCATGGAAACTTTGACATCTTGCGGAAACTTAGACGAAACAGTAGAAGCTTGTAGAAGCTGTAAGACTGCCAATAGTTGCATGACACGCTAAGGTTCTTTGTTTAGGTAAGCTCTAAAAGCGACCCCTGGACAAAACCTGGGGTCGACTCAGCTTTGGGCGACTAGCCCCTTTGTCGATCTGTTTGCACAAACAATAAACTTGAAATGGACCCAGCCTGAGCGTGTGTGACTCTCTCCTTGAGGTAGATTGGAAAGGCCTCCAGGGGCACGAAACTAGCCGTTTGGGCAACAATTTGGCGAGCCAGGCAGGAGCTACCCTCGGACCACCCCGGGGTCAACGACGAGACCGGCAAAGGTGTCGTGGAGTGGCCACCAGACCGCTTTTGGAGTCTGCCACGGTCACCGGGAACGTGAGTCGGGACACCCAGGAGGTTAAAGGCACTCCATTAAATGAGCCACCCAGGCTGAGTGGGTCCGAAGAGAAGGCGCCAGGGCGTTGGCAGAGTAAGTATTCGCTTTCTTGTGTCACTTGAGTAGTCTGCCGGGGAGTTTGGGAGTCCGGACATCGGTTTTGGCGTTCAGCATGTCAGTCTGAACATTAGCCCTGGGGACTTTGTTCATGGGAAACATGAGCCGCTGACCAGGTCTGGGACTAAGGCTGAGTCTAGCTGTCCCGATTCTGCCTGACAAGGTAGCGTCGAACGCAAGGGGACTCAGCTGGAACCTTGTGACCCAGTGGACGTTAGGCCCAAAAAACTTCCTTTAGAGACATGAGCCACTGACCAAGTCTGAGGCTAAGGCTGAGTCTAGCTGCCCCAATTCTGCCTGACAAGGTAGCGTCGAACGCAAGGGGGCTCAGCTGGAACCTCGTGACTCAGCGGACAGGACTCTGAGTGAGTGTGTATACTGGTTGACACAATGGGTTCAGGTAGCTCCCGAGAAAAAAACTCTGCAACCCCATTAGGATGCATGCTAAGAAATTTTAGTAAATTTAAGGGAGATTACGGGATAGAAATGACAAAGGATGACTTGATTAAGTTTTGTCAGTTAGAGTGGCCAACCTTTGAAGTAGGGTGGCTGGAGGTCGGCTCTTTTGATGTACAGGTGGCTAACGCGGTGTTAAAGGTGGTAACGAGGGATGGTCATTGGGATCAATACCCGTATATAGATTCTTGGACTAGAATTGTAATGACACCCATTCCCCCATGGGTCCAAAAGTGTAAGGGAAAAATGTGTAAAATGTTACTGGCAAAAGACACTGGGAAAAAGCCCCGAGTCCTTCTCGATTCTGGTAGTGAGGGAGATCTGACTCGGGGACTAAGGCATAGGAATAGAGCACAGTCTCCGGCCAATACCAACGCTTCAAGAGAGAGAAGCTCGGAGAGTTCCCTGGAGTCATCCCGAACTAGCTCCAGCAGCCCGGGACTGGAAAGCTCAGAGAGTTCCCCCGAGACGTCTCAAGCTGACCCTAGCACTTGTAAGGGAGGGGGAAAGAAGCCCAAGAAATCTCTTAGCATCAGCCCCCCCTGCTTATGAGCTAAAAGAGAAAGACAACTCCCAGGATCCTAACCCGGATCCCGATCCGGATTATCCTTGGCCACCGGGCTGCTGGCCCCCGCAATGGTGTCACAAATACTGGGATGGATGGACACTGGCACCACCACCACCACCAATCAGACCCATTCGTAAAACCCGCAATCAGCACCCCCAATACCAGTGTCCGATGAGACAAGTGGCAGTTCAAGGAGAGGAACCCACCTTTGTCTATGTGCCTTTCCACACATCGGACTTATTCAATTGGAAGAATCAAAATCCGTCTTTTAGAGAGGACCCCGAGAAAATGCAGAGCTTGTTCCGGTCAGTAGGGCAAACTCATCGTCCCACCTGGGCTGATGTTCAGATGATGTTACATACCCTTTTGACCTCTGAGGAAAGGCGATTAGTACAAGGAGTGGCGGACAGAATAGCCGAGGAACACGTAGGGCGGGGAGGAGATATATGGGACATATGTCCCATTGAGAGTCCCGATTGGGACAACAATTCACCAGAGGGAAGAGAATGAAACAGTAGGTATTTAGGAATTATAGTGGAAGCTCTGGGCAAAGCAGTACCACGAGTAACTAACCTCTCTAAATTATACGAAGTCCGTCAGGGAAAGGATGAATCTCCCTCAGGTTTTCTGAAGCGGTTGTATGATGCCTTTATAAATTCAGTAATTTGGACCCTAAGGCCCCAGAAAATCAGCGCATGGTAAACATGCTGTTTATTGGGCAAGCAGCCCCAGACATAAGGAAGAAGTTGCAAAAGGCTGAAGGGGGGCCGGGAAAGCCTCTTTCAGAACTCGTGGAAATTGCATATAAAGTCTATGGAAACCGGGATCAGATAGCAGAGAGGAAGGAAGAAAAGCACGGGCAAAAGCAGATGGCAATGCTGGCAGCTGCCTTGAGGAAGAATACAGACACAGGCGGGGGACGGAAGAAGACACCTGAGGGGGGGCAAAAGAAAGGAAAAGGCCGACTTCAGCCTGACGAATGCGCATATTGTCGAGAGAAGGGACATTGGAAAAGGGATTGTCCTAAGCAGGACAAAAAGAAGGAAACCCAATCAGGGGTCCACCAGATGTGGGCGGAATCCTCAGGGAAAGATTCTAACTGAAGGGGACTGGGGTCCAAGGCTACCGCCCTGCGAGCAAACGCCCGGAAGGATCCCATGGTACAAATAAGGGTTGGTGGCAGAGATTATGAAGCTCTGGTGGACACTGGAGCCACCTTTTCAATGATTCCCGTGAAACCCCCTCTAGTTAAAGAAAGTGGAAAGCATGTGACTGTAGAAGGGATAGAGGGAAGGAGAATCAGATTGCCTGTGTGTGAGCCCCTCCTCACAAAGATTGGGAATAACATGTTGAAACATGCTTTTATAGTTTCCCCTGCCTGCCCAGTAGCTGTTCTGGGGCGAGATTTGTTAACAAAATTGCAAGCTGAAATTTTCTTCCGTGAAGATCAAATTGTGGTACGGCTGCCAGTAAAGCAGGGCTCAAATTACCAAATGGCCCTTTGAACAGCCAAGACGGGACCAGAAACCAAAGGGGTTGAACTTTTAGAGAACGTTGATTCATGTGTATGGGCAGATGGGACCCCTGCCCGGGCAAAATACATAAATCCAGTCAAAATTCCCCTGAAGAAGGGAGAGGGTCCTGTGCGTGTAAAGCAATATCCTCTGAAGAGAGCCACCCGCGCGGGCTTGAAGCCGCTGATTGAAAAATTCAAGCAGTATGGGTGGTTAATAGAGGGATCATCCCCCTTTAACACCCCGATCCTGGGTGTGCCCAAAGCAGATGGCGCCTCCTTCAGGTTAGTGCAAGACTTGAGAGCTATAAACAAAAAGGTTTTAGTGGATCACCCTATGGTTCCAAATCCTCACACCATTCTGACCCAAGTTCCAGCAGATGCCAAGGTGTTTTCTGTACTAGACTTAAAAGATGCTTTCTTCTCTATCCCGCTACATGAAGATAGTCAAAAATTGTTTGCCTTTGAATGGGAAGATCCGGACACATATCATAAGACTCAATTGTTATGGACAGTACTGCCCCAGGGATTTGTCTCATCCCCCCATATCTTTGAAACAGCATTGCAAAAAAACTTGGAACACTGGAAAGAGAAACACCCTGAGGTGGCACTATTACAATATGTTGATGATTTATTGATAGCAAGTCCCGATATACAGACAGGAAAAAGAGCGACAGAATCCTTGCTGAACACCCTGGGAAAGAAAGGATATAAGGTGTCATGGGAAAAGGCCCAGATTTGCCAACCAAAGGTTACCTTTTTGGGATATGAGATTGAGAAGGGGGTTCGGGCCTTGAGTAAGGATCGAATCCAAGTAATACAGGATATGCCTGCCCCCAAAAACCCCAAAGAGCTGCGAGCCTTTTTGGGCCTAACCAGGTTTTGTACACTGTGGATTCCTGATTATGGGGGAAAAGCCAAACCCCTATATGAATCCTTCACAAAGGAGGGCCTTGCTAATTGGAAATGGACTAAAGAAAACCAGCATGCATTTGAGTTATTAAAAGCTGCCCTCTCGCAACCCCCTGCATTGATGATTCCAAATGGGCGCAAGCCCTATAGACTATACGTGCATGAGAATAAAGGGGTGGCTTCAGGGGTTTTAACTCAACCAGTAGGCCCAACTTGAAAACCCGTGGGATACTACTCCAAGGTCCTAGACCCGGTGGCGAAGGGGTGGCCTGCATGTTTGAGGGCTGTCGCCGCCACAGCTACCCTTGTGGAGGAGGCCCAAAAGATTGTTATGGGAGCTGATATGGAAATACATATGCCACATGGAGTTCCCCAGATTCTCGGAGGAGAAGGAGAGAAATTTTTGAATCCCTCCAGACAATCCAGATATGAAATCTTTCTTCTATCTAATCCAGGCCTTACCTTCAAGCACACCACAGCTCTGAATCCAGCCACCCTGATACCAGAACCAGGACCTCTGTGCCATGATTGCCTGGAGGTGTTGACTCAAACAATATTGATTCGTCCTGATTTGGCAGATGACCCACTCGAGAACCCAGAGGAGGAGTTCTTCGTAGATGGCTCAAGTAGTATGATACATGGTGAGCAACACACAGGATGTGCTGTGGTAACGCTGAATGAGACTGTGTGGAAAGAAAAACTCCCCGCAAACTGGTCAGCGCAGGCAGCGGAACTTACTGCCCTGACCTGTGCATTAGAATTAGGAAAAGACAAAAGGGTGAACATTTTTACAGACTCACGATATGCATTCGCCACTGTTCATGCCCATGGGTTGTTGTGGAAGGAATGTGGATTCATCACGGCCTCTGGACAAAGGATTGCCAATGGGCCACAAATTGTGAAGCTGTTGGAAGCCCTCCGATTACCAAAAGAGGTGGCCGTAGTACATGTGAAGGCCTATGGCAAGGCTGCAGACGAGCGTCAAAAGAAAGGAAACACGAAGGCTGATATAGCAGCCAAAGAAGCGGCACAGATGGGAGGAGAGGCAGTGTTTCAGGGCTCGGTCCATGAAGTGCCCTTTTTCTTAGAAGATTGTAAAGTGAAGTATGGCCCAGGGTCAGACGAGCTAGCCACCGAGCTTAAGGCCAGTAAAAATTCACAGGGATGGTGGATCGTACCTGGAGGAAAAGTGTTAATGCCTCGAGGCTTATTGAGAGAAATACTCTACCGACTGCATTCTTCCACTCACATGGGAGGCACCACAATGGGAGACTTGTTGACTCGTCAAATGGTAGCCCCAGGTCTTTATTTGGAAGCCCAGAGAGTGGCCTCTCAATGCCCGGCCTGCCAAAAGGTGAATCCAAAGTCCGCAAGACCACCAGCCCCCATGGGAAGGAGACCGTGGGCCCAGTATCCTGGACAGGCTTGGCAGATTGACTTCGCTGAACTGCCCAAATCAGGTCGGTACCAATACCTGCTGGTACTTGTGGATCAACTGACTGGATGGGTGGAAGCTTACCCCACAAGAACGGCTACCGCACCCACAGTGACATGAGTGCTACTTCACGAGATAATACCCAGATTTCTGTTGCCTGAATCTATTGAGTCAGATTAAGGTAGTCATTTTGTGGGAAAAATAGTACAGGAAGTGTCCAAAGCTTTAGATATCAAGTGGAAGCTCCATACTCCATGGAGACCCCAGAGTTCAGGCCAAGTGGAGCGCATGAATAGAACACTGAAGGTTATGTTAACAAAACTTTGTACTGAGACTCATTTGAAATGGCCGCAGGCGCTCCCACTGGCTTTAACTCGTATTCGCAGTACACCACGTAGAGGGATTAAATTGTCACCTTTTGAACTAATGTTTGGTATGCCTCCCAGGGTCTTGCCAGCAGGGTGGAGAGAACCAGTTACTGTAGAATAGGCAAATCCGAGATTTGGAAACATGTTATTGCCTTGCAGTCTGTTTTGTCTTCCCTACATAGGTTTGCTGCACCTTTCCAGAGCCTCCCGCTTGATACACCAATCCACAACTTTAAACCGGGTGACCAAGTCCTGGTACAGAAGTGGAAGAAGAATCCCCTCGCGGAAAAGTGGGAGGGGCCATACCAGGTGTTGTTGACTACACACACAGCTGTTCGTTTAGCAAACAACGACAAGTGGACTCACTGTTCGAGGGTAAAGCTTTTTCGTCAGGAGAACACCAACTCCCAGGATGTGGTCACTCCGGAAGCTGATAACACCCAGGAACAAGAAGCCGACACGTGGACAAGTGAACCAGTAGGAGATCTGAAGTTACATTTGCAAAGATGCGGGCCCTAATCTACTTGTTGAAACTCTTGCCTCTTTTAGGTACATCAAACCCAGCAGTTGTGTCTACCTGCTGTAAGTGTACAGAAAACAGGTCTGTACCCTTCCCTAAGACCGCCTACAAACAGGCTAAGTCTTCCATATCTAAAGCCTACTTATTTCCCATCTCTCCCTGCTGCTCGCGTCGAGAGATTATGCTAGAATTCGCAGTCAGTGTTGGCCACATGGTAAGGTGTATTAAGCTGGAGCAGGAGCTCTGGGAGGCAATCCTCAAGTATCGGCCCTCAAGCCTTCAACCTGTTAAGCCTGCACCCACCACTATAAATAGCCTCTCACCTACTGCCATTTGGAAACTTAACGGCCCACCTGTAAACCCATGGGTGGGAAATTCCTGGGTAGCCCTTCTCAAAGAATCGGCCCGGGCATTAACTAATCACAGTTGCCTTTTGTGTGCGCTTACCCCTGTTTCTAGTGATGAGGGAGTCCCTTTCTTGCCTATTCCGCTCAATAGGACAGGTATAGTCTCGGATTGGGGCTTTAATCGCAATTTTAATTTCTCTTCACGATACAATGGTTCTGGGAGACTTGTGGTGGCAAAAATTAGGGGCTCTATTTGCATTTCCCAACAGGGAGGAGGGTTTAAGGTAGGGCAGTCAAGGTGTCAGGAGACATGGATTTCTAAGGAGGTTGCCCCTCGGGAGGGTACATGGACCTGTGCTAATGTCTCATATGACAAGGTTGATGATTGTAGCTGTCTATTGGGTAAGGAATGGATTTCAACTTGGGACGTTAATTGTACTCATTACCGAAATGGTACCATGATAAGTGGGAGTACAAGAAGAAGCTCACTAACTTTAACTTTAATGAGCTCTCGTTCCTCCATCACAACTGAAACCTGTGGGCTATGGTGGATCTGTGGGCGATGGGCATATAGGCAGCTTCCCCTGAATTGGACTGGGACTTGTTATTTAGGAGCTCTGATTCCCGGTGTCTGGATAACACAGCCTACAACCGCTGGTATTAAGACAATACCACCCAACACTCACCGCGCTAAACGAGGCGCTGATAATTCCTTTGAGAGAATAGCCACGGGAGGGAGCCAACGATGGGGTAGCGAGGAATGGCCAGCAGAAAGAATTATTCAGTACTATGGTCCAGCAACTTGGGAACCAAACGTAGTTGGCAGAGAGCCCACGTACTTGACAAACCGCATTATTAGACTCCAAGCTGTAGTAGAGATAGTTACCAACGAAACAGCCGCAGCCCTACGCCTGATCGGCGATCAGCTCACCCAGCTACGTACTAAGGTACTACAAAACCGGTTAGCTCTTGACTATTTACTGGCCAGTGAAGGAGGAGTGTGCAAGAAATTAAACTTGTCCGATTGTTGTGTCGAAATTGATGATAATGGTGAATTGATAAAAACTTTAGCAAATGATATGGAAAAGGTAGCACATGTCCCGGTCCAAACTTTCATAGACATTTGGGCTGGAAGGGACCCCGAAGGATCATCAAATCCAGCCCCCTGCCCTGGGGGCAGGAAGTCAGCAGGGATCATAGGATCCCAGCAAGATAAGCATCCAAATGTGTCTTGAAGGTGTTCAAAGTGGGTGCTTGAACCACCTCCAGTGGCAGTCTATTCCAAACCTTGGGGACTAAGACAGTAAAGACGTTCTTCCTTATGTCCAGCCTGAATTGGTTGTGGTGGAGTGTGTGACCGTTCAGTCTTCCATCCCTTGGGGTGCTCTGGTGAACAGATGTTCCCCCAGACCCCTGATAAATTAATAGGTGGCCACCAGATCACCTCTGAGCCTGCACTTTTCCAGGCTGAAGAGTCATATGGCTCTCAGCCTCTCATCATAAGGTCTGTTTCCTGACCTCTGATCATGCACGTGGCTCTTCTCTGCACCCTCTCAAGCTTCTCCACATCCTTTTTGAATTGTGGAGCCCAAAACTGGATGCAGTACTCCAGCTGTGGCCTCACCAAGGCCAAGTACAAGGGGAGAATGTCGCCCTGGGATTTGCTTGAGAAGCATCTATGAATGCAAGCCAGCGTTTTGCTCGCTTTACAAGCTGCAGCATCACATTGAAGGCTCATGTTCATCTTGTGGTCATTCATGACCCCTAAGTCCCTTTCATCTATAGTGCTAACCAGTGTAGCACTGCCGAGCCTATAGGGATGCTGCAGGTTTTTCCTCCCAAGGTGGAGAACCTTGCATTTTTTGGTGTTGAACACCATTAGGTTCTTGTCCGCCCTTTTCCTGAGCCTGATCCAGGCAGATCTTGACACTCTCCTGTCCACAGGTGTGGATGCTTTACCTCAGAGTTTGGTGTCATCTGCAAACTTGGCCAGTCCGCTTCTGACACCAATCTCTACATCAGTGACGAAGATGTTAAATAGTGTAGGCCCTAGGACAGAGTCTTGGGGGACCCCACTGGTCACAGCGCACCAAGATGATTGGCTCCCATCGACCACCAACCTCTGGGTCCTACTGCAGAGCCAATTCCCCAGCCAGCGGTTCGTGGTGAGGTTGAGGCCACAGTTGGCCAGGTTAGCCAAGAGGTGATCATGGGATACCAGATCGAAGGCTTTTTTAAAGTCAAGATATACAACATCAATCTCTTCCCCCTTGTCCAGGTGATAGGTCACCTGGTCATAAAAGGAAATGATATTGGTCAAGCAAAACCTTCCCGCAACAAACTCATGCTGGGTATCCCTCAGGATAGTGCCGTCAGCTAGCCTGTTAAGGATGGCCTCTTTGATAATCTTTTCCAAAACGTTCCCCTGGATAGAGGTCAGGCTGATGGGCCTGTAGCTTGCTGGATCCACTTTCCTCCCTTTCTTGAAGATAGGCACCACATTGGCCCTCTTTCAATCTTCGGGCACTTCACCAGAGCACCAGGAGCTCTTGAAGATCTGTGCCAGGGGCCGAGCTATGATGCTTGCTAGCTCCTTGAGTATCCTTGGGTGTAAACCGACAGGGCCAGCTTCTATTGTCCCATTTCTATTTAACTTTTCATGTAACATACCTTCTCAGTAAAGAATGGCTTAGGCAAAGTTCATCAAATTTTCCAGGCAAAGCAGGTCATGCAAATTGAGGCTGAATAAACCAATACAGATATTTTCCAAGGACCAGGAAAGAAATTAGTTACATTTTCATGTGTGGAGGGATAAAAAAACTAAACAAAAAACATATGCTTCCTATGGCTGAATATGGACCACTTACAAAAAAAAAAAAGGTAAAGAGATAGGGTCCTCACTGATACAGTACTCTGAAGATATAAAGCACTGACTATGAGGAATGACTAAGGAAGTTGTCATGGGGGTAGCTGGACAGCTCCAATTCCTTAAGTAATATTGAGAATCAAGCTTGCATTTCAAGGGACAACCTGCAGAATATATACTGGATCAAAGTGATTGTGCATGATAAGAATGAGGGGGCAGAAAAAGATCTGAGTGTGTCTGAACAAGGCCCATTTAATTCAGGTGCTAGATACTGAGGGGGGAAATAAACGTCTATAAAAACTTAACCTAACAGGTGAATTATCAGGAAACAGGGTTTTCCCCCTGTAGCAGGGCACTAAGGTGCCTGCTACTTGGAGAGCCGGAATAGCTGCTCAGGTGCCGGTTGCTAGGACAACCAGAGGGAGCCAATGTCCCACACCTGCTGGCGGTCAGCTGACCGGAAGGGGAGGGCATGGCTCCCATTTAAACACCAGGACTGAGGCCAAGGGGGAGTTCCCTGCCAGCAGCCAAGGAGGAAGGAGCTCTCTCATGGAAGGGAGGAGCAGCCTGAATACAGGAGCAGTGTCTAACACTGCTGGCTGCGGGATGAAGTGTCCCCGGTAGGCTTGAACGTGGTTATAGCTGGGCGGCTTAAGTTTTATGTTATAGCCAAGGGGCTTGCTTTTGTGTTGCCATTTAAAACCAGTGGCTTGGGTGAAGCTACTAGGGGTCGGAGGAGGCCTCATAGGGGACCCACAGCAGTGTGAGAACCCCAGAGCCAGCGAGGGTGCAGCATTTGGGGTGCACTGACCCCAGCCCCAGAGAGGGGTGGTTGAGAAGCCCCAGAGAGGGGGCATTGCTGAGAAGCCCGGTGTGGGTATGGTAAGCCCCAGAGAGGGGACAGCATTACTGAGAAGCCCCAGAGAAGGGGGCAGCATTGTGGAGAAGGCCCAGAGAGAGGGCAGCATTGTGAGAAGGCCAAGAGGGTAGTGAGTTTTGGGGCTTGCGACCCTCCAGCTGGCGGGGCTGGCGCCCGGGCCTCTGGGCCAGGCTACAGATTGGAGCAGAAAAAAGGGGCCATGGGCCTCAAGACAATAGGAAAGGCTAGAGCCTCAGAGTCAAACTTGGAAAGGATGGAAATTTGATTGGTTTTCACCCTGGTTTCCCCAGCTTGGATGGTTAAAGGGGGGTATAGCGGCTTTTTGTCTACTAATATCGGGGCTCTGTTTGCTTCCCTGTATGCTACCCTGGCATTATTACCATTGTGAAACGAACTGCTCAGTCAGTCGTCAATCATGAAATGCTTATACGATACCAGGGGCTAGCCCTCGCTGACGATTATCAAAATTAGAGGTAGAAAGCATCTTGAGGGGGGAGTTGTGGTACAAATACGTTAGAATTTAGACACAATGCCTTTTTGCAAAATGCTTCTGTATTCAACATGACTTGCAAATGGCTTCTGCATTAGCTTCTGCACATAGATTGAAGCCTGCTTTACACATAAAACTTCACGACCATACCTTCTCAGTGACCTAGAGTTACACGAACATGAGGGGTTACTAGAGGACATTAAGTTCCCCCTGTTAAAAACACACAGGTGCTGTAACATAACCCATAATAAGTTGAGCATAGCCTGAAAACTTAAACATCCTGTGGAAACTTAGACGTAACCATGGAAACTTTGACATCTTGCGGAAACTTAGACGAAACAGTAGAAGCTTGTAGAAGCTGTAAGACTGCCAATAGTTGCATGACACACTAAGGTTCTTTGTTTAGGTAAGCTATAAAAGGGACCCCCGGACAAAACCTGGGGTCGACTCAGCTTTGGGCAACTAGCCCCTTTGTCGATCTGTTTGCACAAACAGTAAACTTGAAATGGACCCAGCCTGAGCGTGTGTGACTCTCTCCTTGAGGTAGATTGGAAAGGCCTCCGGGGGCATGAAACTAGCTGTTTGGGCAACACCTCTACCTTTTCTTACCCAGTTCCTTTTTTCCAGACAAGGCCTGTACCCATGTTCTGCACCCTAAGTACATCTAGCATGATATCTTCTTAACCAGCAACTGTTGTTGCCTCTACACTGGTGGGGTGCCAGACGCCATCTGTCCTGGCTGGATAGGGGGACCTGGAGCAGGAAACCTTTGACAGCCTGGAGTCACCAGGGCAGGCAGAGAAGGTCTGAAACAAAAATAAAATTCACAGACAAGGTTAAAGCACAAGCAATTCCTATCATGTGCTATTCAGGGCTTGGCCTCCAGAGTGACTTGGGCTCCTTTGCACTGCTCACACGCTTGGGAGAAAACATTAGTAATCCCCAACCTGACATCAGAAAAGACCATTGCTTCCCTGCCAGCTTCACAACCACTTGAGCCTCAGGGTGCAGTGTCTCATTACTTGATCCTCAGCTGCTTGTGCAGGGGAAAGGTGACAGGAAAGAAATCCTCCTCTGGAACAGGCTCTCCTGGGACTCAGCGACAGTCACCAAGAAAATCACTAACAACAACAAAAGGTGTCTTTCATTCTCATGGATTTGTCTGAAATAGTTGCATCTGTTGACTGTGGGGCTACGAAGGAAGTGCATCTTTCAATGCGATCAGTAAAGAAGGGTTGGGATTGAGCGATACCTCTGTGGGTTGAAATGTTAGGAGCTGTCTACGCTGTTAGCTAATAGTTTTATGGGTGAGTTTGAGGATGTGACAGGCAGAAGGAGGAAGGAATACAAACATTTCCTAGACGAAACTGCATCCTTTGGAGCCGCAACCTGGTAATCTGAGGTGTGATCCTAACGTGGCGCTCATGTTTGGCTGCCCTATTTAACCACGGGGGGCATGGCCCTCTACGTCAGACCTCTTGAGCGTACATTGACAACATTTCATAGAGGCAGGACAGACTGCCGTGCTTCGCCTCTTTCACCTCTGTCAAGGTTCGGGTGTTAGGTGTGTGTTGTGGCAGGGTTGAGATCAGGCTGGTACAGGGCTCGGCTAATGGTGTGTATGGGATGGTCTGAACAGGGCTGATCCTGCCTGAGGAAGGGGTTGGTGAGTCCTGTCTGCAAGCCTTGCTCACCTCATGTTGTGGCAGAAGAGGGGGCAGCTTTCCCCATCCCTCACTTACCCGCTCCTCTCCAGATGGAGAACAGCCGTCAGCACCGCTCCGGCCACTGACTGCAACTGACTGCGGTTCCCCGGAGCTGGCACGATGATACAAACACTGCCGCGGCAACGCCTGGGGATGAGTTCCACCAGGCCCCTCCCCCCCGCCTCCCAGGCTCCCCTGCCCCCAGGTCCACGCCCATTTCCTACTTCGCCCACGCTGCATGCTGCCCGGTGACACGCGGTCCTGTGAGCACATCAGCTGACCCCCAAGTGAAGGGGGAAGAAAATGCCCCTTGTACTTGGCCATTTCACCACACTGGCCTGGAGATTGGCAACGAGCAGAGTAAGAGAATTGAACCAGCCCCGAGGGCTGTAGGCTCCCCAAAGGAGTGCTGTTTAAGACTCACTGGGTTGGAAAATGGGAATGGTTTGGAAACCAGTGATACTTGTATTGATTTGGTTCCTTGGCGGCTTTCACGTTTCTGTGAACATCTTGGAGAGCACCTGGTTCAAGTCCGTATCTGTGGATGAATGAACACAAGTGGCGGTCTGCAACACTGACAAGCCAGTGCAGAGTATTCAAAAGGACGAGCCTGAATATGGTTCTCCCGTATTCCCTCTTTCCTTCCTCAAGCTCTTGTCTCCCTCTCTGGCCTGCCAATGATGCCAAGTTCACAAGTGTAACAAGGCAGCTGGGCACCTGAGGCAGAGCCAGTGCATGGGACAGGTGACCTGCAGCTGTAGGGAGGTCATTTGAGAGATCGGAATGAGGCCACCAAAGGAACCAGTGCTAGAGCTGGGATCAGTCCCCTAGTGCCTTGAAGGGGCACTTGGAGACACTGCACTGGTAATCATCAGCTACCATGGGACCTTCCAGCGGGTTATGACTTGGTTTCCACTGTTTGCGCTTAGTTTTAAGACTAGTTTGATTGCAGGACATATTTGAATGCACCTAGAGTGGACTTTATGGCCACACATAGAAGCAATTTGAATATTAGTGCTATTTGTAATTTTGGTCAGTCTTGGGCTGCCACAACCACCACCTCTAACACCCAAAAGCATGAGTCCCACCACCTAACTCATTGAGACAAGGCCCACAATCTACACAATGGCCACAGGGGCCAAGATAAAATACCACTTCTTTCATAAGCAACAGGAAAAAAGGACTGAATCATTGTTTCCCCTCTCATTCTACAACTGACTCCATTAGAGCATTCAATGCCACTGACTTCACTGACATTATTCGAACACCCTTTACTGTGTAGTGCACAGTTTCCTTTTAGGAAGTTAGATCAAGTTTGGACCTGCTCATTAATTCATTCCTTTGGTGATTTTAGCCCGTCCTCCTAAGATTCTGGTTCCCTTGTTTGTATCGCTAGAGCTTGAAAAGACACTCACCTCTCAAAAAGTAGCAAACTGGACAGGTTTTGCTCAGCTTAAGCCACAAGAAGTAAATGTGTACCTGCCCCAGTTCCAGATGGAGTGAAGTTATGGTTTTAGGAATAGCTTTGAAGTAGACCTGTAGCAAAACCCCCAGTTTTTCTTTTTTTATTATTATTTAAAAATACATTCCCTCCCCTTCCCCAACCATTTCTGACTTTCTCTCTACCCTCTCTATCCCTTCTAAGTAATTACAAGTAGTACTAGGTAAACTAAGATAAGTTTTTATACTCCTTTATAGTAACAAGCCTCTTTTATACTGTCAATAATATTTTGTTATTGATATTGAATTGATATGATTTATGCCTGCGTCTGTAAAGTAATGTCAAGTAATGTCAAGTTTCCATTTTTTAGGTCAAGCCTCCCTCTTGTGTCCTTTCCCCAGGCATAACCTATTGAATAGTATGTTGTAACTGTGACTCATGTCTAACCAGTCTCATGTAAATTGGTTCCCAGATGAATGGGAATGAATGAGGGTGCTTGAGGTATAATGATAGCAGGCCTCTACTGAATGATCAACTCAATGACTGGACCATCAACTTAACGACCGGACTATTCCTTTGCATTGACTCACCCAGGAACCACAGACCTCACCCAGGAACAGAGACAAGACCCAACATTTGTAAGATAAAGAACCTATAGGAACCCAACTTTTGGAAGACAAAGACCCTACAAAAACCAGCAACCCCACCATTGTGTCCCACCAGACAATGAGGACACCCGGATCTGCACCTATACATCCGAGTAGGACTGTCCTTACCTCAACATGCCCTTCCCATAGGAGACACAGGTAGCCCACCCCTATAAAAGGGGTGGTAGTGTGTGATTTCTTTGGGACGCCCTCTCCATCTGGACCAGCACTATGCCACACCACCTATCCACCCGTAGGCCCTGCCGACGACCCCCTCTGGACAACACCTTACTACAGAAGACCCCGACTTGCCATCGAGGATCGACTCAGAGCCCAGGATAGGTAGCTATCACCCACCTTCCTTCCCCAAGCAAAGGACCTGGATTCTGTCCCCGCACACCTTGACTCCAATCCCTCCACCAAGCCTTTTCTCTTCTGCTACCAGTGTGCATACGTGCATGCGTGCATGCATGGAAACCAATAATTTTGTGGGGCTGTATAGTGTATTGCCTGATTAATAAAACTCTTATTTTGAAACCCCGAGTTGAGTTTTTGTCTTACTGACTGCCCAACCCTCCTCTTTGATTTCCCAGCTTTCTCCCTCAGTTCTTTCTTCCTCATTTCCAGCCCTGATCTCCCAGCTTTCTGCCCCTCCTTACAGCCCCAATCTCTTAGCTTTCTGCCTCTGTTTCCTGGCTGTCTCCTCCTTGCCACTGGGCTTTTTCCCTCGCTTCCACTCCGGTACCAGGTGACCCCAAGTTACCCCAAAGGCACCTTAACTGCAAGTAATCCCAGGCACTAAGGTACCCCAAACACCCTCTAGTGTTAACAAACAGCCACAAAAATGCGTGTTTGTGTGTGTGAACTCATAGTGGTGTTTGTGTAGTTTGTGTGTGTATATATATAATTGTGTTTCATGCCCTCCTTTCCAACAACGCAATACTGGGATCCCGAGTATTGATCTGGCGTGTGTCAAGTCAAGAGACCATCATAAAAACTGGCATCTCCATTACCTCTACCTTGTTAGAACCAAGACATAGCGTAGTTTTGGTTTGTCCTGTCCAGTGATCTACTTCTTCTTGTTGTTGCTGTTCATCCTTGGTAAGTGAAGATGACTACATCCAGTGGGGAGTGGGGGAGAGAGAGAAAGGAAGTGGTAAATAAAAAGGGAGGGAAAAAAGAGAAAGGGAGAAAGAGAGGAAATAGGAGAAAGAAGAGAAGGGAAAGAGAGAGGAGGGGGTAGAGGCTAGGTCGCGTGGGTACACAGGTGACTTATAAGCCCAATCTTTGCCCTGAACAATGTGCTGCAGCAAGGACAGGAAAGCAACGAGGACTGGACACGACAGGTCCTCATTTTCCTGGCCGTGCACTTCCTCACTGCTTCTGCCAATGTGCCGCTGTTCAAAGGCCAGTGCTTCACTCTGGACCAATGTCAGAGAGCAGAAGAAGAGTGAATTGGGTTGCCTAACTCAGGAGAAATAGAATGGGTATGCAGCATTAATGTGGTTGCAATTTACCTGGCAAACACGCTTATGGTTGCATGCCGAAACAGTACAGATTGACAATCAAAGGCAAAGCAAAAAAAAATAAAAATCCAATTTTAAATGCACGTGGTTACCATGGCACATACAGTCTGGCATTATCCCCAGGCACATCAGTTCCAGAAAAGAATAGGAAATGGAATTGGAATAGGAAATAAGAATAGGAAAAGTAAGGAAAAACAGCCTCACACAAATTATGTAGCATTCAAAATAGTCCCATGGAAAACTTGAAAATTATGAACTGAACAAAAACCAAAGATGCAGTCCCTTTCTGAGCCTGAAGGCAGCCTTAAACAACGGTTGGGAAAAGTAAAAAAAACAAAACAAAACCAAAAAATCCTTTTATTTCAACGCAAATTAACTAAAGATGTCATTTCAAATTTCAACAATATTACTTATTTCATTACTGAATGTCCTGGAAGGGTGCTGCTAAAGCCTTGAAGATTCCTGTAATGCAGGTAGGCATTGTGAAAGCAAACGTGTACAACATACCAAGGGAGAGAACAGCATAAAATCAATACAGCACAGAGGCTGCATTCTTGATTGTATCCCTTACCTCTTCATTTAATGATAATGGAAATCCCGATGTTTTAAACATTCTCCTATTCCTCCGGAGACTTGCCAATGCTTCCACTGAACATCACAGAATTCCTTGGGACCTGAGGAAGGGCATTTTGTGCCGAAAGCTTATCTGAGATCCCTACAGTATAAGGCTGGTCCAATAAGAAATGATTACCAAATACATCCTGCAGTTGGCATAATCCTTGGCCCATCCTAGTTACAATGATGCCACTACAGAATTCAGGGACCTTGCTGTAGGATTAGATGCAAATGATCAGAGTTCAAAGTCTGGGCCCTGCTTAAGACCTAACACAATATTGGCCCCTTTCTACCTTGTTCTTATACTGACCTCCACTGTGTCCCAGGCAGAACCACATGGTCTCTGGGTTCCCATCAGCAGTTCGGTGCACAGAGAAAGCAGATTAGATTTGGCAGCCATGAATGACAGTCTGAGGAAGAAGAGAAATGAGGGTAACGCCCAGGTGCAAGAAATGACAGGGGACCCTCTATCCCTCCCCACTCATTCTAGTTATGTTATGGGCAGCCTGCGTGGACCTATGACTGTCACACAGTGCAGGAGAGGAGGATGTGTCAGTACCCACACTATTTGCCAGGAGTTTATAAGCCACTCTGTCTTCCAAAGGTGACTATGTGGTACTAGAGGGACTTATGACTAACTGGGTTCCCGAGATATTAAGGAGGTGGCATGAACTACGATCCACTCTGTGGATGCATGCAAGAGGCCAGGCTCATGTCCAAGGGCAAGGGTTCCCAATACACATATCTGATTCACCCCCTACCTCTGTTACTTGCTGTCTGCAGAGAAGAAGACAAGTGGAGCTGGAGTCACTGATTCATTTTGGACAAATCCGAATCTGAAGATTAGATGCAGATATAGACACAGCTTTAAAAGTTTTTTCTACAAACCTTGAGGTAGCAAGTGCGGCTTGTGACCGCTGCAATGCTGGGGTGCTTGGAGCATCCCACGGGGAAGGGGGCGGGCCATGCTCCCCGGCAGACCCGGAAGTGGACCAGAAGTGCTTCTGGTCCACTTCCAGGTCTGCTGCTGAGCGTGCTGGGGACCCTCCCACACTGCTGTGGGACACTCCATGCGCCCCAGCATCGCAGCACTTATGAGCTCCTGCTACCTAGAGGTATGTAGAAAAGCTATTTAAAGCTGTGTCTATGTCTGAATCTCCGAATCTTTCCAAATCGATTTGGAGGGTTCCAATTCGATTTGGAGAGATTAAAGTGTCCTCTGATTTGATTCGGATTCGGCGATTCGGCGACTGAATCAGGCCAAATCTCCGCTGAATTGAATCAGGGACCAAAGCTTTGTACAGCCCTAAGAAATACACATGTACTACTTATATATCCAGTCATAGCGCCTTCACTGTGCTGTATTCATCATGGGGAATTTCCCTATAAACTGCTTTCCTGATGTTACTTTGGGCCATAAGAGCGTACAAGAAAGAAAAACGAGCCACCAGCTCCTTTTAGAAGGAAGCTTGTTCTGTGTTGGAGTTTGGTCAATTGTAAAGAGATGCAGGAATTTATAGAGTGCTATTAGCATGTTTCATGGTTTTGGAGGTTTAACCTTCAACAAGAAGGCAAGTCTGTTCACCAGACTGGTTCCTCTAGCACAGCCTCCATGGGGGCAGATATCTAAATCCTTGCCCTTGCCTGTGGTAATGAAGAAATGAGTCTGACACTGTTGCTACCCAGGGGTCTCTACCCTAAGACTAGGCAAAGCTCATTCAGACTGCATAAGTGGTTGCAAAGCTGCCATGAATAGAACAGAATAGCTTGCTCTACTGCCTTTCATAATTCAGGTATTCCCTAACACTCCACCTATACAGGTTTGGACATGGGCAATGCAATAGCTCTGCAGCCAACTGCAGCGGCATCCATGTAATTATGAATTGGTCATATATACTTACTACTTTTTCAGCCCTGGGGCAAGTGCTGAGCAGGACAAAAAAGTTTCTTAATTACAGCGCAATTGTTACCTGTGAGGCCTGTATTTCAAGAGTCTAATGTGCCACATGAGCATGTTGTGATACACATTAGAGGTAGCTGAAAAGGCTTTCTTGGCTTTCTTGTTTATCTTAGTCTTAAAAATTTTGTTTAATGACATTCATTCACTCAACAAAATTCAACAGCAATTTGAAAAGTCACCATTGGAAACTGTACCTGAATGAGGAAATTTGCATAGAAAAGTTCTTGCCATAATTTTGTGCGACAGTATAATTAGGTGTACGCAGACTTTTTTTTTTGCTTAAATGCTCTTTTTAATTTAAGAATTTTGTTCCAGCTTGTAAAGGAAAATACTTCTTCATTTTAAGAAACTTATTGAAAATAGGTTACACACTAAAAGTGTAAAGTAGGAAGTGGACAGCTTAATAGACTTGCATCTTCAGATACTTGCAAGTGTCCAGCCCGTGAAAGGTAGAGACAAGATGCCCAATAGCTGAGGCATTATGAGTTTTTGTTTACTTTTTACTTCCATAACAGGTTTAACAACTATCAACCCCTGATTGAATTCTCACTGATATACTCCTACACTAACATCAGCTTTCTAGATACCCATCAGCTTTCTAGATACCACAATCCACATCTGGGATGGCACCCTACAAACCACCATATACACAAAAACGAACAACAACCATACTTAAGTTCACAAGAATAGCCCACCGAAAAAGCTATAATACACAGTGAAGCCCTCAATCTGTTCTAAAGAGAATACTCGCAAAACCCACCTGGCCAACCTGAAATCTGCCTTCATATAACAAGGACACTTGCATAGAGAGATAGACCTTATCTTTGAAAAAGCCACCCAAATACCTCACAGTAACCTGCTACAGTACAGAAAGAGAGCCTCCAGTTACCACAAACTTCTGCTGATCATCTCCCACCGCACCTTTGAACCGATCAGGAGAAGCATCAAACAATTACAGCCTGTACTTGACAAAGATGAGGCCTTGAGAGAAATATTCCCAGCCTCTCCCCTCCTGGCTTTCAAACAACCCCCTACCTTGTCCAACTCCTCATCAGAAGTAAACTCCACATTGTTCAACAGACAACAAACAGAACGTGACCTTACCTTAACAATATATGCAAAACCTATTAGCACATCTCTGCTTCTACAACAACCAACCTTTAATCTTATGATCCTCTTCCCTCTTGAAAGTTCTTGTTCTCCCACTAATCAAACTATCTTTTCTAATGACCTTCTCCAGTTTTCTGGGATACCATTTCATCTCCATAAGTTCTTAAAAATCATCACAAACATCTCTGCGTTACTCTAGCCAATTCCTTGAGCCCTCTAAACTGAAGTTCATCATGCCCTATTGATTGGAAAGCATCCACTTAGCTAAGCAAACACGCAGTTGTTATTTCTCTATTCTGGGCTTATCTGCCGCTCACTGCAGTCCTTGATGCTAATTGGTGACTTCATTTGTGAAGGCTGAGGTTAAAAAAAGGCATTCAATTCAACCTTTTCTGCCTTATCTATTATTACCTTTCCTTCTCTATTCAGAAAGGACCTAGACTTTCAGAGGCTGATAGGAAAATAGAGCTGGAAGGAACTTCACAAGGTCATCTAGTCAGGGCCCTGCTCAAGGCAGGATCATCCCTAATTAAAACCATCCAACCTAACCTTGAAAAGTTTCGAGGATGAAGATTCCACCATTTATCTAGGTAGCCTATTTCAATGCTAGATCATCCTCATAGTCAGAAAGTTCGTCCTTTCTTTGAACTTTCTTTTATTTTTAATATATTTTTAAAATGCTTTTTGTTGTCTCATGTCTTTAGCTAGCTGTATCTTAATTGGTATCTTAGCCTTCATATGCTTCTACTATACTCATACTATGTAACATGGCCACGTTTCCCTTTCTTGTATGATTTCTTTATATGTGAGTCATTAAAAAGATGGTGGTTTTACCAAGCAGGCCTCTTACTATTAGGCCTGTGTGAGTAGGCAGCTATTCCATCCAGCTTCAGATCCAACTACTTTGGATGCCAGGGACGTGATCCAGAGCTCCGGACCGGGTTCCTGCTTTGATCCGGCTGAAGCAGCTCCAAAGCTTCAGAGCTGCCTCGGAGATCTGGCCATAGGGTATAATGGGGAATCAATGAAATATCTATAATTTCATTGTTTTTTGTCTGATTTGGATAAAACCTGCAGACATGATACCCTCTGCTGAGAGCATGAAGTCTGCCAAGATTCAAGAGGATTGGTGCAGGGTTTGGGGGAAACTGCATCCCAAATTCTTGAAAGCAAAACTCATGTCACATCTATGTGTTACAACACAAGGGGGTGAAAACTGCAGGGATGGTAGCCCTTAGTGAGGCCACAAAGTCTGCCAAGTTTCAAGAAGATCGGTGCAGGGGTTTGGGGGGAACTGCACCTCAAGCTGCTGACAGGCAAAACTCGTGACATAGATGATCCTGTGTGTGTTAAGGTGCAGCGGTCTGAAAACTGCAGGGGTGGTTGGCCCTGCTCAGGCCACAAAGCCTGCCAAGTTTCAAGGAGATAAGTGCAGGGGTTTGGGGGGGAACTGTACCTCAAGCTGCAGACAAGCAAAACTCATGCCATGGGTGATACTGTGTGTGTTAAGGCGCAGCAGGGTAAAAGCTGCAGGGATGGTAGCCCCTGCTGCAGCCACGAAGTCTGCCAGCTGTCAAGGAGATCAGTGCAGGGGTTCTGGGGCCCTGCACCTCTAGCTGCTGACAGGCAAAACTTGTGACATGGGTGCTTGTGCAACTGACTGCCTCTGTCTTGGGGCAGTTGATTGTCTGTATTGATTATTTCCTCTCCTTAGCGTGGGGTTTTGTAGGTGTTAATTGATGCTAATTAACTGGAGACATTAGCTAGCAAGTGTGTATTGAGCTGGTCCCTGAGTGAATCATGATTGATTGGTAACTGGTAACACAGTTACTTAGCAGCCAGGCCTGCAGTAGTTCCCCTCAAGACAGACACAGCTGCACAAGCACCCATGTCACAAGTTTTGCCTGTTAGCAGGGTCCCAGACTCCCCCTGCACCAATCTCCTCAACAGCTGGCAGGCTTCATGGCCTCAGCAGGGGCCACCATCCCTGTAGCTTTCACCCTGCTGCACCTTAACACACACAGGGTCATCTGTGTCATGAGTTTTGCTGGTCAGCAGCTTGAGGTGCAGTTCCCCCCAAACCTCCGCACACCTATCTCATTGAAACTTGTCAGGCTTTGTGGCCTCACCAGGGGCTACCACCCCTGCAGTTTTCATCCCACTGGTGTAACACATACATGTGACATAAGTTTTGCTTTCAAGAATTTGGGGTGCAGTTCCCCCTGAACCCCTACACCGAACTGCTTGAAACTTGGCAGGCTTCATTGTCTCAGCAGAAGCTACCACCCCTGCACATTTCATCCAAATCAGAAAAAACAATAAAGTTCTAGCTATTTCATTGATTCCCCATTATACCCTATGGCAAGATCTCCAAAGCAGCTCCAAAGCACTTTGGAAGCTCTGAACCGCTTCAGAAAGCCTAACGAAACCAGTGTTTTGATCTGGACATGCTGCTTCAGATGCCAAAGCATCTGAAGCTTCTCCAGATCTGAAGTACAGTCCGAAGCCTCGCACAGCCCTACTTACTATGCTCCTTCACCTTCCTCAGCATCAGGAGAGCATGGGCTTTTGCACTTAAGTATTGGTTGCTCCTTAAACAGGCAACTCTCTTAGTAGGGTGGCCATCGTAGAGAGTAGTTCAGTTGTCCTTCGTCATCGACTGGTATGAAAGAGGACAACTTTATGACCTCTATTTTTCTATTATACTTTGGGTATGTAAAACCCTGTGCACGTCCCCTATCTCTCTGGTCTGATCAGCTAAGTTATAGTAATTAAATGCTCTTTAGTTATGTCAATGATTCTCAACCAGGCATACAGGGGTGTCTTGAGATTGTTTCAAGTGTGCTGTGGGGTACCACACAGTGTTAGCACTCTTAGCTGTGCAAACATGATTCACAAGATAAACCCAGAGATTTTAAATAGGCATTATAGTGTAAAAAGCATTCAGACGTGCTGTTTCTGGGTTTTTTCCAACAGAAAAATTGCTCTATAAAATTTTTCCTTAGACAAAAACACAAGTGAGAACTAAGAGCTAGCATTTTCTGAGAGGTGCTCTGAGTCCAGTAAGGTTGAGAGCCACTGAATTATGTTCACTGTGTCATTCTGTAATCTTAATACGAATGCATGCAGCAAACCAGGGATGATACCAAACAGTGCCCAGCCATTCACAACAATAAATTCTGTCATTTCACAGTCATTGTTATCCAATGCAAAACAAGGCAAAAACTGCAGTGCCAGGAACAAACATGCTCTTCCCACTGCCCATTAGATTGGATTTTTCCACAAAATAAAATATCAGACCTTGAATTGTTAGTATGCAATAAAGAATTACTGTGTAAATGAATGGCCATTTGAAGAGGAACAAGGACAGCAAAGGACATGCTTTCTCAAAGTTGTTGGTTGAAGCTGTGTTGGTCTAAGGTAAAAACATCTGGTTACCTGTGGATGCATATTTCTTACAAGATAATCACTCTCTCTCTGGTCCCTCAGTTCTAACCCTCAAAGGGAATTTACAAAACACCTTTTGCAGACTTCATCAATCTATTGAATACAAAAAATCATGGACTAAACGTAGATATTAGATTTATGGCACATTATAACCTGCCTGCCATCTGATAACCCCAGGTAACCTCTCTACATTTTACCAGCTACATTTGGTCAGTAGGTTACCTTCAAGGAAGGAAAATGAAAAAATCCCAAAACAGGCCATAAGCAAATGGAAACAGTCACTCGCAAAGATATTGCCAGTATTTCAACACCCAGCCACACACAGTCCCTGGCAGTAAACATCATATTCCTTTTATTTGTTCCAGGTTGGCTTCCTAAGAGATTAACGAGGTACAGCTGTCTCTTGTCTCCCTTCCTCTTACCTAATTCTGGAGTTTCCAGAGCCAATCACTGTTCAAGTTTCCTGAGCACCAGAGCCACATCCCCATGAGCAGGGGTGTAAAGTTGCTACAGGGAAAAAAGCAGTGGCACAAATTAGTGCCAAACCTTTTTGCCCTGGAGCACACCCTTGAATGTGGAGTTAGTGTGGGAAAAAATGGTCTGGGTAGGGTAGGGGAGACTAGGGCCAGCAGTGTGCTGGCCCTAGGAGCTTTGCCTGGGGTCTTCCCAGGGGCAGCAATGGCAGTGATCTCAGTGTGCAAAGCCTGGCTGCAGCCAGAATGTAACTTTGGCTGGCCAGGCTCCAGTTTTGGGTGGAACATGCTACCATCACATGCACCACCCTGCTTTTTTCTGACCTGTTTTTTTTTCACACTGAGAGATCCCAGTGTCAAAAAACCCACCACCCTGCAAATTAGCAGCATGGCAAATGCCTGCATGTGCTTCTATGTAATTAGAACTAAAATAAAACAATTAATTTTTTATCAATAGATATAGATATAGATTCAAGTCATATATTTTGCATAGAATCCAGCACAAAGGAGCAAAGCATCAGACTCCTGGTTCCTACTATTGTAGCTATACCCCTACCACCTTCTGGAGTAGTGCTTCTGTTCCATGTAAGCCCTCTGATATTAGAATGACTACTGAAGAGAAAGGCAATACTCAACATGTGTAGGAGAAGAGAGAGTATGGACGTAGTGACATCAATGTCTACTAACACAGGATCCTGCAGAAAAGAGGCTTGCTGTGGAGACTTTGTGCGTTAGACCACACACTTGCATTTACAACTCTTACACCGTTGTTGCTTTTGTATTTAAAGAAATAATTTTAAATCGGCTATCATTTGATTAGGAGTCCAGTTGTTTCCCACCAGGAAACCTAAAACTTTCTAAGTGTCATAACATGACTTCATTTCAGTTGTTGGATCCCCTAAAGATTCTCATGCCATTTTAAAATTCTAATTAGTCAGTAGTCTTTCAAAGACAACATCTGGAAAAAAATGATTACCTCAGAATAGAGCTCTAGAGATCAGAAGCAGCTATTCTTTAGTAAAGCACGCAGAGGTGTTTCACTTCTGACTCTAATTTTTATAACCTCTGTGTGTCTACACAGTTGGCTGTCAATAGCCAAAGCAT
Source organism: Alligator mississippiensis (assembly GCF_030867095.1). Classification (NCBI taxonomy): domain Eukaryota; kingdom Metazoa; phylum Chordata; order Crocodylia; family Alligatoridae; genus Alligator; species Alligator mississippiensis. Next base: position 126,870,170 of record NC_081826.1, read on the forward strand.
TGAATAAAATCTTCATGCCTAATTTGGGTTTTAGTATAAAGGGAAAGTGATAGGGAAATAATAACTAATTAGAATGTAAAGCCATGTGTGTATACAGTTACATACAGTGGAATCAAAAAGAATACAATGGTATTAAAAGCTATCAAATGGTGACAAAACTACACTAAAAAGATCCCGAGTCAGGACAGGTCTTAGCCATACACTTCAGTCTTTGTGACGGAATCAGAACAAATTCCAAACTTAGCATGTACTTCAATAGTATCCTGAATAAAGATATTTTATTAACCAAAGCCACTTTGTGCACCTTCCTTTCATTATTCTTAAGTAGACAAATGGGTGCTCCTAATAAATGTTGGTATTTTGGAAATGCATTTGTGAGTATCATTTTCAGAGTTACCCTCTCCTATTTACTTACATTTAATAAGGAATCTGATTATCCACTTTTGATGAGGGTTGAGCACAGTTGACATGCATTGGAAAAGTAAAGAAACTATTTATAAATGCGCAATCTTATGGAGTACATAGAACTACTTGCCTGGAACTTCAGTTCATCTGAGATAAAGAACAAGCCAGGACTAGAACAGGTTGCACCACTTTTTTGATGTTCAAGGGCTAAGAAGGGAATGCGTTCTCAACAAAAATGCTGAACTCATCAATTTGCTTGCTCAGCTATTGAAATGCATTTCCTGAATATGTTGTTTAGTAAGGACATGTACTCATCTTGCTAGTGTTTCATCAGTGTCAGTTCTGTTTCCAGGTTCACAACATGCAAAACCCAAAATAAGCTGTCCAGGTTGGAAAACTGTAGGTGACTCAAACTCATTGGGATGACTGTGTGAGCTAAAGTTCATAGGCTAAAGTCAATTGGCATTAACATGTTAGTAAAGGCCTAATGCTAGACTCTTCCATATCGTAAAATCAGCCTGGGTCAAAGAAAGTCAATAGTGATTAATTTATTTATATCAGTAAAGGATGTGATACACAGGTTGTCAATGCAGGTAAGTAGAAAATGGTTATTTTTATGGGTACTTGCAATATACAAAAATGCAATAAATCAGGAAGTGACACAGATCCAGTGCAGCACCTCACAAGCACACGTCTACTAGTCTGATCACTGCCTACTGATGAGAAGAAGGGAAAAACTCATACTTTGAGACTGTGGAACATTTCAGAAGTACCCATGATCTGACCTGAGACACACTCACATTTTCCTGCAGCCACACTGAACCATTGATTTTATCCTATGCGTTAGCTATACCATCTCTGCCAACTTTCAGTGCTATGTTACAAAATGATCTCACGAAATGGAGTGATGGGACATAAAATGGCAGATGAAATTCAACATTGAGACCTGCAAAGTAATGCCCAAGGAGAAAAGAAGCCCCTACTATACATGCACAATGATGGGCTGTGAATTATCTGCTACTACGCAGAAAAAGATCTTGGAGTCTTTGTGGATAGTTCTTTAAACGCATGGGTTTGGTGCATGGTGGCAGACAAAATAACTATGATGTAAGGATCCATTAGGTAAGGAATACAAAACAAAACAAAACAGTATGATGTTGACATCTTGTGTGCTGACATCTTGAGTATAGTCCTGGTTACTCCCTCTGAAAAAGGATACAGAAAAAGTAGAAAAGGAACAGAGAAACATAGCAAAGATGATCAGGTATGTACAGCAGCTTCCACCAGAGGAGATGCTGATGAGTTTCAAATTTTTAGCTGGAGAAGAGATGAGAAACAGGGTACATGGTAGAGGTCTACCTGAATGGGGTGGAAAAATGAATGGGGAACTGTAACAGAGAACCCTAATCCTGTTACTGAACCCAGGGGAGAAGGAAAGAGGAATGGGCAGGGGTCAGAGTGATGTAAGAGAAAGGAGAGACATAGAGACAGAAAGAGAGAAACACCCAGGTCACAGACCCAGGGTTCTGCTGCTTTAACAAAAGAGCAGAGAGAGCTGAGACATGGGGAGAGGAAAGGAACACCTGGATACTTAAACCACTGCCCAAAGACCTGGAAGGGGAGTGCGGGAAAAACTTCCATGAGGAACAAGAGAGAGATGTGGCAGTCCTGAGTTCCTAATGCAAGAACTGGGGCTGCCCAATGAAATTGTTACACAACAGGCTAAAACACATACTTTTTTTTTTCCCTTTACAGCACATAATTAGGTTGCAGAACCCATTGCCACAGGATCTGCTGGAGGCTGGGATTATTAACAGGTTCAAAGACTAGTTTGCAAAATTAATAGCAGGGATAACCACTGGGACCTGCTAAACAAAACAGTCCAGAATGCAACCTCATATTCAGAACATCCCTGAACCTACTACTCCTGACAGAGGGTCTGACCAGGAATGGATTGCTCTATACATATCTTCTTCTAAAGCGTCCATTACCTTCTAGTAGTGGAGACACGATACTGGGAAGAATGGACCTTTGTTCTGACCCAGTATAGCAGTTCTTCCCTCCAATGGTGTTTGGTGTGTGTGTTCCCCAGACTTGTTTTCTGTCCTGCTCTCCGTCTTTCCCATATCTTCCCAGGATCACTGCAGGCAATGTAGGGAGATACCACAGAGGCAGACTTAGTAGATACGGGGATGTTTTTTGGAAACAAAAAACAAAACCTCCATAGAAACAATTCAACCAGGTTTTTATAACCAAAAGAGAGAAGTATTTTAGGTAACAGTTATACCAAAATAAATAAATAAATAAAATCACAGGATTATAATGCTAGGGCCACAAAGCAGCAGGATTTCTATATCTTCAGCAGAAACATGAGTGCTTCGAAACATCCCAGAATCCTCAGTATCACAGTGCTAAGTACAGTGAAGTAGGCCCAAAATCCTTAGTTAAATGTAATGATTCCACAATATTATTTTCTCGCTTTCTATGCTTCTTTCTCTCTCTTGTCTTCTGAGAAAGATGCACACAAATATAAGAGAGAACTAAGGTATAAGCCTTGCAAACATAGATGCATGTTTGCAGTCAGATCACTCTGGTGAACCACTACCTCTGTAACATCCTACACAGCCAGTAACTAATGTTATTCATGAAACAATAGCATATAGAAACTTATTATAAAGAACTCTTTGCCTTTTCTAAAAAAATATAAAAGGTGACCAAGATTTCATTTCTATATTATTTCCATGGGATTCCCTCTAATTATCTCATTACTAGCAGCAAACAAGATGAATCATTTCCAATAACAATTACATTCCCACTCGTGGGAGTGGCAATGGCTTTATATTTCAGCACTCCACCAAGCACCAAACCAAACACTGCAAACGAGTCTTTAGAAACACAACTGACCAGAGAAGGTAAATATTTCTTTTACTTTATCTTTAACATTTTAGTTACTATTGGGATGACTTCAGGCAAATTAATAGTGAACTTTGGATTTGGATTCTCAAAAGGAAATAATAGGTGGCTGCTGGTTGTACCATTCCAGACAATGATTGTCTGGTGTCTTCATTCTATTTTACTGACCCGAGAAATTGTTTCTTGTTGGGAATTACACAGCACATCTGCTGCTTGAAAAAAACCAACACATTTGCCTGAAGATCATTTGTGGATGATTAACAAGAGAGTTTTGCCAATACACTTATTTGCTCTTTCTGTTAATTCTGGGAGACAGTATTACAAGCCTTGGAGATATGAAAGTACATAACTATCCCCAGAGGTAGTGCATGAATAGTCTTAAATATTCTTATGAATAAAACTATACAGTATCTCTGCAGGCATTCACAGCTCCACTCATCCGAAGGCATTTGTGTGGCCAATTTTTCATTGCAAATGTCATTGGGAAAATGGAATGATCATGCATACTAGTGGAAATACAAACTTGCCTAAGTATCTCCAGTCAGAACACTCTTATGCCTAATAAAAAAAGCTCTTTGTGTTGATGCAGAAGATTAACTAAATGGGGACTTAACTATCTGCTTCTTGATGAGCCACCAGAATCTGACTCCATGTATAAGGATGTAAGAGATGGTATTTTCTTTCTGAGTTTTTTTTCCCCAGGAGCAGGGGGCAAATCCCAGAAGGGGGCAAATACAAGAGAATGAATAAAGGGTTGGCTCTACTGACACCTAACTGATGGACAGAGGAGCTGAGCCAATCCAACTGGCAGCAGTTGACTTGGGAACAGTTGGCAATGCTGCCACAGTGGGAGCTGGTTTTGGAACAGTACCTGTCAAAGACACTCCTGGGAGCAGGCACAGCCCCCTGCTACCCCCATAGGTGGCCAGGGCAGAAAATATAGCCCTTTCCCTGCACTGCAACAGTTTGGGACTCTCTCTCAGAGCTACTTTCAAATACAGTCCTTGAGTGCCCACAGGAGTGTCAGGGGTGAGAAGAGCATACCCTATCACTTCCACCAGTGGCTGGATCTGTATTGGTGCCACTAATGTTTCTAATCAGAAGGAAAAAGAGGGTGATTCTACATTAGTGCTTATTCCACTACTGGCAAATATCTGCAGAGCATCTGGCACATCATTCAAGATGGAAGAGGAAGCCAAGTGCTATTGGATTGGATGCAAGATGCATAGTGACTCTAAAACTACAAATTCCAACTCTCAATGCTTGTAAACACAGGCATGTGGAGGTGTCTGCCTAAAGAAAAAATTATTTTGAGCTTTGTTTCAAATGCAAGGAGATGAGCTGAGGTCCCATTTGGTAAGAATAAGAGTTATGTCCCTGTCTGGGAAATGACAGATTTTTTGCCTGGGAATTTGGAGATTGATAGGTAGCAATAATTGTGATTATAATTAAAATGTAATTTAGAAAGATTTTTAAGGCATATCGATGGAATATGTTACCGACAGAGAGGTACTTTGCTGTTGAGTTAAAAATGCAAGACTTTTATTCACTATTTCCAGATTTAAAATTATACCAGCTTCCTGAGACAGGAATTCCACTTCAGGTTATAAAGCATTTTGTGGGGCTTTGGGGACACTGGATAGTGTCATGTATACATTCAGATTATAATTAGTACTATGCAACGTACCCACAAGCCTGGGAACAAGACAGACCAAGAAATGGAAGTGAATCAGGACTGAAAATAACTCTGTGAGGAAAATAATGCCATACACAATAAGAAAGCTATGCTGATTGCTTCACCTGCCCATACAGCCAGCCTTAGATTATTATTGAGAAATGATTCATATACGTTTTCATTCGGGTGACTGGCAATGGGCCAGATGTAATTTGCACATGAACATGAGACGCACTTTAATTCTCATGTCCTAGGCATCATCATTTCACCATGGCCTCTCTCAGCAAAGCCAATTCTGAATTCTGTTTTGACCTGCTAAAAGTGGTGATCAAGGAAAAACAGAGAGATGAAAATATGTTCTTCTCCCCTCTGAGCATCTCCGCTGCCCTAGCCATGGTCTACCTCGGTGCCAGAGGCAATACAGCCAAGGAAATGGAAAAGGTAGGTCTCCCTTGCTCTGCAAGTGAGGAAAGTATCATCATTTCCTACTAGTCCAGTCGAAAATATGGGGGACCCCAAAATGTTCTAACATGGCACAGGATGTGAATAGCAGCTGTCAGATTTAAAAGCCTCCATCTGAAGCCTTAACCCATTATCTGCTGCACACCTTATAAAGGAAACATCATCTGAGAGGCACAAGTTCTTTCTTAAGGTCCTCACTGATATATGTCTGCACAGTAAAGTCACTGTTCCTTTCAGCACTGCCCTCAGCATTCCCATGCTCTGGAGGCACTGGATCCTCACTGGAAGCTTGTTGATTGACAGATCTGGCTAAGTGGTTGTTGATGAGGTCCCTCTAGGGTGTTCTTTTCTTTCCTAATGGCTAATCAAAATTCCTCAGGTCTTGACCCTCCGCAAGGTCTCTCTGGGAAATTCTGCTGTCTGGTCAAATGCACCATCAGTGGTGGTAGAGATCTTAGCTTTCCCTATCCGTCCTGTGTAAACTGGCTAAAATGTGCCGAGGGCCCTCCAATCCAGCCTCAAAATCCTGTTTTGAAACTACTGTAATTATAACTGTGGTCACCCAGCATTTATGTTGCAGGCGCTTCACTTCAATGAAGTTTTCAGTTTTGCTTCTGGAAGCACTGAGAAACCTGGTAGCTCAGAAGCAATGCCACAGGTAAAACATTGTTGACCTTTTCTCTTCTCCAGAGAACATAGTAGAGTTGAGTAGATTGTCTTTTGAACTTCTAATACCCCTATATTCACACTGAATAAGGCCAGTAGTTGTATTATTATGTGCCACAGTTTCCCACAAATAAACCCTATCATTTGCTGTTTGCAATGTTTGGCTGGAACATGAGAAGGGGAAAATGGACAAGACTATCAGCAAGAACAAAGTGCTTTTCTTGAAAGGGGGAGATGGAGCTAACTCACTGGGATATAGACCATAGCTGAAGCTCCTTTTACTGGACCCTTGACTGCTAAGAAGGATCACCATAGAAAGACCATTTTTTAGACACCAAGCATTTTAGCAAAGGAAAATGAATCTTGGCACAATGGCTACAGGTAGGCCCTTTTTGTTAAATGCTGCTCTGCAGTAGTGGGGTAGAGAAGCCTAACTCCTATAGGGAAAGAATAAATGCAGAGGAAGTTGCAGTCAAGGACCAATCACTGTTGGTTATGAGATTTGTGGTAGGAATATTTATGCTGGGACATTGCACTGGAGCTGTGGAGTATCAAATTCTCTGAAAGAAAGCGTGTTCAGTCTATTACAATTTAGCTGGGAGTATCAGGCATATTTCTTGGCAGGGAGGTATGTATCCTACATCAGATTTAGCTTCACAGATGAAAGGCCAATCTTGCTAAAGACATAATAATAATTTTTTTGCAGTGTGAAGAAGATGGAGGAGTCCACTCTCATTCGAGGCACTCAGCAATCAACAAGCCCACCACTGATTATTCTCTAAGCATTGCCAACAGGTTGTACGGAGCAAACAGTTTTCACTTTCTTCAGGTAAGCTGCAATAGTCTCCATGCTAGTAATGAATTCAACAGACTTATTATATATCCTGAAATATAGTGAGATTTATTCAATATAGCATAGTGAGATTATGTTTCCAAAAGGATGTCCTATAGCATAGTCATATTTATTCGTCTTTCCCTGTTTTCTTCCCTGATAGATATCTAATTATAAGGGTAGGGGAATAAAAAGTATCCCCTGGTTTGGCCTTTGCCACATTTTTCTTGATAGTTCTGAGCTGCATAGTGAAAACTGTAAGAGCTGCTAATAGAACTGGTGACACAAAAAACTGACGTGATTAGAAAAATAGGTTTTAAAACAGATTTTCTTTTAATTGGTCTATGTGTAGAAAGTGGGAGTTTACACTGGCACAGCCTCAGATTGTGGCTCACCCTCTACCCTTATTCCATTCTTGCTCTGGTGCAATAGGGAAGTGTCTTGAACATAGGAAGTTATAGACCCAATTATTGTAGTGACACACATTTGTTTTTCCTGCTTTCCAGCAATACTTAAGGTGCACAGAGACACTGTACCATGCTGAGCTGGAAGTTGTTGACTTCAGCAGCGCTCTAGAAGAGACCAGAAGAAAGATTAACTCCTGGGTGGAAAATCAGACAAATGGTATGTACAGGACAACTGCATGGGGATGTGGCTGGGTGCCTGGGACCAGCAGCAGCTGCCTTCTTTTGCCCCATTAAGTTGGTACCTGGGGCAATTGCCCTTATTCTGCCTCCTGCCCCTGCCCAGTTACACCACTGGGTCTTAGGATGAACACGTATGAAAACTAGGAGGAATATGGTATCCAGATAGGGATAGGGTGCCTGATGGTGATTTTTTTTCCCCATTTCTGTCAACCTAACAAGGTTTGTTTTCAGGTAATCCAAAATATTTTTGTATATGTGTTAACATTAGAAAGTTAGATAGGGATAGTTAGATACAGGTTCAAGAGGTTTTTTCTAGATATGTCTAAGCTGCCTCCCAGCAGAGCCATGGACAGTTGCTGAGTAACACATTAATTTCACTCACTCTTGTTCTGCCCACCAGCCAAGCCTGGCAATTAGGCAGAGTAGGTGACCTAGAGGAGGGGTGCTCAACCTCTGGCCCACAGGCCAAATCCACCCACAGAACCATGGCATGCAGCCAGTGGGACTCTTCACAGGTCAGGAAATTTGTTGGTAGTGAAGGGTGGTAGCAATCAATATTGCTTGGCTGTATCGCCTCTGACTGAATCCAGGTGCAGATGGAACAGATACAGCCCTTTTGTGTAATGGTTGAGCAACACTGGCCTAGAGAGATGAAAATAGTGCACACCTCAGCACGACTCCCAGGATATTTCCTGTGAGCCTAAGAGTAGTATTGGGGGTTCATGCACCCCTGCCACCTCTGACTGATCTGAATGAGCTGGGGTTACACACAAATGGGGCAGGAGTGAGTGGGCACTGGGCAAATCTGTTGTTTGGCAATTGGCCTGGTCTTGGCAGGGAGGATCTGTACACAAGCTTTGGAGGCATCACATTGCTTAAAATTGATTTTTTAAATGCATCTATTTTCTCTTCAAGATTGTTTTCACCATCAGTGACCCCTGAATTATTACAAATCAGCTCTAGTGGATTATCTGTGTGAAATATGTTAATGTATGTAAATTCAACATTTTTAAAGGTAAAATCCAAGAGCTGTTCCCTCCTGACTCTATCAGTCATGATGCTGCCCTAGTGCTGGTCAATGCTATCTACTTCAAAGGCAATTGGACAGTAAAGTTTAAGAAAGGAAACACTAAGGAAACAGTTTTCCGATTGAACAAGGTACAGTATAGTCAAGGACTAAGGTGAAGGGAGCCCTACTCTTACTTTCCTTCTACAAAAAGCAGAGGAAAGCTTGCACTCACCATGTAGTGAACCTCTGAAGTAAGAGTTTGCCCCAAACCAAACTGTAAGAGAATTTGCTAGCACTAATAGCGATTGCATTGGAGATAACTCCAGCATTCATTCCTCAGCAATGAGACCTCCTCTGGGGCTTCCAGTGGGATATGCAAAAAGGAGACTTAATTGATTACAGGGAATTGGCCAACTAGAATTTTTTTTTAGGAATAAAAGATTAGTAAGGGAAAACTTCATGGGGACAAAACAGTTTTGCCCTCGTTAGAATGGAAAGGAGAGCTTCTAGTGATTGTTATGATCTTTACCTGACAAGAATTGAAAGAGGAGGTCAGTGTACTGTAGATCCCAGAGCAGGACAAGGTAGGTTGAGACCATGCCCCTGTTTGACTGTGCTATAGATGTGCAGTGAGCTCTGAGCTTACTATCTGGTTAGCCTGGCCTTCTGTCCCAGCTCCCCACATGTAGTGAGCTCTGTGAGCACATCAGCTAATTGGGATGAACACAAGTGGGAGCCACCACTTTCATGCAGTCTCAGAGACCAGGGAATCAGCACTGCCACTGCTACTCAGCCCCTCTTTTCCTCTACTGCTGAATTCACAGGGAACAGGGGAGGAAGCATGGCAGAGGAGGTAGGTAAGGGTGAACAGCAGAGGCACTCACTCCCTGGGATCTGGAGCCATGCAAAAGCAGCATCTTGTTCCAGATCTTGCTCTGATCAGCTGATGAGCTCAGTACAAATGCAGCAGCAGCCAGCACTGACCAGGCAGTAAGCTCAGAGCAAACTGTACATGCAAGGTGTAGAGAAACAGGGTGCAGCTGCACCATGGCAACTACCCTTGAACAGGCACTAGCTGTAGAAAAGATAATGCTGGACTATTTCCAAGACAGTGCTCTGCCAGTTTTGGTATTAAATCTTGCCCAAATGACCAAGTTAGAAACAGAACTTAGGCTCAATTGATCTGTCTGTTTCTGGTAAACAGAATTTGGATGAGGGAATGTCCATCCTTCCTACTTCTCTTTACACCTGTCCTTCCTCTTACAGAATGAGACCAAGAATGTGCAGATGATGTTTCAGAATGGTATATACAACCTGGCCATCATAGAGGAACCTCAGGTAGACATGCTTGAGCTCCCCTATGGCAAGACAGAAGAACTGAGTATGCTCATTTTTCTGCCAAAAGACATCAAGGATAACTCTACTGGCTTGGAACAGGTAAAGCCTCTATTTCTGTCAGGCCGTGTGAAAGCGTCTGTGAATTCACTGCCATGTTTTACCAATCCCTTTGAATGTTTTCAGTTATCTGGACAGTACCAGTAGAAGATAACAGACAATAATAGACCTTCATAATTTTCCCTTTATTGCAGGATAAGTAACAAGCCTATACAGGCCATGTTTTTGTTGAGTTCCTGAAACATGAAGCACACATTTCATTAAGTCACCATTTAACAAGGAGCTTGACCTGATCACTCAAATTTAATTGGATTCCCATCTACCTTAGTGGGGCTCCATGTCCTTGGAATTTTGCCCAGGTGAAAAACACCCACATAAAAGCCCAAGAGGAAGTGAGCCAGATGCCTGTGTCAAGTGCAGTAAGGAAAAAAGGTCACAAAAAAAAGTTTTTGAAAGCAATACTTAGTCCTTAGTATACAATTATTTTAGTTTTCACTGTACAAACACATGATAAAATGTTAGTTTAATTGAAATTTTAACAAAAATGCTGAAAATATGAAATTTAAATACCAATCTAGGAATAATATGTTAATTTTTTAATTTTTGAGCAACCTTCAATCTGGGTAGCAAGTTTTCACCATTCAATGAAAAACTGATATTATGTTTCACGACATAGGAAAGGATTAAAAATTGTTTGGAAAAGTTTCCTGCTCCTATTCTTCAATCAGCTCCATTAGTAAACTATGTTCTAGTGATCCATTGGTTTCTATAATTAATAATAAGCATGCTGAATGTGATAACTCTATGCCTAGAACACTACTACAACAGAGCTCCAACACTCCTAGACTGCCTGTGCACCAGAAACTTTAATGGGTGTGTAGGCAGCCCAGGACGTGGGAGCAGTGTTGAGGTTTCCTAAATCAGCTCTTGTCATGGCAGCAACATGCTAATAGTGCCCATCCATAGCACTCTTGTTTTTGCATTCCACCCACACTCTACAAACTTCTCATCATAAGTTTCCAATTCTCTGGATTTTGCCCCTACAGCTTGAAAGTGCATTTACCTACACGAAACTAGAAGAATGGACTAGCTTGGCTAAAAAGAACAAACAAAATGTGGATGTGTACCTGCCCAGATTCAAGATAGAGGAAAACTATGACCTTGAGAACGTTCTGAAGGCAATGGGGATGCTAGACCTGTTTGACCACTTGAAGGCTGATTTATCAGGAATGTCAGGAGAACCTAACCTGATTGTGTCCAAGGTCATCCATAAGTCTTATGTGGACATTAATGAAGAGGGCACTGAAGCAACAGGTGCTACAGGGGGTGTAGCAGTTCCTGTAAGTATGCCGATTCCTCATGAGTTTAAGGCCAATCACCCCTTCCTCTTCTTTATCAAAGACAACGTACCCAACAGCATTCTCTTTTGTGGCAGATGTGCTTCCCCTTAAGAGAGAACACCTTGGAATAATATAGCCTTATGCCCTAAGAAACACAGACAGTATGGTAGCAGCCAGAGTACAAGAACATTAGATATTTTAGTCTTTTTGAATATTTGGCATGTGAGAATTTTGGTGAGACTGTATCCAAAAACAATTAAAAATCTTCCCGTATGTTTTTGCCTTCTGTCTTCACATTGGTGATAACATCATTACATAACCAGGGAAGCCATCTCCTAATAAATTTGGTACCCTTGTCTCTCCATCATGACTTCTGACTTCCATATCTTTAAAGATGAGGAAGAGGGAAATAAATTAGGAGACCAAACTGATACCCCTCTTTAGCCAGAGGAAAAGAGGAGGTTTTCCCCAGAAAATGAGTGGCAGTCCTAATCTCTGGCTGTTTGGGGTCCTTCCTATATAAAACCCAATGCTTTCTCACATTCCTGGCACTACCCTAACCATGTATCCATGCCCCCATTGCTTTAAAGAGGGGTACTAGAACTCTCTTATGTAGAGGAAAGATCTTCAACAGATATATACACCCTCAAGCTGTATGAAGTTTTCTAGTCACACACCATACCAATGGCTACATGGAGACTCTCCTACACCATGATCACCACCCTTTGCCCACCACCTCTTGCTTGGCCTACTATTCACAGTCCTCATCTCCTGGGAAGGCTTCCACATTCATAGAAAACTTTTGCTTAGGACCAATGAAGGCAAAGAAGTGATTGTAGAAGTACCTCAAGCTTCCTCCTGTCCACATGAATGATAATACAGCCTCTTTCTGCATGCATCAGAGGTCATACTCCAGGCTTGAAGAAGGATCTTGGGAATTGGTCCTGTCAGAGAATAGTAAGCAGACTTTTTCTGGTATAACTTAAACATTTCTTAGGCAGTGCAGAGTCATCCACATTCAGATTTCAGTGAGAAATTCTGCCTGCGGAGACCAGAAAGCCTGATAGGTTTCAAGGAGATAGATATAGGGGTTTCTGGGAAACTGCACCTCAAACTGCTGACAAGAAAAACTTGTGACGTGTGACTGTGTGTGTGTGTTAAGGCGCCTCTGGATGGAAGGAATAGTAAAAAAGCCAGAGGCTGGCCAAACAAGCACTGAACCTCACTAAGCTCATCAGCAGAAACCAACTGCCTACAGCCCAAAACACACGGAATGGATCCAGGCCATGCCATGACAAGCCATGCAAAACCTGCCAACAATATCTCCAGTATGGAGATATCTTCACAATACAATACATATCTCTATCAGGGCATTTGGTGCCCTGATGGAAAAATACGTGGAGACACCAAGCAACAATTGCACACCGGAATGAGCGCACACCAAAAATCTATCAAAGACAAGCACAGAACACCACCTGTCTCCAATCTCTCAGGCCCGATCCTCAAAGGGAATTTACAATCCACTTCTCACAGACGAGCCTATGAACTGCACTGCATCAACCTCCTAGGTACAGAAACTCATGGACTCAATATAGACATTGGATTTATGACACACTACAGCCTGCTGGATATCTGACTCCCCAGGTACCTCTCCAATTTTGCCTGCTACATCCCCCTTTTCCCCTACCCCAGCCTCTCTCTCTCATCCCCTGATGCCTCCATTTCCGTTTTCACTGACTGGCTTCCTTGCCTGCATTGCATGCCAGTCTCTGACTTCTTTACTATTCCTTCCATCCAGGAGCAGCACACACACACACACACACACACACACACACTCTCTCTCTCTCTAACTGCAGGTACTTCCGGACCAAGGGTTTTTCAACCTGAAAGCTGAAATCCCGGGCAGCTAAGCTGAGCCCACCTGGAGCCTCACAACTGCACTGCAACCAGCAACCCTCAGGCCTGTCAAAGACGTGACAGGTCTGGGCTTTCCCCATCCAGGACTCTCTGTCTGTGTCTGTGTGTGTGTGTGTGTGTGTGTGTGTGTGTGTGGTGGCTGGAAGTTATGGTGCCTCCCACCCGCCTTTCACCAGGGGGATCCTCAGTCCTGGCATTTTCTGGGGCTGCTGCACTGCCAGCAGTCCCACCAGGCCTCCCAACCCTGGCAGAATGCAGTTTTAGTGATCATGCCCAGGACCTGGGGCCTCCTCCTTCCCCATAATCCCAGCCCATACCTCCAAGTTTGTCCTGGCATAGGAGCTCAGCAGAGACATGTTCTTCCCCTGGGTGATGCAGTGAGTGTCCCCTCCAGCTCTGAGTGGGACATTAAATGGTTTTTAAAAAATGGAAAAAGGAAATAGGTGTGGACGGGGTGAGAAGGGTGGCATTCACTGTCTGCATATGGAGCTTGGGGAACCCCAGCAATGGGAGGTTCACCTTGAGGAACACCAGCTGCTCCACCAAACCAGGATCCAAGCAGGTGTGGTGGGGTGTCACTACATCCCCAGCAACCCTGGACACCCACTCGCTTGGAACACAGGTCGGTGGAGAAGACAGGTGTTGCCAGACAACTGTGGCCAGATCCAGCCAAAACTGGCTGTGGCTTGCCCAGTAGGCCAAGGGGTCGCACAGCAGTGGCTCCACGTCCTCGTCAAGATAGGTAGCCACCAAGGCCTGAGCGCTACCTGCCTGATGGTGGGGTCTGGTGCCTCTGGTCCCCAGTATGGAAGCCATGACCTTGGCCCATGTTGGCAGTGCCTGTGGTGGAGGAGGAGACTGGCTGGTGGATGGTGTGCTAGCATGGGACAGTGGATCCCCCTCTTCCACGTCCCCCCGCCTCTGCTTTTCTGCCTCCCTGACTCTCTTCGCCAGCACCTCCATCCATTGATTCAGGCTTTGGCTGCTGCGTACACAGTTCTTCACCCTCAGGTCACACATGGTGGCCAGCATGTGGACCATACCAGACCACAAGGGATCAAGCTATTTTCTGATGCCCTCCTTCAGCTGCCTCAGCAGTTCCTGCACGTCTGGTGACAACGGTTTGCCCCAGCCAGGAACACTGATGCCTGGAAGCTCTCCATTTGGCTCTGAAGTTCCCTCACTACAGGTATCACCTGGCTGAGGAGGACATTGCCAGCACTGAGGGTCTCGGTGGCCTTGAGGAAGGGCTTGAGGACCACCAAGATCTGGGAGATGGTATCCCACTCAGCTCTGTTAAAGGGGCCGCTGATCCCAATCTCCCCGAGCATGGCCATCTCATGGATGGACTTCTGTTGCTCCATTAGCCTCTTGAGCATCAGGTATGTGGAGTTCCACTGAGTCTCCACATCCTGCATGATTTTGTGCTGTGGGATGTTCAGCTCTGCTTGTTTGTCCCGCAGCATCTTGTCCCCCTTGATGCTGTGGTGGAAGTAACCTGCCACCTTCCTGCATTTTGAAATGAGCTTGCTGGTGGTGCTGGCACCATCACTGGCAGCTCTGTCCCCCTCCAAGGTGTCCCTGACAACGAGGTGGAACTTGTCCGTATTGTTCCCATTGTCAATAACCATGAACCCATGGGTGAGCTTGCCCTACCCAATGAACCATCCCTGCACCAAGTGGTTCATGGCCCCCATGATCTCTGTTGCCGTGTGGAACTCATCCATCACCTCAGCTTGAAGGAGAGTCCACCGACAGCCTGACTGGTCACACCAGTGCCCTGTGAGGGAGAGGTAGGCATGATCTCCACCCCCGCTGCTCCAGATGACCAAGGTGAAGTGTAAGGCTACCTATGGACCTGCCTTGTGCAGCTCCTCCCTCAAGTACTCCCTGCATGCCTCATACAGGGAGAACACCACCGTCCTGCTAAAGGTGGTGCATGCGGGCACTTGGTACAATGGGGTCACGAGCACCATGAACCGCCTGAACCCTGGCCACTCAACTAAGGAGAAGGGCGGGCCACCAACAGCAACCAACTCCCCAGTGCTCCGGGTGATCTTGCTGGCCCTTGCAACAAGCCTCCCTCCCCCCCCCCTTTCTGTCTGCCTTTCCCCCACTGTTCCACAGTGGCCTGCCTCTGCTTTGGGGAGACAGGGACTTTGGAGCGAGTGGGGGACTTCCCTTTTGGCATGCTCCCACTGATGCCAGGCTGAGGAGGAGCAAGGGCAAGGGGGTGCTGCCTGCGGAGATGCATCTGCATCCCTGTGGTGCTCATGTGTTTTGTTCCCTTGCCCCGGCTGGTTTTGGCTCAGCAGTGCAGGCAGATAGCGTATGTGGGATCATCTGCCAGCTCAAAATGATCCCAGATCACACTACCCACTCACTTCTGGGTTGTGGGTGCATGTGTGGATGCTGCAATTTCCCCCTCCTCAGCAGGCAGAGGCACAGCAACAGGAGGGCAACCTCTGCCTCAGTCTCCTCTGAAGTGCCTTCTGGTGAAGGAGACCTGGCTTTAGGAGAAACTTGAGGGGTGTGGAGCACAAACTCAGATGATTCCCCCTCCTTCCCCAGAATTTCCCTTGCTATGGTACTCAGATCCAGCTCCAGCTCTTCCTCTGGCACTGGAAGGCCCATCATGGGAAGTGAAATGGGGGTGGAGAAGACTGTCATGCTGGTGCTGGTGTTGCTGCTCGTTATCATGGTGGTGGCGGTGGGGGGGGGGGAAGGCTATAGCTGGTGCTCTTGGAGGGATATGGACTCAGGCACAGGCAGTTGCACTGGCACTGCTCCCCTCTCCTTGCTGCTTCTGGAAGCCTCATCCCTGTCAGTTGTAGGAAAGAGGCTGCATTCTCAGTTGGGAGGAAGGACTTACACCTCTCCCTCTACCCCTTCTTCCACCCCTCCCTGAAGGCTTGTCAGCTACCTTCCCCTCATACTTCTGTGTGTGTTTCATAGTGTCTTGTCTTTATAAAAATATATAAATGTATATATGTGTCTTCCTATATACATTCTATATTATAATATGCTTGCAATACAATAAATAAAATATATAAATGCGTCTTCTGATATAAATGTTATAGTATAATATGCAATATAGTTATGAAATTGAAAAGAATAAATCAATGAATATAATAATAAAATAAAAGGGTCTAGAAAGAAAGCAAAAGGTATTGCTGAATCCCACTTGCTAGGATAGCAAGTAGGAAATCAATGGTAGTAGCCTTTGTTGTCTAACACTCCTGAGCTTCTGGAAGGTAGCTCAGCAACTGACCCCCAAGGCAGAAAGCAGGGCAGTTCAAACAATGCTGCCTTCTATGCAGTTTTTTCATCCGTCCCCCAGAGCACTGGGATTGGAAGGGACCTCAGGGAAGGATCACAGGTCACTGGCCAGCTACATGGGCAATATCAGAGCAGCCCTTCCCCCTCTTCCCCCTCCCTCTCTTTACTTTCTGTTTCCCTGCAGGCAAGTGCAGCTTCAGCTTCAAAACTCAAAACATTTCAAAATTTTTGAAATGTTTCGAGTGCCCTCATTTCATTTCGAGGCTGTTTCAAAGCCCTTTGTTTCATTTTGATTTTGCTGTTTTGAGCTCAAAACAAGTCGAAACACCATTGAAATGAAACAGCTAGTGAAATTTCGCACAGGCCTACTAACCAGGTACACTTGCAAGCAGCCAATTCAACAAGAACCATAGTTCAAGACTGAAGAGCAAAAACTCCAAAGTGGACCTGGTTTTTATACCCTCTAGCTTGGCTAAAATATAAAAACGTAGTAAATGCCGGGGGGGAGGGGGGGGGAGCATTCCCAATAGGTGCTCATCTAATTAATATCCATATGCCTATTATTATTCCCTATATAAGTGTTATCTTACCTAACTTTAGCCTTGTCTATCATCAAACCACTAGGTGTACTTGAGGTGTTCTCACAAACATTAACCTAGCTTTCATTCCATCCATTTTACTCAAACTTTCTAAAATGGTCCACACCCTGCAGCTTTCTCTCACCTGAGCATTTCTTTTTGCCTGTTCTGCTCTTAGCCAAACTACAGTTCAAACAGATACAAGAAACTCTATACTAACCTAGCATTAAAACAGCTTAAGGCCTACTATAGTCTACATCATATGCATGTGGACACTCTTACCTCTTTGGGAAGTTGCCCTGATGGAAGAATTAAGAAAACAGCATGAATCATAGGTGTTTGGGGATTCTGCTCCTTCAAGACAGAAGCAGTGCTTTTCTCCTCAGGATTTAAGCAAACAAGTCTAGTTTCCACTCCCTTCATGGCAGAAACATAAGAACAGTCCAAACAGGCCTTAAACAAAGTCAGGAATATCTTCAGGATAGGCCCCTTGCTGAGGCAACGTGGGCACAAGATAGGGAACAAGTTTCCTGATACTGGACTGTTCCAGCCACTCTCAGAGTTGACTGCAAAACCCCTCTTCCTTTTTTCTGCTCCTGTTTGGCCTCCTAATAGGCTAATAATAGGGTCCAGCTGTTTCTTGCCTCTCTGGATCAAACACTGTCCTAGAGCTTCCCAAGCTAACCACTTTTCTGACATTCCTGACCCCTGTAAGGACATCATACTTAAGTATCCATGTATTCAGTTATCTCTAGTATCTTCCTAGCAGAAAATAACAAGTAAAATTAAGCTAGAAATAACAAATGAAATACCTCTCTGGAAGTGGGCTGCCTAGCCTGGGGCATTACTCCCTGTGGAACAACCAGTCCATCTAAAAAAGCCTTTAAACAAAGAAAACAAGCAAACAAAACCCTCTGGTCATGAACTGGACACTTGGAGAGGACCTCTGTGCTTCTGGCCCTGGCATAGCAGTCTGGCCCCTCCATGGGCAAACAGTTCAGCCCACCACTTGCCTCTAAGTTGCAATTGTTCCTTCCAAGTTCACTGCCCTGCTGCTCTCCTCTCCGTGGAAATGAGTAACAGTGGCGTGTTGGATGCATTGTCAAGATGCTCATGAAGCCTAAATTTTGTATTGCAAATGTGAACAGGAGATATACACTTAACTATAATAACCACAGGAGTAATAAAACAATATCTTTTGACTAGTTTTGCCTAGTTCATGGGGGGGGGGGGGCCCTAACATATTAGTAAAGCTTCTAGTTTCTCTTTACCTGATGAAAACTATGTGTTGTGCTGATGCACCATACAATCTGCACCACCCTTTCAGAATCCTGGATCCACCCATGACGCTACACATTGAGGCCTCGCTGCATGCACTGCTGGTTGTGCTGCCTTTGGCATTTCATGTGCATGATTCTTGTAAGCCCTCAAACTCCTGCTGTGGCAGGGTGAGGTCAAAGCTCAAGTTTTCCCCAGACTCAGTGATAAAATGCAGGGAGGTAGTGTGGTAAGTGACAAAACAAACACAGTAGGTACACCAGTGTCTTGTGAAAAAAGCTTCATGGACACAACACAACCAGGGTTGTTGAAATCATATTAGAGATGTGATTCAGGACTGTTTTCACCATAAAGGTGCAGTGGAAAAACTAGCTATTCCCAGCTATAGCGGAAACATTTGGCCTTCCCAGCAAGAGGTTCCTCAGCACCACCAAGGAAATTTAGTAATAGGTAGTTGCGCCTCATTTTAGTTCAAATTTTTTGCCACATTTTGTATTTGCACAATCAGATTTCCTTTTCTTTTCTGCTTTTGTGTTTTCTCTCCCCTGTTAACAAAGGAACAAGACATCCCTATTGTTGAGCCCCAGCTCAAGTCTGGGATCGTGCCCGGTATGCAAAGGCCAATAAAGATACCAGGGGTGAAAGTACAAAGAAGATTTATTGCTAGCAATATAAGGTGCGAGCGGAATAATTTCACGTAACAAGCACACCCGATTACTATTTCTAAGCATCTTTTATACAGGACCTTTTTGAGCCTTCATAAGCATGCTTGTTTACTGATTGGTTATAAGTGAGTGACGCAAGAAGTTCTTTACTGAGCATGTCTCTATACCTGTGTTTTAGCCATGTATCTCATTTACATACATGTATGTTTCATTAGCATACTTTTTCCCCACCTAGGGGCGTGATTTTTAGTATTTTAATGAGCCCTTTTAACCCAGTTCCCTGTTTTTTCTTTTTGTTTTCAAGCCCCCTTTATCTAAGACTGTCTCCTCCTTATCATTGCAGATGGGCATTCGTCACATAACATTCTCTTCTGCTTCGTCTCTGAGTAGTGGTTTCTAGGTCACTCCTTACATTCCCCCCTCTGGAGCATTTTTAGTTATTATTATGATTGCTCCATTCAATTTGGCTTAACACAAATCTAGTATCATCAGCTTTCTTTGTTTGTAAAATCATTTGATTTACCTTAGGCCTGAAGACAGATATAAAAACAGGTAAACATTGGATACAGCAACAAACCATAATCCCTAGCTTAGGATATTTGACTGGTCTTATTACAGAGGATTTTTTTACTTTGGTTCAATTTAAGGCAATTATCAGTACAATTAACCATTAGGAAACATTCAGAAGCATTAGCTGTTGCCTGAACCCGTAAGGAGAACATGTTTCTGCTTTTCTCTTTTACAATAGTCCCCCACTTATATATATATCCTGATATGTACTTTCCTTATCTATATCTTTCAGCATAGTATAATTTTGTGAAATTTTCAAAGGGGTTGGTACTGCGATTAAGCATGAGGTAAAAACCAGGTGAGCATTGATCCCTCCCGCTAAGCAGAAGTCCGTTCTATTTAAAATTTCCCAGGCCAGATAAATCCAGACATTTTCCTGAGGGTCAAATTTTTGTGGTAAAGGGTTTTCCCCTCCTATGAGAAGGAGTGGACAGATCAGGACACCCCACAATAAAACCTTGACCAATTTCATGATAAGGGCTGTAAAACTTGATCAAAAATTGACAAATTATTTAAAGTTCCTTTCTTCTGAATAGGAATTTTAAGTCTCTTATTGGCTCCACCTTCCACTGTTCTCTGTCTCCAGTCCCGGAGTCTGCAGGGGTTCCTTCTTGTTCTGGTCCAGCCACCGGCTTTAGGTGATTGGAATGTATCCAAGTCTTGATTCCTTTGAGCTTTGCTGCCATCGGGGTCGTCAAAAGCACCCTATATGGGCCCTTTCATCCGGCTTGAAGTGGTTCCTCATTCCAGTCTTTCACAAGGGCATAACTCCCAGGTAATAGTCGGTTTTCTGGGGCAGGAGACTGATCCTGTGTCTGCAGCATGTCCCGTACCTGCTGATGGATGGAAGACAAAACAGAAACCAAGAACCATACATATTCTGTAATCATTCCCTCTCCTAAAACATGTAACTGTTGTTCAATACCCATGGGCAGACTCAGAGGGTAAGGCTTACTATACATTATCTCAAACGGGTGTAATCCCAATTTAGAATGTGGTGCGACCCTTACTCGTAACAGGGCCAAGGGTAGGGCCTCTGGCCATTTGTGTCGAGCTTCTTGGCAAATCTTTGCAAAGGTGTCTTTTTAAGGTCTGATTTATACGTTCCACCTTTCCACTGGACTGAGGTCTCCAAGGTGTGTGTAAATGCCAGCTGATTCCCAGGAACTCAGAAACCTTCTGAGTAATTTGTGCAATGAAATGTGGGCCATTGTCTGACCCTATTCCTTTTGGAAGTCCAAAGCGAGGTATGATTTCTCATAGGAGCGCCTTGACCACCTCTAGGGCTTGGGCAGTCCGACATGGGAAGCACTCAACCCAATTAGAGAAAGTGTCCACAAAGACAAGGAGATATCTCATCCCTTGTTGCCGGGGCAACTCGGTAAAATCCACCTGCCATTCTTCTCCTGGCCCATTGCCTATTCTCTGATGTCCTGGAGTTTCTTTTCTCCCTCCTTTTGGGTTATTTCTCTGGCAGAACTCACATGTTTCTGATACCTTCTTGGCAGCCTCTTTTAATCCCACTCCAGTTACATAGTGACTGATCCATCTTACCAGGGCCCTGGGTCCGTAGTGGGTGCCATGATGAGCGCTCTTTACTACCGCATGAACCCAGGCAGCTGGGATGATAATGCGGCCATCCTTTGCTACTAACCACCCGTGCTCCCCCTTCTTTGCTTGAAACTCTTTTATCAATTGTTTGTCTCTTTCCCCATACTGTGGTGTCACAGCCTGGTATAGGTCTGGGAGGAGAGGTAACAGATTACTTACTTCGGGCAGCAAGTCTGTCTGAGGTCTTTTAGCTGCTCTCTTTGCTGTAGCATCAGCAAATCGATTACCTTTTGTGGAGGGGTCGTTCCCTTTCTGATGTGCCTTACAATGCATTACCGCTACCTCCTTCGGTTCCCAGACTGCCTTGAGGAGAGCTTTTATTTGCTTGCTATGCTTAATGCTTGCTCCTTTAGCATCAGGTAGACCCCGCTCTTTCCACAGCGCTCCGTGAGCATGTAAAACAAGGAAAACATATTTAGAATCAGTATAAATATTGACAGTTTTGTTGGCCGCCAATTGCAAAGCCCGAGTCATAGCAATGAGTTCAGCCTTTTGAGCTGAAACAGATGGGTTTAAAGGTCCTGCTTCTATCACATTCTGTGTAGTCACGATAGCGTATCCGGATTTTCGAATTCCATTCTCCATACTCGATCTGCCATCCATGTAGAATTCCAGTTCAGCATTTTCAAGGGGTCGCTCTCTCAGGTTTGGTCTTGAGGAGTAAACAGCTTCCAATGTTTGCAGGCAATCATGTACAAGATCTGGTGTGTCAGTCAAAGGTGGCAACAGTGTTGCTGGATTTACAGTGCGAGAAATGGCCAATTTTATTTCAGGCTTATCTAGGAGGATGGCCTGATATGGAGCCATTCGTCCCGGGGTTAACCAGTTCCCTCCTTTCTGCTCCAGGACTGTAAGTACTGCGTGAGGCACATATACAGTCATTTCATGGCCTAGGGTTAATTTTTCAGCTTCTTGTATTAGCAGACAGGTGGCAGCAACAGCCCGGAGACAAGCAGGCCATCCAGATGACACAAGGTCTAATTGCTTGGAAAAATATGCCACCGGTCGCTGCCAGCTACCTAATTTCTGTGTTAATACCCCAACGGCCACCCCCCTCTGGTCATGCACAAAAAGGGAAAAAGGCTTACTCATGTCCGGTAGTCCTAAGGCGGGTGCTTCAATAAGAGCCTGCTTTAACTGGCAGAATGCTTGCTCACACTCTTCAGTCCATTCGAGCACCTTTTCATCACCTTGTGTAGCTCCATACAGAGGTTTTGCAATAACCCCAAAATTTGGAATCCAAATCCTGCAAAAACCTACTGTACCTAAGAAGCCCCGTAGTTGTTTCTTTGTTTTTGGGGGTGCTAGCCAGCATATAGCTTCTTTCCCTCCCGGGCCTCTGGTCCCCTTCAATCTGAATCCCTTCCAAAAGCAAACGGTCCACTGCTCTCCTCTCTTTTCTTTTCACCTTCACCTACTTTCCAATTGGGGCATTCCCGCTTCCAGTGTCCTTTTTGTTTGCAATAGGCACACTGATCTTTCTCTAATGGACCCCGCCTCTGAGGCTGTCTCCGGGATCCCTCATTTCCGAGTTTTCCCGTGATTGCAGCTGCCACTAGGGCTGCCTGCATTTTCATCTTTCTCTCCTCTTTCTTGTCCTGTTTCTTTTCCTGAACACTTTCTCGGTTAGTAAATACTTGGTAAGCAATGTCTACTAGTTGGGAAATAGGCATACCTGTTGCTCCGTCTGTCTTCTGCAATTTCTTCCTAATGTCCGGTGCACTCTGACCTATGAAGATCATATTTACTATGCGAGCGTTCGATGCATCCTCCGGGTCCTCGCGGGTGTATTGTCTGATAGTAGTGTAGATTCTTTCCAAGAAGGCACTCAGGGTCTCATTCGTCTCCTGTCGAACCTCATACACCTTACTGAGATTCTGAGGTTTTTTCACAGCACCTCTCAATCCTCAGAGGATATATTCTTGATAGGCGCGGATGGAGGTCATATCTTGGTCTGGGTTCCAATCTGGCTCCTGGGTGGGGACATGATTGTCCCTATTTCCTTGCAGGCGCCCTGCAGTAATTTCCTTTTCCACGTACTCACGGGCTTTGTTTACTACTATCCTCCTTTCCTCTGGTGTCAACAGGACATCTAAAAGAGACTGAACATCTGCCCAGGTTGGGTTATGGGTTTTGAAAATCATTTCAAACAGGTTTCGTACCTTTTCAGGATCCTCTCCCAAGCAGGGGGTATTGTTCCACCAGTTATACAAATCTGAGGTAGTGAAAGGAACATGCATAAAGGTTCAATGGTAGGTTGGCTCATCATCATCTTCAAGGGGCCCGGGTACCACTTGTTCTCTTAGGGGAAATACCCCATTTCCCTTCCCACGGCCAGGATCAGATTCCCTGTGATGTTTTCCCTTAACCCCGGAGTCTGCTCCTAACTGTACTCTCCACCCACCTCCCGGGGTTATATCAGAAGAAGTCGGGGATTCTGGAGATTGCCAAGCACCTGACGGCCATGGTCGGTGCTGTTCCAGATCCCTGGGTCAGGGAGTGTTCTCAACCTCCGCCTCGGGGGGTGGGGGAGGAAGCAGGAAGAGCGGATGCCAACGAGGAATCAGACGAATGAGGAGGAGGAGGGGGAAGAAGAGGAGGATAAGGTAGAGGTGGCAAAGGGAGGGGAGCCTCCGGCTCCGGACATTCCAGGACAGGATTTCCAGTTGGTCGAGCCACTGCCATCTCAGATCCCAACCCCCGCACCCAATCCACATTCCTCCAAAACCTTCCTATCTCTACAGAGAGACATAAACGCTTGCACATACATCAATTCCTCCCATTTACCATTCTGCCGGCAGAACAAAATCAATTGTAAGATGGTATTATAATTAACACTTCCCTCCGGAGGCCAATGTTCTTGATCATGTAGCTTATAGTGTGGCCACACAGTTTCACAGAAGAATTTAGCCTTCTTCTTAGTCATAGGATCCCCACCGAACTCTGCCCAATGTCCCAATACACAAGAGAGGGGGGTACATTTCCTAACCTTACTGTTAATGGTACCCATCTCGGGGCTGCCTTCCCGGTCCTGACCGTCTGACTTACCTGGGATCCAGGGATCTGTTCTTAGTCCTCATCCTCACAGGGGAAAAATCACTGGTCTTGGACTCAGGCCAGACAGAATACTTACAGAGATAATCCCAGGCAGGCGTACTGACGGTAGGCCTTATGCCCTTTCTACCCTCTCACCCAAGTGCCTGTTACTGGTACTTTCACTCTATGGCGTTGCACCGTTAGGCTACTGCCGCCTCAGTGATCCAGCTCCCCCTGAAGCAAAAGTCTCACCGGGAAAAGAGATCCCGGGGCATGCCTGACATTTGCTTCGGAGGAGTGGCTCTCTGGTCATCAGGTAGTCCAGGCAAAGCCTTATCTAAGGCAGTCCCATCTGGGGTGCCAAAACTGTTGAGCCCCAGCTCAAGTCTGGGATCGTGCCCGGTATGCAAAGGCCAATAAAGATAGCAGGGGTGAAAGTACAAAGAAGATTTATTGCTAGTAATAAAAGGTGCGAGCGGAAAAATTTCACGTAACAAGCACACCCGATTACTATATCTAAGCATCTTTTATACAGGACCTTTTTGAGCCTTCATAAGCATGCTTGTTTACTGATTGGTTATAAGTGAGTGACGCAAGAAGTTCTTTACTGAGCATGTCTCTATACCTGTGTTTTAGCCATGTATCTCATTTACATACATGTATGTTTCATTAGCATACTTTTTCCCAACCTAGGGGCGTGATTTTTAGTATTTTAATGAGCCCTTTTAACCCAGGTCCCTGTTTTTTCTTTTTGTTTTCAAGCCCCCTTTATCTAAGACTGTCTCCTCCTTATCATTGCTGATGGGCATTCGTCACATAACATTCTCTTCTGCTTCGTCTCTGAGTAGTGGTTTCTAGGTCACTCCTTACACTATGAAGGACATATAAAAGTTTATGTGTATTTGCAATCTATAAGACTTTAGATGAACAAAATAAGCAAAGTTTACAGGATTCATTTTCAAAGGGAAAAGACACCTCGCTCTTTCACTTTTTTAAGTAATCTTACCCCTTCCTTTTCCCTGCAACAGCATTTTTTTTAAAAAGAGGATTTTGTCCTTTTTACTTTGTTTGAGAGATGGACTTTCTCATAAAATGTCTGTGCCAAAAATTTCCCTACTGATGCATACTACTTTAAGAAGCAAAAAGCTGAATCATCTTGGATGGAAGTTGTACCAACTATGGTAGAAGAGGCAGAGGTCTTATATTTCAGCTCTTCATGGGACTCCACATCAACTTCAATTTGCTCAGTTGTCATCCAGGCTCAATATCTCCTGCAGAGGCAGTGCAAGATAGCACTTCACAAGATACTACATCAAACTCAACCAACAAGCTGTTTGAATCACATCTAAAGAAGAGCAGGTAAATATTTCTATAGCTTCACCTTCAGCTTTTCAAATCATTGTTATGACCAGATACAGGGACTTTTTGAAAGAGTTATAATGGACTGTAATGTCATAGCATGAATTACAGTTCCCAGAAGGCTCCTGGGGAAGAGAGGAAGCAGAGGAGAGTCGGGACTGTGTGCAAAATGGCTCTGCAGTTAGAGTGGCAGTGAGAGGTGGCAGCTGGAGAGACACATGGTAGAGAGTAAATGCAGCAGCAGCGCTGAATTTGTAGACCAGCTCAGTGGGGCTCAGGTGGAGAGCCCAAGCAGACTGTGACTAATGTTCTGTGGAGCCAACAACTGGTTTGGAGCTCCCTGTGGAGTTAATGGAGAGTCTAAGTTTTCTTCAGTGTATATACCAAGTTGTTAAAGTTCCCTATCTCTTAACTTGCTATCTGCTCCTGAATGGTTTCACCACTGTGTCACTGTTTATTACCTGCTATATATATCCTGAATGTATATGCCCTAATGTTCATTCACCTATCCTTCTCCCCATCTCCTGAGCCCATTGGTCCATGACCCTCACCCCCCCCCCCCAAGCATCCCCAACATAAAAACTGGGAACCTTCCTTTTTGGCTTCCTGAGCCAGTTTGGGGGGCTTCGGGGTTCAGTAGAGTGTTTCTAACGACCAGAATCTGGTTTTGGAATGCACACACAACCATAGATGCACACAACTCTGCGAGGGAGGCGGTGGTCATGGGAGATCTAAACTACCCAGATATCTGCTGGGAGGAGCAGACAGCCGAAACAAGCCGCTCATGGAGGTTCTTACACTGTGTGCAGGACCTCCACCTAACCCAGGTGGTGTCTAGTCCCACCAGGGGTAGCGCCTTGCTTGACCTGGTCTTAGCAACAGGGGATGATCTCGTGAGCCTGGGATATAGTGACCCTCACTTGGTCGAGTTCACTATCCAGCGAAGGGTGGGTAAAGTAACTAGTGGAGCTAAGGTGTTGGACTTCAGAAGGGCCAACTTTAGCAAGCTTAGAAGGCTAGTTAGTGAGGGGATGCAACTCAAGAACATAAAGCAAATGGGGGTCCAGGAGGGTTGGAGGTATCTCAAGGGAGTGATCCTTGGGGCTCAAAAGGAGTCTATCCCATTACGTAGGAAAGGAGGTAAGGGGACAAAAAAGCCCCCTTGGCTGAACGGGGAACTCCAGGAGAGTCTGGGGGCAAAGAAAGAGATGTATAGGCAATGGAAGCAGGGAGCAGCCACCGAGGAGGAATATATCTCCCTGGCGTGCTATTGCAGGGAATCAGTTAGACAGGCCAAGGCAGGGCTTGAGCTCAGGCTGGCTTCAACAATCAAGGACAATAAAAAGTCCTTCTTCAGGTATATAGCGGGCAAAAGGAAAGCTCAGAGCAACATAGGGCCCCTGCAGGACAAATCAGGACAGTTGGTGGTTGACGCGGGGAAAAAAGCAGAGCTCTTCAATGAGTTCTTCACTTCAGTATTTCTATGTACCGACCAAACCAATTCCCCCACCTCAATCACTGACGGATGTCCACATGGCACCAGTCCGCCTACAGTTAGTTCTGAAATAGTTAAAGAGCTCCTGGAGGAGCTGGATGGGTACAAGTCAGCAGGCCCAGATGACCTCCATCCACGGCTGCTGAAAGAATTGGACAGTGTCATAGCTGAGCCGCTGGCACAGCTGTTCGAGCACTCGTGGTGCTCCAGCCAGGTCCCTGAGGACTGGAGAAGGGCCAATGTGGTGCCCATTTTCAAGAAAGGGAGAAGGGATGAGCTGGGAAACTTTAGACCAGTCAGTCTTACCTCTTTTCCTGGGAAAATGCTAGAGAAAATAATCAAAGAACACATTTGTGCAGGCCCAGCAAGGGAAACGATGCTGAGGGGAAACCAGCACGGGTTTGTCACAGGTAGATCCTGCCTGACAAACCTTGTAGCCTTCTATGACCAGGTCACAAACTGCCTGGACACGGGAGCCGAGGCTGAAGTCATCTTCCTGGACTTTAGGAAGGCCTTCGACACAGTTTTGCACCCTATCCTCATTGGGAAGCTAGCAGACTGCAGAGTGGGTGCCTACATGGTCAGGTGGGTGGCCAACTGGCTTAGGGACTGCACCCAGAGAGTGGTGGTGGATGGTTCCTTCTCAGCCTGGAGGGAGGTGGGCAGTGGGGTCCTGCAGGGTTCGGTCCTTGGACCGATATTATTCAATATCTTCATCAGCGATTTGGATGAGGGCATGGAGAGCACCCTCTCCAAGTTCGCTGATGATACCAAGTTATGGGACAAAGTTAGTACACCGAAGGGCAGGGAGCAGATTCAGGCTGACCTGGACAGGTTGGATCAATGGGCAGAGAGAAATTGGATGCAATTTAATAAAGGAAAATGTAAGGTACTCCACCTGGGAAGGAGGAACCCCCAACACACCTATAGGTTGGGGAGTGTCCTTCTCAGCAGCTCAGAGGCAGAGAGGGATCTTGGAGTCATAATTGACTCCAAGATGAACATGAGCCGGCAGTGTAACGAGGCCATCAACAAAGCCAGTTGCACCTTGTCGTGCATTAGCAGGTGCATGACTAATAGATCAAAGGAGGTGATGCTCCCCCTCTATGCGGCACTGGTCAGGCTGCAGTTGGGGTACTGCATCCAGTTTTGGGCACCACACTTCAAGAGGGACGCAGGGAATCTGGTGAGGGTCCAGAGGAGGGCCACTCGCATGATTAGTCGCCTTCATGATAGACCCTATGGGAAGAGGTTGAGAGAGCTGAATCTCTTCAGCCTTCACAAGAGATGGCTGAGGGGAGATCTTGTGGCCGCCTATAAATTTATTAGGGGAGGTCAACGGGGAATAGGGGACATGCTAATCCTGGACCTAACACGTGTGTGATGGGCCAATACGTGTATTTTGGATAGGTGTAGAAGGGAAATCAAGCAGTGTGTATGGAAAAAGAGCAACTCTAAAGTATGTAAAAGGGAGAATCCCTTTAAATTTGTACCTGGAACCGCATCCTCCTTTTTCTTTGCACCACGCTTGTCATTCTCTTTGAGTTTAAGTAACAGTTACACTATGAGAGTTTCAGAACTTGTATCCAGTCACCACAGGGACTCTTACCCCATTTCTGATGTTTGCATGTATATGATTTTTAATCTAACAGAAGGCCAAAAATTTGGTTATCTTCTGCATCGTGTCTGTTACAAAAGCTGTCCTTGGGGAACACACAGCATCCTCTATGTATTGGTTCTCAGGCACCTTCTTTGCTTACGATAAAATTATCAGAACTGTGTAGTCCGTTGTGCATCACTTCAAATGTTGACACATGATGAATTTGCCTTTTTTCTGAGCCTTTCCCTGCAAAGCCTACAGGTACTACAATTCCTGCTGTTCTAGTTAGAAACTGCAACACCTAAACAAAAGCTACCCCTAAAGCCTTTTGATAGGAGGAGTTGTGATAGCAACAAGAATACATGTCTTCCAATAACCCCCCCCCCCCCCCAATGGAAGAGGCTATGGGCTACGAGAGTTATTTCCCCTGACTGTTAACTAATGCATCTCTAATGTAAAATCCAGACCCAGTCCACAGGAAGTGTGCTCAGCACTGTGCTATGAATGAGGGCTCTCTCTTGCTTGTTCTCTTTTCCATCCCATGATTTCTTTCTGCCTGTTGGTCCACATTTCAATAGCTATAACACAGTAGCGTAACTAACAGGGTGAATGAGGAGGGCAGCAGCTCTGGGTGTTGATTTTGAAGGAGGCACCATAATTGTAGCCCTGACCCATCCCATCTTGCCTACGCTTTTCATAGATTAGCACACCCTCTAACCCTCCCCTCCCCCCCACCCCACCCCACCCCCATCCTCCCACCACCCTGTTCACAATGCCAAAAATTCTAGGTATGACTCTGATGCTGAGAGTGTCCTCACCCCAGGTATGCCTGTTGCCTAGTGGTTAGCTATTAACACACTATCCCGAGAATTAGGGAATCTGTGGTAGAAACCTCTTAAACCGAATGGGGCCTAGAGTCCAGGTTCCCAACTTCCTGAGAGAGTGTTCTAAATCACTAGGTTTATGCAAAAGGTGGACGTCAACCTCATCAATCCCACTGGAGGTGAGCTAGGTACTCTGCTTCTACAGTGTTGGGTGGACAACCCTGAGTCAGGCACCAGGTCCTCTTGTCTAGCTCTTTACTTGCACTCTAAGTACTGGGCCATGTATGCCACTCTGCAGGGCCTAGGGACCTAATGCAGGTCACGTGACTCAGAGTCCTTTGTTATAATACATAAAATATGAAATAAACTCCAGAAAACTATGCTATATGATTGCACGGATTTATTTGCATGTATTTTAAACAGGAAACCTTTTTATATCTGGACGTCGTGCTTGGCACACAAAAAACAAGAGAGACTTATACGTTTTTAAGACTTTGACATGACTTGACATGAGAAATCTAATGATCTTGTACCCTCACTGCTACAATGATTCAGGTTTCTCTTGAGGCATAAGGCTATATTATTCCAAGGTGCTCTCTCTTAAGGGGACGCGCATCGGCCACAAAAGAGAATGTTGTTGGTTCCATTGTGTTTGATAAAGAAGAGGAAGGGGTGATCAGCCCTAAACTCATGAGGAATCGGCAAATTTTTAGGAATTACTACAACCCCTGAACCTGCAGTTGCTTCAGTGCCCTCTTCATTAACATCCACATAAGACTTATGAATGGCTCTGGACACAACCAGATTAGGTTTTCCTGACATTCCTGATAAATCAGCCTTCGAACGGTCAAACAGATCCAGCATTCCCATAGCCTGCAGAATTTCCCCAAGGTCATAGCTTTCCTCTATCTTGAATTTGGGCAAGTACATATCCACGCTGGCCTTTTTAGCCAAACTGGTCCATTCTTCAAATTTCTTGCAGGTAAGTGCACTTTCAAGCTGTAGGGGCAAAATCCAGAGAATTGGGAACTTATGAGAAAGGTATGTAGCACTACAAAAACAAGAGTGCTGTGAGTGGGCACTATTAGCTGTTGCTGCCATGGCAAAAGTTGACTTATGAAATCATCACAGTGCTCCTAGGTCCCGAATTGCCCACACACCCATTAAAGTTTCCAGTGTACAGGCAGTCTGGGGATGGAGGCCTCTGCTGTAGCAGTGTTCTCTGGATTCAGGCAGACAGTTACCATGTTCAACATGTTTATCATTAATTATATAAACCAATGGATCACTGGTACTAATAGAGCTGATTGAAGAACAGGAGCAGGAAACTTTTCGAAATAACTTTTAATTTTTTCCTGTGCCATGTGAGATGAAAAACAATTTTTTCATTGAACTGTGAAAACTTGCTACCCAGATTAAAGGTTGCTCATAAATAAATAAAAAATGAATTAACGTGTTATTTCTAGATGGTCACTTAAATTTCAAATTTTCAGTATTTTTCTTGAAATTTGAAATTCCATGTAAATTCAATTAATACTTTACCATCTGTTTAGTACAGTGAAAAATAAAATAATTGTATACTAAGAACCAAGTATTGCTTTCACAAACTTTTCTTCACAATTATGCTCTCTTCCGTGTGTGTGTGTGTGTGTGTGTGTGTGTGTGTGTGTGTGTGTGTGTGTGTGTGTGTGCACGCGCGTGCACGTATGTAGAGTTTTCATCTGGACAAAAATCCCACAAAGTGTAACCTCACTAAGGTAGATGGGAATCCAATTAAATTTGAGAGATTAGGTCAGGCTCTCTGTTAAATGGTGGCTTAATGAAATGTGTGCTTCATGTTTCAGGAACTCAATAGAAATATAACCTGTATAGGCTTGTTACTTATTCCACAATAAAGGGGGGAAAAAAGATTATGACGCTCTAGTATTTTCTATTACCTACCTGTACTGTCCAGATAATTGAAAACATGCAGAGATTGGTGTATTCACAGGCATGTTTTATAGAGACCTTCACATGGCCTATCAGAAATGGAAGTTTTACCTGTTCCAGGCCTGTGGAGTTATCCCCGATGTCTTTTGGTAGAAGAATGAACATACTCAGTTCTTCTGTCTTGCCATAGGGGAGCTCAAGCACTTGAATCTCAGGTTCCTCTATGATGGCCAGGTTGTATTTGCCATTTTGAAACATCATCTGCACATTCTTGGTCTCGTTCTGTAATAGGAAGGACAGGTGTGAAGAGAATTCCCTCATCCAAAGTCTGGTTACTGGAAACACAGACAAACCAATCTGGCCTGGGATGCATTTCTAACTTGATCATTTGGGCAAGATTTAATACTAAAACTGACAGATGGCCCAGGATCACCCTTTACACAGCCAGTGCCTATTCAAGGGTAGATGCCGTGGTGTAGCTGCACCCTCTTTGCCTGCGCCATGCATGTGCAGTGAACTCTGAGCTCGCTGCCTGGTCAGTGCTGACCGCTGCCACGTTTGCAGTGAGCTCATCAGTTGATCAGAGCAAGATCTGGGCCAAGCTCCTGCTGTTGCATGGCTCCAGAGCCTAGGGAGTAAGTACCTCTGTTCACCTTCACCTTACCTCCTCTCTTTTCCAGCCCCTCCCCTTCCCCCCCACCCCACCCCGCCATTTCCACCCCTGTACCCAGTGAATTCAGCAGCAGAGGAAAAGGGGGGATGAGTGGCAGTGCTCATACTGTGGTCTCTTGGGCCACGTGAAAGTGGTGGCTCCCACTTGAGTTCATCCTAATCAGCTGGTGTGCTCACAGAGCTCACTACATGAGGCTCTGAAAGCCAGGCTAACCAGATGGTAAGCTCAGAGCTCACTGCACATCCGAAGCACAACCAAACAGAGGCATGATCTTGGTCTCGCCCCCCCCGCCCCCGTCCTGCTCCAGGATCTACAGTATATTGACCTCCTCTCTTTCGGTTCTTTGCAGATAAAGATCATAATGGCCACTAGAAGTTCTCCTTTCCATTCAAAAGAGGGCAAAACTGTTTTGTCCCCATGACATTTTCCCTTACTAATCTTTTATTCCTAAAAAAATTCTACTTGACCAATTCCCTGTAATCAACTAAGTCTTCCACTGGAAACTCCCAGAAGAAGTTTCATTGCTGAGGGATGAATGCTGGACTTACCCCCTGCTGCAATCACTGTTACAGTATTAGCAAACTCTCTGTAAGAGTTAACTGAAAGGGTTGCTACACAGTGAGTGCAAACTTACCTTTGCTTTTCCTAGGAGAACAATAAGAGCTGGGCTCCTTTCACCTTAGCCCTTGACCATATTGTACCTTGTTCAATCTGAAAGCTGTTTCCTGAGTGTCTTCTTCCTTAAATTTCACCGACCAATTGCCTTTGAAGTAGATAGCATTGACCAGCACCAGAACAGCATCATTACTGATAGTGCCAGGAGGGAACAGCTCTTGGATTTTACCTTTAAAAATGATGAATTTGCATGCATTAACATACTTCACCCAGATAATAAACTAGAGCTGATTTGTAATAATTCAGGGGTCGCTGATGGTGAAAACAATCTTGAAGAGAAAATAGATGCGTTTAAAAAAAAAAATCAATGCTAAGCAACTGTGGATCCTCCAAAGGACTTGTCTACAGCTCCTCCCTGCCAAGACCAGGCCAATTGCCAAGAAGCAGATCTGACCACTCACACCTGCCCCATTTGTGTGTAAATCCAACTCATTCAGATCAGTCAGAGGTGGCAGGGGTGCATGGCCCCTGGTACTACTCTCAGGGTCACAGGAAATATCCTGGGAGTGGTGCTGAGGTGTGCACTATTTTCACCTCTCTAGGCCTGTGTTGCTCAACCTTTACATAAAAGGGCTGTGTCTGGTCCATCTGCATCTGGATTCAGCCCATGGTCCCAATTTGGCACCTGAGGCAGGGCCCCATCTGGCAATTCAGAGCAGTGGGGCTGGGGGGTGGGGGGGCTGGCACAGCTTAGCTTAGCCCAGCCCAGGTCAGCCCAGTCCAGCCCCTAGGCAGCTGTGTGGGGGACAGGGCTTGGCCCTGCCCCAAACTGGCAGGGAGAAGGGCATGGCCTGGCCCTCCTCCATCCACACTGGGTAGAGGGGAAATGGGGGGGGGAGGGGTGCATGGTCCCAATTTGCTAGTGCAGGGGGAAGGGGGCATGGCTCTGTCCCTGTTTGGCCATACAGGGTTGTGGACACAGCCTGACCCTGCAGGGAGGAGGGGGCATGGCCTGGCCTCAACCTGGTGGCACAGAGTTGGGGCATGACCGGCCCTCATGCTGATTGCCACCACACCACCGCCACCAAATTTCCCTTCTCTTGAGGAGTCCCATGGGCTGGATGCCATGGCTCTCTGGGCTGGATTTGGCCTACAGCCACAGGTTGAGCACCCATCCTCTAGGCCAGCATTTCTCAACCTGTGGGTTGCAACCCAAAATTGGGTTGCAAGAATATATGAAAGGGTTGTAAACAAACTTTACAAATGGATCAACAAATTTAAAAATGAACTCTCCTTTAAAGGAGGAAAACATGGGAAACTTTTTTTTTCCTTGCAGGCTGTTAGAGTTCCAGCCTGTGAGGGGCTGCTTGGGACCCCTATTACCCCCCCCACCCACACACACACACACTAGCAGGGTTGGGGCCTGGGGGCTGGGGGCAGTGGGGTCAGGAGCAAGGGACACTGGGTCGGGACTGGCCATTGATGTTTACAAATGGGTCCTGGTACAAAAAAGGTTGAGAACCACTGCTCTAGGCCACCTACTCTGCCTAATTGCCAGGCTTGGCTGGTGGGCAGAACAAGAGCAAATGAGCAGAAAATGTTATTAATCAACTGCCTGTGGCTCTTCCAGGATCCAGCTCAGACATGTCCAAAAAAGTCTTGATCCTGTATCCAACTTTCTAATGTTAACAAATATGCAAAGATGTTGTGGAATACCTGGAAGTGAACCTTGTTAGGCTGGGACAAACTGGAAAAAAAAAATCACCATCAGGCACCCTATCCGTAACTAGATACCATATTCCTACCTAGTTTTCATATGCATTCATCCTAAAACTCAGTGGTGTAACTGGGCAGGGGGAGAAGGCACAATAAGGACAACTGCCCCAGGTGCCAACTTAATGGGGCAAAAGAAGGCAGCTGCTGCTGGTCCCAGGCACCCAGCCACATCCCCATGCAGTTGTCCTGTACATACCATTTGTCTGATTTTCCACCCAGGAGTTAATCTTTCCTCTGGTCTCTTCTAGAGCGCTGCTGAAGTCAACAGCTTCCAGCTCAGCGTGGTATAGTGTCTCTGTGCACCTAAAGTATTGCTGGAAAGCAGGAAAAATATATGTGTGTCACTACAATAATTGGGTCTATAAATTCCTGTGTTTAAGATACTTCCCTATTGCACCGGAGCAAGAATGGAATAAGGGTAGAGGGTGAGACTACAACCTGAGGCTGTGCCAGTGCAAAAAAACCCTTTCTACAGAGACCATTTTAAAGAAAATCTGTTTTAAATGCTATTTTTCTAACCACATCTGTTCTTTCTGTGCTGCCAAATCTATTAGTAGTTCTGTTATACTTTTCAAGATGCAGGTCAGAACTATCAGAAAAAATGTGGCAAGGGTTAAACAGGACACACTCGTTATGCCCCTAAACCCATAGTTAGACATCTATCGGGATGCGGGGGCGGGGAGGGGGGTGTTCCTACAGGGAGGAAACAGGGAAATAGGAATAAATATGACTATACTACAAGACATCTTTTTTGGAAAATGACCTAACTTTGTTATTTTAAATACATCCCACTATATTTCAGGATATATCAAAATTCTGCAGCATTCATTACTAGCATGGAGACTATTGCAGCTTACCTGAAGGAAGTGAAAATCCTTTGCTCCATACAGCCTGTTGGCAATGCTTAGAGAATAATCGGTGCAAGGTTGGTTGATGGTTGTTAAGAGTGCCTGGAATTGAGAGTGGACTCCTCCAGCTTTTTCACACTGCAAAAACCAAAATAATAGTTTCTTTAGCAAGATGAGCCTTTCATCTGTGAAGCTATATCTGATGTAGGATAGCTACCTCGCCACCAAGAAATATGCCTGATACTCCCTGCTAAATTGTAATAGACTCAAAATGCTTTCCTTCAGAAAATTTGACGCTCCACAGCTCCAGTGCGATGTACCAGTATAAATATTCCTACAATCTCATCATAACCAACAGTGATTGGTCTGTGACTGCAACTTCCTCTGCATTCATTCTTTCCCTATGGGAGTTAGGCTTCTCCACCCCACTACTGCAGAGCAGTACTCAAAATATGGGGCCTACCTGTAGCCATTGTGCCAAGATCCATTTTCCTTGGCTAAGATGTTTGGTGTCTAGAAAATAGCCTTTCTGTGTTTCTCCTGAGGAGTCAAGGGTGCAGTAAAAGGAGCTTGAGCTGTGGTTCATGTCCCAGTGAGTTATCTCCATTTCCACCCTCCAAAAATAGGACTTTATTCTTGCTGATAGTCTTGTTCATTTTCCCCTTCTCATGTTCCAGCCAAACATTGCAAACAGCAAATGATAGGGTTTATTTGTGGGAAACTGTGCCATTTAATAAAACTAAAGGCCTTATTCAGTGTGAATATATGGGTCATCAGCAGTCCCTTGGAGTCAAGGATGATGTCCGTCAGGCTTGATGGGTATTAGAACTTAGAATGGCAATCTACTGTTACGTTCTCTAGAGAAGTGCTAATAGGAAGAGAGAAGGCCAACCATGCTTTACCTGTGGCATTACTTCTAAGCTGCCAGGTTTCTCAGTGCTTCCAGAAGCAGAACTCAAAACTTCATTGAAGTGAAGCACCTGCAACATAAATGCTGGGTGACCACAGTTATAATTACAGTAGTTTCAAAACAGGATTTTGAGGCTGGATTGGAGGGCCCTCAGCACATTTTAGCCAGTTTATGCAGGACAGATAGGGAAAGCTCAGGTCTCTACCACCACTGATGGTGCATTTAACTAGACAGCAGAATTTCCCAGAGAGACCTTGTGGGGGGTCAAGACCTGAGAAATTTTGATTAGCCATTAGAAAAGAAAAGGGCACCCTAGAGGGACCTCATCAACAACCACTTAGCCAGATCCGTCAATCAACAAGCTTCCAGGGAGGATCCAGTGCCTCCAGAGCGTGGGAATGCTGAGGGCAGTGCTGAAAGGAACAGTGACTTTACTGTGCTGACATCGTCTGAGAGGCACAAGTCCCTATTTAAGGTCCTCACTGATATATGTTTCCTTTATAAGGTGTGCAGCAGATAATGGGTTAAGGCTTCAGATGGAGGCTTTTAAATCTGACAGCTGCTATTCACATCCTGTGCCATGTTAAAACATTTTGGATCCCCCATATTTTCAACTGGACTAGTAGGAAATGATGATACCTTCCGCACTTGCAGAGCGACAGAGACCTACCTTTTCCATTTCCTTGGCTGTATTGCCTCTGGCACCGAGGTAGACCATGGCTAGGGCAGCGGAGATGCTCAGAGAGGAGAAGAATATATTTTCATCTCTCTGTTTTTCCTTGATCACCACTTTTAGCAGGTCAAAGCAGAATTCAGAATTGGCTTTGCTGAGAGAGGCCATAGTGAAACGATGATGCCTAGGACACAAGAATTAAAGTGCATCTTGTGTTCATGTGCAAATTACATCTGGCCCATTGCCAGCCACCTGAATGAAAACACATGTGAATCATTTCTCAATAATAATCTAAGGCTGGCTGTATGGGCAGGTGAAGCAATCAGCATAGCTTTCTTATTGTGTATGGCATTATTTTCCTTACAAAGTTTTTTTCAGTCCTGATTCACTTCCATTTCTTGGTCTGTATTGTTCCCAGGCTTGTGGGTACGTTGCATAGTACTAATTATAATCTGAATGTATACATGACACTATCCAGTGTCCCCGAAGCCCCACAAAATGCTTTATAACCTGAAGTGCAATTCCTGCCTCAGGAAGCTGGTATAATTTTAAATCTGGAAATAGTGAATAAAAGTCTTGAAGTTTTAACTCAGCAGCAAATTACCTCTCTGTTGGTGACAAATTACATGCCTTAAAAATCTTTCTAGATTACATTTTAATTGTGATCACAATTATTGCTACCTAGAGATTTCCAAATCTCTCTGAAAAAAAATTCCCAGACAGGGACAAAACTCCTATTTTTACCAAGCGGGAGCTCATCTCATCGCATTTGAAACAAGAAAGCCCAAAATATTTTTTCTTTAGGCAGACACCTCCACATGCCTGTGTTTACAAGCATTGGGAGTTGGAATTTGTAATTTTAGAATCACTATCCATCTTGCATCCAATCCAATGGCACTCAGCTTCCCCTTGCATCTTAAATGATGTGCCACATCCTCTGCAGATATTTGCCAGTAGTGGAGTTAACACTCATGTGGAATCACCTGCTTTTTCCTAATGATTAGAATCATCAGTGGCCCCAAAACAGCTCCAGCCACTGATGGAAGTGACAGGGTATGCTCTTCTCACCCCTGCCACTCCTGTGGGCACCCAAGTGCTGCACTTGAGAGTAGTTATGAAAGAGTCCTCAGCTGTGGCACTGCAGGGAAGGGGCTATAGCCTCTGTCCCAGCTGTCTGTGTGGGTGGAAGGGGGCTATGCCTGCTCCCAGCAGGGGACAAGCCAGTCTTTGATAGCTCCAGAACCAGTCCCCGCTATGGCAGCATTGCCAACTGTTCCCAAGTAAACTGCTGCCAGTCATATTGATGCTGCTCCTTTGTCCATCAGTTAGGTGTCAGTATAGCCAACCCTTTCCTCATTCCCTTGCATTTGCTGTCCTCCTGCTTCTGTGAAAAAACTCAGAAATAAATGCCATCTTTTACATCAATGTACATGGAGCCAGATTCTCGTGGCTTGTCAAGAAGCAGAAAGTTAAGTCTCAATTTAGTTAATGTTCTGCATCAATGCAAGAAAGTTTTTTTGTATTAAACCTAAGAGTGTTTTGACGGCAGATACTTAGATAAGAATATATTCGGTTTTCCACAAAGACATTTGAGATGAAAAATTGCCATACAGTCTTGCAATACTGTCTCCCAAAATTAGCAGGAAGAGCAAACAAGGATCTTAATAAAACTCTCTTACATCCATGAAGAGCCTTCAGGCAAATGTGTTTTTTTAAAGCAGTATCTATGCTGTGTAATTCCCAACAAGAAACAATTTCTCAGGTCAGTATAATAAAATGCAGAAATGAGATTGTCTTTCTTTGGAATGATACAGCCAGCATCCACCTATTTCCTTTTGAAAGTCCAGATCCAAAGTTTACTATGCATTTGCCTAAAGTCATACTGATAGAAACTAAAACAGTAAAAAACAAACAAACAAACAAAAACACAGAAATCTTTACCTTCTCTGTTCAGCTGTGTTTCTAAAAACTCGTTTGTGATGTTTGCTTTGGTGGTGGGTGGAGTGCTGAAAGATAAAGCCGTTGCCACTCCCACCAGTGGGAATATATTTCCCTTTAATTGTGTAACAATTTGTCTGTTGTGTAACAATTTCATTGAGTGGCCCCAGTTCTTGCATTATGAGATGTAGGAAATTTTAGTTCCTGTAACAAGCCAAAGGTACTCTTCCTGGTATCAGTCAGAGCCATATGTTCATGACCTTCTGGTTCCTGCCTCACATCTTACCTTGCCAGCCATGCCTTGGAGTTTATAAGTTTTACATCTGGGAGGCTGTTAGCAGAGACAGGGTAGCCTCTCATTAATTGTATAATTTACTAGGCTCTTCTCTCTGCCCTTCACCCTGTGGTATGGGTCTTTTTCTTCATGTCAGTTCATAACTATGCCTTTTACAGGTGGTACTCGTGACATCCAGCCAAACTGTAGTCATGCCCATGCCTCATCAATGTTTACGTTTAATTCCCTAGGAAATGCCTTCTCCCCTCCTGGCTGTTCAACCCTCCGGCCTCTACAAGCTTTGCTGGGGTTTCAGCTTCCCTGGCCTAGACACCCTTTTCTCTGGCTGGGTCCACCAACACTAGGTCCACCATTCTGACCACTTTCACTGCCCACTCTTAACTTCAGGCAGACAAGCTCACTATGTCTAGGGCACGTCTACACAAGATGTTTACTGAGCATTAGCCTAATAACACAGTGCAGTAGTGTGGCAGTTAAAAACCGTGATAATAGCCTACTGCACTGTGTTATTAGGCTAATACACAATAAGCGTCACAAAATAACTGTGCGCTGGTGCTACTGTGCAGTAACTCTAGTTACTGTGCATTTAGTTAGTATTTCATTAAGCATGTACTAAACTAAATGCACAGTATTAAAGGCACATTAATGAACATGTAGGCGGGCCCCTAATTTCCTTGCTCCTTGGCAGGGCATAATGGCCTGCCCTTAGGCATGCTGTGAACTCCTTCTCCTCTTCCAAACCTATTCCATTGGCACAACTTTAATATAAGCAACAAAATAAATAAGCAGCTACTTAGCAACAGAAAACCCACCCCCCTTCGGACACAACACAACACACAAACAAAAACAAGTCTACCCTTTAACTGATTGTCATCTCAACTTTTAAAAGGGCTTTCACTTAACAAGGACATTCCTCCAGAGATAGATTGCACTTTTGAAAGAACCACCTGGATACCACATGAAGAATTGCTGCAGTACAAAGAAAACCCCCATGAATCGCACACTACTAGTTTGACATATCATCCCTCCCTGAAACCTATATGGAAAAGCCTCAAACAACTGCAACCCATACTAGAAGGTGACCCAATTCTTAAAGAGATCTGTCCAGAATCACCCATCCTAGACTTTAAAACAAGCACTGGACCTCACCAACCTCATCACCAGAAGCAAACTTCCTATGGCCCAAAACACACCAAATGAATCCAGACCATGCCATGACAAGAAATGTAAGACCTGCCAAAATATCTCCACCACTCCCACAATAACTACACCCCACAACAGAACCATCACCATTGCTGGATCTTACAGCTGCACCTCCAGAAATGTAATATATCTCATCCAGTGCACCAAATGCCCTGATGGAAAAATATGTAGGAGTAACCAAATAACTGCACATGAGAATGAACGCACACTGAAAATCTATCAAAGGCAAAAATACCCAATTACCTGTGGGGGCATATTTTTCACAAGACAACAACACTCTCTCCAATTTCTCAATTCTAATTCTCAAAGGGAATTTACAAACCACCTTTGCAGACAAGCCTATGAAATTTACTTCATCAGCCTATTGGATACAAAAAAATCACAGACTAAATATAGACATTGGATTTATGACTTATTATAACCTGCCTAGCATCTAATATCGCAGGAAGAGCACAGACCAGCTGTGGACAGCTTCCTCAGCCTGATGAAGGGTGTTTGTACCTGAAAGCTTGCAAAGAAGAATTTTTCCAACTATTTTAGTTGGTCTAATAATAGATGTCAGATTTACCCAAAGAACCTTGTCACCCTTTAACTGAAGTCTTTTTCTCTCTGGGAGTTCAAACTTCACCAGCGTGCTGATGTGGAGGCAACCCCTCCCTGGTTCTCAGAATCGGGGGCATGGTGCTCCGATGCCTGGAACACACAAGCTGCTGCATCTCTCTCTTTCCTCGACAGTCGCTCCCACTCTCTTGTTCTTCATGGAGGCTCTTCTCCCATCCCCCTTCCAGGTCTTTGGGCAATGGTATAAGTATCCAGATATTCATCTCCTCTCCTCACTACTTGCCTCTTAATTACAGGCTCTCGCTGCTCTTTTCTTAAAGCAGTATGACACCAGCGCCCTGGCCCAGGTCTCTCTTTCTCTTAAAACACTCTGACCTCTGGCCCTCCACTTCTCCTTCCCCACTGGGTTCAGTAACAGGGTTAGGGTTCCCTGTTACTGTTCTCCATCCATTTTTCCACCTCATTCAGGATTTCTATAAATCTCTACCATGTACCCCATTTCTCATCTCTTCTCCTGCAAAAGAAGTCAAACTTTTCAGTCTCTCCTCTAGTAGAGGCTGCTCCATATACCTGCTCATCTTTGTTATGTTTCTGTGCTCTTTTTCTCCATCTCCTGTATCCTTTTTCGGATGGAGTGACCAGGACTATACTCAAGATGTTGGCACCCAAGCTGTCAGCATAATATTGTTTTCTGTTTTGTTTTGTATATCTTTCCTAATGTATTCTCACATCTTAATTGCCATTTTGAGTGGCACCACACACCAAACACATGTGTTTAGAGAACTATCTGCAAAGACTTCAAGGGCAAGTCTATGTAAGATGCTTATTGTGCATTAGCCTAATAACTCTGCACTGTAGTGTACCATGGCAAAAAACCATGCTAATAGACCACTGCATAGTGTTACTAGGCTAATGCGCAGTAAGTGTCACTAAATAACCATTAGGGCTGTGCACAGCTTCGGTCCCTGATTCGATTCAGAGGAGATTTGGCTTGATTTGGTGGCCAAATCTCTGAATCTGAATTGAATCAGAGGACCATTTAATCTCTCTAAATTGAATTGGAACCCTCTGAATCAATTCAGAGGGATTTGGACATAGATGCGGCTTTAAATGTTTTTTCTACATACCTCTAGGTACCAGCATGGCTCGTGAACACTGTGATGCCAGAGCACATGGACTGTCCCACAGGAGCTCAGGGGGCTCCCCAGCGCACTCGGCAGCAGACCCGAAAGCAGACCAGGAGCACTTCCAGTCCACATCTGGGTCCTCCCAGCTCAGTGACTGGTGCCTCCTGGGTCTGGGGAGGGTCACCCGGGGTCCCTCTGTGGCCGATCCCTGGCAGATCCAGAAATGGACCAGAACTACTTCCGGTCCACTTCCAGGTTCGCCACCGAGCACATGGAGGCCCCCCCCCGCCGTGGGATGCTCCATCCACTCCAGCATCACAGCATTCACAAGCTGCACTGCTACCTTGAAGTATGTAGAAAAAACTTTTAAAGCTGTGTCTGTGTCCAAATTGCTCATTCTCTGAATCAGCATCAAATCTTCAGATTCAGATTCAGGCAAATCGAATCAGGGACAGTGATCTGAATCAATGAATTGAACCAC
This sequence comes from Alligator mississippiensis, assembly GCF_030867095.1. Lineage (NCBI taxonomy): Eukaryota > Metazoa > Chordata > Crocodylia > Alligatoridae > Alligator > Alligator mississippiensis. The sequence continues at coordinate 126,912,755 of NC_081826.1, forward strand.
TATCCCCAATTCAGACCAAATCCTAATCGAATAGGGCCTGCTTCACACACCCCTAATAACCATGCACTGGCACGACTGCACAATAACTTTAGTTACTGCACATTCGGTTAGTACTTCATTAAAGAAATACAAAACTAAAACTGTAGTATTTTAGGCACATCAATGAACACCTAGACGCACCTCAAGATCTCTTTCTGAGTACTAACAGCTAACTCAGAGCCCATAATTGTCCATGTAGAATAGGAGGTTCTTTTTACCTTAGGCATTAAAATTCAACATTGAGACCTGAAAATTATCTGCTACTTTATGTCCCTTCACTCCATTTTGAGAGATCATTCTATAACAGTACTGAAAATTGGTAGGTCACACAGGCAAAGATACTATAGCTACCACATAGAATAAAATCAATGGTATAGCATAGGTGCAGGAAAATACAAGTGTGTACAATGGTCTAGTTGCAGGTACTTTTGAGATGTTCAACAGTCTTAATGAGTTTTTCCCTTTTTCTCCTTAAAGAGATAGTAGACAGTGATTGGACTGGTACACATGTGCTGTGTGATTGGGAGGTGCTGCACTGGATCTGTCCCACTTCTTGATTCATTGTATTTTTGTAAATTACAAGTACCTATAAAAATAACCATCTTCTACTTACCTGCATTGACCTCTGTATCACACCCTAGACTGATATAAATCAACTTACCACTATCAACTTTCTTGGACCCAGGCTGATTTACAGTATGGGAGAATCTAGCATTAGGCCTTCGCTGACTTGCTAATGCCCATTAACTTTAGCCCATGTACTTTAGCTCACACAATCATCCCAGTGAGTCACCCACATTTTTCCAACCTGGGCAGTTTACTTTGAGTTTTGCATATTGTGAACCTGGAAACAGAGGTGAAACTGGTTAAACACTAGCAAGATGAGTACATATCCTTATTAAACAGCATATTTAGGAAAATATATTTCAATAGCTGAGCAAGAAAATTGATGAGTTCAGCATTTTTGTTGAGAACGTATTTCCTTCTTGGCCCTTTAACATCAAAAAATGGTGCAACATGTTTTAGTCGTAGCTTGTTCTTTATCTTGAATGAACTGAACTTCCCCACAGGTAGTTCTATTTACTCCATAAGACTGCACATTTATAAATAGTCTCTTTACTTTTTTAGTGTACATCAACTGTGCTCAACCTTCATCAAAACTGGATAATTGTACTCCTATTAAATCCAAGCAGATAGGAGACCATAACGCTGGAAATTATACTCACAATTGTATTTCCAAAATACCAACATTTATCAGGAGCACCCATTTGTCTACTTAAGAATAACTAAAGGAAGGTACGCACAGTGGCTTTGTTAATAAAATATCTTTACTCAGGATACTATTGAAGTACATGCTAAGTTTGGAGTTTGTTCCATTTTCAGTCACAAAGAGTGAAGCTTATGAATAAGACCTGTCCTCACTCAGGATCTTTCTAGTGTAGTTTTGTCACCATTTGATAGCTTTTAATACCACTGTATTCTTTCCAATTCTATTGTATGTAACTCTATACATGCATGCTTTCACTTTCTGTTTAGCTGATCATTAAGGCTATGTGAAGCTTTGGTCCCTGATTCAGTTCCGTGGAGATTCAGCCCAATTTGGTGGCTGAACTCCAAATCCAAATCAAATCAGAGGACCTTTAATTTCTCTGAATCGATTCGTAACCCTCCAAATCAATTCGGAGAGATTCGGACAGATTTGGTGATTCTGATATAGATGTAGCTTTAAATGTTTTTTCTTCTTACCTCTAGGTAGCAGGGGCTCTGAAGCCTGCAGTGCTGGGGCAGATGCAGTGTCCCACAGAAGCACAGGGGGGTCCCCAGCATGTTCAGCAGCCAACCTGGAAGCAGACCACAAGCACTTCCAGGTCCACCGGGGAGCATGCTGTGGGGCCCCCCATGGTCTCCCGGCTTGGTGACTGGTGCCTACTGGGTTGGGGGGGGGTACCCAGGGTCCCACTGTGGCTGATCACTGGGCCAGAGGGGGTGCAGGTGTGGGGGTGCCCCAGAGTGCTCCCCAGAAGACTCGAAAGTACTTCCAGTCCACTTCCGTGTTCACTGCTGAGCACACTGGAGGGCCCCTGCGCTGCTGTGGGATGCTCCATCTGCCCCAGCATTGCAGCAATCACAAGCCGTGCTGCTACCTCCAGGTACGTAGAAAAAATTTTAAAGCTGTGTCTGTATCGCTGATTTTCCGAAACAGCATCGAATCTTCAGATTTGGCCAAATTGATCAGGGATAGTGATCCATATCAATGGATTGAATCACTGTCCCCGATTTGGGCCAAATCCAAATCGAATAGGGCCCATTTCACACATCCCTATTGATCATTTTCTTATCACTTCCCCTTTAACAGTAAAACCAAAATTAGGCATGAAGATTTTATTCAATGTTTTGGCTATCAACAGATAGCTGTATAGACTCACAGAAGTTCCCAAAAATTTTGAGTCAGAAGTGAAATATCTCTCTCTGCTTTTCTAAAGAATAGCTACTTCTGATCTCTAGAGCTCTACTCTGGGGTAGTCATGTTTTCCAGATGTCTTCTTTGAAAGACAACAAACTAATTAGAATTTTTAAATGGCACAAAAATCTTTAGGAGATCCAACAACTAAAATGAAGTCACATTATGACTTAGAAAGTGTTAGGTTTCCTGGTGGGAAACAACTGGACTGCTAGTCAAATGATAGCCAATTAAAATTACTTTTTAAAAATATAAATGCAACAACAGCGTGACAATTGTAAATGCAGTTGTTGGGTCCAAAGCACAAAGTCTCCATAGCAAGCCTAACTCAGTCCCTTTTCTGCAGGATCCTGTACCAGTGTACACTGAGAGGCGCGTCTACACATCACCGTATTGCAATGTTGCTACAGCACTGTGCTTTAGTACTTCCAAAAGGAAGTACTAAGGAATGGTGCAGTAACCACCCATACTGCACCTTACGAGCGACTCAAGGTTAGTTTTCGCTAAATCAGGGGAGCAGGCCACTACAGCAATATAGCTGCCACTCACATGATCGCTACATTGCCATAGTGTGTCATACAGCTATGTAGTGCATTGCTATGGCGACATAGGGTGATGTGTAGACACACCCAGTGTTACTATGTTAATATGGATCTATCTTCATCTCTCCCTTCTCCTACCCATGTTGGGTAATGCCTTTCTTTACATTAGTCGTACTAGTTCAGGGGACTTACTGGCCGCGTCTACATGACATGCTGACTCTGCACTAACCCAAGCCTACTGTACAGTAGCATCATGTGGCAAAAACCATGAAGCAACGCTACTGCACAGTAGTATTAGGCTACTGGACAGCAGTGTCATAAAAAAAGCCATTTGTTGGCACTACTGCACAGTAACTCAGGTTACACAATCAGCATCTCATGTAGACGTGGCCACTAAGAACATAAGCACTACTCCAAAAGGTGGTAGGGCAGTAGCTGAAGAGTAGGGCAATAGATAGAGCAATAGAAACCAGAGGTCTGATGGTTTCCTCCATTATGCTGGATTCTATAAAAATATATAGCTTGACTCTATATCAATATCTGTAGATAGAAAAGGAACTACATTATTTTAGATCTAATTATATGGAAGCCCCTGCTCTGCAAATAATTGAGATTTTTATGTGTTAGTGTAATCAACGCTTAGCCCTTTGATGCTCAGGAAGGCTTGAACAGTGACTGGCTCTAGAAGTTCCAGGATTAGGTTTGATGTAAGGAGATAAGAGACAATTGGACCCTATTAATCTCCTAGGAAGTCAATCTGGAGCAGGTAAAAAAGGAAAAGGATGTTTGTTGCCAGGGTCTGAGAGTGGCTGGATATTGAAATAATGGGAAAATCTGTGTGGAGTGACAGTCTGTATTTTTGTAAGGCCTATTTTGGAATTTTTTCATATTCCTTCGTTGAAAAAAGTAGAAACAAGAGGAGAAAGGAGAGACATGTTGCTATAGTGCTGAAGAAGGAGGTTGGAATTGACTCCTAGAGGAAAGGAAGCCAGAGCATGTGGGTACTGAGGCCTTTTTTGGTATAATCCTGAGACAAGGGAAGTTCCCAAAATGCCTTTTAGCCTTCATCCCTTGTTTGCTGCACACATTAGTATTAAGATTAAAGAAATGACAATGGGTGTGTCTACACATGCAATTAATTCAAATGTATAAACTCTGGTGCAGTTCAGGCCTAATTCATTGTTCCTGGGTGCCACGTTTGAATGTGTGCCTGGGATTGCAGCACATTGAGCCGAATCAAAGCAGCCCAATGATTTTAACACTATGGATGCCTATTTGAAATCTCTGGATTTATCTTGTTAATCATGTTTGCACCCCTAAGAGTGCGAACACCATGTGGTATCCCTCAGTACACTTGAAAGGATCTCAAGATACTCCAATATAGAACAAGTTTCCTTCTAAGAGGAGCTGGCAGCTCATTTTTCTTTCTTGTACACAGACGTGCTGATATATAGAGTCTTGCCCCCAAATGGTCTGGAATTGAAAATGCCTTCTGCTACTGGTCTTCACCCCACCAGTGCAAGAAAGATCTTCCTCTAATCAAGCATTCTCTTGTCTGAGTTTTCTGCCTCCTGATTAGTGGTGGGGACTAATTCTTAGCAAATGTATTCTAAGGTTAACAGTGACATTATAAAACAACTTTAATATCCCCAGTTACATTTGAATGATGAGCGTAACAATCATCATAATCACAATGATCTTCAAAGCCCTCAGCAAAACTCTACTTATTTGGCAGAAAGTGACCTGGTCTTATTCACCATGACACAGACACAGGATATTGTTTTTTACATCCCATCCAAGCACCTCTACCCAATCAACTAACATAAGGTGATTAAACCTGCTTCAGCATTTTAAATTCACAGTTTAGAGGACCAGAAAGTTGACTTACCCCACAACAAATTGGCCACTCCTTCACCCCCAAATCAGCCTGTGATGCACTGAACCCTGGTACATTGCCATAAAATGAAGTCAATTGGTGAGTGACTTGGGGGGAAAGTGCTCTATAGGTTGAAAGAAACCATTTTTTCATTACGAAATACTACTTTGTGAAATATAAGGCCTTTGCCACTTTCACCATGGCTTGGTACAACTTCCATCCAAAATGATTCAGTTGCTTCCCTCTTGAAGTAGTGTGCAATAGTAGGGGAATTTCATGGAAGTGACAATTTATGAGAATCTTGGTCTCTATAAAGCAAAGTCAAAGGAGCAAAATCGACTATAAAGACATGATTCTGTCTGGAAAAGGAACAGTTTAGATTACTTACCAAAGTGAGAGAGATGCATTTTTCTCTTTCCTTTAGGAATAAATCTTGCAAACCTTTATCCAGAAGGCAGGGTAGATTTACACCTTTCTGTCTTGTCTAGTTTGTTTATCTGAGTAGTCTCATTGGTTGCAAAAATGCATAAATATTTATAGGATGTTTAAACCTTAGCTCCCATCCATTTTTGGCTGCTTCCTTCAGATGCTAACAAAGAGAAAAACAAAAAAGGGAAAAATTAAAATGCATAAATATAAAATATGGCAGAAAACCTTCCGGTAGAATGAAGGAACTACATTTTACTAAACTTTCTCTGTGGTGTTGAGGAATGTTTTGCTGGGAAGGTAAAATGTTTCTGCTACAGCTGTGAAGCACTAGTTGCTCCAGCATAACTTTGATGGAAAGGGTTGTGAAACACGTCAGAAATGGATGTAACAAGGCTGGTCATGTTGTGTCCATGCAGCCTTTTTTCACAATACTTTAATGTGCCAAATGAGAATGTTTTGGGCTTTGCCGCACTACCTCCCCGTATTTCATCAGTGATTCTGGAGAAGGACTTGGGCACTGAGCTCACTCAGTCACAACAGGGGATAGAGGGCCTGCCAGAATCACATACAAGGAATGCCACTAGTGGCACATGCAGCAGTGCATGCAGAGAGGTCTAGAATGTGTAACACAGATTAAACAGAGATACTAGGGAGATACTAGGCTGAATCCACTGGACAAAACCTGATCTATTTTCCTGTGCAGTGTAGCTACAGGAAAACAGATCAGGACATCATCAACCGTGCCCTCCAAACTCGAGCATCCAGAGATGTAGCTGTGGTGTGTTGAATCACGCAGGTAGAATCAGGAAGCCCTGGAAAAACAAACTTCAGTCTCTTGTACAACAGTTTGGTCTAGTTTCCATTGCATCATTGTGGTATTGTGGAAACAGCGCTTGCAGGAAACCTTGCAACAGACTGCTCTCCTAAAAAGGCAGGAGAGGAAGGTGGTTTTACATGCAATTGCTCTAAGCCTAAAATGATTTACTACATGATTCTACCTAGTGAAGCAGAGGTGGAGGAAACCAGAGTGTAAAGGTTTGCATAGGGTGCTTAAATGAGGGAGAGCAAGAGAAAGAGAAGGAAATATGGAGATTAAAAAACTGAGTCACTATAAAGAGGACAATTCAGGGCTTAGGGATGTGTTTTGGAACAAATGCAAAAATCTCAAAATATATTTCTGTATTGAAGGGTGCCAGTAGGAAGAGGAGGGAAACATGGTCAGAGACAAGGAGAGAGAGGAAAGAAGCAACACTAAACACTAAAAATGAGAGGCGAAAAGCACATGTTGAGGAATTGGAAATGGACAGTAATAGAGAGAGAAAGAGAATTCAGACTTTGAGAGTGAAGTGGATGCTTATATTCCCCTAAATCAGAAGTGCTTTATATTTATTCCCCTACTTAGAGAAGGGCTCCCACATCATTCTGATTCAGGCAAAGCAAGAGCCCAGTCATGGCTATCCCATTTTCCAAGCCAGTCCTGAGCCCCGACCGTGTAGAGCATGTGTCTGTGTGTGCATCTGTGAGTGTGTGTGTGCATGCGGGCCTGCATGTGCATGCGCACACACATGAGGTCAGGGAGAGGGGAGAAGATGGAAAATCTGTATTTCTCTCTCAAACCTACTTTCCCTGGAAAGAAATGGAAACTGAAAAGGGCATATTGAGAGACAAGTCAACTGTAGAGATGCTTGTTACCTATGAAATCATCTCTCAGCATACTCTGAAAGGGGCTGGCAGTGGTACATAGAATTTGAAAGTAGGTTTTAAGGTAAGTTGTTGCATTTCATCCTCTGCAAGTCCTGGTCATATGGAGTCCTTTTAAACAAACAAGGCGTTATGTTTGAAGTCTGGTTATGGTAAACAAATAGAAATTTCTTAGATAGAAATTTAACTCTATAACTCAGCTGAAGAAACAGCTGCTTTCTTGTAAAGTTATACAAAGAACTTCTTTAAAATAGACAGAACAGTGTTATCCTGAAAGCTCTTCTCTTTCTTCTTTCACTGCTGATCCACTGCCTCATACCTTCCCAAAGCCTTCCTATGGGACTACCTCCTAGAATTTTACAGCAAGAGCATTCATCACCTTACATACACACTGGATAGAGGCAGTGCATAGAAACTGTTTTGATGGGGATATGGATGAGCAAAAGGTCAGAGGACCTCAGAGACTTGGAGGAAAATGTAAAGGGGGACAGAATCCCTAAGGTTATATTAGGGAGTAGCATAAGAAGAGAGGTGTTATGGGCTCATATGGACATTTTGGATGGGTATAGATGGGAAATCAAGTAGACTGTATGGAAAGAGGGCAACTCCAAGGTGTGCAAAAGGGATAATTCTTTAGAATTTGGAAGTCCACCCAACTTTCCTTTGCACCACTGTTTGAGATCCTCTTGAGCATATGTGGGAGTCAGACTGTGAGGTACAGGAAAGCTTCAGAACTTGTCTCCTGGCATTACAGCAAGTCTCACTGTGTTGTTTCTGCTGTTTACGCATCTGTGGTTTTTAGTCTAAGAAAACATGCAAATCAGATAAACTTGTGATCATTGTCCATTATAAGAACTGTCCTTGGGGAACACAAAGTATTCTCTGTACATGGACTCTCAGGCACCTCCTTTGCTTACAAAAAATGGCAGAACTGTACAACATATTGAGCATCACCCCAGGTTTTGATACTTTGGGTTTGCCTTTTTTCTGAGCCTTTCCTCAAACAGCCCTCAGGTATATACAACCCCTCTAGCAACATCAACTTTAGGACAAAAGCTTCCTTGCCCCCAAAGCCTTTTGATGGGAGGAATGGTTTTAGTTCAGTTATAGTAGCAGGGCTCCTCTTTAGCCACAAACTTGTGGGGACTCAAAAAATTATTTCCTCTCCATGTTACCCAGTGACTCTTTAATATATGATACTTAACCTGTCCTTGGAACAGGCAGAATGGAGAGACAAAAGTTTTTTCAAGACATGTGCTCAACACTGGACTTCAGATGAGTTCTCTCTACACTGTGATCCCCTTTCCATCCTGTCATTCATTAATTCCTTTCTGCGCATTGGTCATTCAGGAGATGTAGAAGGCGTCCTTGTTCCAGTCTTGCCTGTAGTTTTGCGGTCAGTGCTTAGCTCACTGTTGTGGGAATTAGGAAATGGGGGGTGCAGTCTTTCCAGCCTGAGGGGGACCTCAAGTCCAGCTTTCCAACGTCTTGAGAGAGTGCTCTAACCACCAACCTTATGCAAAAGGTGCACACAACTGCATCTTCGCCTCAGAAGTGGGTTCCCTTTGGTGCCAGGTGTACCACCCTGAGCCAGGCAGCTGGGCTCTAAGGAGGAGCAGGATTTCAGGGGCAACCCTCTGATTCTTGTTGTTTAGGACTAGGCCTCTGCCCCCTTTATGCCCAGGTGTCCTGGGTCACTCTTAAGAGGCATGCAAGCCTCCCCATTCTATGCAGAGTAAACCTTGGTCACCTTGCCTCATCTCTTTGGATCAGTCTCCTGGAGTGGGGGAATATTTTTCATGTTTGCAGAAGACAGAAGAGCAACATCTTGGAAGATGATCATGACCTGGCCCTTAGCCACTTTGGAAACATTTTCCCATGGTCTATGAGTACTGGACTGTCTCCACCAGGATGTATGGCCCAGGCACCTATTGCAGTTAATGTGCTCAAATTCACTCTTTGTAGTTTTATTATAATACAAGAAGCAGGAAATAATTTCCAAAAGCTCATTACATGTGACTGAGTCATTTATTTGCATCCTTGCTGAACAGGCAGCCTTTTGTATCTAGGGCTAAGTACAGATAGTCAAAAAGCCTGAGGGTGAATCTATTGTCTTTGCAGGTTAGTCTAAACTGCAGAGATTAAACTGGTAAACAACTGGACACAGATGACCACATTAGATGACCACATTTAGAGTTTCATCTGGAAACAGTAAATCAGGGCCAAATACTGTGCAGCCCCTCTCAGACAGAAAGCTGAGTTATTTTGAAGGCTGCATCCTGCTTCCCAGCATTCAGACAGAGAGAGAAGGTCAGCTACCTCTGCAACAGTATCTCTCTCTTCCATGGGCTTAAGCAAGCCAGGGTGGGGACGTGAATGATGCTGGAAGAGAGAGTCTCTGTGTAGCTGTTGGTATAGCGTGTGACTAGAAAACTTCATACACCTGATGGTTTATCCTATTACCTCTACATGGGAACATGCCTCTTCAAACTGTGGCAATGTGGATATATTTGAGGAGTAATGCCAGGACATGAGGGAAGGCATAAAATTGAGTTTTATATGAGAAAGGCCCCAGGGAGCCACAAAATTGGGCTCACTGTGGGAAACATTTCCAGCCACCATTTGTGAGAAGAGAGGCATCAGCTTGCCCTCCTGATTTACTTGCACCTTCCTCAGCTTAAAACACATGGAAACAAGAGCACCTAATGGAGTCAAAAGGATCTCAAATTTAGGAGATGACTGCCCTGGTTATGTTATAATAACCCAATATAAAGACAATAAGCTGTAAGCAATATAAAGGCAAAGACAATAACATAATAGAACAGGGGCCAGCAACATATTCAGATTCAGCCTGCAGAACCACTGGAGGTGGAGAGCTTTGCCTGTGCCTGCACCTGTGCCCATGTCAGGGCCAGGCAGTGAAGGGTTGTGCCAGGGCTGGGCAGTTTCCAGCTGTGCCTGTGCCTCTGCTGCTTTTTGCCACCACCCTCTCTCAAATGTAGCATGGGCAAAAGCTTTCAGCCGGTGGGGAGAAGCAGTGGTAATGGCACTGGCATGGGCACAGCTACCAGCTGCCTGGCCCTGGCATGGGCACAGGAAAAACTCCCCACTGCCAATGTGCTGCCAAAGGCACTTGGCTCACAACAGAGCAGAACTGTGTTGTTTTAGCTCGCAACTTAAAGGTTGCCGACCACTAGATTAGATTTTTTTTGGATGCAGTTGCATGAAGAATCCTCTCATTTCAAATTTGCAAAACTTAAAAAAAACTTGAGAAATATTATCTTTTATCCGCACTACAACAATGCTGTAGGTCTTCCTGTACCTTTAATGTACCTAAGGGGAGGTACATTGGCCATAGAAGAGAATGCTGTTGGTTCCACAATGTTTGATAAAGAAGAGGAAGGGGTGGTCAGCCTTAAACTCATAAGGAATCTTAACACTTGTAGTTCCTATCACACCCCCTGTAACAGCAGCTGCTTCAGTACCCTCTTCATTAACTTCCACATAAGATTTATGGATGGCTGCAGACATGAACACATCACGGTTTCTTGATATTCCTGATAAATCAGCCTTTGAAGAGTCAAACAGCTCCAGCATTCCCATAGCTGCCAGAATTCTGTCAAGGCCATAGCTTTTCTCCATCCTGAATTGGGGCAGGTACACGCTCACGCTTTGTTTTTGCATCTTAGCCAAGCTGGTCCATTCCTGTAAATTCTTATAGGTGAGTGCACTTTCAAGCTACAGGAGGAAAAACAGAAGCATAGAAAACTTAGGGTGAAAAGACAGAGACTAAAGAGCTGGATTTGTGCACATGAACATGAAAGTGAAAACCAGATTTTGCTCCAGCATGCTTATTATATTTAACTACAAAAAAAAAAAAAATGCATCACAAGAACACAGTTCACAAATAGAGTCAACTGAAGAATGGAAGGTAGGAACTTTTCCAAATATATTTTAATCTTGTCCTGTGAGAAAAAAATATCAAATTTATTTTCCGGTGTCTTTTGAGATAAAAATATCAAATTTTAATTGATATGTGGGAAAAATATAATCAGCACAATTGTTTCTTTACCCTTCCCCCATTAATTTTTTTTTTGTTTTAGATTATCATTAAAATGTCATATTTTCAGGATTTTTGGTTGAAATTCTTTTAAAAATCCCCAAAGTTTTATTCATTAATAACTTGCCATCTATATTTTGTCTAAAGAAATGAAAAAAAAATGTCCTTTGGTCTAATAATGGCCATCTTCCAACATCCACAGTAAAGGGGAGAAAAGATAAATAAACTCTAATATTGTCTGTAATCTTCGGTCTGTACTGCCCAGATAAATGAGGATAAGCAAAGATTTCAGTACATTCACATGCAGCATATATAAGGGCTATTTATATGCATGCTCAGAGACCAGAAGCTTTACCTGTTCCAGGCCAGTGGAGTTATCCTTGATGTCCTTTGGTAGAAGAATGAACATACTCAGTTCTTTTTCTTTACCATAGGGGAGCTCAAGCACTTGAATCTCAGGTTCCTCTATGATGGCCAGATTGTATTCGTTTTTCTGAAACATCATCTGCACATTCTTGGTCTGATTCTGTAATATAAAGAACAGACAGTAAGAGAAGCAGAAAGCACAGACATTCCCCTATCCAGAATCTGCGTATTGGAAAAATCACAGTCAAACTGGGTCTAGGATCTGTTTATAGCCCAGGATGGACTTCTCCAAGGGTAGCCAGACCCTGTTGCACATTGCCTTCCTCCCTTTCAGCCACTCTCACAAAGTTAATAATCTTTTTCCCTTTTATTTTAGAGAAGGCAAATTCAACATTTTTCCTGACCCACGGGTTTGGATAGAATTTCCCTCAATCCTATCATGCATTTTTCTGACATTTCAGTAGAAATTTATCTTAAAGAACATCACAGAAAAGCATCCATTTATTAAGGAGAAGAATTAGGTGAAACACCCTGGGTACATTTATGTTCCTCATTTTGGAACTCATTAATAAGAAAGCCAGAACAGTGCCGTGCTAGAATCCTATTTTCATAGATTTGGATTTGTTCAGGCTCAATAACAGAACATGAACACAACTTCTTATCAGGTGATATGTATGTTCAGCTCACGTGACCTTTTCCCCTTACCAGGCTTTTGTATCTAAATAGAAGCCCCAGTTGCCCAGGTCCCTATAACAAAATAAGTCAGTTATCTTACACCGGAAACCCCTTGAGGATACTTCATTGTGGAGGGATGAATGTCAGAGCAACCCCTGAGTAACTTGTGGTAGCAGAATCTCTGTAGAGTTAGATAAAAGGGTTGACAGGCAGCAAGGAGAAGCTCTCAACCTCTTTTGGTAGAATAAAAGAGAGGGTTGTGTTTCCTTCACTTTAGCCCTTGCCTGTACAGTACCTTGTTTAATCTGAAAGGTTCTTCCTTGGTGTCTTCTTTCTTAAACTGCACAGTCCACATTCCTTTAAAGTAGATAGCATTGACCAGCACCAGGATAGCATCTGAACCTAGAGCGTGCTCTGCGAACAACTCTTTGATTTTACCTTTAAAAATAATCAATTCAGCTGCATTAACACACTTTGTTCAGATATACCACTAGACTTGATTTATAATAATTCAGAGTTCAGTGATGACAAGAACGATCTTGAAATGAAACTGATGCATCAACAGTAAACTATTGTAGAGCTGCAAGCCAGAAGACCTCAGAGGCCATGTCTATTTAGCTCTTTTCTGCCAAGCTTAAGACCACTGTCAAGAAGCAAACCTGCCCACTCTCCTGGGCAAGCCTAATCATTAGGCAGATCAGTAAGTTACAGTGGTCTTGAGTGCATGCCCCGGCACCACTCTGAGGCTCTCCTGGGGCAGAGTGGGTGGCTTAGAAAGGTCAGGAATCCACAGCTCAGTGCCACTCTCCTGAGAAAGAGAGCCTGAGAGTAGCATTGAGGTGTGCACTCATGATGCCTCTAGGCCACCTATTTTGCCTAACTTTCAGACTTCGCTAGCGGGCTGACCACTGGGTGGATGTACTTGTAACTCAGCAACAGTTCCTGGTTCTGTTGGGAAGCAGGATAGAAATAATCAAAGAAGTTTTGAACCTGTATTTAATTTTCTAGTGTTAACAATTAAAGGACCTTCTTTTGGAAAATCTGAAAAGACTGAGGCTTAGCGAGGCTGGAAAAACTTTACCTTCAGTTATCATATTACTAATTAGTTTTCATATGTATTAATCCAAACATTCAATATATTTCCTGTACTTACCATTTGTCTGTTTTTCCACCCAGGTGTTAATTTTTTTTCTGGTTTCTTCTAGAGCATTCCTAAAGTCAACAGCTTCCAGCTCAGCATGGTACAGTGTCTCTGTGCACTTCAAGTATTGCTGGAAAGGAGGAAAGACAGATGTGTCTCACTACAGTAACTGGGCCTATAACTTCCTGTGAGCAAGACCCTTCCCTATTGCACCAGAGCAAGAATGGAATATGGGTAAAGAGTGAGACTAAAATCTGAGGCTGTGCCAATGCAAACACCCACGTCCTGCACAGACTATTTTAAAAGAAAATCTATTTTCAAATGCAGTTTTTGAATCACTGCAAATTCTTTCTTTGTCTCCAATTATATTAACAGTTATTTTACAGTTTCAAGATGCAACTTGGAATGACTCCTTGACTGGAAAATTTGGTAAAGTCCAAAACAGGAGCCTCTTTTTATGCCCTAAATCAGGGGTTGTCAGCTGGGGGTATGTGTACCCCCTGGGGTATTTGAGACAGCCCTAAGGGGTACTCGCAGGCAGGCAGGGGTGGAGCAGCGCCACACAGCATCTCGCGCTGCTGCGCAGGTGCCACCCACCTGGCTGGATGCAGGGAGTGGGAGAAACTTGCCACATGGTGGCTGCCACTGCTCTGCATCCGGCTGCTCGCCACCTTCCCCCCCACTTGTCATCTGGCCATGTGCCGCTGCCCCCACCCCCCCGCTTGGTGTCTGGCTGTTCACCACAGCCCTGTCCCTGTCCCTCCCCTGCCGCTCCACATCTGGCCATGCAAACACTGCCCCCCAGCATCCGTCCACATGCCAACCCCCTCACCTGCTTGGTGGCCGGGGTACACAGCTCTGTGTCTGGCCGCCGGGGGTACAATGATGCAAAAAGGTTGAAAACCCCTGCCCTAAATCCATTGTTACACATCTGTCATTTTTAGTTTTTGGTTCATTCAAGAATGAATTCTAAGGGGAGACTTCCAAAGATGCAAATTCATGTTAGGTGTCCAGCTTTCAGAGGGAGCAAAGCACCTAACTGTGCCTTCTGCTTTTGACAAGTTCACCCTTCATGTGTTTTTAGGAAAGTAAATTTAGGCTGCTAGGTTTGCTTTTTGTTTGTTTGTTTGTTTTTGAGCTTGTACTACAATGAAAAAGAGAATATGGAGATGATTTTTTTTTAATGTTTCTTCCTCATAATTTAGTTTGCATTACATTCTCTTTTGTTCATGGTGTAGACTTTGCATAGGCAGTTCTGCATCCTGAAGGGGACATTCAGGCCCCTGACACAGGAGCTTTCAACCTTTTTGCATCATTGTACCCCCCCCACCCACCCCCCCCGGCCACTGGATGCAGAGCAGTGTACCCCCGGCCGCCAAACCGGGGGGGGAGGGGGGGAGGGGAGAGCAAATGGCCAGATGCCGAGTTGGGGGGGGGTCAGCCCCCCAAGCCTCCCCATAATTTGAACCCTGGATGTGATTAACCAGTTAATCATGTATTAAATAGTAACCCAGACACATGTTCAGGCAATTACTAGCACAATAAGATTCCAGTCACAATTCCTGTGACTGAGACTGACAATCAGGTCATGGTTGGTCCCAGCTCCCCAGACTGCACAGGTTCACTGGGCAATTGGCTCTCTACTTGCAGGTGCAGGGGGAGTCCAGGATCATAATCGTGGACTCCCCTTGGACTAGCCAGCATAATGATGTGATTGGAATCTAATCCCCAATCCCAATATAGTGTGACTTATTATGCACACATGCCATTAAGTGAACGTGCACCAGGGCTCAATATATACTAAAGATATACTTGAAGGTGCGCTGACTCTTATTGTAGCTGCGATGAACATGAAGATGAATCTGTTTATGTATTCCCATGCAAAGGCCCCATTTTAGTTCTCTATAATTTTGTCAATATTCTTATCTTTTGGGGTGATCTTGTTCTCTTTGTGTCATGGTCCTTCTTTACCAGGTGTTCATGTTTCAGCAAAGCTGGGCTAGCTGCTTTTGAGTATTAAAGCAATGAAAGGAATATACCTTTGTGATTAAAAAAATCATTTTTTTTTATCCTTTTGAGCAAGATTGTGGCCTTACTGATTTGTGGTAGAAACCTAATTATTAGCAAACAGATAAGTACTGGGTCAGACATATGCCCTTCTCAGTTCATTGACGATACAGTGAGATCTGCCAGAATTAAAAATATTTTCAAAGTGGGCTCGGCATCTAAAGTGTCCTGTTTCTAATGGACAACCGTTTCTTTTTATTGATGATCTTCCAAAGGTCTGCTAGTTCTGCGAGTACAACTTCAGTACGCGTTGTGTGTTGTGGGAGTTCTCATTAAACACACTCTGCATGGAATGCCAGGTAGTCATGACTGCAAGTTGCCCTGTGTGGAGTCCAGCTGATTTTGTAGGAGTGAAATAAAAATAAATATGGAAGATCTACCCCATTCACCTCTTGCAGGAATAATC
The DNA here is from genome assembly GCF_030867095.1 of Alligator mississippiensis. Lineage (NCBI taxonomy): Eukaryota > Metazoa > Chordata > Crocodylia > Alligatoridae > Alligator > Alligator mississippiensis. The sequence continues at coordinate 126,928,518 of NC_081826.1, forward strand.
CTACAGGAAGAATATTCTAGAATCACTTCATGAAAGATTCCTCATAGGCTAAGCACAGATGTTCAGGAGGGTTAAGGGAGAGGTTAGATTGCGTTAAAAATGGCCACCCAAACTAAATTAGTTTGCCCAGGTATGGACTTTTACACTTAAATTGACGTAACTAGAAATCTAAGTGCAAACTGTACAGAAGTTCATCGCACATAGATTCGTCTAAAAATGGTGGAACCCACTCTAAGATAGATCTGGACTAACGTACACTCAAATCAAATTGATCTAGCTTAGACTGGTGAATCAAACTTCTGTACAGTTTCCAGTGCAGCTCCAAGGCTGGGAGAGCCCAGCCACTGGCCCAGTCTCAGGACTGTGTTTTTTCTACCCATGTCTATGGCATGGGGCTATTTTAGACCCCTGGCCCCTCACCGCTGCCCTCCCCCCCACACAGATGAGCCAGCCTTCTCCACCCCCCCACCGCCCCAAACCCACCATTCTGCAAGCCACTCAGTGCCAGTTTTATCAGTGTTCGCTGATGCCAGGATCTGAAGGAGTAAGTCCCAGTGTGGGGCGGGGTGGAAGTGTAGATTTTCTTAGAGGGCAGGGGGACTAAAAATAGACCCTGGTTCCCCCCAACCCCCTCCATGACCCTGTGAGCCACCCTGCCAAACCCTCTCAGACCCCACCAAGCCCCGCATCTAACCACCTCCTAACTTCCCTGAACAGTTGTACTTAGCCCCAGATGTGTACATTATGGCTAAGGTTACTGTTTTGACATTTCCTGAGCACTTAATTTTACAATCTTAGAATTCCTTATATTTTTTGTTATTAGGAATTATTTATTAATATAGGTGTTTTCTGTACAAGGCCTCTTATTAAAGGTGAAGTTCATATACGAACTGGGAAGCTGAGTATGTCAGAAAATATAATAGCAACATATCTCCACCACCCCAACAATAACTACACCCCACAACAGAACCATCACCATTGCTGGATCCTACACCTGTACCTGTAGAAATGTAATATATCTCATCCAGTGCACCAAATGCTCTGATGGAAAATATGTAGGAGAGACCAAACAACAACTGTGCACCAGAATGAATGCACACTGGAAATCTACCAAAGGCAAGAATACCCAACTACCAGTGGGGGCACACTTCTTACAGGACAATTACTCCCTCTCCAATCTCTCAGTTCTCATCCTCAAAAGGGAACTTACAATACACCTTCTGTAGATGAGCCTACAAACTTCACTTCATTACCCTACTAGATACTAAAAATCAAGGACTTAATATAGACATTGGCTTTATGACACATTACAACCTCCCTGACATATGATTTACATGATGCCTGCCTGACCTAACCTCTTACGTTCTTTTTCCCCCCAACTTTTTCTCCCCTCCCCTTCCCCTATTTTCTGCCCTTTTTCTTCCTGGTTCCCTACCATTTCCTTTTTATTGCTAGCCTCTTTTTTTTTACCTTGTTTATTACCTCTGTAGTGTTTTCCCTTTGGCCCTTTTCTGTCCCCTGTTCTCTTCCCCCCCTTACCTTTTGTTTTCCTACTAATACCCCAGTGGCAACGTGTAGGGGGTGCATGGGGGTGCACATGCACCTCCTGAGAGCACCGGTGCACCCCCTAATGTCCATGCTTGCTGCTTAGGCTATGGGCAGGGGGGACAAATGGGAACACCGATGCCCCCCCTGCAAGCGCTGGCCAATCACTACACTCACTGCAGCCACTTTCGGGAGTGGCTACAGCCGCTTTAGGGAGCAGCTTCAGCGATCAACTGGTGCTTGCTCCCAGAAGCGGCCACAGCCACTCCTGGAAGTGGCTGCAGGGAGCACAGAGATCAGCTGTTGCTGGATCACCCGGAGGGACTCCCCCACCTCCAGTCACTGGGACTGGTTTCAGGGGGGGCACATGCCCCCACTGACTACGGCGGCGCCAATCTCCCATGTTAAATTTTCACTAACATCCTGTCACCCTTTTAGCTTCACCCATTCCTGCTTTCCTGATCTCCAACTATTCCTTTTTTCACAGACTGCCTCTTTTTTACCTTATATTTTATTTCTGTTGTCTCCCTCCTGCTTTTTCCACCCCCTGCTCTCTTCCCCCCTCCCCTCCCTGCTTTTTCTTTTGTCTTCCTTATCTCTACCTATTTACATTTTCACTGACATCCCTCCACACTTTTAGGTTCTCTCATTCCTTGGAGTCTCAGACCAGCAGAGACTCCTTATGCCTGAAGAAGGGCGACTGTGCCTGAAAGCTTCCTAAGAACTTTTTTCCAATTACTCAGTTGGTCTAATGAAAGATATCACATTTACCCAAAGAAACTTGCCAAAAAATATATATGTTTATGTACATATATATGTATAGGTTTTTTTTTTTAAAGCAAAAGACAGTTTTTAATTAAACATTTTTTTAAATATTTGAGTCTGGTAAATATGTCAATGTAAAATTATCTAAAATAACAATTTTACTTTTAAATAATTTATGTCTATGTTACTTTTATATGGTTTCATGAGCTGTTAATGATAGTAATGCCTATGCTACAATATGAGAATAAAGTAGTTGATAATTGTCAACCAGACATATCAGTACTAGTAGTGCAAACTATAAGGACAAATGTGACATGAAATAGTATATTATAAACAATAATACACAAAATTGGAATAAACATGACATTTAAAAATTCCAAAATATACCTATGAAAACCAGCTTTTATAGTATTTTTATGTTGTGGTAATATAAAAAAAATAACTGCCGTTCATTCAGAACTGGAATGAAAGCTAAATTAAAAATACTGATATTTCCTGCAAAAAGGGGAAATCTGAAGTTTAATCAGTTCTGCTAGCCATTGTGAACAAGCATCTATCAACACACTTGCTTTTTTTCCCCCCTATCACTACATGGGAGAGTAGAAACAAAATTTGACTACTGTATAGGACATTGTTATGGAAAATGACCTCAGTATGCCATCTTGGACACATTGCATTATGTTCCAGGATACACAGTAGTTATGCTAAATTAACCGTTTCAGCTTACCTGAAGGAAGTTAAAATCCTTTGCTCCATACAGCCTGTTGGCAATTCTTAGAGAATAATCGTCGGTGGGCTTGTTGATTGCTGATAGGAGTGCCTGGAATTGCGAGTGGACTCCTCCATCTTCACACTGCAAATAACAAAATAATCGTTTCTTTAGCCTTTCAACCATGAAGCTGTATCTGATGTAGGATAGTGACCTCCCCACCAATATATACTCATGACACTCCAAAGTCAAATGTAATAGACTAGGGCGTTTATTTTAGGCCTCAACATGAGGGCCCTTACTTTAGCTGTCATGCAAAGACCAATTTTCCTTTGTTAAACTGTTCAGTGCCTGGATTCTTCTTTCTCTGGTTCTCCCTCTTGGCAATTAGAGGTACAGAAGAAGGAAACAGAATAAAAGCTCACTGGGACCTGAAACATTTTCAGCCCCCACCCTCCAAAAAAAAAAAAAAAAAAAAAAAAGGACTGTATCCTCATTCACAGTCTCTTTCATTTTCAGGTTGCCATGGTCCAGCTCAACACTTGCAAGCATTGAAACAGAGGGTTATTTGTTAAAAAAAGATGTCATTCATATAATAAAAATGGGCCTTATTTAGTGTAAATATATGAGATGAGAGGTTGGGAAGACAGGATACTCAGATCTATGCCATTCTCTGGGGAAGTGCTGATACAAAGGGAAAAGGACAAACCTGATGTACCTGGTGCCTTACCTCAGAGCTACCATCGTTTGTACTTCCTCCAGAAGAACTCAAAACTTCATCAAAATGAAGCACCTGAAACAAAAATGCTGGGTGATTGCAGCTATAACTGTCATCAAAACAGAATTTTGAGGCTGGACTGGAGTGTCCCCCGGCACACTGTAAAACCCTTTAGACATGCCAGGTAGGGAAGCTTATGTACTTCATTTAATTGGTGATGCATTTGAATGGACAGCAGAGTTTCCTAAAGAGCTTTTGTTTGGGGCCAAGGTCTGACACACCTTGGTTAGCCAGTAGGGAAGGGAAGGATGCCGTGGAGGGAACCCATCAATAACAACTCAGCCAATTCTGCCATGCAGCAAGCTTCCAGTGGTGGAGGCAACCCATGCAGAGCCTAGCACCACTCCTAAAATAGCAAGTTTACTGTGTAGACGTAGCCTGAAAGGCATAAGTTCCTTCCTGAGGGCTCCCTTGATTTGCTGGATTATCGTTTCCTACATGCGGGAAGCATGGGGTCAAAAGCTTCAAATAAGCTTATATTGTAGGCTTACAATGTAGGCTTATAAATCTGACCATTATTATTCAAAGCCTGTGCATTGTTAACAACATTTTTGGAGTCCCCTGTATTCTGACACTGCACTGACAGGCAGTATTGACAGTAGCAGAGTGAGGAAAGCCTACCTTTTCCATCTGTTTCGCCGTGTTGCCTCTAGCACCCAAGAGGACCATGGCCATGGCTGAAGAGATGCTCAGAGGGGAGAAGAAGATGTTTTCATTTCTTTCTGTTTTCTTCACTTCTTTGAAAAAGTCAAGGCAGAATTCAGCATTTGCTTCGCTGAGTGAGGCCATGGTGAAGACGGTGAAGCCTGGGACAAGAGAATTAAAGTGTGAGACTCATGATTGTCTCCTAGTTCGTGCCTTTTCCTTTTTAGACAGAAGAAGCCTTTTCCCACCTCTCGCTGATGAAATGCTAACTGGCAGCTTTCTGTGACCTGAGGAAGAGCACATGGTGCCTGAAAGTGTGTCGCACAACTCATCCAACTAACACGGTTGGTCCAATAGAAGATATCATGAAAAACGCTCATCTCTCATAAACCTCTTCATTTTTTCATAAACTGCAAATTATATCCTCCCCATGGCCAACCACCTGAATGCAGATGTGAATGAGTTCTCAGTAACAGTTTTCTGCAGTTCACTGTGTGTTCAGATTAAGCAATCGCAGTAGCTTTCTTAGTTGCTTTTATTGCTTGGATTTTCTAGCCCCAAAGCCTGCAGGATCCTTATGGTATACTAATTATAATCTGAATAAAGTGATCCAAAGGTTTACATATGTCAAGAGTCTGAATCTGTAGTATATTGACGCTATCCATTTTACATTCAATGCAGAGGGCCATTACCTTCCCTTTATGTCTTAATGACATACCAAATTCTCTGCAGGTAATGACACCAGTGGAATTAATATCAGTGAAGAACGTCATCTTCCTTTCCTTAATGAATAGAATCTCTTTAGGAATGCATGTATCTTAGATCTCTCCTTGCAGGTACTGTGCACATAACATTCTTAATGAAGAAGATGGGGCAGAGTGGCATGTTGTAGACTAACTCAACTCAATAAGGAATTTTTTTGCCTAACACATATGTGTTAGGCAAAAAAAGCCCTCTAAAAATGGGGACAAATCCTGACTTGTTGAAAACACACCATCTTGGTGCACTTCACACTGAGAATAATAAGCAAATTTTCTATGTTTATTATCTTTAGGCAAACAGCTATTAAATAGGGTATTTTTTTGCCAGGGAAATAGCAAGCACTGCTACATGTTTTGTCTGGGGAGAGATTAATTCCCTCTTTTCTTTTGCTCATTAACTGCTGTTTGGAAACTCACTGAGAAAGGTCTGTCTCCTTTCTGTAATGTAGTGCGTGCTTTGTACCACTAAATGCAGGCATCACTTAACTCTTTTCATAGGAAGAATCCAAGCCATCCTTTTCCTCACGTCCACTACCCCATTCTCAGTTTATCTGCAACCAGTGATATTTTAACTAATTTGAAGCTAAAGTGCTAATGTAGAGGAACTTTAGGCACCAACTTTAGGCACAGATTAGACTAAAGCAAGAGTCGCTGCTTAAGTAGTACCTATTCCAGGGTACCTTTAATAGGCATTGTCACAAAGGTACCACGTGTCCCTTCATACCTCCTTACTATTGAAGGGATAGTTACTTACTGCTGGTCCTTATCAGCATTAAACTTCTACCAATCATATTGACTCAGCAATTCTGTCCATCAGTTATACATCAGTGGAGCCAATGCTTTTCCCATTCCCTGGTGTTTGCAATTCCCCTCCTTCAAGGAGAACACTCAGAAGGCAAGTAGCTTCACTTACACCTGTGCACATGGATCAAGATCCTGGTGTCCCCTTGAGAAGCAGGAAGGGAAGTCCTCATTCAATTAATCTTCTGCATGATATCAAAGAGCTTTTTTATATTGAATACAGGAGCACTTCCAGTGCAGATACTTAGATAAAAACTTATTCCTGCCAGTATGCTCACAATTCTGTTTTCCACAAAGATACTTGTAATGAAAATTTGCCCAGCCAAATGCCTTGAAATGCATGGAGTTGGGAACACCTGCAGAAAAGCTGCTGGTTTTAGTCACAAAAATATTCAGAAATGTTTTCTGCTGTATACCTGCACTGTACTTGCAAATGGTTTTGGATTTTCTTCTATCTGACCCTTAAAATACTGTCTCCAGAACTGGCAAATGAGAAAACTACGGCATGAAAAATACTGCCTTGCATCCACCAAAAGTTTCAGGCAAATATGTTTCTATCCAGCAGTATCTATGCTGTTGAATTCCCCACAAGAAACAACTCCTTCAGTCAATACAATACAATGCAAAGGTACCAGGTAGTTCACCGCTAAGGTCACTGCAATGATATGAATAGTAAGAAGGACATTAACGATAAAGCACTAGAAATATTTACCTTCTCTGTTTGGACGTGGTGCTAAAGGCTGGTTGGGAGGTTTGGTGCAGTGTCCGGTGGAGTGCTGAAATTTAAAGCCATGGCCACTCCCAAATGTGCAATTTTCATCCACAATGATTCATCATTTTCTCTACCACAAGTAATTAATATAATAATTGTGAATTCAGAGCAGTGACACATAAATAAAATCTCAGCCAACTTTTCATGTCTTCTAGCAAAGGAAGGGAGCTACAATCAAATATTCATTTCCACCTGAAAGAAGCAAATCTCTGCTACTGTTTTTACATCGAGGATCAAGTTACTAGAAGTGAAGGAGGCTACAGATTATTTCTTTGGGAATAAATCCTGAGTAATCTGATTGCAAACATAAATAAATAGTGGCATAATTTATACCTAAGCTAGTTCTCAATTGCATCAGAACATGCCTTTGTAAGAAGACAAGGGCAAGAGAGAGGCATGCAAAACAAGAAAATGGTATTGGGAAATCGTAACATTTAGTAAGGGATTTGTGTTCCAAATGTGGCAACTACCTTGCAAGGCACTTAGCTGTGTGTCACCAAGAACTTCTGTAAGCATGTTTCTGCTGAAAATGTAGAAATCCTGTGGCTAAGAGGCCCCTCTTTGGTACAAAGAGCCATAGTATAGATCTGCCACAACATCATACACCTGTTTGTTTTTATAAGCCTAAAACACTTTTCTCCCGTGATTATCACAAACCTTGGTTGAACTGAGCTCATGGAGGTTTTTTTCAAAAGACAATGTTGTACTGACTTAGGCTGCCTCTGTACTGCATTGAAAAATTATTTTCAGTTACTCTGGACAGATGTGGGAAAGAGAGAACAGGAAAGAAAGTGAGCCCAAGAGCTGTACAAAACGGCTATGTTTCGTTTCCATTTTGGATTTGGCTGTTTTGGAGGGACAGTGATTCGTTTTGGTGTTTCGGATCACTCTACCATTTCAATTTGGCTGCATCTGTTTCGGAGTTCCGACGCTGATTCGGAGACTGGGATCAGCTGGGGAGAGGCAGGCACAGCTAGGCATCTGCAGGTTCTCCCACAGCTCCTCTGGCTGTGCCTGCCTCTCCCTGGGCTGGGGGAGCTGCAGGAGAAGCCCCCATGGCTGCCTTGCCCAGCCCCATCCCCCACCTGGCCCCAGCCTCTTAAAAAAAACAAAACACCCCCACACTCACCAGTTGCAGCAGTGGCGATCAGGGACATTGGGGGCTCATGGCAGAGTCCCACCCCCATGCAGTGCAGGACAGTGTGGGGGCAGCAGAGATTGCCCCTTCCACCTGGCACCTGCATGGCAGCTGCCCCATGGTGTGGGTGCAGCGCAGCTCGGCGGGGTGCTGTACGCTGCCTGGGAGCTGGGGCCGAGTGGTGCTGGGCTCCAGCTGACAGGTGGAGCTGCCCCAGCTCCCAGAAAGCACGTGACAGCTGCTGCGCAGGTGCCAAGTAGGGGGGAGAGCGATCCCTGCTGCCCCCCACTGCATGGGGGAGGGCTCTGCCATGAGCCCCCCCAAGACCCTGATCACTACTGCTACAGCCAGTGAGTGTGGTGCTTTTTCTTTTTTTCTTCTTTTTTTTAATTTTATTATTATATATAAGTGTCTGGAGGCTGGGGCCAGGCAGGGGATGGAGCCAGGCAGGGCAGCCATGGAGGCTTCTCCCATGGCTCCCCCCACCCAGGGAGAGGCAGGCGCAACCAGAGGAGCCATGGGAAAACCTGCAGCTGCCTGGCTGTGCCTGCCTCTCCGCAGCCGATCCGAATCTCTGAATTAAAGCTGAAATAGTGTCAAAACTCTGAAACGGATTCAGCCAAATCAAAATGGAAGAGTGATCCAAAACATCAAAATCACTGTCCCTCCAAAATGGCCGAATCTGAAATGGAAACTAAACATAGCCATTTTGCACAACCCTGTTTCACAGGTAGAGATACTGGGCCTGACCCAGAGGACAAAAATCAAGGGTACAACACAGTTGCAGGAAAGCACGACTGTGTCAGGTTGGATCCCCTGAACTACTAAAGTGTTGTACAGTCTAATCAATAAAGCTTTCCCTCCCTTCTTTAGATATTAGTAGATAATGATGAGACTTGTAGACTCTAAAATTAATCAGTATGTTTTGTGACTGGGAGATGCTGGACTGGTTTTATTCCACTTCTTGAATTATTGCATCTTTCAGGTATCCATATAAATAACCATCTTCTCCTCACATATGTTAACAGCCCCTGCCCATACTGTGTCCTGATGCAAATTGGTTTAAGCTTTATTGACTTTCTTGGACCTATGCTGATTTACAACAACTGAGAATCTAGCTTTAGGCCTCTGCTAAAGGGTCAGTGCCCATTAACTTTAGCTCACATAACTTTCACTCATAGAGTCATCCTTGTAAGTTTGATTTGCCTACCTCTTTTAAATCTGAATGTTCTGAGTTTTGCATGCTGTGAAATAAGAAATGGACATAAAACTGATGTGTACATGTCATTGCAAAGCAACATGTTTAGGGAAATTGGTTTCAGTAGCTGAGCAAGAAAATTTATGTCTGTTTGTTGTGCCAGTGCATGTAAGCTTCTTAGCTCTTGAATTTAGAGAGGAGGAAGAGGTGCAGAACGTTCTAGTTTGTTCTTTACCTTGGATAAACTGATCTTATGGAGAATTGGCTTGTGCATGCTCCACGTGAGGATTCTCATAGGAATTACACTTGTTGCATTACATGAGACTCGAATGACAAAATGTGAATGACCACATGGTGCGCTGTGCTGCTTTATAAAATGGTGAATCTCTAACGAAAGAGATGGACTGAAATGGACTCCCAAGGTCGGTGGTGCTCTGTCTTACCATGGGGGTCTTCAAGAGGAGGCTGGACAGATATTTGGCTGGGGTGTTATGACCCCGGCACTCATTCCGGCCCGGGGTAGGGGGTCAGACCTGATGGTCTCTTTAGGTCCCTTCCGACCCTAAGCACTACATTACTATAATAAGATGACTCCACTACAAAGAAGTTGTTCAAATAAGTTGTTGTTTGAAATGACAAGTTCATTGTAGCTCATAACTGTTCTGTGACGTATTTTACATTTGCACCTGTCTATCCAACCCCTAATATCCCACAGTGCTTTGCTCTCCCTCTCCTATCACCAAGGGGGAGAAGGACCAACTGACTTTCTGACAGCCTGGCCATCGGGGCACTGTCGGGGAGTCCTGTAGGGACTAGCTTGCAGCTGGCTGCAGCAGTGGCAAGCCTGATTGGGCAGCAGAAATCACCTGGTCAGCCCTTGCCAACTCTGGGCAGCTTGCAAGTAGCCCTGTTCCTGTTGCTGCAGTGGCAACAGGGAACGACAGGGTAGCGGGGTGATGGGGCTCTCTGTGAGCCAAGACAGTAATGCATTGTGGGTGCTTGAACACCAGCAATACTTTCCAGTTCCCCCATCACAGGCAACCTCAGATCAGAAACCACCAGATTAGCCCTTGCCCTTGTGGGCAGCAACAGCTGATGAGGAAGTAAGTCTGTGCTGCTCACCCACAGGATCCTCTGTGGGCAGGGTCGGGGGAGAGTTGCAGAGCAGCCCCCTATCATCCTCTGGCTAGGGAGCATGCTTTTGTAGCACTTCAGTCATGCCTGAGCCAGAGACTCTGTGCATATTGCACACCACAGAGTGATCTGCTTCTTGTAGTGCTACAAACTGTAAAAAGAACATGTCAGAAGCCTAAGCCTGCATGTTTATAAGTTACTACTTTTGGATTCATCCCATGGACATGCTCATTGTTCAAAGGTGGATAATAGGACAACCTGTTAAAAACAAGCAACTGGGAGAAAAGAATAGTAGAGATCCCAGTGCTGTACACAAAAAATACTAACATTTATTGTGATCACCCATTTGTTCACTTAGAACAACAAAAGGAAGGTATTTCAGGCCCCTTGCAGTTGGGGTGGCTAAGTGCTCTTTTGACTCAGGGCTTTAATAGAGTTGTTTCATCACCATTTACTAGTTTTTAATAGCATTGTATTCTTCCTGGTTCTGTTGTATGTCACTGCATACACCCATGCCTTGATTTCCTGTTTGGCTAATAACTTCCCTGTTACCTCACTTTTGTTACAGCAACCAATATATGGCCCAAAGATTTTATTGCATGTTTTGGCTTGTCAACAAATAGCTTAATAGATACATTCCAGTTGTCCAAGTTAAGTGTCAGAAGTGAAATACCTCCATGTATTTTGCTAAAGACTCACTACTTTCAATATCTAGAGCTCCACTGAGGGGTAGTCAATTTTTCCAGATGTCTTCTTTCAAAGACAACTGGCTCATTAGTATTTTAAAATGGCATGAGAATCTTTAGAGATCCAGCAGTGGAAATGAAGTCACACCATGATATTTAGAAAGTATCAGGCTTCCTGTTCATAACTTTTGGCAAACAAGTGGCTATCAAATTATAGCTGATTAATTCTTTGAAATCTATAAATGCAACTATTTCCCCCTTTCCTGAAGGTAGCTGACTAATTAGAACTTAAAAATAGCATGAAAATTTAGGGTGTCAAGATTCCAGTTCACTGTTGATTCATAGGTGATGGCGAACAACTGGATTCAAAATCAATTTATATCTTGTTCCAAGTATTTTATGATACACATACTACAATGGTGCAAGAGTTTTAAATGCAATTGTCAGGTTCAAAGTACAAGATCTTCCCAACAAGCCAAACTCAGACCCTTTCCTGTAGGATTTTTTGTCCATAGTGTTGATGTCCATATCAATTATAAAAGGGTCTGGATCATGAACTCTCCCACCCATGTTGGATACTGCCTTTCTCTACAAGCAGTCATAATTAGTTTAAGAGGACTTACTGGGCATGTAAGCACTACCAGTGAGAGTGAGCTGGGCAGGAGGGCAAGAGCTGGAATGACAGAAACCAAAGCCTGATACTTTGCTCCGCTACAATGTATTCATAACAATTTATATTGCTTGAAATCAGTACCTCTATCCATAGATAGAGTTGTTTGGTTTGGGGGTTTGTTTGTTTTTTTTTATAATGAGTACTTATTCCTAATTAGAAGCCCCTGCTCTGAAAATAATTGAGATTTTTACGTCTTAGTATGATCAGCTCTGCTAGCCCTCTGGGGCTCAAGAAAGAAGAGGTTTGACGCAGAGGCAAGAGCCACCTGGACTTCAGTAGCCTTCTAGGAAGCCAACCTGGAGCAGACAAATGGAGGAAGTTTGCTGTGAGGCATTGAGAGTGGCTAGCTAAAGGAAGTGCTGAATACACAGGTACTTAGGTCTTGTTGCTTAATCCTGAGGCAGGGAGTTTCCCGAAAATCAGTGGTAGGAGGCGGGGGTGTAGATTGTAGCCGTGTTGGTCTAAGGACATAAGCAGACAAGGTTCCTTGGGTGAATTTGATATCTTTTATTAGACCAACCCAAATAGTTGGAGAATATTTATTAAGCAAGCTTTCGGGTTCAAAAACTCTTCATCAGGCTAAGGCAGTTTCAGCAGTTGGTGTGTGTGGTAGGAGGCGTGCACTTGTTTTTCCCAGACTACAAATGCTGCAACACTAAGCTTTTGTTGTTGTTGAGTGACAATAACTGTGCAATGGTAGACTTAAGATACAGCTAGCTAGAAAGATAAAAGGCAATGAAAAGACTCCTATAAATACATTACAAGTAAGTGGAAGCTCAAGGAATGCATAGGTCCCTTACTGAACAGGGAGGTAGAAGTAGTAGTGGATAATGAAGAGAAAGCTTAAGTAGCTAATGTATTTTTTGTACCTTAACCTTCACAGAACAGTCACACTTAACAGCATGAACCAGAGTAATGGGGAGATAATTAGTCCAGAACAGAAAAAGAACAAGTGAAGGTTTATTTACTGCGTGGATGGCTTCAAATTTTGGGGCACGATGAGAGTTATCCTAGAGTCCTTAAGGAAGTGGGTGAAGTGATTGTAACACCATTGGCTGCTACCTTTGAAAACTCATGGAGATTAGATGTGGTATCAGAAGAGCTGAGAAGGGAAATAGAGGGCACCTATCTGTTCTCAGATTTAGACAGATGGGTTTTGTGTTGTGGGTTTGGGATTTTTCCCCCACCCTCCTTTTTCCTGTCTGACCTAAATCACCATTGCTTCAAATTAAGCCAATTGTGCTGACAACTGTCTAATCCGATTTATGTAGCCTGTGATTTATGTAACTGTTCAGATCATACACATATTTGTTAGGAAATATATTCCTTGCACAACACTTCCACATTGACAGCTACCAAACTGCTGACACAAGAAAAACTTGAAATACCTGAAACACTCTTCCAAAGCTACCTAACCTTTTGAGTTGTATCATACCTTGTACTGCATTCATATCTGGTGTAAAATAGTACAGATCAAGTGACTTCTCTGTAGTGTTCACTGGATTTAATAAAGACAGGCAGGCACGAATTAGAAGAACTTTTATTGTCAAGCAGCAAGCAAGTCTCTGCAGTCAGTTCATCTCTAACCTGTGACTGAGGGCCATCTCCCAATGCCTAACTTCTTCAGCTTCTAGGCCAGGGAGCATCTCTAAATGATACCTTCTATCATTTATTACACCTTCCTTCTTGCAAACATATTTCCAGTGACCGCAAAAATTAAGTAACACAAAAATCTATTATCATCCATTCTACAGAGGAGAAGTTATTAGTATATCAGTCTGAATGAGTCTTTACCAATCACTTCCCTATTTCCCCTTTTCTGTTTGTTGTGGGGTTTTTTTAAACAAGTCTCTATGGCCGCATCCACACATGCATGGATGTGTGGTTCCCCAGGGACAACTAGCAGCAGCATACCTTGTGCCACAGCTACTTGTCCCCAGGAAATACCTGTGCCATGCGCCCTCTGACACATGGCAAGTTATCCTAGGTGGGGTAGGGGAGGCTGGGGCCAGCACTGGGCTGGCCCCAGCAGCCTTACCTGGAGTCCTGGGGACTTCCTGGGGCTGCAGCAGTGCTGATCCTGCCACTCAGAGCCTGGCCAGTAGCCAGAGGGTGGCTCTGGCCAGCCAGGCTTTGATTTTGAGCAGCATGCACTGATCCCACATGCGCCGCTCCACCTTTTTTTTTCCCCCCCACAAGTTCTTTGATCCCTGGTGTCTTGGAGCCGCTTTAATTAAAGTGGCCTCTAGCCTTGGAGCACATGTAAAGATGCCCTACAATGCCACAAAGAATCCTATCTCCAATAAGAGATTCCGTCAAGCTCCTGAAAGCACAATTCTAACTCACTCTCTTTAGATCTGTAGGTTACTGAACTATACTTCTGTTGTTTGTTTGCATATAAAAAGAAAAAAAATCTGTCTTTCATTCTCTTTTTGGCATGCAATACACCTCAGATTTGGACAGTATTACTCTTACCTTTTGAAGCAACTAAAACATGCAGTTAAAGCTGTAAACAGTCAGAGCTTCAGAAAGAGAAGATTTGAATTCATTATGTTTCTCTTCTTCCCCTGGGGCTGCTAGGTACCACTCAATCCTTTCCCTGACCACCCTCCAATTCTCTCCTATATTGTCTGATGACAGAAGGCAGGTAAAAGTTCCAGCACTTTCATGACTACTGTCCTTTTACTTAAACTATGGCTGTACAGGCAGATCACTTGCAGTTAGTTGCCTTTGTCCACGTGGCTCTGTTGCTTCACTTACTCTCAGTTTCCAACTTCTTCCATTAGAATTTGAAACAATTTGATATTCCTTCTCATTCACTTCTGACCCCATGCAGTGGTCATTGAGTTCAGTAGATAGTCGTGCATGAATGAGAAGAACTAAACTATTTTTATTGTAAAACAGTAAAACTGCAACCTCTGCAGTTCCACTGTCTCCAACTCAGTGGGCGCATCTACACGTGACACTGTCACCATAGCAATGCGTCAACAGGCACAAACTGTGATGCTGCAGCTATGTCACTGTAGCAATGCACTCCCTTGCTGTAACACATCGCTATGGTGATGTAGCGGCTAAAAATAACCATACACTGCCAGCACGGCGCAGTACGGCCTGTTAATGCATCAGCATTTAGTACCTCCAAAAGGAAATACTAAATGATGGTGCAGTAACAACAATACTGTAGAGGCGCATGTAGACATGCCCAGGGGGTCTCAACCTTCTTAGACGTAGGGAAGACGTGAGCTTTTAGTTTTCACTTGGATTTTGACTGCAAGATAACAGCAGAGCAATTTTTCTGTAGTAAAGAACTCAGAAAGACCACAACAGGTCAGAATGCTCTCAAATCTATGATTTTCTATTTGAAGTCTGTGGGTTTATATTGTGAATCATGTGTGCACACCTAACAGTGCTACCTTATGGTACCTTATGGCACTGTTGTAAAAGTCTCAAGGCACCCCATGGTGCCATAGAACCTTTATTAAGGATCATTGCTTTAATTAACCTCCCCTTAAATTCCTAATTTCTTCAGTCTTCAAAATTAGGGAGCATCTCAAAATTATAACTTCCATCAGTTATAATTATAACTTGTACAGTTCCTAGAAGAGAATTTGATGCCTTTTGTCCAGGGCACAAGATTGGGTGTCAAATTCTTATTCTCCTCCTCATTCTGTTTGTGTAATAGAAGGCAAGTCCTTTAATTGTGCTGTGATTTGACCTCCTCTCTTCTACTTGGGGGTAGTCAGGTTGTGAACTGTTATGGTAAGGAACATAGCTACACCTTTTCCTCTGCTCTGGTCATTCTTCATGGTCACATTGCAGCTGTGAGGTCTTCCACCCAGACATACTTTCCTTAGTGTGAACTCTTGAGAGCCCCTGAGGATCCAGCTCAATTATGCTTCATGTTCAAGCCATCTATCACCTTACTGGTCCAAGTGCTTTTGGAGTTCCTGCATTTCCTTTTTCCAAAACCTATTTGCTACAGGGAAGGGCTGGGGCAATGCTTGCTATCCCAGGCTGCAGCATGCACAGAGCAAAGGTAAGGGTGGGGGAGGGGAAGAGGGTGTATACTTGGAGATAGGGGGAAGAGACTGCAGACAGTAGTAGCCTTAGGGTTGTTGGGGCCCTGGGCAAGACAGTCATTTGGGGCCCCTTAGAGGCTTAATTTTGATGACTTATAAGCAAGTTGGATATTCAATTTCAATTTCATTTTGCCCAGTTCATAACTGCAATGAAAGTAGCTTAATACAATACTGATAATACAAATATTCAGTGTAATTAATTTTTATTTTTTATAAAGCGTGGGGCCCTGGGAAGTTGCCTGGTTTGCGCTCACCTAAGGCTGCTACTGCTGCAGGAGGGGTATGGCAGGGTGCAGAGGTGGTGGGAGTGGGTGTAGGCAGCAGATATGCTATGGCCCTGACCCTGGGTAGGGACTGGAGTCCAAGCCAAAGCAGCCGCCTCTCCTGCCTCCCCACCACCCTCATACTTGATGCTAAGCATTGGCGATGCATAGGGCGTACAAGCGGGTGCATGTGCACCCCCTGAGATTGGCGGTGCACTTCCTGTGATTGGCCACTGCCAACGCTGCCAGTGACACCTGCTTGCCACCACCCCTCTCCCCTTCGTTGCCAACACTGCCAGCAGCCTCTATGGGTGGTCGTTGATTGCTGTTGGCTGCCGCCACCGCCGCCGTGGTTGTTCACTGACCACTGGTCGGTGCTTGCCACCCCCCCCCCCCCCCCGACACTTTTCCAAAGATTTGGAAAGCTTTGAATCGATTTAGACCTTTTAATTGGTCCCCTGATTCTATTTGGAGATTTGACCACCGTATCGGGCCAAATCTCCTCCAAATCAAATCACCACCATTAGCTTCACACAGCCCTATTAAATATGTTTGATATGCACCATAGTTATATCTCAATAAATTGTAGTAGTTCCTTTGAATTTCGAATTTGCAGTAATGTTTTCTAAGTGAACTTAATGTCTAGAAAGGAAAAAGGGGAGAAAAGGGTATTTATATCATTCCAAACAAGTAATATATTTTTATTTTCTTTAAAACAGAAACTGATTATTATCCTCACACTGATGGGGGAAATTCTGCTTCTGCTGGTGATTAAAAGAGCTGAGGCATGGCTTTAAAAAGGCATATCTGATAAAGAGCCATTTTTGGGACTGAAGTAGGCTTGGCAGAATTTGATTTTTAGTTTTTAATAATTTTGACAGCTAAAAAAAAAAATCAATGCTTATTTTTAAGCATTTATTTCAAGTTTTATTCATTTACATTTTCAGGGTTGCATAAAATAAAGATGTGGGGGATAGAAAATTTAGAAATGACACTATACCATTAAAGGCTTTATAAGATCACGTCAAAATATAAAAAGTAAATATCCAAAAAACAATACATTATATCTGCTTTCAATCATTCTATTCATTCATCAAGAAAGAGCTGAACAGGCAGGGACCAGAAGAGGAGGACAATGACACTCCCAGAGCTCTGGGAACATGGGAAGAGGCAGCGACTGCCCTGGGCCCACCATGCTTAGCTGGCCCAGCCTGGGCAGGACCCTGCTGCCCCCAGGCTAGAGCCTCAAATACTCTTCCCTCTTCTTGCTGCCCCCCTCTTTGGTTAGAGGCTTGTTTAAGTAGACTTTTATCTCCCTCCAGCTCCCTTCCTGCACTTGTGAACAAGCAACTAATTGCTTAATTGATGAGTCATTAGGCAGGAGCAGCTAATTGCTTAATTGGCAAGTCATTGGGCCACCCATTGTTTTAATCTTTAACCCCTCCACCCTCTGTTCCTCCCTCTGTCTTTCTCCACTGTCCAGTAACAGGGGTAAGGGCTCCCTATTATAATCCCCTTGCTATAAATGTCAATGATTACTAATGGGAATAGTTTTCCATGTGAATGCGAGGTAAAAATCACCATTTATTGATTAAAACTGAATCCTGCCAATCCTAGATTTAAGGTGGTATTATTCAGAAGGTTGGAATGTATTGGTGTTGCCAAATTCATAATACAGTATCGTATCATTAGCCATAGCTAAATGTGGACAGTCTGTTCCCTGCAGATAGTTGAACAGATACAGGAAAAGCACCCTTACAAACTCTAATGCAGGTAGATCCAACCTTACTAACCTTGTTTCTTTTTATAATCAGGTCACAAAATGCTTAGACATAGGAGTCAAGATAGATGTCATTTACTTGGATTTTAAGAAGGCCTCCAATATGGTATCTCATCCTACTCTCATAAATAAACTGAGTGGCTGTGACGTAGATGATTACACAGTCGGGTGGGTGGCAAATTGGCTTAGGGGTCGCACCTAGAGAGTGGTGGTGGATGGCTCGGTATTGACCTGGAAAGATGTGGGCAGTGGAGTCCCATAAGACTTGGTCCTTGGACCTCTGCTGTTCAATGTCTTCATCAGTGACTTGGATGAGGGCGTGGAGAGCACTCTGTCCAAATTCACAGATGATACCAAATTATGGGGTAAAATTAACACACTAGAGGGTAGGGAATGAACCCAGGCAGATCTGGACAGGTAGGATAAGTGAGCAGAACAGAATACGATGCAGTTCAACAAAGACAAGTGTAAAGTGCTGCACCTAGGGAGAAGGAATCACCAACACACTTATAGGCTAGGGGATGACCTTCTCAGCAGGACAGCAGAGGAAAGGGATCTCGGAGTCATAGCTGACTCCAAGATGAACGTGAGTCGTCAGTGTGACAAAATAATCAGTAAAGCTAACCAGACTACATCATGCATTAGCAGGTGCGTGACAGACAGGTCCAGGGAGGTGATACTTCCCTCTATGCGGCATTGGTCAGACCACAGTCAGAGTACTGCATCCAGTTTTGGGCACCGCACTTAAAGAGGGATGTGGACAACCTTGAGAGGGTTCATAGGAGGCCACTCATATGGTTAGGGCCTGCAGGCAAAGCCCTACAAGGAGAGACTGAGGGACCTAGATCTCTTCAGTCTTTGCAAGAGAAGGCTGAGAGGTGATCTTGTGGCCATGTACAAATTCATCAGGTGGTGGCGGGACAGCAAGGAAAAGGAGATGCTCTGTTTACCAGGGCACCCCTCGGAGTAACTAGGAACTAGGAACAATGGCTACAAACTAACAGAGAGCAGATTTAGGTTAGACATCAGAAAGAACTTCTTTACGGTAAGGGTTGCCAGAGTCTGGAATGGGCTTCCAAGGGAGGTGGTGCTCCCCTACCCTGGGGGTCTTTAAGAGGAGGCTAGACATGCACCTGGCTGGGGTCGTCTGACCCCGGCGCTCTTTCCTGGAAGGGGGTCAGACTCAATCTACTGAGGTCCCTGCCAACCCTAACGGCTATGAATCTATGCACTTAACGAATCAGTCTATTTGCTGACATTCACAACTCCTTTTCCTTGAAGGCATTTGCTGGGCAAATTATTATTGCAAATATTGTTGTGGAAAACAATCTTCCAGGACACTGGCAGGAATAGATACTTATCAAAGGAACTGCACTGAAAGATCTCTTGTGCCAGAAGAAAGAGCTCTGCCTTCATGCAAAGATTTTATTGAATGTGTGCAAACCTTACACCTCTCTGGACCTGTTGAAGAAGTGCTTTCTAGTGTAGATTAAGAGCAGGGTACTCAGCCTCTGGGCCCATGGGCAAAATGTGGCCTGCAGAGCTATGATATATATGCATCTGGCCTGCAGGGCTCCCCATAGGTCAGGAAATTTAGTTGCAGGGACTTGTGGCAAGCAATGCTGCCACTCTCCCCACTGCCAAATCCCCAAACCCCATGTGGTGGGTTGGGACTGGGCCATGCCCCATCCCCACCACAGCTGGATTGGGGCCTGGATACAGCCCCACCCTCCCACAGCTGGATTGGGGCTGGGCCACACACCCCTTATGGGGATGGCCTTCCCCTTTCTCCCCTACTCACTGCAACCTCCCCAGGTGCTGGATCAGGACCACCAGCCAAATCTAACCCATGGACAGATGGGGCACTGCTCATCCAGCCCACCAGCCAAAAAGGTTGAGCAGCACTTAGGAGTAATGCTCTGCCTGCTTTATACTATCCTTGTTATCAAGAACACTAACATACAAAAGAAAAATATTCCTATATATGCATTTCATTTAAATGTTCATTTTTGAGAATTTTCTTCAATTCTATTCTCTCTGCCATGAAGCAGCAGCACACACGTGTATAGAATCATTGCTATTGATTTTAATCAGGCCTTGATTCTGAACAGCTATTTAAAAGCACAATTATAGAAAAGCACCAAAGTGGTTCAAGACAATAAGTTCTTAGAGAACTTATCCAAAAATACATGATTCTGCCCTAAAGGCCATGCTCAGAACTTCTGTGCATTTCAGTAGTAGTTGTGTGTGCATGAAAGAAAGATGTGACTCATATTTTTAAAGAGCTTATTGCTACATTTGTTAGGTACACAGAGCTCTTCATAGATTTGCCAGTTGTAAGGGTGCACTGAATTATAACAAACTGATGGTAAGAATGGTGTGTGTCCAAGATCTAAAAGAAGAGGATTAAGGCATGTACTTTAAAGAGAGTCGGATAATTATATTCTATTAATTCTAATAATTAGGAAAGGGAGGGTCAAAAATCTCTTGCCTTAAATATCTACCAGTCTCAATATTTATTTGACACATCTTTTACAGACGGGGACGAGGAAGGTCATAGCATCAACCTAAAATGGCTACACACTCTAAAGCAAGGATCTGAGCTTCTGAAGCAAAATACATTCTCAAATCAGTTTATTGGAAGGGGGTGTTTGTATGCAAGCTTAAAAAGCAATATTGTGGCTTCTCTGGGTAAGTCTACACCAAGCTCACTGTGCAGCGTGGATATCAAACCTAAAACTGTCACTCTAGCCTTATCCTTCAGTGTCGTTGTTTATAGTTTGTTCTGTATTTGGTTGCTGAATTCCATATGAATACATAAATGCTGTGCCAGGGAGGTGAGGGGAGAGGGGCTTGGGAACTCCTACCAGCCCCTGTAGAGACTCCTATCATTTTTGGTGCTAGGGAGGCACTTGAGATGACAATGTGAAGAGACCATGAGAAAGAAGGCCCCCAGAAACAAAGGGGACAGAAACAGGGAGATGGAGGCATGGGGTAGGAGCCTGTGAGGTTGAGATAAAAAACAGGCCCTACATGTTCTCTTACAAACTGCTTGGGATTTAGGGTGTAGGGAGTCTGTCTGTCATATAGCTGTGGACCAGTGAAGGTCTTATCTTAGGAAGAGCTGACTGCTTTGCTGCATGTGATTTTGGATGCACTCCATCACCTTAGAGGAATGGAACCCCTTTCCAGGGGCTGGACCAGAGGGTGGCTCTCTGGGGTTGGGCAATGGACGGGACACTTTTCTTAAGAAGGATTTGTCCCTATCTGTGAAGAGAAAGAGAGAGGTGTTGCAGAGGGCTCTGAGATTACAGAAGAATAGCAACTATGAAGATAAGAAAATGCCATCTAGGAAGATTTTTAAACTGCAAGTCAGAAGGGAACCTGCTTGGGATCTGCAACTGAGCAGCAGTGCGACTAAGCTATGAATCATCTTGTTGAGTTAATCTTTCTTTAACACAGTATATCCAGATTGAAAATGGTTGGGGAGAGGGATGGGGTTGGAGGGGAGCATCCTTGGAGAGCTCTAAAGCAGTGATTTGCAACTAGGGGTGCTGCAAGATCTTTTGAAGGGTACCCTGAGGTGAGGGGAGATAAGTGTGGGAGGGTAAGGCCATGGCCTCTCTGCAAGGAGGTAAGCACTGTAATTAAATCAATTAGTTTTTTAAATAGGGCACTCCTTAATTCACAAAAGTTATGAAGGGGACCACAAGCAAGCAAGGGGTGCCTTGAGTCTAAAATGTTTGAGAACTGCTCTCTGACAATTTGTTAAGTTTGCTACGTGCTTTCTTGTTTCAGAGGCAAAGGTGCACACCTTCATGATTATGATTACACTTAGTGTTATGAAAGCTATCCAGAGGTTTTTTGGCAAGTAAGTCCAGGGAATAAAAGTGAATCACTAGTGCTTGTGAACAGACAAGGGAAGGACGCTATAATAAAAAAATGAAGAGTAGCATTGTTTCTGTTCTAAAGGTGCAGCAAACCACTGAAAATGGATGTAGAGAACTTATCTGCACCTCTAAATCAGGAGGGAGACAGTGCAGATGAGAGAACAAAAGTTTCCATTTATTAGGAATTTTTAAGATAAGGCGTATCTCTAAAGTCTACTAAATAAGCTTTTCCAAACTATGGAACTTATTTCACACACTCAGTCCCTCCTAGCTGGAAGGGCTGACAAAGAGACATTCACAAGACGAACTCTATGGGCACTTGTACACGTGACAAGGGTTTAATCCCCAAGGTTTTATTTTATGACCCCTAAACTGAAACAGTGGATTTTTAATTGAAACCTGTCGTTTAAATGTTTTCATCACATTATGGTGAGGAGCCTGATCCTTTTTTTTTTTGGTTAGAGTCAGAGCCTACCCATGGCTGGGGAGCTGCAGGTTGCCCTGGTCCTTGCACCCCACCAGGGCTGCCTGGGCAGGCTGCTAGCAGGGCAGATCTGCCCCAGCTCAGAGGTAGCACATGGCCTGATCCAAATCTTCCCCAGTACTGCCCAGGGAGCAGTGCCCAGCGGGCTTCAAACAGGTGGGCTTGGGGAAGTAGGCTTCAGGCACCTGCAGAAGACAGAAGCAGTGAGGGGTTTGATCCTTTTTTTTTTTTTTTTTTTGGCAGAGCCTGCCTGCCCCTCCTGTAGCTGGGGGGGGGGAGGAGTATTAACTCTTCCTGCTAGTACATGCTAAAATGCAGAGCACTCCAAAAAACATTCCAACAGTGGGGCACAAATTCTTGAATAATAATGATCAATATTTAAAGCCCTTAAATGCATGCATCTTATTCCCTGATAAAGGAGAGATAGTACCACAGATCAAGAGGCAATTCAGAGAGGGGCTAGTGGCTCTCACAGGCAATGGCACTTTCTGTTTCCTGTCCCTGGTATAAAAGCAGTAGGGCTGAGGCTCACAGGGAAGTCATCCTAGGGGAAACCTTAGTCTGCTTCACTGACAAGCAGTGACACCTATAATCCTACCTATAATCTGGAATGAACCTCACCTCAGGTTGATGCCAAGCTGTGAAATTAGGCACTTGATGCACGAGGCACTTGTTTTGTACCTCATTGATTTTTTTTCCATAATTGGATAGTCAGGCTTGCATCTTGAAAATGTAGAACGCTTCAATTGATAACACGGGCAAAAAATAGTGATCATTAGCAAAAAAGCATTTCAAAATCAGAAGTTCTCAAAAACCAAAACCTCTCTAACACATGCTTGCTTACCTCATTTATGTTGGCATGTCATACTTTCCCCATTCTTGTTTTATATGATATGAAATTATACTGTTTGAAGATCAAAAGCTGTTGGTCTGACTACTGTAGTGATATGCATTCATATTTCCTACTTCCCAGCAATACTTAAATTGAACAAAGACACTGTATCATGCAGAATTAGAACCCGTGGACTTTATATATGCTGCAGAGGAAAACAGAGTAAAGATTAACTCAGAGGCTGCCTTCTCTGGTTCAGAAACTAAGATTCATCTCCCCTGAGCTCCACCCTTTCTAGTCAGGCAGGGGCAAGGGCGATTCCAGAGAGGGTGCAGTACTATACGTATACCCCCTATCTCTGCCCCCAACCATACCACCAGAGCACTCACAGCCAGGGACTGAAGTCTTGAAGAAGGTAAGCATTTCTTTCCCCTCCACACTCAAAGGCATGCCCCCTTCTCTCTCCCTCCCCTCCCCGCTGCCTGCTGCTGGGACAGCACTTGAGGGGTGAGCCTGTCCTCTCCAGCTGGGCTGCCAACAGCAGTGAGCAGGTGCATTCCCCTTCCCTGCCTGCTCCCCCCAAGTATTCCCTGCCACACATGTGCTCTGGCCACTGTTGCAACCCTTGCTTTCTCAGCTGCTTCTCCTGCAGCACCTCCTGCCTGCCCCAGTGGGGTGGGGCAGGGAACAAGGGGTGCAGCCACCCCCTGCAGCACCAGCTGCTGTAACCACACCCCACTTTATAATCCTGGATCCATTTCTGGCTGCAGGTGCATCTGCGTGAGTAAGTGAGCAGCCTGCTCTCATTTGCTGCTGTTTGCATAGCTGAGCTACAGCCATTTCCCTCCTATGCAAGAGGAGCTCTGCCCTGCCACACAGGTAACTCCCAAGTAGTTACTTGCAGTCCCATAGCTCCTACCCCCTGGTTGCTTTCTCCCCTCCTAGCCTTTGCTCAGCTGCACCTTTCTTATGAATATAACAGGGTCTCTTACAATGGCACCTTATTTTTCCAGCACATGAGCTTAATTTTAATACTGGAGCCAACAGAACCACTCACATGTATTAGTTACCCATTTGTGTTTGCAGTTCTGTCTAAATGCATGGTTCATTTCAGTAATAAAAAATAAGCACACTTTACTCATGCTGAATAAAAGGAGTTCAAATTACTGGACAGACCTAAAATTCAAATTTGAGGATTTTTCGTGGGAATTGCTATAGGCCAGGGGTTGTCAACTGGGGGTACTTGGAAAGGGACTAGGGGGTGCACATAGGTGGGCGGGCAGGGACAGAGAGTCGCCACCCAGCACCCTGTGCCGCTGCCTCCCAGGAGCAGGGCCAGGGGGAGGCGAGGGCAGTGGCTCCCCTCTGAGGGCCACACAGGCGTTGCCCAGCTGGTTGGATGTGGCTGAGAGCTTGCACACAGTGGCCACCACCACCATCCACCAACCTGCACCACCATCGTGTGCAACCCACTCACTCCCCCCACCCCCAGCACCTGCTCTGTGTCCAGCCACTGCCAACCTCCCCACCCCCACACACCACGTCCAGCAGCCTCCACCTCCTTCCCTCCTGCTTCACCAGAAGTGTACCCAGAAGGAATACAATCCTTAAAAAGGGTTGAAAACTCCTGCTATAAAGCCATTTGAAAATGGCTCTGTGAATCTGTAAAACTGAGCTCCAAAAGAATTGATGTACTTCTCTCTCAAAGTATGCAAGAGTAGTATAAGGTTCTACAATACACTACGGTATCTTGTTCCTGTTGCATTCCCCTGGAGCTTGGAAACAATCCACAAACATTGTGTGTGAATTTTATCATCACTGTAGTATGACATTAGTGCAGTTTTCAGGCTGACCTTGAGCGTTACTGCACTGCATTTTGATGGCTATTGCAGCTGGTATCTGAATCGGGATAATAAAACTGAACCATATCACAACCTTACCCAGGAAGAGAACACATCTTCCTGTAAGAAAATAGCAAAAGCTCCACCATTTATCCATTTAAGAACAAGCATGTGCCTATGATCTTGTACAAGTTGTCTTCCCTGTATTTATGGTGTTGACAAGGATAGCAGAATGTACAATATTAATTTTGAGTTATTTCTTCTGCCTTAGCAGCAGCATAGCAGTGGGTGGGCAAGTAGGCACCAGCCCCAGGTGCCACTCAGAGGGGTTACCAAAATGGCAGCTTCCTGGGGACCCCATGGCACTGCAGCAGCAGCCTCACACATGGGTGGATCTAGAATTTTGAAAAGGGGGGTACAGATGGGGAGGTGCATCAACACATACAAAACTATACATTTTTCTCCAGTTAAAAAATGAACTAGAAGATTTACTAATATGCTAGGAGGCTAGGGCTGTATTATGCAATTTAAGAGTGAAGCAAAAATAAATATGACTTCATTGGAATAAGTTAAAAACTATCTGCAGGGCTGTGAAATAGGAGCTTTAAGACCAGAACCAGCTAACAGGATTGCAGAACTAAGAATAGTGTGTGGGATGGAACATCAAGACCATTAAAAAGAAGAGCGGTTCATTAACACCTGTGCAATGAAGAGTTTAGGAGGGATCAGGTGCATGATAATGAGCCAGGAAGCAACTCCCTCAGCACTGCCTGACTTGAAATGCTGCTGCCACTGTCAGGCAGTTGTTTTTATACTTTGGATGGACAAGGACTCAAAGCAGGGCAGTGCACCCCCCACTATCCACCCCTGGCCCCACACCGCAACTGTAACAGCAACAGCCAGATACAGGGACTGAAAAATTCTTGCTTGCATTAAGAATCAGAAAGAAAACAAATGCCAAGACTGTGACAGTACAGTATTCACACCATAGTTTTCTTGGGTTCAGGCAATTCCCCAGAATGCACCAGAGCTTGATACAATATTTCACTAGTCTCACCTCGTCCCCAGTAAATGGATATGTGAGCCACATTGTGGGGTTTATGCATGTAATCTGTAAACAGTTGACCGAAGAGAAATGTGCCGTGTCACAGATCTGAGCCTCCTGTGCTGTGATAGATATGCAAAGGCATCTGGTCCAGGCATCCAGATTCATAGCAGGGACTCTGCATTTATACTCCTGTGACCTTTCCTGACTCCAGGACACACGCATGCATGCACACGCACATGCACACATACTCAATCTCACTACCTTTCCCCTCCCAGAACTTAGCACTGAAGTGAATGCTAGACATTTCGGGATAGAAATGCACTCCATGTCACAGTAAGAGCTCTGCCAACCTTCTCTGAGTAGTCTCTGCCCCATCCAGCACAGCTGCATCCAACAGTGGGATGCACACAGACGAAGCCTGGAGTTCAAAGCTGTGGGACCCGATACAACACATACAGCAGCACATTCTCTTAGTCATTCCCACATCTAATTTCATAGCACCACTACTCCCAAGCCTTTCTTATTAGCCATTTTCAGTGTCAAAGAGCAAGACTGTTATAAAAGAAGCATGTACATTAATGTAGTATGGTCTGATTTTCAGAAGTTTAAGATTAGCCATTTCCCCCCACATCTGGAAAGGTATGAGGCAGTAACTTTAATTCTGTAAGTAATATCTACAGGCAGTTAACAGACCTTGATGACAAATCTCTCCTATTAATCTAATCTGGTTATGGAAAATGAATCTGCCCAAGTGACTAGCCTGGTGCCCAGATGGGGGAAGACCTGAATTCAAGTCTCTGCTCCATTACCTCATGAACAGAGGTGGTTGCTCAGCTCTACATCAGCCAGACTGGACTTCCACTCCTCTTTCCTACTCCATCTAAATGCATCTCAGCCTTCCTTACTACCAGCAGCCACCCAGCACACAAAGTGGAGGTGCTCGGCTCACCATCTCAGCCCCGTCCCATCTCTTCTACTAAAACCAGAGGGGAGTTCTCTGAAATCCCTTGCTGGAGTAAGAGTCTACTCCATTTCTTTCTGGCTGCAGGGGGGTGTCTGTGACTACTTCCACCTACCACAGCTTCTAAAGATAGTCATAGTGTCATCATGCCTATCACTTCTCATGGTTGCTGGAAATAAGAGTAAGAGGGATTGACTGTATGGGTGGAATCCTGATCCAATTTATATCACTTTTCTGCAAGAATTTCAGTGGAGCCAGGGCAGCATCCATGGGAAATAGCTCTCTGAATCATACACAGTTCTTTAACTGGCTGACTTGAATGGTTTGCTTGCAGGATTGACCTCGAGGAACTTAATTTTCACTGCCGTTCCAGACACTCTTCAGGAGACCTGCATAGAAAGCTCAAACAGTTACTTCTGCATTTCCAAGAGGAAGGTATGAAAATACAATGGATTCCCACCCAGAAGGCAAAAAAAATGGCAACTAGGGGAATAAAGAGCAGATTAACCAATAACTTGTTAAACAAATTATGCTTTCATCATTAACCCAGCTCTAGTGGCTAATATAGTCCAAGTCCATTTCATGTATAAAATCAAACAGCAGCGAATATAGTTTGGCTCAGACCCCTGGATATGCTACCATAAAATACATACACAATCCATTCTCTGTCTTGGAATGACACCCCCTTAGTTTTATTCTCTAAAACGTTGTTACTTTAGTGAGCCTGTGTTTTGACCTGCATGCTAGAGAAGCATCAAGTCATCCCGTACATTTCTCCACGTAATCCTGGAAGCTTGCCCAACACCTGGTAAACTGTGGTGGTAATTCACCTCTGAAGATCATAAGGAAAACATTTCTATTGGTTAAAATGTAACTTCTAGCTTTCAGTTTTCCAAGTGACACCTGGATGGTACTTACTTTTTTAAAAGTGAATGCATTGTGTTTGAGAACATTAAGGTCAGGACATTTTAAAAGAAATTTCAACTTGCCTTCCACATACAAATGTTACACTATTTTACCATTGTATATCCTTCAGCATGTAAATACCAAGCGTCTTTTTATATAAACTATGGTTTGGTTTTCCTGATTACCTCAATTTTAAAATCTCAACTATGTT
Source organism: Alligator mississippiensis (assembly GCF_030867095.1). NCBI lineage: Eukaryota > Metazoa > Chordata > Crocodylia > Alligatoridae > Alligator > Alligator mississippiensis. Next base: position 126,956,418 of record NC_081826.1, read on the forward strand.
GTCATTTTACAACGTTTCCTCATATTTGCTTTCCTTCATTGCTTTCACTTTAATGTTTGAAATAGAAGAACAGAGCTTTATATGGTCTCAAACACCAGAAAAAGATGCATAATGAACGAACGTAGGTTTTTGGATTCCACATTCATTTACGATTGTGCATTCATCTGACTCTGGAGTGTTGGGTCCATGGGGGTTTTTTTAATCATATTTTCCAATTCTAATATTTTTGCAGGAAAAAAAATCTTCATTAAAATAATCAATGAAGATTGAGCACAAGAGTTTCAGATAAAAAAATTGAGCCTGGTCAAATCCAGCATCTCTGATTTGTTAAGGTAGCCTCTACAACTATGATTAGAGCCTCTGGATTTCTTCATTATGGAAGTAGAGAACAGGTGTCTTGCACCAGGCATTTCCAACTGGCAGGCCATAAGGAGCATGCAGCCTGTGATGGATTAAGTTGTGGGCCCTGGTCTCCTGCTCAGCTGCTATTTCCCCTATTGCAATTGCAATCAGGGGCATCGGGCTCCTCCTCCCTCCACCAGCTGCCACTAAGTTACCTTGCTATTAATCTTCCCATTTTACACTCTCCATAACTTGGTATAATGATCCTCTATTGGGAAGTGGTAACATGTAAATCGAATAAATAAATAAATAAATAAGCCTTCCTCAGAGGTCTTACCCAATACTGTTTGTACAGGAGCCTGAGCTCCTTGTGGGGAAAGATACACTGTCACGTACAAATTATGGATTAGAATCAGCACTGTACAAGTCAAGTGGCCTTTGGGCAATGAAGTGCAACAGATAAGTGAATAGGGACTGAACAAAACCAGACAAGGGGTAGGGCAATACAATGCACAAGTAACAAAGCTTCTATTACTCCTTAATCTACACAAGCAACGCACCATAGAAAACTGTGACTGAGAAGTCATCCACACCTTTAACAAGTAAACACACAATGCAGAGGAGTGAATTACAGTAAAACTGGGTTCTCAAAATAAGACTCTTATTAAGAATCTCTCGTCTGCAGTACTAGATATACTAGTGGATACACAGCTGTTGAATCATCATGCTCAATGACTAGTCATCAGCAGCTCAGTGTCTAGCTGGGGGGAGGTATTGCATGGGGTTTGACAGGGGCCTGGTCTTGGTTAAGTATCTTCATTGATAAACTGGATCAGGACTGTCCAGTTTGAGTGGCAGGAAAAATAAAAATGTAATTTAAAATTTAATCTATTCTGAAACAAAAAAAAAAGTTTCAGTTCCAAACATTTCTTCTGTGGAAATTTTCAAAATGGATGAGGATAATGAGAGTGTCACCACAAACATATGTCAAAAGCATGAGGGCCAGAAAGCCAGCAACAGGTAGAATGGTCACTATCGAGAAGACCTTCTGCACCCCAAGGAGTGTATGGACATTCATAGATGATGTGGTCGGCTGTCTGAGTTTGAGCACCACAGCTGCAGCTAGCATTACTGGAAAGGCCCCGAAAGTGCAAGCTCACCTTAAACTGTCCAATGCCCTTTCTGGGACAGTTAAAAGCTGTCCAGGTCCTGCAGGGCAGCTGCCAGCCTGAGGGGCAGAAGCTGGTGTTGGGGATGAAGTTCTTTAGCCACAGTTCTGTGCAGCATATTGCCTCCTCCACTGATGGGAAGTTCATGCTTTAGGTGACATGCCATCTGTACATTCAATGACCTTATTTGTCTGAGTAGAAAATAGGTTCTGAGACTTCAGGCAGTTTTCTGGCTTGCAGCTACTAGGCTGGAGTGCAACAAATGGTCTGCATCTTGGGCTTTGAGACCTAGGGGTAGGGTACCAGTTTGTCTCTGGACGTCTGGGAGCTGGCATAAAGCATCCGGCAGTGGTTCTCATGACACTGTTAAGGCTGGAATCCACTAACTTAGTGTGCGCCCTCTGGCCCACACTGGTGCACAGTACTCAGTAGGAGGATATGCAAATGCCAAAGCAGAGGTGAGAAGTGTTTGGAGGCTTGCACCACAGGTGGCAGCAGCAAGGTGACAGATAAGCTCCTCTGCTATTAACCTTATTTTCAGATGCTGGCGATAGATAAGGGCCCAGTCTAACTTAACTGCTAGGTAAGTGATGGTGTGACAATGTTCAAGTGTCTGGTTGCCAATCTTGACTTATTTCTTTGCTTGGCTGTTATTTAGGTAGAAAGCTGTTGCAACTGTGTTAACAAGGCTGAGTTGGAGACACTGTTTATAAAAGTAGTCAGCAAGGGTGTTCATGTCTGATGTCAAAAATCGATTCAGTGGCTTCTTATTGCTTGCTTGATTTGGTTAGAGCTAGGTCATTGGCATAACCATTCTTCTTGGATTGGGTGTCAGGCAGGATGACAATGTACACAATGAAAAACAATGGAGAAAGTACTGAGCCTATAATAATATTCATTATTATAGAAAGCTTAATTTTTTATTAGAAAACTGAACAAAATATATATTTTTTTAACATAAAATCTCTTGCCAGTTGCACTTCTTGGTTCTTATATGGCCCTTACAGTTAAATAAATATACTTGTATGGAATACACCGAAGTCAAATCATTTCGTACAGAACATGGATATATTCAAAGATGCTAAAGCTGCAAAGTGAAATGCTCAAGGAATACCAAAACAGTCTCTACTCTGCTACCTCTTGTGTACACATTATCATAAATTATTAAAGTAACCTTAGAACATTCTTCCTGCAAACTCTTTCAGTGCACAGGAAGGATGAGGTAGGTCATATTTGTTCCTATTTCTCTGCACTCAACTCTGCAGAGAACCTTATGGCCAACCTTATAGCATCAACGCCACTGGCCACATTTCACTCCACTTTCACTGACAGCTCCCATTTAGATGTCTCACAGTTGCACACATGGAAACATCACAACAATGGAAAATCCTCAGAGAAACACACAAACAGCTATAGATACAGTACAAGGGCAGAGTCCCTTTTGAAGAACATGGATGTTGGCCATTTTAGTGAATTTTGATTAGACTGTGTGTGACCTAAACACTACCTCTGCTTTATATCTGGTTCCAATGCAAACCAGAGGCAGTAATCCCATTAGCAAGGTACTTATTAAGAGCAGAAGTGCATCTTTTCCATTCCCTTAATGCTCAAAAGCAGCTAACACATTTTTGTGAATCCAAAATACTGAAAAGCCGTGCAAAAGTAACCACTGCAAAGTTAAAATGGTAACAAAGAAAAAGGGTTTTCTGAGTGGGAATAAAAAAAATCATCCTATGCAATTTATTAATACCTTTTATTTTGCACATAAGCTACCCTAATAATAATAATAATAATAATAATAATAACAACAACAACAACCACCTTCACATACCACCAGTGGCATACAGCATGCTGTATGTGAAGTATACTAGGATCACTGCCACTTCCATCCTGGGAACAAAATAGGGTTTTGTTTTTTTGTTTCCTTTTTTTCTGCTCCATGATATTGACTAAGGTTGGACTGGTTTCTTTGTAACTTGTCCAGTCTATTATTTTCAGAGAAACAATACATTTTAACGTTATTTGTTATTGTGTATTATGATTGTCCCTCGGACCATGAATGTTTATTCAGCTGCACTCTGTATTTGAGCTACCTGTAGTTCTTCATCAGAGAGGTATGGTAAGTTCGTTCATGAATGATAAAAAGAAGGTGCTAGGTTTGACATCTGTAAGAGCATTATGTACCCAAGATTTCCAGAGAACAAAATGTAATGGTTTATCATAAAAAGTTACCTTCAAGTTCTATGCACTACTGACAACAGCATGTGGTAAGCACACTGAACAAATTTTGTGGTGACACCAAATTGTGGGGTGAGGTGGGCACGCTGGAGGGGAGGGACAGTATCCAGCTAGATCTAAACAGATTACAGAGGTGGGCGGATGAGAACAGGATGCAATTCAATACAGACAAGTGCAAGGATGCTGCATCTAGGGAGAAGGAACCAGCAACACACCTATAGGCTGGGGAACACCCTTCTTGTCAACACAGAAGCAGAAAGGGATCTTGGAGTCACTGTTGACTCCAGGATGAACATAAGCTGCCAATGCGAGGAAGTGGTCAGTAAGGCTAACTGCACCTTGTGATGCATCTGTAGATGCACGACAAGCAGGTCCAGGGAGGTGATCCTTCCCCTCTATGCAACATTGGTCAGGCTGCAGCTGGAGTACTGCATCCAGTTCTGGGCGCCGCACTTCAAGAGGGATGTGGCTAGCATTGAGAGGGTCCAGAGGAGGGCCACTCGCATGGTCAAGGGGCAGCGGGGCAGGCCCTATGAAGAGAGGCTAAAGGGCCTGAACCTGTTCAGCCTTCACAAGAGAAGAAGATCTGGTGGCCATTTACAAACTCACCAGGGGGGACCAGCAGGAATTGAGGGAGACTCTGTTCCCCCGGGCACTACTGGGGCTTACTAGGAATAACGGCCACAAATTGTTAGAGGGAGGGTTCAGGCTGACCATCAGGAGACATTACTTTACAGCTAGGGCTGCCAGGCTCTGGAATGGGCTCCCAAGTGAGGTGGTGCTCTCTCCTACCTTGGGGGTCTTCAGGAGGAGACTGGACAGATATTTGGCTGGGGTGATATGACCCTGGCACCCATTCCTGCCCGGGGCAGGGGGTCAGACCTGATGATCTGTTTAGGTCCCTTCCGACCCTAAGCACTGCGAAACTGAAACTAACTCATTTCAGATGATGCAGAGAATAAAAGTTTACAAGGTAAACTAAAAATATCTGTCTTTAACTCCCTTCATACCCATTTCCTAACCATGCTGTTCTTCAGTTCTCTCCTCCCAATAAGGCAGTCTCAAATACATTCACCAAAATAAAATTCCAGCAAAATATGTTGCTTGATCAGGAGTACATGGACACACAGACGCTATCACACACATGAATTCTATGCCTAAATGGTTATAAATTAGCCTAGAAATGTGGGAGACCTATACTTTCCAGTCCCTGCTTAGCCCAATTCAGTGATCTAAAATGAAACACTACTCTGAAATAAGGCTGAATGGGGGAATTTCCCCCTAAAGCTTCCATACCCCAGGCCAGTTGCTCTAGTGTATCCATCAGGCTACAGCCATATTTTTGTTGTTTCAGTCACTTCAGATTTGTGGCAGTTAGGTTAAAAACCACCCTTCCTCTCCTTCCTTTGCAGTGGAAGTATATATTTTGCAAGATTTTCTGCAAGCTTCGTTTCCACAAACCATAAGGATAAAATGCTCAAGAACCAGACAAAATGGTTGCAACAGGTAGTAAGTAGGTGTCTATGTATCTGTTTCCAGAGACTCCTGACAGAAAATAGTGAGTTGTGTACAAACTACAGCTGTAGATACTGTAACTTAACTGGAGTTTACCGTTTCACAGAGATGCAACTAAGAAAATGATATGGTAACTAGAGGAAGAAAGAACAGGTTAACTAACAGTTTGGGTAGATTTGTTTGCAATATTTATTTTTACATCACTTATCCTTTTATCTTTCACTTGGCTCTTGCCAAGTTAATATGCTCCAAATACATTTAATGTGTAAAAAGTCTAACGAACAGCAGCAATCAGCTTTGCACTGGTCTACCCAGTACCCCATGCATACCCTGTTTGAGGATACTGTACCATGTACCTTCAGTTCTCTAGGTCTTAGAGTAGCATTTGTTTTACTTATATCCTTTAGTTTTACTTTTTGAAAAAAGAAGAACTGCTAAGTCTGAGCTTGATCCTACTCAATGGCTTCAGCATTCAAAGGGTCAACATGTGAAAAGAAAGAAGTGGGAGCGTCAGAAAGTAGAGGGTATATATTACTTCAAGAGGACCAGATAGCCTCTCCACACAGCTTCATTTCTGCAAGCCATAAAGGTAAGATTTTCTTTAAGTTTAAACTTAAACTTATGGTATGTGTGGGTGTGTGTTGTTTATTTAATTTTAATGTCACTCAGCCTATGTTCAGTTAAAAAAAAGATTAATTTACAATGTCTGAGATCCTTACAGCAAGGACAGTTGACATGATATTGCCTGTCCAGACTTCCACCCTCTTTCCCTGTATATACAGCATTCACAAGCAAATACAAATAAAAGGTCCAAACTGTACTTAATAATAAACCTGGAGCTAGCCAAGCAAAATCCATGCTGTTGCTCCAGATTTACATACCTGGAACTAATCAATATTTTCCTTGTACCTTGAAAGTTGGCCTTTTCCTTGATTTAGAAAAGGACAATATAGAAGCCACTATATTTCGCAGTAAAAAATTTAATTTATTCCAGATTAAAATAAAAAAAAATAAATTTCTATTTCAAAGAAACAGCAGACTGCCCATCAGTCATTCTACTTTGAAGTATCTGCAACTCTTGCTTGCTGAAAAAGAAATACAAAAACATGAACATACAAAGAATTAGATATATGCTAACAATTAATTGGATTACTAGTGATTGTGGAGTTCATGGGCATAAAAGATGAAATCTCATCTACTCACAGTGAAAAAAGCACTGTCATTTCAATCTATATCACTGAAATACAAATATTTAAAAATATACTAAACAACTATTTCCAGTCCCTTGACTTAATCTTAGTTTTCAGTGCATCAGATGTACCTGTTATTTTGTAGAAGCATGCGATTAAAATTTGTACTGTATGCCTTTATTACGTAGTTACACTACTTCTGCTCTTTTTTCCCTAGAATACTCTGATTTCACAATGGGCTCCATCAGTGCAGCAAATGCTGACTTTTGTTTCGATTTATTCCGAGTACTGAAACCCAGCCATACAAATGCAAATATCCTCTACTCCCCACTGAACATCTTGTCAGCATTGGCCATGGTCTACTTGGGTGCAAAAGGAAACACTGCATCGCAGATGGAAAAAGTAAGCCTGACTTAAATTGTTTGACATACCTGATTTAGATTTCAGATCTATGACAGAGCAACTGCTTACCCATTCCTATCTATGGATATTGCACACCTCAAAGATGGACTACAGTGACAGAAATTAGAGTTCTATTCAGATTCATCTCACTCTGAAGGGCTTTCCAAGGTTTTGGTTGTACATATTATAGAAGTGGGTCAGTAATATAGTTGGGTAGTTAGGCAAAGCACACAAGGGGGCTAGGATCAAGTCCATTTCTAGACTGAAAATAGACTCCCAGAGAAACGGATCATATGTACAAATTTTAAAGTGATCACCTGGAGAACAGAACTAATTTTAAGCTCAGCTGGAACTTTTGAACTCTTTCATTACTCAGACTTCAGCCCTGCAATAAGATCCCAGAAAGCAGAAAATATGCCATGAATAGATCTCACCTGACTTTGATTTTTAAGGGCATGGGTCAAACCTCATGAAATTGGGACCAGGAAAAAATGGCAGCGGGTGTGGAAAATCTGATTAAGATGCACAGGAAGAATAAAGAGTCATTAATCCTGATTCTACTGACTTAATTGCAAACAGAAGTAGGTGCTTATTGTAGGAACCCAAAGCATTGCTTACTGAGTATATTACAAGGTGATGAAAAGTCTCTGCAATACAATTTATCTAGCCCATTTTCTTAAATGTTATTACATGATTTTTAGCAAATATCTTTTGCTGACATGTCAAATGTAAAACACAGCTACATTATTTTCCTGCACTTAATTTACAAACTATATTTTTAATGGCAGGTACTTAATTTTGATGAAGTTACAGGACTCAAAAGCCATTTAGTAAAAAAGGTAAGACATGTCCTCTCCCTTCTTTTGTGAAATTTTCTCATCAGATCATAAAGCAGACCTAGCTTGAATATGCTTCTAAAAGGTTTATATCCATGGCAGCAGGTGAAACTCATCTCACACCCTGGTCCAGATCCAGACTAAAAGACTCCTGTGGGCTGGATCTGGATACAGCAGTGGGGAAGAGTGGCGGCAGCTACATGAGGCATGAGCTGAGGCAGAAGTTAATGCAGATGTAGCTCACTCCCCACCAACCACTGACACACACACACACACACACACACACACACACACACACACCAGGGCTCCTTGCTTTGGATTTAGGCAGCCGTCCCTGTCACTACATACCTGGCCCATCTACCAGCCCTCATGGGCCACATGACACCCCTGCAACCACAGCATTAGATTAGATGATCTGAACCAAACAGATGTAGAAAAGAACCACAACTTTGACTTGAGAATCAAGGCAGGTAGCTGAACGTGCAGAAATTCAAAGGATGGGAGAGAGGATACGCCCTGGGAAATTAAATAAAGTTGAAGCCATTTGCATGCTTTGGCAAAAAAGCAGTGATAAAGAGGGACCAGTCTGCCTGTAACTCACAAATCAGAGTTGTTGCACACAAGTCAACAGTTATCCAAGAGGGTGTCATAGGAACCAACACAGAAATATCAATTAAAAGAAAAATGATTTGACGAACAGATCATGCTTTTGGGAGCTTTGCTTTTAGAGCATGATTTTCATTCCACAGACCCAGTAGTAACACCATAGTAATTACACAAGCTGCTTTTCTGAGCAGAAACAACTTCCAATTTCCATTTCACAGGGGATATCGCATCCATGAAGGTGAGAGATGGATCCATAATTTATTATATGCTCAATACTGAAGCATGTATTATAGCAGAATCCATTGTATTAAAAATATGATCACCATTATTGCAGAAGGTTCATATGCTAATTTATAGTTACACAGTGTATTAGGCACCAATAAGTTTTTGTTATGCAAATCTCTCAGAAGCAAGCCAGAAGTCCAAGTCAGCCATATTCCCCATATTTCATAGATAATTCTCTATCAAAAATAATTCAACACAAACCCTATCTTACCTTATCTTTGCCTCCAACAACTCAGTGTGGTGACCCTGAAGACATCCATTTCAAGTTTAAACAACTTCTTTCAGAAATTAATGTACCCAATGCTAATTATACTCTCAGAATTGCCAACAGACTGTATGCCGACAAGACGCATTCAATCCTTCCGGTGAGTTTCAGCAGATTCTGACTTAAGTGTTATTCCCTGGTGAGCTAAGTGGGATCTCACAATTTATGAATGCTGCAAAGGATCTGAGATCTATTCAACATATTTTTCCATAGTTTAAAGCCCCATGATTTTGTTTTTTGGTCCGAGCCTTAACTATTCCAGGGCCTAAAGGGGTATCTTGTTAAAAAGTTTGGTCAATGCACAATAATAATACAAAAGCCAACACAGGATACTCAATAGAGTGGCTGCAGATGTGAAGAAACATTTTTCACAAAATGCAGGTCCATAGAAAACAAAACGCTTTTCTGCGTTCAAAAAGGTCAATATCAAACACATTTCTTGACTCAGAAAAGGTTGTGAAACAAATGTTTGAACTTGTTAAACATTTCACTTCGACATTTTCAAAATAAAAAAGAGTCAAGATTTCAAGATGTAGGCATTTTGTCTTTGTGGCAGAAAAGGATTTGGAAGTCTTAAAGTTTTCACATCCTATGAAATATATTTTCTGCCCAGCCCTAGAATAATTAGTGGGGACCTACTGAATTCATGGCAGAAGTGGGCTGCATGGCAGTTCCTTTAATCTTATAGGTTCTCCTGCACATACCCCGCCCCAATGCTGATTGGCTGAGAGGCCCTGGTGGCCCTGTTGCTTTTTGTTGACAAACCGGGAGGCAAAAATGGAGTCATATTTAAAACTGCAGTTTTTGCCTCCTTGCCAATCAGCAGCGAGTGGCAGGGCTCATCTGCCAGTCCATAGATTCATAGATGTTAGGGTTGGAAGGGACCTCGATAGATCATCGAGTCCGACCCCCTGCATAGGCAGGAAAGAGTGCTGGGTTTAGATGACCCCAGCTAGATGCCTATCTAACCTCCTCTTGAAGGTCGCCAGGGTAAGGAAGAGCACCACCTCCCTTGAGAGCCCATAGGGGGCAAGGGGGAGCACGCAGGGGAACCTGCAAAATTAAAGTTGCTGCTGCATAGCTGACTTCTGCCGTGAATTCAGTAAGTCCCTTATAATAAGTTTAATCAGGAAAAGAACAGAGAATATGACTAACTGGTTTAATTCTAAGGACCCCTCTAAACATTCAGGTAAAGGCATGATGGCATCTAATGAGCAATCCACACAATCATGTCTCCTGCTATGTCACATGTGCATGGCACGAGGAGCGATTGTGAGATTGTGCATTAGATCCCATCGTGACTTATTGCCAGTGCAGGAGGAGCCCAATCCTGGGCTCCCCCTGCATTAACAAGATTGCAGCTGCCACTATCCCCCAGCCTTAGAGGGGTGCGAGATTGAGGGACCCAGAGTTGGCAGCTTCTGGGGCCAAGTCTTCTCAATTGCAGGACTCCCAGCCCCGGCTGGGCATGATGCACCTGTGCAGCTGCAGAAAAATGTTTCTTCTTCCAGCCCCAAGGGAGACCCTGCTATACATGCAAATTAAAACTCAAAGGCAACCAGCTATAAAGTTAGTGCACTGTTTGAAGTCTACCTTTATAGCTGGTTGGAGCTTTTTATGGCGTGACAGGTACTTTGCACGTGTAGGTGGACTCAAGATAACTGCACAATTAATCAGTTAATTGTGCAATAACTGTAACATGTAGACGGGGCCTAAGAGTCAGTGGCTCTTTGATCACATTATATTCATTTTAGAGTTGGAATTTATTTTGAGAACCTGCTTAACATGATATCTGTGGCCTCTTTACAGCAATACTTGCAATGTACAAAAAGAATGTACCAAGCATGCCTGGAAAGTGTTAACTTCAAAACTGCTGCAGAAGAAGCCAGAATAATAATTAACTCTTGGGTGGAAAACAAGACAAATGGTAAGGACAGGACAAGTGTTGGCAGGTAGTTTTTTAAACCATAATTAACTAGGAACCTCAGGAAACTGGAAATTTAGGAAAAGAAAAAAAGTTCTCTTTTTATTCAGTGCCTTGCCTGTGTTTATTGCTACTATATGTAATAGAAATATTTCAGGGATAAGAGTGATATCCAATGAAATGACTCTGTACAATATAATCATCATCTCTTTCCATCTTATTCTTGAACTGTATGATGGGTTATATGGGTTTCAGATTAAATAAGCCTTCAAATAAAACAGAGTCAGTAGATTCAGTGTCAGTCATTGAAGTGAAAGGTTATAAACAGAAAAAATGCTGAACTTCATTCAGCAACCATCAGAATTAGACAATTTACCATCTTGTCTCCGTTAAAGGTCTGATCAAGGATTTGTTTGGGCCGGGTTCTATTGGTGCCTCCACTGCAATGATCTTGGTTAATGCCATTTACTTCAAAGGAAACTGGAGCAACAAATTTGAGGAAAAACACACCAAAGAAATGCCTTTTACAATAAACCAGGTAGGGTACATAAACTCACCTCTTACTCTCAAATGACTATATAAACTGTATAAAAACATATAAAATAGTAGTGCCCCAACCTTATTGCCAGACATGCAAGATGAAAGACGTGCAGTCCGTCCGCCAACTAGAACCAGCTGATGGGCCTGATCTTGCACACAGATCCCAATCTGGCCATATGGGTGGTGAGGGGGTGGGAAGAGGGGTGCTGGCCTGACCCCAATCTGGCTGCTGTGCACAACTTGGTATTTTCATTGCAATGGAGAGATGACAGTATTAATTGCCACTGCTCCCCTGCTGCCAAAGTTTCCCCACCCATGGGGAGCCTCACAGGCCAGATGTCATGGCTCTGCAGTCTGGATTAGGCCCACGGATCAGGGGTGGAGCACCTCTGATATAAAATCTCTCTCTAATTTTACTTCTTTGTTTACATTGTCATGTTTCTCAATGCATTGCAGTAATCAAAGGAAACCTGCCTATGAACTGCTTTCTTAACACTATTTCTGGGCAATATAAATATAAACCTGTTCTTGGAGGGAGTCAAGTTTTAAGCCAATGAATAAGCCAGAGTACTTAAAATAAGTGCTCATAAAACATTATGTTCTCTTATGTTCATCTTTCAGCAAGAAACTAAACCTGTGCAAATGATGCATCAGATTGGCTTCTTTAAAATAGCCTCCATAGAGTCAGAGAAGATCCAGATCCTGGAGCTTCCATATGCTAATGGAGAAATGAGCATGATCATATTGCTACCTAATGACATTTCTGACCTAGACCAGGTAAAACTTAATTCAGCTCTAGAAATGGACTCAAGAGAGTCAAGAAGAATATCTGACTTATTTGCCTTAGTCCCTTTCCTAATCCAGATACCACAAAACATTTGACCAGTTAGAGATATGGACACTTTCAATGCAATAACCATCACAAGTACAGTGGTCTCCTGTTGATTAACAATTGTTTATGCATAATAGCAGGCATTAGAAGGACCTGTTCTACCGGGAAAAAAAAAGTGTTAGCCAGGAAAGAAAGTTTTTCTTAACAAACCAATCATCATCCTGAGGGCTTGTATTTCAAGGATCTAATTTTATATAACACCACGTAATGACGTACACTAACAGTAGTTGAAAAGCCTATGTCAGCCTTCCAGTTCAATATTACTTTTTAAAGGCATGTTAATTAAAAGGCATGTTTTAGGATGTGCAGTGCTTGTGTTTTATTTGTTTAATGAATGAAAATGAAAGTACAATTGAACAGTCTAAGTTGCATAGAAAGAAGGAGACTAGACACATGAGGAAAAAGCAAAGGATAAACAAATATCAGGAGGATGAACAGCAAAGAAACAGATAGTATCAATATTAATGAAGAAAGACAGTAGACAATAACTGCTGGTGAAAGGATTTTATTTCACCTGGCTAAAGAATCAGGTCAATTAGTAAGGAACCAACTGAAATCTGTACACTACCATAAGCAGCCAAGGCATCAAAAAAAATAAAAAAAGAGGAACTTGAACTACTGGTACAGAATGTGACACTGGATATTACAGGGTTAACATGCATGCAACAGAAGTCATAAATGTAATATAGGTACTGAAGTGTGTGCTACTCAAGAAAGACTTAGAGGGAGGAAATCTGGTGAAGTAGCTTTATACACTCATGGCATGATGGCTAAAAACAGTTTGGGTCAAAAAAAAAAAAAAAATCACTGGTTAGAAGGATACTGAGAGTATACTGGGGTAGTACTGGGAGTGCCTGCTATAGACCCCTAGGGTCAGGTTTCAAAAGGAGAGAAATCTCCATTGTCGTTAGAGATAAATACTACTGGGGACTGTCATTATGGGAGACCCAGAGCCACTGAACCAGTTGGAAGTGATGCTGTAGTAGCATGGGTGGATCCAGAGGCAGGGGTGCAATGGCACAGTCGCATCCCTCTTTTGGGCCACATTGTGGGAACATCAGCTGAGGACTATAAATCCATGAAGCAGGTAGAAATCCCCTCCTTCACTCTCAGCACCCCTTCCTTACTGCTCCTTGCCTTCTCCGTTGTAGTTGCAGGGAGCAGCCGCATGGAAGCTGGGCTGTGAGGGGCATGGCAGTGGTGGGCAAGAGAGGGGCTTGTGGGGTAAAAGTGCTGATGAGAGAATGGAGAAGAAGGGAGGAGCAGAGTTGCTGAGCAGAAACTGGGGACTAATTCACTGATTCATGTAAGCATCTCTCACCCTCCATACTCAGTGACATCTCTCCTTCCTTCTCTTCCCCTCCCATTCCCCCTGGCACAGCCAGCACCTTGGAGGGGTGGGGGATTATGGGGCAGGTTCCGTGGCAGTATTGGTCATTGCTCCTGCATCCCCCTTTTTGTAAATCCTGGTCTGCCTATATGAGATTGTATTTTGTTAAAGTGTGATCAGCTCTTCATAATCACCCACTGAATAATCATGAGTTAGTTCAGTTTAAAACTGAACATAAGGAGAAACAAACGTAGTTCTGTCATGAAGGTTAATCATTTCAAAAGGCAATAGATAAAGCTTAGGGAATAATTCACCAACATCAATTGGATGGAGGAGCTCAGAGACTAGATTGCAGGGGAGACTTGAATGCCTTATGTAAAAGGGGCAAAATCCTAACCAAAACTTATATCCCAAACAAAGATAGGATGCTGGGGTTGAAGAAGGAGAAGGGGAAAAGTAAAATAAAATAAAACAAAACACTGCTAGGAAAGGTTGCTAGGCCTAACTGGCTGAATAACCATTTAAAAAGGATATTAGGATTAAGCAGAAAGCCTATAAATAGGAACCTATTTAATTCGTGGTTTCCTGGAAACAACAAAATCCAGGATTGTCCATGAAATCCATGGCATCAACAAAAAAACTTAATAAAAGGCAGTCTCATTGCCGGCAGGGGAAGGCACTGGCTGGCAGGGCAGCATGAAATGCAGCAGACAAAATGGCTGCTGCCCCTTCATCCCTCCTCCCCTGCTGGGGTCTCTTCACCAATCATCATTGAGGGGCATGTCCACACAAAGGGCAAACAGCAACTAAGATGGTGGCAGCCCCATCCTCCCTCCTCCCCCCCCAGCATCTCCTCGCCAATCAGTGCCCAGGGGCGGGGCTGCTGCAAAATGACTGCAAATGAGAACTTTACACTGTGATCAACTGGTGAAAGTTGGTGAGTTCCCTCACCCCCATTTAGGTAGAAACCCTACCTTTAAGGAAAGCAAAAAGAACTGACCAGCAAAGCAAACTACTTAAAAAACCAGGGAGAAAGTGAGCGTGGACAGAAGTCACACTGAAAAACATTTCTTTTGCAAAAGTCTAAAGCTAATAGAAAGGTCTTTGATTGTATAAATAAATAAATAGAAGCAGCATGTCTGCCCTGTGGTGAGGTTGGAATAGAGATGAAAAATAACCTAGGTATAAGGATGAGAACATAAGTAGCCTTGAGAAACATGGGGTTAACCAAGCAGCTGAGCTTGCAGAGAATCCAGATCAGAGGCTGAGGCTGCCCCAAAGGGGTCAGAACCAGGGAGTTGGAGTCATATTCCTGATCTGAGGCAATACCCATGTCTATAGTAAGGTCAGGCTGAAGATCAGGAGCCAAAGAGTTCACATGCATGACAGGATAAGTAGGAGCAAGGTACTGGGGTCCAGAGCTGGTGCAAGTCAAGCTGCTGCAGGGTGCGAGGCATTGAGCAGCCAGAGGCCAAATGAAGGGTCCTAGCTTATATACTCTGTCTAGCTGGCTCTGCAACTAGTCAGCTCAGTGCTTGCAGCGGGTGATGCTCTGGAAGCAGGTGGACCTGTTGAGAGGGCAGGTAGTACCTTCCAACTCTAGGCACAATGCTAAAACAAAATGACTGTTTTGCATGGATGTTCAATATGGATGATGGCACAAACATGGGGGAAAATGAGGACTGAAAATGAGGAATGAGGATATGGAAACGGACATGACCACATCAGGGATGGAACTTAAATTCAACGAGCTTAATGTGTTCATAGACTAGACAAACCGGCTAATCCATGTCTCAGCATTGTGAAATCACAGATGTCATAAAAATCTCAGCTACTGGATATTGTACTTGGGAGGCAATAAAACGTGACTGAAAAATAGTGTAAAAGCGATGTTGTAGCCACAATGCTCCAGAAATTATTTGAGGGGCAAAGATTTCTTAAAGTGATATCTTTTGTTGGACCAACTATGTCATTGGGATAAAGTTAGACAAGCTTTTGAACGCAAGACATTCTTCCTCAGTTGAAGAAGTAACCTATGCTACATGCATCTCCTGAGGATGAATGTCTTGCATTCAAAAGCTTGTCCAACTTTATCCCAGCTATGTAGTTAGTTCAATAAAAGATATCACCCTAAGAAATCTTTGTGCATCACGGAAAAATAGAAACTGTACTACCTGAATTTAAAAGAGATTGGAAGGAGTTATGTCGGCACCTACAGGCATGTTAGTCCAACCTCAAATCAAGCCTCAGAATAAGTTTTTGAAAGGAAAGAAAAGTTAAAATTTAAAAATGGAAATAAAGGAGATAAATGAAGCAGGGGTTTACTAAAGTATATTGTGCCAAACAATTGATAAGCTATACACAGTTTTACAAATAAAAGAAAATGCAATAAAGCCAGTCTATCTGGAATTAAATAAGGCATTTTATATGATATAGATTAACTCAAGAAGACAGAGACTAATTGAAGACTGCCAAGGTGGACAAGAAACTGGGAAAAAGATGAGAAAAGATAGTGGAGAAATGGGAAGTATCAAGCTAGAGGGAGGCTGGTAGGAAAGCTCCCCATGGAATCATTTGGGACAGATCTTAAATATTTTCCTGAATGATGCTGACAACAAAAAAAGTGGAAATGACACAAAGTTGGAAAGCATCAGAGGAGGAATGGGATGACTTTGAAAACTAATGGAATTAAAAGGGAATGATATTTAATAGTATGAAGTGAAAGGTCAAAGCACTGGAGACTAAAACCAAGAATTTCTTCTGCAAGTAGAAGCACAACATAACATAGTACTAGTCATCTGTGCTAACAGGGGCCTGGAACTGACAACTAAAGCTGTGCCTTCCAGTCCTACATTTCTAGGAAAAGTCAGTGTTAGGCAAGTACTTCTGTGTGGCAGCTTTTGACAGCAATTTCCTGTGAAAACTTTCCAGCTCTTAAACAATAGAATGCACAAAATATGAGGATCATGACTACAAGTTTTAGTTTAACACAAAGAAAAGACAAGACCATTTATTTATTATTTCTGCATGACCATGAGGAGGAGTGACTTCTAATTCCAACTTTCTGATCCTACTATTTTGTTTACAGCTTGAAAATACAATCTACTCTGACAAATTAACATCCTGGATGAGTTCCACTAACATGGAAGAGAGAAAAGTGGAAGTGCATCTCCCGCAAATGAAATTTGTAGAACAATATAGTCTCGCATCTGTGTTAAGCTCTTTGGGCATGACTGACCTCTTTACCCAGTTAGCTGATCTCTCTGGTATCTCTAAAGGTAGGAACCTAAAAGTGTCAGAGGTCATCCATAAGTCATACGTGGAGGTTAATGAAGAAGGTACTGAGGCAGCAGCCTCCACTGGAGTAACTGGTGAGGTAACATCTTTGGTACCTCTTATAGAGTTCAAGGCTAACCACCCTTTCCTCTTCTTTATCTGCCACAAGAAAACCAATCTCATTCTCTTCTATGGTAGATTCTCCTCCCCTTAAAAAAGCAGGAATTATTTAATACGATCTGATCACGGGACATCAACAGATTGCTCTTCATAATGAAATTACTGCTAATTAGAAATATGGCATTTTTGTTCTATTTTTCTTTGGATCACAATAATTGTACTTTGCTCTGTTTTATCAATGGCAATGACAGAACCTAGGTGTACCCGATTTTGATCTACAGTGATTTTGATCCCCTCAATAAACTGCAGCATTTGTCTTTATTTTATTAAGAATCTTACTGGAGTATCTGCTCTGTCCTCAAATACTACAAAATACTTTGTGCGACTAGAAGCAATATTAACTAGGCCTGTGCAAATAGGGAAATATTTTATTTAGATTTGGATTCGGCCTATTGGGAGGGCAGTGATTTGATTTGGAGATTCAGATCACTGTCCCAAATCTATTTGGCCGAATCAGCTTCAGAAGATTCGGCCTTAGACTATAATGGGGAATCACTGAAATACCTATAACTTGGTCATTTTTTTGACCGATTGAAATAACAATTGCAGGGATGGTATCCCCTTCTGACGGCATAAGGCCTGCCAAGTTTCAAGGAGATAGGTGCAGGGGTTTCTGAGAAACTGTACCTCAAACTGCTGACAAGCAAAAATTGTGATGCGTGACTGTGTGTTAAGGCATGCCCTCAGCGTGTGACTCGGTGTATGCGTTAAAGATGCGCCCTTACTGGTGCCGGGACCTCTACACAACACAGTAGTGTGCCCCAGTGAGGCCTTCTCCCCTACAGCCTCAGTCCAGTCTACCACTTTAAATAAAACAGGTAAGCGGTGCACTGCAGCACAGTAGCATCAGCAGCATCTCAGGCAGCCAAACTGCAACACAGCCTCTCTTTCCTTTCCTGCAGGCACTTCTTCTCCAGCAGCTGCTAGAGAACTCCCCCTGCCAGCCCCAGTCCTGGGGCTTAGATGTGCCCAGGGCCCTTCGTCCTTCTAGTCAGCTGACCGGGGACAGGTACTAAGGGGTGTTGGTCTAAGGACATGGCACTGGCAGACAAGGTTATTTGGGTTAATCTAATCTAGTATCTTTTAGCAGACCAACTGAATAATTAGAGAAATAGATCTTAGCAAGCTTTCGGGTTGAAAACCCTTTCATCAGGCCGAGGAAGCACCTGTAGTTGCTGTGCATGTGTGCGCTGTTCCTGGATGGAAGGAATAGTAAAGCAGCCAAAGGCTGGCATGCAATGCAGGCAAGAAAGCCAGTCAGTGAAAATGGTGGCATCAGAGGGTGAGCGACAGGCTGCAGGGGGGGATTTAGCAGCACAGGTAAAAGTGCAGAGGTACCTGGGGAGTCAGATGTCCAGCAGTTGTAGTGTGTCATAAATCCAATGTCTACATTGAGTCCATGAGTTTCTGTACCTAGGAGGCTGACGAAGTGAAGTTCATAGGTCTGACAGTGAAAAAAGTGGTTTGTAAATTCAACCAAGCACCAAACCCAGAAGCCAACTTCCTACAGCTCAAAACACAAAACCTGCCAACGTATCTCCAGTACCCCCAGTCCTATGAACTTTACTTCATTGTGAGTTAGGACCCAAGGTATCCTAAGTAACGATATCCCAGGTAAGTGCTGTCACCACGCAGATGTTTGGAGAAAGTTATGAAAAGGGTCTCTCTTTCTGTTGCTGCCAGTCAGACGAGCATGATAGCGTAATTATCCACGCGTGTCCAAGAATAGAATCCCCCTGGGTAAGTGCCAAAAATGACCACCTAGGCCAGGTACAGACATTATACTTTTAACAGTAAAAGAGAGTGGAAACAGGGCCATACCTGTAACAAAACAAAAGTTTGGCACACAAAACTGATCTATACCTGTAACAGAACAGAAGTTCAGTGCACACAAACTGGCTTAAAAATGGCAGAACCCCTCAAAGGGCAAGTGTGTCTCCTGTTCATTACACACAAGGAAAAGAAAAACAGAACACTAACCATTGTTTGAGAACAAGTCAGTGAATAACCGAGGTACCATTTCAATACCAGGCAGATGTTTATCTCAACAAAGAAATCTTAACTGAAAAGCAGACCACCTGTATAATGAAGGGTTGTTTTTTTTTTTTTTAAGCAATTCATTTCTGAGACTATCAGGCAAGGAAGCAAACAAATGAATGAGAGAAGCAGCTCAGAAACAACACTATGCTAGGCTGGTCCTCAATTTTAAAATACCATTCTACATTTATAACACATGACTCCAACATGTTCTAGCCTCCCTAAGTGAAATAGTCTAGTAAGAAGTCTAGGAAGCTGCTGTATAATTCTTCAGCTCATTAGCTCTGCTATACACAGATTTAATCACTAAAATATTTCATCTGCAAGGAAAAGGACTGGGTTTGACAACACAACTTGATTGGGACAGCCGATATCCGGATACAGCTGCTGGTCTACTTCTAGTCTGTTACCAAACTCTCTCTCTCTCTCTCTCTCACACACACACACACACCCCCAAGGGACATTACACACCAAATCCTTTTAGCATTTCTCACTCAGCAGAAGGTACCAAGAAAAAGCTGCATGTGATAAAGCAATTCAGCCACTAGGGGTAGGTCTCTCTCCATGAAGCTCTGCTAAAAAATTAATGAGACATTCCCAGTTCTCTTCATAGCATGGTAGAAAAACAGGGCTGGAAGGGACCACTAGAGAGCAACCAGCCCAACCCAATACCAGATGGAGGATCATCCCACAGTGTCCTGCTGCTTTGAAAATTATAAAAATATGCTCAGGAGCCATTGATGACAATGATGCAACCAGTTTGATATCCACCTTATAGTACTTCCAACTAACCTGTATTTCTTTAACTTGTTAATGAGACACACTGCCAAAAGCTTTGCTGAAGTCAAGGTACGTCACATCCACTGCTCTCCCCCAGTTCACAGACCTGTCACCTTATCATAGCAGATCAAGTCCATCAGGTATCAAGTGCTCCTGGTAAATCTTCTATCCAAACCATGCTCTGTCTTCTAAGCACCCTAATATGTTTGGAGTTTATATCAGAATGGGTCCAGTGCCAAGAGAGAGACTAGCTGTGAAATGCTGCTCTAGCTCTGGACTTGGACATTATTTTGTCGGTGAAAAGTTGGTTCAGTTTTTTTAGTGTACACTATAAATTCCATCAATTCTTTTTGGAATAAGAATGGATAAAGGTGTTTCGGAAAGAAGACTTTGTATGTAACACATCAGACATGTAGTCCAGTCCTGAATTTTTTCTCATGCTAATAATTTTCAAGGACTTGTATTTAAAACTGTTCACATTTTTTAATGAAAATCTCAATCCACTGATTATTTAGACATACAATATTACACGTTGTACTGCAGAAACAGGACATGCACTTTATAGACTACTTAGGTAAAAGAACAAGGATTTTTCCAGTGATCTTCAGCATACTTCCAAAAACAGCAGTTGTCTCTCACAGTAAGGCAAAAGATTAATCATTAAGGAATTGCAGCTGTACCTTAATTCCATAGCTACACTTGCAAAAGAGGTCCTGACCATAGGCGGTCTGTAGTCTCATCTCTCCAGAGGCCAAATGGTCCAGTGTTTTTGGTAACAAGGGATCCAGACTGGAGTTCTTAGTCAGGGTGGCCAGAGCAGGAAATTATATCTGTACAAGCCCAGGACATGGGCAATTGCCAATTTAAATCACAAATCAGAAGCTGGCTATCATAAAGACAGAGGTCTGGAGCACAAGGGTCAAGGAGCACGAGAGGTTCAGGCTGGAGTCTGGGTCGTGGAGTCAACAGGCAGGAATCAGGAACCTAGGAAGTCAACAATCAGGACCAAGGGATTGGGAAACTACAAATCAAAACTAGGAACCAGGAAACTAAGTACAAGTCAGAAGCCCAAAGCTAGCCAGAGGTGCATCTCCCCTGTTGTGTAGCCTACTGGGCTCTGAAAGGGTTGCTGCTTATAAGCAGTCAGCCACACCTATGCAGTCAACTGGGACTAGCTGAGGGCAGTTAGGTCACTGGCAGCCAGGGTCACTTGCTAACCAGAGCCACCTGCAGGCAAATTTAGCCTGCTTCCTGCCCTGTTTTGTTTACTTGAAACCACTAGGTATGCCCAAAGGACAGATGCAAGTCTGAATATTGATATCAAAGCTTCTGAATGTTGCTTTCCTCTTCTATGCTAAGATCACGTAATGAAACAACCTTAAGGTGAACTGAGATTTCCCATCATGACAGGACACAAGCTCTGAAGATATTCTGGATCTCACCATCTAACATGTGCATCCAAAAGTGTGGATAAAAAATTGCATTCAATATTGGGTTGGACTTCCAAGCACAAATCCAAAGAAACCCCTGCAGTCAGCCTGAAGTGTCCCTCCTCCCACACTGATGGGGCTTTCCCTAGATTCAAGGGGAGTATCATGGGACAGATGAAATGGCACTGGGGACTGGATCTGGCTCATGGGCTAAGGGTCAAGCATCCCAGCACCGCCTCTTAACTACTTCTCTCCCTTCAGGAACCACATTCAACTTGCGTGCTGTGGTTTGGCCACCCCCAATATAGACTGGGATACTTGGGGGAAGTAAAGATTTTGTCCCTACACCACAGGCTAGCATTAAGACAGGCCCTGATGCAGGAACACAAAGTTGACTGAAGAGTCATCTTTTCACTTTGCCCCCTGCTTTGGCTTCAGTAGCAGGTAGGGAAAACTCCACTATGCGTCACCATGGACAGTGCTGGTTGTAGAGACCCTTCACATATTTAGGTACCCACAGGGGGGTTGAGCTTTTTGCAAGTGTGGGCTTTTGGTGGGTGCAGAGCACTTCGAAAACACAGCCCTGAGCTCTTCCAAACTCAGACTCAACCTAAAGAATTCTCCCTTCAGTGAGCAAACTTCAGCACCACTTTACAGCTAGGGAAACTGGGGCAGGGAAGCTTGCCGACTTGCTGGAGCCACAGAGGAACTCAGTGTCTCCAAGTCATGTAATGATATACATCTTGATCAAGAAGTCTGAAAAAACTAACACCAGATGTAAACTGGACCATCCAAGATGCACAAGCAACTGGCTTGACAAATGCAACAAAAAGAGAATTTCAGGATCTCATCTGGACCCAGCCCCTATTAATGATAACTACATCTACATTTACACCAGTAAAGTAGCAACAGGACCAAACAACATGCAGAAAACAAACCTATTAAAGATGCATGGCTTTTTAAAGGTACCTTCACTTTTCCCTAGTTCAGGGACCCTACTGTAGGCAGAGTGAGCCCCCTCGTGGTCTGTCAGGATATGAGAAAACTGCAGCATTGAAATGTGAAGGCTTAGCCAACCCTGTTAAGTTACTGGATATAATACCAAAGGCCAGTACATCATGAAAGATGGTCCTGTTCAGGTAGAAAAACACTGGGCGCACTCCTCTGCCAATGCCTCTGCTATTGCACTTACAGCATTTTCCACACTGTAGACACTCAATAGCTAAGGCCCTGACCACCCACACCTATCAACCTGCACCCATGAGCACAAGGGGGTGAAATGACTGGAGACCACATGGGTGTAGGACTGACTTGCAGAGCCAACTGCTTTGACTGATCTCAGATACACAAGAACTGGACAAGTGAACAAGACCTTTGGAAACAGGACGAGCTCCTCAAACACTCAAAGCATCAGCCAGAGGGATGGAGAGCCAGCGATGTCACAGGGGTCTTTAGCTGGGTTGTGGTGGGGAAACAGTGACCTCATGAAGGCCCCGATATCAAATGTGCATGCAAGGGATGCAGAGCTGAGCTCAGCAACTGCCATGCCTTTTCTCTAGACAGTTACACTCTCAGAAACAATTATTTCACCAAAGCACCCCAGAGGAAAATTAGGAGCAACGGTCATAAACTCTTAGGTTTCAGACTGGATGTATGGAAAAACTTGTCCACGGTTCACTTGACCAGCCTCTGAAACAGACTCCCAGCAGGGGTGGTGCAGGCATCTACCCTGGAGATCTCCAAAAGGAGACTGGATGCACAGCTTGTTGGGGTTATTTGACTCCAGCAGTCTTTCCTGCCCAGAGTGCGGGGGGAGGGGACGACACCCAATGATCTCACAAGGTCCTTTCCAGCCCTAAACTTGTGAGTCTCTGAATCTGTGAATATAGGGCTGCTCTTTAGCTCTAGCTGTAGGAGCCTCTCACAAAGAGCCAGGAAAACCCAATTTTCCCATTGTTCCAAATGACAACTGCCTTAATGTTTTTGGCCAACCCAAAATGTGAAGGAAGATCCCTCCGAGCATATCAAACAGTTGGTTCAACCTGAACTGGAAGCTTCCATTGAGTTCTGAAGAAGTTCACGGTTTACAAAAATAAATAAATAAATAAATAAATACAAAAAAAATAAAGAATTGAGGGAATGCAAGTCTTTTTTTTTTTAAAGAAAAAAAAGAAAAGATTTCAATTTTATCAAGACAAAGCCCTTAGAAGTTGTGGGTGTTCCATCTGTGATTTTGAGGGTATTTTTGGATTTTGTTTCTTTTATATGTGCAAACTATTTGCCCAAATCTAAAAGAAACCATGACATGTTTTGGTGTTGGTAAATATTAAGGTTTCCCCTTTCAAAAAAGGCTTTGGCCATTGCATTTCACATAGCTTTATTCAAAAGGAAGTTGGGCTGGAACAATGTCCAGAAGCTCTCCCATTGGTGACAGAAGCCATCCTTTGAGGTGCCTCTGGGCTCATTGGCTGCACATAGGATTATCCGAGCTGTTAGGGTGGAGATTCAGGACCTTGTCTGGTCAACCAAAAGTAGGCTTTTCTAGTGACTCACTGGTATTGCTCTGTCCCAAGTAATACATTAATGCAATGATTCTTAAGCAGGGTGCAGCAGCACCCTGGGGTACTGTGAAATCCTTTTAAGGGTGCTGGGTTTTGTACGATATTAGTACCGATAAGTGTGCAAATTCCTACTGTTAGGGTAACAATATGGATTTTGCGGAGCACTGAATGTGCAACTAAATGAAGGCTTTTTCCAGTGTCACAGAGAAAGCTGCTGGTCACAAGGCTGGATGATATATTAGAAGTAACTAACTTTGCTAATGCTCAAGTAAGTGGATTCCTAACAAAAGGATAGGGTACAAAGTGCATGACGTGGTATGTAAAAATAGGATGCAGACCAATGGCTATCATTGGGGGCAAAGCAGAAGCAAGGCCTTGGAAGTGTTGCTGAAGTCAAAGAACCAGAAAGAACCAATGATTGACCAAAAGTACCCAAGTTCACAGCCTTACGCATGCGCTTAGCAGACATGTAAATGAAGGAAATGCATAGGCAATTCTATGCTAATGAAGTAGACAGTAAACCAAGGCAGAGCTTGCAATGGGAGGAAAAATGGGTGGAACAGGAGGAAGGGCACAAGGTGGAGTGAATGTTAATGAACTTGAACTTAAGTGTATAAAAATGTCAGAAAGAAGTATTGTTCACTGCGGCTCCCCGGTCTGCTGGTTTTTTGGGAGCTAGTCCGAAGCCGTCTCCATTCTGAATAAAGCTGTTGCAAACAATGTGTGCTGGTATTTGCTCCCTGCTTGCTCTGGCTAATGAGTAACAGGATCCTTGGGCAATTGGATCATCGTCTCCCTAGTTCTTAGACGCTGCATGGAGTAGGTGTTAGACTCCAACATGCAACTCATACAAGAAGCCTAGAGATTTCAAATAGGAATCCAGTGTCAAAAGCAACCTGACCTGTTTTGTCTCCAAGTTCTTTGCAACAGAAGAATTGCTCCATTATTTTCCTGTGGTTAAAAACTGAGCAAAAGCTAGGAACTGGATGCCTTGCATCAAGCCAGGTTGAGAACCACTACTGTAAAGCAATATCTTCCTACACAGGGCATGGCCACTTCTTGCTGTTGTATCTTGTATCATGTTTACCATATTTTCTTGCATACAACATGTCTCAGAATAATACACACCTCATTATTAAGAGGACAGAAATAATACGAAAAAAAAGTTTCCAGAATTATGACTGCATAATACAGGGGGACAGCCTAGTCTTCCACTGACTCCCCTCCCTTTCCTGCTTAAGTAAATAGCTGAAGCCCTAAGCTGCTGCTGAATACACACCCCACAATTTGGTGGGAGAGGTGGATTTTGGGGAAGAGATGTATGTTATATGTGATAAAATATGGTATATTGTATTTTATGTATTTCACACATGGTAACTATTCCTACTTGCATCATATAATATGATATAAATGAAGGTTGAAATAAGATATTCCAGCTATTAAGGGAAACTGGTACTCAGAATTGATTAAAGAACCTTACTTTATTTTGAAGATCAAGGTGTTTCCTTTTTGCTGCAACAGAACAGGCTGACACTTTGGGCAGAATCCTACTTCACCTAATGGATGACTGAAGCGCAGCTGGAGACCAAATGAATTACTCAACTGAAGCGTAGGGACCATAGTGGGTGCAAGTGCCCCCAGAGACATGCACTCATCTCCTTATTCATATGAGGGCTCTTATGCACCCAGAGTGGGTATCAGAACGTGTCCTACACTTGAGCTGGGTAACTCAGAATTGGTCACAAGCTACATCTTTGGTTGGTCACAAGGTTAGATGGAATATTGCCCTTTACATCAGAGTCAAATACATCAATTATGTTAAGTCATATAAAACATGTCAGGAAGAGAGAGAGAGAGAGAGAGAGAGAGAGAGAGAGAGAGAGAGAGAGAGAGAGAGAGAGAGAGATTTATAACATACAGATTAAAAAGACCAAAAAAATAAAGTTTGAAATTAAATTTTGAAACTCCCAGAAGAACTTTCCCAAACTAAAATTCAGTCATACTATCTTTTCTGGTAAACGCGGAATTAAGGTTTGACCAGTCTGAGAAGCAAATGGCTGAGCTACCTTGGGTCACAATGCTCCAGTAGCTATAACCTAAGAGGCACTGTGGAGGAATTTGGCTTATCCTGGCTCTGGGATTTTTCAGTGGTCAGCAACATCAACAGGGCTTTTCCTTGAACATTCCTTGAGATTGCAGAATGGATTTGTCTTTAGCACTTACACACATTGCAGATAGTCGCACAATATCTGTCTATCTTTCCTGAACTATAAAACATAAGTATGAGAATCCCTTTTGCTATCATCTTTTCAGAGCAAGCAAATGATCAATAACAAATCCATTTATTCAATTGAAGTTTGCTGCCTTCTGAGAAGAGCAAGTGTGGGTGCCCATTAAGAAACACACCCTAAATCCAACCCCAGCCCACCTATGAAGAACAAACAGAACAGAGCTCCAAGCCCCTTACTACACCCCCTTCCCCACAATAAGAGTTCCTACCCCCTACAATAAACCTTAAACCTTGCTCAAGTACCCCTATTGAGTCTTCCTAGAATTTAGACGCAGGCCCCTTAATAAAACCATCCCTTCCTCCTATCAAGCACCAGGCTACCTACCCCCAATACAACTAAAATACCTCTAGGGACCTACCAGAGGCAAACTTGGATTCATTCCTTAAATCGAGCTGAGAGCCCAAACAGAACTATTACAGAAGTGTAGGAGAACTGGGGACTAGTTTACCTTCATCAAATGCCTGAGAAAAGCAAGGGGGGAGGGGGGGCATTAAAAATGAAATTAAAATATCACAAAAGAGATACCATATTAAAACAGAGGGAAGCTAGAAATAACACTGAAAAAAAACACAAAATGAAAAATAAAGATGACATGAACACACAAAAACCCTTTAAAACCAAAAGTATCCGGAGAAAGATTGATTAAGCTAACTTTTCCTTTGGATATAGAGACAACCGTTTGCCCAAGTTTGAGCTTACAATTTCTCTCTTCCCACAATCTACTCCCTCCCCACCCCCACAAATCATGAACCAAAAAATATGCATCAGTAAACGTATTTGTTATGCACAGATAGTACCAATGTGGATCTTCACCTGTCACTTTTTTTTTTCTTTCTTTTTTTAAGAGTACCAATGAGAGCGTGTATTATATAGACTTAGTAACATTTTTATCCATGTGTTAACACCTGCTTAAGCCTGAATAGACATATTATATCCTTTCTAAAAAGCATATTTACATGTTTAAAAAAAATGAAAGATACAGAGATAATATGACTTCACAATTTTATTTTTTTTGAAGGTAACAGAAATTATCTATTTTGGACAAATAAATAAGTTGTAGGTCCACGGTATATAGGCAGTCGCATGGTTTTTTGGGTTTTTTGTTTTTATTAGCCATGATTCATTTTCTTAATTTTCATAACATTTCTTTTATGAACTTATACTTTTTTCACATAAAAAAAACTTAGCGGAAAAAACCTCATATTTGCATACAGTGATGACCACTGATTTCGTACACTCCTACGTCCATTCCAATGAATGGAGAACAACAGATAGTAATGCATCAAGGTGAGTACTTTCTCCTCTGGTTCATATCTAAACATGTCTAGGTTTTTACTTGCACATTCAACACAACACAAGCGTTCTTCATTACAATTTAGCTACACTAAAGAAAAAATATATTTACTGTTTTTGAAAATTTAGTTTTAAGTCTTGTGTGGCAATATTGAATCTTATGAATACAATCCAACGCATTCTGAAAAAGTGTTAAATCAATCAATGTTTTTGCTGAGTTTTTTCCCCTGATAGACACTATATCCAGTTAATTCTTATTACAAACAATCCAGGGCACGTGTTCCACTCATACATATTATTTAGAGAGTCTGGAACTCAAACTACTCCACCATGTAATCTAATATCCTAAAATCAGAGAGTTGAAAAGCAGCATTAAAACTGAAAACACATAGGTTTTGAAAACACTTTGGGAAAACCATTATAGCAAATCTGTCAGAACAGGGCCTGGAATATTACATTAATTTCTAAGATATAAAATATGTAAGTATGTGTAAAGAGCATTGCCCTACCAAGACTTTGAAACAACAGCCATTACAGTGTTCTCAAACAGCATACAAAGAGTGAAAAATTGACATAAGTGGAATGCTAGGTTTTAAAAAGCACATTATATCTACAACTGAAACTATACTTCATCAATGCAAATTTATAGAAAATATTCAGCTAAAAAGCTTATACTGAAAATATATTGGCAGATCTTCTTAAAAAATATTTTTTTAT
The DNA here is from genome assembly GCF_030867095.1 of Alligator mississippiensis. Classification (NCBI taxonomy): domain Eukaryota; kingdom Metazoa; phylum Chordata; order Crocodylia; family Alligatoridae; genus Alligator; species Alligator mississippiensis. The sequence goes on from NC_081826.1 coordinate 126,984,517, forward strand.
TATCAAAATTAGTTTATTTATTTTTACATATTGCACTACGTCTTCAGTGCAGACGCACCTTTTTTAGACCAACATTCCCTTGGTGCTATTATGATTTATGTATCCAACAGATATTTTCAGTATCAGCCAACACTAGTAGTCAAAACAGTTAACATGATAAATTTGCAAAATGGGGGGTGGAGGGAGGAAGGAAGAGGAGAAATAATTTTTATTTCACAAACACTCAATGCAGAGGTGCATCATTGACAAAAAAAGTTAAAAGTAACTATTAAACACTTATATGCATGTGAACTATAATAAATGTTAATTAAACAACAAATCTCACAGCTCAAGTGGCAAGGTTATTTCATTTAATCATTTATGTAATTTATAAATACTGCATTTTTCAGAACATCAGACTTCATTTTGAGAATAACCCACAAATACGGCAGCTATGCCTGAATATAGAGCATATCATCACACTTGACTGTCCAAAGGAAGCCGTGTTTTCCACACTTTTACACTATCATCTGAATCAGAATATTGCAATATAGTGTGTTAAACTAAATTCCTCACCTGCCACAAGGTAAAACAACAGATGTGGCAAATGAAAGCTAATGCTATGCTGTACGGTGCTGTGCTCAGTTGTTCCCCTCCCATTGCGTGTGTCCAGCAGCCAAAGAGGAGCTTGGTGCAATTAAGAACTGCAAACAGCAGTGGAAAGACTGCTCCAAAAGGCACCACCAGCAACCCATGGAGCCATTTGCTACTTGGGGAACCCGGTGTGCCACTGTGTATGATGTGTGAAAGCTGATAGAGCAGCCTTACCATCACCTGAAGACCATCTGCACAAAGCAGGGAAGCAAGACTACCATCATGAGACTCAGGGTAACTTCACATAGTTTTCCTACAGTATACAAAGGTCATTTAATGGAATCAGGGCTGCTGGTAATGGCCGAATTATGGACTTTTATTTAACCAATTTTGAAATCAAGTTATTCCTTCAGGTAATTCCAATGTCAAATACAAAGTGTCAAATGATTGTGCCCACTTCAGAAACAATGAAGCAGGACAGCTAAAATTAAACTATGACTACCACTGTAACAGATATGCAATAGCAGCATTTTGGTTCAGACGAGAGAATAAAATCAGACCAGGTCTTTTTGTCACATCTTGCCTGATTTGTTCATAAAATCCTCATGCCATCATCTACTTTTAGGTCATATCCTTTTATACACTGAAAAGGTTAACTACTTCATCTTGTATGAAAATTACCCTTTTTCCTCTAGGCCTTCTCAAGATCGTTAAAAATGGTTGTATTTTTTCCAGACACAAACAGTATACTGATCCCCGTCACTTATTTAATAATGCAATATGTACATTTCTTTGACAAAGACATTTTCAACGTAAGAAACCCTTCCAGACAGCTCTCTCTGAAGGAAAGCAGAACGCATACTAATAAGATTCAGCTGGTATATCATTTCAAGTTCCCAGGAAATCTCATTACAACTGTTCACACAACCATAAGTAATCTTTGCCCAGTCAGTAATGGCATTAAGAATAAATGGTGATCACTTCACGTCCACCACCACGTACCAGGAGAACCCTGTTCAGACCATCTGTCAGAACTTCCAAGAACTCCATGTCTGGCAGGCAAATAAGTTAAGGCTTTACACAATTACAGAAAAAGAACAAAAATTGCCTTTAAAAAAAAAAAAAAAATACTGAAATAGTAATAGATTTAGAACCATTGGGGTTTTGTCCCAATCATGCATGCAGCCTGACTGCACAGATAAAAATGAAGGAATAAAGGCTCTGGACTTCTGCTGCATTTCTGTACAATGTCCTCTAATCCCCCTCTCACCCTGAACTATTAAAACAGTGTTAACGTATTTATTACTAAAACTTTTATTTAAAAATCTTAACTTTAAACAACTGTGATACCTTCACAGTATTATTAAATAAAGATAAAACCACTCTTGATTACTAGGGGTGTGTGAAGTGGGCCCTATTCAATTTGGATTCGGCCTGAATCAGGGACAATGATTCAATGCATTGATTTGGATCACTGTCCCCGATTCGATTTAGCTGAATCCAAATCTGAAGAGTCGATTCAGAGAATCAGCGATTCGGACATAGATGCAGCTTTAAATGTTTTTTCTACATAATTCGAGGCACCAGCGTGGCTTGTGAACACTGTGGTGTAGGGACGCTCCATTCGCCCCAGCAAGAGCAGCAGTGGCTCCACGTGCTCAGTGGAGTGCTTCCGGCCCACTTTCAGGTCTGCTGGGGAGTGCCATGGGGGCCCCTCCCACATATCCCCCGGCAGACCCCAGGTGCCCCCCCGCCCTCCAGACCAAGGAGGCACCAGTCGCCGAGCCAGGGGGGCACAGGGAGGCCTTCTTGTATGCTCCCCGGTGGACCTGGAAGTGGACTGGAAGTGCTTCTGGTCCACTTCTGGGTCTGCTGCTGAGCACACTGGGGATCGCCCATGCTTTTGCAGGACTCTATGTGCATCCCAGCATCGCATCACTCACGAACCGCCTGCTACCTAGAGGTACGCAGGAAAAATATTTAAAGCTATGTCTATGTCCGAATCAATTTGGAGAGATTAAAAGGGTCCTATGATTCAATTCAGAGATTTGGCCCCCAAATTAGGCCAAATCTCTGTCAAATCAAATCAAATCAGGGACTGAAGTTTCACACAGCCCTATTGGTTACCTTTACATCTGCACATGCTGTTCTTAAAAGGAACAGTTCTCATTAACAAAAATGTTAACAGCATACAATTATGTGCCATCATGCTGACTAATAAATATATGTATAGAAAACTACACACACACTACCCTATATATCAATGTATTAATTATAATTTTAAAATTAAAATTACAAAGAGAAAACTGTAACTAATGTTATGTCAAACACACATGCATGCATGCATACACCTTTTTGTAATAATGTTTCACATCACTATTATAACAGTACAGTTTAGGATACAGTTTTCATCCCCTTTTTTGCTTTTTGGAGGTCCAGGCATGTTCAGTAAAACTAGCTGGGCATCTTGTGACTTATTAAGTACTACTCCATTGAGCTTCACAGCAGTGTGCATTCTTCTGACATTTGTCTGATTCCTAATATAGAAAGCAAACATTAAGTAAAAATATTTTTGCATCCAATAAGTAGTTTGGTTTGTTCAGCATATACTACAGGTTTGTGAAAGAATGAGTTATTTGAGGGTAAAACTTAGAAATTAGTTTGCTGTAACCTATAAACGCAGGTACTTATAATAGATTATAGGTACCTATAAACCATCAAGCACACTTTTGATGGTTTATTAACAGAAAAGACACATTTTGAACATAAGACACGTTATATCATTTTCTAACAAAATCTAACACAAGAACTACTTCCAGACCAATTTCTTTGTAAGGCAAGTTTTAGCCAAGGAGACAGAAGAACACAGAAAGGGCTTTCAACACAGAATAAAGACATAAAACTTAACTAGAAGCACTGCAAAAATGGACTATAGCAGGATTACAAGTACACAGTACAATTCCCTTCAACAGCCTTAGAAAGTCAAAGTAAGATAAATGACTATTGTAGTATAAAAAATTTAAAATGAAATTCAGTTTATGAGAAACTGAGAAAGTTGTTAGCTGGACAAGTCACTTTTTTCAGTTTGTCTTTGTGCATTATGCCATTGTTTCTTCATGCTGTTCATCCATCTCAGGAAATACAATCATGCAGACAAGCTTCTCAGTTCATTAGCATGAAAGGGCACAGGGAAGAGAAACAGACTTGGTACACATCATACATGCAGTACTCTAGAAATCAATTTTTTCTGGTTACAGTAAAATTCATTAGACATCTCAGATTATTCTTGTTAGGATGCTCTGTGCCTCCCTCCAAGTTCTCTGGAGAACAAAAATGACTTCTGCTTATGCAGAAAGTAACTATAAAGAGGAGACTCATGGATGTCATAGGGTACCTTATATACATGCCTGAAGCTTGCTAGTTAACATGCGTCAGAACAGACTATTAATAGAGTTTCCTGAAGTGTGCTAATTAGCATACTCCAGCAGCCACATTGTCATGTGTATTCAGCCCCCACTCTTCACAATGGCTGCAGGGGCACTTTAAGTAAAGCTTGAATGAGCTTAGTTAAAGCGCTCCTACTTCCATTTTGAAGCACAGGACGCTGAATACACAAGACATGATGGCTACTCTAATTAAAGCACCTCCCCCACACCCCCACAGCACATGTAAAGACCATCATAAATACTTGGGCACATTCAGGGAATCTCTCTTTATTAGGCAATTTTGTGTTCTACTGCATAATCTCTAGTCCAGATTCTGAAGGGTTTGGGTATGTGTGTGTGGGGGTGGGAGGGGGGGGGGTTCAAGAACATGATACAGTCCAACCTCATAGAGGGATATTTCAAAAGGAGGAACGGAGAAAGACTTGCAGACAGACTGAAAACATGCAGAAGACAAAGTGAGGAACGTAGAAAAAACACCCAATAATGTATTTAAGTAGCCGCTTCTTCCCCCATTCCAAACTAAAAGAAACTTTATTCACTTCATCCCTGGAGTTGGTAAATGGACAAATGTTGTTGCAAATGGCTCCAGGACTATCCTCCACCACCATGCCTATCCCCTCTTGCCCCCAAAAAAGCTCCTCCAACACTATGGAACCAGTACTTTAATAACAGTAATATAAAGACTACTTGAAGTGATGTTAACCTTTATGGGTCTCTTCTATTTGCGTGGGGGAAGGGGGAGGGAATAGAACCTGCCCTCACCCTTCCCCAGTGAGAAGTTCCTCTCAAGCTAATGTACAAGCCAAGCACTACATGGACCCCAGATTACAGGTACATGCCATTTTGAGAAAGGGCCAAGATATATTATTGTTTCAAATATTTTATTGATTCTTTGTCTCTAGTGTTATTGTTGAAACACTGCAGGTATCAGATATGATTTTCAGGCCAGATCCAGCCCACAGAGCTTTGTTATCTAGCTCAGTGTTGCCCACGAAACCAAGAATTTGGTGGTGGGGCAAGTGGTGGCCTCCACCCATCTCACCATCAAATTTCTGGTCCACATCACAAGCTGGATCCAGAGTGCACAGTCACATCATCTGGCCTACAGGTCAGACATTTGGTGGCTGGACAAGTGGCAGCTCCCACAGCTCCAGGAGCCAAGACAATTCCCAGCTCAGTTGGCAGCCCTATCAGACAGACTACATGGACCTATGTTCCAGTTCTAGCCCATGGATCAGCCATACTCCTAATCTAGCCCACGGACGAGTCCGACATCCCTGCACTAGACAAAGCCATCACTGACAATGAAGATCCGCACAGTTTCACAATATAGGCACAGTAACATCAGGTTTTGACAAAGTGACATTTGTCTCACAATCAATCCCTTGAAAGTGCTCTACAGCTGTGCCCTGACAGAAGTGCATGGCTGCAGATCGCTTTAAAAGTGCCAAACTGTGTGACAAATTAACCCTCATGTAATGAGGGTTCAGAAGGTGATGCTCCAAAGTGGAATGCCTTCATTAACTTCTGTCAGTCCCCATGTGCATGATCCAATCAGGGCTGAGCTGATGCAGCCCAGCTCTACCCCTGTGCTGTCTGCAGGAAGGGAGGGGGAGAAAGGCGGGGAATGAGTGGATTGGAGCCCCCCAAGTTGAGGGGATTGGAACCCCCCCCATCCACCCCTCCAGCACAGGCTGGACAAACCCCAGCCCAGAGCTCCTTCCCCCGCTCATCTCCCCACTTCCATCCTGTGGACAGCACTGAGCCTGGGAGGAGGGGAGGGGAGATGGGTAGGGCTAGGGGAGAGAAGCTGCAGACAGATGGGGCTCGAGTGATGCTCTCCCCCCCGCCAACAGCTAATGTCAGTTGGGTCGGGGAGCTGGGGAGGGAGGAGAGGGGGTTGCTCTAACTCCTGGCACTTTCTGTAAGTGTCATGAGTTACAGCAGGGAGCTTCACATACATGTCAGCGCCCATTGTGTCCAAAGATTAATTGCATTGCAGGAAGATTGCTATTTAGAAAACGCAAAGAAACCAAATATGAGATTTCCTGTTGTCAAAAAAAACAAAACAAAAAACCCCAACATGCTACAAATTAGCAGTGTCTCGAACAGGTGCACATGCGCCACATGCAGTTTGCAGTGCCATGAGCCACACGTACACACTAGTCAGGATTTGCCCTTAGCGTTCTTTGTTTTTTCTGTATATGGAGCAGTTACAGGAACTCAGTGACTGATGACTGGCACCTTCTGAAACAAGGGAATAATTTGGACTCAAATTTTGGGACTTCCTGAGATTTATACAGTAGTAATTTGAAAAGGCTGTAGAAGAGAACAAAGGTAACAGAGACAGAAATAAAGTAGACTAAAACAGAGGCCAGCAACATTTTCTGGCCAGTGGCTAGAATGACTCAGCTCATGCCTAATACAGGCAGGCTCTAGGACCTGGCTACCTCCACTGCTTCTTCCTTCCACCTAGCTGTGGCACAGTACAGAGAGATCCTCTCTGCTGAAGCTTATGACACTCAGCTGTTGCATGGTGCAGACAGAGCCCATTGCTGAATGTCACTCAAGCCATGGCTTAGATCCAGCCCACTGACTGTAGATTGCTGACCCCTGAACTACAGCATAAATAAATTATTGGAATAGGACCACAGTCAAAAGGTGGAGTCAATTTCTGAGGATATTCTCGATGGCTGATGAGCAGGTTTATTAAAAGGGGAGGGAGTTGGGGAATCAAGTGTCAGTTCAAGACTTTTCCCTTTGGAAACACAGGGGGCATCAACATGGCATAAGCTCAGTGCTGGTCTGGACAGCTGATCTAGTTATAAATAGTATAGTAGGGGTGCATGAAGCAGGCCCTATTCAATTCAGATTCGGCCTGAATCAGGGACAGTGATTCGATTCACTGATTTGGCTCACTGTCCCTGATTTGATTTGGCCGAATATGAATCTGATGATTAGATGTCAGTTCAGAGAATCAGCAATTCGGACATAGCTTTAAAAATGTGTTTAGCTTGGTTTTTTTTGTTTTTTGGGGTTTTTTTTTGGGGGGGGGGGTTGTTTTTACATACCTCGAGGTACCAGCACAGCTTGTGAATGATGCGATGCTGGGGTGGATGGAGCATCCGGGGGGGGGGGGGGGGGGGCGGCGGCCCTCCACATGCTTGGCAGCAAACCTGGAAGTGGACTGAAATTACTTCTGGTCTACTTCCAGGTCTGCTGGGGAGCATGCAGGCCCCCCTCCCCGGTGTCTCACTCGGCTTGGCGATCAGCTGGGGGGTACCCCAGGTGTCCTCCCCAAAACCAGGAGGCACCAGTCACCAAGCTGGGGCGGGGGGGGGGGGGAGAGAATCCCCCTGCACGCTCCCTGGCAGGCCCGGAAGTAGTTCTGGTCCACTTCTGGGTCTATTGCTGAGGTGTGCTGGGGACCCCCTGCGCTTCTGAGGGACACTCCATATGCCCCAGCATCGCAGCATTCATGAGCCACACAGGTACCTAGAAGTATGTAGAAAAAGCATTTAAAGCTGTGTCTGTCCAAATCTCTGAATCTTTCCAAATCTCTCTGAATTGATTCGGAGGGTTCCAATTCAATTCAAACAGATTAAAGGGTCCTGTGATTCAATTCGGATATTTGGCCACCAAATTGGGCCAAATCTCCACCAAATCAAATTAAGGGCTGTGCGAAGCTTCAGTCCCATAGTATAGCCATGTTTGCTGTTTCTGAGCATCCAGGCATAGTTAAGTGCTCTGGGGAAAAATGTCTGCCAGTGCAGAAAGAAACAGAAAAATGGAAAGGAATAAGAGACACAGAGATGTTCAACTGCTTCCACGAGAGTAGATAAATTCCCCTCAAGGCACTTTCAAACTGATTGACAAAAATCGGAGATGCTAGATTCATTTTTCCTTCCTTCTGCCACACAGCTAAAATGATGGGTCCCTTTTTTGGGTAACATTTTAGCAAAAAGTACTACAGCTCAAATGGATAGTGAGAAGGTGCAGTATTTTGGGGGGGGGGGGGGAGGGGGGCAGGGAAGAAAATTGGAAAAAAAACAAAACAAAACCTTATCTCATTTCAAGAAGCCTTAGTCTCAGATTTACCAGCTAGTATGAGCCTAAGTTAAATCATGAGAAGTATTCTCAATAATCAATACATTTAAGATGGTTCTGAAGGCTTTTTTTTTATTTTTATTATTATTATTACCACAAACAAAAAACCTCAATATACTGATAAAAATTCAGCATTTTCTTATCAGCTATAGTGAAACTCAACTATGAATTACTAAAATGGAAAAACTGATGAGATTTAGGAGGTGAAACAGAACAGGAAATAATACTAGCCTAATGACATTCACATGCCAAATAATGATATATGAGCAATATACAAACTGTAAATAATGGGAAGCATAAAAGCATTTCAAGGAGACATGCAATAATATTAAACAAGAACCAGCAACAATCTAAATTGCCTAAATTAAATGAAATTTCAACTTACAGATTTCCCCATTCTCTACAAGGAAGAGAAATAAACATGTTTAAATACATTGTCTTATGCTACCTGGACATTTGTAATACAGCAATTTTAGCTGATAACACATATTGCAAGTTAAGGCTTGGTTATTCTGAGCCTATGAAGAAGTCAAGCACCTGGCTTTGTCTCCTCCAGAGTAAATGGAGAAGAAATGGTGCAGATTCATGACACGCATTACTTACTCCAGAGGAAATGCTGTTGTTTTGTGCAGAGTTACTTCTGAATAAGTCAGATGTAGACTTCATCTAGGGAAAAGTTGCTCCTGTGCATCTATCATATGTTCACACTGCCATTCAAGTTCACTCCAGGGTAAACATTTTCTTAATGCAAAATGTTTCCTTCAGCACCTAACAGCCAGGTGCTGTAATAGTGCCTACCTCTGGGCAGCCATCTAGGTGGGGGGAAGGTGGTCATACGCCTGCATTATACTTCAGAGTAAGTTTACTGTGGCATAAAGTTTGAGGTATATTAATCCAGAGTAAACTTGGGCTTCCTATGAAATGAATGGGGAGTCCTAAATATTTTCCAAGGGCAATCCAAAATTGTCTCTCTGCAGAGTTGATTAAACACCTACAGCTAGCTAATAGGAATGATAGCCACAGAGTCGTGCCTCAACTTCTCTTCTACCTCAGAGACAGGACTGCAAAAGAGATGACAGATCAGGCCGAAGACTGTTCAGAGGGAAGGTGCCTCCCTGAGAGCAACACTGACTTCAATCCATCCAAAGGTGGTCGGTTATGGCAGTGTCTACCTTTTGTCCAACAGTCTAGTGGTCAGAGCACCCCCCCTCCCCAGACGTCACAGACCAGCAGGCTGGAGGCACCTCAACTCTTGTTGAAGCTATTCAACTTGGATTAAAATAATTTCTTGTACCAGGGGGCCATAACCAGCCTGCGAGGCCATGTCATCCAACCTGTGGGACTTCCCACAGGTCTGGAAATTTGGTGGCAAGGGAATGGTGCCAGCATTACTAGCCGCTACCTTGATGCCAAATTTTCAGATGCAGGGGGAACCCTGTAGGCTAGATAAAACTGGCTGTCTGTTAAATTGTGCTAGATAAAAATGGCTGTGAGTGCCTGGATTTGGGACATGACAATGGGCCTGCAGACAGACCCTGCAGGTGGGATGCAGCCTGTGGACCAGCCCCATACCACTCATCTAGCCTGCAGGGCTGGAAGGTTGAGCATCACTGTCTTATATTTAAGAAGTTACTAGATAAATTTCTGAAATAATCTTTGGACCTTGCATTGGAATCCCTTTTCCCAGATGGCTCCTTACTCACACAGCTACAGTCTGGCTCAATCCTCCCTCCCTTTATCAGTCCCTATTTCCAGAAAAGGATGAACCCCAGTAGTGCTGAGTTCAGCACTTAAGCCCCCGAGTGATGGACTTGCAGACACCTCTGTCCTGCAAGTGCACTTCTTGCTAACTATCTTAAGTAGCCCCCTCATTCTCTCCTCTTTGGGCTGGTTTCTCCAAATATCATTTCTCAAGTAAATTTTTATATAAATCACATTGGCTCTCTGTCCAAGAAGCCAAACTTGTGGTTGTGGAATCTTCTACCGGTGTGCATGTGGCCAGTGAATTCCTTTGTGGATGTGCCTTAAGTATCACTGAGATGTTAAAAGCCCATAAGATCATTTGACTTTCAAATTTAACTTATGTTAAAAGCAGCTCTCAGAAGGCCTTTAAACCATTCAGGTCCATATCTCACAGCTGGCATATTTGGGGTAGCTCTGCACCTGCGTGCATACTTACAGACAAAGATCTGCCCATGTTTCTACCTGCAGGGCTGTGTCCCAAGTGTGTTTTATTAAAGCACAGAATCGAGTGAAATTAAGAAAATATTCAGTTACTGCTTTATATGTCTATTTCTAATAAGAATACTGAACATGTACCACAGGACACATGAAATCCAGTTCTCTCTACAACCCATTTACTATAAAGACACACACATTTCCTGTAAAACACTAACATATTTGCATTTATTTGTGACAGTTGCCAAAGTTGGCATTCAGTGTTTCACATGCTAGCCTCCTTTAAACTTCACTTTGAGCTTGATTTTGTAGACACTAAATGCAAGTACCTTCATGCACACGAGTGGTTCCAGCAATTCTTGCATGGTGAAGTATTGGCAAGTTCAGGCTTTAAGTGAAGTGCAAAGAAGCTAATGTTTGAAGCAAAAGCTACCAGGAAAAGGATAAAACTCAGATCTCATGAAAAAGTCCCGTTTGTACTTACGGCTTCAGGTTGAAGATATCTTTAAAACCGGTCAGATTTGTTTCTTTGTTTTTATGTTTTTCAGAAACAAGCTTTTCTTTAGTCCAAGTCATTTGCACTCTTTCAGGTGCAGCTGCAGCAGCATTGGCTTGGACAACTGCTGCTGAATGGGATGCAGTATTTCTGTCATGGATTAGCTGAGCCTGGCCAAAAGGAAAAAAGAAAATGGATTTAAAAAAAAAAAAAATCTTTATTTACTAAGAAAACCTGCAACTGCATCATTTAAAATGATGGGGACTGTTAGATAGATTTGAATTGGACCAGGATTAGCACCATGATGTACAAAAGTATTAGACCCAAATTGTGTACACACAGGTGCTTAACTTTAATATTGGATCCAAAAAAACCTATTCACTACAACTGAGTTAGCCATTTGTATTTGCAGAGTGAAGTCTTAAAAAAAAAAAAAAGCTTACTTTAACAATAAAATTAAATGGTACACTTTACTAAACCTGAATAGAAGGAGTTAAAATTACTAAACTCCTACTTTTCAAATTGATGATTTTTCCATGGGAACTGCTACAGGTATAAAAAAGAAGTCTTTTGCAAACGGCTCTGTGAACCTTTGTAAAATTGAGTTCTAAAAGTATTAATGTACTTCTGTCCCAAATTATGTAATATTCTAGTGTAAATCTCTACAAAGCATTGCAATGTCTTATGTCTGATAGACTCCTATAAGGCTTTAAAAATTCCACAAACACGTATGTAAAGTCTATCATCACTGTAGTAAGACATTAGATAGTTCAGTTTTCAGCCTAACCACGAGATGCATTTTGAGGATTATAGCAGTTGATATCAAAACTGAGATAAGGTTATGACTGGCTTCTGTTTTATTATCTAGGGAAAAAACATATCTCCCCATCATAAACATATAAACAGCTGCTGTTGTTCATCTTTTAAGAACAAATTTGTGCCTCTCCTCCATAATTTCATAACTATTTTACTCTTCATCCCTATATTTATTTTTAATGAGGACACAATGTAAAATAATATTTTTTCTTGCTGCTTCTACTTTTAACGCCCCCTGTACTTTCCTCCAAAGCAATTTATCAACACAACACTACCCTGCCTTGTTTGCAAGTGAAAATAATATTTGGATTTTGAAGATTTTAGCATTTAAACAGGAAATAAATGAGAGTAATTTGAAAAATAAAGCATCCTGCTGCAATTATCAGAGCCGACTAGGGCACTCGCACACACACACCGCCTATTCATTTTAGCAGATGGGCTCCTCAATTTAAAATGACCCACCTTCAAGAAAGGGAGGAAGGAAGATCTGGGAAACTACATGCCAATCAATTTGACTTCAATGCCCGGAAAGATCTTGGAAAAAATTATCAAAGAAACCGTTATCGATAGGCTAACAGAAGGCGGCATTCTGAGGGATAGCCAGCCCAGGTTTGTTGCAGGTAGGTCTTGCCTGACCAATCTCATTTCATTTTATGACCAGGTGACGCATCACCTGGACAAAGGGAAAGCGGTTGATATCATATATTTGGACTTAAAAAAAAAAAAAAAAAAAAGCCTTTGACCTGGTGTCCCATGATGTCCTCATGGAGAAACCGGGGAACTGTGGCCTTGACTACCCTACAGTCCAACAGCTGGGGAACTGGCTCCGAGGTCAGCCCCAGAGTGGTAGTTGAGGGAAACAAATCAACATGGCACTCGGTGACCAGTGGTGTCCCCCAGGGCTCTGTTCTCAGACCTGTACTCTTTAATGCCTTTATAAATTATCTGGACTCTGGCATCAGAAGCAGACTGGTTCACTGATGACACCAAATTATGGGGAAGTGTCCACACTTGAGGATAAGTTGGCAATCCAGGCCAACCTCGAAAGGCTCACAAGGTGGGCGGATGAAAACCTGGTGGCATTCAATACGGAGAAATGCAAGGTACTCCGCCTCACGGGGGACGGGACACCCGCATCACACTTATAGGCTCAGCAGTGCTACACTCACTAGCAACATGACCAAAAGACTCAGGGGTCATGATTGACCACAAGATGAACACGAGCCACCAATGCAATACTGCAACCAGCAAAGCAAACAAAAAAACTCTGGCTTGCATCTACCGATGCATCTCAACCAAGACCCAGGAATTCATCCTCCCACCATACTCAGCTTTGGTGAGGCAGTAGCTGGAGTACTGCATCCAATTCTGGACTCCACAAATCAGAAGGGATGTGGAAAAGCTTGAAAGAGTCCAGAGGAGAACCACATGCATGATCAGAGGGCAAGAGATGCCATATGAAGAGAAGCTGAGAGCCATGGGACTCTTCAGCCTGGAGAAGCGCAGGCACAGGGGTGACTTGGTGGCAGCCTATAAGCACACAAGGGGTATGCATCAGGATCTGAGGGAACTCCTATTCACCAAAGCACCCCAAGGGAAGACAAGGTCCAATGGTCACAAGCTCCTGCAAGACCGTTTTAAGCTGGACATAAGGAAAAACTTCTTTTTGTCCGAGCCCCCAAGGCCTGGAATAGACTCACCCGAGAGGTAGTGCAAGCACCTACTCTGGATACTTTTAAGAAACATGTGGATGCCCATCTTGCTGGGATCCTTTGACACTAGCTGAGATTTCCTGCCCCTTGGGCAGGGGGCTGGACCCAATAATCTTACAAGGTCCCTTCCAGCCCAAATGTCTATGAAATCTATGAAATTTCTATCGACTGGTATGCAGCTGGGCACCTCAGTGAAGATAGGAGATACGTGGCCTGTTGCTTGAGAAAGACTATTTGAGGTTGGGGCCTATTTATAAGCCAGGACAGACTTGTATCCTCTGGCTATCCTGATTTGGTCATAATTAATAACATCCAACCTTTTCTGCAAAATGGCAACCATCTCAAGGTAGTCTCACGGGAGACAAACCTTTCTTGGCTGACAGGCAACTCCCACAGCCTCAAATGGTGTATGTCAAGCCAACAGGTACTGTTCCATCCTTGCCAAAGTACCAAGCCTTGCAATGCACAAAAATGAAGGCTGTGCACCCTGATCAACACAGTCAGCATAATCACTGGACCAAACAACACTGGCACAAGAGCAGATTAATAACACTGGAGGTTCATTCATGTCATATGTCATCACTTGCTTACATATACGAGCCAGTAGCTGTCCAACCTCCTCTTAAACACCTCCAGTGATGGAGAGTCCACAACTTACCTAGGCAATCTATTCCACTGCCTCATTATTCTAACACTGAAGAAATCTTTTTTTCTCTGGATACCCAAGCTAAACTTGCTTCGCTGCACCTTCAGGCCATTGGTCTGCATCCTCTTTTCTACAGCAAGAGAGAAAAGGTGCTTTCCCTTGTCTTTATGGCAGCTCTTCAAATATTTGAAAACTGCTATCATGTCACCTCTTAAGTGCCTTTTCTGCAAGCTGAACATGCTTAGGTTCTTCAGCCTCTCCTTGTATAAACTTGCTTTCCAAGCCTTTCATTATCTTTGCTGCCCACCTCTGGACCCTCCCTAACTTCTCCACTTCCTTTTTTTAAAAATGCAGAGCCCAGAACTGCGCATCATATTCCAGATGAAGCCTAACCAGTGCTGAGTAGAGAAGCACTACCACCTCCTGTCTTGCACCTCATGCTTCTATTGATGCATCCTAAAACTACATTTACCTTTTGTGCACCACACTGAAGACTTGTATTGAGTCTGTGATCTACCAAGACCCCCAAGTTCTTTTTCGTAGACCTGTAATGCAGCCAGGTGTCCCCCATTTTGTATTTGTGCTTTTGATTTTTTCTCCTAAGATGTAGCATCTGGTATATGCCTGAATTGAACTTCATCTTGTTAACTCTAGCTCAGCTTTCTATGGGGTGCATCTATTCTTTCTTCTGCTTTGTCACACTAACATGGCTAGCTACCTCTCTATAGGTATACCAGCAGAGGGCTATATTATGTGCCCACTTTTTTTTTTTTTTTTTTTTTTTTTTAAAGTGCTAATATAAGAATGGGTTAGATGTGCCATGTTTACACCAATGTAAGTCCTTCAAATACCTGAGCTACTTATAACCATGTTCTTAGGAGGCTCTGTACTCAACAGGAAACTTGAGTCTTATCAAGTTAAAGCATGACTGCAGATGCACTAATTATCCCTTTCATTTTTCTATATATTACAGTCCATTTTCCACTCTAACATTTAATATGATAATCAATCTATAAACCATATTTTCTGTCTTTGATCAATATTTTTTAGGAACCAAGAATTATGTTATGGATGACAATGGTATGGTTTACAATTTTTTTCTATGACTAGGGTAGCCAACATGTAAAAATAAACAAAATACATAAGGACATATCTTGCAACAAGTAGAACAGACATGCCTTGCTATTTTTTGCAACAAGGTGAAATATCAAATTTGTAATTTACAACACTTCCAGGAACTTGAGAGAAAAAAGAAAGGACAATATTTTCTTAGTGATATTCTAATACTGGGTTTTATTACATTACTTCTATGAAAAATTAACACAGAAATACACACACTATCCAAAGTAGAGGGACACAGTCTAGTGCTACAAACCAGGGTACTTGTCTTTGGACACAAGAAACACTTGAAGTGCCATGTCTTCTTATTTTTTGATAATATTTCATATTATTTTAACTAAGGAAAGAATTGGTGAGATTGATACATGATCTCATTTCATTTCCAGACTACTCTACATATTACTTTGCCTTCCTTCAAAGTAAAAACTAGATTTAAGATGTTTCATCATAATTATACAAATACTGTAGTTATTTTTTGATAAAAATAAAGAACAGATTTTAAACTTTAAAAAAAAATGGCCTTTAACACACACAAAAAAGGGTGCACATAACTTTCCTTCATTTCACTTTAGATTTCTAAAAATATTAAATGGACTCTGAGAAGCTTCAGCAATTAATTACATAGAGTATGAAGAAGACTATCCTCTGCATGTCACTTGGTAGACTACTAAACGCCAAAGATTATACTTTGGAGAAATTGTGTAGTTGCCTTTATCCAACTCCTTCAGTTCCAGGGTTCACTTAAGGGGAGGAGGAGGATGAAGCAGTAGTATATTTTCTTCAGCCTATATTTTTTTACATTACTTCTCAGAAAATTCTAGATGAGACAATGAAATATGTGTTTCAGGCTAATTTCATGCTAACAGTTCATGATCATTCATATTAACAGGAATATTCAAGAAGATAAAAAGTAACTAACAAGGTAAAATAGTACACTTAGGGTATTTATACATGTGCTCTGGAAGGTGGTGGGGGTGCTTTAATTAGAGTTAAAGTGCCCAGAGTGTCACATGTATCAGCATCCCACACTGAAAAATGGTGGCAGGAGTGCGCTAACTAAAGCTGGTTTGACAACCTTTAGTTAAAGCACCCCTCACCACCATTTTTCAATGTGGGGACACCGATGCATGTGACACTGCAGTCTGCTTGAGCATGGCAATTGCCAAGCTCCAGCAGATTCGATTGAGTTTCCTCCAACACACTACATGTAATTACAGCACGTTGAAGCAGCCTCAGTGCATGTGTATAGGTGCTCTTAGATAATAGCAAATACTAAAACCTATCAAGGAATGTTTCTGGATAATAGAAAAAATCCTACTCCTACATGCACCAATTTTGTTGATCACCAAGTTTGTTTATTTGAGAGAGAAATGGGCACCATTTCATTAAAAAAAAGTCTGAAAGTTTTGAAGAAATAAAGCCTTCAATTTAAATTTGCAATCCTCTAACTAAATTTTCTATGGCAGCACTTCAAGTGTTGTCATGGGAATGTAATATCCAAATCAATACTATTTCAGACTACCTCATCCTCTCGCTTGTCATTGGGCACCAGAACCTGCTTATCTTGACCAATGGACTGTGGACTACAGTGTCTTTGTCTTCTGATTGAGCCTCGAGACTCATCAGTGATGCTCTGAATCTGGGATATGAAGGTCATCAAGTACAGCAATACAGAAAAGGATATAATTAATTGTGTTGCTCAGGAAAAAAAGTATTTATATAGCTTTAATTTGTTCTATCCAGAAAATTGCTGCTATGTTGTTCTGTTTACTTTCCAAAAAAAATACTTTAACACATTAGCATTGTAACAATATATTTCTCATATGAGCTTTGAACATCTGCTTTTTAAAATTAAAAGAGAAACAAAAGAAATACTAGTTTATACTTCATCAAAAGTTACATAACAAGAAAGGAAAAATCTGAACTCATGAAATTTGTCCAAATGTGAAACCTAGCTCCACAGTAAACTAAAAAAATATATATATTATTATTATTTAATAATAATAATAATAATAATAATAATAATAATGTTTTCCAGGCATTAGACAAGTGTTTTGCACAGAAACCAAAACCAATTTTAGGGGAAAAAAAAAAAGTCACAGCATTTTTTTTCAATGTTTCACACACCCCCAGGGACTGAAATATCGCGGCAGGGGCCATCCACCTGCCCCAGGGTTTTGCAGAGAGGCATGCTACAGGGACCCAGCATCAGCAGCTGTGGGATGCTGCCAAGACCCAGAGTCCCCAGCAGTTGCGGGACTCCTAGCCCTAGCTGGGCCAGATGCACCCCTGTGGCTAGAGGCTCTGTCAGTTGACAGGTCTCCCAGCCATGGGGGAGCCCCTGCTACACATGCAAATTAAAGCTTGATAATAGCCAGCTATATAGTACATATTTTTGAGGTCAAACTTTATAGCTGGTTGGAGCTTTTTATGGCATGATAGCTACTTTGCACATGTGGTTGGTTTCAAGGTAATTACGTGATAACTGTAATGTGCAGAGGAGGTCTCTGCCACAGACTCACTGTGTGAATACGTTACAGAAAGACACCCATTGTAAAGCAGCAATATCAGTAAATAATACTTTCCTTCCAGAATTAAAAGGCTAATCTTGCAGATACGTTTTTAAACTCATCAATGACAAAAACATATCTGCAATATTAGCCTTTTAATTTCGGAAGGAAAGTATTACCAAAGTTGCTGTGCCCTGAAGATGACAGTACTACTATAAAGTATGAAGTAACCAAAGCTTGTCATTTAAAGGAGCGTTTGTCATGCAGTCAGTTATTCAGAAATGCAGAGCTTCCAAACAGCAGCAATGAATTTAAAGATACAAGTAAAATAGTGGTTCTCAACCTCAGTAGACTCAAGTCACCCCTCAGAAAATGTCAGCAGTTGGCTTTCATTCCTTTTTGACTACAGAAAAATACTAAAGCAATTCTTCTGTTGCAGACAACTCAGAAAGACCACAACAGGTCAGAAAGTCACAGGTAATTATGAATTCCTATTTGAAATCTCTGGGGTTATTCTTATAAATCATGTTTGCATACCTAACACTGCTAACATTGCGTAACACCCCACGTCACCCTTGAAAGTGTCTCAAGGCACTCCAGGGTGCTTGCAGCACTCTGGCTGAGAATCACTAGAATAAAAGAAAAAAGTTATTGGGAGGTAAGGTAGGATGTGAACTTACTGTATGTCAACAACTCCTTGGTGACTGCCCATATGCACAGTCTTACTCCAAAGACAATACAAGACAGCTTCCCCCACTTTCATTAAGGGGCACACTGGATCACAGCGTAACTTTTTGAAATAATATTAGAAGGTCCTCCAAACTCAAGAAGATACACATGGATAAAATGACTAAATGACATGGATGACTAATCTAAACATACTGTTAATAGAGTATTTCAAGCCCCATAACAGCAAGAGTAGTCAAGCTATTGTGTATAAAATACTAGCATTCCAACAGCAAAGATAACATTAATTGAAATACCATAGGTAAACTAGCAAAGCAATTAAAAATAAAGTATTTTATTTAGTAATTAGAAACTTAGAGACCATGTCCCACCATAACTATTTTTACTTGCTTCTCCAAGGTCTCCATAACATTTATAGGCAGGTTAAATTACTTACCTCCCTTTCCCTTTCATTCTTGGACAACTGCATCTGTTTTAACATCTGAGATCGCTGTTCCATCACAAGTGTTTTCTCATATGTGAATGCTGAAATGTCATTTTCAAACTACAAAAATAAGAATCAATTCTTTTAAATAAGGAGAAAGTTCTCATTTACAAAAAAGTAATTTAGGCAATGTCTCGTGTTTCTTTTTAAATGCATCCCAAATTAAACCAAAATGGTATTAGCAGAATAAAATGAGAGAAAGTTACTTTATAGTTGATTCTGCATCATAATATATACAGAAATGAACAGATATTATAAGTATTTAGGAACAACACTCGTGTTTCATTTTGTATTTTATATTAAAATATCTAGGGCGCGTTTACATGAGATGTTAATACGCATTAACCTTATTTAATATGCAAGACCGGCATGCATCTACATTTGTGCACCCTTAATGTACATTAAAAATAGCAAAATTAGGTTAATCATGCCTAAATTTGATACCTGCAAATGCAGGTATCAAATGTAGGCACGATTAGTTATAAATGCGCATTAAACCAACACTTTTGGCTAGCCACCTCTCCTCCCCCCAGGGCTGAGCTGCTCTCTGGCAGCCCCTAGCTACAGGCTATTAAAACCAGCAGCCATTTTGTGCCCTGGGGCACATACACCAGCAGCCTGGACAAGACTGCTAATCTGCGCAGGAGCCCAGCAGGCCCTGTGTGCCCCTAGACAGGCCACAGGCTGTCTCTGCCTGGCCTGTCCTGCTCCAGAGCTGCTGCCTGGCCACAGGTGAATGACGCAAAGGGCTGCAGCTTGTTACACCCTTTGTCCAGCCCTGACATTCCTCACAGGCTGTCTCTGGCAGCAGGGCCAGCACTTGCTCCCTGCTCACCCTGAGCTCACCCCGAGCTGTCTCCTGTGCTTACAGGTCCTGTGGAAGTGCCTCTGCTGCGTGGCTCCCAGTTCCTGGCTGGGCCCCTGTGCAAGGTGCTGATGGCAGCCATCCAGGGCTGGGCACACAGGGACAGCCACGTGGAGGCCCAGACAGCCAGTGAGGTACAAGAATGTCACTGTCCTCCTCCCGATCAAGCCCCAGCCCTGCTCATGTGCACATGCCTGTGCCAACTGCCCAACTGGGCCCAGAAGGTGGTGCAAGACCTCGTGGCACTCTGGGTCCATGCTGATGTGCAGAGGCAGTTCGTGCAGGGCGGGAGCTCAAGCGCCCACATTTACAAGGCCATCAGGTGGGATGTAGGAGTGAAGGCACTCTCAGTTGGTGCAGCAGTGCCATGTAAAGGTCAAGGTCTCATGGGCACAGTGGATGGCTGTGACCAACTTCAACTGTTGGTCCAGTCATGCTCAAAAGTCCATGCCCTTCATATGCAGGAGCTGACCCGCAGTTTGGTACTCCAGGAACCAGGCCATATCCCTCTGAGTGCCACCAGCAGGGGCAGTCTGCCTGAGCTCCTGCCCCACCCTGATGCCTCCGGGTACTTACCATTGTCCCTGGGCACCCATGCAAGACTGGACCCCAGATCTGAGGCCGAGCACCACATGGCCCCTGGTGCAGAGCATCTTATCTCTGAAATGTTGCAAACTCACAAAAGGCTTCTGTCTCTTGCCTCATCTGGACGTGGGGGAGAGGCCACCAGCCTCAGTGGGGATTCAGACCCCAGGTTGCTGCCACCCACCACTGGAGCAGTCCGGATGCGTCGGCTGTGCTAGCGGCACACCTGGGACTGGGCCTTCCTGCTCCAGCGGCTTGTGGTAGTGGTGAAGGAGTGGGAGGCATGAGAGCAGGCCTGGCAGTTGGAGGACATCGCCCAGGTGGAGGCATGAGACTAGTCCCACATGAAGGGCCTGGAGCAAGAGTACATGGAGCAGCTCCAGCAGTAGGAGGATCCCAACTACCAATCCACTGATATTCTCTTGGCCCTGGTAGTCGTGTACATGTCCCCCACTGCCCAGCTCCAACCCATGGCCCTGCAGGGCACCTGGGTCCCACCTGCCACCCTGCAGCAGGCGCCTACCTGGCCCTGGGAGGAAGTCCTTGGGCACTTCCTGACCGTCAGATCACCTGGCCTGGCCCCCACCCTAGACCTACCACCACCCACCTGGATCTGGGCCTGTCCTCCCCTGCACCACAGCCAGAGACCCAACCTCACAGGAGGCCACACCTGCGGGGGTCACTGTAGCCCCTGGACCAGCAGGGGAACATTTAAAAGCTGAGGTGCTGGGCATCTGCCCTGGGGCTCTCCCTGCTAGGTCCCCAACCCAGGGCCTCCCCCCACTCTGTTATGAATACCCAAAATATTGTAAATAGTTTTCAATAGGTATATAGTTTGCCTCTTGTAAGCAGGTTTTGTATTACTGGTTGGTGGGAAAGGTGGTGGAGGGGTACTGTTCATTAAGTGGGGAGGGATGAGGGCGAGGGATGCGAGGGCAATAAAACTTACTTTTTTGTTGTTGTTGTTTTGTTTTATCCACGTGGATGTCCTGAGAGTGGTGCTGGGAGTGGGAAAGGGGTAGGGGGTGTGTGGGAAGTAGGGTAGGCAGGCTGGAGCAGGGAGTGCTGGAGGAAGGGGTTGGGCCAGGACCTCCCATAGCCAGTGCCCTGGCCCTTGCTGGCACATGTAGCTCTACTAGGGCCAGCAGGAGTGCGGGGAGGTGGTCAGCATTGGCCGGGGCCAGCTGGAGCAAGGGCAGGGGCTGGAGTGGGAGCAGCTCTGGTGTGGGGAGGCTGGGTGGGCAAGGAGGGAGCTGGCCCTGCACTAAGCACACAGTTCCTGGGCAGGAAAGGGGCTGGCCAGGGATCAGAGTTTCCAAGTTGGCTGCCAAGTGCTGGCAGCAGGTTTTGGCTTCAACATGGCTGTCAAGTGCTGGTAGCCATGTGGCTAGAGCTCCCCTCAGTGGCCACATGGCAGGATTGGAGGGACCTGAAACTAATCCCAAGTCCCTACACATTTAGACACCTTGCAAAAATTGCTTAGTGCACATTAGCTTAATGTACATTAAAATTTAGTTGTACTTATTTGCGCATGTAAATGCACCCCTAGAGAGAGTGAAATTTTGCACATAAGGCATTTATGCACATACATCTGTCTGCATATCTGGCATGTTGGAGTAAACTCAATTAACTGAGTCTGCTCCACACGCCAGCTGACGTGCCTGGCACTGCATTGCATGCATTTGTATAAATAACAAATGCACGTCAGCCTTGAGAAAATGGTGACTGTGTGCTTTTGAACTAAAACACCCTTTTCATTTTCTCAGTACTGATGCATATTTCACCGAGCACTTTTAAAAGCACCCAGTGCTGCAGTGCAAGCATGTGTACAAATGGCCATCTATTTTTTTCTAAGCTTTTAAGTTGCATAGCTGTTGCTTAATACACAACATAGAATCTAGTTAATTTCTGAATTGTTGTTAAAAGATTTGAAAAGTGATGTGAAATAGAAGCAATTATGAAGATACTGTTATCTTTACCCATTTTAAAAATCAGTAAATAAGTATAGGTGGTCTCTTCAAATTTGTGTAAAAACTATTTTATCAGATTCACTTTTAGTAGCGATTTGCCTTGTGAATTCTTTCAGACTACCATACACAGGGTGCATCTACACGTGCCGATTTAAAGGTGCATTAGCCATTTTTAAGGTACATTAATGGTGTGGGTCTATATGTGCACACCCTTAATGCGCCTTAAAACGGCGATTTTAGGCAAGCAGATATCAAGGTGTCTCTATTATTCTTGTCTAACCAACCTCATCTCCTTTTACGATCTGGTGACTCGCCACCTAGATAAAGGAGAAGGGGTGGATATTGTATACCTTGACTTCCAAAAAGACTTTGAACTTGTATTCCACGATGTTCTCGTGAGAAAATTTGAAGATAGTAGGCTTAACTGCGAGATGGTTAGGTGGGTATGAACATGAGCATCAGATCGCCAACGGGGGGTGAGGTGTCCTTCAGCAGCTGATCGCCGAGCCCACAGCCACCAGTGGCAAAACTGGAAGTGCACTTCCACCACCACTTTCGGTTTCACAGCTGGTGCTTCCAGGGAGTGCACGGCCAGTCTCAGGCGGTGCATGTGCACCTTTGTGCACCCCCTCTGCATCGCCAATGGGTACAAAGCTGGCTGCAGGGTAGGACTCAGAATCCTAATGAACGGATGATCTGTGTCACCTTGGCAAGAAGCAGGTAGCAGTGTCCCACAGGAGTCAGTGCTTGGTCCTGTACTTTTCAACATCTTCATCAGTGATTTGGATGAGGGGGCGAAGAGCTTACTGCTCAAGTATGCAGATGACACCAAGTTATGGGGAAGCATGATCACGCTTGAAGATAGGCTACATATACAGGTGGATCTAAACAGGCTAGCAAGTTGGGCGAGTCAGAACCAGATGAAGTTCAACGTCAAGAAATGTAAAGTGCTCCACCTAGGGTTGAACAATCCCTTGCACACCTACAGGCTTGGCAACGCCAGCCTGACCAGAACTATGAATGAAAGAAGCCTGAGGGTATTAATAAACCACAGCATGAATACGAGCTGGCAATGTGACACTGTTGCCAGCAGGGCAAATAATACTCTGGCATGCATCAATCGATGCATCTCCAGCAAGACCAAGGAGGTGATTCTTCCACTCTACTCAGCATTGGTGAGACTCCAACTGGAGTACTGTATCCAGTTCTGGGCATCACACTTTAACAAGGATGTGGTACAACTTGAGAGAGAGAGAGAGAGACACAGAGAGAGAGAGAGTCCAGAGAAGGATCACTCGTATAATTAGAGGTTGCACAGCAAGCCATACGAGGAAAAGCACATGGCCCTACCAAGCGTTGACCCTGAGATGGTGCAGAGTCACTTGGAAGAACTGGATGCATTTAAGTCAGCAGGCCCGGATGAGCTCCATCTGAGGGCACTGAAGGCACTGGCTGATGTCACTGCGCAGCCACTGACAAGAATATTTGAGCAGTCGTGGCGCACGGGCCAGGTCCCAGAGGACTGGAAAAGGGCCAATGTGGTCCCTATTTTCAAGAAGGGGAGGAAGGAGGATCCAGGCAACTATAAGGGGTCCCACAGGGCTCTGTCCTTGGACCGATGCACTTCAATGTCTTCATCAGTGACTTGGACAAGGGAGTGAAGTGTACTCTGTCCAAGTTTGCAGATGATACAAAACTGTGGGAAGAAGGACACACCGGAGGGCAGGGAACAACTACAGGCAGACCTGGACAGGTTGGACATATGGGCAGAATACAATAGAATGCAATTTAACAAGGAGAAATGCAAAGTTCTGTACCTAGGGAGGAAAAATGTCCAGCACACCTACTGCCTAGAAAATTACCTGCTCAGTAGCAAGGAAGCGGAAAGGGACCTTGGAGTCCTAGTGGACTCCAAGATGAACATGAGTCGTCAGTGTGACAGTTATCAGAAAAGCTAACTGCACCTTATCGTGCATCAGCAGATGCATGACAAACAGATCCAAGGAGGTGATACTTCCCCTCTATTGGGCACTGGTCAGACCACAGTTGGAGTACTGCGTCCAGTTTTGAGCACCACACTTCAAGAGGGATGTGGATAACCTGGAGAAGGTCCAGAGAAGGGCCACTTGTATGGGTAAGGGCTTGCAGGCCAAGCCCTACAAGGAGAGACTAGGGCACCTGGACCTCTTCAGACTCCACAAGAGAAGGTTGAGAGGCAACTTTGTGGCTGCCTATAAATTCAGAGCAGAGAAGGGAATTGGTGAGACTACTCACCAAGGTGCCCCTGAGGGGTCACAAGAAATAATGGCCATAAGCTAGCAGAGAGCAGATTTAGACTGGACATTAGGAAGTATTTCTTCACAGTTAGAGTGGCCAAAATCTGGAATAGGCTCCCAAGGGAGGTAGTGCTCTCCCCTACCCTGGGGGTCTTCAAAAGATAGGCATCTAGCTGGGGTCATCTGAACCCAGCACTCTTTCCTGCCTATGCAGGGGATCAGACTCGATGATTTACTGAGGTCCCTTCCGGCCCTAACATCTATGAATTTATGAAAAGCTGAGGGACCTGGGACTCTTTAGCCTGAAAAAGAAGGGTGAGAGGGGCTTGGCAGCAGTTTACCGCTACGTCATGGGAGTACATCAGGGGCTTGGCAAACAACTGTTCACCAGGGCACCCTTGGGAAGAACCAGGAGTAATGGCCACAAATTCCTAGAAAACCATTTCAGGTTCAACATTAGGAAAAACTTCATCACAGTTAGGGTGTCCAGACTGTGGAATAAGCTCCCTCCAGAGTTGATGCAATCACCTACCCTGGAAATCCTCAAAAGGAAGCTGGATAGTCATCTTGCAGGGATCACCTGACCCCACCTGCCTTTCCTGCCTGGTGCAGGGACTGGACCCAATGATCTTCCAAGGTCCCTTCCAGCCTTACAATCTATGAAATTTAGGCACAAATAATTACAAGTACCTTAATGCACACGTAGATGCGCTAAGGTGCATAAACCCTGTATGTCAACTGAACTGCCACTAAGTTTAGTCCCAAGTAGGTCCACACACCCTGTTAATGTGCCTTTAGTGTGCACATGTAGGACATGCACCTAAATTACCTTAATGTGCATTAAAGTTTAGGTGCACATAAAAACACATGTAGACACACTCGCAGAGTACTGTTTGGTAATGGCCCCCAGAGTAGCAAGGTAAATCCGCTCATGCAGAGCTCTCTGCTATTGCAGCTGGACTATTTCTGGAACCAGAACTGCTTCTTAAAATCAGTTTTGATATCTCTATCATACACTATGCAGACATACCCTTGGACAAAGGGCAATTTATCTCCAACGTAGTCTATGCTGCCTCTGCTGAGCCCAAGTAGTATGGAGGAAGAAGCAGTCTGAGTGGCTAGTACAGGGGACAAGGACCAGATCTTGGAGGGGCAGACACAGAAGGAGTAGAGTGGGACCAGAGAGTGAAGGGGATAGGGAAACAGGACAAGAATCCTGTTGGGATAACATAAGGAGATGGACATGGACCCAGCATTAGGATGAAGAGTGAGATCAGAAGTTACCTTTTATGCTGTATAAAAGGCTACTAAATATGAGACCTGGGATATAGATAAGTTAAATTTGCCCTAGGGCACTTTCATATTGCTAGTCTTCACATTTTACGCAAAATATTGAGGTACTTGACTAAAACTTTGTATCAAGTCAAAATTCCCTTGTATTTTCAAGAAGGCTGTAAGAATGACTTTGAAGTTTAGTTCTGAGTTTTTAATTAACATGTAAACTATATAGCAGCTTACCATTTCAACAACTTCCACCTCAGCATTCAATCGAAGATGATACAAAAACATCTGAAGATCCTTTTTCATTTGAATACTGTTGTCATCCATCTGGGCTACAGTGAAAATACGCATTTTACATTTTCTCCAAACCTACACAAAAGGGAAATAATGTTATATAACAATGAATACATTCCATTTGCTCCTCTTGCTCACCATTCTTCAAGAGAGTTAAGCATATAAGAACTTATTTTGAAAGATGGTCAAATATGCAGATATTTCCTTCTGTCTACAAGTTAGGGACCTACTTAATTTACGGTTTCACGGAAACCGTGAAATCCAGAGTTGTCTGAACCCCCCCCCCCCCCCCCCAAAAAAAAAACCAAACAAATCCCACACCAACGAAAAAACTTAATAAAAATAAGATTCTGGCTCCCCAGGGGGAGGCTCTCCACTAATCAACACTGAGGGGCAAGGCTTCATGAAGGGCAGCCACCAGTCAAGATGGCAGGGTCCTCTCATCCCCCACCCCCCTCAGGGTCTCTCTGCCAATCAACGCTGAACAGCGAGGCCACTGCAAAATGACCATGGAATTAGAACTGAGAGTCAATCAACCTGCAAAAAATGCTGTTTCCCGGCAATTTAGGTAGGCCCCTACTTATAGTGGGGACATTTGTGTGACCAGACTGGGTAACAGAATGACTGAGTTACCTGACTAAAAAAAATAGAAGCAAATCTCAAGCTTTGTTC
Source organism: Alligator mississippiensis (assembly GCF_030867095.1). Classification (NCBI taxonomy): domain Eukaryota; kingdom Metazoa; phylum Chordata; order Crocodylia; family Alligatoridae; genus Alligator; species Alligator mississippiensis. The sequence goes on from NC_081826.1 coordinate 127,011,234, forward strand.
ATGCAGTAGGTGAATATAAAATTCCGCCCCTAGCATTCACTGGCTGTACATTTTCTAACAAGAGTTCCTCCCTAGAACATCTGCCGTACCTTGTGCTGTCGAATCAGGAAAGGAAGCAACATCAGCATCCCGCCATCATGAACAATCCACCACACATCTATGTTCCCTTCAGAAAAGCGCTCTTGATTTGCTGGAAACAAATCAATGTTTTTGGCAACCAGCAGAGCTTGCTGTGCTGCTGTCGTTTCACGTACAGTGTCTGTAGAGAAAACAAACAACCACAAAATAAGATATACAATAGTGTGAATGAAAATTGGGAGTCCTTTAAGATGAGTTTATACACAGGCTAACATTTCTTAACTGAAAAATGGGCATTGTTTAAATCACGAGCTTGAAGTTTCAGCTTTTACATCCATACTTAATAAATAGGGGGGGATTTGTTTTTTTTAAGGAGTGCAGAGTAAAAATAAGTTCTCATGGACCTCAATTGAATCACTTTTAAATTACTATTTTGAAATCTCTCAGCCATAAAAGAACTAATAGATAGATTAGATACATAGATCTTACATTCATTTTTCCAGGTATCTCAGAGTTACATAGCATCACTAAATAGCATTAATGCACTATAATAGCACTGAAGTGATATAGCTGTAAAGGCCCAGGAAATATATAAGATCCAATGGCAAATTTATTTACACGTGGAGTTTTACGCACACTATTGCTCTATTTGCTACTTAGCTCAAGCTGCACCTGCTTTTTTTTTCTCCCCCCTCAGACCTGAGGAAGAATACTTTAGGCTCAAAAGATCATCTAAAAAATCTTTCCCAATGATGTTGGTCTGATGAAAGATATCTCCCAAAATATCCTTGCCTCTTGCATACATGGTTAATTTTAGCAGAAATATAGAAAACTAAAGCAGTATATACCAACAAAATTTCTCCATGAAAATGGATTATCTGTGAGCTTCCATGACTGTGGCCATGCCATCAGGACTGTATTATGCTTCATCCCTCCGAGACCAGCAGACTGAATTAAATGGGAGACTCCATCTCTCAAACTTGGAGACACCACAATCTGGCAGAATCCCTTTGTTTTTTCTATTGCCATTAAGGATTTAACATTCTATAAAAATAAGAAAGGGAGGATTACACATGGAGATACCTTTAATTATGAATACAACAGGGAATCACTGTATTAAGAACCAACATGATACGCTGTAAATTGTCTGATGTCCGGAAACAGTTCCTTAATCCTGCAACCCAATAAAGAAAAAAGGCACTGTGATATGCGTTAAAAAAATTAAATCATGTTGTCCTTAATCCCCACTATGAATAGAGGAGAAGTAGCACAGTGTTTGAGAACTCTGCCTAACTCAGAGATATACTGTATTGGAACCCAGAGGCATTCCGGCCTGGGTTTTAACTCTGGCACTTACCGTAAGAAAATTATCATGCGTCCACTCAGCTGCAGATTTGACTTTGGCTCTAGACAGCTGCAAACTCATCAACAAGACCTGGCACATGATGTGTACTTGACTGTGACCAGTTCCCCGCAAAGAGGAGGAAGTCTGGAAATACCCTGTCTAGGTGGCCAAAATCAAAACAAGAAATTGGCCAACTACAAGAAGAAAATTTTGCTTGAGAACAGAGGAACAATCAGTAGCAAGACTTACTCCCACCTAAGAATGAAAAAGATTACCCAAGACTGAAAAATTCCAGTGGAGTTTAATCATATATGGCAAGCGGAAGCAGGCTTATTAATATGCATTGAAGGGAATGGTTTAAGCCAATTATATGCTAAGAAACTTGGTAATGAGAAGGTATATAGGAAAAGGAATTGGAACCCCGCCTGGAACACTTCTGAAGACCAGAAGAGATGCAGTCATCCATCTAAGATTCTACCCTACACAGAACTCAGACGTAGGAGCTGGGAGCCCCAGACAAGACCTCCTGGCCTGATCAACCAGTAGCATCATGTTCATTGTATCTGAGGGTGGTGAGCATGTTGTATTGCTTTTGACTAACTAGTGTTAGAATTGTAACTGCTAAGGTTGTTCTGCTCTTGACTTAGAACTGTAACTGTTAGGATTCAATTCACTTGCTTATAGTTAAGGACAACCATGTCTTAGTCTCTATACCTGGTAAAAAGACCCAGAGCCTCACTGAACATAACCATTGGGAATGCTTTGCACTATTATTACTGGCCATTATTAGTATAACCTTGTTGACTCATGAAGGTGTGTGGGGCAGTACTGGATCCCTAGCTGCTTTAAGTGGGGTGGCAGGAGATCAGGCACTTTCTTCAAAGGTGCTTAAGTCAAGTGCTCAAGAAACATCTTGAACATTGACAGTTTGACAACCTTTTAACCAGGGTCTGACCTTCTGAGAAAAAGGTCACTGAGAAACTACAACAAAATGAATGGTTCCAAGGAAAGAACAGAACACTACACTGATGCTCTCCTATCTGATATGGAGAGCACATATTAGCTGGTTATTCTTGGGTCTGTCAGCAGGTTTTCATGCTGCCCATTCCATTGACTTGTCTGCAGATGGCAGGATGGGTGGCAAGGAGCTTACACTGGGTGCCTCTAGTCTGATCTTTATGAAAGAATCCACAATAGCTGTACTTGTCCCACTGCCCATGGGATTTCTCTAGGAGAATGCAAGCATTATACCATCACTTCTTTCTCTACATGATTTTGTTTTAAATGCAATAAAAAAAAAAATCTCAGAACAAAATTAAGTTTTTATACAATATATAAAATCAACTATATACAAATCGCAGATTTCTGTCACAATAATAAAATGGGAAAAGAAACAGAAAAAAAAGAGGAAGAGGGAGGGACAGAGTTAGAAAAATGGGACGTATGTAAAGGACTAATATTTTAATTAACAAAATAATCTAAGAATTCTTTCCAAATTGCATTTAAAAGTTTAAAGTTGTTACACCTGCTAAACATGACTCTTCATAGATACCAGCTGTGCCAAATACCCAATTACCAGTGGGCGCACATTTCTCACAAGATAACCACTCTCTCTCCAATCTTTCAGGTGTAATTCTCAAAGGGAATTTACAAAGCACTTTTCGCAGATGAGTCTATGAACTTCACTTCATCAGCCTACTGGATACAGAAAATCATGGACGAAGCAGACAGTGGATTTATGGCACATTATAACCTGCCTACAATCTAATACCCAAGGTAACCTCTCTACATTTCACCAGCTATATTCAATCACCAGGTCATCCCCACCCCAAAATGTCTCACACCTATTGTCTATCCTCACTGCTATAGATTTCCATTTTCACAGACCTGTATTTTTTACATAATGGCTTCTATCCCACCCAAGAGAACACAAAACAACTGTAAATTCTCCCTCTGCCTGAAGATGGGTGTTTGTACCCAAAAGCTTGTGAAGAACAATTTTTCCAACTATTTAAGTTGGTCTAATAAAATATATCACATTTACCAAAAGAGCCTTATCTGCTTAGAGGTGGAATAGATTAAGCCTTAAGACCAAACTGGTCAGGCTTGAGGGCAGTGGTATGGTGGAAAAGATGCTGAATTGGCAAGAAATAGCACTGCATTTCATGACTGGACCAGGCAACACTTCCTCCAGTAGCTGGAAATAGAACTCTACTCCTCCAAACCCCACATACTGGGAGTTAGCAAATCCCTAACAGCAAACCACAAGTGGAAACAGCAATGAGAGCAGGGGAAAGGGCATATCAAAGGGATGTTTGTTCAATGGATATACGCACCAGTTGGTAATAAAACCAAAGTGAAAAACTAGATGCAAAGATACTGCCAAGGAAAGTGTTTTACATTCTATTTGTACAAAGATATGGTTGACTGCTTTTTTTGTTGCATTTTCCCCAAACTAACTCTGTGATCCCTGCTTTCCTATTAATACAGTTTTGTTTTGGACACTGATTTGGCACTTGTGAGAAGAAGTATTGTCAGATTGGGGCCCTAGGGAAAATATTTAGGTTGTGTGGGGACACAAGCCAGTGTATTTTCAAAGTATAAAAATACACACACATGTATATATGAACCCTGTCAGGGGTTCCCAGCCTTTGAATGACATTGAGTATAAACCTTGTAATTAACTAGCACCTGATGAGGAGGTACTTATTTTGTCATATCTGCCCTGACTCAGTTGCCCAAGTCTTTCCATAGCCTGTTCTCAGTTGTTTTGCCTCCTTGTGTCAATAAATTTAATCATCCGAGGAAACACATTTAGGTCTAATTCTTTTGCACACTCCCGATGGCCTCTGATTTCCTTTCCATTTCTCCCAGAGCCAGGCTACACACAGCAGTCATCCTTGGTGCTCTAATGGACTGACCAGCGCACAAGCAACAAAACTAAGTGCAACAGACAAACTGAAAATAGGTTTGGGCAAGCAAGATATTGCCTTGGCCTGTGGCAAGGTTCCAATTAAGTAGCATAATGCCTGGCTGTACAGCAGACCCTGAATGATTCATATATTAAATTAGGGACAAGTCTGCCCAGGTGTTTGCCACAGCTGTCATTTTGAACCGGACCCTTTCCCCACTCAGCTGGAATTCAGGAGCAGTTCTGCACAGCTGAGCAGAGAAGTGGAGGCTTTTGAAATAAGTGATTCTGCACCACCCATTTGCTGTGGCTCTGTATACCCAGGTTATTTCACAAACCCTCCTCTTTTCAGGAGGGTAAGAAACGTAACCACACAAAGAATATGGCTCAACTTATGCTAGGGGTCATTGTAAGGGAAGGAGCAAACCGCAACCATGCATATGCATAGGTCACCTGGTCGTAGAAGGAAATGAGATTGGTCAAGCAAGACCAACCCGCAACAAACCCGTGCTGGCTATCCCTTAAGATGTTGGCATCGGCCAGTCCATTAAGGATGGCCTCTTAAACTTTTCTAAGGTCTTTCCCAGGATAGAAGTCAGGCTAATGGGCCTATAGTTAGCTGGATCCACTTTCCTCCCTTTCTTGAAGATAGGCACCACATTGGCCTTCTTCCAGTCTTCGGGCACTACACCAGAGCGCTAAGAGTTTTCAAAGATCCGCGCTAGAGGCTGGGCTATGATGCTCGCCAGCTCCTTGAGTACCCTGGGGTGAAGATTGTCAGGGCCCGCTGACTTGAAGGTATCCAGCTTCTCAAGATGTTCCTTCATGAAGTCAGCATTAACGGAGGGCAGGGGATCACCCTCACCCGGACTTCCCTGTCCCGTAGTGGGCATGGGCATCCCGTGGGACTGATGAAAGACCTCCGGACCCAGAGGGTAGTAATTGATGGAAGTCACTCATCATGGTGTCCTGTGACCATTGGGGTCCCCCAAGGCTCTGTCCTTGGACTCATACTGTTCAACATCTTCATTAATGATGTGGACACTGGAGTCAGAAGCGGACTGGCCAAGTTTGCTGATGACACCAAACTTTGGGGCAAAGCATCCACACCAGGAGACAGGCGGGTGATCCAGGCTGCCCTGGACAGGCTCAGCAAGTGGGCGGACGAGAATCTGATGGTGTTCAATGCCGATAAAATGCAAGGTTCTCCACCTTGGGAAAAAAAACCCGCAGCATCCTTATAGGCTCGGCAGTGCTACGCTGGCTAGCACTATGCAAGAAAGAGACTTGGGGGTCATCATTGACCACAAGATGACCATGAGCCTGCAATGCGATGCTGCGGCTAGTAAAGCAACCAAAACGCTGGCTTGCATCCATAGATGCTTCTCAAGCAAATCCCGGGACATCCTTCTCCCCTTGTACTCGGCCTTGGTGAGGCCGCAGCTGGAGTACTGCGTCCAGTTTTGGGCTCCACAATTCAAAAAGGATGTGGAGAAGCTTGAGAGAGTCCAGAGAAGAGCCACGCGCATGATCAGAGGTCAGGGAAGCAGACCCTACAATGACAGGCTGAGAGCCCTGGGGCTCTTTAGCCTGGAAAACCACAGGCTCAGGGGTGATCTGATGGCCACCTATAAGTTTATCAGGGGTGACCACCAGTATCTGGGAGAACGTTTGTTCACCAGAGCGCCCCTAGGGATGACAACTAGGTCGAACGGTCATAAACTACTACAAGACCGTTTCAGGCTGGACATAAGGAAGAATTTCTTTACTGTCCGAGCCCCCAAGGTCTGGAACAGCCTGCCACCAGAGGTGGTTCAAGTGCCTACACTGAACACCTTCAAGAGCAAACTGGATGCTTATCTCACTGGGATCCTATGACCCCAGCTGACTTCCTGCCCTTTGGGCAGGGGGCTGGACTCGATGATCTTCCGAGGTCCCTTCCAGCCCTAATGTCTATGAAAATCTATGAAATCTATGAAGTGTGGATTAAACTTCTACTGGAAGAGTCACTGGTCTCCTAGTAGAAATTGCCAGCATACAGGCAGTCACTGTTTCTTATGAAGGAAACATGTCTCAACTGTCAAAAGGTCTTCTACCACAACACCTGGAAGATCCCTCTTATGAGACACTCTCACTAGAATAAACACCTGTATACTTGACAACTTTGTGATCAGAAGTAGTCATTGAGCAGCAGTCTTCCCCAGACCACAGTGACCCTGGTGCATGGGAAGAGTCAAGCTGCTGCTCTCAGCCTTCCCCAGACTGGGGTGACCTAGCCTGGGAAAGGTGTCAGGAGCAGTTGGGGGGGGGGGGGGGGTGGAATATCTGAAATGTCTGTATGTTCCCTTGCTTGGGTAGAGATGAACACCTGTTCATGGCCATCAACAGCTGGGGAATAAGCCACCACACTGCAAAAATCACAACAGGAGCCAATTTGTGGAAGATGAACTGCTCCAAGATGAAAATTTCCTTTCCTCAGCCTTGGGTCCTCTGCAGAGATACTATTTCACCAGGCTGAGAAACACTGCACAAGGATAACAGAGTACTAGATCCCAGTAATGTTTCAAAACTGAAAACAAAAAAAACAAAAAAAACAAAAAAAACAAAAAAAAAACAAACCTCATTAAACTGAATGGATTAAATTAATTTAAAAGCTACAATTATTCTTAGCTTGAGAGATCTATTCAGTTTTATGTAGTTTTCAAACAAACTTTTTAAATACATATTTGTTGTTTTGCTTGAAAATCTCCACCAAATGAGAGATTTATGGATTACCAGGGTACCTATAATTGATAATTATATTTCTCTCTGTGAGGTTATTCTGGACTTCTATTTTAGGTTCCTAGTGTTGCTTCAGTTAGAAGAAAGCCAAAAGGAAAGAAAAAAGAAGAAAAATCAAATTAACAATGTGCTATAATGATTTTGAAGTCAGTTCTTTAGACTGTTTTTTTATGAAAACTCGGTTTCAATTATAAAACCATAACAGTGATTAAGGAAAAAACAGATAAACCAAAGAATAAAAAACCACCAGAGGCTCACCTGCAGTGAAGTTCAATGACTAATGATCACTTGCTTGGAAATTCAATTTATTCCTTTCAAGTGAGACATGAATTAATCATTCAGTACAGCTACAGAGGAACAGGAAGAATGCCAGATGAACTTGCATTTAGCTGCAGGAGGTACCAATCTCTCCTGAAGTCTAACACTAGGATACTACATACAGATATCCAGACTGCAGTGCTCGTTAGAAGTAACTTGATGCCTTTGCAGTACATTACAACTTCCTGGACTACTTTAATCAGTATAGAATTGACAGCTAATTCTCACTGGGGCCAGATGAGCATTATTAAAAAGAATAAGAACAACTGCAAAACACCACAACATGGGATACACATAAGTCACCAACAATCAAGCAGCTCTTAGCTTTTTTGTGGTGCTTTGTTTGACACCAGAGTTAGAGGGTCAATCTACTGCTTACTGAACGTTAAATCCAATGAAGTAAGCCCTCTACTTAGGAAAGCTTGTGCTGTACATCTGTGATCTAGTTAGTCTATAAAGGTGCAGATTTACCCTGCCTTCTGCCTGACTTCACACTAACATGGTTAACTACCTCTCTCAAATCTTGCTTTGAAAGGACAAGTCTTTCATTCTAGCGCTTGGCATCATTTTGTTGGCATAAGTAGTCAGGACCTGGTCCTACATGGCCAGCTGACGATAGGATTTACTGAGCACATTAACCATGACTGGTTCTTACTGGACTCAGGCCAAACCACAGCATTTCTGACAGTCTCCAGAAGATAACGCACAATTTCTCCTGACTCAGCCACACCCTGAATCATACTTCGCAGTTCCTTATTTGGCCACCTCTCTTGTCTAATTACATACATGAGACCTCTACATGCAAAATATGATGCTTTTAAGGCAAGGCGACCTTAGTTTAACTGCACTCAACTAGTGCAATCCCACAATTTGAGGAGGAAGACCCACCCATCTTGTGTTTTAACAATTTTTCAGAGGCTTTGGCAAGTTGGAATAACATCATGCCTGTATGTTTAAGCCCACTTACATGCCCAATTGGTAGAAAAGAATCTGGCCCCAAGAGAGTGCTTCTTTTATAGGTATCTGACAAATGCAAACTTCGTAACTAAGGTTAGATTACCAATATGTTAACATTGATCTGAAATTAGGGCTCTAACTGAGCATTGAATAAAGTATCATCAAGAAACTTAAGCCAAGGAGAGAATCATAAAGTTCATAAATATGTAGGGCCGTGTCCAGACAAGCGCAGACGTGCAGTATGTAGTGCCACAGACCTGTCTGCGGCACCACAAACCACATGTACAGGAGTTCCCCGTACTGCTACCTCGCAGCGTGGGGTTTTTTTGATCCTGGGGTCTCCCAGGGTCAAATATTCATGCCAAAAATGCTCATGCACACTGCCCCAAAACAGAGTCTAGCCAGCCAGAGCCATGCTCTTGCTGCTGGCCAGGTTCCCAGCTGCAGGAGTGCCATGGCTGCAGCTCCCTGAGGCTCCCAGGATGCCAGGTAAGGCTCCCCCCTACCATGGCCAGGGTAACCTGAAGAGGGCACATGCCATGGGCATTCCCTGAGGACAAGTAGCAGCAGCACAAGGCGTGCCACTGCTACTTGTCCCTGGGGAAACAAACATTCATAACTGTGTGGACACAGCCCAGGAGGCCATCCAGTCTATAGAATGCACACAACCTTTGCAATATACATGTCACTATAGCAGACAAAAATTAAGTACTAGGTTCTGTTGTGTCTGTAAAGACTATATTAACTTCTGTGGCATTCTGAAAGTGTTGGGGGGGGGTGTTTTTAATTAAAGAATTTAAAACTTTGTATGACATGTTTCATGAAGCACCTTACTATATAAATGTCCTTTATTACAGTTTTTGCTTAGATGTGTATTCCATGTGCATGGCAGGAGGTGTGACAGATTGTGCATTAGATCCCACTGCACCTTATCAATGGTGCAGGGGGAGCGCAGGATCACAATGTGGGCTGAAGGGCTCATAGTGGAGGCAGCAGAGAGAACACTGTCCTTGCTGTGAACTTCATGAGCTGCAGGTCCTGCAACTAAGGAGGTCGCAGGTCAGGGGGAGCATTCTCCCTGCTGCAAGCCCCACAGCTGACAACACTGCAACCATTGTGATCCTTATCAGCTGTAGGACTGGTAGTGAGTGGTGTACCCCTGTGGCTGGGCACCCCTCAGTTGATGGACTGGGCTCCCAGCCACAGGGGAGCACTTGGCCACTCAATCAATTAATGGCGTGATTAAAATAAGCTACAAAAAGTTTTTGCACATTTCTGCAGAAAAAACGTTGTAGGTTATTGTTTGTTTTATCAAGCCATTAATTGGTTAAACGTGTAGCTGGGTTGCAATGCAAGGGGTGATTACCTGGTTAATAACAATAAGTTAAGTGTAATACATAGAAGGGCCTATATGGACTATAAGCCCCAAAACAATATTGGTATTGCAAACTGTCTTTTACATACCTCTTCAGCTTTTTGAACTTCTACACATTTATCCAAGTATATTCCTTGAAGGACAGATCCTACAATGGTCAATCCTTTACCAGCCTTCAGCTGAGAGGTGAAAGAAAGCAATCTAGGGTGCTTAACGAGCTGTTCCGAATCCAAATTCAACAAAACTAAAACTTGAGGCCTGTGGTATAAAAAAAAGCGTCAGGAAAAGAACCAGAAAATTAGCATAAACACAAAAATTAGCATGAAAACATTCGTGTGCTTGGGAGTCTACTTAACGCATGCAGAGGTAAAGCAAAAAAATCATGGCCTGCTCACAGCCCTGGCATCATTTTTGTGGTGAGCCCCCCCCCCCACATCTCCCCTTAGCCCCACACTAATTGGCAGAGGGGCCCTAGAAGCCTCACTGCTAATTGGTGGAGAAGGGAGGGGCCACACAGAAAGCATCCCTCTCTGCTAATTAGCAGTGGAGAGGAGGGGGCAGCCACCATCTTGGCTGCTCCCCTTCATACTGCAACCCTGTTCATGACCCTTGCCCCCCCACCCAGAGCCCAGGCTGTCAGCAGCTACCCAGAGCCTGGGCCAGCTGCAAACATCTGCTGCCTCTCCGCCCAGGCTCTGGCCCCAGCTGCCTTCCAGCCCCAGCCCCAGGGAGGCAGCACATACCAGCAATGCCTCCCGCTGTGCTGCCCTCGCCACTTTTGCAAACCAGTGTTGGAACCTGGCACAGCAGGGCACAGTGGGTGGGGAGCAGAAAGCTGCCTGCTCCCAGTTCCCTGCTGCCCTGCCACACTTCCCCTGCAGGTGGGGGCAGCAGCAAGGGGCACAATCCTGCACTGCTGCCCACGCTGCTCCTATGCACACAGGGGAAGTGTGACAGGGCAGCAGGCAGCTTTCTGAGCCCCCTGCTGTGCCCTGCTGCGCCAGGTTCCAACACTCCTTTGCAGAAGCAGCGAGGGCAGCATAGTGAGGAGCACTGCCAGTATGTGCTGCCTCCCTGGAGCCCAGGGACAGGTCTGGGGCGGAAAGACAGCAGATGTTTGCAGCTGGCCCAGGTTCTGGGTAGCTGCTGATAGCTGTAGAGCCCAGGCTGCTCCCAGCAGGGCTTGCAGCATCTCAGGTGCCTGCTGGTAGCAGCCCGGGCTCCCAGCTGGCACCAACTACCCAGAGCTAGGGCCGGCTGTAGCTGGGAAACTACAAACAGCTGCTGCCTCCCTAGCCTCAACATGTGCCAAGGAAAATGGCCTCGCATGCCATGCTCAGCATGTGTGCCAGGGTTGCCAACCCCTGGATCTAGAGTAAGGTTAGTAACAAATATCTTAAAATTCTCCACGATATAGAAGTTTGACTCTGCCTGATCACTTAAATTAACTCATTTTGTGTTTCGCATCGCACCCGAAAAGATTTATTTTACAGCTATCAAACTATTAAAAAACCATGATTGCAATTAGTTGAGTGATTAAAAAAAAGAGTTGCAATTAATCATGATTTTAAAAATCACGCAGCTAAAAACTCAAAATTATGCACTAAAAAATTAAAAGACATATAAAATCATGCAAGACCTTTGCATGGTTGGGGGGGGGGGGGGAGGAAGTGTAGGGTGTGTGCGTGTGTGGCAGGGGATTTGTGAAGGTGTTGGGGCTGTGGGTATGCGTGCGAGTTTGGAGCCCAAGGAAGTGGGGGGGGCCCTGCATACTCTCTCAGGACGTGGGGTACTGTGGGTCAGGATCAAGAGGCAGCAGAAGGGCTGGGGAGCTGTGGCTTAGGTGCGAGGGGCAGACACACACAGACACACAGCACCCAGAAGGTAAGTCTGTGGAGGGGGAGGGGCAGATCAAGGCCCCCACAGCGAGGAAGGGAGTGGGGCAAGGTCAGGGACAGGGCTGGGGCGAATGGGACAGGGACAGGACAGGATGTGCGACTGAGCCACAGGAGACTCGTCCAGGAGCATGGGTGGGAAGGGATACAGCTCCCCACTGCTATGCGCACCCCCAGGGGAGGCATGGGGGGCATGTGCACCCCCAATTTGTGCATGGGGCAGAGGCGGGCTGCCTGCTGCAGGCTGGAGCTCTATACCCTGTTGCCTTTACTCCAGAAGCCATGGTGGCCAAGCAGCATGTTGTGCCTCCTGCAGCCAGGCAGGTGAGGGGGGCACAGCATGGCCAGCATGCAACTCCCAGGGCAGAGGCAGCAGGGTGCAGAGCCCTAGCCTGCAGCAGGCAGCCTGTCTCTGCCCTGCACACACACAAAAAATCGGGGAGGGGGGGAGAAAGACACATGCCCCCCATGCCTGCCCAAGGGGTGCGCAGTGGCAGGGAGCCACGCCCCACCCCTGTGCAAGGGTCCCACAGCTCTGTCCCATGACCTGCTCTGGCCCCAGGGCCCCATTCACCCCATCCATACCCCTGTCCCACTCTTTCCCTCACCGTGGGGGACTCAATCTGTCCCTCCACACTCCTTTCCTCTCCCCCTCCACAGACTTCCTGGTGCAGCACTGCTCTACATGCAGCATGCAGGTTGTGACTGCTCATGTATGTGTGTGTGCCTGTGCGCAAGCCCCCCACCTTCCTACTGCAGCTGCCTGGAACCTGAACCCAGGCCACCCTGCAGTCCTCTGCACTGCTACCAGTCCCCTACTGGGTGGCCCACAGACAATAGAGCAGAGCCCAGGTACAGGCTCCAAAACTGTGAGCAATTAAAAAACTTAATGCAAAAACTGATTAACATGTTAATTGCGCACATTAACTGTGATTAATTGACAGCCCTAATTTATTTACATCTTGAGTGACTTCAGTGGTTTTCAAGCTGAATCTGTAGAACTCTAGGGTTCTGCAGTACATCAGAGGTTCTGCAAAGAGAGATTGGGGGTAATGGTAGAGCAGGCCAGGAGGCAGAGCATTTGCATTGCTGGGCCAAGTTGCCTGGCTCTGTGCCACTTCACAGGACAATAGTAGGTCTTCCATATCAGAAGTGATATATGAGGGTTCTGTGATTTTAGGAAGTTTGGGGACCACTGATACAGTTGAATCCTGCTAACATGTTATGACAATATAACTGATAAAACATACTAGAAGTCACTGCAATGTGCAAAATGCCATTCTAGTTTCAGTCAACTTTGACTATTAGTTTATTTGTTCTAGAAAAAAAAATAATAATAAATTTCACTCTAGGAAATTGTACTTTGCTTCTAGGGTTGGTGAAGCCTTGACTAGATTTTGGCAATCAATAGCATTCCTATTTCTAAAGTGATTTGCATTAAAAATAAGACTCCCGGGGCTCTTACCTCCAGTTCTTGGTGTGTGGATGTCCTGCTTCAACCCGAAGCAAAGCATAGCGAGCCGCATTCAAGGACAACCCCCTGATTCCATCCCCCCATTCTTTTTCAGCTCTGAGAAAATCAGGAATAGAAAGTCCATTAACAGAGCACATTTCCCAATACAGTATGAAACAGTACTTTTCTAATAATGAAAGGACTTGTTTAGTAGTTAGAACAAAATGCCTAAAAACCAGCTTCAGTACATCACATGCTGGCTCATAAAATGGAACGTTCTGAGCTTTAATGACTGCAGAAATGCTACAGCCACGGTTGCTCTGATCCTCTTGGCATCTCCTAACCTATGAGATTGTCAGTGTTCCTAAAGACTGGACTCTAATGTTTGATGGAAGGAAACAAGGGAGAATGCATCTCATATACAAAGTGGTATTACTTTAAAGAGAAAAGTTGTGTCGATTATGAGGATTACTGGACTGGATTAATACAGTATTTGTCAGAACTATAATATTGGTCTCTGAAGTTTGAAATATTGCCTTTTTGAAGATAGTAGCTACCAGACAGATATTTAGCATACGGAAAGTACGAAGACTGTTCTCCTTCCATCCAGAAAGGACTGCAGTGATAAAAAGATGAGACGGAGGTCCCAGGTTTGTGACAGATTATCTTTTTAACATGCAGTCTGAGTTGTCACCTTCTGGTATCTGAGAGTCAGGTTTTCTTACACATGCTGAGATGGTAGAAAAACTTGGTTTGGACACTATTTTACACCTGCATTTAGACCATACTGGGCAAATTAAATATAAAGTAAACAAATAAAATATAGTCTTACCCTCTATATTCTATGTATTTGTAAATACATCCAGCAATCACCATAGCAATCAAAGCATAGTACCAAGAGCAGATGAACATCAAGGCAAGACACAGACTCATCCCCAGGAATGAGAGAGTCCTAAGAAGAACAAAGCATTTTTGAGGTTTTGTTGGTTTTTTTTTTTTTTTAACATTTATGCTAATGTTCAAAGTCAGTTTTTCAATTTAATTAACTGCCAAAAAAAACCAGTCACAACTTCAAAGGTTACTTGATCACTAACATGTTACTTTAAAATGCACTGCCTTCAACTCCAGTAATTACTATAAAATACTAACATCTGTATTAAAGGAGCTTCTAGTACAAGCTTATAATACTTATTAACACATACCTGCCTTATAATGTTCAGTTCTGAATTTCTACCTGTCACTCTCCTCAGTTTTCAAACACGTGTTTTATCCTACAACAGCCATAGATTCTCAAGGCAGTCTGCCTACTTTAAAGTCTAACTAACATGCTTGATACCATGTTAAGTGTATCATTCTGTTTTAATCCACGAGAAAACACACACCAAACAATAGGGAATTTTTGTTAACTCCAGACCATTAAATATATTATAATTATCCTTGAATATGCCCCCTCTCCTGTGATAAACACTGTTGTCAGACAACAGAACACAAAGAGAACAGGTTTAAAAAATTAAAAAGAAAGTCCAATAGGAAATAAAATAGAAAGAACAAGTAGTCACCAAATAAATAGAGATTATAAATTTGCTTCGTTTTTAGTTTTTCCCCTGAACTCAGAACAAGCAGTTAATTACAGGATAGAGCTCACAAGCCAAAGATTATCACATGTGGAGCCCATATTTATTATAAGTAAATATGGACATAATGGGAGATTATACAGCCCATATTTTTATTTGTGCATGCGAGAATAAAAGAAAATATGGGTCACACACTCCCACCTACCCCTGTATTATTATTTTTCATTTATCCACACATTGTATAAATTTATTCAGTAAATGTATACAATTTTAAAGTTTTTTGTTGTATAACATCTTACGTTGTGTTGTAAAAATTATATAAAAATTGTGTAATCTTATGTATACAAAATAAAAATAAAATATGGGCTCCCCATGTGATAAGCTTTTGCTTGTAAACCCCATCCTGTAACTGTCTCACACACCCACACACAGGCTGTATAAACTCCATCATAAAAAGAAGCTTACACCCTGTTATGGAAGAGCTCTTGATACTTTCCCAATTCACAGAGCTTTGGAAAATTGGCATGGGGCAGTGTCTCAGAGATGCCTTTTCTTGGATTCAGGAAAAAAAAAAAAAATCTATTTATACCTGGATAATTTACAGACTGTGTGCAGGCTGTAGTTTTCCAACTTTCACACAGAGCATAGGCACACAGCACACTGTGTATAATGCTGTCTACCAGAATTACCCTGCTATATGACAGGGACCATAGTCTCTTATAACCCTCATCTACACATGACTAGGAAGGGGAAATTTCAAGTTAGTCATTAGAAATTTTGGGGTTTCAGATTAGTATTATTCTGAAGGGATCCAATGGAGACCCATATATTTAGATGCAGCATCATTATTCTATAGCAGGACATGCTCCTCATTTTCCAGGTGTCCAACTCGAGATACCTGGGGCCTGATTGCTGTAAAGGGCAAGCATTCATTATAGCAACTCTGATCAACACAACCTGCAGATATACAACAAGCTGACAGGAAGAAAGTGCAGTCTACATGGAAAAGGACACAGTTGCAAATCAAAAAGTTTTTGGTTCTGGTCTTGCCTGTCACTGATTCAGCACGTGGCCTCAGGCAAATAATTATCTGACTTTCAATTTCCCCTATTTTCTATAAAACAGGGAAAATAATAATTATCTATCCAATCCCTATTTCACTTTTTAAACATAGGTACTATGCAAGGGTAAGTATTACTAAGGTTTCAGTTTTCAGTTGTCTAGGATCACAAAAATCAATGAGGCACTCAATACTGTGACCATCTGTTTTCCTTTCTGCAAAAAGTTGTCCTACTCTTGTTGGACCTCAGTTCTGTTTGTAAAATGGACATGATAGAGCATGGTATCTCACAGTAGAATTATACTAATAAACCAATTAATGTCTACAAGGCTAAAAGTACCATGCTTTAAAAAGTCTATAATGGAATTAGTAATTCTATATACAAGGCAGCCTCTCCATGATGTGATGCTTTTAAGACATGGGTTTACCCCCCTGAAGGATAGCAATAAAATATGAATATTTAAGAATTGCTTCCTATCCTAAGAAACAGTATGTGCAGGGGAATGTCCCTGTGGGGAAGAAAAAAAAAATAGTATCAGTACTCATCTCTGCCATTTGAGCTAACAGTAATTGATGGGAGTTGTGAAGTGCGTTGTCTCTACTGATGATGGCAACATACAAGTGCATTTCACTAGTAAATGCTCAAAATTTAGATACTACTTCAGAATCCTACAGATTACTAGTGCAAAACTTGAGTAAAAGTAACAGTTCTGAAACTGGCTCTTGAAAAAAGATAATACAATGATAAGTAAAAAAAAAAAAAAAAGAGCATTTTTAGGGAATAACTAAGTGAGCTCTAATCTTACATGCAACAAAGCTCAGATCCCATTTCACTGTTGAAATAAAGTGTTTTTGAGGATAAAAGATGTACCTCTGGTTAAAATTACTAAAAGGAATATTAGAAAAAATTAGACCTGGTAACAAAACCCAAAAATGTATTCTTTCACAAAATATGTGCTAATGTTATCAGCACTATGCATATACAGAAAGGTAACTGCATAGATATAACAGGAACTCATAGAGATCCAATTAGTGAACAGATTTGAAGCAACATTTTTAAAGTTATGCCCTTAATTTACTTTAAAACTCACTCTCAGCACTACAACTTCCAATAAAATGCGTTGTTCTATTGTACAGTGCTGGCATAAAAGTTCACTTTTTTTATTTAAAGGAAGCATTCAGTGGCTTGCCTTTTCCTTTTGCTGAGCAAACACTTGTTACAGTTTCAGAAGAGGAACTCACAAAGATAATATTCTGCAGACCTATGGTCCATTTCTACTGTAACCTGACTCCCCAATCTGACGCACTTGGCCAGACTATCTATTCTGCAGATCTATTAGTAAAATCCATTAGAAAGCTGCAGCAATGAAGCATACTGCCCAGGTAAATCACTTAAACCTGGGAATGACAAAATTAAGGAGGCACTGGCAGCTTGTGTTTTACCTCCTTGTACACTTGCAGTTTGTACATGATCACACCCTATGTTTGGGGCTTTTTCCATTCATTAGCAGCTATTCTGAATTTACTGTGGTTCCTCTCATCTATCTCTTCACATCTCCCTAGCACTTCTCCTGCCTCTTGCTGTTTCTATCTACTGCCTTACACATGCACCTGTCCTACTCTTGGTGCTTTTTCTTCACAGTCCTATGCCTTCCTTCCTGGCTCTTTCAACTTCCCATACGTCTTACTTTCTCTCTCACCCCCTCTGCATTCAAGTCAGGTTGTTTCTTCCTTCTCCACCCTCCTCATTGCTTGGCACAGGTAGGGAGAAGCACTTAAGGCCAGGAAAAGGTCTCCCTGCTTTTGATGTCCTGCGTTCCTTGCTCTTGAAAGGAACACTTGCATGGAAAGGCCAGCTGAGGATGCAGAGCCCTGGGATGGGACCTGCTCAGCTCACACCACAACCAAGCACGTTCAGACTTGGACATTCCAGAAGCCAGAACTTTGCCAAACTTATGTCCTTGTGAACATTCACCTTAAAAACCAATATATTCTACAGCAAAGTTCCTGGTCTAAAGCATTTGAGCACATGGATTTCCCAATGAACTGGAATTTTTTTTTTCTAAACATGGGTAAAATGAATCTCACCTCCTGAAATGACTGAACCGATCACATATGCCTTTCCACAGAATTTCAGCTCAACCAGTTAAAAAATTGGAAATGCGGTAGGCTTAATTTTGTAGTGGGAACTGTAAAGGCCATATTAACAACAGGCAGTACTCCTTTAATGAATTTTATAGTACAAAAAAATAGAAGTAAATAAATAAATAAATAAATAAATAAATAAATAAAATTAGCATCACTTTAGATAACCCTACAAGTATTCCATCCTTCCTACCAGCTTTATACCTTACCATGGATGCAAGGGGCTCGTTCCCAAACCCCAGTTTTTCCAATTAATTTTTAATAATACATTTCACTATAAATGATATGCAAGGGACACATGCATATGCAGCAAATCCATCATTAGCTGCGTATTTTAGAAATTTAACTAAAAACCTACTCTCTAGGCTCATTCATCCATGTGCAATTAGAAATATGATTGTCAAACATTTGGTAATTAGTCAAGTCAGATCTGCTGCTTTCAAAAAAGAAAGCGACTCTTAAAAACGCACCTGTTTCTTTGAGACAATACTATGCACTATTCTTGGTACCAGTGACTTGACAAGGGATCAAAATGAAAAAAAAAAAAAGTCATAAATTTAAATTACAGCTAGCGTTATATGTACTGCTATTATTAATAAATTACCAGTCTTGCTTATTCTCTGCAATAGAGAGAGAAACTAACTGTAAAAAATAATAGAAAAATAGTTATTTTCTCTACTGCTTTTTTGGCTCTCTTTAACCTTAATATTGTAAATCTGATTATTGGAAAAAAAAAAAATCAGCTCTGCTCCTGAAAACACTCGACGTATGCAAGAGTCAGCCATCAAATTTGACTCTTCCAGATTAGATGCATATAAAGAAGACACCCTACCAGTGGTAAAACTTGAAACGAGGTCTCCAGTTTGGAGTTCGTAAAAGGGTCTGTACTGCACAGGCCAAGTTCACAAACATATAGCACATGAGGAAAAACCTGTGGGGGGGAAGAAAAAATAAAAATACATTTAAAAAAATAGGAAATAAACACTATAGCCCTCCAGTATAGGAATAAAACAACTGTATGTTAAAATAAAGGGTCAGATGAACCACAAACTAATTGTGTTTTGTTAAAAAGTAGTCCTTACCAATTTTAAAGTGTAGTGCCTTTTAAATTTCACCAGATATCCTTTTGGCCTTGTGTTTGAAAAAAGGAGGAACAGAAATGCCCAATACAATTTCTATACTGCACTGGTAATTTAGAAAGCTATAGAGAACAAGTCAAGTTGCTAGCTTTGACCTATGAGATCCTAAACAATCCAGACCCTCCATACGTAAGGGAGCTTTCTCCCTTACACTCCAACTTGACACATCAGATCAGTGAAGATCAAATCACCTGAGTAGCAACAGTGCACCAAGCTTGCTTGATGAAAACACAAGGGGTCACACTTGGAACTCGCTCCCCCTTGAGGCCTAGAAGATGTCGGGGCTCAGGCTCCAACGGAAGTGCTACAGAAACTTCCGTTTGGGCAGTCTAGAGGTATCTGGTTTGATGCTCGCCTTCGACACGTCTATACAAGACATTTACTGAGCAGTAGACTAATTTGCTGAGCAATAAATGTCTTACATGTGCACTCATATTAGGCTGAAGTAAATTAATTTACTCCACAGCAGGATAGTACTTATAAATACAAGTACTAGCCTGCAGTAGAGTAAAACTCTGCAGCAGTACACATGTAGATATTGCCCCAGCCAGCCCCTCCACAGCACGTTGAGCTGAGGTGGGGGGGGGGGCGGAAATCAGCCCCAGGCTGGGAGGCTGACCCCTGAAACTCCCTGCCAGCCAGGGCTGCTCCAACCCAGCTCAACTTTGAAAAGTTATCACACAGTGGTTTTCTTGAACTCAGGCCAACCTCACAATGCAACAGCACTGAGCACAATAGCTGACAGACAGTCTCTCTAAAAACTTGTACATAACGGTAATAAAACCTTTTTACTTCTAGTCCAGCTAACAGACCCAATAATTTTAAGATAATAGATCCAAATACTTCATTTGATTACTACACTCCCACATCCCCCACTGGGAGGTTATAGTTATTCACTCAGGGACCTCTGATGCCTAGTCACAGTCGCTCCTTTTTAGAAGATGAGGTCCCATCCTAGAATCTTGGTTCCTAAATATATAATCTTGCAGTTAGATGTATTAAAATGTGTTTGTCCAAACCACATTTACTCCACAGATCTGGATTGCTCATCATTATTTGTCCCCAACATGTTCAGCACGTACAAATCTTTTAACAGCAATGTTTTTGTATTTTGTTTCAAATCACTGATAAAGACATTAAATAGGATTCTATTTTTTTTAAATGCTATGCGATGACACTATAAAACACTCCAACTGGATAACTCCCTGCCTACAAGTGATTTTACCTAGATCCTTTAGTCAGTTTTGACCCATTCTGGATTGATTTTTGTGCAGCTCATTTTCAAATCAAAACGCTACTCAGCACTACACGTCAAGTGTTTTTATAGAGGTCATTACATTTTAAAATAAACTCAAGGGCCATGTCCACACAAGCGGGTCCACACATTTGGTTCCTCGGGGATGACTAGTGATGGCACACCTTGCACCGCTGCTATGTGTCCCTGTGGAATGCCTGCGCCATGTGCACTTTGACACGTAGCAAGTTACTCCAGGTGCGGCAGGTGAGGCTGAGACCAGCACTATGCTGGCCCCAGCAGCCTTACCTGGGGGCCTCCCAGGGCTGCAGCAGTGGCAATTCAGCCACGAGGAGCCTGGCCAGCAGCCGCGGTGCAGCTCCAGCCAGCCTGGCTGTTTTTGAGCGCACTGCCTGTGCATGCACTGCTCTAATTTTTCTGCAAGTTTTTTTGACTCCTGGATATCTGGGCAGTGCTCTCTTGCAGAGCAGAGAACATATGAATGTGTGGTATGTGGTGTTGTAGGTATGTTTGTGGCGCCACATGCCACACAGCCACACTCATCTAGATTCAGCCAAGGATTTTAGGTTTGTGGGCAACGCAGATTCTCTTCTGTTTTAACTACGAACATTGCTAACAAAAAAACAACAACAAAAAAAAACCAAAAAACCACCCAAACCCCCCCCAAAGATTTGTCAATTATTTCAAAGACAAGAAAAAAGTTATTTCCCTAGTGACTTAATTTCATTCATTAAAGCTTTAAGAAATATCAGCAAACGTCTCATTGAAACTTACATTGAAAGAATCGGTGCTACGCTGTCCAGAGAGGCTATGAGAATTCCTATCTCACAAATACAAGCAGTGAGAAGCAAAGCCCAGGTTGGTTCTCCATTTGCTTTTCCATGACCAAATACCTAATTCAGTTTAATTAAATAGCAAAGAGGCAAGGGAAGAAAGAAAAAAATCAGTTCAATAAGTAGTTCTTAAAATGTACTCAAGACACCAGCTTTAAAGACAAAACATCTGAAAATATTTTTGCCAGGTTATTGTTACCACTAACACATAAGGGAACCTAGTTACAAGTTCTCTTACAGTTTCTGGTTAAAGGCAAATTTTCCAAATACTTCTATAACCAAATATCTGCACAGTCCTCTACACACACACACACGAGAAAGCAAACTTGAAAGTGAAAGGCTTGAGGAAAGAAAAATACACTTTAATTCTACAAACTTCAAAAATTTCCAAAAATGGCAAGGTCCCTCCTGTAATCATTACTTTGCAGTACTCAGGACTTCATTAACATGTTAATAACAGCATAAATGGGAAGGGCGCTACATGATCACCCAAGTTAAAAAGACACCATAAAATGGGAAACGAGCCATAAAAATATTTTGCATATAGCATAGAACATCTTTTATGGCTGTTTTATATTAATGCCTTAGATTTAACATGTGGCCAGAAATGACAATTAGCCAATTGGCAACCCCAGCCTAAGGCTGGGAAGGCTAGGAGGTGAAGTGGGGTAGTGGGGAAAAGGAAGAGGAGGGAAAGAAGGAGGGAGCAGGGGCTGCCAGGAACAGAGAAGCAGAGGATACCATCACATGTGGCATGGCAGGAGGTGCAATTGTTGGGATTGGGGTGGGAGAGGATAAGAGACAGAAAGAAGTGTCTCCTGGAATGGCGACACCTTTAGCCTCTTGTCTTGTCTTGAGATAAAGGCTTGAAAGACTTCACCAGAAAAGCATGGGCACTGCCACAATATTTGAGTTGGGTATCCTCTATTAAAAAGGTGAATTGCCTGTTTTTGTGAACTCTTCAAAATGCTTGTTTGTGCTTATCAGCACCACCTTTGTTCTGTCCAGACTAAAATCTTAAGCCACTTTGTTTTTCAGGTCCCTCTGCTTTTCCCAAACCCTGCAACACCCAGGACACTGTCCTGTCTACACTTTCCAAACTCTACTCATATCAGAGAAAAAAAGTGACATTTCAGTCACAGTTAGGTCTTGCTGTTTGGATTCAGTGTCAGAGAAAAAGGAAATAATATTTACGCCTGCCTTGACTCTCTTTCACGCATAATGAGTAATGCCTTAAATTGTAGGTCTCCACTTCCCCTATGAAGAGTGAATCTAAAATAGCATCACGTAGGTTCTATGCCAAGATCAAATTTACTTACTTAAACTAACAGACAAACTAACAATCCAAACCCAATTTGGAATCTAAAAGTTATGATGCTGGTTATTTTCTAGCTTGTACATTCCGCAGGCCCAAATTCTGCCTCAGTTTCAACCGAGAAATTTTACTGTCTGTAAAATAAAGAAAATGAAATTGCCCAAGAACAAATAAAGGCAGCTTTTGGCCTGCAGTTGCAACTTGGTCTACTATTCTCGTCTCAAATAGACTAACTTCACTTTCATTGATCTGCAGGGGGAAAGAAATAAAAATAATTAAAAAGTATTTTTCTCAACAAGTATAAATGCATTTAAATTATTTAAGAAGGAATACTAGCTCACATGAAGAAATGGGACAATGCCATCTCTTGAAATAGCCTGCAACAGCCGGGGAGCACCAGTGAGACTCTGAAGACCAGCACCACATGTTGAAAAGAATGAACCAATTACAATCACCCATGGGGAAGGCCATGCCAAGGTACCAATCACTAGGTTTCCATTAACTGCTTCTCCAAACCTGTGGGGAAAAGCAAATAAATTAGCAAGAGAGCAGCAAGTGCTCAAGTAATTTTTCTAGGTGTAACTCGACATGTATGTCTCTTAATTTCTCTGTCAGCAATTAGTAAATGACACACCAGAATAAAACTATACATCTTAGGGTTTACCTAGCTACTGATTACTCTTTTAAACTCATTATAATATTAATCAATCAGAACCTAAGTTTCAGACCACTTCTGCCATTTACTATTGTTATTATGACATGTTTTTTTACAAAGCATAAGAACCCCCACAGCATCTAGACCAGGGGAGGGAAATTATTTCAGGCGGAGGGCCACTTACCCAGTTTTGGAAAGCTGTGAGGGCTGCATGGGTAGTCCCGCCCCTTGACAGGTGCCATGCCCCCTGGTCACCAGCTTGGGACCCATGTCCCAGGGCCAGCACCGGTGGGGCCCAGAGCAGGGTGCAGGTTGGCAGGGGTCTGTGGAGCAAGGCTGGGCTCCACCAGCAGGGACAGGGGAGAGCTGGCCCAGTTCCACAGAGCCTCTGCTGGCTGGCACCCTGTGCTTCTGCCACCCTGCTCTGGGCCCGGGACACTGGTATGGGCCCCATGCACTCGCTCACTCCCAGTGCCCCTCCCAGCCCCACAGTACAGGTGGGGGGCAGTGTGCAGCCCCAACGCCCTGCTCCCCAGCAGGGAAGGAGCTGGTGCCGAGTGCAGGGAAAAGTGGCCCCTCCCCTGCCCCGTGGCCAGCGCTCCCCACTGCAGGCACTCACAGCCCATGCGGGGCTGTCATTAGCAGGCACAGGCAGCCCCATGTGGGCTGCAAGCAACTGCAGCATGGGGTGCTGGCCATGGGGCAGGGCCACTTTTCCCCACACTCAGCACCAGCTTGTAACCCGTCCCCGCTGCCAGCCTAGGCCCAGTGCCAGCTCTGGAATTGCCTGTCAGGGCTGCGCACGGCAGCAGCAGCTGCAGCCCCCCCCCCCCCTCCCCCCCACTTGCCATGCAGGACAGTGTTTGCTGGGGCTTGCAGCTGTGGGGCAGGGCTGGGTAGGCCCTGCTGTTGGAGCCCACTGGGCTTCCCCTGGGTCTTACTGCCCCATGTTCCTGTCATTTTTGACAGGAACCAAAGACAGATTAATATTTATTTTCTAAATTTTTTAAGGGCCCTGTAGGCTGGATAGAATGGGCTCGCGGGCCTGATCTGGCCCACAGGCTGCATTTTGCCCACCCCTGATGTACACATACTTAACAGAATTTATACCACTAGGAAGACCATGCTTACATACTCTGAACTGCTTGTGGTATCAAGCTAATTGCCAGGACACGGTAACACCAACCATGACAAGAACAACTAAATTTTAAAAGCCTCTGCCGTGAAAAAATAACAAAAAAAACCCCAAACCCTTTTAATGCAGATTTTTAAAAAGGCACGAGCTCCTTAAATGTTCTGCAGGTCTCTTATGGTGAAATTTAGTTTAGTACTTGCTTAATGAAGTAATAACTAAATGTGCAGTAGCTCCAGTGCACTGTTATTTTGTGATGCTTACTGAGCATTAGCCTAATAACACTGCGCAGGAGTTTGTTAGCAGGGTTTTTAACTGCCACACTACTGTGCAGTGTGTAGTGTTTATGGCCAGCCAGTACAGGGTTGCTCCAAGCTGCTGCCTGGCTAGTAGGTGTCACAGGGACTTGGTATGCACTGACCAGAAACCCTGCATGCTGCAAGGACCATGCCTGGCCAGTGCCTGCTGGGTCATTACTGGCTGCTTACAAGGAGCCTGGCCAGTGCATGCTTCCAAAGCAACTCAGCACAAACTGGCCAGGCTCCTTGAATGCAATTGGCCAAGCACTGGCCAGGCAGTCTCTGCAGCCTGCGAGCTTTCTGGCCAGCATGTGCCAAGTCACTCGGAGCTGCTGCTGGCCAGCAGATGCCAGAATAGCCGAGCATACACCCATCCAGCCTGCCAGTGTGAGCCAAATTACTTTAGCTCCTGCTGGCCAGGCAGTAGTGTGGAATCTAATTATTGGGGGGGGGCGTCCATCTTAAAATTTAAGGTCAATTTAGAATTGAATAAATACAATAGTAAAAATTCCTTTTTGGCCTATTATCTACAAGTTATTTTCAGGCTTCAAGAACACTAGAACAGGTAAAAGAACATGACACTATGCCTACAAGTGGCAGGATCAGTTGACAGAAAGCAGCCTTGCAGGTAGGATCAGTTTCCAAAAACCCACATTTGCCTAAAATGTAGTTGTCAAAACCTGAGTTTCAGTACACACTTGCACATGGTAGATTTTCAGCAGAGAAGTACATGCCTGTGGTACTACTACATTCGAGTCCTTAAAATAATGAATTCACACAACTGGGCCGTTAATTTTGCTCTTAATTGTCAAATGATATTTCGATGCTTTGCAGCTTGTGATAACCCAACCTGGTTTAGGCTTGTGGCATTTATTTAACAAAGTTACAAGTTACAAAGGTGGAATGCTGCCCACTGAAATGCTCTGCTCCAGCACTGTTACAGCTACAAAATACAGTTTTACTTTCCAGAGCAGGTGCTGTGGCAAGACAAGTGAAAAATAGTCTTTGAAAGACCTAGGATTAAGATGGCTAACTATTCAATTAGACTATAATTAGCATTCTGAATTTCAGGCAGAGAACT
The DNA here is from genome assembly GCF_030867095.1 of Alligator mississippiensis. Lineage (NCBI taxonomy): Eukaryota > Metazoa > Chordata > Crocodylia > Alligatoridae > Alligator > Alligator mississippiensis. Next base: position 127,036,835 of record NC_081826.1, read on the forward strand.
GGCAGCCAGCAGTGATCATAAATGCAGGTGCAACATGCTCTCAACAATAGAAACCATTCAAAAAAGGTTAGCCCCTATGTTTAGCTCACCTAACCTTCTAGTAATACTAATCCATCATTAGAAAGTTAACTAAATCCTCTCCAATTCATATGGTTTTGCAAGTAGTGCATCTAGAAACATAAGGATGCAGAATTAAGACAGGTCTGTATTACGTTAATAATTGACATTTTTTGTAGTTCTTTAGCTTCCCCTTTGGTCTTATTTGTAAACATTAAAAGAACACTAAGAAATTAAGAATTTTAACTGAAGTTGCAATAAGTTAGAAAACAATACCTTAATAAAACAATTGCCAAAATAAACAACTATTGATTCAGATAATCCAAGTCAATTTACAAAAAACATGCACTTTGAGATAAAAATTAAATGCAACTCACTTATCTCTTAATATCACACCTTCTATACAGGCACCAAATAAGACTATGCATGACAGATCTATTTTTTGAGTGAAGGAAATGTAAGAGTCCTCTTGTATTCTACATACTTCAATGTATAGAAAAATAGGAAACCATACCCAAAAACTGTAAAAATGTCAGAAGCATAAACTATTTTTTTTTGCCCCCTTCTAGCTCTAGCGGGGGAAAAAGTTACAATGTTTTTTCATGGCCTCTTGTATTTAACCTTATCCCAAAGATAGCATTGAAAGTAACCAACATATACATATACACACAGTGTATATTTATTTGTAAAATAAGCATTTGCAGTTTCTACACTTCTAAATGTTTCATTTCACCAGTTTTTTTCCCCCCTGGTATTATTATCCAGTATTATATTTGAAAGTCAAACGAAAAACAAAACAAACTAGTTACTAATTGCATTGACCAGGCCAAAATATATGTAAAAAAGGATTAAACCAGCATGATTTTTGCATCCTTGAACAGTATCCATAACAAATTTATTTTAACTTGGAATTGTGAGAATAAATAGAAAATATTTAGGATTTCCGTTCAGTTTAGGTGCTGCTGTTGCTGTTTGTTGTAAACAGCACCCATCATGAATTATTGCCCAGTAAAAACTAAAATGAGAAGTCTTAAGTCCTGCATACTTATGCCTTCCAATATATATCTGAAAAAAAATTAAGTTATTTGATTGCGTTAAAGGATACAAATGAAGGATGTTGTTGAAATGGCCAAAATTGTTCCAGTGGGAATAGATTTCTGAGCATCCTTAAGGTCACCAGATCTGTTAGAACCAGCCATAATACCTAAAAATAAGGAAGAAAAAAAAAAAAATCAGCTTTATAAAAGCACCACAAAAATTATTAGCAATTCTATTATGCAAGTATTAATAAACTCTGTGTACGCATGCATGTGGTCATAGCAAAACACACCAAACAAGACCTGAATGAATGAATGAAGGAAAAAAAAAAAAGTCTGTAACACACAGAACAACATACCTACAATTTTAAACTGTTCATTGCTTCAGAAACTTGTGCTAGTATTCAAATCATAAAAATAAATTTCAGGTGGTTCATGGAAAAGGTGGTAACAAGCTATTCTGAAGCTGTAACCCAAAATAAGGATTTTATTAAAAACCAAGAAACAGTTTAGATGTGACAAATGTTGAGGAGGCTAAAAACTAACATGGGAGTGACCTGTTTACAGCTTGTGCCTGTAAGAACCAAGTTTCTGGTTAGTCAAAGTCGAGATGCATAATTAGTCGGTTAACTGTGCAAGGAACATGAAACAAGCAAGCTAGAAGGGGTGGATGCTGCAAGAGGGACATGGGAAGGGTAGTGAGGAGCCTACAGTCCAGGTCCAGGTGAGGTAACAATCCATGAGAGAGGAAATGCTCCAGCAAAATGTAGACCAGGCCCAAGGGACCCCAGAGAGACTGGTGAAACAAGGCACCACATCTGTAACAAAGGAGGTCCTTGTGCCTGCAACTGCTCAGTTTGTCAACCAACAGCAAGTGCCATCGTGAATGTAGTGATAGCCTGACCTCAAACTCAGACTCAGCTGTTTTATCCCACCTCTGGAAGAGAGGAATTATAGGCAGCTCACAGAGTACATTATATATGACCTGTTGAGTGCCTGATAAAGAATCAATGGAAATGGTAGATCACTAGTAACACATGGCTGGAAGGGACTACCCCCATTGTGTCCAGTCCCCTGCAACTGTAGGTACCCTGTAATTAGATGTTCATATTCAAAAGGTCCACTCCCTCTCCAAACCACATCCCAGAGCACCATGTCAAACCTGATAGCAAACTCAGGACCCTTTAGTACAAAAAATACCCAGTACAAAAAACTATAATGGGCTACTGGGAAAGAACAGAAGAAACCAAGAGGGCTGACTATACTATGCCTTCAGGTTCTGTGATGCTGGGGAATTTTTATATAAAAACATGCCTGGGTGGATCCACCTCCTGGCACATGCTCCATGCTACAAAACTGCCCCTGGCATATCTGATGCAAGGGAAAACTCCTTTGTCACCTAATCTGATGATTAGCTAAAATATGAGCCTGTGAGAAATTACACCAGTTAGGTCCCAAAGATTTCTCAGTACCCCTTCAGGAAATCAATGTAAGTCTTGAAACAGGGGGTTACAATTAAATAAAATGTAATTATATATGCTCTAAATATGGCTTTTTTTTTTATTATAAAAAGTTATTACTGAAAGCTCAGGAGAAAGAAGATAACAATCAAAGGAAACCAAACCCAGAAAGGTCATCACGATTATCCAGTCAAAACTTCCTTTCTTGCATAAACAAACCATAGAAATCTAAAATAAAAGCACATCCTTGAAAAAGGCTCTGTCACCCCAAAAACCCAAAGATGTTGCAAGCTTGTCATTGCTATGCCAAAAACTGTTCTAACACTCAACCTCACCTTACTGCCCCTGGAAGCCATGTCTTACCTTTAGATCACTTGCTCTAGCTTCATCTTCCGTAACCCAAATCTGTCTTTACTGTTAGCAAAACCTAGCACAGCACCACCAAACACTTCCTTCACAGGCAAATAACCAACATGGATCAAAAACTCCTTTCAACCTCTTTTGAGGGTATCAAGCACCACAAGCATCTTATCACAAATTTCGATTTTCAATTCCAAGATCATCCTTTTCATGAATTTATCAAATCTGTCTTATAACAACACAAGCTCACTGCCTCCCTCCTCCCCCCGAGTATTGTCCATCCCAGAATTTCACATCTGTGATGATTAGAAGCCTCCTTGCATCTTTGTCCATGAGCCATTAATACCCATTTTTATTTTAACCAGTATTACCTTTGTTTTTTCCCCCTAAAATGTATTGATAGAATAGCCATATCATTTTCAACCTTCATTTTGCTAGGCTGAACAAGTTACTCTTTTAGTCTAACGTGACAGATTCTCTATTCCAGCAAACACCTCAAAAGCATTTCCCTGCAGCTATTACAATAGGAACTCATCTCTTTCGAACGTAAGTTACCAGAATTGCATGCACTAGTCCAAATGAACTCTTACCAATGCCATGTACAGGGGTGCTAATACTTTCCCCGTCTACCAAAAAGATCCTGCCTAATCTATCCTTTTCCACAGTCACATCACATTAGTGAGATAACACAGGCATGTAGCAATGCAAAGCCCCTATGGCTGGGCCGAGGCAGTGCATAGCTGCCCCTGCCAGAGCAGACTCCCAGGGGACAATCCTGGAGTCCCCTTATGGCCAGTACCTAGGACAAGTGCCCTGTTCACCCCACCCTAGTTATGTTAGCAACAATATGGCCACCCTGTGATTGACCAACACACCTCATCTCTTTTGCTATCTTTTCTCCAATCTGAGACCACCAGCCTACAGCAGAAGTCCTTCATATTAGTTTCCAAGGGCTCCTATACACTTGTAGGGAGGCTGCTCTGACGTGTTGTAAATACAGCATGTTGGAGCAGGCTCGATTAATGGAGTTTTCTGGAACATGGTAATTACCGTGCTCCAGCAGACTCAAGTGTCACATGCATCAGCGTCCCCATGCTGAAAAATGGCAGTGGGGTGTTTAAACTAAAACTCGTTCAATGAGCTTTAGTTCAAAGCACCCCATTCCTATTTTTTAGTGCAGGGATGCTGATATACATGACACTCTGGGCGCTTTAATTAATACAGCTCTTAAAGCAGTGCCAATTAAAGTGTCCTCCAGCTTCCTGGAGCACATCTATAAATGCCCCAACTCAGTGATTCTCAACCAAGGTGCTGTGGCACTGTGGGGTGCTTTGAGATCCCTTCAAGGGTGCCACAGGGTGCCCAAACTAGGGAAATAAGTACCAACAGTCGCATACAGTTAGCACAAGCAGTATCTTTTCATCTGGAAACATTTATTTTATTTTGTGAAAAACAGCTATATTGACCTGTCACCGATGGAAAATAGATCCCTACTAGCATGGTGAAGAAAGTCATGATGTCTGTGAAAACATAAGGTAATCCTGCAACTTTTGTTTCTTCTGTTCCAGTAAGCGATGGCAGTTCTCTCTTTTCAACAACCGATCCCTTGTCTGAATAGGTACTCCATAAGTTATCTGGAAAGAAACAAGCAAGAGCCAGTATTATCCAAAAATGCATGGTAAAACAATATTGTCTCCAATTCAAACAAAGAACTAATTTTTTTATTTTATTTTTTAATATAACACAACATTTCTGGAACACTTCTTACAAAAACAGGAAACAGATTCCATCTCCCTGTTGGTTTGGGGGGTGGGGTTTGGTTTTTCTGGTAGTTTGTTTTGATAGGTGGTCACTCCCCATACAAAAAGGAAGAGCTAATTTCTCATGCTAGGAGCACACAGGATGACAATCAGCTACTTGGAAAAAAATAGGTGGTGATGATGATCAATAAATTAAGGTATTTGGATTTTAAACATTCAATGGAGTAAGCCTGTTTCCTTCTTGCTGCACATTCTATAAAAATAAGAATTCCAACTTCCAGACTAACCCAAGAAAAATATTAAAAGAGAAACTAAAAATACCATTAACATTATCAAATAAAACCTCCAGAATAGTAATATTCCAAGATGAAAAAAAACTTTTTCGTCAGCTTCTCTCACACACCCGTTGTATAGTAGTCTGATTATGGAAAAGAATACTGTTAAGTGTTAGCAGAAGAAAGAAACTTTCCAAAATGCATGCATTTCATAAAACAAACTGATATTTGTGACATACCACCAAAAAAACCCCCAAAAACAAAAACAAACCCCCCCCAAAAAATTTACATATGCACACCACATTTGCATTAAGAGCTAGGGACTAAATTAAAGACCATTCCGGAAAAAAAAATCTTAAAAATTTGACTGTTCAGATTTCACATACCAATTAGGACACCACTGCTTACACCAGGAATTCCTTGAATTTCAGTCACATTATTTAAGCTGAAGTATTCATCACACGTGGCATTCAGCAAGGCACTGTCACAGAAGAGTCTCCACAGCCTCGTAGTCTCTGTTTTATTATCTATTTTAGTAAATTTGGCACAAGTGTCAAAGTTGCGTCTTGACAACGTACGGTTTCCAAGAAGACAAATACTACATGGAAAAGAGATCCAAGATAAAACACAATAGTTATTTAATAGATTGTCTTCAGTTTGATTAGTCAATACTCTTTTTTCTGCAAATCCTTCATTACCATAGCACAAGTATAAAAATCAAGATACTTCTCTTGAATACTCCAGCACCAACACTTCCTTTTGAGACACTGTGATCAATATCAAGAATGGTAAAATACAAACCACCATACACAAAAAACCCACGGCCCAGCATATCTCTCCGCATATAACCAGCAGTCACCCTAAACACACCAAAAAAAGCTGTAATATACAGCTAAACCCTCTGAAACCACTACATTTGCACCAAGAACATCATCATCTTCAATCGTCACCTCAAATCTCAGAAGGGCTTTCACACAACAAGGACGCTCCTCTAGACAGATAGATCATACTTTTCAAAGAGCCACCTGGATACTACATGAAGAATTGCTGCAGTACAGAAAGAAAATCCCCACGAATCACACACCATTAGTTATGATGACATACCAGCCTTCTCTGGAACCTATACAGAAAATCCTGAAACAACAACTGCAACCCACACTAGAAGACGACCCAATTCTTAAAGAGATCTTCCCAGAACCACCCAACCTAGCCTTTAAACAAGCACCAAACCTCACCAACCTCATCACCAAAAGCAAACTTCCTATGGCCCAAAACGCACCAAATGGATCCACAGCATGCCGGGACAAAAGATGCAAAACCTACCAACATATCTCTACCACTCCCACAACAACTACACCCCACAACAGAACCATCACCACTCCTGGATCTTATACCCGTATCTCCAGAAATACAATTTATCTCATCCAGTGTACCAAATGCCCTAATGGAAAATATATAGAAAAAAAAACAAACAACAACTGCACACCAGAATGAACACACCAAAAAATTGTTGATGGGGCTGGGAGAGCAAGCAAGGGATGGGGTCTGGCATGGGTCCCTCCATAATCCCCTCTTCTTTCTTTCAGCCCCTCTGCCCCGCCACCTAGTTACCGGCACGGAGTCTGGGTCCAGCTCCTTGCGGCCGCAAGCAGGGACTGCCCAAACTTCCAAAGCTCTCTGAATCTTTTGTGAATCAATTCAGAGAGCTTTGAATTGATTCAGACCTTTTTACTGGTCTCCTGATTCAATTCATATTCGGAGATTCAGCTGCCAAATCGGCCCGAATCTCCTCCAAATCGAATCAGCACCCAAAGCTTCACGCAGCCTAATATATTAAGTATATTAATTCTTCAGATCCTAAATATCCTAATTGCCAAGGCTGGATCCAGGGTTTCCCCCAGCCCAATCCTGAAGAACAGACAGGGCTCTGTCCTGGATGCCTAATACTCAGGTGAGAATGAAAATTGGGCATGAGCAGCCTGGGTCCCTGGGTTGTCTAGGGCCAATGCTGACAGTTAAATTGAGCAAGAGCTTGCGACCAGTTTTGCATTTTGGTATCCACAGCATAAGGGGGGGGGGGGGGGGGGGGGGGGGAGTGGCGGGAAGATTTGTTTGCTTTTTGTTTCGTTTTTTGTTTTTTAAAGACTGTACTTAAATCCTTGTGTGAATCTAGCCCCTATTGCCTCACAGCATTTTAATGCATTTATCCTCTCAGTCCTGAAGTAGGGAAGTATTTTTTTAAAAGAGAAAGAAAATCTTTAAACATGGTGTTACATCATAACATGCAGGGAAAAAGTTTGCTATAAACTCCCCAAAACTAACAACAAAATATTCTCAATACTTGGGGGTGGGAAGGGGGCAGGAAGAAAGAGGGAGGGGGGAAAAAAAAAAGTTAAAAAACAGGAAAGGAAATTAATTTCGTTTTATTTTTAGTATATTTCAGTGTAAACAGTGGATATATAGTTATCCATTAGGTAAAAAACAAAACAACATACACAAAATGAAACACTCAAACACCAAAAGACCACAAAAAACAGAGTTCAGAACCTTAAACTCACATAAAAGAATACCTCCCAAAATGTCACATACCATACAGACAAGAAGGTACGAGTGCACACGTTAGTAATTTCCGAGAGCAAAATATATGTTTGGTGGTTCTGCACCCATCTGTCTACACCAATCTGTAGAAATTCTAAGGTTGTAACAACCATGCTCATATTCCAGAATATGGCTCAAAGTTGAACATATTAAAGTAATAAAATACATCCTGACAATTCACTTACCGAAAGTCTGGTGGGTCAAAAGCAGTCTTAATAACGCCAGCATAAATGGCAATAATGGAAAGGATCACACAAGCAAGAAAGACTAGTGCAAGTTTGTTGACATATTTGACTCCGACAAAGACTACTATCGCCATGAGAGCAATAATGCACGTCCCATAAACTCTCATGTTGTTTAACATGGCCTCTGCTTCTTCACCATCTTCAGATTTAAATATAGCAGCACTAGGAGAAATATACGTCTACAAAAGAAAACAAAGTAGTCAAGGACTTTTTTTTTTTTTTAATAAGATTCCAGATCTTTCATATAAAAACTATAAATGACATTTTCTTGAGTTTGTAAATCTTAAAAACGTGTTCACTTTTATTCTTTCCAGTATCAGTTTCCCTACTGTAGACAGATGCACAGATATACAGTTAGCAAAAAGGAGAGCAAATAACCTCAGACAAATCTAGGATTATAATGCAGTTAAGAGCAGTTATTTCCAAAAGTGGTTTTCATTATGGAGCCATAGCCACCGCTTCAGTATTGAAAACTAACAAGGCTTGTTTTTGAGCTACTTTTATAATTGACACAGCTATAAAAAACAAACAAAACACCAGTAGTGGCCAATCTTGTGGCACCCTGGGTCAGGTAAGTGGTGCGGGGCAACCCCATGCACTAGGAATCGAGCTCACGTGCTACCCCTGCCCACTAGGAATCAGGCCCCACACCACCCTGAATGCCTGATCTAATGTGCAGAACTACATTATTTAACCCACAGAGCTCCACATGGGTTGGAAATTTGGCAGCAGGGGAGCAGTGGGATTGTTCTCCCATTACCAAAGTTTTGTACACATGGGGAGCTACACAGGCTGGATAACCAGGCACTGAAGGCCAGATCTGGTCCACTGGAGCAGCTGGACATACATATGAGCAAAGCTATGACCCTAAGTTGAGAAACCATATATCGACTCAAAATTTTATTTGTATTTTATGTATTGTATTTGATACAGGAGGCAAAGTAGGTGATCTCTGGATGGACTAAGTCCAGGAGAATGTCCAAGTCAAGGACAGAGTTCTTGATTTGTGGCTGAGGGAGATGCATTTACTGTTAATGGATTTGAGGGCTGTGGATGCACAGTTGACAAGTGTCTGGTGATGAATGCACCAGTTCCAGAGACTGATAGCTTCCTTGCATCCGAAGAAGTGTCATACCCCATGCCTGTGGATACAGAACACTGTAGTAGCATTGGAATGAGTTGCTGTTTGGCTTTAAAGAACACATTCAAAGATTTAAGGGGATGAAAAGTGAAAATTTGGCCCCACCGGATTCAGTGGCAAAATTCCCATGCACTTTAGTGGTGCCTACATGACACCAAGAGAAAGCTTATCATGTTAGTCATAAAAGCTGTCCTTTGAGGCTCCTTTTGGGTTTCAGAGCAGATGCACAAAAAGAAAGGCTAGTGCCAAGTACCCTTTCCCAGCCCATGATGTTCTAGGTGTTGGGTCTGAAGCAAGGGTTATATATTAAACAAATGTGCTACTAAGCAGGTTTTGCTGGAGATTGTGCAATAATTCCAGGAAGTTCACGTCTGGCCTGCTGTCTTGCGCAGTCTTATTAGTTCTGCTTCAGAAAGCAGGAGACTTCAACACTACAATTTCCATTAAAAAAAATGTCCAATTATGTGGGCATGTTTGGATTCAACGGATCCAAATGTGAAACTGATCTAAGAGGCCCTGAAACTCTGCAACCACATGACAGAACAGTAACATGATATGATGGTGGAGTGGCTGAAAAGTCAGAGTAAAAGTTTTACTAGAGAACTGTGTGGAGCAGGAGAAAGAACAGGAAGATCTGCTAAATATTTGAGCAGAGGAAAAGAAGTCCCCAAACATAAGTGAAGTGACAGCCATGCTTTTAACCTTCTGTATATTAGAAAGCTGTAAGGGAATAATAGGTTTTAGAATATTAAGGAACCAAAAATAAAAAGGTGGGAGCAGGAAGGTCCTAGTTTCTCAACATTAAAACCATTTTCAGAGCATACTCCCGGGTCTGTATATTAAAGCTTCCAAAGTATAGACATCTCTCTACAAAAATGACTGTGATCTTTTCATTTTGAAATTTCAAGTGAAAAAATGCTTTGTCCCATCTGAACAAATCATGTAGAAAACAAACAAAAAACCCAAAGAAACAAAAACCCAAACGTGATCTTCTTTGATCAAACAATTACCTGGGTGGATGAAGAGAATGCTGTAGATAGTGTCAAAAGCCTTGCTGAAGTCCAGATATAAGGTCCCATATGACCTTCTCGAACAAATCGGAAAAATGTGGCCTAAACAAAACTACTATAAAAACGTAGTAGGATCAATAGAAGCAAGCAAAGTGTAATTATAGATGTTTGTGGGGGCTGGAAGGGACCTTACAGATAATCAGGCCCAACCCACCTGCACTTGGGTAGGAAAGACTACTGGGATCCAGTCTATACAGGGATCCACGTCAGAATGACAAGAGTTTTTGAATAGAATCCCGCAGGGGTCTGTCCTGGGCCCAATGCTGTTCAACGTGTTTATTAATGATTTGGACACTGAAAGCAAGGTTGCAGAAGACAAAACTAGGATGGATTGGGAACATGCTGGAGGACAGCAGCACAATTCAGAAGGATCAACAGATGGGGAAGCTGGGCTGGAGCTAAGAGAATGAAGATCAAATGCTGACAAATACAAGGTGCTACACACCTCAGGAAAAATAATCAGAAATACAAATTAAAATTGGTGACACCTGGCTGGATGGCAGAACTACTGTGAACAAATCTGAGAATCTTAGTAAAACTCAGACTCAATGGGCACATACAAACAAGCACACATGCAGTTTGTGGCACCTCAAAGCTGTTAGAGGCATCGCAAACTACACATGGTGCATGTGCAGCCATTCACTGTGCTGCTTATATGCAGCATGGTGCCAAAATTTGACACTGGGAGAGCCTAGTGTCAAAAAACACAAACATGGCAGCAGTGTGCACTGCCAGAAGTGGATCCTGGCTGGCTGGGTTCCGTGCAGCTAGACCAGTGCTGCTGCTGCCCTGGGATACCCCCGGAGCCCCAGGTAAAGGCCCCAGGCTCCTCTATCTATCCCAGGCCAATTTGCCAGGCTCTGGAGCACACATGCAGGGGCATGCCCTCAGGCAAAAAGCAGTAGCACAAATGTGCATTGTTGCCGTTTGTTCCACAGAAAGCTTGCGTCCCTGCATGTGTACACTTGTCTGGATGTGCCCAATGAGTCTACAGTGCAATTCAGCTGCACAAAAGGTAAAAGTGGTTTTGGGATACATCAATAGAAGCATTAGGTGAAAGACACAGGAAGTGATAGTGCCACTACTTGGCCCTGGTTAGGCCTTGTCTAGTGTGTGCAGTTTTGGGCTCCACATTTATAAAAAAAGACATGGAGCAGTTAGAGAGGGTCCAGAAACAGGAGACAAAGCTGATAAAGGGCTTGGAAGGAAAGGTTGAAGGAAATAGGTATTTTCACCTTGTAGAAGAGGTGCGTAAGAGGGAACATAATAAAGTATTTGAAGACTACTTAAAAGCTTCCAGAAAGGAGAGAGAAAACACCTCTTCTCTTGCTGCAGAAAATAGGACATGGACCAACGGCATAAAGTTGCAATACAGTAGATTAGATTGCATACCAGGAAAGATTTCTTCATTGTTAGAACAGTGAGGCAGTGGAACAAACCTCCTAGGGAAGCTGTGGACTCTCCATTACTGGAGGTGTTCAAGAAGAGGTTGGACAGTCACTGGTCAGGCTTAATCTATGTATAGCTATACCTATGCTCTGCTAGGGGTATTACCCATACTTCAGGGCTTTGTTTGTTGTCGCATGGGTCTGGGAGCAAATTTTTTTCCTTCCTGCTGCTACGTGTCAAGAGTTTTTTATTCTTCCTCAGGAGGCACTAGGTGTTGGCTGCAGTCAAGGCCAGGAATTTTGACTGGGGTGTGGCAGTTCTCCTGGTGGAACTTAAACCCAAAGGTTTCCGACTAGACGGTCTGACTCGGGGTCCAACTGATCACCATATTTGGGGTCAAAAATTAAGTTTTACCCCCTGCTCAGATAAGTATGGAGTGTGGGCAAATTTTACCTTCCTTTATAGTGCGTAACGCTGCCCTCTTTCTGGGAGTTTCTCATGTATTTTAACAACCCTCACAGCGGCAGGATGTTGGCTGCTGGCCCCCCCTGCTTTACTTGTGGCAGATAAGGGTGTTTTGTTTTGTATTGTGGCAGGTTTGACTATGTAGTTTTGCTAAGCGGTTAGACAATGGATTTTTATAAGATGGTTTGGATAGGGATGATCCTGCCTTGGTCTGGGGTTTGGACTAGATCCCAAGGTCCCTTCCAGTCCTATTTCTATATGATCCTATGATTTGAGGTGTGCGTTCACAGTATATGATAGCACTGATGGCTAACAACTATATGTATGAAAAATTCCAGTGACCCCCTTCAATCTGTTACACTGACTTCAGCACCACCAACTTTAAAGCATGTTTCTAACAACTACAAGTTTTGCTATGTAGTGCTCTGTCTCTTGCATGACAGCAGATATTCCAAGCTGTGATGGTCCTGTTTAATCTAACATCAACATACTTCTGAAGTAAGAGAGACTATTAACCACCATGTTTTCTATGTTATTTTTTTCTAAAATATGGTTATTCCATTTTCATCCTCAATGTACAGAAGTGTTTTTGTTAAAAAAACAACTAGGGAAATTCACATAGGAAAAAACATTTTCCTCAAAGCTTGGCAAACTGGGAAATAAGAAAATAAAGTCATGTACTAGGCCAGACCACTGGTCTATCTAGCCCAGTATCCTGTCTCCAAAGACAGCAGCAGCAGTAGTGGGTGCTTTAGAAGTAGAGCATATGAACTGGATGCATCTAGAGCAGTGATTTCCAATCAGGGTGCTTTAGCTATTTTTATTGTTCTATTATTTTTCTGTAGTCAAAAAGTATGAAGACTAAGAGCTGACAGTCTCTGAGGAAGGCCCCAAGTCTATGAAAGGATGCCTTGAATTTATTAAGGAAGTATCTCGAGTCTAAAAAAGGTTGCAAATCATTGATCTAGAATGATCAATTACCTGCTATACCCCCCCTGGCATGCAATATTATTGGTTTAAAGAAGCATCCCTAAACAAGTAAGGTCATCCATCATACTTTCTACTGCTGTAAGTAGAAAAGTAGACTTACCAATTACTATGTTCTTTCCACAACATTGTTAATACCAAAAAGATTAATTAATTACCACGAAGCCCTAACTGGCATGAACACAAAGAGGACACGCAGTTAAAAGTCTCTCGTCTTTCCCCTCACCCTAGGAACTCCAAATAAATACAAGCCACCACACCCACATTAAAAGATGAAGTTATATGTTCAGCAAACATCCTCCTTATCAGAATGCCAGAGTTAACACTTCACTGCAGTTTCTGAAGCATTTCATGCTAAGAAGTTGTTATAGCAATAGGCCAACAAGTTTTATTTTAGTGCAAGTGAAAGAGAAATGTAGCTGATCACCTTAATTGTTTACTTCCTGGCTTATCAGCATTTGAACAAAATGTTATTAATATAGAACAGAGCTATATGCTACAGATAAATCCTTTCAACAGATTCCTCATTCTTGAAGGAAAACTAGAGCATCTCCAAAGATAAAATATTCAGTAACTATTTGGAAAAGTAACTCTGACTAACTTGAGCATGTGCACCCTAAAACTTCCAAAATCTGATCAAATATATTTATATTAAGGGGATATAACTAGTACTTACCAACAAAATTTCAATGGTACCAAGAATATACATAGCTCCTGCAAAGGTTGTACCCAAGTAAAAACAGAGACCCACTGCTCCACCAAACTCTGGCCCTAAAGATCTTGAAATCATGTAGTATGAACCACCAGCTGTAAAAGTCAACATTAACAAAATCAGATCCTGAAATGCATGCATCCCTTCGGTCGTTATTTATGTATACATTTTAGGTGGCATGAGAGGGGGTGGTGTTTACTGGAAACCTAAATTTTATGACCCAAGCTGCAATTGGCTGATTTGATCACTACAATCTATGCTCAAAATGGAGAGGGGGAAAATTATTTTATTGTAAAATGAGGCATTTCAACAAACAGAATTTTTAAAAGGAGTAGGATTCCTAACAGCCTTAACTTTGGAAAATTATATTGACATATCAAAGCTAGATAGTAAAACAAGTTACATAAAGGCAAGGAGAAAACCAAAACTGATTAGTTTATTTTTATTGACTTATGCTTATGTCAGGAATGGTGAAGAATAAATTGGAACATTGATATTCTTTCAGTTCTGAACATTTAAAAGTTACTCTACTGGCATCCTGCGTATCTACGTTTTCAAAACAGAATAAAATGGAAATGGCAACATCCAGTGGAAAAAAATATTGTTCAACCAAGATATTGTTTACAAAGTGATTTCACTTGGTTTTGTGTTAGTAGACTTAAAAGTTCAGCCTCTATTGAAGCTTATAAAAATACTGTAACTTATGCATTCTAAAATAAAGCTAAAACCAAAGGAAATCAATTCTGATTTTTATTAAAATCAGGCACATTGAAAAGGCTCATCTCAAGTGCATCTGTATTTTGATGTCGCACCAATTAGTCCTATTTCTATTGAAAGATCAGGTTAGTAGTATTATGCCCATAGCTCCAGTTAAATCTAAATTTTTGGAATTTTAAGACACTAATCAAGTTGTCAGGGAAGAATGTCATCATCACTGAATACACCAGTGCAAATGTACCAGAATGTCAAGAGTCAACATGGGCTATAGAGCACTAGCTACCCAGTTGTTTGCTCAACCTCAGTATGTCGTGTGGTGGTAGCAGGTAAATTGAATACTGAGAGTGGGGCTAGATCAAAGACAAATTAATAAAGCCAGGAAGAGAGAATATTTCTCAGTGCTCAAGTGTGGGGAAAAACAATATGCAATTCACTGGAGGTATAAGCATTTACGCTTGGATGTAGGGGGTGGATCTTGGTGTACACTCAGTAACAGAGCAGCAAAAGCCCACCTTCCCACACAGAAACACTTAAGCCAACTGAGCAATAGATTGACATACGTTGTGTGCAAAAAGGACATTAAACTGCTTACTGAAGACAGTGCACTATAGTAGTGGAGATAACATGAAGTTCCCCATTCCCAATATCAAGTGTTCTTGGCTGAGGACACAAAGTAATGCCAGTAAACAGAGCTGAAGAAAAACTGGCCATAATAAAAGCAGCAGGCAAGACAATTTCTATAAGCATTTTGGATGAGCACATTCCTCAAAAAAGATACATAGTTCAAACAGAGGTTTGGGGCTTTATGTTAGCATTATTGGATGATGTTCCACAATTTTGTTTTACCATCCCAACTTTCACTTGGTTATACAATTTACATATGCTGTCTATGCAGTATAAAAAAAAAAAGTATGCGTCATCACTTAAGGTTTCACATTCAGAATAAAAAAGGTGGGATTTACCTGGGACTACACCATTTGTTGCTATTGCACTCATTGAAATTGCTGTTAGCATAGTCTGTGGAAGGAAGGCATAAAATGGAGAAAGTCAAATTTAAAATAGCTTTACAGTTTTGTTTTAAAAGGAAAAAAAAAAACCCCAAACCTAAATCTTAAAAGGATGCACAACCCTCCTGGTCTAGTGAAAAGAAACTAGAACCCATAAAAAGCTTTTTACAAAAACGTTTGCAGAAACAAGAAATGACATTCTATGCATCATCTCCTCTGCCACCGTTAACTTGATTAATTCCTAAGCCACCTGAGCAGTACGCCTTACAGTAACTACCTAAATTAGTACATTTATATTTAAGGTCATATCATAACAGCTTTTGAACATAAGATTGGTAGTTAGAAAGAAAGGAAGAAAGACTTGCACTTTTCAACAAAATAGCAAAAAAAAAAATCTCTCTTAATTAAACATTAGTTGATCACTGGTTATTAAGAATCTCTACATAACTTTTTACTAGGGGTTTCATACAACACAATAGTTAAGTTTATTAACTTAATTTATTAGATCAAGCCAAATAGTGCTAATAAAATATGACATTTTGACATTTGCTGTAAAGTTTTGAGAACTACTTAGTCATTGTCTAAATTTAAAATTACTACAGCATAGTTCAATACAGAAGATGCATATTATAAACTTATTTAATGAGAACCCTTAAACTTAGTTTTAGTAACTAAGTAAAAAAAAAAAAAAGAAGGCCAAACTACATCAGCATTTCAGAGCCTTGCCACATCCTAGGTGTAATGTTCAATTGCACTTAAAATGTTACCATCCACACTTTCAAGCAGTAAAACACGTGTTAAGTGGCATCATTTCGTAGCAAGCATCATGAGATTGCTCCACAAAAGTAATACACGCAGTCCTCACCAGCTCTGGTGCAGTGTGGGGGCTGGAACTAATGAACAGCTGGTCATCAACTGTACAACTGGCTCCAGCCTCTCCAGATGGTAGTAAGCACTACCGTGCGACTGCTCAGAACAAGTTCTAACTTGTAGCTATGCTTACTATGATCTAAATAAAACATGTTAAGTGTTGCATGTGACAAGACCCTCAAACTTGAGCTTTGTGAAGCTAGTTCAGGTATGATAAACAGACAAAGCTACTGTGTCCTATCAATCAAGGCAGGATTAACAAGTACCACATTGTAGATGTACTTTTACTGCTACTTGAACCCTCCAAGATCTCGCCCTGCTGCTTAGGCAAACAGTTGGGAAGAGGAATGGTGCAGAGGTGGTAGAGAACACAATTTCACCAACGCTAAAAAGAGAAGAGCATGAAGATCAACTTACACAAGCACAGCACATGAACACGATGATGAAAGATTCAAGGACCCCAGCTGTTCCAACAATCCAAGTTAAACGCAGGAAAAGGATAACTCCTAAAATGTTTTGTAGGCAGGGCAAGTACACACCAATGAAAGTGCCCATCCGTGGAGCCTGAGAACAACAAATGATACAAATTCCAGAGATAATTCCTTCCCAAGTAAAAGGTTAAGTATACCCCAAAACCCTCATTCAGAAAACTTACAGCTCATACACATTCCCTGAATAAGAGTTGAACAAAAAAACCTGAGTGAAGAATCTCAGAATCTTTAGTTTTTATAAATTTACAGATGAGAATTAATGCAAAAAGAGAAAAGGATAGAAAGCATGAAGTATCAGGGCTTATGTAAACCCATCTTCTGATACTTGGCTACATTTCTACTTTCCTCTGAAACACCTGGTGTTGGTGCTGGCCACTGGCAGAGACTAGATATAAGACTAGATTGGCTACAGGTCTGACCCAGCCTGACTTATTTATTAATGTTTTCTTTGTGTTGCTTTCAGTCAAAAAAAATAAGAAAAAATAAGAAATCATAGCTCTCTATTCAGGCCCCTGTCAACATTCTAACTGTTTCCTATAACTTATCTAGACATGTTTGCAAAAGTACTCAACCACAAAACAGTTGGCACTAATAATTACACTGGCCAGGATTTTTAAAAAATAGAAAAACCTCAAGTTAGTTTCTTGAGACTATATTTGTACACCTGAGGCAGGCATTTGATTCTCAAATGGACTGAACAGTGTGTCCCACTGAGGTTTTTGAGTCTTTATTTTTTAAATTATAGCCACTGTTAAGATGCAATGTTAGTGCTAATGACCCATGCAGATATAGTCACTATTAACAACTGTCCATCTCTTTGAAGACGCACTGAGATACCACTCCAGTGTTTACATGTGGAAAAAGTTATCATTTCCACAACTACACAGGCTAAAACAGCTAACCTTAACATTAACAAGTAGAATAGTAATTAGTAGGGCTGTGCAAAGCTTTGGTCCCCGATTTGATTCGGTGGAGATCTGGCCCGATCTGGTGGCCGAATCTCCAAATCCAAAATCAATTTGGAAAGATTCAGACAGCTTTAAAATGTTTTTTCTATATACCTCTAGGTAGCAGGTGGCTCGTGAATGCTGTGATGCTGGGACGGATGGAACGTCCCACAGGAGTGCAGGGTCTCCCCAGCGCATTTGGCAGCAGACCCAGAAGTTGACCAGAAGTACTTCTAGCCCACTTCCAGGTTCACTGCCAAGCACGCAGGGGGCCCCCCCATGTTCCTGTGGGACGTTCCATTCTCCCCAGCATCACAACATTCACGAGCCGCACCTTGTACCTCGAGGTATGTAGAAAAAACATTTAAAGCTGTGTCTATGTCCGAATTGCTGATCCTCCGAATCAGCATCGAATCTTCAATTTGGCCAAATCGAATCGGGGACAGTGATCTGAATCAACTAATCGAATCACTGTCCCCGATTCAGGCCAAATCTGAATCAAATACGGCCCGTGTCTCACACCCCTAGTAACTAGATATAAATATCAATGACATTTCATGCCAGTTTAGAAGGCACCAGTGAGTCTTCATCTAGAATAAAATGTATAGTTCTGATTACCTATAGTCAAGAAAGATGAACTCAGATCAAGACCTTCCAAATGTTTTAGCATTCTGTGTATCAATACCTCATAAATCATATTGAAATAAAGTTTACTGGCCTGAAATTCCCGTGATCACCCCCAGTGCCTTTTGGAAATACAAGTACAGCACTCACTACACTCTAACCTTCTGGCCTGGTAGCAGTTTTGCAGAAACTCTCTCTACTAGCAGTTTAGTCACTTTAGTTTCATCTGAACTCTTAGAAGGGAAATACCAACCAATCCAACTGACTTGCTGCCTTTTAAAATATAATCTGAGCACGTCATCTTATGACACTCCAATCTCTATCAGTACCTCAGTTTATTACCAAAAATAAGAAAGATCAGGCACATTTTTGCTACCTCCAACTCTTTAAAGATTCTGAACTTGTACTTCTAGAACTAGCTTATCCAAGAAATCATTGATGGAGAAAAACAAGTTTTTTTAAGCCTTCTCATTTTGATCTTTGACAAATTTATATTAATTTACACAAGACCAAATGAACTGCCGTGTTCACTTAATCTAATTTCCTACATAGCACAGGTCAGAAGACAGCCCTGAGGTAATCAATTTCATGTTTATCATATTAATGTCTAGTTTCTCATCAAAATGCTGTGTGCTATTAACCTAAACGTCTTTCAAAACTTTAGCATGTTACATGGTCATTATTGTGTTTATCAACCAAACTTGTCATCACTAAAACAATACCAAGTTAGTCTGACATAATATAATTTTCCATAAACTCATTTTGATCAGCATTAATTATGCTACTCTTTAATAACTGAGTCCCACATCAGCCAATTTACAAGTCTGCCTGGAAAATAAAGGTCAGGTCACTAGCAGTAGCAGAAATAAAGCTACAAAAACTCAAGGAGCAGAAGAAAACACTGCTTCATCCAGGGTTGAAGTTGGAAAGGTTTTGCAACATTTGTATTGTCCTTAGACTGTCCCCACTCAACAGCTGCTACCCTTTTGAAACTGCTCCAAATATATGTATTCACACTCCCTGCATACTTGAGCTAGCTTTAAACTAGCCAGCTTGGGTGCTGGTGGTAGCAGTGTGGAGGTCAATAAAGGCTAAAGTATCCACTGAGCATCTCTCTAGAAGGCAAAGGAGTCTTTTAGATAACAGATGTTTCAAGGCACAAAGCAGGCTCACTTTTTACATAGTATGCTGCTCACTAATTAAAATTGTATGTAGTAACACTGATCAAAAGTTTCAATACCTTGATTTCTCTTCGTTTGCTGTCTTCATCTGCTTCATGTTCAATTACACCTTGAGTCAGATTGGTATAGTTTGCTAGCTTATTAAGCAGAGATGATACCATGGGGTTGCTATCCATTTCTTCCTGTTTGGATTTTAAAATAGTACTGCATGTAAACATTATACTAGTAAATACTAACACTTTTCAAAACGTTAGAGATGTTAAATGGCCTTTTCAAATATTGACATGCGGAGCCTTGGTTCATTTTTATCTGGTAAGTAGTGTCAAAAAAAAATCTTAGCAAACTGACATTTTTTAATATGTATTTTTTGTACAATGTTGCACAGCAGCTGACTGCTCCCCATTTCGAAGCACACCCACTCCCACGTCTCGAAGCACACTGCATCCCAGCCAGCCAGGGAGCGATTGGTTGGGGCGCAGAGTGCCTTAGCACAGGGGATCAGCAGTGCACAGAGATGGGGAGCAGGGCCGCCTGCTCCCCCATCTCCAGGTGCCACTCCCCTGCCAGCTAGCTTGCACTGTGGCACCTTGTGCCCTAGCCAGCCCCTCCCTGCAACACATGGAACAGCAGGACTGTGTCCCACTGTAAAGTGCCTGGACAGGGGCCGCACAAAGCAGTGGCATAAAATTTGTGCCACTACTACGTGCTGCTGCAAACACATGCCCCTGCTCATATGGACAGGGCCCATGAGTCCATACTCATTTTAGTTGTTCTGGATTGTTTTGTTCAGTGATGTTTATTAATATGCAATATACCCTTCACACGAGTTTCCAATTGAAACTAACATTTTGAAAGTGAATTTGATCAAACTTTTAAACACATTTGAACAAAAATCCAAAATGAAACTACTAAAAGAAACTGACAACATTTACTTCTTGTGCATTAAGTTCTTAGTGAACAGAAAGAAACATTAGTTTTGCTTATTCTCACTGTAAGTTAGGGGTTGAGAATGATATACTAGAAAGTATAAAAAATTACCTCAAAGAGAGCCATGTTTTTCCCTTCATAGATAATCCCTTTATCCATGTCAGCATTGGTAATAAATGGACTACTTTCCCTTGGAATCCCATCTCCTGAAGGCAAATAAGAAAGTGGTTAGAAACACAAAGCAGAAATATACACCACAGAGTTTGTTAAACTAAAAAAAAAATAATAATAATAATAAATTGCTGGCCTAGAATCTCCATTACGATAGTCTAAATTTGTTTGTCTGATACTGAGGATAAACAGGCCTGAGTATTACTTACAGAAAGCCACAGTACTTTGCACAATCCATTCATCTACACAGCAACCCTGGAAGCCAGGTTACAAAGAAGCAGACAAATCTCAAATATTTTTTTCAATAACGTTTATTAACATAGAACTGAAAAAATAAACACTGCTTTAGACACAGTCGAGGCTCTGTTAGGATGCAATTTACCCACAGAAACTTTAAAATAGGAAAATGAGCGGTTAAAACAGAAAAAAAAAATATCTTCACCAGTATTTTAAAGCAACCCCTTGTTATTTTGTCCATTCAGTTTGAAAACTATCCTGCCTTTGTCATGTCTGACTTAAATGTTAACATTTTTTCCATGGAAGCACGAGCCGGATAAAGCTATTGCTTTGAAGTATCTGTAGGCAACGGAAAATTGCCTACAGAAATCTACCCCTTTGAGGAGTAATAGCTCTTTACATTACCTCTGCCACACAGTTATGTCATTTGTTTCAGATTCTCTTGGCTGTTGGTAGTTGTCAAGATAGGGGTATGACCAAATAAATGCTTATTTTCCTAAAGGCAGTATTGTTGGAGTGTTGTTGTAGACATGATAGTGCAGGAAGTAATGTGGGGAAGTAAGTACCAACTGACTGTAGTAACTGTACAGCCGGGAGAGTGGTCAGACAAGCTTTCAGAAATAAGCACCCTTCTTCAGGCCTTCGTGCAGTTCTCTGTAGCTTTTCTAGTTCAACTATATTTAGGGACTTACCAAATTCGTGATTTCATGGATCCCAGCATTGCCCACAATATCCATGGGGGGCGGGAGGACTTACTTAGCACTGCAGCAGCTCCCCGGTGTGGGGAAAGGGAGAAGGGAGAGGTGCTGCCTGCTCAAAGGGCTGTTGACAAGATAGCTCAGGGGCAGGGCCACATGACAGGCAGCCCCTGCAGCCAATCAGGGCCCAAGTTCTGTCTGTAAAAATCAGGGGGCAGCCCCCACAAGTTAGGTAGGTCCCCAATGATGTTCTTTTGGAGGTGAGGAGGATCATAATCACACACAGTAATTGGCGTAAGTGCACGAATGCTTCACGCAGCACTTGGTTTTCAATTCACTCTTTTAATAGTTCCCAACATTCTGCTCATCTTTTTCTGATGGCTGCCGAACACTAGGCTGCCATTTTCAGTAATTAAATATCAGCAGCTAACAAAGCCCATCACGTTACATGTATCCTACAGTCTTCTTTCTGTATTACTTTGTAATTACGTGTATTGCATATTACGTGTATTACTTTGCACTTATCAGCATCAAGCTTAATCTGCCATTTTGTTGCCTATTTGCACTATTTTATGGGATCTTTCTGCAGTTCTTCATAGTCAGCATTGGGGGTTTTTTTTTACATCCTGAATTACTTGGCATCATCTGCAAACCTGGCCACTTCACTATTTACACCATTTTACAAGTAATTTAATATATTAAAAACAGCACAGGTCCCCCCAGCACATACCCCTGAAGAACCTTACTGCTTGCCTCCTTCCATTGCGAGAGCTACCCATACAAACTCATTCTTGCCAATGCCATAATAGCCTGATTTCATGAAAAGCCTGTAAGGCAGGACTTAATCAAAAGCATGATTCACATGATTGTTGATAATCTCAAAGAAATCTAATGCATTTGAGAGTCATGATCCCCCTTTACAAAAGTGTTGGTTTTTCTCCAGCAAGTCCTCTTCATCCATGTGAAAGACAATCCTATTTTGCATTACACTTCCTAACAATTCGTCAGGAACAGAAGTTAGGTTCATTGCAACGTAGTTCCCTACATCCCCTCTAGAACTTGGGTGGAAGACTGGTGTTTTGCAGGTTACCCTCTAGTAGAAAGGCTATTTTCAGCACCAGGATATGTGCCAACATCATCAGATACATACTTTCAAGTCTGAGCTCCTTTAGGACTTTTAGGTGTGCACACTCTTAACCCCACTCATCTGGCAACATACATCTAATGGGAAACTTTTATTCCCATGTCACTCCCTCTATCAACTAACTACCTACATTTCTAAAATGTTTTGAGCCATACAAGCTACATTTCCTCTTCTGTCTGCTATTCATCATTTTTAACAATTTTGAGGACTCAATTTAAGTCCCCTTCCACAACAACAATCCCTCTTCATTTTCACATAACTTTAAACAAGTTATCCAAATATTCATAATATTTTAGGAATTACCAGGAGTTTTATTTTAATAGGGAGTCATAATTATTGCAGTTATTTTTATTTGAACTTTTTAAAACTTGGTTTTAAACTCTTTTGATTTATCTATGTGACATAACATAACCTTATGGTCTTGAGTTAACTCCCCATCCAGGTCAGGTTTTAGTGACTAGCTAGGTCACATTTTATGTTTTAACAACTAAAGAAAGCTTTAAATATTTTACTTCCCTGGGTACTGAATGCCATGAATGCTAGAAGTGGTTCAACAGGATCTATACAAGCTTGCATTTCTTTTGAGAAAAGGCAATGCACTTGTGGGGAAAATAAAAATAAGAGTATTGCAACACATTACATTTTCTAAAATTTGTTCAATTTCTGTCTACAAGATATTTGTTGCAGAAAATACATTCAGGTCTATTTTAAGTAAAGCAAGTCAGATTTCTTTTTTAAGTGTAAAATGACATCTCTTTCCATTGGCATTTTAAATAGTCAAATCACCTCTTCACCATCTGTTTTTATTACTCTAGTAGCTATACACCTCCATAATTAAAATTAAAGTAAAATGCTTTAAATGAAAGAAAGTCAAGAGCTGCATTTTTCCTTGCTCAGTGCAGCCTACTTCTAACTGACTCTCCTGAAAAATGCTTTAAGCAATATTTGCTCAAATATAAAAAAAATATATATTATGTGTGGTACATTCATATAACTTCTTGAAAACATGCGTTTAGCTGAATAAACCTGACTTCCTCCTTCTGGGATGACGCTAGTTATTTTCATACATGCAACAGCCATAACATTTTTTTCTCTTAAATTATTAAAGTAGGTATTTCATTTCATAGATTTCATAGACATTAGGGCTGGAAGGGACCTCGGAAGATCATCGAGTCCAGCCCCCCGCCCGAAGGGCAGGACGTCAGCTGGGGTCATAGGATCCCAGCAAGATGAGCATCCAGTTTCATCTTGAAGGTGTTCAATGAAGGCACTTGAACCACCTCCGGTGGCAGGCTGTTCCAGACCTTGGGGGCTCAGACAGTAAAGAAATTCTTCCTTATGTCCAGCCTGAAACGATCTTGTAGTAGTTTGTGACCATTCGACTTTGTCATCCCTTGGGGCGCTCTGGTGAACAAACGTTCCCCCAGATACTGGTGGTCACCCCTGATAAACTTGTAGGTGGCCATCAGATCACCCCTGAGCCTCCGCTTTTCCAGGCTAAAGAGCCCCAGGGCTCTCAGCCTGTCTTCGTAGGGTCTGCTTCCCTGACCTCTGATCATGCGCATGGCTCTTCTCTGGACTCTCTCAAGCTTCTCCACATCCTTTTTGAATTGTGGAGCCCAAAAACTGGACGCAGTACTCCAGCTGCGGCCTCGCTAAGGCCGAGTACAGGGGGAGAATGACATCCTGGGATTTGCTTGAGAAGCATCTATGGATGCAAGCCAGCGTTTTGGTCGCTTTACTAGCCGCAGCATCGCACTGCAGGCTCATGTTCATCTTGTGGTCAATGATGACCCCCAAGTCTTTCTTCCACAGTGCTAGCCAACATAGCACTGCCGAGCCTATAAGGAAGCTGCGGGTTTTTCTTCCCAAGGTGGAGAACCTTGCATTTATCAGCATTGAACACCATCAGATTCTCGTCCGCCCACTTGCTGAGCCTGTCCAGGTCAGCCTGGATCACCCGCCTGTCTTCTGGTGTGGATGCTTTGCCCCAAAGTTTGGTGTCATCTGCGAACTTGGCCAGTCCACTTCTGACTTCAATGTCCACATCATTAATGAAGATGTTGAACAGTATGGGTCCAAGGACAGAGCCCTGGGGGACCCCACTGGTCACAGGACACCACGATGAGTGACTTCCATCAATTACTACCCTCTGGGTCCGACCCCGGAGCCAATTTTCCAGCCAGTGGATCGTGGAGGACCCAAGGCAACAATTGGCCAGTTTCTCCAAGAGACGATCATGGGACACCAGATCGAAGGCTTTTTTTAAGTCAAGATATATGACATCAATCTCTTCTCCCTTGTCCAGGTGATAGGTCACCTGGTCGTAGAAGGAAATGAGATTGGTCAAGCAAGACCTACCCGCAACAAACCCATGCTGGCTATCCCTTAAGATGTTGGCGTCGGCCAGTCCATTAAGGATGGCCTCCTTAATAAACTTTTCTAAGATCTTCCCTGGGATAGAAAAGTCAGGCTGATGGGCCTATAGTTAGCTGGATCCACTTTCCTCCCTTTCTTGAAGATAGGCACCACGTTGGCCTTCTTCCAGTCTTCGGGCACTACACCAGAGCGCCAAGAGTTTTCAAAGATCCGTGCTAGAGGCTGGGCTATGATGCTTGCCAGCTCCTTGAGTACCCTGGGGTGAAGATTGTCAGGGCTGGCTGACTTGAAGGTATCCAGCTTCTCAAGATGTTCCTTCACAAAGTCAGCATTAATGGAGGGCAGGGGATCACCCTCACCCGGACTTCCCGGCCCTGTAGCGGGCATGGGCGTCCCATGGGGCTGATGAAAGACTGACGCAAAGTACCTATTTAATAGGCGGCTTTTTCCTGGGTGTCAGTTGTCAGTTGCCCCATCTGGTTCAGCAGGGGTTCAACGTTGCCCCTGCTTTTCCTCTGGCTCCCCACATATCTGAAAAAGGACTTTTTATTGTCCTTGATGCTCAAAGCTAGCTGGAGTTCAGTTGCAGCCTTGGCTTTCCTGGTCAGCTCCCTACAGGACCGGACCAGTGCAGAATAATCCTCCTTGGAGGTGACTCCCATCCTCCATCCTTTGTAGGCCTTTCTTTTTAGCCTCAGGAGGTCTGCTAGGTCCCTGGAGAGCCAGGGGGGCTGCTGTGCCCTCTTGCTGCCTTTCCTCCGAGATGGAATAGACTTAGTTTGTGCATTGAGGATCGCTCCCTTGAGGAGCAACCACTCTTCTTGAACTCCCCTCTCCCTGTGGTCACAGTCCCTTAGGGCCTCACTGACAAGCCTCCTGAGCTTGTCAAAGTCAGCTTTCCTGAAGTCAAGGACTTGCGTGTTGCTGACTGACTTGCCAGCTTTTCGGCGGATGGTGAAGGTGATCAGCTCGTGGTCGCTGTCACCTAGCTTCCCATCGATCACTAGGTCGCCGACTAGGTCATCCCCAGTAGCCAGTACCAGGTCGAGCAGCGCTTTGCCTCTCGTTGGCCCATAGACTTCTTGAGTCAGGTAGAGGTCATCCACGCACAAGAGGAAGCTCTGCGACCACTCAGATTTTGCTGAGCGATCCTCCCACGAGATGTCTGGGTAATTGAAGTCACCCATGACAACCATGGTCCTGGAGCAAGCTGCCTCAGCCAGTTCCTGGGCAAACTCCTGGTCAAGCTCAGGACTTTGGGTGGGAGGTCTGTAGAAGACTCCCACCATTGTGTCCCCTGTGCCGTGTTCCCCACGGATTTTAACCCAGAGGGTCTCCAGCCGTCCACCCTGGTCGCCAATATCGGCTTGCAGGGACGCGTAGCTTTCCTTAACGTAGAGAGCTACACCCCCGCCCCTTTTCTCTACACGATCCCTCCTGTACAGGGTATAGCCATCTATACCCGTGGTCCAGTCATGGGTGGAGTCCCACCAGGTCTCCATTATCCCCATGACATCGTAATTGTTTGCACTGAGCAGGAGGATGAGCTCCTCCTGCTTATTCCCCAGGCTCCTGGCATTAGTGTACAGGCAGGCAAGTGCCCCCTGGGGGGCTCCTTCCTTGCCCACAGATTTTACCAGGGCTGGGGCAGGCTCCCTTGAGTGCCGTGATCCGCTGGCTTTGCAAGGATTGCTCAGCGGGCCAGCAGTGGCGGCAGTCCCCCCATCCCCCAACGGGCTTAGTTTAAAGCCCGGTGGAGCAGGTCAGCCAGTCTGACCTACAGAAGTAGTAGTAATTTAACATTATAGTAATAGCAGTAGTAATAGTAGTAGTAGTAATTTAGCATTATAGGCCTTAGAGGCCCTTGGCTGCCTCCAGTATCTTCACCCAATCCCATCCGTCATGTGCTTTCATCCTCCAGTTATCTACCTTTAGTTTCTGTAGGTCTGACACTACATCACATTGACCCCTTTGCCTTGGTCTTCCAGGCAGCCTTTTCCCTCTCTGGTACCTCATGGAACACTTTCTTTGGCATCCAGATAACTTCCATTCTTTCAATGTAGCCCAGTCATTGTAGTAGTTGTGCTCCGATTTCCTACATCAGGATTAGATCTCCATGCAATTGATATAACTCATTATTGGTTTTTCTGCACCATTCTTGTGTTATAGGATAATACTATGCAAAGCGTTTGGGGGTTTGTTTGTTTTGTTGAAAAATCTCTTTCAGAATGATCAAATAGTATAACGTTTGCTCGAGAGATAACCCAGGTTTGACTGTCATAGGTTATACATGGCCCGAATATGGTTTTATAGACTTGAAGCTTAAGTTTCCTTAGGATGAACTTGGATGATAGGAGCATGTGCAATGCAGAGTAGGATCTACTTCTTGTTTCCATTCTTTCTTCGATGTCTTCTTCTATATTACTATCCTAGCCATGATATAATCCAAATACTTGAAAATGGGTCATTTGCTTGAAATGTGTCTTGTTCATTGTCACTTGAGGTCCCCGATTTACCACTGCCCCATTTACTAGCAGATACTGTGTTTTTATTCACGTTCACTTGTAGTCCAATTTTATTTGCTTCATTTTTAGTCATTTTTATACAGCATTATACAAGTCTATACATCATTCGTATTTTCACTTACAAAAAGCTGTATCACTTACAAAAAGCTATATCATCAGCATATGCAAGGACTTCATGCCCTTCATTCAGCTGAACTCCTCCCTTCATGTTATTTATGCTCCCAAGTACTTTTTCCAGTGCCAGCTTGAAAAGGATTGGAGATGCACCATCTTCCTGTCTCAATCCAGTTCCAATTGGGATGGGAGACAATTTTCTTCCATAGGCACTAATTCTGTTTCTTAATTTGTGCATGCAAACTTCAATGGAGTTCAAATGGTTTGCTGGGAATTCCTAAGTAGGTACTCGTAAAGATAAAAACATTGCCTTCAGTGTTGAAAGGACTTTGAGCATTTTTCCTGCAACTGTCAAACTACAGACTTCTACAAGACGATATTTTCTAGCTGGCAGAGGTTTGGCTGGAGGGGGGGAAAAGTTTGCCTTTTTTGCCCTATTTATCAGCATCAGATTGACAGTAGTATACTAGAACATTTCTGTTATTTATTTTAATTGTAGCAAACATCTGTTTGGTGCATCTATTAATTGATTTACTATAGAACATTTTAATAAACACTGTATGACTGTAATGCACATAATAGAAGAGGCATCATCTCACTGCATACTTAAAAGTATCACTAAACCTTCCTAAATATAAACAAAATTTAGGCAAAGGGAAAGGATAGCAAGAGAGAGTAGAATAAAAATATGGTTATGGAAGTGCTTGAGGTGGGAGGGTATTTTATATCAACTGAGGTTCATTTACTTGCATGTTTCTTTAAATCCCAGCTGCTCCATTAGCGCTCTCTTTCATGGCAGAATTCAGAGTTGACAAGAGACAGAGTCGGTTCTTCCTGAGCCCCAGAGGACTGGATTTACTGTTCTCAACTGGATAAGTGAACTACGTTTTTCCAAACCCTTTCTTCCAATAGATTTTTTTTAAACTTAATCAAATAACTTTACAGGCTTCCCTTGCTTTATGATTTACATGCATTTCTGGAAAACAGCATATAACTCAAATTCACATAAAGGGAACCCATTTTACAACGTAACAAATAGGGATACATTCCAAGACTTTAACTGTACTGACTCCCAGACCCACTTCTACCACTTTTACAAAGACAATTTTAATACTTGCCAACAGCAGACAGTACACACAAGCACAGGGTGGTGGTGAATGTTACCATAATGGAGATAGCAACTACAGAAACATGTGTTGCAGACAAAGAGTGAGGAGCACAAATCCACATAGGAGACTACATTTTGGTGTGCATCACTCCCACAATGCACTGCACAAAGTATCCGACTGTGGGCTTCCACCACACCAATCACATAAGAGTGAATTTACCTTGCATATAATGAATCTTTGGTATAAAAAGGGTCATCACATAAGAGCGAATTCACACATACAGAGCCCGCGTAAAAGCGAGGGAAACCTGTACCTCACTATTTCTTACTGGAGATCACTTATAGGATAAAATTCAATTTTCAAGCCTTATGTAAATCAAACAAAAAAAAAAAGGACAGCTAAAATTTAATATTAGAAAAATTGTTGCTTGCCTCTCCATTCCTACCCAATCAAAAAAAAGAAAAAATAAAGTCCAACTACAGTGGCTTTTGGGAAGAAGGGGTCTGGGAACAAGGATAAGCAAAACTAAGACACCTGTGGACAAAGCTGGACATGGAAAGTTTTAGCAAAACAAATGAGCTTTCTGAAAATTAGCAAAGGGTGGAAACAAGTCAGGGGAGTCAAAGAACCCTACTCAGTCATTTGTCTTGCAGCTGCATAACAGGTGTTTTATATTATTATGGATAGTAAGCTGTCTACCCTCAGGCAACTCAGGGCCAAAACCAAGACCACCCCGACCTCAAACACTGAGCTCCAGTACACTGAAGATACCATAGTGTTACCTCTCAGCTCCGTGTTCTTGGGGACCCCGGCACAAGACGCAGCCTGTCCGACTCACAAAGAACTCTCCCCCTCCCCACCTCAGCCTGAACAAGAACCGATTAGAGGAAGGACTTACAAAAGACAAGGAAGATGCCGTGGGAGACGCACCTAAAGCCCTCCAGACAAGGGTGACAAGAGTGAAGCAACTCCCCTGGTCTCATTTGCATCCGAGATGGAACCAGAGGACAACTCATTTAAATGGGAGCCGGGGCAGGCATGCACCTTCATTAGCATTCAGGATGGAGAACAGAGATTCCAAGGCAAGGACTGCACTGAATTCTGGGATCAGAAAAGCACAGGAGCATTGCATGATGGGGGATCCCTGCTCCAAATGCTAATGAACCCACATCTACACACCCAGCTCAGCATTTATCAGACCAATTCTAGTCGTGACTCCTCTATTGGTATCCAAAACACTGAGTCTGTCTATCTGTATTGTGAGCTCCCTCAGAGTAATGCCATCCATATAGTCAAGAGTGATCAGTTCCTATTATCCAGCATGAGCCATTGTTTACCCCTAAACAAACCTAGTGTCCTCCCTTGAGCCATTTTTAGTTCTCTACAAAACCCCCTACCCAAGCTCAAGTGTCTGTCCTGGTGCTTGGCTCCAACGCTGCACCAGTTCCACTCCTTTTCTGCCTGGAACCTCTCCATTGATCGTGCTGAGGGCTCTGCCCATCTGCCAGCTCCAACACCACCTGGGAACCCCAACTGGTTCAAGCTTTGCCGAGTGGTGAGACCCCAACACACTCTCTCTCCAACTCCAGTATTATTACTGGTAACATCATAAGTTCATATACCTGGCAATAAATAACTTATGGTCAAGCTGGTTGCTATACTCTCTCTCTCTGAACCTCACTTACTCTTTCTTCCCCTTGATCTCCACATTTGCTCTGCAGCAACACGTCTTTTAATGAAAGCCAAAGATCCCTGTAATGCCCAATACTACAGTGGGGTCTGCTAATCAAGGGGGTTACTACTAGGACCACTGTGACAAGAGATTGTGAAGTGCTGAGTTTTGAGGCACGTGATCAGACCCAGCCTGATCAGACATACTCTGTTAGCATGTGTGTCTACCTGCATTTATTATTGTCCTGCTGAAATAAGGTATGAACTGAGTTCAAGGCACATGAGGGTGTCAGCCTATCAATGCTGAATAGTCTGTAGTCTGGCCTGACTCAGGTGCGCTGTTAACCCGTGTGCTTGCGTCTGACTGCATTTATTGTTGTCTTGAACCAAGTTCAAGGCATACGAAGGTGTTAGCCTGTTAATGCTTACTAACCTGGCCTGGCTCGGGGCGGGGGGGTGCGCGCGCACTTGACCGATTCAGTGGTTGAAAGAACCCAGCCCCATTGAAACCAACCTACAAGATAGCTCCATTGAGGGTGAGGACTTGCAGAAGGGAGAGATACAGTTCCATATAGAAACAAGTAGCACAAGCAGCACATTGATAGAATTACAGGAGATCCCCAGAACGTACCCCTAATAAACGAGCACACCCCAAAGCAATAAGCAAATCTGGTAACGATAGTGTGCGCTCACTCAGAAGCGGACTTTCAGGCAATCCTCAGCACCTTTACTGAAGCATACAAGAAAAATGGGACTGATGCTTAACATTCAGAAGACTAGGTCCTGCACCAACAAGCTCCTAATGCAGGTATCAGCAACCCCTGGCACATGTGCCGAGCATGGCATGCCAGGCCATTTTGTTCAGCATGCCACCACCAGCCTGGGCTCTCCCAGCAGGTGGCTAGGAGGCTGCAAATCTTCTGCAAGCACCCAGGCTCCGTGGCTGGCAGCAGCTGCCCAGAGCCTGAGCTGGCTGCAACCGTGAGGCTGCAAACAGCTGCTCCGGGCTCCTGCATTAGTTCCGTACTGGCAGGGGCATGTGCGCCTCAGAGTGGACAGTGGGGGAGGGACCTGAGGCACACAACCCTTTCCCCTGCTGCCGGCACAGAGCTGGTGACTAGGCTCTGGAGCCTGGCGCAGTTGGTTGTAGCCAGCCTGGGCTCTGGGCAGCTGCAGCAGGCAGGCTGCAAACAGCTGTGCCCGGCTCCATGCTGGCGGCGACTCCTCCCACAACTCAGAGCGGGTAGCAGGGATAGGGCCTGAGGCAGCAAAACCCTCCCGCTATCTGGCAATATGCCATGACTGGTGGTCTCAGGAAACTTTTAAAACATTCATTAACTTAAGGGAGATGCTTTAGTTCAACCAAAGCCATGAGATTTGAAGCAGGAATTAATTCAAGGAATCCTACAAGCCTGTGTTATGTAAAAGGTCAGACTAAATGAGTTGCACAGTGGTCCCTTATGACCTTAAAAGTCTAGGTAAATGTACTGAAACACAGCTTATTTTCTCCAGACCACTACTTCTCCAATTTCTGACATACCCACATAACAAAACCAAGAGCAAGAGGCAGTGAGTGCTGCTCTGGTGATCTCAAATAATTTTGACCTTGGGAAGCCTGTAAATCTTTTTTTAAAATCCTCAGCACTATACACATCCTCAGAAAGATTATTCCTCATTAACCCATTTGTGTTAGTCCCAACAGTCATAACGCATTGTTTAGCCAAAAAAAAAGAAAAGGCACCATGACTCCAAATTTCCCTGCTATAACAAAAGTGGGGTTTAAACAAATAAACTGATACAGCTCTTCCAGTTTGGGGCAAGGGGGCAAGAAAGAAAAGGAAGGAAGGAGAACAGGACCTTTTAAAATCTTACAGTGAAAAAACAGGAGTCCCAGGCTTGGAGCTCCCATCAAAATATGCAAGGAACAATCGCTTACATACTCCATTTGACTGACAATTACCTCAGAATTCACCACTAGTGGTGGGAGGTGAAAAGGGGGGGGGGGGGGGTGAGGAGGGAAAGAGTGTTATCTGCAATATTTCACAGGCACTTAGAGGAGGACAATGGGCTTTGACCCCTGTGTAGATCCCCAGGATTAGTCTCTGGAGAAATCCAATTTCTGTTTTCACCCTCAATGTCAATTGGTCCCCCACCCCTATGCAGAAGAGAAAAGATCAGAATGAACAGTAAAACAACAAAAGGTAGTGAGAACTTTTTCTAGGAAGGCAAGCTTTCTAAACTTCCTCTAACATCACAATGAAGGGCTCTGCTCTGAATTGGTAATTGAAAGGGAGTAAAAGGAGCTAGAGCAGATCAGATTGCTTGGCAGTCAGGTGGCCTGGGTGCCAGACCCTGCTTTCAGGGATTATTTCTGATTTTCATCCAATAACCATTTAACAGAGTACATAATCAATCCAGGCAGCAGGGACCAGAACCCAGGCATAGCTACATTGCCCTTCAACCTCCTTGCTGTATGCCCCAATCACTAGGCTGGGTTTTTGGTTGTAGCCGTGTTGGTCTAAGGACATATGCAGGCAAGGTTCTTTGAGTAGATGCGATTATGTTTTATTAGATCAACTGACTAGTTGGAAAAAAGTTCTTAGCAAGCTTTTGGGCACAATCACCTTTCTTCAGGCATAAATCCCTATGCCTGAAGAAGGATGACTGTGCCCAAAAGCTTGCTAAGAACTTTTTTCCAACTACTTGGTTAGTCTAATAAAACTATCATACCTACTCAAAGATCCTCACCTGTCTAATAATCACTAGGCTACACTCAGGCTCTTGGCTTCAACACTAACATTGTCCAGTGCAGCGATCCAGTTTCTACAGATGTAGAAAGGGACCCAATCCCAAGTTTTCTCTGGCTTCGCAGTTATTGAACTTTCAAGGAAGGGAGATGATGTACGTTTATATTCCCCTGGGGCTGAGAAGA
Organism: Alligator mississippiensis; assembly: GCF_030867095.1. Classification (NCBI taxonomy): domain Eukaryota; kingdom Metazoa; phylum Chordata; order Crocodylia; family Alligatoridae; genus Alligator; species Alligator mississippiensis. The sequence continues at coordinate 127,070,135 of NC_081826.1, forward strand.
CCAAAGAGCCTAGAACCCAAGTTTCCCACTTCTTGGGCCGTTGCTCAAATCATCAGATTTCAGTGGAGAAAAAAAAAAGGTGATGGTGAGTCACTTGAGTGACAATGAAAAGGGGCATTTGCAGACAACACAGGGGTTTAAATTGAAGCAGTGTATTTTTTAAAAACACTGCATCCATTTAGGGCAAAGTAAACCCCTGTGTTGTGTACACCTGTGTCCTTACCTGCCTCTCCAGTGGCAAGGGAGGGACAGTAAGCTGCTGGCGGACCAAGTAGTCCCCAAGCTGCAAGGGGGTGGGGGCTGGTGCTTCCTTCTGCGGCAGCGGGGCCCCTCCCCAGGCAGCACCCGCCCGCAGGCGCCTAGCTCGGGCAGTCCCGGCGGCACTGCAGCTGTGGAAGGAAGCACTGGCCTCTGCACAGCTCAGGGAGGCAGGCTCCAGGAAAGGGGGCGGGGGGGGGGGGGAGAGAGAGAATCAGCGTCGCCGCTTTTTTTTTTTTCCCCTTCAGTGCAGCCTGCGTTCCTGGGTTGCTGCGGGGTTCCCTGCACAGCTCCTGAGTCGCACAGAGCCCAGCAATTCTTTCCATGGCTGTAAGGTAGGAAACTAAAACTCCATGGAAGAGTTTTAGTTTCCTGAGCCCCAAAGTCATTTAAGTCAATGGCATTACACCACTGAATTTGCTACAGTGGCTGGAATTAACATGCAATACACCACTGAATTTGCAAACTAAGGCAAACAGCAACACCATTAAAGCGGTGCAAAAGGGCATTTAACCCTCTTTAATGTGTTGTCTACAAATGCCCTAAGGCTGTTGTGCTCTGCTTTGACCTCAGTGCTGTTGGGGTGCACTAAGCATGCTCACAGCACCCTGACACACTGAGCTACCCTGGGACTTAAGAGTGTAGGCATTTGCTCTCCCTTGCATCTGAATCATAACGAACTGTGGTGGGAATAAACTGCAAGGCAGTTAGTGACCAAGACTGGGACAACTTTGCATATGCAAGAGGCTGGTTTTACATGCTTACAGAACTTCTAGTCCAGAGGCATCTAAATATTAGGAAGAATGTTCTCACTAGGAAGGTAGTAAAGCACTGCAATAGTTACCCAGAGAGGTGGTGGAATCTCCATCCTTGGCTGGACAAAACCCAGCTGGACAAAGCTTTGGCTGGGATGATCTAGTTGGAGCTGGACCTGCTTTGAGCAGGGGGTTGGACTAAATGACCTCCTGAGGTGCCTTCCAACCCAAATTTTCTATCACTCTAAATGCATTTCAGGGTTAAACTGACCACTGAATGGGGATTTCCTTTTTCTGGACCGAAGTGCCCAGAATTCATTAAGCACCTAGAATGTGACTTAATGTGTTCCTCTGGATCTCATTTAATCTCTGAGAAAGGTACCGTTCCCTTTCCCCTACCTCAGCCCTTTTGGATTTTTCCTGTGCCCAACTGCTTGTTAAGGTACACCCAGTCTTGACTGATGATGCATACAAACATTCATGGATCTAAAAGTAACGTTGCGTGCCTTTTACTTGCCCATTTCATATATTCACATGAAACAAAAACAAGATCCTGAAAACTTCACGGTCAGATGTTATTTGGGGCTTTTTGAGAGGTAATAAACATTACGCCCCCCCCTATTATTTTTACTGCCACAGAACCTTTGAAAACACAAACATTAGTATACGTCTCCCTCCCCCCCTGCCCTTTGCAGGGGGGACTAAAAAGTGCAATGGGGTTTGAAACAGCCAGAACACCAACTTTCTGTTTTTATCCAAAAGGTATGAAATAAAGATTGAAATGATATGTATCACCTATACAGTATCTTTGTCTAACCAGTGTTCAAATTTCACACATACTGCTGAAGTAGAAGGACAAAAAAGTGCAAGCATGTTAAAATACCAAACATTGGTTACAAATCTGTTTTCTCCTGATCTGGTTTGATTTGCTGGACATTCCACCACTTATTCAGTATGTAAAATTTTACAACACACGCTGACTAGCTGTTGAATTTCCCAGCTATTGAAAAGATCTAGTTTGAAGAGCAAGATCTCATTAAATCAACAATCTTTTGTCATTTCCATAAACTATTTCTCAGGCTCAAAGAGTCAATGCCCCCATGCCTCAGCAGATATGCATCACAAAGCAAACTGTGTGTAAGGAGGAAGGTGGGGGGTTGGGGAGGCGGGAAGTTATTTCTATGGTCCTCCTATTCAAGTATTTTTCCACACTGGCAAAGAACTGTCCCTTGCAGCCCAGAACTATGCCTGGGTTTTGCATCTGCTTGGGTGGGCATTTCTGCCCATTTTAAATGAATCCAGGCTATAGCACAAACTCTTACCCATTTTCCTGTGCAACAGAAAAACAACTCATATTTGAAGTAGCAATTTACTTCCTATTATAAGCCTAGTTTTAAGCCTACAAAATTATTTTCCAGCTGAAGTTATGAAGAGAACTGAGATGAAACAATAGGGGAAAAAGGGATTTATTTTATGAACCAAGGTTAAACTGAATAATGAATGTAAGTGATGTCAATTTGAGAAGTGACAAATTGACTTCCTGAAAAGTCAGTTTGGAACATCTAAAAGAACATATTTAGAAACTCAAGCCATCTTTATTCAATTCTCCTGAGGAATTTTGAATGTTCTGGTAAGTGAGTTAGAAGTTTAATAATCATGAATACATGAAACAACTCTTTTAAGATACATTATTAATGCACATATTAGGACACGTGCAGGCTTTAGTCTATAAACTAACTGCAGAGCTGAACCAACCACTTCGTAGACCATTATCATTCTCCTGATCTGGGCTTCAAAAACTAACTTGATGCCATCAGCAATATAGATTCCTTGTCTTCCCAGAGAGGAAAGACAAGTGACATGGAATCCAGCCATCTCTCTCAGGCAGAAAGCAACAGGGAGCTCTGGGAAAAAGAAAAAAATAGAAATAGAAAACAAATAGTATGACAGGCAGTGGAATTGGAAAAAAAAATTACAAAGTGTCCCGAATATTTTGATAATTCAGTAAAACTGGAAAACACTAAAGATTTCTCAAATGAAACAAACACACACCAAACACCACATTAAATATAGGCTTTTAATGTTTAACCCCTTAACCCACTTTAGCACAATGTTGTGTTCACTTTTAAAATATGTATTATGAAGATTGGAAATGCAGTTAGTATTATACAATTTTACCTTGGGAATTATAACACTGTTTTCTATTAGTCAAAACCAAATTTACAGCTGATTGAATAACTTGTCTCATTCTAAACAGGTTGAATTTTTTTTTTGGGGGGGGGGGGAAATCAGTTACTTGGGAAGATCACAGTCAATTGAATAAATACTGTTTCTAAGTCTCTACCAACAACTACAAATAATTTTCTGCTACTATACCTCATCTACATTTCTAATATAGATTATTGCACATATAACCTTCCTTACTAGAAACAGACGCATATAAAATATCTAGCATTGTGCACACTCAGTCTAAGTTTTACTTATTTGAACCAGAAGTCCTCAACTTTACCCAAGTGCATAACTGCTGGAACTAGGGTGGCCACTCACATATTCCCCAAATACATGACATCCCCTTGGTGAGGAGCGCGCCCCCCTTGCCTAATCAGCAGCGAGGAGTGGGGCTGCCACCTCCTCGGCCAGTCAGTAGCAAGGGATGGGGCCAACAAAAAGGCCACCTCCCTCCCCCTCTGGCTGGGAACACTGCTCCTCCTGGCTGTGTACCACTCTACCTCTAGGTACGGCCAATAGAATCATGAGGAAAAAGAATTAGCATGCATTTCCACCAATAAACTGAAAAACAGGACTTTTTGGGGTATGTTCCTCATTCAGAAGTGGAGAGGGGACAACAGGTTTAAAAACAGGACAGTCCAGTATAAAACAGGATTAACAGACACCTTAGCTAGAACACCTTGCCCTCCTGCAACTGTGCTTTCCACATCTCCCTTGAAGATGCAATGTTGTAACATGTGTTACTTAAAACAGATTGTAAACAGGTAGGTTTAGTTATAATCTTCTAATTAGAGGGTGGGCAAAATAGTGCCCATGGGCTGTATCCAGCCCATCAACCAGCCCATGGGTAGGCAGTGCAGGTAGTGGCTCCGGCTCTGGCCTCTGCTGGTGCCATTAGGGATGCTGGGTGGAAGCAGCCCTGCCTGCTCGCCCTGGGCAAACCATGCTTGGGCCCAAGAGGCTCCAGCCTCTGCAGGTGCCACAGGGGATACTGGGCAGAACCAGCCCCACCTGCCTAGCTCTACACAGCAGGGCCTGGGCAAGCCACGCTCAGGTCCTGGTGCCTCCACACAGGCTGGGCCAGCAGCATCCCACCTGCCTGCAGCTCAGGAGCAAACAATGTGTTTTTAATCTATAATGTGTTAAAGTGCTATCTTCACTATTACATTGGTGTGTACAGCTCTCAGCAGCTGAACAAACCTCATTAAAGTGGCCCTCCAACTGAAATTGCTGCTTACTCCTACTCTAGTTTGTCTTGTAAACAATACACGCTCTAGCCTTCAACTACATTCCTGCATCTAGCCCAAATATTTGTGAATGAAGAAAATCTTCCTTTTAGAGAGGCAGCTAACCCCAATTCTAAAATTCAGGCAATAGAACATTTCCCACATCTTTAGAAAAGCTACTTCAATGGTTATTTACTCACACTTTCATATTTCTTATTTCCAAGTTGAACACTGCTGCCTTCAACTTCCAATGCTTCTAGCACTGTTATGCTTTTATGTACAACTTAGAGTTCTTTACTATTAGACATGGTCCTGTGCAGGTAATTACCAACTGCTGTAAACTTGCCTCATAGCCTCCCCTTCACTAAACAAAATCAGAATGCCCATTAGGCACGTTTTCTAGGCAAGAAGTCGTTCTTGTAGTTCTAACATTAAACTTATGCAATTTTGACCTCCTTCATGAAGCCTAGATGCAAAAACACAGCAGTGTTCCCCACCAGTGGTGTGTATAGGAGGTAAGAACATCCTCATCCTACCGCTTCATATTCCCTCCATTGGTATATCCAATCATTTTGCTATTCATTTTTGCAACGGGAGCTTTTGTTCTCATGGTTATCTACAATAACCTTTAAATCCTGTTTAGTCACTGCTTTCCACTAGCCTCCATCCCATCAGCATGATTTACATTTTGTTCCTAACGATATACCATCTCAGGATTTAGATGCAACAACTTTGATGTGCCAGCCTTACCAAATAGCCCAGATCACTCTGAAGAACTATTTCATCATTGCTTACTGCACCATTACAGGTACTATTCCATTTAAGTAATCTGCAGCCTTTAATCAGAAAAAAAAAATATTAACTAACTTTGAGGCAAGACCTAATCCACGCCCAAAAAAACCTCATAACACCCCCATTAGGAAACTGGATTGAAATCTCTTAGGAAAGCCCATTTTAAAATCTAAAGTGCTAAATTATTTTGCACAAGCCTAAAGGGTTCTTTTTCTAACCAAAATATCATTATGTTGAGCATCTTATTTTAAGCTTGACTGTATTCCAAGGCCATTTGATCATTAAATCCCCACCATACAACTCACATTTCTTAATATAAATTAAAAGATGCTTAAGGAGAAACTTGATCATTTCTTTAGTCTGACTTAGCAGACAGTAATGGAGGCCAGGTTTAATTTACAAAGTTTGCCAACACAGCTGTCAGTTAAGTGTGGAAAAAAAACCTCTATGTTAGCCCACTGAGTGTAGGTACAGCTATGCAAAAGTAAGTGCTTTTATTGGCTTTGCTCACCTTGTTCATGGAAAAGGTATAGCAATGTTGGTGGTGGGGGAAGGGAAAAAAAAAGTGCATGTCTGTAGGCATGTGCTACTTTTCCGCTAGGGGGCTCTGCTGACTTACCAATTCTAGCATCACCATCTGCAGAAGTCTCTCCTGTGATAAGTCCAGTCCCAGCAATACCAAGTTTTGTGCTTTATCAGTCTCAACATCAATGCATATATTCCCAAATTCCCTACATCTTCTCCCAAGGTTAAGCCAACGCTGAATCATACAAATAGCTATCATTTACATGTACTACTAATTCAGGAGTGGGTGTTGCAGGACAAGCACAGCAGCAGGGGGTCAGAAAAGGACAACAAAACCTAAGAACCTTATTGATGAATCTGCCAATGTTCGTGTTTGTGACGGTTCCCCCTCGCCTAGTGATACAACTTCAAAACAAACTGAAGCTTAAACTTACGAGACACAACTAAATCAAATAATGTTTAAACAAGTTGCATCAAGGTAGCATTTTCTTAAGGTTTTACTCTGAAAACTTTTTAAGGACTATTTAATATCCTTGTGGATGTCTTGTCATACTATAACTGAATAAACTGTACTCAACTCAACAACTGCAATTAAGTCGAAGGCTTTGAAAGCATCACGTGCCACTCAGTAAATCCTGTAACGTGTAACCATTCTATAAAATACAGTGAGACAGACAACAAACAAGTCACCCTTTCCATTAGGGTTTGTGGCTTCTATCCATTAACACAAATAAAGCTTTACATTATAGAGGAAGTGTGTTCAGGAGCAGTTCTTTTTCATCATCATTTTTTCGAAGAGGAAACTCAATTATTAATTCTGATAGTCTTTCATGCAATTCTAGTTCATATGACCATAGCCTCTCTACTCTGCCCATCCACTTAGTGTTTATAAACTTGCATGGCATTAGAAGAGTCTCGGGGCGTTTGTAGACGACACTTTAAAGCAGGTTTAAAGTGGTTAAATGCCTTTTGCACCACTCTAAATGACATTGCTGTTTGCACATTTGGCAGCATATTGCGCATTAACTCCAGCTGCTGTGGCACATTTGGCAGCATAATGTGCTTTAAATGACTTTGGGACGCAACAAACGACTCTGGGGCGCTGCAAAGTACAACACCTCCAAGAAGTTTTAGTTTCCTACCCTATAGCCGCGGAGGGAAGCACTGGGCTCTTTCAGGCTCAGGGGCTGTGCAGGCTGCCTGCCAGCAGCCCGGGAAGGCAGGCTCCACAGGAGAAAAACGAAAAACCAAAACCAAAAACAAACCACAACCAACCAACCAACCAGGGGGGTGGTAGAAAGACGCACTGCTGCAGCGGAGGGAAGCATCAGCTCCCCCCCACCCCAGGACCGTTCCACCTGCCAACAGCTTGCTCTCCCCTCCCCGCTGCTGGAGAGGCAGGTAAGGATCAGGCTCTGACACTGGTGTACACAACACAGGGGTTTACTTTGCCCTAAACTGAAGTAGTGTTTTTAAAAAAAAACAACTGCTTCAATTTAGGGAGAATTAAACCCCTGTGTCGTGTACAAACCCCCTAGATGTCTTCTCTCACAGCATTTTGTCTAGTTAAATTTGTTATGTTGGCTCACCAGAATAAAATGGACATAAAATTGGAGCTAATGAAGTGAGTACAATAACTCAAACATTGTAAGATAACAAACCAAAGAGTTTAGCTTTGTAACACTCGCAACTTGCATATCAGAATGGTAGAAATAAATGTGGGGTCTAGTAATCTGGCCTGTCTAGCTGCTGCAAACAATACAATATTAAAGACCTCCTTATTAAATCCTATATTACTTTAAAAGAATCCCTACCTTTTAACCATAATGGTCACTCAAGTCATCAGCAGGGCTGAAGTCTTTAAAATTTACAGCACAGCTCAATTCTGACTGAAGTAAAAGATTAACTAAAGGTAGTAGTAGGCTGCTTTCCATCACTGGGTCAGCGGCTAGAAGTGAATGAGACACCTCTCCTCCTTCCCAGACTCGCACTCCATCCCCATGACTAAGCATGCCCTCCTCTATTCCAAGCCCTTCATTATTTCCAGTTTCATCTTCTCTTATTTCCCCCTAAGTTTCTTTCTGTCCCCCTTTCCCCATACCCTTGCTACTTAAGATCTAGTGGGGAAAAGTGTCGAGAGCACAGGCAAGATGACATTCTTGTCCTCAGGGCCTGCACTCAGGAACCAGTGTTGCCAGGTGAACAGTAAAATCTGACCCTCTGTATAATAATCAGGTAGATAATTGCAGAGTGGCCAAAACATTTAATAATTCAAAATAATGCAAATGTGCTAGCATTTGAAAGAAAATGTTCCTATCCGATCAATTTTCTAACTTCAGACAACCTTGAATACTTTTTGTGCATGTGGACTCCAAAGTGAAATTTGGCAAGGAAAATAAAAGTTCAAAAAAGGGGGCTTGCTGCAAGCAAACTAATAAAAAAATATTAGTTGTTTATGATAATACAATCACATATTGAGTGAAAAAAATCCTAAAATGTGATATCCAATAACGCTTTGTAAAAAACAAGGGTTGGAGGTTCCAATACAGTATTCCCTGCTTTTGCAAATCTAGCAAAGCTGACAGGGACAAGGCAGTGCCTCAGCTAATCGGAAGAGCAACTTCAGGAAGGTGCTGATTTGGAAGCTGTCAGTAAGAAACACGCTTACTTGGCACAGGTTATTTAAAGAAAGTTGTTGCTGCTCTTCATGGAACACCGACTATGCACTTCCCAAGAAATTCATCCTAAACCACACATCCAATCTAAGGGTGTCACCCCAACCAACTGAAATTTGGGAAAGATGCAAGTCATTGAGAACAGTGTCTAACACTAACAAATAGTAGGCAACCTTAGACATAGACACAGCTCTGAGTTCTGCTTTTTATTATGTAGATCAGGAGGTTTCAAAATTAATTCATTTGCAGAGCCCTAAAAAATTTCGAATGGAGGTGCAGACCCTTTGGAATTGTGTGTGGGTATTCATATACTTTTGACTGATCACAGTCAACGGGTCTATGGGCGACAAGTTGAAAAAAATCACTGATGTAGATGTTGACCACTACACTAAAAAGGGTTAGAGTATTCTCCCTCCCCGCTCCTCCTGACCACTTTCTTTGTTTGGTAAGTTATTATTAGGAAGATGCGTCAGAGCAGCAAGCACTCAGAATGTATAAGAAAGTTTCTGTCAGCATTCTCTGAAACATCCATTGTTTTACTGGTAAATTATTTATGAGGTATTGGAAAGCTAAAAGGAAGGAACCATGTACATAGACAGCAGTCTCTGCAATTCTGAGATTAGAGAATAAAAGGGATACTTTGGAGATTTGCCTGATTCATAGGTAAAACACCTGCCTTTCAGTTCTGTAGTTTCTGTAACTCGAGTTTTGATACAATTTAAAAAAAAGATGTTTCAGATTCTAATTACCTGGAGAGAGAGTGTAAAAACAATTAGTAGGCTTTGATCCAACAGCACAAAAGAAAAAAGCACCACATCTCTAATGAGATTAAGGTTTTACAGATGCTTTAAAGATCAGTCTTGCCAAATGTAACCAGAGGCTCCAAATAGAAACATACCACTTAGCTTTCCTACTCTCCAAATCTCTTTGACTTTCCATCTTCGATCACGTCCAAATTTAAGCTTTATTACCCCTTAAGATCTCCATAATTCTGCTCTTCCTCTACAGTCTATTGTTAAACTTCATGCAACCTTTTCTGCTCTAGTGTTAGTGTTCCCATCACCGTCTTCCCACTTGTCAGATTTTCCATACCCAAGCCCCTATTCACAAGACACTTTTCACCAGAGAAACTCCACTACACTATTACATTTGAGTATGCCCTTAAAGACTCACTTCTTAACAAGCAGACTGAATATAAACTGCCAGTTGTTACTCCCTTTTGCCTGACTTCCATTTCTTGGTTTTAACATTATAAACTCCTAAAAGTAGGGACACACTTAAGAGGGTTCAGCATTATTTCATTCAAATAAAAGGTGTCCCCCATCTAAAAATTTAGATCTGTGCTATTTTGGGTTAAAATGCTTTCTACTCTCAGACTGGTGTTCATCTAAACACATTAAAAACCAACCACTTCTAGAAATACCCTTCTCAAATCAAAATACTCTATGCATAATCCAGTTCAAGGGAATGAACCTGCCACATTTGCACAAATACATAGGGGCTAACTAGAAGATGGCAAAATAAACCACAATCTCCCTTGTCTTCAACCTCATCCTCCCTTCAAAAGCTTGAGGAATCGATGGGCTTTGCAACATGCCTGGAGACCTAACAGCTTCTGGCACTGGGACTAAGGAGGGAAGCTAATTTCAACAGCAAAAAACACTCAAAAGGTGTCTTGTTAGCCACCTCCTGCAGATAACACAAAGAGAACGGAGAGAGGGAAATCTACCTCAAGTGTCTCCCCACTGAGCATGCACAGCAAGAAGAAATTGGCTTCTATTCTACCCAGGAGCACACAAAACACCAATGGACTCTCCCTATGCCTGAAGAAGGGTGTTTGTGCCCAAAAGCTTCCAAAGAACATTTTTTCCAACTCTTTAGTTGGTCTAATGAAAGATATCACATCTACCCAAAGAACCTTGTCTGCTTATGTCCTTAGACCAACAACCCTAAAGCAAGTAAAAATAGGCACTTTGTCTTGTAGTCATGTCCAAGCAATTTAAGGCTTTAGACACTCACTGTGATGCCTGAATTCTACGCAGAGTTTAAAATCACCAGATAATTTGCTCCCTGGTTTAGGCTTACCCCCAATAGTTAGAAATTGGCTTTAAAAGCTTCTCAAAACATGGAAGGCTCACATTTCTTCTGATTCTCAGGTACGGAGAGGGCGGCTGGAGGGAAGAGGAGGAAGCAGGGAAGGACGATCAGTTTAGCATTACCTAATATAGCTCTGAACATTCTTACAATCCATATAAACATGTAACCAGGTTTTGAATTCTGTTAGAAGTGCCTGCAATTCAAGATAGAATTTAAAGATGTTAGTGAGAACACACAAAACTAAGTGATTTCAGTCTGAATCAGAGCAGTGGCCTATCACATCCAATACTCTGCTTTGACCATAGTTACTAGAAGGTTCAGAAGGAAGCACAAGAAATCCCACACCAGTTTGATTTTACATCCCATGTTCTCTCGGTCATTATGTTAGGACTAGCTGTATGGAGCTGGGGATTAACTGCCGCTAACTGTCCCAGCTCATACTGTAATCTGAGCACAGATGAAGGAGCAAGAGAAGGGATCTTTTGTTTCCTTTACATGTGGGCCATGACATTTCAGGAGATCTCTGAAGAGGATCAGATTGTAAAAACAAAGTCACATGTACAAGTGCTCAAGTCACTAGAATGGCTGAGTTAAATCAGCCACTCCAGAAGATGTTCTACTAGATACATGATGCAATAGGGGGAAATAAAAGGAGAGCAAGCTTTATGCGTGTCTGATATTCTGTTGTATATTCTCTGTGCCCTCTGAAACTGTCACCAACAGTGCCAGTCTCATGGTGGCACTTGCCCTCCCCTTCTCCTATGCTGTATTATCATCCTGGGGACTCCCAGCTATCATTGGAGGGGGTGGGGGAGTGGGTGGGAGGAGGGAGTCATAAGACTGTACACCAAGAGCAAGAGATGATGTCCTGGAGAGAATCCCTCCCAGATGGAATAAAGCAGTGAATCTCAACCAGAGTGCTACAAGAGCCTTTTTAAGCTTGTCACTCAATATTAGCACAGTTAGGTGCACAAACACTGACAGGAGATTCACAAGGTAAGCCACAGACTTCAAATAAGAATCAATTTGAGCAAGAAAACAATTTTGACCTGTTCTAGTCTGAGTTTTTTGAAACAGGAGAATTACTCTATTATTTTTTCTACAGAAAAACACAACTGAAAGGTAAGTGATGGCACTTTCCAAGGGGTACCTTGAGTTTAGAAAGTTTGAGAACCACTAGAATACAGGATACAAACCGAACACATCCCTGGAGATTTGTATGGAGAAACAGACCAAGTGCGTGTGTGTGTGTGTGTGGGGGGTGTCATCGTCTCACTGTGTGTGTTCCCAGGCTTGACCTTGGCCAAGTCCTCCCTCAGCCACCTCCACCCCTCAAAAAAGGAAAAAAAAAAAAAAAAACCACACAAGTACAATATTCTAGTGCACTTTGGATACTTCCTAAGCATGGTGTGAAATCCCTCACATGGACTAAAGGCATTAAATCAAAGTAGGCGGAGTTACGGTTGTGTAGGAGACCAGTATGAGAGACATTACCTAACTGTGTCCTCCAGTTTAAAGTTCGTTTTACCTCAACTACTTATTTCCCGTTTCTCAGAAGTTAGAGTACAGATGCCTTTACTAATCATGAAGAACATAAAACATTACCAGTAAAGCCCAACCTTGTATTAACAAGGTTTACCTTGTGAATCAAGAATTTCCCCCGGATCTTAACTAAGTAGAGATGGAGCATGGCAAACTGGGAGCTGGGGAGTCTGAGAAGAGGGAGATTTGTTGGTTGGAGATGAAAAAAAATCTTCCTGGGAAAACCTCATTGCGACCAAGTGACCAGCTCTGCCTAGCTCCAAACCTTTCCATGGCACCAATAAATGAACAAAACCAGAAAAAGTAGCTCCGGATCCTGCAATGCAAGTTCCACTCATTGTTATAAAGGTTCCACTTTTCACTCACCTTGTTTTCAGCACTGTCTGCATGTGCCATGCACCCAATACACTTCTTCCTATTCCAGCATGCCTTCTGCTGCCCAGCAAGACATTCCTAGCACACAACTGGCTGAGTCTAGCCAGACTCCAGTACAAGACTTCCAGCAATAATCTCAGCAGCACAACTGATCCCTCCTACAACATCCCAGCCTCCAAACTGTATATCAGACCACATATGCCAGATAAAACACAACCCATCCAAATGGCCCCAGATCAGGGTTTTGGGAGATGGTTAGAGGACTCCTATGTGGCACACAAAGGGGTAAAAAGCACCCTGCTCAAATTTGCAGATGACACTAAGATGTGGGGTGAAGTGGGCACACTAGAAGGAAGGAATAGGCTGCAATCAGATCTGGACAGGCTACAGGGGTGGGCAGATGAGAACAGGATGGGTTTCAACACTGACAAGTGCAAGGTGCTGCACCTGGGGAGGAAGAACCAGCAGCAGACCTACAGGCTGGGGAACTCCCTTCTCATCAGTGCAAAGGCAGAGAAGGATCTTGGAGTCATTACTGATGCCAAAATGAACATGGGCCAACAGTGTGGGGATGCGGTCAGGAAGGCCCAATCATACCTTGTCATGCGTCCACAGATGCATCTCAAGCAGGTCCAAGGAGGTGATCCTCCCCCTCTCTGCGACACTGGTCAGGATGCAGCTGGAGTACTGCGTCCAGTTCTGGGCGCCACAGTTCAGAAGGGATGTGGACAACATGGAGAGGGTCCAGAAGAGGGCCACCCACATGATCAGGGGTCAGCAGGGAAGACCCTACAAGGAGAGGCTGAGGGACCTGAACCTGTTCAGCCTCCACAAGAGAAGGCGGGGGGGGGGGGGGAATCTAGTGGCCATTTACAAACTAGTCAGGGGGGACCAGCAGGCATTGGGGGAGTCCCTGTTCCCCTGAGCACTACCAGGAGTGACAAGAAATCACGGTCACAAGCTGGTAGAGGGTAGATTCAGGCTAGACATCAGGAGGTGCTACTTCACAGTCAGAGCAGCTAGGATTTGGAACCAACTTCTAAGAGAAGTGGTGCTGGCTCCTACCCTAGGGGTCTTTAAGAGGAGGCTGGATGAACAGCTAGCCGGGGTCATTCGACCCCAGTACTCTTTCCTGCCCATGGCAGGGGGTCGGACTTGATGATCTGCTCAGGTCCCTTCTGACCCTACCAACTATGAAACAAATATGAAACTGGCTAATACTATTCATGCGTTCAGACGTATTATGAAAAAGGTACAATGAAATAACTTCTGTTCACAAAACAAAAAACCCCCAAAATCATGATTCAAATGGATGGTCCTTATATTCAAAGAACAATATTTATTCCTCCAAGACCCAATCTGAGTAGATTAGAAGTGTGCCACAAAAGAGTTACCAGGGGAACAGTGGTCTCCATAACTGCCTATGAGCAGGCATCCCCAAAACCACTTAGGGAATACAGAAATCAGAGCAAAAATATTTGTTAACTACCCCTTGGGATCATTTAATATTTGATCCTAAAGACAGTCCATGTTATAAATGTCACAATACAAGTTAAAACTAAGGCTCTGTTTCAGTATCAAAACTGTTTGGAGAATCTGAAATTTTTATAAGCAGCTCATTTTAGTAGTGGCAGTAACTTTGGAATCCCCTAACCAAATTCCCCTAAATTTAAGCCATAGAACTCTTCTGTACATTTTAAGGCCAAAGACATTAGATCACCTAATCTGACCTCCCATATACTTCAAGCCAGGGAACATTACCCAAAATCTGCTGCACTAGGCCTCATATTTGGGGGTGGATCAAAGCATATCTGCCAGAAAGACAGCTGTTCTTGATTTGAAGTCATCAATAAACAGAGAATTCACAAGCTTGTTACAATGATTGAAACCTCAGGATGACAACAGGAGATGGAAAAAAACGGGAGAGCTAGGAACAGCATGCCATGGACTGAATCAAGATTCTGGAGCCACCCACCCCGCACGGAAACACATGCCCAAGTTACAGCAGAGTGTGTTGATCTCAGATCGGCCTCATCAGCGTTCTTCAGACCTGCAGATTCTTCAGACAATCGTGGAAGACTATCTTCCTTGACTGAGAGGGATTGCTAAAGAACAATGATTAATCTTACCTTCAAGATAAACCTCTAGTTTGATTTTAAAAAGAAAAAGAAAACTTCCAGCCATTGATGCATCCCTGTGCCAGCTTAGAGCTTTTTAGTACCTGGTATTTTCTCTCTGAAGGTTTTAATCCAGTAATTAAGTCCCGCCTTGGTCTCTCCTGAAAAGCTAAAGAAGAATAGTTTCACCCTGTATTTTCTTTAAGGCTCAAAATATTTTTAATCAACCTTTTCTGCACTGTCTCTATCTTTCTAACATCTTTTTAAAGCATGTGCATTGAAACTGAATGCAGTATCCAAGGAGTATCCTCATCAACATTGCATGAAGTGGTATAGTTGTCCATTATGCCCTTACATCCAAGGATCACATGTTTACCACATCACTACACTGGGATTATCAGGCTGAAATTCTTGTCCAGTTTGACCCTAACTCCTTCCCCAGATTCTGTTTTTCTGAGATACAGTCCCTTATTTTAGTTAGGTATGTCCTCCATTCTTTCATCAGAGGTGTAGTCCTGCATCTGTACTGCATTAAACCTCATTGTGTTCAAACAGAATGAGCTTAGAAATTCCCTGCCAAACTCCAGCTAGGTTCCTGTGGTGGCACATGCATTTTCAAGTCAGTCTCACTAAACATTTAATTTCAGAGCAATCAGAATGACAAGAAGTTTCTCACTTGGGGAAGGAAGAGGGAATTCCCTTTGTGCCCAGTGGCCACACAGTTGCCCTTTTCTCTGTACAGTAGTCGTAGCTCTGACCAGTGTAGAAGCTTTGCAAACACCACATGTAGATTTTAGACTTTTAGAACATATTGAAGCAGCTCTCTCTCAAAAAGCACTAGTGCAGTGCCCTATGGTGCAATTTCCAAAAGGAACCACTTTCCAGTGACCAGCTTAGGACAGACTACTGATGAAAAGCAAGAATAGAACTTGAATTCACAGTACATGGGTGTGGCTCAGGTTCAATGGTAACAGCATGTCACTTTAGGCCAGTGTTTCTCAACCCATGGGTTGTGACCCAAAAGTAGGTTGCAAGACTATACAAAAGGGTTGCAAACATGCTTTAGAAATGGATCAATACATTTTAAAAATTGATTATCCTGTAATGGAGAAAAAAACAACTATGGGAAATGGTGGCTTTTCCCTTGCAGGCTGGCAGAGTTCCAGCCTGCAAGGGGCTGTTTGGGGCCCCCCATACAACCACCTTCCTGCCCCACACACTGGAGGGCTGGGGTAGGGAGAGCAGGTTGAGAGCAAGGGACACTGGGTTGGAACTGGCCATGGATGTTTACAAATGGGTCCTGATACCAAAAAAAGGGTTGAGAACCACTGCTCTAGGCCACACTATTACTCTAATAGCAGGTTGCCTGCTGGCTTGCAGTCCCAGCCCTATGGTACATATACAAATGACTACCGTTGCTGCGTTGCCATGGATTGAGCCAGACAAAAGATCCAGCACTCACCCTAAATAATTAACTTAAAATACTGATTCACCAAAGGGGCAGTGAGTACTGGACAGTGCACTCAGTCATAAGTGGATGGTATCAGCTTGGGACCAGCTCAGAACCACAGCTTGAGCTCGTGTATATGCAACAATGTATTATTCTCATTAAACTTAAAAAAAAAAAATCATTAGTTGTACTTTGGCAGTTCTTGCTTTTTTATATATATATATATATATATTTATTTTCATTCACCGAGATACAGCAGTCTTTGCTGAACAGCCCTTCCTTCCCCCCGCCCTTCTTTGTAGGCACTCTGCTTTCTCCTAATATTCTTTTAAGTTACTTATTCAGTAAGGTCTAGAGCAGGGGGCAGAAACATCTGTGGGCAGAGCGCCAAACATACCTGCAACCTCAACTTGCAAGATGTTGGCAAGTTGCAGGCAAACAGTGGGGAAGCCACAAGGGGCCCAATCCTTGTTGTGGCAGCACAGCCTCCTTCTCTGCCATCCATCCTGAAGCATACGTGCTAAGCAAAATGCTTTCATGTGCCACGCCCTGGTACCCATGCTAGGGGTTGCCTACCCGTACTCTAGAGCCCTTCCTTACAAGTTCCTAATCCTTGCTAGCATACAAATTCAAAAAAAAAGGAATTTCTATAAGTCATAGGTATAATGACTCTCCAATTTGAGGATGCAGTCATGTACCTGAACCCCTCAGACATCAAAAAGATTTCACCAACTACTCTTGTTTTCAGTTTACCTTTTTCCAATTACAGACTCTCCCCATGCCTAAAGAAGGGTGTTTGTGCCCGAAAGCTTACAAAGAACATTTTTTCCCCATGATTTAGTTGGTCTAATAAAAGATAAATCACATTTACCCAAAGAACCTTGTCTACTTATAGACCTACTTTCAATTTTCTAATTTAAACTGAATCAAGTTTGTGATCATTTATTTTAAGGTTAATCTTTAATTACAATTTTTATGGCAACTTCTCAGCAGCTATCAATGGATAGTATTTTGGAAGTAAAACAATGAATCAATTTCCTAGATAAAAAAAATAAAATAAAAAAAAAAAATCAGTTAGTTTAAGATCATCCCCAGTCACAGTAATGCTGATGATTATTGGGAGAGGAAGCCTAATTAAGTCTTTTACCATTACAGTTGCTGGATACCTGACTTTCACTTGTAAGAGTATTTTACACTTCAAGATTTTACTAGATTCATCATTGCAACTGCATTTCAGAATAGCAACAGTAACAAAAAAATGCCATTTTGTACCATCTTCAACTGTTCAACAGAGTAGACTTTCCACTTGTTATGACCAAGTCTTATTCAGTTATTCATAACCTGTATTTACTTAAAGCAGTGATTCTCAACCAAAAGAGCTACAGCACCCTGTCAAGAGATCCTTTTAAGAGTATAAATACTGACACACCGTTCACAAGGTAAACCCAAAGATTTCAAATAGAAGTCTATAGTGTCAAAAAAACATTCTGACATCTTGGGGTCCTTCTGAGTTTTTTGCAACAAAACTGCTTTATTTTTTTCCCCCCCATAGACAAGAGACAAGTGAAAGCAAAGAGGTGCCCCGTGTCTAACAAGATTGAGAATCACTGTTCTAGAATCAGCACTACCAATTAACAGAACTTAACCTGAATGTCACTTGCAAGCCTTCACTAAGGCAGAGCAGAGCTGCACGGCCATTTGTTCAATGCTCAGCATTAGCCGTCAGTCCACTTTTTAATAAAAAAAAAATCAGCTCTCTCATTACTACATATAAAAGACCTTACTGACCTAGGTATCTCTCATACCAAACCTGCCATGTCAGTTACATCATTCCAGTTGAATGAAGTTATCTAGCCCTATAGATGAATCACAAAAGAAATCAGAAGCATGGTATTTTTAGTAACAGACCTTTGCTCCTGGAATCTGCTCCCACTGAAAACAAATCTAATGCCAGAGCCTGCCCATTTCTTTCTTTGCCCAGACTTTTCATTAACTCAAGGCTCTGAAATTCTAGGTATTTAACTAAAAAGCCCCCCCAAACACCTTATTAACTGGGTTTTCCTAGTTAGTACCATTCAAAACAGTGGCGTTGCATTAGATGGTTATGTAGAAATGTCCACTACATGGATGAATCATTCCTTACTTTAGAGAAAAGTGCACCAACATAATAACTCTTCTCTACCCCTTAATTTCTAGACCCCTCCCTGCCCCAGCTTGTGCTGCTGCAATTATGCTCCTGGAAAGGGTCAGTAAGCTGCTGTGGGGGGAAGCAGTCACTCAAAAAAAAACACAGGCTCTATATGAAAGTGAAGTCAGTAGTCACTTAATTTAAGTGACTTGGCACCATCTTCTACTGCAAGGATACTGGTTCTTCTTGCTAGACTTTCTACCTTAAATAAAGAATAGTCTGTATTTGTCCATCTGAAAACAAAAACTAAGTCTTTTGAACTTGAAACTGTTGCTCCTTCTCCTCTAAAACCTACTTCTAAGAGTTCCCACCTACACATATGCTTTAGCTGACACCTTTCTGCTCATGACAAACGTCTCTAAATTTCTCTCCCCTTTCCATCTCGTGTGCCAGTTTGTCATTCTAACATCTTTTCCAGAAGATGCCCAGCTGTCGCCTTAACCCAGGGGTGGGCAAAATGCAGCCCGGGGGCCAGATGCGGCCCACCAGGACATTCTATATCCAGCCCACGGGGCCCCTAAAAAAAATTTAGAAAATTAATATTAATCTGCCCTGGGCTGCCCATCATGCGGCCCTCAATGGCTTGCCAAAACTCAGTAAGTGGCCCTCTGCCCAAAATAATTGCCCACCCCTGCCATAATCTGAACACATCTAAAACTGAGTTCTTGGTGTTTTCCCAAAAGCCCTCCTCTCACCACTCTCTCCATCATACTGACCACCACCACTGTCACCTCACTTACTCAAGGTTGATTCTAGGTAACATCTTCGATTTGGTTCTCCATTATTTGCACATATTGAGCGCATCTTAAAGTTTTGCCCCTCTCCCCCATCTCTTTTAAAAAAAAATAAAAATGGAGCTTTCCTTATTGTGCAGGGCAAACTTATCCACACCCTCCTCATTTCATGGCTTAATTACTCTTGCCTTCACTTTCCTGGTCTTGCTCCACTCAAGTCTGCTCACGTGCTGACCATACTCTTGCCCATTTGATACCGACTCAACCTTTATTTCCACAATAAATAAAATACTTCTTGTCCGTAACTCAAGTTCCTTCAAAACGAACTCCACCTTACCTAGCTGAACAAAGTAATAACGAGTTCTCCTTTGCAGAGAAAAAAAAAAAAAGCTTTATGATAAAAAAAAATCCATATGGCTACCAACCTACCCCTCTCTAGGCTTACCTCTAACCCACAAAATCCATGATGACATGCCTAGGCAAGTAACAAGCTGTAAGCATTCCCCTCCTCATCTTTCCTTTACCAGCTCCTTTCCTCAAGCTTCAATTATTAAAGACAAAATAAAACAAAATTTCAGAAGAGCTATGTCAGCTCTTCAGCAGTGTCATTTGTTTATATGTTGTAGCCTCATCCACTATCATTACACCTTTTTGTGCTTTTTAGTTCATGAGCCTTCCCAGACAAGGACTGTCTTTGTCTTTAATTACAACCCCTAGTACAGTGGGGCCCCCCAACCCGGCCAGCAGCATTACCTTGACAAAAGCTGGAAACTTCTATTTAAGAGCACTGACAGGGATTGTTTGGATGAGGTATAAACTCATCAGCATGACTCAGATTTGTAATTTAAGGCAGTTTAGCTGGGGATACAGTTTCACAAGCAGTCCAAGAGATTTTTCTACCTTTTGTTTTTAAATATCACTCTATTCTGACCCTCAAAATAGTTTACAAAGAGTCCTTGAATATGACCTTTCATAGCACCTTTCCATTGGGACGCTTCACTTTCAACATGCGATATATACGAGAGAGAGAGACTTTTGATTTTTGTTCAGATTCTAATTACTCATGAGGAAACACTATTTTGTTCACTTAATGACTGCTTTAAGCAAAACTTACTTATAGAAATTGTTATACAGCCTATTTATTGAGTTAATACACAAGAGTTTCCCCAGTCCTTCTTCAAGCTCCCACCTCATTCCACATTCTTCATTAGCACTTGGCTGCATTAACTTTCTTACTCTAACATTATACTATATTATATCTTTATGCAAAAAGAAAAAAGGATTAGGGCTTGTTCTATAACAAATTTACAGGAACCTATCTGTAGACTGGACACAGGTGTTTCCTCTTCATCCTATTCCCCATGTATCTACTATTTTAAAAGCCATTAAAACAAAAAATAAAGCTAAAAGTGTAGTTTAAAGCAGAATAAGGTGACATATTAGAAGTCAGTTTAAAAACTCACAGCACAAACTGTAATAGTATCCTCCTCATCATGCCTAGATATTAGGAAAACACTCACAGGTTTGTTCCAGAAAAATGTACAGTATAGTAATTTTACAGTTAGCACATGCAAAACATGTGTTAGTTTAGGTATACTACAGTTAAGAGGTTTTAGTAAACCCATGAACATTAATCAAGTTACATTATTTTACAAAAATAATTCCAGGTAAACAAGTGCTTAAAAAATAGCAGCCACTGCAAAACACAAATTAATTTATCTTGCGCTATTTATGTCACTGACAAGTGCTGTTTACTTAAATTATATGGAAAAGCAGAATGAGGCATCTTAAGCTGCCTCTCTCTAAGCCTTTTATGTAACAGAGGATTCTGATCCTGCATCACCCTCTCTCGTCAGTACGCTAATTATAATTAAAAATTTAGTAATGTAAGAAATATTGTTATTAAACTCAAGTATAGTGTTGTTAGTATTGTTACTAAAATCCAGTAGAACATACCCTTGATGCTAAAAAAAAATGAACAAGTCACCTCCACTCTGCAGAAGCTTCAATTGGACTTCCAACAAAAGTCAGAATAGCTGTCAAATATAAAACATTTTTATTTAAAGATCAGACTCACCCGAGCTTGGCCCACCTTCCTCATAATCTTGTTCATTCATAATAAAGAAAAAGCTGCTGGCTCTTCAGGTATGAAGCAACAAAACAACAGGAAGCTGATAGTTGCCCCCTCTCCGTTTTATGCGAGACCTCAAATCCTGTCTCTCAGTAGTAGTGGATTAATCCCAAGGCAAGGCATCCAGGCTTCATGCAGTTTAAAGTATGCCTATGTCACAAAGCCAAGTTGCACTGCAGCTGCAGCTCTCTCCAAACACAGTTAAGCTGTAGGATCTTCAGTGACAAACACTATGCTCAGTGGAAAGGGCAGAGCCTAAACATTCAGTTTCTCCAAGTAGGAAGACAATCTGCCTCCAACTTTGTTTTCACCCGTAAAAATTCAATTTTAGGACACTTCTACTGAGCAAATGTCTATCTTTCTGTTTATGCGCAATGAGTAATGTTAATCCAAGGGCTAACATTTATGATAATAACTGATCCATAACATTATGTTTAAGAGCTACAGTAGCTAAAAATTATAGATATATAATATAGACGCACGCATTAAATTTGTTTTCTGTAACCAAGTTTTATATGGACATTAAACACTAAAAATGTAACAGTATTAGCTTCAAACGTTCTTTATGAATGCCAGTGTACTAGCATAAAAATAACAACAACAAAAAACCCACAACTGCATTTTTTCACTTAATTTAACGTTGTTTAATTATTAAATATTAATTCTCCTTTGTGATTGCTATTTGTCTATTTGCAGGTTTTGTAATTTTCCCTGTGAAGTCATTTTGCATGTATTAAATACTCAATAACATTAAGCAGCTTAGGACAGCCTGTTGTGATGTTATTACTTTGCACAGGTTAATTCCTATGGTCAAGTTAGACTGAAGTACTAAATCCAGTTCTTTTTATAAGACAAAAGTTACCAAGAACTCCACATACAGTACAACAGTTCCACTGATAATAAAATTTACTTTAGAAGCTTTTAAGTAATTCTAAAGTTTCATTTACAATCACCTTGAATATGCAACACCATGAAAATATGGTACATCTGAAGTTTGACAAAGCTGAAATCTAAGACAGCTGATAAGAATACATAAGAGTACAGCCAAAGAGACTCCACAGGGTAAAACAAAAGTCACTAACTACAATATAGATGCTAAATGATGCCTCTGAAAGCAGGAAAACTGAACCAGGCAGGTCATATGCCACACTTACACATGGAAAAACCTTGTTTGTAAGCCAAAAGGAAAAAAGAAAAAAAAGGAAGTCAGCAATTTAACTGATCTGTTTTGTGCCTTCGCCTGGGAACTTTTGCATCAATTAGAAAACATATCCACTTTGTCATTTCCTTCTTTCTGAGCAACTCTAACTTGACACACATGGTTAAAGCAAAGTGAGAAAAAAAAATACATCTCAAATGTCTTCCCTTCTGAGTCATATAAACATGAAGGAGGAACTTGGGTCACAGCATACCTGGGTGCCTCCATTTCACACTACAAACTACACTGTAAAAGACAATGCAAGTGTTACATTACAGCAGCATTTCAAATCCCTCTGGCATTGCCATGGCATGTGAATACCTACAGTAGGGCATATATTGGACTGAAATTAATTCAAGTGTTATACTCCAAAGAGCAAGGGGAAGATGGAGGCTGAACACAGTTCAGTCTGACAAATATCACACTCTTCCCAATACCTACATGAAAATATTTCCAGGTTTCATTGTCCAAATTGTCTTTGGAAGTTTACTGGAGTAGACTGCATCAGTTACAGTGCAAAAAGCTTTTTCATGGGAGCTATCAGAGAAAATGTTTGAGAGATGTCAGAAAAAAAAAAAAGTGTTAACTCTTTTACTAATGTGGGTTATCACAAAGCACTAACTTGACCTCCTATGCTCATTTTCCCCACAAAGTATCATCAAAATTCAGAGCTTCTGTCCTATTCTCCAAAAGTGACTGGTGCCTAGACCAAGAAATCTAAATGCACTGCCTAAAAGCTCCCCGGTAAAGATCAGAACTGACAACCTGCCTCCTCAGGTACACTGGAGCTCTGTACTTTAGGGCTGAGGTATATCTGGTGTAGGAGACTAAGCTTTCTTGGGAGCTGGGCTAAGAACATGGAATAAAACTTCTTTGGGAACAAAGATCATCACAAACCTCACCAACTATAAAATCCACTTCTATGATTTTGCCTCTCTCCAGTATTAGAAAGGTAGCAACATACACAAAAAGGAATCTTATCAAAACAAAAAATACCCCATAATTCAAGCAGCTCATGCCACAAAAAGAGACAGAAAGAGGGAGAGTAACAAGAAAGCCACATTACATACGTCAGTCAGATCACCACACACACACACTCTACCAGAAGGTATTCTGACACCACAACGACGCGTCATACAAGATCCTGGAAAACAATTCAATTATGCTTCTTATACACCAAATATTTACAGTTCAGGAATTTAAGGGATAAAAGGTCAATTGCAGCTGAACAAACATTTTATTTACTCTAGATATTACAACAGGACTATGGTTCTCATAGGACCCCTACTTTTTATTTTATTCATATATACAATCAAGCAATTGGTTTCAGTGTATGCAAAGCATATGCAGAAACCTTCACACTGAGGGAAAGAGGAGGTCTCTTGATTGTCTGACAAATATTATATGGACCTCAATTTTGACTAGGGTTCGAGGCACTAAAACTGCACACAGAAGAAAGTTCTGAGCCACTTTTCTGGTCTCCCAGTTCGCAAACAGTAAAGCAGACCTCCCCAAAAGTTGCATCACTCCCATCTTTTTGTATTTATATTCAAGACCAACAGCACCCCGTCATAATATAAGTAATAAGAATCTGATCTCAAAAATCATAGAGAGGCTTTATCAGACAAATGCCGTTTAAAATGGACAAAATAGGGAGGGGGAAAAAACAAAAGTTAAAGCTCAAGTTGATTATATGCTCTATTTATATTTATTTTTTTACTTCTTCCATTTCCTTCTGTTTGGATAGTGAACACAGATTGATCAGTTTCACAAAGAAACTGGATTTAAAAAAAACAAAAACACTTATTTGTGTTAAAAAGGTACCCTATTCTTTAAAGCTGCCAGATGTCAACTGGAGAAACCAGCAGTGAAATGTATCGTTTTGTAAAACTTAACTAAGCACGCAGCCTCCACCTTTAAACACAAGGTGCTTGACTAAGAGGTAAACTGATCCCCGATAAATAGGTATCTATTAATAATAGGATCATAGGAGAGTAGGGCTGGAAGGGAACTTACAAGATCATATAGTCCAGCCCCCTGCTCAAGGCAGGATCATCCCTGACTAAACCATCCCATGGTTAAGTTACATAAGATCATAAAATGGCAATATCTATAAACCATCACTGAATCTCAAGAAGCCCTTCTACTAGTGAGTGCATCCTGAAGCAAGGATCAAACAGATTCAGAGGAGATAAACAACATTACAAAAAATGGCAAGAGACACCAAAAGGGTGCTATTACCCTCCTAGTCGCAGAATCCAAGGAGCCACGGGCTCACCTTCACTAGAAGCTATGCCAAGGTCCACTTTTACATCATGTCTCTGAACACACCTTAAAGGCTGGGGGCCTCATGCAAGAATCCCTGTGGAATCAGGGGCAGGCACTTGTTAAAATTTTACCTTGGACTACTATAATCACCCCTTCCGACCTTAAAAAAAAAAAAAAGAGGAAAAAAAAACCACAAAACACCACCACCACTGGTCTAGGGAAATTCCTACTTCACACCTCCTCCCCTTATCAAAAACTGTTTCTCTTGCAATTATTCCACTGAAAGCTACACAGATACCAGTCTCCAGGGGAAAAGAACTTTTGAAAACAGGCTACAATTCCTGAAAACTTTCAGAATCTAGTGCAACAGTTTCAATGGATCAACTAGCAGGTGGAATAAACCTGCAAAACAAGCAGTGCCACCTTCTCCAACAGAAGCTACTGGACCACATCCATTATTTAAAAAAAAAAAATCTGCATGACTACGATCAATCTGCTCACAGCCATTTTCTAATATCTAATAACTTCCTTTCATGATTTCTGATGAAAGGCTTACGGGAAACTTCAGCCATGCCTAATCTGGAAGGAAAATTTTAAAAAATAAATAAATAAAATCTAGTTTCTTACCCAGAGAGCTACCATAGAATTTTGCTTAAAAAAAAATTCAGTGTACGGAGACAAATATATTTACCAAGCCTAAGAGAAGAACTCTACACAGATTTAATCATTTCACACTTGACTCCTTCCCCCCCAAGAAAAAGACAAAAAAACAGCACTCGGCAAGCCAAATTGCCATGCAACCTTATTATAGCAAACCCCCACTGGGCCAAGAGAAAAGTTCATTAAAAAGAGGGCATTCATTATAGAGAGGCAGTCAATTAGCTGTATCAATATTAATAAAAAAGGCCTTTATTCAAATAATTAAAAGCAGCAGTTTATACTGGGCTTGTTTTCATAGTCTCTCACATGCACTAAGAACTTCTACATGGATTTAAAACAAGCCATTCTCTTATCTATTTATAATGGAATTACATGGACTCCTCTGCCGTCAATGAATCATCAGAAACAGGTTCATAGATTCATAGATGTTAGGGTCGGAAGGGACCTCAATAGATCATCGAGTCCGACCCCCTGCATAAGCAGGAAAGAGTGCTGGGTCTAGATGATCCCAGCTAGATACTCATCTAACCTCCTCTTGAAGACCCCCATGGTAGGGGAGAGCACCACCTCCCTTGGGAGCCCATTCCAGACCCTGGCCACTCGAACTGTGAAGAAGTTCTTCCTAATGTCCAGTCTAAATCTGCTCTCTGCTAGCTTGTGGCCATTGTTTCTTGTAACCCCCGGGGGCGCCTTGGTGAATAAATACTCACCAATTCCCTTCTGTGCCCCCGTGATGAACTTATAGGCAGCCACAAGGTCGCCTCTCAACCTTCTCTTGCGGAGGCTGAAAAGGTCCAGTTTCTCTAGTCTCTCCTCGTAGGGCTTGGTCTGCAGGCCCTTGACCATACGAGTTGCCCTTCTCTGGACCCTCTCCAGCTTATCCGCATCCCTCTTGAAGTGCGGCGCCCAGAATCGCACGCAGTACTCCAACTGCGGTCTGACCAGTGCCCTATAGAGGGGAAGTATCACCTCCCTGGACCTATTCGTCATGCATCTGCTGATGCACAATAAAGTGCCATTGGCTTTTCTGATGGCTTCGTCACACTGCCGGCTCATGTTCATCTTGGAGTCCACTAGGACTCCAAGATCCCTTTCCACTTCTGTGCCACCCAGCAGGTCATTCCCTAGGCTGTAGGTGTGCTGGACATTTTTCCTCCCCAGGTGCAGCACTTTGCATTTCTCCTTCTTGAACTGCATCCTGTTGTTTTCTGCCCACTTGTCCAACCTATCCAGGTCTGCCTGCAGCTGTTCCCTGCCCTCTGGCGTGTCCACTTCTCCCCATAGCTTTGTGTCATCTGCAAACTTGGACAGAGTACATTTGACTCCCTCGTCCAAGTCGCTGATGAAGACATTGAAGAGTATCGGTCCAAGGACCGAGCTCTGCGGGACCCCACTGCCCACACCCTTCCAGGTTGAGACCGACCCATCTACCACGACTCTTTGGGTGCAACCCTCTAGCCAATTCGCCACCCACCAGACTGTGTAGTCATCCATGTCACAGCCTCTTAACTTGTTCACCAGTATGGGGTGGGATACTGTATCGAAGGCCTTCCTGAAGTCTAAGTATATGACATCCACCCCTCCTCCTGTGTCCAGGCGTTTCGTAGCCTGGTCATAGAAAGAGACTAGGTTGGTCAGGCACGATCTGCCCGCCACAAACCCATGCTGGTTTCCCCTCAGCATAAATTTGCCCTGCTGGGCTCTCACAAATGTGAGCCTTGATAATTTTTTCAAAGACTTTGCCAAGGATGGAGGTGAGACTGACGGGCCTATAGTTGCCCAGGTCCTCCTTCCTCCCCTTCTTGAAAATGGGGACGAAGTTAGCCCTTTTCCAGTTCTCCGGGACTTGGCCCGTGCGCCACGAGCGTTCGAATATTCCTGCCAGTGGCTCTGCAATGATGTCGGCCAATGCCTTCAGTACCCTCAGAGGGAGCTCATCTGGGGCTGCCAACTTAAATGCATCCAATTCCTCCAAGTGCCTCTGCACCATCTCAGGGTCTAAGCTTGGTAGTCTGGTGTCTTGCTGCTGCCTCTACAATCCCAGTGAGAGACTTGTCTTGCCCCTCACTTAGGAACACTGAGGCAAAGAACTCATTGAGGAGTTTAGCCTTGTCCCCCCTGTCCGTCACCAATTTCTTATGCCCATTTAGTAGAGGTCCTATTCCACCCTGGGTCTTCCTTTTTACTCCCTATATATCTAAAAAACAATTTTTTGTTATCCTTAACTTGGGATGCCATCCTCAGCTCCATGGTAGCTTTGGCCTGTCTAACTGCCTCCCTACAAGCGCGAGCAGAGGAGGTATATTCCTCTAGTAATCTCTCCATTTCCATTTTTTGTATGCCCCCCTTTTAGCCCGTAAACTGCTCTGGATTTCTCTGGTCAGCCAAGGAAGCCTCTTGGCCCCTTTCCCCCTTTTTCCCCGCATCGGGATCATCTCCCTCTGTGCCCGAAGGATCATTTCCTTAAGGCACAGCCACCGTTCCTGGGCTCCCAACTCTTTAAAACTCTTACTCTGCAGTGTGTCCTTGACTAAACGCCCGAGTTCATTGAAGTCAGCTTTCCTAAAGTCTAGCACTTTCACCCTACTAGTTACCTTAGCCACTCAACGTCTTATGGTGAATTCTATTATAAGATGATCACTGTCTCCCAAATGGCTACCGATCTGGAGGTCCCCAATCATGTCATCTCCTGTTGCCAATACCAGATCCAGTATGGCATTCCCTCTAGTGGGACCATGCACCTCCTGTGTCAGGTGGAGGTCCTGTACACAGGTTAGAAACCTGCGTGAGCGATGGGACCTTGCTGTCTGCGTCTCCCAGCAGATGTCCGGCCCCATGACTACCGCCTCTTTAGCTTTTATGGTCTCCGAGAGTTGCCTCAGGAGCCCCGCATCTATTTCTTCCCCTTGGTGTGGAGGTCTGTAGCAGACCCCTACCACCAAATCCCTTTCTCCTTGCCCCCCATGTAGCCTAACCCACAATCCTTCTACTTCCTCAACCTCGGATTCTGTCTTGATGAGGATTGATGTATATTGCTCACTGACATAAAGTGCAACCCCCCCCCCCCCTTTCTTCCCCGACCTGTCCTTTCTATACAATCTATAGCCCTCAATATGTACCGCCCAGTCATGGGATGAATCCCACCAGGTCTCTGTTAGCCCCACTAAGTCATAGGTGTTTAGTGCAAGCAGGAGCGCTAGTTCATCCTGCTTGTTCCCCATGCTCCTAGCATTAGTATATAGGCACTTGAGCCCTGCGACTGGTGCCTTTGCTGCCCCCCCGCTTCGAGTCCCAAGGGGCCCATTGTTTCTTACCTTCTTGTTTCTTACCTGTTCTGTAGTGCTGGCCTCCCCATGGCTTTCAGGTTCCCAATGTTCTCCTTCTTCAGGCTGGGCTGTCCTTGTGGGTGCCACATGGTTTGGTGGTCCACAGCTTCCCCTGCCCTCGTACTCCCCTCCCCCCGACAAGCCTAGTTTAAAGCCCCGAAGGTGTCCTTCCAAGTAAAAGAATATTTAAAAAAAAACAAAACAAAAAAAAAAACCAAACAACTTGATTTGCTTTCATGAAACAAAATCTTTCTACAAGGCTTGTATGGATAATGCTGTAGTTTAGTACAAGAGCTCAGTTAAATGGCAAGAGATATATTCATAAAAAAAACAAAACACTGTTAAAATGGGATGATAATTCATCATATTTACAACCTTTTAAAAAAGTTAGTTGCCAATACATTTATGTGAATAAAAGTATGTTTTTGAAATCTTTATAAAAACCAATTATTACTGCTCCAAAAACATTTTGTAATTCAGAGATTGTAAGGGGCTTGAAGGGACCTTGCAAAATCATCAGATCCAGACCCCTGCACTAGTAAGGAAAGACAACTGGGGTCAGGTGACCCAAGCAAGGGGACCATCCAGTCTCCTCTTGAAGATTTCCAGGGTAGGTGATTGCACCACCTCTGGAGGGAGTTTATTCCAGTCTGGACACCCTAACTGTGAAGAAGTTTTTCCTAGCACTATGCCCGAAATGGTTTTCCAGGAGTTTGTGGCCATTACTCCTCATTTTACCCAAGGGTGTCGTGGTGAACACTTGTTCACCAAGCCCTCTATGTATTCTCCAATGTAGCAGTAAGCTGCTACCAAGTCCCCTCTCAGCCGTCTCTTTTTTAGGCTGAAGAGGCCCAAGTCCCTCAGCCTTTCCTTGTATGGCTTGCCTTGCAAGTCTCTGATCATATGGGTGGCTCTTTTCTGGACTCTTTCATGCTTTCTACGTCCTTGTTGAAGTGCGGTGCCCAGATCAGTATGCAGTACTCCAGCTGCAGTCTCACCAATGCCGAGTAGAGCGGAAGAATCACTTCCTTGGTTTTGCTTGAGATGCATCAGTTGATACATGTCGGAATATTATTATTTGCTCTGCTGGTTGCAACATTCACTGACAGCTCATGCTCATACCGTCGTCTAGTATCACCCCTAGGTCTCTTTCAGTTATGGTGCTAGTCAGTTTGGCACCTCTGAGCTGGTAGGTATGTTGGGGATTGTCTGCCCCCAGACAGAGCACCAGAGGTTGGGACCGGGAGCAGGACCGGGTGCATGTGTGCTGCAAGTGCACATGTGCCCTTGACACACTCACCCAAGACGAGCACCAGCGGCAGAGGCGCCCTGCTTACCTTTCAGCTGCTGTCGAGGGGGTGGGCGCAGCTGCAGCGGATCCAGAGGGAAAGCCCCCAGATCCCATTTAGCAAGCAGCAGGGAGCTGCGCTCCCAAGCCACGTGCAAACTGAGCGCACAAAAAGGCACGCTCTGTAAGGGTGTGCCGGCATTCATGCAAGGTGGGCAAACAGGAATAGCCAAGTCAGAGGCTTTGACAGAGGAGAGAGGAAGACACTTCGCTCTACAGCAATGGTGAGTAAAATGGCAGACCACCAGGGCCCAGCCCGGGGGGGGGGGGGGGGGGGGGGGGGGGGGGGGCTCACGGAAACTTGGTGGGATTCTACCCACAACTAGGCAGTGGACACCGAGGGACACAGGCTGTACAGGCAAGACGGAGCAGGGACAAAAGGGGAGGGGTGTAGCGCTCTACGTCAAAGAGCAAC
Organism: Alligator mississippiensis; assembly: GCF_030867095.1. NCBI lineage: Eukaryota > Metazoa > Chordata > Crocodylia > Alligatoridae > Alligator > Alligator mississippiensis. Next base: position 127,100,444 of record NC_081826.1, read on the forward strand.
ACACGTCCGTGATGGTCAGGAGGGAGTCAGAGGAGGGGCAAAATGAAGCGCTCTGGGTAAGAATGCAAGGGGGGCATGGGGAAAGGGACTTGATAGTGGGCGTCTACTACAAACTAGTTCACCAGGGGGATGAGCTGGACCTAGAATTCTCAGGTTAGCTCACGGAGGCTTTCAAGTCAAGGGATGTGGTTGTTATGGCTGACTTAAACTAACCAGACAAAGGATTTATCAGAAAATATTAAACAATAATTTTGGATTATTTGCAACAAAAACTTCATATCAAGACTTGTGTAAGTAGAAAACACTCTCTACATACACAGCTCATTGTGCTTCAAAGGTGACATCTGTTTCCAGCCTTGTTATGGACATTTGTGACCCTTACTCCAGTAGTCTGTTGGTAAAGGTTCTGATCCAACCTAAAAAAGCAAGATTTCCTCTTGGACTGGCAGAGTGCCAAGATGAGCTCTCCCAACCTAGAATGGCTGACTCTACTACCAACATTTCTGCAAGAAGAGAAGAATAGTGTACCTCCTTGCAGACAATCTTGTCTCATCCCCCAAATAACGATATAACTCTGACAGTCACATGAATCAAGCTGTCTGACAGGTTGATGCACAAACTTCAACCCAATTTGCAAGCCCTACTGCATGGCATGGCAAATAAAACACACAGGCTATCATTTGTCCCATCAACACAAAAGATCTTAATTTTGCAAGCTGATGCATAGAGTCAGGCTAGAGCAGAACCTTTCCTGACAGACTACTACATTCAGGATAATTAATAGTGTCATTTTTGGAGAACAGGCAGCTGTACTACAGTACATCGTGGCACAACTGATCTGCTTCACCAAGGTCTACAGATGATGCTGGGACTGTTGTCCCACAGAGTTGGGCCCCTGCTACTCCTAGGGCTTCAGGGGCCTGATCTTGCAGAAAAATGGACCCCAGTACTATGCTCCAATTTAGAGGTGCAGATCTGCAAGCACACTTATAAATGCAACCATTCCACCCACCCCTGGCCACTATACTGGGGCATTACACTCCTATCACACTGCCATGCCTCAGCTTAGGGCATGCATCCACAAGTGGAAAGCCCCCCACTTACAGATGTGTTCCCCATGTTAGGGTAAAGCACCTGGAGCCATTATCTCGCAGAACTGGACCTCCTGAAGCGTGGAAGCCACAGGCTGCCTAAAGTCTCCGCCAGAAGCAAACAGATGTCAGCTGCAAAAATGGCAGCACAAATTATAACTAGGGTCATCACCATCACAAAATGTAGGCATTTGTGGTGCAACAAAGGGCTAGAGATATCCGTTTGTTTGGGTTTTGTGCCACCATAAAAAAGATTATTGCAACACAATGTTGAGGTCTGTTTGCAGCTTAAGACTATTCTCTGAGCAACAGATGATATCAATACAGCCGTATTTATGTGAACAGCATGCTAGTTAAGGTAAGAACTCAAAAAGAATAGAGGGAGGGAAATAATGGAGGCAAGGGACACACATCCTATGCTTATGTTTTCCATGAGGATTTTCAAACCTCATAGGTCTCTTTAACCCCCTCTACCCTTGTACTTTGGAGGGAACCTCTTCTATAATTCTGAGATCAAAGAGAAACTGTACCTTTTGCAGTAGTACAGTCTTGTAAGACAGGCCATGAATATAGTTGAGACAGGGGAGTAGGGATAGGAAAAAGATTTAAACTACGATTGTCTAAAACATCTAGGACATTTTTTTACACATGGGAGCACCCAGCGCTGTGATGCACTGCAGTTGCCTGCAGTGGTGAGAAAGTGGCAGTGGTGCGCTTTTGAACTAAAAACATAAGGTGCTTTAGTTCAAAAGCACACCACCATCATTTTGTGTGATGTGCATTTCACTGCTTATACAACTACACAACACAGTTCACATCAGCTCACATGCAGAGCACACTCAATTAATCGAGTCTGGTAAAAAGCAGAGGATCTCCAGTGTGTTGCACGACAAAAAGGTGTGCACATAAATGCCTCTAGAACCTAGCAAGCTGAGTTTACATCACTCCAGGCACAGCAAAAGTGGTACAACTAATTGCCAGAGAGAAGATAAGTGAGGAAGATCTGGTACAAATGGAACCCTGCTCCCAAGAAAGCAGTCACATCTGCTGGGTGGATATTTAATTGGCTGGAACAGGGATACTGTTGTGGAAGAAATTTGTTTTGCCTTGGTTTAGTCAGGCTACCTGAATGGAGATAGAGCTGGGAAGTATTTTCCATCAGTAAGCTAATGTTGCCTCCTTCTATAAACAGGGATATAACTCCAAATGACATCAAAGCTGCTCTTGAGTTCTTGATTGCAAGTTATCCTTGATAGGGATTACAGCCTTCAAAGGGCAATGTCTTCAATGCCCAATTATATTTCTTCATGGATAACAATAAGGGAACCTTCCCATCACGAGACCAATTGACATTAAATCTCAATGCCTCAGGTAAGGTGGTGCAGGTAACTGACAGCAGCAAAAGGACAAGAACACCCATGAGCTCACTGCACAATTTGTCCATAAACTTTGTAACAGAAACTTATTAACAAAATCATTCTTCAACAGCACCACTTGGTACTTTGTGACCTTCATTTGTAAACTGGCAAAGGAGTAACCTCCCTCCTTCCCCCCCTACTTCTTTAGGCTAGATTTTTGTTCTCTAACCAGCTGCTAATGAGGTACCTGGCATTATCAACATGCAAGGGAAGAGGGCAGGGGAATGAGTGGAAGGGATACTGTGCAGCATGTGGGCCTACTAGAAGAATTTCTGCATATCATGCAGATGTGCCTCACTGGTTTGATTTCTTCCCATTACCAGTTTCCTGTATTATTATGCATCACAGTTTTCTGCTGCTCCAAAACCACTGTACCGCATAAAAAGTTAATATTCCATCTCATTGGAACAAATAGGTTGAGATGATGCAATGACTATGACCTTCTTGCTGCTTTCACAGGAAAGAAAAAAAAAAAAAATCAGTGGGCATTCTAATTAATTTTAGATTGTTGAAAACAGTTGGTTACCAAGAAGCTAATGAAGCTCGTTAGAATATCATGTGCATGTATATGTATGACAAGTTTTGCACTAAGAAAAAGGGGAAAGAGAAAAGAGAAAATTAAAGGTGTAAGGGTAAACTAAAAAGAACAGACAGACAAAAAAAAGGAAAGAAACCAGTCAGGAAACACAGCATGTAGGGAAATGTGAGGAGAGAAGCAGTTAGAAAGGCAGAGGTCTAAGGGCTTCCCAAAGAGGCAAGACAGAAAACCCAAACAAAAAGGTGAAAAAACCTAGCAAGAATACGTTTTTAAAGAGAGAGAAAAATGAAGAGAAAAAGGAACTGGCAGAAAATAAGATGAAGATTCATGTTACTTCTTGAAGCAGGGCATACAGAGAAAGATTCAGGTATATATGCGTCGTAAGCAGGACTGAGGCAAGCGTCTATTCAGACAAGCATGAGATGGTCTCATTTTATGCCTTTAAGGGCTTCCAAGGCATTGGCTAAGCTACATGAGACTATGTAGTGGTATTCATAAGTGACAACAGTGTGTAGAGCACTAGGAAGTGAACGTTAGTACACTACCACTGCAATTTGAACTGAAATCACTGCACTCATTCGAAAATGCAGCCAAGTTCCAGGAGTCACGTCTGAAAGTCAAAAAGTATAGGATTACGAAGACCAGACACAGATAAAAATACAAGCAGTATTGTGGCTAGCAGCAGTAGCAAGGAATTATTTTCAGTTGTTTTGTGTGTTCTATTATGTGTACCAGAGTCCAAAAACTGGAGACTAAGACCATTTCAATGTCCAGGGGTCATCTGTCTCAATAAACCAGCTATTTTAGATTTGTGGGTTATGTTTTCCAATATTCCACTATGCATTACAGTCAGTCAACCTGACATCAATCCTTAATACTAGTGCCCTCCACTCTAATGTGTAACAGATGTAAATGAAAAAGCTGATACTGCCACCTGTATTACTAGTTTTCCCAGCAGTAAAGTAGATGTTGAATAGGATCCGGGGGGGGGGGGGGGGGGGGGGGCAGCACGACACAAAAACGCAGACCCTTGTGGGAATGTCCAGAAGGATCCTCCTCAAACTACCTTTAAAAATAGTGAGGCCAGACAGCAGGATAAGAAAACATCCACCGACAATCTTAGCTTGTTATGGTCATGAATGCCTTTTCACGTGACACAGAACTAATGTATTATGTTAAGGACTGTTATTGGTAGTCCTAATGCCCAGATGTGCTTATTATCTCAATAAAGAATGACTGCAATCCCTTTCCTTCACAGGACAGCCACTTGATGACAGTTTCCCTGGCAAAGTGCCTAGGATGAAACTAGGTCAAAAAAGGCTCTTATTTTTTTTTTTTTTTAATCTGTCAGATTTGGGGGGTAGGGGGGTGGGTGGGTTTCAAAAAATATCAAAGCATCTCGTTTTGTAATTGTCCAACCACAATGAATTTTAAAAACACAACTGTCCATATTTGATCTCTTCTAGAGTGAGCATTCTCCTTTGAGACAGGAATCAAGATCACAGCCCTTCACAGCTGTCAAAGGTATATTATGGTCCTTTTTTCAGGGAACTTACGAAAAAAAAAGTAGATCTATCATGCAAGACCAACACTTACATTTAAAAACTAATATGCTGTATTTTTGGCAGGCAAGCCACTGAAAGGACGATAATTATAATTAAATAGGGAATAACTTGAGAAAGATTGGCTAATGCCAATCACATGGGAAGGCAATTGCTTCTCTCAAGACTATTGGTAACTTCATTTTACTGGGCATGGACAAACATCTTCTGATGCACAAAACAAACAAACAAACCAACCAACCAACCAGCCACATAGTAGTAAATGCCAGAGACTTCTTGCAAAATATCCACAGATATTGTGGAGTCAGTAGAAAGATGACCACAAGTCTCATTCATTTCTTAAGTGTCCAAAACTCTTTTAACACAAAATACCACCCAAACACTGTTTAGGTTATATATCCAAGATTCTATCCATGCTGTTCATACTGATGGACAAATGTTTTTTTGTTGGTTTTGTTGGGTTTTTTTTCAGCCGGGGGGGGGAGGGGGACACAAGAAAAGAAAGAAAAAACCCCAAACTAGATGTCTAGATTCCTTAAATTTTCAGGTCAAAATTGGCATTTCATCTCAATGATCAGAAACTCACTTTTACTAGGGGTGATTAACAACAGGCATGAAAAAAAAGTTATGGCAACTACTGTAGCATCAAAACTCAAAAGATGACATTATAATTTCTTCCACCTTATTGATAGGGCTTTGTCGATGCATTCCAAACTCATGTAGGGATATACCTTAAAAGCATATCCCAAAATATTTTGCTTAAATAATAACTGGCAGTTTGCCTAGTTTAATCAAGAGAAAGACAAAGATTAACTTGAAATTTGAATTTCTCCATAGATAACAATTTTGGATATTCACAACTGAACTTAAAAAGGGGAAGGGTCTAATATTAGTGCTTCTTTTTAAAGCCATCATTGTTTTCTTTAGTACCACCTTTGCAGAGAGGAGAGACCAGACCAGGAAGACCCATACTGCTCTGTAGATTAGTAAATGTCCTGATAGCTAAAAAAAAAACAAATCTTGCAATTCTGCTCCCATCGGGACTGAAAATAAATTACTTATGTAGGTATGTTATGCTGATTTCTTTTAAAACATTGTAAGACCAAAGATAACTATTCATTTTACATCATCTGTTGAGTAGAAATGATGTCTGCTCTACAGAAAAAGCTGGTGACCAGCAGGGGTCAGCAGAAGGCAGGGTAGAGTGACACCTTTGAGACTAAGAGATCAGCAGGTCAGGAAAAGGGCTGTTTTTTGAAGCATCTCTACTGATATTAAGAGGGGTTCTGAGATGCTTCATCCTTGTCTTGTCAAGGTAGCCTTGAATAATTAGTTCTTCTGCAGTTTATCTGCTAGAGTGGTATCCCAGGTCCAAACAAAGAGAGTATTTGAGCCGACAGTCTTTCAGTCATTGGTACCATGTTATTCAATGAAAAAACAAACGTGTCAGGCTTTAAACAAAGCATTTGGTTCTCCCTTTCCTTTAAACACACACAAAAACAGCCATTCTATTATTCTTCCTGGAAACTAGAAGAAAGAAACAGTTAAAAATCCCAAACACCTTTTTCACAGTTAACACCAAATCTTTGGCTCCCTTCTTCCTCAAGAGGTAAAAAAAAAAAAAAAAAAAGTTTCATTTATTCTTCTCCCTCAAGGAAAATAAAACAATCCTTTACTCACCTCTCTCAGCAGGCAAACAAACAACTGTTGTCAAGAAAATTTTCTCCGCAAAGTAACTAGCTTCTCCCAGCACAAAGCCTCCCACTCTGCTCATTTAAAGATGAGCACCATCTATTCCTCCTGATTAACCCGCAGTTTATATTTCATTAAAAAGACAATGATTAAGTTTGCTGGCTATAAATGTTAACTTATTTGGAAGCAGTCCTTACCAATCTGTTGCATTCAGTATAAACACTCTTTCTGACCTACTTGGAAATACTCTGCCATGTTTTGTTAGTTCAGTCTAACAGCCATTTCAAATTTGGCCTTGAAGTCCCAAAGCCGTTCCAGTAAGGTGGCTGGCTTAAACAGTAAAAATGATTTAAACAAGGTTTTGGTTTGTTTAACTAGTCTGAAAAGCAGGCAACTGGTTGAAATTTAGTAGTCTGTAATGCAGTAAGAGGTCAGACAAGATAATATCATTGTTCCTTCTGACTTTTAACACCATACATGCACATATAAATAAATGGCAGCCAGCTGCAGTTGAAACTGCTTATGCATTTTGCATTAAAATAATTGGATAAAATATACAGGTTAGTGCTGGAAGCAGGGGCCAGAACCCATAGCTCCTTTTTGCAGGGGGGTGCTATCATCTGCTTGCTCTTCCTCTGGCTTCATCCATTTTAAATGCCTTTCAGCAGCACTCCAGTTGCTGTTTCAAGGATTTGAAACATTTCAAGGATTTTGAAACATTTCTACTCAACTGTTTCAAGGATTTGAAACACAGGGGGAGATTTTTTTCCCCCTAGATATGGCAACAGCAAAGTGACCCCTTTTGCTGTGGTCCTTGCTTCACAGTGCAGGCAGCAGGCCCCCTTAATCCAGCCCCGGCCTCTCTTGCCATGTCACTTCTGCTGGGGTGTTAGAGGACTGATGTTATGTCATGCACTAAGCCTGTATTTAATACGGTCTTCACATTTCTGGATCTGTTGTTACTAAACAAACAAAACACAGTCTTTAACAAACACATTTAATTCCCACTCTTTTCTGTTCTTAAAATATAATCATTTAAAACATCCACAAAGATAAGTTAGAGAAATACATTCTCTTAAAAGTATTCTTAGGTCCTAAATAAATCTTTTAAAGCCATCTACAGACTAGGATCACCTGAACTAAAGATCCATGGGAGTTAACAGAAAGGCTTTGATCTTGCCCTCAACCAACTCATGTTGTTGGTAGCCTAAGTATGTCCATTGGTTCTTAAATACAGACTAAATAATCTTTCCTGAGGTCTCAGGCAAGTTGCAGGACAATCCATGCAATTTGATAGATTCTTCCTAAGATTTTTAATTGATACCGACTTTGAGTGGCCACACCAAGAGCATTTTTAGAGAACACCAAGCAGTCACCCTCGGGGGGGGAGGGGGGGAGGGGGGCGGGAAATCAGGATGCTTTAAGGTTTCTAAAAAGTGAGACCAAAAAACAAACAAAAAAAAAAAACCTCCTTAACCCAGCCAGATAATCCAAGAACTACATCCTAATTCTACGAAGGACTTTACGGTTGTAGGAGGCAGCTGCTTGTATAACAGTTCCCAGGGTGACACACAATGGAGGAAAAAAAGGGATAACACCACCACTAGTTATGGGACTAAAGAGACCATATTATACCATTTACACCACTGGAAAGACATTACTGCAACAATGCATCTGCTTCCAATTTCCATACTTCAGAAGAGAAAAAAAGAAAAGTGGGGAAGAATCAGAAGAAAAATTCAGTGGAAATTTCAGGAAAATTCAGTGGTCTAGTAAGTGAGCATTACAATAAGGGTGGAGACAGACATTGCCCTCGTCCAGCCATAAAAGTGAAAGCAAACAGATGTGCCCAACTTCCGTCACGTCACAAATGCTCAGACTTGTAGCCATGCCAGAAGATAGCGATAAATTGTGCTGCTTTATTGCTTATGGCAGGAGAGCACAGGCGTCCTAAAGCTGCCTGTGCAATCCAACCACCCCATGCAGGGGCGCTACAGGCCTGAGGGTCTGGGGCCTGGGCACTCTGAGAACACACAGGCAGGACTGGGCTCCTCAAACCAAGGGAGTGCCTGCTTCACTTTTTCCAGTTATCCAGATGAATCCCAGGGATTTCCAGGGCATGTCTGGGTAAGAAAGAAAATTCGGGGCTTCACCCCAACAAAGGGCATGTGTGCACAAGCACAGCAGGAACACAAGCACTGAAAGAATCCCTCAGCAGGACACTGGCTACAAATGCAAAGCAGGGCAAGGGCAGCAGGTCTCCCTCTTCCCCACCCACTTCTACCCAACCTGGGGGAGGGATGACACGACCTGTGCAAGTTGCAAAGAAATTTAAAACACTGAAGTAGCAGGATTTATTTAGCATATTGATGGGTATGTATGCTGGGAATAAAACGTGCATTTTTTTTTATTTTTTTTTTTTAAACAGATAGGCAATTAAAGACCTGGGAACAGGTCTCAAAGGTTGTATCAACTTTCCCATTAACAACTCACTCTTTAAAATATAACATTCAAGCTCAGCTACGTATTTTTGGACTAGATGAAGGAATTTATGGGAGGAATATATGGATTTAATGATGAAAATGGCTACATCTGACAAGATAAAGGTGCATGCTGAAGGAAGCTTACATGACTGAATCACATATGAACCATCTTTTTGTAAGCAACTGTCATGCTAGTAGCAGCAACCATGGGAATTACTGCTTCTGAAAGCTTATTACACAATGTTACCCAGTGATCAACAGAAGCACGTGGAAGAAAGGGAGGGATAAATGCCAAAAGGAAGCAAAAAGGGGAAAGAAAAAAAAAAAAGAAAAGAAAAGAGAAAAGCATGTCAAGCAAAAACAGGAAGCAAATGTAAAAGAAGTATTTGTGCAGGAATAAAAGGAGGAATTGAGATATAGCTGAAATACTATCTTATTGAAAAGTGAAACAACAGGCTCTTTACTGAGTAGAGCATATATTTTAGACACTCACACACCATTCTTTTTTTAAATCTTTTTCTCCGATTACTACTAAATTTGTCTCCAAGCTTGCTCAATGCCCTCTTTTAACCAAAAAAAGGGAAACTGAGCACATGGAGTCCTGTACTGCAGGAATGGTAGCTCCTTCTTAGTTTAGGTTAAAACAGACAACTGACTTTTGCAGGACAAAGCCTTTTATGCTGGGACTCCACAGACATACAAGCCCATAGTCTCACTTTACCTACCTGTAAAGTACCAAGATAACACTGTTTTCCTAGGCCAATTGGGATAATTCAAGTAAAAATGCCATTTAAGTGTAAAGGGCAATTCTACCCCCTCTTTCCCTCAACACCCCTTTTGATAGGACAATCAGATCAGGAATAAACCCTACACCTGTTTTCATTCTCACTAAACATATTTTCTGTTTCTTTGTTTTAAAGTGACCATCTTATTGTGAAAGACCCCTCAAAAATGATGGTATCTTTAATAGAACACCTAATGTCAAGCACTCATTAGCATTTAGCACCTCTAAAAGTAGTTCTGCCAAGTAATGTGACTCCACTGATACTGTCAAAGCCATAGTAACTGAGGTCATTGTCCAACTATCTTTGTAGTTAAATGCTGCTAGAAATATCCCTTTATCAGAGAAAAGGTCAAAAGCAATGGAGAAGTAATTCCATGACCAACAAAATACAGATTCATAAATTTAACTTTGTCTTGTTAGTGCTTAAACACTATAGTAAGTCTTCAGTGAAGTGACTTGTAATCTTGTATATTTACATAAGTGAAATTAACATCAGCTAGCATCCAAGTCACACTTCAAACATCATTACTGTTTAAGTTTTGGTTGTCACTGTTATTTCTACCAGAAGTGCTTATTATCCAACTAGTGCTTAGGAACATCAACAGGAAGAAATGTATTACTGGATCAGGTAAAAACACCACCTTAAATAAGAAAGGACTAAGAGAAAGTAATTAGAACTGGAGAAACCAGAAAATAGTTCTATTTAAACCAAGCAATCCATTCATTAAACTGTTTTGGTATAAGGAAAAAAAAACAAAAAACCTTGGGCATCTTAAATATCTCCAACCAAAGGTCACAGAGGAAATCATCATATGTGTATGCAGTTTAAAGAAAAATATGTTTATGTCTTATATAGTGAAAAAAAATTATAATTTTCATGTATTTTAGGGTCTATAAAACATTAAAAGCAAACAGTTGATGTACAGTTCAACTCTATACAAACGGGAATTGTGCATTTAAATTTGTAAGACCAAGCTACACAGAACACATAACCAGACATCCACATGAAGCAGTGCATCTCAGAACTAAAAACAAAAAGTATGATTAGTTACACTATTTTTTCAGCCAACCCGTATACTCATACTAAAAATTATTAGGGCTGTGCAAAGCTTTGGGTGGCAATTTGATTCTGAGGAGATTCAGTCCGATTCGGTGGCCGAATCTCCAAATCTGCATTGAATCAGGGACCAATTAAAAGCTCCAAATCGATTCAAAAAGGGGGGGGGGGAGGGAACTGAGGGAGCGGGGATGGGGCTTGTGCAGAGGCCCCCCACACAGCGTGGGGCAGCGGGGATCACCCCCCTGCCAGGCAGGAACCAGTGAGTGGGGGCTTTTATTTCCCTCCTTCAAAGTGCCAGGAGCTGGGGTGGGCAGGACGGCCATTGCCGGGCTGGGAGAGCGGGCGGGGGGATAGGCCTGGCTGATTTGGAGATTCGGCAGCAGCCGAAATGGTGCGAGACAATGATTTGAATCACCAAATCGAATCACTGTCCCCTGAAATCAGCAGAGAATACTAGCTGCTTTGCACAGACCTAAAAATGATGTAGTGGTGAACATTGGGAAAGATTTCAAACTGCTGCCCCAACAAATAATTCTGTGCATTACACACATGAATACATACTTATTTCTGAATGCATCATCTCATCACTGGACATTCATTAATAGAAGTGCATTTAACCACACCCATATGGGTTTATAGCAGCACCTGTCTGGCAAGGATTACTGGCTCAGGAACAGCATCCCCTGTATGAGCTTGTCTTCTGCGTAACAGCTTTCATGAGAAATGTGTGAATATATTTGGATAGATGGAAAAAATCCAGACTAATAGATTTTCTCTTGCGCAGTCAACAAAAAGCAGAAAAAAAAAAAAAAGTCCTCTCTCATGCAATCAGTTCATGAATCTGGAAATAAGGAAGTAACGGAACCATAAAATGTAAAAGAAAGGCAACACAGAAAAATGAAATGTTGGATCCTGCCTGTTTTACTCAAAAGAAGCAGGATCACAAGAAGCTTCGGGGGGGGGGGGGGGAGGGGGGGGAGATATTTCTTAAGATGTATAAAACTTCTAGGTGGCTGTTCTGTAGTCGTCTCTCGCTGTGCATAATGGGTAAAGCAGGGCTCATGGAATGGTCCAAGACTGAAAAGGAGTTAAAAATCAGCCTTCTTCCATGATTGAAGAACAGCTGTTCACACCACCAGGAGGCAGTAACCTTGAAATTCTTAAACCTAGCCAGGGAGCAGGGGAAAGCAATGCCCAACTTTTCCCTATATATTTATACAATGCCTAACAAAATGGGCCTTAACTTAGCCGGCAAGTAAGCATTACCATAATATCAAAACATTAGCAACATAGGAGATGGTAGAGACTTGTGCCTTTACTCATTGACTTGGATTTAGAAGTAGGGCTGTGTGAAGCTTTGGTCACCCATTCGATTCAGCGGCCAAATTGAATCGGGAGACCCTTTAATCTCTCTGAACTGAACTGGAAGCCTCCAAAAATCGATTCGGAGAGATTCGATGATTTGGACATAGACACAGCTTTATATGTTTTTTTCTACATCCCTCAAGGTACCAGGTGGCTTGTGAACGCTGCAATGGTGGGGAGGATGGAGCGTCCCACAGGAGCACGGGTCCACAGGGCACTGGGCAGCAGACCCAGAAGTAGACCAGAAGCACTTCTAGGTCTGCCAGGGGGCATGTCATAGCCCCCCCCCCAGCTCAGTGACTGGTGCCTCCTGGGTCTGGGGGCACCTGGAGTCCCCCCCCCAGCCAAATCACCAAGCCAATGGGGCACAAGCTCCACCCCTCCACCCCCGCTGCCCATGTTCCTGTGGGACATTCCATCCACCCCAGCATTCACGAGCTGTGCCTGGTACCTCGAGGTATGTAGAAAAAAAACAAAGCTATCTCTATGGCTGAATCACCGATTCTCTGAATCAACATCAAATCCAAAGATCTGGATTCGGCCGAATCAAAAAAAAAAAAAATCGGGACAGCGATCCAAAACAAATTACTGTCCCCAAATCCAATACTGCCCGTTTCGCATGCTCCTACTTAGAAGGTTTTACAGACGTCCGACTAATAAGTACCACCTTACTGCTAAAGAAGGAAGCAAATTAGGATAGAAATGAAGGCAGCATAATGTCCTGACTTAAGTACAGGTAGATTGTGATAGATGGAGAAGTCCAAGGAAGCATTTTGTCAGGTTAAAAAACAAGAATTAAATTTAATAAATTTGCATGCAAGAACATCACTTCTTATTTCCCATTGTCCTTGAGAACGCTTGCAGCAACTTAAAAATTAGCATTCAGTATTATAAGCTGAGAGTGCAAACACATGATACACTTCCTATAGAATAGCAAAAATGGAGCAGATGCTTGACTCAGACATATGCTAGTACAAGTTACCCCTCTCCCGGGAAAGGTACTCCAAAGTGAGTACATGCCACTGTACCTGTCACATATCAATTTAATCCCAAAGTAGCCGATTCAGTCCCAGCTGGCTCCCCCCACCATCCAATAGCCAAGCATCTGTTGCAGGCAGTCTGTCCAGGAAATGTAAAGAAAAAAAAAAAATGCATGATCACTACAGGGTAAATTCATGACCGAGTAAAATCCAGGGTAAATGACTCTATAATACTGGCAAGTATTTACATGAAACTAAATTTCCACTTTTCTGCTGTAGGCAGCACAATGCTGCCTACTATATCCTTCACAGATGGCCTCATAAAGAGGCAATGCCTCCATTTTTCCAGCATCAGTCCCTCAGAGGCTCACCTTAACCTTTTATGGCATTAGACATGCCATGACTGGAGCACTCTTTCTTTCCAAAAGATCACACAAAATAATCCTTAGCATCCAAACACAGTCCCATCACCAAGTCTATATTGTCTCACTACACACATTATTTAAAAGTCCTAAACAATGCCTCAAACTTGGGCAAAGATAAATGTACTTACAGGCAAAGTGGTACAGACTGATATCATGCTGTAAATTGGAATCAGCACAGAATTGGTAAAGGCACTAACAAACGAGTGCTTAGTATTATATTGTCACAATTTTGTGCAGTCATGGCCCGATGCCTGAAACTATCAGAAGAGGAGGAAATCCTGGCCGGACAGAGGAGAGCTAAGTTTTATGACCAGCTGCATACTGTTGACCAGCGCTGCTTCCAGGGGCAGAGGGAAAAGTAAACTGGTAGGAGAGGGTTTTGCTTCAGGGTTGGGATAACTTTAGGATGGGGAAGGTCACTTTCCTTAAAACTTGTACTGAGCTAGTCCTAGAGCTATAGAAACATATCACCAGCATGAAAATCCCTTTGACTATGAAGAAACAAATGATATTGAAGCATTACAGGTAAGCAATAAGCAGGTAAGCAATAAGGGGCCCTTTGGGCATCAGAGCCAGGGGGCATACACCAATGCTAGGAGCATGGGGAGCAAGCAGGATGAACTAGTACTCCTGCTTGCAGAAAATAACTACGACTTGGGCTAACAGAAACCTGGTGGGATTCTTCCTACGACTGGGCGGTACACATTGAGGGTAATAAGCTGTACAGAAAGGATAGAGTGGGGAAGAGAGGGGGAGGGGTGGCGCTCTATGTCAATGAGCGATATACAGCGACCCTTATCAAAATGGAAATCAGAGGAGGAGAAAGTAGAAGGATTGTGGGTTAGGTTACATGGAGGTCAAGGAGAAAGGGATTTGGTGGTAGGGGTCTGTTACAGACCCCCACACCAAGGGGAAGAACTAGATTTGGGGCTCCTAAGGCAGCTCTCAGAGACCATAAAAACTAGGGAGGCAGTAGTCATGGGGGACCTAAGCTACCCAGACATCTGCTGGGAGACGCAGACAGCAAAGTCCCACCATTCACGCAGGTTCCTATCCTGTGTACAGGACCTCTATCTGACGCAGAAGGTATGTGGTCCCACTAGGGGGAATGCCTTACTGGACCTGGTATTGGCAACAGGCAATGGCATGGTAGGAGACCTACAGATCAGTGGTCACCTGGGGGACAGTGATCACCAAATAATAGAATTCACCGTAAGACGTTGAGTGGCTAAGGTAACTAGTAGGGTGAAAGTGCTAGACTTTAGGAAAGCTGACTTCAATGAACTCAGGCGTTTAGTCAAGGACGCACTGCAGAGTAAGAGTTTTAAAGAGTTGGGAGCCCAGGAAGGGTGGCTGTGCCTTAAGGAAATGATCCTTCGGGCACAGAGGGAGATGATCCCGATGCAGGGAAAAAGGGGGAAAGGGGCCAAGAGGCTTCCTTGGCTGACCAGAGAAATCCAGAGCAGTTTACGGGCTAAAAGGGGGCATACAAAAAGTGGAAACAGGGAGAGATTACTAGAGGAATATACCTCCTCTGCTCACGCTTGTAGGGAGGCAGTTAGACAGGCCAAAGCTACCATGGAGCTGAGAATGGCATCCCAAGTTAAGGATAACAAAAAATTGTTTTTTTAGATATATAGCGAGTAAAAAGGAAGGCCCAGGGTGGAATAGGACCTCTACTAAATGGGCATAAGAAATTGGTGACGGACAGGGGGGACAAGGCTAAACTCCTCAATGAGTTCTTTGCCTCAGTGTTCCTAAGTGAGGGGCAAGACAAGTCTCTCACTGGGATTGTAGAGGCAGCAGCAAGACACCAGACTACCAAGCTTAGACCCTGAGATGGTGCAGAGGCACTTGGAGGAATTGGATGCATTTAAGTTGGCAGCCCCAGATGAGCTCCCTCCGAGGGTACTGAAGGCACTGGCCGACATCATTGCAGAGCCACTGGCAGGAATATTCGAACGCCCGTGGCGCACAGGCCAGGTCCCGGAGGACTGGAAAAAGGGCCAATGTGGTCCCCATTTTCAAGAAGGGGAGGAAGGAGGACCCTGGAAACTATAGGCCAGTCAGTCTCACCTCCATCCTTGGCAAAGTCTTTGAAAAAATTATCAAGGCTCACATTTGCGAGAGCCTGGCGGAAAAATTATGCTGAGGGAAACCAGCATGGGTTCGTAGCAGGTAGATCATGCCCAACTAATCTAGTCTCTTTCTATGACCAGGTTACAAAACACCTGGACGCAGGAGTAGGGGTTGACGTCGTTTACTTAGACTTCAGGAAGGCCTTCGATACGGTATCCCACCCCATACTGGTGAACAAGTTAAGAGACTGACTTAGATGACTATGCAGTCCGGTTGGTGACAAATTGGCTAGAGGGTCATACCCAGAGAGTCGCAGTGGATGGGTCAGTATCAACCTGGAAGGGTGTGGGCAGTGGGGTCCCTCAGGGCTCGGTCCTTGGACCGATACTCTTCAATATCTTCATCAGCGACTTGGACAAGGGAGCGAAATGTACTCTGTCCAAGTTTGCAGATGACACAAAACTGTGGGGAGAAGTGGACACACCGGAAGGCAGGGAACAACTACAAGCAGACCTGGACAGGTTGGACATATGCGCAGAAAACAACAGAATGCAATTCAACAAGGAGAAATGCAAAGTGCTGCACCTAGGGAGGAAAAATGTCCAGCACACCTACAGCCTAGGGAATGACCTCCTGGGTGGCACAGAAGTGGAAAGGGATCTTGGAGTCCTAGTGAACTCCAAGATGAACATGAGTCGTCAGTGTGACGAAGTTATCAGAAAAGCTAATGGCACTTTATTGTGCATCAGCAGATGCATGACGAACAGAACCAAGGAGGTGATACTTCCCCTCTATCAGGCGCTGGTCAGACCGCAGTTGGAATACTGCGTGCAATTCTGGGCGCCGCACTTCAAGAGGGATGTGGATAACCTGGAGAGGATCCAGAGGAGGACCACTCGTATGGTTAAGGGCTTGCAAGCCAAGCCCTACAAGGAGAGACTGGGGCACCTGGACCTCTTCAGCCTCCGCAAGAGAAGGCTGAGAGGCGATCTTGTGGCTGCCTAAGTTCATGGGGGCACAGAAGGGAATTGGTGAGTATTTATTCACCAAGGCGCCCCTGGGGGTTACAAGAAATAATGGCCACAAGCTAGCAGAGAGCAGATTTAGACTGGACATTAGGAAGAACTTCTTCACAGTTCGAGTGGCCAAGGTCTGCAATGGGCTCCCAAGGGAGGTGGTGCTCTCCCCTATCCTGGGGGTCTTCAAGAGGAGGCTGGATATGCATCTAGCTGGGGTCATCTGAACCCAGCACTCTTTCCTGCCTATGCAGGGGGTCGGACTTGATGATCTATTGAGGTCCCTTCCAACCCTAACATCAATGAATCTATGGATTACAAAAAAAAAAAAGTGGCAACCCTTACCAGCTACTAACCTTTGCACAGGTGAATGTGTATAATATGCACAGACATAAAGAAGGTGCTTGGTCTGTGTCACATGAGACCATCAACAGCCTTGCATGCATAGGCTGTCCCCGCTGCATCAAGTCAATAGATCCAACGGGTCCAAATGAGCTTCTATGATAATGAGCCGTGTTTGACATATCTGCCTTTCTCTACAGCGGGAGGTGGAAGCCTCAGACCCATGGACTGGATCTGACCGGAACCATTCTATGCAGCCAACAAAGCAGGTATTTTGGCAGCAGGACACTTTACCCTTGCAGTGCTGAGAAAAAAAAAAAAACAGCTACCACCAGGCAACAAGGGGAAGCAGAGGCCAGGTCAAAAGGGCCAGCAAGCCTTGAACCTGACCGAGTAATTTTGGCCTGCTACTCCTGAAGCATTGCCAATCCCTGGCTCTAGAACTACTATAATTTTTTTTCTGCTGGGATCGTAGCCAACCCTGGATGTCAGCGAAGAACCATCTGGCCCGATTTGTTGGTATTTGCTAGCCCATTTCCCAGTAGCCTCATCAATTGAAAAGTGTATATTTATAACAACATGTAGGAAATGAGCTATAAAAATGCATTAAAGAAATTCAGTCTTTTGTTAAAAAAAAAAAAAACCACGGTAACCCATCCTACCACATTTATTCAATTCTAACACAATTTCTCCCCCTCCCACACACAACATCTTAGAAATCAAGTACAAGGGTGGGGGCAGGGAGGCAGGCAACTGCTATGGATCAGATTCCAGCCCCTACCCATGGTGAGGACCACAGCCATCCCCTGCCCCCCCCCACCACCACCTCTGCACCATGCCATCTCCCCCCTGCAGCTTTTTTCCCCCCATCCCCACCCACAACAGCAAGCTATTTTACCTCCCCATACTTTCTGTCCCCCTACAGTGGTGGGAGGAATTCATTTAGAAAATGACCCTCCAACAATTAGATTCTATACATGGAAAACTATAAGACATTTATAAGTTTTTCATGTATATAATCTAATTATTGGGGGAGTCAGATAAAATTCAGGGCTGTCTTGGGTTCAAGTACAGTACTTCTAATTTAAAGGAGTGTGGCTCCAACTTCCAACCACAAGACCTCTATAATACCCGTTTTATTTTCCCCATGAAGTTTAAAATTAAGCTTACCAAGCCACCCTTCCATCTTTCCTACACCCTCTCTAAAATTTAATACCCTTTAAAATCTTGACACCAGAACTTGGAGTTAGACGCGGGAGCGGCGAGAGACGCGCGGGTGATAGCTCGCTGCACCCCTGCTCCCCCGAAGCCCCCCAGAAACCCTCCAGCAGCCGCGGAGCCCCCCGCTGACCCCCAGCGCAGCCGGGGTAAGCGGGGCCCGTGGAGAGAAGGGGCTAACCCCCTTAGCGTGTGTGTGGGAGGCGGCAGCTGAGTGGAGCCGGGCCGGGTCAAGCCCCGCCCAGGCCCCTACTTGGCCCAGCCCCCCAGGGAGAGAGAGAGAGAGGGGGGGGGCACTCACCAGCCCCCCTCCAGTAAGGCAGGGTCCCCCAAATCCCAGGCAGGGCCCCCTAATTTGCCTTAAGAGCAGCTTCCTCGACGGCAGGCCCACTGCGCATGCGCGCAGTTTAAAAGGGCCCGCCGACCGGGAAAAAGCCCAGTTAGACGCGGGAGCGGCGAGAGACGCGCGGGTGAAAGCTCGCTGCGCCCCCGCTCCCCCGAAGCCCCCCAGAAACCCTCCAGCAACCGCGGAGCCCCCCGCTGACCCCCAGCGCAGCCGGGGTAAGCAGGGCCCATGGAGAGAAGGGGCTAACCCCCTTAGTGTGTGTGTGTGTGGGAGGCGGCAGCTGAGTGGAGCCGGGCTGGGTCAAGCCCCGCCCGGGCCCCTACTTGGCCCAGCCCCCCAGGGAGCCACGCGACCGGAGCCGCACCAACAGGCTGCACAAACAGGCGCGCTTCTCTGCCGGCGCGTGAGTTAGCGCGGAGTTCGCGCGGGAGGGCGCCAGACCCTGCCTGCGCACCCCCCCAGGGTAGACAGTCCCAGCCGTAGCCAGCCTACCTGAGGCATGACACGGATGGGCACGCGCCGCACCCCAAGGGTCCCCTCGGGCTCCGCGGCCCCCCCCGGCACCTCAGAGACGGCCACCCAGACAGAGCCCCTGGTTCCGGGCTCCACGCAGACAGAGCCCCTGGGTCTCGGCTGCGGGGGCTGCCTGTCCCTTTTTCAGGCTCTGGGGCCTGGGAGCATGGCAACCTCCCCTTGCGGGGTCTGCTCCCTTTTGGGGTCTCTGGCGCGCCAGCTGGAGGAGCTCTAGGCCACAGTCCACAGACTGCGTGCCATCAGGGACTGCGAGCAGGAGATAGACTCCTACTGCCAGGCCCTTCTCCCCCGGGAGGCAGAGGGTAGATCAGTCTCCCTCCAGGCCAGAGGAGGACTCTGGGACCTCCTGCTGTGTCCAGTCAGGGGCATGGACCAAGGTGGTCAAGGGCCCTAAGGCCCGCCGCACCAAGGCCCCTCCCCTGCCAGAACTGAGCAACAGGTATGCACCTCTTGCTGCCCCAGCAGAGCCTGCTGAGTTGCCGGCCCCCACAGGCAACATGGGCCCAACTGCAACTCCCGCCCCTGCTCTCCCCAAGACAAAACGTAAGGTGTTTGTTGTGGGAGACTCCCTCCTGAGGGGGACGGAGGGGCCAATCTGCCACCCTGACCCCTTAGCCCGGCAAGTCTGCTGCTTCCCAGAGGCCCACATCCGGGACATTGCAGAGAGGATCCCCAAGCTCCTCAAACCCACAGACCACTATCCCATGCTCCTTATTCATGTAGGCACCAATGACACGGCTCGGAGCACTCCCAGCCAGGTCATGAGGCGCTACAGGGATTTGGGAGCGGGGCTTAAGGGTCTGGGGGCACAGGTGGTGTTCTCGTCGATCCTCCCAGTCTCAGGCTATGGGCTGAGAAGGGACAGGAGGATCTATGTAGTCAACCAAAGACTGCGGTGCTGGTGTCGTCAGGAAGGCTTTGGCTTTCATGACCACAGCCCGCTCTTTGGCGAGAGAGGCAGCGAGCTGCTGGGAAGAGATGGCCTCCACCTCTCTCCCCTAGGGAGGAGGCTCTTCTCAGCCAGACTGGCTGACCTGCTCCACCGGGCTTTAAACTAAGCCCGCTGGGGGACAGGGGGGGACTACCGCCACTGCTGGCCCGCTGAACAATCCTTGCAAAGCCAGCGGATCACGGCACTCAAGGGAGCCCACCCCAGCCCCAGCACTGGTAAAATCTGTGGCCAAGGAAGGAGCCCCCCAGGGGGCACTTGCCTGCCTTTACACAAATGCCAGGAGCTTGGGGAATAAGCAGGAGGAACTCATCCTCCTGCTCAGTGCAAACAATTACGATGTCATAGGGATCACGGAGACCTGGTGGGACTCCACCCATGACTGGACCACGGGGATAGATGGCTATACCCTGTACAGGAGGGATTGTGTAGAGAAAAGGGGCGGGGGTGTAGCTCTCTACGTTAAGGAAAGCTACGCGTCCCTGCAAGCCGATATTGGCGACCAGGGTGGACGGCTGGAGACCCTCTGGGTTAAAATCCGTGGGGAACATGGCACAGGGGACACAATGGTGGGAGTCTATTACAGACCTCCCACCCAAAGTCCTGAACTAGACCAGGAGTTTGCCCAGGAACTGGCTGAGGCAGCTTGCTCCAGGACCATGGTTGTCATGGGTGACTTCAATTACCCAGACATCTCGTGGGAGGATCGCTCAGCAAAATCTGAGCGGTCGCAGAGCTTCCTCTCGTGCGTGGATGACCTCTACCTGACTCAAGAAGTCTATGGGCCAACGAGAGGCAAAGCGCTGCTCGACCTGGTGCTGGCTACTGGGGAGGACCTAGTCGGCGACCTAGTGATCGATGGGAAGCTGGGTGACAGCGACCACGAGCTGATCACCTTCACCATCCGCCGAAAAGCTGGCAAGTCAGTCAGCAACACGCAAGTCCTTGACTTCAGGAAAGCCGACTTTGACAAGCTCAGGAGGCTTGTCAGTGAGGCCCTAAGGGACTGTGACCGCAGGGAGAGGGGAGTTCAAGAAGAGTGGTTGCTCCTCAAGGGAGCGATCCTCAATGCACAAACTAAGTCTATTCCATCTCAGAGGAAAGGCAGCAAGAGGGCACAGCAGCCCCCCTGGCTCTCCAGGGACCTAGCAGACCTCCTGAGGCTAAAAAGAAAGGCCTACAAAGGATGGAGGATGGGAGTCACCTCCAAGGAGGATTATTCTGCACTGGTCCGGTACTGTAGGGAGCTGACCAGGAAAGCCAAGGCTGCAACTGAACTCCAGCTAGCTTTGAGCATCAAGGACAATAAAAAGTCTTTTCAGATATGTGGGGAGCCGGAGGAAAAGCAGAGGCAACATTGGACCACTGCTGAACCAGATGGGGCAACTAACAACTGACGCCCAGGAAAAAGCCAACCTATTAAATAGGTACTTTGCGTCGGTCTTTCATCAGCCCCATGGGACGCCTGTGCCTGCTACAGGGCCGGGAAGTCCGGGTGAGGGTGATCCCCTGCCCTCCATTAATGCTGACTTTGTGAAGGAACATCTTGAGAAGCTGGATACCTTCAAGTCAGCGGGCCCTGACAATCTTCACCCCAGGGTACTCAAGGAGCTGGCGAGCATCATAGCCCAGCCTCTATCGCGGATCTTTGAAAACTCTTGGCGCTCTGGTGTAGTGCCCGAAGACTGGAAGAAGGCCAACGTGGTGCCTATCTTCAAGAAAGGGAGGAAAGTGGATCCGGCTAACTATAGGCCCATCAGCCTGACTTCTATCCCGGGGAAGATCTTAGAAAAGTTTATTAAGGAGGCCATCCTTAATGGACTGGCCGACGCCAACATCTTAAGGGATAGCCAGCACGGGTTTGTTGCGGGTAGGTCTTGCTTGACCAATCTCATTTCCTTCTACGACCAGGTGACCTATCACCTGGACAAGGGAGATGAGATTGATGTCATATATCTTGACTTCAAAAAAGCCTTCGATCTAGTGTCCCATGATCGTCTCTTGGAGAAACTGGCCAATTGTCGCCTTGGGTCCCCCACGATCCACTGGCTGGAAAATTGGCTCCGGGGTCGGACCTAGAGGGTAGTAATTGATGGAAGTCACTCATCGTGGTGTCCTGTGACCAGTGGGGTCCCCCAGGGCTCTGTCCTTGGACCCATACTGTTCAACATCTTCATTAACGATGTGGACACTGGAGTCAGAAGCGGACTGGCCAAGTTCGCAGATGACACCAAACTTTGGGGCAAAGCATCCACGCCAGAAGACAGGTGGATGATCCAGGCTGACCTGGACAGGCTCAGCAAGTGGGCGGATGAAAATCTGATGGTGTTCAACACCGATAAATGCAAGGTTCTCCACCTTGGGGAAAAAAAACCCGCAGCATCCTTATAGGCTCGGCAGTGCTATGTTGGTTAGCACTATGGAAGAAAGAGACTTGGGGGTCATCATTGACCACAAGATGAACATGAGCCTGCAATGCAATGCTGCAGCTAGTAAAGTGACCAAAACGCTGGCTTGCATCCATAGATGCTTCTCAAGCAAATCCCGGGACGTCATTCTCCCCCTGTACTCGGCCTTAGTGAGGCCGCAGCTGGAGTACTGCGTCCAGTTTTGGGCTCCACAATTCAAAAAGGATGTGGAGAAGCTTGAGAGAGTCCAGAGAAGAGCCACGCGCATGATCAGAGGTCAGGGAAGCAGACCCTACGATGACAGGCTGAGAGCCCTGGGGTTCTTTAGCCTGGAAAAGCGCAGGCTCAGGGGTGATCTGATGGCCACCTACAAGTTTATCAGGGGTGACCACCAGTATCTGGGGGAACGTTTGTTCACCAGAGCGCCCCAAGGGATGACAAGGACGAATGGTCACAAACTACTACAAGATCGTTTCAGGCTGGACATAAGGAAGAATTGCTTTACTGTCCGAGCCCCCAAGGTCTGGAACAGCCTGCCGCCGGAGGTTGTTCAAGCGCCTTCATTGAACACCTTCAAGATGAAACTGGATGCTTATCTTGCTGGGATCCTATGACCCCAGCTGACGTCCTGCCCTTTGGGCGGGGGCTGGACTCAATGATCTTCCGAGGTCCCTTCCAGCCCTAATGTCTATGAAATCTAGGTGCAATATTGTTCCAAGATCCATCTTAACAATACTGTAAAGAGCAAAGACACCTAGCTACTTACTGATACTACTAGACATTATGTTAAGGATATCTGAAACTTTACAAAGTCATATGAATTATTTGTCCAAGTCAAAGCACCTATTACAGGGGTAGGCAACCCCTAGCACAGGTACCAAAGCATGGCACGTGAAGGAATTTTGCTCGGCATGCATGCCTGTGGGTGGGCAGTGGGGGAGGGGCCAGGGCTGCGCTGCCACAACAAGGACTGGGTGCCTCATGGCTCCCCTGCCATCTGCCCCAGCACACAAACATGGGACAAGTTGAGGTTGAGGGTTTTCAGCTCTCTGTCCAAAAATGCTTCCAACTACTGGAAAGCCTCATCTCCAGCAAGGGGATCACCAGTAGAGTTCAAGCTGGGGTATCACAGCCAAATGAAGTCCAGTGATCAGGAGAAGTTCTTGACTTCAAGCTCTAGAGAATACCAGATGGTTTTAAGATAATATGATGAACGCCTTTCCTTTCCCTAATTTTATGGCATATACAGAGCAAAGTTCTAGTGTTTGTCATGGGCTGGCTAGGCATACAGGTTGGTTAAGAAGTGTTCTGCTTTCTTATAAAAAAAAAAAAAAAAAAAAAAAAAAAAAAAAAATAGTACTACACTTAAAATAGAGGTACGAGGAGAAAGCTCCAATATTTAAGAGCAAGGCTGACAAGGAAGCCATCACTTTGAGTCTACCTGATTTTTTCAGTTGTCATGCAACAAGCCTCCAAATGGGTATTATATTCTGATACTTCCATTATTTACCAATATCAAAGTTAGTAAGAAATAAGGCTAAAACAAAGCAATACTAAATGAACCTGAATTTATTTAGCTTATCCAAAAAAGATTTAGAGGCAAGATGACCAAAGTATATATGTTCCTAGATTGGAAGAAAGTTTGAACAGAAGGCTCTGGAAAGAAAGCATATCAGGATCCAATTGTTGGAAGATGAAGTTAGCCCAGCTCAGGGTACAAACATGGCACACTTAAGTCCAACTTGCTGTTTGTTTATACACCTCCTGGAACAAATAACCTCCATTATACTGGATTTTCCATTGGTTTACAACTTTAAATCAAAACTGGTCCTCTTAGAAGGTATTAGAGCAATGCTACAGAGACTGCTGGATGTGTTTCTATGCTCCAGATTCTAGAAGAGGTTCAGGGTGTACTAACATAATCAATCTCTTCTGGTCTTGATGCCCATGAACTGCATGTGTTTTTCTACTTTCTATACACATACATTATCAGCATGGTACTGTTTTTCAGAATAACTACAAAAAAAAAAGAAAAAGAAAGAAAACAAAAAGAGAAGTCTAAACAAAATCCAAGCTATTTAAGACACACCTAATACCCAACATCACATCCCTTCCCTAACAGTGAAGTGCTTACTTGAGTATATAGAAGCTTACTATGACACAGGGGTGTAGGTTGTAGCCATGTTGGTCTAAGGACATAGGCAGACAAGGTTCCTTGGGTGAATCTGATATCTTTTATTAGACCAACCCAAATGGTTGGAGAATAGTTATTAAGCAAGCTTTCGGATTCAAAAACCCTTCATCACGCTAAGGAAGTTTCAACAGTTGGTGTGTGCTCTTCCTGGATGGAATGAAAAGTAAAGAAGCCAGTGGGGTCATTCCATCCAGGAAGAGCACACACCAACTGCTGCAGCTTCCTTAGCTTGACAAAGGGTTTTTGAACCCGAAAGCTTGCTTAATAACTATTCTCCAACCATTTGGGTTGGTCTAATAAAAGATATCAGATTCACCCAAGGAACCTTGTCTGTCCTACTATGACACAACAAATTCTGATTTTAGACACTAGTCAGGAGCATATTCTACCTACAAAAACTTACATGCTTCAAAAATTTTTTTCCATGTGTGTTTATTTAACTGTTATTTTTATATATATGAGAGAGCGCGTGCATGCGCGCTCCTAAAAACCTTTCTGAAGCAGAGTTCACTAGAACTCCAAGCATGGGAAAGAAAAAGTTTCCCTCGCAGCCTCGGTAATTCTATTTTATTTTTGTTTTATATGATCTCATGTGAATTATATAAATAGTAAAAAACAAATAACCAAAAAAAAAAAACAATCTTCAAGAAAAAGCAAGTTAATATACTAACCCAAGTAGCTATTTTTTTATTTTTTTTATTTTTACTTGGATGGGTATTTATATGACCACCGTGTTACATTAAATCCACATGGTAACTGAAGTCAGAAAAATAAAAGTTGGATCATTTAAATATCAATACACAGCAAGAGACCATTGTTTGTCAAGTAATTTAGATATGTTATATTGAAACACAACACAAAACCAAAAGGGAGTTGGGGTGCACTGATAAAGATTTTCTTTACAGATTGGATAGCCGATGATTAACCAACCATACTGGCCAATGCCGATCTGATAACCGATATTTAGTAATAGTGCAAGGCACTTTAAACTGCCGACATAAGTAGCCTTTGTTTGCTTGTTTATTTTTCATTTAACACACACATCTCCTGCCTGCTCCGGCCCTCAATGAGGAAGGTGGCAACTACCTTATTCTCATACACATTGTCCCCTCACTTGCAGCTCCTACCTGCAGCCCCGCTCCCCATGCAGCCATCCCGGGTGGGTGGGGTGGACCCTCATGTAGACAGTGGCACCAGGCATGTTTGGAGCCCCTGAGCAGGCCGCTACCTCAGTGCTAGTGGCCCCTACACAGCAGAGCTCCCACAGCTGCTGGGGAGAAACCGCTTTTGCAAAAGTGCCCAGTGCCTGGTGGAGCAGAATTTTCCTCACACAGTGCCTTATCTTGCCTGCGTACAGGTCAATGTCTCTGTGGCAGCCTCAGTGCTCAGGCCCCTGCTGCATGCATGGCATTGCCATGGCAGGAGCAGGTAATGGTCTCTTTGTTGCTAAGCACAGTGCCCTGTGACCGCTCCCTGGCTCCCTCCCCCTTCTGCAGCTCACTAAGACCTATAGTCTGCTGCAGGCTTGGGCCAGTGGCAGGGTGCAGGACTATGCTCACCAGGATGTTCTGGGCACATGGCCATAATTCATCAGCTACAACCACCAGAGAAAGCTGACAGCCAATAATTTCATTACTCCTTTGATCCAGTGCTGATCTGAGAGCCAACCAATATATTGATCCCCCCTTACAATCATGGTCTTGGAGTCCAAACCCCCTACACAACAGACCACAAAACTTCACCAAGTGATACCTCCAACTATAGAGTCCGAAGCAACCAGCAAGCTGGCTGGGTGACAGCATTGACAAGAAATATCCTGGGGTTTCAGCAGATCACAGACTTCACACAAGTCAGAGTGATGCATTTGTAAAAAGTAAATTCAAGTATGCTATTGCTGAAGAAGTCCAGAATAGTTGGTTGTAAAATATGGGAGTTGATAGTGCCATTCTATTTGGCATTGATTAGGCTTAATCTAGATCAGGGGTTTGCAACACACAGCATGTGTGCCAGAGAATGGCACACAAAGGCATTTTAATTGGCACCTCTGCTATCCATCCTGAGGTGCGCAAGGGGCTGGGGCTGTACTTCCACAAGAAGGATTGGGCCCCTCACAGCTCCGCCACCATCTGCCTAGAGGTGCACGTGAAGCCTCCACTAGCAACAAGCCAAGTCGGGGCTCCACAGACCTTGGTGCAGCAGCTTGCAGACTGCTGGCCGCCTGCCACAACCAGCCTGGGCTCTGGACAGGCCTCTGCTGCCCACCATGGAGTCCCGACTGCTCACAGCAGGCAGGCTGCAAGCCGCTGCACCAAGAGCGCCATAATCTCAACTGTGCCCCAGTCTTTCAGCTCCATACTTCTTCCACAATATGCATTATCACCACAAGATTAGAATTCCCTACCAACCTCTACTCAACCAACCTTCCGCACCGTTTTCAAGTTTCCAACTGGGGTACTATGGGATGGATCCTATTCCTCCTATTAAGTATTTACATGGATCCAGATGCCAAAATATGATCCTATTATTTCACTCTGCTTGAATGCTGGGGTGAAGTGGAGGGAAAATTAATTTTAAGAAGGTGGGTAGGTCCTCCCTATACCTTTCAGACAGAATCAGTGAGTAAGATGATAGCATGTTTTAAACAAAATGCATTAGTGTTTTTCCCCAGGAATTCTGAATGGTACAGTAGGATCTGGCCTCTCTGGCTAGAGGAACAGATGCCAGTACTTTACAGCTGTATTTTTTCTATACAAGTAGCAAGGGATACCAAGCAACGCCAGCTCCATTTTCCAACTACTTCTACTCTACCTATAACTTCAAAGAACAGGAGTTTTCAGGAAGGAGCAGGATACTTTGCTGGATCCTGTTGTCCATAAACCTATCCAGATGAGTCAGGACCTCTGCTCCTGAGCAAGTTCAGCCTTGGCCCTAACAAACACCCTCACCGTCAACAGAAGAGCTGTTTGTTTGTCAAGCATGATCTGCTTCAGCACAAGACAAACACTTTGCACACTGGTGCAAAGTCTCAGCATACACATAGTGCACCACCAGGAAGCAGGGTTTCAACCGTATCTACATGGAAGAGTCTGCACTAGACTAAACTACACTCATACAAAAATCCCTGGGGCCAAAAAACAAGACTTGACTGTATTTTCTTTAACCTGGTCTCTAAAAGCTGTACAAAAATAGTAGTCCTGTGTCTGAATTTGTCAACACAGGAAACGCAACACAAAAAAATATGCTTAGTTCTCACAAGGTAACTGAAAGCAACCCTTTCCAACTTCATATAGAGTTCAAATAGGCCAAGTTTTGTTATGTGAAGAATGGTGAGAGAAATAGAGGAAGAGGAAAGTTGTTTTCTTATTGTTATATTCAGCTTAAATTTTGCTGCTTATTTTTCAATACTGTAACACTACCATTCAGTTCTTCCTAGTAAGAATGTGTATAAGCAAAAAACATTCAGTTACAGAGCACAACAATTTACAATAGGCTGTGTGATAAAGATTATGAATTTCACTAAGGGAGTTCTGTTTTCACAAAATGTGATGTAACATTGTTAACCAAAATGTATATATATTCTGTCAAAAGTTCACTGCACTTAAGTTCCTCAAGTTCCTCATTTCCTATGATTCAGAGGCCATGCAAAAAGAAAGAACATATAGTTATGGCAACTTTGTTTCTATAGCCCAAGGGAATTTAAATTGGCAAGAAATGTAGTTCTGCTTATCACTTTGTTCTCATCATCTCTCAAATTGCTAGGAAAATAAATGTCTTTTTAAAAAAAAAAAAAGTAACTCCCACTTCAACTATGAAAAATGAAAAGGTCAGTTATTCAAACAAATCTCATCATCGAGTCAAGGATTTCTGTGGACAATATCTTGCATTGGACCAAATACACAGTTGAGAGAAAAAACTAGCTTTCAGGTATGAAGTACCCTTCCTCAGATCTCCGAGGGGAAAAATACACACACGCACACACACACACACACACACACACACACACACACACACACAAAAAAAGCAGATATAACTTGGGCTATATACAGTAGCTAGAACAAAAACTTGTGAAAGATACTACCCAGAAAAATCCTTGCTTCTTTTTTCTGGACCATCCTGACTATAACATCACTCCATCTATTTCAGTGTATTTTAAAGATTGCAAATCAAATGCAGGGTGGTCTCTTAAAAGTGCATTACATTATTCACAAGCAGCTCCCACATACAACCCCCTCCCAAATTCTTATATGGTCAGATATCCCCATCTTGAGGTAGCTCACATCTGTAAAAAACTTTAAAATATTGCTGATTTTTTGTTGTCAATTCAGGTTATTGGACAGCTGATATCAAAAGATCAGGGTTCCTTCTCCTTTACTACTATTCCATTTGTTGAAGTGTCTTTATACTTAAAAATCTCTCATGCTTACGGCAAGAAAAAGAATTTAACTGAATGCTTGTATGTTAACTGGGCTAGTCATGTTAGGACTTAGCAAACTGGTAATTTTTCACCACCCCCCAGTACATGTTAAAAAGATACCTTGATTAAAAATTGTACTGTTTTAAACATCTCTGAAATAAGAGTTGCCCTGTATGACCATGTTCTTTCAGATATGATGGCCATTTAAAAAACAAAAAAAAAAACAAAAAAAAAACAAAAAAAAAAAAAACTCTGAAAGGTCTTGTACTAGTGTTATGACCATAAGTCTTTTGTATCTGAGGAATATTGGGATTAATGAAATTAAAGTTTCTTGGGGGAAGTGTTTGAAATGAAGGCTTTCCACTGTCCCAAATCCAAAGTTCTTTGAAATCCGATTGACGCAGAAACCCCAGATTACTTTTTCTTCAATAACATTCAGTAACCAAAACCAGTATTGCTAGAGATGTTAGTGTTCTACACACACATGTAAACCTAATTATTTCCTAAAAGTTACTTTCAATTTTGTTTCCACAGCATGACTGATGGGTGTAGCATGCACTAGCTGGGATAAAATGTCAAACTACTGAGACCAGTTTGGGCATAATCAGAGAGTTATCATTTGAATTTAGGAGTGAACAAAGTTAAATTGACAATTTCTATTTAAAAAAAAAAAGCCCAGTGCTTTCAAGGTGCTGTATATCAGGAAAACCTTACCCAGACGACACCCAAACTGAACCACTAACCCTACCCAACACCCTCAACAAGGGCATCAAGCTTCTCAATAATTTGATTAAGCATGTGGATTACAGACAATTCTTAAAAGATAGTCAATCTCTAAGTTTGAGAATCCCTTATTGTTTGAAGTGAAACTGTTACTCTCAAAAACAAGTTAAAAAAAGATAAAAGGGGGGGCGAGATTAGGGGAATCATATTATCTCTGCTGAAAGGAGCTGTGGCTGACAAACGTTTATGCATCCCTAATTCAGTTAGCCAGTATAAAAGGTCCACCCCTCCCTTACGTTCTGCCCGACTACAGACTAAACACAGCTAACCACAGCTCATTGGTAATTTGGATTAAAAATCAGTAGCAATTACAAATCTCTATATGTATCAAAAAAGTGAACCGAGGAGGACCAGGTGACGACTGATTTGCGCTTTTAAAAAGCCTTCCATAAAGATCCTTTCAAGAGGCATAAACCAAAGACTGTACCAAAAGGACAGAGAGGCAAAGTATTATCACAGATCACAGAGCAGCTGAAAAGATAGAAAACAAGAAATAGAAACAAAAGTTTGTTTTCTTCATTGCAGTAGTGACAGGCCACAAATTTCCATGCTGATGTCCCTTGGAAAGCTTTATTAATGAACTGGGAAGAATGAATAAGTAATGTATTGGCAAAATCTGTAAATGCTACAGTTATTTGACTTAGTAAAGAGCGGAGAAGTCTGAGAAGAATTTCAGCATGAAGGCCCACACAAAAGAAGATTAAGTTCAGGTGCTTGTCATAAAATGTTTCCAATACGCGTTTAATTTCCAACAAGTCATATAGCATTCTGGGTTCTAAACTTAACTGTAAATCTTCACTGAGGAAAAAAAATTGAATAACATTCAGACAGCTCAAAAGAAAACTTTTTTCACTGCAGAGTAGCAGCAGGTCAAAACAAAAAAAAAAAAGAACTAAATGTTCCCTTACACAGGTAATGGATTTGGAAATTATATAAGAATATTATAATGCCACAGGACTCACCTGGAATGCTGCATTGCATTACAGCAGGAGGACAGAGCTCAGATGCACAAAATAAGAACAAATGGAGGCACAGAAAAATGTACCAAAAGAGACTGGAAATACTAGGACTCCTTATCTTCAAAAAGATTAGCAGGGGATTCGATAGAAATATAAATAAAATTAATTAAGTATTGTGTAGAAATGGCAGAGAAGGAACGTGTATTTGCTCTTTTCCCATAACATCAAAATAAGGTAATATTCAATAAAATTGGAATACCAAAACATGCTAAAGGGATTAATTATTCCCCCCTCTCCCACAAGGCATAATAAGAATGTGCAAGCCAATGCTATACAATGCCTTGAGAAAATTACAAGTTAACAATAAAGCACAGATTTCTCCCAGTGAAAGTGATTTAACCCTTGGAGCAATAGATCAAGTCCCATACTCATTAAGAGGGTTAGGAGCACAATGGACAAATGCTCATCACTTGGCTGTTGTCAGCCTTGCCACTATATTTATATTAAATTTATATGTAATGTCTTTGGTACCATCTCTTCTCTGGTTGAATTAGAGAATTATAGAAAGTTTGGATTGGAAGAGACCTTGGGAGATCATCTACTCCAGCTCCCTGCGCAAAGCAGGACCAGCCCCAACTAGATCATCCCAGCCAAGGCTTTGTCTAGCCAGGTCTTGAAAACCTTCAAGGGTGCTTTAGTGAGAAAATTGTTCCCAATATCTAATCTAAACTTCCCTTGCTGCAACTTGAGATGGTTGACCCCTCTCTTTCTGCCCTGGTTCCCAGGCTTCTATATTATATACTTTTCTAGGTCCTCTCCTGCTCTTAAAGTGTGCTCATAGCATTTGTTACTTGCTTTTTACCACTTGCAAAAATTCAGGCTTACATCCAGTCCTACTAACCTCCCATTTGTTGGATCTTTCTTAGGTCCAGGAAACACAATATCCTTCTGCAGCACATCATCTCAAATGCTTGTAATTTTATCTGCAATGCCTTTGTAAGCATCCAACTTTCACAGTTGCATGTTACTGTGGGCCATATCAGTGCTTTTGACAACTTTGTCTTCCTATTGTTAGTAAGCAAGCTACTTACTAGATTCCACATTGGATGAAGTTTGCCTAGCCTACAGCTACATTCATTTATTGTCTTTCAAGTACTAGGTGCTTTTTTTTTTTCTTTCCTTTTTTTAAGAAGATATGCTTTGTGAAACAAGCTATGGGTGAAAAATGTATGGCCTGTGTTAAGTACCAGAATGTAAATTTAATACCATATAAAATTAACAATAAGCCAAGAAAAAAGAAGTATACACAAAGTAGGTGTCAACCAATATTAAAGGACTCATTTAAGCAAATGAAAACTGTTTACCATCACCACAGACATCATCCAAATCCTAAAACATAAGGTCACAACAATTTAAAGATGGAAAAAGTGTGTGCATTGCTTTCCACCTTTGCTTCACACCAAACTCAAACTCCAATATACCATAAAGCTTTCAAATCTAAATCTCCAACAGAAGGCAAATGCAATACATGCTGCAGCTTCACCAAACTTGCATTCTAGTGGGAAATCTAAATGGTGATATCATAAAGTGTTTTTGTTTGTTTTCTTTTTAATCAATTGCATTAAAAGTAAGCACGTCGATTTTCAGAAGCTCCACATGTTTGGGAAAGACTACTGGAGAGCATCGCTTGTGTTTCGAACTGAAGTACAAGTTGTGGCGTGTGGCGTGCATCGTTTTTGCTATCTATTGGAAACTTAAATTAATGGAATATTTAGGTGATAAGTGGCACTTGCTAGTATCCTAGGGTTGCTGGGTTTGTTTGTTTGTTTACACTAAAGCTATAACAGAAAGAGGGAATTACACAAACCAGCGAACTAGAGAAAAAACCATGCTGCTGAAACTTTTCAGGGTGGCGACTGCTCTCTCATCTGTAACATGCCCCTTTGTCTGTAACACTGTACCCCCATTTAAAAGTTGCTTTAAAAAAAAAAAGCACATCAAGAGCCAGTGCCACCCTCCTCCATGTTTACAGGTGGTAACAAGGCATGCCAGCTAGGAAAAAAAAAGTCCCATCTTCTCTAGATTCTCCTCCTTCAGACAGATCTATCAGCATTTCATTAACCTGTCACTCCTCTGCCTTCTCCCTCCGAGTGGAAAAACCTGTGTACATGTGAGCATCTGCACGCATTATTATAGGTAATAGCATCATCTTCCCCATCACTTAAATCCACAATCCTCATTCAACCCCTTCAACTTAGCCTTCTCTTTTCACTCATGCGTAGTGGATATCTAATTTTCTGTATCAGTAAATTCTCTGCATATCACATTTTATTCCCATTTAAAAGTTAATGAAAGTAAGCAAGTGGGGTGGGGGGGGGGGGAGGATGTGGTCACACTGCCCTTTGATTCCCTGCTCTATCCAAAATTTAAAACCAACTGCCTGATCACAGCATTTCTGCTCAGGCAGGGCTGAGGAAGACAAAATTCACCAGCTTCCTGCTAGTCTCTCTCCACTCCACAAGTGTTAATGACCCTCTCTACTTTTTGATAATCTTGATGTTCCACTTACCAAGTTATCTTTTCCTCTGCAATTTTGTTCTGTTAACCTCTCCTATTCACAGCCACACAGACTGTTTTTTAACTCTAGTTAAAAACAATAACTCAGGTGCAGAAAAGTTAATGCAGGTGAAATACCTGTCAGCAAGCTGCTGCTAAGATGCTCAAGAAGGCTAGATTGTTTTATGAATCTGAATAAGAAATATACAATTAATACTAACGGACTACAGGACTAATGAAACACCTTTTGTCTAGTTTGCTAACTTTTTTCATACGTAATATTGTATAGCAAATTAGTGTGCATTCCCATGAAGTTGTATTTGTTTTGCTTCAATCTTAAACAGAGTAATATAGCCCTAATAGCCCCCTAGCATGTTAGTAAAGCTGCTGGTTTCTTTTTGACTGGAGAAGAATATGATGCATCATGCTACCTGCACTCCTCTGTTCAAAATCCTAGGTCAGCCCATGGGTAAGTATAACTAAGAGCATCTCTCCCTTTCCATGTTTAGAAATGATAAACTGCATCAGCTGGAGGGAGCCATCAGGAAGGTATCTGTGCCTTCAGTCACTTCCTGGAACTCTTCCCTCGTGAAATTCTAGAAACCAAATACAGTCAGAAGCATTTGTAGCAGCGGGCTGTACGATATCTGCACCAGCCTGCCTGCTCCTTCCTTGCCAGACGGGCTACCCCTGCCAATACAACACATACTTCTGAACCTTCAAACATCACACTTTCAACACCAGCAGTGTCTGCCATGTGTGCACCAGCTGCCTCAGAAGAAAAACCTACATCTCCACAACCTGTAAGAAAATAACAATAGCAAGCCAAATGCTTTCACAAACTCACATACTCCGCAGATTAGACAGAGAAAAAATGTACAAGAGGCATGCTGAACAAAAGGCTACACAAGCAAAGTGTGCAACAGATAACTGGTAACATACCTGCATTTGGCAAGTCGCACGAATCTACAAACTACTAGTTTTTCAATATAAAACATGCCAACTTACTGTGTGAATGCCATGCAATTCTGCCATTCTTGCCACAAAGACAAGCAGCAGGGATTTGAACCCCTTAATGTTCAGATCATGAAATTTAAACCCTTATTCCTTAAAGCAACAGGAGTAATTGCTAACCACTCGCTAGGCCAGCCACTGGAGGAAGCCTCAATATACAGTTTCCCCAACAGGTTCCATAATTGTTTGATAATCAAAAGCAGAATACTGATGAGCCAGAATCCTGACTTCCATACCTGGTTTAAGGAAAGGAGTGAGATTTATATAATGTTAGCAATAATTGGTTTTAGTGACTCCGGAAGACAGCATGGTGGAGTGAATCAGACTAGGATTTGTTGATGTGGTCTGTGGGCCTACACTTACATTGATTTGGGCGGCACAGTGAGGCTCAGTGCAGAAGTGTTCAGAAGTGCTCCACACACTTCCTCTGGACGAAAGGGCAATACCAAAGTGTTTTACATTTGGGTGTTACGTTTCTGCAAGAAGAGTAAGCAATCCAGTTTCAAAAAACTGCAAGAGGGATACACTTTGTACTAGGAGTGGCCATCCTGAGCCCGAGAAGGAGCCAGAACTTAGCAATGTACACTGCCAAAGAGCCACAGTAATATGTAATGACGTGATGCAATGGCTATGGAAGCTGGTCACCGTGTGCTTGTGCAAAGATTCAAGGAGACGCATATTAACTTCTAAAGAGCCACATGTGGCTCCAGAGCCACCAGTTGGCCACCTCTGCTTTGTACACTACTATTGTTACTATCAGTTAATTTTCCCAGGTGCCATTGTAGCAGCCTCACAGTACTAAAAAGTTTGTTTTATTTGGTTTTCCATTTCAATTATATTTTTGCAAAAATCACGTTTAAAACTAAATAATCTGAAACATGAGATGCACCTGTGACCGTACTGCATTTGTCACTGTACCATAATACAAAGCTTTAGTAATAAGAAAGTGAAACAAACTCTGAATTGTCCTTTACCAGCTTCAGGTAAAACCAAAAAAAGGAAGTATGAGACAATCACTGGTGAAGCTAAAGGAAACTATTACTACAATTATACCACAAAATTAGTGAAGAGATTGGATTAAATCCTTTTAGAACTATACCATGTGCTCCAAGGACACTATCACTATGGATCGTTGTCATTTTGATGGTTAAAGTCCACCACTGGACTAAGAGAGCATATTCCCAAAAGATTAATATTTTAAAAAAAATACAGTACTTGAAAAGGAGAATCTTGTCATACTCAGCATCATCTCCTAAGCTTCTCATCCATTCCATAAAGAAAATAAATCTATAGTAGCATGTTCTTGATGTAGCATACTTTGCGTGTGCCTTTCTCAGTATAGCTCCAGTGTTGCTCTATCAACCACTCCTTTTTGATCAGTCTCATCTAATACACTGAATGCAGAAGAAAGGAAGGAATCTATGCAAGGAGTGTCTAGAAAGGGCATCTAAGGAATCTTTAAAAAAAAAAAAAAAAAAAAAAAAAAAAAAAAAAAAAGAAAAAGAAAGTGGTAAGAAATGTGTGCTTTCAAGCTCTCTTTGAAGAATAACCGACCTGTAATTAACACAATCCATCTGGAAGAGGGTTAGGAAAACATCAGAATGCTTATTACAGTCTATACTTCCACCTAATCCAAACAAAAGGAAAGAATGACAACTTCTTTAGGATCACTGATGTAGGTTCAAGATAAAACTCCCAATTCAAGCACCCCGCTTATGCACATATTCACACTTCCAGTTCTCTAAGAAAAAACAACACTGGCAGGAAGAAGTCCCAATCTCCTTGCAAGACTTGAACTTGAGAGGAGCTAAATGCTCTTATGGTTTGCTTACCATGGCTTTCCCCCTAGCTACCTGCTTTGTCCCTCATTCCCCTGGAACAAGGGAAATCACAACAGTGAAGAACAATACACCTAACAGACAACAGGAGGTAATTGTGGAGAACAGGTCCCTGATGATGCCAGAGAGAATAACAACACTTAGCATAGTGTTAAGCACTGTTAAAATGACTAAAAGCAGAAACCTTATAGACTAACTAATTGAAGGACACATAAGCTCTCGTGGGCCTGAGCTCACTACATCTGCTTCCAAATGAGTCAAGACTGCCCTGGTTCCCAAGTCCATCATCCTGCTAGGCAGCCTTTCAACACAGCCAAAAAAACTGACGGATGCGACTTGTATTAACAGATGCTCTTTTTTCCTTCCTTCAGGCCCCCACGATCATGACCCACACCAAACTGCACAACCCCACACGCCGGCTGGAAGGACAGGGTGACGGCCAGTCTCGAGAAAACGCATGCCGCCATTGAGAGCCGGGGGGAGCCAGCTGCCCGCCAACCCCAATAGTGCCGCCACCTCAACCAAGCAGCCGCTCAGAGGCAAAGCATCGTGCCCTCGAAGTGGAGAGGGGGACAGGGGAGCAAGCCCAGCCTGTGGCCTGCTCTCCCCCAGCGGAAAGGCCTGTGGCTGAAGGATGGGGCTCTGGAGACCAACCTGGAAGTGAGACCAACCCCCTCCCTTTCCATAGTGGGGCAAGAAACTAAGGCCTGGGCACCACCCCACCATCCTCCTGGCCATCCCCTAGGGAGAGGCCACGAGAGAAGCAGCTCAGGCCTCCCTCCTCTCCCCCTGCCCAGCGCTGCGGTGCCAGGGGCCGCGCCTCCCTGGGCAGCAGCAGCAGCCCCCGGGAACGGACGAGCACCCCAGCGCCGCGCCCACGTGCAAGGGCCGCCCCAGCCCCAGCCCCGCGCGGCGTGCAGGCTGGGGGGTCCCAGGTGCACCGCCCGCCCCGCTCACCCGGCTGCGGCTCCCGTCCCGCCGCCGCCGCCGCCTCCGCCTGCTGCTCGCCCTGCGCCTCTACCGGCACCACGGTGAAGTTGGTGGGCATGGTGCCGCGCTGCCGCCGCTGCTTCCCGACGCCGGGCTTTGCCCCTCTCTCCCTCTGGCTCCACTTGACTTTGCCAATCCCGGGACCACGCCCCCCGCCCCGCCCCGCCCCGCCGCTTCCCGCCCGCGCCCCGCGCCCGCCTCCCGCCCCGCCCCGCCCCGCCGTCCCGCCCGGCGGCCAGGTGCGCCAGGGGAGGCCACCCCCGGCATCTCGCACGTCCCCGGCCCGGCCCGGCCTCACGCATAAAGGAGGTTTTGAAGTTGGGCGCTGCTGTATTCACCGCAGTTCGGGAGTCCAAGGAGGGGGGCCTCCAGCCAGTGAAAGCTGCCTGGAGTCCAGCGACGAGGGGCTGAAGTCCAGGGAGGAGGGCTTCCAGTCCAGTGAACTGTGCCTTGAGTCCAGTGAAGGGGGCTTGAGTCCAATGGAGAGAGCGCCCCACGACCAAAAAGGTTGAGAATCGCTGCCCTTACCCGGTGGCACACGCGCAGGCTTTGGTTTCTGCTGGTAGGTGCTTGTTGACAACAAAAACAAACAAACCCCAAAGCCAAAAAAAGGCACTTTAAACTCAGCATGTTCTCTGCCAAGCCCTGCACACGCCTGGAAGAGGCAGTGCA
Source organism: Alligator mississippiensis (assembly GCF_030867095.1). Taxonomy (NCBI): domain Eukaryota; kingdom Metazoa; phylum Chordata; order Crocodylia; family Alligatoridae; genus Alligator; species Alligator mississippiensis. The sequence goes on from NC_081826.1 coordinate 127,138,154, forward strand.
TTGCTTGAACCCAGTTCTGCAGCATCTGTAAAGGTTGGGCGCTTTACTGGGGCTTTTCTGCTGTTTTTATATAGTAGCTGATTGAATCAACTTGAGCTAGAAGCACCAAAAAGCCTTTACAGATGGTGCAGAGCCGCGCTGAAGTAACACACTGCTTCTTCCAGTAATGTGTGGTTTTGGGTGTTTTCTTAATGTCTACAAGCAGGAAATAGCCGTGACTCGTGAGTGCTGAGCACCCAATAATTTTTTTCGGTGGGTGCTTGAAGACCACAGCACCCGCAGAGTCAGGCTGCCAACTCTGAATCTATTCCGGGAGGTTTCTGGAATGCCAGCGTGCCCTCAACACACAACGCAAACATGCCTGCCTGCTTGCATACATCAGTTATGGATTACAGTGTGTAGACTTTACATCAGGAAGGCAAACATACATTACTATTACATTTTAAAAACCTACTGGACTACTGTATAAATCAGATTCAACATTCAATATTTATTTTAATGAATGCCCTCTCATTTCTCTCCTAGGTGACTTTCAGCAGTCTCCTGCAGATTTATATCTAATTCCTCGGGACTCCAGGGCACTCCTGGAGGGTTAGCAATCCTACCAGTCAGCACCTATGCCATGTGGGCAAGTAACAGCCCTGTCCCTGCCAATGCTAAAGACCTCCAGGGAGGAGCCCTTTGTCCCCTTTCTAAATGGTTCCTCTCATTCCTGGCTGCTAGTTACCTACCCCTTTAAAATCTCCTGACTTGTTTCCAGCATATAACTGCTGAATTTTGCTACTCTGCTGGAGTAAAGACCTCTCCCCAGTCCCCATCAAAATTATATGCAGGTGCTTGTAGAGGAGTGATTCTCAACCAGTGCCACCAGATCCTTTGAAGGGTGATGCGAGGTGTAAGATAAGCAAAATGGATCAATTTTCCACTCAGTTCCTGCCCCACCCCTGCAGGGGGGTAAGCACTGTAATATATAAATGAAATAAAAATTATTTAAAAGTTATGGTGGGGTGCCCCTAGTACAGTGAGGGATGCCTTGGGTCCAAGGCACCTTGAGTTGAGAACCACAGTTGTAGACCTCCACACTACAATCTTGGCTATATTAAATCATTTAGAACTCTTAAATCATTTTTAGTCTCTCACAAAACCCATTCTCCAGGCCTCTCTGGCTCACTTGTGAGTCTGTTCCAACTTTTGACATCCTTTGCAAAGCGTGGGCCCTAAAGCTAGCCACAGTGTTTTAGTAATAGGCTCACTAATGCTATATGTACAAGTTATGCTACCGCCTTACTCCCTTTGGATATCCTCCTACTTGTGGATCTCATTCATCTTCACTATAATACTGCACTGGGAAACCACAGTAATTTAGTTACCTGCCATAAGCCCAACATTCTTTGTAGAGTCACTGTTTTTCAGTACATAATCCCACATCCTATAAATGTGACTCAGGGCTTGTTTTCTCTACAAAGCCTCTGCTATGGCTATACTACCTGAGCACAGCTATAGCCGTCTCTAGCATACATGCATCATAAGTAGTAATTTTTTTCTTCAGGTGTAGTAACACCACTTCCTTCAATGGAATGCACAAAACCAAAAGCACTCATTTGCCAACATAGCTGTGCTCACATCAACGTGAGGGGTTTTTTTGCCAGAGGAGCTGTCAGGTAGGTGGCGTGAATTTTTTTTGTACCCTAACTCACAACTTTGATGTAGACCTGGCTTTACATTCCTTGTTCTTTGATGCCTGAACTTGCATTTTACTGCATTAAAATGCACATTGTTCAGATGTGTCTATGTTGGGAAAAGGCAGCCAGAAGAAAACAGGAGAAAAGTGGTGAACTTGAGTAATGTAACTGCAGGGAGGGCAAGTGGGGTACTAGCCCCAGGTGCTGACTAGGAGGGTGCACCAGAATTGCCCTAACCCCCACCCAGGGGGTCAAGTGCAATGGTGTTCTCTTCCCTGGGAGTCTTTGCCATGGCAAACACAGCCCTGTGCCCAGTCGCATATTTGGTGGGGCGGAGTGAACGGGGCCCTAGGGTCATCTTGGGACTCCTGCTGCCCAAGTCTATGCTGCTACAACAGCAGCAGCAGAAATAGCAGCTGCCTTCACCGTTCAGCAGTAGGTAAGACTTCCCTTCCCCCCCCAACATCTACAGTGGTCAACATACCACATCCCCCCTGGCCCTGACTTACCCTAGGCGCTGAAGGAACTCTTGATACCTCTGGTAAGCTTGGTCCCGAGAAGAAACACAGAACTCTGGAGAGGCTGACTTGGAGATTGCTGAGCAAGAAAACTGTCTGGTGTTCATTTATATAGGTTGCAGAGAAACAAGACTTTGTGTACATCCTGGATAAGTAAATAGCACTGTACAGGTTTCCTTTATTTTATGCAAGTTCTGTATGTGCGAATATGCTTTTATGTGATGACCCTTTTTATACCAAAAATTTGTTATATGTGAGGTAAATTCACTCTTATGTGAACGGTGTGGTGGAAGCCCACCGTCAGCTGCTTTGTGTGGTGCATTGTGGGAGTGTGTGGTGCATTGTGGGAGCACACCAAAATAAAGTCTGTGTGGATCTGTGCTCCTCGCTTGTTGTCTGCAACACGTGTTTCTGTAGTTGCCATCCCCATTATGATAACATTCACCACCACCCTGTGCTTATGTATACTGTCTGCTGTTGGTGAGTACCAAAATTGTCTTGTAAAAGTGGTAGAAATGGGTCTGGGGGTCTGTGCAGTCAAGGTCTTGGAACGTATCCCTATTTGTTACACTGTAAAGGGGGTTCCCTGTACGCGAATTCAAGTTATGCACTGTTTTTCAGGAACACATGTACAGCATAAAGCAAGGGAAACCTGTACCATATACCTGTTTCATGTTGTCTGTTTCTCTGCCTGATAGAAAAAGGCCGGAAAGGCCTTTGGTCACAAGACTAATCCCTTTGGTCACCTATGGGCAACAAAATGACACTTCCCCATCTTTCATTCTTTAATAAGCAGCAAGATTGGCAATGAATTCCAAATTGAAATATTATCACTTAAAATAATGATACTAATGTGTGTTTTAGCACTGAAATAAAGAAATGGTTCACCCCTCAGAGCTCTTGTTTCATGCTCTCTGCAAAAAAAGGCAGACATCTCTACATTGGTTGCACTTGTTTACATTTTCTTCACAACCATACTAACTAGATAGGGGTTTTTTTAAAATAAATGTTTAAATTCTGAGAAGTTTCCCATATCTTCACCTGTAGCTAATCCTTAACATCACATGCATCAAGAAATACTCTTTGTTTTGTTGGCTTGTACGATACTCCATGACTTTGTCAAAAAGAAAATCTCAGTATGAATCTATGTACAAAGTCTATTCTATACACATATGTAATCAAAATATTTAGACTAGAAAAGTAGAAGTATCCATTCTCATATAAACAGATTATAAATTAAGATTCTGTTAACTGCACATTAGCAGCTGTTCTAAAGCTGAAGTGCCAAATTACAAGTTTCAGGCTGCTCTAAAACTATGATTAAGATAATAGCAGTACTTTCATTCCCATTTTCCATTATGCAAAATTCACATGAAAGTACATGTAGTATACTCTCCCAAAGTTCAATAAACATCACCACCAGTCCTTTTGATTTCTACTTGGAAAATATATTACCTTCCCAGGAAAAAGAAAAAAAAAGTTATATTTGAATAGAGGCTGTGACTTAAACAGTAACTAACACCAGACAAATATTGTAATTCTTTCATGAAATAAGCATTAGAAACCCAGGAAAATCACAACTAGGAGTCACAAAAATCGAAGTGGGGAAAGGTATAGCTATATGGTTAGCACACTGAGAGCCTTAATTTTCCTCTGCAGTGACACCATGAAGAATTTAAAAATATACCCTTTTAAAATAGTTTAATTTAATTTGTACCACCAACATGAAAATATCTGAAATGTAATCATGTCACATCACTACACAACAAAAGTAATACGTAGATGCCAATGCTGGATAAGATATAGGCAGTATAGGCTCATGCCTAGGGCTTGGGCTTCTGGAATTATGCAGTCACATCAGAATCTGGGCCTTCAATTCAGAAAATGTTTCTAACCCTTGGGGTTACAGGAAAAGGCACTAAAAATGAGTTTGTATGGTGTGATTTTGAGGCAGATCAATTGGATGTCACATAGTCATTTCAGGTAGACCACAGGAAGCTGCTAGAGGAGACTCCTAGAGTAAAGGCCTGATGAGAAACTCCAGCAGGAGAGGGCTGCTAAAAAGGGATAGATAGGAAGCATCATCTTGCCAGGTCCTGTCAAGATGGGAGATGCACAGAAGGCAAGATGACCTTGCCCTCCTGGGACATAGGATGGGGGCTAATGCTGAGTCAGCCACTCTGTTCATCAGCTAGCTCCACTGGGTCCATCCAGTTCCTCTGACTGTAGTCCAGTTGGTGTCTAATTCTTAAGATACCAGGAAGAACTAAGGTCTGGTCTACCAGGAAGCTTCTCAACCTCTGCACCCAGAGCTGAGCTGTCTAGTAGGGGTTAAACCACTGTTTTCTCCATCACTGGCAGTCAAATTTCCAGATTCTGAGGAGGTCCTACAAGGAGACTGGCAGCTTGGAGAAGTCTTGAGGGAAGGCTCCTAGGGTGGAGATAAGAAAGCTGCTGGTCATATCAGCGCCCCTGGAGGTGGTGAGGGACAGTTACTTTGTGGCTGATGACAAGTAGTATAAAGGAGTCTCTGCAGTCTGGAGGTGCAATGTGTGGACTTGACTGCAGCTCCAAGCCAGACAGGAGAGTAACTCAGATCATGTACACCAAACTAGTGCCTCCCCAACTAAGAGACCAAGGGCTGCTGGGGACAGACAAAGGGTGGTTAACCTGTGTCAGAGCATGGATAGGACCAGATGGTTGAGGATCAGCCCCTTCCTGCTAGAAGGAAAAGGCACTAGAGAAGCCCCACCAGTGTTCACAGATGGTCAGGCACCTTGGCCTCCTGATTGGTTCAGTTCACCAGCAATGATGTATCAGTGGCTGAGAAGCAGAGACCCAGACCCATGCCCCACGGGATGATACAAGCATGTTGGTGAGAGAGAACTCACCTGCTGATTGAACGTAAGATTAAACATAACAATTGAGCTAGAGTTCCTAACCCAGTCGACACAGGCAGATGAGTCCATTGAACAGATGTCTCAGCAAGCCTCCACCTTTGCCTGGTCCCCAAACATAAGGAAAACATCCATGATGAGTGGGTGACAGGACCACAGGCAAATCCCACCCTCTGAGTACCAAACCCATCATCCTCCAGTAGAGGAAATGGAGAAAGGACTCATTAGCAATAGTGAAGAACTGGCCAGATAGAGGGCAGTCCTGAATCAATAAAAAAATGATGAGCTCAGTCTGGACCCTGTTCATTTTGGACAGACACCTAACAGGGGTGTACAGCATCCAGGAGAACCCCATGAAATAAGAACCAAAGCTGAATGCCTGCACAGTGCCCATGGGATACCTAAGATCCATCCTATCCGTGCCTTGTTCTGGTCAAGGGATGGAAGTGAGAAGGCAAGTAGTAATCCATTCCTACAAGCCAGATCCCGCAAAGATTGTGGAAGACAATATGTTTCGGGACTATGCAATCAGTCCTTTGATGTCAAGATCAAGTAATGCAGGGTGTCAGATTCATAGTCTATGAGCCAGATCCAGGCCACAGAGCCATGTAGTCTGCTGAGTTACTGGTGAGCCAGAGTATTTGGGGGTGTGGCTAGCAGTAGGTGAGGCCTGCTGCAGAAGCCAGGGCCCTGGCCCTTAGTGACAGGGGAGAAGGTGGGGCTGTGCCAACACAGCCCCACCTTCCTTGTAACCACTTAGCCTGCTGCCAGTTGCTCTGCTTCCACCACACAAGCAGCCACTTGGCCCATGGCCACTTGTCCCACTGCCGCCATTATCACTACTGCTGTGGTTGCCACCTCCATCCCCACAGATCCAGCCCAGCAAAGAACCCCACAGCCTGGATCCAGCCTAGGGTACAGGGCAAGTTTGACAGCTCTCTGCATTAGTGGGTATCAGACAGAGAGTTTCTAAGAATTCAGCCAGAGTAAGAGGAAGCTTCAGCTCATCTCTGTTGCCCACACTGACTGTAAGATGTTTGTCTCACAGGACCCTGCAGGCATTAGCAGGCTGTCTCTGAGATTTGTCTCATTTGGGTTTAGAGGGGAAAGCATGGCAAAAAAAGCTTTTAATGCACTCTGGATCTGTAAGATGGCTGTCATCATTCATCAGGATGCAAATGATGCAGACACCCTCATTTTCAGGGCATAGAAGAAATAAGAGCTCCAGTTCATATTCCAAAAGAACTGGGTATGACCAGATGAAAGTATCCAGATAGCCGAGATAAACAAGGGCCAGGAGCTTGCTCCACTTCTTCTAGCTGACCCTGAAGAAGTCTGTATCTCAAGGGAAGGCAGAAGGATGCTGCTCCAGCTCCAAAATGTTCCATTCCAGCAATCCTATCATGACAGGACTCCCTGGTGTAACTCTGGCAGAAGAAATGGGATATGTACCTTTACTCCTACCAAGGTGGCAGAACTCCTGCAAGGAGTCCTACAAAATCCATGTCCTCCAATTAAAGCTCCAGTCACCCAACCTCAGCCACTGAGGCCTTACTGCGACTGTCACTTACAACAGATCGTAGACCACAAAGGGTTGATCTGCAATGAGCTAGCACTCTGTCTGAAGAATGACTCATCTCTCTGGTAGCTGTGCTAGCAGCAAACTGACCCCACCCCAAACACAGCCTTTATACCAGCAGAGCAGACAGCCATAAGTTTACACACTGCTCTAATACCAGCCATTTGCCCTGACTCTGGTTCTGTCTTTTCCTCCCTGTTCCTACACTCCCTGTATTTGTGGCTGGCCTCTGACCTTTGGCGTCTCCTTGCTGATGATGACTCTTATCATATCAAGTACATCTGTAATATTAGCCACACCTCTGAAGCCACAGAACAACTCATACTTGACCCATAGCTGTGTAGACAACTTTGGAAGTACAGCAAAGTGCTGCTTCTTCAGTCTTTTGTATTCCTCCAGATCATCTTTTGCAAACTAGGGACAAGATAAAAATTCTCATTGACTGGACAAAAATGATTTCTTCTTTGTGGAGCCTTGCATCTCTTCTAGGAATTCGTACAGCTGGTCCTGTAGCATGGCAGAGGTTAAAAGACTTGTGGAGTAATCATGGGCCCCATGATTAATTCAGCGTCTATAATTTTGACATCAGGTGATAGGCATTACCTGGGATGTGGCCCCAAAATCACTCTGTGAACAACCACTGCACAACAAGGGTCTCCCCAGAATGATGTGATGATGCAGGCACTTGGGCAGGTGGAAGACAAGGGACATCTCACAGACAAGAGCAGGCAGCAAGTTGAGAGAGAGATGGGAAGGAAGAGGAAGAGGGAACACTGTGAAGGACTCAGCACTCAGGCTGAGGTCAATTGGAAGAGGAATGCCCATGCCTTGGGCTCAAGAGTCCAGCCCACAGATCTTAAGCTCCTCAAAGTTGGCTGCAAGACCACCCAGGAATATCAGCCATGTTGGTGGTAGAGCGAAAGTCTCCAGTCAGGAAAACAATGAGAAAAGGGTTTAGAGATGGTGGTAGAGAGAACTGTCCTTCAAGGCCTCCTCTATATGGGACTCAGGAAGAGGGTGGACATTGGTGGCATTCTGCCTCAATTGCCAGTGCTTCTCTTGGTCAATACCACTCCTCTGGAACTTCTTGAGGGACATGAAAGCAGGGCCAGCAGCAGCCTACTTACGTGTTGTACAGAAATCATCTTCAAATTGGGGGAGGAGGGGAGCTGAACCTTTGACTTGTGCCTACTACCTTTCTCTACCCAGGATGAGCACCCAGCTGTCACTAATAGTGGTAACAGACAGCTAATAGGGAAGGGTGGGCTCATTTGGCAAGTGAAAAGATGGAGGGTTATGCGAAAGATTTGGAAGAGCAGTTTCTCTCTGAGACAGATCCTCCCCTATGTCACTTGATGTCCACCCACTCTCTGAGGACTCTACTCAGTGATGCCAGCAGCAGCAGAATCTCTTTGTTTGGCTTGGTATATTCATAAGGGGCTCCCACATCTGACACCTAGGTGGGACTGACAGGTGTTGGAAAGAGGTGGGGTTTGGGCAACAAGGATGGACATCTGTGGCAGAACTATGTAGTCCCATGTCTCAAAGGCAACTCAATTCCTTCCTTTCCAGGACAAACAGCAGAAGCTCCAGGTGTGCCCTGAGGCCTATCAAAGGGAAATAAGAAAAGGAAGACTGTGAGTTTTACTGTGAGTTTTACTGTGAGTAAAAATGACCTGCATGCTCAGATCATCCAAATGCAAAGTATTTTTGGGATATCTTTTATTTGACCAACTGCATCATTGGCAGTGCTGTTGGATGAGCTTTCAGACATCAGGCACTCTTCCTTAGGTCCAGGGCACTTGATGCCTGAAAGTTTATCCAACAGCTCTCCAAACTATACAGTGGGCATGTTGACACATGCATTCATGCCGGCTTAAATTTACTGCACAGTAAGTGGGAATAGGCTCGCATCTACACATGCAGGCATTAAAGTTCATTAATGCTAAAGTTAATCCCAAGTCAGTCCACACACACAGTGTTACTGTGCAATAAGGCGTCTACATGTGCATCACTGCACAGTAACTAATTGGGCATGATACAGGTATCAAATTTACGCTCAAGTTGGCATATGTCACCATATTTACTGCACAGAACAGGCATGCATGTGTAGACGCATGCCCATACTGTACAGTAATTTTGATTACTGAACAGTAAATGCACATGTGTAGATATGTCTACTCAGTCCAATAACAGATATCACAAAAAGCCCTGCCTCTTGGACATTTCTTGGACAACCACAGCTACAATAATACTCCAACCCTAGCACAGGTCAGCCAGGAAACTAACAGGATGAAGGCGCTCCTCATGGAAATGTTAAATAAAGACATCTCCTAGGCAGCAGCCTGCAGCCCCAAGGCAAATATGGCTGTCCTGTGCATCTTTGAGGCCATTGTACCAATACCTGCATGTCAGTTGTGATGGAAATTAAGACAGCGGACTCTATGTGGAAAATCATGTGCAGGTGGAGGGGTTGCAGCAGAAACGTATGATCTCATGCAAGTGGGGAGGGGGCGCAGATAATTTGTGTTTGAAGTACTATGGGCAAGAATATGCAAATATTGTTTTTTCAACCTTAATATATGATTCTATGCCATGAATAGTGCATACATTGACCACTTCACTTTGCTCAGCATCACCTCTTGATGTTTGAGTGTTTAAATGCTCACCCTCAAAAGCACAGTCTCATCCTCTGAGCATGCACTGTACATTCAATAATGCTAAAGTCTTACAACATGTACTAAGTGAAGAGAGGGCTCCAACCCCTCCTCCAACTCCAATAGCATTCAGACAGTCCCTACTCAAGTAATGGAGTAGCCTGTATCCTTGGTGAGAAAGATGGATAAGGTCTGAAGAAGAGAAAGAAGGATCTCATTGTTATGGAAGTTCAGTGCTGCTCTGAAAAATGGGATTCTCTCTTTTCTTGGATTGGATTGATTCTGTATGCTAGGCAACTCACTTGAAAACAGAATTTTTACAGTCGTCCCCTAATTGCATTGTCCTCATTTTTTGGGGGGGGGGGGAGGAGGGGGGAGATCAAAGGCAGGGATCCTTAACCAGAGTGCTAGGACTCCCTGGGGTACTGCCAGATCTTTTGAAGGGTGCCATGAGATATGTGAATGAGGTGTGAGGAGATAAGCAGATAAGCACATAGGTTTGTCCCTCCATGGTCAGTCCTCCACCCCCTACTGCTCAGCCCCTCATGGCAGAGATAAGCACTGTAAAATATAAATTAGATTTTGAAATTGGGTGCCACTGAAGTCATAAAAAGTTATGGAGGGGAACCTCAAATCCAATGAGGGGTGTCTTGAATTCAAGAAATTGAGAATCACTTGTCCTAGGTTCTGATCTGGAGTGCTAAGCCCCTGCAGCCACAGCCAAAATCAGTGTGAGCTGCATTCTGATTGTCCATAGTATGTGTATACTCCTAATTAGTTTGAAGAACAAGATCCTCTGTATATCAAATTGGACATCCAAAACTGGGCTTTTTTGTTCTTGATCTTTCTGTGCCTCAGTTCCCTCTCTCTGCAGCTGGGATAACAACACATTTCAAAACATGGAGGTATTACTAACATAAGTTACTCAATGTTCTTGCAGTAATCATGAGATACTCTAACAAGTGGTATAGAAAAGCCCACAAGGAAATTAATGATTCATTCTTTAGAACAGAGAATGAAAAGGGCACAGTATACGAGGCCTGCAGCCATGCACTTAGGAACAAGAAGAAACCAAAACAAGTAGTTGATCATCCAATTAGCGCCAGGCCTCATGTGCCTGGTTGAGTCCCCTGGAAAAAAAAAAAAACAGTATGTGATCATGTAAACAAAGACTTTGTTATAAGGTATGTGCACAAGGGTGGCAAAATAAGATTGCAAAGGTAATCTTGTTTTGTTCAGTTCTTAAATTTTGAGAGCTTGTCTTCAGATTCTTCTAATGGATTTCTTTGTGTGTAACATTCATACCTGTTTACATAATGCTAACATTTATCTTAAGAAAAGACTTTTCATAACAAAAAAACAAATGGTTTATAATAGGCTTTCCTTTTTGCCAAACTATGTTTCCAACTTCTTTCTCTCAAAATAACTACTCCAGAAAAATGCAGCAGTTCTGTTCCAGAGAGGCGGTTCTCACACACGCTAAAAATCAACCGCTGACCAAAACTCATGGGCACTAACTCCACCAAAATATATAAAAATAAAATCACTTTGTAAAAATGTGTATTTGGCTATCACTTGAAACATGTATTACTCAAAACCAAATTGGACTTCAAGTTACTATGCATCTCCAGTTCAAACTGAGGCCAACCGTTTTTTGCTTAGTACATTGATAAGCACTTCTCTTTTTCAGATAACAACTGTAGTAATAACGTGTTGATACAGTATATAAAGCACCTTCCACACATACTTCTGACAACCTTTACCTTTCACTCACTTTGTTGTAGGTAAGCAGTGCTCAGTACCCTGAATTTCATAGGATTTAGCCCTAAATCACTGAATTCAGCCCATGATGAGATGGCACATTATAAATATATAACCCAAGCTTATTGTAAACAGAGTTTTTCTTTTATATTATATGGATGATGCAGGCTGTGTTCACATGAATGATGCAGGCTGTGAGGGATTCCTAACTTCAGTCTAGCACAGGGGTCAGCAACCCCTGGCACATGTGTCAAAGTATGGCACGTGAGGCCATTTTGCTTCGCATGCCACTGCCAGCCTGGGCTCTAAGCAGCTGCCACTGGCCACGGATTCTAGGCTGCTTGCAGCAGGTGACTGGGAGGCTGCAAGCCTTGCTTCAACCAGCCTGGGCCCTATGGCAGGCAGCAGCTGTCCAGAACCTGGGCCAGCTGTGGCAGGCAGCTGGGAGGCTACAAACAGCTGCACTAGGGTCTGGAGCCCCTGCCCGGCTCATTGCTGACAGCGGGTACATGTGCACCTCACATCCAGGCAGACAGCAGGGGAAGGTCTGGGACTGCACTGACCCAGCCCCTTCTCCACCTTGTACCCTGAGGCATGCCTGCAGCTCCCACCACAAAGCTGAGCCAGGGCTCCAAATCCTGGTGCAGCTGTTTTCAGGTGCGAGCAGTCAGGGCTCTGTGGCTAGCAATGGCCTTTCCCCTGCCCAGAGGCATGCGTGCACCTGCCACCAGCAATGAGGATTGGGCCCTTCATTGCTGCTACACCATCTGTCCCTGGTACACCCAGTTGAGGTGTGGGTCGAGGTTGTGGTGTTTTTGGCACTTCGGCCAAAAATGTTGCTGACCCCGATCTAGCAAAAGATAGGTTTGTTCTCTCATGGATGACTTATGAAGTTTGTGCTGACAATATAAGGAACTGATATGAGTTTTGGGGAAAGGATATCAAACTACCCTGGATAATGATACTCCAGCAATAACCATTGCTGAAGTCAATATCTACATGAAGTGGCGTTTTAAAGAGTTACTGTGCTCTCAAAGCAACAAGAGACTATTCAGTAAAAATATTGGATTACTGCACAGTCCCCCAGTATTTTACCTGATCTCCACTGGGGCACAATTATAAAGTAACAGTAGTCACCTTCACAGCATACTGGTTCAGGACTGTGAATTCTACAAGTTTTTGCATGATTGCAGTTCCAGAAATACCTGGAATACAGTCACAATCACCAAGCTAAAAAAATCAAAACAGTTCAACCAAATACAATGTTAACCCTAAGGCCAGCAATACACTCAAAGTTCCCAAAGCAGATGCCTAAGGCAAAGGCACCAAATGGACACAAAGGACCAAAAAAAAAGACTATATCCATCACCACCAAAAGCACTGAGCCCAAAGGATATTTTCCAGTAGTGTAACAGGAGACCCACGCCTCATTACTGAGAAAGGAAAGAAAGAGAAAAAGAGGAAGCTGTGCCTTTAAGGCAGACAGCCCAGCATGGAAGCCTTGTACCTGGTTGGGATATAAAAGTAAAGCACCAGGAAGTGTGTAGCAGAAGGGCCTTGGCTGTGTTAGTGGAAGGGGTCCTGTGGGATGGGGACTGGGACAGATACAAAGATGGAAACGGAGACTAGACCTGGGGAAGGGTCAGAGCTGAGTAAAGTCCAGCTGCGCTTGGGAAGGCCTAGGGGAGGCCCATGTGTGAAGGGACTCTGTAGTAGGGCTATGCGAAACTTCGGACTGTGCATTGTATCTGGAGAAGTTTCGGACACTTTGATGTCTGAAGCACCATGTCCGGATCGAAGCGCTGGCTTCGTTAGGCTTTCCGAAGCAGTTCAGAAAAGTGTTTCGGAAAAGCTTCGGAGCCGCTTCGGAGTTCTGGTCATAGGGTATAATGGGGAATCAATTAAATATCTATAACTTTGGGTTTTTTGGTCTGATTTGGATGAAACCTGCAGGAGTGGTAGCCTCTGCTCAGAGCATGAAGCCTGCCAAGTTTCAAGAAGATCGGTGCAGGGGTTCAAGGGAAACTGCACCCCAAATTCTTGAAAGCAAAACTCATGTCACTTGTACGTGTTACACCACAGGGGGGGTGAAAACTGCAGGGGTGGTAGCCCCTGGTGAGGCCACAAAGCCTGCCAAGTTTCAAGAAGATAGGTGCAGGGGTTTGAGGGGAACTGCACCTCAAGCTGCTGACAGGCAAAACTCATGACATAGATGACCGTGTGTGTTAAGGCACAGCAGACTGAAAACTGCAGGGATGGTGGCCCCTGCTCAGGCCACGAAGCCTGGCAGCTGTCAAGGAGATAAGTGCGGGGGGGGGTTCTGGGGCCCTGCACCCCTAGCTGCTGACAGACAAAACTTGTGACATGGGTGCTTGTGCAACTGACTGTGTCTGTCTTGGGGCAGTTGATTGTCTGTATTGATTATTTCCTCTCCTTAGTCTGTGGTTTTGTAGGTGTTAATCCTTGCTCATTAACTCGTTATGTAGTAGCTAAGTACTGTGTATTGAGGTGGCCCCTGAGTGAATCATGATTAATTGGTAACTGGTAATACAGTAGCTTAGCACCAAGGCCTACAGTAGTCCGTCCCCCCATCCCCCTCTCCCCAGTGCCCCAAGACAGACACAGCTGCACAAGCACCCATGTCACAAGTTTTCCCTGTCAGTAGCTAGAGGTGCAGGGCCCCAGAACCCAGAAGCCCTGCACCTATCTCCTTGACAGCTGGCAGGCTTCATGGCCGCAGCAGGGGCTACCATCCCTGCAGCTTTCACCCTGCTGTGCCTTAACACACACGGTGTCACCCATATCACGAGTTTTGCTTGTCCGCAGCTTGAGGTGCAGTTTCCCCCAAACCCCTGCACCTATCTCCTTGAAACTTGGCAAGCTTTGTGGCCTGAGCAGGGGCCACTACTCTTGCAGTTTTCAGCCCGCTGCACCTTAACTCACACGGTGATGTATGTGATGAGTTTTGCCTGTCAGCAACTTGAGGTGCTGTTCCCCCCAAACCCCTGCACCTATCACCTTAGAATTTGGCAGGCTTTGTGGCCTCAGCAAGGGCCACCACTCCTGCAGTTTTCACCCCCCTGTGGTGTAACACATAGACGTGACATGAGTTTTGCTTTCTGGAATTTGGGGTACAGTTCCCCCCAAACCTCTGCACCCATCTTCTTGAAACTTGGCAGACTTCATGCCCTCAGCAAAGGCTACCACCCCTGCAAGTTTCCTATTGTGTTGGTACAGAATGGACTAGGGCAACCTGGTGACAGGAGCCTGAGTCAAGAGGCATGGGGTAGCTGAGGGGAGCAGGGAGACTGCCATTAGCATGCTCTGTGAACAGGCAGATTGTGTGTTGACTTGTAGATTGTTTTGGGGCTGCCAAGCCTTGTGGACTGCTTCGGGCTGCTGAGCTCTTGAAACTAGGAGGTGGGTGGAGCATGTGTTGACATGACCCACCCGAAGACACATTGCAAGGGCCTTGGGAAAGGGGCTGTATGATGTAAGCAAGGAGCAGCACCTGAAGCTATTGCCCTCCAACCAGACTGAGGGCCTGCATCCAAATTAGCAACAAAGGCGTGGGAGGAGAAGTAGGTGGCCATAGATCCTAGACCCAAGTGGCCTGCCACAACCACTTACTAGGGGAGACACCCAGGAGAACTGCCTACAAGAGGCAGCTAGAGGAGATAATTGAAATCTACTGCCCAGCTCACATCAAGCTGAAGAGATCAACCATACCTGGCCAAAGAGAACCTATTGTCCTCGCCTGGGGTTTTGTATTAAGAAGAGTAGACAGGGTATTCTGCAGGAAGCAGGAGGATAGTAAGACAGTTTGTTGCTCCCCAAGAGGAAAGACAAAGGACTTTACTACAAAAATAGATGAGGTTGGCAGGAAACGTTCCTTTGACAATGATCCACATGGGTGCCAACAACACTGTATGTTCCACATATTCTGGTAGCCTTCAGGGACCAGGATGAGAACTGACTGAGAGGAACAAAAGAGCAGAAAGAAAGCATAAGATACAGAAGGTCATCATTTGGCTAAGTAAGCAATCCAAGGGAGAGGTTTTTGGTTTTGTGGAACACTGCAGTATCCACTGCAGAGCAACAGGAGGTTGTGTGGCTTTAACCATAACCTTCTCATCAGCAAAGGTATCAATCTTTTGTGAGAAAAAATGGCTAGATTATTTGGGAGGGCTTTAAACTAACCACGAGGAGACAGGGATGATAATAGGGTAATTAGTACAAATATATAAATATGTCAACCAGCTTTATAGCAACATACATATGGAAAACCCAATGGGAAAGGGGCATGTAAGGAACACATATTTTTAACCATCTCCATGCTCATGCTTGGAATGTAGGTAATAAAGAAGAATTAGAGATGCTCAAATCTGAAAAGAAAAATATTACTTAAACTTAGTGCAGTGGCTGTTATGACTGGAATGTTAAAATAACTTATTACAACTTTTTCTGTAACAAAAGAATGGAAAAAGGGGATAGAAGTTTGTATCAAAGACACTGTCATCTGTTACGGAGTCCTAGACAATTCAGAATCACAAGGCATCAAAGGCTCATGGATTAAAACTTTTATTTGTAAAACTAGTAGTGGTGATCATCTACTACATACCATCTAATTTTACTAAAGAATGGAGTAAATAATGTGTAGGAAGACCTCTGTTATCATGGGTGACTTCCATCTAGGGAATATTTGCTGGACATCATATTATCAATAATGAAACTTAGGACTGCTAAAAATAGGAGATGACAGCTTTCTAGTACAGAAAGCCCAGCAGCCAATACAAAGTGATTCAATATTGGACCTGATTCTGATGGATAAAAAAGAGCTGCTGACCTAAAAATTACTGATAGCCTAGGTTTCACTGAGCATGATCTAGTTGCATGTACTTTGTGCAAACAGAATATGACAGCAATCACCACCAAGGTTATATGAAATTTTAAAAGGGCAAAACTTTTAAAATTCAAAGCAATGTCTGGCATAAATGCTTTGGAACACAAATTTGTCAGAGAATTGTTAATAAAAATGAACTATTATTCAAGGACTATCCACCAACTCAAAAAGCCACAATTTCACAGAAATTAAAATATTATACTGGGAAAAATAATCTTGATGCACATAAGATGGGGAAGCAGTTATAAAAAAATCAATATATTAAGAATGGAAAAAGGAGAAACCAATGCCAACATGTTAAAACTTGAAATATATAGGTGATTATAAAAAAGTTAAATGAATCAGTGAAATACCAACAGCCAGTGGAGTTAAAGACATTACAATCTTTAAAAAAAACCTTAAGGAACAAGAAAACCCTTTGTTAGGTATCATGGGCGACTGGTGCCTCCCGAGTCAGGGGGGACCCGATCTCCGACCAGGGGGTGGGAGGTCCCCCAGTGGCCGATTGCCAAGTTGGGAGTGGTCCCCAGTGGCCAATCACTGAGCCTGGAACCACCAACAGTGAAACGGGTGAAACCAGAAGTGTACTTCCGCTGGCAGTTCTGGTTTCACGGCTGGCACTTCCAGGGGGTGCACAGCCAAACTCAGGGGGTGCACTTGCATCCACGTGCACCCCCTACATGTTGCCAATGTCAGGTATATGTCTTCTGAAGAAACTGATGCTAAAACTATAAATAGTGAGGGGAAAAAAGGGAAATGTTCAATACAGCATCTAAAAAATGTATACATATTTTAATTGACAAGAATTCAGAGACACATTGATCTACAGTGCTCCAGCTTCTTTTCTCTGAAAGCAAGATGCATAAAATACAATGTTCACTAAAACAAGCATACAAAATGTCCACCACTGACATCCAGGCACTCATTATAGCAGCAAACAACAAAGCAGTATATGTGTGTATAGAATTTTTGAGCTACCCAGTGTTTAAAATGTTTTTCAGGCTGATCAATATTTTTAGTAGCTTTCAAGAGTTTTTAAAATGTTGGTTTTAAACATGACCTTAGCTGTAATCTTCCTTAAACTAAAAAGGACATCATAAGGAACCACAATGAGCCCTGTGTGGATCAATTGGAAGGTTTGAACTTCAGATCTTCAGAGACACCCGAGACCTCAACCACTTGAGCAAACTCATGCTGCCAATATGCTATACATCTCTTTGATAGTCAGCAAAAGAATGTGGGAATCAGGATTCCTGAACTCCATTTCTGGATCTAGGAGGGAGCAGCTAGACTGGACTGTGGTTAAAGCAGGGATTACAGCCAGAACAGCCAGCCACATTTGCTTGGTACTTTAGACTTCAAAATATAGTGTATCTATATACAGAGTGTATCTATATTCGGAGTCATAGTGGACTCCGAGATGACCATGAATCATCAGTGTGACAAAATCATGAGCAAGGCTAACTGCACATTATCATGCATCAGCAGATGCATGACAAATAGAACCAAAGAGGTGATACTTCCCCTCTATGCAGCATTGGTCAGACTGCAGTTGGAGTACTGCGTCCAGTTTTGGGCACTGTACTTTAAGAAGGATATTGATAGACTTGAGAGGGTCCAGAGGAGGGCCACTCGTATGGTTAGGGGCTTACAGGACAAGCCCTACGAGGAGAGACTGTGGGACATGGACCTCTTCAGCCTCCGCAAGAGAAGGCTGAGAGGTGATCTTGTGGCTGCCTACAAATTCATTAGGGGGGCGCAGCAAGGGATCAGAGATGCTCTGTTCACCAGGGCGCCTCTTGGGGTAACAAGGAACAATGGTCACAAACTGACAGAGAGCAGACTTAGGCTAGATATCAGGAAAAGCTTCTTCACTGTAAGGGTGGCCAAAATTTGGAATGGGCTTCCAAGGGAGGTGGTGCTCTCCCCTACCTTGGGGGTCTTTAAGAGAAGGTTGGGCAGGCATCTGGCTGGGGTCATGTGACCCCAGCACTCTTTCCTACCTAGGCAGGGGGTCAGACTCGATGATCTGTTGAGGTCCCTTCTGACCCTAGCATCTATGATTCCATGAATCTATATAGATGAGATGAGCCTGCGCCATATTAATCACATGAATTCTACAGCTCTGCTAGATATGACCTATAACTTCAAGTTAGCTTAACTATAAACTGAGAGGAATAACTGCTTGTTTATAGAGCAGGAAAATGAGATTTTGCTCCATTATAAGGATTGTGGAAAACAGAGAAATATAAAAATCAGTGGGAAGAGGAGGAGGGTATAACATTCTAGTCTCCTAGCTTTTTGCTGAGTATTTCCTCAGGGCTACAGGGTAATTTGTAGACAAACTCTCTTATTAACATTAATCTCTAGGGCTAAGTACAGACAGTCAAAAAGCCTGAGGCTGAATGGATTCAATCTTTACAGGTTAGTCTAAGCTGCATAGATTGAACTGATAAGTAGATGAACAGACATTCACTGGGGGGGGGAGAGGGGGTTGTCGCCCTCTATATCAAAGAGCAACTCACATTGTCAAGAATTAGCCTTGGGTGGAGGAAGGTCAGGCAGAGGCACTATGGGTCAAACTTCAAGGGGGGCAAGGCGAAAGGGGTGTCTACTATAGACCACCCTGCCAAGGGGTTGAGATGGACCAGGATTTCTCAGTACAGCTTATGGAGGCAGTTGGGTCTAGGGATGTTGTTGTCATGGGGGACCTAAACTACCCAGGAGCAGTCAGCCAGGTCTGACCGTTCGCGTAGGTTCCTAGCTGAAATACAAGACCTCCACCTTATCCAGGAGGTATGCAGCCCCACTAGGGGAGATGCCTTGCTGGACCTAGTCTTGGCCACTGGGGATGACCTGGTGAGGGGACTGCAGGTCCTTGACCACCTTGGTGACAGTGATCATTGCCTGATGGAATTCACCATCCAGTGCAGGGTGTTGAGGGCTGATACCAAGACTAAAGCCCCTGACTTCAGAAGGGCCAACTTCAATGAACTTAGGAGATTAGTGGGGGAGGCACTGAGGGCCCAAAAGGTAGAGGAAATGGGAATCCATGAAGGATGGTCGTACCTTAAGGGGACGATCCTCCAGGCTCAGAGTGTGACAATCCCTGAGAGAAAGAAGGGGGGTAAGAGTGCTCTGAAACCCCCATGGCTCAGCAAAAGCATTCGAGAATGCCGGAGGTCCAAAAGGGTACACCCGGTGGAAGAGAGGGGCTATCACCAAGAAGGAATACTCCTCCTTGGCCCGTGAGTGTAGGATGGCCATTAGGAAGGCCAAGGCAGGGGTGGAGCTCAGGCTAGCGACCAGGATTAAGGACAACAAAAAGTCCTTCTTCAAATACATTGGGAGTAAGAAGCAGGCACCAGGTAATGTAGGGCCCATGTTAGACTCAAATGGTAATCTTGTGGCTACGCCAGACAAGAAAGCCAAAATCGTTAACATGTTCTTTGCCTCTCTTTTCTTGGACAGGGATCAGGACAGCTCTCCCACCACAGGTAGGGGCAATCTTAAGGATAGCACTGCCAGGCCTCAGGTCTGCCCAGAAATAGTTAGGGATCTTCTGGAAGGGCTGGATGTTTTCAAATCTGCGATCCCTGATGCCCTCCACCCATGGGTGTTGAGGGAGCTGGTGGGAGTCATTGCTGTGCCACTGGCCCGGCTGTATGAGCGATCTTGGTCCACGGGCCAGGTGCCCAGAGATTGGAAACTAGCTAATGTGGTCCCCATCTATAAGAAAGGGAGGAAGGAGGACCCGGGAAACTATAGGCCCTTAAGTCTCACATCGGTCTTGGGGAAAATCCTTGAAAAAATCATTAAGGTGCACATCTGTGAGGGGCCAGCAGGGGAGATCATGCCCAGGGGAAATCAACACAGGTTCATCAAAGGCAGGTCCTGCCAGACCAACCTGATGGCCTTTTATGACCGGGTAACTAAATCCCTGGATGA
The DNA here is from genome assembly GCF_030867095.1 of Alligator mississippiensis. Taxonomy (NCBI): domain Eukaryota; kingdom Metazoa; phylum Chordata; order Crocodylia; family Alligatoridae; genus Alligator; species Alligator mississippiensis. The sequence goes on from NC_081826.1 coordinate 127,158,099, forward strand.
TGGTGTCACCATGGATGTAGTCTTTCTGGACTTCAAGTAGGCCGTTGACACTGTCTCTCACCCCATTCTCATTAACAAACTGAGCGACTGTGGCATTGATGCCTACACAGCTGAATGGGTCAAAAATTGGCTGATGGGATGCACCCAGCGAGTGGTGGTGGACGGGTTGTACTCGACCTGGCGGGATGTGAACAGTGGGGTCCTTCAGGGCTCGGTCCTAGGGCCTACACTGTTCAACATCTTCATCAGCAACTTGGACAAGGGGGTGGAAAACATGTTGTCCAAGTTTGCCAATGACACCAAGATGTGGGGAGACATAGGCATGCTCGAAGGGAGAGAGAGGCTGCAATTATACTTAGACAGACTACAGAGGTGGTCGGATGGTAATAGGATGGGGTTCAATGTAGATAAATGCAGGGTGCTGCACCTGGGGAGAAGAAATCCACAGTATACATACAAGCTGGGGAGCTCCCCCCTTGTGAGCACAGAGGCAGAAAGGGATCTTGAAGTCATTGACTCCAAGATGAACATGAGCCGCCAATGCCAGACCGCAGCCAGCAAGGCCAGCCATACCTTGTCATGCATCCAAAGATGCATCTCAAGCCGGTCCAGAGAGGTGATACTCCCCCTTTACGTGACATTGGTCTGGCCTCAACTGGAGTACTGCGTCCAGTTCTGGGCACCGCACTTTAAGAAGGATGTGGCCTGCCTTGAGAGGGTTCAGAGGAGGGCAACCCGCTTGGTTGAAGGGCAACAAGGCAGGCCCTATGAGAGGCTGAGGGACCTGAACCTGTTCAGTCTCAGCAAATGGAGGCTGAGGGGAGATTTGGTGGCTGCCTACAAACTCGTTAGGGGAGATCAGCAGCAAATAGGAACAGCCTTATTCTCCCCAGCAGCACCTGGGGTGACGAGGAACAATGGCCAGAAACTGCTAGAGAATAGGTTCAGGTTGGACATTAGGAAGCACTATTTCACTGTCAGGGTAGCTAGGATCTGAAACCAACTTCCTAGGGAAGTGGTCCTTGCACCTACCTTGGGTAAATTCAAAAAGAGGTTGGATGAACACCTGTCTGGGGTCATGTGATCCCAGTGTGTGCTCCAACCAGTGGTGGGGGGGTTAGACTAGATGATCTCTTTAGGTCCCTTCTGACCCCTAACTACTATGAAACTATGAAACTTTTGATTATAGAAATGCAGCCACATGTCTGCAGTGGCTCAGGCCAGAAGTCGGTTGGTGCTAGAGCATGCCTCTTTGCTCAGCTGGAGCAGACAGCTTGTGCTAAGGCTAGCCTACCCACTCTGCAAGGGGGAGTTTGAAGAGGAGATGCAAAGCATCCTAGGGTGCTGGTGGACTGTGGGCTAACTTGAATCTGGAAGGGATTTGGGACAGAAGTTCAATAAACTGATTTAACCTAGATCAGTTATACCTAGTACTACATCCATCGAGGTTCATCTTAAACCAATTTCAGACATTTTGAAAGCAGTTTATATGCACTGAACTTCTGTTGTGTTACAAATCTGAACTGGTTTCCAATCACTTATACCAGTTTATGTGTAATTTCTGTCCCTAGCCTAAGTGTCTACAAAGAGTAGCAGTAAGCCGTAGTGAAACCATTATCATGATTCCCACTTAATAATTCCTAAAAGAAAGTCTAACAGATATTTATATATCAAAAGTTCACTGTTCTTTTCAGTTCCAGATTTTTTGAGGCATTCCAGTTTTGTAAGTATCAAGTGCCTCCTGTTTTCCTATATACAAAACATTTTAGAAATCTTTTAAAACTTCAACAGCTAATTGAACAAGAGGGGTATATTTTGGTAGCCCCTTACTCAAAAAAATCTCAAATTTGTTCCCATGAACACCACTTTTCAAGCTGATCTAACTATGTTTGTGAAGTATAGAGTAGATGCAGAATTCTTTACACAGAAACTCTCTTGTAGCTTTAACTGGGGAGGAGCTATACTGGATATTATTACAAAGGAAAATGGCTCTGCCAACAGCCACTCCAGCTTTGTAGAATGAACTCCGAGAAACAAATATGAACTCCCAGCCAGGTCCTTCTCTGGCATTCCACTTACAATATCTTAACCTTACAAAAGCCAGACTTAGCCTTTCAAAAGCAACCCTGGACATGGATAAAAAGAAAACTCCATAGTGATTTTGAGGTGAGGAGAAAAATGAAGGTCTTGATTTCACACAAAATTTGCACTGGTTTTTAAATCACTTTTTAAATTAACTGGGAAAAAAGTGCAAAATATTGCCTAAAGTATTATAAACCATTTTAAAACCAACTTGACTATGCTTGCAGAGGGGTTTGTGCTCATTTAACTAAGTTGATTTTAATTATCCTAGTGCAGTTTTTGTGTGTATGCTAGCCCTGAGCTAGTCAAAAGGAAACTTGAACACACAACCTTAGGAATAATGAAAAACAGTTTACACCTCCCTTCTGTGTAAATCTTGCCCAATCTTCCATAACCATATATGCCCTCTGGTAGAAAATATGGTATGATTCTGTGGTGCAGGAATTAGGAAAGAAGATAATGAAATCATGTAGGGGATATGTGCCCCCTTGTGGATCTTAGAGCCTAACTTTGTGAATTTTATGCACCATGGGGATCTGAGGGTCAGACAAGTTCCCCACTGTCATAAATCCACTAGCCATTTTCCCCCAACTCCCCCAACTCATGCACTCATGCGCCCCAGCCCAGCAGGTCAGTCTCTGAGGGAGGGGAGGGGCAGGGGCTAGATTGAGGACCCTGCAGTGAGGGACAGTGCCACAGAGGCAGGAACAGGGGTGGGGTCCCAGCCAAGTGGGACTTACCTGCTAGGGAGGCATGCTCCCAAATAATTTTTTCTCCCTCTGCCTTGATCTGTCCCATCCCTTCCCTCCCCACAGACTTACTTGCTGGATGGGGCGGGGGGCGGCGGGGAGGGGGAGGGGAAGATCTTGGGTTGCTTTTAAATGCCAATGGTGATCTCCTACTTAAAAAGGTTGGAGACCACTGATCTAAGCTTTCTTTAACAAAGTACTTCATCCCTATGTTGGGGATGGCTCAAGACCTGCTGTATTGGGACACCTTAGCAACACAACTCCAGCAAATGACTTAGAAGCATAGAATCATAGAAAATTAGGGTTGGAAGGGACCACAGGAGTTTATCTAATCCAAACCCCTGCTCAAGGCAGGACCATCCCCAACTAGATCATCCCAGCAAAAGCTTTGCCTAGCCAGTTCTTAAAAACCTCCAAGGACAGAGATTCCACATCCTTTCTGGGTAACCTGGTTCCAATGTTTTACTACCCTCCTAGTGAGAAAATTCTTCCTAATATGTAACCTAAGCATCTCTTGCTGCAACTTGAGACTATTGCTCCTTGTTCTGTCGTCTTCCACCACTAAGAGCAGTTTAGCTCCACCTTCATTTGAACCCCCTTCAAGTAATTGAAGGCTACTATTAAATCCCCTCTCAGTCATCTAATTTCTAAACTAAATAAGGCCAGTTCCCTCAGCCTGTCCTCATAAGTTATGTGCCCCAGCCCCCTCACCATTTTTGTTGCCCTCTGCTGGACTCTCTCCCATTTGTCCACATTCTTTCTGTAGTGGGGGGGGCCAAAACTGGACACACATCTGGATGTGACCTCACCAGTGTTGAATAGAGGAGAAGAATCACTTCCTTGGACTTACTGGCAACATACCTACCAATGAAACCCAGTATGCTGTTAGCCTGCTTGGCAACAAGGGCACGCTGCTGGCTCATATTCAGCTTATTGTCCACTGTAACCCCCAGGTCCTTTTTTACAGAACTGCTGCCCAGCCAGTCAGCCCCCAGCCTGTACTGGTGCATGGGATTGTTCTGTCCTAAGTGCAGGACTTTGTACTTGTCTTTGTTGAAACTCATGAGATTCCTTTTGAATTCTCCTCTTTTCCCCTGCCTGTCCTTCCTGAACAGTTTGTACCCATCCATGACAGTGCTCCAGTCATGCAAGCTATCCCACCAAGTCTCTGTTATTCCAATCACATCATAGATCTGTCACTGTGCAAGGATTTCCAGTTCTTCCTGCTTGTTTCCCAGGCTCTGTGCATTCATGTACAGGCACCTGAGGTAACTAGTCAATTGCCCTGATTTCTCAGGAAGTATGAGAACACCTCCTCTGTTTCCCCATCCTGCTTGCTCTTCCTTCAGGTCTCCTGCTTCCCCACTTACCTCAGAGTTTTGGTCTCCATCCCACAGTAAACCTAGTTTAAAGCCCTCCTCACTAGATTACAAGCCTGTCTGTGAAGACACTCTTTCCTTACTTTGTCAGATGGATCCCATCTCTTCCCAGCAATCCTTCCTCTTGGAACAACATCCCATGGTTGAAGAAGCCATTGCCTGGTCAAAGACTTCTTCTGTGGCAAGCTAAGAATGCAGCAGGCCCAACCAACATATCCAAGCAGATACACCCAGGTGCTGGTGTGCGTGAGGCTCTCATGTGACACTTCTCTTGTCAAAACAAACTGGGAATTGTTCAAGAATATTCTGTCAGATACTGACAATTCCACACCATTCCAAACAAAAGCAGTGTTACCTAAGAAACTAACCTGGTTAAAAGGAGATGATGGAATACCGATAATATAACATAATGCAATACAACGCAACACAACATATATGGAGTTTTTCTCACTGCTCGTGCGTGTGTGTGTGTGTGTGTGTGTGTGTGTGTGTATAAAATACATATATAAAAGATATATATAAGTGATACATACCCCCACTTATTTAGTCACATATGTCACTCCCCATATAGTAGGACTGACAGTTAAAATGACTATCAAGAAGAAAAGGTTGCAATGGAACAGCCATGTCAACAGAATGGGAGACCATATCCTCAAGAATATGTTGTATAATGAGATTCAAGACAGCTCTATAAAGCAGGGTTGCCCTCTATGTTGGTAACATGATGTGTGCAAAAATTATATGAAGTCATTCAGCAGTAATGTAGAAAGCAAGGAAGAGCACTCAGAATCCCGTCCAATAGAAAGGGAACATTTGGCACTGGGTGCAGCTCAATATAAAGCGGCTTTGATCCAGAGGATAGAAGCAAAGCAAGAAAAAAGAAAGCAGCAAGCTGTAAATTTGGACTCCAACTCAAGCAACACATGGATCTGTAAACCTTGGAACAGGCTGTGTTGCTCTTAAATTGGCCTTGTCAGCCACAAATGGATTTATCAGGCATCTGACTAGACCTTTTATGTGCACACCATGATCCAGAGGCTCATCTTTTTTGCAAAAATTAACAGTTGAAAATTGGGATGTGTATCTTAACTGAGGAAACTGATTGTGAACAGTTTAGTTAAAAGGAAAAATCTCTTTTTTTCATTCTGTCTTTCTACAACAGGGGTCAGCAACCCCCAGCACGGCCAGCCCCGGCTCTGGGTAGCTGCTGCCAATGATGGAGCCTGGGATGTTCCCAGCAGGGCTTGCAGCATCCCAGCTGTCTGATGGGAGCAGCCCGGGCTTCTGGCTGGCAGCAGCTACCCAGAGCCAAGGCCGGCTGCAGCCAGGAGGCTGCAAACAGCTGTGCTGGGCTCCAGAGCCCCGGCATCAGCTTCGTACCAGTGCGTGCACCTGCACATGCACTTGCCCAGGGCAAACAGCAGGGCAGCGCAGCCTGCCCCGAGGTGCCCATGCAGTTGCCACCAGCTCAGAGCTGATGTCGGAGCTGTGGAGCCCAGCACAGCTGTTTGCAGCTGGCCCGCTGCTTGCTGCAGCTGCCCAGAGCCCAGGCTGGCTACAAACAGCTGCACCGGGGTCCGGAGCTCAGTCACCAGCTCTGTGCTAGGAGCAGGGGAGAGACCAGGGCTGCGCTGCCTCAGGCCCCTCCCCACCACCTGCTCTGAGGCATGGGTGCACATGCCAGTACGGAGCTGATGCCGGGGCTCCGGAGCCCAGTGCAGCTGTTTGGAGCTTCCCACCTGCAGCCAGCCTCGGCTCTGGGTAGCTGCTGCCAGCTGGGAGCCTGAGCTGATCCCAGCAGGCAGCTAGGACACTGCAAGCCCTGCTGGGAGCAGCCCGGGCTCTAGCAGCTACCCAGAGCTGGGGTAGCTGCTGACAGCCACAGAACCTGGGCTGGGGGCAGGGGTTTTGGGTGGGGGGGCAACGGGCAGCAGGGCTGGGAGGCAGGGGCTTTGGGTGGGGGGCAAGGGGCACAAGCAGGGTATCCTGCCATGTACCTCTTGCCCTTATTTTGTTTTTCTGGCATATCAGCACTCCAGCACCTTCCAAGGTAGGCATTGTGGTGTTTTTTGGCACTCCAGAGAAAAAAACATTGCCTACCCCTGTTCTACAACAAGGTGTGTTTCTTATTTAGGGGTGTGTGGTGTGTGAATAAATACTGTGCGCATGAGTAGATGACACAAAGCTATGGGGAGAATTGGACACGCCGGAGGGCAGGGAACAGCTGCAGGCAGACCTGGATAGGTTGGACAAGTGGGCAGAAAACAACAGGATGCAGTTCAACAAGGAGAAATGCAAAGTGCTGCACCTAGGGAGGAAAAATGTCCAGCACACCTACAGCCTAGGGAATGACCTGCTGGGTGGCACAGAGGTGGAAAGGGATCTTGGAGTCCTAGTGGACTCCAAGATGAACATGAGCCGGCAGTGTGACGAAGCCATTAGAAAAGCCAATGGCACTTTATCGTGCATCAGCAGATGCATGACAAATAGGTCCAGGGAGGTGATACTTCCCCTCTATAGGGCACTGGTCAGACCGCAGTTGGAGTACTGTGTGCAATTCTGGGCGCCACACTTCAAGAAGGATGTGGATAACCTGGAGAGGGTCCAGAGAAGGGCCACTCGTATGGTCAAGGGCCTGCAGACCAAGCCCTACGAGGAGAGACTAGAGAAACTGGACCTTTTCAGCCTCCGCAAGAGAAGGTTGAGAGGCGACCTTGTGGCTGCCTTTAAGTTCAACACGGGGGCACAGAAGGGAATTGGTGAGTATTTATTCACCAAGGCGCCCCCGGGGGTTACAAGAAACAATGGCCACAAGCTAGCAGAGAGCAGATTTAGATTGGACATTAGGAAGAACTTCTTCACAGTTCAAGTGGCCAAGGTCTGGAACGGGCTCCCAAGGGAGGTGGTGCTCTCCCCTACCCTGGGGGTCTTCAAGAGGAGGTTAGATGAGTATCTAGCTGGGGTCATCTAGACCCAGCACTCTTTCCTGCTTATGCAGGGGGTCAGACTCGATGATCTATTGAGGTTCCTTCCGACCCTAACATCTATGAATCTATGAGTACAGGTGTGCGCACATGTGCACATGTGTTCATGTTTAGAATGGAGAATATAACGAGTTAATGACAATAAATATGACTCACAAGTTAAAATGTAGGTAACTTATAAATTAAAGGAAGCAATGAAATACCAGCAGTTAATAAGATTAAAAACAATAAGGAGACATGTTAAACAAAACTCTTTGTCAGGCATGGCTTCATTCCTAAACAAAAAATATAAAGAGTTTGATTTATAAAATTATATATCAAGAGGTAGAAGAAAAGACTGCTCAATAGTTTTTTTTGCTGTATACTTTAAAAGAGGTAGAAGGATGTGTCTAGCTTCTCTGATATGAATGGAACAAAAGTTTACTCTCTGTAACAAGGAGAATATGATGGGGAGACACTAGACTCAAAGAACTATAGACTGGTTAGCTTGGTACCAATCCAGATAAGGGAATGGCCAATTCTGGATTTTATCAACAAACTATACATTGTTAAAATATATTTAATGACAGTTGAGAAAAAGTAGGTTTTGTTAAACAAGCATATTAGTTTCTCAAAAGACTACAGGCCTGAATACTATAAATCAACTGTGCTGAGAGAAAATACTTGAAATTCAAATGCTTGATCTAGCACCAACTGACATTTGATTTAAAAATACACATTACATAGAATAAGCATATATGCTTAGTGTTAAAGAATACAGTAGATGAATTAAAAACTGACTAATTAAAATAACTAATAAATGTAGCTGTTTACAGATGGACATCATCAAGACCATCGTTGAGGGTGTACAAGAGGGATTGGTACTTGGTCTAATGCTATTCAATATTTTTATCAACTATCTAGGTTTGCTAGTAAAGTTTGCAAACGATAGACTCGTGAGTTGGTAAGTACTGAAGAAGCAAGTTACTGTTACAAAATGATCTGAGTTTCCTGGTAAAAGACATCATAATACAGCCATATGCAAGATGATATATCTGGAAACCACATACCCAGGTTGTATCTACAGGATGGGAAAGTTTGTCTTGGAAAGCAGTGGCCCAAGAGGACAAAAGTTTATTGTAGAAAATCATCTCAATGTGAGCTCTCTGTGCAATACTGTGGCTAATAGGGCTGATGTGATTTTTGGTTATATTCAAGTAGGCTATTCAATAGGGCTGTGCGAAGCAGGCCCTATCTGATTCAGATTTGGCCCGAATCAGGGACAGTGACTCAATTCGTTGATTTGGATTAGTGGATCAGTGTCCCTGATTTGATTTGGCCAAATCTAAATCTGAAGAGGTAGCAGGTGCGACTTGTGATAGTTGCAATGCTGGGGTGCATGGAGTGTCCCGCAGGAGTGCAGGGGGGGCCTTCCACATGTTCGGCAGTGAACCCAGAAGTGGACCAGAAGTACTTCGAGTCCACTTTCAGGTCTGCCAGGAAGCATGTGGGGGGAGCCCCCCCTGCACCCCTCTGGCTTGGTGATCAGCCACAGGGGGACCCTGGGTGCCCCCCTCGGGCCCAGGAAGCACCAGTTGGCAAGCTGGGGGAGCACGGTGGTGGGGAGAGGGGGGCCTGTGCACTCCCTGGTGGACCCGGAAGTGGATCTGAAGTACTTTTGGTCCACTTCCGCGTCTGCTGCTGAGTGCACTGGGGAGCCTCCTGTGCTTCTGTGGGACACTTCTTGTGCTCCTGCTTCCTAGAGGTACGTAAAAAAAAAGTTTAAAGCTGTGTCTATGTCCAAATCTCCAAATCTTTCCGAATCTATTCGGAAGGTTCCGATTTGATTCAGAGACATTAAAGGGTCCTCTGATTTGTTTTGGATTCAAAGATTCGGCCACCAAATCAGGCTGAAACTGCCAAATTGAATCAGGGATTGAATCAGCTTTGCACAGCCCCACTATTCAATATAGGCTATTCAATATAGGTTATATATTCAAAACTGCTATTAGAATACAGTTTTTACTTCTGGTGGTCAGACTTCAAGAAGAATGAGGAAATACTGATGTAATGTTTGGGAATGAAAGAAGGAGAAGCCAGTTGTACTAGTATGTCAAGCTTGGGCTTCTATAACCCAGGAACATTTAAGTTGGTATGCATCTTTCTTCCATACAGTAATTCAGCAGATAACTTCTATGTGATTGCTTGCACAGTGTAGATCTGTAAGAAATCTACAATCTTTTCCAAGCTTTTTCTTCCAGATCAGCTGTGTATAAACTCTGTTTCAAATTTTACTGAAACTTTCAATTTCCCTGGTAGTTTGAGAGTAGTACACTAAATAACTTCTATGTACAATATTATTCGCTCTCAGGAAAGTTCAAAATTCTAAGAAGGTGAATTCTGATCCATTGTCAGATATTAATTCTTTCAGGTTTCCTTCTTGGCTGACTAAAGACAGTAGACAGGAACACAGCTACAAAAGCAGAGGTAACTTGTGACATATTGGGCATGCTACACGAGATGCCACATCACTATACGAACATGCTATGGTGATGTGGGCAGCCTAGTGTCAGTGGGCACAAACCATGACACCGTAGCTACGTCACTGTAGCAATGCACTCCTTCGCTATAGCGCACCGCTACAGTGACATAACAACTAAAAATAACTGCATTGCTGGCATGGCGCAGTACAGGCTATTACTGCACCATAATTTAGTACTTCCTTTTGGAAGGACTAAATGGAAGTACCAAAAGGAAGTACTAAATGACGGCGCAGTAACAACAGCACCATAGGGGCATGTGTAGACACACCCAAAAGCTACTCTCTACCCTATACTGTAATCTATGTGGGTGGTGATATAGCAACAGCCAAGTGGAGCAATATAAAATGGCTGTACCAATATCAATCACAAACTTTTGCCATGCTGAACCAAGAAAGTCAACAGGATGTAATGGCAGGATATGAGTCACTAATGCCTTGTTGTGTGACTGACAAGTAACAAAAGACCTTAAAGCAGTGTCCACTTAAGCATTTATTCCTAACTACCAGTACAAATCAAGTAGTTGTTGCTTTGTTCCAACAATCCCTTGAAACATGTTATGAGTAAGGTATAGTCAATTTCCCTTTAGTTCCTCTAAGAACATACTACACATCCATCTTATACAGAAAGTTCAGTCTATAGCCTAAAGTTTGGTAGAAAAATAGATTCAGCTATTTGGCCATCAAGTTGTAGGAAATTCTTGGAGTTTTTGTTGAAGCAAACATGCTAAGCAAGCAGGCTTGGATTATTCTTTAGTAATTGCAGAAAGTGTATTTATGAGAAATGGAATTAGTTCTACACGGTCATTTGTTTGGGAGCCTGGGGAAGGCAAAGGCAAGCAAGACAAGCAAACATTCATCACAGTGCGATTCATGGTCCGTACTTCATGTCCTAGGCAACCAACAGTAATAACACTGACCACCTGGCAATTCACATTCCTTTTCCTCTGTGTCCTTTTATTGATAGAGGCATTGTTAAAGGGTTGCGATTTAAATCTGTAATTTAAATCTACAAGCCCAAAGGTAAGTTCTCCACTTTCTATAGCCCATACACAAGTATTCCTATTACAAGGACTGCATACCTTTTCTCAGCATCACTGGGTGTTCTTGAAGAAAATATAATCCATTCAGGAAGAGCACACACCAACTACTGAAACTTCTTTAGCCTGACAAAGGGTTTTTGAACCCGAAAGCTTGCTTAAAAATTGTTCTCCAACTATTTAAGTTGGTCTAATAAAAGATATCAGATTCACCCAAAGAACCTTGTCTGCCTAATACCCTTCTTAGCATTCTGAACAAGGATGTAGATAAGTAAGGCTCTAAGTTCATAGGCCAAAGCAGCTATTGTAACGAAAGATCAAACAATGCAAGTGTTGGGCTCTCCACAATCAAAACTTGCACTGTTTCAAAACTGGCCCATATAGTAACTGTCCAGGACAAGACTGAGGTCCCACAAAGCAGTGTTCTTAGCAGTTCTACAACCAAAGTGAAGTTCAAATACATTTTGCATGCTGTAACATGAGACTCAGAAAACCCCCAAACAAAACCCTCAACAAGCAAACGAAAAAGAACACAACGCTTGTAAATCTTTCAGAAATAGTACCTTTATCATTTCAATGGTCAGGTTCTAGTCCATCTTGAGAAAATACGTGCCCTGATATCTATTTGAAGTGACATTTAGGAGAAGATGTTGTCATACTGCAGTAATGCATTGCAATACCAACCTGTGGATGGTTTTCATGCATTTGGAATGTCATCCCAAGCACAGCATCATCATCCAGGTGCACTGGTTGTTAACAATCATTGATGACATTCTTTGAAACATTTTGGATGCTCATCCAAGTCCTCCCATAGTGTATGATCGATGATGGAAGGCCTCTATTTTCTTATAACATGGAGATTACAAGTGTAAAGCATCTTTACCCCACAAAGTTGAGAACACTTCATCTATATTTGAAAGTGGGTGGCTGTCAAATATACTATGTTGTCTCCCTCAAGTCTTCCAAGGTAAATATTTCAAGCCTTTTCTTTTGCTATTACTATTGGTGAGACTCATTTAGAAGACTGTAGTTTTTTCAATGCCATTATTTATAGATTTTTTTAAAACCTCTTGTGACACCATTCTCAGTGAAAGATATTATAAGCAGAGTGAATCCTATTGCACGGTGTCATATCAAGCTGAATTTTAATTTTGTGAACAGGCCCTTTTTGCAGAGAAAAGTATTTCTTCCTTACTATCTTTTGTAACAGCAGAAAATGGAGTCAGCACATAGTTGGGCTTGGTGGTAGTAAAGCAATGAACCTATTAATCATAGATACAGATCTGTGTACAGGACAAGAGTACCACTGTGCACAATAAAGAAGTCAGCAGATATGAAGCATGTAGCATACAGGAATTTGGTTCATCAGGTAACTCACTAGATGTTATCTGAATTCAGTAAGTGGTAAAGATCTGAAATAGATTAAATAGATAGTATACAGATTGCTGAGTCACCACCCATCTTTAATTCAGCAGTCTGGGGTTATCTACCTGATATAGGGAGAACATTCAAAGCCAGATCTTATTCCAGTTATTAGGCACCTAAATGAATTTACATGCCTAAGTGCAATCACATTCCACCCTTGTGAAGTCCCTATAAAAACATTAACATGCCATCATCTTAGCCCTAAGATTAAGTCACAAAATGCAAGTAGAAGGAGGACTGTAACAGGAGTAAGGAGTTATCCTGTGTGGGCAGCCTGTTTCACCCTCTCCTGCCATGCCTTGATGTATTTATTGTTGGAAAAATATAGTGTGGAAGGCTGCCTTAGGTCTGCGGCCCTGATGCTGGAGTCTAAGTATATGGCTCCACCACCCCCTACACGAAGGCCATCTCCACCCTCAGATCTTAACAGCACTGGTCAGTTAGGAGATCTTTTAGTTAGGGCTCATGAGGACCTTGTTTGCCCTCTGGACCTAGATGTTCAGTTAAGGATGATTACCAGTCTCTGCATCTTGTTCCCTGCATTTATTAAGCTTCCAATGAAAGTAGTAACTTAAAGAGTTGTCATCACTTGTTATAATAGCAAACCAAATCAGCAAGGCACAATGAGGAGTTGGTATACTTTCACCAATCTTCCTCTTTCTGGGATTCCCATTTGCAAGACAGCATCTTGGGCCCTGTCTCTAGTGTCCTGGGGTCCCTTTGATACAATCCAGGCTGTCGTAAGTCAAAAAATCACTGGTCACACACAACCACCTGACGATTCTCCCCACTTAGGGTCGCTGTCTCTTCCGGGGTGCCTTCTCATGCTGTTATTGCTCACAACATGGATACAACCCCGCCTCTGCCTCCAAATGAATTATCTCTTTACCAGAGGGCTACTGCCACTCGCCAGTTATACTCCTCCACAGCTGGGATTCTCAACACCTGGGTCACATCTTGCCCCACGACCAGGGTTTACTTTCTTACTTACAGTTTCTGCCCAAAACTGCCACTTTCAGTTTCCTTTGTCTGGCAGGTCTTGAGAGTCTTGTGCCATCAGCACCCTGGGAAGCCCCTGTGAGTCATCCTTGTCTGGAGCCATTTGCAGAGTCTGCTGCTCTAGTGTTTGCCCACAAGGGTCTCTGTACCAGCACTGGTAAGTATTGTCCCCCATCCTGGCCCCTGTCCCAGGTTCTGTCCTCTACTCCCTGCAGTTGGGAGTCTTCCTTCCCTCTTCAGAGTCCCAGTGTCCCTTTTAAGTTTTGCATGCCGCCTGTGACAGAACACCCCTTTGGATGTCTGTCACTTTAAGGGCTGGAGCAGGGAGCTGCCAGGTGGCTGATGAGAGCAGCCATTTTGGACAGTGGCCATCTAGAGAGAGCTCTGTTATAAGAACAGAGCAGTTTGTGTTCAGCTACCAGGGAAATAACATTGCCCGGTGGAGCTTCTGCTCCAGGAATATCTCGGAGGTAAGGGGGAGGCTATGGGGAAGGAGGAGGCCTCATGGTCCTGGGCATGACCTAAAACTGCACTCTGCCAGGATAGGGAGGCCCGGTGGGCCTGCCTGTAGCAGGGCAGGACCACCTAAATGGTAGGACCAAGAACCTACATGGTGTAAGGCACCTAAACCCTTCCCCCCACCTTTGGGTGGGTTATTAGGAGAGTTAAAGGGGGCCAGGCATGCAGAGTAGCTGCACCTAAGCCCTATGAGGTGTTGAACCCTGAAGCAGGGCCCAGGCATGCTGAATGAGCAGCATCTGAGTTCTAGGGGTGTAAGACCCTGGCCCTGGGAGAGGGCAGAGTGAAGGTCAGGCACACTTAAGGGAGAGAAGCACCTGAACCTGTCGAGGTGGAAGACCCCAGGCCCCATAGCGTAGGGGGTGGATTTGTGGCCCGAGAGAAGGGCATACTGGTCTGGGGGGTCAGGGGTGAGGTAGGTCCATAGCTGAGCAATCGTTCAGTCCCATTCAGGTGAGGATCACAGGAGAGGCCTAAAAGATCACACCAGGGCTGACCAAGGGGTGGAAAGAAAAGCCTGAGGATCTCTTTGAGTAGGGCAGAGTGAGTGTGGCCTGGATAAGAAGTATGCATGAAACTGGGAGACAGCCGGTGGAGTGCAAGAGGCCCCAGTGAGAGTGGGGTGGTATGTGTGTGTGGCCTGAGAAGGCAGAGTGGGAGAGACATAACTATGTGTCCAGTTGGACCCGGTGTTGAACCAAAGATGGAACACGAGGCATGGGACATGTGTAGGGGGGGTAGGAGCATGTACTTATCGCCCACGGTCATTTGGGCACACGAAGGGCAGCCTCCCGCCTATTTAACATCACAATCATTTATCAACAAGGCGTGGCAAGTGAACAAGTCAGGTGGTTTGCCCAGAGACAAAGGCAGGCCATACTAGTAATGGGCCTGGAAGGTGCTTTTGTCATACCCCCTAATGTCACTCTCCTGTATCTAGTTAAAAGGGGCCATGCTTGTGTTTATTTTAGCCTTGCTTCTTATTTTCCAGTGTCGGCTCATCTGCTAGGCAAGTGTACCAGGGGCAGGGGCCTCCTTGCTACAAGGACCCAGACACCTTCTACGTCAAGTGTCTTTCAGGAATTCAAGCAGGGTGGAATAGGATCTGGTCCTACCAGCACACCTTATTTGGGACTGTTCATATTGACACTCAGGAAAGTAATATCTGGCACAGTAATTTAAGATACATGTTGTTGAAGTGGGGTACTTTGACATACCATAGAAAAATGCCCATTCTTTGTGCAGTGTGTACACTACATAGGCTACCCAATATACTTTGCAATGTGTTGCATATAGCTGCAGCTTAGCATAGTTTCTTTACATGTTTCAAGGTCACTGGACTCAGTTTCATCTCTGCAATGCCTGTAGAATTTTTGTGTGCCCCTTGTTAAACTATGTCTGTAATGGCTGCATGTCTTAATGGAAGTTTGCTATAATCTGGCCCATTTTTACTTCCACCATTGCTGACTCAATTTAACTAGCAGGAGTTATAGCTGCCTTAAACATCAGCACAGAGTCAAGCAGCAGCACTCATGAAAGGGAAAAGGTTTTTTGCTGTAAACTGACATGAATTATTTAATCCCTATATTGCCAGTTACGTGCAACAACCAGTCCCCATAAAGTGGCAATTTACTGTTCTGCTGATTTATCCAGTTTCTGTTCATGCTAACAGAGTTTATAGTGTTCAACTAAGGCAGGCTTGTCCAACATATGGCCCACAGGCTGCCATGCAGCCTGCCAAGGCATTTTCTGTGGCCCGCAGTGCTGCGACAGGAAATGAAAGTAAACACAGTTTACTTTTGTTCCTGCCCCTTGTCCCTCCCCCAGCACCTCAGTAGCTTCCTAATGGCTGCTGAAGGACTGGGGAAGGGACAAGGTTCCCACATGCACCACGTCAGCTTGACGTTGCTGACATGGTGCATGTGGGAAGAGGAGTAGCCGTGTGCCTCTTGGGACAGGATGAGCCCAGCCAGAGCAGCAGGGGGCTCAGCTGCACTTAGGCAGGGGGAAAATGCAGCTGAGCCCCTGCCACTCCGGCCATGCTCATCCCCTCCCAAGCGGCACACGGCTCCGCTGCCGCTTCTGCTGGCCGGTGCAGACCCGGCTAGGCTCCTCCTGTCCCAAGCACCATGTGGGGAAGCCACCACTTCCTGGCCCAAGAGACTCACTGCTCCCCACCCGCAGGCGAGAGGCAGCCCAGCTTGGCCACCCAGCCCCGGGTTGCTGGCGTGGGCAGGTGCCTTCTCCCACCAGGCTGTTGGCATTGGCTGTGCTGCACGTGGTGGCCCTGGGCTCAGGCAGAGCCTATGCTCACTGCACCCCGAGGTGCCTCCCAGCCCAGGCTCCAGCTCCCTCCAGCCCAGCACGGCGCAGCGATGCGGATCCACAGAGGTGGCGCAGCAGCCGGGCTCACCCTCGTTCTCTGTCTCTGCCGCCTCCTGCCCGGCCGGGGCTCTGCAGGTAGGGCCAGGCCGGGCCAGGGCAGGGGTCAGGGCGGGAAGACGGCACCTCCCCCAGGGCCGGGCCATGTGGGCTCCTGGCACCTCTGTGTGTGTAGGGGGGGTGCTCCCTGCCTTTCACAGGAGAGGGAGCAACTCCATCCTTTTAACTCCCCAAATTACACTACTTTCCCATGCTCTCAAGCCACACCTGGGCCCAATACCAGAATAAACACTTACAATAGATTAACAATATAAAAATACTCAGGATTTCCTCTCTTGAGAGCAAAAGGAAATGAACATATTCAGGCTCATCATTGACATATGGAGATCCTGTTTGCATGTACTCCAGTGAAGCAAGTTTCACTAATTTTGGCACACCCCAGTCAAAGTCTCTAGCCTCAGCTGTAGCCAACACCCAGTACCTCTGAGGAAGACTTAAAAACACCCTGGCACATACAGCAGAAAGGGAAGTGTGGTGGTGGGGGCAACCAGCAAAGCCCAGAAGCATGAGAAGTACCCATAGTAGAGCAGAGGCATAGCTATGCCTAGATCAGGGGTAGGCAAATATGGATTTTAAACCACGTTTCCAGACCCATTTCATTGTCACTTCCCGCAACTTCATTGGTGTCAAAGGTCACGTGACATCACTTCCTGATGTGATACCACTTCCTGTGTGGTCTTTGAATATGACTCCCTGGCCCACTGGGTGATAAAAAGTTCGTGATCCGGTCCCACATTCAAAAAGGTTGGACACCCCTGAACTAAGGTATTTACTGCAGGTATAAAAGAGGCCTTTAAGGCCAAGGATACAATGAGATACTTATTGGCCATGCCTACACAAGACACTGACTGCACAGTAACTTGTTACTACTGCATGGTAGCTTGTTACTACTGCACAATAGTGTCACATAGCATAAAGCACAGTCACAAGCTACAGCGTAGTAGTAATGAATTACCGCACAGTCAGTGTCACCAAAAAGCCATTCGGGGATGCTACTGCACAGTAATTCCAGTAACTGCACAGTCAGCATCTCGTGTATATGCATATACACAAAAGGGCTGTATGCCAGCCTTAAGCTATGCCAGCCCACAGCTTCTTGTCTTACTTAGCACTGTCACTAATGGCAAAGCCATTATTACCAAATTCCCAGAGCCAATCAGTAAGTGGTATCGCAACCTCACATAAGCATGGCAGAGAAGATGCAAACAACTTGGGGCAATTTATTGCCAAATTATTTTGATTGTGGCCAGAAGCAGAAGCCAGTTGTTTGACACTGTCTTTGGAAAGCCAAGCCTTGGAGGCATCATACAAAGGCAGGGACTCATTCAGTTATGGCACTAATCAGGACTTAAAAAAACCCCAAAACCTAAAGAAAACAACATCCAGAGAGTCCTATCAGTTTCTCTGTTCTCTACGAATAGGCTTCTATTTTCTAGTGTCAAAACTACAATAGCACAACTGGAGAGAGGTCATATAAAAGGACCATAGAATGTAATGTGAAACTTAAGGAGCTCAAACTATTTAGTTGATTGAAGAGAAGATTGAAAAGAGACATGAACATGGATGTGTGATGGTATTTGCACACAGAGAAAATATCTGGTAGTGGATTGTTTTTCATTTGTTGACAAAGGTGTAATAAGATTCAGTGACTAGAAGTTGAACATAAATAATTTCAAACTTGAATGAAGATGAGATTGCTTAAAGGTGAGAGTAATTTAATATTGGAGCCCAAAATACATAGACTGAACATCACTTGAAGTCTTTAAAATGAAATTAGTTTTCTTCCTCCAAGACATGCTATCAGTCCATTTTGTAGGAAAAATCAACAGTTGTCATAGAAGAGTCAGAATACATGTACACAAATGTACATGTATTCTGACTTGATTCTGTACTTTTAAGAATGTCTCTGTCTGGCAAGGATGGAAGAGGGACTCACCATGCAACTCTTGTTCTCAAGATACTGGCTCTTTGGGAGAAAAAAAAAAAGGAGTCCCTTCAGCTGTGTCTACTTCTGATCACACATCAGATCCCTTTGTACCTTACCTGCACATCTAGCAGGGGCCACATACTATAATGGTTCATGCAGCAAGACAGGGCACTATATCAGGACCCAGGGACTGAGGGGCTGCAAGGGAATACACGGGCAGAAAGAGGCTGAGGAGATGCAAAAACAAGTGATGGGATGGGGGGATGGAGGGTATTGGATGGCAGTTTCACTACCCCAGATGAGTTCCAAACAAGGGAAGGACACTGGTGCAGGTTTATTCAAGGATGGAGTTTGACCCTTACTAAGCCCATCTTGGTGGAAGGGGCTTTCCTTCTAAAGCTTTCAAAGCCAAAAGGAAATGAAAGAGGCTCACAAATTTGTTGCTTCTTTGATGATGACTTTTTTAAAGCAAACCTCATGATCTGTGGGGGTTTTATTAATAAGTTTTTGAGCACACAAATCAGTAGTCCTGACCCGGGCCACTATGGTAGCCCATGTTACCGTTTACCAAGGGTCCCAGGTCATCTCAAACTAGACCCAAGGAAATGTATCCCAAGGAAAGAATAGTTTTAAAGTTAATCCAGAAAGGAAGAAATCCAATGATTAGGAGGTAATTGTCCTTTGTAAGGCTGTTGACAAGTTGCAAAGTGTTAAAGAAACAGGTTATAATAATGAATCCAGGCACAGAAAACCTGCCGTACAATAAAAGCCTGAAGAAGCTCAGTGTATTTAGTTCATCAAAGAAAAGGTTAAGTATATTATTTATGATATATAAAAGATCTATATTTGGAACAGATTTCTGATGGTAGATCAATGTTCTTTTCTGTTACGTTAAAAACTGATGTTTGGAAGCTGATGCTAGGTAAATTCAGGCCAGAAATAAGTTACAATTTTTTGACTGAGGGTAACATTAGAAGAGTTTCCAGCAGGAAGCGGTGAATTCTTCATTGCTTGAAGTCTTTCAAGTCAAGATTGGCTGTCTTGCCAAAGGATGCACGATCACCCAGGGAGAAGTTATGGGCTTGATGCAGAAATCCCTTAGTGACATTCTCAGGCAAGTGTTATGTAGGTCACGCTATGTCAAAATAGCTTCTGCTGGACCTAAGAGCTCTGAACCTCTGAGCCCGTGGCGATGAACCCCAAACCCAGAGGTGATGTCTTATGTTTGGGGGACAGTATATTGCCCAACTCAAGAGATGAATTTAATTATATGGGATAGTTACCTTCCACAGTAGGGGACTGCATACCAGGAGATAACTTCCAATACTATTCCCATGCAGATCAAAAATCATAAACCAGATTAAGGAAAAATGCTTAGGACTGGCAATAAACCATGTGATTATTATTTTAATTTTGGGTGTTTTTTTTTAATTTGTCTTTTGACTTTTAACTTTCCTTTCCTCTAACAATGCGAGAGAGAGAGTTTCAGGTTGAAAATACAAACTTCAAAGCACAGAAATGTTTTTTTAAAATGCCATCTCCCTGGCTGCTGAGACAAGCTCCACTTCCCCTCTCCTCACATCGAGGATAAGAAAACTGACCCAAAGCTATACTTTTCTGTTCAGCTATGACTGTTGTGGGAACAGAGGAATTTCTTGCATTATCATGAGACCTCCTTCTGCCAGTACAAAAATCCCATGATTCGTGATTGATTGGGAAGAGACAGGCAGTTTGAGCTGGGACAGCTGGGTGCATATAGGGTCAAGAACTTCTCTGTGTAACTGCTCTTGCAGGAGTTTTAGCCTGGAACTTCGCCTGTAGAGAATACGGAAATTTTCATGATATGCTTATGAATAGGTAGGACCTTCCTGATGCTGCTACCCAGTGGGATTGAATAGCTTACCTTAACACCTGTTCTGGGCAAAGAGACTGAGAGATGGTTAAGTAGCAGATAGCTATCTGAGTTGGCATGAAATGATTGACAAAGAGACAGTGGAAATCCCTATGACTGGATGTGAAATTTTAAAGAGCAGTACCCAAAGAAGGGCCAAGTTGAAGAGACAGTTTTTTAAATGTTGTTGCAGCCCAGCTGTACGTAGAGATGCAGAGACAAGATAGATCCCAGATGAATGCATCACGTTGGGCCTGTTGCTCCTTCTGATATGGACTCTGTCTTAAGTTTGGGTTGGCCTTAATGATCTAGGGCAGTGGTACCCAACATTTTTGCCCAGGCCAGATGAGCAGTGCTGGTCTGTCTGCGGGTTGGATCTGGCCAGTAGGCCCAAACTAGTTGTGCGGGATTGTACAGCCCAACTCTGATCCATCTGCCAGGGGCAGGGAGTAGTCTGGTTATGATCCAAATGTGTATGGGGCAGGGAAGGGGAGAGTGGGGGGGTAAGCCTGGCCCGATCTGGATGTGCAGGGGGCAGGCCTGGCCCTGATCCCACTGTGCAGCAATGGCCCAGGTGAGGCTAGATCTGGCCATGCAGAGCTTCCACTACTCCCCACTGCCAAATTTTCTGACCCATGGGAATCCTCATGGGCCAGATTTGGCCTGCAAACCAGTGTTAAGCCCTCCTCCCCCCAATTTATACTCCAGTTGCCTGATAAATGCTAGCTTGCTTTGGAAAGGCTGCCTGTGTAACACCAGTAGTTCCTGGTGCTTTATTTACATTTAAAGGTAAACCCTAGGGATGAGTTAAGCTAACTTAGATACTGGAACTCAAAAGTCCAGTCTTGGATTTGGGGTTTGCCCTGACTAAAGGCTACACCCAAGGCCTTGTAAAGATTTCCCATCCTCTGTGCAGCAACCAGGAAGGAAGATTTAACCCAGGAAGTACTGAAGAAATATTTATTTAAATATTTATTTTATTTTAAACTCTTCTAGGATAAAAGGAGAGATTGCTTTCCTTTGGTCAGATAGCCAAAGGCAGCAGCTGTTTCTGATGCCAGACTTAGCCAGTATATGGGACCAACAGAATTCCCACCCATGGGGCACATCTACATATGCAAGTAATGCAACTGAATATACTCCAGCTCAATTTGAGCTGGAGTAAATGAATCCTGACTTCACTTTCTACACATGCATTAAAGCACAATGATTTACTGTGTTGCTGGATACTGCTTGTATCTAATGGGACTATCTGGCAGCTCAGTAAATTAGTCTACTACTTCCCAATTGCCATGCATGTGTAGATGGTGATGCTTTACTATGCAGCAAATTAGTTTGCTCTGCAGTAAATCAATTCATGTAGATGCGCCCATTGAGTCTCAAATGAGGAGCTACCATAGGGTTTTTTTCTGTAGATGACTAGAGAGCAGCTGAGAGCTCCTAGGGCCAGTGAAGAAGCAGGGAGATCTTCAGGTTTCCCTTGACTTTTAAAGTGAGAAATGGGATAGAAACTAGTAGAAGGGTGTGCTTTTTCTAAGATCACACTGGATTTAGGAGATTTGGGAGCATAGGGGAAGAAGGTTCTAAAATGAAATCAGACTTTGAGGGAGAAGTCGTGTGGCTTTAAAAAACTGTTTTATGGGAGTATATTTGGAAACTGGTTTTGTGGAAAAAAAGAATGAAATGCTTTGGCAGAAACAGAAGAAGAGACATAATGAAATGCTGGCACTGGGGTAGGGAAAGAGATGAGAGAATAAAATGCTTTGCTTTCTCTTCCTTTCTTTCATCCATTGTATAGAGTTGTACAACTTTGTATAAATTTAGGTAGATCTCCACTTTGCTGGATTTTGCTCTGAGGATGTTAGCAAACATGCCTTCCTTCTGCGAGAGACTTTCCAGCCCATAGCTGAACTTCTCAGATTGTGGCCTGGGGCCAGAACTTTGGCACTAAAAGTTAACATTTCTCATGTTTCAGCATTCCATTTCAGGCAGTTATTATTGTCTGCATTTATTGTTTTGTTTCCACATTCAGAGGGTTATCCTTTTCAAGAATTAGAAAGAGGAAATATTTTTGTTTTTAAATTAGTAGAGATCAAGGTCAGAAAGGACTTTTATGAACCTCCAGTCTAATCTCCTGTGTATTTCTTGGTAAGGTCACCAATTTTTTTTTCAAACAGCGAAAAATCCCACTCCCCGTGGAAGCTGTTCCTTTAAAGTTTATATAATTCATAAACTGCCCCTTACTTGCTAGGAAAATTTCCTGTCATTGGCAAGTAGATTTGCCAAGCCCTGAGTCAATGGATGAATCACGCCAAATCAGGAGTCAGGTTAAAGGCTATCCTAAAAAATCTATGACTCATTATTACATGAAAAACAAGTTGCAATGAGAGCAATACAGATTCACAGTCTGCTTTTTCGGAGGCAAAAATCTTGTAAGAAGCAAGGAATTTGCGGTAATATATTTTATGTATGTATGTATGTATTTATTTTCTATTTTACTGATTATTATTTATATCCCACCCTATCCAGAAAAACTCAGCATGGTTTACAACAACCACCCATAAGATACGAAACAACAACAAATAATCTAATCAACATCTTAAAACTTCAAAACTGCACTGATTAGCTAAAATCTGAGGAAAGGCATTTTGTGCCCAAAAGCTTGTCTAACATCTCTCAACTATAGAATTAATCCAACAAAAGATATGCTCAAAAATCCCTCACTTTTCACATATTTCCTGGACTATCACAAGTGTAACAACACTCCAACCCTATTACAACACTTTTAAGTCAGACATTCAGGTTCAACCTTCAGCCCCAAGAATGTGGGAGAGTGTGTACGACTTAATTATTAACTTATATCACAAGGCAAAGATTACAAAGAAGCTCACTTGTGACACCGAGACTGGTAAGAAACTAGAACTTGGCAGAGCACATTCAAATATACAGTAAGTGTGTCTACACGTGGTCCTGGCTAAGCATTTGATACTAAAGCAAGTACTAAATAACTGATTAAAGCAAGTGCTAAAGCAAGAACTAAATGACTGCGCAGTACCTGCGGTACATGGTTATTTTTAGATGCTATATCACTGTAGCAACAAACTACAGTGGCATAACTCGTCATGATGGCAATGTAGCATTAATGTCACAGTCTGTGCCCACTAACGCTACATCACCTTAGCAAGAGCTACATCGTCACAATGTCTCATGTAGACACACCCACTAATGCTTAAGAAGACCACATGGATGCCCAAAACTAAAAGGCTATCTGTAAACAGCAGGCAGAGGTTAAAGAATAGAATGGCAATGTTGTCTTCAGAAAAGTTAGCGACAGACTCAACATGGGGTGGAAGACTGATTTTCTATAGCAGAGGTAAAAGGGAAAAATCCTTGCAGCAGTCCATAGAAAATGTAAAAGTCTTCTGGCCCTGTAATAATCCACTAACATATGTTTTCAGGAATGACCCCAAGAAAGGGGTATTTCTACAACCTATAACCAACCATAAGCAGCAGTTCATACCCTTCCCATAGAAACAACAAAGTGAACATGTTTTTGGCCAGGTGGTCTATAGTGCTATAGCTTTATGGTATACAAAAGCTGAAGTAGCTCCAACTGATATATCTTTTACAACAGGCATTGGAACAGATTTAATTGCAAAAGGAGCATATAAAAATCCATCATCTGCCTGGGGTCAAATAAAACATGTTGACAAAGCCTTAATACAAAAAAAACTCATTAAGAGTGAAAGGTGCATTCACAGTGCACCCAGAGAGGGAAGGCAAAGGAGAACTTTCACAATATTTGTAATCCAAGACAGAAATGTTCCCTTTGATCATGAATCCCAAAATCACAGTTATTTTAACAGCCATCTTTGCACTATCTTGAATATCAGCAGCACTAATGTCTGAATAAATTGTTATATATCTGGATGTCAGTAAAGCATTTGTCATAGTAATGAATATTGCCACTTGAAAAAATAATTGCCTCATAAAGAATTAATACAACACATATCAAGCAAGTTAACAGCTAGTTTATTCTTAAATCTCAAAAAATGTAGTTATTAATGGGAAAGTATCAACTAGAAGGAAAATTTCTAGTGGAGTCTTGCCCTAGAGCTATTCCATGCTTGAGCACATTAGTGAGGATACCTGATCATAACCATTAGACCAGGGAGAACACAAGCCTGATTTGTCTTCCATTACTTTGTGGGCCTTTTTTTTCTCCAATACTAGATTCCCTATGTCTTCTGTCCATCGCTCTTGGCTTTTCACTTGATTCAAATATCAGCTGCACCACACAACACCAGCACATGGTACCACCAGCCTTGTCAAGCCTTTTTAACATCTTCATCAATGATGTAGACATTGGTGTCAGAAGCAGGCTGGCCAAGTTCACCGACAACACCAAATGCTGGGGTAAAGCATCCACACCTGAGGACAGGAGGGTGATCCAGGCAGATCTTGACAGGCTCAGGAAGTGGGCGGATGAGAACCTGATGGTGTTTAACACCAAAAAATGCAAGGTTCTCCACCTTGGGAGGAAAAACCTGCAGCATGCTTATAGGCTTGGCAGTGCTATGCTGGTTAGCGCTACAGATGAAAGGGACTTGGGGGTCATGATTGACCACAAGATGAACATGAGCCTTCAATGTGATGTTGTGGCAAGAAAAGCGAGCAAAATGCTGGCTTGCATCCATAGACGCTTCTCAAGCAAATCCCGGGACGTCATTCTCCCGTTGTAGTCAGCCTTGGTGAGGCCGCAGCTGGAGTACTGAGAAGCTTGAGAGAGTGCAGAGGAGAGCCACGCGCATGATCAGAGGTTAGGAAAACAGACCTTATGATGAGAGGCTGAGAGCTATAGGACTCTTCAGCCTGGAAAAGCGCAGGCTCAGGAGCGATCTGGTGGCCACCTAAAGTTTATCAGGGGTGTTCACCAGGATCTGGGGGAATGTCTGTTCACTAGAGCACCCCAAGGGATGACAAGATTGAATGGTTACAAGTTCCACCGCGACCAATTCAGGCTGGACATAAGGAAGAACTTCTTTGCTGTCCGAGCCCCCAAACTCTGCCGCCGGAGGTGGTTCAAGCACCTACTTTGAACGCCTTCAAGACACTTTTGGATGCTTATCTTGCTGGGATCCTATGATCTCTGCTGACTTCCTGCCCCTAGGATAGGGGGCTGGACTCGATGATCCTCTGAGGTCCCTTCCAGCCCGAATGTCTATGAATCTATAAAGAAAATAACTAAGGGATGACAGCAATCAGAACAGACCAACCAAATAATATCCCATCTTAGAGAAGGGAGCCATGGGCCAAAGCAAATAATTTCATGGGTGATATTTCTCTCTTGTGCATGCTGATCAATATGTTGCCAAACTTTGGCATAAATTTGCCATGAAACTAATCAGGCTGAAGTTTTTGGACTCAAAATCCAAAAACCTTGTGTTACTGTTGAATGCTGTACTAGGCCATGTTGAACCCCATGCTAATAGCCATGACTCTCTACCATCCAAATGAACACCTCTCACCCCCATCTCCTCCACCCACCATGTTTTAAAAGAAAAGAGCAAGTCAACCCAAGTATGTACCCAAAGAGCAAGTCTGTACACAAAAAGTCACCTTAGGCATCTATGTCCAGGAGGGTGTTTGGGGCTGTGACTCCCAATCTTACATTGGCTCCTAATTCTAATGACACACTGCCCCCTCTTAAGCATCTTCTGCTATCTGGTTAGGCATCCCCCTCTTCACTGCACTGAAGTCCAGTCCTAGACACCAAACTTTCTCCGTGGTTTGTACAGGACACTAATGCACTTGACTCAGTGTCACAATCCTGCTTCAGGAGCCAGGCACCTTAAAATGAAGTGTGACAAAGCTCAGTGCCTTTGTGTTTCTATTGTCCTTTGACCCTCTTACCTCAGAAGGGTCTACACACTTGGTAATGATCTGGCTGAAGGGCCAAACCATATCTACTTGGATGTGTGCTATAAACCATGTGACCAAACTTGGGCAGAATGTCAGCATCACCATGCCAAGAAGAGATTTAGCTGTGGGCCT
This sequence comes from Alligator mississippiensis, assembly GCF_030867095.1. Taxonomy (NCBI): domain Eukaryota; kingdom Metazoa; phylum Chordata; order Crocodylia; family Alligatoridae; genus Alligator; species Alligator mississippiensis. The sequence continues at coordinate 127,184,108 of NC_081826.1, forward strand.
CATAGGGGAGCAATTCACCGATTAATTGCTGGGTAACCAGCTGGACCCTACTGAATTTACTCCTTTGTCATATAGCACATTAAACAGTAGCAGAGTGTTCAAATGAGTTGAGATGGATTCTCAGCACAGAACTAATAATTCAGCATTTTTCCACAGAAGGAAAGGAGCATATATATGAAAGTACAAGGTAAGGAATAGGATCTCGCTGACCTTCCTTTCTGGGGTCACAGAGCAGGGGTGTAAGGTGTCTTAAAGACAATTCCCAGACTACTTGTCTGAGTCTCTGGTATAGAAAAGGTATTGGTAGCCTAAAAAGCCTGGAAGTTTCAAGATCCTCCTTCATTTTTTTGAAACTCTGGGAGACCATCTCAATTTGTTCCTTAGTGTTCCTTGGGGAATCCCTGGAGAGAGAAGTCACTAGCCCTGTTAGTCTGAAGTTAGGGTGATATCTTAGGGTAAAAACTGATGGCCTGATTTGATTCCAATTCCAGAGTTTTGTCAGGCAGCAAACCCCAGATCTCATAGAGGAACAAACACATTGTCCCACATTGAGTACCAGTGAAGTACCCAAATTAACACTTCGCCTTAGAACAAATATGGGTAATTAGAATTAATTTCCTTTTAAGCCTCCCCTGTAAATAACTGTGTTCCCTACCCTGCTTCTGTTTTGATGGCAGTAATATCTCGTTAAATCAACCCCAGGTCTCTAAGGCCTCCTCTACACCATAGTTTTTCAACCTGTGGTACATGTACCATGGGGGTACGCGAGACACAGGCAGGGGGTAGGCGGGTACCCCAACTCTCTCTGTTTCTTTCCCTCTTTTCCTCTCTCTCTCGCTCTTTTCCTCTTTCTCTCATCCCTTCCTCCTCTCAAAACTATGGCAAAAAATTTGGTGCGCCATGCATTGCGCGGCACTTTAAATTTCCCGGTAATAACTGAGTTCAGCCCTCCTAGCTTTAGCCAACATCACCTCTAGTCCAGGTACATACTTGAGTTGTACACCCCTAGTGTAAAAGGTGGCAACCCTACCCACACCAGATCAGACATCTGTCATATCACGGCCTTATATACACAGCCCTTCTTCCAACGTATGGTACACATTAGTCTATAAATATAAAATCCCCTACAATATTGAGTGTTGCTCAATTATTATTAAATTATTAACATTTGCAGAAGTTAGGGGGTACTTGCTACTTAAAAGGTTGAGAAACACTGCTGTACATGTGCAGGTAAAGGTGCAATGGGATCTAATGCATGATCCACACAATTGCATCTCCTGCCTTACCACATGTGCATAGCAGAAGGCATGATTGTGGGATTGTGCATTAGATCCCATTGTGCCTTAATGCCAGTGCATGGGAAGCCTACTTCTGAGCTCTTCCCGCACCAGCAAGAAGCAAACTCCTGCAGCTGGGAGCCCCATGTAGCAGAGGGTGTGAAATCCCCAGGGTGGGAGGATAACCCTTACGGTGATCTCCCCACTCCTGGGGTCCATGAAATCCCCCAGGGTAGAAGAATTGCCACAGAGACAATCCCCCCACCCCAGGGATGCAGAAAACTGCTGGGGCCAGAGGATCACTGCAGGGGTTCCTGCACCCCCTGGGGCAGGAGATCACTACAGCAGTGATCCTCCTGCCTGAGGAAAAACAGAATGCAAGGCCCAGCATCTGCAGCTATGGGACTCAGGGTCCCAGCTGTTACAGGGCACTGCTAGGACCCAGAGTCCACAACTACTGGGACTGAGAGTTCGTACACTTTTTTGAGGTCTAACTTTATAGCTGGCTGGAGCTTTTTATCATGTGATAGCTACTTTGCAATAGCTACTTTGCGGCTAGGAACAGATGGACTTTTATTAGTAAATGTTTAGGATTGTGAATCCAAAAAAGATGACAAAGCCAGTAGGGAAATACATAGCGCCCGAGTGAGGGACTAACAATAGAAGGATGGGGGTGAGGAGGGGAACGCAACTAAGTTACAGGAGATACAATGTTAGCCATAAACATACAATGTTACACGTACAAACATACAAACACATACAATGTTACACATAAACCGGTTTAAGTGATCAGAAACTAGTTTAAACCTGTAACAGAACAGAAGTTCAATGCATAAAACCAGTTTCAAAATGGCTGAAACTGGTTTAAGATAAACCTTATTAAATGCAGGATCAGACTTAACTGATTTGGGTCAAACTGGCTTATGCAATATCTGTCCCAGACCCCTTCCAGATTTAAGTGAAACCATTGTCCCCCAGCATTCCAGATGTTTTGCAGCAGTGGGCTGGGCTGGGTTGTCTGCTGGAGTAGAGCGAGATTGGCCCCACCCCTCTCCTTCCTAGCCAGAGCACTATCACTACTTCGGCTGGCTGAGGGACTGCAGTGGTGATCAGGCTTCACCCTGCACCCCCCCCCCCCCGCCTTGCTCAAGCAGGGATCCCCCCTCCTGCCCCTTTCCCATGGCAGGGACCCCAGCACAGGGACCCGGCGTCTGGCCATGCCCCCTTCCCCCCCATGCTAGCTACCACTGAGAGGTGTCTGTGTGGGTCTCCAATTTCACTGGAACAAAAGGCAGACAGCTAGTAGCTTGCAAATGCACCCTGAATATAAGAAAAGCTTGAAACTAATGAGAGAGATATTTTCTTTTGTTGGGCTTGATGGGCTGATAAACTTTTTTCTGAGAAGCAAGCTGCTGGTTGCAATCTGTTAATCTTCAAGAGGGGACAGAGAAAGGTGTTTGAAAAGGCCTGGTTTGCAGATAGTCTCAAGAAGCAGGGAGAGGAAATTGAAAATTTCAGTATCAACAGATGCAGGGTCTAGCAACACTCTCCACCCCTTGAGCAGCAAGCGGGGAAAAGACTGGGACTGCAGGTGGGGTTGGGGTTTACACCCCTCCCTAATCAGAGCGTCATGCCAGGCCCTGGCAATGCCAGCCCCCCCTCCCCCCCAGCACTATGGAAGGGAAGGGAGGGCTGCTCTAGCATCCTCTGGCTTCTAGCTTGAGCCACTGCATGTATGTGCCTGCATTTCTGGAATGAAAAGGCAATGTCTGTCCACCTCCAAATCAGTTCAAGTGTTGCACGTTAGACTAACCTGCAAACATTGAATCAATTCAGGCTCAGGCTTTTTGAATGTCTGTCCCTAGCCTGCATGTTTAGCTGGTCTTAAGTTAATCATGCAATTAACCAGCTAATTGCACAATACCTGTAGAGGGGCCCAAAGTTACCACCCTGCCCTGAATTTCCTGAAGAGGGGGGTTTATCTTGGATATGCATCTGGTCATTGGACCTCTCAGCACGGGTGGTGCCCCTGACCTAGCATAATTTATATATCTGTATACATCAAGATTTGTCAACTAGGATTCTGGTTAGCAGAGGCTTCTGGATGTTTTTCACATGACTGCAATGAAACTATAGCAATACATAGATGGTGTAAAGTTATATCATACTTAATTATAACAGTGGCATTAACATTTATACAACTGTATTTGAATACAATCCATAATAAATGGCAACACTAGAAGCACCTGTAACTGATGATGATTTTAAATGTGGACAGCAGAAATGTCATAAAAGTTTAGTTCCCAGATGAAAGATAACATGTCCTTCCTATTTAAAAACATTTAGCTTCAGCAAATGCTGTTTTAATATATTGCTTAGTTATGGATGGAATAGAAAGGATTTAATCACCACTTTATAAAACGTTAATGAATCACTTGGCTTCTTCCATGCATTTATTGAATGTCCTGCTATTTTTCTTTGCATGTGCAGCACAACAGGATCTTCTTTTTTCTAGGAATCCTGAGATAAAGCCATCTTCTGCCCCAGGTTATGCAGTGTCAGCTACTAGCCATGCCCCAGCTTGCCAGTCCTCTGGCAGCAGCTCAGAGCTGTGCACTTCCAGAGGACATTAATCCTGCTCCCAACAAACAAGGGCTTAACCTTCCTTAAAGTTAGCAGATGCTAATTGTAACATCTAAGCACACCCTTAGGGCATTTATAGATATGCTTCAGGAGGCAGGGGGAAAGGGATAGGGACTTTAATTAGCAGGGCCCTGAGAGCTGTGCTAATTAAAGCGCCTGGAGCATCACATGTATCAGCATCCCCACACTGAATAATGGTGGCAGGGATGCTTTAACTAAAGCTCATCAAACAAGCTTGAGTTAAAGTGCCCCCACCGCCATTTTTCGGTGTGGGGATGCTAATACATGTAATGCTGGAATCCGCTGCAGCAAGGTAACTAAGTAATTGAGGAAGTAATTGAGTCTGCTCCAATGCGCTGTAATTACCATGCATTGAAGCAGCCTCCCTGCATGTGCATAGGCGCCCTTAGATTCCCTGCTGCTTTAAGCTCTTGCGGTTGTGGAAAAAGTAGCTTGAGAGCCGATTCTACCAGCTGTCTGCGCTATCCCCCATGGTCAGGTCTATATCCTGAACGTTGCAGGATAATCAGGACAGTGCAAGACAGTCCATCCTCTTTTTTCCAAGAAGTTGCAGTCAACTCAAACTTGTATTGTTTCAGTTACTCATACTTGTATTGGACAGCTGGGATCTCACTACAAACTCCATGCACTCTCAAAGCAAACTGACCAATAAAACTTTGCATCCATCATGGTGAGACTGGAACTGCTTTCATGAAGAACTTTAAATGCCAGATCCGCAGTGCAACTGTACTAATAAATTCTGGGCTCTTGGGCACCCTTTGGTTTAGGTGTGGTTCTTCACATTCTCCGAGTATATGATTTCAATATAACATCACTTCAGCTCTCAAAAGGTTGCAGGAAAATTCCTGCATACTCTTTGAAGTTGATAAGAGAATACAGCCAGCAGGCTCATGCATCGTTCAGAATGTAGGTAGTTCACTGAGAGCTCTTACAGTAGCATTTCAGTCACAGAAGGGCACCATGTACAATAGCAGTTCACATAACATATTAGATCACAGTCTGCTCCCAGCAACGTCTGTAGCCAAATACATTTTATTCCCTTCTGGGCCTGGTGGAAAGCATGTAACCTTTTCTGTTTGAATTGGATCCTGCTACTGTTCTCTGTGACTTCGAGATGAGATGAGTGTAATGTGCTCTACATGGGGTTATGCAAGTATATCATTTAGGAACTGACACTACAGCAGAAATGAATGGCACAGTTGAGTGTACTCTCCAAGTACATATTGCATCAGAGCTCCATAATTTATACTGGTGTCAATAAACCTGAATGCAATGCACAATCAAAACAAGTCTATCCTGTAAAAACCTTAAATGGTTTAAGATTGTGGTGACTTCTTTTTCTGAACAGTCCTGTAGTCTGGGACTGGAGGAGACAGTGGAGGTGAAGCCACTTGATTCAAAATGGAGAGGCTGCCAACACTGCATTTTGTGTGTTGGATCATGTCCCCCTTCCCCTTTATTTATGAAATCCCTAAGGTGTTGGTAGGCTGTAAAACCCACCTTCTTTCTCTAGTGGCCAGTGAGAAAGCAGTTTGATGGACTGGGGTATACAGCAGTTTTGCAGCTTAAATTACTCTGACATAGGGAAATTACACTACTGCTCAAAATAACATAACACATTGTTACAGAGCATAAAGACAATTTTAAAAATTAGTTTTATTTGAAGGTATCTCAGCAGCATATGATTTTTCTGGAAAAACCCTGTGCTCCCATCATTAATAAGGCCATATGTAACACTAGATGTAAGATGGAGTCACTGTGCTACACCATTCCCCAGGTGTCTGACTGTGAACTACAGGCATAGCAGGCACTCCACATACCAGGCCTTTCCGCTTTAACCCTCAGTGAGTTCTCAAGAACACTTGCATGCTTACAAAGGCTGCCACAAATACAAGGAGAAGTAAACCAATGTAGCAGTCTTACCTTTCCGAGCTTGGGCTGAGTCCCAGGCTTGAGATTCTGCTGTTTTGATTACTGAAGCCCATCCACCAATGAGCAGGCAGCAAGAGAAGTGAAACCACGCCCCTTTTCCTGAGGGAAGGGGAAGAGGAGCTCCGCTGGACCTGATTGTAGACTGCAACACTGTCAGGTCCAGAAGACTTCAGGGGCAGAGCCTGGAGAGTATAAAAGGAGCTGTGGAGAGCGATGCGTTGGGGACAAAGAAGAGAGAAGAGCGGAGCTTAGAAGAGCTGAGGACAGCTGCTCAGCAGGGCAAAGCAGTAGCCTGGAAGAGCCCCTGAAGACTTCTATCTGCGGGGAGCTGCAGACAACTCCACTGGTTAGGCTCTCGGTGCACAGCACGGCGCATGGCGTCCAGACCCCGGGAGCTGCACGAGGCAGTTCGGGTCTGTAACCTTTGGCATGCAGCCAGAGACACGGTGGACAGGCCAGTGCATGGAGCAGGATCTTTGGAGCCGCTTGGGCGGCTCAGGTCCCCAACCTCTGCACAAGGCCAGGAGCTCAGTGCAGGAGGCACTGCACGGAGGGTGAGAGACCCTGGGAGCCGCTTGAGGTGGCTCGGGTCTACAGCCGCTGGCACAGGCAGCAGCTCAGTGCAGACGATGCTGTACAGAGGGTCTGGGAGCAGACCGAGCCCCGGTGCTACACCAGGCTGCCCAGGCCTCCAACCCCTAGCACAAGGCAAAGTGATGCATGTGGCCCTAAGCTGGGCCAGCAGCAGCAGAGTCAGGCAGCAGGAAAGCCTGTTGGGGAACAGAGCTCAACTTGGAGAACGGGAGGCAACCCTCCGGGACTGTGGAGTAGTAAATTACTCTGGAAAAAGGATCCGCACAGGGGAGGGACCCCCCAGGGTTGTGAAGGGGCACCACGTGGGCCGCTCCTGGGTGAGCGGGGCTTAGGAGTCTTTGGGGTCTCCCTCTTCTTTTCTTTCCCCCCACCTCCTTTCCTGTAGTGATACCTTAGGAGTGGGGCCACTGCCCTGGAGGGCACCCAGATAGTCTAAGGATTGCTTGTTATATTTGTATACTGTGCCTTATAGTTTATGTGAATAAGGTGAAGTAATAGTTTGTATATTTATAGAGTTATAAGGTTGCCTAATTAATATCCTTTGTTCTGAGCTGTTCTATTGTTCACTTGTATTTTTTAATAATAAGTGTGTGTGTGTGTGTGTGTGTATATAGTATAGGGTTTATTGTTTTGTAAATTTGTACATATATATAATCTATGTCCTTACCCTTTAATGGCTTTGTTGTAATAATAAATTTGTATACAGTTAAGTAATTGATTGACTGGGCCAGACTCTATAGGGGACGCAGGCAGCCGCTGGGGTGCTGTGTCCCTCCACAGCACACTGCCTTGCCAACTGTTCCCTCAATTGGAGAGGGGAGAACAAACCTGTGTACACCCAGGCTACACCAAGCTAGAAATAGACAGTAGCATAAATAAGGATGGATAAGCACAGCACCAGTCCTAGGCACCAATACTGGGGTGCAGAATAGTGACCCCAGGGAGCCTGCATTGTGGCAGGCAGAGCTATGGTGTAGGGAGCCTATGTTGTGACAGCAGCAGCTGGGGGTCAGGTAAGACTTTGCGATGCTCAGCAACTTCTTCCCTGGCATCTCTGCCTAGAGTGCTAATCTTAGCCATGCCTCTGGGAATGGCTGGTTCATCACTTTGCTGTAACTGGTCAGAGGATCAGAACTCTGTCTCCAGGATTAGGCTGGTAGAGAGGTACAAAGGTGCCTCTCGTGCCAGGGATATTTGCTGCTGCTAACTCTCGGGTTTCTGTGGACTACAACCTGACTCTGAGGCTCTGCTAGAACTAAACTTAACAAGAGATGCCCTGGTCCCCATGCAATTTCCAGATTAGCTTCCTTTCCTACTTTGCTGCTGCTTGGGAAAGAGCTGCCATAATACAGACCTATACCAACGGCATGACTCCTACCTGTTTTAGGAGCCAGCAGAGCACTGCTTCCACCTTTTGGGCTTTATATGAGTATGATGATAATTATTATTGCCTACATGGGGGGCTCCTAAATGCAATTTTGTTTCTTAATTGAATTCTTTAGGTATTTCTGCATTTTTGCCTTGTTGTCAATATGTTTGATAAGAATCGGGGGGGGGGGGTTAATAAAAATCTCAAATTGCCCTGGGGATTTTTTACCTAGGAAATCCACCAGGACTCCGTAGTCCAGCCTCTTGCCAGATGACCAGGTGCTGCATGAGCTGCCTGGATACACACGTGCAGTGTTAAGTATTATGTGAAGCAACAGCAATGTGATCCCCTGGGAGGAAGGGTGAAGAGCACCAGGCACTGCCTTCCCTTTAGGTGCACACTGAAGGCTCGGGACTCAGAGAACAAAGTGATCCTGGCATTTAGCTTTTTTTTTTTAATCTCATGAGTTTGAGAATCTGCTTCATGATTTTGGGTTGTGGGGAGGGCCTAGCAATACAATATCTGCTGATAGCTATCTCTGTCCAGCAGACATTCCTGCATGACATGCAGCGAGCCTTTGCTCAGAGCCCAGCTCTTCCGCCTATTCCAGGTGGACCCTGTGTACATAGCTTTCCTGCTGTACGGTACTCCATGCTCTCCACCTGATGCAATCATTGGTGCCTTGCTTGACTACAGTGAGCTACTTCCCAGGTCAATTCCCACAATCTACCCTTCCGTCTGCAATGGGCTGCTAGCTGGTTTCTCACTGTTGCTGCTAGTTTATGTTACATGTACACAAACACACTTCAAGTATATTCCAGAAGGAACTTAGAGTCCTTTGCAAAGACATACTTCAGCCCATGTACAGCTGGAAGTGAACATGCCTCTTCCTCTAAAGCCAGACAACTTCTGATTTCTCCAAGACTGATCTGTAACTCCCCCTTTCATACTTCTCAAGGTTTTTCTCTCTCTTGAATGCTCACACACAGTTCTTTGCTGAGGGCACCCTAAGACGGTTTGTGAATAGCTTCCAGACCTTTCAAGTCAACTCGCTCCTATTCAACATCATATTCCCTCTAGAATATGATGTTGAATAGGATGATGAATATGATGGAGGTCAAAGACGCCAGCTCGTCTTTGACCTCCAGATGCCACTTCCTTTTGTTTTATTGGAAGCATTATGGAGCCCTCTACTGTCTGGACATTAAATTTGTTAGTCACAGGACCCAGACATGAGCCAGCAAGTTCATTTATTGCAGGCTCAGCTTCCTTCAGGATCTTCCATCACAGGGTACCAGCGCAGTCCAGCACAACCTCTCTGGTAAGGTGAATTGCTAAACCCATGCTGTTGATACAGAGAGATGAGATCCAGGTGGAAGCAGCGAGGAAACTGCAGAGAGGAGATGATAAACAATCTGCAAACAAACAACTTACTCCAATCACTCGGTCAAAAGTCCACCCATTCCAGAAACGGGCAGTCTACTGTGGATAGGAGTTTCGAACCAACTCAGAAAAACATGGGCTAAAGGGTCCAGTGATGGGTCATCTGAGGTGAATGTTCAGTAAAGACAAGTGCTATGAGAAAAATGCAGGTATCTAGGAGCCAGCACATTCTGTGGGGAAGCTCCAGCCCCAGTGAGCTGCTAAGAATGTAGTCCAGCAGAGACCAGGAGTCTTCCCTGAAGCTAACCTGCAGGGTTGGAAACGAGTCTGGAGAGTCACCCTGCCAAATACCTGCTTCAGAAAAGCCTCTCTGCCTTTGCAAAAATGACACTCATAAAATTGGTGTTCAAGCACCTCCCCACCCCATGAAATCTGAAAATATAAGTAAATATATCAAGTAAGTCACTCTATGAAACAAAATAGCCCCAGCTGGGTTCTCACCCCCAAAAGAGCAAAGGGATAAGAAACTTTACTAAGAACTGCACTATTGCTCTTGGATTTTTGTAGATACTAATGTGATGGTTTCAATATCAGGCCATCAGGTAGAGACAGAAATGGTGACGGAGGGCAGGGCATAGTGCTATCCAGATCTGGTTCCCTATTAAGGAACTTAGAGACTTAGAGTATGTTTGACCCAACAGTAAAAAAAAACAAAAAACGTGATAAATTGTTATGCTGACTAGGCTGATTACCAGTCACCTTTAGCCTAGGAGTGGTTTGTGGGACTCAGAAATAATTACTTTTTAACTGGTTTATGAAGTAGGAAAAGTTTCATATGACAAGAAGAACTAGAGAAAGATTGTTAAGGTGCTAAGGGAATTAAGTTGGTGCATCACGGGGAGCTCAGAAACACCAAGTAGAGTCAGGTTGCTTAAACTCTGTAACACTGCCACCTCAGCATGCTAATAATAATGATACCCTCCCCTGGCACCCAGATTAGCACCAATACACAAGCAGCATCAGGAATGGAGCTAGACAATCAAACTATACCAAAACTCTCAAGGCATTTCACTTCCCCTCCCATATGTCATTTTCTCACCTTCCTGCACTGCTTCCACATTCAGAGAACCCCCAAGGAAGCTGTTGATCTACTCATTACAACACTCAACTAGAAGTCCCCTCCCCAAGATGGTGCAAGAGTCCTGCAGGGGAGAATAAGCAAGGAAGGAAGTCACTACTTGCTTTTGGAGAGCTAGGACCCAGAATCCCAGGAGTTAACTAATCAGCACTGGTTTCAAAAATCCTGGGGGCTTTCCACTTTCTACCCATGCCTGGCATCTTGCCATTTCCAGTTCTGGGCATGCTGCCAACCATTGACTTCTAGACAGCCCTTTGATAAGGGAGGGTGCTGAGTCCAGGCAGGCTTCCAGCAGGTTATTCCTGGGTAACTCTCAGCTAAGGAATGCCTTTGGGTTCAGGTGTGCAGACAGCAGAGATTTGTAGGCAGTGCTCTGACAACAGTAAGGCCATGCTGGTAATAAGAGTTCATGAGTGGTGGATTCAGGATCCAAGAAAAAAAGCAAGCATATTTTCCTGGGAAAGCAGACAAAGTCCTGGCTGTGACAACTGGAGAGAAGGAAGGGCTGGTGTGGCCCAGTACCTAGGATGCATGAGTATGACTGGCACAATTATTACCATCATCATAGATCAGGGGTGTGGCTGCAGCTGCTGCTCAGGCCAGCAGTAAGGGTAAGTTTCATGCCACAGGAGAGGGGACAGAACAGTGCACTTCAGCAGCAATGGCTGTGGACACAGCTGCCAAAAGTGCCACTGTTTGTGCATGGAGCCCACCACCCAGGCAATATGCTTCAGTGTCCATAATCCAGTGGTTCTCAGCCCTCCGTCCCCATGCCCCATGTATCCTTGATAACTTAATCAAGGCATTATGTGATATTGTTAGAAATCATAGTCCCACATCCCTTGCAAATTTGTCTAGAGTGTAGCCAGAAGGGCTGCTTAGAAAACTCTGTTCTGTTGTGCACCTGCTCAACAGGCAGACACTACCTCACCTGCTTGTATGAGACATACCTTCTTCTACTGCACTGATTGACATATTAGGGCTAGTAACATACTTTCAAAGGATTCTGTGTCTCTCCATAGCCAGGTGTGGTTATTGGATGTAAGCACAGGTAAAAAGCAGAAGGGGTCCAATCACATTAAATTACAGCTGCCCTAAAACAGACTTGTCTTTTAGGGTACTGGTGCATGAAAGTTCTCCTTGGGAAGGTTGCAACATATCCAAGCTAATGTACCCTGCAAGCTCTAAGTCAGTTTTAAGACACCCCTCATTAAGTTCAAGGCACCCTTTATTAGACTCAAGACACCCTTGGGAAATGCCAGCTCTTTGCTTCACTCATTTTGGTGACTATGGAAAAAATACTAGAGACGTTTTTCAATCACAAAGAACTCAAAAAGACCACAACAGGTCAGAACGTTTTTAACACTATAGATTCCTGCTTGTTCTGGGTTTATCTTGTGAATTGTGTTTGCACACCCAACAGTGCTAATATTGTACAGCACCCTTGAAAGGATCTCAAGGTATCCCAGGGTGTCATGGCAACCTGGTTAAGAATCAGTGCTCTAACGTCAAAACTACGAGTAGACACATCTTGATAGTTCAATTCACGAGGATCAAGCTGGAATAAGCCATTGCTCCTGCCCTCTTCCTGTTGTTGTCTGTGGACTGTGGTTAAGTGGCTGGTGGATTTTAAGTGCCTAAAAACAAAGGCAGTAGTTGTGTAAATGAACAGCTTTTGAACCAAAATCCAAAGTACAGGCACGGTGGCATTCTTAAAGGGTGGAAGCAGTTGAAGGAGGCATCTGCTGGAGATTGTCTGGGGCCTTGTCTGCTTTAAGGTTGCAACCACTAGAATAGTAGTATTGGTGTGGAGGTGATATACAAACCACTATTGCACATGTGCTGCACTGGCATAAATCAACCCAAGTGGATGCAGCTTATACAGGGTCCCATCCCAGTCTGACAAAAAGCTTTTGCAATGGGTTGTCATCCTCACTGTCCACAGGAGCACCATGCTGGTGTGGAAGACCCCAGCTGGAGGGACAGTGACCTTGAAAGGTATCTTCTTCTGAGATGGGCCACTAAATCCTCATACTGTTTTCTTTCTGACATTTTCATGATCAAATCAACACAGGGGCATGAATCTATGGTCATTCACATTCACAGAATACATCCTATATAGTACTTTTGTAGATACCTGCCGAGCTCAAAGCAATATTTGAAGCAATATAATCATACATATAATGCATACGTGGGCTTAATGCAGTTATACTGTTTCTGGTTAGTATAGCATTAGACTGGTTCTTGAAACACCAAGAATTGGAAAACAATTGGTTTTTGCTTACCAACAGAAATAATAGACAAAGCCATCAGTGCTAATTGGGAGACACATGAGTCAATAGGGAACTAATTAAAATTAATCTTCAGAGAAAAACAGTGTAGTCACATGGAAAATACAACTTAAGCTATCTGATATTTCTACTGTCTAGAGCAGGGGTGATCAACCCTCTGGCCCATGGGCAGATCTTATCCACAAAGTTGTGTCATCTGGCCTGCCAAGCTCCCCAAGGGCCTTGAAATTTGACAGCAGGGAAACAGCAGCAGCATTAAAAGCCACTCCCCTGTTGCCATATTTCCAGACCTGAGGGGAGTCCTCTTGCCCAGATAACACAGCCTTGCATGCCAGATGGTACTGGTGTGTGACTGGGTTCAGGACACAACCCAGATATCAGGTTCGTGAGCAATGGAATCAGACAGATGTGCAAGAAAGCAGTGCTGTACCTTAAGCTGTACCTTATGACTGACAACTCATATCTAAGCCAGACCATCCACAGCTCCTTGGAGAACAGGTGCTTCTATGTGGAACTAAATGGCCAGAAAAATAGATGGCACTCCCGAAAGAATGGCTTACCACAAGACAGTGTGCTCGCCCCACTTCTATTCAACATCTACATTAACAATCAGCTACTTCCTGCCATGGGCAACTGGTGCCACCTTAGACGGGGGGGCACATGCCCCCCACAGCGACCAGTCAGTGACCAGGGGAAGGGGGCTGCTTCCAGAAGTGGCTGTGGCTGCAGCTGTGGCTGCTTCTGGGAATGCCATGGCGCTCCACTCCCCAGCCGGCATTTGCAGGGGGGCACCAGCTCTCCCACCTGCCCCTTCCCCCCCCCCCGCACCCCGCCTGTTGCCTAAGCAGCAAGCAGGACCGGTCAGGGGGTGCCCTGGCACTCTCAGGGGTGCATGTGCACACCCGAGCACCCCCTACATGTCCCCACTGCTTCCTGCCAAATTTCAGCATTTCATCTATGCTGACAACCTCTGCATTACCACACAAGAGAAGAATTTTGAGGACACAGAGAAGATCCTGGAGAGGGCACTGAATGAGATGTCAGATTACTACATAATAATTATCTCAAACCCAACCCTAGCAAAACCCAAATATGCACTTTTCATCTGAGAAAACTGGATGCGAAATAACACCTGAATGTCACCTGAGGTGACCAGAGTCTCGAACATCAGAAACGCCCAATCTACTTAGGGGTAACATTGGACCATACACTTTGTTACAAAAAGCACAAGGTCAACACACAAAACAACATTTTGCATAAGCTTGCAAATTCCAAGTGGGGAGCACATCTATCCACCCTACACACTATAGTCTTAGCACTTTGTTTCTCTGTGGCTGAATATGCCTGCACCACCTGAGGATCCTCAAGTCACAGTAAATGTATTGACACCACCTTAAATGATACATGTAGAATTATAACAGGCTGCCTAAAACCCACCCATTTCCTGCCTATATGTACTATCTGGCATAGCACCCCCTTTCATCAGTAGAAAAGTACCAGGTGACATTGACTGGCAGGTACAAGAGTCAGACAACCACCTCCTGCTATATGGACATCAATCAGTGCGCTGTTGTCTATCATTGAGAAATAGCTGTTTGTCCTCTACCACATGATCGGCAACATCACCTGAATCAGCCAGAACCATCCTCCAGCAAAAAGAATGGGAGAAGCTAGGCAACAAAGCTGTTGAATTGAGGACAGACAGTTCAGGACAGTGAGTGAGCGGGTTCAGTCCATTGAACAGATGGATCCAGGCATGCAGACTTAAGCTAGCATTCTGGATAGCACGCATAGACCAACCTCGCAAGCCGATCCCATGCAGGCACCAGCTGTGGACAGATCCCATGCTACTTGTCTAGCTGGTGGAGCCTGAAGGTTGGGCACCACTGATCTAGAGAAATAGTTTTTCCCAAAACAAGTTTTTAAACTGGATATCTGAGATGAAATATTGTGTTGCAGTGCAACTGTCACAAGCTGGGCTGGATCTTTGCTTGCCTAGTTTATGCTTCGTAAAGTTCAGAGGATACCCTGTTGAAAAGGTAACAAAAGATATTCACACAAAGGATATCAACACTATACGTGGCCAGATCAAGGAATATGTTGGGGGAGGGGCGGGAAAGAGAGAAACAGAGGTGTAGGAGATGCAACCAGCACTGCAGGGGTGGCTGAAGCCCCTCCAGGTGGGCAGATCACACCATAGTAGCAGCTGTCAAGGGCTTTTTTTTTTTTTTTTTTTAGTTTCCTGAAGGAGGTTCCTCTACCCATCAGTTCCCAGCACCCCCTCCCCTCCAACACAGGCACCTCCTCTCCCCTCCCCACCCCCTGTCCAGCAGGTTTTGCCCAGGGTTTGCTTCTGGATGCAGCAAGGGGGGGACCTGCCAACTGCTGCCACTGTACCAGGCTGACCCAGGGGCAGGAGAAACCCCTGGGGTGCTCCTGATCCAGCCAGATGCTGTTGCTTCCAGGAATGGTAGCACTAAGTGCCAAACAGCCAAGGACAGCAGCGATAACAGGTGGGTCTCCCCTTGCACGTGCTCCAGGGTGTCCCCAGTGGCCTAGAGCAGGTATTGGAGCTGCCCCTAAATGACTATGCAGTAACAACTGCTCAGTCTGGAACATATGTAGATGCACCCAGTATTGTCCTTCCATTTGCCTCTTCTGGGAATAAAGTGAAGCTGTCTGTTCAGTGGGCCTAAGCCAACTTGCCAGACCAGAACAGGATAGATAAGGAGGAACACAAAGTTCAATCCTCCCTACTCTAGATCTCAATAGGAGCAGAATACCTAATCCTCTGGTGAATCATGGAATCCTAGAAAATAAGGGTTGGAATAGACTTCAGGAAACCATCCAGTCCAACCCCTTGCTCAAAGCAGGACCATCCCCAACTATGCTGCTGAACAGGTCAGCCCCAATGCCTTGCAATAGCTAGCTTGTCCCACTCCCTGGGGTCAGTCTGGATTCCGTTCTGAAGCTATTCCACCCCGTTTCCCTGCAGTGCACCAGATTAAATTGTCAGCAAGATGTAGGCAAGTTCAGTGGGCAAAACTATTTTTTCAGTTGTATGTATAAAATGAGCAATATCAGGCAGCTAATTTCAGGAAAGCAAAAGTTTGTAGGCCATGGACACAGAACTGTCTTCCTTAATTGGGTTGAGTTACACATTTCAGGATGCCTAAATTCCTGAAGAGCACCTTTGGGTTAGATTAGCCAAAGTATGCGGTTAGGGACATCTGACAAAATACCATGTGTAAATTCTTTTCAGTTGCATTAAATATGCTGCAACCCATTGAAAAAAAATCTGTTTTTGCATGCCAGCATCCTTTGGGTTGGATTTGCAGATGTCTAAGTGAACATTTTCCTTCAGAGACCTACGGTTTTAGCTGAGTTTGGAGCACAATTTGTGCCTGTTTATGAAAATGAATTTTTTCTGCTAAAGTAGATGCTTGCATTTCCAAGTTTCTCATTTGTCCACTGTCCCGCCTTCCTTTGGTTTAGAAATGGAGGTGCTTTGTACTCTTAAATCTGAAGTCAGCAAATGCCATAAGGCAATTGCTTGCACATGCTCTGTGCATCCCTGAGGTATGCCTCTGTAAAGTTATTTTTAATGTAATAGTTAGTAAAGGAACACGTAACACCATCCAAAATAACATCTGAGGTAAAAAATAATAATATAGTAGCGATGTAGGGCATTTTAGGGAACCCGTTTTATTTTACATAGAAATATACAGAAAAACATAAGAGATGAGCTTTGAGAAAGGAATAGGGACCTTTTTTCCATCGGTTTACCCTGTTTACACATGCCTTAATAATGTGTCCAGAGTATCCTGACCATCTGCCTAACAACTGTAGTTGTCTTCTAGCCTGTTGTACCATAGTAAATCATTGCATAATGATTCCATGAAGTCATTAGAATCCAGGCCAAGATATTCAAAAATAGAAGCCTGAGTTTAGATCATAAAGAAGTAATCTGGGTTTCAAAATGGGTGCTGCTAGGTATTTGGCACATTGTAAAATTGAGTCCCTTATATGGGGCTCTTAATTTTATTTCCTTCTGAAAAGTATGATATTAGTCATACTTATGATACTACGTATGTCCTACATATGATATTAGTCCTAGACATAATGTGGCAAAAAAATGTGAATGACATCTTGAAATCTGCATGCAAGAGAAAAGCATTTGTTTTAATCCACCTAATTCCTAAACTGGTAATAGGATAGTATGGTAATATGGTGTGTGTGCATCACCCAGCACAACCCCTAATCAAAGACCACAGAGATTTCTGATAGAGCTGCCAGGGACAATAAGCGTCATTAACAGAGATGCTAATAGGAGGCTGTGTTCAATTTTAAGATTAAAAGCAGCACAAGACAAGTTAAAGGACACCTACAATTCCACAACTGAGAACTTCAGCCAGCTTCATCCCTGCTTTAAGTTTTAGGTATCTTGTCATCCATTCATCACCCTCTCTGATTATTTTTCAATCAAATTAAATCCTTGGCAAAAAATATAAAGCACAGGTTACTTTTTGATTTTATTAATATTCTATTTTTTATTTTTATATATTAAAAGTAGGGACCTACTTAAGTTGCGGTGAGACTAAACAGTTTTCATGGGTTGATTGCAGCATAAAAAGCAAATTTTATGGATATTTCCCAGATGTACTTAGCCAGCCCTGCCCCTTGGTGCTGATTGGCAGAGAGGCCTCAATGGAGGAGGAATGAGGGGGGTGGCTGCCATCTCATCTGCTGGCTGCCTTTCGTGAGGCCGCACCCTCAGTGCTGATTAGCAAAGAGGCTCCAGCAGGAGGAGGAGAGATGGGGGACCAGCCACCACCTTGTCTGCTGCCCTTGGCTGTCACCTTCCCCCCTCCAGGTGGGCTGTGGGGCTGGGCTACAGCAGTGAGGACCACTGGGTCCCACTAGGGAGCAGCATTTTATTTTTCTTGGGTTTTTTTAAAGTTGATTTCACAGATAATCCCAAATTTTATGGTTTGTGCAAAATCACAAACTGAGTAGATCCCTAATTATAAGTCAACTTTATTTCCATGTCACAACAAATAGCATATTTGTCGTCCAATGTATTCTACAAATAGATGGTCCAGTTTTCCAAGTTTCCTAGCCTTCAAGGTTGTAAGGATAGTTTTGAAAACCTGAACAGCATAACTAATGCAATGTCTAGTCAGGAGGAAGTATGAAATGGGGATCAGCATTGTTTAATATTTTCATTAATGATTTGGATGATGAAATTGGGTGGATAACACCGCATTGGGTGGAATGTCTAGACGCTCTGGAGGATAGAGCCAAGATCCAGAATGACCTTAAAAAACTGGGGATGTAGTCCAAAATCAATTCAGTGAAATTCAGCAAGTACAAGTGCAAAGTCCTGCACTTGGGACAGAATAATTGCATGCACAAGTACGGACTGCGCAATGATTGGGTAGGTTGCAGTACTGTGGAAAAAGACCTGAGGATTATGATGGACCATAAATTCAATACAAGCCCACAGCATGCTCTTGTTGCAAACAAAGCCAAAAGGGAAGTGATTCTTCCATTGTATTTAGCACTGGTGAGGTCGCACTTGGAGTACTGTGTCCAGTTTTGGGCCCCACACTTCAAGAAAGATATAGACAGATTGGAACGAGTTCAGCAGAGAGCAATAAAAATTACTAGAGGCCTGGGAAACATCACTTATGAGGAAAGCGTGAAAGAAATAAGGTTATTTAGTCTAGAGAAGAGAAGATTAAGGGGAGGTTTGATAAGTCTTCAAATGCCTGAAGGGTGGTTATTGTCACAACCAAATTAAGTAGTGCCCATGTCACAAACAAGTAAAACCATTCAAAACAGTTTTTTTCTGCACTAGGTTAACTAAGGGTTAACAATAATGATAGTAACTGCTTTTTTTTTGCTGCGCATGTCAAAAAGAGATTTATAACTGCGACACTAACATGAAATGAAACTTAGCCTTCTGTGCTGTACATAAATCATTGTAACTGGTCAGAGAAAACAGGGAGTAACCCTGTGAGATAACACCCTAGCGAAGACCGCTAGATAATTGGCGATTCTAATTAAATTTATGACGTGGCGAAAAGCAATTGGCTATTACACAAATAAAACCCATCTTCACTTCCGTGAAGAATGGGAGACCTCCGCGCACACACCTGAAAAACCTCTGAACGTATGCGTGAGAATAACTGACAAATTGATCGCTTGTCAGTCTCCCCCGTCTCGACCTTATCAGACGTAAATCAACAACCTGCCAGCCTGATTTTTTCTCCGTTTATCTGCCTGATCAACGAACTCTTATGCAGACCGACATACGACCTTCGAACCTTAAGCTGTAACTAACCAAGTATCTCTGACCTCCGCTATTCACCACCTTGACGGCGTGAGTAAATAATCTTGCCTTGCAACCGATAAGCGTCCGCCTAATTAATTCCACTCCAAGCGTCACAAGTACCCGCCTGACGGCCTTCTAAGGCCCCGGACCCTTATCTGCCCGGGTGGGAGTCAGGGAGAGCTGCTGGCCGGCTGCCCTGGGTCCCGACAGTTATAGGTTATAGAAAGGATAGAGATGGGCTTTTCTTTGTGGATGTAGGGGGCAGATCTAAGAGGAATGACTTCAAACTGCAGCAGAGGAGATTTGAATGAGAGATTAGGAGGAAATTTCTGCCTCTGAGGGTGGTCAAACATTGGAACCGGCTCCCTAGAGAAGTTGTGGAATCTCCATCCCTGGAAATTTTCATGATCAGGTTGGACTGACACTTGGCTGGGATGGTTTAGTTAGGGATGATCCTGCCTTGAGCAGGGGACTGGATTATATGACTTCACATGGTCCCCTCCAGCCCTGCTTTCCTATGAACCTCTGCTACTTGTACAGGCAGCGCGCACACGTACGTACACACACACACACACACACACACACTCTACAGAGGCTTCTACCAAGCATGCAGCCTAAATAGCACAACCAAATGCTCAGCTAAGACTAAGACTGTTTGAAGTGCTAATCCTAAACAAGTCCCTGATATGCCTTGATCTTTTAAGTCATAGAGATGGCATAATCAAATTTGGCCATGTCAATGACTTCAGAAGGAGAATGCCCCATATTTCTTCACTAAAAACACTGATTAGGAGCTCAGAGAGTCTGAAACCAGCTGGCCATCATCTTCAAGCAGGTTTAAGAGCAAGTTAAACAAACACTTGCATAGGATGATTTAGAAAGGGATGAGCCTGCCTTGAGCAAGTGGTTGCATTCAATGACCACCTGAGTCCCCTTCCAGCCCTACTTTTCTGATTCATAATCTGAAGGAAAAGGAATCAACCAATAAAAAAAATGAAGACCCCCACTTCTAGCATTAATGCAGTGTCACCTTGTATGACAATGAGGCCTCTGCTTCCTCCACACTCTTGGATGACCACCCAAAGATATGAGTCTATCAAAATGTAACACTTATGACTTAAACATATAAGAAAGTAATCTCTAGCCATCCAGACAAATCTAGTCATAGCTTACTTAGCAGAGAAATCTATCAGCTAATCATTTCCAACCACATACTAACCGCCTGTAGTTGAATGAAATCAAAATGATAACAAATAGCCTATATCAACCCTCGTGTTTCATTTTTTTTCCAGTTTTTATCAGTAGAGAAATTCCTCTATCTTAGCACCAGGGTTGTACTTGGTAGCCGTGTTGGTCTGAGACAAAAAGACATACAAAAAACTAGAGCTCTGTGTTCCAAAATGATACCTTTTATTAGACCGCCTGGAAAATGGCAAGAAAATTGCCCTTTTCTGCAAGCTTTCGGGAGCCAAGTCCCTTTGTCAGGCTCTAGGAAAAGTGTAGATGGTACAAGATGGTAAAAAGTCCCCATAGGTAGGAAATAAACTTCATTTTTTCACAGAGGAAGCTGAAGATGGAAGGTTGTTTTTTTTACCTCCCTGCCTCCCATCTGACACCTCCAGGGAAGGAATTCTACCCGATCAACACATCAAAGAGCTACTCAACACAGCTCACAAAGACACTCTCATGGACCCAGAGGGACAACCTTCCATCTTCAGTTCCCTTTGTGCAAAAATGAAGTTTATTTCCTACCTATGGGGACTTTTTACCATCTTGTACCATCTACACTTTTCTCAGAGCCTGACAAAGGGACTTTGCTCCCGAAAGCTTGCAGAAAAGGACAATTTTCTTGCCATTTTCCAGGCGGTCTAATAAAAGGTATCATTTTGGAACCAAGAGTTCTAGTTTTTTGTATGTCTATCTTAGCACTATTCTATTAAAAAAACCCCACAACTCCTCCAATAAGGAGCTCATAATACATACATGTGTATACATATGAGTGCAGCAGGTATATGGAAGGAACCCACAACATTTCATAGAATGAAGCCTAAAGAGTAGTCATATAAATACCAAAGAATTTTAGATTAAATATAGACAGTCCAAGCCATGAAACTCAGGGACAGGAGAAAGAAGAGAGACTCACGAGGCTTGACACCCTCCACCAAATATTAAAATTTTGTAGTTTTTAAAGTCTGACATCAAGCACCACTAGGCACAAAAGTAAGGCTGAGTCCCATTGGAAAGCCAAGACACACATTTCCAGTGCTACTGGAAGGATTACAAGGCATGTTCTATGGATGTGTGCATAGGGCAGGGGGAGGGCATGAGATGCCTGCTGCAGACTCAGGCTCCCACCCTGCTGTCCTCCCCTGGGGTCTCCAGAGCCCAGCGAGTACAACCCTGTACTGCAGAACACAGCAGGGCCATGTGGGGAAGCTGCTTGCCACTGCGAGCTCCACAGTGCCCTAGTGACACATCCCCTGTGCATGCAACAGCAGTGGGGGTGGCAGCATGGGGTTGTGCCCCTCACTCTATATCACCTCTACCACAAGTTCTGATTCCTTTTATAAAGTACTGAGGTGTTAGTGCTAGGCTAATAAAGTTTAGTTGGCTTATCTAACCATCCCCTTGTTATTTATTCAATTTCTTAATAAAGGAAGCAAGGTAGGGTGTCAGTTGGTCAACTGGCCAGTAATTGATTGGTATCCAGCAAGCAATATTCCTTTTCCAATGAGCCTCCTACAGATCTATTCTACTACATCAACATATGGCAGGTAAATCATCTCTCACAGGACAGCTTAAACATACCACAATGAAATCTGTAGAAGCTGTTACAGGCAAAGTTAAGATATCAATATATTCAGAGACAGAAATTCACTTATGAAAAAAAAATAGAAGAGGATCTTGGATCACAAGGAAATGGATTAGCATAAAAAAATGATAACATGGAAATTGGGGGGCTAAATCATTTAAGAAGAATTCGGCAGGACTGAAAGTCAATAGCGATAAAATGATACTGAACTTCAGATGTGAAAGTTCCATAAAATTGCTCTTTTCTGCTAAAATCAGGGTAGAATTGAACAACTTTTAACAGTTATAAATCATTAAAAAAAAATCCAATGTGTGTGTAATATTTTTAAATACATCATTTAGTGAATATCAGCATCCCGCTTTCAAAAGATAAATTTTCAGATCTCTGGCCTAAAGTGTTCCAATATAAAGAACTGCAGACATAAAAATCATAGCAATTTCTTCAGTCAGTATTTTTCTACTCTGTTCTTTTATATTCACTTTCCTGTACTTACATAAATTCAGAATGCATTACTGGTGTGTCCCCTTGCTTCACCTCTTAGTCTTACAACATCCTGTACCCTTGCGAAAGTCCACTGTTCAACTAAGGTGCTTCTTAAATTTTGTCGTTTCCTCTCTAAATTCTGTATTGGAAAGGAGTTTGTTTCCTTAAAAAGACCAAAGTCAAAGATTTAAAAACTATGAAAAAAAAAATCCTCTTAAGTTAAGAACTAATTAACTCAGTTTATAGAGCTCTTTCTTATAAGACTAGGCCAAATGCAGATTAGATCTTACTACCATTAATGTCTACACAAAGATTTACAGCACTGTAAACACATACACCTCTCTTGGACCTCCAATGCCTTTCACTTTGCATACTCATCTGTGCTAGATGTAAAACAGTGCTACTTAGATCTATTTTGTGCACAGGTATAAATGAATAAATAGACTATTAGGTCATGGAGAACTTTGTCCATTTTTGTCCACATGCTAGTGATTCTTTAGCTTAAATCAGCCTGTAGAAAATTCACTCAATTGAATGGGTGACTAATGTAGTGTTTGCTCTCTGCATGTAAGTGCTGCTTTGGTTCACCTACAAAATGGGTGGGGAGGAATATTCACTGTGAAAACAGGAGATATCCTACAATTAGTACTTCCTATAAGGGAATGTAATTACAGCTGTTCATGGTGACAGTGCTGTAATCTTAGTTGCTGTTTTCAGTCCTCTGAACTATCCAGTGCTCTAAAATGTTTTAGTTAAGAAATTATAACAATATTACCAATTTTTTAGATTTCCATGGTTTATATATTGTGTGAGAAGCCCCGAAAATGCAGCAAATCAATCAGATCAGAAAGTAGCTCAACTGCTACAACACTAGTTTAAAGGAATTTTGCAAACAGGTTCCACCAGCCTCCTGTCTTTCTCTTGTGGAGTTGGCTCTAGCTGCATTCACACACGCCACTCAAGGATGCGTCTCCATGAAATTACTTTCACAGACTCTAACCTTTTTTTCCTTTTTTCAATGGTCTATCCCTACCCTCAGCTTTCCCCTCTCTTCCCAGCAGGGATCTTTAGTTCTGCAAATCTTTTCTTTGTGTCCTTCCTTCGCTGTTCTTACAGTTCCTTCTCTTCTCCACTACTATACAGTTCTCATTTTATCTCAATAGCTCCTTCAATTTGAAAAAAAAAAAAGAATATTTACACTGCCTAGAAATCAAGATCATGTAGCTACTGCAGCTGCTCAAAAGTTTTCTGTCAAATGACATTTGCTAGATCTCAACACTGAAGTTCGGGGTTTCATACAGAAAACCTTCACTGTCTATGGCCTGTCTTATGCAGAAGTACAGCCTAGACAACAACAACACCACTTCTGGTCTTAAGTCCACTAGCCTATATGTGTGTATAGTTAGTAAACATGGTTATTTGAAACCCAACTGTGTTCACCTGGTTTCTGCTGAGTAGTACGCTATAGGGCTTTTTTAATGCAAAAAAATACAACACTTCAGGAAGCATGTCTGGATCTTTAATGGTGTTATCATAGCATAAACAACAATTACACACACACATATTCTGTCCCTCTACTCTCTTTCCCCACTAAAAGAATATTTTTAAGTTTCCAAAGTCAAGCACTTAAAAGTTGGAAAATATCAAAAATTAAAGTTTTCTGTACAATGATAATTCATTCCCCGCCCTGTGAGTAGAGTTATCATGATACAGCCTTTACATGGACACTTTTTCTTCCACAGGACCTCTACCCTATTCAGTGCATATGATCTGTGGTGCTTACATGCAAGAATAGCTCCTTGATATTCAGTTTTATTCTTATTGTTCAATGTATGTCCCCTGGCCTTATTCAGTGTAGACTTTTCAAACCCAGCCAGGAAGGCAATTAACTTGTTCATGGGCTTTTCTCCAGCACTCACCACTCCAGTGTCCAAGTGCTTCACAAACATTAATCTATCCTCATTTCTCTCCTCCAAGATGATGGGGAATTACAATGCCCATCTCTAAAATGAGAGAAGTTACAGCTCTATCTCCTATATCACCAAGTACTTTGGCGGGTTTCCCTCACTCCCTGCTGTGCTAGTGCACAAATGAGATCTTCAGACACTGCGCTCATCCCCTTTCAGTCTGATAGGCTTCTGTGTGAATCAAGAAATACCCTTGTATACTTCCCTCCCTCTCTGGGATCTTGAGAAAACATTTTTGCATGCATGTATGCTGATATATGCACATCACCACTGTGAAAGAAAAAAATATGGAGAGAGAAAATATAACTGCAGAGTTACTTCCATGTGGACTGGGATGAGGCTGTTGTGTTTTTGTTTACATCTTTTGGAAATGTAGTAGAAAACAAACTGTCACAGAAAGCTTTTAAATGCAGACAGTGAAGAAAAAGGCAGGAAGGAGAGAAAAACAGCTAGTTTTGCTCACCACCACAAACCAAATAGTTGACACACTGGCTCTGGAAGCTTGTGTAGATCACATCCTACCAGTCAAATCACTCAGAAAGTGTTTATCAGGTGCATGACCTCAGGTGGAAGTATGCATTGTGGAACAGCAAAAAGAGCAATGCTTCCCTGAGCTAGCCAGGGCAAACCTACACTCCTGGGTGGTCAATGTGTGCTGCTCAGATGATAAAATACATCTGCTGAGCTGATCACTTAACAGGGATAGCTAACCGATTCATTTGAAACCCCCCTCACCTTTCCACTAAACTGTTATTAATTGGGATTTTATATATAACTATACTTTTGTGCAAGCACATATCAATCAGGAACCTTTAGGTTGATATCCTAGTCTTTTACACAGCACCTGCAGACTCCAGCCCAGCCTGCCTGTCTTTGCACCTGTTTTGTTTGTGTTCAGAAGTTCCCTTCTTAAAATTATTTCTCTGCTGGGGCCATATGAATACCAAACCATGGGTTGTGTCTAGAAATTGAACAAGAAAGACAGAGAAATTCCAATATTGCCAAGAATAACCAGGAAAAAGGAACCAACAGGACTACATAAGGATGTGATCAAGGGTCCAGTCTGGAAGTTTGAAACAGGCAGAACCAAAGCCAAGATTTGACATAAAATATCCTACAGCATCTGAAAAGAAACAGGTGTAAAAGTATAACGTGCTAGAAGAATATCTTTTAATAGGAGAAGCATGAGGAAGAGCCTTTATACATGGGCGGGGTGGGGTGGATGGAGAACAGCAAACACAAGGGTCAGGCAGCAAGCACCTGGCAGTTCAAAGACAGCTGAAAACATTACACAGCAAAGCAACTGCAAGTTTTGCTCTTTCCACCAACCTCTGAGAAATTATTGCAATGAGGGGTCTAAAATGCACTTCCTTCCTTTATTTTCAACAGATACACAAGCCAGAGCCATACACAGTCAGGACAAGGGTGTGGAGTGAATTGCCAAAAAACTGTGCAGCAGTCTGAGCCAGAATCGCTTGTGCTAGAACTGCTTCAGAGGTGTTTAAATTATGCACGCTTAATATATTTGCATGCTATTGACAGATATCTAACGATTCTTTGGAGGATGCAAGGGATAAAGAGAACATGCCTTCCTTCAGGGAAGAATAAAGCTAATATATTTGTGATGCTTTTGCACAATAAGACAATTGACATTTTACAAACGTAAGAGTCCTGATCAGCAGAAACGCACCCTACTTTGTTGTGGCATCCGTCATATCAGTTCATTTACCATTGCCTGAAGATGTTTGAAAACTGCAAAATACACGGGCTAGACAAATCCAGTCAGTTATTAGGTTTGTGCATTGTGAACGTGCCAAAACAGTCCAGCAGATCACTAAACGGAAAACAAAAATCAAGCTGGATGTTGATTAGTATTTATTCATCCTTTATTTCACAAATCAGGATTAGGACTTTAATGTGAAGAACACAAAGTGTACTTTTTCTGCTACAAATGACTATGGTACTGCATGTTCTAATGTTAACTGTGCTGCATTATATCATTACGATTTAATACTGCTCTGTGCTTAAGAAACAAACAAGTCTGAACTTATTCTTCAGCCTTGATGTTATAATGAAATTTAGCAGAACTTCAAAATTAACCATTTCTGATAGGGAAGTGGAAGGAAATTTTTGTTCTCCTGGGAAAGGTGGGAGTTTTGGGGATGTAACCCCACCGCACACCTTAATCTAGGCAGCTAAGAAGCACTAAGGTATTCTAAACAGAAAGCAGGTTGCGCTCTAATAGTATACAAGGCAGCTGGAATCAAGCTTAAAATAAATAAAACGTGTCTGATGCGGACATGCAGTGGCAGGCTGATTGGGTTAGCATCACTACTCGCAGCACAAATATGCTTCAATAATATTCTGCCTGAATATTCCTGAGCAGTTGACCTAAGCCTAAGGCAAGGAGAGTGGTGACAAGAGCTCTTAAATTTATACTCAGCCAAGGGCAGGAAGCTCAAAAACTGCAGATGGTTTGGTGAAGCATTTAAAGGAAACTTAAAAGAGCTGAATCAACAAAGTGCACACACTTTGTTCACAATAATGCAGTGAAACAGGAGTCTTCAATTTAGCAGAACTTCAGAATCAGAGATGTGGAGATATGCCTGTAACACCTTTTGGTATGCTGATATACTGCATACCTTCCTCTGCTGTTACAACTGAAAAGTGATTAATGGATGCTCAGTTAACATTCGCCACTCTAACTTGGTAAGTATATGGAAAATGTTTGCAATTTTAAATAAAGTGACCACAGCCTCTTTAAAGCAGAGAGATCACATGTAAGGGGATCAAAACAGAACAGAGCATTTGGAAAAGCTGCTGCACAACTCCATTTGGTGAAGAACATAGTCACCAAAAACCTGTGGTTTTTAGTCACCTCTAAAATCAATCAGGAAAATTGACTGAATAGTTTCAGCTAGACATTCCTGTTTGGAGCTGAGTTCGTAACTCTTCAGATGATGTTACACTGCTAACCAGTAATCAAGCAAGTAGACTAGTCACCATCTTGGGTACAGGAGAGCCAGGCTCAACTCCCACCTTTACCTGAATGTATTTAAACTCACAGCCTTTCACCTACTAAGTAACAACTGCCCTAATCACATGCCTCATGGTATTCTGGGAAAGGTTGTTATCAATTTCTCTATAATATTAAATGTACATAATGTCTATGGAACAATGTCTGGAAACCCTGGAAGTACAATACTATCCCATCTTCCAAGTAAGTTTCCTAGTCACCAGTTCAGGTGAGAGGCCTCCCCTTCTCCCTAGCTCAATAAATACTAGTATTTAAGTATTGCAAACAAAATGAAACAGCTTCAGTAGACTGTCCCACCTCAGGATACTCTAGGAAAATCTGCGAGAGAGAGATCTCACCCTCTTTTCTAGGATCCAGCAAGGATTTGTCATGGGATTGATGGCCTTTCTCAAACAGCTACGGCCTGCTAAAATAAGTGCTTCTTACAAATATAGCTGGATAATCCAGTCTGCAGGGCAGAAAATACCATGTTCCAAGCCTGAAGCCCAAAATTTTTAAGGTTGGTAATATCTACCTACCTATTTTTTTAGTAGCATTCTCAAAAGCTTCTAAAAACCTTGCATGTCATAAGCATTCATTTGATGTGACATCATAGCATCCTGCAACTTATGGTATGGGTTCTTATTAACAACTATATCTTTTGTATAAATGAATGATAGGGTTTTTTCCCAACAAACCACATATGTACAGAAATGCTCAGATCCTCTGCGGTCCATATTTAACAAAGCCACTCTTAATTTTTGCACTTTTGGGGGCAGTCTTCTTTAGGTCTTCTACAATCACTGTAGTCACTTTTTTACAAGAAAGTAAACCATTAAGAACACTGGGTAAAGTTCCCATAAATTTGACACACAGAAATTTATGTGGCAGTTTCTTGTACAATGGTGGCATTGTGCACAGGACAGGACTCTTAGGTACACAGCAATCATTGCCATTATTTTCTAACCGTTGTTTAAGGGGAAACAAAAACGTGATTTTTCCTGAATTTGAAGGGCTATAAAATAAATGTGAAAAAGGATGAGCAAACTACATGTGACTGCATAATACCAAATATCCATCTAGCAAGGGTTTAAAATCAGCTTTTGGGATTATTTTGTTGCAGACAGCTTTCTTGTTCTTTTTAAAGAGTTTTCATCTTCATGACCCAGTGTTTTTCCACCCTCCCAAGCTGCTGCACTACCATCTGTTTTAGGTCCTCCCCTTTGAGGTTCAAACAGTACTCCTGAATGAGAGCCTTTAAACCTTCTGACATGCTTGCCTACATATCCTCTGAGTTAGGCATGGTCCATTCTGTCCACTTCATGATATTCAGGGATGGATCCAGGATTTGGCAAAGGAGGAGTGTGCTAGCAGCAACCGTGCTGAAGGGGTGGCTGCACCCCCACTCCCAGCCTCCTCCCACCCCCAAACTGGTCTGGGTAGACTACACTGTGCAAGCCTCTAGGGAATTTTAAAATCCCCAAAGCAGATAAGAATCCCCCTTCCCTTCTCCCCCATGCTCAAAAGCACATCCCCTTCTTTCCCCTTCTCCTTCCCCTGCTGTCCTGGGGGCGGGGAAAGCTTCAGAGACACTCCTGCCCAGTCCAGCCGGGCAGGTATTTTATTCTTGAGGTGGTGGTACTAGAAACATTGAACTGATAATTGGGATATGCATAACACTTTGATGTCCCCATTTCTAAAGGGAGAACAGTTTTTAAGGAAATAGAAAAGAGCAACAAATGTGTTAGGGGCTGGAGGAAATGATTATAGCAGCAGCGGATCTGCATCTGTCTAGGTTTTGAAAATAAGGTCAGCAGGTGATCCAATTACAGCATAGGGGTATTTTCACAGAGACAATACTGAATACTTAAAAGGTTCTTTAATCTGTCAGAGAAGCACATATAAAGAACCAATGGCTGGAAGCCGAAGACAGACCAATCCAGATTAAAAATGGGTCTTATTTCTAGTAGGAGGGGGTGATTTAACCCTGGGAAATAGTAGATTTTCCATTTCTGATGTAATTCAGTCAAGATTGGATACCTTTTCTGAAGGTACAGTGTATCCAAGCATGAAGTTCCTTGGGATTAATGCAGGCGTAAGTGTGCAAAATTTATGGCTCACCTGCTCTGCACTGGCAGCAAGTCCTTGTGAGGACAGACCTGAGAATTCCCCAACTAACCTGTGCCCATCACATACTCCAAACCCAAAATTTTGCCCACGGGGCTGCTCTAAACAGCTGAGACCAAAGGTTTAAGAGTGGATGCAGAGGCATCAGCGTAGAGAAGTCTCAGTGATGTATTTCTGGGTCTGAGAGTGCTTGTGAGTACTCTCACAGGGGGCTCACAGGGCCCCCCCTTCCACCATGGTGTTAGGCAAGCCCTTAAAAGCTTCTAATAGGCAGAGTTCAGACTAAATGACTTAGTGGTCACCTCTGGCCTTAAACTTTACAAATTTAGAGAATCTGTTCAACCACAGTCCCAGTGTTGTTGTCACTATTTTTTAATGTTTTGAGGTCTGCAACCATTTTAATACATGGCATACTTCCCTCTTCTTCAGGTGTGCATAATGGGGCTGCTCTTTGAGCATCACAAAATATGAGACTGATTTTTTGATTTATGTGTGAATAACTTCTTTGTAACAACTTTGCTTCTAGAGTATCTCTGGAAGAAATGCTGGCCAGCCAGGGTCACCTTCTTTGGATAAGGAGGGCAAAAGCCCCTATAGTCCATGCCAATGAGACTGTGGGGTAAAATTCCTCCTGATCCCAAATGCAGTGATTGGTTTGACCTTGAGCAGAGGAACAAGATCCTGTAGCCAACAGGAGCATAAGCAGACTCCAGTCAAAATCATCTGCCTTAGCTGTGGCCAACACAATGCTTCTGAGGAAATGGGAAGATCAATGGCCAGTCCCAACCCAGTAAACAGTGCAAATAGAAAAAAGCCCCCTGGCTCTGCCTGTACCCCTCACTCCCAACCCACTGCCCCCAAGTCCCAGCCCTGCAGTGCGTGGGGTGGGGGGGTCCCAAGCAGCCCCTTGCAGGCTGGAACTCTGCCAGCCTGCAAGGGAACAGCCACCGTTTCCCATGTCTTTCTCCTTTAAAGGAGAATCCATTTTTAAAGTTTGTTGATCCATTTTTAAAGTTTGTTTGTGACCCTTTCATATATTCTTGAGACCCACAGGTTGAGAAACACTGCTCTAGATGAGGGCTAAGTAACACTGAGAAGAGTGGCACTATCGCCTCCCATATCTTGCACCAAAACTCCAAAATAACACCTAATGCAGTATTCATTTTTTTTTGCAGCTTCATCACATTGCTGACTCCTGCTGAGTCTGTGTATGAGTACTCTGTTAGGGAGTTGCCGGTCTAGTGCTTCAAAAGAGTAACTACACAGGCTGGTTCATCAGCAAAAAGCTTAGGGTTATTACTTACAAAGCACCAGCTTACTAGTGCTTGTCCAGAGGGTTACAAGATGTTAGTTCTGAGTAGTAAGGGACAGGCATAACTCATCATTGTTGGCATCTCCTCAGACTAATGCAAATTCCAAAGATTTCCAGTCTTCCTTTTATACATGGATTAAGCAGCTCTGTTTACATGAGGCATTGACATAAACATCGGTAGCTCTACCAAATTACCCTAATCCTCAAACCTCCTGCCATTATCTTTGGCACCACCCTTATCAATCAACCTTGACAACATTAACACACTGCTGGGCATCAAAGGCACCCTGGTCATGTCAGTCATCCTTTAGTGAGGCCTGCTTTGATCAATGCTCTTAGCAAAGCCTTTATATGAGCTGACAAGGTGCTTATGTTAATCAATACTCAAGTGACCAGATCCTTCTCAGCAGTGCTGCCACCAAGCTAGTTTTCTTTCACTCTATTTGCATTTTTGATAATTTTTCCCTAGAGGTACCACCTTGTATTTATATGCATTGGACTTCACCCTGTTGTCTCTAGCCCAACTTTCTAAGCTATCAAGATCCTTCTGAATTCTACGTCCATCTTCCATGGTGAAAGGGTTCCAAGCAGCCCCTTGCAGGCTGGAACTCTGCCAGCCTACAAGGCAACAGCCACTGTTTCCCATGTTTTTCTCCTTTAAAGGAAAATCCTTCCCACTTTCACATCACCTTTTATTATTACCCTTTGCTTGTGGCTATTAAGCCAGTTACCTATGCACCTTATACTAGTTTTATCTTGTCCACATTTTTCTAGTTTGCTTCCGAGATGGTCATGGGGGACTTTGTCAAATTAATCCACTCAAATAATTATCTATATATGCATGTGGTCGCCAGGTAGCCTGGAGAGCAGCTTCTGTAAGTAAGTGGTTGGGGGGGGAGGGGGAAGAGAATTGAGAGGGAAGGAGTTGGGCAGGGCTGGGGCTGCTGCCCAGCTGGGTAGTGCGTGGGGCTTGGGGCCCAGGGCTACAATGCATGGCTGCAAGGTCCCTGGGGGGGGAGCAAGATTGGGCTTGGCCCCGCCCCTGACTGGGCCTGCAGTAGGTAGGCAGCAGGGAGGGGGGAGCCAGGCTCTGGGCTTTCCTCTGTTGCAGCAGCCACCACCTCCTGCGGGGGGCAGGGAGCTGCGGATCTGGGTCCCTGGCCCTGGCAGCTGGAAGCCACCTCCAGCAGGGCTGGGGAGGCCAGAGGGCTGGGGGGGGGGGGGGGGGGAGTGAGGAGTCTGGACCTGTGTCCTGGTGAGCTAAGGGGGCAGGGGGAGCTTTGATTTTCCATGATAAAAAATCCAAAATCAAATACCAAAATTAATAGGTATTTAGAATTTATTTTTTATAGTGATTGAGGCACTGGTAGACTTCCAAATTGCTTTAAAATGATAAATATATCAATAAAACTGTGTTCAAGTGATATCTATCTTATCAATTTATCTAGTGGCCTTTCATCTTAATCACAGATTTTGGGGATTTTTTCAGAGAATTTGTCTTTTTTTTTTTTAAATCAGGGAAAACTAGGATCCCTGGTGATCAGTCTTTTCTCCTTACTTAGTTTACTTTCTGCATTTACATCTTTCCTTTCCAGGTTTTACTGAACATCTACTCTTTGTTTCTTAGCTTTTGTTTTATGTAAACACATTTTAGGCCAAGGAACAAAGCAGTAAACCTAACACTGATGCATGTGGCTGAGTAATGACCAGTAATGCCTGTATGTGCGTAATAGATATTGGACACAAAAGCAATGGCCTGGATATGAAAATAATGTAGCTGAATATAGGTAGCACTTGTAATCCCCGAATCAATAAAAACTCCATAAAATACAGATCAAACAGAGTACAAGTAAATCTCTCTTAATCCTAATATTCTATGATGTCATTGGCTCAAAATGTTTGATTCTTACACATTAGCTCTGTTTAAATAGGGTATATGGGAAGCACTTAAACCTTCATTAATATCCATGTACAATAATTATTTTCAGCTTAGAGGGGCAAATAGAACGCATGGAAAACAAAAATGAATTTTCCCAAGCTAATATTATTCCTAATCACACTAAGTAAACACATTTTACAGATTGTAATGGAATGTCACCTATGTACCTTGTTTTCAAAGATATACATTCCAAATCCCCACTTGGTGCACTTAATGCATTTTCCATAAGCAGTGTAAGCTGCTCTGCTGTAGAAACAGATACCACTCCCATTTTATACGACTTGAAAGCATGTATTAATCACTGCCTCTGGAATTTATTTCTTAATCCTACAATTAATTGCACCCTTTAAGGAAGTGTTTCTTATAATTCGGGTCCTCATGAAAAGAGCTCTAACTATATATACTGCATTGTGCTATACTTTAAAAGACAGCTTTATGTTGCTGCAAAATGACTGGGACACGTACCATATTTTCTCACATACAACACACTCCCAATAAGACATGCACCGTTTTTGACAGAGCGAAGAAAAAAAGATCTTTCCTTGAAAATACTGGTAAGTACGGTGTTTTCCAAAGAAAAACGCATGCAGTTGGGAGAGCAAAACTTTACAGCTGCTCTGTTAACACTTAGTCACTGATTGTTGCAGGGGCTGCTGCCTCAACAAAACTGACGGACCCCTCTTCTTCTCAAGCTGATCTGGGTGGGCAGTCAGCAGCTTGCAAGTAGTTAAAAAAAATACGTCTCCTGTAGTTGAGGTTTTCCAGGATGGTGTATTTGTGTGAAGTGAAAATAATTAACTTTTCTCCAGTCCATTAGTTATTAAAGAGGCTTTAAAAAAGTACCTAGCAGGCAAGGCATTTGTCAGACTGATAACACACACAAAACAATCCTAAAAAAGATTGGCAAAGGGGGTCTTTGGCCTGGTGATAATTTTTAATAAATCTCGGAATACTGGAAAAATTCCAGAATGCTGGAAGAGAGCTAATTAATGTCAGTCAACATAGCTTTATAAAAAAAAAAGTCTTTTCATGCACATGATTTCACTGTTTTAGCCTAGTAAAAGGTAAGTGTAAATATAATAAGCTTAAAAACTTTTATAAGCTATTTAAACCTTTTACTACATGACATCTTTATTAATCCTCAGCAGTAGATAACATTTAACCCATTGAATTCATACTTTAAAACTGATTATTTCACTGATTTCAGAAAGTAGCAGTCATTTGAGAATCATTACTGAGTGGGGTGTTTCCAACTAAGCACCTCAGAGAGGTGCTAGGGTCCTGACAACATGATCTGGAAATACATAGGAAATCACTGGTAAAATCTGCATAAGGTCAGTCTGGAACAATTGGTAAATTGGGCCCATGCAAAGAAAAGACATTTTAATGCAGCCAGATGCAATACTATGCGCCTGCAGAAAGGACTCTTGTTTACTGGGCAGAAGTGGCTCTGAAAGCCAACATCCTATTGGCTAAACAACAAAAAATGAGTTCTCAGGACAAATGCAAAACAGGCTGCTGATAAAAAAAGAATAATGCCTAAGAACAGAGAGGTGATTTTTCTAATGTATTCTGCATTGATGAAACACTGGCTGGGACACCATGCCCACTTTTGGTGTCCATCTTTTAAAGAGAAAAACATTTTCAATGTTGAAAAATTGGAGTGAGTGAAGGAAAGGGCCATTAAGATTTCAAGGGCTAGAAAAATATCCGAGATGCGTACACATTAGGAGCTTATCAAAAAGAAGATGGATAGGTGACAATCTAACACAATTAAACACTTTTGCATAGAGAAACTACCAGGTGCAAATGGGCTCTAACCTTACCGAGAAAGGAATAGCAAGAAACAATGTCTGGAAGTTTAAAACAGAACAATTCAAAATTGAACAGTGCAGGTGATCAACCACAGGAATGCAGTACCAAGGAAACTGATGAATCATCCTCAGATCAATATAAGATGCCTTTCTGCAAGCTATGCTTTAGCCAAATACAAGTTAGCGGGCTCAGTATATCAAAAACTGGGTGAACACCTATGGTGAATTTATGAATAAGACAGCCCAATATGATACAAGCCTTTAGGTCAGTCCTACATGGAGATTTAGGGATCCAATGAAAAAAATACCCGAGATACTGGGACAGATCTGAGAAATAAAAGAGGATCCGTCTTAATTATCAGGCCTGGAGCAAAATAAATCAGACCTGGAGATAACCAGAGCGGAGAACTTTGAGTGATTAACTGTGCTGTGCTTTGATTGACCGTGAAAAACCAATACAATGTGGCTATGAAAGTGGCAAACACAATCCTCAGTCATATCAAATGGGGTATATCCTCTAAAGACATGGGGAAATAATAATCCTATTGTACAAGGCAGTAATGGGACATTACAGGAGTTTGAACACTGTGTACACTGCTGGTCAATACAGATGGATGAGACTGGAAAAAAGTGCAGAGAAGAGCTACTACAAGAATCAGGGAAACGGACAGCCTGTGTTTATAAAGAAATTTAATGGGTCTGGGCTTGTTTAGTCTGGTAAAACAGGCAGAGGGATATGACTGATGGATCTCCGCAATACACTCAGAAGCAAATGCCAGCCAGAGAGAAGTACTTCAGCTCAAGAACAAACTGGCCAAGAATAAATTTAGTTAATGAATTAGAAGGTTTCTAATCACCTGAACAGGAAAGCTTTAAATAGTCTGTCGATGGGACCAGTAGGGGCAAGAATTTGAAATGCTTTTCAAGGGGTTTGATAAATCTATGGAGGAAATTGCATGGTTGTCTGTTATAGTGAAGGACTGGACCAATGACTCTGGATATGGTTTCCAGTCCAGTATTACTGAGAGAGGCTATAAAAGTACTATCTTTTCTAAGGAGAGAGCAGTGTAATAAATCCATTGGTTTTTTTCTGGGTACCCCACCGCCCACCAACCCGAGGTGAGCCTGAGGGAAAAGATCTAGATTCTAGATAGTCCAGGGGTTCAAAAAAATACTTGAGTAAGAAACATTGAAATGTCAGAGGAAACCAGTGCTCACTAGAAAGCCAGCAGCTGCCTTTGAACAGGAACAGCAAGAAACAGCAGTAATTTGGGACCTGGCAGCAAAATGAAGGCTGAGTAACAGGCAGCCAATGAGCTGGAATCATAGGCAGATCCATAAAGGGGAACTCAGGTGTGGGAAGCAGTTTGGCCTCACCCCACTTCAGCTATGCAGAGCCTATATAGGGGGCAAACTGAGATCACCCGCTTAGCAGCATAGCTCCTGGCTACAGCTGCTGCTTTGATTTGGCTTTGAAACTCAGGAGGGGAACTGTGCTGATGCTCCTCTCCCCCTTTTCCTCTGCTATCAAATTTGTGGTAGGCAATGGGGTGGGAGGGCAAAGTGATGGTGGCACTCACTCCCTGGGGTCTGGAGCCACGCTGATAAGCTGGTGAACTCAGAGCATTGCTCACTGTGGATGCACCACACAGCGAAAGGCAGTTACAGCAATTGGACCTCCACCCCGCTACGTCCCACTGGATCTGCCCCTGGCTGCAAGTCTTAAATTGAGAGATAGGCACGATAGAGTTGCTTGTTGCTGGCTAAGAACCAACAGTAACTAGGACAAAGCGAGAAAGCGGCAACAAGCAGAAAGTGGGGATCAGCTGTGAAATGGAACTATCAAGAGAACTATGCTTAAATTTTCATCCCCACCCACATTCATGGAGAAAGGCTGAGTTCTGCGTGGAGCCTTCGCCCCTGGGAGAAGGTGAGGAATGGAAGGAGAACACTCATAGCATTAGGAGTAAGTTACCCTGTGGTTTCACAGTTACTCTTACACTTTCCTGCACTGCACTGCCCTTCAGGACTTAGCCAGGAATTGTTTTAGTCAATCTGGGTTGGGACTCTTAAAGTTGTTGCATGTTTCACCCTTATTTTCCAACAATGTTGTATATACTTGAAAAATAAGAATATTTATGGGGTCCCAACCAAGAGCTAAGAAATGAGTAGCCTAGTATCTGTTTCCTACACTACTTTCCAATGAGCAAAAGGTACTTGACATGGAGCATTCAACCACAAAGTCTGAGGGAACGGTCTTACAACATGCACTTTCACAACATCAATAATGAAGTTCTGCAGAAGGGCAGTTACAATATATTCTAGCGCAAGCACAGGCTTCTTGTTTTGGCATCGTATGCCAAGTGACAAGTTATGGTTTGCATCATGAAGAAGTTCAAACCACAGTGATTTTTTTTGGTGTGAAAAATCTGTGAATTGGCAGCTACTTGGGGCCAAGCTAACTGGCAAACTTGGTGGTGGCTACTCACTGGGAAAATTAATTGTCTTCCATTCACTTAGCACAAATTTAATTGTTGCCTTCCTGAATATCACTTAGCTCCCGTAAGTTCATTATCACACAACAGTAGCCTGTCCTGAGGCAGGAAAAGCATGCAAGGTGAAGGATGAATCATCATCAGCAGCACTGTTACATACCCTGACCGGAGCAACATTATGAGTTGTCTGACAAAGCATGCCTGAAATCATCTGTGCATGTATCATGCTGAAGCCAGCCACCCCATTATGGCACTGTCTTCCCTTGATGATAAGGGAGCCATGGTGATGCCTAATCAGTAAGCACATTCATGGATACAAGCTTGGTTGATTAGCAACCGTTAGATTAAGCAAATTCTGTTTGCCTCAGTTTAGCTCATGATTATACCAGTATATTTTGATGTTTCATATAATTAAATTGTGGCTGCTAATAATTATATAGACTTCTCCTTCACCCCCCAGCTCCTTAATTGGTGCTTAAATGATAGCAGATACTTAGTGACTATTTCACTTGTGCCTTAAGTTGGTGCCCAGTAAAAATACTTTAATGAGCTCTTATTTACTGAACTGTTCAAAGGATAATTCAGTGGCACTAATCAAATGCCTGTTTAATTACTCCTTACTACATTGGGACCTAACTGATACCTAATAAGCCCTTCATTGGGAAGTACTAAACTAAGCTTCGTAAACAATCACATGAATATCTAATTAGGATCTTAATTGACACCTACTTATTTGATGCTGATTTAATGAATTTCTATTAAATAAGCACCAGCCTAATAAGTGTTTACATCCAATGGGCTTACTTAATTTGTGCGTTGATGGAAGGTTCTGGAGTTAGCTGTCATAGCAAAATTGACTTTGTACCCAGACGTGCAGTGCAGCTCCCAGAGTTGGGCTGCTGCCACGGGCAGCAGAGGGGAGGCTAGAAGTTTGCCATAGATATGGATAGCAGGTATGGGCTTTGGAGTTGACCCTAAACATCAAGGTAAATAGAGGATAAATATCATCAGGATGAATTGTGTTGGCTTTGTACACTGATGTATACAAGTTACACTGGGGTCCAAAGGAAATCACGACCAGCTCTCACCTGGTAGTTGCTACAACAGACGTTATTATAGGGCCTTATCACCAGATGGCAGGGGAATGAGTCATAACATGCTTGCATTGAGCAAACCAAAGCTCCAAGATAGAAGCAGATGCCCAACACCTGCACTCGCGTAACTTACATAAGTGTAGCTTTGCTCATGATTTTTCCTGGGGTAATCTATACTAGATTCTAAAAAGCATCAAATGTAGAAGACTATATGCTGTGTGGCTATCCTTCATTTGCACTGGTGTAAATACATGATGCATCTAGGCCTAGGATGGCTAAAAGAGCATACGCCCTAATAAAAAAAACCAGCAGGCTTGTATTCCTACTTTCCTCGCACACAGTCACTGGAAAGGTATAAGGCACATAGGGCTACAGCCACAATAGGGGCAAGGTATTGTGACACTTGGTATTACAACAACTAATTTTTAGGCACCTGAGGTAGAATCCACAGCCCTGAGCTAGGCACCCAGTGTCCCTGACACTGATTCTCAACCAGCGACACTGGATCCTTTTAGAGATGCTGCTAGGTGTTCATACACCTACACGATTCACGAGATAAACCCAGAGATTTCAAATAGGAATCCAGAGGTTCAGAAACATTCTGACCTAGTGGGGTCTGTTAATTTCTTTAACAGAATTGGTCTATTATTTTTCTCTAATTAAAAAGAGGGAAAGCTAAGAGCTGACCAAAGGGTGGCTTGAGTCCAAAAAGGTTGAAAACTACTGCCCTAACAGTGCGTAGGGAGCCCAAGGCACCTCAGATTGGGATTCATAGTATGAGAACACAAAACAAGCACTTCTGAAGGCAATAGCAAATGCTGAAAGGAACAGAGTACGTTTCCTTTCTCAGACTTCCTCTTGCCTCTCCACACAGGCAACCCTTTACTGTTTGTCCTCTAAACAGACAGGCCCAGAAGAGAGCTGCCAACAAGTGACTTTATGTGCCCCAAAACTGCTAAGGCCCTGTGCAGACAGGCTCCGCACGGTTGATGATGGACCTCAGCACTTGCTTAGTGAGGAACTGAAGATGCCTTGCAGCCTGTTGGGTTGGCACTCTACTCACTGCTCAGTTGTATGAAGCAGGGGTTTACAGACACACACAGCTTTATTTCCCTTTGCTGCTGCCAGAGGATTGACAGAGCAGACCATGGATCTGCTCCAACTCTGGGCATGGTGCCAATGTTTGGCTTCCATGGAGACAGTGGATAAGGCTAAGGCAGGCAGAAAGCAGCCTGGGACGAGATGGGGTGGGGAGGTTAGGGGCCAGGTGTAATAAGAGATTTAGGTGCCTAAAACAGAACCCAAGATCAACTCCAAAACTGACATTGAAACAACCTCCCTAATCAGTTGCTGCTTGAGCCAGAAAGCACCTATATTGGCAGGTATCTTTTCATTTGATGCCAGGTGCCGTTTTTGGGCACATCCAGAATTGTTCCTATCTGTACAGCTCAGTGCCTGTCCCAGGCATGGTAATACACCCACTGAATCTCTTTAGAGTGCCAAGGGCCGTCTCTAACACTTGACAGAACAGCTTTGCAAGCCTGATCATGCCACTGCAGTTAGCTCACAATTGGAGTCATGGAGGTCAGGTGAGGTCCCACATGACTGGAAAAGGGCAAATATAGGGCCCATTTTAAAAAAGGAAACAGAGGATCCAGAGAACTTGAGACCAATCAGGTTGTAGATAGATATTATATTTCTTTCCTTTCCCTCACTAGAAACTGGATGTGTACAGGCTTTTCTTACTTCTGCATGAAACATGCTGGTTCTGTGAGAATGCCCTTGCTGCAACAAAGATCTTGCCTGTTTGAGAATTTATTGCACCTCTATGCTTCCCCGGCTCCACTCCTCCTAGGGGCTGGAAGGAGTGGAGCATAGAAAATGGATTCCCTTTCTATCCACAGACCGGGGTGACCCTAGTTTGTGGAAGGCAGGATGAAGCAGCAGCTGCTCCCCATTCCTTCCAACTCTAGGAACAGGGAAGAGTTGAGCCATGGGGAAATGCTCCCCCACATCTTCCACAACTGCCGATCCACTAGTCTTATCTAATAGAAGGAACTGTCACGAGAAGATAAGATCATCATACAAGAATCCAATGACCACCAGGGCTGGATAAATAGAAAGGAATTACATTTACTATTAAATGCAAGTTCTTAAGGACTAACAACACATTTCATTTCATGGGAACTTATCAATTTGAAACGAGAGAAGACAAGCTGAATTTATCTGCTAATTCCAGGATGGTGAGGATGTCAAAAGACAAATATGGCATATCAGGCAAGGCATCTCCAGTGCAGGTAGGGATATTTTAATGCTTTGGTGGAAAGCACTGATGAATATCATCTGAAATAATGCATACCAATTCTGGTCACCCAGAACTCAAGCTGGAATAAGGGCAGACAGGCTTCCAGGATGATCAGGAGAATGGAAGATCTGTCTTGCCAAAAACTGAAGAGCCTGGCTTGTTTAGTGTAAAAAAAAAAGAACAACAGGGTTAGAGGGGATCTGACTACTCTTTATATGGAGATAAGGAAGACCAACCCCACAAAGTGGATAGAACTAAAATTTACTAATTGAAAAGTAAGGGTGCCTATACATGGGCTCAGGGGTTGTGGGGAGGGCGTTTTAATTAGAGTTCTCGGACAGCTGCTCTAATTAAAACACTGCAGCATCACGTGTATGAAGCCCCCACGCATTTAAAAATGGCCACAGGACACTAACTAAAGCTCATTCAACAAGCTTTAGTAAAAGTGCCCCAGTGGCCATTTTTAAACCCAGAGGCTTATACGTGTGATACTGCAGCGATGCTAAAGCATTCTAATTAGAATGTAGAGCAGACTTGGGTAATTGAGCCTGTTCCAACATGTTTTAATTAGCATGTGTTGGAGCATGTGTATAGGCACCCTAAGTGCACCCCATGCCTTCCTTCTTGGAGCATGTTCCACCCCAGGTGAGGCTATGCCATTCACCTGGAGTCCTGGGCACTGGAACTGCTGTTACCTGTTTCATCTCAGGTAACAGCTTCCCAATCAGAGCAGAGAGAACTCCTGCCCCCCCACCCCCAAGCAGAGCAAACAAACAAAAAAACTCTCTGACTTTAAAATGAAGTTCTACTCATTTATGAAAAGTATTATATGATGTGTGATGCAATAGCAGGGGACTAGACTGGATAGGCCAGATAAATCCATTTCAGTTGCATGTCAGTCCCTAATGGGTGTCTGGGTAATCAGATTTAGCTGCAAACTGACAAACTGTTCTTTATTAATTAATGCTTATATAATTGTTCCCTTCATGAGCACCTGCTTCATAAGCTCTTACCCAAGTATTGACACTTATTTAATTGGGTGCCATTTCAGTGCTAACAAAGCAGACAACAAAATAACTGGCACACACTTTATAGACATCCCTTTAACTGGTATCGATATACATGGGAGCTATGATTTGGCTCCTCCTCGAACAGGAAGTTCATAAGTAGGTTCTAATTAGGTCAGTGAAACTGATTACATGCTCATCAAGAAAGTAAGACCAAATAGGAAACAACATGCATCATATAAAAACTAAATAGATAGGCCCAATTTTGCCATGTGTTCTAGTGAGGCCAGATGATCACAATGTTCCTAATCTAATCTTAACATGCTGCATCCATAAAGGAAGATAAGCATTGCAATGGTCAGCATTCAGAACTTCTCAATTTTAGGACTTGGACAAATAAAATGTTTAAATTATGAAAAAAGCTGTGTGTGATCAGACTGGATGGGGCCCTACAGGTACAACAGGCAGGGGAATGGATAAGGAGCTGGGTACTGCACAGCTTAGTACCATCCCTAGGCATACTGACATCATGGAACATTAGACACTTAGGATGGATGGTAGGAGTAGTTAAGGATCTCTGTAGTACCTAAACGTCAGACTTCAGAGCTAGCTCCCAAAATCTCTGTGCCTAGTACAGGTTAATCTGACAACCAAATCAGATTACAGAACAGCATGAGCAGCTCCTTAAACAAATTATATTTGTTATGTACAAGCAGTACAGTTTTAACCAGCACTTAGGGGCTGAAAAATTGAATCAGAAAAACTAATAATAATTAGGAGCTGTATAAACACATTTACCTTTGTAGCAGACAGGCCTGTAAAAGAAAAAAAAAAAGGTTTTGAATTAAAATTACTGATATCGGGAATAATTAACTAATAGATATCCAAGAAGTAGAAGTAGGGGGCTCATCTCATATCTCCTAGTCTTCATCCAGGTCATCTCCACAATCTTAGGCATGGAACAGATTTTACAAACTGCCAATGTAGTTATTTAAGGGTGTTTACATCTTTGCATTTACTTATCTGGGGACAAAGTGCTCCTAGGTCAGCAGCACTTTGGAACCTGCAGAAAGCCAAGCTCATTGAGGAGTTGCTTGTATGTGTTATATACATGTTAGGTTTGATGCCACATGATGATGACATATATACAATGGATGCAATCCCACTTTGGCTGGTCCTCTGAGTCCCAAGCAAAAACAATTCCAAGGAAGGTAGATGGCTGTCAAGGACAGTGGATATGCACAGGCTCATTGCTTTTTGTGATTTAGTATTAAGGTTAAGACAGCATATTACAAAAATAGGTGCATTCATGTTTTTTCAGGGACTAGAGCAGGGTAAGGTAAATATGTAAGAGGTAGAAAAGGATATAGCCCCAGGAATGATGATCTACTAACATGTGGACACAACATACAGAGCAGCTGCCAGAATCTTAAAAACGGAAATGCTACAGGAGGCACAGCTCATCAGTTACGGTGAAGTTGCTTTTATAGCAATCACTCTCTGTAATAATATATGAACCATCTGCTGAAGTTCAGATCTTGATTCTAATCCACCTATTATGCATCCTATTCCATCCTTCTTGAATCCCTGAAAAAAATGCATCTACTTTTGTGCATATTAATTTTAACACTAAGTCCCAAAAAGTAGCAAGAAGGAAGACCTCCTACCTTCTGTATTGATGTTTTTCATGGAATTAAGCAGGGTGAAAAGCCATCTGATTTTAAGTGGGGATCTTCTTCATATTCAGTGTACATAATTTCATTTCCCCAGAATGCAGATTGTGTTTGCTTTGATAGCATTAATAAGCTAAGTCATGGACACGACTAACAGAAAACAAAGACTAATTCCAAAATTTGTTTGAACAAAAAGTTAAATGCCTAAATATTCCAGAAAATAACCATTTATGCTTGTGTGCTTTAGGTAAAAGGCAGGCATGTATTTGTGCAACAGATATGGAAGCCTAGTTAATATGGAAGAGGGAAAACAAAAACCCAAAAAGGGCCAGAGTTGCTCGGTTTTTGAGTATGATTCCTGATGCAGCACTTCTACTCCCAGGCATTAACAATAATTATTCCTTCATTCTTCTCATATACTGCTGGGTTTTCAAGCCTTTATGGTCAACAGTTGCAGCCTCCTGTCTGAACCCTCAACAAACTGTAATTTTATAAAAATGAAAACTGAGCTCTTAATAGTTTCATAGTTGGTAGGGGTGGAAGGGACCTGAGCAGATCATCAAGTCTGACCCCCTGCCATGGCAGGAAAGAGTACTGGGGTCAAACGACCCCGGCCAGGTGTTCACCTAGCCTCCTCTTAGAGACCCCCCCAGGGTAGGAGCCAGCACCACTTCCCTTGGAAGTTGGTTCCAGATCCTAGCGGCCCTGACAGTGAAGTAGCATCTCCTGATATCTAGCCTGAATCTACCCTCTGCCAGCTTGTGACAATTATTTCTTGTCACTCCTGGTAGTGCACAGGGGAACAGGGACTCTCCCAAAGCCTGCTGGTCCCCCCTGACTAGTTTGTAAACAGCCACTAGATCCCCCCTCAGCCTTCTCTTGTGGAGGCTGAACAGGTTTAGGTCCTGTCGCCTCTCCTCGTAGGGCCTGCCCTGCTGCCCTCTGATCATGCAAGTGGCCCTCCTCTGGACCCTCTCCATGCTGTCCACATCCCTCCTGAAGTGCGGCGCCCAGAACTGGATGCAGTACTCCAACTGCGGCCTGACCAGTGCCGCATAGAGGGGGAGTATCACCTCCTTGGACCTGCTTGAGATGCATCTGTGGATGCATGACAAGGTACGGTTGGCCTTCCTGACTGCATCCCCACACTGTCAGCCCATGTTCATTTTGGCATCAATAATGACTCCAAGATCCTTTTCTGCCTCTGCACTGACAAGAAGGGAGCTCCCCAGCCTGTAGGTATGCTGCTGGTTCTTCCTCCCCAGGTGCAGCACCTTGCACTTGTCAGTGTTGAAACCCATCCTGTTCTCATCTGCCCACCCCTGTAGCCTGTCCAGGTCTGATTGCAGCCTATTCCTCCCTTCTAGCATGCCCACTTCTCCCCACATCTTAGTGTCATCTGTGAATTTGAACAGGGTGTTTACACCCCCGTCCAAGTTGCTGATGAAGATGTTGAACAGTGCGGGCCCGAGGACCGAGCCCTGGGGAACCCCACTGCCCACATCTCTCCAGGTCATATAAGACCCATCCACCACCACTCTCTGGGTGCGGCCCTCCAGCCAGTTAGCGACCCATTTGACTGTGTAGGTGTTG
Source organism: Alligator mississippiensis (assembly GCF_030867095.1). Classification (NCBI taxonomy): domain Eukaryota; kingdom Metazoa; phylum Chordata; order Crocodylia; family Alligatoridae; genus Alligator; species Alligator mississippiensis. The sequence goes on from NC_081826.1 coordinate 127,228,730, forward strand.
ACGCCACAGTCTCCTAGTTTTTTAATAAGAATGGGGTGAGAGACAGTGTCAAAGGCCTTCCTGAAGTCCAGAAAGACTACGTCCACTGCTACCCCTGAATCTAAGGATTTTGTGACCTGGTCATAGAAGGCCACCAGGTTGGTCTGACAGGTCCTGCCTCTAATGAACCCATGATGGTTGCTGCTAAGCATAATCTCCAAAGCTGGCCCCACGTGGACATGGGCCAGGATAATTCTCTCAAAAAGCTTACCCAGGATTGAGGTAAGACTGACTGGCCTATAGTTTCCTGAGTCCTTCTTCCTTACTTTTTTGAAAATGGGAACCACATTGGACCTTTTCCAGTCCTCTGGCACCACGCCAGAGCACCACGAGTGCTCATAAAGCCATGCCAGGGGTCCTGCAATGACTTCTGCTAATTCCCTCAGCACTCTGGGGTGGAGATCGTCAGGACCTGCTAATTTAAATACGTCCAGTCCCTCCAGAAGTTCCCTGACTAGATCCTCGCTGACCCTAGGCCTGGGCGCGCCTCCCCTGGGACCTACAGGGGTCCTGGTGGAGGGGGTGACCCAGTCCTTGCTCAGAAAAATGGAGGCAAAGAAATTGTTAAATAGGTTAGCTTTGTTGTCTGTATAATGTAATTATATGATTCTGGATGCTGGTACTAAGACAGACATCAAATGCTAATGTTCATTATTTGGCTTCTGGAAACAACAGTAACAACCCATTATCGGTATGAGGCAAAACTAAGCATTCACACAAGAAAAATCTCTTTTTTTAGTTAACTAAATGCACAAAAATAAAAATTTATAGTACTCTACAAAGATAAGTACATGTAAGTGTAATTTACTTTTCCTCTTTCAATAAAGCAAGTAAAAATGTGAAGTCTTTAGAGGGTCAGTAAACCTAAGAATCGTTAGTAAAACAATTAACTAACTTGTTTCATTATACCAATTCTATTCTATGCTGCTAAATCACATCCCTTCTTTGGAGTGAGGATGAGAATAACTTCTGAGCTTGACATTCGAACCCCTTCCTTTTTATGTGAAATTAACTGAATGTATGTGAATGCCATGGGCATATGTTGTATGCTTAATCAGAATCTTCCTCTAAAATGTTTTCTGCCGTTGATATTGCATAATCAATCGCCAGTATAATCATCTATGATTAGAGGCCTGGAAAGCATGACTTATGAAGCGAGGCTGAAAAGCTAGGGTTATTTAGTTTGGAGAAGACAAAACTGAGGAAGGATTTGATAGCAACAGTCTTCAATAGCTGAATGGCAATTATAGAGAGGATAGAGATGAGCTTTTCTCTGTGACTGTAGGAGGCAGGACTAAGAGCAATGGCCTTAAACTGCAGCAAAATAAATTTAGGGTGGAAGTTTGGAAGAAATTTCTGACTGAAAATGGCCAAGCACGGAAACAGGCAAGTAGAAAAGTAGCAGAATCTCCATCTCTGGAAATGTTCAAGAGCAGGTTAGACAGATAATTGGCTGGCAAGGTTTGGTCAGTAATTATCCTACCTCAAGCAGGTGTCTAGGCTACATAAACCTTTTGAGGTCCCCTCCAGACCTACTTTCCTATGATCCTAAGATTTGAAATCTAGAAACCACATCAGTAGCCATCCATTGGCATAACTCTTTGTCAAAAATCACTGCTGCTGTTTGAAACATATTTTGAATCTCAATCTCAAGATGTGTCATCAAATTCTTTCTTGTTAAATGATTTGTCCACAATAGCGCCTGTACACCTCCATGTATGTTGTAGACAAAACTATACTTTAGGCATCAGCAGCCATGTAGGTACCATCTTTCAGGCTTAGTCATTTGCAAAACCTATTTTTTTTCTACATCATCAGCAACAAAATTGCACAGGAGCTTCTTTTTCTGATACCATTTGCAGGTCTTGGCGACATACTTTTCTACTGGCTGAACAGCAACTGTTCCAGTTGGAGAAAAAAATCTGCAGTAGGCTGTACAGTCTTACATTCAGGTCAGACTTCAGCTCATTTGAAGGAAGGGGGACGATAAAGTGAAACAGAGTTTTGCTTAGAGACAAATAAATAATTCATGCTTATAGAGTTCTGGAACACACACATTAAAAACACAATCCCTCCATTCATCAATCTCAAAGGGCTGCACCCATAGAGGCACCACAGGAAGTCTGCTCATTTTTGAAAGAAGTATTTCTTGCTTTGACAATAAGCAACAATAGCAATCTGTGCATTCCAAGGGCATTTGCATGTGCCATCATACTGCTGTCCACTCTTTATCTGTGCTGTAGAATCACAGAAAATTAGGGTTGGAAGGGACCTCAGGAGGTCAATTTAGTTCAACCCCCTGCTCAAAGCAGGGCTGTCCCCCCCAAGTAGATCAAATTATCTATATCTATGATTTAGTTGGGGATGGTCCTACTTTGAGCACCTCCTGAGGTCCCTTCCAACCCTAATTTTCTATGATTCTATATCATGCCAGCCAAGGCTTTGTCTAGCTGGGTCTTCAAAACTTCCAAGGGTGGATATTCCACAACCACTCTGGGTAACTTCTTCTAGTGCTTTACTACCCTTCTCATGAGAAAGTTCTGCCTAATATCTAACCTAAACTTCCCTTGCTGCAACTTCAGACTGTTCCTTCTTGCTCTGTCATCTGCCACCACTGAGAACAGTCTAGTCCCACACTCTTTGGAACAACCCCTTAAGGTACTTGAAAGCTGCTATTAAATCCCCCCTCAATCTTCTTGTCTCCAAACTAAAGCCCAGTTCCATCAGCCTCTTCCCATAAGTCACGTGCCCTAGGCCCCTAACAATTTTGGTGCCCTCAGCTGGACTATCTCCAATTTGCCAACCTCCTTTCTGTAATGGGGGACTTAAAACTGGACACAATATCCAGATGTGGCCTCACCAGTGCCAAATAGAGAAGAAAAATCACTTCCCTTGATCTGCCAGCAATGCTCCAACTGATGCAGCCCAGTACACCATTAGCCTTCTTGACAAGGGCACACTGTTGGCTCGTATTCAGCTTAATGTCCACCGTAAACATGAGGTACTTTTCTGCAGAGCTGCTGCTTAGTCAGCCCCACAGCCTGTATCACAGCATGCATGGGATTGTTCCATCCTACATGTAGGACTTTGCACTCGTACTTATTGAACCTCATGAGATTTCTTTTTGTCTAATCCTCCTATTCATTGAGGTCTCTCTGAATCTTAGCCCTACCTTCAAGCACATCTACTAATCCCTGCAGCTTGGTGTCATCTGCAAACTTGCTGAAGCTGCACTCCATCCCATCTTCCAGGTCGCTGATGAAGATATTGAACAAAACCAGTTTCGGGACTGACCCCCAGGGCACTCCACTTGATACCAGCTGCCAACTATGCATCAAGCCATTGATTACTGTACTCATTGAGCCCGACAATCCAGCCAGTTTTCTAAACATCTTACAGTCCATTCATTCAACGCATACTTCCTTCTCTTGCTTGCAAAAATGTTGTGGGAGACCGAGGCTTTACACTGAGGTAAAAGCAATCTGTTAAGCAGAGATTTTCAGGTGAGATCTATCAACATTATACACCATATCAGATGTTAAGTCTTCAGGCTCCAAAATTACATAAAAAAGGAAATTTTAAACTTAAGAGGCAAGACAGGATACAAACTGAAAGCTGTGACAGAAGCTCACAGATGCCATAGTGCAACTTGAAATTCTTTAGCCTTATGCTTGTTCTAAAGTTCAGATCATCCTTACATTTTTTTTGTTTGGATTTGCAACCTTTGCCAACAAAAAGGGTTAAAAAAATGCATTTGCCACCACATTTCTTCTAAAGAAACCACTTGAAAACATTCTCCTCTAATTCCATGTTTTCAGACAGTTTCATTGAAGTTTTTTTTTTGTCCCTGAAATCCAGCAGCTCAATTGAGTTTGCATACATAGTCTTTGATTTTCCCCTTGCTCTTTTTTCTCATGCCCAGTCTTCTCCCTTACATAAGACATAAGGTTTTTCTAACTTTGTAACACTCTTAACAGCTTTCAGTGAACAACTATCTTCATTTCATCTGCCAATGAAAAAACCAACATTTTCATTTCATGTTCATAGCTGCAGCGTAAGTCAGTGGGAGTGAGGACAAGGCTGAAAAGTCTACTCCTAGATAGCATTTGGTAGCATAAAAGCCTGTTCAGATAACATCAATTAACCAAAGGTTCAGTTTGGATACTCAACACTACAGTATTTGTGAATTCAAAAATCAATAGCTATTAAGGTTCCCCCACCTTTGGTAGAAGTGGATGTTTTACCTGCAGAACATTAATTTAAGATCTGCTAAAATGCAGGAAAGTGCACCTGAAATTTCAGTTGAGGGAAAAGACTTCTCATCCATTTAAATCTTTATCAACTTCTTATGTCATAACAGTCTTCTGACTTTTGTATGTCTAGGTAAGAACTTGCAAATAACTCCAAAGCATAGCAATTTCAACTTAGATTTATTACAGCTTTATACAGTAAAGTCACCTATTACACCACTAAGCTTGAAAGAAATCAAGTGAAATATAAAGCTTTCACCAAATAAGTTATGAAAAGTGTTTTTGAATAATGTTCTTTTGCTTGATTCATTGAGGCACATACTGAAAAAACTGCCACAAGAACAGTGGTCTCCATAGCTAACTTGCACATCCTGAATTTTAGATTATGCACACAATGTATATTAAGCACTGAATAATCAGAGCACTTAACACATTAAACCATTTAACAGTGGCCCTGATGCAAAAATTCAATTTGCATTATTTATACAACAGTTTAAAAGCACTTGGTAAAGTTGTGTGTATTCCAACCAATTGCCCTTCGCCATAGTTTCCTTTGCAAGATCTGTTTATTGCAGCTTACACAGAACAATTTACAAACAACAATATTGTTCTGAAACCTATGCAATGTAATTAACAGACCAGAGGAGAAGTCCTGGCTTTACTGATGTCTATAAGACTTTCTCCATTCAAGGATTCCAAGATTTTACCCCAATTATTTATAGTATTTTCTTAGAAAAAAGACTAAGAGCCAACTCAGAGAAATACAAAATGGTAGTTTAGAAAAGTACTTCCAGGCACACAGATTTAGTACAGGGATGTACTAGCTGTCACATATCTCAAAACTACAGCCACGAGTACAACTCCACGTGCAAGTCACAGAAAGATGTTGCAGCAACAGCAAACCAGAATAGATGGGAGAACACAACAGTTAAACCCAGCTGAATTAATTGTTAAGGCTGTAAAACTGTACTCTGGGAAGAAAAACAGGAAATGCTTATTTTGGTATTGCTTCCCTAAGCAAGTACATGTTATATAGTATTTTTAAATTAATAAAATATGAAATTCTGGGTAAACATTTCTACATATGCAATTTAAGACTGTGGATAGGTATTAAAATGCCTTGGTATTAAAATAGATTTGGAGATATATGTATAGGCACAACTGTGCAGAATTTTTTTTAACACATGTACTTCAGATGTTAACGGATTCTTCAAATGTGTTAATTCATTATATTTATTAGTTTTGTCTTGTAAACTTAAAATGACCTGGTTCTTAAAAATCTACGCAGTGAGAAAAAGATCTGTTTAGATCCTAAATAGATGCTGGATTGCCCCTCATCAACCTTACTTCTCTGGCATCATAATTTGTTAAAACAGAATGCTTCATGCAAATTGGAAAGCAAAGGGGATGTTTCAGGCATTTTAAGTGAAATCCTCTCTAAAAGTAAATTCAAAGCTCTCTCATGTTTTAACTACCTAGTTATGCAAGGATCTGCAAGCAAGGCGGTGGCCAACTTAGTCTTTCACTGAAGTTAACAGAAGTTGAAATAACTCAACTACTTGCACGATCTAGGCTTTACTTTGCTTCAAAATGCAGATCACTCGCATCAAAACATGTCAGTCATGTTCAAGTTTCATTTGTATTTCCTAATGCCAGTAAAAGGTAAAGGAAATTATTTTCATTGCTCGTGTAACTATAAACTTTGCAGAATTCAAAGGAAAAAAAAATCTTGCCTTACTGTAAGTGGAGAAAGTGTCTCAAAATTTTGTTAAAAATGCATCAGGTTTCATTGTCATTTTCTACCTTATGTAAGCTTAAGACGTATGCAATACAAGAAAACCATAACATTTTGGCAGCACCGATACTACAGATTGCTTGAGCCTAAACACCTCAGGGGTCATAGCCTTTTTAAAGTTAGCCTCTGTGGCTCCTGACCCTGAGAAGTTCCACAAACTCTGTGGGACAGGTTTGGGACTTTCTGGGATAGGCTGCTCTGCCTCCAAAGAGCTACAAGGAGGAACCTCTAGGTTTGTAGGCAGTCAACAAGGTGAGAGGCAGAGAAGAATGGTGGAAGGGGTAAGAAGCCTATTAGCACAAGGAACCAAATCCTTGCATTCTGTAAACTACTGCAGTTCAACTGAAACCAATGGAGATATGAAAGTTTTACATGAGCTGAACCTTCCCAAGGACAGTTCCTTCCTCAATAGGACAACCATCAACTTGAAGCAATTTGATGTCTAAAAGACTGTTTGGGGAACTACATCATTTAAAATCTATATATAATTTCCAGTATACCAAAGTACTTTTACTTTCAGGAATTTAAGACAAACTTTCTCATATTTGTAAATGTCACTACAAACTCAAAGCATACTCCAACATAAACCTAGCAGATACTGATGCTTTTAGCTTGTGCAGGAGAGGAAAGGTGTATAAAGCTCCAGTAAAGCCATACATACAGCAATTAGGGGACCATTAAAACAACAGCCCTAAACACATAATTTCATCTCAGTGAACACCAAACCTATACTTGGGTTTCTGATCATTCAAGAGCTCAAATAAAATAATTCAATCCATTATGTTTCTGAACTCAAATTAAAAAAGTAAAAAATGGATTCACTAAAAACCAAACCAGAAAAAAAAACAACCATCTCAAATACCCAGTGAAAATAATGTGCTCCTCAGTGGCATATCCCTTTGTAAGTAAGTGCAATTATGCAGTGTAGAGTTCAACTACATTTTCAGTCTCCTTCAATATGAGAATAACTCAGACTCATTGCTCTCACATTTTATGTGATGTGTGTAGAAATGAATGACTAAAACATGAAAACATTCTGAAAACATATCCATTAATATTAATATATAGTTGTTTCTGGTGCAATGGTCCATTTTTAGTTATACAACTGGTTCCCAGAGAGGAATCTTTGGAATGTTTATTGCCATCATGACCCAGTATCATCAATGTAATTATGTGCTCTTTCTAAAAATAATGGATATGCAGTTTCACATTGTCTAGATAATTGATTCCATGCCGAGATGAAAAATATACTAGCTCAAAGTATATATGCACCAACACTTTCAGCCGTTACCCACGTTTTTGCGTAAGCTATATGTCTGCAGAACATTTTAAAATATCATTTTGACTGTTTATAATCTTCACGCCATTCATGGTTGAGCTACAGGGTGTCTACACTGAAAGTAGGAGTGTAGTGAAAAGATACCAAAGCTAGCTTTAAACAAGCTAGCTTGGGTACCTGAAGCAGGTAGGCTGCAGCACAGAGCTCCAGGCATACTGATGTTACCAAAAGACTACAGTCTGTAGCACAGGCCTACCTGTAGTTTGACTTGAGGCACACACAACACTCGGTGCATTCAGTGAGACCTGCACACAACCATCTGAATCTGGCTTACCTTGCAATATTTCAGGCTCAAATTTTACTTAGTTTGTCTTATGTTACTCACCCTCTTCACTTAACATTGCTTTTTATTGTGTTACATTTTCAAAACATTTTATATAACCACTGGATTATTGGACAAAGTGCCTTGCACTATAAATCAGAATCTTCAGCTCCACTCTGCTCAAACATAATTTCACATCAAACATTTCAGTCCTGTACATCGAAATAGTCAATCACTGGCTCCTCTTTCAATCCTTTCTGTAATCCACTGTTTCCATTACTCCTGAAATTAAAACCATAAATTCATATAAATGAGAATAAGAAATTTAATTCAAAAGTAGTAAGAAATTCCTACCAAATTACCAAACCAACTTTGAACCAAATGACCAAACTGAAATAATTAATATAACATGAGATGCTACAGCATGCTAATAGGTGGCAAGGATCAATAGAACGCATTAGCAAGCTGCTAACAGGTCTACAACAAGCAGTGACCTCTGTAAAAGTAACTACTTTTTAAGAACTTTGCCTCCTATAAATAGTAATATTAACAATTTGGCCATTCTGATATTAAGGTCTCAAATGAATATCTTTCCATCACTATACCTTTGAGCATTAGCAATCTGATCAAGATAAGGCCAGGATTAAAAAAGCAAGGTGTGGCAGTTCAAGACCAAGATGTAGTAACAAGACTGAGACCGATGTTCCATCTTGTCACTTTAGTGACTACTAAATGAAAGAAGAACATGTGAAACAACAACAAGGCTCTTACTTCTCTGTTTGTCTGTAGTGAGGAATAGGTGGTGGAGCCCTTGTCTGCATTTCCTTATCTAGGACAGATGTTAGGCAATTACTTGGACAAACTGACTTCCCCCTAGAGAACAAGAAAAGTAATTTTATTTTTGACATCTGGTGTACACACTTCAAAAAAAAATAATCTTATTCTTAAGAACCAAGGATAAAAAAAAATTAAATTGCATCAATATTGAGATTCTCTAAGAACTAATGATACACATTGTGACTCAAAGCAGTAAGCAGTACAGCATTCTGAACTGGTTTTAGGTACGGTTGGATGGGGGGTAGAAAGAAAGCTACCTGAATATATATATCAGTCTGACTGGGAACCAAAAAATACTACGAGATCATTATTTATCTTACTTTAAATGTCTTTCTATAACATAACCACTATGCTACTGGCCTTTTAAACTGAGACCACAGATGCAACAAATGGGGTGAAGTTGTTGGTGATTGACAGCTTTGCATGGACGCAGATGTTCAAGTATATCCATGGCCCTAGACCAAAACTTCAACAATTAAAGCCAAAGGCCCCCTCTACACATGCAGGTAAAAGGCATGATTCCCACACTCTTGCCATACCACACATGCATGGCTGGAGGTGTGATTAGATCCCACTGCACCAGTTTACTGCCAGTGCAGGGGGAGCCCAATCCTCCACTCCCCCTACATGGGCAAGAAGCAAGCTTCTGCATCTGAGCCCCAGGCAACCCAATCAAGCTCCCAGCCACATAGGTGGCCCCATACCTCACCCCCCACTCAAGAGGTGGAGGATCCCCACTCCAGCAATCTCCCCACCCTGGGGGTGTGGGAAACCCCTGGGGCTAGAGGATTACTGCAACCCTACAGGTGCCAGGGGGTTTCTGCACCCTAGAGCCCTAGGGATCACAGCTGCCGTGATCCTTTGGGCTCAGGGGTGCAGGCAACCCCCAGATCTGGGGGATCATGGCTGTTGTGATCCATAGGACTCAGGGATTTTATGCTGGGCATTATGCACCCCTGCAACTGGGAGCCCTGTCAGGTGACTGGGCTCCCAGCCACAGGGGAGACCCTGCTACACATGCAAATTAAAGCTCAATAGCAACCAGCTACAAAATTAGTACACATTTTCAAAGTCTAAACTCTATAGCTGGTTGGAGCTTTTTATCGTGTAATAGCTACTTTGCATGTGTAGCTGGTCTCCAGTTAATTGCACAAGAACTGTAACAAGTAAAGGGGGTCTAAAGCCTCTAAGTCTAAAAGTGACCATGTGATTTGACTTCCCACATACACAGACAACAGAATTTTCATAGAATAGATTAAATAATATAGTTGAGAAAGATATTTAATTTCATCTGAAAGCCTCAAAGAAATGGTGTGCCTACCACTTCCCTTAGCAGGCTGCTGTAATGTTTTATTTCCCTCACTATTGGAAATCATACCGTATTTCAATTGTGAACTTATCCAACTTCAACTTCCTGAAGGGGAGTTAAAAAGAGGATGGAGCTAAACTGTTCTCAGTGGTGGCAGATGATAGAATAAGGAGTAACGATCTCAAGTTGCAGCAAGGGAAGTTTAGGTTAGCTATTAGGATGGATTTTCTCACTAGAAGGGTAGTAAAACACTGGAAGAGGTTACCCAGAGAGGTGGTGGAATCTCCATCCTTGAAGGTTTTTAAGACCTAGCTAGACAAAGCTTTGGCTGGGATGATCTAGTTGGGGATAGTCCTGCTTTGAGCAGGGGGTTGGGCTAGATGACTTCCTGAGGTTCCTTCCAACCCTAATTTTCTATGATTTCTAATCCACTGCCAAATTTCTATGAAAACCTTATACCTGTGTTTTTCCATTACGACACAAACAAAGCTTTAGAATTCCTAGAATACTTTGATCTGTTTAAATAGGATTTGACTGATTGACAGACCATGCAGATGAAGCTAGTTGATACACTGAGAACAAGTAGGCTGAAGATAAAACAAGAGAAGACAAGAGTGATGTGCTGGCTGATGTGGCAGGACAGAAAGGGCTCCCTTAGGAAGTCTTGGGCAGCATGCAGCAGCACTCTGCAGAGGCTGAGGAAAGTTTAACCAACAATTAATTAAATTCATTAGTCCTTCTAACACAGCCAGGGTTCTTTGAGTAGATGTGGTATCTTTTATTAGACCAACTGAGCAGTTGGAAAAAATTTCTTGGCAAATTTTTGGGTGCACCCTTCTTCAGGCATGGGGAGTCTCCACTGTTCTGAGACTCCAAGAAATGAAAGAAGCTAAAAGTGTGGCAGGATGTCAGTGAAAATGTAAATAGGTAGAATTAGAAAGACAAAAGGTGAGGCATGCGATAATACAGCAATTAGAAAGGTAACTTTAACAAAAATTAAATACAAAATGTAGAAGCCACTGGTGCCCAAGAATGCTGTATGAGTTATTCCAGAGCTAAACTGGGCATAATACTAGAAGGCCAAATTTAACAAAGAAATTTCAGATCTATCTTGAATCATTAAATATAGTGATATGATACCAAACTATTCAATTCTGACTTAGAAGTATTGCTGACAGTACTCAACAACGTCTAGTTACAGAAAGGGGAAGAAAAAAAATACATCAGACCAGCTGCATTAGGTTGCCCTTTATACAGCATTAAGTAGACTCTGCCACACAGAACAAATAAGGTCTTTCGGATGAAATGATTCTTATCTTTAATTCCTTCTAAAAAAAGGGAATCCTTTCCAGGCCTGTCTGTCCCCAAAACTCAAATTTCTTCAGTTTCATAAGGAGTTGGATTTGGGCCACCTGGATGAGTAAGATTCAACTAAGAAAGAAAACTGAAAGAAGATACAAGATTCAACTGAGGGGAAACTAGTTATGCAAGTCTGATTTTATCTGAATGCATATAGCTTTTCTTTCTGGAATAAAAAGGTCTCTCCTTTTTAAATTTCAGATGTGTAACTAGTGGAGGTTGGCAGTTTCCTTAACTATAGTGACCAGGGCTTTGAACAGCTTTTTCTTGGGGAACAGTTCCCCTCCTCATCCCCTGCCCCTTAAAAAGGATAAGAAGCAGACTGAGGGGATGTTCATATCTGAAGAAGAAAAAGAAGGAAAAAAAATATCTTTGTTGTAGAATAACCTCAGAATAATTTTTTTGGAAGGCCCTGGCTCCTTGGCTCTAGCAGTGTGACCACACTCCAGAGAATGAGCTGATGAGACCTTTGCCTGTTCACAGTGTAATGTGGCTTTCCAAGGTTACTGCTGAGCATAAAAACTAAGAAGTAAAGACAAGGCTGCTTCACTGTTACCCAACTGTGGCAAGACATGATGATCTAAGGGTTGGCAGAGAAGAAGCTGAGACCAGTATGGCCCACATATCTAAAGGTGCATTAGATTCACAGGTGAGGAGAGGATCTTCTGCCCAGTTTTCAAGGACCGTAACTAGCACATGACTATACTGACCATGAATCTCCTTATCAAGAGACCATTGTTGAGCTGTGAAACCTCCTATCACTCAGTTCTGTAGATTTGTTTTTGCCCCTTGTGGTGGGGCCAGTAACTGTCTGTCTAATTAAGGCATAAAAGTCACTGTCTCTACAGGTCACTGTTTTCTCTGGCAGTGGAGAGATGTCTGCACAGTTCTGCTGCTAGGAGTAATGGTCACCAACTTGTAGCTGCCCTCGCCGAACTTCTTCCTTCCTGTGGGTTGCAGCTACTGAGAGAAGGAATGGAAGAACAGTCACAACACCCAGCAAGGGTCCATAGCCTTTCCAATGACCATGGAACAGAAACCTGCTAATGCAAAGACAGAGATGGGGGACTGAAGCTGAGACATACTTTCCCAGGCTGAATGAGGAAGTAGAATGTGGAAATTAAAAATGATTTATGTTCTATTTAAATTGGATTTTGATTTAAATTGGGGTTTCAAGCAAATGGCTGAATCCTGCTGATGGAGCCCTGTGATTCAGGCTACAGGTCTCCGACAAACCCCATGTGCCTCATGCAGCGTGCCAAGTTGGTTTGGCACACAGGCCAGACCACAGCACAGGCCAGGCACAAAGCACAGGGGTCAGCATGGGGCACAGGCTGCATGTGGCAACCTGCTACACCGGCTCCACATGCTAGCTTCAGTGCATGGTCCCAATCCAGACTGCAAATCAGCCCTGTGACCCCCATCCGCTCATCCTCATCAGCCCAGTGACCCTGCAAATCAGCCCAGTGATCCCCACAAGGCCAAATGAGATTGACAGCCTTGATTTAACATTTTGAAACATAAAAATAGATTTAATGATGAAATTATGGTCATTTATATTGAAACAAGTTATAAAATTATTAGCACTTGAATAGTCAAGTAGAACTTGCTCGCTCTCAAAAGTTTTAATGCAAGTCAAACCACTGAACTGATGGGAATCAGTTGCGTATGGTCTGGAACTAGTCCATTGAAGTATTAAGTCTGCAGGTATCTTCTTCTACTGTAGAGTGAATATTTTATTTATTTTAGTTTAACTAGTTCAGGAACCGTTTGTTCAAAGTTTAGGACTTGAAAAAACCTGACAGAAAAGCTTGTGTTCATCTTCCAAACTATAGCTAAAATTTAACTGCAAAAAGGTTAAGCTCTAAAATCCTAAAGGATGTGGTTACCAAATGCAATCAGTTCAATTCAGTAGCTATAGACAAATTCCTTTTACACAACCAGGTTTTAAAGTCCAAACTTTGTCTGAAGAGCCCTACTTTTATTATCCTTATGCAACCAGCACATTTAAGATCAGTTTTATTTAAATAAATCTGTTTGAAAAACAAAATCAGGATTTTCAAGCTCCAATTTCCATCCAAATACAGCCTGGCAAATCAAGTGAAATTAACTACTACTCATATGGGATATGCCACTCATTTTTTAACTTAAAATTAAAAATTAGAATACATGTATGATAGACTAAATACATTCTTAAATCAATGTATACATATATATTGTATACCCTGGTTAGAAGTAGTACTGAACTTAATGACTGCATTTAGAGGAAAGTTGCTACGTTTTTAGGGTTAGCAATCAATGAGAATCAATCTTCCATTAGTAGAAGAGGGAGTAAAAAATACAAAATAAAATTAAAATTGGTTTTCAGCTTGCCAGTTTAAATCAAGCCAATTAAAATCAAATCTAATAGGCCTCCACATTACTGGATTTGTTCTGCACCATCACGTCAAAACCTACTTTTAAAAATAATCACGTTCATTTCAAAATAGTTTGTTTTAAATGGCAAAAACATTGAAAAATAGTCCAGAAGTCTTCTGATAGTAAGGGTAAAGTGAATTTTTATTTTTATGATCCAGTCCACCCATGTGCATATTGTTTATCCATCATCAGAATTCTGTACTTAGGACCACCTGCTTGGCATTCTCTTACATCTGGAGTGGCTAACCTGTGGCATGCGCTACAAGTGGCATATGCAGCCTGTGTGTGGCACTTAATGGATGGGGAAAGGGACAAGCAGCAGTGACACACTGGGCAGGAAACAGAAACCAAAGCAGCAAATTGGGCAGGAAGCACTGGGGAAGGAACAGAAAGCAGAGTAGCAGATTGGGAAGGGGATCATAAGGGCATTCATGAAGACTGCAAGCTAATTTTTGGTATACCTGAAAAAAAAACTTTGGCCCCCACTGTTTTACATCTTACAGAAGGCACTAGGTGAGATCTCTATTTAGCCGTCATCTCCAGACAGCTGGACTCTGTGGCTTCAACGATTTTGAGAATACGCATCCTTTGTTTGGGGTGTCAAGGGATTTACCCTATTTTTGGGGGGTAGGGAGCCTACCTTTGCACCTTGCCCACAAAACTTATGACATTCAAGAGTTTTATACTGCTTTTAGTCCCCCTCCTCTGACTTTTCCATGAGTCTCTTCCACTTGCTCTCCTTTCTTCCAGTGTATTCTCCTTCCTTTCCAACTTGAGATTCCCCATTGACTCTAATGAAGGTCCCTTCTATTCCCATCTTTACCCAAGTACCTCCCATCCTCTTCTTTTAAAAACAGAAAAATTGAGGCTGTGACAAGCTGGCAGGTAAGGCAGTGAACAGCCTAAGAAATAGGGCAGTTTGCAACTCCAGGTTGCTCAGCAGCAGTGACCTCTGGTGATGAGAGGCAAGAACTACAACAAAACACAGCTATTAGGGGGACTAGTCATTAGACTGTGCTGTCATGCTAAAAAATGGGAGACCTGAGGGGTATCAAAAGACACACTCCCAAGCAAATTATTCTAGTTTATTAGACTGTGTTGCTTCCCAATTAAAACCTGCTTAGAGCACTTAAAATGGCTAAAAAGTTCTCTCATTTGCAAAATGCTTTTAAAAGAACGCATCAATTGTACTAGACTGTGCTAATACTGTAATGCCTAAACTCACATGAATGACTTTGCAAACTAAAATAAAATAAACTGCATACTTCACCGCAGTGATAACAACATTGCGTTTCGGTTCGTTGTCATAGCTCACACTTTCAATGCCATAGATCTGAGCTAGCTCATGGATGATCCTGCGATGATCTCTGTTCATGGGTGGGTAACAGTGGCTCTTTTTTGTATGCTTTCCCTGAGTTTGGGAGAAAAAAATGGCACATTATTTTTTCATCAAAAAGCTTACAATAGGATTTGATGTCTAAGCTTCTCTAGCAGTAACTAAAGTTATTTGTGTATTACACACAATCCTAGATACTACTGACAAGCTCCACATGCAAATTAAGTTCCATTTAATTGCTCTTAAACAGTACACACAGACACACACTCACATGCACAGATGCTTTATGTACATGTTTAGAGTCTCAAATTGCACACACCCAGCATTGATTGACAAAAAAAAAATCTATTGATACTATATTCTACCCAGATCCCTAGAGGGCTGGAATAACAGAGAAGAAAATATTAAGAGAGGATGACAAACTGAACAATTTGTTTCTATTTGGCTTTTAATTGTGTGAATATGAATGTACAAGGTTTATTTATTTTATTTAATAGTCCTCCTTCCATAAAAAATACATTTTATGCCAATTTTAGCACTGGATCAAAGAGTCTTGGTCAATGTGGAAAAAGCAAAAGAAAGAATTTTTTACTTAAAATTATGTAAGTGAACCATCTCCCAAAATGTTCCGCAGTACAAAATAACCCTCCAATGCAAGTACCAGCTCAACAAATCCATAGATTACATATTGAAAGGATACTGATATATAGGTGATATTATCATTCTTATCATTCAGCCGCTGCAGAAGTACTTATTTAAAATAGAGAATCTTAAAAATTTGATAATTACAATTAAATTTGAAAATGGAAAAAACATTACTGCATGTTTAGTCAAAATTAACCTGATTTTGACCCACTGTACAATCTTTAATCACTAATCATTTAGGAAGCATTTAAATTCAAATTGTTTGGCCCACAGGTTTCCATTTCTGTATCAGAGCAATTGTGTCACTAAAGAAAATCAAAATCTTGGAGCAGTTCTTTAAGATGACTATGCTGTAATAATTATAAAATATGTTCTTAAATCTCTACTTGGGGTTCCAGCCATCGGACTTTGATTAATGGAAGCCTACTGAAGACTAGTCATGTTTGTCATAATCCTGTCTTCTTGCATCTTGGTCTGGAGACATGTGAGTGAAATTAGCAGGGGAACACAGATAGATCAAAGGGGACTATATGGCCACTCTGCTGAAGAAGAAGAGACTTTTTCAGACCTCCCAAACCATGAGACTGATAAAGAGGAGTGGGACCCAAGAAAGTGAAACAAATTTTTCCCAGAGATCATGATTTTCCATCTTGATGACCATCAGGACACAGTCATTCACCCACTAGAAGACAAATGTAACCAGCCTTCCCTTGTTATAAACCTTGATGCATCTAAACAAATATTTGGATGAGAGAATTATAAAAATTCTACACCTGTTTTTTTACAAGGGGGACAAGTTTCATTCACAAGGTGGTGCATAGCTTTAGGCTCAGGGAAACAAAGTGAATCATGTCCACATACAAAGAGAGAAGACTCTTTATGGTAGCTGGGAGACTCCAAGCAAGGAGGAATGGAAAGTCAGATGCAGGATGGCCAAAGAGGACACCAGGAATTCCAATTATTTTCAGTGTAAGTAGCCTCTTTCTCCTTCCACTGCTTGTCTAAATGCACATTCCACTCTGAGCAAATTCAAGAATACACGATTCACTGGGAGGCATAATGTCCCAGCCCTGCATAAACAGAGACTGCAAAATTGCTTTCCAGAATCCAGCATTCAGTCTGGAAGTTTAAGCAATGGCACAGCATTTGGGGAAGGGTATGAATGGAGTGCCACATGGTTACTTTATAAATGGTCTGAAACTTAGGCATTTTGGAGAGGCATCTACAGATGCCACTCGCATTCTGACTGTGTGTTCTGAGTCCTGCCAGGGGTTCCCCTTTATAATCTTGTAATGCACACTGATGTAGTTAAAGGTCTGCTTTGACAGTCTCTGGATGGAGACTACTGTGCTCAAATTGTCTGTCACCATGGTTACTGGTAGTCATAGTAACTTGAAAAAGCTTGGTTCTTTACAAGGAAGCACCTTCTGGGTGGAATATGGCATCAAGTGGATCTGCCAATAGTGTCTGGATCTCACCCACCCTTCTCACTGAAGTAACACCTGATTAAAAAAAAATGTCATCTTCACAGAGAGGTAAAACAACAACTGTTCAAACAATGGGGTCTTAGGCACTGTATTTCTTTAGGGAGAACATTTTAGCCTGGGCCTTCAGAAGTTTCTGAAGAATAGGAAAAGACTATCCACAGGCAAATGACGGGACAAGAAAGTAGCTAGGTACACACTGAATAAAATTAAGATAGGTCACATACTTCAATTCCTGAAGACAATCTAGATTGCTAGGGTAAGGGTCTCATGTAAAAATCAGGTCTCTCATCCTACATGTCAGACAGATCTGCCTCAGTTTTATTTCCTGATGTCGAAATATGTGCATTTTTAATTGAAGAGAAAATAAGTTTGTGATGTGATGAAGGGTGTTCAAATCTGAGTGAATATCCGTCTCTTGTCTTCACAGGACAGGTCTGGGACCGACAGCAGGGCCTTGGAACCCTAGGATGACACAAAGTCTGGGAACCAAAACTACCTCACTTTATCCAGGTATAGTCCAGAATAATCAGCCATGCAGTCTTGCCTACCCTTACTCAAGAACCAGAAGGAAGACAAGCTCTTCATCCATATCCATAGAACAAGGTAGGCACTGGACAGATATCTTGAACAATCTGCTTCGGAACAAAAGGGGAAATATAAGCTTGGATATCTTGAGGAGGCCAAGTTGGAACAGAAGAGTGTGGCCTGGTCCTTTGAGGCAGAGATGAAACCTCCTTAGGTTAAGGAACTTAGGTGATCTAAGGCAAACTCCCCAACCTTACCCCTGCAGGCAACGAGTACAAGAAAAAATATAAATTAGAACTTAAAAGATTGAAGAAAAAATTATAAATGAATTAAACACAGTAGGGCTGAAACCACACCTGTGTGGACACAAGTTCTGCTCCTACTCAAAGTTAACTGAGATAAAGAGAAGCTAGAAGTGTGCATTGCCTTTTATTCCTTTGGTGCAGGCAAAGGAGAGACAGAATACACAGATGTCAAACTCACTTTGGGCTGGATCCACGTGGCCAGTGGCAACAGTCTGGTAGCAGTGGCAGGTGCAGGGAAAGCATGGGCTGTATCTGCACAGCCCAGGCTTGTCCCCCTACTGCTGACAGCCATGTCCATCAGGGACTAGGGACTCCAGATTCTGCAGAAGGCCCTTCCCCCACCTCTGGTAACTGCTGCTAACCCAATGGGCTGTACCTTTGGGACTTCTGTTCTGCATGTACTTCCAAGGCAAAAAGTTATACATGGGAGGCACATGCACACCAAGAATGGACCGTAAAAAGAATTAATATATTTTAGGGCCAGAAGGGGCCATTATGATATTGTAGTCTGATCTCTTTGATACACATGGCACCTAAATCTAGAATGGAGCAAGAATGGGGAAGAGTATTGCTCCTTGTTCCATACTTTAATTTAATCTTGGCTCTATTCCTAGAGCAAAAAGAAAATTTATGGGATAGGAAGAATGAAAGAACTACTGCTCTGTTACTACAAAGCATAACCTTGAGTAAAAAGGGTTATGGACTGACCAGCAGAAATGATGGGCTTGCCTCTTGCTGAGCCATAACTCATTACCAAAGTTGCTGAAGGAAGGACAAAAGAAAGGCTATATGACAACTCTTACCTGTGATAAATCTTAAAAACATTTATCACAGATCCCCATTTTCTGACAATGCAGTAAGACTGACAGAAAAAGATTTATGTTACCAATACATGACCAAGTTTTTTTATTTCCCTCTCCGTTCTTGGACGAAGTATACACAAGAACATGAATGAGTTCTGATCAGCGTATCTTCAGCATATTTTAAGAATATTTCATGTGGAGAAATACTATGGGAAGTTGGCAATTTGCTGCTGTCAGGAAAAATGAAGCCCCATTATATTTCTTGCAATAATGTTCTAAGACACTTAATGCTGATGAAACCATGTAAAATTCTTTGCTCCTGTTCAATGTCCATTTTGAAGGTAAAAGCTACATTATTCTGGGATTTTTTTCAGAGATAAATCAGTATCCTGATAAATTCAGTACCAGTTGAGAATGCATATTAAGACAAGCTTCAACCAATTTTTAAAAGATACTAGTCTGTACCTGTTGCCACAGTCATATGAATTTTTATGGGACAGAAAACACAGCCTTTTATCTAACATTGTCTCAAATGTCTAGTAAAGACCTATTTCAGAATTTAGAACAAAAGCTGAACACACACTGAAACAATTTTTTAAAATTTAACTTTAAGAAGTAAAACAGTTGAGCACTGCAATAAGTCACATGCAATTTGTTCATTTTGGTAAAAGCAAACCACATACAAAGAGGAAGTTTTAAAATGAAAAAAAATATATATAGTACTCAGCTGAAACCCTGAAAAACAAAAATACTCAGCACACACTCCTACTTCAAGAGATTTTTTTTTATTTAACAACTTCCCACCAACCTTATTTACAGCATCCACAAGTGCTCTCATTTCCTTCTCAATATCACTGACAAATTTTAAATCCTTCCTGTAATAAAGAATTATATACAATGTGAATGAGGTTAAAAAAAGAAAAAAGAACTGCAGCCTTTACTTGCCACATATACAAAACATTGATAATTCACCTTGACTTTTCTTAATGTAATATGACAACTGTGCTCTCTCCCATTTAAATTTCATTTCTTCACCTTAGTGACTGCAGCCTGCTCAACAGGCTGCAAACTTGAGGGGAAGCAGGGGGAGGGGGAAACAAATTTTCAGATTTTCTCCATTTACTTTGAACAAAAAGAAAATCAAGAGTTTTTTCTGCAAGTATGTAAACATGAGAACAGTTTAGAATGTACAAATTATCCTACGTGGCATCAGGAGTAGTTATGTTTTCTGTTAAGTAAGTCAAATGATCTCTCTGAAGGAGAGAGAGTCAAAATCACCACTGTCAATATTTCTGTGTTGTACCTCCCACTGATGCATCTCAGCAGCTAGGGTAGACTTTAGCATTTTAAGACTACAAAATAGCTAGAAAGAACAAGTTAGTAAAATATTTAAATTGATAAAACCATGATATGATGTGCGATATTCTGCTTTGCAGGGGTTTCAGTTTAGGAACCTTTTGTATGAAAGTCAGTGCTAAGCAACCTTAACTGTATATTAGCCATGTTTGTTTGCGAGTGCGTTTGCCTACTTATTGAAATGGGAATAATGAGACAAACATTAAATAAAGATCACCTCAGTAGGAAGGAAGGTCTGCATGAGGCTTCCTGAGTATAAACCTCCCCTACTCTACTACAGCCCTGTCCTCCTTAGTTGAAGAGGTTATAGAGAAGTTAGTAGCAGAACTGAGAAGAGGACACGTACCAGCTTTGGTATAGAAGGGGAAAGACAAAAGAGCTCCTGCAAACTTTCATCTAGTGTGTGATGCTATAATGGGCTCCTTTGGGAGTGAAGTAAGCCAGTGGAGCATTCTCAGTGGAAAGGAATTTAGCCTGAAAAATTGTTCTGAAAAGTGTGAACTACCTTTTTTGTTTCACTAACTGCTCCAAAAGACATCAGGCACGTAACTCATTTAGGACCTTTTGTAAATACCACTATATACCTATCTGCATCTTTAATTGTCTATATGCCTTCATAAGTCTGGTCTGTGGATTTTAAAGCATGGCAGAAAACAGAATGTTAAAACGGAAGCCTAGCTCAATCTTATCCTGTGGTACAACAGGGGACACGCTACACTAAAGCGGAAGGGCTAATTACATATTTATTTCCAGAAAAGATATGCCTCAGGTTATTAAGAGATCCTAATAAACAGAATTAGCCTGGAGAGGGGGTGCATAAGTAATATCTAGATAATCTTTGTATATATATACACACATACAAATATCAATATAACTATATATAATTTACATTCTGTGTGTGTTTGTGTTCCTATCCAACCATGGCAGCTCATACCTTGCATCTTCTTTTAGAATCTCACTGTACTTTGGTCCAGAAGAACGGACATTAAAAGGGTCAGAATTATCATCAATTTGAAGAGCCTCAGCAAGTCGCCTGAAAGACAGAAAAGCACTTCATATGTATTTAAAGAAAACTCTTCAGTGACAAAATGACTCACTACAAAGAAGGATTAGCACTACAGAGTCAAAGCTGGTGAAGGTAAAATTGATGAATCTGAAAGTATTTTTAATAAAAACATGTTTGAAAGGTTAATTATGTTTGATCACCCAAAATAGAACGTTTCTAGAACCAATGTAGACAGTTTGTTAGTTGTTTTTTTTCAAATGTGATCTTTTTCACAAAGCCAAGCTACTAGAAGTTAATTCTTCTATTAAAAAGTGTGCAGTCACCACGCACCTGTTCCTTTCAAGGGCCAAACACTCTTCATCACATTGCAACCTAGATTATTTTAAAACAAAATACAAAATTAGTATTTAAGGTTTAAAAGTTTGTAAATGCTATCAGTTAAGATTACCTGTACAATCTCAAAACAGCCCCATGTATTAGGAGACTTAAAGTCCTCCTCATCATCTCACATTGAAAGCCTATGAAACAGGAGAAAAGACCTCAGCATTTATGAACACTAGTCCAGTGCCATAACCCCTTGTGACCAATCCTGTTTCCACAGTCCTCTGACTCATTAACTTTTTGTCCTGTATGCCAAATGAAGAAATACTATAGAACAACTAGCATAGGAGTACGTATTTTGATACCTGCAGTATCTATGCACAAGGTGTCTAAATTAAGATTGCACGGACAACCTTAAGAAATCATAAATTAGGAAATGCTCAAACTTCAAAGATCTTTTAACACGGTTTTCTGTAAATAAGCAGAATGTCATACTTCTGTCATATGCTTTTCAACAACGTACCTGAAGTCTAAGTTACCAAGTACTACTGTATTCATTGCAGTGTGATCTCCACTAAGGCATATGAATTATGTTCATGCAGTGAAACAGTGAATCCAATCTGTAAATCAAATCTCACTGATTACAACAGATTTAGATTGTAGGCTTCAGTCTGATACAAGCTAAAAGCATTTGTTCAGAAGAGGTAAGGATGTAATAATCTCTGAAAGACTAATAAAGGGTTAAGGGCTCCTTTTGTTTCTCAGACAAGCAGTCCCAAACTATTTAAAAGGTATAGTATAAAAGAGGGCCAGGTTATTTGATTTCAATCCCTCCAATCTTTCCCGTTTTTCACAATTCTGGTGAGTCAAGGGTCACAGATCTTGACCTCTGTTTAGGATTTATAAATGAGAGTGTACGGCTTCCATCATTCTACTATCATCTAATTAAGCATGAGGACCTGAGGATCACTCTGCCAAATTTTTCATGCACAGCTAAGATCTAATTGAGTTTTGAATCTCTCAATGCTGGCATGAACGAAGGAGAGCTCATCTGAAAGATGAAAATACCCTAGTCACAATACAGGGGAAATTTCACTGCAATAAAATGTAATAGTTTGTGATCCAGTGATTAGACTGAATGACTGAATGGTCCCTTATAGCTTTAAATGATAAACCTAAAAAACAGCAGAATGAGTTGTCATAAAACTGAGCTGAATATGCTATACCCATTATTTGAGACTCTAGGAATAAAATAAAAGTAAGACTAACAGATCACCCTTCTATAACGCACAGGGATCAGGGTTGGTCGAGTCTCACTTCTGTCAATACTTCCAGAAGTAATGGCTTCACCATTAAAAAAGACCATGAATTTTAAATCAGTTTATGCCTGGGTGATGGCCACTATGGGTTTAGCCCCAATGGTTACCGATTTTACTACCTTAATACAGAATCTGGTTTGGGATTATGAACAAGGACATTAGTATTTTCTCCTTTTTATACATGAGATGGAGCATTAACTCATATGTTTTGAGGCTAAAATGAGACTGCTGATGCCCTTAAACCGAGGGTGAACAATTATTTGGGCTGGTGGGCCACTTAATGAGTTCTGATGACCTGACAAGGGCCACACCTCTCTCTCGATCTCTCTCTCCCATTTCCAACCAATACAGAAGCCTGAACCTAGCCACAGCTGTAGTACGCCATGCTGCCCCCCCACAACTCCATGCCAAGAGCCCCAACCCAGAAGCTGCTGGCCACGTTTGGGCAGCTGTGGACATGGCTAGCAGTTGCTGAGTCCAGACTTGGGAGGGGGTTGTACTGTAGCTGCTGGTATGTTCATGCTTCCGTGCTGGTGGCAGCTCCGGCCAAGAGAGGCGCATGCAAGAGCAAGAGTTTGGCACGCTGGATGCAGGCCCAGCTGCCTGGCACCATGTGGCTGCCAGAGCCACTACCTGCCTGTGGGCCAGATCCATTCACTGCACAGAAGCCTACCCATAGGCCAGATCCAATCAGTTCATGGGTCAGATCAGACCCGCGGGTCGAATTTTCTGACCCCTGCCTTCATCTGTTAAAGCCAAGGGACTCTGAAGTAAAAACTTGTTTCACCAATACACTGGTCTATCAGAAGCTTAGTATGCCTGTGTACTTTGTTTTCCGGCAGCCATATATCTGAAGGCAAGTAAAACTCAGGGGCATCTGAACCCCAAGCCTCCTGGGCTTGGGCTTGCATGTAGGATGCCCGCCAAAGAACTTGGAAGCATCTGAAGCCTCAGGCAGCGGTGGAGGATGCCTGCCGGTAGCAGGGCCACACATAGTTCTTGAATGACTCACAGATTTGGAATTGATTTGGCTGATTTGACTTGGGAGACAAAAAATTTTCCTTCAAAAAACAACAACTTTGTTTTCACTTCTGACCAAAACCAACTGCAGCAGCACAGTAATACAACAACTGGTGAAGTAAGGAAAAGTTCTTATGAAGTCTTAGACCAATGATGAATTTCACAGAAGTTCTTATGATGCCATCTGAGGGAAGGCAAGTAAAGAGATTCTGTGCCTCCACCATAACAACAATTACATTTCAAACAGATCAGTACCAAGTCAAATACCTTGGGTAATTTTAGTTTTTGTAATGTGACAACCTCCCACTATAGGAAAATTACAAGAATCTAGATGTTTTGCCCAGTCATAGGAGCGTAACAAACTACATGATACCTGGCAACCCTATGCCTAAATTTTTGAAAGCCAAGATATGGAGGGTCTGTTTTATTTTTAAAAATTGTTTCTATTTTTGTTTTTATATTGGTTTGCTTGATGACTGTTAAAAAGGATCAATTTCAAGAACATCACAAAAAAAGCAAATATTACCATTTTTACTCTAATAAGACATGACCCTGAACAAAAAATTACCCCCCCCCAATAACTACATTTTATATATGGAAAATGTATAAATGTTATAAATTTTCCAGGTGCAGAATCTAATTAGTTGAGTGTTATTTTGAATTCATCCCCCTCCGATTGCTACAACAGGGAAAAAATAGTGGCTGATGAGGACAGCTGGCACACTTGCCCTCTGCGCCTAAATTTCTTCCCCCCTATGGCTTTCCTGCCTCCTCTTACTGCCAGACCCTGCTTAGGCTCTGTTCCCTCCCCAAGCACATTGTGGAGGTGAGCTGCATGTGACAGTTAGGAGTGGGGAAAGAGACAGAAAGGAGAGCAGAACCTGCAGGGGGAATAGGAGACTACTGTGGGTCTGACTCTGGCCCGAACCCTAACTGCTGCAAATTTCAGCACAAGCACTCCATAAACACAATTCTGAGCATCACCTTTGTATCTACTTATACATAGTACAAACTGTGCATGATATTAGTCCACAGCCAAAAGGCTCATGACATATCATATAGTTCATTGAGCTGGGCACAACAGAGTCAACAGCATTGCAAGCCATGGTGACCTCACAGCCAAGTAGTGCCATAGCAATGAAGTCTGGCACCCAGGGCAAAGCCCGCAGCAGCAGCCCACCTCCACCCCATGCACACATCTGGAGGACGCATCCCGCCATGCTTGCCTGGGAGTGGCAGGAACCGCCACCCCAGTGAGCTGCTCGCAGCTCTGTCCCATGCCCCGCCCTGGCTGAGCAGTGCCTGTTGGAGCCCCTTCGCTTTGGTGCATGAGGCAGTCACCCCGCTTGCCCCCGACACTTAAATCAAATAAAAGCTACAGCACTGCAGCCTAGCACTGCTCAGTATGTGTGTGTATTCCACATGCCCTCACAAAGAAGCCTTGTGGTAATTAGCACCCCCACTCATGACTCAAACTGTTCAAAATGATATGCAGATGAGGCGCAGGGCTGCCTGGTCTGTCTGAACCCAGAGAGGATGTGGCTGCACTAATCACATGCAACAGGCAAAGGGGGGGGGGGGCCCCCCTGGCGGCAGCAACAGGACCCATCTGCTAGGCAGAAGTTTGGTGATGTTTGCTAGACATTTAAGGCTCATGAAACTACAGGAATCAGCTGTGGGAGTGAAGAGAAAGTCAAAATGTATTTGAGCACAATAGGCACTATACCTTATTCAGATGGCAGGTTCCATGAATTGGGGGGGGGGGGGGGGGCGCCATGGCAACGGCCTGCAGGCAGCAGCACTGGTGGCAATGGCGGGGAAGGGAAGGGAAGGAAGGGGGGAAGTGGCGGGCGCTGACCATCAGTTGGTGACCACCCGCAGACACCTCTGGCAGCATTGGCCAGCTGCAATTGGGGACCACCCGCAGATGCCACCGGCAGTATTGGCAGCAAGGGAAGGGGTGGCAAGTGGCAACCGGACTGCAGGCGCCACTAGCAGCGTCAACAGCGCTTTCTGTAGGGGGTGCCTGTGCACCCCCTACGCATTGCCAACGGAAGGTTCCCATCAATGTGTTTGCCCACTAGGGTTAAGTACATACAGCCAAAAAGCCCGAGGCTGAATTGATTCAGTCTTTGCAAGTTAGTCTAAACTGGAGAGCTCAAACTGAGAAGCAAGTGAATAGACATTCACTTTGGATTCAGGAAATGCGGCCACATGCCTGCAATGGCTCAGGCCCGAAGCAGTGGGGGCGGTACTAGAGCACGGCTCCCAGCCTGCCAGCCACTGCCAAAGGGAAGGGACTGAAGCTCCAAGGCTTTTCCCAACTTCCCTGCTCCAGTGGAGGGAGTGTGGCCAGGCCCCAGCCCTGAGCTAGCATGCCAGAGGGTGGGAGTTTAAATCCCCTCCCTGGCCCACAGGGGACCCCAGCCCAGGTCTGTTTGGTCAGGGGAGGGGGCAGTGCCCGCCACGCTTCTGCCCCCCTCCCCACCTCTTGCTCAAGGCTGGCAGGCTGAGGAGGGGGTGGGTGGAGAAAAAGGTTGTGGCACTGAATTCATAAAAGCTTGGACAAGAATAGTCCTCTCTCTGAAGTGAGCATATATTAAACAGCAATGTGTAATCTCAAACACATGACAAAGAACAAGTAAAAATCTGCACCTAAGCTAAGATTCAGCCCAGTAAAACACAGTCAGAGCATGCACAACTTAGTCTAACTTAAAATGTAAAACAAGACAAGAGAAAGCCTTCCATAAATCTTATGTAATCCTGAGGGCAGAGTGTCTCCTTACAGCCAGGTATTCAGAAAATCCTTCTTGGGGAACCAGCAAGTGGTCTTAGGTGTTGAAGTGGAGATCCCAGAGCTCACAGGTGGCAAGGGACCAGTCCCTCCAGCTCCAGTTCCCCAGTCTCTTCTTTCTCCCCCATGGCCTGGGGGAGCCAAGGGGAATTACACCCCCTCCTCTTATCAACTGCTTGCCTGCCTCAGTCTCTGCCACACTGAGGCACACTGAGCTGGGAATGCGGGGGGATTAAAGGCCCTCCAAGACCACAGACCCCAGGTAGGGTTTGTCTTGGGGGTCAGGGCAGTCCCTCTTAGGTTGTTGCCCTGCCACGCCCCAGCAGGGAAAAGACTGGCAAGGACTGCCCACCAGCCCCTACAAGCAGACCCAGCCACAGTCCCTAGCCAGGCTTCCCACCCCCTTGACAGCCAGCCCTCATTGCTCCAGCTAGGGAGCAGAGAGACAGGGCTAGTCCTGCTCTCTGGAGCAGACAGTACAGTACAGCCCAGCCCAGGGCTGCAAAGCATCCTGGGCTGCTGGGGGACTGTGATTTAACTTGAACCAGGAAGGGGTCTGGGACAGAAGTTTCATAAACCAGTTTGACCTAAAATCAGTTAAGTCTGATACTACATTCAACCAGGTTAATTTTAAACCCGTTTCTGCCATTTTGAAACTGGTTTATGTGCACTGAGCTTCTGTTCTGTTACAGGTTACAAGTCTGTTACAGTTTCTGATCACATAAACCATTCTGTGTGCAACTTCTGTCCCTAGCCTATAGGCCATGCGTTTCATGGGCATACTCAGCAAGGGCTGCATTCAGCCATCTTCACAGTTAGATCCCATGACTGAGCACATGCTGCTTCTAGCAGCAATTTAATGATAGCTAATGTACCTAATGGGGGGGAAGGGGGGGGGAAAGAGTTTGCTGGTACACCTATGTAAGACTAGGGGCTTATTCTCCCATGCCGACTGAGGGGGGTGGGCACTTCGCCTTATATTTCAGTAAATATGGTAGATGTATGACATTTTCAGAAGGTCTCTACTACCACATATGCAGTTTTACACACAACCTTATTCCATGCAACACTAAGAGTGTTTTTTACATGTACCCTGGGAGTCATGGGGAAGCGCTTTAATTAGAGAGCCATGTTAATCAAAAGTGCCTGAAAGTCACGTGTATCAGCGTCCCCTGCCTTAAAAAATAGGGGCAGGGAGCTTCAAACTAAAGCTCATTGAACAAGCTTTAGTTCAAAGCACCCTGCCATTATTTTTCAGCGCAAGGACACTGATGCATGTGATGTGGGAGGCTGCTGGAGCACGGTAATTTCTGTGTTCCAGCAGACTCTTAAATGAAGTCTGCTCTGAGACTTGCTGGATTTACAATGCATCAGAGCCGGCTCCCTGTACATCTATAGGAGCACTAAAATTCTAACCATAACAAACCAACATTCAACAAAATGAGGAAACTATTCTATATGATAACAAAAATATGCACAGACATTTAAGAATTCTTATCCAAAATGAAAAATAATTCTCAAAAAAGCTGTATTGTTATAGTATATGGATAGGCCATTTAAAGTTCGCAGATTTTTCAGGATTCTTACCTTTACCTACCTATCTATATAGGCATAGTGCCTATATAGGCATGTACATGTGCAAGCATATGCACACACATGCATATGCACAAAGAGTTCAAATCTGTTTCCCCATGCTTCATCCTACATGAGTACCTGGCTTGCTTCATTTCTTTTTTGGTAACCAATCTACTGATTTCCACTGAGTCTCCAAGTTGCAGGTCTGTTAATTTAGTGGCTATGGATATAGCAGCTATTCTGGAAGAAAAAAAAAATAGATTTTATTTGATTCATATAAAC
This sequence comes from Alligator mississippiensis, assembly GCF_030867095.1. Lineage (NCBI taxonomy): Eukaryota > Metazoa > Chordata > Crocodylia > Alligatoridae > Alligator > Alligator mississippiensis. The sequence goes on from NC_081826.1 coordinate 127,257,112, forward strand.
GACAATCACTTGGAAAATAGTATGGAACTAAAAATTAATTCTTGAGAGAAGACTAGATAGAAAAGCAAAAAAATGCAAGGAACTTGTCATCATACTATAGGACACTAAGTAAAAGTTATGAAACACTGGGGAAAGGAAAAAACAGCAGAATTGGAAGCACTGTGGTAGCTTTAATGCCACACAAGCACCACCCTTCCTCAGAAAGCTGAAGAATTAAAGACTGCAAGAAAATCATCATCACTAGATTTTAGACAACACCGATTTAAGATGCATCTTGGTAAAAACATGAATTGTGTCAATTTGCAAGGCTTCATAATTCACTCTAAAGCAATCTAACTTTAAACCCTGTCAGTGTCCTGAATGAAGGGAAAGGAAAATGGAAGCACTTGCCACCTGTTCAATCAATTAATGGTGTGATAAAACACAAATAAGCCACAAAGTTATTCCACAAAAAAACATGTCATAACTTTGTGGCACATTCTTATCATGCCATTAATCAAACATGTAGTCAGGTGCTCCCCTGTGGCTGGGAGCCCCATCAGCTCCCAGCCACAGAAGCACATGAGTCACTGCTGGGGCTGGGACTCCTGCAGCTGATGGGGCATGCAGCCAACAGCAACCCCCCATGCAATCCTGCACCTGTGAGCCCTGTCAGCTGCAGGAGTCCTATTCACAGTAATGCCCCACAGACTCCTGCAGCTAGGGGTCCTGTCAGCTAACGGCCCACTACCTGCAGCAGCAACTGGGCACTCCCAGAGCTGTGAGACCCATCAGCTGCGGACTCCTAGCTGCAGGAGCTTGCTACTTGCTGGTACAAGGGGAACCTGGCATAACAATCTTGGGCTCCCTCTGCACCAGCAATAAGGCATGACTGGATCTGATTCTGGATCCCACAACACCTCATGCCATGCACAAGTGGCAGGCCAGGTGGTGTGATTGTGTGGATTCTGCATCAAATCCTATCACACCTTTACCTGACCACCTAGAGGGGTCTAGGAGACAACTTTGAAGCCATTACATAAAAGCAAGATCCTACCATATAATCATTAAAGTATTTCACAGTATTTTCTGTGCTACAAGGAAATCAGCAGTTTTTTGGTCAAATGAAAATCCCTGCCTACTTAATATTCAGCCTACACCTTCATTTGTGGATAAAAAAGTTCTTTACTTTCCTGTAAAAAATATATATATTGCAACTGTTGCATTTTAGTCCTCATGTGCTTATTTATATTGTGCATAGGTGCACTCTGTAAAATACAGTCTACAAAGTTTTCTGGAACTCTTTTGGGATGAAATGCACAATGAAATAGTAACAATTTTTCAGTCAAGATTTAGACTATTTCCAGTATAATTACATAGTGGATCACCCCCTCGCCCACAGCTAAAATCCTGTGAAGAAAACCTACTTCCTTCATTACATTTATTATGCTTACTCTGAACCACAATGTGCATTTTGGGGAAAAAAAGACAAGCCATTTTTTAAGTAAGTTTGAAAGAGAAAAATTCTCTTACTTGTGAATTTTCTTTCTTGGCCCCTTTGTCAGACTGACATGGAAGGTCCTAGAAAGAAAGTTCTCAGGTAAAAAGATATCCCCATGTCCACCCCTTTGTTGTCAAATTGTTTTATCTGTGCAATCCAAAAAGCTATTATTACAGGGAAGAAGCAGGAACTACACCTTAACTGTAAAAACCATCAAGGTACTGAGGGACTCCCTAACACCCATATACCAAACTTTTCATCAGAGTAAAGAGTGTGGACTACAAGCATTTGACAAAGTGTGGGTGGAAGATCCCAGAATGGCGTTACCAATATCCACATTAAATTGTTCCTCCTTCCACAAAGTAAGCAGTATTGAGAGTAGCTGAACCTGAAATGCAGGAGGTCTCTGTTATGTGAACACCTGCCTGAACAACTGAAACTTTAGTGAGCAATTTGTAGCTTTGATCCCTTTTTAAAAGTTTGTTTTATGAAATTAAGCTGCACTTCAAAATAGTGGTTCATGTGCCTGCATGTGTTTCAACCACTACATGCTCATGAGGACACAAAATGTGGGTGATCTCAGCAATGTAAAAGCAGAATAACTTTCTAAACAGCGACATATGAATGATGTCTTGATCTGTTGCAAAATGTTGAAGTTACCCATCAAGGTTTTGCATGACATACCAAACTACGAGGAGATGCAAGGGAATATTTTGGGCCATGTTAAATATGACATTTTTTCACATACCACACACTCCTAAATAATACACACACTTTGTTTTTTTGAAAGGCAGAAAGTAGAAAAAAAGATTTTTCCAGAGTCATGGACAACTGTATGACACAGAGTTAAGTCCTCCTGGAAACCGAACGTCCAGGAAGTGTGGCATCCCAGGAGATAGTCTGGGTGAGGCAGCAGGAACTGCTTGGTGTAGCAGGACAGCAACAAGGCTAGGCCCCAGACCTCTCCAAGGGTAGCAGCGGGACTATTACTTCTTTACTGTAAATTGTTCTTTATGTGTGGTGCCTATCTTCAAAAAAGGGAGGAAAGTAGATCCGGCAAACTAAAGGCCCATCAGCCTGACCTCTATCCTGGGGAAGTTCTTGGAAAAGATTATCAAAGAGGCCATCATATACAGACTAGCTGACAGCAATATCCTGAGGGATACCCAGCATGGGTTTGTTGCAGGTACGTCTTGCTTGACCAATCTCATTTCCTTTTACGACCAGGTGACTTGGTGGATAAGGGGGGAAAAGATTGATGTCATATATCTTGACTTTAAAAAAGCCTTCTATCTGGTATCCCATGTTCACCTCTTGACAAAATTGGCTAACAGCGGCCTCAACTTCACCACGATCCACTGGCTGGAGAATTGGCTCCATGGCAGGACCCAGAGGATAGTGGTTGATGGAAGTCAATCGTCATGGTGCCCTGTGACCAGTGCGGTCCATCAAGGCTGTATCCTGGGGCCTTTACTTTTTAACGTCTTCATCGATGTAGACATTGGTGTCGGAAGCAGGCTGGCCAAGTTCGCCAGTGACACCAAACTCTGGGGTAAAGCATCCACACCTGAGGACAGGAGGGCTATCCAGGCAGATCTTGACAGGCTCATGCAATGGGTGGATGAGAACCTGATGGTGTTCAACACTGAAAAATGCAAGGTTCTCCACCTTGGGAGGAAAAACCTGCAGCATGCTTATAGGCTCGGCAGTGCTACACTGGTTAGCACTACAGACAGAAGGGACTTGGGGGTCACGATTGACCCACAAGATGAACATGAGCCTTCAGTGTGATGCTGAGGCTAGTAAGCAAGCAAAATGCTGGCTTGCATCCATAGATGCTTCTCAAGCAAATACCAGGATGTCATTCTCCCATTGTACTTGGCCTTGGTGAGGCGGCAGCTGGAGTACTGCATCCAGTTTTGGGCTCCATCATTCAAAAAGGATATGGAGAAGCTTCAGAGAGTCCAGAGAAGAGCCACGCGCGTGATCAGAGGTCAGGATAACAGACCTTATGAAGAGGCTGAGAGCCACGGTACTTCAGGCTGGAAAAGCGCAGGCTCAGGGGTGATCTGGTGGCCACCTATAAGTTTATTAGAGGTGTTCACCAGGATCTGGGGGAACGACTATTCACCAGAGCGCCCCAAGGGATGACAAGGTCGAATGGTCACAAACTACTACAAAATCGTTTCAGGCTGGATATAAGGAAGAACTTCTTTACTGTCCGAGCCCCCAAGGTTTGAAATAGACTGCCGCCAGAGGTGGTTCAAGCACCCACTTTGAACGCCTTCAAGACACTTTTGGATGTTTATCTTGCTGGGATCCTATGATCTCTGCCGACTTCCTGCCCATGAGCAAGGGGCTGGACTTGATGATCCTCCGGGGTCCTTTCCAGCCCGAATGTCTATGAAATCCATAAGTTACTATGAATAACTAAGTATTGTTTCCACACCACAAGCCTCATCAAAATACTACAGACTGCATGCAGCAGTTCACTTACTCTAAATCAGCTCAAAATGCTCAGGTTATGAGAGGGTTAACACCGAGCTCTGCCTCTTCTGATTTCAGGACCACAGAAAAGTGGCAGCCATCTTGGCAGTTGAGTCACAGCATCTGTCTGCTTCTGTGTCCCCACCCCCCACTTCTGATTTCAGCAAATAATAAATAAATAAATAAATAAATAAAATCAGCTTCCCGCTTCAGATAGGCACCCCAATTTTGGAGGGCTGATTTTAGGAAGAAAGGCATGGCCGTAGTATGCAAGTAAATACAGTACATAAAGATAGCCAGGAATGCAGGGAAATGAAACAAGAAATGATTTGGGCAGTGATAGTAAAGCCTTAACTAAATGTGGTTTTTGCTAGTGTTATATAGGTCAGGAATTAAATGTTTAAGGACTTGAAAAACTATGCATCTGTCACCTAGAACTGAAACAGTAATGAATGTGATATTAACTTGTTGATCATATATATTATGGTGGGGGAAGGAATTAACCTGATAAACACAATTTAAGGCCTTGAATAACTGGCACTGGAACACATTATTTCCAATATTAGGTGCCTTAAATTGGTTTATCCTCTCTCATTATTAAAGTTTTCAGCTGGCCAAGAGACTTCGGCCCCCATCCTGCAAAGCTCAACAAATATGCTTGAGTTTATGCCCTAGCAGTATGCTCAATGGCTTCAAGGAGACTATTTTCAGTGAATGAAGGATATACAGACAAGTCCTTGACTTGCAACGTTTTCAGTTACGTTTCTAAATTGACACCCTGTTTCAACTTTATGACGTCAGTTTCGACTTTACAATGCTTGATCTGATGCAATGCCATGCCAGCAAACAAGTTTGCTGTGTCGCTCATCTCCCTGGAGAACATCTGTCCAAACTTCCTTGGACGCTTTCGTTAAGGAAGGAGACAAGACGTCAGAAAACCTGCAGCCAAGAACCCTTCAAAAAGTCCAACCAAGAGCCTTTCAAAAAGTCCAGCAAAGTCACCTCAAAGAAGTCCCTCCAAATCAATACAATTGCTATTTAAATATAGCTACATTAATTGTATTTATATTACTCATCTATAATTGATTGAGTACAAAATTCTGGGGTATTTTTAGTGAAAATAGGGTATTAGGCCTTGGTTCAGGAACCAATCCCCATTTATAACATTGTTTCTTATGAGAAAATTGGTTCCGAGTTGCAACAGTTCAACTTAAGATGCAGTTTTCAAGAACCAATTGTGTCGGAAGTCCGATGACTGCCTGTACTTAGTCTTTGCAAGAATCTGGGCCTCAATGCCATTTCTAGTCTCAGGGCCATTTCTTAACCTTTGGCAATGACACTACTAAGCAGCCCCTAAATGTTCTGAGAACTGTCTCCAAGTAGGGCCTTCTTTCATATTTATTCTTAAGGTGCAAATCAAAAAATGAGACATGTGGCTGCACAGTATTTCCCAAGTAGTGCTCAGATTTCATAATCTGATATCAACTTCTCAAACATCAGTGTTGAATAAGAAATGGAAGATGGGTCTCATCTACAAACTCTTTCTTTGATCCTTCCTATCCCTCCAATCTGTGGAAGTGCTCTTTACAACTGACTGGGAGAGAGGTAAAGCTTTGGTTGCATGTAAAAGCTCGAACTGCCCACCTAGAACTATTCAGATTAATTTTTGCACTCCTTAGTCATGTCTTGAAAGGAAGAAAAAAGAGCACTACCTATGAAGAATTCTAAAGTAATCAATACCAGTATGCAAGACTGCAGGTCACAAGGCACTTCCCTGTCTAATTTCAAGCAGCAGTTTATCAATAAGGATGCATTGTAGTTTATGAGAAATTGATTGACAATGGTCTGTCAGTTCAAAAAGTCCCAACTCTTCCTTTACCCAATATAACCCAAATTTAGGGAAACAAAAGAAATAGAAAAATTAGCTAATTTAGAATTATGTTAATTACTGTAAAATCTTTTAAGTTCTTCATCCAAAAAGCCCTACGTGGATAAAACTGAAAAGTCCCAGCCTTGAATACAATCAAAGCTCCAATCCATCCACAGCACAAAAGTGAACATCCTACAAGACAGACCTACAGACAAAATGAAATATAAGAACTGGGAGCTGGGGAGGTCAGGGGAATTAGCAAATTTAACTTGGAAAAGGCATATGACAAAGGAAGATGAGTCAAATACCTGAAGTCCATCTAAGAAACTCCAACTCTGATTAACTGCAGAGAAGTGAAGTTATTAAAAAAAAGAGGGCAAGGAACTGAATAACTGGGATATACCTTTGATATGTACTGGATGCCTCTGAGCAAATCATACTCTCTTTTCTTCTTCCGCACTCACATTGAAGATCAACCTGTTGGGTCACACAAAAGTGGTAAACCAACAGTTTTTGGGGTTTTTTTTTCTGGTAATGAAGCAGATGCTAACATTCCTGAAGAATCCACTGAAGATACAAACCTTGAAATTATTTTTTCTCATTATAAGGCTTAAATGATTTCTAGATGTAGCTAGTATGCGAGACAAGGAAGTCTTACTAAGTTTTGGGTAATTACATTTCTTCACATGTATTTTAACAGGGGTGGCAAATGTATCTGGCACTGTGGGTCGGACGAGGGGTATAGAGCAGGTCAGCAGACCAAACTGGGCCCACAGACCAGATCTACATGCCAGCTCCAGCCCACAAGGCCAGTTCAGTCCAAGCACTACAGGCAGCCTGTGGAGCCAGTCTGGGGCGTGTGCTGCACACAGCACTGAAGGCCAGTCCAGACAGACTGGCCCTGTGTGCTGGATCCAGTGCACACTGCTTGTCTGTGGGTCCAATCAGACTGGCCCTGTATTTAGCATGCAGGGCTGGTCCACATGCAGCATATGCCTCAAACTGGTCCTGCATGTGCTGTGCCAGTCCAAGACCCACAGGCAGCACTGTGGGTCAGATGATAAGGTTCTACAGGCTGGATTTGGTCCATGAGATGTACCTCTGACACTCCTATACTTCAGTAAAACACACTGAGCTTGAGTTTCCCCTGCCTCCGAATAGAGCCCAGATATTGTGGGTGGGTGAAAGAAATAGGAAGCCTCAATTGATTGCATGTTGCTTGGCCCCAACAGACTGCTCTACCCTTGTATCATTAGCCCTAAAATACCTAAGAGATTATATACCAAGTGTGCCCTACTTTTCTCCTCCAACACATCGCAGCCCCTCTGTAGGAAGTTGTAGTGCAACTTGCACAGAAAAAAGGAGCATATAGACCAGGTCTAAGAATCTGGACCCCATAAAAATCTGGTTTTACTCTAATAGCCACAGGGCTAGTGGCATTTTATGACATTTTCAATTTCAGAAGCATATACTTGTAAACACAAGCTTCTATACTGGTCTTGTTATAACTTTTCACTATTGATTAAAACCAGTTACTAAACATTTTGCCCTGTGAACTATGGTAAGTTTTCTACAGCCATCACCTTCGTGTTGCAAGAAGTTGTAGGACAAGGTAAAGATGGATGACACGGAGCCATACAGGGATGATTACAATACACTCTTGGAATAGTGCATGGCTGTTTGCATTCTTCATCTATGAGGCAATCCCCTTTGTGACAGATCCTTTTACATTTGTGCATTCCACATTTTAACACTTGATTGCAGCGAAGACCACAGGAAATGTCTGTGAGATGACAAGGAATATTATGCCGCAGCTAGGAAAGAAAGAGAGCCATGTTACAAGTGAAAATAAATTATTTTGCTGCAAATTAATATTTGCATTTAATAAAGTAAATGCTGCCTCTTCAGTTATAATACTTTCACTGTTCAAATTTTAATTTGGAATTGATTTTTAGAATAAAATTGTCTATGTTTATACATTAAGTTCTTCACAATTTATTTAAAGCAAAACATGGGTATTTATCATACGTCCTACTTTCAAACTGCATCCATGTCAAAAGCACGTGGTAAAAAAGGTTCATCTGATCATTTTACTTAGGACTTGTACACCAGAAACACATTATTTGACAGAAATCAGGTAAAAATTGACAGTTTGAGAGAAACCAATACCATGTGCTTTTTCTTTAAGTTACAGAAACTGCAGTTTGGAGATAATCTTTACTTTACAACTTTTGGTTACTCAGGATTAAAAAACACTGAGCACTTAGGGCTGTGTGAAATAGCACTATTTCGATTTGACTTCTGTTTCGCCATTTCAAAGGGACAGTGTTTTGTTTCGCTGTTTTGAAGCACTATTCCATTTTGTTTTGTCAAAACTGTTTTGCTGTTTCAACAAGGCCTTCGATACGGTATCCCACCCCATACTGGTGAACAAGTTAAGAGGCTGTGACATGGATGACTACACAGTCCGGTGGGTGGCGAATTGGCTGGAGGGTCGTACCCAGAGAGTCGTGGTAGATGGGTCGGTTTCGACCTGGAAGGGTGTGGGCAGTGGGGTCCCGCAGGGCTCGGTCCTTGGACCAATACTCTTTAATGTCTTCATCAGTGACTTGGACGAGGGAGTGAAATGTACTCTGTCCAAGTTTGCAGATGACACAAAGCTATGGGGAGAAGTGGACACGCCGGAGGGCAGGGAACAGCTGCAAGCAGACCTGGATAGGCTGGACAAGTGGGCAGAAAACAACAGAATGCAGTTCAACAAGGAGAAATGCAAAGTGCTGCACCTAGGGAGGAAAAATGTCCAGCACACCTACAGCCTAGGAAATGACCTGCTGGGTGGCACGGAAGTGGAAAGGGATCTTGGAGGCCTAGTGGACTCCAAGATGAACATGAGTCGGCAGTGCAACGAAGCCATCAAAAAAGCCAATGGCACTTTATCATGCATCAGCAGATGCATGACGAATAGGTCCAAGGAGGTGATACTTCCCCTCTATCGAGCGCTGGTCAGACCGCAGTTGGAGTACTGCATGCAATTCTGGGCGGCACACTTCAAGAAGGATGCGGATAACTTGGAGAGGGTCCAGAGAAGGGCCACTCGTATGGTTAAGGGCCTACAGACCAAGCCCTATGAGGAGAGACTAGAAAAACTGGACCTTTTCAGCCTCCGCAAGAGAAGGTTGAGAGGCGACCTTGTGGCTGCCTATAAGTTCATCACGGGGGCACAGAAGGGAATTGGTGAGTATTTATTCACCAAGGCGCCCCCGGGGGTTACAAGAAATAATGGCCACAAGCTAGCAGAGAGCAGATTTAGATTGGACATTAGGAAGAACTTCCTCACAGTTCGAGTGGCCAAGGTCTGGAACCGGCTCCCAAGGGAGGTGGTGCTCTCCCCTACCCTGGGGGTCTTCAAGAGGAGGTTAGATGAGTATCTAGCTGGGGTCATCTAGACCCAGCACTCTTTCCTGCATATGCAGGGGGTCGGACTCAATGATCTATTGAGGTCCCTTCCGATCCTAATATCTATGAATCTATGAAACACTGTTTCGCCAATTCAACCGTAGGCTATAAGGAAGAATCATGAAAATGCCTATAACTTTGTCATTTTTTTCCTGATTTGAATGAAAACAGCAGGGATGGTAACCCCTGCTGAGGCCACAAAACCTGTCAAGTTTCAAGGAGGTAAGGTGCAGGGATTTCTGGGAAAATGCACCTCAAGGTGCCGACAAACAAAACTTGCGACGTGTGACTTTTTATGCTGTTTTTCCGTCCCTCCCCCCGAAGGGACCTCAGGGAAGGATCATAGTCACTGGCCAGCTACAGATGTCAACATCAGAGCAGTCCTTCCCACCTCTTCCCCTGCCCTCTCCTTAGTTTCTGTTTAGCTGCAAACAAGCCCGGCTTCAAAACTTGGAACGTTTCAAAACTTTTGAAATGTTTCGAGTGCCCTCATTTCATTCGAAATAGTTTCAAAGCCTTTCGTTTCATTTCGATTTTGCTGTTTCGAGCTCAAAACATGTCGAAATGGCTTCAAAACGAAACACGTGTCAAAATTTCACACAGCTCTACTGAGCAGCCAATACTTACTTCATGTTTGCCCATGCACCATTTTTGAGTGAGGTACGTACAGGGTGGGCACTTCTCCTCACTATGGCAGGAATGGTACACTGCAATTAAAGGAACATAAAAATCAGGAAAAAAAATTTAGAATACCGTAGTTCACTTGGGTGTTTCAACTACATACCAAATTCCTTTTAAAAATAATTATCTTCTAATGTTCTCAAAACCACTAATTTTAGGGAAAATGGGCAACGGGGGTTTTTTGCACAATTTCCTGTCTAAGAGTATGATGATACATTTAAATTATTGAAAATCAGACTGAAAAGCTTGCTGCAAGAAAATTCCTTCCTCCATCTCCTCAGCTGAACAGTAGGAAATAAGACTGGGTTGTGTATAAATTACAGCAGGGGTGTCAAAATCAACTGGGGCTCTGGACTGGATCCCAACTATGGGGAGGGAGATGGCTGTGATCACTGCAGCGGCAGACACCACACCAGCAGTGGGGCAAGCAAGCATGGGCCAGTCAGCTGCTTATTGTGGTGGAGGCGCACAAGTGGCAATTGGCCAAGTGGCTGCATGGCAACTGAGGGCCGTTTCATACAGCCCTTGCTCACCCACTTGCTGCCAATGACCATGCCCTCAGATTCCACAGTATGTTATGCCCTTGATTTCCAGCAACTTGGCACTATCACTGTGGGCTGGATGGAATGGCTATATGGGTATCTCCCTGATACCGTTAGATTACAGCATAAGGAAGTATATGCTAGAAACATGATCAGTTTGTTCTGCGCTACTTTTTGCATCAAGTAATATTAATTGGTAGTATAATCTGAGACAAATTTAAAAAAAGAAAACAATGCCTGGATTGTATTGCTGACAGAGTATTGTAGATACAGAACAGGTGCATTTTTTTAGGTTGACAGGGGTAAGCACCATTGTGCTTATTTTTTTAAAAGATGGCATCTAATGACAAATTCAAACAGGTTTTTATTGTTAGTGTCCAAAAAACGTCAAAGATCTCAGATAATGTGTAAAACTGCAATGTTTTTGACTGTCAGAAAAGCACAACAGTATGTATTATGGAAAGTTTGTTTGTTGTTTTAATATAAACTCACTGACCTTTTGGTAGTATTATACAACTACCGCAGAATCTGTAAAATAGCTCCTGACATTAAAAAAAGGAAACATATAGGCAAGTATACATAAGTGTGTTGCGCTAGTTAGACAAGGTTCCTTGGGTGAATTTGATATCTTTTATTAGACCAACCCAAATAGTTGGAGAATAGTTATTAAGCAAGTTTTCGGGTTCAAAAACCCTTCGTCAGGCTAAGGAAGCTTCAGCAGTTGGTGCATGCTCTTCCTGGATGGAATGAAAAGTAAAGAAGCCAGAGGCTGGGCTGGGGAGTCAGTTGCCAGGCAGATTATAATGTGTCAAAAATCCAATGTCTATATTTAGTCCATGATCTCTAGGATCCAGGAGGTTGATGAAATGGAGTTCATAGGCTCGTCTCTGGGAAGTGTTGTGTAAATTGCCATTGAGGATCAGGACTGAGAGATTGGAGAGAGAGTGGCCCTCCTGTGAGAAATGTGCCCCCACCGGTAATTGGGTATTTCTGTCTTTGATAGATTTCCAGTGTGCGTTCATTCTGGTGCGCAGTTGTTGTTTGGTCTCTCCTACATATTTTCCATCAGGGCATTTGGTGCATTGGATGAAGTATATTACATTTCTGGAGGTGCAGCTGTAAGATCCTGGGATGCTGATGGCTCTGTTGTTGGGTGTAGTAATAGTGGGGGCGGGAGGGGGGGTGGAGATGTGTTGGCAGGTTTTGCATTTCTTGTCCTGGCACGGTCTGGATCCTTTTGGTGTGTTCTGGGCTTGAGGAAGTTTGCTTCTGGTAATGAGGTTGGCGAGGTTCGGTGCTTGTTTGAAGGCTAGGATGGGTGGCTCTGGGAAGATCTTTTTAAGAATAGGATCTCTTTCTAGTATGGGTTGCAGTTGTTTGAGGATTTTTCGTACAGGTTCAAGGGAGGGGTGATATGTCATAACCAGTGGTGTGCGATTTTGCGGGGTGGGGTGGGTGTTGGTTTCTGTACTGCAGCAGTTCTTCACGTGGTATCCGGGTGGTTCTTTCAAACGTGTGATCTACCTCTCTGAAGGAGTGTCCTTGTAGGGTGAAAGCCTTTTTAAGATTGGTGAGGTGGCAAACCCGGGTGTTCTCTTCAGTACAAATGCGGTGGTATCTGAGGGCTTGGCTGTATATCACAGCTTTTTTGGTGCATTTAGGGTGATTGCTGGTTCTGTGCAGATATGTATGTTGGTCTGTGGGTTTCTTGTATAACGTGGTCTGTATTTTATCATTTTGGATACTGATCATCGTGTCTAAAAAGGAGATGCTGGTGCTGGAGTATTCTAGAGAAAGTCAGATGGAGGGATGGTGACTGTTGAATTTCTGATGGAACTCAATCAGAGATTGTAGGTTTTCAGTCCAAATGATGAAGATGTCATTGATATATCTTAAGTATAGCAAGGGTTTGATGGTGTAGTTCTTGAGGAAGTCTTCTTCCAGGTGGCTCATAAAAAGGTTGGCATACTGTGGGGCCATTTTAGTGCCCATAGCTGTTCCCATCATCTGGAGGAAGTGTTGATTATTAAAAGTGAAATTGTTGTGTGTGAAGATGAAGTGTATAAGGTCAGTAATATCTTTGGGTCTGTATTCTGAGTGGTAATCTTGTTCCTACACCCTTGCACTGGTTAGGCAGTTTTACAAAGTTATACAGGACTACCTATGACCTACCTGGATGATCACACTCATGTGGTCTGGTACATGAATTTTTACACTCTGGTGGCTGTGTACCACAAGGAACAGGGGGATAAATCACAGATTCACCACAGTAACAAGTCAGTTCATCAAAACCTGGGAGGAGGAGAAAGAGAGACAGACAAAACCTTAAGAACTCAGAACTACAGTTTATTCAAGTGTGAATGGGCTGATCAAAAGAGCAGCAAGTCTTGCAACAACCTGGTATCAGACACTGTTTAGCAATAAGACACACTAGAAGTCAGAGAATCCCTACCTAATGGGGGAAAATGATCCTTTGCTTAACAACATCCCCCTTAAGAAAGCAGAAGAAAGGAGCAAAGAAAGAATAAAATTAATATCAAAAGAAAAAGGAAACATAGATGACAATAAGTTTAAAACAGGCAGCTGATAACAGAATGAAATATTAGTTTATCAAATATTTAATAGTTAGTAAGAAAACTTTTTTTTTTAAATACCAAGAACAAAAAGGAATCCTGACCGCAATATAGCTCCACTTGTAGATGAAAATTAAGCTGCAAATAATGATACAAACAACATTGCTGATCAATAATTATTTGTGCCCAGTACTCATTGCCAAGATGGCTGACATTCATAATATAAGATGAAATGCTTTCCAGTTGAAAAGGATATTGTAGAACCTGTACTAATGTTAAATATTTAAAGTAAGAAAATCTTTTAAAATCCTTAACCACCTATCACAACAATGTATCTGCTATATCCAGTGTAACCTGAATTAAACTTTTGATCAGAGGCTGCCCTTCTGTGAGCAGGGCAGTGAATGCTTCTAGAGATTTAAGTTGGGAGTTTTTCAGTGAAGAACGGTCGGTATTAATAAATTATATGGAAAAGCGCAGGCTCAGGCGTCACCTGAGGGCTGCCTATAAGTATATAAGGGGTGTACATCAGGATCTGGGGGAAACACCTGTTCACCAGAGCACCCCAAGGGATGACAAGGTCAAACAGTCACAAACTCCTTTATGACCATTTCAGGCTGGACATAAGAAAAACTTCTTTACTGTCCAAGCCCCCAAGACATGGAATAGACTGCCTTCAGAGGTGGTGCAAGTACCTACTCTGGTCTCCTTTAAGAAACATTTGCACACCTACCTTGCTGGAAACCTATGACCCCAGCTGACTTCCCACCCCTGGGACAGGAGGCTGGATTCAACGACCTTCCGAGATCTCTTCCAGGCCTAATGTCTATAAAAATCTATGAATTATATTAGTCCAAAACCAAAAGGCTCAGGATTTATTATGTAGTTCATTGGGCAGGCCCCAGCAGAGTCAATAGCATTTCAAGCCGTGGTGACCCTACAGCTCAGCACTGCTCAGTATGCTTGTATATTCCAGATACCCCCCATAAAGGATCCTTCTGCTAGCCCCCTATTCATGACTGGAATCAGGTGTTCTTGTCTGATCCTCCAAAGATGTACATGCAGATGAGGTGCAGGGCAACCCGGTCAAGCTCCACCTCATGGAGGGTGGGGCCATACAAATCATATGCACAGCCTGAAAGAGGGGGCAAGAGAGAGATTCTGGGTGAACACTCTGGGGCTCTGTTTGTTGATGTTTGCCAGACATTTAAGGCTGGAGAAGAAACAGGAGTCACTGGAAACAGGAAAGAAAGACAGCTCAGCTATAGGAATGAAGAGGAAGTCTAAAATGTAAGCCATGTAGTGGCTCACCATACCTTAAAAATTAGTTGGTGCTAAAGGGAACTTATTGCAATTGATCTTGCCCTATAGTTTATTCAGATGGGCTGTACCAATCTATCATTATGATCCGTTTCCATCAATATGCTTTAAAAAAAGAAAAAAAAACAAAAACCAGTTCCTATCCATATGCTTGCCCATTATGGGCCATGCATTTTATAATCATGTTCACTGCTGGTTGTATTTAATCAACTTCATAGTTGGTTTCCATTACTAAGCATATGCTGCTTTTGGCACGAGTTTAATGACAGCCAATATATACAACGAGAAATCTTTGTATGCAGATTTAAGACAAGGAACATTTTCTCCCATGCTGATTTGAGGGGAAAAACTTTATGTTTGAGTAAATATCATAAGTGACAAGCTTTATTCAGTTATTTCGTAAACCAACTGCTTCACTCTGCAACCTGAATGCTCTTTAAATTTAGGCTTTTTGTAGCTATGTATCAATACGCAGACCTAGAATTATTTTTTTCCCTACAATGTCTGTGAAGTTTCAATGAACAGAACACTTCACAAAATGGGATGAAGGATATTTTAAAGCCATCTAAATATAGAAAACAAGACAAAATAAAAAATGCAAAGGTAGTAAAAAAGAAGAACAGATCAGGAAGAACAGCTTAAAGAGAGGTATGTTATACAGTACCAAAAAGGAGAGGAAGGACTGTGCCAGAATTTGAGAGATCTTTGGACTTTTTAGGCTATATATTTTTATGTATCTGAACCCTAATCTATGCTATAAGACTGCTGCTACCATGACTACAGCAACAGAGCTATAGCAGCAGACCTCCCTGATATAGGCACTGCTCTGCTGCAAAACGTTTCCTGCTAGAGTTCCACCAGCTCCCACTGTCCCGCCCCTCATCCCCCAAAGGCAGATGCAGTCTTTTAGTAAAAGAATAATATTAGCTACAGCAGTATTTCCTAAACTTTTGATACCGGGGCACACTTTTCTTCTAGATTAAAACTGGTGACGCTTAGGGACCTACTTAATTTGCAATTTTGCAGAAACCATGAAATCTGCAACTCTCTGTGAAATCAACTTAAAAAAAACTTAATAAAAATAAAATGCTGACTCTTCAGTGGGAGCTCTCTTGGACTATAAGCAGCAAGGGACAGGACTGCACAAAGGGCAGCCAGCAGCCAAGATGGCAGCCACCCTCTCGTCCGTCCTCCCCGCCAATCAGCAGCAGGGGGCACATCCACCAGGAATTGCCCACAAAATTAGCTTGTGTCACGACCAAGCTGCAAAAACTCCTTTGCCTCATCACAAATTAAGTAGGTCCCTAGTGACATTTTAGTTACCAGCAGGGGGGCAAATCGTTCTATGTGGCACCTGCCCAGCAGGGGCACCCTAGCCTATTTTTCCTAGAACAGCTCTGCAGCTGTGTGCTGCGGCACACCACTTGGGAATCACTGAGCTACAGGGTATAAATCTGTAGAGGTAATTAAGACACCATCTATAAAGATATTGGATAAGACATTTGTCTAACCCAAGGGGAGGCAATTATTTTGAGCAGAGGGCCGCTTACTGAGTTTTGGCAAGCCATCGAGGGTCACATGACAGGCAGCCAGGGGCAGATGAATATTAATTTTCTAAATTTTTTTAGGGTCCCTGCGGGCTGGATAGAATGGCCTGGCGGGCTGCATCTGGTCCGCGGGCTGCATTTTGCCCACCCCTGGTTTAACTGAGGGTAAAGTAATAACAGAATTAACAATTAACCTTAATGTAAAGAAGTGGTATGAATTGAAAGATATAAACTGGATGACCTATGAAGGCCCCTTTTTGACTTAGCCTCCGTAGTTTCAAGTATTAATTTATGATAATTTAAAGGCTAATTTAAGTAATCTAGTTCATTTAAACATAGGGGACAGATAATAAAGATGCTGACACATTCAAGAGATCAGCTTGAATTTGTGTGGGTTTAAATAACAGTCACCAAAAATTATTCCCAATGGCAGTTTGTGGAACATAGTCCAGTTTCAAGTGGACAGATGTTTGAGACAAGAGAAGTTTCCATAATACTTTGCCTGAGCCAAGACCTCAGAATTTGCAAGCAAGGCATGAAACTGGCTGCCCCTTCAGACCTGATTCAAGCCAACAAGCCATTATGAGAAAATTAATGCTCTCTCACGTTGTGACTAAAAAGACTTCTGTCTACACAGATTTCAATCTAATATCTTTCATAAACATAGCATTTTAAAAAGAAAATAATCTACTACTAGGACCTTAAATCTTAAAGGCCCCTAGTTTGTAAAGTTCATTTAATTTTTTACAGTCTGTCTGATCAGCACTTTAAGCAAATTTAAAGGAAGATATTATAGCATAGTGCAGCTATTAAACCCAATATTTAACAGGTCCATCTAGTTCAATCAAATAATTTTCTTACCTATTGTACAACATTAAATAGTCTCCATTAATCAGTATGGAACTTCATAAGAAAAATAATGCACTCAAAATGACCACCAATGTAAATTAATATATCTTACTAGTTTTAAATTGATTATATGTATATTGTACTCACTTGTCTGCCAGCATGTTTGACAGTTGCCACGGTGACAAGGTTCTTCACATCTGTGAAGGCCACAATTAAGTTTGCGTCCACAGACCAAGGAACACTTATGTTCTTTGTCCTAGAAAAGAAGATTTGATTGCAAAATGGCTTCATAACAATTATTTGTTTTTGCAAACTGCCAAAAAAATGAGATCAAATAACAAATGAATTTCTTGTTATGAGCATACTAATGCACTGAGGAACAAAGATGTTAATGATCATTATGATTTCTTGCACATTGTACACCAACCATCTTAAGTTCAACTGGAATTTTCTCAACTTATACCTATCTACTACCCATCCTCATACGAGTATGAGGTTTGTATTCTGTCAGAGATGAGATTTAAAAACAAAACAAAACAAAAGTTATGCATTGCAAACTCTAGCTTGAGCATAATTATATTAATATAAAGGTGCCTTTTATCTGTGTAACTTCCTCCTTTTCCAATGCAGGGTAAGTTGCACTAGTGTAAGGCATCTTTCCACTAGTATAGCTGCCTCTAGACTGGAAAGGGGTTTTTCTTTATTTAACTATACTAGTTAATATAGACAGAAGGCAGGGCAGTTAATCTTATAGATTAACTGGTTCAGAAAGGCCACAGCCTACTACATCATCAGTCTCTGTTGAGACCACATTTAACATAATCCTGTCTGTGAATGATTTCTTGTTCTGCAATTTTGCATTTGAATTAGTTTTTAAATTTTGGTGTCAAAAACAGCCATTATGAGGTCAGCAATGGAGTGTCAAGGGAGGTTAGTGTTCTGCCACATGCTTGTGTGCTTTTCTGAAACTGATGTCAAGTCGCAGTGTCCATTCATTCTTCTACATAGGGATTGCCCCATCTGTCGAATGTAGATAGCAAAAGTGCAGCATAAGCAGGTGATGACATATGATGTTGGTAGAGGAGCAAATGAATGAACCCCAGGTGGCACATCTGACAAACTGGGTCCATTGCAAGGCCTCTTGCCTTAGTGAGAATAGGACTTAGGTAGTTTGTTGCTAGAGGGACATTATTTAATGGGGGAGTTCTGGTAAGCCAGAACAGGCTTGTCTCCTGAAGGCTGCCTTGAGATGGTAATCATTTTCCAGGAGGAGCAGGAGGTCATTAATGGTGTATTCAAGGTGTTCAAACCGAGGGTTGTACATGACAAGACGGATTCTGCTGTCCTTTTTTGGGGTTGGAATTGTAGTAAATCAGAGTAAGGTCTGAGTATGGCTTGATCCAGGTGGCTATGGTTTTGGGATTCCATTTTAAGTGCAGGAATCCCTGCTCCAGATCCCTAAGATTCATGTTGGTGGGATCAGAACAGATACGATTGTAACTTTGGGTGTCTATATATGTGCTCTGTTGTGGATTGGGGGGGTGCTTTGCTTAGGGCAGCTCTGAGAGGCACTCTAATAAAAGCTCCCACAGCATCACATGTATTCAGAGTCCCACACTTCAAAATGGCAGCTGGGGCACTTTAAACTAAAGCTCATTCAGTGAGCTTTAGTTAAAGCACCCCCACTACCATTTTGAAATGCAGAGATGCTGAATACACGTGACAGAGAGGCTGCTGGAGTGTGCTAATTAGCATACTCCAGCAGACTCACAGCAGACTCAATTAATCGAATTTGCTCCAACACGTGCTAATTAGCAAATGTCGGAGTAGAGGTCTGTCATGTGTATAGGTATCCTCTGAATTTAGCTGTAGACAATCGAGTTAACGGTGCACTTCAGATGCAAACTGATGGTGTGGAGGTAGATGTAGGGGTCAATTGGTTTCTGATATAATGTGGCTGTGGTGGTGACCTGACCATTGCATAGTCTCAGTGGTGTCCAAGAAACAAATATGCTGGGGTAATTCAAGAGTCAGTTTGATGGAGGGGTGGAAAGTGTTAGTAACAGTGGAATTAATTTAGAGCCACAGTGGAATTGTCTAGAGAGTCCTTCCCATGTGTCCATATGATGCTATTATCAATATATTTTACCTGCATACTAGATTAATTCAATTAACTTCAGACTAACATAGCTAGTGCAGCTTTCCATTAGTTTGAGACTAACACATAAAATGTTGTGCTTGCAACATTAAACATGAAAATGCTTTGGGCAAAGCATAAAGTACAAACATTTACTTTATAGTACAGTTACAGACAGGGTGACTCAGCAGCCTTTTTATTTATTTTTAAAATAACGGAAATCATAAGAATAAATACTCCATACTGAATGATTTCTTAATACTTCCATATACAAACTTACCACACAGCAAATCTCATTACACTTGTGTCGTCCACATGACCGCTTCTTGTTACATCGCTTGTCACACATGAACGTAATAGCAGCTGTCCCCAAGCAATTAAAAAAAAAAAAAAACCAAAGGAGAAACATCATTCTTACACCTTTATACTTTAAGCATTCATCCTTAGAAACTATATTTGACAACCGTGGTATTACAAAGCATTCTTGCTTACCATGCTACCATCCATATATGGACTTACTGAGCCCTGGTATGAGTTTATATTACATTCACTAATACATGCTTATTAGTCACCTTAGTCTAGTCACAGTGGGGGGTCAATCTTAATCTGCAGCAAGAGTGACTAGATTAAGATGCCCCAAATAAGGAGTTGGAGTGAAATAGCAAACACACTGTATATCTACATCCTAACTCTCTTTGTGCCAGCTTTCCCAGACAAGCAAGCCTAGGGAAGGAAACAGAAACAGTACATATTTTTATATAAATGGCACAAATCAAAAGGCTGTTATAAGAACAGTGTAGGTGGTGCTGAACACAATCTCTGATAATTAGCTTGAGGCAAACCAGATTGCCACACTTCGGCTTCTTGTTTAATAATGTAAACCTTAAAATGGTCATTACTACTTTTTAATTAAAGGCTAATATTCCTGGCATGATGAAGTATGGTAAATATCTGATCTAGAATGTTCAAGATGGTAGACTGGACAACTGTAGATTGTTTACACTGATTAAACTCTCTTGAGCAAGATGTTCCTGCTACTATTTACAAGAGGAAAGGGAGTTATTCCTGGGGTACTTCTAGAGAGAGTGCTCAGCTCTTACATTTCAATGGATATTCAAGAGCATCAATCTCCCAGGTGACATTTTATTCAGAAACATTTAGATAAATTAAGGAAGAAACCAATGAAACAGTAAAAGTATTTTAAGAAGTGAACATTTATGATAATCTTAATGTCGCTACATAAGCAATACAATATTAGATACCATTGATACTGTGTCTACTGCTAGTCCTATCCCGTAATACTGATTTCAAAGACAGCAAACTGGTAACACTTAGGCCCCTGCTAGATGTGCAGGGAAAGGCGTGATAGGATTTGACACATGAGCTACACAAACCCAAGGTGTGATTATGAAATTGAGCATCAGATCCCATCACACCTTACTGCTGATGAAGAAAGAGCCCGGGATTGCTATCCTGAGCTCCCCCTGCACCAGCAAGTAGCAAGCTGCCACAGCTAGGAGCTCCATCAGGTGACAGGGCTCCCAGCTGCAGCAGTGCACCATGGGCTCCTGGATCTGGACTTCCAGCTACAGAGATGTACACCATGCGCTCCCATGTCTGGGAGTCCTGCATGATGCACCCCAGCAGCTGGAAGCCCAGATCACCTGACAGGGCTCCCAGATGCAGGGGTACATCTGGCCACACATTCAATTAACAGCATGGTAGGGACCAGCCACAAAGTTATTCCACAAAAGATGTGTAATACTTTTGTGACTTAGTCCTTGTATTATGATGCCATTAACCACTTTACCGTGTGGCTGGGTTATAACTTAAGACATGATTAACTGGTTAATCATGTCTTAAGTGTAACGTGTGGCAGGGGCCTTACTGGAAATACAAAGGCAGAGTTTTAAAGCCTTGCTCCCAATTCCATAAGCTTCAGCCAGAACGGTGTCCCATCAGGAAGAGACCTTTCATATTTTATTTTTTGTGTACACGTGTAAACTTATGTAAATGTGTGTGTATAAAGCTGAAGCAACTTTATTATGAATGCATGCGTGCACACACACACACACACACACGTGTGAGAGACACAAATCTTTCTCTCTCACACACACGGGAGAAAGATAGTAACGAGAAACAGAAATAACTACTACGTCATTTTTTGGTGCTATTTCAACATGACATTAAGACCCTGAAGCATTCTGAAAATACACAGCAAAGCAGCTAAGGAAGGAAATGGGAGATAATCCTGCTACTGCCTTAGACATCCTGTACATGAATGGTCCAACATATTCACTATCCTGACAGCTATATCTCCAGACAAATAGCACTGACAAGCTCATCTCACTTTAGTCATACATTTGAAAAATACAGCATTAAGACTTACACAGCGAGAACAATTTCAGCTGCAGCCTTTGCCTGTACCCCTCACAGCAGAGCTGTCTTTCTAAATTCTCAGAATAGCTAGAACTTGACAATATGCTTATGCAGTCACTTGTCATAGCTGAGTGGGGGGAATGACAGGTTAGGACAGATGGAAACTGCTTATTTTATGAGCAAATTCTGAAAGAATTTGTAGCCTTTTTTCCACCACATGACCTGAAGTTCCAGATGAGTCCCCACTGTACACGTGAAGACAATGATGCAAGGTAAAAGATTATTTTGGCGATACCCCTCTCCCAGGTGGAATTGGGATTTGGGAGGCATGATGCTTCCCCTTCCCACACCAGGAGGCAAGAAATTATTTAGGGCAGCCCCAAGGCTAGGGGTGCACAATGTTCTGTAAGAACTTTTGAGGGTTAACAATAATCTGTTGTCTGAAGAAAGTTTGGGAATCACTGACAAGCATTTTACACACTGAACAAGAGCATTTGCAACAAAGTTTTGAGCCACAATACCAATAAGACTACTGTATTTGATGGCTCCACCTTTCCTCATCAGCACTGTCAGAGACCAAATCTCCTTTAAAAAAAAAAAAACCGGAACATTTTCCCTGATGAAACTAAAAGGATATTAATAAATCTGATCCTTGGTCTATTGTATACAACTATCACTACCAGGTGGGTAGAACTGTCACCAGTGAACTGAAAAAGAATGAAAGAGAAGGAAATCTGATGATGCTTAGATGGCTGGAAGAAGTAGCCAGCAAGGGCCAAACCTTTCATGGAGTCTTCCATAATTAAAGACAAGGTCCATCTGTCCCTCCTCACTCCCAAGTTTTCTAAACTATGGTGGGACTCCCTGAACTATAGAAACCTGTGCTGTTAAAACTCAAAAGCATTCCTCCTGAAAATTACAAGTCAGAGAGACAGTTAGCTGTATCAGTCTGAAGTCAAGCAGAAAGCAAGAGGCATTTGCAGCTTATAGATTAACCAAATTACACACACCCACACACACTTCAGCCCATGAAAGTGTGCTTCAGTCTAACAGAAGTTTGTGCTTTACATACAGGCATACATATCTACTTTGGGCAGTCTATAAATTACAAACCAGTCAGAAAATCATGCTTACAAAAACTGAAACAATAACTGTAAGAAGAGAAACTGATATAGAGACACAAATGTTAGAGATTCATCAGGTGTATATTCCTACAATAATGAAAAACACTGAGGGGCGGGGTCCTCTATAAAATTGTATTAGAATATACTACAGAGGTAAGTGTTATAAAACTTCTTTTATTGTCTGAACAGTTCCAAAGACTTCTTTTTCAGATCACATGTACAGTTAGCAAAAGATCTAGCCAGCAAGAGAAGAGGCAATTACCTACGTGGGGAAACTCCAATGCTGAAGGCCAAGGGAATGGTACACTGCTATATTTACTATTAGTTATATCCATTTACAGACTTGTCAAGACAGCTCTCTCTCACCCACCCACACGCATTCCAACTCCAAAGAATGTAGTTTTTCACCCAACACATTTGAACAGACATCAGGCATGTCTTTAAAATAACAGCTCCATAAGCATGACAAAAGCAGATAGTTAAAATGTAGAAATACTCCCAAACCAAAAAACAACTGACTTTGTACACGACAGATTTAATGTCATTAATGAAAATGTCAATATCCTTCGCACTACCACCTACAACACCTGATCTCTCTTCATCCACATGCTTTGAACTCTATTACTTCACATACTGAATGGAAGAATCTCTCATATCATGCAAATTCTGAAATAGAAACATTTTTTAAAAGGGGTAAGCACAAATAGTATATTATGACTGCTTACCTTTATTTTTGAGGAGGGCACATGGAACTTCCTACAAAAGGAATATGAACAGATTAAATGAAGGCAAATTAAGAGCAACTACAAGCTTATTGTTCCAAAGAGAACTGTAAACAGTATATTAAACAAAAACACAAACAATGGTTTAACCACTATAACTGGTCATACCTGGAAAGTGGGACAAAATCCTGATTGTACTGAGAGATACTTAAAATAGCAAATTACCTACAAATTATGTATATATCAATTTAAATCAAAACTTTTTATTTTAAAGCTGTTCTTTTTTAAACATTCTTCAATATCAACAGTAGCACATTATCTCCCCACCTCATTCCACAAGCAATGCAAGTCACATTAATGGTAATAACAAACTATGGCGGGGGGGGGGAGAAAGGAACTGACAGTTAAGTACAAGGAAGATATTCTATCTTACTATATCATCTTCTGCTTCTAAAAATGCAAGCCACAGCACTTCTTGTTTTCAAAGTTTCAGGTATTTCATGATTTTTAAATGGATTTGGATGGATGGGAAGGAAAAAACACCTAGAGTGTTTACATTATTCTTCTAGCTGGCTCTAAAGTATTTTTTTGCTTTCATTTGAGACCTATCAATAGTATTTAAAAACAAAGCACTTTAATCTGTAGGACTCTTTTTTCCATGGCTGGGAATTTTATTACTTCACAGAAAAAAAAAAGTTTTACTAGGCAAATTAAGACAACACAGGAGTGTCAAACTCATCTGGTCCTATGGGCTGGATGAGTGACAGGGGGCTGGTTCACAGGCTCAGTCAGCCCCAACCCCATATGCTGGATTCACTGGACACAGAGGCTATTCCAGCTGCTCCAGGGTCCACTCCATGTGCTGCGCAAATCTCAGAGCAGCCACACCAGCAAGGGTGTGCAGTACAGATCCCAGAGCAGCCAAATCAGGTACCACATGTGGTGCAGTCTGACTTGGGGGAAGGTGCCATATGTCAAGTGGATCCCAGAGTGGCCAGAGTGGGTACAACACTACACAGTGCTTTTTCAAGGATCCATGCTGCACGCAGCACCCACCTCCCCTGGTCCAGGAATGCACCACATGAGCACCTGCTGCACCCAGTCCAGGACCCGCACTGTATGTGGCACCTGCAGACACTGTGTGCAGAACACATCCCGGATCAGCTGAAGCATGCTGCACAGACCCCAGAGCCACCAGAACAGGCACCGCATGCAGCGCATGCCCTGGGTCCTGCTCACAGGGCTGGTTCAGTACATGCCATGTGCAGTGCATTGGTCAACTCTGACCCATGGGCAGTACCAGGGGCCAGATAACAGGGCTCTGCATCTTTGACACCACGTCTTATCATATATATATTCCTGTATTTCCTTGCATACCACATGGCCCCAAATAAAGCATGCACCTTGTTTTTTGGGAATGGAGAATGAAGAAAAGATTTTACCAGTTATGGCTAGATGGAGTCAGGACAGAACCTAATCGTCAGCTCACTCATCCTCCCTTTCCTGTTCAGGAAATGTTAGTTTTAACCCTCTCAGCTGTTGCCTAACTGGCATCAGGTCTTGACTACTCAGCCAAAAGCTACTGCCAATTTGGCAGTGGCTGTTAAAAAGGGTTAAAACTACATCTGTTGCTTAAGACTGGACTCCTTCTTCCTCCATGCAGCCAGCTGGGGGCAGAAGGGAAGAGAAAGAAAAGAAGCAGTAGCCATTTTTTTTTCCAGATACTGAACTCAAGTTGGCAACAAAGATTAAGAGTAAAGAAAAGGCCTTATTTAAGTACATAGGGAGCAAGAAGGTGGTGCAGGGTAACACAGGGCCACTACAGAATAGACTAGGGCAACTCATAACTGATAGGATGGAAAAAGCGGAGCGCCTAAATGATTTCTTTGCATCTGTGTTCCTGGACACAGATACAAATACACCTCCCAATAAGACTTTAGTCTGGCATGAGAGAAATACCAACCCACCAACAGTTAACGCTGACCTAGTGAAGGGTACTTGGAGGGGTTGGGCATATTTAAGTTGGCAGGCCCCGATGATCTTCACCCAAGAGTACTAAAGGAATTGGCTGGTGTCATAGCAAAACCACTGGTGCAACTGTTTGAGCACTCGTGGCACTCGGGACAGGTCCCAGAAGACTGGAAAAGGGCCAGTGTGGTCCCTGTTTTCAAGAAGGGAAGGAAGGAGGACCCGGGTAATTATAGGCTGGTTAGCCTCACCTCCATTCTTGGCAAGACCTTAGAAAAAATCATAAAGGATCGCATTTGTGAGGGGCCAGCAGGTAATACAATGTTAAGGGACAACCAGCATGGGTTTATAGCAGTCAGATCCTCACAATTCTCACAAGCAAACTGAGTAGCTGTGATGTGGATTTTTTCATAGTAAGGTGGGTGAAAAAGTGGCTTATGGGACGCAGCCAGAGAGTGGTGGTGGATGGGTCAGTTTCCCCCTGGAGAGATGTGGGCAGTGGTGTCCCCCAAGGCTCTGTCCTTAAACCAGTACTGTTCAATATCTTCATCAGTGATTTGGATGAAGGTGTTGAAAGCACTGTCCAAATTCGCAGATGACACCAAACTATGGAGTATGGTAAACACACTGTAAGGCAGTGAACAAATTCAGGGGGATTTGGATAGACTGGAAGTAGTGGGCAGATCAGAATAGGATGCAATTTAACAAGGATAAGTGTAAGGTGCTGCACCTGGGGAGAAAGAATCTCCAATACACCCATAGACTGGGAAGTACCATGGCAGTGGAAAGGGACCTCGGAGTCATAGTCAACGCAAAAATGAACATGAGTTGCCAATGTGACAAGGTAATAAAGTAAGGCTAACCGCACTCCTTCTTGTATTAGTAGGTGCATCACGAGCAGGTCTAGGGAGGTGATACTTCCCCTCTATGTGGCATTGGTGAGACCGCAGCTGGAGTACTAAATCCAGGTTTGGGAACGCACTTAAAATGCGATGTGGATAACCTTGAGAGGGTTCAGAGGAGGGCTACTCATATGGTTGAGGGCCTGCAGATAAGACCCTATGAAGACAGACTGAGGGACCTGAAACTCTTCAGCCTCCACAAGAGAAGGCTGAGAGGTGATCTTGTGGCTGCCTACAAACTCATCGGGACTGGGGGGCAGCAGGGAACAGGGGATACTCTGTTTACCAGGGCACCCCTTGGGGTTACTAGAAATAACAGCCACAAACTGAAGGAGAGTAGATTTGGATTGGACATCAGGAAGAAATTCTTTATCGTGAGGGTTGCCAAAATATGGAATGGGCTTCCACGGGAGGTGTTCTCCCCTACCTTGGAGGTGTTCAAGAAGAGATTGGACAAACACCTGACTGGGGTTACTTAACCTCAGTGGTCTTTCCTGCCTGGGGCAGGGGGTCGAACTCAATGATCTACTAGGTCCCTTCCAACCCTAGAAATCTATGATAATCTATGATTTTACAGTGTCTCTATTCTTCTTTTCTGGGCAGAAAAATCAGCTTCTCTGATTAAGATGCTCAACCCATTGTGGAGGGCAATTTTTGGGAGGAGGGAAAGGTCTGTGTGTGGTATGCAAGTAAATATAGTATGCTCTCTCACAGCAAGGAATCCTCATGTCTGGTATTGATGACTGAAGGATTAAATCAATGCCACGTGTACAGAGCCAGCAGACTGAAGGTTAAATCCTTTACACACTTAAGTGGCATTTGCGTAGCTGCAAAACTGCCATTTTTTGGCTCATACACACAATTTGGATTCTGTGTCCAAATATGTGTGGTAGGACAGGATCACTAAGGCACACACATTAATGCTCACACATATTTGCTGAAAAAACAGAAGAAAAGTTCCCTCTACCTTTTGGCCCAAGAGCCTAGTGTTGAGGACACTTGCACAGGGAGAGAGAAATCCAAGTTCTAACTCCTCCTCTCACTCAAAAGGGATTCAAATATACATTTCCTGCTCCTGCTTCCTAGAAACTGCTCTAAACACCAGTCCAGAAGTCAGCCAAGAGGAGAAAACACATGGATCTAGGAGTTAGAGAAGAGCAAGCTAGAAGGAGTCTGGTTCAGTGAGATGGACACTTTGGGTTCCAGCCTTTGCCCTTAATGGCATTTCTGCACCTTGCATTTAATATTAACTGGATATAATGGATAAACAACAGTGGGAGTTTCTGATCTACTTGTCAAAAGTGGGAGGCCGCCTCTTATAGCCTCACACTAATTAGCCATGATGTTTTGGAACTTGAATGGGGTTACATGCATACCCAAGTGATTTTATACTGTTCTACAGCCAGGGTACTGCACTCAGAAGGGAAATGTAGGGTGAGCAGAGCTATGTACTTGGGAAACAGAGTCCAAATTCTTTGTAACCACCAAAAATTATATTTATGCAGCTATACAAGTGCCACTTAGGCACGTGACAATGAAATGGATTGAGTGCATACCTTCAATGTTTTTGTAGCCCGAGCAATTCTTTCTATGAGTACCCAACAAAACCATCATAGCCCAGTTAAAAAAACAACAAAAAACCCCAAAAAACTTTCAAAGAATAAATTCAATAAACTTCATATTTATAGAGTTTATTCTCATAACCAGAGTTCTTTAAATCTCAATTCATGCCAGACCAAGTAGCAAGCAACCTATCAAGAAAAAGAGGGACAGAGGAGTGAAATGAAAGGATATTTTTTCAAAAGATTGCTTAATTTTTTCTGTCTCCAGAAAGAAGATCTATGGAATGAGAACAAAACGCTGAAGCTAAAACAAAAGAAAAGGAACAACTTGATTGCTATGCTACATGGGACCAGGGCAGCCCAGCCCCATGCCACTTCTCCAGCCTGCACATGGCCAGCTCCATGTCACTCACCTGGCCCACAAGGGCCTGATGAGTTTGACATCTCTGCTCTAGGCCAATCAATCTCAAATGTCCATGATCAGGTAAAACAGCTCATCTTATTTGAAGCCCCAGGAAGTGTGAAAGAAGTTTTTTTTTTAATCTTTTTTTTGCCAGAACAAAGACGCACAAGATCACCATGAAGCCAAGTACCCCATGAAGCCAAGTACTCCTAACTTTTCTTCCTGGGGTACAAACATTTACCTCATCTATTAGAGGTTACATTTGACTGACATGTTGAGGAATTCACCAAACCTGAATCTACAGGTGCCAGAACATATTCCCAAAAGTGATACCTGAATTTTAGGATTACCAATTCCTGAACTGAATCTGGAGCTTCCAGATATGGAAATAAGAAGAGGACATAACAGAGGAGGAGGACTTCCATCAAAACCCAAGATCTGTATCCTTTCCCCAAAGTTTAAAGCTGCTCTAAGAGAGCACAGAAGAGCTCTAAACAAGCTTGCTCTGGTACCAGAAACATACATTTGTTAGCATGACACTGCACCCAAATTAAAGATATCCTGCTTCTGTGGGACTAATTAGCCCAGGCATCCCAATGATGCAACTGCACTGTTCCCGAACTCCACATAAGAGTGTGTTGTGCCATGTAAACTTATCAAAATGTTGCAAAACGGGACTGGTAACACTCTTTCCAGATTTCCAAAAGGGATGCAGGTCAGATGCCAACATTTTTTATTAACCAGCCACCATTATAGCTAATGTGGCATGATTAATCCATTAGTCATAACTATCCTATGGGCTGCTCCTGCCTATGCAAAACTCCATCTTCTAAGCATACGGTTTTACAACCTAGAAGGAAAGAAACCACTTTGACTTAAGTCTATACTTAAAAGTAGGTGTCCTCTAGGTGTCTGAGGAGCTGCTGCTAAAGCTATACAAACATTATGTTTAAACCCACAACATGAGAGAAGTCTTGATATTTTGTACAAAAATGTATCTTCAAGGTTAGCAAATTAGAAAGAATAAATATCTCTAGGATTTCAGAGGCAAAAATCTAAGACATGTCAAGGCTATAGACGATGCTTTAACAAATTAGCATCAGATTCATCAAGGCACCTACAATACTAGTCAAATTGTTTCAAAGTTTTACTTCCAAAAATAATAAAAGAAATGGTCCATTAGATGTTAGCACACTGAATGCCAATCTTCTGGAGTACTACACAAATGTCTAGAGCAAGGAGGAAAAAAAGACTGTGCAAGGCCAATGTTTCCCTACAATATTCTACACCAATGGCTCTGCAACCTTATTTTAACTAGTGATTAACAATAGGCTATTGCATGCCTGTTTCAAGACATACTTGGTGGACTGTTATGGGATATGTAGCTTTTCCACAGGTAAACTAACAAGTAAAACTGCATGCGTGTATGCTTCAAAGCACTTTTCAGAAGCCGATGAATGTAAAAGTAAACGGATCATACACAGGTATTTTCCAGACCCATCTATTTTCTACTCATTTTATACACTGGCAATGCTGCTTACTACTACAACACAGTACAGTCTTCCTCCCAAACAAGAGACTTTTGAAAATAGTACAATTTGCTTGTTATAATAGGCAAGGTAAGGGTTTACTGATTTACCTTTGTTTTGAAGCCACACCGACAGTAAACAGTTGATGTGCGAGAGCATGGTCCACATTCACCTTCATGGCAGAGGTGCTCACATGTATGAATGAAATCTAACACAGATGAAAAAGTAAAAATATTTGCTAGTTGAAGTTTTTGATTTAACATGCTGGTCCATGATATATACTAGAAAATGAGCATTTGAGGCCACTGATATGATGCTTCTGTCTGAATAGGCTGCTAAAGGCAACAGTTACTCCTTTAAATTATCCTCTTTTAGTATCCAATGTGTAAGACATTACAGATAATAATAAAAATAGTAGGTTCTACCATAAGATTTTCTTATTTAGAACTCTGTAATGAAACATGTTCTAAAAGGTTCAGAACTGTAATTGTTCAGTTCAATTAATTTATGGTCCCTAACTTCAGTTCTAAAATATACTATTAATGCTAAAAATATACACGTTGCTAAGCAGTTTTACATGAATATATAGAAAAAAACCTGTTTTATCTGGGAGTGCACTGGACATTCAGAAGAATTCTGGTTAAAAGCCATTTTAAAAATCGTGAAGTAAATGTAGCTCAGCATTCTTCTTCAAGCAATGCATTAGAAAGTTTGTCTGAGCCTCCTCCCAACCCCTACATTACAGGCATCAAGCAATTAACTGGTTAAGTGCGCAACCACCTTGAGACCAGCTACACGTGCAAAGTACTTACGCCATAGAAAACTCCAACCAGCTATAAAGTCAGACCTGGAAAATGTGTGCTAACTTTATAGCTGGTTGCTATTGAGCTTTAATTTGAACATGAAGCAGGGTCTATGTGAGAGGCAGGGATTTTTGTGGGTGATGTCTTTTAGTGGACCAGATGTATCTTTGGGACAGACTCAGGCCCCCTCTACACATTAAGGCAGAGGCACAGTGGGATCTAATGTGCAATCCACACAATCACGTCTCTGGCCATGTCACATGTGCATGACAGAAGGCACATTTGTGGAATTATGCATTAGATTGTATCATGCCTTATTGTCGGTGCAGAAGAACCTGATCCTGGGCTCCTGCCCTGGCAAGAAGCAAGTTCCCATGGCTGAAGGCCCCCTCAGTTCACTGGGCTCCTACCTACAGGGGTGCACCATACCCAGCCAGTGCTAGGAGTCCTGCAACTAAAGGGACTCTCAGCCCCAGCAGCTGCTGACTGGGGTCTGGCAGCACCATGCAGCTGCCAGGACTGAGTCCCGCAGCTGTGAATGCTAGGTCCTGGCAGCATGCCTCCCAGTGCTGGGGACCCAGTTGGGTCCTGGCTACCATCTCCCAGCCCTGGGGGTGCGTGGAGCCCTCAGAGCTAGGAGATTGCAGCTGCTGCAGTCTTCCAGCATTGGGGGCTCCCCTCACTCCTGGGGCAGGGAGCTGCGATCTCATAGCTAACTGGGACTCTCAGCCACTGGAACTTGCTACTTGCCAGTGCAGGGGGAGTCCAGGATCGTCCCCCTGCACAGGCAATAAGGTGCAATGGGATCTAATGCATGATCTCATAAATGTGCCTCCTGCCAAGTATGGGCGGCATGGCAGGAGATGTGATTGTGTGGATCATGCATTAGATCCCATTACCCCTTTACCTGCACGTGTAGGGAAGGGCTGAGTCTATCCCAAAAATACAGTTGGTCAAATAAAAGATATCACCCACAAAACTCTTTGCCTCGCACATAGACCGCTGGACCATCACAGCTACAAAAATCACTCCAACACTACCAAAGAAAGATATCAAAATTTGCTGCCTACCATGGAAAATTTACAAACAAAAGAAAAAATGGAAGATGAGGACAAGTGGCAAGGTGGGCAGGCACCAGGGTGTGGCACACCACTTGACTCCCCCACTGCCTGCCCCCAACTGGTGGTTGACCCACTGAAGTGGTGTAGGAAAAAAAAATTAGCAGTGTTGAAGGACCAAACTTATTCCCTATGAAGTGTTATACTGTGTTGGAGATGTATTAGCTGGAGTGTCAGATGCATATATAGAGGTAATATCTCAATGAATAGTCTTCACTGAAAGCTGGTATAGACATTAAACTTGATAATGATTCAAAATTAGTTTAGTTTGGTGAGAATCACATACTAATAGGGGAACAAAGTTGGCCCTTAAAAAATGTTGTGATGGTATGCTGAAATAAAACAAGTTTTAGTTGTTGTTAAAATGCTGAGAACAGCTAGATGTAACATGAGGAAGACAATGTGTTACTTGAGATGAAGACGGTCCAGAACAAGTCGGAAGAAACATAGCAAAACCCCCAGTTTTTCTTTTTTTTCCTTTTAAAATGCATTTCCTCCCCTTCCCCAACCATTTCTGACTTTGTCTCCCCATCTCTATTCCCTATAGATAAGTATAAGTAAGCTAAGATATAGGACAAGCTTTAACATTTTAGTTTAGGTAGTAAGTTTTATTTTTCTCTCCCCTCTTTGCAAATAAGTGCCCTGCTATTTTGATATAGATATCCACTGTTTTATAAGTGATAATGATTATGTTTGTACTGCTTTTATATTGTGTGATTACTATTTTAGGCCTATATATGTAAGTTAGCATAAGTCATGTCAAGTTTCCATCTTGTAATGTCAACCCTCCATCTTTCTTATCCCCATGCCCAGTTGTGTAACCCATGATTCACACCTACCCCTCCCATGTAACTTGGTTCCTGAATGAATGGGGATGAATGTGGGTGCTTGAGAGACAATGGCAGTAGGTCTAAAAATAGCTCCCTCTGAATGACCAAACTATCAACACCTGGACCAACGACCCAGCCCTTGGGACCACCCTCAGCATTCAAGAAACAAAAGATGAGGCAACCCACCATTGTGCCAAGGCTGCACATGCTCAGTAAGAACACCTGGAGCCCTCTGGAACAGGACTGACCTTGCCTGGACAGGCCCTCCCATAGGAGATCAGAGGTAGTCTGCCCCATAAAAAGCGGTAGTGAAGACTGACTCTTTGGGACACCCTTTCCACCTGGACTAGACCAGCTCCACGTCACACCGCCTATCCACCCCAGAGGCCCCGCCAGCGACCCCCTCTGGACAACACCGAGCTGAAGGAGACCCTGACTGGCCATCAAGGACCCACTTTCAGCCTGGGATAGGTAGATATCGCCTGCATATTTCCTCTTCCAATTGGGACTCTCTCTGCTCCCAGACTTCAGCCCCTGCACCAAGCCTCTTTAACCCTTGCTGCCATTGTCTGTGTGTGTGCGTACAAAGGAACCAATAAGATATCGTGTCACCACCTCTCCTGTTCAATAAAACCACTATCATTTGTAACCCTGAGTTGGGTTGTGTTTTACTGAGCCCTGGTCCCTTTGCTATCTTAAATTCCGGTCTCTCTCTCTCTCTCTCCCCCTCTTGGCTCTCAGCCCTGTTCCCACCACTTTTTGCCTCCTCTGTCCCTTTTCTGCAGGCTCTTAGCCCTGTTGCTTTCTGCAGGCTCTCAGCCCTGTTCCCGACACTTTTTGCCTCCTTTCTGCAAGCTCTCAGCCTCGCTCCCGCCACTTTTTGCCTCTTGCCACCTCTTCCCAATCCCTATCTCTTTGCCTTCTCTTTTACTTTCTCTTTCTCTGTTCTCCAGCCTCCCCCACCAGCAGCCCCACTCCCAGTTTTCCTCTCCCCACGTACCTCTCAGCTCCCCTGTAGCCTACTTGCTCCGGCTCCAGCCTCTGGACTTCTCCCCGGCATTGCTCCTTTGCTCTGCCAGCTTTCTGCTTTCAATTAACACCAATTAACCTTAAATTACCCCAACTTCCCTCCAGTCTGCCAGTTCTAATCCCAGCACCAGCAATTTTCATCTCAGTCTCCACAAGCAATAATCCCAAACCTCAGATCCTCAGCCTCTCTTTCTAGCCTACCAGTTCTAATCCTGGTCCCGGCGACTTTCATCCCCTACACTTTCACTCTCTCTTACCTTAACCTTCCCCCAGGTATCCCAAGTACACCAAGCACATACATATATACACACCACAACACCCAAGTTAGGAACTCACCTGTGTGTATGTGTAGGTGAATGGTATGTATATGAACTGATATACATGTATGTCACTGTGTGCATGATATACAAATTAGTGATCAGTGTATATGTATTAGATGTGCAGGTACTGGTAATTGATTCTGGTCTAATTTCTTTTGGTATGTATAGTGTGTGTAGATGCTTGAATTGGTGATAGGTGTGCATTTGCCCAGGCTGGTCATTTTGGATGTGTATGTGCCTGAATTGGTAGTGTGTGCACGCACACCTGGTTGGGATACATGCACCTAGAGTGTGAATATGCGCCTAGTGTGTGTGTATGCACCTAATTGATTTTTGAGTGTGTGCATGTGCAATTGCACACCACACCCTCCTGTCTAACAGCACACTATTGAGATCCTGAGAGTTGGCCTGACCCCACAGGGCAACAGAAAGACTGGTAAGGATCAGATTGGCAAGATCCTTGCCAGTGAAGTAGAACAGTTAAAGTATAGGTTCTTAATAGCACACAAAGGCCCAATAAGCTATAAGTGAATATATTGCCTTAAGATGTCAGATCCTCTTTCCTGCTGTAACTAAAAATCTCTAAAACTGATGCTGATCATCCAAGCTTAGTGAGGAGTCCAACAGGAGCCTGAGACTCTCTCTTAGTCTCGGGGTCCTGAGACTGAGAGGACCGACTGATTGAAGAAGTCCCCCACACAAGCGTGCCATCCAAGGACTGGGTGTTCAGCTTCAAAAAATAAGCAAGTGAGAAAATGACACAACGACTATTGCTTTGAAATCTACAATTTCCCCCTGCCCAATTAAACTATTACCACCTAGAGATGCATGTGATCTGCCTCCTTTCAGATTTTAGGCCACCCAACCAAGGCAATGAAGAGAGACCAGAAAAGGCTGTATTTGAAGGTGTCTCTGCTTAACCCTGTAAAAATGTATGGGGAGGAGGGAAAAGTAATTTGCCCATTTAAGATCTACAAATGCAGAGGGCAAAAATTTTAATCTACACCATGTGAGAGATAACAACAAGCATAGGTCCAAACTTTCCTGGGTTTGCTGCTGTAAGGACAAGCAGGTATACTAGTCATTGCAGTTTACTTGTTAGACATTTTACAGATTGGATGCCATTTGACTTCATTAGTATAGCATGGTAGCTAGAAAGACTCTTGTTCATGTTGGCTACCAGTGAATGCCCAAATACATCTCCTGCCCTCTTACTGGCTAAAGGCTGAAGCTGCTGGAACCTCAGGCTAACAGAAAGAGCTTTCCCTGTGCCAAAGGGATCAAACCTGACAGCACAGTTCTAGTTATTCTGGAGCTGACCCAAAAGGTTACCCCACACATCTCCCATTTTTCACTCTGCAGCAGAGAAAAGAACTTGCAGTGGTAGAAACAGAATGAAGTCATGGCTGGCCCTTCAAGGACAGGGTCATGCCCTTCCCTGCCAGTGAACAACAGGGCTAGTCAGTCTTCAAAACAACAGACTGGCTGAAGACCGATTAACACATTTGTGTAACTTTACATGAGACCAAGAGGATTTTAACCCAACTCGGACTGACAAAGAAATGTCTGACTTGCTACAGGGATCTGGACCCCCTCTACATCTCTGCATGGTGGGAGAGCAGAGGAAGAAGAACATGAGATGACAGGCAGGGGTATATTTTTGTAACCTCAAGGGACAAAGCTCTCTAGACCAGTGATTCTCAGCCTTTTTTAGAGCATCCCTCCACAACTTTCTGAATTTGGCAGTATCCCTGGTTAAGAACCACCACTGTATGGCCCCAGCTTACCTCAGTGGCTCTAAACTGGGGTGCAGGTGGAACTGTCCCATGTACTTCTACTTTGGGGAAGAAGGGAACAGGACAATGACCAGGAAAGGCAGTGGCACAGGTAAGTTCTCCTGCCTGTTTTAGGCTTCCCAGATAACCCTAAATGAAGACAGGAGAACATGCTTGAGTCCCAGGCCCTCCCTGGACAGGGCACTTGTGCTGTGGCACCCTAGGGTGCTAGGGAACTCTGGTTAAACCATTGCTCTATGATGTTCTGCAATTATCTCCCCAACAGAAATGTATCACTAGAGCAGGGACTCATTATGCAACAGCTAAAGAACTGGTCAGTTAAATTAATTTCTAGACTGGTGTGCTTCATGGTTCTCAACTACTACTAGGATAATACAAATTGCAAGCTCTGTTGTAGCTTGTAATTTCAAGTCAACTATCACCAGATCATCAGAAAAACATATTTCTATTCAGGCTGGATTTTCTGTTAGTTTCTTTGTATATGAGTTTTAAAAATTTGAACTTGAACCACCTGTCTGTTTCAGAATGATATACAATTAGATTTAATGCAGAATGTTCTAATTACCATAGTTACCGCAAGAAAGAGGTTTGCCACATGTCTTTCCACATGAAGGGATGGGATCTGTGCATACTTTCCGTTCAATGCATCCTAGCTCAAGTAATTTGCTAAGAGGAGTCTGCCCACAAGGGCAGCAGTGCACTGCTTGTGGAAGTCGTGGACAAATCTGGCAGGGCTGAGGATGGCACACTTGTACACAGCTGTGTCTCCCACAGTTTAATTTTCTAAAAAGAAAAAACAGAAGGCATTATATAAGAATATCATACTAACTGGGCGTGTCTACACATGGTCATATGGCACCGTTGATACCACACCATCATTTAGGACTTCGCTGTGCTTTGCTGTGCTAGCCATGCACAGAGTTTTTTCGCCATACATCGCCATAGCGACGTGCTATAACAGGGGAGCATGTCTCTACGGTGACATAGCTGCAGCACGACGTTCGTGACCACTGATGCTACATTGCTGTAGTGTGCTGCTATGGAGACACAGCATCTTGTAATAAAATGTAATCTTACTTGAGTTTTTGGAGAGAAAAGGGCTCTTACCTGCCACACATCTTCTGACAGGAGAAGTTCCCAAATCCATCAGAGAACTCTTCATTCGTTCCACACAACACATCTCGAAAGCTGCTCCCACAGTAACACACTAAGGAAGAAAAAAATTCAGAAAGGAAGAACAGCAACATTACCACAAAGCATGGGAGGATACTGAATATTATACATACACAACTGAAGGGCATGTGAAAAAGATAAATGTGGGAACTGGTATAAAAGCAATCTTTAGGTGTACTGCAAATGCTGTAGTTCAGTTGCATGTATTTCAGTAGCTGCATGGAGGCTTGAATTTTTACATTATTGCTATTGAAAAATATATTGCAACTCAGAGAAGAAAACATACTACATGGCCCACAGTCTAGATCAGTAAAGTATGATTTGACTGGCAAAAAAGATAATGCATCTTAAGTATGGCCAGTCATAGACATTATGCATACACCAGTATAAGTGACCAAAACCCCATCTAAACCCATTACAGTACAGAAGTTCAGCACACGTAGACTAGTTTAAAAATGGTAGAACCTGGTCTAAGGTAGATCCAGATGGATGTAGTATCAGGCTTAAGCGATTTAGGTAAGAACTTCTGTACCAGATCCCCTCCCAACTCAAGTTAGGTTGCAGGCTCCATTGGAATCGCAGGCACCTTTGTGGGCCCCCACTCCGATCCCCTCCCTTACATGGAGGCACGCTGGAACTCGGCTATGCTTGGCTGCTCTGAGCTGTCGGCAGGCAGGAGTGGGGAGGGAGTGTCCATAGCTCATGAATTTTCTATATTTATATGATGTCCTTAGAAAGGGGGGGCACTCCACTAAAGCCAGAATTGCGCCCCTTGGAGCCCCAGAAAATTACAGGTGGAGCCAGCAGGCACCCAGCACAATTGCAGGAATCGTGCTGGGCACCTGCTGCCACCACCTGCAATTTGCTGGAGCCCTGAGGGGCCTGATCCTTCCTTCTGTGGAACTCCCCTTTCCCTACTGCATGGTGCAGGGATAAAACTGCCTACTGCTGGGGGGATAGGGGCTCTGGTCTTGTTGCCTGGGCTTGTGCCAGCTTGCAAAGGACCAGAGACAGTCATAACTGAGCAGGCGTAGGCAGGAGGCACGGCTCCAGCCTGAATCAGTACAGCTGTGTGGGGTGGGGGAAAGGGACAGGGAAGGGGCTTCTCCACATTGCCTGCCCCAGCTGGCCAGCACGGCTCCTCTCCCCAGCCCTGCGCACCAGCTATCAGCGGCAAAAGAAATGAGGAGGGAGCAGGGTCCCCCACCACATGAATCCAGACCCTTGGCCGGGGGGGGGAGGAGGAGGGAGGGAAGAGGGCATGTGCGGGGCACATAGCAGGGGCTTCCCCACTCCTGCCTACCACAGCTAGCCAGTGCGGCTCCTCTCCCCAGCCCTGTCCCTCCTGTGAGTAGCTGGCAGCCAGGAGGACAGGGCGGGGGAGAGGAGCCACCATCTCTGTCAGAGGTGGCCAGATGCCTAGCTGGGTTTGGCATGCTCTGGCAGCCTGCTGGGAGGAACATGGGAGCACCCCCATCCTGCTGGCCTCGGCTAGTGCAAGCAGCCTACACAGCCCTCTCCCTCCAAAGGATGAAAGTCTGTCTGTTTTGTTCACTCCTTACCTAAACTAGAGTGTTTAGAGTAAACCACAAAACTTACATCGCTTCCACCTTAGGATTTTTGAACATCCATACTTAGCCTAAATTTCCACTGAAAATTTTCATATATAAAGTTCAGATTTTACAGGTTTTTTTCTTTTTTTAATGTAAAACACAATTGGAAGTACTGGTACTAGTACACTAAACTAAATACCTGGACAATACAGGTGCTGTACCAATTATCAGGCTTTTAACTATCTGAAAAGTACAAGCATTTTGTTTAGGTGTGCTACATGAAATGTGCTTTCATACAATTTTTACTTT
The DNA here is from genome assembly GCF_030867095.1 of Alligator mississippiensis. Taxonomy (NCBI): domain Eukaryota; kingdom Metazoa; phylum Chordata; order Crocodylia; family Alligatoridae; genus Alligator; species Alligator mississippiensis. Next base: position 127,295,574 of record NC_081826.1, read on the forward strand.
ACTTTTTTTACCCCCCACTCAAACTACTGATTAAATAATGCCTAGAAATAATGCTGGGTGCCTATACTTGTAGTAAGCTTCAAAAGGTTTCTCCTACTCAAGGTTAAATAAGTATCTGAAATATTCAGTAATACTGGTGCATGTTTTCTGACCTACAAAACGTATGGAGAAGTTTTTTAAAGTGAAAACTATGATTAAGACCTTATAGGACAACACTGATATTGCCCAAGTCTGATAGTAAACTGACTGGTATGTGATAAGCAAACATTCAGTATCCCAATGGAAATGTGTCATCTATATTCAACATACAGAACTACTAATTTAAAGAAAATCAAATAGAGTATTAATTGTAAGGAAATAGCAACAACCCCTGTAATAGCCAATGTTAGGCCACCAAATTTTTTAATATTCTTATGACTTTTTCCTCAAGCTGTTGTAAAATCTCCAGCAAGGTACTGAAATTTGGCAGAAGGCAATCCTTGGATCAGGCAAGTGTTTGATTGGGAACTTCAAAAACCATCAGCTTTTTAATGGAATAATACTTCTATAACTGTAATGTAGAACAAATCTGAATCATAAATAAAACAGGTAACAGCAGGTTTATGCAAATACTGACTAGCATTAGGCAGAAGGTAGGGCAGGGTAGCACCTTAGAGACTAAATGGTTCAGAGAGGCATGAACTGTCATAGGAAATAACCCCCTTTTTCAGATCCTATGGGTGGAGATGAGACTTATTAAACAGAGGTCTTCCCTCTGGTTCATAATTTAGTGTCTATTGCATTGTGCTCAAAAGCCTTTATTTTCCCTCAAAAAATTAAATTTAACACTTAGCATTTAGGAAAACACCACTAAAATGGTTTGGATATACTTTTATAAAAACGGCCTAGTGACTTGTTTTTAAGTAATTAAGTATATAGATTCATAGATGTTAGGATCGGAAGGGACCTCAATAGATCATCGAGTCCGACCCCCTGCATAAGCAGGAAAGAGTGCTGGGTCTAGATGACTCCAGCTAGATACTCATCTAACCTCCTCTTGAAGACCCCCAGGGTAGGGGAGAGCACCACCTCCCTTGGGAGCCCGTTCCAAACCTTGGCCACTCGAACTGTGAAGAAGTGCTTCCTAATGTCCAATCTAAATCTGCTCTCTGCTAGCTTGTGGCCATTATTTCTTGTAACCCCTGGGGGCGCCTTGGTGAATAAATACTCACCAATTCCCTTCTGTGCCCCCGTGATGAACTTATAGGCAGCCACAAGGTCGCCTCTCAACCTTCTCTTGCGGAGGCTGAAAAGGTCCAGTTTCTCTAGTCTCTCCTTGTACGGCTTGGTCTGTAGGCCCTTAACCATACGAGTGGCCCTTCTCTGGACCCTCTCCAGGTTATCCATATCCTTCTTGAAGTGTGCCGCCCAGAATTGCACGCAGTACTCCAACTGCGGTCTGACCAGCGCTCGATAGAGGGGAGGTATCACCTCCTTGGACCTATTCGTCATGCATCTGCTGATGCACTATAAAGTGCCATTGGCTTTTTTGATGGCTTCGTCACACTGCCGACTCATGTTCATCTTGGAGTCCGCTAGGCCTCCAAGATCCCTTTCCACTTCCATGCCACCCAGCAGGTCATTTCCTAGGCTGTAGGTGTGCTGGACATTTTTCCTCCCTAGGTGCAGCACTTTGCATTTCTCCTTGTTGAACTGCATTCTGTTGTTTTCTGCCCACTTGTCCAACCTGTCCAGGTCTGCTTGCAGCTGTTCCCTGCCCTCCGGCGTGTCCACTTCTCCCCATAGCTTTGTGTCATCTGCAAACTTGGACAGAGTACATTTCATTCCCTTGTCCAAGTCACTGATGAAGACATTAAAGAGTATCAGTCCAAGGACCGAGCCCTGCGGGACCCCACTGCCCATACCCTTCCAGGTCGAAACCGACCCATCTACCACGACTCTCTGGGTGCGACCCTCCAGCCAATTCGCCACCCACCGGACTGTGTAGGCATCCAAGTCACAGCCTCTTAACTTGTTCACCAGTATGGGGTGGGATACTGTATCGAAGGCCTTCCTGAAGTCTAAGTATACGACATCCACCCCTCCTCCTGTGTCCAGGCGTTTCGTAACCTGGTCATAAAAAGAGACTAGATTGGTCAGGCACGATCTGCCTGCCACAAACCCGTGCTGGTTTCCCCTCAGCATAATTTGTCCTGCCGGGCTCTCACAAATGTGAGCCTTGATAATTTTTTCAAAGACTTTGCCAAGGATGGAGGTGAGACTGACGGGCCTATAGTTGCCCGGGTCCTCCTTCCTCTATAACTAGGCCTCGTGTTTTAACAAATAGGAGTTGAATAAAGGTTACATTTAGTTTTGATTATTATATACTGAATTCAACAAATCAACTAACTCAATGACTGTAAGAGATATTAGGGAGGAGGGGAGGGGGAAACGATGGCATACAAATCTCAACAGCTTTCCACGTATCCGATACCTACCTTGTTGTATCGTTAGTTGGCAAGGCGGACATTCTCCTGCGTGGCACACCTGAGTACAGTTATGTTTACGACAATTTAACGTATTCCCACATACATTTGAACAATGAATTGTGGTGGACTGGCCACAGCGCACTGAGTGACTGTAGATAAATAACAGGATGATTAGTAAATTATCTTACTAGGACTTAAGTATTCCATATACATTCATCCAAGTAATTGCTTTGCAATATGAGCCGCAATTCTTCAAAGGAAATATACAATAATAGAATGCATTAAATTGTCCAGAAACTAAAAATGGATCATATCTCTAAGTCTAAGGCAGGCTACTATGTAATTCTTCACACATCAAAACAGAGAAAATTGCTTGATGTCACGTTAACTGGATATACTGCATTATTTAAAATACAGAACACCCTTTTATATTATTTATGAAATCTTTTAAAAGTTTAAAATTAACTTTGTTGCCAAGACTGTCATTAAAGCATCTCCTTTCTAGTAGTGCATTACAGACATTGGTAACTTCCATAATATGCTTATTCTTTTTCACAGACTCTCTTCAGGTTGACAAGTATGTTTAGAGCATAGTATCTGACTTTTGTAGATTTTATTTATGCCATTTACAACACATAATAGCATATACATATTTCAGCCTTGTATATTTGGAAAAGAAGATACTGAGATCTGTGAAGCACTTTTGTTTCCTATGGGGTTCATTCCACACTGCTAGATCAGCTCCCAAAAAAGCTGCCACCTACACAGATGAGAATTATGATTGTGTCAGAAAATCTCACTGTGCCGGGCAAGGAGGGTTTCTTTATATTGGTACCAATCCAATATTGGACTGATGTATCGGTGCACCTCTAAAAACTCCAGACATATAACCAGGGTAAAGTTATCTTTTAAATGACCTGGCCTCAGCCCTGAATGTAAGAAAAGGGACCTTGATTTTGATTTGGTAATATATGAAATAACAGTGCATTTCTTACTTTAATTACTTAAAGTTACAGTGCCCCAATAAGGTTTTTTTACTTCTATAATACCGATACAGCCTCTTAATCTAAATTCAAACTTCAGTTCTTTTGTCTGCGATACGATGCAAAGACTAGTAATGCTAGTAGCAGAACAACATTCCTTCTGTAAAACCCATGCGCTGATTATAGAGTTGTGGGTGCCATGATTTTGTACAGCTATACTAAATGACTTGGCCCTTTCATAGTTTCATAGTAGGTAGAGTCGGAAGGGACCTGAGCAGATCATAAAGCCCGACCCCCTGCCACAGCAGGAAATAGTACTGGGGTCAAAGGACCCCAGCAAGGTGTTCATATAACCTCCTCTTAAAGACCCCCAGGGTAGGAGCCAGCACCACTTCTCTTGGAAGTTGGTTCCAGATCCTAGCCGCCCTGACAGCGAAGTAGCATCTCCTGATGTCTAGTCTGAATCTACCCTCTGTCAGCTTGTGACTTATTTCTAGTCACTCCTGATAGTGCTCAGGGGAACAGGGACTCCCCACAAGGCCTGCTGGTCCCCTCTGACTAGTTTGTAACAGGCCACTAGATCCCCTCTCAGCCTTCTCTTGTGGAGGCTGAACAGGTTCAGGTCCCTTAGCCTCTCCTTGTAGGGCCTGCCCTGCTGGCCTCTGATCATGCAAGTGGCCCTCCTCTGGACCCGCTCCAAGTTGTCCACATCACTCCTAAAGTGTGGCACCCAGAACTGGACACAGTACTCCAACTGCAGCCTGACCAGTGTCACATAGAGGGGGAGGATCACCTCCTTGAACCTGCTCAAGATGCATCTGTGGATGCACGACAAGGTGTGGTTGGCCTTCCTGACCGTGTTCCCACACTGTCGGCCCAAGTTCATTTTGGCATCAATAATGACTCCAAGATCCTTTTCTGCCTCTGTACTGACGAGAAGGGAGTTCCCCAGCCTGTAGGTATGCTGCTGGTTCTTCCTCCCCAGGTGCAGCATCTGGCACTTGTCAGTGTTGAAACCCATCCTGTTCTCATCTGCCCACCCCTGTAACCTGTCTAGGTCCAATTGCAGCCTATTCCTCCCTTCTAGCGTGCCCACTTCTCCCCACATCTTAGTGTCGTCAGCAAATTTGAACAGGGTGCTTTTTACCCCCTCCTCCAAGTCACTGATGAAGATGTTGAATGGTGCGGGTCCGAGGTCCAAGCCCTGGGGGACCCCACTGCCCACATCCCTCCCTCCAGGTCGAAAATGACCCATCCACCACCACTCTCTGGGTGCGGCCTTCCAGCCAGTTAGCGACCCATTTGACTGTGTAGGTGTCGACGCCACAGTCACCTAGTTTTTTGGGGTGAGAGACAGTGTCGAAGGCCTTCCTGAAGTCCAAAAAGACTATGTCCACTGCTACCCCTGCGTCTAAGTATTTTGTGACCTGGTCATAGAAGGCCACCAGGTTGGTCTGACAGGTCCTGCCTCTAATGAACCCGTGTTGGTTGCCCCTAAGCATAACCTCCCCTGCTAGCCCCTTGCGGACATGCGCCAGGATAATTCTCTCAAAAAGCTTACCCAGGATCGAGGTAAGACTGAGTGGCCTATAATTTCCTGGGTCCTCCTTCCTCCCTTTTTTGAATGGAGACCACACTGTCCCTTTTCCAGTCCTCTGGCACCACACCAGAGCACCATGAGTGCTCGTAAAGCCATGCCAGGGGTCCTGCAATGACCTCTGCTAATTCCCTCAGCACTCTGGGGTAGAGGTCGTCAGGACCAGCTGATTTAAATACGTCCAGTCCCTCCAGAAGTTCCCTGACTAGGTCCTCACTGACCCTAGGCCTGGGTGCGCCTCCCCTGGGGCCTGAGGGGGTCCCAGCGGACAGGCTGATCCAGTCCCTGCTCAGGAAAATGGAGTCAAAGAAATTGTTAAATAGGTTAGCTTTGTTGTCTGATGTCATGACCAGATTTCCTAGCGTGTCTCGCAGAGGCCCCATGTTACCCAGTACCTTCTTTCTACTCCCTATGTATTTAAAAAAGGACTTCTTGTTGTCCTTGATCTGGGTAGCTAGTCCCAGTTCCATCTCTGCCTTGGCCTTCCTGACTGTCCCCCTGCAGCCCCGAGCAACCGAGGTATAGTCCTCCATGGTGATGGGAGGACTATACCTCAGTTGCTCGGGGTTTCAGTCCTCTTAAACCAATATCATAGATGTTCAGATGAAAAGGGAAATGTAATGCTTTGGGAAAAGAGAAATAATACCATAAGAAGCAATTTGCAGCTCCAGATAACCTGACCCCAATATACAGGACAGTATGTCAAACTAACTAAAGGCAGCTGGAATTCTATATGTAAAACAGTAACTCTAATATTATTTGAAGTTTTTAGCTGAAATTAGTATACCTTTAAAATTAATTACATCTCTTATTCCAGGTTGGCTTGCTAACAAGGCGACCTTAAACCATAACTGGGAGAAAGTGTGGCTGGAGGGGGCGAAATAACTTTATTTAAATTTTTTAAAATAAACATAATTAAAAAAATTTTTTTTTGCTTTTTTATCACCTTTCCTCAATACTCTTATGGTATCAAATGGAAAGGCAGATTTTGAAAAGTGAGGTTAAAATGTTAACAAATAAATCAAAAACAGTGCTTTCTACAAACTGCTAGATATTTCTGCAATCCATGGCTGACTCGCTCCTGATCTTCAGGATCAACAACTATGCCCTTTTCATTTTGTGGGAATGAAAGCAAAGATTTGATGCATTTCTAAAGAAAGTGTTTGATAGCACATGGTTTTTATTCCATTTGAAAGTATAGGCAGCCCCTGCTTAACACAGTTTCACTAAGCACTATTTTGCTATAGCGTTCATTTAAAATTCATACCTCGTTTCACTTAGCGCTGAGCCAGTTTCGCTATAGCACTCAGTGAAGCAGCAGCAGCAAGAATCGGTGTGGCAGTGAGCAGACAGGCGAACATGAGCTCGGGGCCTGCACTGGTGCCACAGGCCCAGGGCAAGCAGGGGCCCAGGGTGGGGCAGCAGGAGCAGGGGGGCCGGGGTGGCACATGGTGCTGGCTGGCGGCGGGGGGTGGGGGAGAAGCGGCAGCAGTAAGAAGCATTAGTGTGGGGCAGCAGGAGCATGGGCCCGGGCCGACACATGGTGCCAGAGTGGCTGGCGGGCAGGGGGGTGGGGAGAAGCAGCAGCAGGGAGAAGCATAAGCGCGGGGCCCCATGGTGCCGGAACCAGCAAGAGCGTGGGCCATGGCCTGGCACAAGGGGCCGGAGTGGCCAGCGGGCAGGTGCAGGGGTGGGGAGAGGCAGCAGTGATGATGAGAAACTAGGGCAAAAAAAAAAAAGTAACCAATTATTTCTATTTACATTAAACCCTATGGGGAAATGGGTTTCACTTAGCGCAGTTCCGCTTAACACTCGGGTTTTTCCGGAACCACTTAAGAGCATTAAGTGGGGGTTGCCTGTAACCAAAACCAGTCTGGACACAAGAGAATATTTGGCTTAGACCTTTCTAAAAATCCAAAACGTTGCTACTTGGAAACTTAGTAAACCAGAGACTTCAACTGTGTGTACTGGATGATACTGAACCAGCCTGCAGATGAGTGGCTGTTTTTTTTGGCTACCACATTTTCCTTACCTTGTCTACAAAAGAACAGTAAATTTTATGATAACAAACTCTGGGGACTGAAATGAAACTTTGTTTTTCTTGCAATCAGACTTCTTATTTCTCTCCAAAGAACTTGCCATCTTTATCCCAGTAGATATAAGCTTCTGTTGAAGCTCACAGTAGTATCTACCATGGAAGCAAACACATTTGCTGCAGATTCACATTCTTTGAAATATATTTTTCTCCTGCTAGGCCAGCTCCAAATTTTCAAAATAGGGTTTTTCCTGGCATAGGGAAGGTAACTTAATCAATATGTTTAAGGTACGATGATCTTCCGAGGTCCCTTCTGGCCTTACAATCTATGAATCTATATTTGTTAGTGCTTTTGCAAAGGAGCAAGAACAGGGATCTGATTACACAGTATTTATTTTTAATGTAATGCAAATAACACCAAGGTGTCACAACCCAGTTAATCAGTGCCCATGCCACTAGCAAGAGATACCATTCAGACCATCCTCATTTTGCACACAGTAGTCAACTAAGGGTTAAAAGAAATCCTTCCCAGAAACTCCTGAAACAAAATCCTGGCGGAGAGCTGTATGTAATTTATGCCCACGTCACAAACAAGAAATGAAACTTAAGACTGGTCAGGGTGAAAGGGGATATCCCTGTCAAATCCCTAGCGAAAACTGCTATATAATTGGAGATTCAGACGAAAACCAGATGACGTGGCTTAAATCAATTGGTCACTGTGTAAACAAAACCAGCTTGCACTTCCGCCAAATCGGAGAACTCTGGGGGAAATCTCTGAGGAGAAACCTGAGCCCATCATCAGAGTAACTTGATGGTTTGATCACCCATCAATCACTCCCCGTCATCGCGGTCCTGACGTACCCTAACCCTCCTGCAGGCTCGTCCGGTCATTCACGGTATCTCGCTCGTCATACACGGTCGATTGTAACCTGAGACACACGCTCGAATGTAAACAACGCAAGCCTTCTGCCTGCGTCACACGTCACTACCTGGGCGACGTAAGTAAACAATCTCCTGTAACCAACACGCGTCTGTGCCTGGTTAATTCCACTCCATCCATTAATTACGCACCCGTCAAGGTGAAAGTTTTACTGCTCCGGTGGGAATCAGAAAGCAGCTGCCGGCGCTGCTCTGATTCTCGACACAAGGATTGTATACGGTTTCACCTTGGGCAACCTAGCTCTTGGAACCAGTTTAAGAACGCTGAATGTACATGTGTGGGTGTCTGTGTGCAACCATGCACACGTGCACATCCCCCCACCCCGAGCTTTTGCCACCAAACACACAGAACATGCCTATATTGCTTTTGAAGAATTCATGGAGATGCTGCCGAGAAGCTCATACCGCACAGCTGCTCCTACAGCACACACCATCCCTGGAAACAAGGCAATGAAGGAAGGCCAAGTGCAAGTTTGAAAAGTAGGTTCATCACACAGCCACTCTGAAGAGTAGCAGCATGGTGTGGTGGAGTGAGGTGCCCTCAGGGCAGCTTCACTGACACACTTCCAATCTAGATAGAACAAACTAAAGAAAAAGGGTACACAGAAAACAATGTGTTTGAATTTAAGGAATTTCGGCAACTTAATAGGGAATACGTTAAGCACTTCAGGTCACAGAGGTACTTTCTGTTTCTTCTATCTATTAAACTAAGCCAGGGGTTTGCAACCTTATTTAATCTAAGTACTCTTGACGGCTAGATGCCGAGCAGGTGAGGAGGATGGGGGTAGTGTGCGGCCAGACACGGAACAAGGAGGCAGGGACAGCACACTAGTGGGCAGGGAAAGAGCGCTGCTGCCTCCCAGGAGCAGGGCCGGGCACGGTGGGGTGGGGTAGCTCATCAGGCTGGGGTGAGGGCAGTGGTGCCCCTCTGTGGGGTGGGGAAGCTCACTGGGCTGGTGTGTGGCAGCAATGGCCAGCGCGTGCAAGCTTCCCCACCCTGCAGAGGGACGCTGCTGACCTCACCCCACCCCAGATCTGCTCCTGGGAGGTGGCTGCACTCCCTCCCCGCTTGCACGTACCCCCTAGGAAGGGTCCAAGTACCCCCAGGGGTATGCGTACCCCCCTGAACTAAGCTTTCATTTATAGGATACAAGTTGAAAGCTTTTTTTCCTGTGTCTAAGTAACTTTAGGTAGTGCTGGGATAGGAATGAGGATGCTTTTACATTTCCCTCAGTGAGTCAGATAGGATTGGAGGGTGGAATGAGGTGAGGATCATTTATCCTAGCCACAGGAAAAGGAAAATAATTCCAAGATTTTAACTCCAAGCCTCAGTATCTAGGCACATCCTAGTCCACCCATTCACAGAAAGAGAAAAAACAATTCGTCGTATCTTCCACCAAGGGAAGGGTTCCAAGCCTTTTCACTCCTACTAAGGCAGAGTTTCTCTCTCAATAATCAAAGTGCTCTGTTCACTGCAAATTAAGACTAATAAAAACAATTTTATCACCCCATGTACCAAGTTAAGTTGAGGTGAACGGTAGTTATGTAACAGAATTAGAATAGAGGTCAATTCTGGTCTCACTGCAGCTGTCAGTCAGCTCCTGACAAATTTGGAAGAAGTGATGCCAAGCATATAAGCAGAGGGACTAGGCTTTGTGCCAGGAAAGTGACTAATCAGCTGTGACGTACAGAGTCTACCACCAGTACAGCCAAAATTACATGGCAACAGATGAAGCGGAGGCTGGGATCCATATTAAACACAATTAGAACTAGAGTTATTATAGACCTTAAAATCCAACACCAGACATCAAGGGTAGACAAGGATTTTCCCAATCATACCTAGTTTGGCCTGATTATGTGACGGTAACTTTGGCAAACTGGGTCTTTTGAAACAACATGCATGTGCATGTGAGAGTCTCAAAATATCACTCTAACTTTGCAATTGTGTCAAGTGGTACTGCAGGGTCTACCCTAGTGGACACCTATATTTTCAAGTGTATGTGACCAATATGAACAGACTATAAGGAGAGAAGGACAATCTTCATGCATTTATCCATGGGATCATAGCTAGAAGTGATATCAGGACACAGATCTTTTCATTCAGCCAAGTCCCAGTTCACTCTAAGACAGTGAGAGAGCCATTATACCTTTTGAACCATAAAAGAACATTCATCTAAAAACAGAAGTGAAAAAAGAGAAATCAAAAGCTATGAGTGTTGCTATATTCCCTCAGTGCACACTAATGACAATGTGAATCACCTGTGGTATTCTACGGCTTCAGTCATGAACCAAAGAGTTCATAACCAAGACTTGGGCTTTATTCATTTGTGTCACTGCTTCTCAAATGCCTTAGAATACACTAACCCCTGTTTAATCCTTGTCAAATAAAAATGTAAAAGGCACTAACATTTCTTCTAAGATTGCCTTATATTCTTATATGTGGACATCTTGTTAAAATATAACTGTCACTGAATTTTGAACACGGAGCCATACGCTTCATCTCTTTTGGTATTTCGAAAATTATTTACAGGTTTTAGTTTAACATGTTTTCATCTACTAAAACTCACCTCTGAGCATTTTACCCATTACTACATGTACTGCAGCAAAGAAAAAAAATTGTTTGATTTCAGTAGGCATGACAGTATTTCATCTACAATCAGTTTCAGTTTTCCATCTTATTCTTTCACACAGCAATGAGAAAAAAAGGTGTTCTAAAGATATGGAAATGTAATTCCAAAAAACAACAGACAGAACTTGAAATTGGCAATCTCCCATTTTTTTCTTCAAGTTAATAAGGATGAGGTGTCCAACTTCAAGCAAAGAGTAAGAAATAGCTGCACCTTCTGTAACCCACTTTTGCACAGAGCATGTGCAACACACAAAAAGTACAAGCAAAAGAACAGGAGTTAAAACTTGTGTTTCAAAAACTCTATTTCTGTTCATACAATAAGCAGCAAAAATAATCTTACCTCGTTCGTCTGCATTCACACATTTTTGTCATAAAGGCAGGGCACGAGGGGCAAGGCCCTGGATGGCAGAGGCTTAAAAATGAGAACACAATAAATTACATGAAGATTTATGGTATCTTAATAGACACACTTATTCCACTTGATGAACAGAAAATTAAATGATCTACTGTAACACAGACATTCTGTCAGTTTTAAACACAATAGCATACCAGAATTTAAAGCTTGCTTAACTTAGAAATAAAAATTTAGATAGATCATTTAAAAAAATAGACTTGACATTATCCCTCTAATCACTCTTGTAAATTAGGGTGTTACTGTACATTCACAGATTTTTAAGGCCAGATAGGACTATCATCATTATGCCTGACCTTCTGCACAAGAGACCAAACATTTCTGAATTAACCTTCCAGCTTCTCTTAGAGAAATAGAAAAAGTGATGTGGCCAAAGCCTCACAGCAACTAGAACCCAAGTGTCTTGAATTCCAATCCAATGGAAAGCTCATTGGCAGCCTTCCTCTCAAAATTACAAATGAAATGCAAACCTAGAGTTACTACTGAGCATTACTAAATTAGAAATATTCCTTTATAAAGCAGTTTGAGGGACTGGGAAGTTAGGGTTACCTACTATATCTATCTTCACAACAGTAAGAGGCCTAACAGATGGCAACAATCTTTAACCATTCATAATTCTTCTGTAAAACAGCCCACATGTTCTTTGTTCTGGCTAACAGTTTCTGAATTAGAGGGGTCTTTTAGGTAAACTGGTCCAAGAAATAATTTATTTTCAAATCATTTTATATTACCCTACCGATGCAGAAAAATATGCAGTCCTATGAAAATGGGCAATATCTATTAAAATTAATTTTTAGTCATGAGCAGATCCCTTTTTACGATACAATTTAAAATCTCTCAAATAATGTTGTATTTGTTCTAACAGCAGTAATACAATTTCGTTTGCACTCAGCTTGGAACTGAATGCATTTAGCATTCCTGTCTTTTCCACGACATGTAATGGGGGTGAGGAGGAAGATGGACACTACTGTACTCATCAAACCCCTTCTGTGGGGAAGAAGAATGGTCCAATAATAAAGGTGCTAACCTGGAATATGGGATACCCAATTTCAATTTCCTGCCCAGTCACAGACATTGTGTGACCTTAAATAACTTGCTCAGTTTTCCTCTGGTAGGGCTCGAGAAGGAAGAGTCCTTGTTGCTGTTTCCACCCAATTATTTGTGATCTGCAATTCCTCTAACACCAATACCACCATTATGTTAGTACAATGGAAACGTAACAGAAAAACATCCACTTCTTCCAAAACAATATTCACAGCCTAGTGAATAAAATATATTTTTTTAAATGGCCAACAAGATAATAGCCTGCATTTAGTCATTAGAAGTCTGTTTATACAAGCATTTTTGTTTGAGAAATTACTGACTGGCAAACCGAAAATACCCAAGGAGCAATTGGTTTCCAGATTTTAATCTTGTTCTGTGAATTATTACACTGTATTTATAAACACACTTACATATTACAAAGATGTGGACAGTCCTGACCTGGTCTTCTCTTTCCACAAAGCTCTCCACAGCTATGTGGAATTTCATTTCTGTTCCATTCAGGGTTGTTTACTTTACCTAAAAGCAAACCAGATGACCATATTTGTTCATATAAATACTAAGTTTAAGGAAAAAAACCTGTATGTGGTATAAACTGTTATAGATATTTGTATTTTCAATACTCAGATTCTATGTTTAAGAGATGCTCTGCCTTGAAAATTAAGGGCAACACTGGAGTTTAGGGGTGCACCAATAGAGATTTTTGGGGCTGATACAGATAGCTGATATTAAAGGAGGCATATTGGCAGATACCGATTTGATTTCCAATACAGCTGCCTCCAGCTGGTCAGTCAATTGCAGTGGAAGGCAAGAGAAGGGAAAGGGGGTGGGGGGGGAGCAGATCAACGCCCCCCCCCATGGTAAGGCATGGGCGGGGGGAGGGGAGGGAGCCCACATGCCCCTGGATCTGTGCAGGGTGTGGCAGGGCAGGCTGCAGCCACGGCTGCGCAGGGCTCTTTATATGCTGGGAAAATGCTGCATCCACCCCAAATTTTTCCACAGCAGCCTGGCGTTGCGACTTAATGCTCTGCCTCCACCCACGCACTGGGAAAAGCTGGGGCTGTACTGGGTGGCTGGCAGTGGTAGCACTGGGAGCAGAGGGCAGCAAAATTTGGGGCGGATGCAGCATTCTCCCAGCCCAGTCCCTGCCAAGAAGAGCCCTGCGCAGCCCCAGCTGCAGTCTGCCCCACCCTACCCCATGAAGATCTGGGACCATGCCATTGGGGTGGAAGCAGTGGCAGAAGACACGCTCCCCCCACCCCCAACCTGCCCCTGCCCTTTGCCTCACCACGGGGGACACTGATCTGCCCCCCACCCCCCACCCCGCTTCCCTCCCCTTCTACAGACTGACCAGCTGGAGTCAGCTCTCTATGCTGCTGGCTCTGCTCCTGGCTGCCTGAGTGCTGCGCTGCGGCTGCACACAGCACAGGCATTTATCAGTCAAATTATCGGCCCCATTGGGCCAATATCCAATGCAACAAATTCTCTTGATATCGGTACCATTCCAATATCGGACTGATGTATCAGTGCACCTCTACTGGAGTTCCTTTTATCTTGAGATTGAGGGGTTGAATGAGACAGTAAAGAAAAACAATTAATTCTTGAAGTCATACAAGTGGTCAGACAAATATGCAGAACTCAGCTGTAAGCTGCATAGAAGGCTAAACACTGAAGCACAATAATACTTTGTTAAAACAAGGTAACAAAGCTCTCCATGCATCTTACTTACAGCATCCTATATCAAATTTTGTAATTCTATGTACAAGAGTGTTTAAATTTAAAATCTATAAATAAGCAGAAGCCAGATGGTGGCTTCATCTAAGACCTCTGCAGGGAAGAAATACCCATGAAGTAAATTTAAGGGATTATGAGACCAAACTAATTTCAGAGAATTAAGTTCAAATATCAATATCCAGTATTGAAGAGTATTTTCAGTGAAGAAGCATTCATGTTTTGTAAGAAACAGAGAGGAAAACGTTTCCATGACGGGGTGTTTTAGAAAGCAGATTACAAGTTTGACGAGTGAGTGATGCCAGAGAAGTGATAAGGTCATCTCATGACTCTGCTATTTTTTGCTCTATATTAGAGGCCTGGTCTACATAGGAATGTGTTACACCAATTTAAAGCATATTTTTCATAAGTATAGATAATTATACCAGTACAAAACCCTGTAAGGGCACTGAACCTGTTCAAATTAACAAACTAAAGCAAAAAAAGTCACTCTTGTACCTGAATGGCCATGCCAGAGTTTTAACGAGCATGTTTTCTTACATACAACACATCTTTTTTTCCTCCCAACATTGGGGTGAATGTATTAAGTGGGAAAGCTGATTTTCTGCCCAGGATAGAATCACCCTGCTTTGACTCCTGTTCCACAGTGCAACAGCTATAGCATTAATATTCAGAAACAAAAGACTTAATGGCTACTGAGCTTCATTCCAGCAGTGTTAGTGACAGTCTCTCCTTTTCAGCAGTCTTGATGTTCCACTAATTAAGCTAACCTTTCTTAGTACAATTTGGCTGTCTTCTAGCTGCTCTTGTTCTCTCTCCTCCTTGGAGACTCTTTAGCACTTTTCAGAAATCTCCACCCACAGAGACCAGTCTTCAGTAGCAGCTAGGATTTCACTTTAGATAAGCAGGAAAGGAAGGGTGAGTCAGCTGAAGATTAGCTCTGTCCCTGCTCTATGGAGCCATAACTCTAGAAAAATCTTTTTTTCTTAATTCTGCCTTTCAAAAACAAGGAGTGTATTATATGCCATAGCATACTGCATGCAAGAAAATATGGCAGTTTAAATATCCTATCTTAAATATACATCCTATGTTATACCAGTGCAGATTTCCATACATACAAGGTCTATAATTGAATCAGAGAACAGGGCAGGAAGGGACCTCAATAATTCATCTCATCCAATCCGCAGTTCCAAACAGATATACATTATGTCCACCACAGAAGAAGAGAGACACTTACTTTCGCCATTTCTTTGGAATTTTAAAATTAACTGTCTTTACATATGTAATGATTTAAGATAAATAATAAAAATTAATGTAGCATTTAAATTAAATGTCATATATGATCCTCATACAAGAATGAAATTCTGTGCAAAAATCAGCTTGTTAGCTTCCAGTACAAGGAAAGTTAGAGCCAGAGAGTGCTTCTGGAGATGTAAGAGGAGGAGGGGAGCCAGATATTTAACAATTTCCTGCCGAGGGCAGGGGTTTGGACTTGATGACCTACTGAGGTCCATTCCAACCATAACATCTATGAATACTAAAACTTTATTAATTAAGAAAACTGTAAATTAAGGAACTGTAAATAAGCAACACTTACCACAAAAACAAGTATAAGTAGCAGGAACTCTGGTTGAAGCATTTTGACAAGCAGGACATCTCCAACCACTATTGCCATCTGCAAAGAAATTAAAACACAGAAAAGCTTATTACTTTCAGATATATTTTAAACAACTTATAATAGCTGTAATGGACAGCAAGCTTTTTTTTTTTTTTTTAATAATTTCAAGTAATATACTGAAATGCCTTAGGATAAAACTGATTTAGTATTGATTCATATTCTGAATAGTTATATAAAAATGTCAGTATGACCCACTTTAAGCAAACTAAAACCGGATAAAGCTTACAAACCGATTGCTAATGAGGGATTTGCAGTTCATCAGTGTTATTTAAGGGGGTCCATTTTCAAATCAATGTCACTTTAATCAGCAATGATTTTATAGTTTTTTCTAGGGAAACCAATAAAAAGTTCACCAGTGAAGCAAAGATTGGTTTGCTGGTAAACAAAAGACAGGACAAGTCATTAATACACAATGATCTAAATCCAAGCTCAATGCTAGATGCAATAAAAGTGCATTAATATAACCAAATGCAAAAACGTGTACAGATCAGTCTATAGCACCTAAAAATAGAGAAGCTGTCTGAGTGCAAAGTGTTTTTAACTTAGCAGACACAAAATTAGCATAAAAATAACAACAACATTCAAATTGGAAATATTATGCAAGTTTAACGGCAGGAACAGCCTGCTGCTGAAAATAATTACCATAGCAGACAACAAACTGAATCCTCCACCTCTTAAACTCAAACTTCTTTTTAAATTACACTTTGGCTCAACAACAGATCGCTGGGCTAGATCAAGTCACGAGGTAAAATTCTACAGCCAGTATGTATAATACAGGAGGATCAAAGTAAGTGATGGCAACAGTCTTTTCTTAGCCTTAAGAGTTTTATAAAGTCACATGACAGTAAAATGTAAAAAATAAGACCCAGCTAAGCTCCTACAGACTTCAAGAATGAAAGCAAGCCTGTTTATACAATAACACTTTCATTACAGTGGTTTAAAGTGTTTTCCCTCCTAGCCTCCCATGAAGGGGTGGGCTGTGTGGTCTATTTTCTTAACATTACTGCACAAAGGAACAAATAAGGCAAAAGGCACTTGGCTCCCTGGCACATTTCATGGAAGTGAAAACATTTTCAGTCTGAGACTAATACAAACATACAGTCTCAGAGTAATTAATCATTTAACTGTTCTACCAATCAATCTGAGAAAGTTGTAAGGGTAAACCAGTGTTTAAGAAAACAAAGTTATTGTAGAACATTTCAACTCAAATTGTGTGCAACAGATCAGAGTATAAAAGGATGTCAAAGTGACAAGATGGACATTACTCAAAGGCACAGAACTACAATTGTAGGCCCAGCACAGAAGAAAAAAAAAAAGATCATTTTATGCAAAGATATATAAGCACACAAACTGTAACCCTTGATCAAATCAGTAACACTGTGAATCCTCATCTCCAGAAGTGGCCAGCACAAGAAGCTTCAAAGAAAAGGTGCACAAATCTACTTATCTGGGAGATGTTATTATAGCCACCAGTTTAGATATTTTTCCAGTATCCAATCCCACTTTAAAACTGGCTGCATTCTAGCATTACTGCTCTATAGCCAATAGTTACAGTAACCAGAAAACACTTAGGCTCCCTCTACATCAGAGGTCTCCAACCTTTTTGAATGTGGGGCTGGATCATGAACTTTTTAATCACCCAGTGGGCCGGCGAGCCATATTCAAACAACCTCTGTCCTGGGCCAGAGAGACCCTGCCTGTGTAGCCCTACTGTATCTACCTGTTACTGCAAGGTTCATGGTAGCTGCTGGTGGGCAGGGGCAGGAGGGACCCATTCTGCAACCAGCCAGCTGCTGCCCCAGACACTGTAGGGGAGAAATAAATAGCTCCACATCTCCAACCCCCGAGCAGCGCAGCCCCACGAGCTGGTGCTGCCTGAGGGGGGCTGGAGCGAGGCAGCCGCTGCACCACAGCCCCTCACCTGCCTGCCTGCACGGCCCCACTCACCGTGGTGCCCGGCCACCCACGCACACAGCCCCGGTGGCCTCAGTGCTGAGGCAGGAGCGCGGGGTCCGGCAGACACCAGCTCCCGCTGCCTCGCCCCGCAGAGGTCATGCCAGGACCCCGCCTGCTGAGGCCCCCACCCCATGCTGCTGGGAATGGGAGAAGGCCAGCCAGGTCGGCACCAGCCAGCAGAAGCAGCAGCAGAGCCAAGTGCCGCTCAGGACTGACCGGTGCAGGTAGGGGAAAATGCAGCTGAGCCCTTGCCGCTCCGGCCAGGCTCATCCCCTCCCGAGTGGCACATGGCTCCGCTGCCACTTCTGCTGGCCAGTGCAGACCCGGCTAGGCTCCTCCCATCCCCAGCAGCTTGTGAGAAGTCGGCTTCGGCTGCATGCTGCTCCAGATGGGACAGACCCGCCAGGGTTAGCACCAGCCAGCAGAGCAGAGGTGGCGGCAGAGCCATGTGCCGCTCAGGACTGACCAGTGCAGGTAGGGGAAAAGTGCAGCTGACACCCTGCTGCTCCGGCCAGGCTACTCCTCTTCCCACACACACTATGCTGGCAACGTCAAGCTGATGTGATGCGTGTGGGAACCTTGTCCCTTTCCCAGCCCTTCAGCAGCCATTAGGAAGCTGCTGAGGGGCTGGGGAAGGGACAAGGGGTCGGAACGAAAGTAAACAGTGTTTACTTTTGTTTCCCATCACAGCACCATGGGCCTCAGAAAATGCCTCAGAGGGCCACATGGCGGCCCGTGGGCCATACGTTGGACAAGCCTGCTTTACATGTTACACATATTGCACAATTAAGTAGTTTTCAGCAAACCTGAGGGTCATTACCTAGTCTGTCAATAGAGAGAAGGGAAAGAAAAAGAGCTGAAGCACAGAAGAATGAATACCATGAACAAGCAAGCATTGGTGATCTTAATTTCTCTACCACTGCAGACCAGAGCTGCAGAGAAGTTGCACAAAAGCAGAGGACTAGTATTGTGTGTGTTAAAATGTAGTTTCAACTGCTTCTATGATTTGTACATGTGGTTAAACATCAGTCAGATCCCAAACCAGAAGTGTGAAAATGCAAATCACAACACATACAAGCTGTTCCAGTCTCCTTATCAGATATTGTTTAGTTTACACACCTGTGTTAGCTATATGTATGATTTGAAATTTAGCCAGAAGCCTACACACTAATCAATAGTGTTAGAACTGTAATATGAACTCTTAAAATTAAAATAATTCTGATTATTCATGTCCACCTTAAATCTTGCTGTACTCGGAGTTGTACTAAGATACTTACTTGAACAGGTATGGAGTTTCTCTTTATCCAGCTATCATTAAAAGAGACAAGTTCCCCCACAGGGATGTGAGCAGCTAAACAATTAATCATTTAACTGATAAGCCCAGTGATAACTGGTTAGCTTGCCAGTTATCAGTTAGCTCAGGGTGCATGCAGTCTAGCAGGAAAGCCATACAGTGCCCCAGAAGGAATGAGAAGGTGGCAGGGCAGGCAGGAGGGAAGAGCAAGAAGGAGAGGAGGTGAGAGGGGGACTAGTACCCATAAACTAAGAGGAAAACAAGAGATGGCCAAGTAATAACTCATCAATTAAGTAGTTAGCTGCTCCTTCACAGGTGCTCTTTCCCCCTCAGCACAGGGGCTTCAAGTGAGCTGTGTTGTCTGGCTAGATTTGCCACCGCCTCCCCGCACTGCCCGGCTGTCAAAGGGTCCCAGAAGTGGGTCCCAGCAGCTGCTGTATTATCAGTTAATTGTTTAACCGATATAATTAGAGAAGGTTAAACGAATATTTTTTTAATGATATTTACATCCCTATTCCCCCATACATCAAATAAGGAAAAATACTAACCTTCAGCTTGAGAGGCTGGTGATCTTGCCCACTTCTTAATGCAGTTCAGATGGAACACATGATAACAATTTTGACAACTCCACACTGGGGCTATTATTCGAACCACCTCACAGCATACCATGCACTCATATTTCTCTGTGGTCAACTGCTCTATCAGAGACCCTGTACAGAAATGTGAAACAGCAAATGATGAAGAAAATGCAATATAGAAATCAAAGATTAACACACAAATCTGATTCATTTTAAATGCAATTTCAGAATCCCACCCCTTAGTGGATGCGTGTACACACAGTTTGGGCTTGTGTGAAAACATGAAAAGATTCCAATACAATCATACTCCATTATTATGTCCATCTTCACTTCATGCAAAAACAACAATAAGCTCTCACTTGGTTAACATTCTCCCCAATCTTATTTTCGTCAAGATTTTAATCTGGCCAAAGAAGTCTGAGATTTTACAAATCAGGTCAGGTCAAATGAAATAATAGCTTTACAAAGTGTTTATACTGAACTTTAAACATGTAAATCAATACACATATTTCAGTCAAAATGAGGCTGAATTCCTGAGCCCATGCATTATCCATAGGACACTTAAAAAAAAAAAAAAGTAATGATGCTGAACAGGGAACGTGGAGACTGGGAGGGAACATGACTCTGAACGTGAAGACTGGGAAATAACAGCCTTTCTGGAAAAGTGCAGTTCTTGGACCTCTCTGTAGTAGATCATTGCTCCCTCTATTCTCTTGTGAAGACAGCACTTTGCGTTAAGAAAGACCCAGAAAAAGCTTCAAATGAAGTCCATGTTCAAAAGTTTTCAGAAATCTTAAATCCACAAAAAACAAAGATAATAAGGCTGACAATGCTCTGAAGTCTGGAGCAGTTAAAAATTGTCTGCTTTGTGATTATGGTTGTTCTTCCTCTGGTCTGAAAAAGAGAAATTCTGAGTAGATGTTTTCAAGGACTCAAAGACCCTCTTAAGGAGATCTTGCTGCCACGCTCAAGGCAACAATCAATGCAGAAACAGGATGCAATGATCTAGGATTCTGAGCTCTGGGAAACAGCTGAAAAGAACATAATCCTTAGCATGTGATCAAGTGAAAACAGATGACTGAAGACTGAAAACTACTAGTCCTCAGCTATTCCACCTATAAAAGAAAATAGGACACTTAACTGAATGCAAAGAACCAGTGGGGTTATACACTGTTCTCCTGTAGTAGGTTGCCTACCTAATAGGTTAAGAACCTGCTACTGCATGCAAGCTAGTGAATTACTTAACTCAAAATCATAATCCAGACTGCAGTGTTGAATAGATTCCTTCTGCTTAGGTTCTAATGACTGAAGCTAGCACTAAAGGTGGAAAAAATATAAACTCAGTCTTTCAGAGGACCCATTACAGAATCTATTCAGGGCAGAATGCATTATAGAATCAATGCTTGATCTATTTTTGGACCACTATCACTAAATCATTTTACTTGGCAATTCAAAATAGCATCTACTTTTTTCCAATTTCTAATCTTATTTTTTTTGGTATCATGTACTAGATTTCAGCAAGTGAAGTCCTGTAAGAAAAGCTGTATTTGATTGTGACACCCTGTTCTTCCCTCCTGCATGAAGAACTATAGAAAACATTTCCAAATTCAGAAGAAGAGACTGAAAAAAAAAGTTCAACAAACACTTGTCCAAAACATTTCAAATTTCTGACAAACCTGGTGCCTGATGTGACCTCCATTTTGAAGTCTAATTTAGACAAGATAGAATATTAATCATTACCAAAAACATTGTTTCCAAAATTAAAGTATTATGAAAAATAAGTTGATGCAAAAGAGCTGCATTTAAATTTAATCGAGTTGTTATTTACATTTCGGTAAAACTGATCCTGCACAGTGTTGATCACTTTCTTTTAAATAATCACCAGATTTAGAGAATCACAGAAAATTAGGATTGGAAGGGACCTCAGGAGGTCATCTAGTTCAACCCCCTGTTCAAAGCAGGACCACCCCCAACTAGATCATCCCAACAGAGGCTTTGCCTACCCAGGTTTTAAAAACCTCCAAGGATGAAGATTCTACAACCTCTCTGGATAACCTGTTCCAGTGCTTTACTATCTCCTTGTGAGAAAGCTTGGCCTAAGACAGGGGCGGGAAATTATTTTGGGCAGAGGACACTTACTGAGTTTCAGCAAGCCATCAAGTGCCGCATGATAGGCAGCCCAGGGAAGATTAATATTCATTTTCTAAATTTTTTAGGGGCCCCGCAGGCTGGATAGAATGGCCTGGCAGGCCACATCTGGCCCCCAGGCCGCATTTTGCCCACCCCAACCTAAGATCTAACTTAATCTTCCCTTGCTGCAACTTGAGACCATTGCTCCTTCTTGTCACCTGCCACCACTGAGAATAATCTAGCTCTACCCGCTTTGGAACCACCCTTCATGGAGGTTGAAGGTTGCTATTAAATCCGTCACCCTCCACGTCTTCTCTTCTCCAGCCTAAATAAGCCCAGTTCCCTGAGCCTCTCCTCCACAAGTCATGTGCCCCAGTCCCCTAGTCATTTTTGTTGCCCTCCACTTGACTCTCCCCAACTTGTCCACATCCTTTCTGAAGTGGAGAGCCCAAAACTGGACACGGCATTCCAGATGTGGCCTCAAGCTGCTTAACTAATCAGCTTCAATGAAAGATA
Organism: Alligator mississippiensis; assembly: GCF_030867095.1. Classification (NCBI taxonomy): domain Eukaryota; kingdom Metazoa; phylum Chordata; order Crocodylia; family Alligatoridae; genus Alligator; species Alligator mississippiensis. The sequence goes on from NC_081826.1 coordinate 127,317,561, forward strand.
TTATTCAGCATCTTTTAGGACCCAGGCCTTTCATTTGGAAGGCTAAAGCAATCCAGAACACTTACCTGTATGAGTTTCCTTGTTCTTTGGCACATCACTTTGCTTCTTCCAATACTGCATCTTGCTGAAATGAAGGGAGGATACATGTCCCTCCTGTAAGGGGAGCTTTCTTCCACTACGTTTGACTGAGTCAGTTGGCTGGTGCATCTGTGTTACGCTGGTCGAGTTGTGATCACCCGTGTGAGATGATTCTTTTTTCCTCTCACTAATTTTATCTCTTGGAGTGTGAGTCACAGAAGACTTCTTTACTTTTACATTTTTGCAACGGTGTGTATCTTGCCTTTTCTGAAGGTCTTTATCTGGCTGGGGTTTATTCCACGTAGACTTCCTAGGATATTTTTTGTTTGAAAACGTGTATCTTTTCTGTTCATCACCACTCCCAGCACATCCATCATAAAATGGTTTTCCAACAGATGCCTCTGAGGAATCAGACTGAGTCAGGTCCAAAGGTGGGACATTTTGAAACGTCATATCCTTCTGTTTAGAGGTCACCCTCCTATCTCGATCATGTGAGTGCTTCGCCTTCTCTCTGTACCCTCTTCCCGACACATGCATCAGATGTGTTTTCTTTGGCTTTGCTCCTCTGTTATCTGCATTAGGTACCTCTTTGTCACTATCTGAAGAACAAAAGTCATTGTATTCTCTAGGAAGTGTTCTCCTCCCCGGAACCACTGTAGTATCTAAAATTGTTGGGTCTGCTGTGCCATCAGTTGGTGCTTGCCTCACCCGATTTCTAGTATATGTCCTATCACTTCTTGATCTATGCCATCGCTGGTTTTGGAAACTATGATTCTTGTGACTTTTACTGGTACTAGCAAACTGAGGAAAATCTTGTTGGCTCCTACACTGAGTCTCTGGACTATAAAAGTCCTGTTGCTTTGTAGAAGAGCTTTCATAATCAGTGCCTCTATCAGAAGATTGACTTGGAGATGGTAAATTATTTCTGCTCCGGTTCCTGTTAGATTCCAGTCTACCTTGATTTCTCCAATTTCGATCAGAAGTCTGTCTGTCTCTTGGAATGAAGTCAGCTGCTTCTGGATTGAAATGCAAAGTACCTAGAAAGTATAAAATAAAATGAGACAGAGTTGTTTAAAACATTTAAGCATTTTTCCTGTGATGTACCATAAAAAAATTTACTATACACACAATGGGCTGAACAGGGCAGCTGCTTTACACACTAGACTCCATGAATAGGACTAATATCCAGAAATTAGGTTTTAAATAAGACAGCATGCGTGTGCATGTATTCTAATTTCTTCAGTACAGGAAAACTGTGTTAATAAATTTAGGGTTGCCTGCTATATCTTGCAACCATAAAAATGTCAAGTTTACCAATATCTGAATTTCTCAAAACCTGGAAAGGGAGAGTTAAAGCATTCACATTTGTAACCTTAACTCTGCCTCTGGCTTTGGCAATAGCCATTGAAAATCGTCTCCAGGCAATCCAGCTGCATTCACTATATTAGGCATAACTGTTCAGCCTGGCAGAGCTGTGGTTCAGATGATGCATTCAGGGAAATCACACCCATGAGCCTGGAAGGATGTAGGCTGGTAAGGACTGTCCCTCTCTGCCTGACCCTCATGCGTGAAATGAAAGGAAAGAGGTGCATGTATACCTTGAGAAACATAGTATACCTCATTTCAGTGATGCACTGCGTATGCTGTTAGCACAAACTTATCTAATTAAATCCATGCCTTCTCCAGTCCAAGTGACAAGAAAACCCCTGTACCTTGATTCCATCTGGCATTGTGAGAAGATCTGTGAAATCTGAGAAAAGCAATGTTCCTTCTGCAAAATGGGCAAAATGCTTGATCGTAAAGAAGGCTCCTTCTTACGCAGTACAATTCAAATGTATAAATACCGCTTTGCCTGACATTCAGTAATGGCACACTACACCAAGACAACTTAAATTTCGTATTTTGTTACTGAACATCCTAGGGATTTTTAATGGAAAAAAAGATTCCGTATAACTAGAGTTCTTCAAGATGTTGCCCATATCCATGTCCTCACGATGGCCACTCATGCACCTCAAGCTTGGAAACTTTTGCCTTGGAAGTACCCATGCCATGTACCCTGGTGCTATGCTTCCTTGTGCTCCATGTTGAGGGTATAAAAGGCAGTACAGGCTTCTGGCGCTCCTTTCCCCTCACAACCTCAGGCGCTAGATGCAGAGGAAAAGCAAGAAGGTGGAATGCAGCTATAACATGAATACCACACCCTGAAAACCTCCTATACTTCTTTCTTCTTTGAGTGACTATCCATAAGGACATTCACTATGATAAGTACTTCCAGGTATATGGGCACTGCTTTGGATTGTCAAGCAGACAGTGAGTGAAGGTTTGGCTTTACCAAAAGCAAGACTTGCCCACAAGGCTTCTGCAACAACTGTGTCATTGGCAAAGCAGGTAACCAGGCTCCAGCTGTCAAGCCCTGCAGACAGGTGGTTTTGCAAGGAAGCAAACAAGAGTTGCCTGGGCTTGGTATAACAGGCTCTGACACTGCTTACAATTCCACATTAGTGATGCTATAACTGTTCTGAGGCAATCCAACATCAGATGAGACATTCTTTTCACCTTAGAGTGCTATACCCTTTAATCCCTTGATTAAGGAGAAAAACAGCCTCCAAGATCTTAAAAGGCTTAGTCCTGTGCAAGTCGAAAGACGAGATTCTGTTGTTGTCAAGCAATGTAACAGTGTCTCAGTTTGCAAGGAACAAAACTTCAGAAAGAACACCAGCAAGTTGAATTGTCTGGTTAAGGTGGAATTTAGTGACCAACTTTGGTAAAAATTTAGGACAGATCCCCATGTAAGGGGAAGCCACCAGAGGCACCTGGATTTCACACATCCCCTTTCCCAAAGAGATCACTACTTAGAAAGCCATTCTCTTAGATTAGTGGTCTCCAACCTTTTTAAGTAGGAGATCACCTCTAACATTTAAAAGCAACCCAATATCTACCATGTGCCACCCCCCCGCCCAGCAGGTAAGTCTATGGGGAGAGAAGGGGGGGGGGGGCAGATCAAGGCAGAGGGAGAAAAAATTATTTGGGGTACACCTGCCCAGCAGGTAAGTCCTACCTGGCCAGGGCCCCAACTCAACTTACCCCTTCTGCCTCTGCGGCATTGTCCCTCACCACGGGGGCCTTGATCTAGCCCCCGTCCCTTCCCTCCCCCGCAGACTGACCTACTGGACTGGACTGGGGAAACCCCAGCCTCGGATCAACTCCAAGATCTACTGGTGGATCGAGATCCACTGGTTGATGACCACTGTCTTAGAGGAAACAGAATTTTGCCAAGGGCTCAATGGGAAGGTACTCCCATGAAGGACTTAAGTACCACTCTCTGGTACTAACAGGGATGAAAGTATCTCCCTGGAGAGAAGATTCTAGTCCGGACTTGAAGAACCTCAGGCCTGCTGTGTGAAAAAACATATGTCAGTGTGTGTGTAGTGGAGGTCAGTGGTCCAAGATAAGAGCGCAGACTTATCCATCCATTAAGTTCCAACAGATATTGTAAAACGATCAACATGGAATTTTTTATCATCAGGAGAGTTTAATCTCAAGTGACACCAATTCCTAAATCTGGTCTACATGGCAAGATAAATATGCCCTTTCTGCTACAGATAAGGTTGTCTCTGGCCTGGAGAGTCAGAGCATGCCTGCTCTACTTCAAGACCTATATGGCATCCAGGGTGTTGACACAAGGACAGCAAGTCTGATTAAAGCCCCCTCTCAGCAAGCAGGCCTGGGGAAAGTAACAGTGACTTGGTTTGTTTACTAGTCCTCCACGCCAACCTGCTAAAAAGCAAGAAGCCTGGGTCTGGCCAAACAGTGATAAATATACATTTTGAAAGAAGAGCTGAAAGAATAACACCTGGCCACTCAGGGGAGAGAAAAGCAAATCTAAGCACCTAAATAAGATGCAATTTTGTACGTGTACCTTCGGAGAGCAGGAAGTTACTGGTAGTGTGAGCACATCTTAGAAATAAAGGGGCAACATACATGAATAGCCAGAATGACAAAGATATTTAGGCCTGCCAAGAGACTATGGCTTTGTCTTCAGTCTTCCCAGGTACAAGGTGGGGAGGCTACAGTCCCCCAGCCAAGGAGGCTGAGAAAAGCAAGGTGATGGGGAGATGCAGGAAGCCCTGATGAGAAGGGTCAGAGGCAAGGTCTGCATTTACACCTGTGAAGCTGGCTAGAAACCGCAACTTGGATTTAAGGTACAGGATAACAACAGGGCAATGTTCTGGTATTTTCTTATATTTACTCTTATTTACTTTTACTCTTCTATGTTCACTGCTCTCCCAGGAAAAAACACAAATGTATAGATGTTCAGGCTTTTTTTTGCCCTGCTGAAAAAACAGTCACTCCAGGAGAAAAATAACCTGGGGTTTAATCACTCCCAGGAGAGTTTCTCCTGGGAAAGCAATTGTCTGTACATGCTATAGCTTGTCTCAGAAGAGAACAATCCTCCAACATTCACCCCTTCCTCCCAGGGAGACAGCATGTCCCTTGCTAGACTGCTGCTCCAGCAGAAAGCAGAACATACCCCCTTCACATTCCCCAAGTTGTGCTACAGGAAAACGCAGGCTAAGCATGGGCAGTGTGTGTCAGCCAACCAGAGCTGTTGCCAGGTGGACTAAGGGAGCCTGCAAAGCATTTGAGATTCTGCCCCCACCCTCCCACTCCCCCTCTGGTTGCACAGTATCAGTACTGCAAGCTCTTCATTCTTCAGAGCCTCAGCACTCAAATGATTATCCATGTGGCTCTGGGTAAATTTCTCTACTAGGAGAGCAAACCTGGGAGAATACTCCCAGATTATTTGAATGTGGGTATGCCGCCTCCATCTGAATGCCAACATATGGTTACTGGTTTCTTATGTTTGTTCTGTTCTTATAATAAATCTTTCTGTTGTTTGTCTCCTTACCGATCGCTTAAGAGTGATTTTTGGGCAGGTGATATTCCAGGCTGACTCTCTCTCTCTCTACCCAGAGTAGGGAAATCAAAACAGCAGTCTCTCTCCCAGCAGGGCTTCATGAAGTTTGTAAGCAGAAAGGACAACCCAGAAGCACTCCATCCACAGCAAAATAGGTTGAGAGAACTGAGAAGCAGCTCTTGGCTCAGAGCACCAGAATGGACACAGAAGGGGCACGGCATGCAATATAGGTATTGCTATGTCAAAAGCTTCTAAGCTGGAGTGCTTGAGCCATATGCACACCCACAGTAAAGATGTGCATATGAACAACATTGAAGGAAAAGATGTTTGTTGTTGAAGTCACCAATCATTTATGTCAGTGATTCTCACCCAGAGTGTGACAGTATTCTGGGGTGCCATGAGATCCTTTTAAGGATGATGTGCAATATTAGCACTAGTAGGTGTGCAAACACATACATATAAGTCACAAAATAAACCCAGAGATTTCAAAAACATTATGACCTTTTGTGGTCTTTGCAATAGAAAAAATGCTCTATTTCATAGATTTCATAGACATTAGGGCTGGAAGGAACTTCAGAAGATCTTCAAGTCCAGCCCCCTGCCCCGGTGGCAGGAAGTCAGCAGGGGTCATAGGAGCCCAGCAAGATAAACATCCAAATGTCTCTTGAAGGCGTTCAAAGTAGGTGCTTGAACCACCTCCAGTGGCAGTCTATTCCAAAACTTGGGGGCTCAGACAGTAAAGAAGTTCTTCCTTATGTCCAGCCTGAAAAGGTCATGGAGGAGTTTGTGACCGTTCGATCTTGTCATCCCTTGGGGCGCTCTAGTGAACAGACGTTACCTCAGATCACCCCTGAGCCTGTGCTTTTCCAGGCTGAAGAGTCCCATAGCTCTCAGCCTCTCATCATAAGGTCTGTTTTCCTGACCTCTGACCATGCATGTGGCTCTCCTCTGGACTCTCTCAATCTTCTCCACATCCTTTTTGAATTGTGGAGCCCAAAACTGGACACAGTACTCCAGCTGTGGCCTCACCAAGGCCAAATGCAACAGGAGAATGACATCCTGGGATTTGCTTGAGAAGTATCTATGGATGCAAGCCAGTGTTGTGTTTGCTTTACTAGTCACAGCATCACACTGAATGCTCATGTTCATCTTGTGGTCAATCATGACCCCCCAAGTCCCTTTTATTCGTAGTGCTAGCCAGCGTAGCACTGCCAAGCCTATAAGCATGCTGCGGGTTTTTCTTCACAAGGTGGAGAACCTTGCATTTTTCAGTATTAAACACTATCAAGTTCTCGTCCGCCCATATCCTGAGCCTGTCAAGGTCAGCCTGGATTGCCCTCCTGTCCTCAGTTTTTTTCCATACCCCTATTATTTTTCCATAGTCAAGAAAAGAGTGAAAGCTAAGAGCTGGCATTTTTCAAGGGGTACCTTGGGACTAACAAGGTTGAGAAACATGTATGTATCTGCATACATTAATGTTTAAGTAGAGATGCTATGGTGGCACGTTGAACTGCTAAGAACCCCTCACCCATCACAAGAGTAATAAATAGGGTTTCTGGATTTTGTTAAATGATGAAATTCCACTGAGCCAAAGCTATAACAAGAGGGTCTCAAGGAACAAAAAAGTTATATTAGTTAGAGATCCCGGACTATCTGTGCTCAGCCCTTGGCTAGTTCCAAACCTAGATAGATGTATGGGGGTTAAAGTGTATTTTTGAACCACCAGGGATAGAAAGCAAGTGCTATAAAGCCACTAGCAGCTGCCACAGACAGAAGTGTACAGCCAGAAATAAAAATGGAAATGGTTCAAATACAGACGTGTGCATGCCCTTTGAAAAATTCCAAATGTCACTGAAGTGCTCTAAAATAGTACTTTGTTATTTTGTTTTAATCATATTCCTATCCTAAAATATTTTACTTCTTTTTACATCTGAATGAGGGACAGGGTTCTCAAAAGTGCTCTCTTTCCCCCAATCCCAGAGGAAGGGAGGCAGAAGCAGGGTAGGCAGCTTGGCAGGTGCTGTTAGGTTTTCAGACCATTGCCGCTGCCAGGTTCTCCAACCCCATTCACCTCTAAATCCTTGTACCTCTGACAGGGGGAGAGGAGAGGTTTGGGGGAAATTAGGACTGGAGTATCAGAATCCAGAAGGGGATAAGCCACAGGTAGTTGCAACCTCCTGTCGTGTTCCTGGCTGGAAGGCAGAGGCTTGAAGCATTCCAGCCACCAGGCACAACAGCGGCTATATGCATGTCTCGCAACTGAAATGATTTACTTTTGAAATGTTTCCAAACCCATTACACTTGGAAATGTTTCACGACTTGTTTCTGTAAGCACTCATGGATTTATAAATCTAGTGGAGATAGTAATTTTAGCCCTTATCCTCCTCTCCCTAGCAGATGAAAACATTTTGGAAAGCAAGTCCTTCAACCTTGCAGTCGCATATCATTTCCCTGCATAGACACAGAAGCTCATACTCTTCATGTAGTCCTCATATGCATGCAACTAACTCTTGTACAGATTAAACACTTTGGCCTCACCCAAACGCGTTTTTTCCTTGCCTTTGCAAATTAGTTTTAAGCATTTTAACATAACATTAACATAAGTGAATGGGAAATGACACTGACATGCCAGCAAAAACCCTCAAGGTAGATGCAGTCACACCAAAAACAGTGGGAAATGCAGTCAAGAGATGAAGCCAAATAAGAAGTGGCAAAACAAAGCAAGGAAGAAAAAAACTTCTACTTCTGACTTAAAGATCACTGAAGGCAAAATTCGCAAGAACCCAGAAAACCTTCTCTAAACTTATGGCCTCCAAAAGCAGTCACATAAATATTTATAATAAAAACTGCATTGCCAACAGAGCTCTTTGTCAGATACCTCCTCAAGCCTGACAAATCATCTCACTTCCACAGCCATGTTTAAAGAACCTAAAATCCCAGCAGCATAAGCACATTTCAATTCAGCTCAGTGCTCCGATTCTCCAGGTTCATAAAGCAGGTTTCCCTTCTATCATAAAAACACTGTGCAAGTTACCTCTGGGATATCTGGTAACAAACCAAACAGCTATGGATTCAGTACTGATCACACCTGCTTTAAATTTCAAGCCAGATGTATCATTCTCACAACTTTTTCTGTTCTTCGTGCGCTGACCTACAATTTCATCACCACGCAGATCACCCAAACATTGGCTTCACGCTAGCTGACACTACATTAAATAAAATGATGTATTCCACTAAAGAATACTATTGAGAGAAGCAGAATGAAGCAAGCAGCTTCCTCTAGTTCAGCATTTCTTAATCTGTGGGTCGTGACCCAAAAGTGGGTCGCAAGAATATACGAAAGGGTCATGAACAAACTTTAAAAATAGTTTCTCCTTTAAAGAAGAGGAGGGGAGTCCAGGAAGAGTGGTTGCTCCACAAGGGAGCAACCCTCAATGCACAAGCTAATTCTATTCCATCTCGAAGGAAAGGTAGCAAGAGGGCAAAGCAGCCCCCCTGGCTCTCTAGGGATCTAGCAGACCTCCTGAATCTAAAAAAAAAGGCCTACAAAGGATGGAGGATGGGATTCACCTCCAAGGAGGAATATTCTGCACTGGTCCGGTCCTGTAGGGAGCAAACCAGGAAAGCCAACTAGCTTCGAGCATCAAGGACAATTAAAAAGTCCTTTTTCATTTATGTGGGGAGCCGGAGGAAAAGCAAGGACAACACTGGACCTCTGCTGAACCAGATGGGACAACTGACGCCCAGGAAAAAGCCAACCTATTAAATGGGTACTTTGCGTCGGTCTTTCATCAGTCCCATGGGACGCTCATGCCCACTACAGGACAGGGAGGTCCGGGCGAGGGAGATCCCCTGCCCTCCATCAATGCTGACCTCGTGAAGGAACACCTTGAGAGGCTGGATACCTTCAAGTCAGCCGGCCCTGACAATCTACACCCCAGGGTACTCAAGGAGCTGGCGAGCATCATAGCCCAGCCCCTGGCACGGATCTTTGAAAACTCCTGGCGCTCTGGTGTACTGCCTGAAGACTGGAAGAAGGCCAATGTGGTGCCTAGCTTCAAGAAAGGGAGGAAAGTGGATCCAGCAAACTATAGGCCCATCAGCCTGACCTCTATCCTGGGGAAGGTCGTAGAAAACTTTATTAAAGAGGCCATCTTTAATGGACTGGCCGACGCCAACATCCTGAGGGATAGCCAGCACGGGTTTGTTGCAGGTAGGTCTTGCTTGACCAATCTCATTTCCTTCTATGACCAGGTGACCTATCACCTGGACAAGGGAGAGAAGATTGATGTCATATATCTTGACTTCAAAAAAGCCTTTGATCTGGTATCCCATGATCAACTCTTGGCAAAACTGGCCAATTGTGGCCTTGGGTTCACCATGATCTGCTGGCTGGGAAACTGACTCTGTGGTCAGACCCAGATGGTGGTGGTTGATGGAAGTAAATTATCATGGTGCCCTGTGACCAGTGGGGTCCCCCAAGGCTCTGTCCTTGGACCCATATTGTTCAACATCTTCATTAATGATGTGGACATTGAAGTCCGAAGCAGACTGGCCAAGTTTGCTGATGACACCAAACTTTGGGGCAAAGCATCCACACCAAAAGTCAGGACAGGCTTAGCAAATGGGAGGATGAGAACCTGATGGTGTTTAACACTGAAAAATGCCAGGTTCTCCACCTTGGGAGGAAAAACCTCTAGCATCCCTACAGGCTCGGCAGTGTTACACTGGCTAGCACTATGGAGGAAAGAGACTTGGGGGTCATCATTGACCACAAGATAAACATGAGCCTGCAATGCGATGCTGCGGCTAGTAAAGCGACCAAAACGCTGGCTTGCGTCCATAGATGCTTCTCAAGCAAATCCTGGGACGTCATTCTCCCCTTGTACTCGACCACCAGTATCTGGGGGAACATTTGTTCACCAAGGCGCCCCAAGGGATGACGAGGTCGAACAGTTTTAAACTAATGCAAGACTGTTTCAGGCTGGACATAAGGAAGATTTTTTTTACTGTCCGAGCCCCCAAGGTCTGGAATAGGCTGCCATCGGAGGTGGTTCAAGCACCTACATTGAACACCTTCAAGAGTAAATTAGATGCTTATCTTGCTGGGATCCTATGACCCCATCTGACTTCCTGCCCTTCAGGCAGGGGGCTGGACTTGATGATCTTCCGAGGTCCCTTCCAACCCTAATGTCTATGAAATCTATGAAAGAAAAGCATGGGAAACGGTGGCTTTTCCCTAGCCAGCTGACAGTTTTCTTGCAAGGGGCTGTTTGGGTCCACCCCAACCCAAACACTGGGGGGCTGGGGGCAGTGGGTCAGGAGTGATGGGCACTGGGACAGAACTAGCCATTGATGTTTATGAATGGGTCCTGGTACAAAAAAGGTTGGGAACCACCGCTCTAGCTGACTTGCAAGGGAGAGTCTGGAAGGTAGCACAGACAAGTCACCAAATCACCACATGACAAGCTGTATCATGTATCGTGATGTAAAGACGACTGGAGTGAGGGGGGACAGGACTGCAACTTTGTACAAGTGCAACAAATATGGTTTAATAATATGCACTGCTTTAAAACAAAAAATGAAAAATTATCACGCCACATTTTATTTGGGGCTAAGTACTGGGTGCAATTTTGTAAAGATAAAACAATTACATTTCTAATAATAAGACAAGTAAAATAAACTTTAACCTTCTCCAGTAGAACCCAAATGCTTCACGTGGTTAGTCAGGTTGCTAACCTTCCTATGAATATTATATAAATACAGCCACAGCGCACAGCTGCACAGGACTACAGCTGCACCTTTTATTTCAAAAGACGCAGCTTCTCTGATCACCTGTGTAAGACCACTGATGAACTGCAAGTGATCTGAGTACTGGTACCCTGTAAAGCAAATGCCTCAACAATCACCCGAGTGAATCATTCAAGCTCTAACACAGATGCTAATTTTTAAAATAGGATGATGAGAAAGGGTAAGTTTTGTTCCTGAATTTCCTATTTTATATGTGTGCTATTCAAAGAGGCAAAGATTCAATGAGCACAACCTTTTCTTCCTTTTTAAAAAGCATATTCTATTATTAAAGCCATCAGATTCTAAGTGACAGCATTACAGTATCCGTAGTTGACAAAATAAGTAATTCACACCAAAAATAATTGAAAAGTGCTCCTAAATGCATATGGTATATGAGCTTGAAAAAAAAAAAAAAAAAAGAAGTTTTATTTTTCTAAAAAAAGTTATAAATTCAGACTGGGTTTGTTTTTTGTTTTTTAAATTAGTTGTCTAAATCATAGTCACACATTTACATTTTGAACCCGGTCTCCAAATTATTTAACAGAACTTAAATCTAACAACCCTAGAGCTGTGAAAATGACTAATCGGAAAGTGCTTTCAAACACATGCAACAATAAACAACAAGAATTAAATTAGAAATTCTGAACACCTTAAAAAAATATGAACAATTCTGTTGAATTCTAGACCTCCCACAAAAATGGGAACCATTTTTTCCTTGGCAGGTATCTAAAAAATATATATATATCCACAGATCTGATGAGCACTACTATATGAAATTGATGCTTTTCCCCAGAATGCTCAAACCACCACCACTACCAAAATATTATGAAAACAAGACAATACAATAAGTATTGGCTATAATTTCAGAGGCATGCTAACTAGCAGCTTTAATTCAAACTTCTTGGCTGCATCCAGACAAGCGGAAACATGCATTTCCCCAGGGACAAACAGCAGTGGCATACCTTGTGCCACTACTTGTCCTCGGGAAACACCTGTGGCATGCACACTCTGGTGCGCACCAGGTTACCCCAGGGTGGAGTAGGGGAGGCTGGGGCAAGCAACTTTGCTGGCCCCAGCAGCTTACCTGGGGTCCCAAGGGCATCCGGGAGCTGCAGCCACGGTGGCTCCTGCAGCAGGAAGCCTGGCCAGCAGCCAGAGAGTGGCTCTGGCTGGGAAGGTTCTGGTTTTGGGCAGTGTGCACTGCTGCCATGTGCGCCACCCTGCTGGGATCTCCTGGGGTCAAAAAATACCCCCGCGCTGCAAAGCAGCAGTGTGGGGCACGCCTGCATGTGCAGTGCATGGCACCGCAGATGGTATTACATACCACACGTCTGCACTCATCTGGACATGGCCCTTTTGTCCTGTTTAGAAAAAGGATTTAAAAAGAAAGGCTGAGGATACAGAAGTATCTTTCAGAAGAGGTTTAAACAAATATTTCACAAAGTAATTCACCTACAACAAATACACAGAAAATTATAAATTAGTTTGTAAATGTTGCACATTTCAACATGAAATATTTTCAGCAAGAACATAATATTCTTAGGTTGAAGATAATAAAACTGAAAACTTCTAGGCAACTTTGACTATGGTCATGCACCCATTCTGCCATGACATTAAATATTATTTTGCAGTGCTAACTGCAGAGATGTCACAGTTTCATGTGAGAACACTTTTTAAATGGAGAAAATAGTATTTTAAGCTGATGAAAAAGTGTTACTGGGGGGGGAAAAACACCCTAATTTGCTTTTAAAAAAAAAAACCATCTGAAAAAGTAAACCTTAAGTTTAAAAAACCCTATAAATTGAACCTTTTAAAATAAATTGAGATATTTGAATCATCTCACAGCAATCAGGCATCCAAGTAACATATTTTGTTATGGTATCAGTATGCCAAATCTAATAAAACATTTCAAAAGACCATTATGTGTTGTGCTTTAATTACCTAGAGGACAGACTACATGAAATAAAACAACAGAATGAGAACACTGAATGAAGACAGACTAAAAGCAAACAGAGAAAAAGCAGAACGTAAGAAAGAAACATCACTGTACTAAAGACCAGAAAGAAAAAAAGGACGAAGTCCATTCCTAATATATAGTGTTAACGTTAGGAAGCATGCTTTGTTAATTAAGAGCTTTATTTGACTATACCTCCTCGATTTCAAGAACACAGACCCAGCAAATTACGTTTCAGACCAACCAGTTTCTTTGTCCAGTGACAGGACCGCAACCGGCATCTTCAAATGACTGGTTCTTTCCATAGCATTCAATACCATTAACTGCAGGACGTCATTATCCTGCCTTAACATAGTGGCACGCATTAAATCAAAAGCCGTGAACTAGAGAAGATCTTACTCTTGAACTTCATGCGATCCAGCGATGATCAATTTCTCCTCTGCTGCCCAAGTACTGACTACAGATTCTTATTCATCTGTTATCAATACATCCCATTCAACAACTGCAGGAAGCTACTGGAAAATTCATGAGCCATTGGCTGTAGTTAATGGCATTCAGATGTCATACTGACTGCTCTTCCCTCACTCGGAAGGTTGAAATCAGGGAAGGATGCTTTTCTTCCCTGAAAGCCATCCTCCAACTCAGCCAAGGCTCCTGGACATAGCACAGGAATGAGCTCAGGGAAGTCAGTGTTATGTGATAAGCTCACAACAATCCCTGTGGGCCTTACAACAATGATTCTCAACCAGTGACACAGCACCCTGGGGTGACATGGGGCACTGTGCAATATCCTGCCTTAACGTAGTGGCACACATTAAATCGAAAGCTGTGAACTACAGAAGATCTTACTCTTGAACTTCATGCGATCCAGCGATGATCAATTTCTCCTCTGCTGCCCAAGTACTGACTACAGATTCTTATTCTTCTGTTATCAATACATCCCATTCAACAACTGCAGGAAGCTACTGGAAAATTCATGAGCCATTGTCTGTAGTTAATGGCATTCAGATGTCGTACTGACTGGTCTTCACTCACATGCTATCCCTTCAGCTATACCACTGCATGGTAGAGATCACTCAGATCAGTAAAGGAATGAAAACAGAGCTACCCAAAGCAAAACAGGAAATACAAGGTAAAGAGATAGTGATTAGGTCCCCAAATGTTTCTATGACAGTGTCTTTAAGGGAGCCTGCTCAAAAAGAGAGAGAAAAGAGAGAGAGAGGTAGCTGGACATGTTAGTGTAGTTGGACAGAAAGCAGGGCAGGGTGGCACCTGAGAGACTAACTTGTTCAGAAGGGGATAAGTCAGGACCTACCTAAATCACAGCGAAACAAACTAATTTTCGCAGGCTGCTCGTGGCATACAGAGCCAATTTCGTGGTCTTTTTAAGGCAACCCTACCCCCTGCTACTGACTAGCTGAGAAGCCAATCACTCATTTTCACACTGCAGCATTGCATCTGGCTTCTTAAAACATGGTGCTGAAACCCTTATGCTTTCCTGACTGGTGCCTTCACAGAGCCTATATGTCACTAGCTCAGCCTCACAGTAGCTCTCTCAAACCAGATGCTCTGTGGCTGAGGAATTGCTGCACTTTTTGTATTCCAGTAAGCTTTTTTTTTTTTTTTTTTTTTAAGGTGATTCCATGCAAAATCACAGGAAATGCCATTTTTCACTGTTTCCACGAAAACTGAGAAACCACAATTTAAGAAGACCCTTAGGCATAAGCTTTCATAAGCAACAGCTTTCATAAGCATGTTCAACAAATGAACACGCTAATGGATATTTGTGTCTTTCGGAACAAGTTACTTTTTGAGGTGTCACCCTTCCCTGCCTTCTACCTACAAAGAGCGAAGTCAGCTCATAACCTGAGCTCCTCCAAGCACCTCACTAATTTTAGCTGTTCATCTACAATTTTGTAAATCTCTATTTTATCTTAACCAGGCTGAACTTTATTTAAATAAAGGCAATTTCAATCATCAGATGAAAAGCCTTGATTTCAACTGCTGATTTTAGTCAACTTTTCATTTGTACTTCAGTTATTTTCTTAAGACAGGTGTACTCTTATTGCTTGATATAAGCACTAAGACGTGTAGATTTGCAGCTAAGCAGAGCCTCTGCGATACAACTGGTACATCTTTTCTGCTGCCCAAAAGAACACTCTAAAATATTTATTTATTCACATGATTCTATAGCTTAGCAGGTTCAGACTGTTACTGATTTTTTCCATTTTTGATGCATTAGAAAAATGGTGAGTGGTGCTCAAAGTTTAGGTTCCACATGCCAGTACCAGGCCCTGCATTGCACCCACATGCCAGATCAAGCACACAGGGCCATGCCTGTGGGACTGCACATGGAGCCCAGGAGTTGCATCCCTGTACAAACAATTAACCAGTTCTGGTGCCTACTTGTGCATTAGTCATTGAATTAGTTATAGGAACTGAACTTGAAGCAGAGGCCAGAACCTGGGGGCATTTGTATAAATGGCAAAATGTGCACCAGTGCTGAGAAAACAGCGTTGGCGTGCTTTTGAACTAAAACACAATGAAGATGTTTTAGTTCAAAAGGGCACCACCGCCATTTTCTGCGTGCTGATGTGCATTTCATCATTGATCCAAATGCATGCAACAGAGCCAGATGTGTCAGCTTGCATGCTCTGCAAATTCGATTAAATCGAGCCTGCTCTGACGTGCTGGATTTCCAGCACTTTGAAACAAAGGTACATGTATAAATGCCCTAGGACTCCCCAAGTCCTAAGGAAGACAAAGTCACACCCCATTGTGCTGGTCTTTCTGGTCCCATGACTTCTGTATTCCTTTCCACACATTTGCCCAACTTCAACAGAAGGGATGAAGGATGCCATCAGCCCTGCCTAGTGCACAGCATGGCCATTAGGATACTCTCTTGGCAAATGTCAATGCCCTCAAGGCTGATGAGGGCCCATTACCCAGGTCACCCAATTTTCAGCAAGAGCTTTATTCACAAGATAACTGGGCAAGGAGTAGATAACTCCTACAGGCTTTAAAGAAAGAACCAGTTGCCTGTAAACAAATGGATGACCACTTAGTTTCCTAGATCCAAGCAGCAGTTTCAGGTTGTCAAAGCCAGACTGAGATAAGCACTTAACACAGGACTTCAGGGAGGTAGAGGCCTACCTACCTCTAAGGGTCTGGGAAAGAGACAAGATTTCAGACATATTTCTGTACTGTGTATCCTATTCACTAGCTTAAGTATCCTTCACTCAGTATGCTATGCTGTTCATCCCATTTACAGGTGCCTAATCCTTATACTTTAAATGGGGATACTTAACACACATAATTTGAACTTATATATTCCATACTCAAGACCAAGTGCTTGAAATATAGGTGCAGGAACACTTTGCGTCCCCATACCCAAGTGCCTGTGTAATTTTTGCCCTTGCTTCTTAGTCTAGCTCTCTCTCAACAGCACCAAGAAAGAGATTAAAAAGGAAGAGAAGGTCATGCTGTCCCACACACTGAAAGATGACTACACATTAAAAATCATTAAGGTTGCAAAGTCAAGCACTCAGAAATTAAGACTTAAGGATGAGTGTGTGGACACAGTACAGTATTTATTTATATGATCATAAGCTATTTTTTTTTCCACAGAACCCCTACCTCATTCAGGGCACAAGATGGAGCTTCTCTGAGAACTAGTCAGGATTAGGTAGTGAAGGAGACTTGATTCTAGGCCCCCTGCCCCATTTGCTGAAGATGTTGAACGGTGTGTAGCAAACAAGACCAGGGACTGCAGAAAGAAAGAATGGTCCCATGGTTAAAGTGAATGCTCCCCTGGATCATTCGAGTTCTACTCTTGCTTCTGGCACAGAGTTACTGTGTAAAGAAGCTGTGCTCTGTAAAAAGCTACACAATGCTAAATACCCTGCAAATTAGGTCCCAGTCTCGCCACTGAGCAGCCTTATTTAGCCAGTGCTTTTTATGTTGATCTGTCTGCCTCAATTCACCACTTATAAAATGGAGCTCATCTCAGCTGTCGCACAAAGACTGGACTAATGCTTGTGAAACACACTCAGATACTGCAGTGTCACGCATCCTAGAAAAGCTCGAAGAAATCAGAAATTCCGCCTTCAGAACCCATCTGGATTCATGTGCCATAAATAAGGTACTAGGCCAAGGAGTGTGGGGCAGGAAACAAATCAAAATGTGAACAGCAACTTATAAGGTAAGCACCCTCTATCCTGCACACGAGGCAGAGGTCCTGTGGAAAAATAGGTGTGAGCATGGAAGCATGGACTATATTGAAACATGCCTGCACTTCCAGCCCAATCTAGTCCTCCCTCAAACTCCAGGACTTGCTCTTTCACACTGTCTGATTTGTGGAAAACGAGACAGGCAAAGGAGTAGGGGGCACCAGAAACACAGGAAAAACCAGCTGCATGCTTTCATCTTCGATGCCCAACCCCATACACGTATACTGCCAACATTTTATAGAAGCAGGACGTTGGCTGCTGCGGTTCCCTTGCTTTACCTATGGCAGGTTAGGGTGTCAGGTCTGTGTTGTGTCAGTCAACAGCAGTCTTACGTAGAGCTTAGATGATGGTTTGTATGGGATGGTTTGGAAAGGGGTGATCCTGCCTGAGGCAGGAGGTTGGACTAGATCAGTGGTTCTCCACTGAGGTCCAAAGCACCCTGGGGGGCCATGAGCAAGTTTCAGGGGATCTGCAGATGTGGCACAAGGGGGATCTCTCACATTGTCTGGGGCAGCCCGTGCCCCAGCAGAGCCTGCTGCTGCCACCACCACCAGGTTCACTAAAAAAAAGACACTGTTTTCTCCTTCCACAGGTGTGCCTTTACAGGCTGGCAGCGTTCCAGCTTGCAAGGGGCTGCATAGGGCTGCGGGTAGTGGGAGTACACTGTTCTGGTAGAGGGCACCATGGCATGTGCACACACACACACACACACACACACACACAGAGCAGCCAACCAGCGGTAAAGAGCAGCTCCCATAGCTGCCCGCAGGCAAGTCGGGGGGCCAGGGGGGAGAGAATGGGTGACACATTGGAGTGGGGGGACATCCCCCTCCTTCTAATTTCTGTGCCCACAAAGGACACAGGGCTGCAGTCTGGCCAGACCTGCCAGCAGGAGCTGGCACAGGCAGCCAGAGGAGAGTGGTGATGGCCAGGCTATGCCATCCCTGTACCTCCTTCCCCCTGCCCCGCACACCCCTCCCTGCTGTAGGTCAGGAGTGGGGGGCACCAGCAGGGCTAGGGGAAGGTGGGGGACTGTGGGTCAGGAGCGAGGGGCACTGGCAGGGCCAGGGGGCTGCAAGTTGGGAGGGGGGCTTCTAGTCCAAAGAGGTTGAGAACCACTTGACTAGATGAGCTCTGGAGGCGCTTCCAGCTCTACTTCTCCCGTCTCTGAGCACAGTATCAGTGGGCCGTGCCCACTGGCTCCCTGGACTTGTTTGAGGGCCAATGGGCACTGTGGTGTGCTCCCTTGGCACTCCCGTTTTGAACTTACAGTCAGCACTCCCATCCCTGGTTTTTGTATTATTTGTCCCAAGGAATCTGTTGTCCCCTTTTCCTGTAGCTTCCCCATCTGAAGGAGGCAGAAGAAACTTGGGGGGCTGGCCCCACATGATTTTAAAGGGTGACAAACAGGCCAGCCCTACTCCTCTATGCCTGTAGGGCTGCCCCCTCAGTGTGGGCCTGCAGCCCCACTACCCAAAGCAGATGGCGGCCAACAGTCCCTGGCCACCTCCTCCCATTGGCACGGTGGCCCCTCCATGGAACAGCAAGGACAGGAAGATGGCGTGTCTACAATTCACCTCTGGGACGGAAAAAAAAAAGTCCCCCAAAAACCAGCTCCTAGCAAGACTGGCAAAGTCCCGAGCTCCGGACCAGGGTGTCGGGGCAGGGGAGGGGCCCATGGCGGGGTCATCGCGTGCGACCCTGTGCAACCATCCAGTCATTAAAGGGGGCCGTTAGGTGATGGGATGGTTGCCAGGGACACGAGATGATCTCTGTGGGTCCCCCCCCCCGTTGCTCTGGGGTACTATGAAACCTGCGGAGGGCAAGACAGGCACCCTCACCCCCGCGCGGGGTAGGAGAGCAGCCCCCTACCCCGGGCATGGCGTGATCCGGCTTCTCCCGCATTGGCGCCGCCGTGTGGCTGCCCGCCCGGCCCCGGCCCCTGCCCCGCGCCACCGTGGCGTGGCGTGGCGTGGCGTGGCGTGGCGTGGGGTAGCCCGCCCCGGCCCGCGGAACCCGAACGCCGCCCGCCGCAGCGCCCTACCTGCGCCCGCCTGAGCCTCCGCCATGCCAGCCTCGCGCATGCGCCACGCGCCTGCCAGCCCTCCCGAGGGACTCGACCCGCCCCCCACCCCCAGCCCCCTTCTCCCGCGCAGGCGCAGGCGCGGCTAGCTCCGCCCCGCGGGCTGCGGGGCGGGGCCACGAGCCGAACGTCACAGCTGCGTGTGGCTACGCCTTCGGCGCTTGGCGCGGGGGAGACCACGTGGCCGGAGCGCGGGCAGTGGTGGCGTGCTGCACCCCTTCCACCCCTGGCTTTGCAGAGGGAGAGTTTTGTTGGTGAAGGGCGATCAGGTGAACAGCCTGTTCCTTCTAACTAGGAGCGGAGGTTGCTTTCCCTTAGTGACAGGCTGCAGGAGCCCCCACCTGCTCTGTCTCTCCGCAGAGAGAGCTAAGGAGCCAGAGCATCATGGAGCTATAAATATCTCCCCGGGGGAACAGAAATAATAGAGGCTTTTCAAACCTGAAGACAAAGGGATGCTATGATCCAACAGTTTAGGAGATGGCAGGCAGCAACTGGAGGCTAGAAATAAGGCGCCGGGCTTGCAAAGTGACCGTGTTGTCCCTTGGGCAACTTCCTAATGGCAACTTGCCATGGCTGAATCAGGGGGAGGATGCTTTTCTTCCCTGAAAGCCATTCTCCAACTCAGCCAAGGCTCCTGGACATAGCACAGGAATGAGTTCAGGAAAGTCAGTGTTATGTGACAAGCTCACAATGATCCCTGTGGGCCTTACAGCAAGGATTCTCAACCAGTGGCGCAGCACCCTGGGGTGCTGTGAGCTGCTTGGAAGGGTGACATGGGGTGCTGTGCAATATTCGTGCAGTTAAGTGCAAATGCCTAAACATGATTCATAAGAGGGACTTGGAGATTTCAAATGGAAATGCAGAGGATTAAAAGCAGTCGGACCTGCTGTGGTCTTTCTGAGCTCTTTGCAGCAGAAGAGTGGCTCTGTTATTTCTCCATCATCAAAAAGCAAGTGAAAGCTAGGACCTCGGATTTTCCAGGAGGTGACTTAAGTCTACAATGTTGAAAACCCTGGCCCCGTAGTCACTGAATGTTATGGCCCCATTCAATCTGAGCAGCTAGACCAGGTTTGGGACGATGGGGTTTTGCAGTTAGGAAGAAAAGTTGTACTGGTAGACTCAGGTATGGTTTCATCATGTTTATTTACAAGCATGTACAAAGTCTTGCTTTCTTGAACACAAAAGGAATCAAACAATATTTTATATATTGGCAACATTTCATCAAAGCACAACAATGGCTGTTGCGGTCCCCCTGCTTTACCTGTGGCAGGTTAAGGTGTTAAGTCTGTGTTGTGTCAGGGTTGAAAGCAGTTTTACGTAGGGCTAGGATAATGATTCGTATGGGATAATTTGGATAGGGGTAATGGAGCCTGAGGTAGGGGCCTGGAGTAGATGACCTCTGGAGGTCACTTGCAACCCTACTCTATGATTTTTTGAACTAGAAACACAACCTACTCACAGCACTGACCTTTCAGTCAGCAGCGTGACCCAGAAGCTTCCCCTTGAGGCTTCTCCCAGGAGCAGGTACTAGCATTGTTTCAGGCTGCATTCCCCAACCATCTGTTTTCGAGTTTGTCTCTTCCATGAGCATCGCTGCCTAAAACAACGCCTAGCAGTGCCCATATAGTTCAGATTCCCAAGTGGATTCACAAAAGCCCTTTTTGGAGGCAGAGGTGCATACTTCTATTTGGGATCTGGAAACTGCTATTATTTCAACAACTTGCTTCCATAAAGGAGCTTGATGAAGGGCAACATTTGCACAAGGCAGCCTCAATCTATAACAATATAAATAAAATCTCAGCAGTTCTTCCAGCAGTAAGGAATGAGGCAGGCTGCCAGAACTGTAGGGCAAGGCATGTGTCGAGGTCGGTGTTACGTGCACCTCATGTGCTACTGCAAACTTCTCAAATTGCTCCAAAAGGAAACCTCTGTGCCAAGGATCTATCACCCCTATCAATCTGCAGAAACTTCAACTACTACTGAAAAGAAAGCTTGCAGCATTGCAGTACCAGTGCCCAGATTTGGGTGTTCACACTTTTGCCAGTACTGCAGAAGAATCATGCAGGGTTGTAGCTCCACTGACCTGTAGAAAGGCTGTGCACTTCGACACTTGCTGCAGAGCAAGCTGACAGAGCCAGGGCTGAAGATACCAGAGCTGCCACACAGTTTTGCTAATGTTGCAGATGTACGCTGTCAATATTATTTAATCACTGTATGCTTCTACCTTTCCTGCAGCTGCATGTCTGCAGTTTTGTGCTTATACCAACACTTAAAACTGCTCTTATTTTCTGCCACTGTTGCAAAGAAAGTTCACAGTGCCATGACAACAGCATCTCTGTTGAATTACAATAACATACATCTGTCACAGCTGCACAGGAAAAAAAATCTCAGTCCTGTAGCTCTGGTATCCATGATCTGTCTGGCACAGATGCAGATGAAGGTCTCAGTGCTGTAGCTGTTATCCTTATCGTGTTTGCTGTATGATTCTGCAGTGGGTGTGGAGCAAGCACATGGGTCTCTATAAAGCCTCTGGTCTAACACAGGCTTCTGTCGCTGTAGCACGGATACCTCACCATGCTGCAGCAACAGCAACCGCAGCATTACTGAATGCTTCTGCAGAGAAAGGTTGTCGTGCAGCAGTCTTGAAATTATAGGGTGAAAGCTCATTTCTTCCGCTGCACTAGGGGAAGCCTGCAATGTTATGGTTGTAATGCCACTGCAGAGGTGCTGCCCCGTTGATTTTACGGCCGTGTGGCAGTAGCGATCCTCCAGATAGAAGTGGCTTGGCAGTAGCACCACTATAGGACCACTGGATACATCCCCACTCACCGTAAGGATGCTAGAAACAGCCCTAGCTCTGATGCCCATGACTCATTCTGTTAGTGTCACAATGTAAACTCCCAGCCCATGTTGGTGGTGTCCCATTTGTGTGGCTGTGTGAATCTGTTGTGCCCTCTGCAGACTGAAGTGTGCAACAGCACAGGCACAGGAAGTCTCCAGTTCTGCAGTAATTCAATCCAGACGTTGCTGTTGCACATTTCTATCCCAGCTATGAAACTTCAGCTGCAAGTCACTGCACCAGGGTCTGCAGAGCCCCAGCCTGACTTGTTGCTGGCAGCAGATGCACATGCACCTTCAGGCAGACAGTCGGGGAGCTGCGAGGGGCCTGATCCTTGTTGTGGCATCGTATTCCTGACCTCTTCCCACTGTCTGCTGTGTGGCGTGCTTGCCAAGCAAAATGCCTTCTAATGGCACACTGGCATGTGTGCCAAGGTTTGCTGACCCCTGGTCTAGGGGCACAGGGCTAGCCACAGAGGCTCAGTGACTTGAAGACTGAAGCCTCTCTCAAGAAGAGGCTAGCTCCCACTCAGGAGAACTGGCTCTTCAGGAAAGAGATTGCCTAGTAAGAGGCATCTGGAAGGGGTAAAATAGGGCCCACCTGCTGTCCACACAGTCTATGAGGTTTACCTTTGAACCCACCCCCCAAAAAAAAGACCATTGTATACAGACAACCCATTCAGTCCAGCTGTGGATGGCTTTCCAGACTCTGCATCACTAGGTGAAGGAAGTTTAGACCTCACTATGCCCTAACCTATTGTATTCCTCCTATATTATAGACTCAAAATTCAACTTTTCTATTCTTTTTGGTTAACACCCCCCTCCCAAAAAAAAAAACAAACAAACAAGACTCTGGCCCTCCCCTGGGCTATTTCTTCACACAGACAACTTTGTGTCCCTCAAAACCCTCCTGAACAATGCAATGTGCAAGATGGATAAGGTGGATGGATATGTCGTGGAAACACACACAGAGTACTTTTGGGTCAGGTCAGCAGAAGCTTTTATTCAAAAGAAACTACAGCTGTAGGGGGAGTTCCAAAGTGACATGGATTTCCCAAGCACTTGGAAGGGGTCCCCCCCCAAGAGCAAAATCAGGAGGCTTATATACTTTTTAACAGTCGCTTACAACTCACGTGATCATATAGTGAAATTAGCATGAAAAGCGGCTATAATATTACTTCATTATTTCTTTGCTGTTATCAGGATAGGAATTATGGGGGAGATAGGGTTAGTTCACAAACCTCCTTCTTGCACCTGGAAATCTACTTTGTACATACTTTTTTTTTTTTACCTTCAAGGCCGCGGTGAGCGAAGCATTTGCAGAAGAGTTACAAAGAACAAACACTTGCCCTTATCTGTTCTACTGTACCGAGCCAGCAATTCTCCACAAAGCGGTTATGTCATCTTATAACTAAAATAATCAAAGTTTAAGGCATATATTTTTTCTGATTCCACAGCCCCCCCCTTTGAGACTATTTAGTCTCACTTTAGCCTTAAATTTCCATTCTCATGAGCCCCTCTATTTCATCATGCAGCCTTTCATGTTTTCTTTCAATCTGCTCACACTTTTGTAACACCATTATTCTAGACTCTGCTGTGGGTTTTCTTGCCTTGCTAAAGCTTCCCCTGCTGGCTTTCACGCAGCAGAGGATCAGTTGCATTAAGACATAGAACATTATCAGAACTATCAAGACAAACAATATTCCATACAGGATTTTCTTGCCAAGGGCCCCGAAATCTGGGAGCCAGGAGGTTAGCCAAGACCACATTTCTTCTAGACCCCAGTCAGTATTTTCTGAGGCCACTTGATGTAGGACCCTTAACTGATTTCGGATTTTGCGAATGTCAGTTTCGATTCGCATGTCCTGATTGACATAGACACAACAGGTGGAGTTTACTAAGGCACATACTCCTCCCTGGGATACCAATAGGTAATCTAGGGCTATGCGGTGTTGTATAGTTACTTGTGAGATCTGGGAGATCTCTTTTTGCAGAGCCTGAATTGCATCCGCAGTGGCATTTCCCATAGCTTCCATTGTGGCTGAAATGTTAATTATGGCTAGTTCCAATTCTCTTACTCCAAGCCACGGTATGAAGGTTCTCACAAATCGATGGAACCCTGTGTTTCTGGTAGCTAAGGGGTTAACCGCCCTTTTCATGTGATGGTTGAAATTTTTTACTTGTTCCAGATATATTGTACTATGCATTTCGAAACCAGGGATAACACGTCCAAGAGTGCATGCCCCCACCCAATTCCAGGGCAAGATTTTATGAGCCCTGTTTCCGCAGAGCCAGTAAAGGCCTGGGGCAGAAAGGGTACTCAAATCTCGACAGTTGTTGTGCCCTATCCGGCACTTTCGATTGATATGCATCGTATAGGACGGTCCACGTTCAGCTGTTATTCTGCTGGACCGAGATATATTACAAGAAGTAAAATTGGAGTGAATGTAAAATTCTGATCTGTTTGCAATGAGAGCAACATGAGGTTCCTTAGAAAAGTTGTAGACCATGAATCCTGTACAATTGAGAGAGGGTACGTTACCCAACAGGATTCCACTGGTGCTACTAGGGCTATAATCTAGAGTAGTTAGGCAATGAGGGTAGTGTCCTACAGGTGTGGCTTTATTATAAGCTCCGGTGTTGTTGGATCTGTAACAGAAAGGCGCCTCTACTCTTGGGGAGATTATCCAGTTAGCAGGGGCGGCCCTCCATTCTTTAGGAGCGGACCGATGGGCAGCTAACGAGTAGTGTCTAACGAAGCCGCTGTTTATTGTTCCCCATTGCTGGAGGGATATTGGTACTCCGATCATTGGGATTCCTTGGTGTAGGTGTGCTGGGCTGTGAGAGCATATCCAGCAGTCACTTTTATTTCCAGCTTGAGCCACCGCATGGGAGATCTGCAAATACAAATTTTTCTCCCACCCCCCTTGGGTGATACTGAGATACCCAAGTGTGATATATAAGGATATCAGTGCCATTTTTAGATACAGGAGGGACAAAGAATCTTAACAACAAACATAACCAGCACCAGTAAGAAAAAGAACACTACCAGCCAAACCCAGGATGGCAGCCAAAGTCTTTCTTCGTCCTCTGGGCTCAAGTTACCTAAAGGACTGATAATGTTGGCTCTTGGTCTTGATCGAGGTGGTGATCTTCCGAATGGGAGCATTCACTTTCTTCGAGGCCGAAGATGATATCTTCGTTCTTCAACTGATGAATCCGGCTGGGCTGAGGTGTTGGGTGCAGGGGAGAGGTTACTAGCACTTGCACCCTGATGCTCCTCACTTGCCTGAGTGAGGTCCTGAGGGTCTTTGTCCTTGGCCTCAGGGAAAGATCCCAACCTTGGTTGGAATACAGCTGCTTCGGGGTCCAATGGAGGTGATACCTTCTTGCAGTGCGAGGCGTGAGTCCACGTTTGGTGACCTTGGCAACGAACAGCAGAATTAGTGGTTAGAAGTACCTGGAAAGGTCCTTTCCATCTGGGTTGAAGTGCGTTTTTCCGTTGATAGACCTTTACGTAGATCCAATCCCCTGGTTCGAGGTTGTGACAGGGAACATCCGGTGGTTGAGGTAAGGCTTCTTGGACCTGTGAATGAACAGACCTGGCATACTTCATTAATGCCTTGCAATAATTTAGTACAGTTTCATCAGTTAATTGTAGGTCTGTTTGGTGAGGGGCAACAGGTGGTGTAGCTGGCATCCTCATGGGTCATAAGGGGTTAGGCCATGTTTTCTGTTAACAGTGTTTCTAATGTGCATAAGAGCAATGGGCAGTGCATCAGGCCATTTGAGGCCTGTTTCAGCACAAATCTTCGAAATGCGCGTTTTTAAATCAGAGTTTTTACGTTCTACAGCACCACTTGACTGTGGATGATAACTACAGTGTAGGTGTTGCTGTATGTTGAGTGCTTGGCAGATGTTTTTTACTATCTGTCCTGTGAAATGGGTGCCACGGTCACTATCTATTGTGAGAGGCAATCCAAATCTAGGGATGAATTCTTTGAGCAATTTCTTTGCTACAGTGATGGAATCAGCACGTACGCATGGGTAGGCTTCCACCCATCCAGAGAACACATCAATAATAACAAGAATGTATTCATAAGAACAGCACTTAGGTAGCTGCACAAAATCAATTTGCAGATTTACAAACGGTCCCCATGGAGGGGGATGGGCTGCGGGTGTCGTTTTTACCCGTTGCCCAATGTTGTGAGCTAAGCAGATGGGACAGGAGCTACAGTACTGTTGTGCCATGGAAGGAAAATTTGGGGCAAACCAATTTCTTTGTACTGTAGCAATCATTCCTCCTTTGCTCGTATGGGCCACAGAGTGGGTTAAACGAGCAAGATGTGGCAAAAGCTCTCTAGGCGCCACCAGGCGGCCGTCCGGGGAGCGCCAGAGAGAGTCGGGGTGCAGTGAACATCCTGCACGCAGCCAGTCATTTATTTCCTTTTTTGGGGCCTGATTTTGAAGAAGGGCCAGACTTGAAAGGCTAGCCAAAGGAGACTGGTCTGCTGAAAAACAAACAAAAACAGAGTTAGGAGCCTGTGGGCCAGAAAGGGCCGCATTTCTGGCAGAACGGTCTGCCAGATCATTTCCTCGTGTGACATCATCAAACGGTTTCTCATGAGCTTTACATTTAACAATAGCAATAGCAAGAGGCAATTGAACAGCTTCTAAGAGCGCTTTTACATAACAACCGTGACTGATTTGGGTCCCTGATGAAGTGAGGAACCCTCTTTGTTTCCAGATTTGTCCAAAATCATGAACAACACCAAAAGCATACTTAGAGTCAGTATAAATGGTTGTGGTTTGATTTTTTGCAAGAATGCAAGCACGTGTTAAAGCAATGAGTTCAGCAACTTGAGCAGAACGAGCTTGGGGTAAAGAATAGTCTTCCAAAACAGCATACTGAGTGCATACTGCATATCCCGCAACTAATTTGCCTGCATCATTTCTAAGACAGGAACCATCAACAAACAAAACAAGGTCAGAGTTCGGGATAGGAATGTCCTTGAGGTCAGTTCGAGGGGTTAACAATTGAGTTGTGATAGACAGGCAATCATGAGGCTCACCATCAGAGGCAATAGGCAGAAGTGACGCAGGATTCAGAATTGAACAGCGATTTAAGGTTACATTTGCAGCTGACAGTAGAAGTTTCTCATATTTAGTAAGACGGGAATTGGAAATGTGCTGAGTTTTGCCCTTGAGCAGAAGGGCCATCACAGCATGTGGAACTGCAACGGTTAAAGAGTGTCCCAAAACTAGAGAATCTGCCTTTTCAACCAACAAGGCAGCAGCTGCAACTGAACGGAGGCAAGGAGGAAGTCCCGCAGCTACGGGATCAAGGGCAGAGCTGTAATATACAATTGGGCGATGCTTTTCACCATGCAGCTGAGTGAGTACTCCTAAAGCGATTCCTTCCCGTTCATGACAAAACAAGGTAAAGGGTTTCTTATAATTAGGAAGTCCAAGAGCAGGAGCAAGAGTGAGGGCTTGCTTAAGGACCACAAATGCTTGTTCGGCTTCAGGAGTCCAAGGGAGGGGTTCCGGGGTGGTATCATGAGTGAATGCTTGCAAGGGTTTTGCGAAAGCAGCATAACCCAGGATCCACTGTCTACAATAACCCGTTGCACCTAAGAATCCCCTCATCTGTTTTCTAGTCATAGGTTTGGGAATGTTGAGGATAGCTTCAACTCTACTAGGGGAAAGGTGTCGTTCTCCTGCTGAGATATCATGCCCTAAATAATGTACCTTAGACTTGCAGAGCTGCAATTTAGATTTTGAGGCCTTGTGGCCTTTCTGAGCTAAAGCTGTGAGGAGTGTCAAAGTATCTTGCTCACAGGCCTCTAAAGTGGGTGAGGCTAACAATAGATCATCAACGTACTGAACAAGGGTGGACCCCCCTTTGAACGTGATAGGATCCAAATCTTTTTTTAGGATCTGGGAAAACAGGGTTGGGGACTCTGTATATCCCTGAGGGAGTCTTGTCCAGGTATATTGAAATCCCTGATAAGTAAATGCAAACAGATACTGGCTATCCTTATGAACGGGGATAGAGAAAAAAGCAGAACAAAGATCCACTACTGTGAAATATGTAGCATCTGAAGGGATACAGGAAAGAATAGTGGCAGGGTTAGGGACCACGGGGAAAGCGGGTAACACAACGGCATTTACAGCTCGAAGATCTTGCACAAAGCGATACGTATCTTTACCAGGTTTTTTGACAGGTAGGATAGGTGTGTTGCAAGAGGAGCGTATTGGGACAATAATCCCTTGCTCAAGGAGTGAGGAAACGACAGGCTTGATCCCTTCCTCAGCTTCCTTTGAGATGGGGTACTGTGGGACACGAGGAAGTGGCTTGGCAGGGTTCAGGATGATACGCACTGGTTCAGCACTCAGCATGTGCCCCACTTCATTCGCATGGGTGGACCACAGCTGTGGAGGTACTCGTGCCAACAGTTCCTCTTGCAAGAAGGAAGTGTCAGAATCAGAGTACTCCTGGGTTAGCAAAGCCACAAGCTCGGTTTCCCTATGTTCCGGTACCTCAAGGTAAACACCATCTGGGCTACAATAAATCACGCATCCCAGTTTACACAGCAAGTCCTTACCAAGAAGGTTGACAGGTGCACAGGGGCTAAGAAGAAAGGCATGATTTTCAGACAAAGGGCCAATAGAGATGGAGACAGGTTCAGAGACGGGATGTGGGATAGGTTGTCCGCCTATACCGACAGCATTTACAGTTTCAGGAGAATAAGGTAGAAAAGGAAACTCAGCAGCCTTTAGCGTGGAGCGGGACGCTCCGGTGTCGACAAGACAGGAGACAGGTTTACCAGAAATAAGGCATTCAACAAACGGACCAGATTGGTCAGTAGCAAGCAAAGGAGCAATGATGTCACTGTCCCTCAGGCTGTCCTATTCAACACTGGGAAAATTGACAGGAAGTGGAGGTGGGGGCTGGGGTCTGGGTCCTTGGCCGGGGCGGTTGGGGCATTCTGATTTCCAATGTCCTTCTTGCTTGCAATAATGACATTGGTTCCCATAGCCTGGGTTTTGTGGGCTCAAGGATCTATCTCTTCCCCTGAATCTACCCGGGCCTCCCCTTCCCCGTCCTCGTCCCCTTCCTCTACCTGGACCCTGCAACTGAGAAATCTGTAAGGCCATTAACTTAAACTCGGCACTGTCTTTAGACCGTTCCAATTTGTTATGAAAATGGTTAGCCGCAGCAAGGACTTCGGTCAAGTCTTTAGTTTCCCAGCCAATAATTACTGTTTGAATTTTCTCAGCAATTTTAGGGTTAAGTCCCTGGACGAATGCTGCCACTATTGCTTGTTTAGCATTTCCGACTGGGTTATCCATTCCTGAGTATCGTTCAAATGCCTGTTTGAGGCGTTCTAAATAGTCACTGGGGTGTTCATTTTTGTTTTGTTTACAGGTATTTATTTTGGTCCAGTCTGCCTTTTTTGGGCAAATTGTGAGAACTGCCTGAACCAAAGCATTTCTCTTGTCAATAAAGTCTTGGCCAATCCCTGGGTTTTGATCTGGCCAAGTACAGGCAGCGTACAGACGTAGCATAGTCTCCTTGGGCAAAATGGATCGCATGAGCTGATTAATGTCAGCCCATGTTGGATTATAACAATTTATAACAGTCTGCAATTCTTCCTGAAATTTTTCTGGGTCTTCCCTGATTTTTGGGAACTTTTGAGTTAAATTGTAGAGATCACCTGGAGTCCAGGGTGCATGCACAGTTACTATATTTTGTCCATCGGTGCCAATGCCTGGCATTTGTCTTAGGGGGTAAACTTGTGCAGTTCGGGATCTCAGATTGATGGGAGATCTTTCCATGCCTATTCCCATTCTTCTAAATACACCTGTGGTGGGTTGTGACCCAGGAGTAAATTGCCACACTGGTGATGATTGAGTGGCAGATATGGTGGATGAGTCCGGACTATTAAGCTCCGTGGATGGATTTACTGAAGGAGCTTCAGCTAATGGGTCACTAGCCTGGGCTGCAGCCTGATGTTGAACCGGTTGTTGCTGATGTGGGAGTCCCAGGAGAGCGGGGTTCGAACAAAGGTCAAGGATATCCTCTGCTGGCTCCGGTGGTGGGGGCGCCCCGGGCAATGCTGGATACATTGGAGCGGTGGCCAGCGTGTAATTTGGGGGAGCAGCCAATTTCTCCCGAACAGCTTTTAACTGCTGTTTTAATTTTTCTTGAGAGTCTTTTAGGCTCCTAGTTTGAGATTCTGTCCGCCTTTTGGACATTTCATCATACCAATAAAAGAACGCGTCCCACTGGTTTTGTGGTGTTTTGGATCCACGGGACTCTAACGCCCCTCTCAAGTGCACTATTTTATCCTGATCAAATGTTCCTTCCTGTGGAAAATGTTTCACAGGATCATCCCTAGTATACCAGTTCCACTTATCCAGGTACTTGCAAGTCTCGGGAGAATAGTGTGTGTACATAAAGTACGCCGGAGTCCCCTTAGGGGGGACAGGAACCTGTTTAGACTGACTTGTTCCCATTTTCAGTCACACAGGGAGACGTAGGAGAGGCTTATTTAGGATGTCCGGGCCGCTCAGTGCCTTGCCCCGCAGTTTTTCACTGCCCAGACAAAAGGCTTCTGACCCGACACCGGCTCATAAAATGGAAATGGGGAGGGAAACACTAGAGGGATCCTTTCACTCCTGCTTTCAGCAGAAGCTACTGGGACGAGGGGTTTGGAAAAGACAAAATCACTCAGACGCCCTGTCCACTGGGTCACGAGGTTCCAGTTGGGTCCCCTTGCTTTCAAAACTGCCCTGTCAGGCAGAATTGGGGCGGCTGAACCCAACCGTAGTCTCAGTCCTGGTCAGTGGCTCATATTTCTAAATACACACACACATTCATTCAATAAGCCCTGTCCACTGGGTCACGAGGTTCCAGTTGGGCCCCCTTGCTTTCAAAACTGCCCTGTCAGGCAGAATTGGGGCGGCTGAGCCCAACCGTAGTCTCAGTCCTGGTCAGTGGCTCATATTTCTAAATACACACACACATGCACATTTATTCAGTTAGCCAGACCTCCTACCCCACACCGCCTTAGTTAATTAACTACAAGCCCGATGTGCTGTTGGATGAAGGTGCCTCAAACAGTTTCTCCCTAAAACGTACGTTACCAGACACAAAATGGGATCCTTTACCAGACAGAAAATTTTAGCCAGCAGTAAGGTTCAGACTGACCTGTTTTAACAAGGTTCAGATCCAGTTACCACGGCCAAGTTGGGAGCCTACAGGCAGTCCTCCTCCGAAACCCCAATAGAGATTTTGAATTAGGTCTCTTACCTCTCAAGTTTGGCGCCTCAGGGTTCGGGGGGGGGGGGGGGTAGCCTGCGGTCCTCCTTCCTCAGCCTGTGTTCTGGATCCGAGTCACGGCACCAGGAATTGTCGTGGAAACACACACAGAGTACTTTTGGGTCAGGTCAGCAGAAGCTTTTATTCAAAAGAAACTACAGCTGTAGGGGGAGTTCCAAAGTGACATGGATTTCCCAAGCACTTGGAAGGGGTCCCCCCCCAAGAGCAAAATCAGGAGGCTTATATACTTTTTAACAGTCGCTTACAACTCACGTGATCATATAGTGAAATTAGCATGAAAAGCGGCTATAATATTACTTCATTATTTCTTTGCTGTTATCAGGATAGGAATTATGGGGGAGATAGGGTTAGTTCACAAACCTCCTTCTTGCACCTGGAAATCTACTTTGTACATACTTTTTTTTTTTTACCTTCAAGGCCACGGTGAGCGAAGCATTTGCAGAAGAGTTACAAAGAACAAACACTTGCCCTTATCTGTTCTACTGTACCGAGCCAGCAATTCTACACAAAGCGGTTATGTCATCTTATAACTAAAATAATCAAAGTTTAAGGCATATATTTTTTCTGATTCCACAGATACTGTCACAACCCAGTGATTTTGGTGCCTCCGCACAGTGGAATTTTCCCGCCACATGAGAGCCTCTTGCAAAGTAAAGGTTTTCTGTTGCAGCAGAAAACCCCTGGTGCAAAAGAGTTCCCGCCATTCGAATGCAAATTTGTGTCCCACTATTGGCCAGTTCTAAATTATTCCTACGTGGTGGCTAGTAATTGGCTTGCTAGCCGTTTAAAAATTAGTGCGACTTCCGCCCAAATCGGAGAACTTTGAGCACACTGCAGAGCGCCTCTGAAGAGATCTGACTCGTGGCTGAGCTGATCGATAGACTGATCACCTATCGATTCTTCTCCCCGTCGCCGAGTGCAATCCCAGACGTATCCTTTTCCCTGCTGGCCTGATTTGTAGACGGACGTGCTGGCCTGAGCCCTGCCAGCTGGAACAACTAACGTAGTTGTTCAGACGACTGGACCGTTTTCATCGCAACCACAAGCGACGTAAGTAAAGTTTTACAACCATAAAGCTTTCTTGGCCTCTCTATTCACCAGCCCGCCCGACAAATGAGCAATTATTAAATCACCTCAAGTCGGCTTTGGCCGTCCGAGACATGGCGACGAGGATGGGATTAAAGGGCACAGTGATGGAGAAGAACCTAATTGGGTGCTGCCCCTGGCGCACCGGGCCCCGCCACGTAGAGAATGCCAACGATCTATGGGCGCATATCACTTACCACCAGGCGGTAGAAAGGGATGAAAGAAATATTGATGGTTACTTCTCCGTAAAGAGAGAAGAAGCCATAGTTAAGGAATGGAGAACTAAGCTATCCCTTGGGGAGTTTGGATGCATAATGGAGAGCGACCGGGTCTATTATCGACCCCCGGAGGAAACCTCAACCATATCCTTAGCCGGGGTGAAAGCGCGGAAGGCAGAGAAGCTGACCCCCACTCAGGAGTTCGCTCAATGCATTCGATACTTAAGGGAAGGAGGGGAATCCACCCCCACGGACTGGTTCAACTGTCCGGATTTGGTGCCTGAGTCGCGGGGCCATGAGCTCCTCGTTCAGCTCTGGGAGGACTTGGAAACTAAGGGCCGTCATGTGCCGAGATGGGGTCTAACTAAATGGAAGAAGGGAAAAATGATAAATGTGCTGTTTCGTACAGTAGCGGGTCTACTAAGGGAATACGCAAATTTAGAGGCACAGATGCATACGGCGGGTAAGGAGTCGCTGGAGCGGGCAGCAAAAGGCTCCGGAACAGTGCTTATCAATAGCACCGGCCGCATGATGCCGCTGGCAGAAAATGGTGTCGAAAGAAGCGCAAGCCATCCGGGGAACCCGGAAAGGAGGGGCGGAGCTTCAGAAGACCCGGTGGGGATCCGCCTAGCGCCTCCGCCCCCTGAGGTGACGTCGTTCCCAGCGGCCCCGCCTCCTTGCCAAGGGGAGGGGGCAATGGGAGGAGAGATGTACCCAACGCTCCCAGACGAAGAAATTAACTCTTTCTCTACCGCAGCACACCCGATAGCTGTGACGAAGCATGTTGCGGATGAAGATGGTGCTACACATACCACTATTATCTCACGCACACGCACCCGACCAGAAATTCAAGAGCTTTGCTAGGAATCTAAAATAAGATCAGAAGAAAACTTGGCAATGTGGTTAGGATGGTTAATAGTGGAATTTGGATCTGACACCTTAGACAAAGAAGAAGCAAGTGCCTTGACCCGACAAGTGGCATGGAGCGGAGGACGTGCTACCGACTTGAATGTGGTCACAGACAGTGCCCACTGGCCCATCCCGCTCCCGGCGCTCGTAGTGGGACAGGTAACCCACAAATTTCACACCTGGCACGAAAGTCGTCCACAGAAGGCTACTGCGGAGCAACTCCTCCTGGCTATAGTCGGGGTGTCATATCTCTCATGGAGCCCAAGAACAAATCCAATGGGACTAACCGCCATGCAACGAAAAGAGAGATGGGCTCATTGCCACCTATCGGACCCTGGGGCAATTCCAACGCCCTTGGAAGCTATAGATGCCTGCGTGGAGGTATATGGAGGAGCAAATGCCATTACACTCCGACTCTTCTTGAACTCAATGGCAGGTCAACCGGTGGGAAATCTCTTAGGCCATCTCCCACGTCTACAAGCACTTATGAGGGAAAGTGAAGAAGCTTCTGATGATATAAGGGACCGACCTTCAGCATACCCAGCCGGAACACTGAGAACTAGACAGCAAGAGTACACCCCCCGGCAAGAGCTAGGGTGGTCACCTCCAAGAACCCCAAAGGAAAGAACCCTGAAGGAAAGGACCATGTTTGGTTTTCTTCTCTCCCGCACCGGACTTACAAAATCTCAGTTGCGAGTTTTGGGAGAACGAACCCAGTCTCGTCTGGCCAAAGCATTAGGATTTAAATTCGAGGACCCATCAAAAAACGAGTAATGGCCGGCGGCTCTGCCGGCGGCCTTCTCCAGTTCAGACCTGACCCTACTGATTCTCAACCATACGACGAACTCACTGTTTACAGCCCTGCCGATCCGGATGACCAACAACAAGCATTCTTCCTTCTCGATACTGGAGCTCAGACCAACGTGATTACCTCAATAATACCTCATCAAAAGACCACCAAAACGATCAAGGTACAAGGGCTTAACGCTATCGCTATCACAACAAAGGTCAAGTTTTGGGTCCAAGGCCACCGATACCCCCTAGAGGCTGTCCTAGGGGGCATCAACATTTTAGGGATCCCGGGGATAAAAGCGCTTGACCTTAAAGAACAAGTGCTACAAGCATTACTCATCATTATCCCAGAACAGGATTGGCATCGACCAACACTTCGTAACACCTCCACCTGGCGGTATCGACCGATCCCAACTAAGGGTCCTCTAAAACAGTCCCTTATTGACCTCCTGCAGCGACTCGAGCGACGAGGCTGTTTTAAGACCGTAACAGCCAGCACCTACCTGTCATCAGGATGGGGGGTAGCGAAACCTGGGAAACCTGAGGAAGCCCGGCTAGTCGTAGACTATAGAGAGGTTAACAAAAGGTGTCACGTACTTCAACAACCTAATCCTTCTACTCTGCCACAGTGTATGTTTGAGATGGCACAGTTTCAACAAAGTAAGTGGGTTGGAGTCACGTTGGATTTAAAAAACATGTTTTTTTCCATCCCGATAACTGACCCGGAAGGAATACTAAATATGTGTATTGACGGCATTATGTACAGGTGGACGGTTTGTCCACAAGGATATCGTAACGCTCCATCACTAGCCACTGGTGCCATGAATAACACCCTAAAGAACTTTCAAGCTTCATACTCTCTTCCCCCAGAGAAGGAACTAAAGATTTGGAGTTATGTCGATGATATCGCCATCATGGGTTGTGATAGTTCCGTAGTTACTAGTATAGTTAACCAACTAGTCGCTCACCTCCAGAGTGAAGGATGGACAATTAACAAGGAAAAGTCATGCCTACATCCTGTAGATGACATTACTTTCCTCGGTACTTGATACATCGGTTCCATCCGCCACGGAATTTCATATGAGGGTCCCAACATCGATCCATTGAAAACATTCTTCCCTACAACTAAGAGGCACTTTCAACAGCTGTTGGGTCATTTGAATTGGTATCGGCATTATGTTGGACCTAGTGATTTGGCACTTCTCACCAAATTACAGCGACAGATCCGTAATAAATCCCAAAAGTCCACACCTTGGACAAAAGGAGATCAGCAGAACCTGCTTTGCCTGCTAGCCACGGTTAAAGATACACAACTCCATGCCATCGATCTGGGTGAGTCACTAACCATAACCCTCGGGTTCACCACCAACCACGTGTGGGCTGTCGCACATAACCCTCACGATGAGCTAATATATACAGCCCATAAAACGCTTCAAGCGGCACAACATCAATATGGAGCTGTAGGAAAAATCCTCCTAGCCGAACAACTGGTGGAGCCATTAGCAAGGGGGCATGGGACGTTATGCGCTCCCAGTGCCACATTGTTACCCTTGCTGGATGCAGACAGAGTTGACCCACATTTTCAGGGAGAATCTAAGACCTGGAATACGCTAGTGCTTACCCACCATTACAACTGGCATTGTTGGAGGTTGGAAGACACGGTACCTGATCCAAGCCCAGAAGATGAGGAGAAGGTCCCTACATTGTATGGAACTTCTGCCCCGGCGTGGATGGCCTCAGATGGAACCTCCCGACATGGCGGAGGCTATGGGTATTATTGAAAAGCCTGCAACGATAGGGAAATATTTCAAGCCGACCCAGATGATAATTCGGCCCAAAAATGTGAATTATTAGGATTCCTTAAGGTACTAGAACATTGTCTGACACATCATAACAATACACTCCCAGTTCCGATCATCGCAATTGATTCACAATACATTTATAAAATTCTTACGGGCACAGCTTTTCCCTCCAAAAATTTGAACGATTGGCAAGATATTTGGGAAATGTTAACTAAATTTGTGCGCCTCCCGTTGATTAGGCACACTAAGTCCCATCGTCCAGATACCGATCCAGTGCATGAGGTAATTGATAAGCTCTTAGAAGATCCACTCCGGACTGACATAGTCTTGCCTATCACATCTACCTCCGGTCCTGAAGTAAACCCATTCCTCGCGTGGCTTCATGAGAATTGGGGTCACCCGGAACCACGAGCTTGCTATCAACGTTGGTGCCAAACCCTTACAGAGCTGGCCTCATACGGAGCTCGGCGCGATTGGGAAAAGGTAGCTCAGGCCTGTGAGATATGTGCTAAAGAAAAGTGCCATAGAACCAAGCACCAACTCGGAGCTTTCGATTCTTCACAGTTTCAGGCAGGAAAAGTTTGGCAGGTAGATTTGCTAGGACCCCTCCCAGGGTCTAAGCCGCCAAATAAAGGACTAGTTGTTGTCGATTTGGGAACAAGACAGTTACAGGTTGTCCCCCTATTGAAAAGCAGTGCTACTGCTGTCATTTCTGCTTTGACTGCTGTATTTGCTACCTGGCAACCCCCTCATGAGATTCAGTCTGATGGAGGACCCCCGTTTAATTCAAACGCTCTGGACAAATTCGCTCATCTTCATAATGTAGCCTGAAATCTTCATTTGCCATACCACCCGCAGTCCAACGGTGTTGTGGAAAGACACATAGGTCTGTACAAAGAGCAACTTCGCCTTAGAGGAGGAGGGACGTTTAAAAACTGGACTAAATTTAATCATGATGTTCTTATTTCACTAAACACTGCTAAACCGTTATGGGACGAAGCTAATGTCCAGAAACCTCCACCTTGGGAGCCCAAGTTCCAACCAGACGAGTTAGTGTGGATTTCAATACCGCACCCCCATCAATCTCATCCACAAGTTCACAAAGGGACCGTTCAGCGGTCGGGACAATATCCCAATACCTATTCTGTCCAATTAGAAGAAAAGCCCGATCGGCCTCCTATTATCGTTCATCACAACTGGATGACACGCCGTTCCAACGTTCCCCCAGTATCCTTACAGTAAAATTAACTATAAGTCTCGTTTGTTTTGCATTGTTGTTTTCTTTCTTCACAGGACTGACCCCAGAAAAGTAATAATCCACAACCGCCCGATTGTGAGATTCATCGAGCACCAGACTGCAGTTCGTTCGAATCAATGGAGTGATGATTATGGAGGAGACACTGAGACGGCGAACGTCCATTTGCTCAGGACTTACTATAACACTATTCATTCTCATTTTATTAAGTATTTTATTGACATTGTCTGTTAGTAGGAGAGGACGGACTGACTACCAGACGAGGAGAGTCCCAAGCAGATGTTCTCCAATCAGACGATGATCAACAGTTGTTGTCATATGTTCAAAGTTATTGTACTTTGTAATTTGTTGAAAAGACCAGTCTATCAAGTTGTTTGTTTATGTATATATATATATTTTACTGGTTGTTAAAGCTTTGCCAGGTCAGTGAGTCCTGAAACAAAGATGCCATATGATGTGCTCATGTGTCTAAAATTCCAGTTGTGCCGTCGGCAAGGGGGCATGTCACAACCCAGTGATTTTGGTGCCTCCGCACAGTGGAATTTTCCCGCCACATGAGAGCCTCTTGCAAAGTAAAGGTTTTCTGTTGCAGCAGAAAACCCCCGGTGCAAGAGAGTTCCCGCCATTCGAATGCAAATTTGTGTCCCGCTATTGGCCAGTTCTAAATTATTCCTACGTGGCGACTAGTAATTGGCTTGCTAGCCGTTTAAAAATTAGTGCGACTTCCGCCCAAGTCGGAGAACTTTGAGCACGCTGCAGAGTGCCTCTGAAGAGATCTGACTCGTGGCTGAGCTGATCGATAGACTGATCACCTATCAATTCTTCTCCCCGTCGCCGAGTGCAATCCCAGACGTATCCTTTTCCCTGCCGGCCTGATTTGTAGACGGACATGCTGGCCTGAGCCCTGCCAGCTGGAACAACTAACGTAGTTGTTCAGACGACCGGACCGTTTTCGTCGCAACCACAAGCGACGTAAGTAAAGTTTTACAACCATAAAGCTTTCTCGGCCTCTGTATTCACCAGCCCGCCCGACAAACGAGCAATTATTAAATCACCTCGAGTCGGCTTTGGCCATCCGAGACAGATACTTTATATTATGTATTCTCACCAGAAAGGTTCCTATTATATACACTAGGCAGAGCACAGCACTCCAACAGCCACACACTATTACAAGGTAAAAACATAAGCAGCCATGAACTGTTACTAGTAGCAAGCAAAATCCATGCTGCAGCAGCAGAGATGTCTCTCTGGTTTCTATGACACACTGGCATTGGAATATTAGTTTGGAAGGGATTTCTCCATTGTACTCAGAGCTACAGTACACAGATTCATCTGGGACTGCTACAAGTCTAGTCTCGCCAGGCGGCAGCAACTCCCAGCGGCTAACCAGCAGCACCTGCTGCATCTCTTCAGTATCAAGGACTGGTGTCTCGCCTGCCACACTTCGATGGAATAACTCCTTCTATGGGAGGCGTCCCAAGCCTTGGTGTAGTCTTTTCCTTTGGGGCCCCTGGGCTCTAACCTTTGTGCTTATCTAGACCTCAGCTCTCTAGGTCTTGGCTTACTTCCTCTGGCTGCTATCTTCAGCTCTAGGCCTCTTATCCTGGCCTTGGCTTCTTGGTAGCAGTTGCATGGCTGGGGACTTATCTCCCCCACAGCCTAGATTCTGGACCCCTGACCCTCCAGCCTCAAAGGGATTAACTGCCTGGGCCTTCCCAGCCCTCACCTCTTTTTCTCTCTCTGGCCCTAAAGGGGGTTAAAACTCACAGGGTGCTTTAAGGCACAGCAATGGGACTTCCAAACCTTCCTTCACAGCTGCTCCCGTTACATCAGTTCTTACTAATCTGGCTCCAAATACTACTCCTCTGGGCACTCACAATCAACTCAATCACATGAACTTCAGTCTTCCTCCTTCTGGGCCTACTCATAGAGGAATAAAAATAAAACTCCTCTACTCTTACACCTTAGGGCTCCCCTTACCGTTCTTCCAGGTACTGCCATGAAGGGTGTGGGAGCTCTGCCTCCTTCCCAGCCAGAACTAGCATGATCTCTCTAGCCTGAGGCCCAGCCTTTTCTTCCTGCAAGT
Source organism: Alligator mississippiensis (assembly GCF_030867095.1). Classification (NCBI taxonomy): domain Eukaryota; kingdom Metazoa; phylum Chordata; order Crocodylia; family Alligatoridae; genus Alligator; species Alligator mississippiensis. Next base: position 127,356,948 of record NC_081826.1, read on the forward strand.
CCCACCCTTTCTAGCCAGCCCAACCTATTGCCCAGCAGTTGCTCAGCTGGAGCACAGTGGTTGCTCACTAGTCCATGCAGCCCTGCCAGCTGCCCGCCCTTTGGCTGCAATCTCTGCTTAGCTCAGTCCCCCTAGGGCAGGGCTACTGGCAACTGCAGGCACCTTGTGTCTTCCCCTTTTTGCTGCTCCCCCCCGTCCTTCTCCCTAGTGGCCCTTGCAGATGTCTTTTCTTCTCTGGAGCCCTCAACCCTCTGAGCCACAAAAATCCTTGTCCCCAGTCTTTTCCCAGGAACAGGACAAGAATTCCCTGTTCCAAAGACTAGGCCAGGATGAATTCCCAAACTTCTCTTTGTTCAGTTATTTTCCTTAAGACATTGGCTTGCATTACTCAGATGATCCAGTTCATGCCTGGGGTTAGTTGTCTCACTCTCCTTGATCAAAACGTGTCTAGCTAAGAATATACCTGCCTTGGAGATACTGAGGTCCTTGGAGATCCTGGCAAGTCAGCCAGCTTCCCCTCCGTGGGTACTTAGCTGTAAGGAGGTGCTGGGCTTTGCTTGCCCGAAGTTTGTTAGGAGTCAGAGTTTGGATGAGTGCGGGGCCAGGTTTGCCAGTGCTCTGCGCCTACCACGAAGGCCACACTATCAAAAAGCCTAACCCCCTTGAGGCACCTAAAGGACTAGGTTTTCCTTGGTTCTCAGTAGCCAGCAATGTCCATTGTGGCACTCAGCAGAGTTGGAGCAGTTTGACACTGCCTTAGGCCAGGGACCTCATAAAACCAGTGAATTTTCAGTTCCAGTTCTTTTATTATCCATGTGGAAAGCTTCTCAGCACAGCAAATGCAACTGTTACAGAGATAAAAAACAAACACAAAATCAAACATCTGGTCTTCCTTCCGTTGCTACAGAAGCAACACAGGCCCTGTGCTTTTCTGAAGCACCACTCTCTTCTCCACCCCCAGCTTCCCTTCCTAGGAGCTTATCACTTCCTTGGAGACAACCCATCACCTCTGTCAGCTTAGCCCATGTTCTTAAACAGGGATGCTATTATCCTCTGAACCTTCAGCCCCTGAGCCCTGCATCTCAGTACACGAGTTTTCCCCACGCCTGTATTGGAGCCTAAAGCAGAGTGAAAAGGTTACTTTTCAGGTCACCTTGTGCTGCTGCACAGGGGCTTGTTCTAATGCAGTTGTGTGGGGCTGGGGGTGCAATCATCACTTCCCTTGCATGCCCCACAGGGTTGGCCAAACTACAACTTTTATGCAATTTAAATGTGGCTCTTGAAGAAAGAGGCACAATGAAATAAAAACATTCTGTGTCTGTCGGGACAAAACCGGAGCAGCTTCCTGGGGAAGCTTCTGGTTCTAGAGTGAGTTAGTGGACTTGGGTGAGTGGCTTGTGCTCAGTCAGGAGTGCCAGCTTAGTCACTCTTTCCCAACTTCTAGGCAGCAAAAACAAATTTACCTCTGGGGTGTGGGTCATGGGGCATAGCCCCTCTTGTGCCCATCTCACAGATCTCGGGGGCCAATCTTACCACAAAGCTGTTGGCTAGCGTGGGATGAGTCTCCTTCAGTCTCATCAGCTGAAGGTCTGCCAGTTTGCATAGATATGCATTTGAGCAGGAGCTTGCAGCTGGATCTCGCATCCCAGTGGAGTGCCCCAACCACTGCCTAGAAAGCATTTGCCTTTCTTAGGTGGCTTCTCACCTTCACTTTTTCCTTTTTCTCCTCTTGATTAGACCAGGAAAAACAGACCAGGGCTGAGGGTTTTTTTTCCCTTTAGTAGTTTCTTTGAAATGGGACATGATTCCCACTTCCAAAAGTTTCACATTTAAACTTGCATTTCCCAATGATACATGATTTCGATACCAGCTCTAATTATTATATTCCCCATGTTTAAAAGTCTGGGTTTCTGCTGAGGGCTGGAATGTCAGTGTTTGTTAATCCTAGGGATTGTCATCTTTGGTTTTCTCTTTCTTTGTATGTTAGGACCCTGGATTTGAATCTGGAATAGAAGAGCAATGCCCACTTCTATTGGAAAATTAAACTTTTATCTTTACTGTTTTATAACCACTTTTACATACTGACATTACACACTATACAGAGAGAACTCCATTGGCTTTTTCCCTCTCCCTCTTCAGCTGTAGAAGGCTGCTGCATTTAGCCAGGTGCAGGAAGTCATGCAGCTTAGAGAACAGAGACCACATTGCTCAGTTTATATCCCAGTGCTGCAAAGGAAGGCAAAAAAACCCCAGTAAACCAGTGCCATATATGGGGGAGGAAGGGGAGGGAGGATTTCTTCCTGGCAGCTTGCAAGAGTCCTGAGGTACAGGACTGCCAAATACCACCAACATTACAAGAGCTACCTTTGATACTTTAACCTGGGAGCACAAACTCATGGCGCCTGCTCTTTGCCTCCACCACTTTACTTGGAAGTCTGTTGAAGAGATTTTTTTTCAATTCTCCACCTTTAGTAGCTTGCCAAGCTACTTCTCTTGTTACCATGGAAATTTTTGAGCCAGCTTATAAATAGTTAAAGTGATGTAATGACTGAAGCTGAGCACGCACAACAGTAACTTTCAGAAGAAGCCTCCAGAACAGGAGCGGGCAAAATACAGCCTACCAGGTGACTGGATCTGGCCTGCGGCTGCTCCCGCAGTGCTCTGCATGGAGCTATGCCTAGCCTGCTCATGCTGGGGCAGCCTGCATCAGGTTCCCGACAGGCCGGGCCCTGGCCAGCGTGCAGACTCTGGCGGGGCTGTTCCTGGGGCAGCTGCAGCCGGGTGCTGCTCTGCACCCCCCCCGGCCTCCAGTTGCAGCTTCTGCTTCTGATCTTACCCCTCCTGCGCCACACCATGCTGTGCCAGGTGAGCAGTTTCAGCCAGGTGGCTCCTACCCCAGTGCGCAGGGCTCTGGCTTCAGTTCAGTTGGAGCCAAAGCCCTGTGCCCCTGAGGCAGGAGCAAGAGGAGGAGGCAAAGGGCACAGAACAGCACTCAACCAGTTGCAGCTGCACCGGGAACAGCCCTTTGGAAGCTGCTCCTGCTGCACTGCGCCATGCCACACCACACTGTTCTAGACGGGCAAGTGAACAGCTTCAGCCAAGTGGCTCCTGCCCTAGTGCTGGGGCTCTGGCTTGAGCTCCCAGCCACCTTCCCAGGAGCTGAAGCCAGAGTCCCACGTGGTGGGGCAGGAGCAGGAGCAGTGTCTGGCAGGCTATTCCTGATGCGGCTGCAGCCAGCCAGGTGCTGCTTTGTGTCCCACACCTCCAGCAGCAGCTCCTCCTCCTTCATGGAAATTTTTGAGCCAGGTTGTAAAGTGAGTCTCCTGCGTTGCACCACTCCTGGCAGGCACGTGGGGCTCCAGCCCCAGATCCCAGAACTGGCAGCAGGGGGAGCAGAGCAGCACCAGGCCAGAATGTGGGCACAGTTGGCAGTGTGGCATGTACTGCCCCATTGCGAGCAGGCAGGGCTTGGCCCCATGTGAAGTGCCACAGGGGCAGCGTGGACCGCACCACCTGCAGAGAGCTCTGCTCCACGCACCCCCTGCCTCCCTCCCTTCACCCACAGCAGGCTTCTGGGACCTAGCACCTAGGCAGCCCCCCCCCCCACCCCACACACACACATATGCACAACACCCTACACTCCTCCCCACACACCCCCCATACTTTGGTAAAGTATTGCATCAGTATTACTGTGTGTATTTCCGATTCTTTACCTACCTTGTCATTATCACCCTTTGTCCTTTTTATTTTTGTTTTCCTGTTGTTCCTAAAGAAATCCCTTTTATGTTTTTGAATGCTTAATCTAGTTTCAGTGTGTATCTCTAATACATCAACAAAAGTCAAGCAAGCAGCAAGCATCCCAGCAAGCAGTGTCCAAGGGACACCCGTGCTGCTGGTCAACCTGATTTAACCTTAAACTTCCTATCCACATGAAACAAAATTTATCTCCTAGCGAGTCCAGGTCCCAGGATTTGGCTTGTTGCACTCTGGGGAGAAGTTGTAATCTCTTGAGACTGACACTCTTGTGGGAGCTGATGTTATCCTGAAGGTTCTTTCTATAGGCACCTTGCTGCCTTTATGGCTGTGGATATGGTGACTGATCGGAGGGACTTTCATTCTCTAGATTTCTTCACTGTATGATGCAAGAAAAGGCAGGGAATGATGAGTTATGCACATTCTTACATGTAAGGCTCCTAAATTGTATGGAATTAGGCATGGGCTGTTTTTCTGCCTTGTGCTTGAGGCATATGCAATTGCCTATGGTTACAGCAGTCAGCTGGGCTGAGGGAGATGCGGTTTCTAGTCCCTTCAGTTTCCAGGGAAGGAACGCACACTGGTGGTGCACATCTCTCCACAGAGGTGAATAGTTTCAGCCCCTGATAAGAACCCACTCCACATTAACTTTTGTCCTGATGGCAGGGGTGTTCTCAGAGGGGGAAATTAAGCTTTGAATCTCCACAGGCACATCTTCTCTGTATCAGATGAGTGCTCTCATCTCTGAGCTAATGGACAAAGAAGAGCCTCCTTTCCCTTATAGATCAGCAGGTGAGAAATGTCTAATTCAGCGAGGGGCTAGACTATGTCAATAGTGGACATAATCTGAAGGGGGGTGGGGACAGGTCAAAACAAAACAGGATTTCCTCAGCCTTCACCTTGGTCAAAATGTATGTACCAGAACAGACAGAAGGCAGATGCTCAGCATAGAAAACTTCAGCTCAAACAGGTCAAGGTTGACAAAAATCTTAGTAATAGAAACCAGGGGTTAGGATGGGACACAGGGAGCAACCTTAATACAATGGGGAGATGCCACCCCACCCCGGGACACTCACCTGCTTCCCTCTGTGACAATGGGGAGCTTTATGAGCTCCTGATGGAGGGAAGAGCAACGATCTTCGTACACAAGCCCATGTGCCCCATACAGGGCCAGAGCAAGCTCTGCTTAGAACAGGAGCAGGCAGTTATTTTGGGCGGAGGGCCACTTACTGAATTTTGGCAAGCCATCAAGGGCCACATAACAGGCAGCTGGGGACAGATAAATATTAATTTTCTAAATGTTTAGGGGCCCTAGAGGCTGGATAGAATGGCCTGGTGGGCTACATCTGGCCCCTGGGTAGCATTTTGCCCACCCCTGGTCTAGAATCAGGGAATAGGGCAAAGGGGCCTTCCCAGGAAGGGAGGGGAAGGGAACAGGGGCCCCTGGAGATTTAAGGCCAAAATATGAGGCTCTGGAGACAGAGAGTAAATTGCTTCCCCCACAGGAAGTTTTCTGTCACTGCCAGGACACTCTAATTTCCCTCCCCGAAGCCTGTTTCCACAGAGGCAGAGGACACAGGGTGCTACCTGCATCAGGATGCATTGGGCTGCTACAGAGAGGAGGGGATCCTTGAGGCACTCTCCAGATGACTGTGCCTCTGCAGTTCTTTGGGCAGCTGATGGAAGCATTTCAGGATCAGGAGCTTCCTCAGTACCCTGACGGGAATTTCCTTCTCCTGCAAGGGTACACAAACCAGTCAGGGACTCTGGAGCTACCAGGGACAGAGGGTTAATGACACTGGAGCCAGCAGAATCCCAAACCAGCCCAAAACCATGTCTACCAGAATGTTCATTTCAACCCTGCCCCATCCCCCTACTAAGACAGCTCTCTTCTGCCCCCCTACCCAGAAACCGCTCCTTCTAATAACCCACTGGGCCATTTGCAGTAGCTTGGGGCCCTGTGGGTCCATCCACAGATGCATCTCAAGCAGGTCCAAGGAGGTGATCCTCCCCCTCTATGCAACACTGGTCAGGCCGCAGTTGGAGTACTGCATCCAGTTCTGGGCGCCACACTTCAGGAGGAATGTGGACAGCATCGAGAGGGTCCAGAGGAGGGCCACCCGCATAATCATCGGTCAGCAGGGCAGGCCCTACGAGGAGAGGCTAAGCGACCTGAACCTGTTCAGCCTCCACAAGAGAAGACTGAGGCAGGATCTAGTGGCCTGTTACAAACTAGTCAGAGGGGACCAGCAGGCACTGGGGAGTCCCTGTTCCCCCAAGCACTACCAGGAGTGACTAGAAATAACAGTCACAAGCTGGCAGAGGGTAGATTCAGACTAGACATCAGGAGGCGCTACTTCGCTGTCAGGGCGGCTAGGATCTGGAACCAACTTCCAAGGGAAGTGGTGCTGGCTCCTACCCTGGGGGTCTTTAAGAGGAGGCTAGACGAGCACCTTGCCGGGGTTGTTTGACCCCAGTACTCTTTCCTGCCATGGCAGGGGGTTGGACTTGATGATGTACTCAGGTCCCTTCTGACCCTACAAACTATGAAACTATGAAGACACATGGAGGTCCTGTGCTACAGAGCTGGTAGTGGGTGTGACAGGACTTGGCTAGAGGTGAGATACTGTGTCTTGCCACTAATCTCTTGATCCCAACTATGCTGCTCATCTCAGACCCCAACAGGTGGCTGGCTTCCCCAGGATGGCATAGAGCAAGACCACCCCGGCCTGGCTGATGCATAGCATGACGTGATGAATCCCCAGCTGTGCCCTCTCTACAAATGCTCTCCTCTGCTCCTCAGAAACAATCTTCCTGAATGCCTCAAACACATATGACACAAGGCACTGACAGATCCCAGAGCCAGGTGTCACAACCCAAGGGTGTGATTTTGTGTGTGTGCGCTTCGGCACTGCTAAATTATTTCCCGCCACGAGGAGCTTTCTTTGCAGGGTGCATTTCTCAGTTGCAAAGAGAAAACCCCGGTGCAAAGGAGTTCCCGCCACCCGCATGCAAATTTGTGTCCCACTATTGGCCAGTTCTAAATTATTCCCACGTGGCAGCTAGCGATTGGCTTGCTAGCCGTATAAGAGGCTTGAGCGGTTTCCACCCAAGTTGGAGGACTCCACAACCATCTAGTGGAGGAAGAGGACTTCACGTCTCGTGAAGAACTGTAAGCGCTGCGGAGCCTAACGGACCCAGCGTGTGCCTTAAAAAGGCTATAGGGGTCTGATCAACCTCTGGCCTCTCCCCGTCACTGAGCACGATCTCTCGACGAACCCGTTCCCTGAGCGCTTGTTCCACGGAGCCTAGCAAGCTTCGTGTGTGTGTGTATTCAGAGCTCTGTCCGAGTTATTTCAAGAGGCTCGAGTTTTCTGCAGATCTTGTTCGAGTTCGTGTTGTGGAGCCTAGCAAACTCCACGTGTCTGTCTGTAACTGCAACGCAAGCGAGTTTTTCCTGCCTGCACCGCGACCATCTACGGTGTAAGTAAAATAATCTTTAATCAACCGCTACGTGTCCGTCCCTAATTCTAGTCCGCCGGCCTGCATTCCCCGACCCGCATGCCAGGGCTGCTGGCCACAGCCCACCGCGCGCCTCCGAGAGCCTCAGACCGCTCCCAGCCTGCACACCAGGCTCCCTATCAACAGATGGAGAATGTGTTGCCGTTCTGGGTCACTGATGCACAGTGATAGCGCAGCTGGAGCCATGGCAGGTCACTCTGCCTGAGAGCATTTCAGACCCTGGACAGGCTGATTTTCTCAGGAGATTCACACAGCTGGACTCCAGGTTTCCATACCCTTCTGATGCAGCAAGACCTTGTAGAGGTGGGAGAGGCTCTCCTCGGCCTGGCGGCTGATCTCCTCCACTGAGTAGCTGGTGCACAGACCGAGCAGGGCCACCAGGTCCCCCACATGGGGCACCTTGGGCGAGTCCTGAGAGAGAGTTGGAGGAGAGGGGAGTCCATCTGTGTCTGACCGGCAGTGCCCTCAGGCTCTCTGGGCTGTGTGCATCTCCCGGAGCCAGAGAACTAAATCCCTCTGCCTGTCACACAGGAGGGAGCCAAGGGTCTAGGACCGGGCCCCCTGAGGACTCCCTGCACCTGTTGCTCCAGGAGGAGCAGCAGGGCTCCTGAGACAGGCATGAATCTTCCTGGAGCACTCTATGGCAGCTGCTGTCCTCTACTGAGACAGGGGCTCTTAGCCAGGAGCACAAGCCCTTGAATCAAACACAGTCACTTCCCAGCCCTCACTCTGGGATGCAGGGATCCTCTCTCCAATCCCACACTTACCGCTGCCACTGCTATCCCACAGGCTTTTTCGCCAGCTCTGCCTCTGCCTTAAGTCAGGACACTGGGGATGAGGGTCATTTACCACAAACTAGGGGAGAAGGAAGACAGCAAAGCAGAGTAGGGTGGTGGTGATCCTCATGCCCATGGCTCTGTCCCTGTCATCTGGCGATTGGAGTCATCTGGCAATTGGAGCCACAATGTCAAGTGCTGTGTGAGGAAGAAGTCCGGGTCAATGGGCATGTGACCCTGTTGTACCAATGATCCCCACCCCCGCCCCCTCCTCTTTGAGCCCAGGGTGGAACATTGGCTTCATGGGGCCAAATGTTCTAAGAGGAGCTTGTTGCTCCAGCCTGCTCCCCATTGCATGCAGGGCAGGGCTGGTCCTTGTCTGTTTAAGCTGGGACCAGATTCCATCTTGGGGCAATTTCTCTCCTCTCTGAACATCTTAGACAGAATGACAGGAAGGAGATAAAAGTCATACATGCAGACCCCCACACCCACACTCCCTCATATACCCCAGTCACCCTACCCCCACACACAGACCCCTACAAACCCCATGCCCACCCATACCCCACACACCCACCGCCTCCCATAAACATATACACGCCCCCCCCACGATATACAAGAGTAAGGCTTCATTTTAAGCTACTGTGCAATCAAAATTTTAAGCTATGTACACTACACAAATACATGTAAATCAGGACAAAAATAATTTTTGAAATCAAATTAATGAATTTACTTTTTAAAATCTAATTTGGTATTTTTTGGGTTCTGAGATGGCAGAACCCCTTGCTGAAAGGAGTACTTCTAGGGGCAAGGGGAAGGACTTCAGGTGGCCAAGGTCAGGGGCGGGACTTCTAGTCACAAGATGGTGATCGGGGTCGGGGCACCTGTCAAGGGGCGGGGCTACACTTGTGGCCCTTGACAGCTTGCCAAAACTCGGTAAGTGGCCCTCCGCCTGAAATTATTGCCCGCCCCTGTGCTAGTCTGAGAGCTGATCCCCTGCCATCTTCCTATCTTGAGGAAGGAGCCCTCTACCTAGGTCCTTTTCAGCATATATTAACAACATTTTATAGAAGGAGGACATTGGCTGCCATAGTTCCCCTGCTTTACCTGTGTCAGTTTCAGGCTTTAGGACTTTGTTGTGTCAGGATTGACAACAGTCTTATGCAGAGCTTAGGTAATGGCTTGTATGGGATGGTTTGAATAGGGATGATCCTACATGAGTCAGGGGTTTGGACTAGATGACCTCTGGAGCTCCCTTCCAGGCCTTCCAACTCTATGCCTTGCAGCAGCCTTGGAGGGGCTCTCCTCCTGGTTGTTGAAGACAGAAGGAACCTCTTGAGGGTTCAATCAGGTACACCAGATCCATGTTTGTGCTTCAGTTTGACACTTTTTAAAATGGAAGACAAACAAGTATAGTGGGTAGGTAGGCTGGGCAGTGTTTGGTTTCCTCCTTCCTCTCTTTAAAAATGAAAGAACACAGGTAGGATTGGATCAGTATCCCATGCACATGGTTACCATCACATGTGCAGTTTGGCATCATCACTAGACACATCAGGTCCTGAAAAAAATAGGCAATAAGAATAGGAAATGTAAATAAAACAGCCTGGATAGGGCCAGCTGAAGCTCTTAAGGTAGCTCCTCGCTAATAATCCATCTGTCTTTAATCTCCCTTAGCTGCATTTTAACTGCCCTGGACTCTGTTTCTTCTGTTACTGGGCCTTGCCACTGAACTCACCCGTTGCCACCAACTTTTGCTCCAGAATTTAAATGTTCTCAAATAAAGTATGTGAGACACTCAAAAGAGTCCCATGGGAAGTTTTCAGAAAATGAACTGAGCAAAAACCAAAGCAGCATTCCCTTCCTGAGCCTGCAGACAGCCTCAAACAATAGTTGGGGAAGGTTGAAACCAGAACATTCATGTCACAAAATGTTAACAAAGATGTCAGTTCCAATTTTAACAATGCTAGTTATTTCATTATTGAATGTACCAGATGGAATAGACAGTGAGCATGCCAATCCCAAGCTTTCTTCCTTGCTTCTCCGGGTGCCAAAGGCCTTAAACTGTGAAATCCTTCAGCTATCCCCTTAAAGACTTGTGTAATGCAGTTGGACATTGTGAATGCAAACATGTACAACATACCAAGTGTAAGAACAGCATTATATCAATACAGCTTCATATGAAAGCTAACACCACAGAGGCTGCATTCTTGATTGTATCCCTTACTTCTTTATTTAAATATATTGGAAAACACGATTAAAAAAAATCTCCAATGCCTCCATAGACTTGCCAATGATTCCACTGAATGCTACAGAATTCCTTGTGACTTGAGGAAGGGAATTTTGTGGTGAAAGCTTATCTACTACACAGTTGGTCCAATAAAAAATAATTACCATATACATCCTGCATTTGGCATATTCCTTGGACCATCATGGCTATGTAACCCAGGCGGTACTCCAAGAGGTACCCCCCTCTCCAATTGAAGGGATCAAAGCAAGTGCTGTGGGAGGTGTAGGGACTCTGCTATAGAGCAGAGCCAGACCACCAATGGGGACTTAACCATATACCTTTTAATGAAAGAACAGTTCTGGGAACATAACCAGTATAAACCAGGGGGTATAGTGGATACTACAACGCCCCGAGGGGGCAGGATTCAACAAAGGTTAGACACTTACAATCAGAGACATATTCATCCAGTTGACAAAAGACAGGGTTAAAAAAATATAAAACACAAACAGCAGAACAAACGATACTGGTTGGTGAACTATAAAAGGCACAAAATACAAAAGTTCAAACAACAAGGAATATAGGGCCTGGGTACCTGGAGCGGGGAGAAAGGAGGAAAACACAATGATCCCTTTCTACTACAGCAAGAATTTCTTCCTGTTCCTTCACTCACCCCAGCTGGGACTTGAACTCAGATCTCCCACATGGTAGACAAACATTCTACTACACAGTCACCAGTGCTGGCACTATAGCAATCTGCTAGGGGTCTTGACTTTCCAGGATCCCCAGCCTCATGTCAAGCTGCCTGGCCTCTTATTGGAGGAGCTGGAAGCAGATCTGGGAACCTCTCAGGTCGCTGCTCAGATCCTTGCTGGATCTGGGGAACCTTTCCTGATGGATGCACCCTCTTGTAGGGGATCCTGGAGCCCAGCAAGGAGCCTCTCCTGCTGGCCGCACACCACGCTGCTGAGGGTCCAACTGCTGCCTGCAGGTCCCACTCCTTCAGGGTCTTCTGGGGCAACTGCTTCCACCCCCCTGGCCCAGCTCTTTGCCAGCTCTTTGAGACTCCTTCCTTGTGGTCCCTTACTGGTCTCTCCTGAGTCAGCTGCGCTGCCCCTTTTATCCCCCTCCAGGTGACCCAAGGGACCAATCAGGGGACATGGAGGGTGAGTCTCTGGGGTCTGATTGGTGAGGAAAGGGACCAAGTCCTCCAACCATCTTTTACCCTTTCAAAACCCCTGGGCGAAGTCACTGCCAGCTAGCCTGTCACAGCTACAATGAGACCACCACAGAATTCATGGACCTTAGAATCATAGAATCATAGAAAGAAGGGCTGGAAGGGACCTGTAAGATCATCAAGTCCTATCCCCTGCTATAGGCAGGAGGTAATTGGGCTCAAATGAGCTCAACAAGGTATTTGTCCAGCCTCCTCTTAAAGACTGCCAAAGATGGCAACTGTACCACCTCTGTTGGAAGTGTGTTCCAGGTTTTAGTTAACCATATGGAAAAGAAGTTTTTCCTTATGTCCAGCCAAAACTTTTCTTCAACTAACTTTTGTCCATTGGTCTGTGTCTTCCCCAAGGGGGGAGCTTTTCTGAAAAGTTGTTCTCCTAGATCCTGGTGTTCTCCCTTGACATATTTGGAGGCAGCTAGCAAGTCACCTCCCAGCCTTCTTTTGCTCAGGCTGAACAAACCCAGATCCCAAAGTGTTTCCTCATAGGACCTGTCCCCCAGGCCCTTGATCATGCAGGTGGCCCTTCCCTATACCCTTCTGAGCTTTTCCACATCCTTCTTTAAGTGCGGTGCCCAGAACTGGACACAGTACTCCAGCTGTGGCCTCACCAACGCCAAATGGAAGGGGAGGAGCACCAACACCTCCTCTTGTTGTAGAATTAGGTCAAAATTAGCAGAGTACAAAATATTGGTCCTGCTTAAAATCCAGCACAATCTTGGCCACTTTCTACTTTGTTCTTACACTGACCTCTGCCAGGTCCCAGGCAAAACCCCACGATCTCTAGATTCCCATCAGGTCCTCTGTTCACAGAGAATGTGGATTTGTTTCAGTAGTCATGAATGACAGACTGAGGAAAAAGAGAAATGAGGGTAATGCCCAGGTGCAAGAAATGACAGAGAACTCTCTATCCTTCCCCACTTATTCTAATTATTTTATGGGCAGCCTGGGAGGACACGCAGTATAGGAGAGCAGGGTGTGTCGGTACCCACTCCTGTTTGTTAGGAGTTTATGAGCCAGTCTGTTTTCCAAAGATGGCCCTTTGGAACTAGAGTGCCCCCGCTGCTGGTTCCCGAGAGCCTGCTGCTGGTTCCCGAGTGCCTGCTGCTGGTTCCCAAGTGCCCCGCTGCTGGTTCCCGAGTGCTGGTTCCCGAGTTGAGGTCAAGGAGAAAGGGATTTGGTGGTAGGGGTCTGCTACAGATGCCCACACCAAGGGGAAGAACTAGATTTGGGGCTCCTGAGGCAGCTCTCGGAGACCATAAAAACTATGGAGGTGGTAGTAATGGGGGACCTAAACTACCCAGACATCTGCTGGGAGACGCAGACAGCAAAGTCCCACCATTCACGCAGGTTCCTATCCTGTGTACAGGACCTCCATCTGACGCAGGAGGTACATGGTCCCACTAGGGGGAATGCCTTGCTGGACCTGGTATTGGCATCGTGAGATGACATGGTAGGAGACCTACAGATCTGTGGTCACCTGGGGGACAGTGATCACCAAATAATAGAATTCATCATAAGACATTGAGTGGGTAAGGTAACTAGTAGGGTGAAAGTGCTAGACTTTAGGAAAGCTGATTTCAATGAACTCAGGCGTTTAGTCAAGGACGCACTGCAGAGTAAGAGTTTTGAGGAGATGGGAGCCCAGGAAGGGTGGCTGTGCCTTAAGGAAATAATCCTTCGGGCACAGAGGGAGATGATCCTGATGCGGGGAAAAAGGGGGAAAGGGGCCTCCTTGGCTGACCAGAGAAATCCAGAGCAGCCTACGGGCAAAAACTGGGGCATATAAAAAGTGGAAACGGGGAGAGATTACTAAAGAGGAGTATACCTCCTCTGCTCGTGCTTGTAGGGAGGCAGTTAGACAGGCCAAAGCTACCATGGAGCTGAGGATGGCATCCGAAGTTAAGGATAACAAAAAATTGTTTTTTAGATATATAGAGAGTAAAAGGAAGGCCCACAGTGGAACAGGACCTCTACCAAATGGGCATAAGCAATTGGTGACGGACAGGGGGGACAAGGCTGAACTCCTCAATGAGTTCTTTGCCTCAGTGTTCCTAAGCAAGGGGCAAGACAAGTCTCTCACTGGGATTGTAGAGGCGGCAGCGGGGCGCCAGACTACCAAGCATAGACCCTGAGATGGTGCAGAGGCACTTGGAAGAACTGGATGCCTTTAAGTTGGCAGGCCTGGATGATCTCCATCCGAGGGTACTGAAGGCACTGGCTGACATCATTGCATAGCCACTGGCGGGAATATTTGAACGCTCGTGACACATGGGCCAGGTCCCGGAGGACTGGAAAAGGGCCAATGTGGTCCCCATTTTCAAGAAGGGGAGGAAGGAAGACCCAGGCAACTATAGGCCAGTCAGTCTCACCTCCATCCTTGGCAAAGTCTTTGAAAAAATTATCAAGGCTCACATTTGTGAGAGCCTGGCAGGAAAAATTATGCTGAGGGGAAACCAGCACGGGTTCCTAGCAGGAAGATCATGCCTGACTAATCTAGTCTCTTTTTATGACCAGGTTACAAAACGCCCGGACGCAGGAGGAGGGGTTGACATTGTTTACTTAGACTTCAGGAAGGCCTTCAATATGGTATCCCACCCCATACTGGTGAACAAGTTAGGAGGCTGTGACTTGGATGACTACACAGTCCGGTGGGTGGCGAATTGGCTAGAGGGTCATAGTGTGACGAAGCCATCAAAAAAGCCAATGGCACTTTATCGTGCATCAGCAGATGCATGATGAATAGGTCCAAGGAGGTGATACTTCCCCTCTATCGAGCGCTGGTCAGACCGCAGTTGGAGTACTGCATGCAATTCTGGGCGGCACACTTCAAGAGGGATGTGGATAACCTGGAGAGGGTCCAGAGAAGGGCCACTCGTATGGTTAAGGGCCTGCAGGCCAAGCCCTATGAGGAGAGACTAGAGAACCTCCTTCAGCCTCCGCAAGAGAAGGTTGAGAGGCGACCTTGTGGCTGCCTATAAGTTCATCATGGGGGCACAGAAGGCAATTGGGGAGGCTTTACTCACCAAGGCGCCCCTGGGGGTTACAAGAAATAATGGCCATAAGCTAGCAGAGAGCAGATTTGGACTAGACATTAGGAAGAACTTCTTCACAGTTAGAGTGGCCAAGGTCTGGAACGGGCTCCCAAGGGAGGTGGTGCTCTCCCCTACCCTGGGGGTCTTCAAGAGGAGGTTAGATGGGCATCTAGCTGGGGTCATCTAAGCCCAGCACTCTTTCCTGCCTATGCAGGGGGTCAGACTCGATGATCTGTTAAGGTCCCTTCCGACCCTAACATCTATGAATCTAGATCGGTATATAGCAGACTGGATTCCTGAGATATGAAAGAGGTGGCATGAACTAGAGCCCACTCAGGGGATGCATGCAAGAGGCCAGGCTCGTGTCCAAGGGCAAGGTTTCCTAATAGACAGAACTGACTCACACACCACCTTTGGTACTCACTAGGTACGTCTACGTGTGCCCCTGACTGCACATTTCATACTATGCAGTCATTTAGTACTGCACAGTCCTGGAGGCATCTGGTTATTTTTAGATGCTACATCGCCATAGTGATGAACTATGGCAACGTAGCTTGTTGCTATGGCGACGTAGCATTAGCATCACAGTTTGCATCTGCTGACACTACAATGCTGTAGTGATGAACTACGTCACTGTACCTTGTCACCATGGCAACGTAGCATCTCATGTAGATACACCCACTGTCTGCAGGGAGCATTAGGAGCTAGAGTCATTATGACTCCCATTTGGATGTCCTATATGTGTTAAATAAACTATGGGTGCTTCTACATGTGAAGGGGGTTTAATTCCCACGATCTTATTCTATGCCCCGCTAAATTGAAACGGTGGGTTTTTAATCCCAATCCTTTTTTTTCCTTTGTTGGAGCCAGAGCCAGTGCCTGCCTGTGGCCAGGGGGTGAGCTGCTGACAGACCAAGTGGCCCTTGAGCTGTGGGAGGCCCCAGTCCTTTCCTCCACAGTGGCATCACCCCTTGGGTCCACCCGTGTGGACTGCTAGGGGACCAGGTGCTGCCCCAGCTTGGAGGCAGCACCTGGCCCGATCCAACTCTTCTTCAACTCCAAGCAGGGGCAGCACCTGGCCTGCTAGCAGCCTGCCCAGGCAGCCCCAGGAGCCTTCTCTAGGCTTCTCCTTCTTCCACTTTTTCCTCATGGTCTCCTTTCTCTCAACTGCCCACACAGTCCTCATCTGGCAACATGCTCCAAAACACCTGTCTTGTGGGGTCTCTGGCCAATTGATGCCTTTAAAGTCAGAGCTAAGGGATCCTGGGTGCTGTGCCTGCCGCTGGTCCCTGGGGCCTGAGTGGCTCTTCAGGACACAGCACAGGTGCTTGGACCTCACTGCCACCTCATGCTCCCCCTACCCCCACCTACATAATGAACCCACAAGCCTTCATTAAGCCCACCACACACCGGGCTGGAGGATGTTGGTGCAGCCAGCACCAGCAGCACCAGGACACCCAAAAGGCAGAAGGAGTGCACCTGAGCAGGGCCCCACCATGGCAGCCTCCAAGCAAAGCCTCCCTTTCCTGCACACTGCAGGATGGGTGTGGTGAGCAAAGAAACTTTTACCCTGAAACAAGCTAGTTTGTATATTTAGAAAATATACCAGACAAGAGGCCGTTGTCAGAAACCGGAGATCATACACTTATTCAAAGACAGTGGTCATGTACTCAGGAAACGTCTGGTACTGTGCTGCTTTGCTACCGCAACATGTTAACGGCTGCTTAGCTTCCGCAAAAAAGTTTTAAAATCAGCTAGACCAAAAGGTCAACTAAAGAGTTTTGGGAAGCATAACTAGACAACCTGAAAATAGCTTGTTGCTGGGGAATTTTGTTAACGCAGCATTATAATTCTGTTGCTTATGGAAAGGTACCAGACTAAGTAAAAGCACGCATGCGTCAAGTTTTTACCGCCTTTTCACCCTTATATGGAAGTGCTATGTATCACTGTTGCCTTATCTTTTGAAAAAGTATAAAAAGGCCCTGAAGTCTTTATTCGGGGCCATTTGCCTCTTTGATGGCTATGGTCATTTGCTGAGCAAATAAACTGCAGTAAAAGCCTTTACCCATGTTGTCTGGATTCTAAGCGGCTAGACAACGGACTCCAAGGAGTTTTCTCCTACGACATGGGGCAGAGGATGGGCTCCAGGAGAAAAGGCCCCAGTGGGGAAAGGGGAAGGGAAGGGCACCTTCCGCCAGACCCCAGGGTGGGCACTGCAGGGCCCAGCTGTGAAGAAGGGGCACATGTTTAAAGGACATAATATCTCACTATTTCCTAATGTCTTGAAAGAGCTGAGCAGGAAAAGAGCAGCCTTTAATAAATTAAGGCAAGTGCTTCATGGATCAAATGTCAAATATTATATGAAATAGTCTGAAATTTTTCCATGAACTTGGAAAGAAAGGATCAATGTTTCTTTTCTCCCTCAGATGCATGGAAGGAGCTGGAAAAATTGCATCCTGATTCAAAATCAAGAGAGAGAATGGCAATTTCCTCAAGTGAAATTTTTATGTCTCTATTTAGTATTTCTTTATTTTGTTCTGAGGTATTGAAATAGTGAGATACTGCTGCAGGAGTCCAGAGGCATGGAGGGGACAGCTTCCCCTCCATTTTGTGCGATACTGAGAGGCAGCTTCCCCTCCATTTCGTGAGACCGGAGAACAGGCAGCTTCCCCTCCATCTGAGAAGCCTTCACAACCCCTGTTACTGAAGAGGAGGACTCTTGGGCTAATTACCTGAGAAGAAACCAAATCCAGGATTTCTTTACTTTAATTGTACAAGGACTCTTTAATTAGGTGTCATTAGTCAGTTATATGTATACTGAAGGCCACTTTAAATCTTTTAGCAGTTAGTAGATAGATTGTTGTTTCCTGAAGGCTGAGGTGCTCAAGAGGTTGGCTATATAGTAACATTGTTTTTACCTCTAGACATTTCAGCACAGGCATTTAGGGAAGTATATGACATGACATGACATGACATGACATTATTACCGCTTGCCTTACTGCTTTGGTTAGTGGAGTTTTAATATCTTAGTGAAGTCAGTAATATTAACACATGGTCAATGGTGCAATAACAATCTGTTTTAACTATTTAGTGTGGTGAGTGTGGTCGTGTTAGTTGAAGCCATCAGGGACCTGAATATGACCAAGCAGTGAGATATTGCTCTGGGGGTGTCTTTGTTATGTCTTGTCTTTCTTATGTTTTGTCCCTCTTTGTTCCCAAGAGTTTGGCAACTTCATTCAATATACAAAGGGGATAACTAATGACAATGACTATCATGTCATGCAATGGGAGAGCATTGAATGAGCCCACCAAAGGGATGAAAGTGCTCAGACCATTACAATCTCTGAACACTCAGATTCCCTTGTTACAAGAAATGCATTTAAAAGCTGACAATTATTATAGGCTAAATAAGTGATGGGTAGGGTATCTATTCCACACTTCATGCAATACTTGAAGCAGAGGTACAGTTATATTAATTCACAAACAGACTGCTTTCAAATTAATTAACAAACGGGTTAATTCTGAGAGGAGGTTTGTACCACTAAGAGTAGTGGAGATACTATCTTTTTGTCATACAGTACCAATATGTCAGCAGCAAAGTCCAATCTTTTGGTGGTGATTGGAAATATGTATTGGATACGGTGCTTGAAAACTCAGTTACCGTTAATAGAGTTGCTTGCCTTTTTCTCATTCTATCATATTCATGTTCGCTAGATAGACTTCTTAGTCTTTTAGACATTTTAAATTTTCTTTCCTGAAATCTTCTTATTCCAAAATTTTTTAAATTTTCTGTTATAATGACGCTTATTCCACCTGTCAGTAATCGTTGTGACTGGCTGCCAAGAATCGATAGTCTACTGCAGTCTATTACGGGCGGGGACGGTGCATGGGGCGCAGGA
Organism: Alligator mississippiensis; assembly: GCF_030867095.1. NCBI lineage: Eukaryota > Metazoa > Chordata > Crocodylia > Alligatoridae > Alligator > Alligator mississippiensis. Next base: position 127,375,385 of record NC_081826.1, read on the forward strand.
AGGCCACCAAGGCCAAGCTCCCCTGAGCATGCCCGGGCTTTCAGCTCCGTGTGCACCATTGGATCCAGCGGGTGCTGCTTGTGAGCTGGCGCTTCACCAGTGCACCTAGCACCTGGCCGGGTGGCTGCAGGGGAATCGCTGCCACCAAGGGAAGCACCTGGGCCCCCGCAGCGTATGTCTTACTTCTTTTGGTGTGGTTTCTTTGGTCTTTTTCTGTGATGACATGAAAGGAATCTAGAGTTTTACTTCTGTTCAAATACTGCAGTAAGATCCCCAAGGATGTAAATTAAAATAATCATCATTCAAAACTAGATGAAACCAACAAAACATTTGCAATTACATTTTTATTGCAAAATGATTCCTTTAAATACAGGATTTTAGGATATTCACTGACCGAATACTTTAACAGAATGAAAACTTCTCACCCTTGACAAGGCTACATAAAGCTGTCCATGTGTAAACACAGGCTTAGGAATACAAATACATATTTTGTCTGACTTTGTGACTCGGTTATAGTCATAGAATAAGAGGGCCCTTGTACACGTGACTAAGGGCTCTTGTATATGTGAGGAAATAGCCCCTTTTAGTGGTTTCATTGTCCCTGTGTATTAGTTTTGTACGTAACAAATTACAGCGCTATTCCTCACATGTAATAGTGCTGAACAACCCAGTCCCAGGTGACCTTTCTGCCTTCCAACCTGTTTGAACTGTCTTGGATTGACAGACTGGTTTCATCCTCTGGATAGCCACAGCGTGCGTTACTTGTTTTGGTGTGGTTTCTTTGGTGTGTTTCTCTGAAGGCATAAAAGGAATCTAGAGTTTTACTTCTGTTCAAATATTGCAGTAAGATCCCCAGAGATGTAAATTAAAATAATAATAATTCAAAACTAGATCAAAGCAACAAAACATTTGCAATTACATTTTTATTGCAAAATTATTCCTTTACATACAGGATTTTAGGATATTCACTGACCGAATACTTTAACGGAATCAAAACTTTTAACCCTTCAAAAGGCTAAGTAAAGCTGTCCATGTGTAAACACAGGCTTAGGAATACAAATACATATTTTGTCTGACCTTGTGACTTGGTTATAGTCATAGAATAAGAGGGCCCTTGTACGCGTGAATAAGGGCTCTTGTATATGAGAGGAAATAGCCCCTTTTAGTCATTTCATTTCCCATTTTTAAGCATTTAATTGTGTAACAGGAAGGCTTAACATGTGGAGCCTACTGCCCAATCTCATTATTGAATGTTGATAACCAGTTTCTCACAACATTATGAGACGTAGTAAGGTGATTCCATTCTTGATACATGCTGTTCAGGTAGCTTTTATAACGGGTACTTGGGCCTTGGATAGTTTACGCAACTGCCTGACTCACCAGCAGCTGTTCTCTCACTATATGGTGAAAAACCATTTGACAAGATTGATTGCAAATATCTGCTCTTAATTTTACAAAACTTTGGTTTTGGTGAGAAATCCATAAATTGGATATCAATTTTAGTCAGAGCTCCCTCCCAGCAGGATCCACTCATGGTGTGATATCACCTTCCTTCTGCTTGGAAGAAGGCATGCGTCAGGATGACTTATTTCTCCACTCATACTCAGTTTACCATTGTAGCCTCTGGCAGCAGCTATTAGGCAATCAACTTACACTGAGGGGATCAAATCCATTTACATGCAGATAATATCCTAGTTCTGTTGAAAAACTTAGGAAATTCATTATCTCACCTCTCAGCTCTCTGTGTATTTTAGTGCCTATAAATGTGCTGGTTTGCATTGTAATGAGAATGCTCCAGTGTGGCCTCACCGTCACCTGTATCAGCCCGCACAGATTTAAAAATGAGGCCCCTCATTGAATGAGATTTGGATAAAACATCCTGTGGTCGTTTCTAAACCCACAGAGCCTCAGTGCACATGACTGCAAAGTGTTTTAATATAGCGGCTCTCCAGGAACTGCTCTAATTAAAACGCCCCCTGACTGCCCACCGCCAAGCACATTTATAGGCATCCTGCGTCTTTAAGTATATATGCTGAGCAGTCTACAAATGACCTCAGATAATGGAAAAAAAAGGGATATAGATACAATAAAATCTATCATTAAGCATGGTAGCCTTGCATCTTATGTTTCTATGTGTGATATGTTTCAGTTATGCAATGAAGAGTCTACAAAAATTATGTGCTCAGATGAATAAGACATGTAGGAATATATGGAGTAATTTATCACAAGATATCTGGGTTTTCCGTTTCTGATGGAAAAATAGAGTAAAAAGCGGATTTCCCTCTTTACTGGCATATCACTTCCACCCAGGAGTGCACGCAGTGGTGGGAATCTGCCCCACACTGCCCGCCTGAGCCTGCAGTAAGTAGGCAGCAGGGGGGGAACTAAGCTCTGCTCCGCTGCAGCACCCACTGTCTTCTGTTGGGGCGGGGGGCTATGAACCAGGGTCCCTTGTGCAGGAGCTCTGGCAGCTGGTTGCCCCTCCAGCAGGGTTGGGGGTCAGAGGCTTTGCGTAGGGGTGAGGGACACCAGAACTGGGGACAGGGTTGTGGCAGGGCCTTACATTTTCATCATGCTTTTGGGCGGTTTTATCAGAGAATTTGATTTTTTCTTATCACAGAAAACCAGGATCCCTGTTTGTCTCATCCCTTTCCAATTGTGTATGTGTTATCTTCTAAGGATAATTCTCACTTCCTTAGTAAAACATACAAATAATAATAATAAACTTTAACATAGTCTTATATCCAGCAAATGTTATCATCAAAGGTAAATGGAAGAAGGATTTACAGCTATTGTTAACAATTGAGAAATGAGGGTGTGTACAAAAGTGCTCTGTACACATTTTACAACACTGTAATTTAGAGTATTTTTATAGCACTATTAAGTTACAACACTCTTAAGCATGACAGACGGGCAGTGTTTGGTGAGGGGTTGCTCTGAGCCTCTCTGCACTTTCCAGATTTGGAGGTAGGGGGTGCTCTGCAACCTCCTGGAGCTTTTCTATTGGTCAAATATTTGACATCAGTGTACAAAAGTTATTTTAAGCATGGTAGCTTGTTAAATTGCCATTAAATACAGAGTTACAAGTTCTTTACCCATTTTTAAAGTGTCGTAAAGTCAGGCACTTCTGTTAAATGACAGCAATAAAACACTTTAAATGGCAAAAAAGCAACCTCTGTCCACAGCCTGGGATAGCACCTATAAACCCCTTTGTAAAACTTTTAATTCGTTGCTTTAAGGCACAGACAGAAGTGACAATTCTTGCCTGATCAGGCCCCTGGAAGTGCTCTATAGCCATGACCAAGGACTAGTGCACAACTGCAGAGCACTTTAAAAGGGCCTGATGCCGTGAAAATCAGAGCCTTCATTGCATGAGGGTTCAGATGGAGATGCTCCAAAACAGAGTGCCGTCCGTAACTTTTGTCTGCGCTGCCTCCCAGCCCTGCTGCTGTTTTCACAAGGGGAGGGGAAAATGGAACAGAGGGAGTTTGGTATGGGGGGTTTTCAGGCGATGCTAGAGGATGGGGCAGGTGGATCGGAGCCCCCCGGAGGTGTGGGGGCTCCATTCCAACCCCCCAGCCTCCAGCACTGGCTGGGAAACCCCCGAATGATCTTCTTCTGCTCCCTTTCCCTGCTCCCATTAAGAAAACCATGCCAGGTCTGGAAAGTGGGGAGTCGCGTTGTGACGTAAGAGCGGCTGAAGGCTCGCAGCCGGCCTAAACAACAGCTGGATTCCCCAACCTCCGGTACCCAACAGTGAACTTCTGTTGGGACTAGGAGATCATTGTAACTAATGGCACTTTCTGCAAAACACCATGAGTAGAAACAAGGGGCTGGTCTTCTGTTTGCACTGTACAAACAATCCTTTCCACAAAAATCTTGTTTGCAGACAATTGATTGTTTCAAGGAAATTGTAAAGTCCCAGTGTACCTGCATTCTCGTAACGGTTAAAGAACTTCTGCATGTTGCGTTAATGGAAAAGATGACATATGTAAATAGACTTAACTGGGCTCAGCATGAAGAAATAGGGTGCAATATGAATCTTCTCTTAAGTTTTTAAGTTGATTTGTGGTTTGGTATCCCTGGAAAGTAACAAGTGAATATGAAGATGATTGGAACTAGTGTGATTGAAAGTGATTGAGAGCCTTTAACTTTGTTTGATTGTCAAAAGTGCTATGTTTGGAGTTAATAAAGACCCACTGTTGGGCGGTCTTCGGGTTTAAGGGAGGGGCAAACGTGGGAGTGCGGATCAAGTATTGGTGTGTGTATGTAGTTACTGTGTGGTGAGAGGGTGCGTTTGTGGGAGAGCTGTGCCTGGCTGCCTCTGATTCTCTGAGCCTGGTAAGTGTAATCTTCTCTGCTCCCCATGGAGGACGAGAGGCAATAGTGCTGAACAACCCAGTCCCAGGTGACCTTTCTGCCTTCCAACCTGTTTGAACTGTCTTGCATTGACAGAATTTTGATGTCATAAGCACATCCTCTGGATTGTGATATTTAGTAAAGTATTGCATTGGTATTATTGTGTGTGCTTCCCATTGTTTACCTGCCTTGTCATTAGCACCCTTTATACTCTTTATTCTCATGTTCCTGTTAGTCCTAGAGCAATCCCTTTTATCTTTTGAACCCTTAATCTAATTTCAGTACGTCTCTCTAAAACACCAAGCAAATTCAGAGGGGTGTCCCAACAAAGAATCCCCGAGCGACACCGGTGCTGCTGGTCAGTCTGATTCAACTTTAATCCTCCAGTCCACTTGTAACAAGTGGGCATCCTGCGGCCGGTCAAATCGTTGACCTGCCCACTTGTCTCAGGGCTAACCACCCGCCTCCCTCACATGCCACACCCTTGATGATACAGGTGAAAGATGATAACATGGCAGGAAGCTGCCCGTTTACTTGCGCTGTGTAACAGGAGGGCCTTCCTGCTCACCCGTTTCTGGGCTAAGCACCCACCTCTCTTTCCTGCCACGCGTTGGTGATACAAAATGATGGTCTTAATTAAGCGGGAGGCTGTCCATTTCCTGCCCCGATGCCAGCGGACATTATCTGCGGCTCCAAAACCTCCTGTACACCGCAGCTTATCCCTTGCAGCTGTCATCCCAGTTCTTACCATCTCTGGCCCCACCCCAGGCCCAATAATCCTCCAGTCTGGACCCCAACTGGAGGCCTACTCCACCCTCATTCTGGGCTGTCTACTTCCCTGCACTCTTCCCCCTCCCCTCAGGTGTGCCGGGACTTGTGGCCACACAGGCCCTGGCCTCACCTCCAAGGCCCATTGGAAACCCCAGGCCCTTAGCTCTGGGTGTCCCTCAAGGTGGGCCCCTGGCCCTTTTGACCCTTCTGGTCCTGGCCCCAGCATTGACCAGTTGAGGGTGCCTCAAGTCAGGCTTGTGAACATCTAGTCTGCTGTCTCACAGGGGTCCGCCTTCTCGACCCTACTATGGGGTTACCACCCGGTTGTGGGAGCTGGGGTTATTCAGGCGCCCCGACCCGCCTTTCACTGGGGTGGTAACTGGCCTGGCATTTCCTGGGGGCTCCCATGCCACTAGAAGCATCACCAGGCCACCCATTCCTGGCAGGGTGCAGTTTTAGGTCGTCCCCAGGACCAAGAGCCTCCTAGCCATCCCCATAAGCTCTTTCCCTTACCAGCTGGTTGTTCCTGCTGCAGCTCAGCGAGGCGATCTTTCTGCCTTGGCTGGCAGCAGCAGACTGCAGTCTTTATGTACTAAGTTGTCAAAATGACTGCTGCCATCAGGCACTTGCTGGATGCCTGACCCAGCCCTTAAAGTGGAAGGCACCAGCAGTGCCCTGCCACACAGATACCAAGGGCTTCTATACACGGCTCCGACCTCCCCTATACTGTGTCCCATACCTCGCAGATGGCATCCATGGCCTGACACCCAGCCTTTGCTTGCATCAGGATGGATGGGGCTGCTGCAGAGCGGAGGAGATCCTTGAGGCACTCTCCAGATGACTGTGCCTCTGCAGCTCTTTGGGCAGCTGATGGAAGCATTTCAGGATCAGGAGCTTCCTCAGTACCCTGAAGGGAATTTCCTTCTCCTGCAAGGGCACACAAACCAGTCAGGGACTCCAGTGCCACAAGGGACAGTGGGGTAATAACACCGGAGCCAGCACAATCCCACACCAGCCCAAAGCCATGTCTACCAGACGTGTTGTTCCCCGCCAAACACACACCGTCTTTTCCTTCCCTAACCAGAAATCGCCCTCTCCCACTGCAGCCTAAGTTCCTACCCTGCCCCAGCATTCCTCCCAGAGAGATCTCTTTCTCTCATGCATCAAGGGAAGCAGCTCAGGCCCCCATGAACCTCTCACCCACCTCTGTCCTCCCAGGTGGTGCAGGGAGGGGCTGGAACTGAGGGGCTTTGGCAGTAGAGGACTCAAAGCAGGGGTGGCCAAGACATTCTCTGAGAACCCTCCTGCCTCATGCTGAAGACAGTGGAACGGGGCTGATTGGCAGCCCAGGCTAGCTGAATGCTCCCCTCTCATGCACAGCAATGACAGCCTGGGGAGCAGCAGTGGACATGCCCCCTTGAGCTGTAGGGTTGGGCTCGGGCAGTCAGTCTTGGTGGCCCATCCCATCCTCCACTTGCAAGCTGCTGTTGGTGCTGGTGTGAGGAGGTGGACACTGGGCCAACTGCAGCAACCTGGAACCCAGTGGCCCATCACGGCACATGGGGGTCACACACTGCACAGCTCAGTGGGGAGCATGTGACAGAATTTAGCTAGAAGTGAGAGGGTGTGTCCTGCCACTCATGGGCGGTACATATTGAGGGCTATAGATTGTACAGAAACGACAGGGTGGGGAAAAAAGGGGGAGGGTTGCGCTCTATGTCAATGAGCAATATACATCGACCCTCATCAAGATGGAATCAAAGCATGAGGAAGTAGAAGGATTGTGGGTTAGGCTACATGGGGGGCAAGAAGAAAGGGATTTGCTGGTAGGGGTCTGCTACAGACCCCCACACCAAGGGGAAGAAATAGATTCCGGGCTCCTGAGGCAGCTCTCGGAGACCATAAAAGCTAAAGAGGCAATAGTTATGGGGGACCTAAACTACCCAGACATCTGCTGGGAGACGCAGACGGCAAAGTCCCACCGTTCACGAAGGTTTCTAACCTGTGTACAAGACCTCCATCTGACACAGGAGGTACACGGTCCCACTAGAGGGAATGCCATACTGGATCTGGTATTGGCAACATGGGATGACATGGTAGGGGACCTACAGATCGGTAGCCATCTGGGGGACAGTGATCACCTAATAATAGAATTCACCATAAGACTTCGAGTGGGTAAGGTAACTAGTAGGGTGAAAGTGCTAGACTTTAAGAAAGCTGATTTCAATGAACTCAGGCGATTAGTCTGTCATGACCCAAAGGTCTGATTTTTTTGTGTGTGCTTCGGCACTAAGAATTATCCCCGTGGGTTTGCAACTTCATTGCACGGAGGAGTTCTGCTGTGCAGAGAACCCACGTGCAAAGGAGTGTTCCCGCCACTTTGCAGCGATCTTTGCAGGGTGCATTTCCCTTTGCAACACAGAAATGCACGGTGCAAAGACTTCCCGTTCGTCGTATGCAAATTCGTGCCCCGCAATTGGCTAGTGCTAAATTATTCACACGTGGCGGCTAGCGATTGGCCTGCTAGCCGTATAAGAGGCTTGAGCAGTTTCCGCCCAAGCCAAAGAGGACTCCGCATCCATCTCATGCGGACTCTGGGTGTGCGCGGCAGGGTAATAGAAACCCTGTGTGTCGCTCAGAGGAGTTTGGCGGCCTGATCCACCGCCCACCTCTTCCCATCTTCGAACGGAGCCTACTATAAGACGTATCGACGAGTTTTATGCGCGCTTGTCCTGGACATCTGGAGTTTGTCTGCGTGGAGCCTAGCAAGCTCCACATGATTGTTCGTGTTCTGTCTGCGTGGAGCCTTGCAAACTCCACGTGTGTTCGTGTTTTCTGTTGTAACCGCAACTCAAGCAAGTTCTCAGCCTACACCACGACCATCTCGGTGTCAGTAAACAATCTTAAAATCAACCGTTACGTGTCTGTGCCTAATTCTAGCTCGGCGACCTCCCTCTCCGATCCGGCCTGCCCGGGCTGCTGGCCACAGCCTGCATGCAGAGCGACGAAAAGGGCCCGGGGTCAGGCCCGGCCCGCACATAGTCAAGGACGCACTGCAGAGTAGGAGTTTTGAAGTGATGGGAGCCCAAGAAGGGTGGCTGTGCCTTAAGGAAACGATCCTTCGGGCACAAAGCGAGACGATCCCGATGCGAGGAAAAAGAGGGAAAGGGGCCAGGAGGCTTCCTTGGCTGACCAGAGAAATCCAGGGCAGCCTAAGGGCCAAAAGGGGAGCACATAAAAAGTGGAAACAGGGAGAGATCACCAAAGATGAATATACCTCCTCTGCTCGTGCTTGTAGGGAGGCAGTTAGACGGGCCAAAGCTACTATGGAGCTGAAGATGGAATCCCAAGTAAAGGACAACAAGAAATTGTTTTTTAGATATATTGGGAGTAAAAGGAAGGCCCAGGGAGGAATAGGACCCCTGCTAAATGGGCAGAAACAATTGGTGACGGACAGGGGGGACAAGGCTGAACTCCTCAATGAGTTCTTTGCCTCAGTGTTCCTAAGCAAGGGGCATGACAAGTCTCTCACTGGGGTTGTAGAGAGGGAGCAGCAAGGCACCAGACTACCATGCGTAGACCCTGAGATGGTGCATAGTCACTTGGAAAAACTGGATGCCTTTAAGTCGGCAGGCCCGGATGAGCTCCATCCGAGGGTGCTGAAGGCACTGGTCAACATCATTGCAGAGCCACTGGCGGGAATATTTGAACGCTCGTGGCGCACGGGCAAAGTCCCGGAGGACTGAAAAAGGGCCAATGTGGTCCCCATCTTCAAGAAGGGGAGGAAGGAGGACCCAGGCAACTATAGGCCCGTCAGTCTCACCTCCATCCTTGGCAAAATCTTTGAAAAAATTATCAAGGCTCACATTTGCGAGAGCCCGGCAGGACAAATTATGCTGAGGGGAAACCAGCACGGGTTCGTAGCAGGCAGATCGTGCCTGACTAATCTAGTCTCTTTTTATGACCAGGTTACAAAACGCCTGGACACAGGAGGAGGGGTGGATGTCGTATGCTTAGACTTCAGGAAGGCCTTCGATACAGTATCCCACCCCATACTGGTGAACAAGTTAAGAGGCTGTGACTTGGATGACTACACAGTCCGGTGGGTGGCGAATTGGCTGGAGGGTCGTACCCAGAGAGTCGTAGTGGATGAGTCGGTTTCGACCTGGAAGGGTGTGGGCAGTGGGGTCCCGCAGGGCTCGGTCCTTGGACCAATATTCTTGAATGTCTTCATCAGCGACTTGGACGAGGGAGTGAAATGTACTCTGTCCAAGTTTGCAGATGACACAAAGCTATGGGGAGAAGTGGACACGCCGGAGGGCAGGGAACAGCTGCAAGCAGACCTGGACAGGTTGGACAAGTGGGCAGAAAACAACAGAATGCAGTTCAACAAGGAGAAATGCAAAGTGCTGCACCTAGGGAGGAAAAATGTCCAGCACACCTACAGCCTAGGGAATGACCTCCTGGGTGGCATGGAAGTGGAAAGGGATCTTGGAGTCCTAGTGGACTCCAAGATGAACATGAGTCGGCAGTGTGACAAAGCCATCAGAAAGGCCAATGGCACTTTATCGTGCATCAGCAGATGCATGACAAATAGATCCAAGGAGGTGATACTTCCCCTCTATCGGGCGCTGGTCAGACCGCAGTTGGAGTACTGCGTGCAATTCTGAGCACCGCACTTCAAGAGGGATGCGGATAACCTGGAGAGGATCCAGAGCAGGGCCACTCGTATGGTTAAGGGCCTGCAGACCAAGCCCTACGAGGAGAGACTAGAGAAACTGGACCTTTTCAGCCTCCGCAAGAGAAGGTTGAGAGGCGACCTTGTGGCTGCCTATAAGTTCATCACGGGGGCACAGAAGGGAATTGGTGAGTTTTTATTCACCAAGGCACCCCTGGTGGTTACAAGAAATAATGGCCACAAGCTAGCAGAGAGCAGATTTAGATTGGACATTAGGAAGAACTTCTTCACAGTTAGAGTGGCCAAGGTCTGGAACGGGTTCCCAAGGGAGGTGGTGCTCTCCCCTACCCTGGGGGTCTTCAAGAGGAGGTTAGATAAGCATCTAGCTGGAGTCATCTAGACCCAGCACTCTTTCCTGCCTATGCAGGGGGTCGGACTCGATGATCTATTGAGGTCCCTTCCGACCCTAACATCTATGAATCTTTGAATCTCCTGAATCCAACCATGCTGCTCACCTCTGCCCCCGCCAGGTGGCCAGCTTGCCCCAGGATGGCATAGAGAAGAACCACCCCGGCCTGGCTCACGTGTAGCGTGATGTGGTGGATCCCCAGAAGCGCCCTCTCTGCAAACACTCTCCTCTGGTCTTCGGAGAGGATCTTCCTGAAGGCCTGAAACCCACAGGACACAAGGCATTGGTGTATCCCAGAGCCAGGCTCGCCATCAAGGTACTGGGAATGCGTTGCCCTTCTGATGGGCTGTGGGGAGAGCCAGAGCCTGGCTGAAGCCATGGCAGGTCACTCTACTGGACAGCCTTTCAAATCCTTCAGCGGATGCAAAGTCCAGATAAGGAGAGGAGGACTCAGGTCTTGTTCCCCTCTCCTACCCTGGCCTTCTCCCTGCCTTTCACATAGGGCTGTCGAGTAGCCTGGCATGGGAGCTCACAGTGCTGCCTACTGAAACCCAAGCGGAGGGTGGTTCTGCTCTTTAACTGGGGAGAGAAGAGCACAGCATGTCTGCACTTCTGCACAGAGTGGGACTTCCTGCAAGGATCTGTTGGGGCAATGGTGGGTGTGTGCTGGCTGCTTGCCGGCCACAGGTCAGGGCTGCCCAGCTCAGGGCCTCCAGTGTCAGATAGGAAGGGACAGTGGGATCTTGCTGTAACACCCCCTCCCAGGGGACTGTGCTCGGGCCACATCAGTGTGACACCATGCAAGACATACAAACCGTGGACACTGCTAGGACGTGGACCTACAACCATGCACCCTTGCCCCTCGCTCTGAGCCTGGCAGAGGGTGCTGTGGGCAGAAGGTAGAGCCTTCCTCCTGAAGGCAGGAGGCAGGTATTCCAGGGAAAAATAGCCCCACCCTCCGAGCTGGTGTAGAGAATGGGCAGTGCATCCTTACCTCTCCCATTGTTGCCAGATGGATGTAGAGGAGGATTCGGCGGGGCTGGTTCTGGTGCTGGCTGATGGGCCACAGCTCCTGTGCCTCTTGGATGTCTTGCCCTAGGACAGAGAGAGGCTGGTCAGAACTGTTGTTCTGGCTTCAGAACTGAAAACATGCGAGCGCTCTGATCTGCAGACCCTGAGATTGGTGCCATGGCACAGATGATGTCTAAGAGTTTTCCATACCCTTCTGGTGCATCAAGATCTTGTAGAGGTGGGAGAGGCCCTCCTTGGCCTGGCGGCTGATCTCCTCCACTGGGTCGCTGATGCACAGACCCAGCAGGGCCACCAGGTCACCCACCTGGGGCACCTTGGGTGAGTCCTAAGGAAAGGCAGAGGAGAGGGGAGTCCATCTATGTCTGACCTGCAGTGCCCGCAGGCTCTCTGGGCTGTGTGCATCTCCTGGAGCCAGAGAACTAAATCCCTCTGCCTGTCACACAGGAGGGAGCCAGGGGTCTAGGGCCGGGCCCCCATAAGGACTCTCTGCACCTGTTGCTCCAGGAGGAGCAGCAGGGCTCCTGAAACAGGCATGAATCTGCCTGGAGCACTCTATGGCAGCTGCTGTCCTCTACTGAGACAGGGGCTTTTAGCCAGGAGCACAAGCCCTTGAGCCAAACAGCCACTTCCCAGCCCTCACTCTGGCATGCAGGGATCCTCTCTCCAATCCCACACTTACCGCTGCTACTGCTATCCCACAGGCTTTTTCACCAGCCCTGCCTCTGCCTAAAGTCAGGACCTGACACAAGGGTCATTTACCTCAAACTGTGGGAGGAGGGAAACTGCAAAGCAAAGCAGGCTGGTGGTGATCTTGATGGCTGTGGCTCTGTCCCTCTCATCTTCCAGCTGGAGCCATAAGGTCAAGTGCTGTGGGTGGAAGTTCATGGCAGTGGACACGTGCCCATGTTGTTCCAATGATCCCCACCCCCGCCATGTCCTGAGCGCTGACCTTTTAAGCCCAAGGTGGAACATCAGCCTCAGGGGGCGAAATGCTTTAAGAAGGGATTGTTACACCCAGCATGGCCCTGCCCCCAAACGCCCTTTCCCAGCCCTGACCCCTCCCCCTGCATCTCAGGGCTGGTTCTTGTCTCTTAAAGCTGGGACCAGATTCTGTCTCAGGGCTGCTCTTCTCCTCCCTGAACATAGACAGCATGACAGGAAGGAGACAAAATCCTGGACCCCTGGCAAGTTCCAAAGCCAATATCCAAAGTGGCATCTACCACTCGCTGGATAATGCCTGAGGGATAGGCATGCTGAACTTGCACCAGACTCCTGTCCCAAGGAAGGAGCCAGGGATTCTTCTCTGAGGACCAGCTCCTGCAGTGCACAGGCCATTGAAGCTGCCCCCGCCCCAAACCCAGCCTCTCTCCATGGTGCTCACCTGCCCGATGAACTGCAGCCTGGCCAAGCTGGGTGCAGGTGCCAGCAGGCACCTCAGCGTGGCCTCCAGGTACTCCACGCTGATCCACTGCATGCCCTGGAAGAGGACAGAGAGCCAAGAGGGTCAGTGCTGGAAAACCCTGTGCCATGGCTGCCAGGGGATGTCTGGTGGGACTGTGCGGTGAGAGAAAGAGGTACCTGGATGTGCTGGCTGTTGTGCCCTGTGGCCATCAGGAAGGTCTTGTGGAGGGCGGTGTAGAGGAGGCGCGATTCCAGGGCTGGCTTCAGTTTGCTGTCAGGAAAGAGGAGCCTGTCTGGATGGAGCTCCGTGGGGCTGGCATTGGCTCTGATGTGGGCAGGTGTCGGCAGGGAAATGGACACCCAGAGGCGAGAGTATGAACTGAAACCTCAAGGAAGGCCGAAGTGTGCCAGCAGCCAAGGGTCAGGGTTGGCCCACTGCTGCCCTGCCCACTGATCCTTGACCCTCCTACAGCATCCCTATGGCCGGCCCTTTGCTGAAGGCCCTTGTGTCATCACTACAGGGAAACTCAGTACCCAACCAGGGGGAAGGACACATTTCCAGTCCATCAGCAAAGCAGAGGAACTAGTTTAGGTGGGGTCGGGCAGGGAGCATATCTCTGGGGCTGAGCAGTGCTGCGGTTAGGGCAGTTGGGCAAAGGACCAAGTACCTGAGGATGAAAACAGCAGCCATGCTGTAGGGAAGGATGGTGCTGGGCTCTTCTTTGCACTGCGACAGCTTGTCAATCAGCACCTGAGAGATGCATGAGGGAGTGTGAGAAGGAGACCTCACAGTGGTCCTGGGGCACCTGGATCTCACCGCCCACCTGGACCCTCCCTGCCAGTTCCCCCCCATCCCTGCACTGAACACGGCTCTCCTCCTCCCTCCCTCCCTCCGTCCCACATGCTCGTGAACACCCTGCTGGTCACCCGGTTTCCCCACCCACTCCTACATCTGTCCTCCAGCCCTCTCATTCCCCTACCGCCCTGTACCCATTCACCCCACAATGTCCCCCTTCTCTACTCCCTAGTCACACAGCTGCCTTCTCCTCTTCACTCCAGCCCCCAGTCACACCCCACTGGGCCAGTCACACCTCTCCTGGCTCCTTGAATTCTGACCTGAAGCAGCCAGTGCTCTTTTGAACTCACCACAATCCTCTCCACAAGTGCCGCTTTGCAGCAGGGCGGCTCCAGGGTGTCCTCGCCCCTCTCCATTGTAGCCAGGCACAGAGTGGGGACGGCACGGAGGAAAGTGAGCCCCTCCTTCACAGTCTGCATACACCATAAGTTGCATTGGGAAAAGGCAGGCTCTTAGCCAGGGACCTGCCTGCCCTCCCAAGGTAACCAAGCAATCTGTTGGTATCCCCTGTTCTCAATTCACGTCTCCTCCTGGGCAAATGGGGTGTGGCACTGCGGTGCGGTTTCTGTGGGGAGGGGTCCCCAGGTTCTCTGGGACAAAAGCACCCTGGCGAGGATCCCAGCCCATGTGGGCTGCACATGCCCTGCAGAAGCTGTGGCTCACTCGGTTCCTCCTCCGCAGAGGGCCACAAGGTGGGAGAGTGGACGGGCTGGTGCTGGTCCAGCTCTGGGATGTTCCTACCTGGTCCGTGCTCTGGAGGTGCCATAGGATGACTGAGAGGGCGGGTTCCTCCAGGTAGGTGTAGTCCTCCCTCTGCTCTTGCTCTGCCCTGTAGAAGGGCAGGATTGTATCTGCAGGGAGAGGAAGAGACTGTGATGCCTGCTGCTGCTGAGGGGAAACACAGGGGCAATGCGGAGGAGAGGTGTGTCCACATGCCTCCAGCCCAAGAAATGGCTCCCCTCTATGCACTGCCTCAAGCCCCGCCTGTCCCAGCACCCCGGGGAGGTGCCTGCCGCTCTGGGAGATTTGGGGACCCTCAGATACAAGGCTCCCTCTTCCCACTCCCCACCTAGGACAATGTCTGTGGCCCACACTGGGGGTGCGAGGCTTCCTGGCACTCAGGCTGTTGCGCTGCCTGGGATCCCCTGGCCCCATCACAGAGCGACTCACTGCACTCAGGGGTCACTGCCCTGTTTGCACAGGACGTCTGGGTGTCACCTCACCTCTGGTGGTGGCAGCATGTTGCTGGAGGCCCACAGCCTCCTGGGAGCTGTTGCTGTCCTCCCTGGAGGAGCTGGAGCCGAGCTTGAACCAGGGCCTGTGCAGCTCCTGCCCTGGGGAGCCTGGCATCTCCTCCCAGGCCATGTGTGGAGTGGCCTGCTGCAGGGCTGGGGTGCTGGCTGCTGCGTGTGTGGGTGGAGCTGTGCGGGGGCTGTGCCTGGCTGTCTTTAGGGGCTGGGCCCTGCCTGCCCAGCTGTATCCTGGGCCACCTCCATCGGGGCCTGACTGGCTCCTCTCCCTGCTCTTCCGTGGCTGCTGGAGGTGCCCTTCTTCTCCAGCCCACGAGACAGTGCCACCACCTGCCCTTCCTTGTTGCAGCCTCTGCATGATGGTGGCCGCCCTGCTCCTCCTCCTCAGGCTTCTTCCTGTCCTTCTCCTGTCCCGGGGCCATCCTTGCCGTCCTCTTTCTGAGGATCCGCCTCAGCCTCTCCATCCTGACACAGGAACAGTCAGGAGTGTGGGTTCAAAGCTGTCTCTCCCTACTTGTCTGTCTTCCCCTTCCCTGAGCTGGGTGATTCCCCTACATCCCATGCTTTTCCCTCAATATTGGGTGCCAGCTATTGGGTGCCAGCAGTTTGCAAGCTGTTGGCTTATGAGCAAAGGCTTTCAGTTAGTTTGAACTAACAACTCCCTCCTCCTGCCCTTGCCTGCTCTCCTCATTCAAGTCAGGGGGACTGAACTTTGGGACTCAGGATACACCCTGGACTGGATCATGGGACCTGGGTTCGAATGTCCAAAGAGAAGTAGGGCACCTTTTCTGGGAGCCGTGAGCAGTCAGAAGCTCCACAGATTTGGGCTCCCCAGGACACGTGGCCAGGGGAATGGCCCCTGGCAAAGGCGGTGTTGGGAACTCCACTCCTTGGGGATGTTTGCAAACACACTGATGATGGTGCTGGAGAGCCCCAGAGGAGATGTCACCACTTCTGGGGTTACGGTTTCCCACTCACAGCTGCTCCTCCCTGGCCTGAAATGGGAAGGTGGCTGGGACAGGCTGCGGACCACTCACTTGCCCTGGAGGGCTGGCGGACTGCTAGGTAGGGTCTCGCAGTCCCTCTGGCTGGGTTCCTCGCCTTCTTCTGTGGTCCTTGGCCTCAAGGGGTCCCGCCTCTCAGGAGTCTCTGCAGCTGCTGGGCACCTCAGTCAATGCAGCGAGGTGGATGTGTCTTGTACCTGGAAGGGGACACTGCCATGTATTAGGAGACTTGTTGGAATACACCGTCATGCACTGCCCCTTCCCCTACAAACACATTAAATACTTCCCTTTCTCCTGCATCCCTCCCCCTTGCCCCTTCCCTTGCTCTCTCCCAGGGATAACTGCCCCTCCCTGATTTCCCCTTACAGCCCTTGAGGGCAAATCGGGATAAACTTGTGCAGGCCGATTGCCCCTCATGGCTGCTCTCGGCCTCTCTTCTCAAAAGGCGCGTTCCCTCTACCTTTCCTTACCCAGTTCCTTTTTTCAGGACAAGGCCTGTACCCATGTAGTGCACCCTAAATACATCTCACACAATATCTTCTTAACCAACAACTGTTGTTGCCTCTACACTGGTGGGGTGCCAGACGCCATCTGTCCTGGCTGGATAGGGGGACCTGGAGCTGGAAGCCTTTGACAGCCTGGAGTCACCGGGGCAGGCAGAGATGGTCTGAATCAAAAATAAAATACAGAGACAAGGTTAAATTAGCACAAGCAATTCCTATCACGTGCTATTCAGGGCTTGGCCTCCAGAGTGACTTCGGCTCCTCTGCACTGCTCACGCACTTGGGAGAAAATATTAGTAATCCCCAACCTGACATCAGAAAAGACCATGAAGCTTCCCTGCTGGCTTCACAACCACCTGAGCCTCAGGGTGCACTGTCTCATTACCTGATCCTCAGCTGCTTGTGCAGGGGAAAGGTGACAGGAAAGAAATCCTCCTCTGGAACAGGCTCTCCTGGGACTCGACGACGGTCACCAAGAAAATCACTAACAACAACAAAAGGTGTCTTTCATTCTCATGGATTTGTCTGAAATAGTTGCATCTGTTGGCTGTGGGGCTACGAAGGAAGTGCATCTTTCAGTGCAATCAGTGAAGAAGTGTCGGGATTGAGCAACACCTCTGTGGGTTGAAATGTTAGGAGCTGTCTACGCTGTTAGCTAATAGTTTTATGGGTGAGTTTGAGGATGTGACAGGCAGAAGGAGGAAGGAATACAAACATTTCCTAGACGAAACTGCATCCTTTGGAGCTGCAACCTGGTAATCTGAGGTGTGATGCTAACGTGGCGCTCATGTTTGGCTGCCCTTTTTAACCACGGGGGGCATGGCCCTCTACGTCAGACCTCTTGAGCGTACATTGACAACATTTCATAGAGGCAGGACACTGACTGCTGTGCTTCCCCTCTTTCACCTCTGTCAAGGTTTGGGTGTTAGGTGTGTGTTGTGGCAGGGTTGAGATCAGGCTGGTACAGGGCTCGGCTAATGGTGTGTATGGGATGGTCTGAACAGGGCTGATCCTGCCTGAGGAAGGGGTTGGTGAATCCTGTCTGCAAGCCTTGCTCACCTCATGCTGTGGCAGAAGAGGGGGCAGCTTTCCCCATCCCTCACTTACCCGCTCCTCTCCAGATGAAGAACAGCTGTCAGCACCGCTCTGGCCGCCGACTGCAACTGACTGCGGTTCCCCGGAGCTGGCGTGATGATACGAACGCTGCCGTGGCAACGCCCGGGGACGAGTTCCGCCAGGCCCCTCCCCCCCGCCTCCCAGGCTCCCCTGCCCCCAGGTCCACGCCCATTTCCTACTTCGCCCACGCTGCACGCTGCCCGGTGACACTCGGTCCTGTGAACACATCAGCTGACCCCCAAGTGAAGGGGGAAGAAAATGCCCCTTGTACTTGGCCATTTCACCACACTGGCCTGGAGATTGGCAACGAGCAGAGCAAGGGAATTGAACCAGCCCCGAGGGCTGTAGGCTCCCCAAAGGAGTGCTGTTTAAGACTCACTGGCTTGGAAAATGAGAATGGTGTGGAAACCAGTGATACTTGTATTGATTTGGTTCTTTGGTGGCTTTGACATTTCTGTGAACATCTTGGAGAGTTCAAGTCAGTGCCTATGGATGAAAGAACACAAGTGGTGGTCTGCAACACTGACAAGCCAGTGGAGAGTATCCAAAAGGACGAGCCTGAGTATGGCTAAAGCCTTGAAGATTCCTGTAATGCAGGTGGGCATTGTGAAAGCAAACATGCACAACATACCAAGGGAGAGAACAGCATAAAATCAATACAGCTGCATATGAAGGCTACCACCACAGAGGCTGCATTCTTGATTGTATCCCTTACCTCTTCATTTAATGATAATCGAAATCCCGATGTTTTAAACATTCTCCTATGCCTCCAGAGACTTGCCAGTGCTTCCACTGAATGTCACAGAATTCCTCAGGGCCTGAGGAAGGGCATTTTGTGCTGAAAGCTTATCTGAGATCCCTACAGTATAAGGCTGGTCCAATAAGAAATGATTACCAAATACGTCCTGCATTTGGCGTATTCCTTGGCCCATCCTAGTTACAATGATGCCACTACAGAATTCAGGGACCTTGCTGTAGGATTAGATGCAAATGATCAGAGTTCAATGTCTGGGCCCTGCTTAAGACCTAACACAATATTGGCCCCTTTCTACCTTGTTCTTATACTGATCTCCACTGTGTCCCAGGCAGAACCACATGGTCTCTGGGTTCCCATCAGCAGTTCGGTGCACAGAGAAAGTAGATTAGTTTTGGCAGCCATGAATGACAGGCTGAGGAAGAAGAGAAATGAGGGTAACGCCCAGGTGCAAGAAATGACAGGGGACCCTCTATCCCTCCCCACTCATTCTAGTTATGTTATGGACAGCCTGCATGGACCTATAACTGTCATACAGTACAGGAGAGGAGGATGTGTCAGTACCCACACTGTTTGCCAGGAGTTTATAAGTCACTCTCTCTTCCAAAGGTGGTCATTTTGAACTAAAGGGGTTTCTTACACACTGGATTCCTGATATATTAACGAGGTGGTGTGAACTAGAGTCCATTCAGGTGATGCATACAAGAGGCCAGGCTCGCATCCAAGGGCAAGGGTTCCTGATAGATAGAATTGACTCACTTCCCATGTGTGGTACTCCCTGTGTGCAGAGAAACATAAGGAGCTGGAGTTCCTATTGCTCCCATTCGGTTGCTCTGTACCTCTTGTCAATCTCATGGTTGTCAGCAGAAGCAGGGTAGGAGGCCTGTCAGGGTCTTGGAGCTGGTGGAATTCCTGAGAAAAAATGTTGCTGTACCACTCACTGAGGGGGCTACAGGACGGACGGGACAAAGGAGTTCATCTGGTGTTGGCATGGTTTCCGGTTTGTCCACGCCAACCTTCTTGAGAGAAAATGCTAGTATCTGCAAAACTTTTTTCCTGACTTTCAGACTTCACCTGCAGAGAAGCCCTAAATCAGAAAGTCTCTCAGAAACAGAGGAGAGCAGCAGATTGCTCAATAGTAAGGTGATGCATACAACCAGGTATATGAATATACTATAACCAAAGCAGAGCCCTGTAGGAGCACCAGTTTTCAGTGTGCTGTACACGACAGCCACTCAGAGCTTCACAGTAAAAGCAGAGGCAGATCATGGGTCCCCATGTCCCTAAAAGGTCTGTCTCTACTAGTTGATCTAAAAGAGAATCAGTGCAAGTTGCATAAGGCTTGTGACACATGCTGGTGTGGTAATTCTGGTGGTCATTCTACCCTTCAGAGGACAGTGGTATAAGCCACCTCACTATATAACAGGTCTATCCATTCAGTTACTTTAAAAGATTGAAACCAGCAGTGTATAGGAGCTGAATGGACTATAGAATTAGCAATGGTGAAGGATTCAAAGGATCTTCCCTAGAAGAGGGTAAAATTGAGTAGCTGATATAACATGACAGGATACCCCTTTTGAGCATATCTTACCTTCGTGTGTTCTTCAGGGAAGAGTCTTCACAGTGGTGCTGCCACACTGGAAAGCCTGAAAAGTACAGAACAATAGTCAAACAAATCCAGGTGCATCCCAAACCCAAGCAGTCTTAGCTCCATGCAACACATGGAGAAGTTGCACACAGAATGGCCTGAGGCAGAGCTGCTAGTGCCCTGCCCATGCCATTGCCCTTCATTCCCGACCCACCAACCCTGCTGGTGCCCCTCACTGCCCACTTACATACTCCCAGCCCTGCCAGTGCCCTCACTCCCCACCCACAGCACCCCAACCCTCCCAGCCCTGCTGGAGGGGGCCCCCAGCTGCCAGGGCTACAGAGTAGCAAGGGGCACAACTCCACGCTGTCACCCCCACTGCTGCTGGGCGGGCAGGGGGAGCTTCACCATGGCAGCGTGGAGCTCCCAGTGGTGGCAAAGAGCTTCCCTGCCCTCCCTGGCCCTGCTCTGCCGGGTCCCACACACTGAGCTGAGGAGGCCCCAGGTGGAACATAGCAGGGAGCCCACACCCACCCCCACCCTGAGCACAAAACTGCGGGGCACATGCCACTCATGCCACCCCCAGGAATGTGCGCAGCAATGGACAGCCAGCCTCTCGCCCCACAGACGAGCCACCTGTTCCAGCTCTGGGCCTCAAGCCCCACGCACCACCCCAGCTGGGCAGCAGACCCAGCCCGGCCCAACTCCCTCCCTTTCTCACTATGGGGGCCTCAAATCCCACCCACCCCCACCCTCAGACTTACCTGCAGGACCTGCTCTCCAGGCTGCCCGGCAGCCATGTGCATGTGTAGATGTGGGCATGCACATGGTGCTCCCTGCTGATTGCACTTCTCCCGCTCCCGCCAGCCCCTTGCAGACTGGCAGAGTTCCAGCCTGCAAGGAGAAACCCAGAGTTTCCTGCATTTTTCTCCTTTAAAGGAGAAAATCCATGTTTTTCTCCTTAAAATGTGGACATCCAGGTTTAACCAGTTTTCCATGCCGAACAGAAAACCTGGATCCTTGCTGACTATTATTAGTTCCTGAAGGAGCTGGCATTATATTCCCAAGGAAGGTCACCCAGAATACAATGAGGACTTTTACCAAATGGCTGTTCTTAAGATTCTGTTCCTAAGCTGATGTACATACATAACTTATGTGGATAGACTGAGGGAACTGAGCTTGTTTAGTCTAGAGAAGAGACTGAGAGGGGATTTAATAGCAGCCTTCAACTACCTGAAGGTTGTTCCAAAGGGGAAGGAGGTAGACTGTCCTCAGTGGGGGCAGATGGCAGAACAAGGAGCAAAGGTCTCAAGTTGTGGCAAGAGAAGTTTAGGTTAGATATTAAGAAGAATTTTCCTCACTAGAGTAGTAAAGCACTGGAACAGGTTACCCAGAGAGGTAGTGGAAGCTCCATCCTTGGAGGTTTTCAAAACCCAGATAGATAAAGCCTTCACTGGGATCATCTAGTTGGGGATGAGCCTGTTTTGAGCAGGAGGTTGGACTAGATGAGCTCCTGAGGTCCCTTCCAACCCAAACTTTCTAAGATCTATGATTCTGTGTCGTTCCAGTGGCTCTGATGATTATCTGCACCAAGTTTCCCATCTGGAGCTATGCTGCAGCAGTCCCCATCCTAACAATTACTGAATCCATAAATGCCTCCTCATAAGCCTAGATGAAAAAAAATGAAAGGTGGAAAGTTTCTACACCAAAGAACAGGAAACTGCTGAATATCACGGTAAACATAACAACAAGCCAAGGGAGGGGGATAGAGCAATCCAGAGACCCCTCCCCCTGCAGGTTATGATTTTCAAATTTTACAGGGGTCTCTCATCTCTTACGGGGGGCTCAGCCCCCAAAAGCTCCCCCTTATTTTGCACCCTGGGGCCATCATGAGGATGGTCTACAGAGTTTCTGCTAAGCTGCAGCTGCTGGCTAAGTGGCTGCAGCCCATGCTAAGTTAAATGTGAGGCAGCAGGACTGAACTCAAGGACAAGAAATTAGGGTCTCCAAAATCTGTCCACTAAAATACTTGGAGCTTCAGCCATCGTGCCAGAATCATACATGGGCAACAATGCTAAACTGTTCTAGAACCACAGATCAGAAGCAGAAGTTGGGTCCAAAGCTCCGAGGTGGCATTTGGAGTTGGAGGCCAGAGGTAGAGCATCTCAGCCAGAGGGAACTGAAGGCAGCCATGGACCACTATCTCTCTTCTGGGTCCCGGTTGGCAGACAAGCAATTGAGTTTGGAAGAGAAGATGGGAGAAGTGAGTGCAGGCATGCAAAGTGGGGAGAGCCCAGGGGAGCAGAAGTGGATACATAAGGCTTTTTAGTGGGGTTAGTCCAAACAGAGGAAGCAAGGCTGGGAGGGAAACTGGAGCAGGGGATGTGAGGATGGAGGGAAGAGATTTTACATTGGAGTGGAGGTTACAGTCTCTCTTCCAGATTCCAGACAACAGCTAAGCATCTGGAACTGGTGGGGAAATGGAGAAGGCATATAGAATTTGACTTGCAGGGGAAGAGGACGAAATGGTGATTTTAGCCTCAGTGGGAGGGCTAGGAGATTGATATATATGTAAAAATAACTGACAGGAGCAGAAGGTGGATAGCAATGCATGCAACAAAGCTCCTTCCCTGTTTCTTCTTAATGATGTTCACAAAATACAATGTTCTTTACTAATTTGATTCTTTTCTTCTTGGGGTGCTCTGAATGTTAGGGTTCAGAACACATGGCAGTATTAGATTCTAAATATAGATTTAGGACTAAATATTCAGGTCTCATTTTCTCCTAGCTTGTGGCTTTTATCCACAGTTGCAATTTACTTTTTGGCACTAACCTCACTGGGCTTCATATTAGGCCCTCAGTTATTTAAATACCCAAAATAAAGGTGAAGTCATGTGCATTGATCTCAGTTGCACCTGCAAATTCTGTGCTCAGAAAAAAAGACCAGCCTTTAAATATCTTGCCATTAGAGAGCTGTGCCATTTGCTTTCTTGTAGAAATTAATGTGTGGGTTACTAAACTGTAAAGGTTGTTTATGATCATTCCAATGCAAGTGGACTATTAAAATGTCAGATTGAAATCTTGTGGCTTTTCTTTTTTTAGATTGGTCACAGAAAGCAGTTACTAAGATTAAGACCTACTCAGCTACTGGACATCCCCCTTGGGATCAAGATACCTTTGCTACCAGGCTCCAACGCATTATTCTATAGAGCAAATCTGGGAGAAAAGGTAAAAAATTAAATATAGAAAGTACCAAATGCACATCTAATTTTCTTTACTCTTCCCTCTTGCTACTAAATATGCAGAGTATTCTGGAAAATCACAGTTGACTTTTTCACTGTCATTATTCATGTATCTCTGTATATTGACTAAATTCTTCCCAGTGTAAAACACCACTGAAAACAGATGTGGTCAATGGGAAAACTGCTTATCCTAGCAAAGTAGAATTTCTCTAACAATGTACAGCTTTCAGATATTATATATGTTTCTTGTCTGTAACAGGCAGAATGTGCCCTGGTATTTCTGAGCTGTGTTACTGTTCTTAGGTACCTTTTTATCAGGAAAAGATGCTTCAAGTAATCAAAGAAAACTACTGAGTCCATGCCACTGGGGATGTGGAGGGCAGAAATAAGAGGAATTCCAAAAATCACTACCCAAAAGGCAGGATCCAAAAGACCCTTTTCAATTTCTAGCCAATTGGGAGTACTGGACAAAAGAAAGCTCGCTCAGGAAATTATAATATTCCTCCTTAAGTTCAGGCTACTGACCCTGCATTTTTGACACTGCCAGTAGTTACAGCTAGGATTTTCAAAGGGGTGTCTAAATCCTCTAAGGTTAGAAAATCCCTGCCAATATGCAACACAGGCATGAATTTCAAGTACAGATCTCAGATCTGGCATAGAAGACCTGCAGAACCAATTCTATGTTTGCCTCTAACAGAGGCAAGCTGGGAGTGCTGCTAGTTGGGCAATTGCTGCTTGTGTCTGACAAAAGCCCTAACAAGGGGGTAGAGCCAGTCCAGGCCCAGGAGGGTACAAAAGGAGGCTCCCCGAGCAACCAGGGAGCAAGAGAACAGGGACAGCAAATAGGGAAGTTTGCAAGCAATTTGCTAGGAGCAACAGGAGGAAGGGGAGGAGTAAGAGGAGCCAGGCACCAGATCCTGCTCCAGGTAGGTAAGTGAGCTAGGGTTGTCTGTGTATTTGGCTTGCCAAGTGTTTGGTGGGCTGTGTGTTTGGGCATATGTGCTGAGCAGCTAGGAATGCTGCTAGCTGGGTGACTGCTGCCGGTCTCTAACAAAAGCCTTAACAAGGGGGCTGAGCCAGTCCAGGCCCAGGAGGATATAAAAGGAGACTCCACCAGCAACCAGGGAGTAAGCAACCAGGAAAGTTTGCAGGTCAGTTTGCTGGCCCCCTCTTTGAAGGAGAGCCTTTAAGGTAAGCTCTTTCCATAAATATGAGTAACTAACCTATGTATATTTAGCATCAGTAGCTAAAACTCAGCAGTTAGATGAATAATTAAGCCCCTTGTTTAACTAGAGTCCAGAGCAAGGGGGATTTCACTAGGGAGTTTGCCTGGAAACTCTCACTCTCTCTCTCTCTCACCTTCCGTCACTGTAAGCTTTTTGAGATGAAGTAGGTTAGCAGGGAAGAGGGAATCTTTCAGTGCCATGGGCCAGCTTACAGGGGAGTTGTCTAGGGAAGGCCTGTTTGGAGAGAGGGGCAGGAAGAGAGAGGTGACAGATTTGAGAGACTCAGAAAGATGGCTGGAGGACATTGCAATGCCAGAGCTACTGCCACTTCCATCTCCAACTTTGCTTGCTCCTGTGAGGTGTCTGTCCAGGCAGGACCCCCCCACTGTCAAGGTTTCCACCCAGGTCTTGATTTTGCGCTGTGGAAACTGCAGGTTGCAGATTCCTTCCAGTGACAGCTGGGGGTGGTGGGAAAGGGGGGAGTGCCTGTGATAAGACCAGTGTCATCTCATGGTATGCCTCAGGGAGCAGTAAAGAGCTACAGAAGGAAATGGCAAGGCTCCAAAGCATCCTCCACCATGAGGACTTCATTAATTCAGTGCTGGACTGCGAGGGAAGGCATGCCAGAGGCAGCGCTAGAGAAGGAAGAGGACATGGACGCCCAGGAAGGTGGAAACTGGAAGCTTGTGACCCAAGGCAGCAAGCAGAAGCCTTCATCCCCATTTGCAGTGGTTTGCCTGGAGCACAGATATGAAGCCCTAACAACAGAAGAGGAGGAGCATATCCCATTAGTAGAAAAGGCCAGGCCAGGCATGCCCAAGGGTGGAAGGGTCAAGATCACTGCCACCAAGAGGAAGCAACAGGTGGAGGTGGTTGGAGACTCCCTTCTGCGGATAACTGAGGAATCCATCTGCCAGCCTGACCTGTTCTTCCAGGAGGTCTGCTGCTTGCCTGGAGCCCAGATCAAAGATGTCACGGAAGGATTACTGAGAATCCTCCAGCCTGCTGATTACTACCCCATGCTGCTCATCCGTGTGGGCACCAGTGATACTACCAGGGGTGACTCTGAGCAGATCAAAGTGACTACAGTGCTCTGGGTGCAAGGGTGAAGGAGACACCAGGCTGGGTGGAATAGTAGATATGCTGGAGGGTAGGGCTAGGATTCACACAGACAGACCTCAAGAAATTAGAGGACTGGACCAAAATGAAATCTCATGAAGTCCAATAAGGACAAGTACTTAGGATGGAACAATCCTATCCACCAGCACTGGCTGGGGACTGACTGGCTAAGCAGCAGCTCTGCAGAAAAGGACCTGGGGGTTACAGTGGACAAGAAGCAGAATGTGAGCCAACAGGGTGCCCTTGTTGTGAAGAAGGCTAACAGCATACTGGGCTGCATCAGGAGGAGTGTTGCTAGCAGATCGAGAGAAGTGATTAGTCCCCCATATTTGGCACTGGTGAGGTCACATCTGGAGTCCTGTGTCCAGTTTTGGCCCCCCTACTACACAAGGATGTGGACAAATTGGAGAGTCCAACAGAGGGCAATGAAACTGGTTAGGGGGCTGGGGCAAATGACTTCTAAGGAGAAGATGAGGGAAATAGGTTTATTTAGTCTGGAAAAGAGAAGACTGAGGGGGGATTTAACAACAGCCTTCAACCACCTGAAGGGTGGTTACAAAAAGGATGGAACTAGATTGTTCTCAGTGGTGCCAGATGACTGAACAAGGAGCAATGGTCTCAAGTTGCAGCAGGTGAAGTTTAGGTTAGATATTAGGAAAACTCTCTCACCAGGAGGGTAGTGATGCACTGGAACAGGCTGCTCAGAGATGTTGTGGAATTGATATCCTTGGAGATTTTTAAGACCCAACTAGACAAAGCCTTGGCTGGGATGATATATTTGGGGGTGGTCCTGCTTTAAGCAGGGGGTTGGATTAGATGACCTCCTGAGGTCCCTTCCAACCTTAATTTTCTATGATTCTAAGCTCACCACTCCATTTGTTCATGTATTTTTCAATGCTAGTTGGTCATATTGAACCCAGTATGGTTTCGTTAGGGGCAGGTCATGTCAGACCAACCTGATTGCCTTTTACAATCAGGTCACAAAAGCTTTGGATGCAGGTGTCGCCGTGGATGTAGTCTTTCTGGACTTCAGCAAGGCCTTTGACACAGTCTCCCACCCCATCCTCATTAAAAAACTAGGTGACTGTGGTATTGATGCCTATACAGTCAGATGGATTGCAAATTGGCTGAAGGGTTGTACTCAGAGGGTGGTGGTGGACAGGTCATATTCAACCTGGGGGGAAGTGGGCAGCGGAGTCCCCCAGGGCTCGGTCCTTGGGCCCGCACTGTTCAATTTCTTTATCAGCAATTTGGACGAAGGGGTGAAAAGCAACCTGTTTAAATTTGCTGATGATACCAAAATTTGGGGTGAGGTGGGCACGTTAGTAGGGAGGGAAAGACTGCAGAAAGACCTGGATAGGTTGCAGGGTTGGGCTAACAAAAACAGGATGCGTTTCAATACTGACAAGTGCAGGGTGCTGTACTTGGGCATTAGTAACCAGCAGCACACTTATAAGATGGGAAACTCCCTTCTTGAGAGCATGGAGGCAGAAAGGGATCTTGGAGTCATCATTGACTCCAAGATGAACATGGGCCGACAATGTGAGGTCACGGTCGGCAGGGCTAACCGGACCTTATCGTGCATCCACAGGTGCATCTCAAGTAGGCCCAAGGAGGTGATCCTCCCCCTCTACGCGACACTGGTCAGGCCACAGCTGGAGTACTGTGTCCAGTTCTGGGCACCCCACTTCAAGAGGGATGTGGACAACATTGAGAGGGTCCAGAGGAGGGCCACCCGCATGATCTGGAGACAGCAAGGCAGACCCTACAATGAGAGGCTACGGGACCTGAACCTGTTCAGCCTTCACAAGAGAAGGCTGAGGGGGGACCTTGTGACCGTCTATAAATTCACTAGGGGGGACCAGAAGGGTTTGGGGGAGACCTTGTTTCCCCTAGCGCCCCCCGGGATAACAAGGAATAACGGCCACAAGTTGTTGGAGAGTAGGTTTAGATTAGACATCTGTAAGAACTACTTCACAGTCAGGGCAGCTAGGATCTGGAACCAACTTCCAAGGGAAGTGGTGCTGGCTCCTACCCTGGGGGTCTTTAAGAAGTGGCTTGATGCCTACCTGGCTGGGGTCACTTGAGCCCAGTTTCCCTCCTGCCCAGGCAGGGGGTCGGACTTGAAGATCTACAAGGTCCCTTCCGACCCTACTTCTATGATTCTATGATACTACTAACTTGCAGATGCTGATACCTGTTTTCTCCTTTCTGGCACCACCATCTAAGAATCAATCCAGATCAGTAGGGCTCCAAAGTCCTTGCTTGTTCCCCAGCAGGCATCTAAAATAAGAAAGAACTCCGTTAGGCATGACTCAGCTCAAAAGCTGCCCCTATGATTTAACCCAAGATACCATAAGCGTTGTGGAGGGAATTTCCAAAGACCAACTTTGGCAGCTTGTAGCTTCAATGCTGTTCATGGTATCCACAGGAAGCAACCTCAGTTGACCTCAGCTCTAATAAAAACAAATTACACAGGGACTCTTTCATCCAGAAGGCACTTTACCTCCAGGCCTGTCTTCTATAGTCACAGTCAAGAAGGTTGTTTAATTAGGACCTGAATACCCAATTCCACTGGCACAGCCTGTAATGGCCATGGATATGTCCACACTGGATGTGGAAACTACACAGAGTATTTTTCTACCTGGAACAGCAGCTTCACAGAAGTGTTCTTGAAATGAGAGCAGGATTGTCCATGCTCATTAAGGATTTTGAGAGATCCTGTACCTATGGGGAACCTGTGTTTTATATCAAGAAGCAGCATGGGGGAACCAGGGGTAAAAAAAACAGTCACAAGCCAAGTCAGTTGCTCAGCCACAAATGCTGAATCTCCTTTAGGTGGGGGAACCCCCATGATAAATCTTGTTGCTTGTGGCACTGAGAAAAGTCTGCTTTAATAAGCAACACCTTTACCATGCACTCTGGAAAGGAGCATCTGGCATAGCTTTCCCTACCAGTATCCCCACCTGGCAGCAAAGATGAAGGAGCAGTTTAAAGGCCTTGGCAGTTCCAGATTAGCTCCACCATGCCACAGATGTGAATGGTTGATCCTGGGTGTCGGTTGTAGCCGTGTTGGTCTAAGGACATAGGCAGACAAGGTTCCTTGGGTGAATCTGATATCTTTTATTAGACCAACCCAAATAGTTGGAAAATAATTATTAAGCAAGCTTTCGGGTTCAAAAACCCTTCGTCAGGCTAAGGAAGTTTCAGCAGTTGGTATGTGCTCTTCCTGGATGGAATGAAAATTAAAGAAGCCAGCGGCTGGGCTGGTATGCATACAAGACAGGCAGTCAGTGAAAATGTAGACTGAGGAGTCAATGGGTGAGAGACAGGCAGGGGGGGAGGGAGAGAGAGAGAGAAAGAGAAGGGGGATGAAAGTGGAGAGATACCCGAGGAGTCAGATGTCAGGCAGGTTATAATGTGTCATAAATCCAATGTCTATATTTAGTCCTAGACATTGGATTTTTGACACATTATAACCTGCCTGACATCTGACTCCCCAGGTATCTCTCCACTTTCACCCCCCTTCTCCGCCCCCCCCCCCCCCGTCTCTCACCCATTGACTCCTCAATCTGCATTTTCACTGACTACCTGTCTTGTATGCATACCAACCCAGCCACTGGCTTCTTTACTTTTCATTCCATCCAGGAAGAGCACATACCAACTGCTGAAACTTTTTTAGCCTGACAAAGGGTTTTTGAACCTGAAAGCTTGCTTAATAATTATTTTCCAACTATTTGGGTTGGTCTAATAAAAGATATCAGATTCACCCAAGGAACCTTGTCTGCCAATGGTTGATCCTGGCAGTTTCAGAAGTTGTTCATAGGTGATTCCCCCCCTGGTCTAAAATGCTTTGCTTCATCCCAACCCTGGACCTTCAGCTGTCACGTGCTTTCTGAACTCAGAGTCCTAGTTGCACAGAGTCCCTTACCCAGTGTTATACAACCTAAAAAGCAGGTAGCAGACGGAGTCAAGCTGGAAGATGTTAGCCACATGGTTCACTCAGGTGCTTTCGAGCCCCTTTAAATTCTTCTTCCTCCCTGCAACCATCACATGGCTACCCTCTGCATACATCCATAATCTGGGTTAAGGACAAATCCCATCTCTGGTCTCTCCCAAATCCAGGATTTAAGAACTCTTTGGAAATTCACTGAAACATCTCACTGTCTTAGAGACATTGTGGCAAGCTCCCTAAGCGAGGCCAAAACTTCTCAGAGCATAAAAAGACTCCAAGAGAAGCTCTGCTCTCCAATTCCATGCCAGTAAAGTCATTTTAAAGGACTTGTGTGCCTTTTCTTCAGGGTGATAGTGTGAAAATTGCTGGAAAGATATTTACTAGTAACTGGGGTTCTTTAAAGCTGTTGCTATGAAATACATTGCCACAAGAGTTTTGGGAGGGATATAAATAAAGCTTCATACTTTAGAGCCTAAGCCAGCCGCTGTGAAATGGGGGGGGGGGGGGGGGGGGGGGCGGGGGATGTTGAAGGAAATTTCCCCCTCAGCAGGTTATTCCATAACTACTTGTGTGGCATAGTTTCTTACATTTTCTTTATAGTTTACTGAAGCCCCATGTAGCCAACATGTCTACAACTAACTAACAGGTTAATTTAGGTTAGGGATGACAATAAAGTTAGCTCAGCAAACATTATCTTAGGGATAAATGTCATCCAAATACGGCAACTAACAAAGCTTAGATACCCTTTTTTCTTAAATTTTTCAAATACAGTGTTGTTCCATAATAGAAATATTTTAGGTGGGGCTGGGCCACTGCCTCTTACTGAAGTTGTCCTAAGCTTACCATTATATAAACTATTGAAAATAGTGTTATCTCTGGCAAACTTTGAACATTTCAGCTGATATTTTCCATGCCTGGTTTCAGCTAAAGACTGATTTTTTTTTTTGATTTTTTTTTTTTTTGGAGAATTTCTTGCATGTCTGATGATTACAGCCTGAGGTGTTATCTTTGCTAGTAATTTTTTCTGAGATTTGGCTATAGATTTTTGTTGTTGTTGTTGTTGTTGTTATTGTAAAGTAACTAGGGATTAAAACAGTATTAGGGTCTGATTTTCAAACCAGGTTTCAATTTTTGGCAAGTGAAATCTTGTATCTACCGTGAACAGCATCTACAGTTTTGCAGCTGCAGTGAATTTCCAAAGACACAAATTTCAAGAGAAAGATGTGAATGCATATGTAGCATATTGGCACAATTCATTTCAGGTGCAAAATCATCTTCATACCATACTGTAGTGATCAACAGGTTCAATAAACACAGGCACCAGTGAATAAGAAGAACTACACAACGAGTTCTATTCTGGAGCAGTAAGCAATGCCCGCAGACCCTGTCTGTCTCTGAATAATTCTTAACTGAGGGACCAGTGGCACTCTCTTAAATTAGTGAAGGTCTCTAAATTATAACTATCACTACATTTTCTCCTCTTAATAACTGCATAAAATTAACATAAAATTCCATTAACAACCGTCTGCAGAGGAGACGTTACTAGAACTCTACTCTGGAATTAGTCTTTACCATTCACATTACCACTCACCACCCCCCCCCCCCCTTTTCTGCAGCTCTTTTAACAAGTCTGTGCATCTTTCAAGAGGTTTCACCTTTCTTCTCAGACTGATGTTGAAGTATCAGATTCAGTTTCTGAGTTCATTTTGGTGGGAAGCTTTTCCTCCAAGTAGTCATGGACTTGAGACCTTATGATGGGATTCAATTGACTTGCATTTCTGGCAGCTGTGCTTCTGCACATAGAACAAAGGTAATTACTTACAGACTGCTGAGGTTGATTTCCTACGTCTGCATGATGGTATATGTATTTGTGTGCATAGGTATGTTTCTTCCCATAAGGATTCCTTGTTGTGGCCTGGAATAATTGGTTTCTTCCTAAAAATAAATCTATCAAGATTTGGGCCATGACAACCAAAGGGGGATCATCAGAAGGCATAAATGTTGTGTCTTTTTGTACTATGAGCACACACTTAACCAGATTCAGTTTTTCACAAGCTGTCTGGCTCCAAATTGGTGTCACCTCCTTAGGTGTCACTTCTTTGATTCTATCCTAGCTACATACAGTTTTTCTGGTATGCTCTCAGCTGTATTTAGGGATGGATCAGGAGGAGGGAGGGTGCACTGATGCTTACACTCCCCTTTGATTCCTGATCCACCCAAAGTTTAAAACCAGCTGTTTGGCAGTGGCAGCAGCATGTTCATCACCAGGCAGTGCTAAGGGAGTCAGTTGACTTCAGGCTCATTGGAATCTACCTGATCCCTTCTAAAGTCTTCACTCCACAGGTGTTAACAACTCTTTCTTCTTCTTAATGGTTTTGATGATCATCCAATCATGCTATCCTTTGTTCTGCAGTTCTTATGTCTGTCAGCTGCTCCTAGTAATGAAGTTCCAATTTCCCTGCCCTGGACATTGTTTTTAACTAATTCCTGTGGAGTTATATTTGTTTTTACTTCACTCTCAAACTGAATTATATAGTCCAAGGTCCCTAGTGCATTGGTAAAGCTTCAAGTTTATTTTAGCTGGAGAAAAATCTGTGTTGTGTTATATGTGATGATGCACCTCACCATCTGCACCCCCCTTTTCAAAATTCTATATCCACCAATGACTGTATTCACTTGAGATTTTTGTGTTCGGGATCTGCAGCACCTGGCAAAATGGTTCCTTTTGATACAGGTAAAACAGCTTTCCAAATGCAGCAGCAGATTTGGGTCCGTGCTGCCTTCCACATTTGCTGCATGTCTGCCTGGGAGCTCTCCCTCTCTTTGAGAGCTCCTTACCAATGGAAAATTCCACTGCGTGAGATTGCCTCTTCGGGCCACATTCTTTCATGCCTATTGTATGGATGACCCCATTTGGTTCATTCGGCTCCACAGTTTCTGCTGCCTGGCACATTTGGATAGTCCTTTCTAGGGACCAATCTCCCTTACAAGAATAGCTTTTCTTGTAATAGACGGTTTTCAATGCCATAAATAATCCAATTTCTAATCGGAGATTTTGTCAAGTTCCCAAAAGCACAGTTCTTACTCAGTCTCTATAGCTGAACTATATTTCCCCCGTTATTTTTTTGCTCATTTAAAAAAAATCCATCTTTCAAGAGTCCCATTCTTTTTTGTCATGCAGTACTCCTGAAATTTGGACAGTACTTTACTTAATTTCATATTTTTACCTTTTTTGAAGGTAAAGGTGTTATAAGCAGCCAAGACTGCTTCCTCTACAACATACAAGAACTGAGAATTTGTCATTTTTCTTTTCTGCCCCTGTGGCTGCTAGCAACCACTCAAACCTTTGTCTGAATGCCCTCCAGTTCTCTGCTATATTGCTCAACAGTAGAAAGGCAGGTGGAATTTGCAAGACTTCCACGACTAACTGTCCTTGGACTGTAACTATGCAGGCAGAGCCCTTGTCCTTCCACATGGAGGCATTATTCCCCTTGCACTGTTTCCAACTTCTTTTTTCCATTTTGGATCTCAAATTGTTTCAAGTTCTTTTTCATTTGCCTCTCCTGCCACCACGTACTAAATCACCACCTTCTGTAAACAAAGGCATGTATGAATGAGAAGAACTGTACCACAGGTTTTATTCTGAAGCAGTAAGTAACCCCACAGACCCTAAGTCTCTCTGACTAACTGACTAGCTAGTTAGCTAGTTCTTAACTGAGGGACCATCTTCTAAACTAGGGAGTGTCTCCTAATTATAATCATCACTAAACATAGAATACATTTTCTGTATTTTAGTGGAGTAACTTAAATTTTCTAATGTAATTACCAATTTCAGACCAGTTACTAGTAGAGTAATTACCTAAAGGTAGGTAAGTTGAAGACTCGGATACCAGTTATTCCCTCATATAGAAATCTTTTGTTAGGATAAAATTCATACCTGATGTAATTGCTAAAAGCAGGAATCAATTCAAAACATTCATATTTGAGAAGGCTGGCCCATGTGTTTAAGGAACTGTGAAATGTCTTTTATCTCTCTGGCAGACAGTTAATGTTCTCTTCAGACCTTTGCATATATGTTTTTACAGCTTTATCGACCCCTGGGTTGTTTCAATCTTGGGGATCCTTACAGTCGCTTAATGACAACAAAATACAGAAGTCTACACGATCCCCACTTGCGTTCCTACTACATGCGCAAAGATAACCTACGGAAATTGAAAAAAGGAGGTTACATCACCCATGACAATAAAGTAGGTTTAATAATAAGTGCTACAGATCTATTTGTGTCAAAGTAGTCAGTGTAATCCAACCCTGTTCTCACCAAAGGCACTAATTTCCATTGGGAAAACAATTAGGAGGCAGGGTAGATTTGCACATCATAGACTAACTAAAGTAGAAAAAGATATAGCGCAAGCTTTTGGGGGCTAGAGCTCACTTTATCAGATGCTATGAAAAGATGTTCAGGGAATAGTGTAAAAGAATAAAAAATTACACACAGAGTATATGAAAAAATAAGGCCAACACCATATGCTCTGGAGATTCTCACTCATATTCCAACCCATACTGTCCTATAAGAGTCTTTCAAGAACAGGATGAACATTGCTGTAGGCAAAGAGAGCTGCTGCCATGGTAAATGCATCTGACAGCTTTCTTTGTACACACTATAAAGAAGATAAAACATTAGCAAGCACATTTACCATAATCATAGAAAATAAGGATTGGAAGGACCTCAGAAGGTCATCTAGCCCCCTGCTCAAAGCATCCCCAACTAGGTGACCCCTAACCATCCCCAAGGATAATCCTATGCTGAAAAGGGGTTTGATGCTATGACTGCACCAACTAGGAGAAAGGAGGGAAAATAGGGATGGTTAGGGGTGGGAGCAAAAGGTGTTACACTCTTGGTCTAGATGGCTGAAACATGCATATGTGACTTCTCATGGGTCCCTCCTTCAAAGGATTATGTGGCTCATTGGACTGCAGCTCCTAAACTGGGGATGAGGAGCTATAGTTTACTCAGGGAACTATAGTATTAATACTGTGATTGAACAGGACTGCAGCAGACATTCCTAGTCACCATTTTTTTGTTGGTCAGGTAATATGCACACTAAAGGAATTCAATGAATACAGACAGTATCTGACCACCCTCAAGATAGAGTCTGAAAACAATTATATCAGAGAACAAGTAAGTAATTCTATTGTTTTGTACCAAAGATAGGCCCAAAATAGCAATCAGATTGTAATTCCTGCAGAGCTTCCCCTTGGGGCTTACCAACAAGCTACCTTGAATGAGAAGTTTTCTGGGGAGGTTACCAGGGCATTGAGAACAAACTGGCTTGTGTCTAATGGAGTGCATGGCTTACAGACATAATGCCTGAGCGTGGCAAGCCAGGTCACTGTTACCACCATAACTGGGAGGGTTCTTGGAAGCTTGGAGATGGACAACATTCTAGCAGTCGATTGGACATTGGAAGATCAA
Organism: Alligator mississippiensis; assembly: GCF_030867095.1. NCBI lineage: Eukaryota > Metazoa > Chordata > Crocodylia > Alligatoridae > Alligator > Alligator mississippiensis. Next base: position 127,410,121 of record NC_081826.1, read on the forward strand.
ATGCAAACTCTTACAATGAAGTGAAGGAGAAGGCTATGGACTAGACAGTGTCAGAGCACTGGCAGGGAGGGATTTGCTGTGTCCTAGAGGGGTCTTCAGAGGCACAGGGCTTCCCAAATGTGCCGCCAGGTACATACTTCCACACTCCATGGTTACATCCCCATGACCAGGAATATTTGTGCCACTGATAGTTGTCCCCAGGGAACACCCCTGTATGTGTGCTCAGGCGCATGGCAAGTTATCCCAAGTGGGGTAGGGGAGGGTGGGGCCAGCACCTGGACTCGCCCCAGCAGCTTTACCTGGGGTCCTAGTGGCTTCCTGAGGCTCCAGCAATGGAAACACCATGTATCTGGGTCCATGAAGGTAGTTTTCCTTAAGTGTTTCCAGGGATAACTGTTCTTCTGGCGTAATTTAGTACCCACCGAGGTGCTGGAGCTTAAAGCCCACTTTATGGAAATGAGAGGCTCCTACCTAGCTTGCTTCTGCAGCCATATGGCTGAGGGCAGGCAAAACTTGGGGGCATCCAAACCCCAAGACTCCAGGCTTGGGTCTGCACATAGGATACCTGCCAAAAGACTTTGTAAATATTTGAAGCCCCTGGTGGGGGTGGAAGATGTTTGCCGGTTGTAGGGCCGCTTATGATTCTGGGCTGATTCACGGATTTGGACTTGATTTGGCTGGGAACATGAAACGTTTCTTTTAAAAAAATAAATAAATAAATAAATCCTGGAGCACAGAGCCTAGCTAGCAGCTTGAGTGTGGCTCTGGCCGGCTAGGCTACAGTTTTGGGTGGTGCACACTGCTGCTTTTTTCTGGTGCGGGTTTTTTTTTTTTTTTTACACCAGGATCTCCAAACGTCAAAAACAACCACTGTGCTGCAAATTCACAGTGCAATGACCACCTTTATGTGCAGGGCATGGGGTTTGCAGCAGCACAGATGTCCTTCCTACAACTCACGGCACACCCAGAACTTGGCCCAGTGTACCAAGACAGTTTGCTATCCTACATGTGACACCACCAATACAAATATAATAACAAGGAAAAGATTGAGTAAGCCATTGTCAGCCTGCATCCTGGAGAAATCTTACACAGCCACCAAAGAACACATCCCTCTGAACAAGCCAGACACTGCAGCCAACCAAAATACATCCAGCATATTCACTGGAGAACGGTATACACTGATAGGACTGAAGAATGACTTGAGCTCCTCAGTCTAATCAGAAACCATAGCTACAACAACCTATAATGACGTGATTGGGTCAGTGCCTATTTTCTTGAAAGGCAGTCTTTCCAGTGCCATTAATGACAATATTAAATGTGAGTGAATATTTGGTTGTCTAGGAATTATGATTCTAGACAGTGGTAACTAGAGGAAGCCTCCAAACAATTAGAATTGTAAGATAAAAAAAGCAAATGTTAAGGGCTTGTTTTCAAGCAGTTTGAACTCACATTAGTGCCAAGCAATTACTTGTAAGTGCTCAGAAAACCTGGATTCTGTGCCATACTTTTAGGGAAGGTGACACTGTAGGGTTCATTCCAAACAGGAGACTGGATCCTCTAGTTTTAAGTACAAGTCTAAACTCAGCTTTCATTGTGGGGCTGCAGTGGTTCCTCTGTAAAGGTAGGCAAGGAGAGGCAGTGGGAGAGCGTGTAAGGGCTGCAAGGAGCCTTTTCTTGCTCCTTGACCTCTGGGGCTTAGCCAAGATAAAATGCAACCACTAGCACTTGCAGTATTTTAAGTCAGGGCTGGGCAAACATCCGACGTGGCCACAGGAGCTGCAAGACTGAGGTATATGACCAGATTCCTACCCCTTGTTCACATGACTTCAGGAAGGAAACTTACCAGTGAGGACCACTCTGCCTACACCACTCAGCAGGCATCCCATTGCTCTGTTGCTTATCCACACTTGCTAGTGGTTCATATCCCAGTTTCTGCTTTAACGTGGCTAAAAAAAGAGTTTGTCTTATCCAGATATTTTATGAAAGGTGGGTGGAAATGCCCACAAAAGAGTTCTGAGCACAAGTGGGGCAGGGAAGTGGTGTGGTAAACGGCAGGTTGCTCACAGAATCATAGAAAATTAGGTTGGTAGGGACCTCAGGAGGTCATCTAGGCCAACCCCTAGGGGTGATGCGTAGGAGGTGCATGCAGGTGCACGTGCACCCCCTGAGCATGGCAGCACACCCCCTACAAAAAGGCGCACCCTGCGGGCGGTTGCCACTCAACACCCTGCCACCGCCGGAGTCTTCAGGCAGCCCGCGATCCTCGATGGCTGCTGCCACCACTGCTGGCAGCGGCTGCGGGTGGTCGCCAACCCTTGATCAGCACTCACCACCTTCCCCCCACACCCACCACTACCGGCGGCGTCTGCTGGAGCTGCCCTGCTTACCACTGCTGCGCTCCCACCACCGCGCTCCTGCCACCACCATGGCCCCCTCAACCGCCAGGCACATGAGTCGTTCATTGCCAACCCCCTGCTCAGAACAGGGCTATTCCCAACTAGATCATTCCAGCCAGGCTTTGTCGAGCCAGGCCTTAAACTCCAAGAACGGAGATTCCACCACCTCTCTAGGTAACTCGTTCCAGTACTTCACCACCCTCCTAGTGAGAAGGTTTTTCCTAATATCCAACCTAAATTTCCTGTGGTGTAGCTTGAGACCATTGCTCCTTGTTCTGTCATCTGCCACCACTGAAAACAGGCTACCTCCATCCTCTTTGGAGCCCTGCTTCGGGTGGTTGAAGGCTGCTATTAAATCCCCTCTCAGACTTCTCTTCTGCAGACTAAATAAGCCCATTTCCCTCAGCTTCTCCTCATACTCAAAGGGGAAGACACTGTGGATCTGTAGTTGGCCTGTGAACTGCAGAAATTAGATGCCCCTGCTTACCTACAGAATAAGGTGGATGAAGGGGAGACTTTGGCCCTTGGCAAAGTACAATTTTCTGTAAATCATTTGAAGTCTGTGAACACAGCCTGCTGTGCGGAGAAAGGACTTTTGGTAAATTAAGACCTAAAATCTGGTCCAAATTTTCAGAAAGCATTGGCAAAACAAGTGACCACATTACAAGAGCCCAGTGAGCTTCCAGAAGGGGCTGACACCTCTCATCTTAGGCAGTGGCTGCTACAAGAAGAAAGACAAGGTTTCCAAGACCAGGAGAATCTGATGAGCAACAGGTACACAACATGGAATAATATATTCTGTATTGCTTTACAGAATTCCTTGAAGGATTGGGCATCATTATTTATACATGCTCCATTATTAAGTAATTAATTATCATTAAAATGATTAATGTTCCAGGAATGAATTGTGTGTGGAACATTGTGAAGTTAATGTAAATTCTTCAGATGTTAAATAAACAGTGATCCAGGCAAAGATGATGGTAGTGCCAGCAATGTGTAAGCAGAAATTTGATGTGAAAGATAGCCCCAGCTGATTCTTACCAGTCATTTACATTTTTCTTTAAAAGATATGTAGAGGCAATCAGTAAGGAACTGGAAAAAATTGAACACATCGCAAAAGAAAAACGTCGTCTCGAACAGGCCAAACGAGAAAGAAAGCAATGTGAACAAAAGATAAAGAAACAAGTTCTCCTTTATAGAAAAATGGAGGTTAGAAACAAGACATACTGAAAGACAGTATAATTGTATATAACCTATATACCTTAAATAGGCAATTGGCACATATTTAACATTGCCAGCAGCCAATTAATTTACTAGAATGTCCCTAAAGATTTTGAAAAACTTGATGAATATGGCCCCAGTTTTGTGCACACTTATGCATGGTTTTAACAAAAGACACACGAGTCCCACTGAGTTCAGTATTTAAGCCTGACAGACTTTTAGACTTCACATTTCTGGACAAACATGCCCTTTGGGTGCGTGAGTTTTACAGCTACCAGTCCTAGCACATGAAGCAGGGACTCGCAAACTGCGGTATGTGCACTGCTGGTGGTATGTAAGCTTGATGTCCTATCCATTGACTTCATGTTTTTTTTAGACATTGGCATGCATGAACCAATAAGGTTCTGGAGCCACTGACTTAGACATCTGTGTAGCTGTAGGTAAAATCCTGGCTCAAATGCAGTCAAAGGTAAAAATCCTATTGAATTCATCAAGTTAGAGTTTACCCTAATCTGTATCCACCAGTACTGAGAGTCTGAACAACGGGATTTGTGCTAATGACTGCTTGAAACAAATACAAATGGAATTTTTCTGAATACAAAATTCTTCCCACAAGGTGGGAGCATAGGCTCCATTAAAGAGCAACATCTGTGGGGTCACATCCAGGGTGGAATCAAAATGTGAAGGTTTGCAAGTTTATACAGGGCATGGGTAAAAACAAAGTCCTTATAAATGGTCATTCTGTTCTACTGTCAGCCCAACAATCTCACTGCTTTGCGTGGCAGTAAATACTACTCAATTTTTACAAAATTATTTCCCAAATGTGTTTCCATGGTAATGCCACTGAAATCAGTGACCTGATGCTAGCAATGAATTTGGCCAGTGTCTTCAAAATGTACCAATATCAAACAAACAAAAAATATCAGTGAAAGAAACAATAGAAAAAAAATATTATATATGCCCCAAAGAACTCAGCATACATCTTGTTGTTTCCTTTTGGTGCAATAAATTTGTGATGCTTAGGAATGGAAGACAGAAATGTTCCTGCTGCTGAGAATTGGAGAGGACTTGAAACGTGAAGCAAGAATTGCCGAATTCCAAAGGAAAAGAAGAGAAGAGAAAACTAAAAAGGTGCCTTCATTATTTCTGTTAAAATGCACATGTCTTGGTAGGAAGAACCTAAAAATTAAAACCACAAGAACAGTATCTAGAGGAGTTAACAGAAACAGTGTCCACTACAAAAATCCTTACCAGCTACCCATACTTGGAAACACTGAGGTCTTTGGGGTATGATACATACCTCCTCTGATAAAGATTGATCCACTTGTTCTGGTGGCATTTTGCAGGGTGGAGGGGGAAGAGTGGAGAATGAAGAGATGGTGTTAGGTTAAAAGTTTTGACCAAAAAAAAAAAAAAAATGACCTGCATGGTGTTAAAATTCATCATATTTAAAATAATTTGTTTTGTACATTCTAGTGCACTGTAGGAATTCCATGAATCTCATAGGAAGTCCTTTATGACTGGAGCAGCAATGTTTTTTTAACTTCCTTAAGAGCCTCTCTCGTGTTGAATCCTATCATGAGCTGAAGTTCTAAAAGACAGTGAAGTCATTTTAATATCTAAGATATCTAATAACTGCTGCTGGGGGAAACAAAGTGTGAGCCAAAACAAGGGTGCAGAATGAGTTTCCCTGCCCCAAAACAAATACTGATTGAGGGTTTGCAAAGCTGCTGAAGAGGCATCAGAATGGGAATGGCAGCAGACTAAATAAAGCATTTTCAAGCACAGGGTATGTAGAAGACTGGGTATTCATTTGGTCAATGTTAATGGAACAGTGTTACTAGCCTTGTAGAGATTTCTTTCTAAGGTACACAGTTCCTAACTTACACAGTTCATTATTTATTAGCATGGGCAATAGCAACAGAAGGATAATTCGGAGGAGATCAGGTTGCCTGATCTCCTCCGAAGAACTTTAAAACTAGGCTCAATGGGAGTCAGGGAACCGGTGGTCGAAGAGAGCCCAGGGTTGGTAAACCACAAACAAGATGCCAGATCGCACCAGGTAAGTATTAAGGGGTCGGTAAGCCATAAACAAGGCACCAGACCACACCAGGTAAGTAATAAAGGGAACACACACCATCAAGGCACAGGGGCACCAAGAGCCCCCTTTGGGGGACTAAAATGTCTTTATACAAACTCCAGGAGTATGGGGAACAAGCAAGAAGAGCTCACACTCTTGCTTCCTAGCACCCGGTATGACCTAGTCGAACCAACCGAAATGTGGTGGGATTCTACACACGACTGGGCGGTAGGCATTGAGGGGTATAGGTTGTATAGGTGGAACAGAGTGGGGAAAAAAGGTGGGGGGTAGCACTCTATGTTAAGGAGCAGTATACATCTTCCACCATTAAGGCGGGGGCGGAGGAGGGGAACACCGAGGCATTGTGGGTCAGGATCCAGGGGGGGTCAGGGAAAAAGGACTTGGTTGTGGGGGTCTACTACAGGCCTCCTCAACAGGATCAAGAGCTAGACAATGTATTCTCCGGGCAGCTAGCAGACCCCACACAGGCGAGGGAGGCGGTGGTCATGGGAGATCTAAACTACGCAGATATCTGCTGGGAGGAGCAGACTGCCAAAAGAAGCTGCTCATGGAGGTTCTTACACTGTGTGCAGGACCGCCACCTAACCCAGGTGGTGTCTAGTCCCACCAGGGGTAACGCCTTGCTTGACCTGGTCTGAGCAACAGGGGATGATCTTGTGGGGAACATGCGAGTTCATGGTAGCCTGGGAGATAGTGACCCTCACTTGGTTGAGTTCACTATCCAGTCCCTTCTGATTCTACAATCTATGAATTATATGTGTACCATAACAGAATTATATGAACTGACGTATGTCTGAATGTAGTCAAAAGTATGAATTTGCCAGGGTACCAATTAGATTGTAAAGTCAAGCTTTAACAAACCAGATTTGCTAATTCAGAGCCCCCCTCTCCAGCCCTGGCCCAAGCCCTGCTGTGCAAGTGCCCCCCCTTCCCCACCAGGCCCACACAAATCGCCGACACACAGGTGGGAAAGCGGGGTAGCAGTCCCTCCTGCCTCGGGCTTTTTGACTGTCTACTTAGCCAAGCAGAAAAGTTTCAGCTACCTAAATTATATAAAACAAAGAGAAATGCAATCAATGAAATTGTCTCACCTCTTTTTCTTGATCCTGGTAATCCATGGAATAAGGGGGAGACTGTCCACGCTGTCTAGTCCAAGTCAGGTACCAAGTATCGTGCATCTTTATAGGCTGAGAAAGTCTGAAGTACCACTCAATGACTTCAAACCTTTTTTCTGAAATGCTGAGGAAAGATAGTCATTGTGTTTGGGGTTTTTGTTTTATCTGACACTTACAAAGAAGCCCCAGATTTCTGCTCTTTCTGTTTTCCTGGTGTTTCCATCCGTGTAACAAGATTTCTTTGATTCTTCTATGGAGATTTTAAGTTTTCATTCATTTCAAAGACTGTAGTTCTGTGTTGACTCTCAAAATTAATGAGAATTCCCTCTTCAGAAATAATTTCCTATTAATCTTCCACTATTTATTTTCTTTATGTAACAGTTCATATCATTACCAGAATGCAGCTCCAATTCAAATAGAAAAGAATCAAGTGTATTTCCTTTTAATATGAGACATATTCTAAATGGTTTTGATGTAGAGATTGCATCAGATTTCATAAAGGCAGGCAAAAGAACAGTTTCCAGTCTGAAATGTAAGGAAAAATTATTTAGATGTTAGCAGCACCAATAAGTTTGATTGTCCCAACTTCAGTTGCATTAGGTCAGAGAGCAGGCTATTTCTAACCAATTTAAACTATCAATTTCCCATTTTAACACTACAACTGGTTTCTTTATAACTTGATTCATTGTAATCTATCAATCTCCATATAAAGCAGGCCTTTAGAGCTATACAAAGACAAAGGGTATTTATACACATGCTTGGGGAGGAGGGCAGGGCAAGGGCTCTTTTATTAGAGCAGCTCCGAGAGACAGTCTAAATAAAGCATCCCAAGTGTCTCGTGTATCAGCAGCATCCCTGCTCTTAAAAATGGTGGCGAGGGACCTTTATCTAAAGCACGAATGCAGTAATTACCATGCTCTAGTAGACTTGATTGATGTAATTACAGTGCATTGGAGCAGCCTCGTTGTCTATGTATAGATGCCCAAAGTAACTACTTCTGTGTATGGAAATGTATACAAGATTCTTGACGTGGTAGGGAAAAGTAATTTCCAGTTTATAATTGTTGGGAAATTCAGATTCTGAATTCAACTTACACAGGTTTCTTACAAATAAGAAGTCCATTTGTTGAAATTGGATTTTGTCATCTGTTTTTCTGTTTCCTAAATGGAATTGGAACTGAAAAGGTGCTTTTTAGGGAAGAATAATTTGGGTTGAATTTTCCTGTCTCTATTAATAGTGACAGATTAAGTCATTTTTTATTTGAAAACTAGAAGCAGTCATAGGTATTCATTATTGTTAATAAAACCAAAGCATATTTTATATCTACATATGTTACACTGATAGCTAATATATTTAATTATGAAATATTAGAAAAGTATGAACTGAAACATTATCAAAATATCATTGCGTTCAAGATTGTTCTTTTGTTCTTGAGATCAGGAAACTTATGTTAAATACCTAATGTTTTTCTTTAATTCTGTAGAAGAGAGTATTGCTAGAGAAAAAAATGGCATACCACCTGAGGAAACTGCAAGAGCATTCTTATCAAAGTGTAGCATTTGAAAGTCCTGTAAAGAGCCTGGACAAGCTTTTATCAGAAAAACTACAGATTAAAAATGAAGGTATCTATAAGACAATATGTACAGTCTTCTGCCTTTGCCTTGCATGCCAGGTCTGCAAATGTGGTTACTTCTCACTTCCAAAGCATTTATCTTCTCTGAAGTCCCTTGTAAAGAATTTCCCTCCTTTTACATCTAATTCTGCATTTCTCACAAATATAGGAATCATACAATTCATGGCATAAATTCTTTCTAACATTCTACTCTCTCACGTTTCTTTTGTGTAGCAACAAGATATTTAAAATGATATATTGATGTTTTTCCATCCTCTAGAAGAATGCGCAGTCGGCCCCTCTTGTCCATCTTCTGTTCTCAGTGGAAACGATGTTAGGAAAACTTCATTCTCTTCACTAACATTGGAATATGATTTCATGCAGAAAAACAGAGGTTCTTTACAGGTATGAAATTCATCACCCACGCAAGTCTTGAACCTAAAATAAAAGTGACATAATGATACATATCTAAAAGACATATTGTTTCATTCAGAGTTTAAAGCCTGAAAGTCTAATTAGATCACCTAGTCTGGTCTTCACTATGACAGGCCGTCCAGTTCGACACAGTTAACTCTGTATGGAAACCAGGATCTTGTGTTTAGATAAAGCATCTCTCACAGACCTCAAGAGATTGGAAATCCATCACTACCTCTGGTATTTTTTTCTCCTGGTTCAACACGCTTACTGTAAAAAAACTTGTGCTCAGCTTCTTATATGATGAATGTGCCTGGATTGAGTTTCCAGCCATTGGCTCTTTCTCGACTTTTTCCACCAGTTTATGGGGCCCAGTAGCACCCAGTATTTTTCCCTGTGGGGGAAAATACCCTATAAGCAAGTCATGTCTCAATCTCCTTTTAAAGTGAAACAGACTGAGCTTTTTAAGTATTTCCCTGTCTGGCATTTTCTCCAAACTTGAGCCTTTTTCTGGTTCTTTTCTGTGACCTCTCCAGTATGTCAACAATGCTCAACAAATGTTGAATGGATATTCAACAATGCAGAAAACAGAACAAGGATGCAGTGTTCCAATACTGTTCTCATCAATGTCATCTACAGAGGCAACAATCACCTCAACCCTGTTCATTACTCCTGCACTTATATGTTGAAGGATTGCTTGTCCCAATTGCAGGAATTTATACTTTGTCCTTACTGAATTTTATTTGGTTAATTTTAGACCATTTCTCTAGTTTATGAAAATAATTCTGAATTATAATCCTACTTTTCCAGCATGTCTGCAACCTACCAGCTTGATACAATTTGCAGATTTGCTAAGTGTACACTCAATCCCATCTTCCAAATCATTAATTTAGATATTGAACAATGCCAGACCCAGGACAGACCCCTAGGGAACCCCACTTGATACCTGCTCTTATTCATTAGGTCTTAGAATGTCCTCTATATAATGACATAAGAAAAAGTATTTATCACCATTCTTGCAGAAACTAACATACTTCTCAAATAGAGAGAAATTAATATGGCTCCTCCAGCAAACAGATTCATATTTAGTAAACCATCTTGGAATTTTTGCTTACAAAGCTGAAGCAATCAGCATTAAACATCCTTTACTGTTGATACGACAGATACATTTTATCACTATATTTGTTTTTATTGTCTTGTGGGCCTATTCACAATATTTTTATAGATTCATGATCTGATTTATCACCATATTTGCACTTGATTATGTTAATTCTAGGAGTAGGAATAATGCTTTTGTAATGCTCAACCCTATTTTATTATTATATTTGCATTTCTGTTATTTCTGTTTACATTTATATTATGTTTGTATGTCTGTTATGTTGTTTTTGGGAGCATGACTTTCAGCCAGAATCCTTAATAAATCAAATTGAATTGAATGAATAGCTACTCCCAATTAGACATTTGGACATTGATGACTATTCCATAAACATGATGATTAAGGTTTCTTTTACATATTTAATTTTGCAGAAAGACTCAGATTGTAGTGAGATGCATTTGGACAACAGCCTAAGTGGGAAATGTGAGACAGGTAAGCATTGAGCTATCCCAGCTATAGCCCTGAGCTGGATATTACTGTGGCTTTGTACATGGGGTTACTGTAGCAACAGGAGTGAAGGCTGCATGGATCTTTCTTTTGCAGTAGCTCATAGCGTCTCCAAACTTTTGGGTTGAAATTCTTGCTTATGCTAGACACTAAAGTTTTAAACCTTACACCAAAAATAGCCAGGCTGTTTTCAAGGACAAAGCAAATTAAATTATATTTTTTGCTATTTATCAACGTTTCTAACCTTTTAGAAAACTTTTGCACCTTGGCTAGAAATAGAGCTCTGTCCTGCTGTCCTGCAGACAGTTTGCAGGCTCTGTACTTGAAATCATACAGCCCAAGCTCTAGTCACTTGTCTCCTAGGAGTTGCTCTTAATTCTGTGATCTGCACAGTAGCAGGGTGCAAATGCTAAACATCATGACTGGGCAAAATTTTCCAGCAAAAGCAGCTCAGCACTTCAGGTGGAAGGCACCAGTGAATTGTAACTCTGGTTCTAGGGCCCAACCTTTCCTCCACAACAGTTTTGTTAGGACCCTGTGGTAAAGTTTGCAGGTTGGTCAGTGTTTGTGTTATCACCTATGTACGATGGTTCTCCTTCTGCGTGCCCAACTTCCACCATCAGTTCTGAGACCCCCTCCATGCACTGTGGAAATGCAACTGCACGTAACTGCATGGAAGTTCCCATTCACAACAGTCTCTCAATACTCTATTAGCCCCATGAAAACTTGCTTTAAAAGGTGGATCTCATTGTAATATGAAGATAATTGTGGAACAGGTAGTTGATGGCAAGTATAGAACAAGGACGGGTTCTCATTTAGGATCAAAACACTATAATTGACTTCTGTGCGGAGAGTCCACCACCAGGCTACTCGCCATATGAGTGCTGAGGATTTCAGTGGCATTGGAGCACTGAGCCTTCTAGACCAGAGGTTCTCAATCACTGGGCCTCAGCCCGGTGCCAGTCCATGGCAGATCAGCTACCGGACCACGGCGGGTCAGCTGCCAGACCGGAAGTGGCCGCGGATCGGCAAAATGTGGCACCCCAAAGCCAGGTGGAGAGGCCACAGCTCCTTGTGCAGGGCCCACAGCAGTGCAGGGTCTGGCCCACCCCCCTGCCCCGGGGTGCAGGTATCCTTACCTGTCTGCTGGCTGGAAATTCCGGCCACAGTCAGCTGTGACTGCTGGGCTGGGGTTTGACAGGCTGTGACATAAGAACTTTGAGAACCCCTAGTCTAGACCATGGGCTGGCTTTCTTCAGTGGGTGAAGCACACCCAGACACATGTATTGTGCTGCAGAGAAGTCTTGGCTGCTGTCTGTCACTAATGGCCTTGTTGCATATTATTTAAGCAGTTCCTAGACCTCTTAACTTCCGGATTGTCCACACATTAACACTGAAACTAGTTTTACACACACTTTAGGTGGCTTAAAGTTATGCCATTCTAGGGCAGGTTTCTCTCTGATCCATGTTACTTAGCTCGTGTTCCATTAATGTGCGGCCATTTCCAACAGACGAGCTGCCCAAGTTGCAGTCCTCCAGCATCCCAGGATGCAGTGTTCCCTCCCCCACCTTCCTGTTCTGAGTGGACAAACTCTCTACCTCATGAACACTACTACCTGGGAAGAAGGGTTCTGGCACCAAGCCAACTCCCCCCCCACCTCTGGGAGTGTGACTATCCCCAGGGGTGCAACAGCAAACAGCCTGCAGAGTACATACCGGTTAGCCAAGTCACAGAGCATGGATGGGTCCAAGAGTGAGGAACAATGAGAGCAGGAAAGTGGACATTAAGGCTGGATCAGGTCCCAATGAGCTGAGGCTTCCTTCCCAGGACAGGGAGAGTAGATCTGCCAAAAGTGCCTTCCCTCACTGCTCCCCCCTCCCAACCATCCTGGAAAGCACGGCCAACACCCCTCATACCCCAATCCTAAATACCAGTTTATTAAAACATGAGACCTTCTTTAATGTACTTCCTCTTTATTTTATTTCTTTATTTTTGCTTCTTTTAATTTTATCCTGTAGTGGCTGACTTCCTTCTTTTTACCATTCCACCCCCATTTCCTTTCCACCTCCCATTTCAGTACCCAACCCTAGACCATTAACTCTCTGCCTCCCAGATTCATGTTCCCACCCCCACCCAAGCCTGTCCTGGCTCACCAGCCCTGTAGTGGCCATTCACAGCTGTAGCTTCTAGTCCTGCCTCTGCTCACCAGCCCTCTAGTGACAAGTCACAGCTAGGCAGGTGGGGGACATTTTTTCGCCTTAAGGTGTGACTGCTCCAAACTCAAGCTAGCACTAACACTGGTCAGCATTGCAGCAGCTCAAAGTGCAATGTGTAATATGGCCCTAAGTTCCTAGTGAACAGAACTGCTTTGTTATTAATTGAATTCCTGTTTTTAAATACCAAGGGGGCTCTGCAGCACAGATCAAATGAAAAGAGTGCTAAAGTTGCAAGAGAAGCAGCCGATACTTCATATCTGTATTTTTGGGGACACAAAGGTCTGTTTTTCCTTGACTGTATAGACTGGTTAATTTAACCTGTATCACTACCCCAATTACACAAATAAAACCATAGAAAAGTTCTTAGCTTTTCATTCTGGCCTGATAGTAAAACCAATACATTCCTTTAGGGATGTTTAAAGATAGAACAGATCAATGAAATAATAAATTTCCTCAATTTCCCTTAAGTAAAAACCAGATGAGCAAAGCAATAACCTTTGCCTCTGTACCTCAGGCCCCGAATACACCAGCAGCAGCAGTGGCAATGCCATCAACCTGAATCCCAGAGAAAACAGCGGATGCAAAAACAGTGGATGTGAAAACAGCGGAAACATTGGCAATTGTTCCACCTGTGCCTCCAGGGAGTGCTGTGAAGCAGCAAACAGTACAAACACCAGCAAATTCTCTGTTTCCTCCTCTGGTAAGTGGCCCTCCACTATGGAAGGGAGCCATTCATTCATTCAATATACTATCTTCCCCCAAGGTTCATAGTGTCTTACAATAAAAAGCAAGTTAAATGATAAAAACATTAAAATATTAAAATAGTATGAAACCAGCAAGTCCTCAGACAGTGTCTCAGACCTTAACCTAACTTGCTAAATGCCTACCCAAACAAGGAGGTCTTACATCACTTCCAGAAGATGTCCAGGCTTGGGCTCGGACAAGCCTCAAGGGGGAGGCAGTTCCAGAGTTGAGGAGCAACTTCTAAAAAGAACCTCCAACATGTGCACCAGGTCTGTTTTGTAACGACAGGTGGTACCTGCAGGAGGTTATTTTGGACTGACCTTAGGGATTGTGATGGAATATAAAGGAGGAGGCAATCCCTTAGGTATCTAGGGCTGAGACTGTTTTAGGGCTTTACAGGTCAAAACTGGCACCTTTGGTTGCTTCCAGAAAGCTCTTAGAAGCTAGCACAGACTCTGAAGCACAGAAGTAAATTGCTCCTGATGACCCACATCCATCAGAAGACAGGCTACCCCTGCAGCTTCTGGGTGGCCCTCTAGGGCAGCTGCCATCTATACCAGGGCTGTGACTGGAACAAATTTAACATTGGAACCCCAATCCTGACATCTGCACTGGCACTTGTAATTGTACCCAACCAAATTGGCCTTATATTTCCTGGTGTAAATTCTAAAAAGTTCCAGGCGTGTCTAACAAACTGGGAGATATAGATATTCCAAAACCCAGAGGTGATCTCATATTGGGCCATTTTCCTCAGAGGTTGTGTGTTAAAGTCTGCTTTGCCTATATGATAAAACAGCTCCTCATTCTTTACACTGCATGGCATAGTTTGCTTTTTCCACTTAACTTCTGAAAGACACAAAAGGGTGATACAGACTTCCTAAGCTGTGCACAGAACATACAGAGGGTTAAAGAATTGGCATTCAGCTGGATATTTCCACAAAAGTAGTAAAGAGGAATATGAGTGATGCTCTCATATTTGAGATTCAAAAGGATAGAAGGAGGAGCCAAAGGCCTCATTTTGTAGAAGTTAAATGATTAAGGCTATTTCATTTGAAACAAGATAAATAAAAGGGGTCATGACAGGGGCACTAAAATGAATGAATGAGACCAAACCTGTCATTCAGTTGCTCCTGTGCATTGATGATGATGAAGATAAGCACCACTGACACTTCCCCACCTCTAATCCCAGAGGTACTCAGCTGGAAAGGAATACACAATCATCTTTTGGGTGTCCCCAACTCTCAGAGGTGATACTGGGGCCTATTGAAAAATGGAAATGCCTCTGGGCCCAACCCTTAGGATGAGAAGGCAATGGCTTATTAATGCAGGAACTTGGAGACAGCTTTCAGTTAGTAAGTAAGGTATTTTCTCCATTAGTTCAGTATTGATTCCAGGAGTTAGTCCTTGTCCAACTGAGAAAGTTTTACAGTTTAAGCAAAACTAAAATAAATTACTCTTAAATCCAAATAAGTTTCCACAGGTGTCAGTAGTGGTTTGCCTGAAGTCATTTGATGTTACAGATTTAATTTCTGTCAAAGCTAGTATTTCAAAAAGCAAAGTACAACTCAAAGAAGTTCATAGAAGCAAAAAATAAACAACAAAATGTTAATTGTTGTAGTATAGGGTAAACATTTTATTGCCACTTGATTTATGAGTCTTTTGTAAAACCCACGATTGTTCCATGTTTGAACTGCATGTACCAATAGATCTTATGGTTCATGACTGGTTCTGACACACACACACACACACACACACACACACAAACACACAGAGTAATAATATTGGTTCCTCCGTTTGTGACTTAAGTAATGTATTTGTCCTAAACTCATGGAAGTAAACTCTTTTTAGCCCCACAATGTTTAAAAATAACCTTGCATTTCTATATTACATATATATTTAATACTACATAATTTAATACTATATATTATATATAAATATAATTTTTTCCTCAGGGGTTTATCTATCTAGTCAACCACCAGGTGATGGACCTTTACCCTCTTCAGTGGTCTCTCAACAGAGCTCTGAAATTGCTAATGATATCACACACAGGAAAAGAGCATCTTATCAGGTAGAACGTCATTGCACAGACAGATCTAATGGGTTGTTGGATGTGGGTAACTGTGTTCCATGTACTGAAATCTATTAAACAGGAGTCACAAGGTGGTATTGCTACATACAGTCTTGCATTTTCAGTCCTTGAAGAAATACTGTATTAGTTTTAGTTTTATGATGCATCATTTTTAGGGGGAATTATTACAAGGAGCAAGAGCTTGCTTTCTGTCCTAGTCTCTCTAATGGATCATATCTTGAGGCATTACTAACCAGCAGTTTCTGAAATGGGGCTTGCTCACATGCTGTTTGTTACCATTTTTAGTTGACAATTCATTTATATTGGGTAAATAAGCAAGTTACATTAATAATATAGAATCAAAGAATCATAGAAAATTAGTGGAAGGGACCTCAGGAGGTCATCTAGTTCAACACTTTGCTCAAAGCAGGACCATCCCCAACTACAACATCACTGCCAAGGCTTTGTCTATCTGGGTCTTAAAAACCTCCAAGAATGGAGATTCCACAAACTCTCTAGTCAACCTGTTTCAGTGCTTTACTACCCTCCTAGTGAGAAAGTTTTTCCTACCTAACTTAAACTTCACCTGCTGCAACGTGAAACCATTGTTTCTTGCTCCATCTTCTGGCACCACTGTCCACAGAGAACAGTTTATCTCCATCCTCTTTGGAGCCCCTCTTCAGGTAGCTGAAGGCTGCTATTAAATCCCCTCCCCGTCTTCTCTTATCCAGACTAAATAAGCCCAGTTCCCTCAGCCTCTCCTCACAAGTCATGTCCCCCAGTCCCCTAACCATTTTTGTTGCCCTCTGCTGGACTGTCTCCAGTTTGTCCACATCCTTTCTGTAGTGGGGGCCCCAAAACTGGACGTGGTACTCCAGATGTGGCCTCACCAATGCTGAATAGAGGGGAAGAATCACTTCCCCTCATCTGCTAGCAAAGCTTCTACTAATGCAGCCCAGTATGCTGTTAGTCCTCTTAGCTACAAGGGCACACTCTTGGCTCATGTTCAGTTTATTATCCACTGTAACCCCCAGGTCCTTTTCTGCAGAGCTGCTGCTTAGCCAGTCGATCCCCAGCCTGTACCACTGTACACTGTATACTCACATTCCTCACTGCTGATTCCTCTCCCAGTAGAAAGGAAGCCTGCAAGCCCCCTCCATTTATTACTGTTTGGCTGAAGGTTGATAATATGTTCTCCAAAAAGGTACTTAGCTCAATAGATCTGCAGTTTGTGGATTTTGTGCACTTGAACCCTGACAGATCAGATAGGATTGAATCAAACTCTGAGATATTAAAGTGTAATTCCACTAGCATCTTCCAGTGATGTCAGAGGAGATAATCTTGATGTGAACAGGGTGCCAAGCTAGGTATTGTTCTGAAAATATTTTGAAAATCTTCCAGCCCATTCGTAGCTTTCAGGAACAACCCTATGAAGGAATCTTTTTCTGTTTACTGTGTGCTCAGACTTCTTTGTTAGCTGGTGAATACCTAATTCTAAGGCTTCTTGGCAATGGTACTATCTAGACAATAGGTCTGATGACCATGTTCCATTGCTGCAATTTTCAAGGTTGCTGGGAAAGAAGCTATTAACTCTCCTCTGGGAGTATGGCAAAGATAAAGAGGATCTGAGAAGAAACAAGTTCAAACTTCATACTCTACTTTTACTCTCTGTTGGGTTTCCTTCTCACAAGACACTATTTAGGAACAAAGTCATTGCCCTTTTTTTTCCCTCTGGAGCAATAGAAAGGTCTCCAGATCAGTATCAGGTCAGCTGCTTTATTCACAGCATTTTCTTACTTATAAAAAGGAATGGTCTTTTCAGACTCAGAACATCAATAGATTTCTGTGAAGGACTTGAACAGAAACATTTATGAAAATATTCCTGCACTCAAGACAGCTCTTTCACTCTTTTATGCCATTCAATTCCTGTACTAAACTCAAACTTTTTCTAAAATATTGTAGGAACAAGAAGTGCTAGAAAACAACATGGCATTAACATTGCAGGAGAATGATTATCAACAGAAAGAAAATCATGAAGATCTGTATATGCCATTATCTGAATCCCAAGAGACTGTAAATCAAGGTATATGTAAAGTATAGAAGAATACATACATTATCCGATAGCTGGGGAGGCTAGGATCTGAACCTTTTTCCCCAGTGTGGAGCACATGGTGAGAGAAGGACCAAAGTCAATTTTAAAAAAGCACCATTTTTAAGGCAGTGTAACCAAAGCCAGATGCAAAAACCCTTCTTTATTTCCTCGCCCTTCCCTTCATGCTTCCCAAGCTGGATGGGGAGGCATTTGAAATTAACTTATTCATTTTCTTTTTCTCAGGTGATAATGAAAACAGTCCCTCTAGGCAACTTTCACTTCTCAACAAACTATTAACTACAAAAACTTCACTCTCTTCAGTAACCTCCGAACATGATTATGACACAATACAGAGGAGGAGCAGAGGATCTTTACAGGTATGAAGTCATCACCAGTACAGTCTCCAGTAGAAAAAAGATGTCATCGTGTTAGGGCTCTGGACATATTTCATGTCTAAAAGATGTGTCACAGATAATGCTCTGAGATCTCCCATCCCAGAGTTCAGAGCCTCTAATGCCTGCGACATGACAACTTGCACTTTGATTCTCAAGCTTTTGGTAAGCAACCCTCATCTAAACCCCTGAATTTGGTTAGGAGTAGATGCTCTGCTAACTTTCACTGGGCAAATGCTCCTCTGAGAGTTAGACAGATTTGAAATCCCAGGATCTGCGGCTTCTTTTTTTTCCAAAGGAAACAAGGAAGCCAGATGCTGTTTTACATGACCAACCCATGAATCCTATTTCCATGCGACTGATCTAAGGTTGGGCAGGAGAATCACTAACACAATATTGTTTCTTTTGCATGTTTTATGTGGCAGAAAGACTTAGATGCTATTGATGAAAAAGATGTGTACAGAAAGCCAAGCAAAGAATGTGAAGTGGGTAAGCACCGAGTTCTCAGTTAAAGGATAGTGTTTAATGTCACTGTAGTAATATATGATTACCAGCACTTCCAAAGTGTTACCTTTTTCTTAAGCTTCTTGCAGAGGGATTCCCGAATTGGTAGTAAGGAATAAAGAGCAATCAAGACTACCGCTCTTTTTATATCTTCCAAACATGGTATGAGGGAATTGTGCTGAAAAGGAGCCACTTCCTTCTAGACAGTTCTCTCCCTGTGCACAAGAGAGATGCATGTGCCAAACTGTCACCCATAAGACCTGGCCATTTAGGACTATATCTATGCCAAATTATTATGTCTTTTTTTTTTTATTGCCATCATTTGTAATTGTAACCTTCCGTGTGGATCAGCGCATCCATAATGGAGCAGAGGCTCAATATTCATTGGACGAAGCATTGAAGGGCCATCCACAAAGCTTTGCCATACATCTACAACTCTCTAGTGCTTTGTAAGAATAAAACATTCATGGATAAGAAATTCCTTTGCCAAGACAGTGCTTCTTGCCATACTGTCAAGGTATCCTTGAAGGGGGTAACTAAGGGCGCTGACAGACATGCAGGCCCCTACTCCAACTCATGTTACTTTACATACAGCACCAGGAGTTAGAGCACCCCTCCCCAACCCAAAATACATTCACCTATTGGGTGAGGGTGGGGATGGGGGGGGTGATTGAGTCTGCCTGCAGGAGCCCAATGAGCCTGCCTGCAGCCGAGCTGCTCCCACCCACCCGCCTCCCTCAGTACTGTGGCTGTCATCAAGAAGGGAGGAGAGAGGGGGAACAAGCTGCCAGCTGGGGTTTGCCTAGCCTGAGCTGGAGGAGGGACAAGTGGATTGTTGCCCATCCCCACACCTCAAGACAGGCAAACCCCAGTTGGCATCTCACTCCTCCTTGCCCCTCACTCCTCCCTTCCTGCTGACAGCCCCAGGGGTGGGGCTGGGCTGATGCAGCACAGCCCCCCATCACACGACAAGTTACCCCTAGGGAACACAAGTTCCCTAAGGAGATCCAAAGTGGAGCACCTTCATTTGATTTTTCATTTAATGAGGGTTAATTTGTCACATGATCAGCCACTTTAAAAGTGCTCTGCAGTCATGAATGTGCATCATGGCATGGTTGTAGACCACTTTCAGGGAGCTGATTGCATGACAACATAACTTCTGTCTGCACCCTAAGAAACCAGACCTCTTGCCACCAGATGGCCTTTTGGTGACTAATCAGCTGGGGGTTCAGGCTGGGTGCGGCACTGGATCCAAGGCTTGGAAACTGAACTGTGTGGGGTTCCACTGGCTGAGAAGTGTGTCAGATAGCAGCTCCACACCTGTGAGAGTGCCTAAGATGCCCGGACCCAAATTCCATAAGACCACAGAGGATTCAGTGATTCAGTCCAATTATAGTGGACTTGTGTCCATCCAGAGTGCCAGGTTATCACAATATGTCTGTCTGTCATGAGGATATCGGTAAACAGCTCATTTTATTTCAAAGAGGTAACTGAAACTAAAGGAGGGGAAAGGGACACAGAGAATGCCAGAGTTAACAGAAATTGCAAAGAGGTATGGTAGGGAATAGACCTGTGTTGCTACCTTATTAAGATAAACATCACTTGTGTGTTACTGCTTTCCTGTGTAATGCATTCCCCCACCTTTATTTGCACTCTGTCTGCTGATACATCCTAAGCAGGGCAAGGAAGGATTTGAAGTTATTTATTGATTTTTTTTCCAGGAGACAGCACAGTCAGTTCCTCTTGTCAACCTTCATTTCTTAATGAAACAGTTCATACAAAAACTTCAATCTCTTCAGTAACACCTGAACCTAATTACAACCAGGTCAGGGGGAAGAACAGAGGATCTTATCAGGTATTAAAAGAGGAAACTGAAAGGGTCATCATATTGAGGTGTTTAAGTAGGTTTTGTGGCTAACAGGTGTGTTGTTCAGAGATAATGTTCCAAGCATTCCCACCCCTGAGTACTGAATTTCTGATACCTGGCAAAGAAAAGCTCTCAAGCTTGAATTTTGGTAGGCTGCCTAATTCTCAAAGCCAAGTTTTCTGGGCTATTAACTTTTGTTGTGCTCAAATGTAGCCATAAATAAAGTGACTCCAGCCACAGGTGTAGCAACAGTGCTGCCATGCTGGTCAGTACTGAATCTATTTCAACATAAAGTAAAACTAAGAATTAGTTGCCATTGTCAGGTTCAACAAACAAAAAGTTAAGCTTAAATTCCCGTGTGCACCTTCAAATATCTCAACTCAAATGACCTCCAGTGAGTGAGGGCTTTTAGAAGACTTAGGTACATTTGAATATCCCAAAGCTTGTGAAGTTTGCAGTTTAGTCGCATTGCTAAAATATTCATTTTTTTCCTTTTATGTATGTTTTTGCAGAATTACACAGGCAGTATTGATAGGAACAACTTGAACAGAAATCAAAGTGAGGAATATGCACTGGGTAAGTACTGGACCATTTCTACTACAGTATGCGATTTAATATCTCTATGTCTTTAGCCATTACCGGTAGCTGGAAGTATAAAGTTAAGTTGGACAAGTCTTTATTATAAACCTGGTTAAATAGGTTTCTCAAAATACTGCCTTTAAGGCTGAAATCCTTCAGGGATTTGCTTTATTAGAAGGTGGTTTTTCTCCCTGTATTTCACCAAAAGTGATTTCTCATTTTTCAAGAACAAAGAAAAGAATGGGGGAGAAGCAATTTTGGCAGTTTTTCCACTTTGAGCCACTCTAAAGTGGTGCAGCATCTCATGCATCAGCACTCCAAAACAGTGGCAGGGCACTTTAACTAAAGCTTGTCCAATGAGCTTTAGTTAAAGTGCCGCTGCCGCCATTTTGAAGCATGGGGACACTGATACGCAAGACACAGAGGCTGGCTGAAGCACATTAATTAGCACAATCCAGCAGATTCAATTAACTGAGTTTGCTGTGATATGATGTAATTACAGCACATCAGAGCAGCTTCCCAGCCTGTCTACAGGCACCCAGAGAGTTTAGATTATGGTTTGTATAGAATGGTTTGGATAGGGATGATCTTACTTCAGGCAGAGGTTTGGACTAGATGACCTCTGGGGCTAGGGACAGACATTACACATAAACCAATTTAAGTGATCAGAAACTGGTTTAAACCTGTAACAGAAAAGAAGTTCAGTGCACATTAACCAGTTTGAGAAAAACCAGGATGAATGTAGCATCTGACTTAACAGATTTGGGTCAAACCAGTTTATACAAAGTCTTTCCCAGGCCCCTTCCTGGTTGAAGTTAAATCAGTGTCCCCTGGTACCCTGGCATGCTCTCTGGGCTGGGCAGGGCCGACCCCTTCCCTCTGCTGTCATGCTGCCGCTCTGGCAGAGACTGCACGTACAGTAGGGTCTGCCTGGCTTCCTCCTGCTCCTTTCCCCCTCACCACCTTCACCACTCTCTGCTCAAGCAGGGATCCCCCCTCCCCTCTACCTTACACAGACACCTCTCAGCATTTGCTAGCATACCACATGCTGGCTATGGACTGTGCTGTGGCAGACAGGATAAAGGCAGACAGGACTATGTCATCTTAGGGCTTTTTGGAGCTACTCAACAGGTAGTTGATAATGTCCCTCCGTTCCTTCCTTGGAAAAGCTGTTTAAGAAGAGCTTGAACTAATGGAGAGAGGCTGTTGTTTTCTTAATGGACTGATAAACATTGAGTTAGGGGTGATCAGTACTGTGTTATCAACTCCCTGCTGGGCTGCTCAGGAGCTGGGGGGTAACCCCTCCCTAATCAGAGCATCCTGCTGGGGCCTGGCCACAACCCCCCCTCAGCTCAGCACTGTGGAATGGAAGGGAGGGCTGCTCTAGCACCCTCTCGGCTTCTAGCCTGAGCCACTGCAGGCATGTGCCCGCATTTCTTCAGTCCAGAGGGGATGTCTGTCTGGTCACAAACTGGTTCAGCCTAGCCAGGTTAGACTAACCTGCAAAGATTGAATCGATTCAGGCTCAGGCTTTTTGAATCTCTGTCCCTAGCCTGGAGGTCCCTTTCAACCCTACTTCTCTATGATTCTCTCTTCATTAAAACTAGATGAGGAAAGCAAGGACACTGTTTCATTCTGTTCCTTGGACCATTCCTCCTCACAAGGAGGCACCATCAACAACAGCAATCCTGTTTACTGTGCATCTGGCAAGTGTCCTGTACAAAACACCAGCAACTATGATGGCAAGGATTTTGACTGTGAACTTAGCAAAAGCAGTAGATATGAGAACAGCAACATGTGCAATTTTTGTGACTGTACTGCCACAGAGTGCTGTGACGAAGCAAGAAGTACCAACACTAGCAAATTCCCCTTTTCTTCCTCTGGTAAGTGGCTCTCCATTGTGGAAAGTTACTATTGTCAACTATAGTTAAAGATAAATGTGTTAAATGTGTGTTAAATGTGTTCAAGTCATTAGAATCCTGACTGCAATATCCATGCCTGCACACATTTTAGTACATGGTAGAAGAAAGGCTCAGATGCCTTGCTACAACTGTGAAGGGATATTTCAATCTCTACTTTGGACTCATGCCGAAGACTGTCTGTAGTTGTTCCAGTTTTAAATGGGAACCTGGTTATTTAGCCTAGAAAATTGAAGAAGACAACTAGATGCGATATCCATCACTCCCTCGTGTGCTGCTGGGTACAAAAACTAGTGTGCCAAACAGGCTGTTAGGCTGAGGTGGACTTTTGCCCATGATACCTAATTTAACCAAATCAAACCTGTGTTAAATGTCATGTTAGACATTCATGCCAGGCTAAAGATTTCTAGAAAGTCTGATGCATGTCTTTTGAGGCAGACAAGGCCTTTGGGAGATAGAGATGTTCCAGAATTAGATGGTAATCTTACTTCTTGGCTATTTTCACAAGTGGGGCTACTGGGAATTTTTAACATCACAATTAAAAATGTGTTCAAATTGGCATTTTAAGTTATTATTGAGCCTAGACTTCTAAGTAAAAAAAAAAGAAAAAAAGAGAAGGCCCTTTTACTGCCCATACTATAGGACATTAGGCTGTTAATAAGGCTTTATCTTCCTTGGCTCAAATACGGATGCCAGAAGATAGGCCTTGTCTATATTAAGTTACACCAGTTAAACTGGTTATTTTAAGAGGCAAGGATTTTTGTGGGTGATATTTTATTGGATCAACGGTATAGTTGGAAGGGATATAAACAAGCTTTCAGATATGAAATAT
Source organism: Alligator mississippiensis (assembly GCF_030867095.1). NCBI lineage: Eukaryota > Metazoa > Chordata > Crocodylia > Alligatoridae > Alligator > Alligator mississippiensis. The sequence goes on from NC_081826.1 coordinate 127,433,797, forward strand.
CCTTCCTCAAGTCAGTTCAAGTCCAGCTCTTAGAGCTGGATCTCCAGGTGCATCATCATCTCACAGAAACACAGTAGGCAACTGTTCTTTTCTTAATCTTTATCCCAGGAGCTGACCCCTCCAGTCAACCTTCACATAAGGACAGTTGTTTTATAGAATCTTTACTGTCTTCAGTGGTCTCCCCACAGAGCTTGGATGAGATTGGCTGTCTGAGACACTATCAAGAAAGAGCATTGCTGCAGGTATGAGGTCACTGTGCATCAAATCTCAAATATAAAATTAAAAAGCAACAGACTGCTTTGAAAGCCAGGAAAATTCTTTGCTGAAGCAATCTGCTGATCTCTCCATGCCTGAACCACACTTTGCAACTACAGGAAATAGTCCAGTCCAGAGGAGGCAGTGACCTCCACCTTTGTTCTGGAATCTGGAGCAACCACCTGGTGATTTATAGAATACACTTTATACCACAACCACAATTAAAAATTCTTGGCCTTCAAATGGGCAAACTCAGCATGCACCATTTAAAAGATGGGATGGGACAAATTAAGGTGAAATCAAACAGTCACAAAGGTGCTGAAAAATCATGAATCCTGAGTCACTTGCAATAGAATCTAAAAAGTAAAAAAGCAAATTACTGAGTAGAACTGAACTAATAATTCACAATAAGAAGTCTACTGTTAATCTTTTTTCCTTTTCATGAACAGATTGATTTGTAAGAAAGTTTTCTATTTCAAACTATTTTGTATCTGTGCAATTTTACAAAATACTTAAGCTTTCTAATCTCTATGTTACTGCTAGTGGTGCTCTACAAGTATTCTTTTTACTGAACATGTCTACATGTGGACACACCTAGTAAAAATGTGAGGTACTAAATTAATGCAAGTTAGGCTGCCCTAATGCACAGTAGCACATTTGCATGTTTTTTTAGTAACACTTAATGCACAGTTACTAAATTCATTTCTTCTGCACTTGCAAAATCATCTCACCTTTGCCTGAATAACACCCTGCTTAAACAAATGCTCTTAATAAGAAAAAAAAAGATAAATTTCTCTTTAGACGTTTTCAATGATAGTAAACATTTTCTGATCACTCTACCTCTCTTTAACCATCTGTGTTCTTCTGTTCTTTTAGACCAGCCAATAAACATTCACTACTGACTGCTCTGGATTTCCAACATATGGTTTCCTATCTCCCATAACAGCAACATTTTTCCTTTTCACATATTCTAGACAGCTCCATCAGAAGTAGCCCATCCTGCTATCACATCTTTTCAGGGTTGATTACTATATATGCTAAATGTTTTAATTAGATACTATAAGTAGTTTTTAGCATGAGAAAAAAAAAAGAAAAACTGGAGTAAATAAATATACTAATTTATCTGTTATTTTTGCTTCCATTACAGAACAATTTAAATAAAGAAATTAAGAATAAGTTAGAAAAAATATTGACCTGGGTTGTGGCTAAAGTAAACTGTGTCCTATACTCAACTGTAACAGAGTACAACGAGATAATTAAAGATAAAGTATATGCAATATCTGAAGAGTCAAGACCGTCATTATGCAACTCTAGCAGTTGTCGCATACCTAACGGAGAGATCCGCAATATATTTGGAAGTCTTCCTTCTTCCAGCACCAGAAATGTCTTCTTTACAGATGAGAACATAAAATCCACTAGCTCACCAAGTGATCTCTACACAGTCGTAAGAGGGAAGCCACAGCAGTTCCAAAAACCATTGTCCACATCTCTGACAAAGAGCACACCGATATCTCTGGAAAATGACATTTATAAGGGGAGAAAAGGAATGACACCTCAGTATCATAAAAGACTGCACACAGAAGTTATGTCTGGGTTTCCCAAAAGGAAGTTTAATTCAGACAAGTATCCTTTTAACCAAACTTACTCTAAACAAAAATCTGCAATAAAAGATGCCAGGCCAAAAAAATGGATTTTGGACAATATTGATTCAGACTGCAAACAAGATCATCCCAAAAGCGGCATTTTTAAGAAGTTGTTTGCACAGCAGTCAATAACAGAAGCTCATGACAGTGACAGCTTGATGCTGCTACAGGTGGCCAAGAAAGTTGTAAAGGATATTTTTATGAGAGTAAGAGACCTGGATCATTCTGTCAGCATTTTAAAGAAGGCCCCTATTGAGATGAGTGAAAAATTGTTCTGTAGCCATTTTAAAAGAACTGATTATCTTAAGACTTTTCATAAAAATTCTCAGAAAGAAGTGGAATCAGTTGCTAAAGAGATTGTAGAAACTGTTTTTGAGAACTTTCTCAAGTGTTTGGAGTCCAGCATAGCAACTGCCACAGACCAAGAAGAACCTCTCCCAAGAAGAAAAGAGTGGGACTCTGCTAGGGGAATGAACAGAGTTTTCAAATCAGAAAGAAATAAGTGTGCACAATCAGAATTACCCATTTATGACCCAACACTTTCTTTGGCTTCTATTGATAAAATAGCTAAAGAGACTGTTGAAAATGTTCTAATCATGCTAGAATCATTTGTGGCCTTTCAGTTTAAACATGACTTTAACTGCAAATTTTCTGAAATAGTGAAATTTCCTGTTGAAAATATCTCTAGTACACAACAGATGCCACTCTCTCCCCAGGGAACAACTGAAATAGAAATGCCAGGAGCAGGTAAAAGAATGCCATCTGGGTTAGAACCATACCCAAGTACTTCAGATTTATCAAGAGTTAGTAGTTGGATTACAAAGGAAAGCATACACGATGCAGTTTTCAAAATTCAAAGACTCCATTCAGAATTAAGCATGTACGCTAGTATTGCCGTTTATGATGTTCTTGAAATCATCCAACAGAATCTAGAAAGGGAAATTAATCAGAGTGAAACAAATGTGACAAATGAGATCATTAGGACCATATTAGATAGATGTAGTCAACAGGTGGATGAATTTACTTCAGAGCTGAAGTTTGGAAATCTACAAATAGAAGAGTCTAGGCGAGTGTTTGCAAGTAATAAAGGTCCTGGTCATGGCACTGCATGGTCTGAAAGAACGAAAATACCTACCAGAAAATTGAAAGAAATTTGCCTAAGCAAAGACTTGCCATCTTTTAACATTCCTGGAATGGTGTTTTACTCAGAAGAGGAGTCAGAAATCGAAGAGGGTATTCTATCCAATTTCCTCCCCACAGTCCTTCAGTTCTCTGAACAGAACACTCACACCAAATCAGAGGGGACCCAAAAGTCTCCTTACTACACTGCAGCTTCCAGACTGAGATCTTCTAGGACATCAAATGAAATAAAAACTAAAGAAAAAGCCTTTGCTTCCAAAAGGCCTCTGCCGCCCATTGGCAGGCCACTCTCAAGAAAGCCCTGCTCTGCACAGGACACAAAGCCAAGTCCCAAAGGGGAAGTGACATGGAGGCCCGTCTGTGAAGAGCATGGGGAGCTCATGACAAGTGAGCCCTCACGTCGGGCCAATGATCTGTCACTTAAGACATTAATGGAAGATCTAGTAAACAGATTTGTGTCTACAATCTTAAACTCAGTTTGTAGCACGGGCCCCAAGCATAGAAGATTGGCAGAAAGGGATGCAAGTAAAATTGCTGACCCACTTAAACAGACCATAGAAAAAATAATGCCCCAATATGAAATGGATGTTGTAGGAATTACAGATGAAGAACAGTATTCAAGTGAAGAGTATGAAGAAACAGTTAATCAAGTGGTCCATTCTGCTTATAGTAATGTCTTGCAAGAATCAGGATCTCAGCAAGACATTTGCGATGATGTAACGAGCCCCAGAAAAGTTTTCCCAAAACGAGTACCCAGCATGATACTGAGTGAAATCTCCACTTGCAATCTAAACTGCACTATCAATGAGGATGAGCCTACAGAAAGCCCCAGTGCTACGAATCTTCACAAATTTGTTGATAGAGCTCTTTCACAAGTCTCCAGCATTATACCAAAACATGAGACAGAAGACTCTCCAGCGCTGAAAACAAATGAACAAACAAAAGAAATGCCACCAGAAGTAAAAGATCTACCAATTGAAATAGCCCCTTGTATTAAGAACAGACCAATACAAATAGATCCAGAAATTGTAGCAGAGCATTTAGCAGTTATTTCCATAAAAACAGAGCCTCTTGAAACACCAAATGCTGTGGGCTCCAGGAAAGCTAAATTAAGTCAAACAGTGCTAAGAAAAGTAACAGAATCAAAGGAGAGTTTTATGGATGCCGGTATTGGTTATGAACAAAGGAAAAAGTCACACAGACGGTCCTCTGTGACTACTTTAGGGCGGCTAGATGTAAGACCAAGGGAAGTAAGTGAACATAACGAGTCATTCTCATAGGCAGACTGGTTAAAAAAAATGTTCATTATAACCCCACTAGGACCCTGATCCAAGAAAGCATTTAAGTGCAGGCTAGACAATGAGTCCTAAATCAGCAGGATTACTCATTTGGTTAAGCGCTTCGCAGGATTGGGTGCAAAACCCTGCTTCAACAAAGCAACGAAATAAGTATATAATTCGGATGTAAGCATGAGTTTCAAATAAGCATATGTTTAGGTACTTTTCTAAATCTGAGGCTAGTATCTGTTTTCATAGATAGTACTAGGGAGGTAATAGTTTCCAATTGCAATGTTCTTCTGATATTCCAATCTGATCTGTTTTGACACAGATAGTCTAAATACAATAGAGTGGGAAATCTAGACTTGAAAAAAAGTGTTGGTGACTGATCCTTTGTATGTTCAGAAGTATCATCAACTTCCTGGTAGCAAACCAATTCTTCTCAGCAACAGAGGGGTAGCATTCCTAGGGGCAAGCACCAGCAGCTTGGAGTCAGGACTTCTGCCTGACTCTCCCAAAGCCACTAATAACAAGTCATGAGGGACCAGAGCTGACTCCCTTCTTCTGGCCAAAAGGTGCTGTACTTCTCAGGCCATCCCACTATCTCGGATCAAACAGCTCACAGAGCTGTTCATCCTAGGCAAGGCCAATAAAGTCTGATGATAACCCTCTCTCTGGCTCCCAAAATTTTATGAGATTGGTAACTTTATAGGTATTGCAGGTGACAAGCTGACCCCAGTGATTTTAGTGGTGCTAAGATTCCATCACAGCTTTCTTTCCTCTCTTTTATGTTTATTGCAGGAGAGGGGTTTTAAAAAAATATATAAATTAACAAAATGTTTTGGGAAGATGGGATGGAGTACACCCTCAGTAAGTTTGCAGATGACACCAAGCTGGGAGGGGTAGCAGATGCACTGGAGGGTAGGGCTAGGATTCAGAAAGACCTCAACGCATTTTATAACTGGAACAAAAGAAATCTCATGAGGTTCAATAAGGACAAGTGCAAAGTCCTGTACTTAGAATGGAGAAATCCCATGCACTAGTACAAGCTGGGGACTGACTGGCTAAGCAGCAGCTCTCCAAAAAAGGACCTGGGTACCAGTGAACAAGAAGCTAAGTACGAGCCAACAGTGTACCCTTGTTGTGAAGAAGGTTAATGGTGTGCTGGGCTGCGTTAGGAGGAGTGTTGTTAGGAGATCGAGGGAAGTGATTATTCCCCTCTGTTTGGCACTGGTGAGACCAAATCTGGAGTCCTGTGTCCAGTTTTGGGCCCTCAGTACAGAAAAGGATGTGGACAAACTGGAGAGAGTTCAACAGAGGGCAACAAAAATGGTTGAGGGGTTGGGGCGCACGATTTCTGAGGAGAGGCTGAAGGAACTGGGCTTATTTAGTCTGCAGAAGAGAAGACTGGGAGGGGGTTTAATTGCAGCCTTTAACTACTTGAAGGGTGGTCCCAAAGAGGATGGAGCTAGACTGTTCTCAGTGGTGGCAGATGACAGAACAAGGAGCAGTGGTCACAAGTTGCAGCAAGGGAGGTTCAGGTTAGATATTAGGAAAAAAACTCTCTCACTAGAACAGGTTACCCGGAGAGGCTGTGAAATCGCCACCCTCCAACACTTGAAGGTTTTTAAGACCTGGCTAGACAAAGCCTTGGCTAAAAAGATACAATTGGGGATGGTCCTGCTTTGAGCAGGGGGTTGGACTAGATGACCTCCTGAGGTCCCTTCCAACCCTACTTTTCTATTATTCTATGATTCTCCTAATAAGTTCCGAATCTTCTGAGTGTTCAAGTGAAATAAAACCAATGTACCTATATGCAAATGTAAAACAGCCTAGATATTTCACTTTTTCATTAATGGTGATCAAACAAAGAAAAGAAGGATGACTGCATTACAATTCTTGAGAAGTGCTCTCCTCAATTGCAGCTGGTGTGCAGAAATTCGTTTCGGAACCTGAAAAAACCTGACATTAGTGCCGTGGAACTTTTAAAAGATGTCCAGAACAAGAATGAACTCCTGGTGCGGCTGGTGACCTTTGATACAGAGCATAAGGAAGATGATGACCATGAACTGCAGCAGGAAAGGGAGACTAACATGTGCGTTATAAAAGTGGAGTCTTCCTCATTTTCGGAGATTGATCCACTCAGTGCAAGCGGAGAAGATACCAATGCTAGTTCGGTGAGTGCAACTTCATTACCAGGAGCCAGGGCAAGCACTGAGACTAGCCAGGGAATAATTCTGTCTTCAAGCACATATTGCCAAGATTTAGGTAACTCTGTTCCTGAAGTTATAACCAAAGATAATCAGGAGAATCTGACACTCATCCTTTCCGATAGTACACTGAATATTTTAATTGCTTTTTAGTTGATCAAGAAATGGGAGCCATACAAGGTACATGGCACACAAGACAGCTGACTACATCTGCTCTCACAGAAGTCAAATACAAAACATACTGAGATATCGTGAACACAGGGTCAGGCTCCTGCTACGTGATATGTGACACCTTCACACTCCTGTGATTTTCCACAAGGTTGTGTAAAGCTGAGAGGAGACGTTGCAGAGATCAGAGATGGAGTCAGAGGAGGGACTAACTGGAGCAGGGGTGCCTGGTCTTCTGGCCGTACAGGACAGACAAATGGCATGGGGTCAGACTGCAGGCCAGATATATAGGGGGTTGGTGGACAGGGTTGGTCCGCAGGTGTGATCCAGCATGCCAGCCCAATCCTGCATGCTAGCTTGAGTAGCATGCACAGCCACGTTAATCAGCCCATGGATCTGGAAATTTGGCATTACAGAAGCAGCAATTAATACTCCCACCACTTCCCTACTGCCAAATTTCTAGCTATATGCAGAGCCCTGTAGATTGGAAAGCACAACTCCATTGCTTGAATTTGACCCATGGGCCAGAAGTTGAGCACCACTGACCTAAAGAATTGATGGTCAATACTGAAAACAGATAGAGCTGAATGCTGGAGATGTGTGGCATTTCAGACAGTGGAAATGCACAGATCTTGTTCATCTGATGTTGTGTTCTGCCTTTCCCCCTGTCCTGCAGGGACTCGCTCTTCCTTCCTTCTCTTACACCATTTTTCCTAACTTGATTATTTGTTCCCTTGCTTATTTTTAATGCAGGAATTGCTTAGGTTATTTTCTAGCTTGTGATTAGAGCCACCAAAGAGTTCACACCCCTCCACTGACAGATAGCTTTAACCTGAAAATCTAATGACAATATTAAATGACTCAAAACTGTAAAGATAACATTAGCCCAGGCAGATGTTACACCAATGAAGGCAGAGCAATGAAGGTAAATGCAGTCACCACCTGCCTATAGCCTCCCACTAAGGTTGCTATTCTTGCCTTTCCTCCACGGGGCAGTAGCATTCAGGTCAAGTGACCATAAGTTTGCAAACATGCCCTAGATAGATAAAGAACAGGCAGAGTGAAGATGGCCAGGCCTGGAGTTGTACCCAATGTGGACTGAAGTGAATGTAATTGTTTTACAGAGCCTGGAAGAGGTAGAACTCACTCAGTTCACTGTTCCCAAGGCAGCCCCAGACCTGTCCTCAACCACAGATCTGCCATCTGCTCAGAAGAAGAACAGTTACATTTTAAGGTAACTATTTCAATTGTGACAACACATTAAGTGTCACATAAGAGAAAGTCCAAACAGATGAAGCAATAGGCAGCCAACAACTGAAAGCAAATCTGAGGACTGAAAAATGTGATGTAGAACTTGAGTTTTGTTACTCTTTGTTATTATTTATAATGATAGTATTATTTCCTTGTATACCTTAGTGGGAACACTGGAGAAACATCACCTGGCAGAGAGAGACAGAACAGAGGTGAGGGGCTGATATTTTGCCTTCGAGACAGTTTGAGGTCTTTACTTGTGGTTAAATTTCAGTGATTATTTAAACTGTGAAGGCTTCAAAATTAAATCTGATTACACACAGAAACATCATTCAATCTACAAAGTCAAGGACTCAAGAATTAGGTAATGCTAGAGTTTGGGTTGTAGGGGCAACCTTATGCATATGCATCATGACACAGATGTTAATGAGAAGGGCTCATTCCCACCTCTGTCTGAGGTATAGTTTGAGTTTTGCCCCTGACCTGTCTTATTCAAGTTCAAACTAAGTAGCAATTAAGCACAAGCTAGCTGGCCTGGCAATCAAGGTTGAAGCTTGAGTTAATGACAGAGTAGAGAAGCAGCAATTTAAAGGTATGTCTGTAATGTAGCGCAGCACTGATACACACAAGCTAGCCAACATGCCATTTGGGGTTCTGCTACTAGCAGACATCTGGAGATCAGCCCAGCCTACTGTCAGATTATTTACCTAGGATCTCACCTGAGTTTTGCAGCCTGATTGGACAATTTTCTCCTGTTAATACCTGAGCCAGATAGTCTACTGCTAGCTCAGATGCATCTCCACAAGCTGCAGTAACTGCAGCATAGACATACCCTGTGCTATGATAACTCCTCCACACCAAAGCACTAGGTGTAGCTGAAGCATGGTTGCCATCATTCCATGGGCGTGTGTAGATGAAATGGGGGCCCTAAATTGAAGTGGTGGGTTTTAAAAAACACTGCTTCAGTTTAGGGCCGATTAAACCCCCATGTCATGCACACACCAGACTTACCTGCCTGTCCAGTGGGGAGGGGAGGGTGAGCTGCCGGCAGGCAGAGCAGTCCCTGGGCTGCAGAGCGGGGTGGGGGAGGCAGGAAGGGCTGATGCTTCCCTTTGTGGCAGCAGCAGGCCCCCGCCCCAGGCAGCATCTACCCACAGACACCCAGCTCAGATGGACCCAGGAAGCACCGCAGCTGCAGAGGGAAGCACTGGGCCCCCGCACAGCTCAGGCAGGCAGGCAGGCTCCACAGAGGGAAAAAAAAGATCAGGCTCACTGCTTTTCTTGGTTGGAGCCTGCCTTCCTAGGCTGCTGCCAGTCTGCCTGCAGGGCTCCCTGCAGAGCCGTGAAACTGCATGGAGCCCGGTGCTTCGCTCCACGGCTGTAGGGGCAGCAAACTAAAACTCCTGGGAGGAGTTTTAATTTCCTGCGCCCCAAGTCACTTAAGGTGTTTCGTACAGCAGCTGGAATTAATGTGCAATACACTGCCAAGGCATGCAGAAACTGACACCATTAAAATGGTGCAAAAGCATTTAGCCCTCTTTAAAGCGTTGTGCACACATGCCTCTTGTTTCGTCTACACACAGTCCGTTTGACCTAGCTGGAGTAACTCAAAATGTATGGACGTAAGGCAACTGCCATAGTCAAGACAAATCCTTTATTTACAGACACATCTGGACAAAATAGCGCTAGAAGGTTGGTGTAACAGATAAGTATTCAGAATGGAAAATAGCTGAGATTCATCAGATCCTGTCTGTTCTTTCTGACAGGAATTTGTGACAGCTCACCCCAACCTAAGGATATAGAAGTCACATCTCACACTTTAGAGGTAAATGTGTTTAAAATAGCATTACATATGCCTGCATGTCAGCAATGGACACAGAGCAGTGGAGCTGACGTGGCATTTGCAGGACAGGTAGAGAGTACAGCAGGGGTGGGCTGGAAGGAAGCACAGTAGGAAGAGCTGGAGAAAACAAGGGGATATGCAGAGAAGTTAGTGAGATACTCACAGAAAGACAGACATGGTAGTCAGGACAAGGAACAAGCAGGACAGGTTTCCATATAAAAAAATGGCTCTGTGTATTAGTTCAAAATCTAGGCACAGGAGGATAGACTTCCCACCCAAGGACTCCAGCTTTAACTTTCCCCATATGGCATCACAAGGGACCCTAGCTGGAGTTAACCCCCAGGTTTATCGTTACTTGCTATTCATCCTGCATTTTCAACTCAGCCCTCAGAAACACGTACAAACAGCAGGCTGTTCCTTTCTTTGTCGGATAAAACCTCTGCCACATTGAAAGCTGCCATGTTTTCCTCTGTCTTCTAAGAAACAAGTTTCTTACTACCTCAAGTTTCATGCTTTTGTGGCTCCGAGGGCTGGCAGTGCCCTGCTGGCCACTGAGCAAGTAGCAATGCTGTCAGAGACAGGATCTGCAATGGGACCCTTATATGCTTACCTCAAGACTTCAGAGCCCAATGAACAGGCCTTTCAGCAGAGCCCAACCTTAGTGAACAGATCATTCAGGGCTAAAGAAAAAATGGGATCAGGCATCGAGCATATGAGATCTTATTAATCCCCACAGGTCTATCTTCTTACTAGTCTCTCCTGAAGATATATCAGGGCCCCTTTCTCCTCTCACTTACCTTATCATAGAGGACTGGAGACAAGAGCCTGCCCTCATCTGTTCCATCTTCTGTCACATAATAATCAAAGGCTGTGGTTTTCAAATGCACCATGTACTCACAACTACACTAAAAATGAGAAGAGGCTGCAGGTTCTCAGGAGTGCTGAGAAGCAGACCCCAAATGCCTCCCTTACCCAAAGACAGACACATTCAAAAGGATCTGTAACATCAACCAGTACTTAGAGTCAAGTAATAAGCCCTTGTCATCTTCCATGACATGGTTCAAATGTTGAAAAACTTACCTGGATAGTAGAAAATATGAGCCATTTACTTCAATGAAAAGGTCTTCATCTCCACCAGAGAATCTTTCACATCACCATCTAGCATTCATTACTTCCCATAAGCTCAGAGCTAAAGAGGCTGGTGCCTGGGGAGACTGGCGTCAGTACACCAGCTGCAATGCATTAGGGCTAGATACTTAATGAGGGCCTTGGCTCTAAAACAGTCCAGGGAGATGGTTTTGTTTGCATTTGTTAAGGGGAAATGACAAGGTGCTGCAAATACCTGCATGCTCTTCAGGGAAGAATAGTTCTGGGCTAGAGTCATCTCTCGTCTTGTTTCCTCTTGGAGTCAAAGTAGTTGAACAGACAAAGTTAGGCATCATCCAGCAGTTTGGACTGGAGCATTAGAGACCACTTACAAATACTGCAGAACTCTAATCTGCAAGCTGAAGGGAGTAATCACTCCAGCTCATGCCTCCATGAAGCATTGCCTGTTTCCCATTCTGTAGTTACATGATCCTGAAGAGCACATATAATACAGAATTATATACCGACTTTTCTTTCTTCTCTCCTGGTACAGTCTGCGGGGCCCTGTGGAGACCTTGGATATAAGGTTTCCCCATTGCAGGAAGATACAGGTATGTACACAGGTCCTTTCTAAACCCTCTATTTAGGCACCAAATCCAAATGTTAATTCTCAAAGCCACCACTCAGCCTGGCCCTGGAAGTACCTGAAGTCTTCAGAAGCCAGAGAATTTCCTAGTCAAGTGCCTGTTTCTGGGAATAAGTAGAGCTTCTGATGTTTGGACAGTGCTTCGCATCATAGGTCCTCACTCATGCTTCAGCATGAGTGCTTACCCCCGCAATGTTTACCTTGCCTGAGGACCAAGCCTGGTGGGCATGCTCAGAGCATGCTTGCTGGATTGGGGCCAGTACAAATCACAGTCCTATATCCTAAAGCTCAGCAGTTTATGCATTCACCCAGAACACAGGGCATTTAGGTTTAATTCCTTCCCCTACCTAATAAGACTGAGCCTGTATTTCCTACCTCCGAGATGAGTGCTTCAGTCATCAGGCCAAAAGATAGCATGTGCTGCTAGCCCTTCCTGCTGATACCCCCCAGACAAAATGGTTAAAAGGCCAGAGAGGGAGCATGACTTTATGGTCTAGTGGTAAGGGAAGAGAGGAGACCTAAGTTCCAGCCCCTTTCATCTCCCAGATGAACACTGCCCTAACAACTAGACAATACAGTAAGGCTCTGTTTGGCCCAGTACAAATTTGAGCATATTCTACAAAAAGGAACAGCTTCAGCAAAAGAAACGGAGCATGCCCTGGCCTAGGGAAGCCTAATGGGAAAAGCACTTAGCTGAAGTGAGAAAAACAGGTTCAAATCCCTTCCTGCAGAAGAGGGAATTAAACTGGGCCCCCTGCACCCAGGTGAATGTTTTCTTCACTGAGCAGTGGAATAGAAAGGCTATGGTTCTTCCTCCTCCTCTGCTTTGTATGAAAGAAAACCCCTTCCTCTATGTCACGTAGAGGTAAGGCTAAAAACATACACTTCTCCTTAGAGGCAGCTCCCCACTTAGTATGTTTTCTTCTGTGGATCCTTATCTTAGACACCTACTTCCCCTGGGTTACTGTATAGGAGTCTGAGCATCAGCAAAGTACCTAAAATCAGTCAGGGCATCTTTTCACATGGTCCAAGGAGGGGATGGGGGGGCACTTTAATTATAGCAGCTCCCAAGAGCCGCTGTAATTAAAGCACCCACAGCATCTTGTATATTCAGGGTGCTTTAAAGCTTGTTCAACAAGCTTTAGCTAAAGTGCTCCTGCTGCTATTTTGAAGCACCGAGGCACTAAGTATATGAGATGCTGAGGTGACAGAGTACACTAATTAGCACATGTTGGAGCGGGCATTGGGCATGTGTATAGGTGTCCTGTGTGCCCCAAGACCTGCCCCAAGACCAGGCTGTATGGTGCACAGATGTTACACTGCAATTTTGTTTTGTACCTTTTGTACACAGGAGCTGTCAATGCTTTAGACTCCCCTGTTACTGAACAAGATGTCTCAGCATATGAGAGAGCATCTCCTGCTCTTTCCCCAGAAATGTCTCCCAACAAGGTCCCACCAGACTCAGAAAGCCCATAGGAGATCTATGCCAGACACAGATTGAATAAAGAGGTTATCTAACATTGCGGAGGTTCAGGTAGTATTTTTTTGTCAGCTATTGGAGCCGTTAATTGTAGATTGAATCTTGTGGAGTTGAGCAAAGCCTAACAGAAAACAGAAATTGGGGAAAATCTAAGCAAGGGGACATGGGTTTTTTTAGACACGGACCTTACAAAAGAAGAGGTATCCCTTCCTGTTGGGTTTTTCCCACCTAGCCACCCCTTTTCTGTATAACCAAAGACAAGCTTCATATGGCATGGGTATGACCTTCCCTTTCAGCTTCAGTAGGCATGAGCTCAAATTCTGATGTGTGTAGAATGAAGATTACTGTACTGCTAAATTGAATGGCAAACTAACCCTTGCACGATTTTGCAAACCAATTTGCTTGCAGATCTCCAGCATTTGTATCTCAGGTTGAAGCCCACATGATAACAGGTTTCTTTCCTTCCTTCATGATACATATGTGTGTGAAGAATTCTTTAGACTGATTTCATGGTCTGGTTTGCAGCAGACACCAACTAGTGCCCTATCTTGTGCAGGATCTGTTAGGATACTGACTCAAGCATTCAAGATCATCTGATCCTAAATTGTCAATGACCTGGATTTTTTAGGTATAGTGTCAGAAACCCCCTTCCCTCCATTCCATCCTTCTGAAATAAGATCCAACCAGTGTTTTAACATTCCAGTCATGTGAAACTTTGCATACAGCTCCAGCAAAAACATTGAGGTGGAATTTAAACCCCTTAATGAGAACCTCTAGTTCCTCTCATTTATGTCCCTAATGAGTAACTCTAGTTCCTCTCATTTTTTACTTTGTCTCTTGCTGCCTCAGTTAATTAGTTCTTGGTGTTTTGGTTTTGAGCTACAAGGATGCTCGCTCATTCTCCCTTGTCGTTTGGCTGCAATTAATTCCGAGATCACTCTGCAAGCAGGGCTGGGCTGGGCAGTCTGAGGCTCAGTGTAAACCTGAAAGCACCCTTGCTGAAAAACCTGAGTCTCGTGTGCTCAACTCTCTTCTTTGACCTAGTGACCAAGAGAACTTGAGCAGATCTCCCCCTTCCCCACAGGGCCTTTCAGGGCTGAGGCAGTTTTACAAACAATATAACAAGAAAAATTGTCCATTGCAGAAATGTTGCATTTCCCTTTTTAATCAGAGGTCTGCAGCCAGGTTGCTGAACTGACTTTACAGAAGAACCTTCAGCTCCTAGGTGTGAATCCCAGGTGCTCCCATGGTCCCCTGGAGAAAGACATGGGTTACTACATCTCCAAAGCTTGCTACCTGAGACTCCAACTGGATAACCCAAGAATCCTCAGCAACTCTGCTTGAACGGTTTGTCAGTTTCCCTGCCACAGCTGATATTGGCTGGGCAGGCTCATGTTGGAGACTTCCTGGACACTGACACCTTGTGGGAGTCACTTGGCTCTGAAGAAAAAGATGTATTGTGCTCGGAGATGGAAACTTGGAACCTCAAACCAAGGGTGGTGGGATGCTGCCCTCGCCTCACAGATTCATAGATTTGTAGATTGGAAGGGACCTTGCAAGATCATGGGGTCCAGCCCCCCTGAACTAGGCAGGAAAGACAACTGGGTTCAGGTGACCTGAGCAAGGTGACCGTCTAGTCTCCCCTTGAAGATTTCCAGCATAGGTGATTGCACCACCTCTAGAGGGAGTTTGGACACAGTCTGGACACCCTAACTATGAAGAAATTTTTCCTAGTGTTACGCCTGAAATGGTCTTCCAGGAGTTTGTGGACATTATTCCTGGTTTCCCCAAGGATGCCCTGGTGAACAGTTGTTTGCTGAGCCCTTGATATATTCCCCTGATGTAGTGGTAAGCTGCTACCAAGTCCCCTCTCAGCTTTCTTTTTTTTAGGCTGAAGAGACCCAAGTCTTCAGCCTTGCAAGTCTCTGATCATATGGGTGGCTCTTCTCTGGACTCTCTCAAGCTTTTCCAAGTCCTTGTTGAAGTGCGGCGCCCAGAACTGGACACAGTACTCCAGCTGCTCTCTCATCAATGCTGAGTCAAGAATTACTTCCTTGGTTTTACTTGAGATGCATCAGTTGATGCATGCTAGAGCCTTGTTTGCCCTGCTGGCTACAGCATCACACTGATGGCTCATGTTCATACTATGGTTTATTACCCCAGGTCCCTTTCAGTCGGGGTGATAATCAGTTTGTTGCAACTGAGCCTGCATGTTGGGGGTTGTTTGTCCCCAGATGGAGAACTTTACACTTCTCAGTGTTGAACTTCACCTAGCTCTGATGTGCCCAACTTACCAGCCTATCTAGCTCCACCTGTATCTGCAGCCTATTTTCAAGCATGAACATGCTCCCCCATAACTTGGTGTTGCCCATGAACTTGGCCAGTGAGCTCTTCATTCCCACATCCAAATCATTAATAAAGATGTTGAAAAGCACTTTCCCCACCGCCTCTGTGGTCACCATTCCTGCTAAAATGGCTGCCTTTCCCATCCTCCCATTTTTTAGAACAGCTGTTTTCTCTTGGTCAGGTCACACACTAGGTTTCAGATCTCCAGGAACCAGGGACCTTGTGGGCTCAGCAGCTGCCAGGAGAGGGAAGTTTGCAGTTAACTCTGAAGTCCCTTGAAATGGGGATCGTTACTGTACATGGCACAGACTTGCTCTCCCTCAAGCATGGAAGGAGCAGGAGAGGCCCAGCACAATCCTTTTTAGCAGTGATTCAGTGTCTCCTCTGGCTTGATTCCCCTCCTATTTGCAAACAGTTTTGACCCTGGTGGAAATCCTTCTGCTTCAACCAAGTTATGCCTGCCTTACACTCCAGTGAGAGCAGTACTCCTTGTCCTTGGGGCTTTTCTGTTTCCATGTCCTGCTCTGGACTGGAAATGCTGCTCATGTTGGATCACAGGCTGGGCAATGGCTCAAAATATTAATGCTTCATAGAGCAAACCACTCTTCCTGGGCCTGGCTGCAGGCCTATTCTGGCTTCCTGGGAGCATCCTGTTCCCGGGGCCTTCACTGCTCAGGGACGTCTGGTTGCATCTAGGTGCACAGGACATTGTAGTTGACTGTGATGGTCCGCAGGAGCCAGTGCAGCCCCTGCTGGGTGGCCCAGTACTGGCTTTTATGGAGATTTTTGGTCATTGAACATGGCTGCTGTGGGACAGAGAGAGAAAAGTCTGGGTCAGTGTCTTCAGCTGCAGCACAATGGCAAGGCAGTGAGGAAGGTACCTACACACAGCCGCTGGATACTGAGTATCTCCTCACCCCCAGGCTACATCAACACTTGTCAGATTCTTTTTGTGTAATGTCTTCATACTACAACTCCCAGTCAAGCTCTCATTACCTCACGCCTCACTGACTGAAACCTTTTCCTCTCTGGCCTTAACAAGTACCGACTCCCATGCAGATGCTGCTGCAGAGATCTGTTCCTGGCTCACTGTACTGATTGCTCACCCCTCCACTGGCTCCCCCCTCCTCCATCATGCTACATAAAACCTGCTTGTCTCCTCTTTCAAGCTACTTCCTGGCCTGTCCCCTCCCCTCCCTGCTCTCAGCTCCCATTTGCTATCATGGATGTCAACTCTGGATGATAACTGCCTCCATAACCCACTTTTTCAGCTTTTGAACACCTGCCTGTTTTCTTCCATGCTGCCTGTGCCAGGGATAGTAACCAGCCTGGGCCCAATGCTACTAGGGACTCTGAACAGCCTGAATCAAATACCACAGCAGCTGTACCTGCAGCAAACCTCAGCTAATGAACTCCGCCCCAGTTTAGGATCAGCAAGCATCCTGACCAGCTACTGGGAACACCACCTATCCATTTGGCACCAGCTGGGGCCCTGAGTCTACAGGACAGTCACCAGTTTTGCTGTGACAAACCTCTTGGCTCTCTGGTTTTTGGTTTATTTCTGGATTTTGACTTCGGGCTTCTCTGAGGTTCTGTTTCCTGGCTCCTAACCCAGGTTTAGCTCTGGTTTTAGGCTTTCCCTGTGGATTGTCACCCAGATCCTGACTCTGGACTGTCATGGACCCTGCTTCAGGTATGTGGCTTCTGCCCTTTGACCCAGCCCCAGGCCCTGCTTTCCCTCAGTGGTCTAATGCCCCAGTCCCTTACACTCTGCTGATTGTGAGGTGTTCCCTGGAAACATTTGCAAAACTGTCTCCCTGCTATCCCTCAAAACTCTCACAAGCCATGAAGCCTACCAAAAACATGGCAACAGGTAAGGTGCTGGTGTGCTGACTCCACTGCCTATCAAGTTGATCAGTACTGTCCCTTGGGTCTCTCTGTTTGTCTTTTCTCTTAGACTGTGAACTCTCTAGAGAGAGAGACCATCTTTTTGTTCTGTGTGTGGAGCACGCAGCAGTAACGGGGACGAGTTACTGACTAGGGCTGTTAGGAATTACTGTAATAATCCAGCCTTGAGCAGGTCTAGTAGAGGGCAACAGTGACAAACACACACACACATCCATCCAATGCAGTCCACATTTCAGCTGCATGCCAGCCTGTTTTGCAGGGATTTTCTTGGACAAAATGGGATTTTTTGCTTGCTTTTATTGGGCCAAATATTTCAAAGCAATTCCCTGTCATATGCAGGTGATGAGATGCTAGAGACTGAGAGACCAAGTATTATTACTATTTCCTGTCAAACAGCATGAGAAGGTCCCCTAGCTGCAGTACTAAGGGGAGGGAGGGGGTTGCAAAAAACATTAAGTTACCCAAGATTCACTGCATCTGCATTTTCCACATTCATACCCCTGCACTGTCTTGGGGTCTCCCAGATATGGGCTCTCTGCAAGTGCTGATGCAATGGAAGCAGCTACTTTATGCTGGGCAGGCCCATCTCATACTTACAGTGCAACACAGAGACTTGTTTTCATTCACAGTCTTCTCCAGAGACAGGCAACGCAATCAACTCACATGGGAGGGGGCATCTATCTTGTCTTGTTTGCCAGCCTGGGATCAAAAATACAGAAATAAGAAGGAGAGAAAAGAATGGCTCTCAGGTCAATTCAAATTTCAGGGGTGGATAGAGGGGCTTGGCTCAAGGCTCCACCAAGAGACCTAGGAAAATTAACCTTTACTGGGGGTCCTGAAAGAACCCACTTGCACGCATTTTGGATACAATGCTGAATATAAAAGTGTATTAAATGGGAAAGAAAACGAATCTTATCTTACACAACTCTAACACAACAATTATAAAACACCCAAATTATTAAACCCCATCTATGCTCAGGATTGCTCCCACTCAGGATAGCCTCTGCTCTAGCACTCAGGGGTCACTGTGGCCACTTTGGAGTGTGCCACTCAGGCCTGTGCCAGTTACTGCCTCCTGGGATCACCACCTGCAGTAAGCAGTGCTAGGATCACTGACAGCAGCCAGGTTGCAAGTTAATTCAGCACTATTAATTCATCCTGCTGCTCCTAAAAGACCCGCTTCCCCTCAAACCCCTCTGAAGAGGGTTTAGACGCCAGGTCTGCTTCCTGGGCAAGGACCCTGACCATTCGGATACCGGAGCTAAATTGTGGAAGGGGCCTGCTCCTTCAGCATCTCATACCTACTAGTCACAGGGTTTTCTTCAGCTACAGTTGTGAGACTTACACACATATGCTGGACGTGCAAATGTACTCTTGTGCTTACCTGGTCAATGTGTAGTCTACTGTGCATGCCCTGTGTCTGCATGCAGGGTTACACAGCTGCACTTCACAGGTAACAGAACTGCAAACTGTCATTGCCAAAAATACCACCCATGCGATGGGGAAACTGCCAAAACTAATAGAAGCCCACCATTTGTGTACAAAATAAAAGTTTGGGTGCATTAGAAGCAATTAACTGAGATTGTCAAGGGTGACAGGATGCATGTTCTGAAGTTCGCCTCTGTTCCCATGCGTTTAAAAAGAGCAGAGATGCAATCAATATTCAGACACAAATTGAAAGAGACTCTCACCTTTCACCCACACTCTGCTGGAACTCAAAGGGATATTTATTCCTTTACATAACTTGGAGTTGTCTTTCTCTCACACTTTGCTTGATTTCCCATTCCCTCCCAATCAAAGCACCCATCCTGGCTCACAGTACTCTTTCCTCCATTATCCCTGCTAAATAGGCACATGGCCACTCTGCCCCTTTCTTCACCTCCTTCCAAGTCTTTGATGGCTCTTACCTCCCTCCAGTCTCTCTACCATTTTGCTTACCTTCTATTCCCTTCTAAACCGGTGCCTGTCCAGTCCCTACAGAGCACAGCTGTAAAGCAATGCATACAGGGTTTTTTTTTTTAATTCTAGCATGTTGTCAGCTGGAAAAGGTTCAGGAAGGTTCTAGCAAACAGATCTTGAATGAGAGACAAAGAACACTTTCAGGAATAAAACTTCACTATTTTGAGGAAGTTACTTTTTGACACTACAATTAATCCATTGTTACTAGTGTAACAGGCTCACATTTTAGAGCTTGGGTAGAGTTCCAGGCTTGAGATCCTGCTGTTTTCATTGGTGGAGCCCATCCACCAATCAGGAGGCAGCAGGAGAAATAAAGTCACGCCCTTTTCCTGAGGGGAGGGGGAGAAGAGCTGCCCCGGACCTGACTGAAGACTGTACGCCAGGGGTGGGCCATTATTTTGGGTGGAGGGCCACTTACTGAGTTTTGGCAAGCCGTCGAGGGCCGCATGACAGGCAGCTGGGGCAGATAAATATTAATTTTGTAAATTTTTTAGGGGCCCGTGGGCTGGATAGAATGGCCTGGCAGGCCGCATCTGGCCCGCAAGCCACATTTTGCCCGCCCCCGCTGTAAGCTGTCAGGTCCAGAAGACTTCAGGAGCGGAGCCCTGGAGCATATAAAAGGAGCTGCGTGCCCAGCACAAGGGGAGATGCAGCAAGGGACTCAAGAAGAGTGGAGCCAAAAAAAGCTGGGGCGCTCTCCCCCAGCGGCCAATAGGCCCAAGGCTCCTGAAGCTGCCACTGGAGGAGCAGCCTTGGGAGCGGTGCAAGACCACTCAGGCTGTTGACAACACACAGGGACGGGGCGCAGAGACCCAGCCCTGGGAGTGGTGTGAGACTGCTTGAGCCCATCACAGCACACAGTTCGATGCATGAAGCCCAGGCTTTGGGAGCCGCAAGCGGCAGCTTGAGCCTGCAACCCCGGCAGGGCCTTGGGGGCCGCAGTGAGGCAGCTCAGGCCCCATCTCCCAGCAAACGGCCAGGTCCTATGGTGCACAGGGTAGCACATGGGCCCAAGCCTTGGGAGCCAGGGAGCTGCGGAGACTGCTTGGGTTAGCCACCCGACATGAGGACGGCTGGCCAGAGCCTGAAGGGCCCAGCCTGTGCTAAGAGATCCCTCGGTGCTGAGCCAGGGCACAGGGAAATAGTAGTGCTGCAACATGAGGCTCAGCACCCAGGAGCCAGCAGCAGTGGTGCAGCAGCTGAGAGGAGCTGAGCCCTCAGTGCCCAGAGCAGGGCACAGGGTGGAGAGGAGCCCAGCGGTGCGGGAGAGGCCTGGAGAGGCACTCCAGCAGAGGAGACCCCATTGAGCTGCGCCCTGACCACCGACACCAGAGGGAGTGTGAGTCATTGGGCCCTTGGGTCCCACAGAGGAAAGACATTTGGGGAGGGCAAACCCAGAGAAGAGGCTGGGTGAGCAGCCCCCCGCTAGTCAAGGCCCTAAGGGGAGGGCCCCTGGTGCTTCCTGGACACCCATTGGAAGGACTATCTCTTGCCATGGGTCAGGGACTATATTAAGGAATAAATGTTATTAAGATTGTTCATGTTTGTGCCTTACAGTGTAATTGAAATGTTGTATTGCGATTTAGGTTAGTGTTCTCTGTGTGCAATTTAGGATTTAGTGTTCTCTGTGTAAATATATATATATGATATTTAGTTTTATGTTAATATATATTATAACTTAATACATTGTATATAGTTAAGAACTTTGGGCTTGGGTTAACTCTATAAAGAGGGATCTGCTTGAAATTCTGGCATCCTTCTCACAGCACCCCTTCCTGCCTACCCATACCATTCAGCTGAGAATAGGGCACACCCTTGGGTGTAGCCAGGTTACACTAGGATTCTTTATCTTTGTTATATGACATAGGCAGGTGTTGACCCTTTTTTTAAAGCAGTACACAGAAAAGGAAGTGTCACAACAACCCTGTGCTTAGAGTTAGAGAAGCTCACAGAATGACCTTTGGAGAAGTAATTCATATGATTCTGTACCACAACAAAGCTTGATTGTTTGTTCACCTTAAATTGAAGGCCTTTCTGTGAGGAAAAGTGTTCCACCTTGCCTGAAAATCTGCAAAGGGGAAACAAGCAAACTCTCTCCCCATGTATGAGAGAGAGAGAGAGAGCCACAGGGGGCAAAGGTGCACTGGCCAAAGATAGAAGCAGCTGCCCAAGCCCCAAAGCCCCAAAGCCCCAGGCAGAAATACTCTTTACCCAGGTGTTTCTGGAGGGGAGGGGCCGGGAATTCAAACCTCACTATAAAGAGGAGCCCAGAGCAGGCAGGAGGGGAGAGCCTAGGACCGGAAGGAGAGGAACCGGGCCAAGCAACGCTGTGGGAAAACTTGAGAGCAACCTGGAGAGCTGGCAGGAGGCTCCTGCAGAGAGGGAGTTCCCCAGAGAAGACTTAGAGGAAGGATTAGTGGAGTGACAGTACCAGGAACTGCTTGCACAGCCGGCAGAGGCTGGGGAAAGTACTGTAAAGACCCTAGTAGAGGGGCACTCCAGAACAAAGGTACTGTAAAGACCCTAAAAGGGGTGCAAAAAAAATTATCGATGGTGGACTCAGTGTAGGTGAGGGGACTGTAATGACCCCAACAAGAGGCTCGTGAAGAGCTGCCATAAAGACGGGAACAGGTGAAGGAGAAAGTAACCCCACCGCGTATATATATATATTTTTTTTTGTTTGTTGCCAAAAGACGGGTGAACAACAATCTAGGACAGGAGTGCTTGGTTTCTTTTTTTTGACAGAGGCCCCGGGAGAGAACCCGACGGCCGAACAGTGACCAAAGGACGATTCGATACCCAGTGGAACGGGCGAGGGTGTAGGGGATGGTGGAGCCCTCAGGAACATAGGACAGTGGGTGACAACCAACTAGAACTACACGCCCAGGTACTGAATCTACTCCCATAAACACCAAGTCATGGCAGGCGAGGACGTGGGTGCATGGATGTCCAGTTGGGACTCATCCCTAACATCAGCTGGCGGGCTGAGGTCCTATGGAGATATAAAAAGGAAAAAAAAAAATATGTATATACATATACATACACGCTTCTCTATAGAAAGAGAAAGCAATTGGCCGGTCAGAGAAAAAAAAAGGAAATAACCACTTCTACCCTGAAACTGAGAGCGGCTAGAAGAGCAAAGACTCTTGGGGTGGGCTACTTAACTAGATACGTGACACCATGCAAGAGAAAAACGCTCTCAGGGTCTCTTCAGAGAGTTACATTGTACTTAAATTACTCATTTTGTTGAAATCAGATGGTATTTACAGAGGCCAGCCTCATTCTTTTACCGTAGGCTTGTCCAACATACAGCCTGCGAGCTGCCATAGCCCGCCAGGGCATTTTCTGTGGCCCGCAGTGATACAACGGGAAACGAAAGTAAACACGGTTTACTTTCGTTCCCACCCCTTGTCCCTCTGCCAGCCCCTCAGCTTTGATCCAAATCAGCTTGTTAATGGTCTACAGTAGCTGTTTCATGTATCTAAATCTATCTTGTGGTCAGTGGAAACTAAGCCACAGTAACTTAGCTGCATTTCATTTTGCATGTATAAAAACCATGTAAAGCCTTGGGCTTTGTTCCAGTGCAGTATGGAACCTCAAAATAAGCCATGAAATGGAATTGCCAACCTGCAGTCAGTCCCGATTCTGGGGACCTAGACAGCTCATAGGCTGCATGCTAGTGAGAAAACATTTCATTCCTCCATCCCTGAACCTGCCACTGGTGTCTATTGCTTTATTTCAGTCTCAGACACTGAGATCTGGTTCTCTCCAGATCTAAAAAATATGCTGAACAATGGGGAATGATCCCCTCTTAGCTCTGAGTCCCACTTCTCCCTGATTCTAGGAAAGTTGCTGTAACTACACTGATGTGACATTCCCGCAGTATGTGCTGAGCCAAGACCTACCCTCACCTACACATTGTAAATTTAAAGTAACTCAGCTGAATTTTATGGACTCACAAAAGTACAATTGTGCAATGAATCTGGCCAAGTGTGACAGCAAGGAGAAGGAGCAGATAAAATAACAACCAGCTTATTCAATAAATTATACTTCCATCATTAACCCAGCTCTTGGTGCTAATATGGTCCAAATGTGTTTTCTGTGCAAATTTGAATGCTAATATTTCTTTGCCCTGTTTACTGTGGTCTACCTAGCCCCCTCCAGATATTCTATTCTAATATTATAAAAGCCTTAATCTGTCTTTCTGTGTGTCCATAACACTTTATTCTTTGCACTCTAGCTGTTTCTGTCAGCCAACCATAGCATGAAGTGTCTTGACAGGATGTGGCGGTGTGGCGGATCACCGCTATGAAGGCAGGGACACAAGGGACGGAGCGGCAGGGGTGGGGGCGAGGCCAGCACCCGCCCTGCTCCTTGGAGGCAGCGGCAACGGAGTGGACAGAACCCTGCCTTGCTCCCTGCAGGTGGCAACGATGGAGTGAAGGGGAGCAAGGCCACCAAAGCTGGCCTGCCCCCCCCTCCCTGCTCCTTGGAGTGGCGGTGACGGTGGTGGTGGCGGCGTGGAGGGGGAGTGGGGTTGGATCACTGTGGCAGGAGGCAAGACCACTGGTGCTGGCTTTGGCCTGCCCCTCCCTCCTTCTATTGTTGCCACCTGAAAGGCCAACACAGGCCGACATGGAAGCCGTGGGGGGAGGAGCAGGGCTATGTGAGTGGGGGGAGGAGTGGGTGTGCCACTGCCATGGCGGGGATTGGGGGAGGGGAGGAGTGGACACGGGCCTGACATGGTGGTGGGGAGGAGAAGCAAGCCCAAGGAGAAGCCGGCCCACCACAGTGGTGGTGGGGAGCAGTGGGCCCAGCCAGACCTGGCCCAGCCCGACACAGCAGTGGCAGGGGGAGGGGAGGAGCGGGCCTCCTCCCCCACTTGGACCTGGGCCCACTCCTCCCCCACCCCCCTCCCCTGCATTGGCCCCGAGCCTGCTTCTCCCGTTCCCCCCCCCCACCGCTGAGTCGACCCAGGCCTGCTGCTTCCCCCACACCCCGTGGTGACCTGGCTTCTCCCCACCCTCAGGCCCAGTGCACCCCTGCATTGGGCCTGGGCCCACTCCTCTCCTCCTCCCACTGCTGTGGCAGGGAGGGGGAGGAGAAGGCCTGGACCCCAAGTAGTAGGAGGGAAGTGGGAAGCAGGCCCAGATGGGGGGGCATGGGACTCCCCTCCCCGCTCCCTCCCCCACCCCCACCGTTATTGACAGGCAATTGGCTAGTAGATTCATAGATTCATAGATTGTAAGGGGCTGGAAGGGACCTTGGAAGATCATGGGGTCCAGCCCCCTGCATCAGGCAGAAAAGAGAGGTGGGGTCAGGTGACCCCAGCAAGGTGACTGTCCAGTCTGCTCTTGAAAATTTCCAGGGTAAGTGATTCCACCACATCTGGAGAGAATTTATTCCACAGTCTGGCCACACTAACTGTGAAGAATTTTTCCTAATGTTGAGCCTGAAATGGTCTTTCAGGAGTTTGTGGCCATTACCTGGTTTTCCCCAAGAGTGTCCTGGCAAGCAGTTGTTCACCAAGCCCTTGATGTACTCCCCTGATGTAGCGGTAAGCTGCTACCAAATCCCCTCTCAGCCTTCTTTTTTTCAGGCTGAAGAGTCCCAGGTCCCTCAGCCTTTCCTCATATGGCTTGTTGTGCAGGTCTCTAATCATACAGGTGGCTCTTCTCTGGACTCTCTCAAGTTTTACCACATCCTTGTTAAAGTGCAGTGCCCAGAACTGGACGCAGTACTCCAGTTGGGGTCTCACCAATGCCGAGTCAAGTGGATGAAACACTCCCTTGGTTTTCCTAGAGATGCATCGAATGATGCATGCCAGAGTATTATTTGTCCTGTTGGCATGTATAGATGCTGCACCTGGGAATAGTTTACTGTGGAGCAAATTGCTCTACAGGTTAATCAGTCACATTAATTGCATGTGTAGATGTGCCCTGTGTGACCAGCAACATGTGGCTGTCCACAGAGCATGACTATGGGGATTTATTGTCAGGTGCCTCAGCAGTCTCCCATACCTGGGGCCAATGTAAAGAGGAGCTAGTGACCATGGTTGAGTGTAGGGAAAAGTCAGATGGGCATAGCCAGGCTGGAGCGAGAAATGTGACTGAGAGGATCCCAGAGAGATTTGTCAGTGGTAGGTTTAGGGTGCTTAGATGAGCATTAGGGCTGTGATTCTCAATGGAGGTGTCATGAGATGCTATATTAAGGGTGATGCCCCTCCATCTGCTGCCTGGTGAACTTCCCCACTGTGCTTAGGGTTGCCAACTCTGTTTGAATCTATTCCAGAAGGTTTCATGACATGATGCAATGACATTACATTAGTCTGGCGTGTAGCACTCGGAAATCTGGGGCACCTCCTTGTTCTAGTCCAAGGGTCCTCAGTACTTGCAGGCAGTCACCAAGGTAGGCAGGTCGCTCTCTGAGCTCCTGGCACAGACGAGGCAGTGGCAGAGTCAGGGTGGTGAGATTGACAAAGCTGCCTCTTCTCATCTCTGCTAAGCAGGGAGCCAGTGCGGAAAGGAGCTGGAGGGCTCGTGGGATACAAGGGGTGCTGAATAAGTCCCGTAACCAGCTTCTAAAGCCCTACAAAGTGGGTGGGTGGCAAGATTGACACAGACATACCTCTGCTCTGAAGTTTTAACTGCAGAAACCTACAGGGCCTGCCAGAACATACAGAAACAGTTTGTACACAGGAGGCTGCACAGAACCACCCATCTTGCAAGTATTTTATAAGAAGACAATAATAGACTGTCACGGCGGGGTCCTCGCGGATGGCCGTGATCTCCTTGAGGTCCCTCGCTCTGTGTACAGGCCGGCCCAAGGCACCCTCTAATTCTCGCCCGCCACGTCTTGTTGGAAATATATTAGGGAGGCTGCCTTGTGTCTTCCCTGGGCACGGCTACTCGGGTCCTGTCCCCGTGGTTCTTCCGGACCCCCTGGGGGTCTCCCGATACGGTGGGTGTTCCTCGGACACCCTAGCCTTATGGGCTATGCGTGGCTCCTACCAGCCCCTAATACCACGCCCCAAGCCTCGCAGATGTAATAGACGTTGTCCGGTCTGTACGCCCGCTTCCCGGGCCTCCTCTCTAATGTGGCCCACTCTGGGCTCCTTCTCTCATGCCCAGCCTCTTGCTGGAACTCTCGTCTTGCCCACTCTGGGCCTCCCCTGCCGGTGTGGTTCCACTCAGGGACTCTCTAGCGGGCCTCCGGTCCTATGGGCCAACCGCAAGGGCACCCTCTCTGACCCTGGCTCACCGTGCTGCTACTTCCTGTCTTCTCGGGACAACCGCAGCGCCCTGCCTCAGTCTGAGGGGTGTTACCGCACTAGCCTGCGGCCAGGCTCGCTATGCCCGACTCAGGCTCCTCAGTAATTGCCCCTCTCTCTAGGGCTCCTCAGTATGGCGCTCCCCCTCTTTGGGGCTCGCCGCGCCCCTACGGGGCTTCTCAATCATATACACTGGCGCTCCCCCTCCTTGGGGCTCGCCGTGCCCGCACGGGGCTTCTCAATCAGATCACCCCTCTCCCTGGGGCTGGGGTCTATGTACCCCGCACGCAATCCGGGGTCTCGGTCCCCCGTCTGCAACCTACCGGTTGCGCCCGCGACCCACTGGCCGTGCTCCTTGCCGCCAGTTGCACACGCACTGGCGTGCGAGCTGCGCCTTCCCTGGCGCTATGAAAATAATGCGCCCTCTTGGCGCTAGGGCACCCCACACTCTCTGGGGTCCCTGTGATTGAGGCCTCCTCCAACCCCTGCAGCCTCACCCAAGCCTCCGTGTGTAATGACACAAACACAACGCAAAACCACAAGCCCCTAGGCTGTAACATAACCACAAGCCACATGGCCATAACTCAGTATCATAGCTTGAGCCTCCAGGGCTATCATGAGCTGTACTTGCAACTCAGGCTCCTTCCCATATCTCGGCTGAGGGAGCTCCTGCCTCTCTGGCTGCTGGCAGAGAACTGCCAGCCTGGCCTCAGCCCTGGGCTTCATAAAGGCCAGGCCCTGCCTCCTACAGGCAGCTGGCTTCCCTTAGTTGCACCGGCAACCCTCAGCTGGGCTCGTTATGTCAGGCCAGGGCTCGCTCACTCGCTCCCTGGCTGTTTCTCCTCTCTAGGAGCAGGGGTACCGAGGTGCCCTGCGACATAGACCAACTTTGTTCACCTTTCTGGAACTTCTGTGAAGAGGATGCTAGCAAGTTTCTTCTCTCAAGAAGACAGCAAACGCTCTTAGTATTTCTTCACGGGATTGTTTATTTATTTGTAGTAGTGTAAGAGATGTTGTAACTGTGATGGTCCAGAAATGATGCAAGAGGTAAGGATTTCTTAGTGCGATATCTTTTACTGGACCAGCTATGTAGTTAGGATAAAGTTAGACAAGCTTTCAAATGCAAGAATGTGACCTGACAAGGAACATCTTGCAGTTGAAAGCTTGCATAATGTTATCCCATCTACGTAGTTGGTCCAATAAAAGATCTCACTCTAAGAAATCCTGGCCTCTGTCATGTTTATGAGATTTATGTCACCCTTCCCAGAAAAGGTTCATATCATACTGACTTAGGATTTCTTAAACCATGTGATATTTACAGAAATCAGACTAGTTTCTTTGTAAAATCTCCAGTTCATTATTTTATGACAGAGCAATGGCTTTTAAATTTTGTTTTTACATTTGTTATTGTATATTAGGATTGTCCCTAGGACCAAGTTCCTCAGGCAGATTTATGAGAACTTTCCATGTGTGCACAAAATATGGATTTCAAACCGAGCAGCTTGTTTTAGAACCTTATGTTCCCAAGTTTTCCAGGGAGTGAAACTTACCAGGAAACATTCCTTCAGAGTCCATGCACAAGTGAAAATATATTTTAGTGTGTCAAGGAATGGGGTCCTCAAGGGCGGCCGTGTTACCCCTAGGGCCCCTCGACCATGCCATTACAGCCCTCTGGGCACCCCCTATTCTCACCTGCCAAGTCTTGATGTTATTGTAATGAGTAGGGAGGCTGCCTTTAAGCCTACTTGGTTACAGTTCGGATGGACTTCCTTGAACCCTGTGAGTCCCGGACCCCTTCTGGGTCCCGTTTCAAAATAGATGTCCTAGGGACACCCCAGCCTTATGGGCTATATGCGTGGGTCCAACTGCCCCTTTACCACACCCCAAGCCTCGCAGATGGCATTGATGTTGTCTGGTCTAGGCCCTGATGTAATTTGGCCCCCTTGTCCTCTCTGGGCTCTCCGCAGCCCTGTCCATCTCCACGCCCTCATGCCATGCCCGGGCTCTCCGCAGCCCTGTCTCCACGCCCTTGTGCCGTGCCCGGGCTCTCCGCAGCCCTGTCTCCACGCCCTCATGCCACGCCGGGGTCTATGCACCCCAAATGCCACACCCTCTCGGGCGCTGGGGTCCCCATGCTGAAGTGGGCCCCCAATGAGGCCTCCTCCTTCCCCAAATAGCCTCACCCAAACCACTGGTGTTATAAACAGCAACTGGGCTATAACATAATACAAAAGACTAGGGTGTGCTCTGCCCCTTTAAAAGCACTGAACTTCATCCCCGGCACTAAGTGTCTAGTCAACAAGGATATTTGCGGAGCTCATGGAGTCCCATTTCATAGATTTCATAGACATTAGGGCTGGAAGGGACCTCAGATGATCAAGTCCAGCCCCCCACCGGAAGGCAAGAAGTCAGCTGGGGTCATAGGATCCCAGCAAGATAAGCATCCAATTTTTTCTTGAAGGTGTTCAATGTAGGTGCTTGAACCACCTCCAATGGCAGGCTATTCCAGACCCTGGGGGCTTGGACAGTAAAGAAATCCTTCCTTATGTCCAGCCTGAAACGGTCTTGCAGTAGTTTATAACCGTTCAACCTTGTCATCCCTTGGGGCGCTCTGGTGAACAAATGTTCCCCAGATACTGGTGGTCACCCCTGATAAACTTAGATCACCACGGAGCCTGTGCTTTTCCAAGCCAAAGAGCCCCATAGCTCTCAGCCTGTCGTCATAATGTCTGTTTTCCTGGCCTCTGATCATGCGCATGGCTCTTCTCTGGACTCTCTCAAGCTTCTCCATATCCTTTTTGAATTGTGGGGCCCAAAACTGGACGCAGTACTCCAGCTGCGGCCTCACCAAGGCCAAGTACAAGGGGAGAATGACGTCCCGGGATTCGCTTGAGAAGCATCTATGGATGCAAGTCAGCGTTTTGGTCACTTTACTAGCCGCAGCATCTCACTGAAGACTCATGTTCATCTTGTGGTCAATGATGACCCCCAAGTCTCTTTCTTCTGTAGTGCTAGCCAACATAGCACTGCCAAGCCTATAAGGATGCTGCAGGTTTTTCCTCCCAAGGTGGAGAACATTGCATTTTTCAGTGTTAAACACCATCAGGTTCTCGTCTGCCCATTTCCTGAGCCTGTCCAGGTAAGCCTGGATCGCCCTCCTGTCTTCAGGTGTGGATGTTTTCCCCAAAGTTTGGTGTCAGCGGCAAACTTGGCCAGTCCACTTCCAACTCATGTCCACATCATTAATGAAGATATTGAACAATATGGGTCCAAAGACAGAGCCTTGGGGGACCCCACTGGTCACAGGGCACCATGATGATTGACTTCCATCAATTACCACCCTCTGGGTCCGATCACAGAGCCAATTCCCCAGCCAGCGATCGTGGTGGACCCAAGGCTGCAGTTGGCCAGTTTTTCCAAGAGGTGATCATGGGATACCAGATCAAAGGCTTTTTTGAAGTCAAGAAATATGACATCAATCTCTTCTCCCTTGTCCAGGTGATAGGTCACCTGGTCGTAGAAGGAAATGAGATTGGTCAAGCAAGACCTATCTGCAACAAACCCGTGCTGGCTATCCCTCAGGATGTTGGCGTCAGCCAGTCCATTAAGGATGGCCCCTTTAATAAACTTTTCTAAGACCTTCCCTGGGATAGAGGTCAGGCTGATGGGCCTATCGTTTGCCAGAACCACTTTCCTCCCTTTCTTGAAGGTAGGCACCACACTGGCCTTCTTCCAGTCTTTAGGCACTACACCAGAAAGCCAGGAATTCTCAAAGATCCGTGCCAGGGGCTGGGCTATGATGCTCGCCAGCTCCTTGAGTACCCTGGGGTGTAGATTGTCAGGGCCAGCTGACTTGAAGGTATGCAGCCTCTCAAGGTGTTCCTTCATGAGGTCAGCATTGATGGAGGGCAGGGACTCTCCCTCGCCCGGACCTCCCTGTCCCGTAGTGGGCATGAGCGTCCCATGGGACTGATGAAAGACTGATGCAAAGTACCCATTTAATAGGTTGGCTTTTTCCTGGGTGTCAGTTGTCAGTTGTCCCATCAGGTTTAGCAGGGGTCCAATGTTGCCCTTGCTTTTCCTCTGGCTCCCCACATATCTGAAAAAGGACTTTTTATTGTCCTCGATACTCGAAGTTAGTTGGAGTTCAGTTGCAGCCTTGGCTTTCCTGGTTTGCTTCCTGCAGGACTGGACCAGTGCAGAATATTCCTCCTTGGAGGTGAATCTCATCCTCCATCC
Source organism: Alligator mississippiensis (assembly GCF_030867095.1). Taxonomy (NCBI): domain Eukaryota; kingdom Metazoa; phylum Chordata; order Crocodylia; family Alligatoridae; genus Alligator; species Alligator mississippiensis. The sequence goes on from NC_081826.1 coordinate 127,464,518, forward strand.
TTTGTAGGCCTTTCTTTAGCCTCAAGAGGTCTGCTAGATCCCCGGAGAGCCAGGGGGGCTGCTGTGCCCTCTTGCTGCCCTTCCTCTGAGATGGAATAGAATTAGCTTGTGCATTGAGGCTCGCTCCCTTGAGGAGCAACCACTCTTCCTGAACTCCCCTCCCCCTGGGGTCGTGTTCCCTTCAGGCCTCACTGACAAGCCTCCTGAGCTTGTCAAAGTCGGCTTTCCTGAAGTCAAGGACTTCAGTGTTGCTGACTGACTTGCCAGCTTTACAGCAGATGGTGAAGGTGATCAGTTTGTGGTCGCTGTCACCCAGTTTCCCATTGATCACTAGGTCGCCAATTAGGTCATCCGCAGTAGCCAGTACCAGGTTGAGCAGCGCTTTACCTCTCATTGGCCCGTAGACTTCTTGAGTCAAGTAGAGGTCATCCACGCATGATAGGAAGCTTTGCAACCGCTTGGATTTTGCTGAGTGATCCACGAGATGTCTGGGTAGTTGAAGTCACCCATGACAACCATGGTCCTGGAGCATGTGGCCTTGGCCAGTTCCTGGGCGAACTCTTGGTCAAGCTCTTGACTTTGGGTGGGAGGTCTGTAGTAGACTCCCACCGTTGTGTCCCCTGTGCTGTGTTCCCCACGGATTTTAACCCAGAGGGTCTCTAGTCGTCCACCCTGGTCACTAACATCAGCTTGCAGGGATGCATAGCTTTCCTTAATATAGAGAGCTACACCTCCACCCCTTTTATCTACTCGATCTCTCCTGTACAGGGTATAGCCATCTATACCCATGATCCAGTCATGGGTGGAGTCCCACCAGGTCTCTGTTATCCCTATGATGTTGTAATTATTTGTGTTAAGCAGGAGGATGAGTTCCTCCTACCTATTCCCCAAGCTCCTGGCATTTTTGTACAGGCAGGCAAGTGTCCCCTTGGGGGCTCTTGCCTTGCCCTCAGATTGTACCAGGGCCGGGACAGGGGTGGGCTCCCTTAAGTGCCTTGGCCTGCTGGCTTTGCAAGGGTTGCTCAGCGGGCTGGCAGTGGTGGTAGTCCTCCCATCCCCCAGTGGGTTTAGTTTAAAGCCTGGTGGAGCAGATCAACCAGTCTGGCTGAGAAGAGCCTCCTCCCCAGGGGAGAGAGGTGGAGGCCATCTCTTCCCAGCAGCTCACTGTGTCTCTCGCCAAAGAGCGGGCTGTGGTCATGGAAGCCAAAGCCTTCCCAATGACACCAGGGCTGCAATCTTTGGCCCTAGGTGCAGCATATCGGGAAGGTGCTGCTTCACTGGGCACTTCCTCCCTGGAGGCTCCTTCCCCTCTGGCTGCTAGCAGGAAACTGCCTTCCCTAGTTCCAGCTTGGGGTTTATATGGGCCCAGGGCCCTGCCCTTTCTGGTCAGCTGACCATGTGCAGGTACAGGCTAATTTGCCCTCTGGCTTGTTGCCCTGGTAACCTGCACCTGGGCTTCTGTCTTTCTCTTTGGGCTCTCTCCCCATGCAGTTTCTGTTCTTCCAGGAGCAGGGCACCTTAGTGCCCTGTGACACAGAGCATGCTGACACACAAACTTTACAGAGACAAATATCTGTCCTTAACTCCTTCCTTGTACCTTTTCCATAACCACATCATTCTTTAGTTCTTTATTGCTTCCCAACAGGTCAAACTTGCATATTTTCACCAAAATAAAATGTCAGGACTGGAAGAGGGCCAATGTGGTCCCCATTTTCAAGAAGGGGAGGAAGGAGGACCCAGGAAACTATAGGCCAGTCAGTCTCACCTCCATCCTTGGCAAAGTCTTTGAAAAAATTATCAAGGCTCACATTTGCGAGAGCCTGGCAGAAAAATTATGCTGAGGGGAAACCAGCATGGGTTTGTAGCAGGTAGATCATGCCTGACTAATCTAGTCTCTTTTTATGACCAGGTTACAAAATGCCTGGACACAGGAGTAGGGGTTGATGTCGTATACTTAGACTTCAGGAAGGCTTTTGATACGGTATCCCACACCATACTGGTGAACAAGTTAAGGGGCTGTGATTTGGATGACTACACAGTCCGGTGGGTGGCGAATTGGCTAGAGGGTTGCACCCAGAGAGTCATAGTGGATGGGTCGGTATCGACTTGGAAGGGTGTGGGCAGTGGGGTCCCGCAGGGCTCGGTCCTTGGACCGATACTCTTCAATGTCTTCATCAGCAACTTGGACGAGGGAGTGAAGTGTACTCTGTCCAAGTTTGCGGATGACACAAAACTGTGGGGAGAAGTGGACACAGTGGAGGGCAGGGAACAAGTACAAGCAGACCTGGACAGGTTGGACATATGGGCAGAAAACAACAGAATGCAATTCAACAAGGAGAAATGCAAAGTACTGCACCTAGGGAGGAAAAATGTCCAGCACACCTACAGCCTAGGAAATGACCTGCTTGGTGGAATGGAAGCGGAAAGGGATCTTGGAGTCCTAGTGGACTCCAAGATGAACATGAGTCGGCAGTATGAGAAAGCCATCAGAAAAGCTAATGGCACTTTATCGTGCATCAGCAGATGCAGGACGAACAGAACCAAGGAGGTGATACTTCCCCTCTATCAGGCGCTGGTCAGACCGCAGTTGGAATACTGCGTGCAATTTTGGGTGCCACACTTCAAGAGGGATGTAGATAACCTGGAGAGGGTCCAGAGAAGGGCCACTCGTATGGTTAAGGGCTTGCAGGCCAAGCCCTATGAGGACAGACTGGGGCGCCTGGACCTCTTCAGCCTCCGCAAGAGAAGGTTGAGAGGCGACCTTGTGGCTGCCTATAAGTTCATCACGGGGGCACAGAAGGGAATTGGTGAGGTTTTATTCACCAAGGCGCCCTCGGGGGTTACAAGAAATAATGGCCACAAGCTAGCAGAGAGCAGATTTAGACTAGACATTAGGAAGAACTTCTTCACAGTTAGAGTGGCCAAGGTCTGGAATGGGCTCCCAAGGGAGGTGGTGCTCTCCCCTACCCTGGGGGTCTTCAAGAGGAGGTTAGATAGGCATCTAGCTGGGGTCATCTAAACCCAGCACTCTTTCCTGCTGGGGTCGGACTCGATGATCTATTGAGGTCCCTTCCAACCCTAGCATCTATGAATCTATGAGTCAGTAAAAATATGCTGTTTAACCTGAAGTTGAGAAAGAGACAGGCTCATTTCCTGCCACGCAGGCCCCTGGCAGATGTCAAAAAATGGTATGATTGGTATCTGAGGAATGTTATGCCCTATCCCAAAAACCACATGTCCTGTCATACCATCTGTGCCTCAGGTCCCAACCACATGACTGCAGAGGCCAAACCAGGACTCAGGGCTGTCCCCCAACCTAATCTCATGAATTGTGCAGAGGCAACAGTGTCCTGGACCCCAGGGGTTGTGCTGTGCCTGATCCCAATACTCAACTGGCTGTTCTGAGCAATGCCAACAATCAGCTGACTGTCAGCATGGGCTTGGGACAGTCCCATGTCTAGGACACATGCCATACATTCAGTTAAAGGCATGCCAACCAGCCACAAAGTTGTCACATGTATAAATTTGCACCAGAAATTGCCTGAACATATGGCACATTGCAATTTATATCATGATTAACACATTAATTGTGCCATAAATGTAATATCTGCAAAGCCCACCCCCACCCCTCACCCACCCACACAATACCCTAATCATTAATGCAAGAGTTATCAACATATTTGGGCAGAGTGCCAAAAACACCTGGAACCTTGACTTATAAGATGTTGGCATGCTAGGGGCAGACAGCGGGGCTGCCACAAGGGGCCCAATCCTTGTTGTGGCAGCACAGCCCTGGTCCCTTCCCCACCATTTGCCATGAGGCACATGTGCCTGTTGCACAGCCCAGACTGCTCACAGCAGGTGGCAGGGAGGCTGCAAGCAGCTGCACTAGGGTCCATTGCTAGCAGCAGGTACATGCATGCCTCGAGGCAAAAGGCAGGGAAGGGGCCGGGGCTGCATTGCCACAATAAGGACCAGGCCCTTCGTGGCTCCCCCACTGTCTTCCCTGAGGCACAGATACCAAGCAAAATGCCTTCACATGCCACACTCTGGCACACGTGCCAGGGGTTGCCTTACCCTTGTCATAATGGTTAGAGACTGGCCCAGAAATGTGGGAGACCCATTTTCTGGTCCTTGTTCTGCCCAATTCAGAATAATCTGAAATGAAAAACTACTCTGACATAAGGCTGAACAGGCGAATTTCCTCCTCAAATGTCACATCACAGGCCAGTGCTCTAACCCAGGGGTGTCAAACATATGGCCTAGTGGCTGGATCTGGCCTGCAGAGCCCCATAATCTGATCCCAGTGCTGCCCTGTTGACCCAAACGCTGAGCTAGATCAGCCCTGTAGGGCTGTGCGAGGCTTTGAACCATGCTTTGGATCTGGAGAAGCTTCGGACACTTTGGCATCCAAAGCAGCATGTCTGGATTGAAGCACTGGCTTCATTAGGATTTCTGAAGTGGTTCGGGGCTTCTGAACTGCTTCAGAAAAGCTTCGGAGCTGCCTCAGAGATCTGGCCATAGGGTATAATGGGGAATCAATGAAATATCTAGATGTGACGGGCTAGCTGGCAGTGACCTAGCCCAGTGGTTTTGAAAGGACAAAAGATGATTGGAGGACTTGGGATTCCCTTTCCTCACCAATCTGGTAATGATTTGACCCAGGGGTTTTGAAGGGGTAAAAGATGATTGGAGGACTTGGGATTCCCTTTCCTCACCAATCAGGCCCCAGAGACTCACCCCTCATGTCCCCTGATTGGCCCCTTGGGTCACCTGGAGGGGGATAAAAGGGGAAGCACGGCTGACTCAGGGGAGACCAGCGAGGAACTACGAGGAAGGAGCTTCAAAGAGCTGGCAAGAGCTGAGCCAGTGGGGCAGGAGCAGTTGCCCTAGAAGATCCTGAAGGAGCAGGACCTGCAGGCAGCAGTTGGACCCTCAGCAGCACGGTGTGTGGCTGGTAGGAGAGGCTTCCTGCTGGGCTCCAGGATCCCCTACAAGAGGCTGTGGCCAGCAAGAGAGGCTTCCTGCTTCAGCAAGGATTTGAGCAGCAACCTGAGGGGTTCCCAGCTCAGCTTCCAGCTCCTCCAGTCAGAAACCAGGCAGCTCAACATGAGGCCGGGGCTCCAGGAAGGTCAAGACCCCTAGCAGCTTGAAGCAGTACTAGCGCTGATCACTGTGTGGCCGTGTTCCTGCCTACCACATGGGAGATCCAAGTTCAAGTCCCAGCTTTAGTGACTTGGGGTGAGTGAGCTAACAATGTATATTTCTCTTGCAGTGGAAAGGGGCCATTGTGTTTTCTCCCTTTCCAGGTGGTAGCCTCTGCTTAGAGAATAAAGCCTGCCAAGTTTCAAGAAGATTGATGCAGAGGTTTGGGGGGAACTGCACCCCAAATTCTTGAAAGCAAAACTCATGTCACGTCTATGTGTTACACCACAGGGGGGTGAAAACTGCAGGGGTGGTGGCCCCTGCTGAGGCCACAAAGCCTACCAAGTTTCAAGTAGATAAGTGCAGGAGTTTGGGGGGAACTGCACCTCAAGCTGCGGACAAGAAAATATATGACATGGGTGACACTGCGTGTGTTAAGGCGCAGTGGGGTGACAGCTGCAGGGATGGTAGCCCCTGCTGCAGCCACAAAGCCTGCCAGCTGTCAAGGAGATGTGGGGCCCTGCACCCCTACCTGCTGACAGACAAAACTCATGACATGGGTGCTTGTGCAACTGATTGTGTCTGTCTTGGGGTAGTTGATTGTCTGTATTAATTATTTCCTCTCAGTCTGTAGTTTTGTATGTGTTAATCCTTGCACGTTAACTCGTTATGTAGTAGCTAGGTACTGTGTATTGAGCTGGTCCCTGAGTGAATCATGATTAATTGGTAACTGGTAACACAGTAGCTTAGCAGCTAGGCCTGCAGTAGTCTGTCATCCCCCCCCCCCCCCCCCCCAAGCCCCAAGACAGACACAGTTGCACAAGCACCCATGTCACGAGTTTTGCTTGTCCACAGCTTGAGGTACAGTTCCCCCCAAACCCCTGCACTTATCTCCTTGAAACTTGGCAGGCTTTGTGGCCTCAGTAGGGGCCACCACCCCTGCAGTTTTCAGCCTGCTGCGCCTTAACACACATGGTGTCATCTATGTCACGAGTTTTGCCTGTCAGCAGCTTGAGGTGCAGTTCCCCCCCAAACTCCCCACTGATCTTCTTAAAACTTGGCAGGCTTCATTCTCTCAGCAGAGGCTACCACCCCTGCATATTTCATCCAAATCAGACAAAAACAACAAAGTTATAGATATTTAATTGATTCCCCATTATACCCTATGGCCGGATCTCCAAGGTGGCTCCAACGCTTTGAAGCTGCTTCAACCAAATCAAAGTAGGAAACTGATCCGGAGCTCAGGATCAGATCCCTGGTGTCTGAAGTGGCTGGATCCAAAGCCAGATCGAATAGTTGCCTACTCACACAGGCCTACAGCCCTGTGCACAATGCCTGGGACATAGGCTACCTTCAGTGCTCGCTGGGCCTGGGCCTGGGTTTGTGCTGCCCAAGGCACTTCCTCAGGCTAGGTCCTGGGCCTGTACTGCCCATGATGGTTACTTAGGCCAGGTCCCAGATCTGCTCTGCCCTGGCACTTGCTGGGACTGGTCCCAAGTTGTGCCACACAGTGCTTGCTGGGGCTGGTCCAAAACTGGGCCAGGTAGGTGCCATGTTCACTGGATCAGGCATGTGGTTTGGGGGGCTCTGTAGGCCTGATCCACCCCATGAACCAGCCCCTCATCGCCCATCTGCCCCTGAGGGACGGATGAGTTAGACACCTCTGCTGTAACATAACTACAAGGCTACAGGCATAACATTTTCGATCTGGAGATGGACATTTTGATGTATCATTTGCAAAAAACACGTGAAACATTTTAGTCTTATTTGAATGTAAAATGGAGATCTTGGAAATCACCTTGGAATGGAATTGCCATCCTGCAGCCAGTCCTGCCTTCTGGGATTTACAGTGTCTTCAAGTACATGATATATGCCAGTCAGGGGATGCCTCCCTTTCTCGTACCTCTCATTCCAGTCTTAGATTCTGGGGTCTCCCACTCTCTTTCTCCTGCATTTCTAGTCTTTCAACCTGTCCTCTAGACCTAATCTTCTTTTAGATCAGCCCACACACATCCTTTTTTTTATTATACCTCAGACCCTTTCCTTACACTTTGCTATTCTCAAAAATGGTCTCCATGTCACCTCCCCAAAGCAGCTTTCTCCAAATCATCTTCTGTTTAGCTAAAGAATGTGCTTCCTAAGCTCTTAGTATTACCATCCCCATTGTTAACACCCTGTATGATTCCCTACAGTCTGGTTTTCAACCTTCTCTGCCCAAATTAACTTGTTGCAGTTGCTTCAGGCTTGTGGCAATAATATTAAAACTCACCCTTCCTCTCCTTTTTTTCCAAAAGAACTGTTTCACATGATTTTCTGCAAGCTTCTTTTCCATAAACCATAATGATAAAATGCTGAAAAAAGCAGATAAAACAACAAGTCTGAGTCTGATCCTACGCAAGGATATCAGTATGCAAAGGGTCAAATTCTGAAAAGAAAGTAATGGGAGTGTCAGAAAGCAGAGAATATATATTTCGAGAATATATATTTCACAGAGACCAGGAAGTTCCTCAAGATACAGCTGACAGACTGTGATAGTAACTTCATATGGTAAGCATTTCTAAAACTTTAAATTTAAACTTCTGATACGCATTTTGAATGAGACCTGAACCATATTCAGTTAAAAAATTACTTGAATTATTTTGCTTGAGATCATTACAATAAGAACAGTTGAAGTGATGCTGCCAAAGAAGACTTCTGCAGTGCTTACCTTCCTTGCATATATGGCGCATTATTTTATTATTGTATCTTTAACAGGCTATCCTGTTTGACTGTATTTACATGAACAAGTTGCCTCATTCTTTTGCATCTAACATCTCAGAAAAAGATGCCATTTTAAGACAGATTTTCTCTCTATTTAGTTTCTTTCAGCACATTTCTTTTTATTTCCAAAATCAAAGTTAAAGATCTTTGATTATATAGATCCTAGATTCAAGAGAGCAAACATGATACACAGTCTTAATTTTCACTGAGCAGATTTATTTCAGTCTTTGAATGTTCATTTATACTTATGTTCCTAGAGTGTGTGGCCATCTGGCCTTGGAATACTGCAACCTAATGTAATAGTTGAAAGTTATGTTCTAATGCCAGGTCTAATTTCAGACTTGGGTGCCCAACAAATCTATATTCAGCCTGTACAGAATGGCAGATTTTCAGAGATGTTGAATACAGCAATTTCCATTAATTTTGTTCCAGGACAAATACTCAGTTCCATTGTGGCTTGAGATACCCTACTATAAAAGTTGCCTTTTCCTATGACTACACAGTTAGTACTGGAACTGTGTTGCCCTTGACCACAAACTGCCTGTTGTGACTACAGAGGGAACTGAATGCACGTTGGTATTGTTTCAAGCAGCCTAGAAACCCTTCTGTGTGAACAGGGTGAATTCCACTTCTCCAAAAGTTCACCCTGCTTGTAGAAATAGGTAGGATGAGCTAAGCCATTTGGACACTGCATACACTCGTTGTAGTGTATTGTGTGTGACAATGCTATCTCGTTTCCTTTATTTCCTGTGGTACTAAACAAGAACACTTTTGTTTGCAAATAAGATGCTTTTATTCTGCAGTGGTGTTTTGAGAGCAGTCAAAAAACCATCTACATTAATTCTTTTCCCCTTTGCAAGGGATCCGCAAGATCTTCTTTATAAATTCTGAGATGGCTTGATCTCTCTAAATATTATTTACTGATATAAACAAATGTTATTTGTTATGAAGAAAATATTGTATGTATTTTAAAAAGCAAAGCAAAGGTGGTTATAACATTTAAACCAAAACCATAAAAATAATCCTGAGAGCAAGATAATGGAAACTGAATAATACTAAATTATATATACATCTGCTATCATATCTTACGTGACCATGCACAAGTCATTTTCCCCACTCTGAGCCTCAGTTTCCCCATGTGTAAAATGGAGGTTAATGATACTGCGTTCTTTAATAAAGACTTTTCCAATCTAAAGAAAAGGGGCATGTTAGTGCTGGGAATTAATAGTCATCATCATAACAATATTCAAAAGCAAATAAAAATCTAAAGGGTCCAAGCTGTATTTATGCTTATTATGAATTCAGAGCAAATCTAGTAAAATGCATGGTCTTGCTCCAGATTTACACACTTGTAACTAACCAGTATTATTCCCCCATCTTGAAAGCTGGCCTGCCCCTTGCCATAGAAAAGGACACTTCACTCTTAAATTAATTAAATTTCTTAAAACAAAACATTTTTCTAAAAAAAAGAACAAAAAAAAGGGAGATAGGTCATCAGTTCTTCAGCTTTGAAGTATCTCTGATTCTGTCTTGCTGAAAAGGTAACAAAATTTGTACAGGTGGAAAATAGGTATATGATAAGTAATTGAACTCCAATTGTTGTGAAGCTTTATAGGCACAAAAGCTGTCATCTCATCTACTCAAACTGCAAAAACATCACTGCTATTTACAATATACACCACTAAATTATGAATATTTAAAAATACACTAAATAAGTATTACCAGTCCCTTAATTTAACAGCAATTCAAAGCACCATTCCATAGAGGCATCTAATTAGTTTGTATTGTATGACATTATTACATAATTGCACTACTTCTGCTTTTTTTTCTAGACCATACTGATTTCACAATGGGCTCCATCAGTGCAGCAAATGCTGAATTCTGTTTTGACCTATTCCGAGAACTGAAACCTGAACACGTAAATGAAAATATTGTCTACTCCCCACTGAGCATCATAGCAGCTCTGGCCATGGTCTACTTGGGTACAAGAGGAAATACTGCATTGCAAGTGGAAAAGGTAAATTTAACTTAAATTAGTTGGAACGCCTGACTTGGACTGAAGATCAATAACATAGCAACTGTTTATCCATTGATATCCATATGGATAGGATGACTATTCTAGTTTCATAATGGGACACCCGACCCTCTAACATGCTCAGCTATCTCTGAGCTCTGATCTCAGCGGGAGTATGCCAGAGACTAGGAGTGAGGAGAAGAGTGAAACAGTCCAGTTTTTTTCTCAGATGGTCCCATTTTAGGTACCAGAGTTCAGTGGACCATTGAAAATGGAACAAAAATGTTCACCTGCCTAAAACTGATGGGACAACCAAAACAGGTGTCCTGAAAACAGAACATATGGTCACTCAGCATATGGGAGAAGTTCATATGCCCCAGTGATGAGCCACAGTGACAGTCTGGAACACTACTCAGTGGGTGCGTCTACACGTGCCCCTATGGCACAGTAACAGTTGTTACTGCAACGTGGCAGTGGCGCACAGTTATTTTTAGCCACTATGTCAGGGAGTGTGTCACTACAGCAACGTAGCTGAAGTGTTATGGTTTTTGCTCACCAATGCTACGTTGCGGTAGCACATTGTATAGTAACACAGTGTCTCATGTAGACAGGCCCAACTTTTCCTAAACCTGGAGGCCATTCCAAGGTTTTGGTTTTACTTGTTATAGAAATTGGCCAATCATCTAACAAGATAGGTAAAGCATACAAAGAGGTCAGGATCAAATCTATTCTGACTAAGAATAGTCTCTTGGAAAGGATAAAATCTAAGTATAGGATCATAGTCACATATTTTTAAAAAATCATCCATAGAAAAGAACTAATATTAAGCTCAGTTGGAACTTCTGAACGTTCCACTACTCAAACTTCAGCACTGCAATAAGATCTCAGAAAGTAAAGAAAGTATCATAAATACATCTAGCTTGACTTTGATTCATGAGAGCATGGGGTCATGCCTCAGGAAACTGGGAATCAGGAAAAGTAGAAGATGGTGGGGGAAATTTGATGGAGTGACACATGAAGAATGAGGAGTCATTAAAATCCTGATTTTACTGACTTAAATGAAAACAGGAGCAGATCTTAATCTAAAACTCAGCTAAATTATTTTCAGGCACTTAATTTGTAAGTTATATTTTTAACTGCAGGTACTTCATTTTGATGAACTTACAGGACTTGAAGACCCTTCAATAACAGAGGTAAAGAAATCTCATCTTCCTTCTTTTGTTCATCAGAACAAACAGTAGAGCTGGTCTGAATGTGCTTCCAAAAGGTTCAAACCTTCTTGTGTTGAATCAGATTATATGACCCAAGAAAGAACCACAGCTTTGTTTAAAAGGATAGAGAATCAAGGCAGGTAGTTCAGTGTGGAGAAGTTCAAGAATTAGGAGAGGGACAGAAGTCCTGGGAAGCCCTGGGAAATCAGATAATTTTGTAGCCATTTATGTGCTGGGACAGAGCAGCAAGATGCCAGGGATTGAGGGATTCGTCTGATTGTTAGAGCTAGTGCATGGCCCAAATTAGAGTCGTTGCATATAAGTCTACAATTCTCCAAGAGCAGCATCATAGGAAATAGCCCAGAAATGTCAAATAATGGGAAGTAATTTTACTGACAGAAACAGCGCCTTTGGTAATTTAGGTTTTAAAGAGTGATCCATGATATTAAAAATGATGCTCATTAATGAAGAATGTTGGAATATTTGTATATCAATTATAGGAGTGTGTATTGGGCACTAAAACATTTTTGTACACAAATATCTCAGTAGAATACGTTAGTAGTGTAAATCAGCCATGTTACCCATATTTCTTAGATAATTCTCTATCACAAATAATCCAACACACACTTTTTAATCTTATTTTATTTTTGCTGTCAATAACACAGCATGGCAAACCTAAAGGCATCCATTTTAAGTTTAAAGACCTTCTCTTGGAAATCAATTCACACAGTGCTAATTATACACTCAGGATGGCCAACAGACTGTATGCTGAAAAGACCTATTCAATTCTGCCGGTGAGTTATAGTATAATCTATCTGTCTTTGGTATGATTTCTGGTTGAGCTATGTGGGAACCTGCAATCTAGAAGCTCTGCAAAAGATTTGGGATCCATGCGTCATATTTTATTCCACAGTTTTTTGTTTCTTGGTCATAGTCCTGACTATTTCAGGGTCCTGTGGGGTTACCTTGGCAAAAACTTGGTTCAATGCATAATAATGATACAAAAACTAGAACACAATACTCAATAGAGCACATGAAGAATTTGACCAAAAACCTGTGACAAAATACAGAATTGCCAAAAACAAAACTTTCTGCATGAAAGGGTGGATATCAACTACTTCCTTTACTTGAAAAAGTTGTTAAAAAAATTTAAAAACTTGAAATTGACAAATATTTCACTTTGATGTCTTTCAAATAAAATATTCAAGTTTTTAAAAATATTTGTATTTCATAGGATCATAGTAAAGTAGGGCTGGAAGGGACATCACAAGGTCATCTAGTATAACACCCAGCTCAAGGCAGGATCATCCTTGACTAAAGGATCCAGTCAAGCGTCTGTCCAACTTGCTCTTGAAATTTCTGGAGAGGGCGATTCCACACCTTTTCTTGGTAACCTGTTCCAGTGCCTGACCCCTCATAGTCAGGAAGTTCCTTCTGGTCTCCAATCTAGATTTCCTCTGCTGTAGTTTGAAGCCATTGCTCCTAGCCCTGTCCCCTATGGCCAAAGAAAATAGTTTATTTCCATCCTCTTTATAAATTGCCCATCAGGTACTTGAAGACTGTTATAAAGTCCCCCATCAGTCTTCTCTTCTCCAAACTAAATAACCCTAATTCTTTCAGCCTTTCCTTGTAAATCATGATTCCCAGAGCTCTACTAATTGTTTCATAGATTTCATAGACATTAGGGCTGGAAGGGACCTTGGAAGATCATCGAGTCCAGCCCCCTGCCCGAGGGGCAGGACGTCAGCTGGGGTCATAGGATCCCAGCAAGATAAGCATCCAAATTTCTCTTGAAGGTGTTCAGTGTAGGTGCTTGAACCACCTCCAGTGGCAGGCTATTCCAGAACTTGGGGGCTCGGACAGTGAAGAAATTCTTCCTTATGTCCAGCCTGAAACGGTCTTGCTTGAGTTTATAACCATTAGACCTTGTCATCCCTTGGGGCGCTTTGGTGAACAATCATTCCCCCAGATCCTGGTGAACACCCCTGATAAACTTACAGGTGGTCATCAGATCGCCCCTGAGCCTGCGCTTTTACAGGCTAAAGAGCCCCATAGCTCTCAGCCTGTCGTCGTAAGTTCTGTTTTCCTGATCTCTGATCATGCGCGTGGCTCTTCTCTGGACTCTCTCAAGCTTCTCCACATCCTTTTTGAATTGTGGAGCCTAAAACTAGATGCAGTACTCCAGCTGCGGCCTCACCAAGGCTGAGTACAATGGGCGAATGATGTCCTGGGATTTGCTTGAGAAGCATCTATGGATGCAAGCCAGCATTTTGCTCACTTTACTAGCCACAGCATCATATTGAAGGCTCATATTCATCTTGTGGTCAATCACGACCCCCGAGTCCCTTTCATCTGTAGTACTAACCAGTGTAGCATTGCCGAGCTTATAAGCATGCTGCAGGTTTTTCCTCCCAAACTGGAGAACCTTGCATTTTTCAGTGTTAAACACCATCAGGTTCTTGTCCGCCCATTTCCTGAGCCTGTCAAGGTCAGCCTGGATCACCCTTTTATCCTCAAGTGTGGATGCTTTACCCCAAAGTTTGGTATCATCAGCGAACTTGGCCAGTCCGCTTCTGACTCCAGTGTCCACATCATTAATGAAGATGTTGAACAATATAGGTCCAAGGACAGAGCCTTGGGGGACCCCATTGGTCACAGGGCAACACGACGATTGACTTCCATCAACCACCACCTTCTGGGTCCAACCGCGGAGCTAATTCCCTAGCCAGCGGATCGTGGTGGACCCAAGGCCGCAGTTGGACAGTTTTTCCAAGAGGTGATCATGGGATACCAGATCGAAGGCTTTTTTGAAGTCAAGAAATATGACATCAATCTCTTCTCCCTTGTCCAGGTGATAGGTCACCTGGTCCTAGAAGGAAATGAGATTGGTCAAGCAAGACCTATCCGCAGCAAACCCATGATGGCTATCCCTCAGGATGTTGCCATTGGCCAGTCTGTTAAGAACGGCCTCCTTGATAATCTTTTCCAAGACCTTCCCCGGGATAGAGGTCAGGCTGATGGGCCTGTAGTTTGCTGGATCCACTTTCCTCCCTTTCTTGAAGATAGATACCACATTGGCCTTCTTCCAATCTTCAGGCACTACACCAGAGCACCAGGAGTTCTCGAAGCCCAGCCCCTGGCATGGATCCATGATGCTAGCCAGCTCCCTGAGTACCCTGGGGTGTAGATTGTCAGGACCAGCTGACTTGAAGGTATCCAACCTCTCAAGGTGTTCCTTCATGAGGTCAACATTGATGGAGGGCAAGGAATCTCCCTCACCAGGCCTCCTTGTCCCATAATGGGCAGGGGCATCCCAACTGAAAGACCAACACAAAGTACCCATTTAATAGGTTGGCTTTTTCCTGGGCGTCGGTTGTCAGCTGTCCCATCTGGTTTAGCAGGGGTCCAATGTTGCCCTTGCTTTTCCTCTGGCTCCCCACATATCTAAAAAAGGACTTTTTATTGTCCTTGATACTTGTAGCTAGTTGGAGTTCTGTCGCAGCCTTGGCTTTCCTTGTTCGCTCCCTGCAGGTCCGGATCAGTGCAGAATATTATTCGCTGCTGGACTCTTCATTCCATCCACATCTTTCTTGAAGTGGGGGGGCCCAAAACTGAACACAGTACTCCCGATGAGGCCGCACTAGTACTGAATAGAGCAGAAGAATCCCTTCCCTTGATTTGCAAGTGGCACTTGTTATTACAACCCGGTACACTGTTGGCCTTTTTGTAGCAAGCGTACACTGTTGGCTCATATTCAGCTTAGAGTCTACTGCAGGGGTAGGCAAAATATGGTCCATGGACAGGATCTGGCCTGCCAGGTGACAGGATCCAGCCCACAGCTGCCTCCACAGTGCTCCACATGGGGCCATGCCCTGTCCGCTTGCACCAGAGCAGCCTGTGTCAGGCTCCAGCTGGTGCCCACTGCCCCTGGGCCCAGGCAGCACACAGCTGCTGCCAGAGCTGTTTCCTGTACAACTGCAGACAGGTACTACTTTGCACCCCACCCTTTGCCTCCAGCAGGCTCCTGCTTTTGATTTTGCCCCTGCCACGCCACCGGGCTCCACCTTCCACCAGCTGGAGCACCCTGCGTCAGGCTCCAGCTGGTGCCCACTGCCCCTGGGCCCAGGCAGCACACAGCTTCTGCCAGGGCTGTTTTCTGTACAACTGCAGACAGGTACTACTTTGCATCCCACCCTTTGCCTCCAGCAGGGTCCTGCTTTTGATCTTGCCCCTGCCACACCACGCTCCACCTTCCACTGGAAGGTGGCTGGGAGCTGAAGCTACAGCCCCATGTGCATGCTGGGAGTGGCACCAACATGGTGGGGCTGGAGCGAGAGGAGAAGCTGCAGCTGGAGGCAGGGAGTACAGAGCAGCACCCATCTAGCTGTAGCCGCACCAAGAGCAGCCCGCCAGAAGCTGCTCCTGCTCCTTCCCCTGCTGCACAACACCATGCTGTTTCAGGTAGGTGGGCGAGCAGCTTCAGCCAGGTGGCTCCTGCCCCAGCACCAGGGCTCTGGCTTCAGCTTCTAGCTGGCTTCCCAGGAGCTGGAGCCTAAGCCCTGTGTGCTGGGGCAGGAGCAGCTTCCAGCAGGCTGTTGCCAGGGTGGTTGCAGCCAGTCTCTCCTGCCCCTCCTGAACACTGCTCCCCACTGCCCTGGCATAGGGAGTTTTGGTGAGTTGTTGTGGGGGGAGGGGGCTGGGGTGGCAGTGCTGACCTGACCCGTGACAGCTAATCAAAACTCCCTATGTGGCCCTCAGGCCCAAATAATTGCTCACCCCTGGTCTGCTGTAATCCCCAGGCCCTTCTTTTCAGTACTGCAGCCTAGCCAGTTCTTTTCCCCAATCTGTATTTGTGCATGCAATTATTCTATCCCAGTGCAGGACTTTGTACTTGTCCTTATTGAATCTCATCCAGTTGTTTGCAGACCATTTTTGCAGTCTATCTAGCTCATTCTGGATCCTAGCCCTACCTTCCAAAGTGTCTGCAACACCACCTGACTTTCTGCCATCTACAAATTTGCTAAGCATGTACATGATCCCATCATTCAAATCACTGGTGCTCAACCTTGTTGCCCTGTGGAGTGAATAGGCAATGCCCAGTCCCTCCACAGGCTGGATCCAGCCAGTGAGCTCAATCCGGTGCATGGGAAGGGAGCATGGCCCATCCCCAGTCCAGCCATGTGGGAGAAAAGGGGACGGGGAGCAGCCCTGATCCAGCTGCATGGAGGAAGGGAGTGTGGCCCAGCCCAAGCCCCAACCTGGCCACACAGGGCTTGGGAATTTGGCAGCAGAGGAGGGGTGGCAGTATTAATTGCTGCTGCTCTCCTGCCACCACATTTCCTGACCTGTGGGGAGACCCACAGCCCGGATGCCATGGCTCTGTGGGACGGATTTGGCCTGCAAACCAGGGATTGAGCCCCCTGATCCAAATCACTAATCAAGATATTAAACAATGCCAGACCTAGGACAAGCCCCTATTGAACCCCACTGGATCCTGCCTCATGATTATTTGAGACAGAATTTGAAATCCTTTCCTGTCTCATCCCATGATATTTATTTTCTGCTCAGCCTTAATAATCAGCTTCTTCAAGATGGGAAGAAAGGATTAGGCAAACTAGCTTCATTTTAAAGCATTAGTGGTTCTCTGATCACACTGTGATTTTAAAGTTGAAATTTGTTTTGATAATCTGATTACCTTGATTGTAGTTTCCCTCTTCCCTCTTTACAGCAATACTTAAAATCTACAAACAAATTGTACCAAGCAGGCCTGGAAAGTGTTGACTTTAAAAATGCTGCAGAAGAATCCAGAAGGATAATTAACTCTTGGGTGGAAAACCAGACAAATGGTAAGGGTACGGCAAGTTTTAGCTGTTTTTTGGTTGTTTGTTTTTTTTAAACCATATTTGACTAAGAACCTGAAGAAATTGAAAACTCAGAAAGAAAAAAAAGTTTATTTTCTACTCAGACCAGATATCTGTTACATAGTGGTATGAATAACACCTGGGATTCCAATTGATTAAAGAACATACTTTCTAAAGAGTCCTTTTATAGCATTACAGCAAAAAGTTACTAATTTCTGAAGCTCCTGATCCAAATACCAAGGATGTTTGTGTAGAGATGATGAAAGCAAAGACTGTGGCAGGTAGACAGGATGGTAATAGTAATGAAGAGGGGTAAACCAGACAGTTGAAGAATATTAACGATGGGAAAGGATCTGGAGAGAGGTTAAGAAGATACAGGGAAGAAAAAGACAAATTTTGTCTCATATTTGAGATTTTGTAACTTTTTCCCCATTAGCTTCCTCAAAGACAGGGATGTCCGACTTGTAAGTGGCTGGGGGCTGCATGCCGCACCTATAAGGACTGTGTGTCCGCATCCTTCCTCCCACCACTGCTGCACTGCATACCCATGCAGGCAGTCCCCCAACCACTACTGCAACAGAGACACACAGTTCTTGGTTAACAGAGGTGTCAAATGACATTCTTCATCAATACAGTATCATAATCATACTCCGCTTACTCATGAAATAAGTGATGAGATATACAGATGTTATCTTAAATAATGCCTTGAGCTCCTGTAAATCTAATCATTGTCATTTGAAAAAGAGGGGAAAAAAGAGCAGAGAGATTCAGAATCAGTCATTAAAGTGAAACACTATTAACAAAAAATGCTGTACTTCATTTAGTGAACATCAAACTAAGCATATTACAGTCTTCTCCTTGCTGATTTTCCTGCTAAAGGACTGATCAAGGATTTGTTTGGCACGGGTTCTATTGATACCTCCATGGCACTGGTCTTGGTTAATGCCATTTACTTCAAAGGAAAGTGGAATAAAGAATTTGAAGAAGAAAACACTAAAGAAATGCCTTTTAGGATAAACCAGGTATGGAGAGTGAGCATTCCTCTTACTCTTACATGATAGTGAAGTCCCCTGTGGTTCAGTAGTAGAATCCTTGCCTGCCACACAGAAGACCTGGGTTTGATTCCCAGACACTTATGCAACTACAGCCATGGAGGCACCAAAGATCTGGACTTAGTCTAGTCCTTGGATTCTGTCTCAGTGCCCTAAAGGGAGGATGGAAGGTCTGGGCAGCCTCCACTTCTCCAAACAGGGTCTGGGGCCTGGGGGAAATCGGCCTGTGTGGGGCTCTGCCCCCTTGGACACGAGGAAGCCAGCAGTGGATTTGGTAGCGAGGGGGGAGTGCTGAGTGGCTGGATGTGCTGGATTCAGCAGGGGGGCAGGCAGTGGCAGAACGGAGTCATCACAGCTGTGCTGCCCAGCTCCCCGGGGCCCCCCAAAGTGCAGGACCCAGGGTGGTCTCTCCAATTGCCAGCTTCCCCCACCACACACACTAGGGATGGCCCTGCCTCCAACAATTCCTGCCTGGCTATATGCATTGAATGTCTGGGTGGCCCTCATGCATACACCATGATACAGGACGATTGACAGTTGCTAAATGATAGCATAATAAACTATATAAAAACACCATCTCAATATTGTATAATTTTACTACTGATTTAAACATTCTTATATTCTTCAGTTTGCTATGAACTACTTCCCTAATTTTATTTCTGGACAACATAAATGGCTTGTTCTAGGACAGAGTTAAGTCAGGTTTAAGCACATGAATAAGTCAATACTTTTTAAATCAATGCTTGTAAAGTGTTGTGTTCTCTCACATTCATCTTTCAGCAAGAAACGAAACCTGTGCAGATGATGCATCAGGCTGGCTTCTTTAAAATAGCCTCCATAGGATCAGAGAAGATCCAGATCCTGGAACTTCCTTATGCTAATGAAGAACTGAGCATGATCATATTGCTACCCAATGACATTTCTGACCTAGACCAGGTAAAACTTATTTCAGTTCTAGAAATGGACTCAAGAGAGTCAAGAAGAATATATAACTCTGTTCCTTTCTCAATCTAGCTACTACAAACACCATTTACAGATATAGATACTTGCAATGCATTAGCCATGTCAGAAATACAGTGGCCTTCAGTTGACCAGCAATTGTGTATACAAAGCAATAGGTCTTAGAAGAATCTGTTCTACTGAAAAAAAATGTGATTCAGGAAAAAAAGAGTTCTTAACAGAACAATCATTATCCCTAAGTCTTGGCTTTCAAGGACCTAATTTGCTATGGCGCTATGTACTGACATATACAAGTGGTAGTTGAGAAGCATACATTAGTTTTCCAGTTTTGTTGTTATTGTTTTTTTAAGAATCATGTTTCAGGAAGTTGTAGAGGAAGAAGAAACCAGGTAAATGGAAATAAAGAAAAGATAAAGAAATAATTGTGAGGAGGCTGGACAGCAAAGAAACAGTTGGCACCAATACTGCTAAAAAGAGATAGGTAGGCAATACCTGTTAGTGAAAGGAAGTTTGTGTAGAGATGATGAAAGCGAAGACTGGCAGGTGGACAGGGTGGTAATAGTAATGAAGAGGGGTATACCAGACAGTTGAAGAATATTGACGAAGGGGAAGGATCTGCAGAGAGGTTAAGAAGATACAGAGAAGAAAAGGACAAATTTTGTCTCATATTTGAGATTTTGCAACATCATTGGCTAAGGAATGTGCTACAACTAGTAAGAAACTACATTTGTACATTAATGCAAAACACCAAGGAATCAAGAGATAAAGGAACTTGAGCTACTGCCATAGAAAGTGACATGCAATATTTGCTGTAGGAGTAATATAAGCATGGAATAGCAATTATAACTCCGACACAAGTACTAAAGGATGTGTGATACTCAGGAAAAATTTTAAAAGTGAAAATTTGGTGAAGTAGCATTATATGACGTTAATGACACGAAGACTAAAGAAAAAGGAAGGGCGCTATTGAGAAAACTTGATCAATTTTGGTTACACTTCACTGTGAAGAAGGATGCTGAGAAAGAATGTACTGGGGTAGTACTGAGAGCGTCTGCTATAGATCTGTGGGATCAGATTTGGAAAAGGAGAGAAATATCTAGTGTTATTAGAGATAAATACATTGGGAATCATTATGGGAATCATTATCTAGTGTTATTAGAGATAAATACATTGGGAATCATTATTGGGAATCATTATGGGAGATCCACAGAAAAGCCAGTGTTGGGCAACATTACTTTTATGTAGCAGTCTTCTTGTCAGCAGTTTCATGCAGAAACTTCCAAGCTATCAAACAGTGTAAGTATGCCATATACATAATAATGCAGAACACACTTAGAAGATTTAGTTGAATAGGAGGAAGAGACATAGACCAATTTACTGTTTCTGCACAGTCATGTGGAAAAATGGATTATGACTTCAATATTATGGTTCTACTGTTCCTTTTTTATAGCTTGAAAATACAATCAACTTTGACAAATTAATGGCCTGGACAAGTTCTACCAACATGAGAAAAAGGAAAGTGGAAGTTTACCTCCCCCGGATGAAGCTTGAGGAACAATATAGTCTTGCACCAGTGTTAAGCTCTTTGGGCATGACTGACCTCTTTACCCAGTCAGCTGATCTCTCTGGCATCTCTACAGGAAGGAACCTGGCAGTGTCAGAAGTCATCCATAAATCATACATGGAGGTTAATGAAGAAGGCACTGAGGCAGCAGCTGCCACTGGAGTAAACATTGTGCTAATGTCTTATGTGTTTCCTATAAAGTTTAAGGCTGACCGCCCTTTCCTCTTCTTTATCCATCACAAAAAAACCAACCTCATTCTCTTCTATGGTAGATTCTCCTCCCCTTAATAAACCAGGGATTATTCAACAGGTTCTGATCCCAGGGAATCAACAGACTACTAGTCATAATTAAATCACTACCAATTAAAATACAGTATTTTCTTTCTGTTTCTCTGCTGATCACATTAATTGTACTTTGACTGCCCTGTTCTGTCAAGTGTGATGATAAAAATTAAATTCACCAGATTTTGATCTATTACAGTTCTGATCTCCTCAATAAACCACAGCATTTATCTGTATTTTCTTAGGAATCTTTTTCTGAGCTATTCTTTTTCACTCACTCCTCTCTCCTCAATATTAACCTAACTATAAAAGACTGGTGTGGCTATCAACAATGTTAAGCCTTTAGGTGCAGAGGGGTATTACAGTTTAATCCTTCATTTAAAGCTGTTCCTTTCTTTTGAGGCTGGATTTTCACGTGCTAGCCTTCAGGTTAATGCAGGCTTTAACGTTTTGAACTTTTATATAGAAACTACTCACTGCTGAATAGAGTGACAAAAATACTGACTCTAGTTCACTGCTTAGAATCAGTGCTGGAACAAAGCTCCAAGATGAAACTAAAGCTATTTTGTGTGTATGGCTTAAAGAGAAAATAAGCAGATATAAAACGCAAAGGTACCAAAACGGACTTTATACCAGTGGTAACTGAGAACTCTGAGAACAGAAATCTGGATACTACTTCCTGGTCATGTCTACATGAGATATTTACTTCACAGTAAACTAATAAACTGTGCAGTAAATGTCACATATCTACATATGTGTCTCTATTAGGCTGGAGTAAACTAATTCACTCTGCAGCACAATAGTACTTGTAAATACTATAAATACTAAAATACTACTTGTAAATACTTGGAGTTTTTTACTCTCCAGCGGGATAATACTCGTAAATACACAGCAGCAGTACATGTAGATGCTGGCGGGAGCACAAGGGTGCTTCAGTGTGGGAGCTACCTATGAGCTAGCCCTACACTGAAGCACCCTTGTGCACTAGCAAGCCCCTACACAGCATGTTGAGCCAAGGGGGAGCAGCCCCAGGCTGGCAGGATGACCCCTGGTGTCCCCTGTCAGCTGGGGCTACTCCAACCTGGCTCAGCATGCTGCAATCCCAAGTACACATTTAAACACATCACATTTACATGACAGTGTATTGCATTGCATTAATATGCACGTGTAAACACGCCCCCTGTCTTTGAGCATAATCCTTTTACAATCCGTAAGCAATCTTGACTAGGGGCCGTATCTTTTCATATATGCAGAATTTAGCAAAATAGAGGCCCTTAACTTGAATGGTATAACCTGTTTAGTATTAACAGGAGTTATAGGAGAAGCTGACTTAAATAGCTGCCTACTATAAGATAGTAAGATAGCAACTGAGAATTCTACCCACTGATTTGTTGTGTGAGTGTTACAACAGACATGGCTTTAAGTTACAATATTTACGGAAGACTGATGTAAAACATTTTGCACTGCTCACAGCTATGACTTGTTCTAACTCAGGCTTTTGGAATGTCTTGACAATTTATTCCATACACAGCTGTTTGCACCCTAAGCACTCATCTGTTTCAAGTTTTGAAAAACTTTGAATGCAATTTCCAAAATGAGCACCAACAAAAGCAAATGTGAAGAGTGGTGTATTGCAAGGTTGCTCTCTCCAGCTGGTAAGTGCTTCAGTAAGGAAGAATTTAGTTGTGAACAGGACTAGTAAAATATTTCCCGCTAAACAGTTGTAGCAGGCTTACCTTTTCGGAGCTTGGGTTGAGTCCCAGGATCGAGGGTCTGCTGTTTGATCGGTGGAGCCCACCCACCAATCT
This sequence comes from Alligator mississippiensis, assembly GCF_030867095.1. Classification (NCBI taxonomy): domain Eukaryota; kingdom Metazoa; phylum Chordata; order Crocodylia; family Alligatoridae; genus Alligator; species Alligator mississippiensis. The sequence continues at coordinate 127,487,175 of NC_081826.1, forward strand.
GGAGGCAGCAGAAGGGAAGCGATGCCCCACCCTTTTCCAAAGGGAGGGGGCAAGGAGCAGCTGGACCTGGATTGGAACTGCACTAGCCAGGTCCGGAGAACTTTGGGGGTGGAGACCCTGAAGAGTATAAAAGGGGAGCGTGCTCAGCAGGCTGGAGAAGAGATGCAGCAAGGGACTTAAGAAAAGTAGAGCGAGAAAAGCTGGGGAGCTCTTCCCCAGTGGGCAATAGGCCCAAGGCTCCTGAAGCTGCTACTGGAGGAGCAGTCTTGGGAGCAGTGTGTCATGGGAGAAAACGCCCTGGAGTTCGTTGTCTAGCTGCATAGGATCCAGGCAACACAGGTAAAAGCTTTACTGCAGTTTATTTGCTCGAGCAAAGACCATAAGCTAGCAAAGAGGCAAAATGGCCCTGACTGAAGGGTGGGGCGTTCTTTTATACTATTACAACAAGGCAAGACTACAGGGTCAGCAAATAAGTAATACTTATGGTGATCATCTCCTTATATGGTGCTTCACAAATTATCATAGTAACATTACATGGAAAAGCAGAAATTGAGCAATGGTTACATGTTATCTTCTACATTCCAATCTGTTTTTCTTGTTCTGAGCTGTACCATTCTCTACTCTTTTCTGGGTCCCTTTTAGCTTATCTCGTTCTTTGCTGTAGCTGGTTCACTGTGCACAGACTTACACAGATTCACGTTCGTTATCTTTTCTCTCAGAAAATGGTTGACACAGTTAAAATGGTTACTTAACATAAGCAAATGGCTGGCTTAGCTATTATTCTGCCTTGTGGTCAGCAGCAGTGCTAGGCCACAGGTCATGCCTTGTATTCAGCTGCAAATCTAATGCTTCTCAATAATTTAAATTATTGTTAACCTAACAGTATGTTATCAGACAACTATTTTATTTCAGGGTAATAACAAACTTGTCCATCACAAGTGCGAGACTGCTCAGGTTGTGGACAGTGCCTGGGGACAGTGCATGGAGACCTGACCCTGGGAGCGGTGTGAGACCGCTCAGGCCCATCACGGTACACGGTTCGGTGCACGGAGTCCAGGCTTTAGGATTCACAAATGGCAGTTCAAGCCTGCAACCCTGGCAGGCGGCCAGTTGTCATGGTGCGCATTTTGGCGCACAGAGCTAGGGCTCTGGGGGCCGTGAGCGATGGCTCAAGCCTGCAATCCCAGAAGGCCGGCAGGTCCCACGATGCGCACAGTGGCACATGGGCCTGGGCCTTGGGAGCTGCAGCAGGGAGGCTCAGGCCCATAACTCTGGCAGGCAGGGAGGTACATGAGTGGCGCACGGAGAGCTGGCCCTGGGAGCAGCTCAAGGCTGCTCAAGCCCCACGCGGTGTGCGTGTCAGCGCACGGAGAGTTGGCTCTGGGAGCAGCTCAAGGCTGCTCAAATTAGCCCCGGCTCTAGGCTGGATAACCGGTTATCCCTGCAGTGTGGCTTAGCATTAAACTAAAAGAGCCCTGGTGCCCCGAGCAGGGCCCAGGAAGGGGAAAGGCCCCTGGTGTGAGGCTGGGGAACTGAAGCCAGTGCGGGCTTGGCTCCCATAGGAGCTCCCTGGGTGCCCAACACGGGGCACAAGGCCCAGAAGGAAGAACTCTCAACTCGAGGCCAATGGCTCCAGGAGGCCTGAGATAGTGTGGGGACCCAGAGGCCAGATTGACAGTCCCCAAAGGAAGGACTGTCAGTTACCAGGAACCCAGGTCCTGCAGGGGAGGCACCCCCAGGCAAGGGACCCTGATGGGGAGTGGGCCTAGGGGGAGAAGGCCCTATCCCATTTGAGGGACCAAATGGTTGGGACCCAGATAGGGTGTGTCTAATATCTGATATAGTTATATTTCCTATTTGATATCTATTGTTATTGTTGGTGTTATTAATAGTTGGGTGTATTAATTCTGTATAATGGGTTCTGTAAGGATGTCTTTATTAGCTAACCCACTTGTGGTATAAACTTGCTGTATTGCCTGTCCTGGGATCCCCACCTCTTCTGGGCCTGAGGCACAGGTATTTACCCGAATGTCCTCCCTAAGGCCGACTTTCTCCAGCTAACAGACCTTTATATGTATATTTGTATTTATATCTATCTGAAAGAGTTTTATATATATATGTTGGTAACTCAATAAATTGTATATAGTTAAGAACTTTGGGCTTGGGCTAACTCTATAGATGAAAGAGGGATCCACTCAAAATTATGGCATCTCTCTCACAGCACCCCACTCTTGCCTACCCGTCCCATCCAACTTAGAATAGGGCACACCCTTGGGTGTACCCGGGTAACACAGTTTATGTTCCAGTGGATGTGGTTTGGGGCCAAACAAAAACTATTCATGAATACAAGTCAAAACCAAAGTATTTTGCCTCTTTAAAAAAAATATAATTTTGTTTAAGAATGACATCTTTTGAAATGTAGCTAACTTATTTTTAAAATAGGGGGGAAAGGACCAACATCCAATGCCTTTACTTTGGGCTGAATGAAATATTTGCCCATAGTTCAATCCAAAATTAAATTCTTTTGGCTTTCTGATTTGGCTAATAAAACAAATGTCAATTATCTATTGCTCACCTTGCTAATACTAGTTTTTTCAAAGGGTGGTTCCAAAGAGGATGGAGCTAGGCTCTCAGGAGCTTCTGGGACAGAAGACTCTGCTCAGTATCCCCCTCAGGAGCATTTATTTTCATGTTTTGGCCCTTTGACCCTCACATCACTCCTGTCCTGCTTTTTGCCTTTGTTGTCCCAAGAATTTTGTTGTATCTTTCCCCCATTAGCCCCACACAGTAGGGGCTTTTAGTTAGCCAGGTGGGCCTTAGGGTCCATGGTACTCAGAGAAACAAATAGATAGGAGCTTCTGGGGTCTGGCCAATTGGTATCTGGGGACACTAGCCAGCTGGACTGCTGAGGCAGTCCTAACCTAGAGTGGACCCTGCACCCTCTACTCACTGCAGCAGTCTGGCAGTGGGGGCTGCTGCCTGGCTATGACCTACTGCCACCTGCAACAGCATACAGCCCCCAAGGCTGTGCGGCTGCCAGACCCAGACTGGGACTGCATGGCCACCTGGGCTGTGGTATGGGCACTGTAGCAGAGCCTCCTGCACCTCTGGACCAGCTGCCAGTGGGCCGTGTATGCAGAGTTTGCCTTTGTGCAGCACTACTGTCATATCTTCTGGTGTCCCTGTCCTGCCATTTGGGCAGCTATTGCCCAGATGTGCTCGTTGCAGTGGCCCAATTTGAACTGTCAAAGCATGTCCTTCTGGCCCCAAATGGCCAGGTCAGCCACCTTGCCTGCCTTCCAGCTGGGTCCCCAGTGCTGGCCCTGGGTAGGCTCCTCAGCAGAGATCCTGGTGTTCCCTGTTTAAAAATTGCAAATTCCCTGATAAAAAACCCAAATTCACTCATTAAAATACCCAAAATCTGTATTCTTCTGTGATTAAAATGAAACACCACTGTGTAGAGAGAGATCAACTGAGCAATGTTTTATTGATACCTTTACAATGTTAAAGCAATTTGGAAGCCTAACAGTGCCACTATCATCATAATAAAAATTCTAAATATTTATATACTTAGGCATTTGCTTTTGTTTTGTTTTTTTTTAACAGAAAATCAGAGCTGCCCCTGTCCCCTTTGCTCACCAAGATGTGGAGCACTGAGCAGCACTAATATGCCAGTGCCCTGCCCTTGCCCCTCACTTCTGACCCGCAGCCCCGGCCTGCCCCCACTAGCACCCTACCGGCAGCAGCTCCGTCCCAGCACCAGGACATGGGTCCAGCTGTAGCTGTCTAACCAGCTGCTTTGTGGCTCTGAGCAGTGCCAGCCCTTGCTGTTCTGCTCCTTGCGCCTGTGCCCAGTGATTCCCATGCCATTCCTGAAAAGCCCTTGGCCAGGGCTCAGGGACTGGGCTGGTCAAGGCCCTTCCTTTCTAGGCTGGCCTCCCCCTGCACAGGCTGTTCTAGGGAGGAAAAGGGGCTCTAAGCCTGGCTCTGGCAGCCTCTCCTACCCAGAGCACTCCCCCCATCCCCAACCCCCATCTCTCTCTCTCTCGCACACACCCCTGCTGCCACCTCCACCCCTACCCCCAGCCCACTGGTGTGGGCATGGGGTAGGACTGCAGTGTGGCAGCTGCCCCTACAGCCGCAGCTCCCGTCAGCAGGTCCCATTCCATCCCATGTGGCTGGCTGGGCACACAGGGTATAAGATTTGGGGGGAGATGTGGGATTTGGGGAGCAAAGGGTGTTGGAGGTGTGGGTGTGGGGTTTGTGGGGGATTTGTGGGGGAGGTTGGGGGGCATGGGGCTTGTGTGGTGGTTTGGGGTTTGTGGCAGGGTGCAGCTGCCCACACACCTCACTGACAGTGCCTCCCACAAGGTGCACAGCCCCCCCATGGCAGCAGTGCCTCTGGGGTGCTCAGAGCCAACTGCTGGCAGAGTCCCCCATGGCACAGTGTGGCCCCAGCTGCCTCAGACCCGGCGCCGCCTGGCCCGGCCTGGTCCACCCCAGGGCTATGCGCCTTCGGGCAGCACCAGGCTGTGCTGGCTGTTGCCCAGGGGCCCGGTACTGCACACAGGGGCCACATGCCAGGCCAAGCCAGGTCCTGCCTCCAAGTGCCCCACATGGCATTGGGCCAGGCCGGCTCCATGGAGGCAAGCCCAGCCTGGCCTGATGCATGGCCCCTGTGTGCAGTAGTGGGAACCTGGGTGACAGCTCAAGTGGCCTGGTGCTGCCCAAAGGCGCACGGCCTCAGGCTAGGCCAGGCCCGCAACAAGTGGCACAGGCAGCACTGGGTCTGATGCAGCCAGGGCTGCACAGCGCTGCTGGAGGCTCTGCCTTTTGCAACATCTCAAACTGGTTTGAGATGCCCCAACAGACACTTGCACAGTCATCTGAACATGCCCCTGAGGTCCCTTCCAACCCTAATTTTCTATGACACTATAACAGTTTTTGAACAAGCTCACTTTTAATTTACATTGATGCAGTAATAATCAAAGTCATAGCTGATGTGTAGAGGGGATACCGGGGGGCATGTGCCCCCCTTGACAGCGAACGCTCCAGCTGGTAGGGGGCATGGAGAGTGCTCATGCCCCCCCCGCATTTGGCTCTGCCAGTGGAACACCCCTCCCTGGTAGCCAGCTGGTTGCTGGAGGACCCCCCCCCCCTCGCCCCCACAGTCATGCCCCGCTAGTGCCCCCACAGACTCGGGAGGCACCAGTCACCCATTATCAGAGTATATTATTATCACTAGCAGGGAGTTTTCTGCTGTTAAGTTTTATCTTATTCTCAGACTTACTCTCAGAAGTAGATAAGCTTTTTGCTCCATTTGACACATGAGGAAATGGAGATTCATGGAACTTACCTGTGACTTGTTAAAAGCCACACAGTTCATTAGTGAGAGGACTTCTTGGTCCCTTTCTTATAATATTATTCCAGGCAACCTTGCTTAAATATCTGGTGAAAGTGTGGATATGCATTTTTGTGTCATTCTGTACACAGGACAAATGACCCCCCTGACACAGTGGCATCTCCTGCATTGATTAAGGTCTAAATAAAATGCATAGAGGTTATTTTTCTTCTTACTGTGATTCTGTCAACTCCTACCAAAAGAAAAATACAAAAATACTGACAGAAGAAACTCTCCAGACATGAGATAATTAACGCAATCAAATCTATTCAGTGGCTGTGTCAGTGCCACAGAGATAGTAAAATGGACAATGAAAAAAAGTTATTCCAATAATTTATCAATAAAGGAAGTTGGGCAAACAGAGTCAAATGAAAAGTTAACAAAATCCTCAGGACATTTGAACAGTGAATTCAGTCTTGGCCTTTCTTTAAAAAAGTTTCTAAGGAAGCAAGCCAAAAAAGAACAGACAGTATATACCTCTTTTCCTCAAAGATTACAGCTATTCCAGGCCCATCACTGATAGGAATAACATCAGGAATGCATCATCAACTTTGCATCAAAATGCTTTCTAAATAAAGCCTATCATATGCAAGACAGGAGGAGTAAATGATGAGTAACATTCTGTTCTTCCTCAGTCCTCTAAGTGGCCATAGTTTAGCCATTTGCAGCACATTTTTGGCACTTATGTGCACAGGGGACTCTATTTCTGTAAATATTCCCCTGTATGTGTGGATGACTATGCAAAACTACACAGTTGTTCAGACTGAGAGTGAGCCGCACCAGCCACAGCACACATACTCATGCACTTTGTCTGTTGATTGTGTTGAGCAGATTGGTCACAAGCACTCTTCCTTCCATCTTAATCCCTTAACCCAGTGTTTTTCAACCTTTTTTCCATTTGCCTAAAAAAATTTGACTTGGAGGTGCAGACCCCTTTGGAAATTTCAAATGGAAGTATAGACCCCTTTGAATTGTAACTGTGAGCATTTGCATACTTTGATTGATCAGTCATCTTTCATGAACCCCTTAGACAGTTTTTTTTCTTGTTAAGTGTGGGATGGTGGTGTGGATATGTATATATGTGTTTGTGTGTTGTGTCTGATCTAGGCAGGAAGGTTGGGAAGCAGCACATGCTGGTGCTGTTGTCTGGCTCAGGGGTTTGTTTACAAAGCTTCTAGTGGGAAGGGTGGGAGTGCAAGTCTGGGTGTGGACCCAGAGGCTCAACAGGGGAGTGTGTCCCTGGTGGGGATGAGAATTTTTTTTTTCATCCTGTCACATGGCAAGTTGAGATGGGCTGCAGAACCCATCAGAACAGTGCCAGGGCTCCAGGGCTGAAAGCTGCGGAACTAGTGTCATGCGAAAAACTTTTGGGTTTTATTATTTAGGTTTTGTCATGCCAAAATCCTATGGGGTTTTCGCATGCCACACTGAGCCCCAGATTTAAGGACCATGCTTCAATCAGAGCACTTGGAGTGTCTTTGAGGAAGGGGAACCAAAACGTATTGTTTTTTTCTTTTTCAATTTTGAGGCAGCCAAGATGGTTGTGGCCCAAGCAGTGAGGAAGTCAGCAGCCCTGGAGGCTTGCCTTTTATCTCTGGGGCTGAGCATCATGCTGGCAGGGAAAAGGGGGATGTTTGTGGCTGCCTGTGGCCTCTTCTTCGGGGTGCAATGGGCCATTTCTCAGATGATGGAATATTTTTGTTTATAATTTGTTATTATTAAAATGTGGGGTGGTGGTGTGCATATGTCTGTCTGTCTGTGTGGTGCCTGCTTTAGACAGGGAAGTCAGGAAGCAGCAGGTGCTGGTGCTGTCTGGCTCAGGGTTTTGTGTGTAAAATTCCTGGTGGGAAGGTGGTGAGCTCAAGTGTGGGTGTAGACCCAGAGAATCAACTGGGAAGCATATCCCTGGTGAGCACAAGAAAAAATGTTTTCACCCCAACACATGGCAAGCTGAGATGGGCCACAGAACCCATTGGACCAGTGCCAGGGCTGCAGGGCTAAAAGCTGCAGGGCTCATTGTGGCATGCGAAACCCTTTGGGTACCAGGCCTTGGGTCCTCCGCTGGGCGTGTCATGTTTGTTTCTGGCTTCCCTGGCTTCAAGCAGGGACACAGCAGCTCTGTCTGTCCTCCCAGAATCACTGCATGCTAACACACACCTTTCCTTTGTTTGTTCATTACTTTTGTAATGTTCTCATCCCAAATTGTCCAGTCCCCTAGCCCTGTCCCAAGCATTCCTATATGGCACACCAGTCCCATCCTACTTCTATCTTTCCTTATAGGGAAAGTGCTATACATTGGTCACCTATAGTACTCCAAGTGCTAGCTGTAGCACTTATTTCTTCCAATGCCTTATAAGGTGCTCTGTTCAATTTTATTGCTTAGTTCCAGGAAGGACTGGACTATGGCTAAAAGCCTTAGCATAATTCAGTTTGCCCGCTACACAGGTGTGCCTTAAATCTCAAAAGATTTGCTCTGAGCAAACTGAAGTGGGTTTGACATTAACCTACACTGACCTCTCCAGGTTACCTCCTCAAAAATACCTGTCCAGAGGTGTTGGCAGTGAAGCTGTAGTGTCCCTATGACCCCATTATGGTCAACTCCTGAAAGCACTGGAACCAGTGACCATTTGAACTGGTGAATCAGTTCTGTTTGTGGGCACACTCAGTTGAAGCATGAGTTTTGGCAGGAGGTTTCTGAGGTATTTTGAGAGACTCCAATTGTTACTTTTGGAAGGTTAAGTATAGGACTGCATACAGCGGAGTGTGCTGAGTGCACAGGTGTGTTGTGTGCATTCATGTGGTGATTGGTGCATTGTGTGAGTGACAGCTGCCTGTCAGTGAGGGTAGATAAAAAGTAATCATATCTGAGGAGGGGTGTGATCGTTCATGTGTGGCAATTGTGAGTGTGACCAGGACGAGTGAGGACCAGGACAGTCAATACCTTGTCTGAGTGTCAGAGTTGAGCGATCGATCATCGTGTATGAGAGTGGATATGGACCATGGTGGTCAGGGTGGCCAGCATACAGGACATTCCGGTTTTCAGCTACTCTGTCCTGTGTCCTCTATTGATACGAAATTGGATGCCTTCATGTCCTCTATTTTTATCTTCAAAAGAAAAATTCTAATATTATAAAAGCGTAAGTCTGTCTGTCCATAATGCTTTATTCGCGCTCTGACTGGCTGACAGAAACAGCTAATCAGAGTGCTCCAAGCATGGGGGAGCACCACCATGATTCTGAAGCTGCGCCAAGGAACAGACAGAGGATGGGGGAGCTGAGGCCAGCAGCACTGGCCTCGGCTCCCCCATCCTGCTCGGCCTGCAAGAGGCAGAACAGCAGTAGCATGGGGCATTAGGTGGCAGCACTCCATCTCAGCCCCCTCCCCCCACCATAATTCTTGATAGGCAATTGGCTAGCAGAGGACATAAAGGCATCCAGTTTCATATCAATAGAGGACAGAGGACAACCAGACTACCCTTTATGATGGCCACCCTATGGTCAGTCCCCTCTGTTGTGGTGTCTTGGGCGAGGTCCTGGGAGGACAATATCCCTGAGTGTATGAGTGACTATACAGGCTGTGGAGCTGAGTGACCGAGGATGGTCAGTACGGTCCACATAGCTCGAGTGTGTGTTGAGAGAGAAATACCTGTCAGCATGTGGTGTAGGTGAGAGCACCCTGATTGCTCTTTAGCACTGCCTAGGCTGAGCGTCGGTACTACTGTTGTTTATCCTTTGTATTGTGCAGGTGAGGGGGCTTGATATTGCTTTGTTACTATTGGACCTTGTTTGTCATCTACCTATTGTTGTTTGTCCAGCAGAGTTCGTGTTTATTCCTTTCTCAGCGTGGTGTCTTTTTCTTGCCAATTAATAAGGGTTATGCTAGGTGGGGCCCAGCTGCAGGCCAGTACCTAGTGAGAGCAGCCGCCCACTGTTCTTCCATTTTACTGTTAGCAATTAGCTAATTGCTCATTCAAGAGAGGGCCTCTTTATTTTTAAGGGGGTAGGTGATCTTGTCCCATCCTATAAATAGGTCCAGCCGAGCTTTTCTAGTCTAGTCTCTTTTCTCTTGCATATTCCTGTTAAAAGAACTAGGACCACTGGCTACCAGCATGCCATGTCCCGGCCCACTTGAAAGTAACTTGAACAAAAAAAGGAAGAGCTCTACTCCTCCTACAAGCATGTCCATAACTCAGACAAAATAAGGACACTTCATTTCTCCTGGACTACTTGAGCTTCTGAATGGGGATTCCAGCCAATAGCCTCCTTCTCCCTTTGTTAATTCTTCCTCTCAATGCAGCATATCTGAAGGCAAGAGGCAGTGAGGCAAAGCATTACCAGTTTCCACCACAACTTACGTAGCTGTTCAATTCCTCTAGAGCCCCCTGCTCTTTGGAGAACCCGCCCCCAAATGTGTAGAGGTTTTACCCCCCAGGGGTAAAAAATGTTTTACCCCCAGGGTAAGAATGGCCACTTCAGGAGAAAAAGTAGAAGCTGCACATTTTATCCTGGGACATCCAACAGTGCTGGAGTGATTTTGTGGCTGCGAGAGCTCAAGGGATATGCAAGAAATAAGGATTTTGGAGGGCAGTATCTTTTATTGCACCGATGGCAGCGTTGGTATCTCAGACAAGCTTTTGGGCATGAGGTATCCTTTCTTTATGACCCAGAGGAGGGAACCAGAGGCCAGAAGGCTTGTCTACCCTCTCCCAACTCTGCAGTTGGCACAGCAAAGGAAACTGCCTCACAACTTCCTTGCCTCTCCTCACAGGGCTTTTGCCTAGGAAAGAAGGGGTGGAAAAGAGCTTGTATTGTACGAGGCTCGAGTTCCCCTGACTATTACCTCCTAACCGTATACGGGTTTCAACTTAATGCTCAGGGGTTGTAACAGCAGCAGAGCCTCGGGGCTGGAGCTGGCCTAGGAAAGGCCTGCTCCCAGTTCTGCTCGTGGCCCTGCGTTTTGCACAGGCCCCGAGGCAGACACACTGCCAGCACCGTTGCCTTGACAACTCACGCTTCGCAAAGGCCCTGCCCCCCGGACTGCCGGGCACTCGAACAAGTCGCGACTCGCGTCCCATCGCACTGAACACCGCCGCTGCCTGCCAAGCAAGCCGCTGCGCACGCATCCTCCCACTTCCACTCCGGAACCCGGGGCCCTGATTGGCCACGACCTCCGAACGCTCCACCCCTCAAGCTCTCCAGCCGCTTTCCAAACACACAGCTACGTGCACTACTTCGCCTTCACCATTCCCCCCTTTCCTCTCACTTTAATCCTTCGTCACCCACTCAGCCCCGGATCCCCGGGCGCTGATTGGTCGCCGCCACCCAACGCTCTCGCTCCCCCTTCCAGGCAGGCTAGCGCAGCCTCCCCCCCCATCCCAGAACCCGGGACACTGATTGGCTACCACCTCCGCACGCTCCCGCCCTCACGGTACCCGACCGCCTTCCAAACAGGCAGCTGCGCGCGCAGCCTAGCCCTCTTCCCCCCTCCCCTCCAGCCCCGTCGGAACCCGGGGCCCTGATTGGCCGCAGCCTTCCCACTCCCTCCCCCCGCTCCGAGAACCCGCCATTTTGAAAACCCCGTCGATTTCGCGAGCGCGAGTCGCCGGCCCCGCCCCTTCCCGCCCCGGGCCCAGCTCGGCGCCACAACGGTCACTTCCAGCCGCCTCAGACCCGCCGCCAGCGGCCGTTACTGCCGCCGGGCCGCGCCCAGCTGAGGTGCGTGTCGCGCCCGCCGCCGCCATCATGAGCCGGGGGCCTTCGGGGCCTGGCCTGGCCTGGCCCGGCCAGAGCGGGGCGGGGGGGGGGCGGGAGACGAGCGGGCCTGACCGGCCTCCCGCGTGTGGGGCGGGTCCGGTGTGAGGGCGGAGGCTGCCCCGGCTCCGTCGCGTTCGCTTGGGCGGGGCCCCCGGGCCTGGCTCAGCGAGCCGCTAGCTCTGAGCACCCCCCGCCGGGAGCAGCCGGGTCTTCAGTGTGCAGTGATGGCACTGGGAGCTCCAGATGATCGTGTTTGCTGAAAAACAGTCGTACGCTGAAAAACTAGGCAGATAACGTGCAAAGACGTTGTCTCCTTATTTACTTTCTGTTGCTGGCGGTAAGGCGCCAGTGAGCGAGTGAGAGCTGGGGGGTCAAAGTTGAAGCGTTTGTTTATTTTGAGGCAAGCAGTGGTAAGAAAGTGCTGACAGCAAACTGCACGGTTGGTTGAGACTCTGAAAGTGACTTGGGTTTTGCATGTGCTGCATCAGTGCGCTGCCTCAAATTATCCTGGGGTTCGAACACTTTTACCGCTATTGATCATGTATCATACAAGGGTTGAAATTATCATACAAATACAATAATTATTGCTAGAAGTGCACTGCTAAGTTGGTCTGGTATCAGACTGGCATCAACATAAAGAAAATGGATCGAATTAGAAATCAGCCTAATTTGGCCGATAAATGCCTGTGCATACGTGCAGCTGTAGTGCAGCACATAGGCAGCAAGGAGCACAGACTAGCACCTTGGAGAGGAGTGCAGCCCAGCAGGGGTTGGGGCAAGTACTGCGTAGCCGGGGTGGGTGCAAGACAAAGTTGTGACTTGTCGGGGGGGCAGCTCCCATCATTGTGTGCCACTGGTCCTGCGCTCATCCGGTGGCTCCTGCTGCTCGTCCACGAGGGCATGGGAGAGGGGTGTGTGCCCTCGGATCGGGGCGGAGCAGTCGGGCTGCACAGGGCTCTTCCCGCCCCACGCAGATCCAGGCCCCTCCCCGACAAGTGGTGGGAGCTGCCAGGCCAGCGGCTCCTGTGCACAGTGGTGGGATCTGCACCCCTCTTCCTGTGCCCCCCAGATGAGCCACGGCTCTGTCCCACCCCACCCTGGCTGGGCAGTGCTTGCCTCAGCCCCATTCCTTCACCAAGTGGGGCCTTGATCTGCTCCCTTTCCACCCCACCACACTTACCATGTGGAAGCAGCTCTTCAAGCTGCCAGCCTGGTATTGGAAATCGGATTGGTATCAGCCGATGTGCCTCCTTAAAAAATGGCTATCAGTATTGGCCCCCAAAATTTCTATTGGTGCGCCCCTAATTATTGCACACCTGGGAACGCTGGAGTAGCAGAAGGGACCGAAGAGGAGCCAGGTAGATTTTGAAATGGCTCCAGCTCACCTGAGTGAGGAGGTTGCAATCCCCCTGGTGCAGGGATTCTCAGCCGGGGATGCCAGGAAAGAGTGCCCTGAGGTGCCTCAGGGCTGCAAGGGCCATAGTATCTTCATTGCTGAGAGGTCAGGCAGGAAGGGGCCTCCAGAGCTCCTCGTCCAGCCTCTGCCTGAGGCAGCTCCTTCTCAGCCAAAGCATCCCATACGAATCATTGTATAAACTCCACTGGAAGTGGACTGTCCACTGTGATGCAGTGCGGGCCTCACATCCCAACTTGCCTCGGGTAAAGCAGGGGAACCACAGCAGCCTGAGATGCAGTTATCCCCAGTCAGCCCATCCCTTGTACATCTATAGTTGGGCCTCAGTAAAACTGTTTGACACACTGCTGGACATAATGCCTGAACCTGATGCAGGTAGAGGAGGGAGATGACAGGAGTTTGCACCACAGTAAGCCTTTTTGGACTTGCAGCCCCCTCCATAACTTTGATGAAGTGAGCAGCATCCCTCTTTTGGAAACCAAGCGATGTGTTACAGGGCTTGCCTGCATGCAGAGGTGCAGGTGTGGAATTGAACAGGCAGGGACTAGCCTGAGGCTGTGATGACCTGCTTATTACCTCACTGTATTTCCTCACTGCACCTTGCTTTTTTCTTCATACTCCCCATCACCCTTGAAAGAATCTGGCACTCACGGGTAGCCTGGCACCCTGGTTGAGATTTGCTATGCTAAGATGGTCTCAGCTGATTTACTGCCCTCTGCCAAACTCTCTTGTGCAAATATACCAGAGCCATTTAAAACTGACTGGCCTTTCTTTAGGAACAGAAAAGCAGTTAGGCATGACTTGAGGACAGTGGTTCTCAATTTTATTGGACTTGAGGCCCCCTCCATATCTGGTGAATTGAGTGGCATCCCACTTCCATAACTCTTATATATTACAGTGCTTAGCTTCTGGCAGAAGAAACAGGTAGTAGGAGTAGGGGATTGTTCAGGCAAGGACAAGCCTGAGCTTGACTACTTTTCTACTTAGGTTATCTGCTTATCTCCTCATACCTCAGGGCAGCTTTCGAAGGCTCTGGTGGCACCCCAGGGTGCCCTGCTAGTCTGGCTGAGAGTCATTGCTTTAGGAGTGTTGCAACTGTTGCTGTACATTGCAATAAACCTTAACAGTTTCAAGATGCAACAATATGAGATTAATTGCAGTGTAGACTGATGAGGTTTTCTTTAGAGTAATGCTTGTCTTCAGGAAAATAGAGAAACTTCTCTTTCCCCATTTCATTCACCCAAAGAAATTTTGGGTGAGATTTGTTTTTACTTGAAAGCTAAATGAGGCATTTTAACTATTGGGACTGTAGTCCATTCATAGCATCTGACAAAGTAGGCAGTTGCCTGTGAAGCTTATGCGTCTCTGAATGAGTTGGTCTCCAAGGGCCATCATGATCTTCTGCTTAACTTAGTCTAGAGCAGGGGATTTCAGCTTTTTCTAGTCTAAGTACCCCTGGTGGCTGAATGCTGGGGGTGGGTAGTGTACAGCCGAATGTGGGGGTTGTGGGGGTGGCATATGGCTGGACATGGAGCAGGGAGGCAGGGATGGAGCACCGCTGCTTCCCAGGAACAGGGCTGGGGTGGGAAAGCTCACCAGGCCAGGATGAAGGCAGTGGCGCCCCTCTACAGGATGGGGAAGCTCAACCAGGCTGGTGTGTGGCAGCTGCCGCGCGTGAGCTTCCCCACCCCGCAGAGGGACACTGCTGGTGCTGCCCCAGCCCTGCTCCTGGGAGGCAGCAGCGCTCCGTCCCCGCCTGCGCATAACCCCTAGGACCAGTGCAAGTACTCCCAGGAGTATGTATACCTCCAGTTGACAACCCCTGGTCTAGCGCTAACTACCTCTCTGTAAAATGACTTATTTGAAAAATAAACTGTTTCCAATATGCTGATAAATATTTAGAGCCAAAATAATCACTTAGATCATTAGTCTTGCCTGCATAACATAGGCCAGGGGAGAGCGTACGATTGATGCTGCTTTTAAAAGGAACATTAATTTTTCCACGTTGCACACTTTGTTTTCTCTGTAAATGCGCAGCTTGATGTATTTAGTACAGTGATTCTCAACCAGCGTGCCGTGGCACCCTGGGGTACCCTGAAATGCTTTCCAGGGTGTTGTGGCATGTCACATAATATTAGTAGTGTTAGGTGTGCAAACACGATTCACAAGATAGTCAGAGATTTTAAACACGAATCCATTGTGTTAAAAACTCCAACCTGTCGTGGTCTTGATAGAGAAGAGCTGCTCTGTTATTTTTAATCAAAAAATGAGTGAAAACTAAGAGTTGGCATTTTCTGCAGGTTTCCTTGAGTTTAAAAGGTTGGGAACCACTGATATGGTGTTTGGCAACAAACATAGTATTTTGCTTGCTTGACCAAATCCAGAATTAATTTTTCTTCCAGCGTAGTGAGAAGTGTAGTTTCTTAACTCTTGTATTTTCTTAGTCTTAAAAGTTACAAAGGAAAACATCAACATATGTTAATGCAATGTGCTTGCTCTCAGTAGGTGTTACTCACAAACCACACAGCAAGACTTCAATGTCTAGAAGGATTTTTAACTGTTATTTGTTCTAAGTAAAATTTAAAATTAACTGTAATTTGGTGGGGGATTTGTGTGATTACAGAATGGCTGGCCAAATTTGCATTAGGAGATGTGAAAAACGTATTTCTCTTGTGGTTGTTGTTGTTATTGTTATTAAGAACTTTATCCTGTCCTATTCAGAGAGGCTTAGAGCTGCTCACAAGAACAAGCAACCCACAAGATAAGAAGTAACAAACTAAAACCCCAGTTAACACCCTAAAACACTTTGACCCTTTTGGAAGTGCTTGAAAATGTGTTTTATGTCATCAAATAGCAAGTTTCCTTGACTCTACCTTATAAAGCTATCTGATAGATTTATTTAAAGAAGTTCTTTTTGTGCCATAATAGCTGTCCCTCTTTGTGTTCAGCAGAACAAACAGCCATGTCGTCTCCTGTTTCCTCAAAAGAAGATACAATGCCTACTGAACAAGCTGATGATAGAGAGCCTGAAACTGAGAACAAAGCTGAGGAAAGTGAGGAAGAGGAGGAGGAGGAGGAGGAAGAAAAAGGTAAGTAGAAGTTCACAGGATGGGCAGGGTTTTCAATTAGGTGCATATGAATGTATGGTTACGAGACTATTTACCAATACTTAGTTTAAGTAATTTATTCTTGAGCATAAGTGGGTAGGGAATGGCACTCTGGGACAATTTATACTGGCACAATTTTGAAAATGACGAGGTGGTATGATATTTTCATATATTTCTGACTTTTGAAAATTGCTTTTCTTAACATTAAGTACTGAAGTCTAAGTGGGAGGAGAAGGGGATTGACTTTTGAATGTGGCTAACTGTATTTGTAATGAACATGTTGCAAATCACGAGGTGATCTCAGTGGTGGATTCTGCATCACAGTGGAAACAAACATCAGCTGGATTACTCCACTTCACCTAGGGATAAGGTGTTCTTGGTTGGCTCTCTGTCTTCAATTTTGCATTCTGCCTCTGAGTCAGTCCCATGTTGGAGCTGACTGCAGTTTTTTAACTTTGGAAATGGCAGATCAGATTCAGTGAAAGCTACCAGAGGTGGATCTCTAGTTCATACCTGAACAAAAACGGTTCTTGTCTTTTGTCCTGTTCTTATTAAAGGATCAAACTAATAAAGATGCTTTCTCTGTTGCTGGGGAAGGAGATCCCAGGGTGCCATTCCCTACCCTTTTTCCTCCTCCAGCTAATCCTTATGGACACCAAGATTTGATCCTAGTAGCCGCATACATGCCCAGACAAATACAGCTTAGTTACGTTGCAAATGGGAACTACTCATCCAGAATGGCCTCAGGTTCTGGCTGTTCAGATTCTTAGCAACACCTTGTTCCCCCCCCCCCTTTTCCCTGACTGTGGGCTCCCCTAGCATTTTCAGGCTGTGCCATACTGCTGCCTCCTGGGGCATGGTCAGGAACTGAAACCAAAAAAGGGAGGTGGAGTGTAGGGCTGCCCACCATGAAAGGAGCAGCAGCTGGGGGGAGACCAGGAGCCACAGATTAACCCCTTGCATGCCACCTGTTGGACAGGCCTGGCCTCAGATGATTGCTGAGAAAGATACTTTGCTCATTTCCAAGCAGGAGAGCCTTTTCTTTTGCTGCTTGTTTCTTGACAGGATAGACATCTGTTGGCAAGAATTTTCTAAGCCTATTTAATAGCTCAAAATCACATGCAAGGACTGATTGTTGAAAATAGTAAAGTTCTGTTATGTGTGGTAAAATCATAAATTAGTGGGTGGATTTAGCAGGAGTAATAGAATGCATGTCTTATTGCTGGTCAAGAGTAATGTATGCTCGTTAAGCAGATATGTTTGCAAAGTGTATGTATTTTTGTTTGGCCATCACGTGGTTCCCAAAGACTTTAAAACAGAACCACACTGGAATGACAGAAACATTCAGTGTAAACCACACTACATGGTTGTGAATTGTGAAAAATGTGCTGCAGTTCAAAAGAAAAGAAATACAGTACTTAGTATTTGCATATTCCAACAGGGGAAAATAGTCTTAAAAGTGGTAAGCCTCCCTAGCGAGAGCATCTGTTGCATTATTTGTGATTACATTAAAGGCATGTCTGATGCAAGTAGTGTCTTAAAACCTTTATCTACAAAGCACCACAGGGGCGCATCTAGACGTGCGTGGACGTTTGGTTCCCCAGGGACAAGTAGCGGTGGTGCACCTTGCGCTGCCACTACTTGTCCCTGTGTGCTTTGGTGTGCAGCAATTTACCCTGGTAGGGCGGTAGGGGAAGCTGGGGCCAGCAGTGTGCTGGCCCCAGCAGCCTTACCTGGGGTCCTGCAGGCCTCCTAAGGCTACAGTGATCTTGCTGGGCAGAGCCTGGCTGGCAGCCACAGCATGGCTCTGCATGGCCTGGCTCTGCTTTTCAGCAGTGCATGCTGCTCTTTCCGTGGGTTTTTTGACCCCTGGATATAGGGGTCAAAAAAACCCATGGGGGAAAAAACAGAGCAGTGCATGCTTGGGCAGCATGCCCTTGCAGTGCTGAGAATGCTGGACTGTGCAGCATGTGGTGATGCATACATGTTTGCAATGCCACATGCTGCACAACTGTGCTCGTATGGACATGCCCCAGGTGATTAAATTGAAGAGCAACTTGTAGCTTGGGAGCTGTGGTCTCAGCATTACTGACTTAAGTGTACTGGAGTACTGAAACAGTGATAGGGGTTAATGGAGAGCGCATGGTTAAGACTGGAGCTAGGGCAGGAAAGGGAAGCTTATTGCTGCTCTTACAGTATAAAATACTTGTGGTTGCCCTATATCCCAAGAAGGGGTGCCAGGTAGTGAGGCCACAATTTAAAATTAAATAAGATTATAATGATAAGAATCAAACCTACCTCTGTTGCATCCATGTATTTTATTTAGTTCAGCTTTCAGCAGGCATGGCTTCATGTGTTAACCAGTGTTGTCCTTGCTTAAATAAATTGTGTATTTGTAATTCTTGTGGTTAAATATTAAAATGTTAATATATTGTGAACTAAAGCTATCTGGTGTTTTTAATGCATGTTAGGATACCTACCTTGTGATGCCTTGGAATTCTCTCCATATGGTAACAAAGGAACTTCAGTGTGCATGTTTTTATAGGGGAAATGTTATGCTTACAACACTGTATTTTGCAGAAAAAAGTCTCATTGTTGAGGGAAAAAGAGAGAAGAAGAAAGTGGACAGACTGACAATGCAGGTATCCTCGTTACAAAGGGAACCTTTTACAGTTACACCAGGCAAGTTTGTCCACTCATTTTAAAACTAAGGACACTGCGACTAGTAATGACATCTCTTAAATTACATCTGATTGATAAAGTATTTATAATTGAAGTCAGTTTCAAGATATTTAACAGGCACTGTAGGTCTTAAAGTAATTCTTGTTTAGATAGATTCTAGCTGTGACAATTATATAGGAATCTCTTGACTTTTGTAAGTCTCTTTAGAAGGTTGAAATTCTTGAAAAGAGAGTAAGAATGTAACAATCCCCATTAACAAAGTCAAAATGAATTGGAATAAAAGAAATAAGTTTGTTGCCCCCATCTGGACATAGTAGACACCCCAGTGAATTATGCACAGAAAAAAATCAAAATTATTTAAAAAAAAATGTTTTTTTAATTATTTGTTTTTACAAATTAAAAAATCTTCAAATAGTGTTGTTTAGTTTAGAAATATATGCGGGTACTTTGTACGGTTGGGAGGTGGATGTAGGGTGGGAGGGTGAGGTTTGTGGGAGGCTTGTGAAGGTGTGTGGGGAGAGGGGGGTCGTATGTAGATGTGGCCCCTCCCCCCACTCCACCCCATGGTACATAGCAGCAGGTCCTCCAGGCACTCACAGCTGCAGCAGGAAGAGGTCCTGGGGCCTACGCATACTGGCGTGGAGCTGGCCCAGCCCACTGGCATGCACCTTCAAACCAGACCAGGCTGGCTCCATGCCAGCACGTGGGGCTTGCAGCACTACAGGTGGGAGCTGCACGCCATCAGGCCAGGCAGGCTCTGTGCCTCCATTGGCACCTTGCTGCTGGAGTGCTGAAAACCCCATGTGGAGGCGTGGAGCCGGCCAGCTTGGCTTAATGGCATATGGCCTAGGAGCCCATCGGGCCAAGCGGGCTCTGTGCCTCCACATACAGCTTCCAGCACTCCAGCAGGAAGCTGCATGTGGAAGTAAGCAGGGGCCCAATGGCATGTGGCTCCCGGTCCACACGCCATTGGGCTAGGCTGGCCCTTGATGTGGGGCTTCCAGTACACCGGCAGGAAGCCACACATGGAAGCATGGAGTCGTGTGCCATTGGGCTGGGCTGGGCTGGGCTGGGCTGGCCCCATGTCTCTACATGTGGCTTCCTGCTAGAGTCCCACACGGAGGCACTGAGCCAGCCAGCCCAGCCCAATGGTGTATGGCCATGACCCACCCACCATACACACACCTTTGCCGCTGCCGCCCCCACCCCCTCTTGCAGGTAGGAACTCCGTTCACCACTTATCCAGCTGTCCACTTGTGCAACTCTGTGCTACACATCATGGAGGTGGAGGCACAGAGCTTGCTGCAGTTAAATTATGCAAAATTATGCAATTATGTGTGGTCATGTCTTTTATGTGCAAAATTGTGCGGGCACATCATTGCATAATTCCCCAGCACGTAATAGTGGCAGGTAACAAAAGAATAGTTAAACGTGGCTAGCAAATTTTAACGTAATTAGTAAATGACTGCCTGCTTACTGTATATTACGTTGTGCACCGTTTGGTTAGTAAAAATGTTACCCATCTGCTTTAAAATAGTTTAATTATAAATACTCTTTGTATTTGTAAAATAATTAGATGCTTCAAGCCATAAAACAGTGTATTGCTTCCAAGAATTGAATGAGATGCAGGAAATAACTTCTTTAAACTCTTTCAGGAAAGGGACAAAAACTTTGTGAAATTGAACGGATACAGTTCTTTTTGAGTAAGAAGAAAACTGATGAACTCAGAAATCTACACAAACTCCTTTACAACAGGCCAGGCACAGTAAGAACACTCCTCAAAATCAATCTTTTGTGTAATAATAGGGCTCATCTGGTATACTTACAAATGTATGCTTTTTTCCTAGTGAAAGCTTAGGTCTCTTTATAAAGAAGTGTACTGTAACTTTTATTTTTTTTAAAAGTCCATTTCTAGCACTAACAAATCAAGATTTTATTTTAAAATTGTGTTTCAGTTGACCTTTTGTCTTGGCAATTCTGACTTGCTAAGGCCACTACCTTGACATCTGAAATCTAGAGTTGTAATTTTCGCATAGTGTTCTCAGTATTTCTACAGAAAGGTTAAAGAAAATGTCAACCTAGAAATTTCATATCTTTTAAAGCTTCTTTGAATTACCATTAGCTTTGGTTCAAGGCAGAATAACAAAGTCCAAAATCACTTTGTCTTATTTATGAGACTTCCATAATTGGACAATAAGCTACACTGGAAAGTTTCTAACCTTTGGGCACAAACAAAAGGCTCAAAGTACTAGGTTTGCAGCCACTACATGGATTGCGATAAATTTCATGTATAAAAGGAATAATTAAATCAGCTACTCTGGTCACCTTTGTATCATAGCCATAGAATTGCACTTGTTTAATCCTGTGTTGAACCAAGCAATATGTTCAGGGGTGTGAACTTGCCCCATGCCTGGGCCAGATTTTGCATGGAATGACAGCTGTGGTGGGTCCAGAGGGGGTGGTAATTGTGGCAGTGATGGGCTAGTCCCATTCAGAGATTTGGAAACAAATAAGGATAATTTAAATTGAATTTGCTTGCTAAATAGCATTGTGAAGAGTAGAAAACAGATGATTTTATGTCATTGCAGTAGCTCAAACCCATGAGTTGCATTCTGAATGAGACTGATTTGTTGTTTACAGTTCACTGGTAACCCAGTGGGGAAAAATTGTACAAAAGAGTGAGTTGCTGTAGCCTGCTGGTCATAAGATAAACAAGGGTTTTATTGTCATTGTGTAGCTGAAAGTCATGTTTCCAAAACACTTTAGTGTATGGTTTTCCACTGCTCAAAAGTGACCTGGAATATTAGAACCATGTTTCTTAAATGAAAAGTTACTGAACAATTGTAGCTGGATATAATCTACTGAACTGTTTGCAGTGAGAAGTAATCAATGTATTCTGTTCTAGGTTGCCTCACTAAAGAAGAATGTGGGTCAGTTCAGCGGTTTTCCATTTGAAAAAGGAAGTGACCAATATAAAAAGAAGGAAGATATGCTAAAAAAGTAATAATCTCTATAACTACTTAATATAGCATAAATCATGCTGTTTTGCACTTATTTTCTCTAAGGTTTACTTCAGATAATCTAAACTATGGGCTGACTTTTCTAGAGTTCTGCTTTCTGTCCCATGTCTGTCAGGGCTCCATTTAAGATGTTTAAATGCGACTTGAAACAATAATTAAAACATCTCTTAAAAGAATTAGAGAATGTGTACCTAATTAAACTAATTTCAGATTCAGGTCTTGTGGTGGCAAAGGACTACCCTGGAAAGAAGTTGCTGCTGCGCTTCATTAGACCTGTATACTCACATTTTGGAAAAATTATACTGAAGAAACTTGAATTATATAGAGAAGACTTGGAAAGTTTCTCTTTTCTCGTATTTTGTCACCTCTGAGCATTAGTAATTTTCTATCAAGAAACATCCCCCCCATCATCCCCCTTAGATTTTAACGGCTTTCTCTTTTGCATTCTTCTGTTCTTGCTGACTTGTACATAACTGGCATTGGAAAGTGCTGCTTCCACACTTTAGGTCTGTTTGACACCAGTGCTCTCCACTCCTAATTCTTTCATGAGGACTAGCATATTGTCTGCTATGTGAGAGATGGGTTTAGTTCTCTAGGTCACATAGAAGTAAAATAGTTTACTTTTTAGCATTTACATTTTTGGAATGAGAGATTTGTCCTACTTAGTGTTGGTTTTTCAGTCTGGCTCCAAGTTCAAGGCAGTTTGCTGGTTTAAATTTTGAAGGTAGATTAGTGGAAGGAACAGTTGGGTTTATCTTAGTTTTTACTCTGTTTTGTTTTCTTTGATCAGCTGAAAGTCTGTGAGGAGACTCCTAGAACTTTGAATCCGCTGGGGAGGGGTATTGTTCCATAACTGTTCCTAGTTCCTTGTGACTTGTTTTCTAACTCTTTAATTATTTATTTGATTATCATAAAATATTCCTTGACCTACATAACAAATCCTGGCATCTACTATATTTAGATGACAATCTGAACTTTTGACAATTTGCTGGAGAATGTAAGTGCTATCCTGGGTCTGCAACATAGTATGAGAGAATATGCTGAAATTCTTTTGTTAGTTGCCAGGTGTGATCAATTTGAAAAAAATGCTTGTGGTGTCCTGTGCTAATGCGCTTTAACAAAGTTCCAAGCACCTAGCATGCTCTTTTTTGAAAAGTAAAGGGAAACCAACTTAATTGACAATCTTATCTGCCTGCATTGTCAGCAAGCTTTGTTCTTATTTATCCCCAGCGAGCTGAACAGCTGTCTGGGAAAGTTTTATTTCATTGTTACAAGCTGCAGTATTACTTACTGCATTTTGACTTTGGAGTCAGATTCTGCCCTCTTCATATCTGTGCAAACTCACTCGTTTCAGCAGTGTTGAATGGGTATACCTAAAAACAAGATTTGGTCTGTAATGGTGTAAATCAGAAAAAATGAACTTGAGTTTCAGTCTAAAGTTGATTTTGCAATGCTCCTGTAATGTAATTCTTATAAACTGAGTACACTTGATCTGGAAGCTAGTCATTTAAGCATGGAAACACTCAGTGGCCTGTTGGTCACTCTTTGTAGTGGAAATGCAATTTAATACTTAGCTGTTGTATATCCCATCTTTCTTATCCACAGAGGTCTCTTTCACACTTAATTGATTCAGTACATGTTTGTAGCACACCACAAGTTTTGCAAGAAAATAAAATCAGTGTTCACATTTAGTTGGGACAACTTCATAGTTAGCCATCTAACCCCTGGCTAATTAAATGTACATCAACCTGCTGCTTAGTTTAGTAATTCTGATATAATAAAAGCCTTAGTCTGTTTGTCTGTCTGTCCATAACACTCTGGGCCAACTGCACATGGGCTGCCAAGAGGGTGCATGCTGATTGGCTGCGGGACCCCAGAGCGTTATGGACAGAGGGGGCGAGGGAGCCACTGAGCCACTCACCTCCCCCTCCCCCCCCCCCCAAAACAACAGCCAGTGAGGGCAGGGGAGAGATGGGGAGGGAGAGAGGGGAGTGGGAAGGGGGGCTTCCAGTGGCAGCGCCCCCCGCTGCCATTGTGTGGCCCCCCCGCCTGCTGCTGCTGCCCAGCCCTAACAACAGCTGGCAGAGAGGGGGAGGTGGTGGAGAGGGAGGGAGGGGAGGCAGGGAGCAGGGCATGTTGTTTGCTGCTGGGTGGTGGCAGCCACTGTGTGCAAACTCCCCTCCCACCCTGTTCCTGGGACCTGGTGGCAGTGCAGGGCAGAGTGGTGGGTGGGGTACACGGGGCTAGACATGTGGGTTGGGAGGGGACATGTGGCCAGATGCCAGGGGGGGCGTATGGGGCCAGACACCGGGGGGGGGGGGAGCAAGGTGCCAGGGGTGGAGCAGTGGCACTGTGGGGCATTGGGTGGGGTACTCCCCCCCACTTCCTCCCCCAGTTTGCTAGTCATATTATGAAAGGCTCTTCTATTCAGTTGTATCAGCAGATGTCTGGTTGCCATAAGACCCTTGATTTTTGTTCTATTTGTCAGGCTAGAACTTTAGTGTTAATGCAAGAAACCTAATCTTTAAATATGTTTTTCTTATTAATGCATTATAATACTCTGATATACTGTATAGTTAAAATTATATATAACATCTAATGAAATCATATTTTTTTTATAAAAGGTTGACTTCTCTGCCCTTCTAGGAATTCCTGAAAGCACTGATGGCACCCTCAGCAGCTAACCAGCGAGAGTGTTGTCAGTACTAGTAATTTTATTCATACGTGTCCCCTTAACCTTCTTGTCTTGTGGGTGAAAAGTTTAGAATAGATAATGCTAGGACAGCAACAGCCTCTCTATTTTTTTTCTTTCCCATTATAATCCAACCTGTTGTTGACTTTCATTCAATACCCAATGCATGAGAAACAAAATTATCCTTCCTGTCACCTTAATGACTCTGGGAACTGAGTTAAAGGGACAGTATCAAGTTAAATCGTACATATTCAAGGAATACTAGACCAGGGCTGACCAAGTGGTGGCCTTTAAGGAGTTAAATTGTGGTCCCTGAGGCTTTTTGGTACAGCTCTGGAACCCAGAGCATAAATGCTGTTTCCACTTGTCCCATACCCCGCTCCTTGCCTGCCACAAAATTTGGGAACTTTGGTTGCCATTAACAGAAAGGGAAAGAGGGGTGGAGGGTGGAATGTTTGCAAATGGAGTGGTAGCAATGTTTGCCCCTGGGTTCTGGCGTCTTGCCAGCAACAAGCTGCTGCCCACTGCTAGAGGTCGGTTCTCTGGCCCATGAGAAGCTCTGTAGTTTGAGTCCAGCCTTGCAGCCAAATAAGTTGAACAGCCTAGTTCTACACTGAGTCTGAGTCTTCATCAGTTAATGTTTGCTCTACACATCTTTACAATGCTGCTGGAGCAGTTAATTTCACTTTTCTTTGTAGTTAAGAGGAGTGTGTATATTTTATAGATTGAGTTTGGGATTGTGGATTTTTATTTTTATTGTCTCTTTATGCTTGTTATATGTAACTGCTTTATGGGTATGCACGTTTATTTGGTGGGATTTTTTGTTTGTATAGATCAGTGGTTCTCATCCCTTTTGGATTCAAAGCCCTCCTCCATAATTTGTGAATTGAGTGGCACCCAGTTTCAAAAACTAATTTATATTTTACCTCCTTATACAGTGCTTACCTCCCAACACAGAGTCTTGGCAGTAGGGGTGGGGGATCATCCAGGCAAGGACAAGCCTGAGGCTGGCTTATCTGCTTGTCTCCTCCTACCTCACTTATTTCCTCACACCTCGTAGCACCCTTTGGAGTATCTGTCAGAACTCTGGCTGAGAATCACTGGTATAAATTCATTTGTAAGATCAAGACATGGCATGTTTGTTTAAAATCTTCCAGTGATTGAATCTCTTTTCCTTTTCAGGTTCAGGAATGCAATGTTGAAAAGTATCTGTGAGGTTCTTGATTTGGAGAGGTCAGGAGTTAATAGTGAGCTGGTAACCAGAATCTTAAACTTTTTAATGCATCCAAAGCCTTCAGGCAAGGTGAGATGGTTTTGTTATGCTTACTCCTCTGATTCAAACGCAGGGTGAGACATGGACAGAAGAAGGATGGGAAATGGGAAATATTGATTTCAGTGGGTGTCCCCTTCGCAGATAGCAGGTTCTTGTGTTAGTCTAGCAAAGAAATGGATGGCTTCCTAATAGTGAGTGGTTTTATATACCTACTTCTATAGTGTCCCTTAATCTAGCTGGTCACAGCAGGTCACTTGCAGGTTTTGGTAGAAGACACAGGCTTGTATCTTTCTGCACCCATCATGTTCATCTAGGTTGCAAGAGTGTATGTGGTCAGCTTCCTGGTGTTGTTACCAGTAGATATCTGTACTCAAGCAAGATACAGCCTTTTTGCTGCCTTGAACAGAGAAGAGCCATAAGGCATGATCTAAAAAAATGAAAGGAGTTGGGGAGGAAGGGAAAGAAAACCAGGAAGAAGAGAAGTGTATTGAGGGGGCCCAGGGCAAAGGAGAGGATATGTTCTTCAACTCAAGCATTGGAATCTGTTGGAAACACAGTGTGTTTCTCACCTGAATCTGTTGGAAACAGTGTAACAAATCAAGAACAGATGCATTTGTGCCAGCTGTCTTTTAAGCAAATCAGTTTCTGAAATCTATGTTACTTTTCAGGAGCAACCCTAAAATATGATATATTGGAGCACATACCTTTCTTAGCTCTAGAAAGATTTGCATTTCATAAAAGTCCAGCATCAGTAAGAGAAAGCTGCAGCAATGTGTATAAAGTAATCACTTTTTTTAAACCTATTTAAAAATTTTCAGGAAAAGGGCTCTGAAAATACCCAAATATTCCCCTCACCAAAATATGATTTTTTTTTTTTAAATGATGGGACAGTAGCTAATCTTAAAATATTTGGATCTTCATATCTGAGGAAATAAATCTCTTAACTTCACTTAGTTATTGAGATAAGGGATTAAAATAATTGCATGGCAAAATGTTAATCCAGAATTATCATTCTTTGTCATTTTAAAGTAGTGGTTCTCAACCTTTTTAGATTCAAGGCACCCCTGAATAAATGAGGCAGCCTTTGGAAAATGCCAGCTCCCTAGTTTTCATTCTTTTTTTGACTACAGAAAAATAATAGAGCAGTTTTCCTGTTGCAAAGGACTCAACACAACTATGGATTTGTTTGAAATCTCTGGGTTTATCTTGAGAATCAAGTTTGCAAACCTAACGATGCTAACATTGTATGGCACCCCAGGGCACCCATGAATGGATCTCAAGGTACTGCAGGCTGCCACAGTGCCATGGTTAAGAATCACTGCTTTATCCCATAAGCTGCTTCTGTAAACTCAGCTTCCCTCATAGACCATAACAGTATGCTAATAAATTTAATTTTATGTAAAATATTGTAACAGCTAAAGCTATGGTGGACTTATTTTTAAATTCTTTTTTTAAATAGATTTTTAAACTTTTTGGTTCAATTAAAAATGTTAATCCACTGCCATAGCATGTGGCTTGCCAAAACAACCCAGCTTTATGCTGTGAATCAGTGCTACTTGGACCTTTGCTTATTCTTGTTTCATGTGATTCAACTGGAATTAGAATTTTTTAAATTTCCAACTTCTTTTTTCTGGTCTAATATAATGCATCTGTCTTGAACAGCCATTGCCAAAGTCCAAGAAAACACCCAGCAAAGGCAGCAAAAAAGAGCGCAGTAGTTCTGGAACAGCACGAAAAGCCAAAAACACCAAAGGTCCTGAAATCTTGTCAGATGAGTCTAGTAGCGAGGAGGATGAAAAGAAAGAAAAGGATGAATCGTCTGAAGAAAAAGAGAGCGAAGAGGAGGTAAATACGGTAAAAACGAAGTTTCATGTATATACAAGGCTGAATGAGTGCATCTTTACGTCCTAACTGCTACAGATTGGTAGTGCTTCGTATATACAAAGATGGGGAAAGTAAGGTACCTGGAGGGATAATTTTATACGTAGATAACGACAGATAAGTTAGTATGGTAGGCAGACAAGACTTATAGAAGAATGTAAGATTTTTAGTGTTGAAGCAGAAAACCTAGAAAGATCTATTTCTGATCTTTACATACATGTTTCTTGTAAAATCAGTTGGTGCACAAGATAATAAGGCAGCTTAGCAAAATGCATAAACTTAATGCCTGGCTTATATTCCTTGTTGACTTCGGGATTTTACAGACAAACATTGCTTCTTGCCTGAGTCTTTGAGTGCAGTTGAATATACACTGTAAAGACACTCCCATTTATCCAGCTGCGTTTCAATAAGTTTCCAGGTTCTTGTGTAGTTCTAAGATGGTGTACCACCACGCTGTGCACTATGTTTGTGTGTTCTCTTCAGAACCTTTTTGTCATAGCTGAAAATAATAGCAAAGAAATAGAGCTACTCCTTGTTTAACATTGTAGTTATGTTCTTGAAAAATGCGACATTAAGTGAATCCAATTTCCCCATAAGAATTAATGTAAATGGGGGGGTTAGATTCCAGGGAATTTTTTTTTGCCAGACAAAAGACATTCTATACATATACAGTATAAGTTTTAAATAATTTTAAGCAAACCATTTAATACAGGTGTAGGTTTTAAATCACTTATACCATCACAAGAAGTTAGAAATGTTCCAGGAATACTTGTACTGACACAACATAAACAACAACGGCTGCCACACTGAAGCAGGAGCATTGCTTGGCTTATGTCACAAGCAGGCGGCAGCCAAACAATGTTATAACCAACTTTGCTCAACTTTAAATGAGTATGTTCTCTAATAGATCAGCAACATAATGAAACAACATTAACTGGGATGACATTGAGGAGTTATTGTACAGTTTCTCTCTTAAGACATTTTGTATTTTTACCTAGTCATTTCCTCTTCAAAGCTGCCCCCTTATTTCTACACCTTTTTGCAGAAAAGGGGCAATGCGTGGAGTGGCAATACAAGTGTCTGCACAGTGAACTGTCATTATGTCACAACCTGGAAACCACTCCCTATGTAGAAGTAAAAAGAGACTCAGGATTCATTTGATATTTATACTAGGTGGGATTGTCTCTTACCAACAATTAATGTTGTGGGTTTTGTTATGGACATCAATACACTAATCACTGGACTAAGCTAAACTTTTTAAATATATAATCTTTAGTATTTAAACGCATGCATGCACACGCTACTGAACCAGTAAACTTTGGCTGGTGGCAGTAAACTTTGGCTGGAGTACTAAGAGCTAATTTTATATTTTGTTCATCTTTTCGTTAGTACAATCTTCCTGCTGTGAGTAGAGGGATCAGATAACTCCTTCAAAAGAATTCACTTCTCAGTAGCTTGACACAAGTATGAAGAAGCTTAGTGTATACAAATAGCCAACATACTAGACAATTTTAGCTGTTAAAACTGTCAAGAATTTGACAGTTTTGGTTTGAGCCTCAGAGTTAAAGCCAATTTGATCTTCTAAAATAATCTAATTTTGAAGATGCCAACCGTTATAAATCATGTTATTTTCTCTGGTGCAGAGTAAGAAATTACCAGCAGAATGTCACATCTGAATTTACTTCAGTTTGTATTGTGTTTAGGGGTGTTTCTCACGCCTGTGTATTACTGTCAGGGTGGTAGAGACTGTTCTGGTGGAACTCAGGATGTAATATGTTCCCTGCCCCTCTTTGTTGTAGCCACCTAAGAAGGCATCTAAAAAGGAAAAATCTAAACAGAAAACACCTTCTAAAACAAAGAAAGCAGTGAAGAGTGCTAATGTCAAGAAGGCGGATAGCAGCACTACTAAAAAAAATCAGAACAGTTCCAGAAAAGGTAAATGTTTAATTTTTTACATAAGCAGGGGCCAACCTTTTTGGCAGGTGTGCCATACCCTCCCCAAGTGTCGCTTTCTGTCGCTTTCCTTTACCTGATCTGCTGCTCTTGATTTCTGTTCCCTGACCTGTTCTCCCTGACTAAGCTGCTACTCTCCTTTCTGCCTGGTGGTCTCTGCCTGCTTTCTGCTCTGCTTTCTGCCCTATCTACCACTGTGTTGCCTGTCCCCTTTCCGATCTGCCACGGGCCACATACAGAGTGCTTGTGCCACTTGCGGCATCTATGCCGCAGGTTGGCCACCCCTGCTTTAACACTATGAATCATTTTGTAGCTTTACTTGAATGCTTATTTAATGAGTTTCAACATAAACTGCAGAGTGAAGCAGCTTGCTAATTGCTGCTCTTTGATGTAGACCTTACAAGTTTGTCTGTTTTGTTAATAAGGTTTTATATTTGAAATATAAACAGTCTACTGAATGTCTGACAAAATCTGTAAAGGGACCTGTCTTGATCACATCTCACATCCTGTGTGGTGTATGTGTGTCAGAGTTCAGAATGTTTTTGCTAGACCAGGCGTTGTCAACTGGGGGTACACATACCCCTGGGGGGCCCTAGTGGGTGTACGCGGGCGGGTGGGGATGGAGCACTGCCACCCACTACCCCGTGCTGCCGCCTTCCAGGAGCAGGGTTGGGGGGAAGCTTGCACATGGCCGCCGGCACCACCACCCTGCTGCTTCTGCTCCACTGCTTCCACTCCGGCACCACCACCTAGCACTGCTTCCACTCCACATCAGGCCACATGCCATCTTCCCCCCCCATGCTCGGCATCCAACCACTGTGGGTACACTTATTAAAGGTTGAAAACCCCTGTGCTAGACTATCTAGTTTGGGTTGAGCGTGTGCCCAGTTTGTCCTTATGCTCTCCTGTCCAAAGATTTAAAGGACAGAGCCAGTGAACTAGGTCTGAATTTATCAGCCTGCCAGTAGCAGCATTTAATCTATTGGCTAAAGTTTTTTATAAGATTTTGAAGTTTACACTTAACAGAGATACTGACCTGTAATTTTTCATATTCTTCTCTGCCTTCTTGATGACAAAGGGTGATCACTGTGTCGTAGAAGGTTTTGGGCAGTTCTTTAGAATCCAATATATGATTATATAGACCTTGCACAAAATGGCAGCAATTTCTTTAGAATTTACCATTATTCAAACACAGACGAGGTGCACCTGTCCCCTCCCCACCAATCAGTATGGGAGGGAAAATCTCCTTGTCTTAGATTCACATACAAAGTGGAGTGGGGAGCAGGTGGCTGCTCTGGGCTCAGGGCCAGCCAGACCCATGTTGGGGCCAGAATCAGACCCACAGCAGCCTCCTGCATTCCCCTCCCTCAATAAAAATTGAGCAATATTTTTTATTTAATGCAGACTTTTGTTCATTATTTAAGGAGAATAAGTTAGTTTTCTTGAGCAACTAGATGTTAAGGTTACTTCCTGATATTAGGGTTTGGGCAAGACCTGGAATTCTGCTTTTATTTCCTTGGTCCCTTGTTAGGAAAACACCCTGTTTGCTCCTATTATTTTATCTTTTTAAAGAACCCCATCCAGTACTTCATCCCTCAGAGGCTCTAATCTGTTTTTCTGTCTTTTCTATTATAATTTCAGCCATCTGCTTCCTAATTTTGGTTAGTTCTAGTAGAATCTGCCTTTTCTGGGGCTCTGTATGGAGTTCCTCAGCATGTTTTAATTCTAAATAGAAATCTTTCAGTTGTTTTAAAGTTTTCTTAATATAATTTAGTCATGTCAGTGTTTTGTTTTGTTTTTTATAACACAGGTCAGAAATCAGCAACCTATGGTCCATGGGCTGGATCCAGCCCATGAAGAGATTGGGTCTGACCAGTGACAGCTCAGGGAAGAACTGGAAGCGCACACTAAGCCAGGGCAGCAGAGACACTGTTCCCAGGGTCCTAATGCCGACTTTTTTTCTCTCTCTAGTTCCTCCACACCATCTATTGATTACAGAGATTGACAGACCACACCTAAGAGATTGGGTTATAAACAATGGCCAGCAGTGGCAAAATGTTGCCAACCCTTGCAGAGTACCAAGGAGAAGCTTAGGTTATCTGGAAAATTTCTCTTTTTTAAGTATTTTGTGCACTTAAGCCTAGAAAAACCATAATCTTTTCCCTTCTCTTCTCCCCCCCCCCCCCCCCCCCCCCCCCCAAAAAAAAACCCAAACAAACCCCAACTTCTCTTACCAGTTCTTCTTTTCATTGTTATTTGAGGAATTTTACTGTGATTGCTCTGGGAGAATCACATTCTGCAGATTGTGGACTCAGAGCTCTGTACGTACTTTATTTCTGTCGGGTTGGATGAGGAGAACAATTTTAGTTCATCCTTGTGAATTTCCATATAGATCTTACATAGCTGTCATCTTCAATAACTTCTTTGAACCTCAACATAGATTAAGCTTCAGTTTTCCAGATTTGAGCCCTATCAGAGGGAATTCTACTTTTTCAACCCATTGGGGTGAGCACTCATCTACAGTGTGGTGACCTGAAATTCTGCTTTCTCTATTTTGTATTCTAGCCTGCAGGATATCAGTCCTGTCCTTGATCTCATTCACATTAGGTAGAGTCTTATTTTGTACAGCCTGAAGTCTTACAATTCCTTTTTCATTTCTAACAGCACGATCTCCCAGTTAGCCCTTCCCTTTTCTTGGATTACCTCCAGTTTGTTTGCAGTAGCAGAAGGGCTCTGTTCCTCAGCAGGCTTTGTGGGTTTGGAACACTGACAGAAATTCTTTAAAGTGGTTGTAGGTTTTTTTTCTGGCTGCTCTTTTTCTCATTGATACAGACCAGTAGCGTAAGTGAAAATGCAGTTTTTAGCACCATTAGTCAAAAATCATTTTTACCAGATTTATGCAGGCTTGTGGGAAAGCATGCCCAGTGCCACCTCTCTAAGGGAAAGCTGTAGTTCTGTAGAGAGTGTGATTATTAAGTTGTTTTCAAAATGTACGCACATTCAGGGAGTCGTGTTTAAAGCTTTTCCTGATGGACATTTCTGAGCAAACCAGTGCCCTCAGTTCTTCAGAAGGAGTAAGTTTCATTTTCTTCAAAACTTCATTTTTCCAGCACCCTGATAAGAGATGTCATTCCAGGCTCTCGATATTGAAGGGAGTTCAGCAATAAAAAAGCCAATTGTGGGTGCTTTTGGCAAGTTTATTAACCTTGTTCAGTGAAGCAAAGATCATGATGCTGAGTTCACATTGTCTATTACCACTACAGAGCCAGGCACATTACTGTATACGTGCAAGAACAAGTCACTTTCATTGGTACTGGTACTGCACAATTTGACTGTAGTCTTTTGTAAGTTGTCTGTACTGTTGCCATTGATAACGCCTGAAAATGATCAGTCAGACTTCTGACACTGTCCTTTCTCACCCAGTCTTTCTCTATATTGTTCCTTATAATACTGTTGTTCTAAGAAAATGGAACATGTTTGATACAGCAGCTCTGCAGTCTTCTTTCTTATGAAAGTGTTGTTCCTCTCTGGAAGAGTTCATTGCTAGCTATCCAGTAAGAATTGGATCCACATGTACATATAGTTTATTGCTGAAGAGTAAATGCAAATGTATCCCATGACCACTCTCCTAACAGCTCTGAATTCAGTCTGAATTCTGGGTGGCAAAGGAACTGAGCAGATCTTAGTCATTTAACCTTTTATGCTGTCAGGAGAGGGAGCACAAGAGAAAATAGAATATATCCACAGCCTTTAACGGACACTGATACTAAAAATATTCTAAACCCCTGCATACTGGGGTCTACCCCAAGAGTGAGATCCATGTGTACAGACCATTCCTAACTATATGTACTGTATAAGGCAAGTGATCTGTTGTTCAGCTTAATAGAAAGGAGGCTGAATCCAAGTTCTGGAGAAGTATGGAAACCATGGTATTTTTTTGCATATCTCACACCTTTTGTTTTGGGAAGGCAGAATGAAATATGGATTTTTTTCCATCATCTTTCCTACTGCAACAGAAGCTCACCATGGATCAGTTGAAAGCTGTTATTAATTTGGCAGCGGTTGTGATAGGGTTAAAACTTGACCTTTAGAGCTGGAAGGAAAGGGTGAGTGACAGAGAACTGGACTCTGTTCCTCTTGCCTGTGCCCAGGCAGACAGCACTGCCTCAGGCACGCATAACAGCATCCCCATGCCTCTATTCCTTTGCAGAAATCAGCTTCCCCGCTTAAAAACACACAGCCCTGTTCAGAAGGCTAATTTTGGGGGGAAAGATACAGGTGGCATATGAGTAAATACAGTGACACTGAATTTAGTTAGAAACAAATCAAAAGATGAACTATAAAGGAATATGATGTGGAAGAAGAGCTGCTGCATAGTGTGTTCTGTAACTAATGAAAGTTCTAGTTTGGTGGAAGAAAAGCAGGGGATTATTTTTTTAATGTGTTTGATAAAGTAATTTTTCCATATTTAGAAAGTGAGTCCGATGATAGTTCAGATGATGAACCTTTAATTAAAAAGCTGAAGAAACCACCTACAGATGATGAACTTAAGGAAACTGTCAAGAAATTGTTGGCAAATGCAAATTTAGAGGAAGTTACAATGAAACAAATTTGCAAGGAGGTAAGTGTACAGATGGTTTCATACAAAATTAGATCAATTTTCCTATTTTGTTTAGTAATCTCCAATTTGAATATTTAGAGAACTATACCAATTGATCTTTTTCTTCATTCTGCATCTTCAGCCACACTGCCTAAAGCTTGGTTCACAAATCTCCACAGATAACCTCAGGATGTTAAAGGAAAAAGACTTGGTTATTTCATTTATTAGCAGTTGTTTTCTTGTTTTTCCAAAAAGGAATGCCATGGGTTTAGACACTGCTAACCACTTGCAAGTTGAGATAAACTGAGACCCTGAGCACATGGTAGCAGTAAACCTTCCATTAATCCCATGATTTGACTGCACAGTGTCAAGGGAGAGAAATAACGTGGCACTTAGAATGACTTGTTCAAGTCCAAACAATTCTACCTTTTTATTTTTTTTGGCTCTCATTACCTTTACTTTCAGAATAAGTTGAAAAAATTGTTCATTCTGGATATCCTATTGCTTGCTTTAGGTATATGAAAGCTATCCCAGTTATGATTTATCCGACCGGAAAGATTTCATCAAAAAAACAGTCAAAGAGGTAAATAATTTATTATCTAGGAAAAGGTTTTTGTTTTGTTTTTTTTCTTTTTCATACATTTTGAAGGTTGGGCATTCTTACTCTCCTGCCTGTAGCTTTATTGCTATTGTTGTTTTGCTCACTTCCCATACTACAACAAGCACCAAAATTTTGAAAAACCTGTTTTTGGGCCCTGTACTTCCCCCTCATTTGGCCCAGAAATTAAGTCAAACCACACTAACTTGTTTGCAGGTAATACTACCTTACCTTTAGGAAGAGTTATTTTTCAGAAAACAGAATTTGAAACCCTAAAACTACCATAGTTTCAATTTAATTGAATTTCCTTAATTATTAATTACCAATCAGTCTGGGCAGTATAACACCAAGTTGCTCTCCTTATTCTTGCATGGTCTGTATCACCTCAGTTAGCACTGCAAGGAAAATTGTTAGTAGGCCTCTTCCATCCTTAACTTTGCACATGCATATACCCCATCCAGATGTTAGACTTCCTTGGCAAAAATATACTGCACAAAGTGTAGACTGGTGCAGCAGGAGGGAGATTTGGAAATCGCATAGTAACAATTTATTTTCTAGGTACTCAAGTAATGTGCCACATTTAATGCAGGTTTCATAGAAAAGTCAATATCCAGCCCAAAGCTAGTAATTTCCAAGTAACTTGTCTCCCCTAAAATTAAAGAGGGAGAGTTAAAAGTTAAGTTAATAAGAGAATACAGAAATTCTTAAGAAGCTTTATGCACTCCCTCTATTTCAAGCTCTTCTCACGTGCACAAGCTTGGGCTTTAGTTAGAGGTATATGTAGCTTTAATACCATGTACACCACTAAAAACAGTCCAACAGCAGACAGTAACATGAATAATTCGTGGTAATACTTTTATAAGTAAATTGATTAAGAAGAGCGTAAATCAATGCTTAACAAGCAGGGTTGTTCCTGACAATTTTACTTTGAAAGGGAATATGGTGCAGGATTGATAGGAGAAAACTTAATAAATCTCTCATTTCAGCTGATATCATGATCTAGATTGACTGTGGGAAATGAAGATTGCTGATTTCTGTCCTGTGGATTTGAAGATCTCTGATAGGCACCAGCAAAAAGAATGTTTCTTGCCCTTTGTGGTATTGTTTATTCAGAGCTGATTCTGCTGACCTAATGTCCAGAGTGTTAATGTAAATTGCTTTGTGTACCTTTTTTAAAAATTGCATTTGATGCAGTTTTAGTTAACCATACTTAAGTTTTTTGCATGGCAATAAATTTTCCTTTTTATAGTTTTGTACATTTTCAAATTGCTTTGTACAAGTAGATTGACTAGGACCATCATAGCTTTTAGTGTGCTTCAATAGCTTACTTTGCAGGATACTTTTTTAATCAAGTAGGTTGAAAGCTGTTCAAGAGTCTGCACCTGTACATGCAGAGATTGTCTGGAATAATGCAGTATTAGTTTCACAACACTTTTGAATACGTATCCATTTAAAAATATCAGGAATAAAAGTCACGGGCTAGTGTGTCTTTTTTATATTCTGGTTTGCATATTTATAAATTTGGAATTACTTTGAATCTAGATTCTTGTCTTGCATGTGTATGCACTGTGAGAACTGTCAAAGCATGGTAACTAATTGGCATATAGATGTTATTTTTGTACTTTTAAAAGGCTTTCTGTTATGTATATAAAGTTATACAGATTTCTTTTGTTCAAATCATTTTTAATCTAGTTATTTCTTGGAGGATTCATGACATGCAATGTCAGTGTTCAGCAGTGAGGCAATGATGAAGAAAGACTACAAAATAGCTGAAGTTTTACTGTCTGTCCCATCTTACCATGTAAGGGAAATTTAACTGCAGTTTTATACTTATACTTATACTTCTCAGTGTTTAACTGTATGTAAAGGCTACAGATTCACTTATTCTAACAGCTTGACCAAGCAAATAAAACTCAACGAAGGCTATATGGAAGAATGTAACTTGGACTTCGAAAATATTTCTGTTGGTCCTAGAGTCCAGTATTTTCAGAAACGGGTAACTGAAGTAATGGGCACATGACGGGTTGAATAAGACTGAAAACTTGCATAGTGAAGGCCTCAGTTTGGGACAGCATTTAAACACATAGTCAGGTGGTATGCTGTACAAGACTGCTTTTTTGGAACATAAGCTTAGGTGCCTACACATGGGTGTGGTACTTTAAATGTTAGAGCCCTGTTTCTAAGTTTTGGTCCCCAGCATGGCTTGTTCAAAGTGATCTCTTCATCCAAGTTTTGTGTCCTTCCCCGCACCATCAAACACCTTACTGTTAAGATGGAAAGCCCACATGCTCGTGTAATTATGGTGTAAAATACTAACAGATGCCAAACAAAAAATGTGTTGCCATTGATATTGTAAGCAGCCAATCCCTCTATGACTACTGTTGCTCAAAAAAAGTGAGCATATTTTAAAATTTTAGTGTTGTATACTTGAAAAATCAAGGATCATAGATAATCTGACTTCTGAAAGTATTCAGCCAAATAGCTAATTAATCTTTACACACTTTTTATAATTTCTGTGCATGTAATCCTTTATAAGAAGGCTGAATGTAACAAAGTTTTGTATTTCAATAAATGTCTTTCAGAAAAATGTAAACCAATTTTGATTTAACATTAATTTCCATCTATAGTAAAATCTACGCAGAAAAATTATGTCTGCTTTGTCTCATCTGAAAGAAACCATTTTGGCCCAAAGCCTTATCTGCTTCAGAGGTTTGACACACAGTTTTGCTGATAGATAGCTTTTTTTTTTTTTTTTAATTAGGTGCTAGTAGCCCACATTTAGGGATTTTGAAACTCTTAGAATACTTCTTGCTACATGTAGTACATTAATTGTAGTTGAATATCTTCTTTTGATAGATTTTTCTATTAATACTACTCATTCTGTTTACTCCTCAAAATTCCCATGTAGTTTCTCTGGCCAGGTCAGCACCTCATCTTGATGGAGTGAATTAAGTGAATTTCTTCTCCAATTCAGTTCAAAGCCTGAACACTTAAATGAATGCTGCAGTAGTGTATGGAAGGGTTAACCACTGTCAATTAACACTGGTTCATACAAACTAGATCAGTGCAATTTCACAATTGGCACTGCAAAGAAAAAATACTATATTTCTTGGTGTAAACTCTTCCACTCAAAATACTTCATTTGAAGCTCACTCAGGAGAAAGTTATATATGAAAAGCTATACATGGAGAGATGCTTTTAGAACCAACCTTGACATTTTTGATTCCACTAACAGAATCACTTGATGCTAAAGAAAATTTCCAATTCCTTTTTGCAGTCGAGGTAAGGAAGCTTGAGAGGACTGTGAGCCAACATTTAAAAGACAAACAAGATGCTATGAGTAATCTGATACTAATTTCAGCCAAGAAAATGCCTGCCCTTCCTCTTTATCTACAGAGGCTATTAGTTTGTCAAATCTGATGCACATTGTGCAACTGAAAAGAATAATCTTAAACCTTTATGAAATATTTAGTTTAGTATTAATTCAGACTAAAAGTAGTATTCTACATAATCAGTAACAAATCTTACATGGACCATGTAAACAGTTTTCAATCAATTCATGCATAATTAAGAAATCTGTAGTAGGATTAATTCCTGACCAGGCTATTTAGTATTTTGATGAATAAAGTAAAAGACTATTTAAAAGGCTGATGAAGCAATGACAGTTTAATCTTACTGCAAGATATTTCCCATTTCTTATGAAATGCTGGGGCTCTGTCTGTATTTCAAGTACACTCTCTAGAGGTAATAATACTGAGCTGAAATAAAGGTATATCCAGTTATGTTTTGAAAAAATTTAACAATCTTTTACACACAGCAGAAGATTGGGTGTGTTTAGTCAGTCATTATAAAGCAATCCTACTGCTTTGGGTAAATACAGACAGCTGCAGCATTTCATAAGAAATGGGAAATATCTTGCAGTAAGACTGAGCTCCTTAGGTCTCTCATTTTAACTTATTGGAAAGCAAGGGAGAGGCTTGATCAATGACAGGTGTAGTACAGTTACTTATTACCGAAAGAAAGTTCTAATGTAGCAGACAAAAGCATTACAAAATGTGACGGCTAGAACTTGTAGCTAGAAAGCTGTGGAAAGTGCTTTCATTTAAACGCTAAATAACCACTGAAATAGTTTTTCAATAGAAATTATAGATTCTCTGTCGTTTAATGTCCTTAAAAATTGGATATAGGCTATTACAATGAGTAATTAGACTACTAAGTTAAATTCAGAGGCAGCTTTTTACATGAGAAGCTTATCTAAAATATGAAAAGACATTATCCAAAAAAGTCTCATCATCTAGGACAGCAGTTGATGATGGATTTCCAGTAGCAGGCCGGGTGACTCACCTCAGGCAGGCTGACTTTCAAAGCCAGCTGCTTCTCTCCACAGCCTAGTCTGCAGTACATCACAGGCAAGGGTGCCTTGGCTCTAGGCTGGATCTAGTGACTCTCTAGACCTTAAGTGGCCATCCCCTGATCCAGGAAGTTGATATTTCTAATAGCCCTGTTTAGTATATACATGAAATCTGAAATTAAAGGTATTATCTCTAGAAGAGCTAATAGGACAGCAGGGATGTTAAACATCTGGCCCCACAGGGCTTCTTGAGGTCTAGATAACCCAC
The DNA here is from genome assembly GCF_030867095.1 of Alligator mississippiensis. NCBI lineage: Eukaryota > Metazoa > Chordata > Crocodylia > Alligatoridae > Alligator > Alligator mississippiensis. The sequence goes on from NC_081826.1 coordinate 127,526,168, forward strand.
TGATGGATATAGGCTATGGGGTTCTTCACAACAGCTGTGCAAGCCCCCTGTCAGAGGGTCCACACCCAAGTAATTGGTACCGCTGCCTCAACTCCACTTCTGCATTTCCCATTTGTGATCCCTGTTGGGCTTACAAATCCACAGTGGCAGAGCAAGCAGCAACTGAGTTATGTACAGGCAATACAACAAATGAAACAAAATTTACCTCTAGGCAGGCAATATAGCACATAGTAGCTTTGTCAGTTCATTTATTAAAATAGAAGGGAAGAAATGTAAATTCAACATCAGTTCAGAAAACAAGCAACACCCAAATGGACACTTTCCAGTTTATTCTGACATCATACCATACCAGTCACACAGGAGAGCTGAAGTATAACAGATCATGCTCTGCATTCAAACATTTTGGTAATATTTTATACAAGCTTATTAAAAAAAAACAACAAAAAAAGCCAAACCCCACCCAACTTTCCCTAGTTGTTTATCTACAGGGACTAAATTGTACACACAGGTAAAAAACTGACATGCCTAAAATTAAATTTGACACAGCTGTGAAAAGAAAAGATCTTTGGGAACAGTAATTAAGAGTGAAGCCTCAGAACCAGCCTGACTTTTTTTTTTTTTTTTTTTTTTAGAAGTTTGAATGAATATAAATTAAAATGCTTAGTTTCTCCACTTAGGTGCAGCACAATATAATTTAAATGCCTTGACATCAAAGTAATAATATACCATATGTTTGTCCATTTATTACCCATCACTTGTCTTAATGCTATAAAAAGTGCTTGCTAACTAAGGCCCAAGTTAACAAAGAATTTGCTTATGCCCATGCTTGTTCTTCAGCAAAGTATCACTATGTATGCTAAAATGTTTAAATCTCAGTGTAAGACACATGCTGAAAACTAAGCATGCACTTGAAAAATGTTGAATTGGAATGCAGTACTGAAATGAGATTTTAAAGCAGCAGTTCCCAACCTTGAGGCAACAACAGGAACAAATGGGGTCACAAAGACAACCACAGATTTTTACCTTTAAAGGAGAAAAAAAACAGGAAATGGGTTCTCCTTTGAGGCTGGCAGAGTTCCAGCCTGCAAGGGGCTGCTTGGGGCTAGGAAGAACAGAAGGAGGATGATCATCAGGCAGGGAGCTTGAAGTATGTGCCCAGGATTTGGTCCTGGCCCTGTAGCCCTGACAACTGGGGGTTCCCTCTGGCAGGGCTGGGGGGAGCAGGGGGCTGCAGGTTGCAAATGAGGGGTACATGAGGGGTGGGAGGTTGTGGATGGGGAGTGAGGGGCGCTGGTGGGTGGGGGACGAACCATACTAAGGCAAAAGGTTGGAAAGTGCTGCTTTAGAGCTTGACCTTTCAGTTAACCCTGCAATTATAAAACAGACTGAAGCTTGGATAAGGCCTGATGAAGCAAGCTCTAAGTAGAATTAAGGTTACAGGTTTCTAATAAAGATTCTCTTATTTAGCTAGATTTCTAAGATGCGTTCCAGTAACATTTTTTATCTTGTACAGAAAATTTCAAGGGAAGAAGAAAGCTTATTTCACTATTGCCCACATATAAAGTTTTCATCTCCCATTGAAATCTTTCCAGTTACATTATTAATTGGTCTACAAAGTGTGGAATTATCAAAGTAACAACGATTAACAAAAGCAAAATCTGAACTTCAATTACCGTTTCTTCTATCAGCAGAGAATTTCACACCTTATTTTTTGTAACCCTTAAATTACAATTTAGTACTTGGAATATATTAGAAATGTAAATATTAGCATTTGTGTAGAGCAGAAAGAAACATGAACAATTACACTTTTTCAATCACCATCTTACTCTTTTAAAAGTAAAAACAAATATTTATCTGAAAAACAGGTCTCCTTACATAAATATCTTCAACCTTGTAAATTAAAGATTAAATAAAGACATTTAAACATAATATCTACTTTAGAAAATGAATTAAGTTTTTTAAAGAAGAGTAAAATTTGCTTTTCTTCAGCAGGTTTCTTTTCTGAAGGTAAAACTTTTTGGAGATAAGCACTATAGCTAAAAGCCTCAGTCTCATGCTCGCACAAAAAGCATCCTTTAAAAAATAAAAAGTCTGTCCTTGAGACTAAGGAAAACTGTGTGCTTGTTACCTTTCTAGAATCATATGCAGCCAAAGTAATAAAGTTGCAGGGAGAGAGCGGGGCAGGGCAGGGCAGGGCAGGGGAGTGTAAATTTTAAAACAATTTTCCATATAAACTTTGTTCTAGGGGATGCTATTAGTCACCTGCCCAGTTCTCTTGTTTCTATCAAAGATATTTTTCTTTCAGAGTTAGTCCCTCAAGTCTTTCTTTAATAATACTTTCAATAATAATAAAAAAAACTTCAAAGTGCAAGCCACCTTCTTTGAGCCCTTCATAAAAAAGCATGAATTTTACCTCATTCGTCTTTCCCTATTTTTAAATACAAAAGCTGAATGAGCCACTAAGAAATTTGAACTTATAGTCCCATCTTCATTCCTTGCTATGCTTTCATAATTACACATATAAATGACTTATCTACACATCTCAAATGAATTTGGAGATTCACTGTTCAAACAACAACAGAATTATAAAACTTTTTTCCCCTACTCTACTTCCACTGAGCAAATCTCAACTTAACCCTATTGTAAAGAGGATTCTTTTAAAGGTATTTTTCCTCTGAATATGTAGGAGGGAAAAAAATTTAGAGACATTTTTACAATAATGTAAAAAGTTTAATATTTTTATTCTAAAAAATTATCTTGGCTCCAATAACCCTCCTGTAATTGCACTGTATACTGTTCCAGCAGTTTAAAGGAACAAACTTCAGATTCTAAAACCTGACTGGTAGAAAGTAAGGTCACTGAAAAAATAGCAAAAGAGGGGTTTTTTTGTTGCAGGTGGGGAGATATTTCTGTTTGTTCCTTCTTATACTCATAACCATTGTCATTCCACAATTTGGCCAGTTTATTCAAGTGCTTGGGAATGAGTATGAATACCTGAGAAGAAAATGAATTGAAGGGTCCCATCATCCCCACCTGTAAGTCTGCAAGCATGTTTTAATACTGTATAGTGACTAAAAGCCCTCTTGTCCTGACCTGAAGTTTGGTTCTACAACAGTAAGAGTTGAACCATGAAAAAAACAGTTCACCTAGAAGGTTGTTAGTAAATCTCTCAGGGCCAAAGAGGCCAAGAGACTTGAATGCTAGTGCAGACTAATAAGTTATAACAAACGTTTTAGTTAAGAAAACAAGTACTTGTATCCTCAGGGTTTAAAAGGGAGAAAAGAAAGAGAAAAGAAGAAAGATGAATTTATATTCAGGTACCGTACACTGTTTAAGTACCACTTAGCAAAGTAGCAAATAGGAAAATTAAAGATAGTCTTACCCACAGAAAACAGTAAAAAAATATCTATGGAAACAAAATGCCACTATTCAAAATGCTGCTATTTTGCTTGCTTCTCGAACGCCGCTCAAATAGGCTCCTGTAACGGTCTGGGGAAAGTGCCTGTTTGTGGCCTATAATGAAATAAAAACCATAATTTCTGAAAGCCCTTTAGGAGAAGACGCATACAATTCTGATCCGAAACAAAATTATATGTAGCGCACAAAAAAAGTGACATGTGCTTTTACAGAGATTTTACTAAGAGATGCTAGTACTCACACTATTGAGTAGCTGGTTGAAGAGAGTAAATGAAGAAAGGCTTGCCTTTTTTTTCTTATGAAAGCAAATTAATGAATTTAGGGAAGATGACAAAAAAATGAAGTTGTCAAATTTCCTTTAAAGCAGAGGTGGGCAAAATGGCCACCAGGCCATTCTATCCAGCCTGCTGGGCCCCTAAAAAATTTAGAAAATTAATATTTATCTGCCCCTGGCTACCTGTCATGCGGCCCTCAATGGCTTGCCAAAACTTAGTAAATGGCCCTCCGCCCAAAATAACTACCCGCCCCTGCTTTAAAGCTTTGAAGTCTGACTCCTGACTATTCTTTTCAACATTACAGAAATAGGTTGGTTATGCCTACATATATATGGATACATAGTGGTATCAATAGCATGAGTTTGCTTCAAGTTCATTACTCACCAGTGGAGAAGTGGTGAGTCAGTTCTGCAAGGAGATGGATATTTTATATGCATATGGACCTCCGTCCTGCTCTACAACATGTACATGCTTTATCTAGTTTATATAATCAGACCACATTGCTTAAATTGCAACTGGGCAAGACCAGTAAAGCATGCCCATAATAAAATAGCAGGACTGAGAAGTTTCTTTTGAGAGAACTACTATGCATCACTTATCTTTTATCACTGATAACCAATTATTTAATACATGTCTATACAGACAGATTCAGGGCCTTGTCTTGCATAAAGCTCACTATTCTTTATTTCTGTAGAGTGCAACAACATACACTGTGCATCCTTATTGGAAAAACGTGCCATGAAAGCATTGAAATCGTTGATACAAGTTTTGCTTATTTTCTATCTTGCTGCAGGTATTAATTTTAGTGTAGCGTCCCAGACTACAGATTCTAATCACATAGCTAAACAGATTAAAATACTTCTGCAACTGACATTAATATCTTAATTTCATAAAAAATGTGAAGTGTGGTCTCACTGTGCTCTGCATTTACCCACTCCTCAGTTTGCCACAGTTAGCAGCACCTGCTGAAAACTAGCCCTATACTGAAATAGCCAGGGCTATATGAACACCCTTTAAAGAGCATTTGGCCATCTTGTCTTGTTCTAACCAGCACTGTTAAGTTCTCTTTATGAGAAACTAATTGAACATTTTTTAGTAACAGTAATGAAGATATTTACCTCACCAGCAAAGAAGATTTTTCCTTGTACATCTTCAGCTAGAATGTCATAAGCCTCCCCGCTGCCACCTGTCTTTACAAAACTGTATGCCATCTGGGTCCAGGGGTCTTGGCTCCATCGTGTAACAAAGAATTTTACTGGATCAGGAACTTCCTGTATTATCACAAAAATAAGTAATGCAGAAGAATCCATGTTCTCCAAGAACTTGCCAGCCAGATTTATTAAAGTTTCTGCCATCTAAGCAAAGGGGCTAGAAACCCTACCTACTAATTATTTCAGCCACTCTGAGGATGTTAAATAAAGCATTACCCAACATTTGCAATAGTGTATGGATAATCTAGAACAGACAGGTTACATATAAACTTGTAGACAATAAAAAATGACATAACGGGGAAATTATTTCCTTCATCTATTTCAGTTCAGTCTCCAGAATTGAGTGCAAATAGTGTGTTTGATGGCCATGTGTTTGTCCTAGAGTTGACAAACAGAATTAATTTAGCAGTTATGAAGGTGACTTGCAAAGGGAAAAAAAGAGGAAAGATTTGTACCCATATCTTTATGATATATAAAGAAGAGTTTGGTTTTTTTTGAGGTATTGGGGAGGTAAAAAGGATATTAATGTATTTTTCTTCTATGTAATTTTCTTTGCAGGTCGCTTTTCAAGTCGCTTACAAATTCATTCCTTTCCTTTCACAAAATAGGATTTTCTTACCTGCTCCTTAAACAGCTCTCGAAGTACAGTCATGCATTGCTGTAATACTTGCTTATCATCTAAATTCTTAATGGTTGTGACAGCATCTCCAGTAACCACTGACATTAGAACACTGTATTTCCCCTAAAATAAAGGGATTATTACTTTAAATTAATTTCAAAATGGTAAAAATATGAGAAAAAACAATTCGAACGGTTATTGGGGGAAAAAGACTTTTTTTGGATGTAATCAGTTACGATCTCCAAGGAAATTTATTTTCTATAGTTTTTGCACTCCAGTATGAAAGAACTGGAAGAAAGTAATAAGACAATACTGAGCACACATTAATTCTGAAGTTATAAAAGAGCTAAGTGACACCATATATTTATCAGCTTACCCACACTCAGATGGTGGTAAGGTGCTTACATTCACATTCTCTGTCAGACACCAGTCTCCCAGTTCAGTGATAAAGCACCACCATTAAAGGGCAACAAAAAAGTCCTAATTAAGGACTCTAGTCATTCTAGGCCTAGTCCAAAGTCTACTAAAAGTTTTGTATAGACGTCAGTGGACTTTGGACCAGACCACATGCTTTGTTCTACAGTGAGGCTGGCTTGCCTCTGCTACTTCAAAATTCAGCTACTATATTTACCTGAACTCCAGACAACTTTGAATACAAGACGATTCCCTAATAAGTAGATTCTATTAATGGAAAATTAAAAATGTATTATAATTTTCCACATCTAGAATCTAATTATTGGATGATAGTCTTAAATTTGCACCCTCGCACCATGTGCCCCTCCTGTGGCAGGGAGGGAAGGCTGCACCATTTCCCTGCACTGCCCCCAAGCCACACGCTGCAAGTCTCCCCAATCCCTGCCCCCCCCAGCCACGATGTGACCACTCCCATGCACCTGCCACCCCAACTTGTGATCTCCCCTGCACTTCTCTTGCATTCTCCCTTGCACTGCTGAGCTGCTGCCTGCACCAGGCTGGTACCTGAATCTAAAATGAGACTCCCTCTTCTCCCCCATGATTGACTGGGGGAAAAAAACCTGGTCCTGGATTCAATACAGTCAAAACCTTATCTTGGATTTGAGTAAGTCTGGTAATATTCAGAAGTTCCAAAAAGGAAAGAGCAGTAGCTATAGAGACTACCATAGCTTCCTCATACTTCCCTCCAACTCTTCTTTCTGAGGCATTTAATCTGCATCCACTCCTAAACTAGATAACAATCCCCAAACATCAGGTACTCCCACTTATACTCAAGAGGGATTGCTAGCAGGTTAAATCTTTCTGCAGGAGAAATACTGGCAGGCTCCTCTCAGATCACCCAGGAAGAGGTAGATACCGTAATTACAGAAAACTGTCCTCAAAGGGTCTGGGACTCTTGGGGCAAGTTAACATGTTACAAAAAGCCCTTTGATTGTTCTGCAGCAGTAGAAGGAGGAAATGAAACACTAAAGGATAAGGTATGTGGAAGTACAATGGCCTACAAATGTACAGGTTGGAATTGGTACTGAAATAGGTTTAAACTTACAGCCCTCATTTCTTATAGGCGGATTCCATCCAACTCAACTGCAATGTCTAAGTGGGATCCAGTCTACATGCTTGATCCTCTACCTCTGCACCTTTTATATTTATGTAATAACAACATGTGAGGACACAACACTACACTTCAGAATAGTAACTCTTACAAAACTCCCTAGTGTTTTAAATGACAACATAAGATGCAGGAATAATAAAAGGAAGTCTTATGTTTCTAACTCACTAACATTTAGAAACTGTTACATTTAGAAACCTCATTCTTCCCATTCTTACAGCAATCTATACTCTGATTCCACAGACTTGTTTTAGGCACAGCACTTCAGAGTCAGTTCGGCAGCTGGTATTTACTGCTGGTATTTACCATCAGCCTAGCATTTACCCGACTCCAGATTGCCAGATTTTTGGGAACGTAAAACAGCCATGTCCTAGTGGCACAAAATAAACAAACTTGAAAAAGCAACACTGAAAAAAGAATATCAATTTACAGTTGTATTTTTTTTTCCCTGCAGAACATTTCTGGTCCTACTTTTTAAGAGCAAAGAAGCAGAAAGAAAACTTCCATTCTCCAGAATTGTAATTTTTGCACTTCGATTTCAAACTAATAGGCTATACTGACATTTATAACATATAATACCTGTGGATCCATGTCATAAAAGACACTAAATAGTCCCCGCTGGCTAGAACTAGGTGGAACGTGACCAAAAAAATCAGCTCCTTGAATTTTGCTGTCCCAAAATCGGTAAGGAAACTGTAAAGCAATCTAACAAGAGATAAAGAGAAACCGAGTCAGAGAAATTCATATTACAAAATCCACAGCTTGCCTACTTGTCTCTATTTTAAATAAACACACATTCTTTCAGTTCACTTTCCCTCATCTTCCATCAATGTCAGGTACCCAAACTATAGTAGAAGGGTCTTAGGATAGAGTATTTGAATCTTTCTGTTCAAAAGAAAAAATGGAATAAAACTTATCTCCCAAACAGCAAAGAAACAAACAGAGTAAAGGTAGCAATCAATTTTTATAACCACAGAAAAACTCAAATGTTATTTTAAAACAAGCACAAACAGAAGCTGGAAGTGATTTTGTGTAAAAATAAAAATATGATTCAAAATACCATTTTGCTCTTCTGTTTAAAAGGCACAGTTGTGCAGGGTAAAAAAAGCTCATGAAAGCAAATTTTAAAATGTTCTTTCCTCTATTTTCATAATAGTAATAGGGTCTTGCCTCAGCATGATGCTTTCTCCATATTTCTGACTTCTTTGCAAGGCACAAAATCCAAAGCCCAAGCATACCACAGGTTTAAGCTACTGCATACAAATCAAACCCAGGAAAATAGCAGCAAACACAAGAAACCTTATCACTGTAAGAATCCCAAAGCTCAATACTGATTTTCACACAACTCCAAAGTAATCTTAGTTACATACCTTCTCAATGACTCCTGCTCCTAAACTGTTAATGGCTTTAATTTTTTTCTCTGGCAGTGGAGGATTAAACTGAATAGTGTTTTTTTGAAGAAGCGCTAGTGGTACAGTAACTAAAACCTGTGGGATAATAAAGAACCATGATCACAACAATAGTAAAAGCCAAACACAGTAATTTAGACTAACAACATCTAGGTAAATACCTAGTGTTATTGTTTCAGAGAGTATAGTACTGAGAGGACAACTGAGGATGGGAACAGATGTAACATATGAGGCAATTGAAAGCACAGCAGCAACTTGAAGCACTTCCAAAGCACAGTGTTTCAGCTGCAGATATGTACAGCCCCCTGCTGTGCCCCTCAGCACTACAGCTGCAAGCAGCAATGTGTTCTCCAGCCAGGGGGTACGATGAGTCTGTGGGGACCTACAGTTTAGTAATCCCCCCAGTAGCATAACGAAGGGAAAATGACTGGGTCACCAGTCTCAGGCACCAACTCTGGGAAAGGTGCAAGAAGAGGAACAGCTGCACTGCTGGCATTGTCCTGGTATGCAGTTGCTACCCAGAGCGCTTGGGGGTTGGGGAATGAAACCAGGCCTCCAGTCTTCCAGTTTCAGGGTCTCTTGGTTCCTGTAAGGGCAAAGATCCTCCAGTTTCCTGTCCCAGTTCTGGCAGGGGTGCTTCAGGAGAGCAGAGCATACAGGACCCAGTGCTCCAGACCTTTACAACTGCCACCTTAAAGCAAGCAGTTTCATTTTTCCTTTGGTGTTCTAATATTGCTTTTATAAGTCCTTGGTGTGGCACCTTTAAAAATACTTTTATAAAACTATATAAACCTGCTATGCTTTTTGTATATTATGAAATACCATAATTAAAACAAGTATCAAAAGAAATGACAAAAGAAACACCATTCCTGGACCTCTTTTCTTCTCCTTTAAAAAAAAAGAAGTCTCCGTTGGTTTCACTTACTTGCAAAATTCAGGTTATTAAAAAAAAAAAAAATCATGAATTCAAATTAATTGATTCTGATAGTGTACATCAGTGGTACCCAACTTTTCAGCCCTGTGGGCCAGACCACAGGCTGGATCCCTCACAGGTTGGTGCATGGAGTTGGGCCCTGACCTGCCTGGATTTGGCTGGGCCTGATCTAGCAGACACGGCCATGCTATCCAGCTCACCAAATTCCCCATGGATCCAGAAATTTAGCAGCAGGGGAGCAGCAATTTATGCTGCCACCATTCCCCTGCATCCAAATTTCAAACTTGTGGGGAGCCCAGAAGCCCAGATGACACAGCTCCACAAGCTAAATCAGGTCTGTGAGCTGGGGGTTGAGCACCCATGGCATTAATCAATTAGCATTCAAAACTTAAACCTATTCAGGTGAGAAACAAATCACTGTATCAACCAAATAAGGCTCAATGAATAATTAGGATTTCCAAATCTCCTTCAGTTTGTTTTAGTTAGATTCTTAAAAACACAAAACCTATGACCTAAGTCCATGCAAACTCCTGTCATTGGCTACCTTTTGTGCTGCCCACATAGTTCCATCTGTTGTTGTGACCTGGACTTCTTCTCCAGAATAGTCAATGTTGCGTACCTGTTTAACAATAGAAGTGAAAAAACAATATATCAAACTTAATGGAACAATACAATATACATTCACATAAGCAGAGTCTACAAATTTGAAGTAGACAGGCACCATTTACAAGAAACAAAATGAATAATGAAAGAGCATATTTTATGATGTAAAGACCAGTCACTATACAACCTGAAATGAAAGATTACAGTTCAAATAAACCAACTCCTCATAATCTAAACAGAATGGTATTGGTATAAGTAATTATTAAAAATTATCCCTGAACTCCCAAAAATGGTATACACATGGTACATCTACACATGTAATTAATACGATACATTTGAGCTGGAGGAAACTGCTCCTGGGCACAGCACCTACACGTGTGCCCAGGACAGCAGCAATTTGAACCAGGGTGGAGCAGGCCCCTACCTGGCTGGCTTATCTAGGCACAATTTACACCTGCAGTCAGCATCCACATGTGTGTTTCAGGACAATAAATTACTCTGCCATAAGACAGTACTGTCCCAGACAGTATATTTCTTACAGCAGAGTTAATTAATTTACTACCCACTAATAATGGTGCATGTGTAGACAGTGATACTTTACTGAAGAGTTAATTAGTCTACTCTGCAGTAAAGTGCATGTGTAGACCCACAGAGACTTCATGACTAAAGAGAAGAGTTCACCCAATCTGAATTAAAAAAAATCATTATTTTAGCTCCAAGCTAACTATAGAAATTGATTTTTTTCATTATTATGCAGATCTGAATTCTGTATGTGCTAAACAGTATGATTAGCTTGGTCATAAACTTTGGACTATACCCTTACAATACTGAGATACAGCCTCATTTTCAGAATCCTAGGTTTGTTGTGCACAAATTCATTTGCTAACATCTGAGATGACAAGAATATTTATTAAATCTAAATAAGGCTGAACCATTAAGAAACTATTTAAAAAGCCCCAAAGCCTCCCCTTTCCTCTCTCACATTGTTAAACAAGTTAAACTAATTTCAAACTCAGATTTTTCCATTCAAAAGGAACACAGAGAGATGATTCAAAACAAGTCAGACCTGACACTGCATTGATGTTTTACAACTCACCGGAAAATTAAGCCGAATGTCCACACCTTCAGCCAGTTTATCTAACACAGTAGAGTATCCCACTGTTAAAAGGGTGTGATCTCCAGCAAACTGGGCGAAAAATTCATTGTGGTCCCATGAGCGTGCAGATACCTGTGGACAGACATGCTCAGCTGTCTCTTCAAATACAAAGACATAGCACATTTTGCGCTGTCTTGCAATTTAGAGGGAGCTACTCTGGTTCTCTCCATAACAGTGTTATCAGAGCAACCTAGTACATGATAACATGAACAAAACAAACAAATTCTTTAATTTTACTGAGGCAAAAATATTGAAAAGTTCTAATTAGAAAAAAATGGCAAATATAGGGTTAAAAGTTCCCAGGAGAGCCTATTCGGAACATTGTTTAGCACAAAGCAAGAAGAGAACCGAGAGAAACGTATGTAGTTACATGCAGGATACTTATTCATAGAATCATAGAAAATCAGGGTTGGAAGGGACCTCAGGAGGTTCATCTGGTCCAACCCCTGTTCAAAGCAGGACCATCCCAATTAAGGCTTTATCTATCCAGGTCCGCAACCTCTCTGGGTAACCTGTTCCAGTGTTTTATTACCCTCCTAAGCTAGGGACAGACATTTAAAAAGCCTGAGCCTGAACTGATTCAGTCTTTGCAGGTTAGTCTAATCTGGCTAGGTTAAACCAGTTTGTAACCAGACAGACATCCTAGAAATGCAGACACATGCCTGCAGTGGCTCAGGCTAGAAGCCAGGGGGGGTGCTAGAGCGGACCTCCTTTCCCTTCCACAGAGCTGAGCTGAGGGGGGTGTGGCCAGGCCCCACTCAGTGTTTATCACCCCATTAAGAAAACAACAGAGGGACATTACCAGCTGTCTGTTGGCTCTGCCTTTGTCCTATGTGCCACAGCTCAATGCTGAGAAGTGTCTGTGAGAGATGGGGAAATGCCTGCTTAGCAGAGAATGGGGGTGGGGTGGGGGGAGCAGAAGCCAGGTAGACACCTGCAGAGACTGCCAGAGCTCCAGCCAGGGAGCAGAGGGGAGGGGCCAGCCCTGCAGTGGAGCAGAGAGCCCTGCCCAGCCCAGAGAACATGCTGGGGGAGTCTGATTTAATTAAACCAGTAAGGGGTCTGGGACAGATATTGCATAAACCAGTTTGAGTCAAATCAGTTAAGTCTGATATTGCATTCAACCAGGTTTATCTCAAACCAGTTTCAGCCATTTTCAAACTGGTTTATGTGCACTGAACATCTGTTCTGTTACAGGTTTAAACCAGTTTCTGATCACTTAAACCGGTTTGTGTGCAATGTCTGTCCCCAGCTCCAGTCAGAAAGTTTTTCCTAATATCTAATCTAAACTTCCCTTGCTGCAACTTGAGACCATTGATCCTTGTTCTGTCATCTGCTACCATATATTCTATTACATCTTTTGTCAAAACTGAAAATAAGAGTATATTCATATCTAACAAAGATATTTGATGTTAGTTACACTGTTTGACAGCCAAATGGAAATAAGGGAGTTTAAGCATTAGCACCCAGCTAAAAGACTACAGAGACATTCCCTGACTTGCTGGTGAATGTTCTGGTGTTCATACATACTAAAGGTGTTTAAAATGTAGCCCTTCCACTGGTTTAGCATACAGCAAGAAAAAAACCTGGCTAGTGTAGATAAAATGGTGCATGTAAATACATGCGCAACCCTGCCAGCACAACAGAATCAAAACTGGTATTCAGAGCTCAAGTATGCAGTAAACATCTGGGTATACAGATCACAAATGTCTTGAGACAAATCTTGTTAGGAACAGAGGAGTTCGCAATAAAAACGCCTTGCAAAACTTATTTGAGGAATCACAGTTTCATGCATTTGATTGTAGCAACCACTGATTTAAAAAGGCTCAAAATGAAAATACTCCAGTGGCACATTCACAAAGCTTACCAAAGAGAGGTTGCTGCCACAGGCATATTCCAGGTTACTGAGATGGAACTGTAGTACCTTTTCCTCCAGCTCACTGAACTGGATACCAGACTCCTGAATAAAGGCTTTGTAGATCTCCTGTATCTTCTCTGTATAGAAAAACATTGAAAATAAAATAGTAAAACTAAACTATCAGAGGTCAGTACTCTCACAATCTCAGAATTTCTACATTTGTTATTAATACTCATCCATATGTATCTCCTCTGTAATGGAAAATCTAAACATCTTTCATATGTAATTAGATGAAACCCTAACTTTGGTTAGGATTAATTTTTTCCCTCACTGCAGACAAGGCTTTGAATACTTCCCATTGAAACATTTTCCTCAAAAAGACATCAGATATCAGTGTCTAAGGCTCAGGCAAAAAATTCATGAAAATGGAAGCCAAAAAAACCCCCAATACTTCATGTAGACAGAAGAAAAATTTACTGTTTAGCTGCTATGTACAGTGAATACGGTCATGGTGGAATTTTCAGGGATGTTCAATTAATCCAAAAATAGGGGTTTTTTTTAACCCAAAACTCATGAATAATACTCTGAATGTCACCTTGTATAGAATCCTGCCTAATTTTAACAGAAAAGGTCTGAGAGAATTTGGATTTGACCCAAGCTCACTGAAGCCAGAAGGTTTCTCTCCAGTGATTTCAGAGGGCTGTGGATCAAACACTTTCAGTGCACATTCATTAAAAAAAATGGAAAGTTACAGCTGACCCAACATCCTCTCTCAAGCCATGCCTGCTTCGGCAACTTAAGAGACAAAATAGTGGTGATTACTGTATATTTTGTTCAGTGAACTGATAAAAACTAAATTATAAAAACCAAGATCCTACATAGGAAAAAAGATGCACTTCAAATGAGATGTGACATGACTGCCAACTCCCAACATTGGAGGTATGGGGGGGGGAAGTATATTATACTGCCTTCTGTAAATTCAAAGGCAAATCTCTCATCAGCTTCACTGGAGCCAAGATTTCACCTTAAACATTTGAAGTTAACCATATATGTAAACACTAGCAGATCCAGAAGGGGCAGGAAGATATGGCCACACACCCTTTTGTCTGTGTGGCATATATGCAGTGAGCTTTCTGAGCTCACCAGCTTCCAGAACCCAGACCATGAACACTGCTGGAACTCGCCCTTCCATCCCCTCTCCCATCACCGAATTCAGTGACCAGGGAAAAGTGAGGAAAGAGAGAATAAGCAGCAGTGGCTCCCCCCTCCCCGGTTCTGGAGACACACTGACAAGCTGGTAAGCTGAGAGAGCCACGCAGCCTAAAGTAGAGTACAACTACCCCCCACCCCGATCTGGCCCTGCATGCAAACATTTAGAATGCTCAGAATACATATGAAGTAAAAACCAACCTCCTCCTTCTGATGGATACAAATGTGTCTCAAATCTCTGGTGCAGAAATACAATTCCTACTTACCACCAAGAGGGACATCATGATGCTGGCTCTTATCCTTTCTCCACTCAGAGACAACATCCAAGATGGCATTGAAATGGAAGTCCATGCGCTTATCTATAGTGGGATCGGTTATTCGTCCACCTTCCTGGATCAAATCACATCTCTCCCCAAGTCTGTGCATTTTAATGCCAAGCTTCAAAGGAAGTTTAAAAATAATAATAAAACATCTATGGGAAAAACCTCATTGTCTAACTTGGTCAAAAACATTTAAAAATAAGAGGAATTTTTTAAAAGTAAGATTATATTACTAACATTTTTTTCACATTTTAAGTAACTGGTCAGATTAAACCTGATTCTCATGCTCTTAAAATGATATTAATTTGATTTTCAAAGAGTTAGAACATGGTAAAGCTTAGAATGGGACAAATTTTGTTTTTCCAGTTGACCAGACTCAAGGCGTATACCAGGGGCGCCTCATATCCCTGTCTCCTCTCCCAGTATGCTATCCACCTATCCTTGTGCATTTCAGGGACTTGCTGCAATCTCACCCTCAATCCTTCCTCTAAGGATTGTGTCTTCTTCTGTTCACTCTATACTTCTGGATCTGCTAGCTCTAGTCCAAATGAGTAGTCCATTTCTCCCTTCTGGTTTTCCAGGTTTTGCAAAAATCAATACAAAATGGCCACTGATAGCCTAGAACAGTCCTTGAAATTCTGGAACAGATATTTGAAGAGACAGAAAAAATGCTATCGAATACACAGTTGCCTACCTGGGAACATACCCCAGAATTTCCTCTTTCTCTCCATATATCTTAGAATCGTACAGAGCAGAGCTGGAAGGAACCTTGAGGTCATTTAGTCCATCCCCTGCCCAAAGGCAGGTTCAACTCTACAAAACCACTTCTGACAGATCCATTTTTAACCTGCTCTAAAAATATGCAACAATGGAGATTCCAGTTTCCCTAGTTAATTTAAACTACTGCTTAAATATCCTTACACTTACAAAGTTTTACCCCATGTCTAACCTGTATTTCCCTTGTTGCAACTTAAACCCATTACTTTGTGTGAGTCTCATGAAACTTGTGAGACTGAGATGCATGTCACTTCAGAATATAGTAGGCAACCATCGATCCTCTGGATCATGGTGTACGCACAAGAGATCTAGTTAGGTACCTGATGAATCTGCTTATACAGAGTCCTAAACCATCACACCAAGACCTTCAACATGTCTTGGCCTAGGCAAAAGTATGGAGGAATGGCAGCTGCCCAAGACCTACCCCGCTTTAGACAATCCAAAGGCCAGACTGAGTCCAGACATTCAGTGCCATAGTGGTTGTAGCTGCCAGAGAGCAACAGATAAGAACTGCTAATAACCAATACCTCAGTGAGGGTATGTTTCTGTCAGGGTGATGTCCCTTAGCCTTTCTCCAACCAAGGAGTAACCACAAGGCAGTCGGAGCTGCAGTTTTGAGGCACCCTATACTTGCCTTACTCTACAGGTTGCAACACCGTGGTATCTTATAGGAGCTATGCTGCCACAAATAGCTCCACTATGTTACCACCAGGCCCCCTATTCGAATGCAGTCTACAGTCACACCCACAACCATTTCAGAATATAATTAATAAGAAAAACCACACTTGGTTACTTGACATAACTCAAAAACAATAGCTCCCTACTCAAAAACAATAGCTTCCCACTTTACTAACTGAAATACAGGTTTGCTATTTTTTAAATTTTACTCTGCACAGCATTATAAAGCACTGAAGAGTTGCAACAAAGTAAGCTAAATTCTTCCCTGGTTCTCTCAGCAGACTTGGTACCAAGAAGTCCTCTTAGCTTCCTTTTCCACCTAGAGAAAAATCAGCCTGAATGTAAGTATCAAACTGTCTTGGAATTTGCAATATTGGCAGTTACCAGCTGGCAACTTCAGCTGTGGCTAGGGGTAAGAGAGGGGAAAATGGAACCTCCCTGCCACAAGCCCTCCTCCCCCTGCTTGCTTGCTGGGTTTGGTCTTGTGGGGGAGCGGCAGGGAGGGAAGCAGGGGGACGAGGCCTGCATGGCAAGGGGGCTCCATTCTCCCACCCCCAGTTGTCTGTGCAGTGAAAAGCCATGCACAGTTCTGAGTTATAGTTGTCAAGAGGCTGAGGTGGGCCAGGGGGCGGGGGCGGTAAGGAAGCCCCTGTGTTGCATCTCCCCTCTCCCCACCACCTGGATTGCTGGGTTGGGCCTTGGGAGGGGGCAGTACTGGGTCCAGGTGGTGGGGGGCTCCCTCTCCACCCCCCACCAGCCTCTTGACAGCTGTAGCCTGGCTTTTCACCACACCAGGAACTGGGTGTGGGGAACGAAGCCCCCTTGCTGCATGGAACTGGCTTTACTCCCCATAAGACCTGACCCAGCCCACTACGCTGAGGGGCTCCCTTCCTCTACTCCCAGTTCCCATCACGGTAAAGAGTCAGACAGCCCCATGCTGCAGCTGTCAAGAAGCTGAGGCAGATGGGAGAAAAGAGCCCCCTTGCTGTGTAGACCCAGCTTGGCCCTCCCCCAAGATCCAACCCAGCAATCTGGGCAGGGCCCATGCAGCATGGGGGCTCCCTTCCCCCACTCCCAGCATGGTGAAGAGCCATGCCGAGCAGCTGTCAGGAGGCTGAGATGGAGGGTATAAGGAGTCCCCTGGCCACACGGACCCAACCCACCATCCTCCCCCACCCACAACCCCCCAAAACCTGACTCAGCAACCTGGTTGGGCCCATGGGACATGGCAGCTCCTTTCCCCCTGTCCCAGCCTCTTGACAGCTGCAACTGAGAGCGGCACCAGGAACTGGGGGTGGAAGAATGGAACCCCCTTGCCACATGGACTTAGCCTACCCCTGCCCAAGACCTGACCCAGAAATTGGGGGGGTGGGGGGACAGTAGTGGCCATAGGGCACAGGAACTCGGTTCCCCCACCCAGCCATGCAGAGAGCCAGCCTCTGTAACAGCCCAGGGAGCAAACAAGCACAGGGTAAAGTTAGCAAGCCACCCAGCAAGGGGCTTCAAGAATGCTGGACGAATACAACTTAGCTTGACTCAAGATGGGATGTGGTACAGATATTTGATAAAGCACTGTAGCCTGAAGCGCTTTAATCTGATACTACGTCCATTCAGGATTAACTCAGAGCAGGATCCGCCATTTTTTAAGCGCTTTATGTGCTGCTGTTGGCAAAAACCTGGCATAGTCATAACAGTCTCTGGCCCTTTGATTCTGAAGCTATTTGGGTGACCTAAGGTAGTGGGGAAGGGGCCAGATTGCTTAAACACTCTGAGATGCAACATATGAAAGCAAGGAGCTACATTTACATGTAGAACCTGTAAAAGATGAGAGACTAGAATACCCCAAAAGAGGCACCAATGCTGAATGCATGAGATTCATGAGAGACATGGGATACATGAGGGACCCAAGTGGGAGATCCCTATAAAAGCACAGGCAAAGATGAGGCCTGCCCTCACCAGCTGAGACCTGACCTGCAGCTCACCAGAGAAATTTCTGAATGCCTGGCTGCAGACTCTGTCTTCTGGACTACATAAAACTTATGCAAAGTTTCTGTCGTGTCTAAGCTGTATGCTGTTGCTGTGTCTTATTTTGTGGCATCTTAGCTTAGGCAAAGTTTTTCTGCTGTTCTTTGTCACATACTTGAAATTGCAAATTGCTGTGCTCAATAAATGCTTTCTTCAGTTTCTTCAGACTATTCTTGTTCAAGCATTCATGAATCAGCACCACTACCTAAAATCTAATATTACGTCTGGTAGTAGATTTTGACGTCCTTGGACAAGCCTACTGAATTCATTTGGATTGAGATATTTTATTGTGTACAGCACTAAGAAAATTTGTTGAACACTAAACTTAAAAACTGGAAGCTGTTTGAGGATTGCAAAATCTGTTCGGGGGCTAGGATGCTTATTCGCTTAAACTTCTGCAGGGAGGGTGCTCAGATTAAAGCTGGAATTCAGGAGCTTCCCCCTTTTTAGATTAGCTTGATGCAGCAGGTTTAGGAGCTGTCAGAGCAAATGAAAGGGTCAGAAACCTGTCAAAATGCCAGAGAAGTAAGTGTAGACAAAACTCACTCCAGGTTTTTGGAATAAGGATGCATTCTGTAAACTGGACGCATCTGTGCATGTGTGTGGTTGGTCCTCTTGTGTGGCTTCAAAAAGGAATCTGTGTTCAGATAAAAAAAACCAAAAACTGGGTAGCCGTTCAAGGTTTATTGTCTATAGTAGCCCAAGGATCAACTCAGGAGAAAGAAAAGAATCAGCCTTTGGAGAATGAAAATTGTAGACCAGCTTGAGAGAAAGAATTTAAAAACACAGATGGAGGTGTTGCAGGGAATGTTGTCAAAGGATACATGTTATCAAGGATGCACAGCTGAACAAGCCTGCAGATCACAGTGCTTGTAAGTGGAAGATCAAAGCGCTAGGACAAAAAGCTGAGCATTTCACAAGAAAGTGTAGCCACCACGAAGGGGCACTGTTGGTAGCTGAGGGGCCAAGAGGGCCAGAGCAAGAGCCCAGAGGAGACAACAGTAATTGTGAAATAAGGCAGCATGTAAATGTGAATGATGATAATGATGGCTCCGATTTGTATCATTCTGATTATAATCATGAGGATGATAGATGCGGTTCAATATTTAAAAGACCTCCTCCACACACCCTATTAAGGGAAGAGATGAAAGGAAGGGTTAATTTAAATCCCTGCGTCAGCTTATCCACAGTCAGATAAGACTTTTGTACTAGAGTTGTTAATTCCAGGGGATGGGAATGGTGTCAAGTCAAGATTGGTGTCAGGAATGTATAAAACCAAAGGGTTTCACAGTCCTTCCCCCGGATGTAAAGAGTAAGTCTGTGACATTAGTTAAAAAATGGGCAGACAGCAGTGCTGGAGTTTCAACAGTGCAGTTTCTTGGTGGCATGTGAACGTATTTAGAAGGCACAGCATTGAAACTCCCACTCCAGGATGTTATGGAGGGCGCTAAAGATTGAGCAGCAGACTCTAAAGGGTAACCAGGAGGGGAAAGAAAAGGCAAAGCTGGTTGATTCCCTCAGGGTGTAAGTGTAGTGTAGAATGCTGCAGTATAAAAGTAAAAAGACATAACTGGTGAATTGCTGAGAAAGGCTGGCAAAACATGAAGAAAAAAAATGGACTGGGGGAATCACACAATGTTGATTGATGGGAGTGACTCATTTTCAATTGTAAGCAACCCTTCTGCTGGAAACAAGTGAGGAGAAAAATATGAAGGGGTTTAATATAAAATGAACCAGTAGTACCCTTCTTACAAGTGAAACAATATGAGAAGGAAAGCTAGAAACTGGAAGACCACAGACTCTTTTGCTGTAGAAGGATTTAATGGTAAACTATCCTAAGTTCCCATTACAGAGGAATTATACATTTTACTAGGTTCTACTCATTGTTCAGTCAAGTTTGGAAAAATGTTAAATGACCCCTGTGGAATGTTTAGGGTCACAGACCCTAACAACATTGGGAGCTTTGATTGATTATGCTAACATGTGTTTGTAAACTGAAATGTGCTGTTATTAACAAAGGTGAAGAGGCTATAGTAATTGGAGCCAAATAGTCTTCTCTGTAAACCCCCTCTAACAGCCAAAAACTACTGCTAAAAGAAGATGAGTATTGATAGAAAAGGTGAGAAATGTCTTTAGGGAGAGTAAATAAGACTATAGTTTCTTTCTTAGAAACTATCTTAACAAAAGGGAAGATTTCATCAGCAAATTGCTCTCACAGACAGTACCTCTTTAAAATCCTTTAACTTTAAAGTTCCTTGTACAACTGACAGGGTTCTCAAGAGATTTTTTTTATCAAGGAATACCCAAAGGAAGCTGTCCCATTGTGCATGTTGTTAAAAAGGGAATGCCCTCAAAATGGGCCCCAAACATGCAAAGTAGGTAAACGAGCATGTCCACTCCTTGCAACTAAGGGCACCTATACACGTGAAAAACCTCTGCTCTGACACGTGTTAATTAGCAACAGAGTAGACTCATTTAATTAAGTCTGCTGGAGTGTACTAATTAGCATCAAACAAGCTTTAGTTAAAGCGCCCCTGCCACCATTTTGAAGCATGGGACACTGAATACATGTGATGCTGTGGATGCTTTAATTAAAGCGGCTCTCAGAGCCACTCTAATTAAAGTGCTTCCCCATCCCCCCACTCGTGTGTATAGATACCCTAAAAAGCCTGAAAAGGAATTTAATGAGGGGTGAAAACCCCAGTATCAACTGTTTCAGGTGCAGTTCAACAGACCAGGAAAGATGGTCCAAACAGTGATTCCACAAATACTTGTAATGAAGCCGCAGTTATAATAAAGAAGAAGGAAAAGTTGTGGGTATGCTAGTGGATCAAAAAACCAAACAGCTAAAGGAACTGAGCGCTAACTAACATCAAAGAAAGTGCCACAGAAAATGGTGGGATAGACTGATCCATTGGAACTTCAACCAAGGACTTATTCACATTATTATTCACCCATGACAATTGTATTATTGATTCAAATGATTGCTTTTTGTATTGTACTTTAGTTATATCTGTCTGTAAAATGATGGAAGCAACAAATGAATGAACAATATGCCTTGCTATTATGGAAAGAAAAAAAATAATAGAAAAATAGTAATGTAGTTTTATTTCCTTGTTCTCTTTTAATGTATAAATTTAAGTGGCTTTAATATTAGTAATATCAGTAGCTCTTAGCTTAAATGTTATTGGCTGTAGCTGTATTTACAGTGTTATGTTATACGTGTCACTTATGTAATCACCTGAAAAATTTTAATAGCCAGGCAAGAAACCCTCCTGAACAAGGTTGAGGTGACAAGACTGCCACAAAGAGGATCAGTCTCCATTAAGGGTTGCAACCTATTAGATGCAAAGAAAGTAGAGCTTGCAGAACCCAGTAACAGATCCATGCCATAAGATGGTAACAGTCATAATGACAGCAGGAGCAAGAGTGGATAAGGATAGTGAGAAGAAACAACAGTTGGTTTGCCAGTGGCTGCAACCCACTAGGCCAATGGTGGCCAAATAGCAGCTTGCAGGCTGCATGTGGCTCACGGCACAGTTCTTGCAGCTATCCAGGGCTTCTCCGCCAAAGCCCCACCCACTTCTCTCCAAGGCAGCTCCAGGGGACACCAGGCTGCCTTCTTGGGGAGAAGGCGGGGCTTCAGTGGAGAACATACACAACCCTTCCCCCCCCCGCCCCTGCTCTGCAGCTTCGGTGGAGGATTGTACGTGGCTCCCAGGGTGAGTAATTCTGGCTACTCCTGCACTAGGCATTGAGCTGGCTAGGCCTCAACCCTCTACCACACCCAAGCCTAAAAATGATAGTGCTGGAGCCTCTTAGAGGGCCAACAAGGAGAGGAGTATTGGCAAAGACCTGGCAGTCATAACATTCTCTGGCCCTTTAACTGATTCTAAAGCTACATGCATAACCTGAGGTAGGAGGGACTGAGGTAAGGGGTCAGACTGCTTAAACATGCTGATGTGACGTAGAAAAGCAGGGAGCTACGTTTACATGTAGAACCTGTAAGGGGTGAGAGACTGGAATACCCGAGAAGAGGCAAGAGAGAATCATGCTGTATGCGTGAGTTTTGAAACATGGAGAAGGAGGTGCAGATCCCAATAAAAACCCGGCAAAGATGAGGCCTGTAGGACTGCCCTCACCAGCTAAGACGACCCTGACCTATGGTCCCCCAGAAAAACTTCTGAATGCCTGGCTACAGACTCTGTCTTCAGGACTACGTAAGACTTATGCAAAGTTTCTGTTGTGTCTAATTTGCATGTTGTTGCTGTGTGTTAGCTTAAGCAAAGTTTTTCTGTTCTTTGTCACATACTTGGAATTGCAAATCACTGTGCTCAATAAATGCTCTCTTCAGAGAACAGACTACTCTTGTTCAAACATTCATGAATTCATTGCCACTACCTAAAATCTAATATTAAAGTCTGATAACACCATGAATGTCTGTTCTATTACAGCTACAAAACACTTTATGCAGGCTTAACATGCAAGAAGTATAACTTTTGTACAGGCCCTTGGTTTATCTATGAGACAGACTAAAGATACTGTGGGTGTAACTTCTCTAAACTAATTATATCTTCATCTTCTCTCTTGAATCAAGCTGGACAGTAATTGACTGCTCTTGTTATAAAAGTATATAAACCTGCTGACTCAGATCTTGGAAAGAAACTCCTTGACATCCAGAAAACATTAACTCATGTAAAGCAAAATAATGGTGCTTACATATCTGCATGCTAACAGGCCTTTATATTGGTAACATTTCTCATTAACAGTAATACATAAGCGCTGCAGGGAACTCACTTGCTCACACATTAGTGCTACTGGGTTGTTGACGCATCCATTGACAATCTGTGCTCCCCTTCCGACAGTGATTCCTTTGAAAGTTTTATCATCCCACACTCGGCCACCGATTCTCTCTTTAGCTTCTAGTATGATGACCTGTAACACAAATGTAATGCAAAAAGTTGTTGAAGAAAGAAGACAGACAAGGTTCGTTGGGTAAATCTAATATCTTTTCTTAGACCAATTCAAATAGTTGGAAAAAATTCTTCATTGCAAGCTTTTGGGCACAAACACCCTTTGTCAGGCTAAGGAAGCATCTGTGGTTGCTGTGTGCTCTTCCTGGATAGAATAAATAGTAAAGGAGACAGAGGCTCGTATGCATGCAAGAAAGTCAGTCAGTGACAATGTAAATAGGAGTCAATGGGTGAGAGAAAGGTGGTGGGCGGAAGGGATGGGGAGGGGAATGGATGTAGCTGGTAAATAGTGGAGAGATACTTGGGGAGTCAGATGTTAGGCAGGTTATCATAAATACAATGCCTATACATTTAGTCCATGATTTTTTGTATCCAGTAGGTTGATGAAGTGAAGTTCATGGGGTCATCTGTGAAAGGTGTTTTATAAATTCCCTTTGAGGATCAAAACTGAGAGACTGGAGACAGAGAGGTTTTCTTGTGAGAAATGTGCCCCCCACAGGTAATTGGGTATTCTTGTCTTTGACAGATGTCCAGTGTGCGTTCATTCTGGTACACAGTAATCATGAATTATATATAGACATTGGATTTTTGACACATTATAACCTGCCTAACATCTGACTCCCAAGGTACCTCTCTATTTACCAGCTACATTCTTTCCCCACCCTCCTCACTCTGGCTTCTTTAGTATGCATTCCATCCAGGAAGAGCACAGACTAACTGCAGAAGAGGGGTGTTTGTGCCTGGAAGCTTGCAAAGAAGAATTTTTTTCTATTATTTGAGTTGGTCTAATAAAAAAATATCAGATTTAAACAAAGAACCTTGTCTGCCTGTGTCCTTGGACCAATATGGCTACAACCTATACCCTTGAAGAAAGAATTGTTTTTAAACATACTTATCTAGACTCCAGGGTAAAGAAATATTAAGCCCTTTAGTAATGTCATTCATCTGTGTATTTTTCAGTTTTGTGGATAACCGGATAATGTAGTAGGCCTGTTTCACATGAGTCCTTTTCCCATTTGTAGCTAAACGGCCACTTTAAAGGCACATATAATATGCCAATGGAAATAAATGCATACGTTTAAAGTAAAGGTACATATAAACTTCAGCTAAAAATAATAAGAACAGAAACTGAGCAGATAGTCATTTCCTTTTAAAAATCAACAAGTTTTAGATGCTCTAATTTTCAGGTTTAAGAAAAGGGACTGCGTTTGTCTAATGCATGCTGACCTTTTTGCTGCTGCTTTTAAAATGAACTTAATATGGATCTAACATACTGAAAATATATATTTTGCTAATATGGTAAATTACATTTACAATTATTTATTTTTATGATTGACTATGTAATTTGTTGCAAAACATATTTCTGTATGATTGACCCCTGCATGACACTGCATCCTACAATGTAATGATGTTAACATTGTTTGAAAATGGAGCAAGAGAATAACAGATAACGTTTTAAAAAAAGAATACAGTCTAGGATTTTCAAAAGAAAATCAGGGAGGTTAGGTGCCTATCTCTCCTTGAATTTCCAGTTCTGCAAACATTTACACATAAATTGTCCATTGATTTGGATGGGACAATCTGTGTGCAAAGTTACTTGAGCGAGTACATTACTTCAGGATCAAGATAACAAGAGTCTAAAAAGTTAGAAAGGAAGAAGGCAAAGCCAAATCCATATAATTTATGGATATAGACCATGCCTCAAATATTTTTCACTCCAGTAAAATTTTACAAATAAGAACAATCATTTTTCTTTATTTACATTAACATAATCAAGGTCTTTATTCTAGGCACTATTATGTCCTCATGTCACTTTTTTTAAACAAGGATTATAGGAAAGAAGCACTGGAAGGGACCTCATGAGGTAATCTAGTACAGATTAAATCAAACCAATCAAGTGTGTGTCCAACCTGCTCTTGAGATTTTTGAGGGATGGAAATGCTGCAACTTCTCTAGGGAGCCTGTTCAAATGCTTGACCACCCTTGTAATCAGTTCCCCCTAGTCTTCAACCTAAGTTTCCTCTGCTGCATCTTGAGGTCATTGCTTGTAAACTGTTCTCAGCGGTCACGGAGGAAAGGACTATCTCCATCCTCTCTGTAATCGCCCTTCAAGTATTTGAAGACGGTTATTAAATCCCCCTTTGTCTTGTCTTTTCCAGGCTAAATAACCCTAGTTCTTTCATCCTTTCTTCATAAGTCATACTTTCCAGGCCCCTAATCATTTTTGTTGCTTTGTGCTGGACTGTTTCCAATCTATCCACATCTTTCTTGAAGTATGGGGCCCAAAACTGGAGACAGTACTCAGGTGAGGCTTCATCAGTGCTGAACAAAATGGAAGAATCATTTCCCTTGATTTGCAAGCTGTACTTCTGTTAATACAGCCTAGTATGTTTTTAGCTTTTCTTTTGCAGCAAGAGCACACTGTTGGCTCATATTCAGATTACGGTCTACTGTGATCCCCAAGGCCTTCTTTGCAGTACTGCAGGACTTTGCACTTCTCTATGTTGCATTTCATCTGACTGATTTTGAACCATTCTTCCAGTCTATCCAGGTCTACTGGTTCCTAGCCCCAGCCTCCAGTGTCTGTAAGTCCATCCAACTTGGTGTCACCTGCTAGACTCTGCTAGACTTGGTCCTGGCCAAAGGAGACAACCTGATGACTGACTTAAATACAGAGGGAAGTCTGGGCAACAGCGACCATGAAACCATAATGTTCACTACCCAACGTAAGGCAGACAAATTGGATAGCAGGACTGAAGTCTTGGACTTCAAAAATGCAAATTTCAACAAGATTAGATCACTAGTAGGGCAACTGCTGCGGCACCAGGGACCAAAGGCGAAAGGTGTGCATGAAGAGTGGTTGCTCCTTAAGGACACAATCCCTGAAGCACATGCGGAGAAAAGGTAACAGAAGGACTGGGAAGCCCTCTTGGCTAAACAGGGAAATCATGGTTCTCTTAAGAAAGAAGAAAGAGGCTTATAAACAATGGAAGCTCAGGGCAGGCCCCCAAGGAATACTATTCCACGATGGCCAGTATTTACAGGGAACAGATAAGACATGCTAAACCAGCAATCAAACTTAAATTGGCAATGGGAATCAAGGACAACAAGAAGTCGTTCTTTAGGTACATAGGGAACAGGAGGAAAACAAATGGGAGTGTGGGGCCATTGCTTAACAACTCAAGAGAGATAGTTACTGGCACCCAGGAGAAAGCTGAACTCCTGAATGAGTACTTCGCTTCGGTCTTTCACCAGACCAAGGGGAAAACCATGTCAGGTAGAGTACAGGATAAGCACAGTAGGAATAATAGCCTTCCTACTATTGCCGTAGAATTGGTATATGACCAATAACAAAAATTAGACGTATACAAGTCAGCGGGACTGGATGATCTTCATCCGAGACCACTGAAGGAGCTAGCCAAAGTCATTGTGGAACCCTTGCTGAAACTCTTCCTTAACTTGTGGTGCTCTGGAGAAGTCCCTGAGGACAAGAGGGTTAATGTTGTGCCCATCTACAAAAAAGGCAAGAGGGAGGACCCAGGTAACTATAGAAGCAGCGACTGGGGCCTCTGGGCACTTGCGGCAGAGCCCCCCTGCACAGCATGGGGCAGCGGGGATCTTGGCCCCCCACCCTGGCACCCAAATGAAAAGGACCTGGGGGTAATAATAGACCACAGTATGAATATGAGCCAGCAGTGCAATGCTGTAGCCAGTAGGGCAAATAATACTCTGGCATGCATCAATCGATGCATCTCCAGCAAAACCAGTGAGGTGATTCTTTTGCTCTACTCAGCACTGGTGAGACCACAGCTGGAGTACTGTGTCCAGTTCTGGGCACCACACTTTAACAAGGATGCGGATAAGCTTGAGAGAGTCCAGAGAAGAGCCACCCATATGAGCAGAGTCTTAAAAGGCAAGCCATACAAGAAAAGGCTGAGGGATCTGGGACTCTTCAGCCTGAGTAAAAGAAGGCTGAGAGGGTACCTGGTAGCAGCTTACCTCTACACTAGGGGAGTAACATCAAGGGCTCGGTGAACAACTGTTCACCAGGCACCCGAGGGGAAAACCAGGAGTAATGGCCACAAACTCCTGGAAGATCGATTCAGGCTCAACATTAGGAAAAACTTCTTCACAGTCAGGGTGTCCAGACTGTGGAATAAGTTCCCTCCAAAGGTGGTGCAATCACCTACCCTGGAAATCTTCAAGAGGAGACTAGACAGTCACCTTGCTGGGGTCACCTGACTCCCAGTTATCTTCCCTGCTTGGTGCAAGGGGCTGGACCCAATGATCTTCCAAGGTCCCTTCCAGCCTTACAATCTATGAATCTGCAAATTTGTTAAATGCGCACCCAATCCCATCATCCAAATCATTAAGATGTTAAAAAATACTGGATATAGGACAGACTTCTAGGGAACCCCACTTAATACCTCCTCTCAAGTAGACATTGAGCCATAGAGGACTACTCGTTAAGCATGATGATCGCTGGATCACTTCTGTATCTGTATCCCTATAGTTTTTTTGTCTAGACTGTATTTATTAGTTGGTTAATGAGAATGTCATAGGAGACTGGGCCAAAACCTTGCTAAAGTCAAAGTATGTCACATCCACTGCTCCCCACCTATTCTAGGTGGATGGGACCATCTCCTTATTAGAGAAGGCAATCAGGTTAGTCAGGTATGATTTGATCTTGGTGAATAACAAAGAGTAAAATATTTTATTCAAATACTGCTGTTTTCCTTTTGGGGTTTTTGTTTGTTTGTTTTGTTTTTTCCCTTCTTTTTAGGGTAAAACAGACAACCTGTTTCCTAGACATTCCCTAGAAACAGCGTTCCGTAGTTGAACTGTGGGTTCTGCAAATTTGTTTGCCTCAAGTATCCATCTGTAATTTTCCCCATTGAACAAAGGATTTCTAAATTCTGAGAGATGTGAAATCTGATTTAAGGTCTAAAGCTTCTTACCTTAATTCCAAAATTGTGAAGCTGTTTTGCAGCTGCTAACCCTGCTGCACCAGATCCAACAATAATGACAGATTTCTTTAAAAAGAATAGAGAAGGAAGAGTTGAAAAAAAACTGTGAGAGGGGGAAAAATAAAGGTGATCATTATACATTGTCAATGTTTCTCCCATTGATTTCTGCCAAACCCACTGATTTCATATGCTGTACGATCAGGCCTCTAATACTTTGATACTGGGCTGGTTGGTGGCCCAATTGTGGCCCACGGGATTTGTTGGTACAGCTACTACTAGCTCGAGAACGGAGTCACTTGCCCCACACTTCTTTGCCTGCTGCTGGTACAGCGGGAGCAGTGGGGGAAACGGCAACCAGACAGGAGGCTGTGGGCCACATGTTAAACTGTTACAGAAAGTTAGACAACACAGTGCTAAGAGTATGGAAAAAAAGCACAGTTTACTTCAGGGTTTTTATAAAGTAGGTATTAACACAGCTTGGTCTTGGCTACCATGGCCACGGAAACTGTGCATCTGATATGCCCATTTACTTCAGTGGAAGCAAATGCCTTGCCATGTTTAAAGCCAATCTTGACAGGCATGGCTTGAACTGCTGATTGCAAAAAAAAATCCCCAGATATGAATGGACAGAACATGCTGCTACTTAATTTCTACTGCATTAAAAAGCACAAAACATTATGGTGCCCTACATTGTGGTATTCTTTGGGAAGAAGATACTGGTCAGGACTGACTGACAAAATCCCTGTATTAATCAGCCCTTTTCTTGTCATAAAGTACAGAATCCTCTCTGTCTCTTGTACACAGCGAATACGCACAAGCCCCCGAACAATGATGTGATGTGTACATTTCTGAGGAGTGAGAGCTTCCTGCAAAGAGAAATAAAAACACAAAACAAAAGGTTATTTTCATAATATACTCCACATGTTCTCCTAGAGAGTAAAATTTACATTTTAAACTGTAATTCAATGTAACCATTAATTGTACAGTCCCAGACAGATTAGCAAAACTCATGGTCATTTTTATATGCCAGCCAACTGTTTAGGGGAGTTCTGATTCTTCCAGTTCTCCCAACAAAACAGAGAGAATTAACACAGGACAAAGAAAATTACAGTACAAGATACCTCACTACATCCACGACAGCCAAGACATTTGCTTAAATTTCATAATGTGATCCTAAGAATTCAAGTTCTTCTACCTCTTGCCACATGGATCTAGACAGTAAGGATATTTCTGCACTACTTCAACTAAGTAAACTCAGGATCACATCCAGAAATTTTGCATCACATAGGGGCACCAAAATCTAGAAATATTAATTATGGAAAAGCCCCAAGGGCTACTTACCTCATTTATATCAGATGTAATTCAAAAACAACTCCAATAAATTCAGTGGTATTAAATCAAAAGAAGCTAAAAGGCTTATGACCTGCTGTCTGAGGTTGCTTGCACGGTGACAGAGATCTAAGAAGGCAGCTGGGAGTTTGTAACACAAACAGCATGCTCCACAGAGCCATCTGGGATTGATCTTTTAATCTAGGCAATTGACAGCTAAAAGCTTTGATATCACATTTTTCCTCCCTAGTCATACTTAGCTAAAATTTTGCCATGAGCCTTTCTCGCTTACCTCCATCAACATTCACATAAACAAACAACAATGAAATACTCTAAAAGGCTATTTAGAAATATGTGAAATGCCCCTTTGCCAAACCTTAATACTCAAACATTTTTTAAAACAGTGACAGATCATTTTAAAGGAAGGTTCTTGGCATTTTCAACTGCAATTGATTTTTATGGTTTGATCCTATTTTTTTCTTAAAGACTTCCTTAAATTTTAGAATGCTTTGCTACATCTAAATGAAGAACATCCCATGTGAACTCTTGTCCTGGGAAAACTCCCCACACATCAGAGCAGCACTTGAGAGCACCTACTTCTAGTAAACATAAAATTATACCATTAATTATTAGCCTTGCTTACTTTGCAGTTTGTATACCACAGAGCCAGAATGAGGTTTCTTAAGGCCAGGTACATAGTAGGGTCTCTTGAATATTCTGGGAACTCATAGAGTTCATCTAGTTCCATGACATCTGGTCTCACACAGAGTGCTTTACCACATTCATTGGGCTGGTAAAAAGGCTGGAAGTATTTGTTCAACCCTGAAACTGAATAAAGACAGGCTGTGAATTAGTCATACTCTGCTGTATCACTGCTCTCAGATTATGTACTGAATATACAGAGTTCACCCTTCTACCTGAAGAGGTTTGGATCCATTCCCACTGCTTTGTTTTGTCAGATTCAAAGAACAGGAATGGAGTTCAGGACTGTGGGTGCAGAATCAATACAGGCTTAATAGGAGGAGTTCAGAGGACTCCATTTTTCAAGCTCAAGCTCCCTGGCCCATTGTTGTAGTGACTGAAAATAATCTTCCAACAGTTGTTTGGTGGTTTACATGAAATAAGGCTGGTTGTCTTGCTCTAGATTTTAACAGAAAGGAGCCTGGAACACAATGGTCAAGCTCTAGAGAGAATAACATCTGAAAAGACAGGAGAAAAGGAGCTGAGGTAGAGCAGCTGGGTGACTGAACTAACTGTCACTGCTTATCCACAGCCCAGGCCAATGGAAAAGAGAGGACTTAAACACCAGGATTGTCAATCTGACAGATTTTATTTAAGGAGGAAAACTGGAGCTTTTTAAGAAATCTAGTCTCTTTATCTGAGGCTCACAAGATTCTGCTATACCAGAATTGGTCAAAAAAAGTTGTATTTTAAAAGGAACCTATGCATTTTCACTCTGGCAGGGATACAACTGGCATTTGGCATGCAGATACCATGTTCCTTGTTCCACACCCATTTCTGCCAACAAAAGGTATTTCAGAAGGAATAGCAACCTATGCAGTCACTGTTCAGTTCAAAGGTCCAAGTTCAAAGATCTGCTTCTAAAAGATAGAGTGCTATACTTTTCAAAATGACTTGGGCACTAGAGTCTAAAAGTTATGCTCCCTAATTTAGAATAAAACTTATGCTCCTCAATTACCTTTGAAAAAAAGCCACCTTCAAACCCAAGTCATTGAGATGCTTTTGAAATTGTTAAAATTAACTCAGAGAACCTATGACTAACACAATCACATGGGAAAATGAATTTAATGAAAGGAGCCAAAGTCAAAAGGTGCTCTAGTCTGAGAGAGAGAATTCTTTCTTCTCTCTGAAAAAGAGCTGAATACATTGAAGATTAAGTTGCTAGCTAGATTCTGACATCAGCACTGCAGATAACACAGTTAGGTCTGCCATAGACTATTTTGTTCAGAGATAATTGAGCACACTGATACTTTCAAAATCTTTAAAGAATAATAATGATTCTTTGCATTTCTAAAACCCCATCTCATCCAAGAACTTACAGGCACTTTAAAGCATTAACAATTAAGTCCTCACAGAAGTGCTGTGAGGCAGGAAAGCATTATTGCCTCCACTTCATAGAGAATTAAACTGAAGCATGCAAAAGTGAAATGGTTATAGAGGGCGCATCTACACATGTGCTTTAATGCACCTATTTTACCATGCATTAAAGCATCACATAAAAAACCATGCAATTACGCTAATGTGCAGTAAAATAAGCTACTGAACATTAGGGCAGCCTAATGTGAATTTATTTAGTACCTCATTTTGGAGGTAGTAAATTTAAGGTGCATTAGGAAAAGCGCATTAATGCATATGTAGACATGCCCAGGAGGTCACAGAGAAGAACTGGAAATACAACATAGATTTCCTGTCACTGGGTCACGTGGCTAAACCTCAAGGCATTCTATTATCCTGATAAGCATGCAAGCTAAATATAAGTGAATTTATAACCTTCAAGGAAGGCCAAAAAATAAACTAATATTTATAAGACAGAGCTGTGAAAACAGTCCTTACCAGCCAAATTAGGCATGCTCTTTAAATGCTCTAACTTCACAGTGTTGGATTCACCCAGTAATCGGTTAGTGCTGGTACAGGATGGACTCATGCCCACACAATCTGGATAGTATGCAGCGAGAAAGGGAGCTGCTACACTGTCTTTCAGCAAGGGAGGGAGAATGAGCATGGAGTACCACCAGTGGTCTGAGACTTCAGCAACTCTCTGGTTGGACAGGGAAATGGAAGAGAGAGGACAGAAGACAACCATCAGTACTTCGAAAACATTTTGATTAGCTTTCACCCTCAGTACTAAGACCCACCAGAACTCAAAATACCAACCTCAGGAAAAAAAGACTTGAAAAAAAGACACACACATTTTCACCACACCAGTCCCTCCTGAACTTGACTTCAAATGCTGGTGTTGTTTAATGTGCCATAACAATTATGCTTCCATATGTACACAGAAGAAATCTAAGCAGCTAAGGGCCTATCTCCTATATCATGTTTGTTGGCATCCAAAACCAAGTCAGAGAAGCACTGGCATCTGGCTTAGATCCCTGAAAAGTAGATGTCTTCAGAGCTTGTCTAACACATGCCAACAATATTTAGTCTCTCACAAAGCACAGCAGTCATGGTCACCTTCATTCAAAAACACAGCTAGAGATGAAGGAGGAAGAGGTGGCAGTGATGGTGCTGCCACCTTCCCAATGAAGAACCCTAAGCATTAGGTTACAGAGTCAGGCTCCTTTCTTGCTTGCCCTTCTTCTGGCCCCAGGCCTCTTGCATTCTTAGCTGCTCAGCATCCCAGACTGAACAGGAAGGATAGAAGGTGGCCTCATCCAGATTATTCTATAACCTGGGGGCTAAAGTACTCATCTGGGAAGTGGAGATGTAGGTTTAGACTCCCTCAGACCGAGGAGAACTTAGACCCCTGGTCCTTCCACTTGTATGTGTGCTCCTATCACTAGTTTTTCCAAGTCAAAAAAAAGTGGCATCACCACCATCACCATCTCCTTCTCCAGCCACATTTAAAAAATACTAAGTTCTGCTCAATTAGGTGTCCAGCCCCAAAGAGAACCCCAGGCTCTGGTTCACAATTGAACAGAGACATCTAACACGCGACAATCACCTAGGTTCCAGAGAGCAGCAGGAGTTCAGATATGTTATTGTGCTCAGCATTTCTTATTGGCTAGCCCTATATAGCTTTCTGCTCAATGAATGATTTTTTGTGGAACATCATGCCAGGACACCTGACTTTTCCTACAGACTGCATAGGCACCAACTCCCTTTCTTTGAATTATCCTCCTAGTGCTAGGTGCCTACATTTTTCAGTGTTGTGAAACTTAAATTGAAGGTGTCTGAGGTACTTTGGAGTCATATCAGCGCCAAGTTTACAGGCTAACTTGATACTTTGAAGTAGAAGAGCAGGAACAACAACTGTGTACACCCTACTCACCAAATCTTCAGGCATGGAACACTGGTCTGAGCCCTCCGTCTGAAAAAGAAGGTAACTATATCTGAGTCTTTCTAAAGTTGTGCTAAAAGATTATTTCAAAGAAGCAGCATGTGGTACAATTCTCTTTAGCTTAAAAATATTGGAAACAATTTGTTTTAATGCCACTATCACAGTTTTTCTGTTTATATTCACATAAACAACCAAAACAGTTCATATATAGTACATAATATAAAAACACTATAAAGGGAAATGACAGAAAGTTCCTTGATGATTGCCAAGAGTATTCATTTAATCTACTACTCACACATTAAACATATCACTGAAGATGAATATACCTCCTCTGCTCATGCTTGTAGGGAGGCAGTTAGACGGGCCAAAGCTACCATGGAGCTGAGGATGGCAACCCAAGTAAAAGACAACAAGAAATTGTTTTTTAGATATATTGGGAGTAAAAGGAAGGCCCAGGGAGGAATAGGACCCCTGCTAAATGGGCAGAAACAATTGGTGACAGACAGGGGGGACAAGGCTGAACTCCTCAACGAGTTCTTTGCCTCAGTGTTCCTAAGCGAGGGGCACGACAAGTCTCTCACTGGGGTTGTAGAGAGGCAGCAGCAAGGCACCAGACTTCCATACGTAGATCCTGAGATGGTGCGGAGTCACTTGGAAGAACTGGATGCCTTTAAGTCGGCAGGCCCGGATGAGCTCCATCCGAGGGTGCGGAAGGCACTGGCCGACATCGTTGCAGAGCCACTGGCGGGAATATTCGAACGCTCGTGGCGCACGGGCCAAGTCCCGGAGGACTGGAAAAGGTCTAACGTGGTCCCCATTTTCAAAAAGGGAAGGAAGGAGGACCCGGGCGACTATAGGCCCGTCAGTCTCACCTCCATCCTTGGTAAAGTCTTTGAAAAAATTATCAAGGCTCACATTTGTGAGAGCCCAGCAGGGCAGATTATGCTGAGGGGAAACCAGCACGGGTTTGTGGCGGGCAGATCATGCCTGACCAATCTAGTCTCTTTCTATGACCAGGTTACGAAATGCCTGGACACAGGAGAAGGGGTGGATGTCGTATACTTAGACTTCAGGAAGGCCTTCGATACGGTATCCCACCCCATACTGGTGAACAAGTTAAGAGGCTGTGACGTGGATGACTACACAGTCCGGTGGGTGGCGAATTGGCTAGAGGGTCGCACCCAGAGAGTCGTGGTGGATGGGTTGGTCTCGACCTGGAAGGGTGTGGGCAGTGGGGTCCCGCAGGGCTCGGTCCTTGGACTGATACTCTTTAATGTCTTCATCAGTGACTTGGACGAGGGAGTCAAATGTACTCTGTCCAAGTTTGCAGATGACACAAAGCTATGGGGAGAAGTGGACATGCCGGAGGGCAGGGAATAGCTGCAGGCAGACCTGGATAGGTTGGACAAGTGGGCAGAAAACAACAGGATGCAGTTCAACAAGGAGAAATGCAAAGTGCTGCACCTAGGGAGGAAAAATGTCCAGCACACCTACAGCCTAGGGAATGACCTGCTGGGTGGCACAGAGGTGGAAAGGGATCTTGGAGTCCTAGCGGACTCCAAGATGAACATGAGCCGGCAGTGTGACGAAGCCATTAAAAAAGCCAACGGCACTTTATCGTGCATCAGCGGATGCATGACGAATAGGTCCAAGGAGGTGATACTTCCCCTCTATCGGGCGCTGATCAGACCGCAGTTGGAGTACTGCATGCAATTCTGGGCGGCACACTTCAAGAAGGATGCGGATAACCTGGAGAGGGTCCAGAGAAGGGCCACTCGTATGGTCAAGGGCCTGCAGACCAAGCCCTACGAGGAGAGACTAGAGAAACTGGACCTTTTCAGCCTCCGCAAGAGAAGGTTGAGAGGCGACCTTGTGGCTGCCTATAAGTTCATCACGGGGGCATAGAAGGGAATTGGTGAGTATTTATTCACCAAGGCACCCCCGGGGGTTACAAGAAACAATGGCCACAAGCTAGCAGAGAGCAGATTTAGATTGGACATTAGGAAGAACTTCTTCACAGTTAGAGTGGCCAAGGTCTGGAACGGGCTCCCAAGGGAGGTGGTGCTCTCCCCTACCCTGGGGGTCTTCAAGAGGAGGTTGGATATCCATCTAGCTGGGGTCATCTAGACCCAGAACTCTTTCCTGCTTATGCAGGGGGTCAGACTCGATGATCTATTGAGGTCCCTTCCGACCCTAACATCTATGAATCTATGAATCTGTGAATATAACGTAAGGGCATGAATTCTAAAGCTGAAGACATTTTGGCTTGCACTGAATTTCAATTTCAATGTTCAACTATCAAGCTATATACTCTTTTGCATATGTGTCTATCTGGAACAGGGTACAAAAATCACATGTACAAAATTCTTCCTAGTCATCCCCTGGACACAATTATCTGTTCTTGATTCCAACATAATGTACATTGGTGCAGAAAATCAATGAGAGTTATACCAGAGCTTGTGTTGATCCATTGCCAAAGCATCTGAAAATGTAGCTTTACAAGAGAAGGACCGTATTTGATAGTAAGACACTGTAATGACTTGTAAAGATTTTAGCAGGCCACTTTCTTCATGTTAAATCCAAAACTTTCCATTTAGCTTGTCAGCAAAGAAGCATGTTAATTAATTTTTTAAAAACCCATAGGGCTATTCAAATAGTCATTAATTCCAGCTCACAGACACCAAATAAAACAAACCTCAAAAAACGTAAAAAGAAATAGAAATATTTGGGCCAGCAGCACAGCACTATTTTCAAAACAAATGAGTTTACAGCTGATTACTTGGGCATTTTTACAATGTTTCGGATACTTCAGTTTCACTAAACCGAACATGCTGTGGGTAACCAGTTACATAGCTCTCAAGACAATCAACTGATTATTTTGACAATATAAATATTAGAAGAAACAAGCACATTCTAAGGGTGGTTCTCAACCTGCAGGCCACATGCAGCCCAATCAGCACACTACTGAGGCCCATGTGACATCCTGTTAAAACAATTTTAAATGGATACACAGGAAGTAAATAGTGTGGGTGCAGCCCACAACTTGATGAGAGCTGCAACTGTGGTCAACTATGACAAATAGGTTGAGAACCACTGCTCTATGGCATACAAACAGCAGAAGCATCTGCTTTGCAGTTTCATTAGGTGCAAACAGAATTTGTATTACCTTGGTAGAATTGCTAAGTTTCATACCACAGCGGTATGTTTTGGCTATTTGTGAAGTGAGCTGGATTTCCTTTGTCAGCTGACGCCACTTCCCACATGCTGGCTTGGTGCATTGTACCTAAAAATAAAAACAAACTTTTCAGCTTGCAGCTGACTGAGTGCAGGTCAAGCTGATGACGCAACAAACAACAGCAAGGAAATGAGGTGGTTTGGGGTCAGAACCTGCAAGGAAGTTATTAAATACATTATTCACATAAGGTGGGACTCACCCTCATGCAAACCATCGGCCCAAGGCCAGCAAGCCACTTATGCCTTGTGGACTAACATCAGATGGAAGCTGCTCTTAGGCCTTTGTGCCAATCAGCTGCATGAGGGTGAATTCCACCTACAGGGTTTACATTCTGAGATGTATTGGCACCCAAGTCCCACCAATTTCAATGGGGATATTAAGCATTCTGCACCTCTTGGGATTAAACCTATGATGTGCACAGCTGTCCAAACTATCTTTCCGATTCCACTCCACACAGTGAAGCTACTGTTCCTTTGCATCTATTCTTTTTACCAAAAACCTCTTGAGAATCCTACTCCTCTATAGTGTGTATTCTCCCTCTCTCACTGTTGCTTCTTAGTGCTACCACCTTCTTCCCATATACCATCTTTTAACTCTTACATTTACTCCCAATTGCACCACATTATAAATCCTTGTTCCTGCCCAAGTAGCCAGACTGAGAAACAGAGGGATGGATGGAGTGCTTAGGCAGAGCAGAAGGAGAGACAGATTTTTGATAGCAGAAAAACTGACTGGGACTATATCCTTGGCTTGCCCTAACC
This sequence comes from Alligator mississippiensis, assembly GCF_030867095.1. NCBI lineage: Eukaryota > Metazoa > Chordata > Crocodylia > Alligatoridae > Alligator > Alligator mississippiensis. Next base: position 127,563,527 of record NC_081826.1, read on the forward strand.
CATCTTCCTGATACTAGAAACTCTCTAGGGAGACCTATATCAGAACCAGCAGCTTGACCTCCCAACACCGTTTAAAATCAAAACAAACACACACATATACCCAAACTCCTGCCATAATGAAAGCCAACTACAGTTGCTACTGTAGTCAAAGCACTATTTTTCTTACCCAATAAGGAAGCTGTTGATCAGCCATGAAAGCTTTAGGACTGGGCTCACTTTTACCATTACTGGTCCAAATCCTTTTCCAAGCAGTGTATTTTTCATAACCATCTTTATGGCTAGGAAAAGAGACAAAGTTAATAGCAAGCAGTTACTAAATGAGCAGGGCTTGTCTGTTTTAAGAAATAACACTTATCTGAGGAGGGACAGGAGTGGGGAAGAAAGAGAGAAAGAGAGAGAGAGAGACACTAAATGTAGGACTTTGTTTCTTTAAAAAAAGGAAATCAGATATAGTATGATAACAGTAAGGGAGTATCCTTGCCAACATTTCCTCTTCATAATAAACACATGCTCTCATGTAGAAGACCAAAGTTGAGCTACTATTAAGGATATAGAGGCTACCATGTTAATCTTCACTGTCAAGGAATTGGAAGTATCAAATTCATTCGCTGAGTAGGATACCTTAAATCTGAGAGTCCCTTTGTAAAACTAAATTTCTATCTCCATCGTCTCCAGGTCATTTTAGGTATTTTTAGTTACAAAAAACAAGCACAATTTTGATAGTGTCAATCTAAAAGCCAAAATGGCTTTTGAGTTACCATTTAAAAGTACATAGCAAAAAGTAATTATTCTTATTACTCTGTTTTGTTCATTTGCATCCTTTAAAGAAGGAACTCTTAAAAAATAAAAAATAAAAAGTGTCACACACACTGATACCCAGCCATTATTACCAGGCTTCCACTGATGGACAGCCTAATGCACCTCCTGTCATCTGTACCACTCACAGTCCTGTACACGAGCTTCATTTCAAGAGTTCACACAAGGACAATGTTTAAAAGCATTTGTTTTAATGACTGAGGCTGTCTGCACACTTTCCATATCTAACAAAATGACATAGCTGGCCTCAGTAAGCATACCTTCGATAATAATAATCAAAACACTCATTGCAGAAGTGTTCCCCACAGGAGAGATGATACCATCTAGATGTGTAGCCATTTTTAGCACACCTATGAAACGAGAGAGCACAGAACAGATTACAGTATATTTTTTGTGTGGACTGTCATGCATTCCAAAAATTGAACAAATAGTAAGGGCAGGGCAGAACAGAAATAAGTTTGATTCTTTACCGCTTTTACCTGATGTATATATTCATGTATTGCCTAGTGTAATGAGGGTCTTGCTTTTAGATACTATAGTAACTACTACTTTTACTACTACTACTACTACTAAGTAAACAATCATTTTAGATGCATCAAAAACCTCTTACTTCAATGCCGGGTACAAGGGCAGCAAAAACAGATGGTTTGTGTAGCACTGTAACTAGCTTGGGATTACAAGTCTCGCTTTAGCAAGGCAGGTTCAGCATAGCTCCACACAGATCTTCCCAGTACCAATTAATTAGATACCCAGAAGTATCTGTTAAACATTGGCAGTGGTCACTCTTATTATTTATGCCAGGAAAAGCTGTGTGTTTTCTAGATATACAGAAATACATAGTCTTTGCCTCCAAACTCACAGATTCATTAATTGGTAAGTATAACAGAACATAACTAGACCTAGATTTAGCAGCAACCTGTACACATGAAATACATATTGCCCAATTATTTTTGTACAATTATGGAGTTGGTTGTTATTTTTAGTAAATAAAAGAATCTGAACAGATATACAATTTTGTTCCTTAAATATAAAATTAAGCGATGGTAAAATGAAATGGCCTAAGCCAGTTAGTCACAAAACTATCCAATTTCAGTTATGTAATAATATAGAAGTATTTAAAACAAACATAAAAATAAAGCTTGAAAAATGAATGAGAAATCTAAAGTGTCTTTTAGAAACAAAAATTAGAAAAACAGAAAATTGAGTCTGGTTTCCTGGGTGCCATAAGTACCAGAAGCCTCCTTCTCAGCTGCCTAACTGTCCAGCTGTTCTCTAACAACTTCCAGAATATATTTTGATTCTCAGTACAAAACATTACAACATGTAAACAATTTAAAACTTGAAGGCAGCATAAAATAATTTAACATCATCTTAAAATAAATAGCACAAGGCACACACACTAATTATTAGGCTGGGAAGAGAATGTCACATAATTGCAGTGTCTTTACCATATTAACTAAGCATACCATGCTGCTTATTATAGGCCTTGCCCATTGAATACTGTCTCAAAATTCCAAAGACAAAAATGCAGAAGTGTTTATATAGAAGTTCAGAGAAAGTTATGTCAAATAAGAACAAAGGGTTATAATTAAAATAGTTATCCTGCAGGGTCAGGACCTTAGCTAGAGATTACAGCACTACACCAGAGCACAGAAATAAGAATTTCAGCAATTTTGCAGCCTTATATTTCATAAGCATGCTCTCAGTTTCACTAAAACAGAAGCTGTGCCAGAAAATAGACCTGCTGCATTAATAGCCCATATCCTAGGAAAATATTATTTCAGGATTAGTGTCACACAGCAGAAGGTTATCTACAAAAGACTGTTTGTGGTGCTTCACAGGCATCCTAAGTCTATACTATATTGTCTGAAGATAGAAGGGTTTTTGTCAGAAAAAAAAGAAAAAGGTCTGCAGATAAAGGCACAAACCTTTCGGCAGCACTTGCAAAGCAAACAGGACACGTTGCAGTACAACCAGCTTTTTCACACTTTCTGTACTTTTTCTCCGACGTTGCTTCATCATCGTCATCTGCTGTTTCAGCCGCCTTCTTCTTCACCTAATAAAGAACAGTTAAAACTTACTGGAGATGGCAAATGCATTTTTTATGTTCCATCAGAGCATTCTTGGTTTTGTAGTTCAGGACACAGAAACAACTAGTTAAAATAATATCAATCAAATCTTTGGATTCTCTTTGAAAAAGCCGCAGTATGGGACAGCTGTTGAAATAAGCTAGTTGTACAGAAAACAACAATTTTGGCAACATCCATTTGAGCCAAAGGCTTTTTGCTTTGGTCTTCTGGTTGCTACCATTAAAGAAATTATCATCAGAGCTTCTAGTTTAAGCTAATATTTAAACTCCTTTGTATTCCACTGATTTCAAGCATCATATCTTCCTTCTCTTATCTCTTTAAAACTCTTCTTGTGTAAAGCCTACCGGTGCTAGTCAAAGTCAAAAGAGGTTACTGTCATCCATTCCTCAAATTTTAAGTTAATTTTTAAAACAGGCAAATTCTAGAATACAAACAACCAGGGAAATCCATTCATAGCAAGTGTTAAACAGGCGCAGAAATAATGATGTTGAATACTATAAAATACCTGTCTCCCAGAGCTCCGCAAAGGAAGGCTATCTGGAGACTGATCCACAGACGATGCCTTTTTTTTTGCCCGTACTCTTCCAGTTGACATTGTCTAATAAGAACTGCAGAATAAAGTCAGAAAACAGTTATGTAACATTACAAGATGGCCTGGTTTGACAGAGTGTTTTAATCAGATGATACTTGAACACTGCCATCACCCATCATCATACATTTTGGGGAGAGAGGACTGCTGGGAAGGGACAGCATCCACTTCATGCAGAGGGGTAAGTCCCTGTTCTCAGCCAGGATAGCCGATCTTCTAGATAGGGCTTTAGACTAAGATCGCCGGGAGACAGGGAAACACTGACAGAGCATGCCTGGGGACCGGCACAAAGAAAGCTCTGAAGTTGGGGACACTAGGAGAACCAGTCTTACAAAAGCCGAAGGAATGGTTCTCCCCAAAGCATGACAGGAAATCAAGGGTCTCAACTGGAGGACTCAGGTGCCTGTACATTATTGCCAGGAGCATGGGGAACAAGCAGGAGCTAGCCCTCCTACTCTCCAGTGGGCATTACGATCTAGTAGGGATTACAGAGACCTGGTGGGACTCCTCACATGATTGGAATGTAGCCATAGAGGGCTACACCCTGCACAGAAGGGACTGAGTAGGGAAGAAAGGTGGAGGTGTAGCCCTCTACGTGAGGGAGCAGTACAGCTCCTTGGAGGCCAACATCGACTCCAAAGAAGAGCAGCTCAAAATCCTCTGGGTCAAATTACCGGGGGGAGGGGTGCATGGCTGCGGTGAGAGAGACCTAACTGTAGGTGTATACTACAGACCACTAAAGCAGGGGGAGCAGCTCAATCTGGAGTTCTCTCGAGAAATGGCAGAGGCTGCTTGTGCACAGGACATGGTTGTCGTGGGCGACTTCAATTACCCAGACATCTCTTGGGAGGAACACTCAGCTAAGTTGGATTGGTTGCATTGCTTCCTGACCTGTATCAAAGAGCTCTACCTGACTCACGAAGTGCACAGGTCAACCAGACGTAACAATCTCCTAGACTTGGTCTTGGCCAAAAGGAGATGATCTGGTGAGCGACTAGAATCTAGAGGGTAGCCTGGGCAACAGCAACCACAAAACCATCATGTTCACTGTCTACTGCAAGGCAGGTAAATCAGCTAGCAGGGTTAAAGTTTTGGACTTCAAAAAAGTGAATTTCAACAGGCTCAGGGCAATAGTAGGGGAAGCACTGCGGGACCAGGGACCGAAGGTGAAGGAGTTTATGAAGAGTGGTCGTTCCTCAAAGACACAATCCACAAAGCACAAAAGAAGTCCATTCCCATGCAGAGAAAAGGTAGCAGAAGGGCTGGTAAGCCCTCTTGGCTTAATAGGGATATCTTTAAAAAAAAGAAAGAGGTATACCAACAATGAAAGCTTGGGACAGTCCCCAAGGAGGACTATACAACAATGGCCCGTACTTGTAAGGAGCAGATTAGAAAGGCTATGGCAGCAATTGAATTTAAACTAGCAACAGAAATCAAGGACAATAAGAAGTCCTTCTTTAGGTATGTAGGGAACAGGAGGAAAACAAATGGGAGTGTGGGGCCATTGCTTAACAACCCAGGACAGCTGGTTACCAACACTCAGGAGAAAACTGAACTCCTGAATGTCTACTTTGCTTCAGTACTTCACTGGACTAAGGGGAAAATCATACTAGATAAGATTCAGAAGGGGATGGTGGGAATGACCACCTTCCTACTGTTGACACTGAGCTGGTACATGATCAGTTAGAAAAGTTAGACATTTATAAGTCAGCAGGACCAGATGAACTTCATCCGAGAGTGCAGAGGAGCTGGCCAAAGTCATCGCAGGACCTCTGGAGAAACTCTTCTAAAACTCGCGGCGCTTGTGGGAGGTCCCTGAAGACTGGAAGAGGGCCAATGTTGTGCCCATCTTCAAGAAAGGAGAGGACCCGGGCAACTATAGGCTAATTAGCCTAACTTCTATCCCAGGGAAAATCCTGGAAAAATTCAAAGAGTCTATGTACGATATGCTTGCAGAAGGTAAGATTCTAAACAACAGCCAGCATGGCTTCATCACAGGCAGGTCTTGTCTTTCCAATCTCATCACCTTCTATGACCAGCTAACTTGCCACCTGGATGAGAGAGAGGAGGTTGACACTGTATACCTAGACTTCCAAAAGGCCTTTTGATTTGGTATTCCAAAATGTTTTCATGGGAAAATTGGAGGACTGCGGGCTTAACTACTTGACAATTAGGTGGGTAGGAAGCTGGCTGTGGGGTAGGACCCAGAGAGTTCCAATGAAAGGATCTGTGTCGTCCTGGCGAGAAGTGGCCAGTGGTGTCCCTCAGGGGTCCGTGCCTGCTCCAGTGCTTTTTAACATCTTTATCAATGATTTGGATGTGAGGGTTAAGAGCTCAGTGGCCAAGTTCATGGATGACACCAAGTTATGGGGGAGTGCGGTCACGCTTGAAAATTGGCTGCAGATACAGGTGGACCTAGACAGGCTGGTAAGTTGGGCAGGTCGGAACCAGATGAAGTTCAACACTGAGAAGTGTAAAGTGCTCCATCTGTGGACAATCACCAACATACTTACGGGCTCGGTGGCACAAAACTGACCAGCACCACTACTAAAAGGGACCCAGGGGCAATAATAGACCATAGTATGAACATGAGCTGTCAGTGCAGTGCTGTAGCCAGCAGGGCAAACAATACTCTGGTATGCATCAACCAATGCATCTCAAGCAAAACCAAGGAAGATTCTTTTGCTTTACTCAGCATTGGTGAGACTGTAACTGAAGTACTTCATCCAGTTCTGGACACCACACTTAAGCAAGGACATGGAAAAGCTTGAGAGAGTCCAGAGAAGAGCCACCTGTATGATCAGACTTGCAATGCAAGTCATATGAGGAAAGGCTGAGGGATCTGGGTCTCTTCACCCTAAAAAAAGGGAAAGCTGAGAGGGCACTTGGTAGCAGCTTACTGCTATATCAGGGGAATACATCAAGGGCTTGGCGAACAACTTTTCACCAGGGCACCCTTGGGGAAAACCAGCAGTAATGGCCACAAACTCCTGGAAGACCGTTTCAGGCTTAACAGTAGGAAAAACTTCTTCAGTTAGGGTGTCCAGACTGTGGAATAAGTTCCCTCCAGAGGTGGTGCAATCACCTACCCTGGAAATCTTCAAGAGGAAACTGGATGGTCACCTTGCTTGGGTCACCTGACCCCAGTTGTCTTTCCTCATTAGTGCAGGGTGTCTGGACCTCATGATCTTGCGAGGCCCCTTCCAGCCCCTTACAATCTAGGAATCACGTTGGTCAAAGTACCTTTGTCAAATTATATTAATCTATTAATCACATGGGGAAAAAAGGAGGTGACAGAATGTATGCTGGGATAAGAAACAGTAACTGTATTTAATTTAAGCTTAGAGCAAGTATACAAGATCAGATTCCCCATCAGTGATTTCAATGGACCCAAGTCAATTTGTACCACACAAAGACCTGGCTCATCGTGAGCAAGCATAATCTCAAAATGCAAACCTTATGCTTGTACTTACAGTGGCACTCCTCCTCCTACCTACTGGAGAATTTGGATTGCATTATATCTTTCAAATGAATGTATTATAAACATTGTTTAATGAAAAGTAAAAGGTCAATTAGAGATGTTCTGAGACCCACACATCTTCTAGGACAGTACTCACCATTCAGGACGTAGAAAACTCAACTTTTGTTGTAATTATATGTAGTTATAATACTGTATGAGTTGCATATTTTGCAAAAATAAAATCTTAGCATGTTAAAGGCATCACTATAATTCTCTGTTCTTTAGGCCTTTGCTGGGGAGTAGAGAAGCTACAACTTACTGAACAAGCTAAACGCACACCAGTACTGGGTTTTAAGCAGGCTGAAAAAGCTATTTTAAAAATCAAAATCTTGACTAGGCTGTTATCAAGGGTGGCCTTCCCTATGGGGTATAAAGTATTAAAAAAATGGGAGCAAAGAGGAAAAATGTAAACAAAAAGACAAAAAGGGAAGTAATACCATAAAAATAATTCATGTTAATCAACTGACCTGAGAATTTATTCTGCATTATTATCCAATAATTAATCTCTACAAACCTATCTTTAGATTTATCTTTTTATGGGGCAGCCTCCCATTATATAACACTAATAGCAACTTCCTTTTAGAAAAGCGTGAAAGAGGAAGTTTAACCAACAGGAAAATATAGTAGGTGTTTATACAAACAAATTTATTTCCAAATGTAGATTATGTGAATCAATAAAATCAACATACCTTGAGGGCCTTACCTGTACAACGAAAATTGACTGAAATAGGAAAAGTCATACCAAGATAATTAGGTAAATCAAAAGACAAAGGGAAAGGAGTTTAGACTAGCCAGTATATGAATTAATGTTCTTTTTGTATGCAGAAATGCATTCTAACCCCCCCAATTAGAACAGAAGAAGAACTGAAGCCAAGTGATCTGTTATTCTGACTCAAAAACAATACCATTCTGCAATGGTGTACTAAGCTAAGTAACATCTAATTTGCATATTAAATAGGCACACAAGCACACATGGCAAATATACAGCTCTCTGGGACAGGATGTTGCTTTTTCCTGCAGCTGTTCAGAAAGCAGGTATGCAACTTGTATCTTTTTGTAGGATTTACTCTGTAACAATGCATAAAGTTAAAGCACCCAGCCTTTTGCAACATGTGTGTAGACCTCCCTGCTTGTAGGCTCTATTACCCAGAAAAAGAATGAACAACTTTGTCTGAAGAAACTGGACTTGAATTTGGTGCCTAACAGGAACAATTACTAAACAGGGCACCTGAGGAGACAAGGAGAATGAAAGGGAACTATGTTTGTATATGGCACTGTAGACAGAGGAGGCTTTGGCAACTGTGCAGTACAGGGCTGCTGAGCAGTCCGGGAAGCCAACTTTGGGACCCTCTGGTACAGTGCTGTTGAACATTTGGGAAGACCACTGAAGGAACTGATAGGGCTTTTGACCAGAAAGGTACAAGGCCAGTATCACAGAATGGCTGGCATACTTCAAATTAAATATCAAAGGGGGCAGGGTGGGGAGGCAGGGAGATCTGTCTAAATCCACAGGTCAGCCCTTTCTGGTCCTAAGCGATCTGCCTACTGGATCTTGTTAAACAAACACATAAACCACCTCTCTACACCCATGACACAAGAGGACACAAGGGGAAAATCACTAGCAAGTTCACCAGCTCCTGCGTGTTAAACTTGACACATGCTCTAATAAGTAGCTTTTGCCTAATGAAATAAGATTCTCATGAAAGAGAGGTGACAGGGTGATGTTTTTGCCATCTCTGAGGCACTGAGATGGGGGGAAACATTCTGGAGTGCAGAAGCACTGCTGACATCCCAGTCAGTTAAAAACACACTTGGACACGCATGTGGGGAAAATGAAATGAAACAGACTTTGGGCAGCAGATAGCTGCTATACCAGCGCACACATGCTCAAAATGATCTAGGACAAGAAAAAAAACAACTCTTTAAATAACACACACACACACACACACACACACACACACACACACACAGAGTTCTTTTGGGGGGAAAAAAGATAAACAAATCTTCTTTTTAACTGAGAAATGATCAGCTGGGACCAAATTGCCGGGTACCCAAATGACCCAACAGTTTTGCACCCTGTGAAGTGTGACAGAAGTCACCTATGGGACACATGCGACAGCACCAGGCTCACAGTCAGGTGTGTGTATACTGGCTGGGCTCAGTCCCTTGGGTTTTTTTTTTTGTCTTGTCAGTCCTGGGGGCTTGCCAGCAGCAGCTCCCCAGGGGCAGGCATGTGGTGTGTGGGGGGGAAGCAGGTGTTGCATGGGGGGTGGTTTGTGTGCATATGTGGTGCATGCGACATGGCGTGTGGGGGGGTGTTCATGCACATGTGTACTTGTGTGTGTGTGGGGGGAAGAGGGCATGTATATGGGGTGATGTGGGAGGGAGAGCATGTATATGGTGTGTGTGTGGGGAGGAGGCCATGTACATGGGGGATGTATGTCTGTGGTGCAGTGTGTGCAGGGGAGGGTGCTTGTATGGGGGAGGGCATGTATATAGCAGGGTATATGTGTGTTGTGCAGTGTGTAGGGGCAGGGTGTGGTGTGTGTGTTGGGAAGGGCATGTATATAGGGTCATGTAGGGGGAGGGCGTGTATATGGGTGTGTGTGTGTGTGTGGTGCAGTACGTGCAGGGGGGTGTACATGGGGGTGTGTGGTGTGTGTTGGGGGAGGGGGTGTATATAGGGGATGGAAGGGAGGGCATATATATTGTGTGGGGGGGTATATATGGGGGGTGTGGGGGAGGGCATGTCTATGGGGGGTATATGTGTTTGGTGCGGTGTGTGCAGGGCGAGTGTGAGAGGGCGTGTCCATGGAGCGAGGACATGTATATGGTGTGTGCGTGGGGGGAGGACATGTATATAGGGGGCCATATGTGCGCGGTGCGCTGTGGGGGCGCGTGCCCGTGCACGCCGCGGGGCTCCCCCGGGCGGTTGCGGCGGGGCCCGCGGCGCCCCCAGGCACAGTCCCGGGGTCGGGGCGGCGGCACCGCCCGCTGTCGCACCCGCACACGGCTCTGTGCGGCGCCCCGGCCGCACGCACTCGCCCAGCCCAGCCCAGCCCGCCCGCCACCCCCGGCCCCGCCGCGCAGAGCCGCGCCGCTCACCTCTCACCCCGCCCCGGCCGCCGCTTCCGCTCCGCTCGGCGCGCAGCTCAGGGAGGAGCCGGCTCGGCAGAGCACGGCGCGGCGCGGCGCGGGGCGGGGCCTGGCGGTGTCGCCGAGGTGAGCGCTGCCGGGTGCGGGGCTGAGCTGGGGGGGCACGTGGGTGGGGGGCGAGTCTGCCGCGGGCGGGCGGGGGCTGCGACCCGAAGTAGTGGCAGTGGCAGGGCCGGGCGAGGGCCCACGCCTGTGCTGGAGGAGGCCGCGCCCGGCGCAGGGGTGCGAGTCTAAGCCGCGGGGCTTGCCGCGGGGGTCCCGAGTCCGTGCCCAGGGGAGATGTAAGTCTAAGTGGGGGCAGTCTAGGTTGGGGCGAGGAGGGAGGGGGGTGCGAGTCTGTGCTGGGGGAGGCCAGGCCAGGCAGGCAAATCCCTGCCAGTGCGAGTCTATGCTGGGTGTTGTGAGCTGAAACAGGGGATGTCTGTGTCGGGGTGGGGGCACAAGTCTGCGCTGGGGGGTCTATACTGAGGAAGGGGCAAGTCTAAGCAGTGGTGAGTCTATCTCGGGGGCGGAGGGGGCGTGAGTGTATGCGGGGGAGAGCTGCAAGGCTAAGCAGGGCTGAGTCTGTCCGGGGGGGCTCTGAGTCTGTGCCTGGGCAGAGCTGCAGGTCTAAGCAGAGGGGAGTCTAACCCGGGGCAGGTCGCAAGTCTAAGGGGAGGGGAGAGTCTGTGCAGGGACGGGGCAGGAGTCTATGATGGGGGCCCTAAGCAGGAGGAGTCTCTGTGGTGGGTGGGGGGCAAGTCTGGGCACAGGGTCTGTCAGGCTATACCAGAGGCAGTGAGTCTCAAAATATTGAGAAGCACTGGATTAGGCACCAGATTAGCCACGGAGCCTGCCAACCCCAAGCCCCTGCTCAGTTTTCAATCAAGGGTCTCCTGCTTTGGCTTCAGTGGGGCTCTCTGAGCCTGGGCTGGGGAGAAATTGGCTGAAATTAAAAGAGGGTTCTCTACTGCTGGCATCAGAGGACCTGCTGCCTAAAATGTGTAAGACATTGTGTTAGACTTGAATTTCTGTGTGTTGCACAATGACCCAGCTCAGACTTTTATTATAGTTTTTACTTTTTATTTTGCCGGGGGGCTTAGCTGAAAATAAAAATCCACTAATAAAATAAAGTTGCAGACAGCAATAAACGAGAATTGGGAAGAGATGAACAGACACTTCCTGCAGTACCCCATGCAGCTTATTGTAGATAAGTGCAGGTGGAGACTTTTGACCCTGTGCCTGGGAAGAGCAGTGTTATCAGCAATGTGGCTTCCAAATTTCTGAAAGTTAAGCCTGCTGTCAAGAAAGTGAACAACCCATCCTTTATTGTTAAAATCCAACCTAAAATGAACTACAGGGATTTATCTTCAGAGGTTACAACCATGTTTGAAATAAATCCTTATTCATTTTTCTGGACTCCTTGTACTTTAAATACCATACTGTATACAATTTTTGCTTATATTCCATTTTTACAAAGGGGGCTATCATAATTTTGTTTAAGAACAGAGAGCAAAAAAACATTTACCCAGGCACAGATTAGAGGCTTTTTTTTGTCATCCCATGCATGATCTCTGCTCACAATTAAGTGATCTGTGTAAATAAACACACTGTCTGTAATTTGGATTATCTTTATATATTATGAATAAAATAGTTCTATGACTTCTTTCAGGTATTCTTAATAGACTTTAATTAGACTAAACTCCAAATGAAGTAAATAATAGCAAGTATGTACTCTTCCTGTATTGGAAAACTGCAAATGTAAATGAATTCGGCCTAAACATGAATAAACGTTTTGCCTGGGTGTAGGATTAAGGTGTTGGTGCATGACTCAAACTATTGACTGCATCCTTTTCTACACAGTGGGTACATATACACTGGACCATGGCCAGTTCAACAGACCTCTCGAGAATCAAAGAAAGTTCTGATACTGGGAAACAGCAGAACAGAGTGGTGACTGAAGAGGAATGGCTGCAGAAATGGGAAGCAAACAACATTGGATTTCATAATGAACAAGGACATCCGTATGTAATTTTCTCTTCAAGTTGTGTTAAAGTATATGATGAGACAAAAACAATGGCATGATTGACTCTTTCATAAGGCTCATCATAAAAATTCAGTATATGTACAAAAATCAAAGTATATTTTATGAGTATTGTTCAAAGCAACTTTAAGAATGCTTATGTGGCCTGCATTCACCAGAAAGATAATGGAGATGTCAACAGATCCTGATGCTTTTTATGTGTTCAAGGTACTAAGCTATAAAAATACTATATGTATTTTCAGATGTGAATACCCTTCTATAAAACTTCTCACAGCTTTGCAATATAGAAGCAGAGCAACTGACTCACATATTACACATTTAAACGTCATCGGTATTAAAATTGATATTAAATTGCTAACTTCTTTTCTTTGGCAGGCTTTTAAAGAAGCATCTCGATCTTCTTCTTAATGGCAGGAGTGGACTCAGGATATTTTTTCCACTTTGTGGCAAAGCAGTAGAAATGAAATGGTAAAATACAGACCATAGGGGTAGAAATGTAAAGAATGGGAGGAAAATCATACAGTTCACTTGTTTATGCCTTATCTACAGTGGCAGAAAACCCACATTGCCTGAAATTAGGGGTCTTTGTTTGTTTCGTTTTTAATGTTTGTCCACAGTCTTTAGTCTAGTGTAGACATGACCAGTTAGGGCTAACCTTAGTCATCAAGCAAGTCACAAATTGACACAAAGGAGTTCTAACTGTGGGAAAGCAAAAGGGATGGAGAGATCATTGAGTTAACTTTAATTGTTATGTTTTAACCTGGTAACACTTGACTAAGATATCTATGTTCCTAGATGTTACATAATTATTTCTAGGCATCTCTTTGCATGAAAGATTTGCCTTATGTGTGTCATTATAGAAAAAGACTAAGCATCTATAAATGCATATATTTGGAGCAGAAAGGTGTGTGCAAAAGTCAATTCAGAACTAGAAAAAACTGCCAGGCATTTAAATGCATATGGGAACAGTAAGCACAAGTAATGTTCAAGGATAATGATGTGGTAAGAAACCTCGTATCTCACAACTATACTAATAAGGATTTTTACCAAGATGCTTTCCCTAAAGCCTGAGTGTGGGGAGTGGGAGGAGTTGTTCCCTTTTAATTAACAGGTATCTGAACAAATAAAGTTTCCCACTTTTCCCAGCTGTAGGGAGGGGAGAGAAGCTCTATGTCTGCTTTTACTTTTTTTCTCATTTCCTCCCCTTCCCCAAAAGATGGAGGGTACTCTGTACTGACCCACTCCTGCATTGTGAAATAAGAGCTGAATTAAATGGATATAATCCTTATCAGTTTCGCTGCCACCCAAGAAGTTCTGATTTGCACCAGTAAATCAGAGTTTTCTTAATTTCCCTCGGTTGTTTTTTGACATAGCTGAGGCCTGCAGGATGAGCCCTTGAACTGTATGTCTGAGGGCTCATGAGAACATTATTTTGTATTTTGAGTCAAAAAGCTGAGTCATTCAAGCACGCTGGTAGATGATTGCACTTTATCACATAGAATGGCTATATATAGGTCTGGGTTACTGGAAGTTGAACTGCTGTCTTCAACCACTAGCTCCATTTTACTTCATATTTGGGAAGGTTCACTTTATGACTATTTTATGACTTTAAAAAAAATATATATCAAAACCAAAAAGAAAATGCTCAAACACAGATGGTCTAACTCCTCTACACTCATTAGTAAAGTTTCCTACCATTCAACAAGCAACCGTCTGGGTTTTTCAAACGTCTGAATTTTTAGTAAACTTAGGGCCTGGCTATGTGTTCAAACCAAAGCTGGGTAGAAACCACCTGTAGAGTTGTTGCGCTTTTCAAGTACTAACTTTATAGCTGGTTCGTTCTTTTTATAGCTGGATAGTCATTTTTATTGTGATAATTACTTTGCAGGTGTGGCTGGGTTAAATTTATTGCATGATTAAGCTGTTAATTGTGTTGTAGCTACTTTGCAGGTATGACCGGTCTAAATTTATTACGTGAATAGCCAGTTAATTGCATAATATGTGTAGTGTATAGTGGGGGCCTTAGAGCATTTTGTTTCAGATTTCTTATCCTATCTCAGGCTTGTCCAACATACGGCCTGTGGGCCACCATGTGGCCCGCCAAGCCGTTTTACCTGGCCCAAGGCAGCACTGCTGCTGCCGTGGAGCCAGGGCAGTGGCGAGGCGAGGTGGGCAGGGCTGGCCCATGGGCCCCAGCCAGCAGCAAGGGGAGGGGAGCTGTTTACCCCTGCGGGGCCAGGCTCATCAGTGAGTTGGGTCCTGCCGCCACTGCCCCAAGGAGAGACAGCAGTGATAGACTGCAAAGGTGGAAAGAAGCCATCAGTGAAAAATGAATAGGAGACAGGAAAAGAGCAAAGAGGGACACAGAAAGAGTGACGTCATGGAAAAGAAAATAGATTGAAATTAGAAAAAAACAAAGTAAAACAGGGAAGAGAGGGGGAGGAAAGCAGGGGGGAAAAGGCCTAAGGGAAACAGGACAGTGATAATAGTACAAGGTGAGAGAGGCTCTCAAACAAAAAGGAAAAGGAGGAAATCAGGAAGATAAAAGGCAGAACAAATAAGTGAGAGGGGAGGAAAGGTTGGGGAAAAAGAAGAATGTAAGAGGTGGGGTCAGGCAGGTGCCTGGTGATGAATCAGATGTCAGGCAGGTTGTAATGTCATAAATCCAATGTCTATGTTAAGTCCATGAAATATTGAGTCTGTGAAAATAAAAATAAGCATCTTTGTATAGGTTTTATTTTTTTATTTATTCAAAACATACCACCACGATGGGAAAAGAGAATGCAAATGCAGGAACCAGGGAACCAATCTCCCCACCCCACAACTGCATTACAGGCAGCGATGCCAGCTCTGCTCTGTGGAGCCTGCAAGGGAAGCCTTGCACTGTGGGGAAAGGAAACCCACACGAGACCCCACATAGCTGCAGCAGGGTCCCAGGCAGGCTCGGGGGAGTGGGTAAAACCCGAAGGCCAGCAGGAATTCACCTGCAGCCCCCCCACCCCAGCCCCAGCACTGCAGGGAGAGCTGACACTCTGGGCTAGGGGGGGTCATCCCAGAGACCCCCAAAAGTCCCACCCAGGGGCCTGTGCAGCGGGTGCTGGTAGGGGACACGGCCGCGCCCCCACCCCCCCCCCCCGCCAGAGTGAGGCTGTTCAATTTGGGTCGCCAGCCCACTGGGTGATAAAAAGTTCGTGATTCAAAAAGGTTGAACACCCCTGCTTTATCTACTAGGCTCCTGAGTTCTTTGGTATCTTCCATGGAACTCACAGTGTGATACTATTATTGGCCATTGGCGTGTTCCCTTATTTTTTATTATTGAAGTAAGAGTGAATAGCTAATCAACTGCATATACAGCTTTGAAAAATCGTATGAAGTTGATTCATTTTCTTCAAACCAAGATCTACTCATTTAATCATACAAACTCATATTAGGTTATATTGGGGGCGGACAATTATTTGGACCTGCAGGCCATATAGGCAGTTCTGGGGAGCTGTCAGCACCCTTCCACCCCCCACAATAGCCCAGAGCCCGTGTGCTCTGCAGTTCTTCCCTACCAGCACCCAGCAGCAGCTGAGCGTACAGTCCCAGTCCCAGCCCTGACCCCAGCCGGCCCTGTACCTGCTTTGGACCTACCCATCCACGCTGAGCAATAGCAGTAGCAGCAGTGGCTGGGCAGAAGGTGCTGCTGGGCCTGGAGGGAAAAGCAGCTGCCTTCCACTTGCCACTGCTGGGCCCTTCATGATGCAGCTGCCCAGAGCCCATGCCTGGGCTATGCTGCAGTTCCTCTTTATTGCCATCACTGCCACTGCCTGGGCTGCCTAAAAATGCAGTCTAGCTGTCCCAGCCCCACTGTGTGCCCAGGGTGGCAGGACATATCCTGGGCTAGATGGTGCCTTGGCCCATTGGGGCTGAGGGACCCACCACAGGCTGGACAAACAATTGTAAACAGCTGTGGTGGTTCTCTAATTCTCTCATTTCTTCTCCACATTAATTGTGATGATGAGTTTTCATAATGCTGTAGAGTGCAGCAAAGGACAACAAATGTTAGTCTGATCAAATTCATTTGTTTTACAAGGTGCAATTAAAAAAAAAACCAACAAGCTGCTGTAATGTTCTACAGGAGATGTATATTTTCTGTTGCCAAAACTTGAGAGAGAGAATATAAATCTAATTATGTACTAAAAACCAGTAACTCATAAGTAAATATGAACATGTTTGTTGTTCTGTGTAGGTTAGCTGACATGGGACACAGTGTAATTGGTGTGGAATTCAGCGAGCAGGCACTGAAGGATTTCTTTGTAGAACAAAATCTTTCTTATTCTGAGGGATCAATCCCGGAGATTTCTAAAGCCAAAGTATTTAAGGTTTGTTTTATGCACTGGTTTTGTATTGTCATCCTTTTGTATCCCTAATTATGTAGTTCAAGAATAACTGTGGCCAAGTCATCCTCTGCATTTTTTTTTAATTTTTTGCCTCTCTTTTATTGCATCTTTCACCTATTCTAGCAATGTCTGAAGGGGAAGCATCAAGTCTTAATTCTGTGCTAGGTAATTGTCATCTCAAGCTGTTACTTAGTTTGACTGCATTTTCATCAAGATATTAATGACCTAATTTTAAGCTGGTTTAAAGTCGGTGGGATTGCACACATACTTAAACTTAGACGCTTGCAGCTGTGCTTTCAATTGGGAACCTTTAAGCTTATACTATATGACAGTGGTGAAGTAGTAGTTTAGCATTTTGAGGGCCTTGAGACATATCAATGTAGGAAAATGTTAAAAAGAAGGTTCCTTACAATTTCTCCCCCTCTGTGTAAGTACTGTTTCAAAACACAGTTCCCTGAAAGCTGTTTCCTTTCTTTTCATTGCAGAGTACCTCTGGGAATATTTCTCTGTACTGCTGCAGTATCTATGATCTGTCCAGGTAGGAATGAGGAGTGTGTTTGCATTTGTCCTTCATCATATATGTATTAAACATTTAAATTATTGCTTTTCCGAACCAGCCATAAATATGAGGTGGTGGATTTGATTTAAATCAAATCAGTTTAAATCATGATTTCAATCACAGTTCAAATCACTGGCCAGGAAGCCTTGATTTGATCATTGTTTTTGATCTTGTTGTTTGATATCCTTTATTCATGTAATTTCCTGAAACGTAGCACTTTTACAGAAAGGTGAGAGCTTGACTGTGTGCACGCAAACTTGTAGAGAGAAAATAGGGCTGATGGCTGGGTAATCAGGTTTCTTATCTCTCATATTTGTATACTGCTGTTAACAAGGATGTTATCTTCATCGGCGCCCAGGGTGGACGACTGAAAACCCTCTGGGTTAAAATCCGTGGGGAACACAGCACAGGGGACACAATGGTGGGAGTCTACTACAGACCTCCTACCCAGGATCAAGAGCTTGACCAGGAGTTTGCCAGGGAATTGGATGAGGCCGCATGCTTCCGGTGCATGATTGTCATGGGAGACTTCAACTACCCAGACATCTCGTGGGAAGAGCACTCAGCCAAACCTGAACAGTCGCAAAGCTTTCTCTCATGCGTGGATGAGCTCTATCTGACACGAGAAGTCTACGGGCTGACAAGAGGTAAAGCGCTGCTCAACCTGGTACTGGCAACAGGGGATGACCTAATCAGTGACCTAACGATTGAAGGAAAGCTGGGTGACAGTGACCACGAGCTGATTGCCTTCACCATAAGCTGTAAAGCTAGCAAGTCAGTCAGCAATACGGAAGTCCTCAAGGGAGTGATCCTGGATGCACAAGCAAAGTCTATCCCATGTCGGAGGAAAGGCAGCAAAAGGACACAGCAGCCCTCTTGGCTCTGCAGGGAACTAGGAGACCACCTGTGTCTAAAAAGAAAGACTTACAAAGGATGGAGGACTGGATTCGCCTCCAAGGAGGAATACTCTGCACTGGTCTGGACCTGCGGGGAGCAAATCAGGAAAGCCAAGGCTGCGACTGAACTCCAACTAGCTACAAGTATCAAGGACAATAAAAAGTCCTCTTCTAGATATGTGGGGAGCTGGAGGAAAAGCAAGGGCAACATTGGACCCCTGCTAAACCAGATGGGACAACTGACAACTGACACCCAGGAAAAAGCAAACTTGCTAAATGGGTACTTTCCGTCGGTTGTTCACCAGTCCCATGGGAAGGCCTGGGTGAGGGAGATTTCTTACCCTCCATCAATGCTGACCTTGTGAAGGAACACCTTGAGAGGCTGGGTACCTTCAAGTCAGCCGGCCCTGACAGTTTACACCCCAGGGTACTCAAGGAGCTGGCAAGCCCCTGACGCAGATCTTTGAGAACTCCTGGTGCTCTGGTGAAGTGCCCGATGATTGGAAGAAGGCCAACATGGTACCTATCTTCAAGAAAGGGAGGGAAGTAGATCTGGCAAACTACAGACCCATCAGCATGACCTCTATCGTGGGGAAGGTCTTGGAAGAGATTATCAAAGAGACCATCCTTAACAGACTAGATAACGGCAATATCCTGAGGGATACCCAGCATGGGTTTGTTGCGGGTAGATCTTGCTTGACCAATCTCATTTCCTTCTATGACCAGGTGACCTATCACCTGGACAAGGGAGAGGAGATTGATGTCATATATCTTGACTTCAAAAAAGCCTTTGATCTGGTATCCCATGATCACCTCTTGGCAAAACTGGCCAGCTGCAGCCTCGGATCCACCACGATCCGCTAGCTGGGGAATTGGCTCTGTGGTCAGATCCAGAGGGTTGTGGTTGATGGAAGTCGATTGTCGTGGTGCGCTGTGACAGGTGGGGTCCCTCAAGGCTCTGTCCTTGGGCCTATACTATTCAACATCTTCATTAATGATGTGGACATTGGAGTCAGAAGCGGACTGGCCAAGTTCACTGATGACACCAAACTGGGGTAAAGCATCCGCACCTGAGGACACCTGAGATCCAGGCTGACCTTGACAGGCTCAGGAAATGAACGAACAAGAACCTGATGGTGTTTAACGCTGAAAAACCCAAGGTTCTCCACCTTGGGAGGAAAAACCTGCAGCATGCTTATAGGCTCGGCAGTGCTATGCTGGCTAGCACTATGGACAAAAGGGACTTGGGGGTCATGATTGACCACAAGATGAACATGAGCCTGCAATGTGATGCTGCAGCTAGTAAAGCAAGCAAAAAAGCTGGCTTGCATCCAAAAATGCTTCTCAAGCGAATCCCAGGACATCATTCTCCCATTGTACTCGGCCTTGGTGAGGCTGCAGCTGGAGTACTGCATCCAGTTTTGGGCTCCACAATTCAAAAAGGAATTGGAGACACTTGAGAGAGTCTAGAGGAGAGCCATGCGCGTGATCAGAGGTCAGGATAACAGACCTTATGATGAGAGGCTGAGAGCTATGGTACTCTTCAGCCTGGAAAAGCAGAGGCTCAGGGGTGATCTGATGGCTACCTATAGGTTTATCAGGCATGCTCACCAGGATCTGAGGGAACGTCTGTTCACCAGAGCGCCCCAAAGGATGACAAGATTGAACGGTCACAAACTCCTCCATGACTGTTTCAGGCTGGGCATAAGGAAGAACTTCTTTACTGTTCAAGCCCCCAAGGTTTGGAATAGACTGTCGCCGGAGGTGGTTCAAGCACCTACTTTGAACGCCTTAAAGAGACATTTGAATGTTTATCTTGCTGCAATCCTATGACCCCCGCAGACTTCCTGCCCCTAGGGCAGGGGGCTGGTCTCAATGATCTTCTGAGGTCCTTTCCATCCCTAATGTCTATGAAATCTCTGGAGACCAACTCTCCCTATGCCTGAAAAAGGGTGTTTGTGTCCAAAAGATTGCAAAGAACAATTTTTCCAACTATTTAGTTGCACTAATAAAAGATAACACATTTACCCAAAGAACCTTGTTTGCCTTTGATCTCTGGAGACACAAATCCATAGTTTGAGAACTGAAAACAAGCATCACAGAGATGCTTAATGGGATCTTCTAGACTGAGCACTGAACAGAGTCTTTGACCTGTTGTGACCTATTTATACAACTTCTAAAAAGATTACATGAATATATTGTCTCAAATAGTATATAATTAGAAGTTATAATTCCTATTCCATGATGATATCTTTGAGTTTTAACGTATATAAAAATGATTTTAATTTAAGATAAAGGGTTTTTTTAAGCATCTTAACAAAAAATAAAAAATTAAGTAAAAAAATCCAATTTAAATTTTTAAAAAATCAAATTTTTTTAGGTTTTTTTTTTTTTTAAACTTACTGATTTTTATTCACCCTGATGTGAGAAGCAAGGACCAAATCCCAGAAGGCACAGGCCATCTGCAACTCCCTTTGACTTGTGTGGGAAACTCAAATATTCACTTTCTCTTGGAATACGTCTGTAAATACCTGCTGTTGACAGTGGGCTCAATCCAGACAAATGCAACATCCTGTCAACTGCCAGAGCCAGTCAGTGGCTTTTGCCCTGGCTCAAAGCTGCTAGTTATAATGGGTGGAAGATTTCTTTTTACACCAGGAAATGTGATACTGTTCCAATTCTTCGGCTGGGACCATCCCAATTCTTAGATCATTCTTTAGCTCCCAGCATAAAAGAATGTGCCTGGGACAACCATCTGTCTATTTGGGTGATTTGCTGTAATCACCCAAATAATTAAAACGGAGTTGGCAGCCATTTTTAGAGGAGTCTTCTAAATCTGTCATGGGAAGCCAGCCCAGTGCTGAACCATCTGAGGATTGGCAGGGGGGTACATGAAGGAAATTTAAAGTCTGCTTCCTTGCCTCTGCTCAACATGAATGAAGAATCTGCCTTCATAGAGTGTTGAAGGTACTCAGCATCTTGGAGAATAGACCAGATGTCATTAAATCTTTTTGTGCCTCAGGATTTTTTTATATCCAAATGCATTGTATCAAAGTTAATTATATTAAAGGTAGGAGAACAGTTCAATAGTATCCACCTGCTGCTGCACACTTTAAAAATCATTCTAACTAGCATTTGACATACTGCCCAGGACACATTTTTTTCTTCTTGTCAGAAATTTTTAAAAGATTGAATTTTCTAAGTACAGTTACATGTAACTTGGTAAAATCTAACATTTCAGCTCTGGTGGTACAGAACAACATTTTGAATTAAAATAAAAAAATAGGTAGCTCATTAACAAGGCTGTCCTTGGAAATTATTAAACAGTACTAAGGAGGTCAAGTCTGCAACCTACAGAATTCAAAATAAAAGGTTATGCATGTTTTGTAGAACATTCAATTCCAGAAAGCAGTGTAAGTGTAAATATCTTTCTGTTGGTATAAACATTGGAAGACTTCTGAAATACAAAATACATTACTACTGATGTGGCTTCTGTCCAGGAAAAATATAGTTAATATGCAGCGACTATAAACACCAAACTTCACCTTTGCCTTAGCTGACTTGTGATTACTGACTTTTGTTTTCAGTGCTGAGCAGGCTTTGGATAGGGAAACTTTGAGTTCATGGCTTCATCAGACTAAGAAGTTTCAAATACTTCTTTGCTGATTAACATATAATGGAAATTATTACTCTCTACAGTTTTGCATTGTGTAATGTGCTTAAACCATTTGGTTGTGGTCCATAACATGATTGTGGCTGTTACAGTGTAAAGTTTTTGTTAACTGTGCAGCTGCTAAGCATACTCATAGTTCTGAGCCCTCATTCAGTCACATTTCCTAAAATCAGTGGGATTTTTGGTTGACTGTGAACTTCAGGGTTGGGCCTAAAGAATATACATAAACTATTATTAATGTTATTTATATTACAGTAGCACCAAGATTTCCCAACTAATATCACACCTCATTGTTCTTGGCACTGTGGACATATAGTGAGGGAGGGACTCCGCCCGGGAGCAGATCCAGAATGCTGCAAAGGGGAGTGTGGTGATGACAGCAAGGTCACTGCACAGCTAAGCACAGATAGTCAAAAAGTCCAGGGCTGGATTGATTCAGTCTTTGCAGGTTAGCCTAAGCTGTGGAGATTGAATTGATAAGCAACTGGACGTTCACTTTTTGATTTAAAAAATGCAGCCACGTGCCTGCAGTGGCCCAGGCCAGAAGCCTGGGGGACAATGCTAGAGCATGCCTCCCTGCTAGCTGGAGCAGACAGCTTGGGCTAAGGCTAGCTCACCCACCCTACAAAGAGGGGTTTGCAGGGGAGGTGCAAAGCATCCTGGTATTCTGGGGGGGGCTGTGAATTAACTTGAATCTGAAGGAGATCTGGGACAGAAGTTCAGTAAACTGATTTAACCTAATTCAGTTCAGTCTGATATTACATCCATCCAGATTTATCTTAAACTGCTTTTGGCCACTTTGAAAGTGGTTTATGTGCACCGAACTTCTGTTATGTTACAGATTTTAACTAGCTTCCTATCACTTCTACCAGTTTATATGCAGTTTCTATCCCTAGCCTACATGTGCAGTGCATGTGCAGCTTATAGCACATGCATTTGTCAGCTAAGACCAGAGGCCTTGACAATGCAGGGAGTGGGGGGAGTAGATTGCACCCTGACTCCCACCCTCCACCCCCAATCTGCTCCTCATTTTGCCCTAAGAGTTTAGGCCTAAGTGTCCAAAGTATTTAGTTATCTAGCTTCCCATTGATCTCAATGGGGAATTAAATACCTGCAAGCGTTTCTGTATCAGGCCCTTGCTATCTAGTTATATAAGGCAGATATGAAACTAGAAGGGTAGCAGAAGCACAGAGAAATAAAGGGGCTTTCCCAAGACTTTGCAGCAGGCCAGTGGTAGAGTTGGGATCCATATCTCATGAATCCAAATCTAACAACTTGTCCCCTAGATGCAAATTGAAACGTAAAATGTGCTTTTGAATATCATGTCTTGATTGTGAGACTATATTTAAATTATGATTCTAAGTGTATGCATAGTGCAAATGTAGGTGTAATCTTGACTGCTTGCAAAAAAAGAAAACAGTTTTTAAATTATCATGTCTCATTGCATCATATGGGGAAATATTTGACCAGCTTGCAAGTCAAAAGCAAAAGGCCTGATAATGATGTTGCAATTAAAGGAGTAACAAGAAAGAAAAAGTGAAGCCAGGGACTCCAATATAAAATGCATTAGGCAGAAAGCTACTGCACAATTTCAACATGCCACACAGAAAAAAAATGGTGTAAAATAATTTGTTGGATTGCAAAGAACACTTGCAGGTCCCAGCTCTTTTGAATGAATGGAATGTCATCCTAAAGCTAAACATTCTTGGGTCCTGCTTTTGAATGTCAGATTAGCTGAGCTCAGTACATATGAAGGTGCTGGGAACCTGTTCTGAGCCACCTTCACAACCACCGTGGATTCTAGTGGTGATCAAAAACTGTTGCTGTCTTTAGCTTAAGGTTAGTATTATCCCAAGGCTTACTCAAATTACGATTAACTGAAGCAGCATTGTTCATATTAGGTTCCCACTTGCCCTAGCACAAACCCATTTCCACGGGATAACAGATTTTCTGTGCCTCCCAAAGGAAGTCTCTATTCTACGGATGCTTCTTGAGGCTTATTCCTAACATTGTGTAGTATAAAGGGGGCAGACCATAACAGAAAACAGCACTTTATGTATATGTACATTCAGTTGGAGATTGTTCTCTTCTTTTATGAGAGTAGCTCGGGCATAGTTTAAAAAATAAGAAGTCTAGTTTTTAACTCGGAACCTTTTTCCCCCTCTATCTGTAGTAAAATTGCAGGCAAGTTTGATGGGATTTGGGACAGAGGAGCACTAGTGGCCATTAACCCATGTGACAGAGAACGGTAAGTAACACGTTTAATAACTGTTTTTCTTTCCAAAGAAGGAAATGTGATTATATGCCATCTTTTGATTTAGCATAAACCCTAAGTAACCTAAGCCAGTACTTTTCTGCCATGTGGCCACTAGGGTCACTGAACAATGCTTTCTAGAATTTTGAGCTTCTGTCAGGAAGGTGCCTTGCCAGGGCAAACATTAATGTTGGCCTAAGCACAAAAAGTTGCTTACTCCATTATACATCAGCAGTGGCAGAGCTGAAAGTCCCCTCTAATGGCTGATTTGCACAAAGCTGGCAACAGATCTGAATTTGATTCTTCCTTTTTGCTTTCCATGCTTTTATTTTCGTCTTTGTCTTCATCCTCGTTTTACCCTCCTTTGCCCCACACCTCTGTTTTTCCTTTCTTGCCCTTTATTTTTCACCTTCATTGCCCTGAATTCACAGCATTTTTAAGTAGTCATGCAGGCTACTGTAGTAACTGTACACTGTGGCAGACAAACACTAAATGCTTCATTTTCTTGCTTGTTAGCTTATACCAGAACCAGTATATGTGTGTTTGTATAGCATTTTGTTTGTGTTATGTAGTATTTTTTACCTTTCATGTATACTACATGAAATTTTACTGCTAGGAAGCAGTACCTCAGTTGCATTAAATTATGTTCAGTTTAACTTTTTCTGACTTGGTATGCATAATATACTGGCTTTTTCTGAGTATTTTAAGTATTTTGTTTTTATATACAATATATTTGCAAAATAAACAATGCAATATTTGTTTTTCAGCTATGCCAATTTGATGTTGTCTCTAATGGATAAAAATTGTTCCTATCTGCTGGCTACTGTTTCTTATGATCCAAATAAATATAAAGGTAGGAACTTTTAACTGTTTTTGTTTCAAAGTGTTTCAAAGTCACTTTAAATGTTTTAATGTACTTAAACTTTTACACATTTGTATCTCAAATATATTATATGGTAACAGTTTTATCTAAGTTGTTATTCCTGTCAACAATCTTTGACAGGATACAAACATTAGTATGTTTTCCTTTTTGATGTTCTTGTTTTTAAAGACAGTTTAAATTAAGAAAGTTTAAGAAACAAAAGTACAAAAAAGATTTAATATTTGTTACTGCTCTCTGATATATAAAGTGCCAATTTAATATGTTTTTAAAATTGTTCTTATATCAGGTATACTTGGTCTTCTCTATCTTTGCTGAAGTCATTTCTTAAAAAACTTTTCAGAGACATAAACTGATATCACATGAAAGCTGCAGTTAGGTAAATCCAAAAAAGAGGACAAAAGAGATACTATGGGGAAAGGCTCACTTGTACTTACATTCTGTTGCTTCAATTCTATATGTGTAGCTGATTTAATACTGTGATACTATTAGTGTACTAACCCTACAAATGTAGTTAAAGTTGGGGTTAGCAAAAATGGATTTAGTTGTACAGTACTGGCATTAAAGTATTTTTACTCTTCTAGTTTTTATCTAATCCAAGAACCAAATTAAACTATGCTGGTATAACTCTCCACAGTAGGGTATTTACTGGCCCAAGTGTGTCAGCAAAATCACATTGACATTATGTTAATAAAGTTTTTAAATATAATAGAGTACTAAGAATATAATGTGGTCTTTTTAAATAATAAAGAAAGATTAAGGGCCAAACCATTTTTATTTGTTAGTAGTTTGCAGCTTACCTTTTTAGATGGAAAGCCTGTGACTTCACAGAAGTTGGGGTTGGAGCCCAAAATAATAAATGTAATGTTTTGTATCTAAGGTTTCAGTAAAGCTGAAGGGACGCCCCAAAATTTAGATGACTTTATGCAAGAAGCAGAGTAAACTTCATATTATTCATAAAGATATGTAGAGAGATGGAGATGGGGACTGATGCTTTTGAAAAGCATTTCAATGCTGAAGAGAGTTAAGTTTTTTGGTTTTTTTTTAAACTATCACATGGTTCTAGGCTTGTTGAAACTTTTTTCCTCATAATTCTGCCCCAGAATTTCTAAATGTATTTAGATGAGAGTAAGGTTTTGGCTTATTTTGGTTTGTTTGTTTGTTTGTTTGTGAATTGAGCCTTTTAGAAAACTTGGCTGGAATTTAGAAGCAGCAGAGCATTTACCATAATGGCTATGAGAAAGTTAGCTCCTAGGTGGACCATTGCAAAACAGAAGTTACCACTAAAGAAGATGTTTTTTCTCTAATTAAAAAAAAATGCAAATAGAGGCAAAAGAAACAAAAGATAGAAAAAAGTTAATCAAGCACATAAGGGATTCAGTCAATCATCTTTCACATCTGTTCTTTCTAGAGGTCAGGATTACAAGGATTGCTCCTGTGATTGTGTATGTGCTGTCTTATTTCTTAAGAGTGGCTAGGCCTTGCACAGAAGTATGTTCTGGGTTTCAGTGACCCAGGGCACATTGAAAATGTCTTTGCTGGTGTTAGAGCAATGGGTAATCTCTGGATCAAAGACTTGGCAGGGAATTAAAGAGTATGTTTGAGGCCATTATCAATCAGGAGTTGGGCCATGATTAATTTTAAATCTAACTGACTGTATCACAAACTTTAGGACTGAAGGGCTCTGCAACAAGCAGCTGAAAAGGCTGGTATCACACCACGTGTCCATGGCCAGCCATGAGTGGCACCACACAGAGTCTGGCTCAGATCTAAAATGAAGAATGGAGCTCTAAAATGAAGAATACCTCTCACTGCTTGAATCTGGCAGAAACCTAAAAAATAAAAATTGATAAAGACAAGAGGTGGGAGTTGGCCCATATATTTAAATGTGCATGGTAACAGCAGTAAGATCATTGCCATTCTTTAGTTACCTGTTGAAGAACTGAGCTGTGAAAATAGTGGCAAAGAATATGTTTTCCCCCAAGCATATAACTATTTTTCATTAATTACATGGTTCCGTCTGGTAAGGAGTTTGTAGTGCGATCCTTATAGGTCAGCTGCTCATACATAGCTCAGACAGAATTCACTTCCTTGGCACACTTCCTCAACTTCAGTGCTGCTTCATCACTTATATACTCATGATCTGAAAAATCATATTTTTTTCCATCAAAACTAAGTCATGCTTTTCACTACCACAGTAACTCAAGTCCAGTCTGAGCATTCATTTATAACAGTGGTGTCCATCGTTCCGGTCCCACAGGCTGGATGAGTGGCTCAGGTTCAGCCCACAGGCTAGATCTTGCACGGGGTTGATCCATGGGTGTAATTCAGCACAATGACTCAACCTCCTGTGCCTGGATCCAGCCACATGCTGGTGCAGTCTGATGTGCAAGGCCACGTTATCCAGCCCATTGGGGCTCACCACAAGTCCAGAAATTTGGCAGTGGGGGAGTGGCAGTTAATGCTGCCACTGTTCCTCTCTGCCAAATTGCTGAAGCCTTGGGGAGTCCTGTGAGCCAGGGGTTGAGCATCCCTGATGTATTAACATGCATTAAAAATGAAAAACTCTTTGTAAACATTAAGTATCATTATATCTGTTGGCATAATGATTTCTATTAAATTAAGAAGCTTCTTCGGTTTTTCTTGATAATTTTTAACTTGTCAGATGAAAAGATATTCCTACTGCTGTTTGATCTACTCTGGTTAGGAACAGACATTGCATTTGTTCTGGGATAAGTTGTAACTTTGTTTGTCTCAGAATAAAAATGGTCCTGGGATTGATATGTACACACACTGCCCTTCCAATCAGGGTTTAGTGAGTGACTGAATGCACTGCCACTTTCTGCCATTGATTCAATTTTGCAAATCCCAGGATAACTGTTCAGACACACTTTGTGATGGCCCCACACAAACTGATAGCACTTCTTATCCCAGGGAACTTTTCTAGGGTTTGTCCCAGGGTAATGGACATGCATGTCTGAGAAATCACACTTTGTCCCAGGAGAAAATGGTTTCTCCTGAGACAACTGTGACATCTGTTTGTAGCCTCTGACTTTTTATTGGAAGAATAAGTCCTTTGATTATTCACCATGATAATTTTTTGAAAATGTGTTAAAATTTCCCAGTGTTTGGCCAGCCTTTGGTTTTAATTATAATATTGGAATGGTCATTGTGGCTTCCAATGGTTTAGCTTCATCTATTTGCTTTCCAGGCCCACCATTTTATGTTCCTGAACATGAAATTGAAAGTTTGTTTGGTGAGTTAACCCAGCTGTATTTATGTTGTTTTATAAAACCTGTAGCAGACAAACTTGTTTTCTTGTTACATTGACTCTCACTCTGGCAAATGATAAGGAATCTTAATAGGACGTTTCATCCTTGTACAAAATGTGGAGGCACATACAGTTGGAAAATAAATATCATTTTACTGCAAGGATATTGATGCCAGGAAACAAAGCTTTACTTTCCTAGACTGTGCAAAGGCTGATTGTTTAAATATGCATTATGATGGAAATCTGAACCTGTTTTACCAGTAAGACTGATACTGTCTTTTTGGGGGCCGTGGTTATTTTTCATGCTGAGTCTGCAGGAATTCAGACTAGATCTTGGTGTTCTTGCAACTCTTCTTTCTTAGTTTTATAGTGACTTTTTATGTTCCCCAGGCTCTTCTATCTATTCATTCTACCTTAGAAACCTTAATGTAGAAACCTTTCTCAATAGCTCTAGTTTCTGTTATAGTTTTGAAACTAAAATGTTAATTTATAGGGAATACAAATGTAATAAAATGCCATGCTAAGACAATCAAAGATCAAACCCAACTAGCGATAAAAGAAAGTCAGTGCTAAAGTTGAAACTTCACCCTAGATGAAGTTATGCATTGTTATTGCAGTAAGTTCTTGTACTTCATGAGAATGTACTTGAACCTTCAGTGCCCAGGTGCAATGAGTTACCTTGTATTAACAGTGGTATCCAATTCTGAGAGTGAGAGCGCTAAAACCTGCTCACCTTATTTATTATTCATTGCAATTGATGAATCTACAAATATGAGTAAATTGAGCAAGATTTTTTTTATAGTATAAAATTCTAGATACAAAGCAAAACAGTCGTCATCTTTAGCTGTGATTTTAATGTGTTGTTTTTACTTCTTTTTCAGGCAAATTCTGTGAAATTAAATGTCTTCAGATGCAAGATGTCTTTTCAGAAAGACAAAAAGTATGGGGACTAGATTATTTTCTAGAGGTATTATATCTACTAAAGATTTTTCCTGGATAAAGCAACACACAAATAGTAGCAAGGTGGGGAGGGGGTTAAGTTTGATTGATCCTGCTTTGTTTTTAATGAACTGGATATATAGGAATTCTTCTAATGCACTTCAGAGTATGAAAACTTGGGTATGGAACTGGCATTGTCTCTGTTTTGGGATTATTTTAAGATACTCCTTCTAAAGTCAATTATATTGTACTTCTATCTTAATTTACATTTTTTGTGTTTTAAGAATGTTTTTCTTAACTAGGTTTAAATTCCCTGCATAAAAAATCATTTTAACTGTGTACCTTTGTTTCCTATATTTTTGGTAAGTTAAAAGTTTTAAAAGATCACTTAAAGAAATGATCCTATAGTGGGCAATGGCCCCTACCTGTTGATGGTTTTGTAGTCACCATCCTAACTATAGTTTCCTGTAATTTTGCTCTCCTGCCAGTAGGCAAGGACTGTCTGGTGGCTTCAACCTTCTGCCTTTTTCTCCCTGCTTCTACTGTTAAAGAGACTGGTGACAAGAGAGCAAGCAAAATTTTAGCAGCAGTTATGTTTGGGTGAACAGGACAGTCAACTAGAAGTATGTGACAAAAGTGAATCTGTTGAGGGGAGAGCAAATGATGCCCCTGCATCAGTAAGAAAGCTGTTTTTCCCCTTAAGAAAGCAATTTTTATTAGAGGAAACCTGGCTTTAGGATGTCACGTGTGTGGGAAGCATGAGTTATGGGGTGTCACAGAAAGACTTCTGAGGTTTGGCTAAGCCTCTGGCCATAGGGATACTTCCCTGAACCCAAGAGGTTCTGCCATCACTGGCTATTACAATTTTACAAATGAACATTCATGTTTTGAGTCCCTGATGATCAGGCATCCTGGCTTTCTCTGTTTAAAAATTGCAAATTCTCTGATAAAACCCTGCAAACTCTCTGATTAAAACCCCAAAATCCATGATTAAAATGAAATGCCGCTATATATGTATGTAAGTATGTATCAGTTGAACACGTTTTCTTGATATTTTTACTATTTTAAAGCAATTTGGAAGCCTACCAGTGCTTCAAACACTATAGTAAAATAAATTCTAAATATCTATAGATTCTGGCGTTTGATTTGGGTTTTTTTATCATGGAAAATCAGCTCTCCCTGCCCCCTTCACTCACGAGGACACTGGTCCAGCTGTGACTGTCCCATGTCCGCCCCCCCGCTGCTTTGTGGCGCTGAACAGCTCTGATGTGTCAGTGTCCTGCCCCTGCCATTGCCTCTCACTCCCAAGCCATAGCCCCCTGGCCCTACTGGTGCCCCTCACTCCCCTCCCACAGCCCCCCCCGTGCCTCCAGCTGCCAGGACTACAGGGCCAGTGACCCACTTCCACAGCCCCCCGCAGCAGTACCCAAACCCCAAAAGCCACCCACAGAAGGAGCCTGGCTCTCCCTTTCCCACGGGCAGCACAGCCAAAGTGGAGCCTGTCAAGGGGGGAGGGGGCAGGTTTGGGCTCCCTGCCCTCCCCTCAGGGCCTCCACAGCCTAGTGGGCAGGACCAGGCACAGCAGGGCAGAGTGGGGCAGGGAAGCTCGTGGCCGCCACTGTGAGCCCCACGCTGCCATGGCAAGGTGTTGCCTGGCCACCCGGCAGGGGTGGTGGTGTGGGGTTGTGGCCCCTGCTGCTGCCAAGCAGACAGGTGACACCTCTCCATGGCAGCATGGGGACTTGCGGCAATGGCACTGGACTTCCCCACCCAGGCCTGCTAGGCCCTGGCACACTGAGTCCCACCACTGGGTCAGGGAGGCCCTGGGGGAGGGCAACAGGGTGGGAAGCCCACCCCTGCCCTGTGCACAGATCGGGGGGGGGGGCACATGCCCCCCATACCTCCCCTGGGAGTAAATGCCGTGGCAGGGAGCCGCTCCTCCTGCCCCCCAGACAAACTGCCCACAGCTCCATCCTGGTCTCAACCTGGGCCCTGCAGCCACGCATGGTCCCAAGCCTCACGTACTGCCCAGACTGTGCACCAGCTCCAGACCTGCCCAACTCCCTCCCTCACTATGAGAGCCTTAATTCCCCCTTCCCCACCAAGACTTAGCTGTGGGAGCTGCTCTCCAGGCTGTGTAGCAGCCATGGGCATGCATATACGTGCACATGGTGCCCCCTGCCTGATTGCCCTCTTCCTGCTCCCCCAAGCCTTGCACGGTGGAACTCTGCCAGCCTGCAAGGGGAAACCCAACTTAACCCACATTTTTCTCCTTTCAAGGAGAAAATCCAGGTTTTTCTCCTCAGAGAGGCTTAGGGAGCGGCGTGAAACACACGGGTGAAGGCCCGTCGTGCCCCTGTACCCTGGAGCCCCCCTCCCTCCCCCCCCCTGCCAACCTCCAGCAGCCAGAGGTGAGTGGGGCCATGGTGGGAGGGGACTAGCCCAGCTCAGCTGCAGGGAGGCAGATGATTAGGAACCGGGGAGGGTCTCGCCCCACCCCAGCCCCTCCTTCACCCAGCCCCCCAGGGAGCCGCGCGAACAGGCCACGCAAACAGGTGCACTTGTCTGCCCGGCATGCAAGCTAGCACAGAGTTTGCATAGGTGGGTGAGTGGAAGGGCCTGAGGCACTGCCTGTGCACCCCCGCCCTAGGGAAGCAGTCCCATCCGTAGCCAGCCCACCAGTGGCATGCCACAGATGGGCATGTGCTGTACCCCTTGGGTCCCCTCGAGTCTGT
This sequence comes from Alligator mississippiensis, assembly GCF_030867095.1. NCBI lineage: Eukaryota > Metazoa > Chordata > Crocodylia > Alligatoridae > Alligator > Alligator mississippiensis. The sequence goes on from NC_081826.1 coordinate 127,595,310, forward strand.
GACCCCTCCCTCTGGCTCCTCAGAGGCCTCCACGCAGATGGGGCCCAGGGTTCCAGGCTCCACATGGATGGATCCCCAGGCTCTCGGCTGCAGAGGCTGCCTTTTGGCTTTTCAGGCTCTGGGGCCCAGGAGCATGGCCACCTCCCCTTGTGAGGTCTTCTCCCTACTGGGGTCTGTGGTGCACCAGCTGGAGGAGCTCCAGGCTGCAGTCCAGAGACTGCGTGCCATCAGGGACTGTGAGCAGGAGATAGACTCCTACTGCCAGGCTCTCCTCCCCTGGGAGATGGAGGGTAGACCACGGTCTCCCTCCAGGACAAGGGAGGACTCGGGGACCTCCCTTACTGTTCAGCCCAGCGGTTCAACCAAGGTGGTCAAGGGCCCCACAGCCCACCGCACCAAGGCCCCTGCCCTGCTGGAGCTCAGCAACAGGTACGAACCTCTTGCAGCCCCATCAGAGCCTGCTGAGTTGTAGCCTGCGGGATCTGACATGGGCTTTACTGTAGCTACCGCTCCCACTCTCCCCAAGACGAAACACAAAGTGTTTGTCATGGGAGACTCCATCCTGAGGGGGACTGAGGGGCAATCTGCCGCACTGACCCCTTAGCCCAGGAAGTCTGCTGCTTCCTGGGAGCCCACATCTGAGACATTGCGGAGAAGATCCCTAAGCTCCTCCAGCCCACTGACCACTATCCCGTGCTCCTTATCCATGTGGGCACCAATGACACAGCTTGGAGCACTCCCAGCTGGGTCATGAGGTGCTACAGGGATTTGGGAGCAGAGCTAAAGGGTCTGGGGGCGCAGGTGGTGTTTTCTTTGATCCTCCCAGTCTCGGGCTATGGGCTGAGGAGGGAGAGGAGGATCCAGGTAGTGAACAAAGACTGCAGTGCTGGTGTCATTGAGAAGGCTTTGGCTTCCATGACCATAGTTCACTCTTTGATGAGAGAGGCAGTGAGCTGCTGGGAAGGGATGGCCTCCACCTGTCTCTGCTGGGGAGGAGGCTCTTCTCAGCCAGACTGGCTGACCTGCTCCACTGGGCTTTAAACTAAGCCCACCGGGGGATGGGGGGACTACTGCAACTGATGGCCCACTGACCAACCCTTGCAAAGCCAGTGAGCCTAGGCACTTAAGGGAGCCCACCCCTGCTCCAGCCCTGAATCAATCTGTGGGCAAGGCAAGGGCCCCCAACAGGACACTTGCCTGCCTGCACGAATGCCAGGAGCTTGGGGAACAAGCAGGAGGAACTTGTCCTCCTGCTTAACACAAATAATTACGATGTCATAGGGATAACGGAGACCTGGTGGGACTCCACCCATGACTGGACCATGGGTACAGACGGCTATACCCTGTACAGGAGAGACTGAGTAGGCAAAAGTAGGGGGGCGGGGGGAGGTTAGCTCTCTATGTCAAGGAGAGCTATGCGTCCCTGAAAGCCGATATTGGCGAACAGGGTGGATGGCTGGAGACCCTCTGGGTTAAAATCTGTAGGGAACACGGTACAGGGTACACGATGGTGGGAATCTGCTACAGACCTCCCATCCAAAGTCAAGATCTTGACCAGGAGTTCACCAGGGAATTGTCTGAGGCCACATGCTCCCAGTCCATGGTTGTCATGGGAGACTTCAACTACCCAGACATCTCGTGGGAAGAGCGCTCAGCTAAATCCGAGCGGTTGCAAAGCTTCCTCTCGTGTGTGGATGACCTCTATCTGACACAAGAGGTCTACGGGCCAACAAGAGGGAAAGCGCTGCTCAACCTGGTACTGGCAACCGGAGACGACCTAATGATCTATGGGAAGCTAGGCGACAGCGACCACGAGCTGATCACCTTCACTATCCACTGTAAAGCTGGCAAGTCAGTCAGCAATACAGAAGTCCTTGACTTTAGGAAAGCTGACTTTGACAAGCTCAGGAGGCTTGTCAGTGAGGCCCTAAGGGACCACAACCCTAAGGGGTGGGAAGTTCAGGAAGAGTGGTTGCTCCTCAAGGGAGCAATCCTTGATGCACAAGCTCAAGCTATTCCGTCTCGGAGGAAAGGCAGCAAAAGGGCACAGCAGCCCCCTTGGCTCTTCAGGGAACTAGCGGACCTCCTGCAGCTAAAAAGAAAGGCCTACAAAGGATGGGGGATGGGATCCACCTCCAAGGACGAATATTCCGCACTGGTCTAGTCCTGCAGGGAGTGAACCAGGAAAGCCAAGGCTGTGACTGAACTCCAACTAGCTACAAGTATCAAGGGCAATAAAAAGTCCTTTTTCAGATATGTGGGGAGCCGAAGGAAAAGCAAGGGCAATATTGGACCCCTGCTAAACCAGATGGGACAACTGACAACAGATGCCCAAGAAAAAGCCAACCTATTAAATGGGTACTTTTCGTTGGTCTTTCATCAGTCCCACGGGACACCCATGCCCATTACGGGACAGGGAAGTCCGGGTGAGGGAGATTCCCTACCCTCCATCAATACTGACCTCGTGAAGGAACACCTTGAGAGGCTGGATACCTTCAAGTCAGCTGACCCTGACAATCTACACCCCAGGGTACTCAAGGAGCTAGCTAGCATCATAGCCCAGCCCCTGGCATGGATCTTCGAGATCTCCTGGTGCTCTGGTGAAGTGCCCGAAGAGTGGAAGGCGGCCAATGTGGTGCCTATCTTCAAGGGAGGAAAGTGGATCTGGCAAACTACGGGACCATCAGCCTGACCTTTATCTTGGACAAGGTCTTGAAAAAGTTTATCTAGGAGGCCATCCTTAACAGACTAGCTGGTGGCAATATCCTGAGGGTTACACAGTATGGGTTTGTTGTGGGTTGATCTTGCTTGACCAATCTCATTTCCTTTTACGACCAGGTGACCTATTACTTGGACAAGGGAGAGGAAATTGATGTCATATATCTTGACTTCAAAAAAGCCTTTGATCTGGTATCCCATGATCACCTCTTGGCAAAACTGGCCAACTGTGGCCTCGGGTCCACCACGATCCACTAGCTGGGGAATTGGCTCCGTGGTCAGACCCAGAGGGTTGTGGTTGATAGAAGTCAATTGTCATCGTGCCCTGTGACCAGTGGGTTCCCCCAAGGCTCTGTCCTTGAACCTGTATTGTTCAACATCTTCATTAATGATGTGGACATTGGAGTCAGAAATGGACTGGCCAAGTTCGCTGATGATACCAAACTCTAGCCTAAAGCATCCACACCTGAAGACAGGAGGGCAATCCAGGCTGATCTTGACAGGCTTAGGAAATGGGTGGATGAGAACCTGATGATGTTTAACACTGAAAAATGCAAGGTCCTCCACCTCGGGAGGAAAAACCTGCAGCATGCTTATAGGCTCGGCAGTGCTACGCTGGTTAGCACTACAGACAAAAGGGACTTGGGGGTCATGATTGACCCACGAGATGAACGTGAGCCTTCAGTGTGATGCTGCGGCTAGTAAAGTGAGCAAAATGCTGGCTTGCATTCATAGATGCTTTTGACAGATGTCATTCTCCCGTTGTACTCGGGATGTTATTCTCCCATTGTACTTGACCTTGGTGAGGCCGCAGCTGGAGTATTGCATCCAGTTTTGTGCTCCACAATTCAAAAAGGATGTGGAGAAGCTTGAGAGAGTCCAAAGAAGAGCCACGCGCATGATCAGAGGTCAGGAAAACAGACCTTATGACGACAGGCTGAGAGCTATGGGGCTCTTTAGCCTGGAAAAGCGGAGGCTCAGGGGTGATCTGATGGCCACCTGTAAGTTTATCAGGAGTGTTCACCAGGATCTGGGGGAACGATTGTTCACCAGAGCACCCCAAAGCATGACAAGGTCAAACGGTTATAAACTCCAGCAAGACCGTTTCAGGCTGGACATAAGAATTTCTTTACTGTCCGAGCCCCCAAGGTCTGGAATAGACTGCCATCGGAGGTGGTTCAAGCACCCACATTGAACACCTTCAAGAGAAATTTGGATGCTTATCTTGCTGGGATCCTATGACCCCTGCTGACTTCCTGGCCCTTGGGCAGGGGGCTGGACTCAATGATCTTCCGAGGTCCCTTCCAGCCCCTATGTCTATGAAATCTATGAAAATTAGAAAATTCAGGGTTTTCTGCATTTTTCCCTTCTGAACAGAAAATCCAGATCCCTTTTGATAGTACACTAACATAACCTAAAAATCACCAGGATCTAAACACTGTCCTATGCTGATCTTCAGGCTCGTTGTTTTCACCATCCCACTTGTCCTATATAAGCTTAGTTCAGCAAGGCTCTCTGTCAGTATTGTAGCATGGAATTTACTGCAGTTAAAAGAAAGTATAGATAAGTATTTTTTTCTATTTGCTAGAAATCCTTTTTTTTTTTTGAGAGAGTGAGAGGGTTTTAATATTAACACTTATCCAATCTAAACTAATTAGTTGAGCATTAAAAACTGCTTATCTGTTTTCCTGTGTTTCTTTTTGGCATGTCTTTGTTGTTCATTCCAAGCATGGTGGTGTAAGAGCTCCAGTTGCTTTTGATGTCTTTAGTTTATTTCCCACTGTAGCTCCAGTAACATGTACCGGTGAGAGCGAGGGCTTTATCAAACTTAACAGCAAACTATGATCATACAAAACTGTGGCTTCTTCCTTTCAGTGATAGGGGTGTACATTAGCAACAGCATCACTGTATAATTTGATAACAAATGCTATGTAAGTTATTGCATTAGTTAATTTTGTTTAGCAATGTACTTTATCCATAAACTTATTCAGTGGGTAGGAATAGGGAGTCGGCTTCCCCAAAGTTTTATGCTTTTAACCTCTTCCAAACCAATTACCACTAGAAGCAAAAAATATTTGATAAATAAACTAAATTTTTAATGGATGTAAGACAGCTTGGCCCCACCAGGCTTAGACGCAAATTCTGGTGCTTCTGAAACAGGGTTTCCTAAAGACTGAATACAAAAGTACTGAAGGAAGATGATATAGTTACTTTGCCTACATCTGATAGAAACACTCCTTCAGCAGGTTGCAGTGGCTGACTTACTGCTGATTGAAATCAGAGCAACAAGAAATTAATCAGATATCTATGACTGCTCTGGTTATAGTGCTATTCAGTGGACTGGTTTATAAAAAGAATGCTAAAGGGGCTTTCTCATGGCTTTAGTCCACCTGCAGTAGAGCCCCAAGGACCTGTTAACACTGATCACATGGAGAAGCACCTCCCCAGCATAGTAAAAGTGTAGACTGCAGAAGGCCAGAAGAGAAGGTCACATGTGGTTAAACTTCACCTCCCAACTACTCTTCAGCATTAGAATATGAGGTGGTACAAACAAGGAGCTTGAAACCCACCCCTATAACCATTTTAAACAGTGCTCATTTCTGGCCTGTGGGCCAGATCCTGCCTGCAACATCATGTCATCTGACCCATAAGTCTCCCCACAGGTCAGGAAATTTGGCAGTGGGGAAGCAGGGACAGCATTAATCGCTGCTCCCCTTCTGCCAAATTTCTAGCCAAACGTCATGTGCTAGATCTGGTTGCAGAGTGACCCCAGGTACCAGCCTTACCATGCACTGACCCTGTGCTGGATCAGGCCCAGGGATCAGCGCCACGCCACTCTTCTGGCTCATGGGGCTGAAAGATTCAGCACTACTGATTTAATGCACTGTTCTTGCTTGGGTTTCTGAAACTTAAAAGCCCCAAACCTATTTGTTGTCCAACCACTAAATAAGCTTAATCACGTGGTAAATTTTTTTAAAAATTGCCAAGAAAAAATATATGAAGGTGAATATCTCTTGATGGAAAACCACTGCCTTGTTTTTGGCACTAGCATCCTTTATTTAGAACAATAAACACAGAAAAAAATGGCTTCTTGTTGAATATGTTTGGTGCCCCTGTTCTTTTTTTTCCTCCCTGTAGTTAAATTAATTTAATTGATTCCTGATCACTTACATGGACTCCGACATAGATAAATTACCATGGATTAAGTTACATGAGACTGTTTTTTACCATTCAAATGTTGCTCTAGATTTATTCTTATTCCAAATAAATATATGAAGAAAAAGGAAATTAGAAGTGTCTCATTCATAAGCATATTGATGATAATCTTATAAACCAACTGCATTTTCCAAAGCTTCCTTTAGAGGGAACCAGATGCTTTGAAACAAAATAGCATCGTTATTCATGGAAAGACCTCTGATGTAAGTGGTCCTGTGACCACACAATGTGACCAGATGATAACGTCAGCTGACACAGCATAGTCAACAATCCTCTTAAAGCAGAAGCTATGTCTGCCAAGGCTTCTGAGAAAATGCAGATCACGATGGAGCTGGTAAATGAAACTGAGATCAGTCTGCTTGAATGCAAGGTCTGTTTTGAAAAATATAGCCACCAAAAAAAACATCGTCCAAGGAACTTACCCTGTGGGCATGTTATATGCCTGGATTGTGTGTGTTCACTAGCACATCCAAGGAACTTTAGGCTGGAATGCCCTTTCTGTCGAAGAGTGTGCAAATCGTCTGAGACAAGTGACTGTTTACCATTGCTGCACCTAACTGAGATCTTAAGACCTGCAACTAATATTCCTTCTGCTTCAGGAGCAACAGCTGGGGCAAGTGATGAAGGAATTGGATCAACATCTCCAGGCTTAACGTTCAGCCTTTCTTTTGGAGGCTGGGGAACACTGATCAATCCGACTGGGATTTCTATATGTCAGAGATCTGGCTGTGTAGTAGTGGCACATGATGGCAAGAAAAGGATTAAGCTCTTTGGTTTGAGCGGAAGCTGTATACAGCAGTTTGGGGAACGAGGCAACGCAGGCAATGATATCAAATACCCACTTGATGTAACAGTCACACTGGATGGTCATGTCGTTGTCACAGACAGCGGGGATCAGTCTGTGAAAGTGTTTGACTTTGATGGAAGAGGCAAGCTAGTTATCCAAGGGCCTTTCCACTTACCATGGGGTTTGGATACCACCCCTGAAAATAAAATTATTCTGACTGATGCAAACGCAGGGGCCCTTTATCATTTGACAGCTGATTTTAAAAAAGGGGAACTAAAAAAGATTCAGAAGACCCAGTCAAACCTATGCAATCCAAGAGAGGTGGCAGTTTCTCAGCTGTCTGGGGTTATTGCTGTAATTGAGCACCTTCTGGCTAGAGGACCAAACTACAGCAGTACAAGGGTGAAGATTTTCAATGCTGACATGACGCTTATTGGCCAGATCGATAGCTTTGGTCTCAACCTATTTTTTCCTTCCAAAATATATGTCACTGCTGTGACCTTTGACAGAGAGGGACATATCATAGTAGCAGATGTCTATAACCAGATTGTATTGTGCTTAGGGAAGCCTGAGGAGTTTCCGGTCTTTAAGCCCATAATTACCCAAGGGCTTGCTTACCCTGTAGCATTGACATACACAGCAAACAATTCTCTGATTGTCTTAGACAATGGTGACCATTCAGTAAAAATATATACCGCTAGCTGAACTATTTTTGATTCCTGCTAATATAATTTAATTCAATTTTCATCTTTTAAAAAAGCTAAGCTATGGTTTTATTGGATAGTTGCATCATTTTTGTTCCTTCCATGAACTTGTTGGAAACTGCTAGGTTTTTGGATGGATGTGCTCTATGATTTGTGAAATTCTTGCCAATTCTGACTTCTGCAAATTGTGTGACAGTCTGTCTACTGCAGCATAAGACAGAGATTTCCACCATATGACTTTGCATTTTTCCAAACTATTATAGACAATGAAGTTGTTGTTTGTGTGTGCATGTGTGAACAAAAAGAACAATTTTCTAAACATTTTTAGAAAGGGTAGTGTTAGATAATGGGAAATCCTGCCTATTTTGACTGCTGGAAAGGATGTCTTACCTTTTGGTTTTCTTTCTTAGTGTCTAATTTATCCAATATGTTGGGTAAGTTGAGAGAATGACATGAGGAAATACAGAAATTTTCATGCTCAGAAATTCTGATAGAAGGGGAACTGGCTTGACGAGATGAAAAGTGGCTTTCAGTTCAGGATCATTGTAGACAATGTTCAACTAAGGTCCATACTGGCATCCTTTATAATTTTTAAGGAGCCTAAGTGAAATGAATGGAAGGTTAAAGTCTAGGACTTCCAGTGTGATTACTGAAACTACCATGAAAACTGGTGTTGGAGGCCAATGGGATTAAAGACTGATTCATGGTCTCATCCCTACATATCTCATCATAAGAGTTGAGATGTATTAGTAGAGTAATACTTGGAAGATTTTGCTGTTAGTACTAGGCAGACAAGGTTCTTTGGGTGAATCTGATATCTTTTATTAGACCAACTTAAATAGTTGGAAAACAATTATTAAGCAAGCTTTCGGGTTCAAAAACCCTTCGTCAGGCTAAGGAAGTTTCAGCAGTTGGTGTGTGCTCTTCCTGGATGGAATGAAAAGTAAAGAAGCCAGCGGCTGGGCTGGTATGCATACAAAACAGGTAGTCAGTGAAAATGCAGATTGAGGGAGTCAATGGGTGAGAGAGGCTGGGGGGGGGAAGGCGTGTGGGGTGGGGAGAGAAGGGGGATGAATAGTGGAGAGATACCTGGGGAGTCAGATGTCAGGCTAGTACTAGGCATTTTCTTTAGATATTTCCCAGGATTGATTTTTCCATAGTAAACCACTTCTTCATGATCACTGACTTCATTTGAAAAATATTTTTATAATCTGTTATGGAGACAGTATCTCAAGGTTTGACAAGATTTTTATTCTTCTTCCTATTTGCCGTGTTTGTTTGAAGTTGTTTCTTGCTGGCCTTTCAAATAGCATATCAGTGCTCCTGCTTCCAGACCAAACAGAACTGAGGAGTGGAAATAGGAATAAGCAGAGAAGGCAAAGGCACAGCAAAATTTGGATTCAGTTTTTATTTTATCCATGCTAATCTGCGCATCTCTAGTTACCATTTCTGTTGCTTCACTGCAGAGTAGAAATGAAGATATAATTGCATTATTTTAATAGAAATTATAATATTGTAACTGGACTCTTGACTGAATCCTTTCAGGTTTCTTTGCTAAAAATGAGATATTTTGAAATAAGCAATATAGTGGCAGCAGCAGTTTTGGCCTTTCAGACTGTGAAACTACTACGTAGGCTTTGAACCAAAGCCCTTTGAAGAAGTCAATGGGGAATCTTTCCATTAACTTCTATAGGCTTTTGATCTAGCTTCAAGAGCTGGTAATGATTATTAGATAATATTGCACCAGTAGTCAATGTGACAGTATTAATTTAAGCAATATTGAGATACTTTTCACATATTTGAAAATGAATGTATTTTTTATCTGTCATGTTAACATTTGTAAAAATTATAAAAATCCATTAAATAGAAGCTATTTAAAAAAAAAAGGCTTAATTGATTAGTGGCACACTGATATATTAATAGTGATAGGATGGCACCATTCCTATCATGGGCAATTTGGGGAAAGCTTTTCACTTTATTATGGATTGCAGTTATAATCCTTCTTCTCTACTTGTTGTGCTGTATATTCATTTTTCCTTGGCAGTATTTGTTTTAAGGTGACCTGATACTTGAAGAGAATGTATGGATTTGGAATATATGTCTTTCCCAGCCTTACCACCTGGCCTGTGACTTAGTAAAGGTTTTGGGAGGGACCAGAAATGTTTCTTTTGGGATTTTCTGCAACAGGAATTCCTCTGGCCCTGACAGGCTTCCTCTCAGCAGGTCATGACACTAATGCAAGGGAAACTGCTGCACCTCTAAGTAAGAACAACCTCTTTGCCAGCTGCTAGCAAAAGCTCTTTTTTTTTTTAATTAGCTATCTGTGGGAGATTCCAACCTAATTGTATAGAGAAACAGAGTGCGTCATTCTGTTCCTTCTCTTTTGGGAAGCTGATTATTTTTTAATGTGAGTGATAGTACCCACATACCTATTGTGTGAGGAGTACCTTGGTAATACGTAAAAGGGGTGGTATGGGACACTGCTAAACTGAGACCATGATCTATCAGTTGGCATTCCCCTGCCTCCTTAGCACACTCCAGAAGGAATCTGTCTTTATTCTCTGGCTCATAGACTAGAGACAAACTTTGCAGCACCTACAGGGTCACAGTGGCAACTTGCCGGAAAGTGAAATGCTGACCCTAACATTTAAACTATTCTAAAATACAAAACAAATGCACAAAAAGCAAGCATGACTTGTTCTGTACTTGCCTGTTAGGATAGAGGAACAGAAACAACAGCTTGAAGTTTATTTTGCTTGCAAATTCAAACATCCTGTCACTACTCTCCCTTGTCCCCACCCTGCAGCTGCAGGGAGATGACAGCCAGAGGCACAGGGCTGAGGTCTAGGCTCCTGCAGCCTATACTTAACTGTAGCTGATATGTGATACAGTTTTGTTTTTGTTATTACTGTCAATGCTTTGCCTGATAAAATACCGGGTGTAGAAATCAGTGAAAATCCTGTCTTCAGTGACCAGACTTGGGTGCCTAAAAGACAGGCACCTAAATAAGTGGCCTGATTTACACAAGGGTTGTTCACGTCCATCTCCAACTGGCTTATAAGATTGCCTGTGTACATGTATTTAAGCAACCTCCTTTAGGCTGTGATGCTTACTTCAGGTCTTTTGAAGCTCTTGTTCATAGTTGCTGAATGTTGGTATAACCACTATAACTGAAGTGTATTCTGTTCATTCTATGTGTCTTTTATATCTTGTGCATCACAGTGTTAAAACTTAAAAGAAATACTGCCTGAAGTGGAATATCCCCCTGTATTTATGGAATTTTCCCCTATTCGTTGGGGGAAAGGTAGGAATAAGCCAAAATCTTTTTACATTTAGAAAAAATATTTTCAGTGATGAACTGTCCTGAGATGGTAAGCTTGGGGAGGTCTATCATGTTGGTAAACTTGATTTTGTTTTTTTCACTCTTCTTTCTGTTTGTGCACATTTTAATTTAAAATCTTACCCATCTCTTCCTGCATGTATATATTTAAATGCCCATTATCTTAAAGAAGATACCACAATGTTTAGTTTTTTTTAAAGCCTGAGGATTAGATATTGGTCCCATTAACTGAAGACAGCTTGTAGTTTTGCCAGTGATTTCAGTGGCACAAATTTATGGTGCTAATAGAAAGGAATGACAGTGGGTAAGAAGTCAAATGCAAGCATGCATATGAACTAGTTAAAATGGGCAGTTTGTATTTTAAAGATCAGAGGTGCACCTTCAAAATGGGTGGGCTGTTATTTCATAGATTTCATAGATTTCATAGACATTAGGGCTGGAAGGGACCTCGGAAGATCATCGAGTCCAGCCCCCTACCCAAAGGGCAGGAAGTCAGCTGGGTCACAGGATCCCAGCAAGATGTGCATCCAGTTTGCTCTTGAAGGTGTTCAATGTAGGCGCTTGAACCATCTCCGGTGGCAGGCTGTTCCAGACCTTGGGGGCTCGGACAGTAAAGAAATTCTTCCTTATGTCCAGCCTGAAACGGTCTTGTAGTAGTTTATAACCTTTCGACCTAGTCGTCATCCCTTGGGGCGCTCTGGTGAACAAACGTTCCCCCAGATACTGGTGGTCACCCCTGATAAACTTATAGGTGGCCATCAGATCACCCTTGAGCCTGCGCTTTTCCAGGCTAAAGAGCCCCAGGGCTCTCAGCCTGTCATCGTAGGGTCTGCTTCCCTGACCTCTGATCACGCGCGCAGCTCTTCTCTGCACCCTCTCACGCTTCTCCACATCCTTTTTGAATTGTGGAGCCCAAAACTGGACGCAGTACTCCAGCTGCAGCCTCACTAAGGCCGAGTACAAGGGGAGAATGACGTCCCGGGATTTGCTTGAGAAGCATCTATGGATGCAAGCCAGCGTTTTGGTCGCTTTACTAGCCGCAGCATCGCACTGCAGGCTCATGTTCATCTTGTGGTCAATGATGACCCCCACGTCTCTTTCTTGCATAGTGCTAGCCAACATAGCACTGCTGAGCCTATAAGGATGCTGCAGGTTTTTCTTCCCAAGGTGGAGAACCTTGCATTTATCGGCGTTGAACACCATCAGATTCTCATCCGCCCACTTGCTGAGCCTGTCCAGGTCATCCTGGATCACCCGCCTGTCTTCTGGTGTGGATGCTTTTCCCCAAAGTTTGGTGTCATCAGCGAACTTGGCCAGTCTGCTTCTGACTCCTGTGTCCACATTGTTAATGAAGATGTTGAACAGTATGGGTCCAAGAACAGAGCCTTGGGGGACCCCACTGGTCACAGGACACTACGATGAGTGACTTCCATCAATTACTACCCTCTGGGTCCGACCCCGGAGCCAGTTTTCCAGCCAGTGGATCGTGGAGGACCCAAGGCGACAATTGGCCAGTTTCTCTAAGAGGTGATTATGGGAAACCAGGTCAAAGGCTTTTTTGAAGTCAAGATATATGACATCAATCTCTTCTCCCCTGTCCAGGTGATAGGTCACCTGGTCGTAGAAGGAAATGAGATTGGTCAAGCAAGACCTACCCGCAACAAACCCGTGCTGGCTATCCCTTAAGATATTGGCGTCGGCCAGTCCATTAAGGATGGCCTCTTTAATAAACTTTTCTAAGATCTTCCCCGGGATAGAAGCCAGGCTAATGGGCCTATAGTTAGCCGGATCCACTTTCCTCCCTTTCTTGAAGATAGGCACCACATTGGCCTTCTTCCAGTCTTCGGGTACTACACCAGAGCGCCAAGAGTTTTCAAAGATCCGTGCTAGAGGCTGGGCTACGATGCTCGCCAGCTCTTTGAGTACCCTGGGCTGAAGATTGTCAGGGCCGGCTGACTTGAAGGTATCCAGCTTCTCAAGATGTTCCTTCACGAAGTCAGCATCAATGGAGGGCAGGGGATCACTCTCACCTGGACTTCCCTGTCCCGTAGTGGGCATGGGCGTCCCATGGGACTGATGAAAGACCGACGCAAAGTACCTATTTAGTAGGTTGGCTTTTTCCTGGGCGTCAGTTGTCAGTTGCCCCATCTGGTTCAGCAGGGGTCCAATGTTGCCGCTGCTTTTCCTCTGGCTCCCCACATATCTGAAAAAGGACTTTTTATTGTCCTTGATGCTCAAAGCTAGTTGGAGTTCAGTTGCAGCCTTGGCTTTCCTGGTCTGCTCCCTACAGGACCGGACCAGTGCAGAATAATCCTCCTTGGAGGTGACTCCCATCCTCCATCCTTTGTAGGCCTTTCTTTTTAGCCTCAGGAGGTCTGCTAGGTCCCTGGAGAGCCAGGGGAGCTGCTGTGCCCTCTTGCTGCCTTTCCTCCGAGATGGAATAGACTTAGTTTGTGCATTGAGGATCGCTCCCTTGAGGAGCAACCACTCTTCTTGAACTCCCCTTTCTCCGTGATCATGGTCCCTTAGGGCCTCACTGACAAGCCTCCTGAGCTTGTCAAAGTCGGCTTTCCTGAAGTCAAGGACTTCTGTGTTGCTGACTGACTTGTCAGCTTTTCAGCAGATGGTGAAGGTGATCAGCTCGTGGTTGCTGTCACCCAGCTTCCCTTCGATCACTAGGTCGCCGACTAGGTCATCCCCAGTAGCCAGTACCAGGTCGAGCAGCGCTTTGCCTCTCATTGGCCCATAGACTTCTTGAGTCAGGTAGAGGTCATCCACGCATGAGAGGAAGCTTTGCGACCGCTCAGATTTTGGTGAGCGATCCTCCCACGAGATGTCCGGGTAATTGAAGTCACCCATGACAACCATGGTCCTGGAGCATGCGGCCTCAACCAGTTCCCGGGCAAACTCCTGGTCAAGCTCAGGACTTTGGGTGGGAGGTCTGTAGTAGACTCCCACCATTGTGTCCCCTGTGCCGTGTTACCCACGGATTTTAACCCAGAGGGTCTCCAGCCATCCACCCTGGTCACCAATATCGGCTTGCAGGGACGTGTAGCTTTCCTTAACATAGAGAGTTATGCTAGGGGACATCAAAATGTGTTTGACACCTGGGATTTCTCATCCACTTGACTGTATGCTGGCACAGGGAATAAGTTAAAATCTGTTCAAGGTACTTCTACCAGACTCTAACTACAATAACTGTTCCTGCATTAAATACAATGAAAGTTTGTATACTTCTTTGTGTATCACATACTCTGACAATTTGCATCAAACCAAATTTTATGTACAGAATTCCCAACACCTCCCTAAATCTTTAGTTCTAAGTGCAGATTGATATTTTGTTTTTTATTTTAAGCCATGATTTCATGTTACTATTGCATCATGTCAACATACGAAAGTTTACAGTATGTGGAAGTAAAGTAGTAGCTGCAGGAGGTTTTAAAGGCCAATTTTAGCTACATCTTATAACATGCCTTCTCTTTTGGTTTATGCTTTGTCAAGAAAGGTGGAGTGTTCATATGCATATGATTATGTAGTTTATGTCAGAGATTTATCAGCCTTTAACATTACTTAACAGATTTCCTGAGCATGATATCAATTTTGAAATTTGTATTCTCATAAAAGTTTACCATAATGCCACTGTAGGTTTTTCATATGTGAAGATGGAGCAAGCATCAAGAATGTGCGTTGTCTCCAAATTGCAAAAAAATGAACAGGATAGGGCCCATTCAAACAGATGGACATGACTTCACAGAATACTTCTTTTTTGGAGAAGGCAATTTTCCACAGTGCAGCAGTGAGAAAGATTAAAGCTGAAGGGAAAGACATTGGGCCAGATTCTCGCAGACAGGTGCATAGAAGCTAATAGCACCCTCTATACTCACAGAGGTCACTTCACTGGAAGTTTGTAAGTACATGCAAGATAAGCATTTGTCTGTGATGGTTTGAGAAGGAGCAAGAGATGGGACTATATTACCTGCTGAGTTCCCTTATAACCCTATTTTTCTATGATTCATAAAGAGAAAAAAAGTCTACAATTGGTGGATTATAATTTAAACCTTTCAAAACTGTGTCCCATGAGAGATTAAAAAAATTACAGGCTTTTCACACGTCTCCAAAACATCATTACCTTTATTCTCAAATGACATAAGAGTTACAGATCTTTGGGGAAAAGCCTATACTTTCTCATTCTGTCTATTCCTCAGACCACACAACTTTCGGAAAGTGAAAAAGGTATGGACATCATGCCCTACTCTAGCTCACCCTTCCTTTGGGATTGCTAGTGTCCCCCTGTCAGGGGCATATTTCTGCATCCTGGCAGAGAGGCAGCAAGGAGTTGCACTGATCGCGGGAGAACAGGTTGGGGGAGGGCAGTCTTTACCTTCTGTAGCATGGTATGGGCTCACCCAGAGGGTGGAGGCTCCCATCATGAGGAGCAGGAGCAGGGTCCCTTTGTCAGACTTGCTTTCTCCCTGCCCCCTTGGGAGACAACACTGCTGTAATAGCTACCAAGTTTAGCCCTCTCACAGCTGTAAAAGCCTTAATTTGGCAGTGGCTGAGATGGATAATTCAGTAGCACAGCAGGGGCAGATGCAGGCTGCCCACTGCAGGATCAGAGCTCCCTACCTTGCTGCTCTTTCCCTGGGAGGCCCATGCTGGCCCCATGCCCCCTGCCCACCCAGCAGCAGCAGCAGAAGTTTGGGGGGAGAAGCAGGGCACAACACGCTGCTGCCACCACCCCCACTGCTGCCAGGCAGGCAGGGGGTGCCTTGCCATGGCAGTGTGGCCAGTGTAGGGCTCCCTTGGGGAGGGCAGCAGGATGAGGAGCCCTGAGCCTGCAGAAGGCAGCCCACATCTGCCCCTGCCCCATGCACAAATCTGGGAGACACATGCCCCTCCACAGGAGTGTGCGCAGCAGTAGGGAGCCAGCTGCACTCCCTCCCTCACTGGGGGGGCCTCAATTTCCACTGCCCTATAGACTTACCTGCACGGGGCTGCTCTCCACACTGCCTGGCTGTATTCCTGGCCACATGCATCTCAAACAGCCTGCACGGGGAAAACCCATCACTTCCCAAACCCAGATCCCTGCACAATACTGTGAATCTGGGACAAATGTTGTCCTGGAGTCATGCAGCTAGGAGTGGGACGAAGATGCTCCCATTCCATGATTGTCCTGCCCAGTTAGGGACGGGTGGTCACCCTACCTGTGATCCCTTAATCAGTCCTTAAGTGATCCCTTAAGTAGTCCATGGAGCCCACATGAAGAGCTTTTGCAGTGGTACTCAGAAAACAATATGGAGATGTGCATATGATCATGGTGTTCAAGAGAATTTAGAGTATCTAAAACAATTTTAAAGTAGGCCTCCCACAAAGTTACACCTGTTGGTGGCTGAGCAAGTTAAGCAAATCTTGTACTTAAGTAAGGTTTTTGTTATGTGACCTACTGACCAGAACCAGAGCTTTAATGGCTCTTGAAAACAAACTAGGACAATCAGTTTCCTTAACTTGATTTGTTTTTAGCAAACCCATTGTTTTGGTGAGTTATTTTGCCAACATATTAACAGTCTATATATGAAAATTCCTGACACAAAATTAAATGGCTATGAAGCTTCTAACCTTAAGCATTACAATTCAAAGAGCAAAGCAATCCATTTTCCTATTGGTAAAACACATGATTGTTTTTGTATTTTCCCCATCAATATAAGGCTCTAGCTACTTCTCCAAATTTAGCTAAGTGGCATTGGTAATTTAAAAATAAACAGGTTTTCAGTAAAATATTGCTTAAAATGCAACTTTGATTCTTTTGGATACTGTCAAAGTAATCCAGGCTAAAAGATGTTTTTAGTAACCAGACAATGCAGTGCATTTATTTGTTTATTTGTTAACCAAGGATCTTGTAGAGATCTACCAATAATATTGAATTTACTGTATTTTCTCTCACACAACATGCATCTTTTCCCCAAAAGTCAGCTGCTGGCATTTGGGGGTGGGAGGGGAGGGTGCATTTTAAGCATGGAAATCAGCAATAGCAGCCTTTGCCACACAAGCCTTTATGGGAGAAAACAGAAAATAATGCTGTACTTGCTATACAAGAGACTCCCTGGCTGCTGGCTGTGGATTCTTTCTCTGGCAGAGACTTATGCTGCAGAAGCTATTATGGACTCAGCAGAAGTTTCTGCCCTGGTACCTGGAGCTTGGCTCCATTGTATTTCTAAAGGGAAGTTGAGCCACAGGCGATAGAGCAGAGGTTTCTGCTGAATTAGCTGACTCTGAGGGACTGGGCCCTCAGCTGACTTGGCAGATGCTGCTGGCTGCCCACCCAGCTCAGCTCAAAAAGGAGAAGAGGGTTGTTGGGTGGTTTGACCCTGCTAACAGCGCCCAAGGCATCCTGCAGCTAGGAGGTTTTGTTCTCCCACAGTTGCAGCTGCCTGCATTTTCCCCTAGGAAAATATCTACTTACCAGTACTTGCCATACTTACCAGTATTTTCAAGGAAAGAACTTTTTTTCCATTCTGCCTTTCATAAACAAGTTATATATCTAACAAGTTATATATCTGATTTAGGGGCATGTTGTACATATGAAAATAGGGTAAGCTGTCCGGCATCCCTTTCAGGTGACCAAGGAATAAATACTCAATGTCTATTGTTGTAGACACAGGAACTAGCACACAGGTTGTCACAAAGAAAGCCTATGACAGACTTTGAGAATAGGTCCCAGATTTCCCAGCTCTGTTTCATGCCTGAAAAGAAGGTGGTTCCATGTCAGTATTTTTTGTCTTGAGAACTGCCTTGATGGGCTTTTTGTAAGGAACTTTTGATATTTTGCTCTTGATCCTGGTTTTTTTGTTGTTGTTGTTGTTTTTTAATTCCATTATTATTCACTGCAACAGTTTTAATCAAATGAATTATACCTTTCTAGAACATAATGTATTTTTAGGTGAATGCAGCTATGCACTCCACTAGACTGCATAAGTCATTACACATTCTTGGAATGTAATATACAGAAATGTAGGGCTGTGATGTTCTATCCCACTGTGTAAATTTCCTACTTTATTATTTTTGGGGTGGAAGAGGAGAGGATTGATTAAAAGTGAAAAGGAGAGAAAGATTTAGTGAACAGGTGTCTGCTGCTTAAATGCATGTGGTTCCCACATCAATATGAAGTAGAGCAAGTTCCATTAAAGGGAAAACATTCATAAGATGAAACATTTCAGTTTGGAACACTGACAGAAAGATAAGGGATCTTTTCTTCTCATTAATATTGGATTTTGGCAGTGGGACAAACTGTCTTTGAGCAGGCATGACAACACAGAATTTGGCACTTCTCAAGACTGACATAATTAAGAAAACCATCAATCTACTTCAACTTAATATTTGAAACACAAATGTGCAAGATCTGAAGTTTTAGGGCAAGCTAAGCCTCCCAGAGATGTGCGTGTACTACATATAAATGGAAAAAAAATCTAAAAAAAATTACAATATGCACAATTTCTGCACAATGGTCATAGGTTACTATGATGTGTTCTAATAATACATGATCTGTTTCAATCAAAAGTAGCACTTGTTTTAGAATATGAAGATATTTCTAGCCTTGAATGACTGGAAAAAACACCTAATCTAAATTTTGGCCCAAATATTCCTATAATAATTATTATATAAGATAAAAAAGATATTCTATCTTTAGAGATATATCAGATATATATCTATATAAGATATATATCTATATAAGATATAAAGATATTAATTAAAATATCCAATAAATAATTATATTCCTCTAAATAAATATTACAACTACCCAGTTATAAACAGGAGGTAAGCTCACACATGTAGTACTCTTCTGCTGGCTGGATTAATCTTTGTTAATTTTACAGTATTGTATTTTAGCGGTATATTTCTTCATATATGTATGTTGCTAATATTTTTAATTCTGTTACCATGACTTATCCACTGTTCAATGTATGTGTGTGTAAATGGTCATGAGTAACCCAGATTAGAGTGTCCCCATAAGTGAATGCTGGAGGTTTGTACCTGACAATATACTGAAATCAACTGGATTCACATTGGCACAGAGGTCTGCTGTGCAGAGGTCATTACAAGGTAAGGTTCAAGCTCTGGAATATAAGCTTTTGGAGACCGTGGATTATTTTTTTACAAGCCTGAAGTGATGCTTGCATATTTCTAGTACATTATAATTTATTATAATCACGTTCTTTAGCAGGAGACTTGGTGCTCCTGCTATTTTAAGAGAAGGTAGGCAGTATGAGAAGCAGCCTGCAGGTGTGGCAGGGGCCAATTAGAAAATCACCTGACTAGAAGGAGCTGGGCTTGAAGCACATAAACCCAAGGCCTGGGGGTAAAGAAGTTTAGGAACATGGAATAGAGTCAGTGGCCCAGAGGGGGAGAGCTTGAGCCCCGGAAAGGCTGAGTAGGCAGGGCCAGGGGCCTGTAGCCCTGCAGGGGTGGAATTGGAAGCATGGGCACAATGAAAGGGCCTGAGCCTCAAGTAGGGCTGAGAATGTGGGTCTGAGCGGGGAGGGGGGCAGTTGCTGGGATGGAGGCGGGAGCCCAGAAGGGCGAGTATAAGCAGGGCCAGGGAGCCCGGAGGTCTGGAGCCCAGGAGGAGCAAATATAAACACGGCCAGGGAGCCTGAAGGTCTCGCTGGCCCAGGATCAGGGCCAGGGCCCAGAGATGGGCCAAAGGCCAAGGAGGGCCACAGCTGGAGACGGGCAGGGCTGGGGGAACCCATGAGTTTCAACTGGCGTAGGAGCAGGGCCAGGGCCCAGAGAGAGGGGCCGAAGACTGGGGGTCATAACTGGAGACTGAGGGGGCCAAGTAGCCTGTAGCCCAGGAGGGGCAAGGACTGGGAGCCCGTAGCCCAAGAAGGGCATGTGTCAACAGAGGGGCCTGTAACCCAAGAGGGGTGTTAGGAACCGCAGAGAGAGAGAGAGAAAAGAGTAACATTTTTAAGGCATGGGTGTGGTATTGGGAAGGATGGAGCCCATGTAATTACCCCTTAAGGTGGAGAGCAGATGCACCTGAGCTCAGGAGTGTGAGATCAGGCTTGGGAAGCCCTGGGGCAGCCTCCCTTTTTCTAAAATCATAGTAACATCAAGGCATGGAAGAAGAGACTGCCAAAAAGAGAGCAAAGTTGCCTGGGGCTGAGGGGGACGCCAGGGGCATCATGGCTAACCTTGGAAGTAAACCTTGTTACACTTCCAGCAACGTATTTTTCACCATGCAGATTTCACATAATTTATTATTTTCATTATTTTTTTCCCCTTTGTACCAAAATGGACCCTTGGCCGGATCATAACAGTCCATCGGATCAGTATAATATCTCAATTTTTGGAGGATTATAGTAAATTAGTAACAGATTAGGACTAAACTGCAGTTAACAATCAGTCAAGGGAGGATAGATACTCAGGCTGCCTGTGAGTTCTATAGAGGAAAATGGAAGGGCCTGTCTCAGGGGATCTTTCAGGGTGCTAATGGAAGAATGTTTTCTTTGTGTGGAAGGCAGACCATGTTGAGTCTGGCTACTGTACACAACAAGCTAAATTATTTTTAAGGCTCCTGGATATTTTGACTTCTTTTTATGTAATCTCAAATTCATGAACATCTAAATGGGATTTGCAATAGCTGAGAGTAACTAAATTGCTAATTTCTAACATAGTAAAGAGAAAGTACAGATACTCCAGAGAGGCTAGGAATCAAACCTGGGGATCTCATCCGACATTGGTTGTTAGATTTATGTGATAGTCACAAAATTACTTGCTACAACCATGTGTCTGGACAGGATATACACTATAATGTGTAATATTTTTTATCCTATCTCAATAATATTATTGTAGTGATACTTTTAAATAACAAAAATACACATGCGAAACAGAAATGACCCATTTTTGTAAATGAATCTTTAAGGTAGAAGCCATGTTGTGCCAGAATCCATTTAATTAAACTATTCTTGGATGCTTTCTGAAATCTAGCAAGATAATTTTTACCAATTCCCTTTGATTTTGGATTAAAACAGATTAAGCTGTCCAGCTTGACTGTTGTTATTTCTGCTGTATTTCTGTTCTAATAAAGACATGACTTTAACTGTCAGATTAGAGAGCAGTATTGAGATAAGAATGTGGGGAGTGGGATAGCATTTAAGTCACTCTGGAAAGGTGTCTCAGAAAACGACTTGCAAATTTAATCAAATAATATAGAAGGGGGAAGAAATCTATCATGTAAACTTGATCAAGACCAGCACTTCTGTGCAAATCCCTTTCCATGGAGCTCTACCAGTGCTAGCAAATGTGGGAGAACTTGTTTAGATGGCAAATCACCTGCCCCTTTTTATTTGTTTTGGGGGGGTTTTTGGGGGGTGTTATAATTTACCATCCAGTTAATGTTTGCCTACAATAGCAAACTAGCCTGGATGGCCCAGGAAATCCCTTCCATTCCTAGATGACAATGGTGAAAAATGCCTGTGATGCATACACACACTACTTCTTTCACTGTTGCTGCCACTAGAAGCAAAATGCTGATGTAGCGAATCTAAGAAAGATGGCAAGCTGAATAATTAGGGAAAAAAATAGCTTTTGTTTCCCTCCATCTTTCTTAATTCAAAAGCCATTTTTGCTCTTTCTTTAAATGAATAGGAAGACAGCTGGGACATGTCTGCAGCTGCTTAATATAGTACATAAAAGAGAAAATTTACTGGCACAAGCCCTGCAACATACTAAAGTGACTAATTTTGTACTACCAGCATTTAGGCAGTCATGCCCAACTGGAAGAGCTAAGGTTTGTCCTGGAACAAACTCTGGAGGCAAGTCTATCGAACAGCCTGCAGTCCCCCACCCCAACTGTACTTAAAAAAGGGTCCAGTTGCCCTTCCCAGACAATCAGGAGGTAAGTATACTTCGTTAGCCCAACATACCAACCAAGCCTGCCTGATATGGTTTCTGACAGCAATGTGAGCAGACCCCGCATAATTCAGTGCCACCCTCCCTTTCACTATCTGGAGGTGATATAGACACGACCTTAAACTGAAATGATGAAAAAGCATTGCAGAAAAGCAGTGGTATTTGGCAAACTTCCACCAAAAAAAAATGTTTGATAACATTTTTTCCTGATGATTATTGAAAGATTGTTGTTTTTATTATACAATTGGAAGATTGTATTATCCTTTAGACCTGAGGGATGTTTTTTTTGTTAAAAGACCTCAAGTCTTGACTTCAGATTAACACAGCTAACAGCCCCTTAAATCAGGCAGAAAGTAGCACCTTTGAGACTAACAGATTTTGAGAGAAACTAGTTTGTCGGATACTGGGCACATCTACATGTGCATTAACGTGCCGTACTGTTCATCACGTTTAGTACCTAAAATAACAGGTACTAATGCAATGCACAGTAACTGGCACTACTGCTCAGTAACACTGGTGCATGATTTTGGTTTTTTGTAATACTAATGCTCAGTAGACTAATTCTACTGCATATTGGCATGTTTTTTGCCTGCTGTGTTAAAGCGCAGTAGAATTAGTCTGCTGCACATTTAGCACCTTGTGTAGATGAATCTACTAAGTCTTGACCTGACACTCTAATAAGTTGACTTCATATCCACTTACGCAACCAACCAATTAAAATGAATGGGATTCTTTAAATTGACTTTAATGGGAGAGCCAGACCATGCTGACATGACTTTCTTTTTAATAAAAGGAATCCCACCCGCCTTTTCCCCTGCTACTTAAGCCTTGGATTTATCATTTGGATAGAAATGTTTTTAAGATTAATTACTTTAATTATCTCTTCTAAGCAATAATTTCCTTTGTCCACTATGTTGTAGATGGATACTCAGTTTTGCTTGCAGTACAAAGGAGGAGGCACACATTAAATTAAGACACAATTTAATAAGGTCAAATTGCAGCCTGGCTAGTAGGGATGCTAGCTGAACAAAGCAAGCCAGCTCCACAGTGCAACTCCTCTTCGTCATCACTGTCCTCCCTGCGTAGGCTGGCAGGCAGGGCACAGGCTTGGCACTGTGTATACCCTTGCATCAACCCAACGTAATTTAATTTCACTCTGGGAGCAAAAGGGAAACTGGGGAAAAGATTGGGACTGACTAGAGAGGGTTAACAAAATGTTACCTTTTTAAGATGTTAGTTTCATTTACTGCATCACAAAGAGCAGGAATTTATTGACTACCTGCTCACCCCTATAGAGCAGTACCCACGTTTCTATAACTGAATGTCAGAGTTTCTCTGTATTAAACAGACTTGATGTTGTTTGTTGTTGCTAACTGCTATAATCTATTAGACTGCAAGCTCTTCAGGGGAGGAACATTTTTTACCCATGTTGAATAGGGCAGACAATGCTTTTTGCACTTAGTGACCATGTAAGAAATGCAGTGATGATATTCATAAGCTGGGCCCCTGCTTTCTGTTACCAAAAGTCTTTAGTCTCAGCTGAGGATTCACATTCACAATAGAACTGCAAGGGATCTATTTCAGTTATACTTGCATACCAGACATTCTTTATAGTAATGATGAAGAGGGTGACTGCCTTCTGGGGAAGGCTGAATAATGGGAGAGTTGTCCTTTCCAGCACTTGTTGGGGCCTTCCTTACCAATTTACATTGTAGATCATGTCAGGAACTGACTGTGGCATTTAGTTGGTTTTTAGGGATAAGCATCTAATTCCTCAATTAAATGCTGAAAAGAAATGAACCTTTAAACTTAATATGGAAAATCTCAAATATTAATTTCCAGATATCTGTCCCATTTTAAAACTTAAATTCTTAATGCTATTTACACAATGTCAGTACCTTTCCTTCTGTGTACTCTGATCTTTACCTCTATTGTCACAATGTTTTTAGTTTTCATTTTTCCTTCCTTTCTGCCTATCATAAACCACATCTGTTACACTGCCTCATTAGCACTAAACATACCAAATTAAACCCAAGACACCTCTGTATCACATAAGAAAATAGGATTGGAAGGGAACTTCTGGATTATCAACTCCAATCTTGGCGTGTCACAGGCATCATGTCATATAATCCTGTTCTTAAACATACTGAACTCTACCTTAAGATAAATTAGGGTTTTTTGCCCTCTCTACTCTAACGAGCAAGCTGTTTTAGAACCTCGCTGCTCTACATGTTGGAAAAAAAATTTCTAGTTTCCAACCTGGATCTGTTAACAAGCAGTTTATATCTATTTGTTTTTGTGCCAACATTGCCCGTCAGTTTAAATAGCTTTTCTCCTTCTCTGCTCTTCAGATCCCTGATGCATTTATAGGCAGATATTACATCCTGTACCTGTTCATTTTGCTAGGCTGTACAAGCCCAAGCAGTTATAGTATAAGATCTGCATTCCCCAAACCAATCCTATTAGCTCTTCTCTGTACTTATTCCAGTTTGAGTTTTATTTCCTTCAACATGAGTTAGTAGAATTGTATGCTGTATTCTTAACACCACCAGGGCCTTGTACAATGTTATTAATACTTCTCTTTCTCTCCCTCTCTCTCTCTGCTGACAGTACTTCAACTGATACATCCTAGGATCATATTTGCCCTTTTCATAGTAGCAACACATTGGTAGTTTATATTCATTCTGTGATCAACATATACACTCTAGTCCTCTTCCTCAGTAATTTCCAAATGGGAAAGTTCTTATTAGTTCCCCATAAGCTTGACCTTGTGTTTTGCATTACTTGTATCTTTCATTTCTATTACTCTAGTCCTCAAGGTCCAGTTCTTCCTGTATATCCTGATCCTTTTAAACATATGAATATGTTCAGAATCCATTAACATTAATTTTCTTTCCCTACCGCTGAAGGCATTTGAACATTACAGTATGGCAACACTATCATGGTGGCAGCATATCCTAGTCGGGACACCCCTGAGTGAGCTCCCCCCTTGCTTTCCCTCCTCTCATGCTGCAGTTTCTAATATAGTTAAATCCTAATGAGATTAAACAGTTATTCTCTTGCAGATATTTTCCTACCGTGTCTGTGTTTGTGTATATCTTTTTAGAGCTACTATTGCAATACTGTATCAGGGTTAGAGGCAGGCAAAAATGGTTGTCACATGAGACAATTCTCTTCAACATTCCAAAGTATCTCAAGGCTCTCTGGCTGAGCCACACATCTCTGAAGTAGGCTGTTAATTTTTAAATGTCCATCACCAAATTGCCATTATGACAGATGAATGATAAAGCAAAGATGCTATTTATGTTATTGTCCCATTAGTTGAAGAGAAGTTCTAAAACACAGGCAAAAAAGCTGTACTGGTGAGGTACTCCTCAGTTTCAGAGAAGGTACAGAACTGAACCACCGCATAGATCTTAATGTGGGGACTGTGCTTCTGAAAGGCATTATCATCCGAAAGCATAAGGGGAATGAAAATGTACTCTAAAGATGTGAAGTTCCAGGCTGTACTATCTTGTGGGGTGACTTAAGACAGGAACTATACCTCTTAAAAACAGGTCTGAATCTGATCCAAAGTCTTTGTGTTATGGATGTAAACCATAGAAAAACACTCCCCTCTTCACCTGGCTGGCCTTGAACAGCCAGCTGATGCAGGAATGGGAGGATTTGGAGAGGGAAGGTAGAAAAGTTGCTGAGCTGTGGGCAGGGCCAAATTACCCATGAGGCAAAGTAGACACATGCCTAGGGGCACTGGTGTTCTAATGTTGTGATTTTTTTCATTGACGTTTTTTTATTGAACAGCACATCAATTCCCATATATCACAATACATGCTTGAAACCTTTCTGTTGGACTACCTGCAGAACAGGTGGACTACCTGCAGAACAGGTAACTGCTAGATGTTGATATATCATTGGCTCAGAAAAAACTCAAGTCAGAATAGAAAGACAGCGATGAAGATCATGTGTCTAGGGGCGTGTGAGGTATAAATCCGACCCTGGTTGTGGGAAGAAGCTGGAGACAGCCCTGCAGTATGTTAATTAATGTTAGTATTATTACTTTAGAATTTTCTACTTATTATTAATTTAATTGAACAAGGTGCTTTTCACCACCTCGTCCAAGTCGCTGATGAAGATGTTGAACAGTGCAGGCCCAAGGACTGAGCCCTGGGGAACCCCACTGCCCACATCCCTCCAGGTCGAAAATGACCTGTCCACCACCACTCTCTGGGTACGGTCCTCCAGCCAATTTGTGACCCATCTGACTGTGTAGGCATACACCACAGTCACCTAATTTTTTAATGAGAGTGTGGTGAGAGACAATCTCAAAGGCCTTCCTAAAGTCCAGAAAGACTATGTCCACTGCAACACCTGTGTCCAAGGATTTTGTGACCTGGTCATAGAAGGCCACCAGGTTGGTCTGACAGGACCTGCCTCTAATGAACCCATGTTGGTTACCCCTAAGCATGATCTCCCCTGCTGGTCCCTTGCAGATGTGCTTGTACCCTAGGGGTCTTCAAAAGGAGGCTAGATAAACACCTTGCCAGGGTCATTTGACATCAGCATTCTTTTCTGCCCATGGCAGGGGGTCGGACTTGATGATCTGCTCAGGTCCCTTCCGACCCTACCAACTATGAAACTATGTTCTTGTACCCACTGAGGTAAATCCAGAGTAATCCCTCTTCAGTGGAATTTCTCTGGATTTCCACTGATGTAAGGGCAAACATATGGGAACAGGGTAAGAAGAGGAACAATGACACATGGGGGAGAGAAGAGAGAGGCAAAGGGCTCAATCTGGAACTCAGGGTAGAAATAGGTATTGCCAAATGAAGCAGATCAGCTGTGCTGGAACACATTTGGCTGATCCACTTCATTGAGCAAAACACATTTTGCTTGTTATCCCATCCATTGATGCTGCAGGACAATGGCTGATGTGTTCTCCCAGGTCTTGAGGGGCTCAGTCCTGTATACCCTGGGAATTTATGCGCCTGCCCAGCTTTTTCTGCTTACTGAGATGTGCCCCTAAAATCTCCAGAGTGCATCTTGGGAAATGGGGAAAGTCAAGGTTTCCCTGCTGATTGAGATGCTTTCCCTGGATCTTGAGGGTGCATCTTGGTAAGCGGGTAAACCCTGACTGTCCCCACTTACCAAGACATACCCAGAGATCCAAGGGGTGCTTCTCTGCAAGTGGGGAAAGCCAGGCAAGTCCTCTGAGGGTTTGAGTGGCCCAATCCAGTGTGTTAATTCCTTTGGTGTACATGATCAGGCTTCTCAAGCCCCTAAAGCACCTGCCCAGGTGCTAGAGAGTGTGGGTAACTCCAGTCTGCCCTTGCCATAAGGGAAACAGACATTGGCTGCTGAGTAGCAGAAGAAATGTATGGCAGCTTCATCATGGCTGCAATTTGTGGTGTGACAAGGGGTATGGTCATCTGTTTGCTTGGCCTTTGTGCCACCATAATTTTTACAACAACAAAAGGTGACAGCTGACTCCACCATAACAGAAGCTAGTTGTAATACTCTGATTAATTTTAGTGACACAATATCAGGCCCAGACCTGGAAGGGGAGAGAGAAAAAAAAGAAGATGGGGAAAAGTGACCTAAAAAGAATTCAGCCCTGGCTTGTAAAACGGAGCTTAACATAGCTCTGTTCTCTTTTCCCTCCATTTTTCCTTTACTTTTTCCTTCTCTTACATTTCCCATTGTGGGGGCAGGTTTTTTTCATTTGTTGTCTCCCACCTGTCAAGGTAGCTAACAGCTAATTCTGGTGGGTGTGTGACATTGGAATTCACTGCCAGTTGCAATGGGGTATGAGAGCTGATTGCTACCTAATACAGACTGATGAGAGACATTAATGCCAGGGGTGGGCAAAATGCGGCCTGGGGGCTGGATGCGGCCCGCCAGGCAATTCTATCTGGCCTGCGGGGCCCCTAAAAAATGTAGAAAATTAATATTAATCTGCCCTGGGCTGCCTGTCATGCGGCCCTTGATGGCTTGCTGAAACTCAGTAAGCGGCCTTCTGCCCAAAATAATTGCCCACCCCTGCATTAATCTGAACCTGTTACCAGTAGCAAAAGAAGATTCCTTATGATAGCTATGTTTGATGGAGAAATATATAAAGATGTTATGCCAAGACCTAAACAGTATGTTAGCCAGTATCCTACTCACTTGCTTCTGCTATTTCCCCCCCTCATCCTTAGACAGATTCCTGACATCTCTTTTCCTCTTCAGCGAATAGAGGCACACACCAGCAATGATGTCTTGTCTAAAAAAATAATGTAAAAAGCTGTTGGAAATTAAATAAAACTATAAACCAAGGCATAGAGCAGATACATATCTATGTACTGGAGTCTGAGGAGGCTGAAAAAATCCCTTTGAAATCTGGACTACATGTCTTTCTTCTCGTCCATGTTCCCTAGTTCTCTTTTCTTTTCTACCCATTACTTGATTCCACCCTCTGCTTGGTCAAAGCAGCTGTTTTGTAGTGTACTACCTACTCTCTCTTGTGATTATAAAATATTTGCAACAAAGGTGAAGCATCTGAAACTTTTCTTCAAATTCTATTTTATTATTTTTTGTAAATATGTAAAATCCATATTTTCTTCCCTTTCATGCATGGAAATAATTAGCTGTTTGGAAATGCATAATTCCTGTGCCAGCCTACCTCAAGAATTTCCATGACTAAACAACATGTTAAAACAACAACTTGTCATGTCTAGCATAAGATTGTAACATTTTAGCTTAAAAACTTAACTTAAAAAAAGGAATCAGAACTTTGGGTAGAGGTGATATCTTTTATTAGACCAACTAGATATTTGCAATATATTTATTTACAAGCTTTCGGGCACACACCATTCTTCAGGCATAGGAGAATGCAAAGATTGTAAAATTTCTCCTAGGTGGAAATGCAAATTCATATTTCACAGGAGAACTGAAGGTATTGTAAGATCTCCTGGTTGGAAAAGTTCATTTTGTGCAAATTAGACTCAGATAAAAGTTAGAGTCTATTTAGTTTGAAGTTGTCTGATGGTAAGCAGGATGTTGAATTACGTTTCCTTCTGGTTGTGATGTTTCATATTTTGCAGAAGGATGGGTAGATGGAAGGATCTTCTGGGCAAGGAATTTCTGTTGTGTTGATGTAGCTCTGAGCTCTGTGAACATGCACATTTGTCTCAAAACAAAAGGCAGGAGCACAGGTGTCAGCTTTCAGGTTTCAAGGTGTTGAATTTTTTTTCCTTCTTGTAAAATTATTAAGTTTTAATTTAAAAAATTGCTAATTTCAATATTGTCCATGTTTCAGGGATACAGGTTGTAGCCGTATTGGTCTACAGGCAAAAGGATTTTTTTTTGCAAATATCTAGTTGGTCTAATATAAGATATTGTCTCTACCCAGAATTCTGATTCCTTTTGCCTAATGACCAATATGGGTACAACCTGCACCCCTTAACTTAAAACATACTTTTTAAGGGAAGAAAACAAAGATTCTCCATAAATCTGACCCTGCTGTCATCTCTATGCTTGTCTGTTACCCATGCTTCATACTGAACATGGCACTGCCATCCCTGTTTACCTTCCATGATCTTTACGCTTTGTTTTTTTCTGGTTGGAACTCCATTCCAAGGGCTGTGCCTGGAAGAGCTTTCCTCCAGCTGTGCATCCTAGTGATCTCCTCCTCAAGTTAAATGAAATATGTTCAGATGCTACATTCATGAACACTGATACAAATCCTTCTGAGGTAGAAAGTCTGCCTGTTTTGGCTGATGTTTTAAAACTATGGATGCTCTACTGCCCCCAGAACTACTTATTTTTTTAAATAACTTAAAGAGGTATTTTTCATAAAAAGCAGAGCCTCAAGGGGTTAATGTTTTGTGATACTCAAATGATTAGAAAACTTAAATGCACAACTCCTCTGGCCCTCCAAACTTTAAAATTCTATTCTATTTTTCACTCTTTACGGTTTACCACTAGTACTTAGGATGTGAGGAATTTCATAGACTCATAGACACTAAGGCTTGAAGGGACCTCCGAAGACCATTGAGTCCAGCCCCCCGCCCCAGGGGCAGGAAGTCAGCAGGGATCATAGGATCCCAGCAAAATAAACATCCAAATATCTCTTGAAGGTGTTCAAAGTAGGTGCTTGAACCACCTCCGGTGGCAGTCTGTTCCAGACCTTGGGGGCTTGGACAGTAAAGAAGTTCTTCCTTATGTCCAGTCTGAAACAGTCATGGAGGAGTTTGTGACCATTTGACCTTGTCATCCTTTGGGGTGCTCTGGTGAACAAATGTTCCTCCAGATTCTGGTGAGCACCTTGATAAACTTATAGGTGGCCACAAGATCACCCCTGAGCCAAAACAGGCGGCAACACAGAGCCTTGAACCGGCAAACTTATGGTTTCAAACTTATAGCGCAAGACCTCCAGCCACAGAGAAATCCAAAACATTTTTTCTCATTCTGTTATCTGATTCTGTGTTTAAGGATTTAGTTCTGATATCTTTGCTTTGTGTGGCAAAAATGTTCAAGTAAGAGTGAATAACAATAGACATCTAAACCTGTATTTCAGCATACAGTTAAATATCCTACTTTTCAAAGGCACTGAGAACTTACAACTCTGATTTGAATGGCAGCAATTGCACTGGGTCATTGAAAGTCAGTCTACCTATCTAGGAAGAGAAAAAAATTGAATATGATAACCTTTATTAGCTCTATGCCCAAAACTTAAATGTTTTTTTTAATCAAAATGACCAAAATGTTTACACTAGGCAACCCACATGCAAATGAGACTTAGCAGACCTAGCTCATTCTAGTTCTTCTGATGAAAAGGAATATCCAACTGTAAAGAGCTGTGTCCAGATCAGTGTTTTGAAACACATCTGGTCTGCTCTTTTTCTCATTCACCAACAGATGGCAGTGGCAAGCTCCCTTCCATCTGGGGCTTTAGGTAAAAGGGTTACAATCTGCCTCCCCTCCCCCCCCCCCCCCCGATGAGAATGTGTTTTCCTGGAAAATCCCACTCTGCATATTATACCAGGCTCATTATTTCTTCCTTTATTTCTCATGGTTTAAAAAAAAAAAAATGCTACTGCAGTCTTGTGACTTATTTAATAAAAGATGGTATTGAATTAATGCAATGTTAGCACAGTTCTGCTGTGCTTACTCATAATGAGTAACTAATAGCTCTGTTCAAGTCTGTGGGAATACTCGTAAGAGTAAGAATTATTCTGTATGGGTGAAGGTAGCAGAACTGGGCCCTGGCACTGCCTTAGGCTTTCCACATACAGTGGAAGGGAAAGCTGAACTAAAATTAACATGCAACTGAAAAGTAAAAGATTTAAAAAAATAAATCAAGCAAGCAACCTAATGGGTGAAGTAAGTTTTGAAATGCACTATCGCTTAAAATGGAAAATCTGGCTGCCACAGCTTGGTTGCTCACTAGCTGGAATCAGTTGCTCTCTAACTGGAATCCCACGTGTCATGTATCATTTTTTCTCTGTCCTGAAAAAAATCTGTCACACCAATTAAGAGAATGGAAGTGCAGGTGAAATTGCTCTTTGACAGTAAAAGCTTCTATAAGGGTTCCTTAGATACTAACATTGTTCCCTGCCTATCTTGTCCTAATTCAGGATGGAAATATCTTCTGCATCCATATGGATACTGTTTAACAACATACAGGTATAATCATAAAACCTCCTTTCCTTAAATACATCTGCAAAGGCTGGTGAAACCAACTTCTTACTCTTGGCTGATTGTCAAGGGGTCACTGGAGCAGCATATTCAGTTTTAAATCAGAAGAAGCCAGGCGCTCACACTATTTGGAAGGCCGCAGTTACCATTTAGGCTCTACATCAGGACACACTATGGTAGAATTTTCCTCTCCAGACTCACTTTCATAAATATCTAGGCAAACTTAAGGAAAAGTGGCTTCTTTCCAGGACCCTTCTGCTGCCCAGGTCCAGTGTTTTATCTTGCAAGGAGTGTCTTAATTTCCCTAAAATTAGCTGGAGATTCCTGGGTATCACTTTATTTGATATAACCTAGTTTCAGGCAGATAGAAATTATCCTATTTACAAACCAGAATTCTTGGCCTTACAATGGGCTGTCACTGAGAAATGTGGAGGCTGTTCATATGGTGCTCAGTTCCAGGTGTGGACAGACAATGATTCACTGACTTGCCAATTAACAAGAGACAAGCATGAAGCTACAAGTGGAGATGAGTGGCTGTTTTATCTAAAGTAAATTCAGCATTTGATACCAATCAGGGCATTCTTCCAGCTGACAGTCCTCTGTTGTTCTTCTACCTCAGGGGTTGTCCAACTGATTTGGCCTCACATGCTTGACTGTCATCTAGTCATCTAAAGTTCCTTTTTAAAGCATGGACTTACCTGGCATGGCACTATGACTCACTGATCCCTTCACCTCTCTTCTCTGTAATAATTTCTGCAGCCTCTGTAGGCAGTCTGGGATTTCCTTGCCTCTTTGCTGCTTGGTGTTACGGAATTAACTGTCGGGACCCACGGCAGCCGGCCAGCAGCTCTCCCTGACTCCCACCCGGGCAGATAAGGGCCCAGGGCCTTAGAAGGCCATCAGGCGGGTACTTGTGATGCTTGGAGTGGAATTAATTAGGCGGACGCTTATTGGTTGCAAAGCAAGATTATTTACTCACGCTGTCAAGGTGGTGAAAGACGGAGGTCATAGATACTTGGTTAGTTACAGCTTATAGGTCGTAGGTTGGTCTGCATAAGAGTTCGGTGGTCGGGCAGAGAAAAGGTCGGGCCGGCAGGTCGTTGATTTACTTCTGAGATTGGGTCGAGACGCGGGGAACTGACAAGTGATCAAATTGTCAGTTACTCTGACGCATATGTTCAGAGGTCTCCAGGTTGCGTGTGCGGAGGTCTCCCCTTCTTCACGGAAGTGAAGACGGGTTTTATTTGTGTAATAGCCAATTGGTTTTCGCCACGTCATAAATTTAATTAGAATCGCCAATTATCTAGCGGTTTCGCTAGGGTGTTATTTTAGGGCTACTCCCTGTTTTACTCTGACCAGTTATAATGATTTATGTAAAGCAAAGGTGGCGAAAGTTTTTATCTCTGTTAGTGGCACAGCAATAAATTTATTTTTGACATGCGCAGCAAAAAAGCGGTTACTATCATTATTGTTAACCCTTAGTTAACCTAGTGCAGAAAAAAACTGCTTTGAATGGTTTTACTTGCTTGTGACATGGGCACTACTTAATTGGGTTTGTGACACTAACTACCTTTGGAACAGGCAAGTATTCCAATGGCTCTGTCTCCCTCCATCATGTTGTGCAGATATTATCTTTCTTCCTGCACATAAAACCAATGCACCTTGCAGCAGCTTAGGCGTTTTGTGGCTGTCTACCCAGTGGTTTCAAGTGAACCTTCATTGTGTCTCTGATATTGCAGTTACCAAAAGAGATCTCTTGTGATCACCATGCATCCCCTTGCACCAGCTCTCCCATGTTTCCTGCCAGGATAGGCATCATCATTCTACCAAATATAAGCAAATGAGGTGTTTTGTGAATTACTGGCTGACTCAAGATAGTCCTACAAGGGGCACAAACCCAGAGTATCTCTGACAACCTCAAATGTAGTCCTAAGAACATAAGAATTGCCATTTATTGGGTCAGACCATAGGTCCATCTTGCCCAGTCTCATATGTCAGACAGTGGCAGAGTGGGTGCTGAAAGAGAGAGTAAATAGTGTATAATCAAGATTGTTTTTTTCCATTGTTCCTTTCTCACTTGCAGCCTTCAGCATTTAAGGTCTAGGAAGTTCTGATTCAGAGGCTATATCCCTAATTCCCATGCTCAGTAGCTACTGATGCCTCTTTCCTCCCACAATTTGTCCAATCCCTTTTTTAATCCAGCTAAACTCTGTTTCCACAACACCTCATGGCAATGAGTTCCACACTTTAATGATGCACTGCGTGAAAAAGAACTTCCTTTGGTTAGTTTTACACTTACTATGTACTAGGCTCATTTTGTGACCCTTAGTTTTTGTCTTGTGGGAGTAAATAATAAATCCCTATTTCTCATCACCAGTTAGTATTTTCTATTTATCATGTCCCCGCTCAAATGTCTCTTTTCTAAACTCAATAGGCCTAGCCTCTTTAGTTTCTTTTCATATGGAAGCCTTTACATACCACTAATCATCCTGGTTGTCCTCTCTACCTTCTCTAGTTCTTTCATGCCCTTTTTGAGGTGGGGGCCAGAACTGGGCACAGCATTCAAGGTGTGGATGCACCACAGGTTAATAAAGGAGCATAATGATCAGGGATCCAGGTTTTCCGTTCACCGTGGAAAAATGCGGTAAAATGTGGATGTTCTTATTTTGAGAAAAACATGGATTTTCTCTTTTAAAGGGGAAAAACATGGGAAATGGTGGGCTTCCCCTTGCAGGCTGGCAGAGTTTGGCAGGGGGCACAATGCATATATGCTCACGTACACACACACATGTGGCTGCCAGGCAGCCTGAAGAGCAGATCCCGCAGGTAAGTTGGGGGGGAGGAATGAGGCCCCCATAGTGAGGGAGGGAGGGAGTTGGGCAGGAATGGGCTGGGGCTGCTGCCCAGCCTGAGTGATACTTGGGGCCAGGGCTGGAATGCATGGTGGAGGAGCAGACATGCCCTGCTGTGCCATGTCTCACCCACTGGGCTGTAGAGGCCATGAAGAGGGCAGCAGGGTGGGGAGCTTGAGCCCACAACAGGCAGCCCTCCCCCAGGCTCCACTCATGGCCTTGGAGGAGCAGGTGAGGGAACTCCAGGAGGCAGTGAGCAGGCTAAGGGGAATCAGGGATGATGAGGCTGTAATTGACGGGTATTTCCATTCCTTACAGCTCCAGATGCCCATGGGTGAAACTCCACGTGAGGAGCCTGCAGCAGGAGAGTGGGGAACAGTTACCTCTAGATCCAGGAGGCAGGGCCCAGCGTCTGCTTCCCCATTGCATGTGGGGAACAGATACGGGGCCCCTGACAACCGTGGAGGAGACAGAGGAGGAGCATTCTCCTGCAGAGGAGGTGATCCCTGTAGCCCCTACTGGGCAGGCTGGGGGATCGCTGCCCAGGCAGAAGAAGAAATGCCAAGTGATTGTGGTGGGTGACTCGATCCTGAGAGGCAAGGAGAGGCTGATCTGTCGACCAGATCCTTTGGTGAGAGAAGTCTCCTGCATGCCTGGACCTAAGATCAGGGACATCACTGAGGTGATTCCTGCTCTCATCAAGCCCTCTGACTACTACCCCATGGTCCTCATCCATGTGGGAACCAACGATGTGGCTAGGACCAG
Organism: Alligator mississippiensis; assembly: GCF_030867095.1. Classification (NCBI taxonomy): domain Eukaryota; kingdom Metazoa; phylum Chordata; order Crocodylia; family Alligatoridae; genus Alligator; species Alligator mississippiensis. The sequence continues at coordinate 127,630,278 of NC_081826.1, forward strand.
CCCTGACCACATCATGAAGGACTTCAGTGAACTGGGAGACAGTCTCAAGAAGACTGGAGCACAGGTTGTATTCTCTTCCATCCTTCCGGTTGGCAGCAGCCAGAGACGCCAGGGTGCCCGCATCAAGTCAACTGGTGGCTCCAGAGTTGGTCTCTTCAGGAGAGCTTCGGATTCTACAGCCATGACCAGCACTTCCAGGGAGGAGGCTTCCTGGGGGATGACAATCTTCATCTCTCTCCCAGAGGTAAGTATCTGTTCGCCCACAGGTTGGCTCATCTCCTCCGAAGAGCTTTAAACTAGGATCGACGGGGGTTGGGGAAGCAGTGGTTGAAGAGAGCCCAGGGTTGGTAAACCACAAACAAGATGCCAGATCGCACCAGGTAAGTATTAAGGGGTCAGTAAGCCATAAACAAGGCACCAGACCACACCAGGTAAGTAATAAAGGGAACGCACGCCATCAAGGCACAAGAGCCCCTTTTGGGGGACTAAAATATCTTTATACAAATGCCAGGAGTATGGGGAACAAGCAAGAGGAGCTCACACTCTTGCTTGCTACCAGCCAGTATGACCTAGTCAAACTAACCAAAACATGGTGGGATTCTACACACGACTGGGCGGTAGGCATTGAGGGGTATAGGTTGTATAGATGCGACAGAGTGGGGGACAAAAGGTGGGGGGTAGCACTCTATGTTAAGGAGCAGTATATGTCTTCCACCATTAAGGCGGGGGTGGAGGAGGGGAACGCCGAGGCATTGTGGATCAGGATCCAGGGAGGGCCAGGGGAAAAGGACTTGGTTGTAGGGGTCTACTACAGGCCTCCTCAACAGGATCAAGAGCTAGACGATGTATTCTCTGGGCAGCTAGCAGATGCCACATAGGCGAGGGAGGCGGTGGTCATGGGAGAGCTAAACTACCCAGATATCTGCTGGGAGGAGCAGACAGCCAAAACAAGCTGCTCATGGAGGTTCTTACACTGTGTGTAGGACCGCCACCTAACCCAGGTGGTGTCTAGTCCCACCAGGCCTTGCTTGACCTGGTCTTAGCAACAGGGGATGATCTCGTGGGGAACATGTGAGTTCATGGTAGCCTGGGAGATAGTGACCATCACTTGGTCGAGTTCACTATCCAGCGAAGGGTGGGTAAAGTAACTAGTGGGGCTAAGGTGTTGGACTTCAGAAGGGCCAACTTTAGCAAGCTTAGAAGGCTAGTTAGTGAGGGGATGCAACTCAGGAACAGAGCAAATGTGGGTCAAGGAGGGCTGGAGGTATCTCAAGGGAGTGATCCTTAGGACTCAAAAGGAGTCTATCCCATTACGTAGGAAGGGAGGTAAGGGGGCAAAAAAGCCCCCTTGGCTGAACAGGGAACTCCAGGAGAGTCTGGGGGCAAAGAAAGAGATGTATAGGCAATGGAAGCAGGGAGCAGCCACCGAGGAGGAATATATCTCCCTGGCGCACTATTGCAGGGAATTAGTTAGACAGGCCAAGGCAGGGCTTGAGCTCAGGCTGGCTTCAACAATCAAGGACAATAAAAAGTCCTTCTTCAGGTATATAGCGGGCAAAAGGAAAGCTCAGAGCAACACAGGGCCCCTGCAGGACAAATCAGGACAGTTGGTGGTTGACGCGGGGAAAAAAGCAGAGCTCTTCAATGAGTTCTTCGCTTCAGTATTTCTATGTACCGACCAAGCCAATTCCCCCACCTCGATCACTGACGGATGTCCACATGGCACCAGTCCGCCTACAGTTAGTTCTGAAATAGTTAAGGAGCTCCTGGAGGAGCTGGATGGGTACAAGTCAGCAGGCCCAGATGACCTCCATCCATGGCTGCTGAAAGAATTGGCCAGTGTCATAGCTGAGCCGCTGGCACAGCTGTTCGAGCACTCCTGGTGCTCCAGCCAGGTCCCTAAGGACTTGAGAAGGGCCAACGTGGTGCCCATTTTCAAGAAAGGGAGAAGGGATGAGCCGGGCAACTTTAGACCAGTCAGTCTTACCTCTTTTCCTGGGAAAATGCTAGAGAAAATAATCATGTCACAACCCAAAGTTGTGATTTTTTGTTTGTGTGTATGCTTCGGCATCGCTAAATTATTTCCCGCCAATTTGTCGCTTTCTTTGCACGGTAGAGTTCTCTGCTGCTAGAGAGAACTCTGGTGCAACGGGGGATTTCCCGCCAGATTATAGCTTCTTTGCAGTGTGCATCTCTTTTGCATCGTAGTGATGCACGCTGTAAAGAAGTTCCTGCCATTTGTATTCGGATTCGCGCCACATTATTGGCCCATTCCTAATATAGGCACACGTGGCGGCTAGCGATTGGCTTGCTAGCCGTACAAAAGGCTTGGGTAGTTTCCGCCCAAGCCAGAGGAGGGAGGACGAGAGAGATTCTGTGTGAAGATCTCCAAGCACTGCGGACCCTCGCGGACCCGACGCGCCTCCCCTAAGCAGGCAATAGAGGCAATAGAACCGAGCCTACGGAGCTTTCACTTCTCGCCTCTCCCCGTCGCCGAGCGCAATCCTAGACGTATCCCTTTCCTGTAACTTCGGACCTGCGGAGCCTAAGTAACTCCGGGGAAACTTTTTGAACCCAACTTAACCGGACCTGCGGAGCCTAGCAAACTCCGTGGGAGCAATCGATTTGTCAGAGTCCTCCAACGAGGATTCAAGCGGGAGCTGTGCCTGGAAACCTGTCCAGCCTACACCGATGCCATCTTTGGGTGTAAGTAAACAATCTTTTCAATCAACCATTACGCCTCTGTAACTAATTCTAACTCGCGTGCGCTAAACTGCCCCGCGGTTCTCTCCAGCCCCGCGTGCCTGGGCTGCTGGCCACAGCCCGTGCGCAACGAAGATGGGTCCGGTACGACCCCGGTTCGCCCCCGGCTCGCCCATGGTGGCCAGAATGGGATCAGAATCACCACCGCACATGGCGACGAGGAATGGGATCGGGGCCCGGCCTGCACATGGCGACGAGGATGGGATTGGGATCGGGAGAGAATGCGCACATAACAACTCAGACGGAACTAAGAGAGAACACGCTAGAGTTAGAATTGGTTAGGAATTGCCCTTGGCACAATAACCAACGCCAAGTGAAAAGCTTTGAAGAATTAGAGATCCATATCGCTTACCACCAGGCGGGTGGAACGGGTGAAAGATTTGTAAGCGGACGTTTGTCACTAGAGGGAGAAGAGGGAATCTCCGAAGACGGAGCCCCGAGAGAAAGGGAAGTGTACTTGCTCCCTGCGGCGTTCGGGTGTATAATGAGAGATGAGTGGGTCCTGTTTAGGCCCCTCGATACTGTGTCCCTCGCCGAACCGAACCCGGCGGGCGAAACGAACCCGACTTTCACCCGGGAGTGTGCCCGATGCCTACGATATGCTCGGGAGAGTGAAGAACCGGAGCCCATCAGCCCGTTCTCTCCGTGTATGGTAATGTCTACATTACGGGGTCGCGAGCTTCCATCCGAGCTCCGCGAAGATCTGGAGATGGAGGAATGCCCCGCGGACGAAAGAATGGCCTTGCGGTACGACAAGGGGGGAGAAGGTAGTGCAACTATTTGTACTATAATGAATCTAATGCAGAGGAATTTAAGTTTGAAAACCCAGCTGCAGATGGCGATCTGATTGGTCAAAGAAGCGGCTGAGAAAAAGGAGCCTGAAACGCCTGTCCAAGATGGCATCGAGCAAGAGGGAGACCGCGTGGAAGAACAGGAAAAGAAGGGTGGAGCTTCTAATGAATCCGTAAGAGTTCAGTCAACGACTCCGCCCATCGACACAGCGTCGTCACCGGCAACCCCGCCTAGTGACGCAGCAGCATCTCGGCCGACCACGCCTTCCTGCCGATGAAGGAGAGAGTTAAGCGGAGGAGAGCATCCACCCCTCCTTCCTGAAGCAGCAATAGCAGCAGTAACCCCCGCGGCAGCAGTTCAGCCTTTAACAACATTGACTCCCGAAAAAACAGCTTGCCCTGCAATCACGGTTGGCCCGGCAACGGATGGGCGAGATGTCATCACTAGTCGCATTCGTGCTTGGACAGATCTACAACAATGTTATAAAGAATCTGAGATGGAATCTGAAGAGGCTATAATTTCATGGCTAGATCTTATGGCTACGGAATTTAAATGTGATTAAAGAGTAATCTTCTTTGTCAATTGCTGAGACTGCGTATCCTGATGGAGCCAAGATTGTCTTATGATCGGGACTGTCAACACCTGACTAGGCCTCAGGGCACCAGATGACGTGGATCCGATCTCCCACCACTGCCACCGAGAAACCTAGAGGAGCGATACATGTTTGGATTTTTCCTACAGCGTTCTGGACTTAACAAGCGGCAGCTTCGGATTTTAGGGGATGCAGGCCAATGGCAATTAGCTTATGAGTTAGGTTTCCGGTATTTGGAAGAACCAGATGATGAATCTTCGACGATCTCGTCTAATTAAGCCATAGGAATCGTTTAAAATTGTTTAAGTTTGTTAAAATAGGTCATTAATCTGTTTTGAGAGTTTTCTGTTTACAGATCCGGAATTCAGAGCGTATGGCGAGGAGGAGCCTTAAGAGAGATGACATCACTGAGGAGAGTGAGGAGACGTGTGACCTCGCCACGATGCCCATTGAAGCCCTGATAGTGCAATTTTGTTATGAATCAGATTGTGTTTATGTTGATTATTATTTCTTGATTGTTATGTAACTTGATCCCAGGACAGCGAATTTTATGTTTGTGTATTTGCTTGATGGCTTGTTTACTCGTTGGATGATCACGACAAACTTCTAGATTGCTCGAAAGAGTGTGGCATAATTTAGCTATGCTCTCAGCAAGGGGGGATGTCACAACCCAAAGTTGTGATTTTTTGTTTGTATGTGCGCTTCGGCATCGCTAAATTATTTCCCTCCAATTTGTCGCTTTCTTTGCACGGTAGAGTTCTCTGCTGCAAGAGAGAACTCTGGTGCAACGGGGGATTTCCCGCCAGATTATAGCTTCTTTGCAGTGTGCATCTCTTTTGCATCATAGTGATGCACGCTGTAAAGAAGTTCCTGCCATTTGTATTCGTATTCGCGCCACATTATTGGCCCATTCCTAATATAGGCCCACGTGGCGGCTAGCGATTGGCTTGCTAGCCGTACAAAAGGCTTGGGTAGTTTCCGCCCAAGCCGGAGGAGGGAGGACGAGAGAGATTCTGTGTGAAGATCTCCAAGCGCTGCGGACCCTCGCGGACCCGACGCGCCTCCCCTAAGCAGGCAATAGAGGCAATAGAACCGAGCCTACGGAGCTTTCACTTCTCGCCTCTCCCCGTCGCCGAGCGCAATCCTAGACGTATCCCTTTCCTGTAACTTCGGACCTGCGGAGCCTAAGTAACTCCGGGGAAACTTTTCGAACCCAATTTAACCGGACCCACGGAGCCTAGCAAACTCCGTGGGAGCAATCGATTTGTCAGAGTCCTCCAACGAGGATTCAAGCGGGAGCTGTGCCTGGAAACCTGTCCAGCCTACACCAATACCATCTTTGGGCGTAAGTAAACAATCTTTTCAATCAACCATTATGCCTCCGTAACTAATTCTAACTCACGTGCGCTAAACCACCCCGCGGTTCTCTCCAGCCCCATGTGCCCGGGCTGCTGGCCACAGCCTGTGTGCAACGAGTACGGGTCCGGTACGACCCCGGTTCGCCCCCGGCTCGCCCATGGCAGCCAGAATGGGATCGGAATCACCGCCGCACATGGCGATGAGGGCGGGATCGGGGCCCGGCCCGCACAAATCAAAGAACACATTTGTGCAGGCCCGGCAGGGGAAACGATGCTGAGGGGAAACCAGCACGGGTTTGTCACAGGTGGAACCAGCCTGACAAACCTTGTAGCCTTCTATGACCAGGTCACACGCTGCCTGGACGTGGGAGCCGAGGCTGATGTCATCTTCCTGGACTTTAGGAAGGCCTTCGACACAGTTTCGCACCCTATCCTCATTGGGAAGCTAGCAGACTGCGGAGTGGATGCCTACACGGTCAGGTGGGTGGCCAACTGGCTTAGGGACCACACCCAGAGAGTGGTGGTGGATGGTTTCTTCTCGGCTTGGAGGGAGGTGGGCAGTGGGGTCCTGCAGTGTTCGGTCCTTGGACCGATATTATTCAATATCTTCATCAGCGATTTGGATGAGGGCTTGGAGAGCAACCTCTCCAAGTTCACTGATGATACCAAGTTATGGGGCAAAGTTAGTACACCAGAGAGCAGGGAGCAGATTCAGGCTGACCTGGACAGGTTGGATCAATGGGCAGAGAGAAATAGGATGCAATTTAATAAAGATAAATGTAAGGTACTCCACCTGGGAAGGAGGAACCCCCAGCACACCTATATGTTGGGGAGTGTCCTTCTCAGCAGCTCGGAGGCAGAAAGGGATCTTGGAGTCATAATCGACTCCAAGATGAACATGAGCTGGCAGTGTAACGAGGCCATCAACAAGGCCAATCACACCTTGTTGTGCATTAGCAAGTGCATGACTAATAGATCAAAGGAGGTGATGCTCCCCCTCTATGCGGCACTGGTCAGGCTGCAGCTGGAGTAGTGTGTCCAGTTTTGGGTGCCGCACTTCAAGAGGGACGCAGGGAATCTGGAGATGGGTCAGAGGAGGGCCACTCACATGATTAGCGGCCTTTGTGATAGACCCTACGAGGGAAGCCTGAGAGAGCTGAATCTCTTCAGCCTTTACAAGAGACGGCTGAGGGGAGATCTTGTGGCCACCTATAAACTTATTAGGGGAGGTCAACGGGGAATAGGGGAAGCTGTTTACTAAGGCGCCCCAGGGAGTGACTAGGAATAATGGGTGTAAACTAATTGAGATTGGATTTAGGTTAGATATTAGGAAGAACATTTTCACAGTAAGGGTGGCCAGGATCTGGAATGGGCTTCCAAGAGAGGTGGTGCTATCACTTAGCTTGGAAGTCTTCAAGAGGAGGCTAGATAGTCACCTGGCTGGGGTCATCTGGCCTCAGTCCTATTTCCTGCCAGAGGCAGGGGGTCAGACATGATATTCTGTTGTGGTCCCTTCTGACTCTACAATCTATGAACCTATGACACCCAGATGGGAGGGAGAGCAGGGCTCCGCGCTCCACTCCACCGCAGCAGCCGCTGCCTGCTATAGGCGACAACTGGGACTTTGACGCTGCTGTGGGAGGCAGGGGGCTGTGGACCCAGGTTCCTGGCCCTGTAGCCCTGGCAGCTAGGGGCCCCCTCCAGCAGGGCTGGAGCGGCAGGAGGCTCTTGGTTGTGAGTGAAGGGCACTGGCAGGGCTGGGGGGCTGCAGGGTGGGAGTGAGGAGCATAAACAACAGTGGGGGGAGGCTATGGGGGGAGCAAAGGGTACCAGCAGGGGTGGGCAGTGGCAGTTTGGTGTTTTTATCAAAGAATTTGTGATTTTAAAACAGAGGAGACCCAGATCCCCGAAGTAATCACTTCTATTCTATTTTCAGTTCCCTTTGTACTAAATCGTAACATTTTGTTTGCCTTTTAATAGCTGCTGGGTAGTCAGCTGTTGTTTTTGGCCAGTAGCTCACCATGATTCCCAGATCTTTCCCCTGTGGCAACCCATCACGTAGCCCCCATCACAGTGTAGGGATAGTTTGGGTTATTTTTTTTGCCCTGGTGCTTCACTTGATCCTTAGCTACCTTGCATTTCACCCACCATTCAGTTGCCCAGTTGCTAAACTTTCTAGATCCTTCTGCAGCCCTTCTGCCAAGAGGTGTGCTGCAAAAGACCACACCTCAGCCCACCCCTCCTTAATCTTCCTGCTTTAAACTAACCCTGCTCTACCCCTTCCCCATTGCCCACCCTCCTCACTGCCCTCCAGAGCCCAGCTCTGAGCACGTGACACGGGACGAAGTGCGACGCAAACACGTGACGGGCCAACCGCACTTGCGCAAACATCCGCACGAGGGGAGGAGGGGCAGTGTGCGCATGCTCAGTCATCCGCACCTGGGGATGGGCGAGGCTAGTTTGCGCATGCTCAGAGATATCCGCACCAGGTGTGGGGAGCCGGGGGGGCGGTTTGCGCATGCTCGGGAGGCGGAGACGCCTGCTGTGGGTGGGGCGAGGTGGTGCCCGCTGGGCGGGGCCCCGCGGCCCCGCCCCGGCCCTCGCTCGGTTCCCGAAGACACTCGGCTCTCTCCGGAGGCGTCCGTACCCCGTCTTCCCCCCCCCCGCCCCAGTCCAGTCTTCCAGGGCTGAGGTTTGGGCGCGGGGCCGGCGCGGCCGCAAGATGGCGGCGGGTGCCGCTGAGCAGGCGAGGCGGGGGCCGGGCGCGGCCTGAGGGCGAGGGGAGGAGGCGGGGGCGGCCGGGGCTGCCCCATCACTGGCGCCGTTTCGCCCAGCCACCCGGCATGGCCCGGCAGCCCCGGCCGCTGAGGCGCTGACCGTCCTCCTCGCCGCCGCCCACCCGCCTGGCCATGGCGGACACCAAGGTGAAGGTGGCCGTCAGGGTCCGGCCCATGAACCGCCGAGGTGAGCACCAACCCCCGCCCTACCCCCCTCCTGGGCGCCGGGCCGGGGGCAGCGCGGAGTCCTGTCCTCCCTCGACGGCCATGGGTCCCCTGCGGGCTCTCTGCGGGGTGGGGTGCCGTCGGGGGACGTGTGCGCGCCCTGCTGGGCATGGGGTAAGGGTTGAAGAAGGGGGGCAGGGAGTGTGGGGGTGCTCTCTGCTGTGCACGGGAGGAAGGGGGGATGTGGAGAACCCGCTGGGGGGGGAGGGGGAGTGAGTGACCGCGTGTGTCCTCTTCTGTGCAAAGGGAGGACATGGACAACCTGTGCATCTGTGTGTGTCCTGGGGTTGTCCACTGCTTTGCATAGGGGTAAGAGGAGGATGTGGAGAAAGGTGGGTGCGTTAATGGGCTTGTTCTTTTCTGTGTATGAGCAGAGGGAGGATGTGGAGAAGCTGGGGGTGTGTGTATGTGCAGAGCCATCCCTTAGGGGTGTGTGAAGTCCAGGGCATGTAAGTAGGGTGGGGGGACGGGTGGCGAGCGGCCAGAGCATGGAGCTGGCGGTTTGCTGCAACAGAGCTGGTGGCACACGGTGGCTGTGGCTGGGCCTGTACAGCACTGTCCATGGGGCCCCCCAAAGCACAAGGCTTGGGACAGATGCCCCAATTGCCACCCCCCACCCGGGACAGCTCTGTGTACATGTGTGCATGCTGATGTAGGTATGTATGTCTCCTTTTGCATGGAAATAAGGAGATGTGGAGAAGCTCTAGGCATGTGCATGTGTGTATATATTTGTGTGTGCGGGGGTGTTCCCATCTCTATATGGGGGTGAGGGGAGGATGTGGTGAAGCCCTGGGGGACGTGCGTGCATGCATGCACATGTGCACGGGGAGTGTCCCTTTCTATGCATTGGGGTAAAGGGAGGATGTGGAGAAGCCCTGTGAATGTGCACGTGTATGCATTTGTGGGTGTATCCTTCTGTGCATGAAAGCAGGGGGAGGATGTGGAGAAGCCCTGTGTGTTGTGGGGGAGGGATGTCCCCTTCTGTGTTTGGAGGTAAGGTTAAGATATGGAGAAGCCCTTGTGGTGTGTGTGGGGATTTGCAGGGGTGTATGTGTGTAGTGTGTGTTCCCTCCTGTGCCTGGGGGCAGAGGGAGGATGCAGAGAAGCCCTTTGGAGTGTGGGTTTGTGTGTGGGGGTCCCCTTCTGTGCATGGGGAAGTGGGGAGGATGTGGAGAACCCCTGGGGGTAGGGGGGAGGCAGGCTGTCCTTTGCAGGGTGACCATGTAAAGAAGGCACATTGTGGGGAGGGAGCTGTGCTGTGCAGGGGAAGGGTGTGAAGAAGCCTGGGGGAAGAGGGTTGTGGAGAAACTTTGTGTGGCGCTGTCCCCCTCTGTGTAGGGGCAGGGTATGCAGAAATCCTTGTGGAGAGAGTGTGTGTCCCCCCTTTTGTGCATGGGGCCAGGTGGAGGTTTCTCAGACAGTGGGTAAAACCCTTTCTGTCCTGCTCTCTTCCAGAGCTGGACTTGAATACCAAGTGTATTGTGGAGATGGAAGGGAATCAGACTGTGCTGCACCCTCCGCCTTCCAACACCAAACAGGGAGAAAACAGGTAAAAACACAAAAGAGATTGCTTCCCCCGGCCTATGTCTGACCCTGCCTAGCTTGGATGAAGCAGTGGGTTAGGACCTTGAATTGTTTGAGCACTTTTGTTAAAGGAGCAGCAGTTTCTCAAATCACTCTGGGTCTCTTTTGGAGGCCGTTGCGACTGGCTAGAAAGGAGTCTGATGCTCTTTTGCTCACAGCATTGTAAACTAGGGTTATTCTCAATGGAATTGCATCAGTGAGACATTGGATTTAGGCCCCAAGTTTCTGGTTCCAGGAACCCTCGGAGGAATTAGGAGCATTGGTATTATGTGTGTGGACGCAAGGCGATCACTTGTAGACTTCACTGTTCAAAGTTGATTGTTTCGTTGACTATTAGATAAGGTAGATGATTGGTCAGCTATGATTGTTGGTAATAGTTTTGGCCCTTTCTGTCATAGGGACACTGTTAATGAGCTGCCGTAACCTTCAGGTTTGATTTACGAAAGCAGAAGAGTGCTCTGAATTTTGCAGATGCTAGGGGTTGTTTTTTGGGTTTTGTTTTTTTTAAAGACTGTATTTCCTAGGTTGCAGCATAGTTGCATTTGAAATGTTGGAACTGCTGGATCCCTTGTTAATGCTGTGCTGCTCTATGAAGTACTAGAGGAGTGTGCTAAAATAAATGGGAAAGTTGGCATTAGTTGTGAAGCCCCTATAAAGACTACTTTTGGAAATGGTCCAAAATACCAGTGCACCAAACTAAAAATAGATCGGAACAGGAAAGACTTCCCCACGCCCCCAAAATAGGGCAAAAAAAAAGTGGGGAAGTGAGAGCAAGAGTTGCATTGTGTGCTGATCTTTTCAATTACTTGTTGACTGTACTTGTTGCTCCAAAAAATATTTTTAGTTAAGAGCAGAAATTTGGGTAGATATAGCTTATGGGTATTGTCTTGTAACTTTATCCCCCCTATCCAATAACTGTAGATGCTTTTTGTTTTTTGGCTTGGCTTGGCTTTGAAATCTGTGTAAAGCAGTGGTCGTGAAACTAGTTGATTGCAATTGACTGGTGGATCCCAGAGCCTCTTCAAGTTGATCCTGGGTGGGGGGGCTGTGTGTGCGCACCTGCCTGCCCCCCGGCCTAGAAGGTCAGTCAGTGGGGGAGGGAAGGAGCAGAGGCCTGGGGGCCAAATGCAGTGGGACTTGGGGTGCAAAGCCCAGCTGGCAGCTACAGCCGCCCCCACCATGCACAAATATGGGGGGAGGAGGGGGGGACATGCCCTGCCCTGCCCCGCTCCCAAATGCATGGCAGCACTGGCAGCTGTAGGTAGGGAGTGGGGAAGCCCTGCACAACCAGGGCAGGGGATGGAGCCTCGATCAACTTTGGGGGGGGGGCACGCAGCCCAGGAGAGCATGGGGGGGGTGGCATGTGTCCCCATATCTGCATGTGGGGCAGGGCAGGCTGGGGCCAGCGTAGTGCTCAGGCCAGGTAGTTGGAATGGTGGTGGTGGGAGAGGGACCACCAGGGGACTGGGGGAATAGCCCCGCCCCCCCCCCTTTACTCCTAGCGCTACTGCTGAGTGCAGTGCAGGCCAGGCCTGGTGGGAACAGCCTGGTGCAGCCTCTCTGCCCCCCCCAAGGACATGGGGCCCGGAGGCTGGCGGGCCTGGCAGAGGGCAGACTGCAGCTGCAGCCCGGAAGTGGTGGCAATCAAGGCCCCAGCGGTGAGGGAGGGAGTGGGGTAGGACTCGGGCCTCTATCTGCCCTGCCCCCCAAAGCCCTTTCCTCTCCTGCCTTCTCTCCCCACAGACTGCTGGGTGGATGGGGGGGTAGATTTTCAGTTCCTCTTAAATTCCAAAAATGATTTCCGACCTAAAAAGCAGAGCAGAGAGGAAGTTAACCATGTTAGTCTGAAATCAGATAGAAGGCAGAGTAGAGATGCACCTTTATAGACTAAATACAAGGTCAGTTACACATACATAGGAATTATTTGTGTTCCCTACTTTGTAGCCAAAATTTAGTATACTTGTAGACCATATGTAGCATAACTGATTTTAATATTAAAAAAGTATTGAGTTTTTCTGTGTGTATACTCGCACTGATCCAAATGCAGGGTCAAGGCCATAATCAAAATGATTTAACTGCATGTCATAAAGATCTAGGCTCTCTTCCTGGCTCTTCAATAGACTGTGACACCTTGGTCAAGTCATAACCATGGTTCTCCATCTTCGTTCTTCAAAATGGGAAAAACATTGTGGTTCTTTGTTCAGGTGTATCCTGTTTAGAATGTCAGTTTTTTAGGGCAGGATCATTTCTTACTTGCTCTATGCAGTGTTTCTTATAATGGAGACCTGATTTTATTTGGGATCTGCTATGATATTGATAAGATTTATTAGCTGTATTTAAAGTGTGTGGCCTTAATAGAAAATTGAGATTTCCGTGGAGAAGAACAGTTATAAGAACAATTGAAAAAAAAAATTGTGTGGGGTTTTTTTTTCCTTTTTGTTCAGTATGAAATCATGAGATACACAGAGAACTTTACAATATCCAACTAAAATAAAAAATGTGGAGTACCTGTCCTGGTAGAGAGAGCTTTCTTCAATGATAGGCATTCTGTATGCTAATGTTTGGGAAAATATTACTCTGCATATATTTGCAAGGGAGTCACAATAATATTGTTCCTGTAAGACTCCACATAATTTAGCTGTCTTTCTAATACCTGTTCCATGTATATCCTCTTTTTGATCTTCCTGGACTCTTATGCATATACCCTTGCATCTCTTTGGAACCCTGCTGAAGTGAACAGGACTGTTCAGAGTTTTGCCCATGTGGAGCTCAGTGCTTTGAGGTTTCTGCTGGATATTAATATTTCCTTTTACAAAATTCACGTCTGAATTTAACTAATTGGAAGCAACCTTGAACTATGTAACATGCAATTGACCAGTTAGTTAGGGAGAATTTTTGTGTCATCTTAAAGAAAACAAAGAACCCCCAAAAATAATTCAATGTCTTCTAAATCCAGAAGTTGCAAACAGCCTGATTTGAAGTTTGATGAGTCTTCTTTGTACTTAGTAGGATCTCTTAAATTGCCTGCCAATATTGACGTATCAGTTTTAATTGGTCTCATTTAAAGAGTCTAAATGGTTATGGTATTGGAGGAATTCTTCAATTTTGTGTATATATCCAAATGTAATGTCTATCCTGCTTGTATTTGGATTAATGTCTCAGTAGGGATAAAGACATCAAATCGGTTTTGATTTTCCTTGTGTAGCTTGGTTTCATATTTCTCAGCTAGATTTTTTCCTTCTAAAGCAACAGTGCATTTGAAAACTTACTTTGCTTGTTTGACTGCATTCTTGATCTTATTTCTTTTTTAACCTTTTGGTGGGGTTTTTTTTTTTCTTCAGTTGCATACAAATTTCAGTTCAACATAGCTTTTCCATTGACTGTGTGCGGAAAGCCTGAGTCGCTAATGGAGGCCCAGTTCTGCTACTTTTATCTATACTGAATAGTTCTTACTCTTAGGAGTATTCCCTTAGACTTGAATAGAGCTATTAGCTACTCAGTATGAGTAAGCACAGCAGAACTGGGCTGGAACTAAATTAGCTCATTTTTATTTAATAAGAGTGCTTGTGAGAGAAGAGAAAACAAACAATATAACTTACATTTTTTTAAATTAAAAAATGCAATTGTGCTATCATTCAGACTGGCAAATGTTATATTGAAAAATTGCCTTTGTGGGTAAATGAAGGCAAGAGTTAGCGCTGTGCTTCATAATGAGAACAAGTGGTTTCCAGCAGAAGTTGCAAGTCAGTTTTTGGCTTATTTCTTATTTCTTCTTAATAGAGTTTAAATTGAGAAATTATAGCTGAGGTAAAATGGATTTCTGAACCTTTGTGTCTTTATATAGAGTTCCAGTTTGTGACCTGAACAGACTGTCTAATTTCATTTTAGACAGAACTGTCATACATGATGGAACGTGTATCTAGAACCGTGGTTTTCAACCTCTTTTTGCTTGTGGACCCCTTTGGAAATTTCAAATGGAGGTGTAGACCCCTTTGAATTGTAGCGTGAGTATTCACATGCTTTTGATCAGTCATCTTTTGCTGAACCCTTACAGGTTGAAAACCAGTGGTCTAGAAAGCTGGCTTTTATAAAACAGTTTCAGATGATAAAAGCTTATCTGTTTCATTATGATATATTTAATCTGTGACCCTTTTAAACTTCAGAAGTGGGTACTGTACATCAGTAAATATCATCCCCATTTTACAAGTGGGAAGAACAAGGAGTAGTTTTCACTTGCCTCAACTTATACAGTGAGAAACTAGCAGAGCAGTAATGAACATTCCTTAGCTCCAGGTCCCTTGTTCTAACTACCAGCCACATTGCTTTCTCTAACTTAATAAGCAAAGCATGTGACAGTTTAAGTTACTTTGATTAGTGCTAGAACTCTGCTATTCTTTGAAGAACAGGCTAGAAGCAGGCCTTTTTACCCCACAAAGGTACGATTTTTCCACTTTTAATTATGCACCTTATTAACTGAGAAACATCAAAACCTAGAAGAAATTACCAAGCTGCACTTTACTTTCATTGAGCTAGTAAGTACTTACTTGGTTTGGCATTTGAGTTGCATCAAACAGTTTCAAAAGAACATTTTTTTTATTAGTTAACATCAACCTCTTATATGTTGGCTAGAGCTGTTGCATGTTAGTTGGATTTGTCTTTAATGGTAAACTGAACCAAATCTAAATTTGAGTAACAGTAGGGCTTTTTCTGTAACCTTTTACTGGGAGCTATATTTTTCTGGGTGAGAAGAACCAGGAATACTTCCTCTACGTGCATAGGTGTTTGGTTGTCTTTTTTCAGCTGGAAATCTGTTTCCTTCCTCTTACTAAACTCCTATGAACTAATAGGACATACTGAATTACAATATATGTTTTATTTTTAAATATGTATTCCTTTTCAGAGGCTAGGGAGATAAAAGCCTCATCTGTCACGTTTTCATAAACATTTCCATGTTGTTGCCTGCAATAAATGATGCCATATGAGATGTAACTACTGAGTAATTGAAACTGGTTTAGGAATTGAGTGGATGCTTCTAAGTATTTTTATTGAAATGTTTGTCTCGGTTTTTTTAAACCAGTTTTGGGAAGAAGTATAAAATACAAGTTTGCATTTAGGTCTCTGAGTCTGCTGTAAATTAAATTAGAAAGGACTTTTCTTGTGCCTCCTTTGTACTTGTAGGTGACTTTTAATTGTTAGTTAGAACAGACTTTGCCACCTTTTTAAGAACATGAATTCGAGGGATTTTGAATAACCGAGTGCTGCTAGTTTATGCTTACAGGTTTCCCTTGCTTTATGCTGCACACGTGTTCTTGGAAAAGGGCGCATAACTCATATTCGCATAAAGGGAACCCACTTTTATAATGTAACAAATAGGGATACGTTCCAAGACCTCGACTTACTGACCCCCAAGACAATTTTGGTACTCGCCAACAGCAGACAGTACACACAAGCACAGGGCATTATCATAATGGGGATGGCAACTACAGAAACGTGTTGCAGACAACGAGCAAGGAGCACAGATCCACACAGGAGACTCTATTTTGGTGCACATCACTCCCACAATGCATCGCATAAAGCAGCTGACTGCTTCCACCACACCAGTTGCATATGAGTGAATTTACCTCACATGTAACAAAATTTTGGTATAAAAAGGGTCATCACATAAGAGTGAACTCACACATACAGAGCCCACATAAAGCGAGGGAAACCTGTATAATCTGCTTTGATTTTTACTAAAGCATTTGTATCTTGACAAAAAATAAAAAAGAATCTAGAGTGGAGAGCTGAAATATTATTTAAAATCTATTCCTTTACAGGATACAATTCTTGTACTTAAAGGTCAGTTAGCATTTGTCAGCAAGAAAATGAATGATAGTGGTGAATGGCTACATTTAAATGTTATTGTGTGGGTTAGAAAATGTAGTGAAATTCTTCAAAGGGTACCTTAAAAATGCATGTAGCGAAGATTACAGTTTCTGTGAATAAGCCTCCTGCCCTGCCTTTTCCAAGTTTGAGCTACTTGTTATCTATTCGAGAACAAATCCTGCAAATCTTACTTTTAAAGTGGCTGTTCTTAACTTCTGAGGCACAAGTTGTTGTTTTCCTAGACAGGAAGCATTTGGTAGTATTTTAATTTATAGATTCATTCAGATACGTGGAGAGTTAGCAGTCATCTCATTTCACTTGACACTCCCTTCAGACAAGGTTCAATTGAAAGGTGAGACTGTTGCCACACTCACCAGCTCCCAAGAGCAGTGACCTCTTTCTCCTCCTCCTCCTCTTTATCTCCTTCAATGGTGCAAACAGTGGTAAATCAAAACAAAAGCTACAAGCTCCACTACAAATGCCATCTACCAAAGTTGGTTCAGAATCATGATTTCCCCCTACCTCCTTTTGGCAGAAGGACAGAGTTGTTATTGTTTATAGAATAAACTATTTTTTTCTTAAAATGCTACTATCTAGGAAAAATTTACACGCACACGTTGAATCTGCACTTTGTTGCCGAAGATTAAGTTTGTTTTTTAATTTTTTATAACCTTTTTTTATCATCTTCACTTCATGGTTTATGCATCATTGCCTGTTCCAGCTTTAAAAGCTTTCAGACCATCATTTCCATCTGCTTGCTTCTCTTGTAGACTATAACGATCTGGCCTCCAGAATAAGAGATTTAATTTATATAGAATAGATTTCTTTCATTAAAAAATAACTAGGGATGCACCAATAGAGATTTTTGGGGCTGATATCAATAGCTGATTTTTTTAAGGAGGCACGTAGGCCCATACCAATCCAATTTCCAATACCAGCCTAGCAGCATGGAGACCTGCACACAGCTGGTAGGTTTGGTGTGGTGGAAGGGTGGGGGAGGGGGAGGGAGAAGGGGCATTGGTGGGGGGGGGGGGGCAGATCAAGGCCCCTGCAGTGAGGGAGGAGTGGGGCAGAGGCTGGGGTAAACGCTTCCCAGCCAGGGCCGGTGCGGGACAGAGCCGCACCTTGTCCAAGGGGTGCGGGGATGTGCGGGGGGTAGCTCCTACTGCTGCATGCCACTCGTCTGGGAGGGCATGAGTGTGTGGGGCATATGCCCCCAGATCTGTGCAGAGTGTGGTAGGCTGGGGCTGCACCAGGCTCTTCCCAGCTGGGCTTGGGCCAGATGGCGGCAGTGCTTAGAGTGGCGGGATGGGCTATGGTGAATTTTGGGGTGACTGCAGTCTGAGCTCAGCCCACCCAGCCAGGAAGAATTTGGCACAGCCCTAGCCCGCCCAGTGCAGATCCAGGGGCACATGCCGCCCCCCCCCCATGCCTTCCCGGGTGAGTGGTGGGAGCCGTGGCAGCAGCCGCCGAAGGAGTGGTGTGCAGCAACGGGAGTCACCCCCCAGACAAGCCACGGCTCCATCCTGTGCCTGCCCTGGCAGTGCTTGCCTCAGCCCCAGCCCTATTCTTCCCTCACCTCAGGGACCTTGATCTGCCCCTGCATGCCCCTTCCCTCCCCCTTCTCCTTCCACTACACCAGCCTTAGCCCCTGGAGGCAGCTCTCCAAGCTGCCAGGCTGTGCTTCTCGCTGCTTGTGCTGTGCTGTAGCTGTGCCTATGCACAGGCCGTTTATTGGCCTGATATGACCTATTTCCAATACAGACATTTTTCTTTATATTGGTACCGATCTGATATCAGGACAATGTATTGGTGCACATCTAACAATAACAACTCTGTCATTCTGCTGAGGCGGGAATCACAATTCTGAATGGACTTTGGAAGATAGGATTTGTAGTGGAGCTTGTAGTTTTTGGTGCAAACAGTGGTAAACTGAAATGTTGAAGGAGAGAAGGAGGATGAGCAGGTCACTCACTGTTCTTGGGAGTTGGTGAGTGTAGCAACAGTCTCACTTTTCAATTGAACCTTGTCTGAAGGGAGTGTCAAGTGAAATGAGACTAGTTGCAGAATGTGGGGTTGGAAGTGGTAGTCCAGAGCCATTTCAGTAACATTTGACTTAGTTACATTTCAGATAGGAAACTAGGTACTGTTCCAGAAAAGTACTGTTCTCGAATTCCACATAATTAAAAATCCTTGAGTTTCAAATTACTGGCACTTGGCACCATGCTTCCTGAGGTGGCTAGAAGCAGGGTAAATGGAATAAATATTCTGTGAGCAATTTTATAAAATCCAGATAGCTGTATATACCTTGTGCTTGGATCTTTAAATGGCACTACTGGAGCAAGCTGGCACTAGAAGCTTTTGAAATTGTGGGCAGGCTTCACTGTGTAATTCTAGACTGGCAGCATTTCAGAACAAGTGCAGACGAGGCATTTGAGGAAACAAAACTGTTCTTGGTATTGCCTTGAATGGGCAGTCCTTGGTTTTTATAACCTTCCTTTACATGACCACAATCATTTGAATGTTCTTGGGTGAAAATTAATGTGAGAAGTTGAACTGACAAACATTTAGCTTGCACACTTATTTTGAAATATTAGATGCCTCCACACCCTACAAAGTTAAGTAGTTTTGTTAAAAGAGATTAGCAAGCCTTTAGGTACGGTTCATTTCTATGGTTGGTATGACTGTGTGTGCTTGCATCTACCCATTATCCCAAGCTACCTTTTTTATTTGTTTTTGAGATCTGTATTATTGCTAAATTTATTTTGGTTAGTACATGTTGAAATTAAAAAAGGCTTTAATTTAAAAAAAAACTGTCTTAAAATAGAATTTTCTTTTTGTTGAGGAAACTGAGACTGAAGGATAACTCAAGGATATCAGTGGTGTAGATTATTAGTGGCAAAGTGGTTTTTCGTCTAGTCCCAGTTCTTCAGTGTGGCGTGCACAGGCAGAAAATCCAGTTAATCAATGAGATACCATGTGCCTTTTTTTAAAATCTAGAATCAGCACCAGAATTTAACGTTAACATGAATACTTGCTGTTGTTCAATACAGCAAGATAAAAATACAGTTTTTCTTTTCCAGGCTTGCTGATTTATTTTCACCATCATCATTATCATCATTAAGATTACTGTCGTCTTTTTCAAATATTCTACTTCAGTGGTAGTGGAAATGTTTGATTTGTATAGTTTCAGCCTTATGCAAGTTAGGTGAGGAATATTTGTTACATGTAGGAATGTTTTTTCATGTTCAGTAAAACTAATCCAGTGCAATAGTTGTACTCCTTTGTATTGGTATCTCTGTCATCAACTCCTTTGCTTTTAAAATAAGTCTTTTGGCTAAACTCATATTAGTACTTATTTTTTAAACTCAAGGATGCATTTTTGTTAAAGATCACCATTTCTTCCCTTAATTTGTGGGAGGTGCTGTATTGAGGAGAGGTTAAGGGACCTGAACCTGTTCAGCCTCCACAAGAGAAGGCTGGCTGAGGGGGGGGATCTGGTGGCCGTCTATAAACTGGCCAAGGGGAACCAGCAGGCAGTGGGAGAGTCCCTGGTCCCCTGAGCACTGCCGGGAGTAACAAGGAACAACGGCCATAAATTGACTGGCAGTAGTTTCAGGCTAGACATCAGGAGGCACTACTTCACAGTCAGGGCGGCTAGGAGCTGGAACCAACTTCTGAGGGAAGTGGTGTTCATACCTACCCTGGGGGTCTTCAAAAGGAGGCAAAACAACCACCTACCCAGGGTCATTTGACCCCAGCTTCCTTTCCTGTCCATGGCAGGGGGTTGGACTTGATGATCTGCTTAGGTCTCTTCTGACCCTACCAACTATGATACCAGAAACCGGGGTCTGTTATTTAGCCATATGTTGGTCCAAGTTGTCAGTAAAGTTAACTTCATTGACTGCCCTACCTATGCCCCTTGCGTGGAAAGACTCAGTTTTTTTAAAGAAGAGAACTACGGAGAGAGCAGTTCCATATTTCTACTTACGTGGCTCTTGGCCTTTGGGTCTGTTAATGGAAGCAGTTCATGCCAAAGCACTGAAAAGCTATTTTCAGGATGAATGCTTTCAGTTGCACAAGTGAATATTTTCCCCAATCATATCATTCCATTTGCTTTGTATATTGATATATGTTACAGGCTTCAGAATGATGCAAAAGCTCTGCAGCAAATATGAAATTGCAAAATAGTTGCATTCATTCAGTAACTTGTGACAGACTGAAGTAAGGCTTTGCAACAATCTGTTCACCTGGAAGTCAACATGGACTGAACCTACACCGTAGCACCAAAGTGCATGTCTCAACTGTTAACTGATGGATAATACTGTTATTTGGCAGCTGTACTAATCTTATGATCCCTGCATATAAGGGGACTAAACATGAACACAGCTTATTTATTCGTTGCCCTCAACTACTTACTGTCATGTGAAGTTTGTCTTGAGTGAGGCCTACAGGTCTTCAGCATTTCCTATATAAAACTAGTAACTATTCTTCCATGAATTGTTAGTGGATACTGAATTTGAGTGCTGGCATCAAAATCATAGGTCTCTGGTATTTTAATGAGTTGGCAATGAATTATTGAGCTAAGGAGTAAGTGGTTGCTGGCAAACAGCTTAATAACTGAGTGTACAGGAATGGATTAGAGCATGGGTATCACTCATCCTGCCCCACAGGCTAGATGGTGGGGTTGGGGCTGGTCAGCAAGCCACTTTCCTGAATGATGAAGCCTGGTTTACATGGAAGAGTTTGTTGACGTAAGTTTGTATGTACCCATAAATAAGTTTTAGTGTAAAACCGACAACATTGAGGTTTTGTGTTGACTAAGCTACCCCACTCTTGGAGCAATGCAAGTCCTTAACTGATATATGTACATAATAGAGACACTGGTTGGATTGGCTCAAGAAGTCCTTAACTGTATATCCCACATGGCTCAGTAATAACCGTTTTGGCCAGAGTTCTGGAGCTCCATTGCTCCAGGGTCTAGTTGAATTGAAACCTGTTGGTTGGTTGGTTGGTTGGTTTGCTTGTTTGCTTGTTTGCTTGTTTGTTTGTTTGTTTGTTTGTTTGTTTGTTTGTTTGCCTCTCCCAAATTCCCAGGGTGTTTTTAGAAGTGCCTTTTTTCCCCCCCTCCCCTGCCAGCTGGCATGCGTGAACACACGCAAATTGCTTCATCCAATGGCTTTTATTTTCTTTGCTCCCCTAGCTGTACACGCCACAGGCAGCTCCCCATCAGCATAGGCAACCTAGCTCCCCCTGTGTGCACATGGTGAAGGTAAAGCACTGGGCAGCCTGGCTCCCCTCTCCCAGATGCACCGGAAGCTCTGCAGCACCAGCAGCCCAGTTACCTCCTCTCCCAGTTGGATATACAGTGCTGGGCAGCCCATCTCCCTACTCCGAGCCCTGTGTCCATGCATGCAGCAGCCTCCTCCCTCCTGGCTATGTGGGGGGAGCCAGGCAAACCGGTGCTATAGCGCTGCATAAACAGGACATAGCTGGCCAGACTGGTTCCCCCTCTCCCATCCATATGCACTGTGAGAGTTACACCCCCCCTCCCCCCCCCCCCCCCCCCCCCCGCACATGCAGCCTGGCTTTCTTCCCTCCCCCCCAGCATTCCCCCTTCCCCTGTGGTGTAAGAAGGCTCCCTTCTTTGCTGCAGGCACAGCTTGGACACTCCAGTCCTCCTTGCAACTGTACAGCAAGAGCAAATGGGGAAGGGAAATGGCAGCCAGGCAGGGCTGCACATAACCCATAGGTGACTAGTTGGCCAGCCTTGCTGCACTCCTTTGGGAGGGCCGTGAAAAGGGCCAGTTCAAACTGAAGTATGGGGCAGTCATAGAAATAAAGATGCGTATGAGGAAAAGGTGGAGCAAACCCCTGGGTGAGCTGGGCTATGGTGAAGAATGCAGCAGGCTTGCCACAAGATGTGGTCTTGGAACAAAACATCTGGATCTGCACCACTGACTTGTCCTCAATACAATGAGCTTTAATGCTATACTAATCAGGGACCCCCTGTTATCACTGCACTCACTTTGTGCAAACCTAACGATGGAGAATGAAAAGAATGAGGAAAAGGATGCCAAAGGATTATTCTTCTCTTGATAGTCCTAGATATGGCCACATTTTTGTCTCTTCTACCGTGATAGGAAACTGTCCCTTCCTATTCTGTGACTTGTTGCCATTGGTGGCACCATCCCTGTTAGAGGCAGGCAGGTAACAGGCCAAGCAGTCTTAGGCTTGCTTTGTCTGATTTCACTTGGAAGCTGACTCAGTCAAACCACAAGCAACAAATGATTTTTGGTCAACTTTTTATGTCCTTGGTTCACACCCCAGAACACTCACCTGAAGGTAGTCTGGCTTTTATTTCTAGTGTCCATTAAACTTCAGTTGTTTGAAAGAAGTCCTTTCTTTTGTCTATGGCTGTAAATATAATGAACATCCTCAGCTGGAATTTCTTTTGAGAAGCAGTGTCAACATCTGCAGAGAAATAATGTGGGTGAAAAAAGCAAGAGGCACTCTAGAGATGACCTGTTTGCAGCCTTTGCAGTGCACCAACGCAGCTGAGGAAGAGTGTGAATCACAACTCTGTGAACAGTGCAGAAAATGCACCACTTTAATTAATTGAAAAGACAGTATAGCTGTGTGTCAAGTCATATTGTTGAATTGCTCTCCCCAGACAGCCATCTGCCAAACAAGCATCTTGCTGACTTATCATAATGCTTCTGATGAGCGAGTGGCTGTTCATGTTTAGCAACTGGTCTGTGTTCACTTGTCACCTTAATAACAATGTTTCTTCTTCAGCTTGGGGCACGTGCAGCACAATATGCAACCTCTGCAGACATGCCATTATTCACATTGCATGGTTTCATGAGTAGGGAAGTAGAGGGTAAGTTGGGTCCCCCAAAATGACAATTGGCACATCAACAGCACTGCTGTAAAAAAGGCAGTTGGGAGAAGAATGTCCCTGTTTGCAAAACCTGGAAGAGTCCTGTGTTGCTAAAGATGTGAGTGTCTGTACCTTTCCTCATTACCCATCCTTTAATGCCTGTGACATGCCCCTGTGATCCATTAGTGCTTTTATGGCACTGGAAAAGTAACTTCTGATTAATGTGCTTCCAGACAAGGGAGGGGGACAGAGTGGCACGTGTCTCTGTTGCTTCTCTAAAGTTAAGGAACTCTACTGCTTAGTCACTTGCACATTGCCCATGTTATAGCCAATTGTAGGATGACATGCTTAATACCTTTGCACTTCTCTATCGCCATGACCACTCTGGATTTTTCTGATCCCAAACCAATTCCCCACCAGCTGGTAAACCTGTTGCAAATTGCCATGTTGTGTTGCCCATTCGTTGACTGTCAAAGCAGGTTACATGCTTAAATTTGAGTAGTGGAAGACAGGAGAAAGTTTATTGCACAGTCAAATGAAGTCACACTTCCAAAAAAACTCATACAGCTTCTGGCAGTCATTCTTGACCTCCATCACTGTGTGACCTCATCACTTGCTAGTTTACTGCAAGTGATGTCCTTGGAAACAAAATTGGAGTTGTTGGATTGTCCAGCACATGGAGAGAGTTTGGTGAATATACAAAGTTTTTTTTTTTATACACTGTATGTTCTTTATTATTTATATTCAAGTCCCTAACCCCACTTTCCCCATGGTTGGCAAAATCATGGCTGTTAAAACAAAAGCCTTATGGGAACTTTCATAAATTTAATTTTTATAAATGGGCTTGTATCCTAAGAGTTTAGAAACTTGTGTTCTAACCAATAATGACACACTTTTGTGCACAGTTGAAATGTGAGAGTAGCATTTTGGTTATAATCTCAACTACTTTGGCAAGCATTGCTGTGTACTTGCTATTGTATGTGTGGGTGTAAGTGAAATAACTATTTTTTCCAACTGTACAAGGAGATGTGCCCATATGCTAGTATCAACGTGTACATGTATTAATCCTTTAAAATGGTACTGAGTTAACTGATTTGTGTTTAAATGCATTAAACAACATAAAACATCTTACTTTTCCAAAAGCAGCAAAATTCAGTGACTGAATTAAGTGAATGGAAAACATTTATAGCTGAAAGACCTGTAAATTTACAACTGAGTCCGACCTTTTGTAAAACAGTAGGCTGAGGGGTTTCACCTGCTGAATTTAAAAGTGCTGTGTGTTATGCTTTCAAAATTGTTCTTCTGTTTGGGGAGAATGTGACTGCATACTGTTTTTTGGCCTGCAATTTTTGGAAAGTATTTTTGTTTTAATAAAATAGTAAAAGGGAGAGGGCTGTAGCAACTATAGGTTATAATATCTTTTACATTGCATAGGTTGCATACCTGCATAATGCAGTGCGCGTTCTCATTTGTTACCCTGTTAGTTATATTCTAACAAACTCTGCTAGTCAATAGATTGGTTTAAATGCATAAATAACTTCAAATGCACTAAACCTTTCAGCTCTCATCTACTGTGTAATTTAATTGTACTCCAGTTAACTGAATACTAACCATAACTGCATCTGCCTGTTTTGTAGCCAGTTTTACTCCATTTAAGGGCTTCAGATAGGGTGAAGAAGAAGCAGCTGTTAAAAGGCATCTGTAAGAAGCCTTGAAAATTACAGGAGCTAGTCAGTTTTAGGGCTGTTCTCTTCCCTTGGGACTGAAAAAGTCTATGTATTCACTCCAAACTGAATGTGAATAGCTCTGTCTGTACTGTGGTGTCAGTGACCCTGGAAATAACTAGCTTCCTTCATTTTCAGGGCTTTCTAACAGCCCCCAAACTGATTGTTAAAAGCCTTGAACACGAGGGGAGCTAGTTAGTTTCAGAGTTGCCAATACCACATCACCAGGGATCCTGTTTTTCTCTGATAAAAATCACAAATGATCTCATACCCCCTCCCCCAATTCATGATTAAAATTAACCTTCCCTGCCCCCCAGCCCTGGGGGGGGGGCGGGGGAGGGGAGAGGCAGCTGCAAGGGCTACAGGGCCAGGGACCCAGATCCACAACCCCCTGCCCCCGACAGAAGGCAGCAGCTGCTGCAGTGGCACAGAGCTGACTCCCCCTGCCCCGCAATTGCCTGCTTGTGGCTGGCTCCCCACAGCTGTGCGCTCCCCTTGGGGAAATGGGGGGAGGGACCCGTACCCTGCAGATGTGTGCATGGGGCAGGGCAGGTGTGCACTGCAGTCTCTGGTTCCCTCCCTGCTGCCCTCCCCTGGGGCCTTCACAGCCCAGGGGTGAAACCTGGTGCTTCAGGGCAGAGTGCAGCTATGCAGGAAAGCTGCTTGCAGTTTGAGCTCCTGGTGACGCATCTCGTGCATGTGGTAGCGGTGAGGGCCACTACCCCGTGCTTCCCCTGCATGCTCAGGGGACATGTTGCCAGGGCACTGTGGAGCTTGCAGCAGCAAATGGCTTTCCTGCGCAGCTGCTCTCTTCCCTGCAGTGCTGGCTCCTACCCCACTGGGCTGCAGAGGCCCCGGGGGGAGGATAGTGGGGCGGGAGCCCAAGCCTGCAGTAGGAAGCCCTTTCCACCCCTGCCCCGCATACAGATCTAGGGGCTGTGGGTCCCCCTTGCTCCCCCTGGGTGTACACTGGGGTGGGGAGCTGTTCCCCGCCCCACTCCCTGGACAAGTTGCCTGTGGCCCCGTCCCACTCCTCACTAGGGCTCTGTAGCCATGTATTGCAGCCCTGGGCCTCAAGCCTGAAATGCTGCATGGCTTTGTGGCAGCCCTAGCCCCAGCCCTGCCCAATGCCCTCCCTCCCTATGGGGGTCTGAATCCCTCCCCGTCACCTCACTTACCTGTGGGAGCTGCTCTCCAGGCTCCCTGCGGCTATGTGCATGTAGTGCCCCCTGCCTAACCACCCTTGTCCTGCTTCCTCCCAGCCGCCTTCAGGCTGGAGCTCTGGCAGCCTGCTGAGGCCTCACTGCAAAATCCGCGGGTTTCTCTTCTACACTGATAAACCCATATTTCATTCCAGTAAGGGGGGGAGTCCACATTTTACTCTGTTTTTCTGTGGGAAATGGAAAACCTGGATCCCCCTGCACATCACTGAGGCTCTTGTAAACAATGCTGACGCAGCACTGTTAGCAGCCCCAAAATGGACTAGTTCATCTCATTTTCAAAGCAGGTAAAATATACTTTTGGGGATGCTTATTACATGCCCTAAAATGAAGGAAACCATTCAGTTTCAGAGTTGCTTACACCATAATATTGACAGACCTATATACTTATGGAGCGTTCTTTAAATGCAGTTTGGATGCGTGTGGGGGGCAAGTCCATAGCCTTTTTCAATCCTAAGGCTCTGTGCTTACATGGAGCACACTGTATAAAGGGTTATTTCATGAGCATTTCTCTTGCCTTGCTTTCAAAAGGCTATTTAACATAGCTTAATTAGACTTTAAACATGTGGTTGCAAGTGTATTATTTTCACTTCCTATTGACTATTTAATAATCAGAGAATTACCTTAATTCATATGTTGTAAAACAAGTTACTGTATAATTACAAAGAGAAGTCCTTTTAGACTCCCAATTTATCTGTAAGTACTGGTTCCAGATGGGTGTTTTAAGAGCATATTGAAGTAAGACTGCTTTTGATCTTGGCCACACAGAACTTTCTAACCAAGCTAGTACCCAAGTTTCAGACCCTGTATGTCAGTTTGGCAAGTACAAGTTAGCTTTATTAAGAGAACTCCAACCTGGCTTGTCTTAATGTGTCATCCCTCAGGGAGAAGGATGCTTTAAGCTTTCTTACAAGTTTTTGCAATTTTGAGAACAGAGTTTCAACACTCCTTAATAAACTTGTATCTTACTCTGTCCTGTCTCCTCTAAGTCAGTGGAGGCCCATCACACAATTTGCCTCTTTTTCCTCACCTGCTTTTGGGCTGAATAAACCAGAGATGAATGCAAGACCTGTCTAGAACTTGAAATGTAATGTCATGAAATATTGTTTATGTTGCCATTAGCTTCAAATTCCCTGGTTTACCTTGCACAAATACCTCCCACTTAACTTTATTCCTACCATCTGGTTGAATCATTCTGTTAAGAAAACTGCATTTACATACAGATTAAGGATTCTTGATACATGCTATTTGTTTTCAGTGTTGTTCTATGTTAGACAGAAAAGCAGGGTGGCACCTTGGAGACCTAAGTCTTCAGAAATTCAAAAGTTTTCACAGGCAACAGCCTACTTCTTTAGATGCTTTGAAACTTCATTAGCTGCTATGATAAAGTAGACTGTTATCTTCAAAAAGCTTATACGTTTCTGAATGAGTCATTCACTAGGTACCCCCCAACCCTGGCTTCTGCCAGACCTCAGATTAACACGGGTAAGGTTTATGCCAGTGTTTTGAGAGCATTAAAAGATCCCAAAGCACCTATTGTATTTAATTTTAATGAAAAAATATAATAAAATATAACTTTACTGTTTGATTCACCCTAAGCATTTCAGCATTAGGTTAATAACCAGGAGAAACAAAGCAAAACTGACTAGTAATAAATTAATTTGCTGTGTCTTTTTTCTGTTGTTTCAAAGAAGCAAAAAGAGAAAGGAAAAGAAAAAAGAAAAATGGCATAAGCCATGAGAAGTTAGCTGGATTTTTAATTCATTTTAATTAATCCCCATTTTTGGCTGCTTAAAGTGTTTTTTTTAGTAATGGGGCATTAAAAAAATATTCCATAGACTTAGCCAGAGAGTGTTCTTAAGCCTTAAAATATATAGGTTACATAATAGTATGATCTGCTTCTGAAGAGTTTTGGTAAATAAAACTTTAATCTTATACCCCTTTAAAAAAACTTGTTCATCTTTATATAGTCATCAAAACATACCACTTAGGTGGTCTTCATCTTTCTGTGGGAAGCCATGAGTGTAGTCCAGTTAAATTCTGTAAATTCTGCAGGTGCTGAGAAATTGCAGGATTAAGATCTTGGGGAAGAAACTTCTGCATAGATCTGTTACATGTGCTGTTGTTAAAATCATTTTTATGGTAGTGTATAAGTATGGTTCCTCAGGAAGAGAGGAAAAATCACAAACTAAAATGAATACGTCTCACTGGAATTCCTCTTACTCTTCTCAAAGCATAACTAACCAAAATATTTTATGACATAATACACTTTGCTTCTTTATCAGTTAGTCCTTTTCTTGGTCATTGGTAAATAATCATAGTACAGAAACTTGGATTACCCTGGCTTTTTCTCAAAGAAGAAAAGTGGTCACATGTAGTTAATATTCTTTTTTCTCTGTCTTAATACACAACCAGTTTATAAGGTAGTTTCTTATGGCAGTTTGTCGGAAGCTTTTTGAATGACCAAATTCCTTTTTATTTACTATTTTTAATATTTTTATTTGACATTGAATTACTTAATAGACATAGTGTTAAGTGGATGGACCTGAGAATTAATATAAAATTAAACTGCTTACACTAACTACTAAGAAATAAAATAATTGAGGAGCTTTTAATTAAAGCAAGAGAAAGCACAAAGTCTACAGGTGGCTTCTAATTTATATACATTTTCTTTAGACCAGAGGTGCAACTGTAGCTCATCTAGACTTACTTGCACAAATGTTAAGACTAGTTGGCTTGTGTACACGTAGCAGAGCAGTTGTAGCAGCATTGGGTTCAGTGCAGCCTGCAAAACTTGCCTGGAAAAATAGGTAAGTATTTGGTTGGGTAGCCCACGCCACCCTCCAAGCCACTGCTGTCAGTCCCTGAGGTAGTTCAAAGCTTGCAAGTGTGTGTTCTGTAGCTTTGGATCACAGTGTGGACATACTGGTCCCTGGTAGATGTTAATACAGTTACAAGTATGATCAGAGGCATTTTATGCCTGATCCCCAAAATCGTGTCCTGCCATGCCTGATATGATTCCCAATTCCTCTGGTCCTAATCACATGATTTACAGTGCAGGGAGCACAGAATCAGGACATGGTCCCTGATGCCAGGTTCCCCACCATGCAACAAATTGAAAGGCAAGCTGTGTAGCTTGGCACGGAGGAACCAGCTCCATGCTCTTTTGTCTTAAGCTTCCCAAGCACTGTGAGCCTGACATTGGGGGGAGAGAGTCCCCAGTTTCAGGGTCTTGAGACACAAGACTTTTAAAAGGCTCAGTGCAGACCAACAACATCTTTGCCCTTTGAACATTGCCAGCTTCCTGCAGAATGGCATGCTCAGCAGGTGTACATGCTGCATGTGCTGCTCCTCGATGTCTGCATGCCATATGTTCAAAATTGAGTGCAATACAAACCAGCCGCAAAGACGTTGTACATTAAATGTCATGATATTTTATTATGTCTCAAATATCTTGCACGTTTGACATGTTGCCATTTGTAATGTGGTTAACCCATTAATTGTATGATTAATATAACATCTGCCAGGGGCTGCTTTGAAATTTACTTCAGGCCCTTCCCTGTGATTGTACTGTTTGTCTTTCCTCATTTGCCTTTCTATCTCTTGGCCTTCCACCACATTCTTTCTTGTTTTTTACAATGTTATTTAAAACCTGTTATATCTCTAAAATTGATAGCATGGGAAAATAAAAAGAAGATATCAAATACTGCTGACAGCAATGAGTGCTACTCTGCTGGGGACTCTGAAGTGATAACTTGGGCACTTTGATTTGAAAGTAGTGAAGTTGTTGTGTGTGCATTCAGTACAGCAGCATTTATATACTGCATGTGGTTTGACTGCTGTTTTCTGAAGAACTAGCTCTACCTGACTGTCTCGCGAGCAGTGCATCCAGTGCATTTTCTGACACTTTCTTTCTTTTCCCCAAGATCTCATGTGTGCACCTTTAAAATTTTACTACTGCTGGGAAGCACTTCAGGGCTGTCAGCCCGTTTCACTGTAAGATGATTGTGCTTTCTCTGCTGGGTGCCCTGTTGTGCTCCTTTCAGATTAGTCTTCTAATGCAGCAGATAAAAACATAATTATTTAGTTAACAAATGTACACCTGTGTCTGATTATATTGGGCAAGAATAGCAATTTTTCTTAGAGGAAGCAAAAAGCTAACTTTTATTAAATTAAAAAACAGTTGGTTGGGATTGCAAAACCATCTATTATTTCCATATAAGCAGAGTGTGATTTCTTGTTTTGCTGTGGAAAGACCAAAACAGGCAGCTTCAGTGCTTATACTCAGTGAATACAGTAAGTCCTGCATGAATAGAATTGAAATACATTTTTTTTTTTTTTTTTTTTTTTAGCAGGCAGGAACAGAATCATACTGCTTTTTAATTTTTTTTCAGTTAAAGATAATAGATTAAATAAAACCCCTTCACTTACTAAACTGCATGGGGGTAATTTTAATTAAAAAAAATAATATAACTTATGCTATAGACCTTAAATAATTAGTGTTCATTTCTGGTACCGTTTGAAAACTAATTGGCTGTTTCTTCCCAGTTTTCCACATTTTACTATTCAGGTATTGTGCTTGGGTTTGCAGTAAGCAGGAAGTGAATGACTGCTTTTGGAAACAGATATTTTGAACACATTTTGGTATGCTGTTCTATACATACAAGGACTTAAATGTGGTACAGCAGTTGCTTGTCTGGCTTGCGCTACTGTGTGTTAAAGTGCAACTTGTTAGTGAGACTATGCAGAACAAAGGTGGATGAGAGGCACAAGGCTGAATTTTGGGACCCTTTTTTTTTGTACTGACCCAAATCTGGAGTGTTGACAGGTAGGTAGGTTATTTTAACATATTTGGGGTTTATTCAATGTGGATTGCAGTCAGTGAGTCATTTAGTGACTTCTGTGGACTTTAAATAGAAGCTACAGGTGGGGAGGAAAGGGTAGGGGGAAGGGGCAGGCAGTTATTTTGGATCTGTTTCTGGACCCAACCTGGGCTGAGGGCCAGAGTCAGCCATAGCAGCCACCTTCCCCCCTCCTGTCCTGTCCCCCCCCCCTTTGTATATGAATCTAAAATGAGTGGCATTTCCCCCCATGCTGACTGGGCAGGAAAAAAACTCATCTTGGATGTGAGTAAATATGGTATTTAAAAAGCTTATAACCAAAGGAAATTGGCTAGGAAATTGATTTGGGTTGAGCTGCTTGGAAGCCGGCTGTGATCGCCAGACTATCACCAGCTATTCCTTTGGTTATATGGTTGAAGGGTGATCTGGTGGTAAAGCTGGTCAAGTTCTTAACCTTTCTGTACAAAATTTTGTACGGAGTCTTTTTATATCTCTTAACTGCTAGTACCACATTACAAATCTAAAGGAAGTTCTCTGAAAAAATGGTGTACTGGGACACTGTCCCCCAAAAATTCACCTGAAAATTGCTCAGTTTACATGTTTAAAAAAAAAAAAAAAAAAAGAAATACTGCCCTGCAGGCTGCTCTAGGGTCTGAAAAGACAAAAACATTTGTTTCTTTAAAAAAAACCCCAAACACTAATTGGCAGTAATGTGAGATTTGACTATGCACATGAGGATCTAAAGTTACTTTTTGTTGACTTTGTTAATGGCAGTGCATATATGCATAGCTTTACTATGTTCACAGTATATTGTGTGCTTGTCTGCCTTTCAGAGCTCTTTTTTACACTTGTGGTTGGTGTCATTTGATTTCAGAATTCCTTTGGGCAAATATAACAAGTACCACAGTTAATATTGGTCTTGCAGGCCAAATTCTCCTGTTTTCATTGCAATTTTCATTGTCCAAATCAGTGGGGGCCAACCTTTTTCTGCAGGAATGCCACAAGTTAAGCTCTGCATGCCCCTTGAGTGCCACTCCAATACCCTTCCCCTGCCTGATCATCTGCTTTGCTTTCTCCAACCTGCCCTGTGCTCTTTGCCCCAATTTGCTGCTCTGCTTTCTGTTCCTTGCACTGTTTGCCACTGTGCTGTCCCATTCCCAGTCTGTTGCAGGCCACACATGGTGGCTATGTCGATGCCACTGTTGGCATTCATGCCACAGATTGGCCACCCCTGGTCTAAATTTTGTGCACGTGTATAACCTCCTGGTCCATGCTTCCTGTGACTTAAACTTCACAGTGTTATTGACAATGTGCAAGTGGAATAGGTTCTTAACCCTTTAATTGCTTTAACTGCAGGAGTTGTATCCTGTTTTTGTTGCTATCATGAGCAGACATGCCTGAATTCATATGGGAAACAATTTGGGGATAGTTTAAAAAAAAAACCCCAAAACAAAACTCAACTGTAAGCTAAACAAATGCTGGATAATGTAGCAATGTATTTGGAATTTTTTTATAGAGTAGTATATACAATGAGCTGTATGTGGAGAATAGCACAACCATTAAAGAAATTGTATAAGTATTTGGAGTGGGGAAAGTTATGTGAGATGCTGATAACTTGGAGGACTGGCATAGGCTTTAAGGAGTTCCTGACCTGAAAAGTTCAAGGGCTTTTTAATACTTCTAGTTAAGTTTTTAAGTTGGCCTTGATGACATATTTTCCAGTGAAATAAGTAAATTCTGCTTTCCAGAACTATTGTTAATTAGGTTTATAGATGAGAAGAAGAAATGTAGGGACTTAAAAATGAGCAAACGCAGTAGAGTTGTTAACAGAGACCTCTACAGACTATTTGTGCTATGGATGGGATACACTTAATTTGGCTTATCAAATGAGAAGCTACGTTTGGCATTGTGCCTGACTATCTGAAACCATATCATTGTGGTCAGTAGGTATCATAAGTCTACATGTGCCTTCCTTTTCCATTTATGACTTGAGTTTTCAGAGGAGCTGAGTACTGAGATTTCAGCTGCGATCAGAGATGAAGGTGTGTGCTGAGATGAAGGTCCTGCTGTCTCTGGACAGCATGGCAGGAATAGCTGTTTTTTTTGCCTGAACAAATTACTTTCCTTTTTCTTCATAGAACAGTTAAGATATTTTTAATGGTTATGAGGAGTTTGTGGTGTAGTTTTGTCAACTGGCTGTTTTTCATTGAAATAAAAGTATATCTTCAACTCTTATTTTGCTTAATAATTATTCATATAACAAAATTTATATTACAGTAACATGAGATGGGAAAGGAAATGTATTGTGTAACTGTAATGAGGGGAAATCACCACTCATAAGCTTGAGGCATAAATGAGTATTGGAGTTTGTGATACAAATTCAGTAGTAGCCTCATGATTTTACATTTAATTTATCAGAATAGTTTATCTTTGGCATATCCTTAGAATGGTGATTGTGATGTTGCTAGGAGTTTGAAGTAAAAAGCAGCAGCAAAGGAGCTGTCTTTTGATACTGCTCCTTCTTGTGCTTTGCCTGAGAGTTCCAGTGGCAATTCCATTTGCTGAATCCTTGTTCTCCCTTAAACTGATGCTTGAAAAAGGATGTACGTCTAAGAATGTACTGTATTCAGCCTGCTAAATGCTATCAGACACCAGGTCTCCTGAAGCAACAAATCTAGTATCTGATAAGTTATTTTCTGACATACTTTTCATTAACTTCTCAGCATTGGTTACACTTTACCCAAGTCAGATGTATCAAATAGCACAGAAGACATCTGTCAGAATAGCTGCTAGCCAATATTAATGATTTTGGGATAGCTGTTAGTTTTACCCAGAAGGCAGCCTACTTTTTACTTCATTACTTTTCTCTATTACTGCCAATTTAAATTTTAAAATAGCAAAAGGCAGCAATTAGAAGTGTAGAAAGTATGTGAAATTGTAACTTTATGCTGGTTTTTGGTACATTGTGTCAATGTTACTTCCTGCTCTAGTAAGATGTTCATATGTTTTACCATGCTGAAACATGAAGAGAAAGGGCTCTCCTTATTTAATAACATTGTTAATAAATATTTTTGATGTCCCTTAAATTCTTATGAGAATTAAAAAAAAATCTTAGTGCTTAACTCACTGATTTAGATTCAAGATGTTTTGTCAGGACTGATGAGATTCTTATGTATTACGTTTATGTGCTGGGCTGCGTAGAGATGAGGGGTCAGAAAATAGAATAGATTTGCAGCAAATGTGTTAAGCTGGTTTGTATTGCACAAGAACTAGAAACTGAGTAAAAGTCATTTGTCTCTAGTTACGGTTGAAGAATTCTTCCAGATTTCATGGAAATACCAAAATGTTCCCTCTTTGTTAATGAAATGGTGTGAGTGATGCTGCCTATTTCACCAGCAACAGGTCATCTGGGAAAATTGTCTCGTGGTCCAAGAATTACAGTAGCTAAAGGCAGTTTTTGAAATCCATAGTCTGTGCAAACTTTGGGCTTTATTGTCAAATCACAGTTTTTATAAGTCTTTGAAAATTGACAGCCTTTACTGACATATGAAGATAAAACAATTTGTCTAACTAATTTCCATCCTTGTCTCTTCTGTTCCTCAGAGGGCTGGGGAGATGAAAAGATACCTGTGAGAGCATGAATGGAAGCTATCATATGCGGTGTGCTTGTTTAAAGGGACAGATCTAATCATACAAGATGATCTTGTGTCAATTTTTATTTACAAAATGTAGCATAAATATATGTAGAGAGAAAAGGGTGTGCTAACAATTACTAATTTTACAAAAATTGAACATTGCTTGTGCACATGCAAGAAAGTTATTTTCTGCATTGTGGTGATCCATATTTAATCACTGTGGCTATTTAAAGTGAGTTTATTATAACCTGAAGTCCAAGGACTAATGCCAAGGTAGGCATCGTAAAGGAATTTATAGTTTTAAGAAATATTTAAATTTGACTCATAGACATGGTTTGGTCTTTTTTATATTTTTAAAGAGAATTCTCAGTGTTTAGAAAGATGATTTTGTAATCGCTGAGTATGCAATAAAATGCAATGTGTTCAGATTTTAGAAAGAGAAAGGAATCTGTATCACATTTTTATCTTCTTTTTATACATTTTAAGTTCTGAGATCATTTGGTTATCTAGCCTGAGCTCTTTGGTAAGATTATTTCATTTGTTAAATCCTGTACTGAGTCCAATAACTTGTTTATATTAATCTATATATTTCACAAAGACATCCACTTAGGAGAGTTAGTTGTGGACCAAGTCTCAACTGTACTAGGCACTGAGCCCAGTACAGAATATAACGAGCAGGGATCCTGGTTTTCTCTAATAAAAAAAAATCAGAGATTCTCTGATTAAACCCCCCCCCCCCCCAAATCTGTGATTAAAATGAAACACCGCTATAAATAGATCTAGATATATAGGTCTCAGTTGAACACAAAGTTTTATTGATATATTTACAATTTTAAAGCAGTTTGGAAGCTAGCCAGTGCTTCAATCACTGTAATAAAATTAATTCTAAATACCTGTACATTTTGGTATTTGATTTTGGGTTTATCATGGAAAATCAGAGCTCCCTCTGCCCCCTTACCTCCCAGAATGCAGGTCTAGGCCTCTTGCTCCCCAGCCACAGCCCCCTGCCCCCCCAGCCCTGCCAGAGGGAGTCCTCAGTTGCCAGGGCTGCAACCTCCTGCCCCCTGAAGCATTGCCCAAGCCCCAGCTGCTGCCTGCAGGAAGCAGCAGGTGCTGCAGCATAGTAGAGTGCAGAGCCCAGCTCTCCCTCCTTGCGGGCAACATGCCTGGAGTGAAGCCCGTGGGGGGAGCGGGTGTAGGCTGTCTGCTGTGGGCTCAGGCAGGGGGAGGCTGGCTCCCTGCTGCTACGCACACTCCCAGTGGGGCAGGGGGGACCCATGCCCCTCACATCTGTGCGCAGGGAGGGGGTGGACTGCCCACTGCAGGCTCAGGCTCCCCACCCTGCTGTCCTCCCCCGGGGCCTCTGGCCTGGTGGGCGGGACTTGGCACAGTAGGGTAGAGGGGAGCTAGGAAGCTCCTTGCCACTGCAAGCCCTATGCGAGACATCCCCTGCACTCCCAGCAGCAGTGGGGGCAGTGATGTGGAGTTGTACCCTTCACAGCTGGTGGGTGGGCAGGGGATGCCTCGCCAAGGTGATATGGGGCTTGCAGTGGCAAGGAGAGTCCCTGCCTGGCCCTGCTCTGCCCTGCCATGACAGGTCCCACCCACTGGGTCACAGAGGCCCTGGGGAAGGGCAGCTGGGTGGAGAGCCCAAGCCTGCAGCAGGCAGCCCACACCCGCCCCATGCACAGATCCGGGGGGGGGGTAGGCAGGGGTCCCCCTTGCCCCTCCAAGAGTGTGCACAGCATCAGGGAACCTGCCCCCACCCCCCAGACAAACTGCCTGTGGTCCCATCCCACACCCTGCCAGGGCCCTGCAGCTGCACGTTCCAACCCCGAGCCCCGCACACTGCCTGGCTGGGCAGCATCCCCATCTCCCCTCAAGCCCCAGTCCAACTTGCTCCCTCTCTCTCTATGGGGGCCTCAATCCCCCCTTCCCTGCCCCTGCCACACTTACCTGCTGGAGCTACTCTCTAGGCTGCCTGGTCAGGGCCGGATTAACCCTTTAGCGGGCCCTAGGCAAACAAACTTGCCATTATAAAAAAAAAAGATGCAAAGATAATGCCAGCACATGTCTACTGTTTAAAACCTAGAAATGGTGCATCTTTCTTTTCAAAGGCAAATTCATGGATCCATTT
Organism: Alligator mississippiensis; assembly: GCF_030867095.1. Classification (NCBI taxonomy): domain Eukaryota; kingdom Metazoa; phylum Chordata; order Crocodylia; family Alligatoridae; genus Alligator; species Alligator mississippiensis. The sequence continues at coordinate 127,666,674 of NC_081826.1, forward strand.
ACCGTGTTGCCCTATTTACACTTTTTTTTAAATTGTGTGTAGTTTGGTCAAGGAGTACAATGAGAATAGCATGTGCCGGGGTGTGGTGGTTGCGTTTTATTTCCCTTCTTATTGAAACTGAGCTGTAAAATTAATTTTGGGTTGCGTAGGAAGAGCTGGAGGATGTATCGGTAAAGTAAAAATCTAGAAGCCATGTGTTCTACAGCAGGAGTATTTATTTTTCAAATTTACAGAACATGTTATATGTGGTACAAAATAAGGTTTAGGTGGTGTCAGTGTTTTGTAAAAGAAAGTTAAAATAGCAATACTAATGTTTCTCTAAAGATACTTTTGTTGAATGGCTTTTTAAAAAAAAAAAGACTTCAAAATGTTCCTACTTCTATATAGTGAGGAGAAGTACAACCCTAGAACATTTCTAGAAAACTTTAGGGTTTTTTTTTTTTTTTTTAGAATCTTGCAAAATCCCACAGCCAGCAAGATTCTAAAAAAATAAAAAATAATTTTAAAAATTTAACCCTGAAAATAAAATTTTATTTTCAGGGTTAAAATGATTTTTTTTAGAATCTTGCTGGCTGTGGGATTTTGCTGTTGGCCAGTGTTGTGCTAAGTAAATCCCCAAAAGATATCTTTGGGCAGCTGTCCACTGTGGGAAGCCACTTTCAATATCCTGTATATGGATGTTGATTTCCCCTCTCCGGTATTACTAGGTATTATCCAAGAAGGAATCCAAAATGCACATTAAGGCCTCAGGCCTGCAAGGTGCTGAGTTCTTTCTCCTTGATTTTGACCTTTTTATTAAAGCCATTACTGGCAGACTATAATCAAGGTGAAAATCTACTTCAGCAAACATCTGACTTGGAATAAGTACATTAAAAATTCAGATACTAGAACAAAACAAGCTTTGGGTGGAATTTTGTCTTTTTACAATAAGATGGGCAGAAAAGTGGTTCTGGAAGCACTAAAGGCCTATAGATCCAAGGCAGAGTCCCATTTTATTGCATGGAGCAGAACTTTGGGGTGTTGACTCTTTGGTCCATCCAAGAACTGAAAAGATTTCTAATAATCTTTTAAAGGCAGCTTTTATGTCTACCTTATTCTGTGACAGGGGCTGGGGGCACCATGTACTCTGAAACTAGACTGATAAATGTGCTTATCTTAGCTCAGTTAAGAACTCTGCACTAGAGGATGAAAAATAGATCTTTTATGCCTATTGGATACCCACAGAGGTGCTTTCTAGAACCCTCTCCTTTGCCAAATTAACTCTGGCTTGGATGGCAAAATAATATCTATATTCTCTTCCAGACAAATGACCTGGGAAATGTACAGTCACTGACCCAATATATCCCCTATATTTAAAAGGCGTGACAGAGTGGGGAAAGAAGGTGGGGGGTAGCACTCATGTTAAGGAGCAGTATACGTCTTCCACCATTAAGGCGGGGTGGAGGAGGGGAACACCGAGGCATTGTGGGTCAGGATCCGGGGGGGCCAGGGGAAAAGGACTTGGTTGTGGGGGTCTACTACAGGCCTCCTCAACAGGATCAAGAGCTAGACGATGTATTCTCCGGGCAGCTAGCAGACCCCACACAGGCGAGGGAGGCGGTGGTCATGGGAGATCTAAACTACGCAGATATCTGCTGGGAGGAGCAGACTGCCAAAAGAAGCTGCTCATGGAGGTTCTTACACTGTGTGTGCCCCAAGTGCTGGTATTGGGTCTAGGACCCATTGGACGATCAGGCCTGCGTTCTCCAAGGCGCGCAGAGCCAGAAGTGAGTCCATGCAGGACCGCCACCTAACCCAGGTGGTGTCTAGTCCCACCAGGGGTAGCGCCTTGCTTGACCTGGTCTTAGCAACAGGGGATGATCTTGCGGGGAACATGCGAGTTCATGGTAGCCTGGGAGATAGTGACCATCACTTGGTCGAGTTCACTATCCAGCGAAGGGTGGGTAAAGTAACTAGTGGGGCTAAGGTGTTGGACTTCAGAAGGGCCAACTTTAGCAAGCTTAGAAGGCTAGTTAGTGAGGGGATGCAACTCAGGAACAGAGCAAATGGGGGTCCAGAAGGGCTGGAGGTATCTCAAGGGAGTGATCCTTGGGGCTCTAACGGAGTCTATCCCATTACATAGGAAGGGAGGTAAGGGGGCAAAAAAGCCCCCTTGGCTGAACAGGGAACTCCAGGAGAGTCTGGGGGCAAAGAAAGAGATGTATAGGCAATGGAAGCAGGGAGCAGCCACCAAGGAGGAATATATCTCCCTGGCGTGCTATTGCAGGGAATCAGTTAGACAGGCCAAGGCAGGGCTTGAGCTCAGGCTGGCTTCAACAATCAAGGACAATAAAAAGTCCTTTAGTGGTCAAAAGAAAAGCTCAGAGTATCATAGGGCCCCTGTAGGAAAAATCAGAAAAGTTGGCGGTTGACGCGGGGGAAAAAAGCAGAGCTCTTCAATGAGTTCTTCGCTTCAGTATTTCTATGTACCGACCAAGCCAATTCCCCTACCTCTATCATTGACGGATGTCCACATGGCACCAGTCCGCCTACAGTTAGTTCTGAAATAGTTAAGGAGCTCCTTGAGGAGCTGGATGGGTACAGGCCAGAAGGCCTGGATGACCTCCATCCACGGCTGCTGAAAGAATTGGCCAGTGTCATAGCTGAGCCGCTGGCACAGCTGTTCGAGCACTCCTGGTGCGCCGGCCAGGTCGTGAGGACTGGAGAAGGTCCAACATGGTGCCCATTTTCGAGAAAGGGAGAAGGGATGAGACGGGTAACTTAAGGCCAGTCAGTCTTACCTCTATTCCTGGGAACATGCTAGAGAAAATAAAGAACACATTTGTGCAGGCCCAGCAGGGGAAACGATGCTGAGGGGAAACCAGCACAGGCTTGTCACAGGTGGATCCTGCCTGACAAACCTTGTAGCCTTCTGTGACCAGGTCACAAAGTGCCTGGACGTGGGAGCCGAGGCTGATGTCACCTTCCTGGACTTTAGGAAGGCCTTCGACACAGTTTCGCACCCTATCCTCGTTGGGAAGCTAGCAGACTGCGGAGTGGATGCCTACACGGTCAGGTGGGTGGCCAACTGGCTTAGGGACTGCACCCAGAGAGTGGTGGTGGATGGTTACTTCTCGGCCTGGAGGGAGGTGGGCAGTGGGATCCCGCAGGGTTCGGTCCTTGGACCGATATTATTCAATACCTTCGTCAGTGATTTGGTCGAGGGCGTGGAGAGCCCCCTCTCCAAGTTCACTGATGATACCAAGTTATGGGGTAAAGTTAGTACACCAGAGAGCAGGGAGCAGATTCAGGCTGACCTGGACAGGTTGGATCAATGGGCAGAGAGAAATAGGATGCAGTTTAATAAAGATAAATGTAAGGTACTTCACCTGGGAAGGAGGAACCCCCAGCACACCTATATGTTGGGGAGTGTCCTTCTCAGCAGCTCGGAGGCAGAAAGGGATTTTGGAGTCATAATCGACTCCAAGATGAACATGAGCCGGCAGTGTAACGAGGCCATCAACAAGGCCAATCACACCTTGTTGTGCATTAGCATGTGCATGACTAATAGATCAAAGGAGGTGATGCTCCCCCTCTATGCGGCACTGGTCAGGCCGTAGTTGGAGTACTGTGTCCAGTTTTGGACACAGCACCTCAAGAGGGATGCGGGGAATGTGGTGAGGGTCCAGAGGAGAGCCACTCGCATGCTTAGTGGCCTTCATGATAGACCCTACGGGGGGAGGTTGAGAGAGCTGAATCTTTTCAGCCTTCACTGGAGACGGCTGAGGGGAGATCTTGTGGCCACCTGTAAACATATTAGGGGAGGTCAACGGGGAATAGGGGAAGCGCTGTTTACTAAGGCGCCCCAGGGAGTGACTAGGAATAACAGATGTAAACTAGTTGAGATTGGATTTAGGTTAGATATTAGGAAGAAATTTTTCACAGTAAGGGTGGCCAGGATCTGGAATGGGCTTCCAAGAGAGGTGGTGCTATCACCTAGCTTGGAGGTCTTCAAGAGGAGGCTAGATAGTCACCTGGCTGGGGTCATCTGACCTCAGTCCTATTTCCTGGCAGGGGGTCGGACACAAATGATCCATTGTGGTCCCTTCCGATTCTACAGTCTATGAATCTATGAAAATAAGACATCAGCTTGAGAATTAAAGATGCCAGCAGACAGACAGATATGCTGGCAGTTATCTGGCAAGAGATATTAGCTTAATTTCTTGATGATACTTCATAATTTTTCCCAGGTATTTCAGTCACACTTTTGTGGCGATTTCAAGTCCCGAACCAAATTAAAAAAGTCACAAACCAAAGCAGGATGCCTTTTTGAGTATCAGTGTTTTGTAACTTGCTTTAGAGCACTTCTCCAGATGGTTCCTGGAATTTAAAGGTCAGTGAATAAATATCTCTACATACTTGAATATTTGCCAGAACTTTAGCCCATACTTTCAGGAGAAACTTTAATTCTGATACCCATTACCTTCCCCCCCCCCCCCCCCCCCCCAAAGTACCAGTCTCAACTTTAATAGCAACTTTAATTTAAGTCAGAAAATTCCATTCTAAATTTCTAATACATACCTGAAGAGTTCTGCATTGTACTGGCTTCGTTGTGTGTGGGAATTTTAAAGTTGCCATAATCAGGGGTTGTTAATTCCTTTGGACATGGAAAGACAGAATCCTGGGTTAGACACAATTCGGTAGATGTGCATACAGCACAGAGTAGTTCTCTTCCGTTGACATGATTATGAACAGGGGGATGGAAAAGATGATTCTCCATTATGGATTTAATAAAGTGCTTTCCAAAGCAGTAGAACCCTTTCCTTTATCCTTAACGGGAAGCTGGAACAATAACTAGAAAATTGGCTCAAGTCTTGTTTTTAACTGATACAGTGAGTCATCCAACCAGATGTCACGTGGAAGCTTCGTCAAGTTGGGACTCTGTAGGCCAAACAAGACTCAAGAATTAGTGGTATATAGAAGAAAAACCTGCAAAAAATCCTGGGAAGCATGTATGGAAGTAAAAATTTCTAATGGAGTTAGAAGTCAAGCAGAAGGCCATATAGTTAGACTCATAAAAAAGGGTGGATGGATTTAAACCCACAAGTGGAAAACTTTGGTTTAAATCATCTACCTTAATCAACTTTCCGTTTCTGCTAAAGAAAGATATATTCTTATTGGATGGTGCAACTATTAAACCTTGTGGATTTACGCCTAAACAGAACTTTTCCGCTAGATTTAGTAAATTTTTCTCCTACCAAAAACAGTACCCTCTAATTGCATACGTTTGCTTAAGCAATTATACAGCTTAATATTTTTTTAACTCTTATTAGGTTTACATGTTTACTTTGTTAGAAAATGGTAAGAGGTGTATTACTAATTCACTGGATGTCTTTCTGCTTATGGCTCGTATCAGGGAGTTGCATTAAAATAGGAGAGTGAGACCAGTCAGGTGGGCTCAGTGGATGATGCCAGTGACATACATGATGTCTGCTGGAGTCACTGGCTGGGGCCCAAGGCCTATGATGACATTGCCAATCTCTTGCACCAGTACCACAATGCTTTGATCTTCTACAGAATGAAGCTCTTATTGGAGCACATGAGCTTTTCTGCCATATTTGGAAAGCTGAGCTTCCGAAGGTAGATACTTATCTTTCTTTATACAGAAAAGCATGCAGCCTGTAAATTGATGTTATAGCTGTTCATAGAGTCAGTATATTTAACTGTAATTGAAAATTTTTAAACCATTAGAAGTTTAGGCCTTAACAAATGTGGTATTAAATTCAGATTTCATTGTAAAGGTGTTTATTTTTTAAAAAGAAAAAAGCATGTTCTATTTTAAATACCAAAATAAAAAATCAGAATGAAATAGAAATCCAACGAAAAATGTTATTTTTTTTTAATAACCCCATCATAAATGAAAATGTAAAAAATAAGGATAGCTAATGAAGGAGCTTAGATGATGGAATTGCTTGAAGTAAACAAAATCTCTAAAAGGAATTTATATGCTATCTAGTCAAGAGATTTTTTGTAATATTCACCTTCCCGTGTAAAGGTGACGGTTAATATAGACTTACAGATCACTACTTTGTTTTGAAGCTTATCAGTGGCTGTAATAAATTATATTAGCCTGTGGACATTTTTGATGCAAATACAGCTCTCTAAACTATAACTATAAACTATATAATTTAATAGAGAACTAGTCTTTGTTAGGGGTTATTTGAGCTATTATGTGGGTAAGAAGAAATTCCCTATTATAGGATGGTCTGTTCACATAAAGAGAAATTAGTAAGTTTTCCATTTAAAGTCTATAGACTTTTTTCATAAGCAAGTGTGAGGAATTACTAAATTATGTTTTTGGGTATGTACCATTTGATACACACAAAACATGCTAACAACTTAAAATGTTAATGGATGAGCCTTTTTTTAGTGTTCGGGTAATGAATAGTATAAAAAAATAACTTTAATGACTATAGACAACACTGGGAAAGTCTTGTTTCCCACTGAAATATAGAACACTTCTGTAAACACTAGCCAAAGAAATGGGGCCTGCATTCCTTTTAGATCTATGAGGGACTGATTTTGAGAGGTTTGGGCCCTTCCTTAAATACTCCACTTGCAGGGTTTTGTGTCTGGATAAATAACATACCCAGCTGTTATGGTGTCATCATAGAGTTTGAAATACCTTAGGATCCTTTTGGGTGAAAGGCTTGGATTCCTTTCCCTCTCTCCCTCCATAGGAAAAACAAATGACATGTTGACCTATTCTGTAAAGATTTACCTACAGTACATTAGTTAAGTTTATAGACTGTACAGAGGACTTCTACTAGGTCTCTGTATTGTGTTAATCCAAGAATTTGTAATGGTTTGTTTAAGACCTTTTCTTTGCTTCCACATTGCTGATGCATGCTTTATATACAGGCAGTCATGTCTAAACTGTCTGGTTCATCTGTGTGTCTGAATATCCAGGAGGTTTAAGTAGTAACTAGTTCTATAGCCTATACTGTTATTCATTTTAGTAATCTGAATGGAAATGGATTTTGAATACTGATCTGTCTGAGTTAATGTTTAAGTGATTTTTAGCAGTCTGGTTAGTTGGCTAAGAAACAACTTGTTTAGCATGTCTTTCTTTTTCCTCTCCCTTCGGCAAACTAATCTTCCAAATGGGCTTTCTAAAAATTTATGTATGTACCATAAGATAAAATGATGCAAACTCAAGTGGAAAGGCCAATTTTAAGACACATGTCCTATAAATTCTGTTGTCAAAATAAATTAGTGACAATGTGTCACATTATGTGTAGAGAGGGACAAAAGGGGACCATTATTATGTGGGAAAATTCCATTTTTAATACTGTGTTCGCCTGGCCTCGAACATCTGGTCACGTGCGGCCTTGGCCCGGATGGCCAGTGGTGTTCGCCCTACCATCTCCTGCAGGCCGTTGAGTAGATGTTTGCTCCCGGAGCGGTCTCCCCCAATCTCACCTGCCACAACTTTGAATGTTCTGTCAGTGGGGTGAGCCGACCACTTGGGGTTCCTCAGCGGTGTGGAGTCCATCTGGTGGTCATCTGTGGGGCTCCACCTCCCCTACACCCCAACCTCGCACCAAGCCTCAGCGGATCACTGTTTTTCTGGCTGTACTTCTGACACCATTATGCCCCTGATTACGTTGGTCTGGTATTCCCCAGCCTGTAAGTACGCTGCTGGTTCTTCCTTCCCAGCTGCAGCACCTTGCACTTGTCAGTGTTGAAACCCATCCTGTTCTCATCTGCCCACCCCTGTAACCTGTCTAGGTCTGATTGCAGCCTATTCCTCCCTTCTAGCGTGCCCACATCCCCCCACATCTTAGTGTCGTCAGCAAGTTTGAACAGGGTATTTTTTACCCCCTCATCCAAGTCACTGATGAAGATGTTGAACAGTGTGGGTCTGAGCCCTGGGGGACCCCACTGCCCAGATCCCTCCAGGTTTAAAATGCCCCATCCACCACCACTCTCTGGGTGCAGTCCTCCAGCCAGTTAGCAACCCATTTGACTGTGTAGGTGTCAATGCCACAGTCCCCAAGTTTTTTAATGAGAATGGGGTGAACGACAGTGTCGAAGGCCTTCCTGAAGTCCAGAAAGACTACGTCCAGTGCTACCCCTGCATCTAAGGATTTTGTGACCTGGTCATAGAAGGCCACCAGGTTGGTCTGACAGGACCTGCCTCTAATGAACCCATGTTGGTTGCCCCTAAGCATAACCTCCCCTGCTGGCCCCTCGTGGACATGTGCCAGGATAATTTTCTCAAAAAGCTTCCCCAGGATTGAGGTAAGACTAACTGATCTATAGTTTCCTGGGTTCTCCTTCCTCTCTGTTTTGAAAATGGGGACCACATTAGCCCTTTTCCAGTCATCTGGCACCAATAAATACTGTATTTCAGTAGTGCAAATATGTCTTGCTTCAGAAAATGTTATACGCCTCTCTGAAAACCTGGTTTATGAGTGAATTACCTTCCAGCTTCATAATCCAGTTCCATTTTTAATAGATAAAAATAATATATTTTTCATGTAGCATCTTAACATTTTTTCCCCATGATTGTAGATTTTTTTCTGATGGGGAAGTTTTAAAAGAAAGTACTGTACCTGTGAAGCTCACCAGGAAGCCTAGGTTTTTAAAGGCAAGTAGCAACTGAATAAAAGTTGCATCTTTAAGTGCAAGGAATGAGTCTTTGGAGATAGTCACTTCTCTGAGATAAGAAGACACTGTCATTGAAGATTGTTGTTAACAGTCCTGGCTGGTTCTTAGTACAAACAGTCCTTGGATTTACGATACAATTTGTTCCTGAAAACTGCGTCTTAATTTGAAATGTTACAACTCTGAACTGATTTTCCCATAGGAAACAATGTTATAAGTGGGGGGGGTTGGTTCCTGACTTAAGGCCTGATACCCTATTTTCACCAAAAATAACCCAGAATTTTGTACTCAGTCAATTATAGATGAGTAATATAGTTACATTAATGTATTTATATTGTAAATAGCAACCATACTGATTTGGAAGGACTTTGCTGCACTTTTTGAAGGGCTCTTGGTTGGACTTTTTGAAGGGTTCTTGGCTGCAGTCTTCTCAGGAGTCTTGGTTGCAGGTTTTGCTGGAGTCTTGTCTGCTTTTCTTAAAGAAAGTGTCCAAGGAAAATCAGACAGATGTTCTCCAGGGAGTTGGGCGATGCAGCAAACTTGTTCACTGGCGTGGTGTGACATCAGATCAAGCATTGTAAAGTTGAAACTGATGTCAAAGTTGAAACGGTGTCAATTTATAAATGTTGTAAGTTCAAAACATTGTAACTTTAAATGTTGTAAGTAGAGGACTGCCTGTATGCTAGCTGAATAAGCCGCTCAGAGCAGCAGAAAGAATCTTGTATTTAGTCCTATATTAAACAGGGAGTCAATGTAGATGGTAATAATCATTTCCATTATTGGTAAAGTGTTTTGACCTGTTTTAAACTACCCATAAATGGAGGAGAAAGTAAAATAAACCAAACTAAGAGCTACATCGTCAACTTGTTGGGAAAATATGCTATTTTTAAAAGCAAAGTATTTGCTGCCTTTTAGTTAAGAATATATCAAATCACGGTCCATGATACCTGGACTTGCAGCAAGCATTGCTGTAATTAAGCAGATCTTGAGATTGTATAGCGTAATAACCTGCATTGTTTCAGTTAAGAAAAGAATGTGAATAACCTATGTCAAAATTGTCAAAACTCACTAACATCAATGTGTGTTACATGTATGTAGTCTCTGACGTGATGCAATGAAAATTAAAGACACTTGTGGATTTGGGTGGTAAGGGGTGTTTGTGGACGAAGGAAGAGAATACTCTTTTTTCCTTTTCTTTTTAATACAGCTGTCATACTGGGGAAATAGCTTTAATAAAGTAGGCTACATGCTTGCATTAGGTTAAGAATGGAATGGCTGGTCAAAAGCTATACCACCAAGCTGCAGGACTAATTCTGGTAGGCAGAGCCTCATAGGAGAGACTGGAGTTGTAGGTTCCATCAGTAGGATAAATTGGCATTTTTTTGGTGAGGTTCCCAACGTATCCACAGTTCCTGGAAGGCTGCTGGAATTACTGCCACAGTTATATCCTGGGTCCTTACTTGGGAACTTCAATCTTCCCTATTAATATTTGACTAGTAAATATATATTTCAGGCTATTCACTACAACTGCTAGAAAGGGAGAGGTTTCCTCTTTCTTCTCTCTTCCACCTTGGAGGGAGGAAAAACAAGGTCTTCTGTATTATATATACCTCTTCATCATCATCACCATCTATGTAAACACTAGCAAAGCCATTTAGTCCTGCTAATGCATAGTTAATAAGTCTCTGGAATGTTACTCTTGCATTTGTGGGTACAAAAGGTAGTACTTTATATTCATACAGTCCCATATCTGTGATGAAAGCACACTTCTTCTGAGCCTTGTCCTCCAAAGAAATCTGCTCGTACCCATTAGTTAAGTCCAGGGTGCTGAGGTAGCGTACCCTGCTTAAAGTGTCCATCATGCATTCTGGGCATGGGGTATATGTCAGGGACGGTGATTGCATTGAGCTTTCTGTAATCTACACACAGTCTTACTCTGCCACCCTTTTTTGGGACAATTTTTTGGGAGGTGCCCAGGGGATGTTTGGCTCTGTAATGACCCCCAGCATGCCCTTTATCTCCTTATAGGTTTGCTCCAGGAGTTTGCTTGAGGTGTGATATGCCTGCCTTTGAAGGGATTCTTTGTGATGAGCTGGTGACTTATTTTTGGTGTCAGTCCTGGCTTGTTTGAAAATACATGTTGATACGTCAGAGCAACACGTTTAGGAGCTCTGCCGTGGCATCTTGGTTGCATCCATTTGTAAAGTAAACTTGAGGGTTGCATTAAACCTATCAACCAAATTGGTAGTCTCTGGGTGCTGGGGTGCAGATTTCAACTGTCACCTGCACAATTTTCACAGTCCTTCTAACAAGAGACATGAAATTTCTCTCTATTTCTCAGAGTATCTCTTTTGGAGAGCCCATCAGGCTACAAAATATAAATAGAATGTGGGCCACGGTCTCAGTCTCTTTTATTTATTTGACAGGGCAACTGCCTCTGGCTATTATGTAGCAAAATCCACAACCACTAATTCAAACCTGTGAGTTGGATGAGGGGAAATGGTCTGACTATGATCATCCCCAACCTGGCAAATGGCTTTTCATAGGGAGAGGAGGCAGGGATCTGGTAGAAACCTGTAGTCTTCTGTCATAAATCACAGGATTTGTAGTAATCCCTTGCATTCCTCAGAATATCTTGCCAGTGAAACATGTTTTTAATCTGTCGTATGTCTTTTTGTGCCCTGGTGCCCAGTGAAAGGGCACTCGTGCCAACCACAGCAGCTATGTGCAGTATGTTGCTGGCACCACCAATTGTCTGTGGGCATCTCCTAGGAGTTCACTCTTTCCTACTAGAGCAGTTTTGTACAGATATCCATCCTCTGCTATGAACCTCTCAGTGCCCTTTCCCTCATTACCAGTACTCATAACCAGGGGCTGTGGTGGCATGGGTTCTAAGGTGCATGGTTGACAGTCCAGAGGTTGCAAGTTCAAGGCCGTAGCAGAAGCACTCATACGGCCCTGTCAGATTTCAGCTACTCTTCAGATTATGCTAAATACCTTGTTGCAACGACAGAAAAAAGTTAAGGAACCTCTTCTTCCAAACACCAATTTTTTTTTTTTCTGGCAGGTGCATGCTGTAGTATCTGCTTCTGGTACTTCTGAAGCAACAACATTAGCATTGAGTCAACCTCCCTCTTGGGTGTTTCACTTGTGCTTGTAGCGTTTTGGAAAATTGCTGTAAAATTACAAAAAATCTTAGTTCTGACCACTCAGCTGCTTATGAATAACTTTGGTCATCCTATTTTTGTTTGGTGTATTCTGCAGCTTAGCAGAAATATTTATACAGCAACATCAAAATTAGACTAACCGGTCAACAAAATCTCAGAGAAATGTGGATAGTTATGTTCTTTTGCCTTCAGTATAATAGAGTGTAATAATTTAACAGTATACTTTCTTACAATTTCTCCCTCTGTAAATAACATTTAAAAAAAATCCTCAAATTCAAGGTGACCCCTAGATGAGATGATTTAATTGGATTTGGGTAAGGGGATATTAGTTTCCATTTAGAAGAGAGAACTTGCTGTAAGTCCTTTACCTCTGTTTACTGTAATGAATGAGCTACAAACAGGAAGATAAGAAAATTTACAAGCATTTCAGGAACAGTTTGCTAAAACTACATGTAAAGTCACTTGTCACAGAATCAGAGAAGTCGGGCTGGAAAGGACCTTCAGAGGTCATCTAGTCCAACCCTCTCTGCCTTAGGCAGGATCATCATTATTCAAGCCATCCTATACAAACCATCATCTAAAATCTACATAAGATTGCCGTCAACCCTGACGCAACACAGACCTAACACCCTAGACTGGCCACAGAGAAAGCTGGGGAATCATGGATGCCAACATCCTGCTTCTATGAAATCTTGTCAATATATTCTCAAGAAATCCTGGGTAGAGGGCCATGCCACCCACTACAGAAGAAGGCAAAACCTCCCACAGTCCATACCAATCTGGCCATGGAGTAAAATTCCTTCCTGACCCCATACGTGGTGATTGGTCTGATCCTGAGTCTAGGGGCAAGACCCTCTAGCCAGGAACCTCCAGCTTTAAGTCCTAGCAAGAGCATTGGCACACCCCAGTCAGAGTCTTGTATAGTCAAAGCCTTGGCTGTAGCCAACACCCAGTGCCTCTTCAGGAAGGCTTAAAAACAACCTGCCATAGCAGAAAGGGGGGAGAGGCAAGGACCATCAGCAAAGCACAGAAGCATGGGAAATACCCATAGTAGAACATAGGCACATAGCTGTGCCCAGGTCATCCCTGACTGGTGTCCAACCTCTTTTTGGACACCTCCAGTGATGGAGAGTTCACAGCTTCCCAAGGCAGTCTGTTCCACTGCCTCACTGTTCTAACAGTGTGGAAGTTTTTCTAGCCATCCAATCTAAACTTTACTGTAACTTCAAACCATTGGTTTGCATCCTCTTCTCTGTAGCAAGAGAGAAAAGATCCTTTCCCTCTTCTTTATGTGGTAGCACTTCAGGTATCTGAACACTACTATCATTTTCCTTCTTAAGCATCTTTTCCACAAGCTGAGCATACCTACCTCCTTCAGCCTCACATATGACTTGCCTTCCAAGCCCTTTATCATCTTTGCTGCCCAAGCCCTTTATCATCTTTGCTGCCCACCTCTGGACATTCTGTAACTTCTCCACATCGTTTTTAAAATGTGGAGCCTAGAAATGCACGCAGTACTCCAGATGAGGCCTAACCAGTGCTGAGCAGAAAGAGCAGTGTGTTGCATGAGCTGAACTAATGTAACATGTTAACATAGAGTGTAATAGTAGTGAACTGTAACCATGTTATTCTTGTCCTGTAAGTAACTTGAAAATTCCATTTTGTATTCTTTTGTTTGACATAAGTGAATGAACTCTGCATGCCCTTTATGTATGAGTGTATGTGAAAGAGTGAATGGTGAGAGAATGGCATAGAGACAGGAAAAGAAGATTTAACTGCGTTTGTAAGCAACCAGATGCCAAATGTGTAAGTTACCAGTCAGTAAACTAATTTAATCGATGGCTGAAGAATCCCTTTGAGGCCTAGGGCACAAAGGAGATAACGAGGAGGAGGAATGCACACATCCTGCCAGATGGGCTGCAAGAATGCTCCAAGGCTGAGATACCAACTTTTACAACCAAACTGACCTCGGGCTGAGATGAGCAGAAAATGGATGAGAAATAACTGCAAAAAACAGAAATTAGGTATGGAAAAACCCCAAAGTGCAAAACAAAGGATGCTAATCCCCATAAAAGAGGACTCTGGAATATACCGGTTGGGTGAGTTTCTCTCAACTGTTGCTTTTTCGGAGCGCACACGCGTTTGTTTACCCCGCTCCAGCCTGATAGCTGCACCTTCTCTCAATAGGCCTGGGCCGGCCACCCAGTACTCCTATTAAACAACTGCTGCTGGTAACTATAATATCTGAATTGAATGGCTGTTTTGTGTATGTCTGAACATAATGATGTGTAGGATAATTGTGCGTCTGTATGAGTGGTGTGTCTGAACCTCTATGTCAGATTCATGTAATCAATAAACGTGGCGTTTTGCCTTATCCCCCTTTATAAGGTCTTGCTCTTGATTTGATAAATTGGTAATTCAAAGTAACAAGTGCACCTAATGCTTCTACTGATGTGTATCCCAAAACTGCATTCACCTATTGTGTGGCTGCATCACACTACAGGCTCATATTGAGTCTGTGATGTACCAACACTCCCAAATAATTTCTGTAGTGCTGCCATCCATCCAGGTGTCACCCATTTTATAACTGTGTTTTTTATTATTCCTCCCAAGGTATAGCACCTTGCATTTGTCTGCACTGACCTTCAACCTGTCAGCTGTAGCCCAGCTTTCCAATCTGTTTAGATCCTTCTGAATTGTGCTCACATCCCCCAGTATGTTGGTAAAACTTCATAGTTCTGTGTCATCTGGAGACTTGCTCAAGAAGCTTTATATGCCATCATCCAAATTATTAATAAACAAATTGAACAGCACTAGGCCTGGGATAGACCACGTGAAACCTTCTGACATTGACCTGTTAAATCATTACCCTTTGCTTGTGGCTGTTAAGCCAGTTACCTATCCACTTTGTAGTAGTTTTATCTAGGCCACATTACTCCAATTTGTTTGTGAGAAAGTCGTGCAGGACCTTGTGAAAAGCCTTGTGAAGTCCAGATATGCTATATCCACAGCATTCCCTTCATCCACTTAAGTAGTTACTTTGTCAAAGAAGATCAGAGTTGCTTGACATGATTTGTTTTCCATAAATCCTTGCTGGCTGCTTGTGATCAGCCTTTTCTCTTCCAGATGCTTGCAAATGGTCTTCCTTAGGATATGCTCCAGTAACTTCCCAGGTATTGAGGTAAGACTAACTGGTCGGTAGATCCCTAGGTCCTCCTTTTTGCCTTTTTTAAAGAGGGGCACTACATTGGCCTGTTTCCAGTGCTCTGGTACCTGGCCTGTCTTCCACAACTTCATGAAGATGTCAAGGCTCTGAGATCTCCTCTGCCAGTTCCTTCAGTACCCTGGGATGAATTTTATCAGTACCCTGCTGACAAATTCATTTGGACCCAACAAAGAGCTTGCTGACTTTTTTATTATCTTATCCCTTAGCTTGTCCCCTTCCTTATCCAGATAATCCTTATTGGGTGTCTGGCTGCAGCTGAAATTTTTTGTGAACGCTGAGGCAAAGTAGCTGTTGAGTAGCTCCACTTTCTTTGCATCTTTGGTTAAGAGTTCCTCCTGGCTTGTTAACAGAGGACCTACGGCTTCCCTATTCATTCTTTTCTGGCCAGCAGATGTATAGAACCTCTTCTTGTTGTCCTTAACTTCCTCTCCCAGGTGCAGCTTGTTCTTTATCTTTGCCTTCCTGATTTTGTCCCTGGAGGTTCTTGCTATTTCCTGGTATGCTTCCTTGATGACCTTCCATTGCCTGTATGCTTTCCTTTTGCGTTTGAGGCATTTTAGAAGCTCCTCATGCAGTTGCATTGCTCTCTTCTCGTTCTTCTTTTGCTTCTATTGTGTTGGGACAGTTTCTTGTTGGGCTTCCAATGCTATGTCCTTTAGAAGTTCCCAGCCCTCCTGGGTGCTTTTGTCTTTCAGTCTATCCTGCCTATTAACTCCTTAAGTCAGATGAAATCCATGTTTTGGAAATCCAGTCTCATAATTTTGCTGACCTCATGCTTTCCGTGTCTTAGGATCTGGAATTCTGTCCTATCCTGATGTCTTCATCCCCAGTTACCCATCACCTTCACATCCTACACCTGTTCTCAATGCATGTTCTCTTGAATGCATAAGCAAATATAACCAGTGGATATATATCCTATGAATAAATGCACCTGTTGTCCATCTCCTTTTTTGTTAGGAAAGAATGCTGTATAATAAACTTAAGAGACTAAGGACTGCAGCTTTTCACATTTCATGCTTTATAATTTTATTAATTAATAACTAGCTCCCTTGGGGTATGTATGTATAATTTTACATTTGGTGTATACTGTTTTAAGTTGTCACTCATTTCAGTTTTACCTTTAAAAATGTTACTCTCATACTTTTACTATTATTAGGTCCACAGACACTACTTCAAGGCTTAATATCCACACATGTTTCCTATTTTTAGTAATTAAGCTATGCTACTTAGAAAATGTTGCTTTCTTTTGCCATCTTGGAATGGAGACTAAAAAGGAACATCATGAAAACTGTATAGGTGTATAAACGGCATAGAAAAGGTAGATCAGAAGAACCTGTCCTTTGTTCATAATATAGGAACAAGAGCGATTGAATGCGCGTGAAAAGTAACATTTCAAACATTCATCTGAAGTGTACAATGTAAAGTAGCCTCTGCAGCTCATTACCACAGTAAATAGCTGTGACAAAGAATTTGATAAGTTTCAAAAAGGGATTTAACAGTTTATATAGTTAACAAAAATGTCCACAGTTATACTTAGTGCCAAAAAGAGTGGCAGAGAGAGAAATACTCATGCTTCAGGGCTTCAATTCCTTTTTAAATAGTTTGGAGGAGACTTTTAATTGACAGATTATCCTACATCTTCCCACTTCAGGGTTTCTAGCATCTTTCCTCGACTAATCTGGAGCTGGCCACTGCTAAAAACTGAACTAAATGAACCATACCTCTGATCCAATATGGCAGTTCTTTGTGCTTCATTATTGTAAGCATAACTATTCATTATAAACATTAGAGGTGAAAGACTAAGTATGCACAAATCTTCTAATGTGATTGGTGTATTTTCTAAAGCTATAATCCCACATGAAAACATTATTGGTCCTTTGTGGCAGCCTCCTGATTTAGCTGGAGGCACACAATACAGTGATTGTAAATGGTTTATGAAGTACCAAATTTACTTCAGTAGTCTTTTAAGGAGAAAAGAGTTTCTATAAAACAATTCGGGCAATATAAGTAAATTCTAGTAGGGCCTTTGGTTTGGTCAAAAAGAGGAGGAAGTGAAAAGGTTTTCCCACCTTCCTCAACTTTTAGGATCTACCAGTCTATGCAGGTTATCATTAGATAAAAATTAAAGTTCTTTTATGATTGAACTAAGCAAGACAGAATTAGAATTGGATTAGCTTCCTACTTCAATGTAGGTTCCCACTTTTTGCAACTTTGGTGGAAGAAGCTGGCCAGTTAACCCTTTTATTTGATATTTTTATGGCATGTTTCTACTTCAGAGTTAACTCCAATTCTTACTTGGGTACTGCTCTTTAACTGATTTTCATATCCATATGCTCAAACTCAAGAATGGTAGTGCTTTACACCTCATCTACCTGGCCTATGCTGAAGCCAGGGATAAAGACTAAATGCAACTTACTTTGTACCATGAACCCATGCAAAACTATTGGAGTTTTGATAGTCATCCAGTTTCTCCCTGTGGTTACCTCACATAACTGAAAGAATGGACAAGTTCTTTCAGATTTCACTCTGGAAGAATCAAAGAGCAGTTCAAATACTGCAGAAAAGTGGAAATCTGAGCACCTCATACAAGTAGGTATATAGCAGTGTGGAAGCAGCCTACTAGGCACAGTTGGGGTGTAGCTTTTCAGTGTGGCTGCTTGGATTCAGGTGCCAAAGCCCTTTTCTTCACCAGTATTGGCAAAATTACTGAAAATTCAGTATGCAGACGCTGGGTAGCTATGCTTTTCTAACATGACCATGTTGTGTGCGTCTCATCTAGAGATGCCCCAGAAATGAATAAAGGAACTACGTGCTAAACCTGGTTTGCTATATAAGTTTCTGTCTCAAGATTAGGCCAGTTTTGGTTGCAAGGGTTGAATTGTATGAGATCAGTATATTTCTGTACAGAGAAATCTGTAGATCCGTTGCAGTAGGTTTCTAGTTACAGTTTACAGGGAGGTAAAATCAGATGAGTCAGGACAGGATGGGAGTGTCTGGTTCTTGAAGGATAGTGAGATATAGATGGTTCTTTGTGATTTAACTGCGGGGTTTTTTCTTGCCATTTTTTCAGATATGTTTGAAGTAGATCAATGAGTAGCTGGCGGGTGTGGATAAGTTATATGTTTAACACTTTAAGATCAACCGTTCAGAAGCAGACCTTCACATTCATTGTTAAACTAGCCTTTGTAACACAGGGGAATTAGGCTTGCAGAACTTAAAATTAATCAGTTAAACTAGTAAGTACTTTTCTCCAATCCCTGCTCCCTCTGCCCCCTTTCAATTTTTTTTCAAGAAAGTCAAAATCAGCAATTGACAAAAGCACTTTGATTCAAAAGTCTGTGCAGGAGCAGTGAGAAAGTAAATTGGGATTACTATTCATCAATGAATAAAAATTAGTGTTGTCTTGGAAACAAATAGGTTCTCTGTAAGGGTTGTGACTAGACTGTGATTACTTGTGAACCCACCTACATTCTCTACAAATGTCACTACATATATTTGGTATCAGTATAAAAACAACTCCATAGCTTGCAATGGGAAAGGTGTCTTACGCAGTGTTTTTGGCTTTACATTTGGGTTCTTTTTTAGTTTGGAAGGAGACACTACATTGAATGCTTAGTTGTTTTCCTCAAAATTGTTCTTTGACAGAGGTATCTGGCCCTGTCTATTTTGGAGAACAAAACTACCATATTTTCTTGCTTCCCATATGTACCCTCCCCCCCACATTGCCTTTGATTTTTTTTCCTAATTACCACAGTATAAATATTTAAAAATTGAGTTAGCTCACTTGTTTATATTGATCCAGCCTAGGTTTCCTATCAGACTTGGGTTTACTGCTTTGTTTTCTGTTGAGCTTCTATTTCCATGGAGCTTCCCTCCTATTCCTTGTATCACAATTCATTGTTGTGTTGGGAACAGTCTGGAGCAGTGGTCTATAGTAAGTAGCTCTGGTTATCTCTAATGCCAGTGGCCGGATCGTGCCAATAAGGAAACAATTGGGCCTGCTGATAATGTCTCTTTCAGATGCTTGTTCAGAGTTGTTTGCTTAGGAGGTGGGATGGCTTGATGGAAATCATTACAGCATACTTGTACTACTGCTTCTCTGAGGAAATATTTTTCAAGTATACTTTTTATCCAGGATGTATCATTTCTACTTTGCAAGAGAAATGTTTGGCTTAAGGTTCTCTTCCTGTACCTCAACATATTTAAACCAAGCTGAAGAATCTTTGATTGTGCCAATTTTATGAGTGCTGTGAGTTAATAATTAATTTAAAGTGTATACCTTATAACATTTAGTAGTGCTGTTATATTTGTTGGTTGTTAACTGATAATGATTCACTCAATTATAAAAAAAAAAAATAAATAAAAATAAAAAAATTCTATCATTTATCATTCATACAGCTGCATTGTGATGTTATGTGCTTAATTTTTTTTATACAAGAGCCTTCTGTACTGCCCCAGGAGAATGAATTTGCTAATTTATATACCTTTGTCAGTTCTTCACCCATAAATTAAGTGTCTCTTAATTTGATTTTTTTGTCTCTGTCCTATCAGACTTAAGTCTGTCATCCTCCTACGCTGATCTCCCACCTGGGACAGAACTAGAGCTCTTCTCACAAATGGTGCTGTTCCTTGGTTCACTAGAGTAGAGGGTGACATAACACTCTAATTCATATCCTATTCTTACTTTTTGCATCAAATTATTGATGTGACAGGTTTTTTTTCTACAAGAGACTACAGTCAAATAGAGAAGAATATGGACTGTGAGGAAACAGGTTCTTTTAAACACACACAGCTTTGATGGTTAACTTTCAATTTCTTCAATTCTTAACTGAAAAAAATTCCCCTGATATTTGAAGTTGCTTTCTTAGCATCTCCTTTGGAACATATGCTTGAAATATTATTATTATTATTATTATTTACATAGACAGCTTAGTATACTGAATTTCTATTAGATTTTGAAATTCACCATGCCATATACCCATAATGTGCATTTTCTATGCATACAATGCATCTTCAAATAGTGTTATGATTACTAAGTTGTATATTGTAAAAATCTTCAGAAATCTGCCTAGATTTTTGTCAGGAAAGACCTTCTGATAAGTTTTTATTCAGACTGTGATACTTTCTTGTCAAAGACTGATAAAGATTCTTACACTGCAAATTCTCTGGTATTCACTGACCTTGATAATTATTTCCCATTTGTCTCCTATTTACCTAACATTTGTATGTCACTGAAACAGAATGGTAGCCGTAATCAAACAAATGATTGTAAAACGTACCTGCAAATGCTGAAAAATGATTTGGCAATAGTTAGCTATCAGTGTAGATCCAAAGGGTTTTCTATATTTTGTTTAGTTCCTTAAGCAGTTTTTAATTTCTCCTATTTTACCAAAGGTTTCTGGCAAAAGTTCTAAATATTTTATTTTGCTAGTTTTGAAACAAAGAATTTCCCTTTCTTAGAAAGGAAGTGATGGTAAATGTGTCCGCTGAAGGCCATTGCAGTGGAGGCAGAAAGAAGCAAGGGAGCGGAGTCCCAGAATCCCTACTCCATTCAAGGATTGAAGTAGGGGTGTATTGCATGACAGTGTGAAGAACAGAAAGCTTGAAGAAGTATGACGTTATTTTTTTTCTTGGCTTAATTGGAACACACAGTTGGAATGAACATAGACTAAAACAATTGCTAGGCCTGGTACCACTTTCCTAGTTCTCAATGGGAGTTCACCAAGCCTCAGTGGCACAGAACCAATTTGATGGTCCTGGACTCTTGCGCTAGTCAATATTGTGTCATTTTATACTTCTCAAGCTGCAACGGTTGTTCAAGTTAATTTCTCTGTCCTTGAATCTTAGTGTGTCATAAAATCACCTGAGGTGCTCTTCTGTAGTATTGCACTTGGAGCAAAGCTTCCAGAATGAGCCCCTACTACCAAGCAGAATGCATGTGCGAGGTTGCAATGTGCACATCAGCCACTATATTATTCCGCTAAAGGCAGAACCTTCCCTCACCTTTGCATGTGAATGTTATGTCCCTTCCTTCCAATCCTGGTGCCTGATATGTAGGGATCTACTTTAATTTGTGATTTTTGTGGATTTTGTGATAACCACAGAAAACAAACAAAAATTAGTTTGATGTTACTATGAAAAATGAAATCAAATTTTAAAAAGTTGTAATGAATTTATCTGTCAGTGTTAGGTAAGTATAAATGTGAATGATATTCAAGATAACAGACTAAATGGGACAAAGGTACAGTAAGGTGGATACAAAACTGCTTGGATCATTATGTTCAATAAGTACTCATTAATGACTCAACATCTAGCTGGGAAGAGAGATCCTGTGGGGTTCCACAGAGGTCTGTCCTGGGTCTGGTATTGTTTAATATCTTCAGTAATGATTTGGATGATGAGATTGAGTGCAATTTTAGCAAATTTCCAGATTGCCCTAAATTGGGTGGAGGTTCAGGACACTCTGGAAGATAGAGCTAGGATCCAGAAAAATCTGGATAAACTGATAGACCAAAAATGGTCTGCAATCACTTGGGTTAAATTCAGCATGGACAAGCGCAAAGTTCTGTACCTGGAGTTGGAACAGAATGACTGCATGTACAAGGGTAGGTTGGGGAATGATCAGCTAGGCTGCAGTATTGCAGAGATGGACCTGGGGGTTACAGTAGACCATAAGCTGAATATGAGCTCACAGTGTACTCTTTTTTTCTTCCAAGAAAAAGGCCAACAGCATACTTGGTTGTATTAACAGGAGCGTCACTTGCAAATCGGGAGAAGCAATTCTTCCACTCTATTTGACAGTGATGAAGCCACACCTTGAGTACTGTGTCTAGATTTGGGCCTGCCATTCAAAAAAGATGTGGACAGATTGTTAAGAGAGTGGAGGACATGAACAAAAAATATTAGAGGCCTGGGAAGCATGACTTATAGGGACAAGCTGACAGAACTAGGGTTATTTAGTCTGGAGAAGACTGATGGAGGTGGGATTTGGTAACAGTCTTCAAATGCCTGAAGGGCAATTATAAAAAGGGTGGACATCAATAAAACACACAGAGCAACTATAAAAAACAAAAGTTAGTTTTCAAAATTTAGTTATGCTAAGTAGGCAGCAGGGCAGCTCTTCAAGCATCTGGCTGTGTTTGCATTTGGAGATGCCTACCATCCCAACATGGCCAGCAGGAGAAACTTTTCTGAGCTGCTGGTTTTGGTTCTTCCCTTAACACAGAGTAATTCCAGTAGCTGTACCTGGATTATTGTGAGGAAGGGAAAGAGGTGTGGAAGAGCTCAGGAAGCAGGAGCAAAGCAGTGTAGAGGCTGGGGGCTCCTGCTAAATGGAGTGAGTGAGTGCCTGTGTGTTTCTGTGTGTGTATCCTGACTCCTGCAGGACTGAGGGGCAGCGAGACCTGTTCCTCCCCTTGCTAACAGATGACACTATGATGCAATGAAAAAGGCAAACCACTATCAGCACAAGGGCCTTCTTTTCTTCATGGGGTATCTGACCATTTTCAATGACAATCAAATGATAGGTGATCAATTGACATTATTTGACCAGTCAATTTACTGGTTTTCCAACTCTGTTTTTGATAGGCTACTTTGCCTCTTGATTGACTTACTGAAGGCTCTACCTCAGGGGTTGTCAATTGGGGGTACATGTACCCCTGGGGATACTTGAGAGAAGGCCCTAGGGGGTACATGCGGGCAGTCAGGGATGGAGCACTGCCACATACCATCCAGCACTGCTGTGCAGGCGCTGCCTGCCTGGCCGGATGTAAAGGGTGGAGAAAGCTCACACGCTAGCTGACACTGCTCCGCGTGTGGCCATGCCCCCTTCCACCTCTCCCCCCGCTCCGTGTCCAGCTGCTGGGGGTACACTGCTCTTTGCCCGGCTGCTGGAGGTACACTGATCCAAAAAGGTCGAACTCCTGCTCTACCTAATCATTTGTTCTGGCAGTGAAGAGGAGTGTCAGGAATGGAGCTTATCCTCCATTGCATTTTCCCATCATTCCTTGCTAGCCCAGGGGTGAAATAAACTGCCAAAATCCTTAAATGGCCAGCACACTCCCCTAAAAACAGGAGAAACACTCAGCAGTATTAACCTTGTGGGTAATTGTTTAGAGTGGAATGGGCCTACGTGTTAATTCTGTCTTGTTTCCCTCTTCCACTTCCTTATTTTCCTTGTTATGAAATGGGGTGAGGTGGATTGGGGCAGTAAGTTAACATAGAGTAAGGAAGGGAAGAAGGGAGTTTGGATAGCAGTGAAGGTAGAAGATGGAAGCAATATGACTGACTGTTGCTTTCTGTACCCATGTGCTTAGAAGTTCATGTTAGTAGTTAAAATCTGAAGTTCACTGGCATTGATGAAATCTGTCCTTGGACTCGTTAGTCTGTTACAGAGATCTGTTGTCACTTTAGCACTGATCTGACACCTTCCCTTTTTGGGACGATAGAATTGCCTGTGAACAAGTCAATCTGAGTAACGCATGAGGTATAATTTCCATTATTATCTCTCAGGAAGTTCTGATTGTTGGGTTTTTTTTGGAACCTCGAGACTGTGTGTGACTGATCTTTACCTGAGGAATTTGTCCACTACCTTTGCATAAGTATACAGTACAGGTTTCCTTTGCTTTGTGTGGGTTCTGCATGTGTGAATTTGCTCTTATGCGATGATCCTTTTTATACCAAAAATTCGTTATATGGGAGGTAAATTCACTCTTATGTGATTGGTGTGGTGGAAGCCTGCAGTCAGCTGCTTTGTGCAGTGCATTGTGGGAGTGACACACACCAAAACGTAGTTTCCTATGAGGATGTGTGCTCCTCACTCGTTGTCTGCACCACATGTTTTTGTAGCTGCCATTCCCATTATGGTAACATTCACCACCACCCTGTGCTTGTGTGTATTGTTTGCTGCTGGTGAGTACCAAAATTGTCTTGTAAAAGTGGTAGAAATGGGTCTGGGGGTCTGTGCAGTCGAGGTCTTGGAACGTATTCCTATTTGTTACATTGTAAAATGGGTTCCCTTTATGCAAATTCAAGTTATGTGCCGTTTTCCAGAAATGTGTGTATAGCATAAAGTATTTTTCATTATGCTGTTTCTGGAAAAAATTAACATTAATAAAATTATACAGACTGCTAGATTGAGAGCAATAATCCTGGGAGAAAAAGTGTGTATGTAACTTCAGATAAACTAACTTCTACCCTGTTGTGGAGGTGTTCAGCATGACTTCATGTTGAAATGCTATGTCAGTAATTCCTAAGTCATATTTTCTATTGAAAATGAAAGGTATGTCAGCTATAAAGCCTGTTTAGAGTCATATTAGTATATGCTATATTATTGGTATAACTTTTTATTAAAGACTCTGAAGCCTGTTGCATTTAGAAAAAATGTGCATATTGTTAGAGAAATCAGGTTAGTATACAAACTTCCATCGTCTCTCATTTTGGCTATTTTGGAAACTTTTGACCTTTGTCAGCTTGGTAAATGGAACCTGGTCATTCAAAAGAGCCAATTTTAGTTCTAATATTCAATTGATATCAGCTGTCATTAACATTTAACAGCTTTCTGTAGCAAATATGCATTGCTTTTGCAACACTCTGGTTGTAGGAAAAACAGTCCATTTTGAATTACTATTTATAAATTGTTCTGGAATGCTCACACAGTCGTATTGTATTGTAAGGAATCATAGTTACTTATAATGCCAGTGATGTGATGGTAAAGAATCTCTCAGTATTTCCATTATACAGTTTTAAATATTTTAAGCAATGTACAGAGGCCATTTCAAATGATGCTAAGCTGAAACTTGTCATGTGACTTGGGTGTACTCAATCAGCAAATTTGAGAAATACTGTCCTAATGTTTTTTTATGAAACTGTTGTGTGCAATTTTTAATCATTTCTACAAAGTTATCTTGCTATAACAGTATTATGGGAAATAAAACAAATGGATATGAAAATATGATCTAAAAAATATGTCTATGAAAGGAAATGCCCTTAAAATGCAGGCACAAACTACAGAATCAAGGGAATTAATTATATGTTGTGTGTGAGATCAGTCTTTACTACATGCCTCTCCAGAGGGGCATACAACATGAAGTACTGTAGTTAGGAACCGTTAACTAATCTAAAATGCTGACAATTTTAGAGGTGGAGCTGAAACTACAATATCATCTTTTAATATCTTAGCATTTTATTTTTGGCTTGAAATTTGAAATGCTGTATTAGCTTGAGTTTGTTGAATGGGGAAAAATGTGTAGAGAAGTTTGGTGAAAGGGTGGAATTCATTGAAAGGTTGGAAAAAACCCACTGAATAAGATTGCAAGTGAATCTTTGGATACCTTAGCATGCTAATGAAGTTTTTTTCTCCCTTAGTAGAGGGCTGGAATGACTGCATACTTTTAGCATGACAGCGTGAACAGCTACTTCTAAGCAATTTGAATAGGAATAGTAAATGTCTCCTTGAAACACAGCCAAATCTTCCAGAAAATTGCCTTAATGAGAGGGATTGGCAAATTCTTGATGTCCCCCCGTAACATTCTGTACAAAACTTAGCTTTACTGACTAATTGTACAGAAGCAAAGAAACAGTTAATGTTCTCATAACCAAATTGCCCCCACAATGAGTGAGTTAATATTACTATAAGTACTGTATCATGTACATGTCCTGACTTGTATGTGTCATTAACTTAACATTAATGTATGACGTGTGTGATGGGGAGTAGCTGAGGGGTGAGGAAAGAGGGGTTACATTAATTTTTAATTATTTTGTGGAAAGAGTTGCACTCCAAGATAATACTGAATAAAATAAATGGTATAGTAAGCCCTGCCTGAATCCAGTAGAGACAAGTTTCATTGTCTTCAAATAAAGTATTGGATGAGAAAGCGTGAGAAACATGAAATTACTAGTTGCTGCAGTGCATTTCTGACTCCTAGTTAGTTAGGCTTGTATAGAGAAGTAGGTAAGGTAGAGAGAGAACGTTTAGCATGACGTGGTAAGTGAGTGGTATGCACAGAGGGGATGGCTCAATTTTATGGCTTGTAAAACTGTGAAAAACACCCGAAGTGGAAACCTGAACTGCAATTCCCAAAATGTAGCTGCTCAGTTTATAATACTGGATTGGAGTTGGAGAGTAGTTTATGCTTCAGGGAAGTTTTTGTGTGTTCCATTTGTTTTGTTCCTCAGTATTTAAAACACTGGTCTCCAACCTTTTTCAGTAGATCACCTTTGGCATTTAAAAGCAACCCAAGATCTACTGTGCACTCCCGCTGCCACCTCCCTCCCCCCGGCCCCACAGATAAGTCTGTGAGGAGGGAAGAGGGTCAGATCAAGACAGAAGGAGAAAAAATTATGTGGGGGCGCGCCTCCCCAGCCGATAAGTCCCACCTGGCTGGGGCCTCACTCAGTTTACCCCCTGCTCCTGCCTCTGCGGCACAGTCCCTTACTGTGAGGGCCTCAAACTAGCCCCCACTCCTTCTCTCCCCGTGGACTGACCTGCTGGGCTGGAGCACACATGTGCATGCATGCAGGCACTCAGCCCCCACCACAGCCTCAGATCGACTCCAAGAGGCTCTGAGATCTACCACAAGAGGCTCCAAGATCTACTGGTGGATCAAGATCCAGTGGTTTGGTGACAGCTGATTTAGAACATGAAGGATAGAAAAATTAAGAGTTCTTTTAAGATTTTCCATTGCACCCTACTGAGGAGATAACAGTATTTTTAGTGTTTTTGTGTTAACAAAACAGAAGCATTGTCTCTGGCTCTGCTTTTTCTGGGGCATTATCACTTGGCTTTAGCATTGCTAGATCAGGTGATGCTTTGTATTTATTCACTACATGGATAATGCATCAAAAATTGCTTCATGGGACCCAATTTTGCTCCCGTAGTAGATCACACTGCCTCTAAATGGCTTTATTTTCCCTGCAGAAATTCCTTTTAAGGGTTTTAGAACTTTTATTAAATTTGAATCCATTTATTTAAAAAAAGCTTAGTAACTGTATAAATAGCTCTAAATCAGTTCTACACTAGTCATTTGACTGAAAAATGTTAGATTTTTTTACCTTGTACAGATCATTCATTTTCCTCAAGTGCAAATGAAAACATTTTGGCTTTCCCACCTCACAGTCCCTAAAAGACCTATGTAATTGTACTTTAAAATCACCCCTGGAGTAAAGCTACTATCAAACAGGTTATGCTTAACACATCATTTAGACATTATAAATTAATCTTGTTAATTTCAAGCTTTGACCCATTTAAATCTACTTGTCAGAAATCCTGTGTTTAATCTTGAAAACACCTTTATTTCTGAGACTGTATCTGTCAATTCCAAATAATTTTATGACATAATTATAAGGTTTGCACAATGGAAGGAATCACTTCTAGAATAGGGAAATATTCATGCTACCCTATAAGGCCCTGTTGAGATGGAATATATTGTGTATAGTTTTGGTTGCCCATGTCCTGGATGTTATCTCATTCCTCAACTTGTCCCCTTCCTTATCCAAATAATCCTTATTAGGTGTCTGGTTGGAATTGTATGACTCAATTTAAGTGACCCATGAGGGCTTTTCCAGTCCTGTATTCTGAAATTTCATTATATTTTTCAAGTGCTTGGTTCACTGTATATGTATATGAATTTGCTTTTAGTTTGTAAGGATGGAAATAACCTGGTCTGTGTTCTAGAACAGAAGTAACCTGATCTTTTCAGAACTCTGCTTCTTTACATTATCTACTCTATCAAAGAGTTTTAACTCTTTTTAGGAGGAATGCAGTTCTTTTGATGGATGCATTTCTGATGTGTATGTCTTCATTTTATGGTTTCCTAAACATTGGCAATCTTAGAAGGTGTCTAAGACTTCTTGTGCTTCATTTAAAAGGTGGCTCAATTTGAGAGATGCTTAGAGGTTTGGAATGGTTGTAGGTCTGCAGGGAAAGTATTAGCAGCCAGCGTATAGAGTTTAGGGGGAAGAGGTCATTATTATTGCCATTACGTGCATATTTTTTCATACTGGAATGAAAGATGTATTTTAGAAACTTAGAAAGTGTATCCCTTAAAAACAAGTGAACACAATTTCTGTAACTGTTACTGGGTCAAACTGCTGTAGCATTTATGAGGGTTTTAAAATTCATAGTTTAAGCCTCAAAAGGGATAGCCTAATCTAACCTCACAGGATTCATCTACATGTGTGGTTAACTGCGCAGCAGACTACCTTGCTATGGTGTAAAGTGTCACAATCTACATGTGTGACGCTATTAAAATGCAAGAAATTTTTGCTGTTGTAAGATGGTACTGTTGGGGACAATACTGATGGCAAAAATAACTGCTCCTAAATGGTGACCTGGGTGTAAATTGCACCCAGGCAGCAGAGGGCCAGATCCCTGCTTGCCGCCTAACCCAGTGGTTACCAACTTTTTTTTTTAGCAACCTGCTGCTGTGAGTGGAGTGCAGCGGGGTGGGGGCAGGGGAGCTCCTGGCACGTGGCATGGCTCATCATTTGTGCGGCACCACTGGCATTTCCCCCGCAACTCTCATTTGGGTTGCGACCCAGAGTTGGGAACTGGTCTAACCACATGACTCTGCTCTTTGGGTGCTCTTGTGTGCCAGCCAGCCCCTCCGACACTGCAAGCTGGATCCCAGGGTTGACTTGCCAAGTCTGCTGCCAGCCTAGGGCTGTTCCACCCTGGCTCAAACTGGTGTGGTCCTGGGTGCACCTGTAGACGCTACACCCAGGAGCTGTTAACTCTGGTACGAACTGTGCCGGAGTTTCACGCTGCAGTAATTGAACATGTAGATGCACCCACCAGGTATTAAGTTATACCTAGTTATCCCTTTTCTGAAGCTCAGTAATACATTTGACTAAAAAAAACCTTGCATTTGGCTGTGTGTTTCCAGAAAAGTATTTGGTCTCTATCTGAAGGTATCAAGAGATGGAGAATCCACTGCCTCCCTAAAAGTTTGTTACAGCACCTATTCACCCTCACTGTTAATTGTTTTGCTTTTCTTTTTCCCCATTGAAATTTGGCTTCTGCTAGAGGTTCTTGTTATAACTTTCTTTGCTAAATTACACAGCCTTTTAGTGCCCAATGTCCTTTTCCTGTGGAGGTTCTTATGCACTGTAATCAAATCACCTTTGATCTGTTTTTGATCAGTTAAAGAAATAGGCATAAAGAGATTGTCCATACTATAAAGCATTTTTGTTAGTCCTTTAATCATTTGAGGACTCTTCCCTACATCTTCTATTTTTTCAGCATTCTATTTAATTGTAACTGTATACAGTATTCTAGTATTAATCTAATGTTCTTTATAAAAGAAAAAAAGTCTCCTTAGTCTAACTCACTACTCTCTTGTTAATCCCTTCTTAATACATCCAGGGATCACATTAACCTTTTTTGCCACAGCATCATGCTAGGAGCTCCTGTTTAGTTGCTTGTCTACTATAAATGCCAGTGGGTGATTTTAATCCACTGATGTTGATGCATACTTCTATTTGCAGATTTTTATTTTAAGAGGCTTGTCTTAATCTTTCTTCTAGTGTGGGGCTGTTCAACTGGTAGCTTGTGACTGAGGGACTAGTCAACTTGACTATGAAACCCAGGGACAAATGCTGGGCTTCTCACTCCTGCCCCCTTTGCCTGCCACCAAATTTAGGGTCTTCAGTTGTTGCTGGTGACTTAGTGGTAGCAAGGTTAAGAGAGGGGGCAAGTGATAGTAGGGTTCACCAAGTGCTGAGAAGCCAGAGGCCTGCCTTTGAAGGTGGGGCCACTTACCCACAGGAAGCCTAGCAGTCCAGATCCATCCTTGTGGAGCCAAATAAGTAGGGCAGCCCTGTTCTAGTGTGCCAGCTTACCCTTTTCTTGTTGAGGAGCTCACTCAGTAGCAGTTGGTAGCACTGTTGTTCACACTTTGTCTATTGGTGCAATTAATATTTCCCAAAGATGGACCAGAACAACTGGTGTTGTGGTGGGTTAATACATGACACACTTTCCTTCTACAGAATTATTTTGAGTGAGCCAATGGCAGGTGTTAAATCAGTTAAACTATCACAGTTAACTGGTAGGTTTTTTTTAAATATGGTGTTGTTGTATCTGATTTGTATACTGGTTGTTATATTGAAAACCATCTTAATGTAAAACTGCAAACTAGCTTTTGTGAATCGTGCTGTAATGCAATCTCTGAGAGGCTCATTTTTGACTACCAGTTACATTTAAAGAATGTTAGTGTACATTTGTATGACCCTGTAAAAGGATGTGGTGTCATGCTTGATTAGCATCTTTCTTGAAATCTCATTAGTAACATAAATTGGATGGAATTTGAATGGTGATTTTATCCAGCGTGGTGATTGAATGTGACAGTGAAACTTAGGGGTTCTTGCCTGTTGTCTAAAGCTTGAACACACTACTGAAGCAAAGAACACTTATATGAGATGGTCAGAAAATAAGTGTTTGGGACAATATTGCATGCAAATCTTTAAAAACTCAACAGCTCTAGCGTTACCCTGTATCCATTTGGCTATGGATGTTTATGCCTATATCTTAGTATACAATAGGTAGTGATTCTTCAGTTCACATTAATGAGTTAATGAAATGTTACAACTAAGATGAAAAAGGTCCAAATCTAGTTTATCTGGACAGTCTAATTTATTTCCATTTACAATAAATAGAAATATTCTCTGTTGAACTATGCTGTCGGTTAAAGTTTGTATCTTTGTAACAGAATATAGAACTTGAATGTTGAATGTACTTTTACTCTGAAGAAGAGTTTTTGTTTGTAAAGCTTTACTATTTATTTAGTAATTTCTTTTTCCCTTTTTTAAAGGAATTACCTTTATTGTGTTAAATTCTTCATGTGTTCTAATGGTTAGGCACAGTTTTTACAGCAAGGGGACAGTTTCATTAGAGTATAGTATTTTGATTATCCTACTCAGTCCTTCTGTTACTGCCAGCCACATTAGGAATTGCAGTAATGGTGACTAGAATTTCTGAAAGTGGTAGGATTTGGGAAAGAGTTTTGCTGCAGAGGTGGTAAAACCAAGGTAGTTGAGTCATCTGTGAGCTGCTAACCTGTTGTGCCAGTTGCTTGGCTATATTGGTCTCAAGGGGTGGCACAGTGGGTTTTAGTGCAACAACATTTATTTTCCCTAGGGAAGAGGCCAGCAAATAGCAATGGAATAAGAACTGCAAGCAACTTAGTGTGCTGCAGACACATTATGATATATTTACACATTACTTACAGAAATATTCAATAAAGGCATCTATACATGTGATGGAGCTCTGCTCTGAGGTAGGCTAACTAGCATGTGTTGGAGCAGACTCAATTAATTGAGTCAGCTGGAGTGTGCTAATTAGCGCATTCCAGCAGCCTCCGCGCCATGTGTATTCAGCGTCCTGCACTTCCAAATGGCGGTGGGGGTGCTTTAACTAAAGCTCGTTTGACAAGCTTTAGTTAAAGTGCCCCCACCACCATTTTGAAGTGCAGGATGCTGAATACACATGATGCTGCGGATGCTTTTAATTAGAGCAGCTCTCAGAGCCATAAGGTGCCCCCCTTCCATCATGGGTCACGTGTATAGATACCCTAATTGCCCAATGAGATGTTCCATTAGACTTGAGACAAAGGAAAGGAAGTGATTGTCAGCCTCTGGAGAGCAGCTCTGTTCTGAGCACCAATTTCTCTCTTACATGCTCAAGTTTGGTTAGTGATTAAAATAGTCTGTTTTAAACCGTTAGGGCAGAGCGCTTCAACTGGTGGCCCATGATCTGCTTGTAGCCCTTGAGGGCTTAACATGCAGGTCCCAATTGGGGCACTGTTCCCTGTCACTACTCCAGTGGCTGCTGCTGCCAGAGTCTCCAGGCTCCCCCTCCCTTCTCCAGTTTCTGCTGCCTACCGCTGGGGGGTGGGACAAAGGGAGCATGCAGCTGACGGCTTCAGGGGGGATCCTAGGGACTCCATTCAGCACAGCACAGTATGCCAACACAGTACAGCAGGGTGCCTCCTGTGTGGCACAGTAGGCAGGACCATGTGGTGCAGATGGGAATAGCGCAGGGGTACTGGGATGGTGCAGTGGGGGATGTGTGCCAATGGTGCCACGTGAGAGGTCTGGTGCAGTGCGGCATGCGCCTGGGGAATGTGCAGCCTGTTCAGTGTCTCATTTAGAAGTTGGACAGCCCTGTGTTAGGACATATAATGCCATTAAAGGGGAAAAATAGTGTCACATTTTTCAATACGTGCACCAAGCTCAAAGACCTGTGTACTGATACTACTGTCTGAATAAATTGAATGGTTTCAGACCAGTACAGCTGCTGTCCTCTTTGATAATCTGCTTTTACAGGGAATGGAAGGGGGAGGGGAGAGGTGAACTACTAACTATCTTAATCCCATATCCTGCTTGCAGACAATTGGATGCTGCATAAAACTTTAACTGCATGATTAGCAGGCACTGAGTTACAGTGGGTAGGTAAATGCCTGTAAATCCTGGTGGATGGGTACTGCTGTTAAAAAGTAAAGTTGTCAATAACATTACACAGACCTGCATCTTTAAAAGTTTGATGTCATACTTGCAAGTGACTATCTGCAGTGATAAACCATTAAACAAAGAGCAAAGCATCACCAAGTGCTGTAATTCCACTGAAATCCTCCACTGGGAGCCTCATATCTCTCCCTATACAATTTATGCTGTTGTGACTAAATCTGTTGCATGCTTGGTTTTTCCTTATAAAACACACAAGATACGTTGCTTTTGCCTGGATTCAATAGGGTGTTTTTTTCATACAGCAAAGCAAGAGGCTTTATGAAGAAAAACCAAAACACAAGTTCCGTGCCCTGTTTTTTACCCCTCAAACTATTCAGCCACACATGTTCTCACCTTAAACCCTAAACAGGCTAACCCAAAACTGTTTAAATGTTGTTAGTTATGAAAGGCTAGGCTGTAATCTTCAGTGAGTATGGACACATTTACATTTGGAGCCATTTCAAAAGGGGAGTAGGGACTGGTGCTCCAGACAACACTGCAACTGTTCTAACACTGCTTTACCTAGGGTTGAAGTTGGAACAGTTTTGCTATGTTTGTATCACTCCCAGCTTCTGCGCATGTAACTGTTAAAGTAACACTCCCAAATGTATGGTTGTCTGTACCCAGCAACAGTGGATGGATCATCAGCTAGGTAATCATGCCCCAAAGCTAACAAAGACACTAGGAAGACATCAAATATGTGCCCTCCAGTAGGGTTGCACCGATAAAGATTTTTTTGGCCAATACCAATAGCCAGTTATTAACCAGTCATACTGGCCAATACTGATCCAATTGCCAATCTGTAGCCCATCCTCTTAACAGCGTCTGGCTGGTAAATCGGGGAGGGAGGTGGGGGGCATAGATTGAGGCCCCCACGGTGAGGGAGGGAGTGGGGCTGGGGCAGAGGTAGGCGCTGCCCAGCCAGGGCAGGGTGGGGTGTGGGATGGAGCCATGGTAGGCGGGAGGGACGGCTCCCTCTCCTGCGCACACCCTGGAGGAGGTATGGGGGGCATGTGCCCCCTGGATTTGTGTGCGAGGCAAGGGCGGGTTGCCTGCTATGGGCTTGGGGCTGGGAGCTGTGCCAACCTCTTCCTGGCGGGGGGGGCTGGGAGCAGGGCGGGCAGGGGTGGGGCAAGTGGCGGTGGTGCTGGGAGAGGGAGCTACAGGGTGGGCTACAGCCACCCCAAAATTTGCGGTAGCCCCCCTCTCCCAGCACTGCAGTCACCCACCCTGTCCCTGCCCACCCTGAACGCAGCCCTGCCCAAGACCCCCCACCGGTTCTCAACCAGTTCACAACTAGGGAACAGCTCAGCCCCCCCACTGGTCTCCAACCAGTCCTCAACGGGGGAGCTGTGAGACCCTTGCTTAGGTGTGCCGATGCAGACACTGCCACCTCAGTGGCAGCCAGGTAAAACTGCCCTGAGTGGTAACATGCAGGGTTATTGGAGTCCCCCAATTCAAGAGGAGCACATTTATGTTCCACAGTACTTCCTGGCTGGCTGTGCAGTGGGCACACAGAGCAGTTTTACTTGGAGGCAGCAACATTTGATTGAGAAGCACCCAGGCAAGTTGTGGTAGCACAGCAGAGGTTCTCAACTAGGGGTACTGTCACATTCAAAAAAGAGGACGGTGCCCTGATAGATCAGCAGTTCTCAAACTTTTCAGACCTAATTCAGTATAGAAGATCTGTGCTCGCACAAAAGATGCCAGTGTTCTTCTAACGCCCAAGAATTTTGAACAAAACAAACTACAGCTAGTGAAATATATTTACATCAAATTTTAAAAACTGCAACTTGTGGTGGAAAGTTCAGTATTTTAGCAAGAGCACAAAAAAAGAATGCTCTAGTAAAGCACTATGTGCAATGTACACTTACATAATCAATAATGATGAAACCACTTTACTTTCTGCCAAGATATTTTTTAACTTGTTGATCTATCCACTTGTAGGAAAAAGATAGGGGAAGATTTTTAAAAAAATCATATTAAAATGCCAAGCCTCCCAACCCTAAATCTATTATTAACTATTGGCTATTGCATGCTTCCACTCTAATTACTTTTCTTAGACAATAATGTTTATTGCAGTCAGTTTGAAAAAGTAAGATGAAGGCTACATGGGTTATATATTATCCATTCCAGAATCTACATATGATTATTTATCACAGTTGGCAGGTATTGCTTGGCCTTCACAAACTAGTGCTGAAAAAAGAAAGCGATCCAAAGAGTAATCACTAAAATGTGAAGTAGCTATTATTGAATTAACATGGAACCACTGCTTACTTGGTGCAGTCAAATCAGAAATGAATTTGGGTGTGGTAACATAGTCTCTATGGGCATAGGATAAATTTTTGTTAAAGTGCCCCTTAATATTTTTGGGTGGTGGGGGAGGGGAATACACTCATTTATACTTGTTCTCTCCTTTAAAAAGGTGCTGAACACAAAGCACTCCACAGTCATTTTCAAGTACTATATTAGATGATGTAACCAATTTTTTGCAATATAAGCTTTTTGAGACCCACGTTGCTGCTGTTTTAACAGACATAACATTTAAAGGGAAATACTGGCTCCTCGCTATGGGACAGACTATGTTCTCACTGAAGTAACTATCAACAGGATTTGTCAGTAAGCATAGTGTACTTTAGAATAACCATATCAGATCGTGTTACAGTGTTCCTTAATTATATAGAGCCAGTATTCTGGTCAGAATATAGAAAAGCTAGCTGTTAGCATTTTGCCATTTGTAATTTTCTATATGATAGAGAGAACACACTTAAAGCTGTTAAAATCTTTGAAAAAGGATTTGTTTTCTATAATAAGAAAAACAAAGGAAAGCATTATTGCAATATAGGTGAAAGTATAATTACATTAATAGACAACTCAGGAATTAAATGTAATCCTGGCTGCATACCAGCATTTGTGACCTTTGCCAATGGTAGATGTTGCCTAGTGGTGGTAAAGTGAAAATGCGTGTGTACCCAGGAAACCTTATTATGTGGGTGGGTATTCCTCCTGGACCTAGTAAGTACACCATATGTGATCTGCGCATTCCTGCTTCAGTAAATCAGATATGCGTGATGAGTGTTGTTCTAGTAAGGTACAACATGAGTAATGATGAATCAATGAAAACTCCTACTTTAGAAATTTACTTTCCTTAACTGAAGTTGAACTTGAGAGAAGTAACTTATACATTCTAAGAACTTTGTACTTATTCATGGAGAGGAATAAAAGAATGGCAGCACTGCTGGGAAAGGTGGTGAACTGTGCTACTGGTGGCTGATGATTACAATTTGACTGTGTAGCTCTGTGTCAGAGATTGAAACTAAAGCCTCTTTTGTATTTATCCGTTTTAGAAGATTAAACAGTATTGGGTCGTATTTCCTGAAGTGCATTATGTTTTCATTTTGGGGGAAATTCTTTATTACTCTCTTGCTTTATTCCTGTGACATTTAAAGGCTTTCAATAAGCCTAAATCTGGGAATAACCTATGCACATCCACAGCTGATGGTGCATTTCATGATTTGGATCTTGCCAGATGTCCATGGTGCAAAGTCTGTACAGTTATGATTTTGATTATTTGATCCATTTAACTTTTACTACATGGTATTTTTGGCTTGTTTCTCTCCAGTTCTCCTGCCCTGTAGGAAGTACAAGTTCTGCTGGATCTAAAGCTTCAGAATCTTTTTTTATTTGTAAACTCAAGTGGAAAAATTAATTATGAGATTTGTGTAAGGTAATATGTGACCAAATTGATGACTAGTGCAACTGAATTAAAACACTTGCAGGAGAGACTGCAAAGCACATCTTTCAAAATGGTGATCTATGTTCATTTAAAAGGATGACTGAATTTTACATCTGAGATATCATTGCAAGCATTTAAAGGGAAAACACGTTCTTTCACTGAAATGATTGATATAAGTCTTATGGAGCTTCTCCATCAGTATTGCATGCGTGATAGTTACGGCAAATGGCTGAAAGTTCCAAATAACTAACAAGAAATACACATGTAGTAACCCAGCATAGTTAAGTGATTCCAGAGACCTTTTGCACTTGTTACTTCTGGTAGGCCTAGCAGGTGTTCTTGTTGTTCAATTGCTAGTTTGGGTTTCTTCCCCCCAAAATTGGGACAATAGGGAACAGCTGCTCCCTGTGGTTTGAAATCAAGTAGATCAGCTGGAGTAAGAAACATCTTGCTGGCTGAAATTAGCAATTGGGGAGCTTTTGTCTACTCATCACCACCAAGGTTACTTTTTTATGCAAGAGGCAACAATTTTTGTGGCTGCTATATTTTATTGGGAGAAGTAATTAGCTGTGTTAGTCTGCCTGAGGTCAGACAGAAGGCAAGGTCGATTTGCACCTTACAGACTAAAGTAAGCCACTGCTTACAAAGGCTTATGCATTTTGCTTTAATTAGTTTATAAGGTGCAAATCTACGCTGCCATTTTTTATTGGACCAACTGAATTTTCCTCATACCTGAAGAATAATGCTTTGCATTGAAAGCTTGCTCAAGTCTATCTAAAAAATGCCATTGGTCCAATAAATGATAACACCCACAAGAATCCTTGCCTCACATATTTCATGGACAATTGTGGTTACAATATCACTTCAACACTGTCACTTTTTAAATAATTTTCTTGAATTAATCTTCAGCTAAAAAGTGTGTGTGTGTGGGGGGGAATTACCCAACTGCATCTGCATAAAATTACTTAGGGAAACACTTCAGAGAGTATAAAATAGATTTTTTTTGGTTCCTTAAGGAAATATTCTGCACCTAATTGTAACCCATTGATCCACACTTTTTCTTTTATCTTGGCATAAGGATTATGCGCTGTCTGCCCAAAAAGACAATGAGCTCTATAGGAGCATCTACTTCATCCCTCCTTAATTGGGTACACAGTGCACTTGATGATTTGTAGTGCGGCAAGGTGAGACATGTATTGCAGAGATTCCTGAGAGAGTTAATACAGCTTTTGTCCTGTCCCTTTCTGCCTCGCCTTCCCCGCCCCCAATCTCTGGATTTGGAGATTCCTTTTAAGAAGTGGTAGAAAATGCCTTTCCACATGAGCCATTCTATCAAGGTAGGGACAGAGGGTTAGAGCTGGGAAAGCAGCTCAGTGCACAGATGGTGCTGATCTTCTGGTCTATCTGAGAATTGATTCGGGGCGGGGAGCAAACTCAGACTTTTTATACTCCCCTCTGCTGTACTCTCCTGTATTGAGGAGTGATGAAGCAGTGGTTTGAGCACATTTATAAGTTATTGTGACTTTAATGGAGTTACTCTAGATTTGCAGTCAAGTAACAGAGCAGAATTTGGCCCCATATGCTCATGGATGACTACTTAACAGCTAAGTGGTTCCAAAAATGTGATAGTCCGTATCACTCACTGATGGATAGATGTATTACAAGTACATCTTGCTATTCTCTCTCCCTCTCCTATTCTCTCTCTTCTGTGCTTTCCTATTCTTTTTCCTTGTCATTCCTCCCCCCCCAAAATCATCATCCACATGTATATTTGCTTGTCTTCTGAAAAGAAAATGCTCCTTACTTTTTCCACAAGTAAGGGGAGCTATGAATTTTCTTTGGTTGACATTTCTCCATCCTCCTTGAGTCCCTATAGCCACTGCCTCCATGTGTCCTTATGGCCCCAGATGGATCTGATCCTAAAGGCAGGGTAAACCTGAGGTCCTTCATCCAAGAAACTGGCAGCCCAGCTTTCCTTCTCATGTCCTTGTGACAAAGTATTTAGCAGAGTTTGCAGATTCATTGGAATGCGACAGGGCTGTGCTGTGAATGCTTCTGCCATAGCTTTGAACTTGCGACCTCTGGACTGTCAACCATGCGCCTTAGGACCCATACTGTCCCAGCCTCCAGCAAGCCTCAATATAGAAACAGTGTGGGATTTTTTATTTTCCCTTTGTTTACCCACCATAGAGTCTCTGCTAAAATAGCAAAAGAGTTGATTTTGAAAGCTGCTAGGTTCATTTATGTATCTAAGCCTTTTAAAATTTCCTCAAAATACAATGTCACTTTGGACTTGTGCTTCAATCCTGCAAAGCATAACTTGTCTGAATGCCAGGTCCATATGGAACCCAGTTGAAGCTGCTGGGGCTTTACTCTGACATGGCAGTCTGACATTACATTATAGGACCAGTTCCTTTAGTGTGTTACAAAAGAAAATAATTGACCCTTGGGGGAAATACTTCATTTCTGAAATCCAGTGCTTTAGTTTTATGGCTTCCTAGAACCTTAAAGGTTTTGCTTTTTCTTTTCCTAAAAAGATGGTTATCTTCCTAATTAAGTAATTGCCTAATTTAAAACAGGTAAGTATTTGATTAGACTAAAATGCTTTGTGTAATATTGAAAAGTTGAGATGTATGGTTGAGCTGTACATTCACCTTATTTTTATTTCTTTTTCTTTGTTGTCTTCCTTCATATGGCTGGTGTATTGGCAATTCTCTTCACCCTTTTTGCTGATTTTTCCCCGCCATCATCTAGAAAACCACCTAAGGTAAGTGTTTTAATCTTTCATTGTAAATGTATTGACTTAAACTTGTTAAACTTGGCAGAAAAGTCATAATTTCATAGTAGCTAGGGTCAGGAGGGACCTGAACAGATCATCTAGCCTGACCCCCTGCCACAGGCAGGAATGAATGCTGGGTTCACAAGACCCTAGACAGGTGATCATGCAACCTCCTCTTGAATATGCCCAAGGTAGGGGCGAGGACCACTTCCCTGGGAAGTTGGTTCCAGATTTTGGCCACCCTAACCGTAAAAAATTGCCTTCTGATCTCTAACCTAAACCTGTTCTCCATCAGCTTATTACCATTG
Organism: Alligator mississippiensis; assembly: GCF_030867095.1. NCBI lineage: Eukaryota > Metazoa > Chordata > Crocodylia > Alligatoridae > Alligator > Alligator mississippiensis. The sequence goes on from NC_081826.1 coordinate 127,706,038, forward strand.
TTCCTTGTCACCCCAGGTGGTGCTGGGGAGAAAAGAGCTCTTCCTATTTGCTGTTGATCTCCCCTGATGAGTTTGTAGGCAGCCACCAGGTCCCTCCTCAGCCTCCTCTTGCTGAGGCTGAACAGGTTCAGGTCCTTCAGTCTCTCCTCATAGGGCCTATCCTGCTGCCCTCTCACTAAGCAGGTGGCCCTCCTCTGAACCTTCTCCAGGCTGGCCACATCCCTTTTGAAGTGCGGCGCCCAGTACTGGGCGCGGTACTCCAACTGCGGCCTGTCCAGTGTCGCATAGGGGGAGTATCACCTTTCTGGACCGGCTTGAGATGCATCTTTGGATGCATGACAAGGTATGGTTGGCCTTGCTGGCTGTGGTCTGGCATTGGCGGCTCATGTTCATCTTTGAGTCAATAATGACTCCAAGATCCTGTTCCACCTCTGTGCTTTCAATAGGGGAGCTCCCCAGCCTGTATGTATGCTGTGGATTCCTTCTCCCAAGGCGCAGCACCCTGCATTTGTATACGTTGAACCCCATCCTATTCTCATCTGCCCACTTTTGTAGTCTGTCTAAATCTGTTTGCAGCCTCTCTCTCCCTTCAAGTGTGTCCACCTCGCCCCACATCTTAGTGTCATCAGCAAACTTGGACAGCGTGCTTTCCACCCCCTCGCCCAAGTCACTGATGAAGATGTTAAACATTGTGGGCCTGAGGCCTGAGCCCTGGGGGACCCCACTGCTTACATCTCGCCGGGTTGAGTACAACCTGTCCACCACTACTCTCTGAGTGCACCCCATCAGCCAATTTTTTACCCCTCCAACTGTGCAGGTATCAATGCCACAGTTGCTTAATTTATTGATGAGGATGGGGTGAGAGACAGTGTCAAAGGCCTTCTTAAAGTCTAGAAAGACTACATCCACAGCAACACCATCATCCAAGGATTTAGTCACCTGGTCATAAAAGGCAACCAGATTGATCAGGCAGGACCTGCCTTTGATGAACCCATGAAAATTGTCCCTGAGCATGATCTCCCCTGCTGGCCCCCTACAGATGTGCTCCTTGATGATTCTCTCCAAGATCTTCCCAAGCACCGAGGTGAGGCTTACAGGCCTATAGTTACTTGGGTCCTCCCTCCTCCCATGCTTGAAAATTGGGACCACATTAGCCAGTTTCCAATCACCTGGCACCTGGCCAGATGACCACAAATGCTCATACAGCCGGGTCAAGGGCTCTGTGATGACCCCTGCCAGCTCCCTCAACACCCTTGGGTGGAGGGCATCTGGACCTGCAGATTTAAAAATATCTAGCCCTTCCAGAAAATCCCTAACTACATCTGCACTGACTGAAGGCCTGACAGAGCTATCCCCGAGATTGTCCCTACAGGAACCTTAGAGGAAGTCCAGTATATCCTCTAACTTTGTGATTTGTTATACCTCCATTAAAAGAAAATCTGATTGAAAAAAACTAGTTTCACGTGCGTTTAGATTAAAGGCTTTTCAAATCAAACAACCTAAATTGCATGTTATACGGATTAAAATATAGAGAAAAATAAAAGAATGCAATTTATCACAACTATGCCAAAAAAGCTTTAATTCAATTTTAGGGGGTTCTTAAGAATCCTTTTGAAGCAGTTAATAAGTAGCCTTTGTAGAGTACATTATTGCAAATACTGTATTTTCGTGCATATACCCCGTCCAGGGGTGTAAGCTTCACCCACATATAACCCGCGGAAAATTGTATTTTTGTAAATAAGTCCGTGTATACGTCGCACCTCTGTATTCCCTGCGGCGGAGTATACATAGGGAGGCGGCGCAGCCCGGCCTGCCTGGGCCCAGTGGGGAGGCTACGCAGCCTGGCCCGCCCTGGCCCCAGGCCCTGCGGCGGCAGCGGCACAGCCTGGCCTGCCTGGGCCTAGCAGGGAGGATATGCAGCCTGGCCCGCCCTGGGTCCAGGCTCTGCGGTGGCGGCTGCACAGCCTGGCCTGCCTGGACCCAGTGGGGAGGCAGCAGCGGCACAACCCGGCCTGCCCGGGCCCATGGGGGAGGCGACATAGCTGGCCCCAGCAGCAGCGGTAGCATAGCCCGGCCTGCCCAGGCCCAGTGGGGAGGCGGCACAGCTGGCTCCTGGCCCCCGCAGCAGCAACGGCACAGCCCGGCCTGCCCAGGCGCAGTGGGGAGGCGGCGCAGCCTGGCCTGCCCAGGTCCAGTGGGGAGGCGGTGCAGCTGGCCCTGGGCCCCTGCGGCAGCAGCAGCGCAGCTGGCCCCGGGCCCCTGCGGCAGCAGCGGCGCAGCCCAGCCTGCCCAGGCCCAGCAGGGAGGCGGCGCAGCCGGCCCTGGCCCCGGCAGCAGCGGCGGCACAGCCCAGCCTGCCTGGGCCCAGCGGAGAGGTGGTGCGGTGCAGTCCGGCTGGCCCTGGCCTCAGCCCCCTGTGGCAGTGCAGCCAGCTCCCGTGGCAGTGGCGGCGCAGCCCAGCCTGCCTGGGCCCAGCGGGGAGGCGGCGCAGCCCACCCCGGCCCTGGCCCTGGCTTCCCCGCGGGGAAAAAAAAGTATTTTGATAGCCTGCACCCCCGTATAGCCCGCAACCATCCATATTTTTGTAAAATCACGTATACCCCGCGGGATATATGCTTGAAAATATGGTAATATGGCTTTTTAAAAAAAAAATCATATTTGATAACTTGGGGGGAAAAAAGTAATAAAATGCTTTTGGTATGCACTGTGCTCCCCTTTCCCTGTGCCCTTTTCCCAGTGTTACCCATGCTTCCCTTGCCCCACATACCCCTTCAGCCCTGCTCCCCTGCTACCCTTCCACCCTTGCTCTCCCCTGCACCATGCATCCTTTTTCTATTCCCTCTTGTACTGTAACCCCTTCTGCCATACCCTTTCCCTGCACTCCCCTTGTTCCACATGTTCTTTCCCCCATTGTCCTTTTCTGTGTGTTCCCAGCACTGTGCACATTCTTCCTTGTTCCCCACCACACTTTCCACTCCCTTCCCCTCTGCCCCCTCCTGCTCCAGGCACTCCCTACCAGCCACTTGGAGCCACAGCAGCTGCTTGCCTGGCCCATATTAGAATCTAAGACAAAGTTTTCCCCCTATGCTGAAAAACCTTGACTTAGATTTAAGTAAATACAGTATTTTCTACCTAGTGAGATTCGTCATTACTTTTTGTCACACTATAATGCAAAAACCTTATGTTGTGTGAAATCTTAACCATTGAGACAGAAGTTCTTGCTACTCCCAGTAGAAGCATGCTGTTGGGGCATGTTAAGAATATTCCATAAATTAGGTGGTTCTTGTTTCATTTGTTTTACGTGGTGCCACATTTAATCCACTTCAAATGAAGATTTTTTTAAATGGAATTTTAAAGATATTAAGAGCGGTATTCATTCATTTTAAAATCGACCAGCTTCATTGGTCATCAGTCAAAGCAACTGACTAATATCCAGCTTAATTATGCATGGCTGAAATAAAACTATAAGCATATCAAGCATATTAAATTGTAACTGTTTCTAAAACCATGAACTCTTAGACTTAGTACATGACCAGTCTGAGGTTTTCAACTTAATTTTGTGACAAATGCAAAATATTGTCCCAATTAAAATCCAACTGAAAACAGCCTAATTTTCCCTCCACAGCTCTTGCCTACCTGAGGACTTCTGTATTCTCCACAGCTAGGGACATATCCAAATCGTGATTGTGCAGATTTCATGAAAATCATGAAATCAGGCAATCTCTCTGAAATCTGCGGGAGGAAAAGAAAGGTTACTAAAATTAAATTCTGGTTCCCTAGCGGGAGCCAACAATGTTCCTGGCTATGCATCCTGCCCCAGGGAAGGGTGGATGGAGGCTGCTGGAAGGAAGGTGAGCAAGCAAGATGGCTGCTGCCCAATCCACCCCTCACTACTGATTGGCTGGGAGGGCTGCCTGTTGTGCCAACCCACCCCTCTCCACCAATCAGCAGTGAGGGTGGGGTCATACAACAGCCCTCTCCACCAATCAGTGCTGGGGGGTGGGGCCACCAGAGTCCCTGGTCAATCAGAGGCATAGCGGGGCCCAGCCATAAGTCCTTGAAAATGGCAGCTGGCTCCTTGATCTCCCACAGAATCAGTCAGCTGCCTCCTTGAGTTGGGTAGACCCCCTACCTGTAGAAGACGTGTCAAGTACTGCCAGTTTACTTCTGCATCAGTTTCTGTAGTAAGCCTCCATTTTCAGGTGGCTTAGGTCCTGGGAGATGTTATATTTATTGTCCAGTTAATGTGTTAATTGCACAACAAATTGTAACATGCCACCCATTCAGTGACTTTATTATGCCATAAAATGGCAAACCAGCCACAAAGATGTTCCACACTTACTGCAGAATGTCTTTGTGGCCAGTTTGTATAGCACTTTAATTTGAACGTGTGGCATATATGAAGCCTTACCCAGCAGCCCTGCATGCGTCTGCAGTGCAAGGCTTTTAAAAGTGCCAGAATGGAGAGATTCTTGCCCTCCAGCTTGCATGGGGGGTGCATTAGCTCCCCATGCCCTGGCAATTTAAAAAGCCTTGCTCTTCAGCTTGCATGTAGGGAAAGGCTGGAAAGGTGCCAGCTTTTGGGGAATCCTGCCATTGTGATTGGACAGGCAGTAGTAGCATCTGGGTCTGGGGAACAGTCTCCCTGTGGCCAGTACCTGGGATTGGGCAGGAGCTATCTCTGGGCCTAAGTGTGTTGACTACTCGAGTTCTGTAGTTCTTTTCCAGCTACTAGTGACAAAAATGTTTTGGGTAAAAAGCATATTAAGTTCACTTGTAAATAGCGCAGAAAATATTGTTGGGCCTGTCTAGAATGCAGGCAGAAATCAACACTCTTGCTTTAATTCTTGACTGCCTCTTAAAGTTTTGACGGATTGTTGACAGTACTACATAGTTTTCCAAGTTCCAATGACAATAACATTAGCTAGGTGTAACTTGACAAAATTGTATTTGTTACTCCCTGGCAGCAGTGACGACCTTAGGGGAGGGCAAACCGGGCAACCACCTGGGGCCCCACACTGTAGGGGGCCCCAGAATTTTGCAACAGATGTTCAATTTGCTTATAGGTTGTCAAAATTAAGCCTCTAAGGGTTCCTTAATGACTCTCTTGCCCAGGGCCCCAACATCCCTAAGGCCACCTTCCTTGGGAGGAATCCCTTTTTTTTTCTCAGCAGTATTTATATAAGAACTAGCAAAAAACAACTCTCAAATTAAGATTTCTCCTTCCTCATCAAGTCTCCCTCCCCACTTTCAAGTCACCATTTTATGTTGCAAATCATTCCAAATGTCAGACTCAGAATCTTGGTCTCGCAAGTCAGTGCCATCATTAGTTGTACAGTATAAATGTTATTTCTTTTTGTTAACAAGCGCAAAATGGTGTTTAACAAATCATCTCATCTCAAACTCTCACACAATCCATGCCTTCACACAGATGCATTTAAAAAAGAAGAGGTCAAATTCAATTAAATTACATAAGGTAGAATTAATCTAGTGTGGGATTTTTTTCAGATTTATTCACTCATTGCGAAAGACCCAGACCCTGCATAGCCTTTTCTGAGAATGCTGTTTCAAGACTGCTAGAAGGAATGAGACAGGATGCTTTCTAAACCAATTATTCTTCGTGGTTTAATCAGGCAGGCACTTACTGTCAGTCAGGCACATACTTATTACTGGGAGGTGTTGCATTATCTTTAATGCCGCTATTCATAGTAGCGATCAATTCACTCAAGAGTGTTTGCAGGTTTAAGCCTCTAAGATTGTAACTTCTCCAAGGCAGGGGCTTATAGCATATCTTTATTTGACTTATGTCCATCTTTGGTTAATATGTCTTATCTACATTTCAATAATTATTAGTTCTCCCACCAGTTTATTTTCTAGCAGGCTAGAAATAATTGTTTTAGCTCTATGAATCTGTGTAAATAGTGCAGAAGTACTTTCCCCATCCAGGACATAAAAATGCAATAGTAGCCAGCAGTATCAGGAACTAGTCAGTCCTGGGGATAAATTTATTAATCCCTTCACTGCTGGTTTTATGCAGCACCTGTTCTGTTGCTAGTTTTCTTGGAATAGTGGCAAGTGCTTGGTACATTTAGCAGCAATCAGCAAGTTAAGAACTGGTGGATGTGATATGGGTGGGATTTGGGCCTGAGGAGAGGATGGAAGGCTTCTGTGTTTGGGTTGACTAGAGGCTTGGGAAGGCCTTTGAAGGTGGTTATAAGCAGGGATCCTGGTTTTATATAATAAAAAAATCCCCAATTTTTGGATTAAAAAAGTAACTCAAAAATTTTCCGTGATTAAAATGAAACGCCACCTATATCTATGTGGACATCTATATCTATATATGTGACATTTCATTTTAATCGCAGACGAATGGATTTTGGGTTACTTTTTTTTAATCCGAAAATGGGGGACTTTTTTTTTATTAGAAAAAACCAGGATCACTACTTATAAGGAACTTTACTTACCAAAATACTTTCTGGGAGGCTAACACCAGATCACTTGACACCTCCTCCAACTTTGTTTTTCTATGGTTCTGCAATGCTGTAAAAAAAATCTAAGAGAATTCAGATCAAATCTTTGCCAGTGAGATTTATTTATCGGAGACTTTCCATTCTATAGCACCTGCTTGAGCAGTTGAGGAACACGTTTGAGGCCATCTGATCCATGGGGTCTCTAGACGGGGATCCCTTTACAGGATCTTGGCTTATAGTAGCCTTATTAGTCATTAAGTATGACTAAATACAGAGAAAGCAGCAGAAGGAAAGTTATTACTGTTGTTCTGGGTATAATCACTTCTATTGACTAGAGGTGGTTTGAGGGGTGAGCAACCAAGGACAGTTGCCTGGAGAGGGGAATGCCAGATTAAGCTGGTGTAAGACATGCAATACAAGTAGGAGGCAGAAAAGTCTCATAGGTGGGCCAGGCCTCATTCTTTGTCTAGGCCCTCATCACTCAAATGCCAGCTCTGCTAATGGCTTGAGTATCAGTGTATTGGAGCTGTGCACATATGCCTGGTCAAGTGAACAAGTAGACGAAACATTACACATAACCAGACTTGCAGTGTCGAATCATTATTCATGAGCCTTACACTTGCAGATCTGATTTCAGTATGGTGTATCCCAAAAGAGTTTGTGCACCAGAAATTCAGGAAAATCGGAGAAGTCTCAACGAGTTACCATATTTACTTGAATCCAAAATGAGGGTTTTTTTCCCCAAGCAGGGGGTGGGGAAGGGGGTTGGCATGTCAGATTCATGTACCAGCCTAGGACAGCAGTGGCTCAGCTCCAGCTTCAGCTCTAGTCTTGGGGCCAAAGTCAGATCTTGGGTTCTAGCTGTCCTAAGCCAGGGTGGCTGATGCAGTCAGGGTAGGGGCTTGCAGCCTGTGAGAGTGTAAGGGAGACCATGTGGCAGGGGAGGGGTGCATGAGGGAGACCCCATAGCTTCCCCCTACCCTCCCAGTTTACCTTAGGTGCTGGCATCAGCTCCCAGAGCTACAGCCACTGTTTTTGCCAGGCTCAGTTCTGGGGCCACTGTTGCCATCCCCCAACCAGAGCCAGACCCTCCCTGAAGGTAAATGGCAGGGAGAGCAGGTAGCAGGGGGCAGGGCAAGGGGTCAAGGGGCAGGCACTGGGGATAGGCAACCAAGAGGGCAGGCACAGGCATGGGAAGCAAGAGGTTAAAGACAGGCAGCAGGTGGGGTGAGGGCAAGTGGCAGGGGAGGGGGCGAGGGGTGGGGGTCTGGACCCTCACCCCCTGCCACTGCTTTCCCTGCCACAGCTATAGGTGAGGGGGGATGCATTTAAGATGACCTGCCACTAACTGTATTCTAGACGTGAAAAATTATAAGTTTTATAATTTTTCAGTCTACAATCTAATTATTGCAGGGGTTGTCTTAAATTTGAAGTTGTCTTGGATTCATGTAAGTTTGGTAGTTTTATAGAAGGAGAACGACAAAGGGGAAATGACTATTCATTTAGGGCTGAATCCTGGGAGGCTCTGAGCACTCTGGCACCTCTCAGTCTTATAGTCAGATATCACCTTGCGTGTTTTACTGGACTGGAGAGAGGGGACTTGTCACTTGTAGGAACAGAGTTCATAGTCCACCTCATTTTGAGTTTAGAATTTTATTTTTAGAAAGGTCTCCATCTGAGCTGCACTGAAAACTGTTTCACATGCTTACTTCCTAGATGTTAAAACATCAGCCAGATTTGTAAATGGTAATACTATGTCAGTGTTGATCAAAGTATTATTTGAATTTTATTCTTCGCTGTTCTCTAGGCAAGGGAATTTTCCTTCAGTGGTCGTTGGTGTAACAGAGATAACGCATGTCCCAACAGTTTCCACTTGTTCATTTAGCTGATGCTATTAAAGTTATCCTATGACTTTTGTTTGTTGCAAGGATTTGGCAGTCATCCAGAATAACTTTGGTCTATCTATGTAATCTTTTCCAGGCTTTCTATGTTCAGTATGAAGCAGATTTTAAAATACTGTATTTGCATTTATTGCCTCCTAAATGACAAAGCTGTCCTCTTCATCTGTCATGCCAAATCACTTGAGAGAGATTTTTAAAGAAATAGTTGAATAATTCAGCTGTATTAATTTAAACTATTTTATATCAGCTGTTTTTCAACTGTTTCTAAGTTGTTTTTTATTAAGCCTATTTTTCTATCATGTACCCATTTAACTGTGCACACAGAGCTTGTACTTCAGACCGCTGTCTCGTATAAGAACAAAGTACAGATAATAATTGAGTAGACCTATTGTGTAAAGCAAGGGGTATCAAACATGGCCGGCATGTTTGGATCCTGCCTGTGGAGCTGTATGATCTGGCCTGTGGGTCATTGGATCAAGTTCGTGTGCCAGCCTTGGCCCTGTGCTGTGTATTTGGTATGCAGGCTAGACCTGATGCTGTGCACCCTGCATGTGGCATGAGGAGTTGGTCCTGGGCCTGCCGTATGTGTGACACCCTGCCAGACCTTGCCAGCCTCTTGTGCTGCATGCAGCGTGTACAGTTAGTTGAGCCCCAAATGTTGTGTGTAGCATGCATTGGCCCTGGGGCTCGTTGTGCATGCAGCACATAGGGCTAGCATGAGATGGGTGCTGCCTGCAGCATGCACCCTGGACCTGGCACTGCATGTGGCATTGTGAATCCCAGGCATGGGCTGCATGAGGTACCCCAGACCTATTCCCTCTGCTGCCTGCAGTGTTGGACCCAGCCCATATGCCATGGTCAGTGCATGGCCCCTGTGTGCTGCATATGCAATGAGCCCCAGAGCCAGTGCTCATTGTTGTATGTGCAGTGAGTCCCTGGGGCTCAGGCTGGACCTGGCATTGCAGATGCTGCGCAGGGGTTCAGTCTCGGTCCAGCCTGCAAACCAGCCCAGCAATGCTTATCTGGCCTCTGGGGCCGGATGAGTTTGACATCCCTGGTTTCAATTATGTAACAAGTATGGTAAAACTGTATCAGATAGTCCGTTATGATGCCCTGCGGTGCCTTACTATTTAGTACCTACTTTCATTACTGTTGTAATGAGTAATACTTTGTGTATTTGGTTTCATATGACCCACTGCAGATGATATTGTTTCCTTGGGAAGGGACAGACATCTGGTACATCCAAACATGAGCTGCCCATGATAGAGTTTGCTTAACTCTGCAACTCTCCTATTTGCTACTCTTAGACATGAGAAAAAGATGAGTTCTTAGCAAGTATGAGAACATTTTCTACATGCGAGAAGTATTATTTCTCCCATTAATAAGAGCCCCATTAATGTGATAATCAGAACCCTATTTTTGGCCTGCTAAAATTAATGAAAATTATACTTTTGAATGGCTGAGAATTCCATTTAATTGTGACTGTGTACATAAAACAGAAGCGAAGTCTTAGGATTGTAGCAAAATGAATAGACAAGCAAAATAATAATAAAAAACGTTATGTGAAGGCCTTCATATCCATCACAATGGGTACTGTATTCTTCTTGTAATGTGGGGTACAACCAGGCCGGTCAATGAGTAGTAAGTAGTAGGAGAATACCTTGCTTCCCAAAGTTCCTGCTAGTTTTTTTTGCTTCTGTAGCAGTAAGTGTCTCAGTCAGACCTCAGTGCCATGGAGATTTTTGTCCATGTTTAAATGCCAGCTACTCCAGGGCTACATTTAACCCTTTGGGGGATGTGCAAGATAACTGGTCTTCATTTTTTAGTATTTGCAGTGACTGTTGCCCCTGCAGACTTCAGGGATACAGCTAGGCTGAGCAAAATGTTATGAAATATTATAATCTGACATGGCTGTCTGCAGTAACAGGGTTGGATTCAATGACCCAGAAAGGCCATTTCCCCTTCTATATAGTTAAAATACAGAGGGAAAAGGAAAGGTCCTCATGTTACTGAATGTGTTGTTGGGGAGTGTGACTGGTCAATGAATACAGTTTCCATTGGAGCTTGGACCAGATTCTCCAGTTTCGTCCCTGCACAGGAAAGGAGCCATGCAGGATTGGCGAGGCCAGCTGTGTGGGTCAAGAGGCAGTCCAGGCCAAGAAGAGGTTCTTTAGCTGCCCTCCCCAGACAAGAAAGGAACCAGACAGGATTGAAAAAAAACCCCTGGCTCTGGAGTGAGCAAATCTCTTTGCTTCATCCATCACCACAAGTCAAGACAGAAGGTTGTACCCAAGTCATTATAACCCAGGCCAGCAGCCCCCATGCTGATCACAGAGTTCAGCTACTTCTGACCTCCTTCCTTATATATCTCTGTGGGTTCTGGAAGTATTGGACAACATGGATCCTGCAATCTTTGAGTGGGATAAAGTCCAGCTCCTTTTCTTCCTCTCATTCTGAAAATAGCCCTGCTTAGGGAGTCTCTACTTGCAGCTTAGCCTGAGACTCCACGAGAAAAGATTTGTTTGGTTCATATGGATCCTATGCCATAAGGGTGGAACACCTGGAAATCCCATCTCTGAGCCCTAGGTTAGTACTGTTTTCTTTGAGGGACCCAGAATAGGCCCATGCTGGGGAGAGAGAACAAAGTACTCATGGAGGACACAGCCCACCTGAAATATTTCTGTGCCCAATTTTGCTTCCCCTCTAAATCTCAATAAACCCATAATGGGAAAATTAATAAGAAGTGTTGCTGCCCTGTTCATTTTTAGAGTGCGGCAGAAAGGGTAATTCTCAGCACCTGGCTTTCCAGACCATCATCTCTGAGTGCAGCTTTACAAACTCAGAAAAAGGTCAGGCTAGAGACAATAGCTGATTCATCTACACATGTGTACACACACCATTGTAAAATGAACCTTTTCCTCCTCAGGACAGGGAGGCTAGTGGTGAAACTAGAGTTGTAAAGTCAAATAGTAAGGTGTTTAAAAAAATAAAAGAGGATAGATTATTTCAGGCAAGAGTATGACATTATGCATATGTATTATGAAAATGTGCAGAGGAAGTCCACAAGCTGTAGCTGTGTATCCCTCTTCCACCATGGGAGAAGGTAATAGAAGGGTAGAGATTTCTTGCCAGGCCTCAAAGATTGGGAAAGCATTGGGTTATTGTGCCCAGTTGCCACTGTGGATCTCCTTGCTCTAAAGTCCGTAGTATTTTTCCCAGCTTTTTTGGTTGGTTGCATGCCTGCCACTGCAATGATAGAATGTGGAGAGAAAATGTGGAAGGCCAGAGGCCTTTCTTTCTATCCTGTGACCCCTGTCTTTATAAAGCCAGAAAATTCCTCAGTATGTACTAGTCAAAATGTAACTTAATATCACTGTTGAAGATAAAGGTGATTATTTTCCCTGGTCAGCAGGGACTTGATGTTTCTAACCAGGGATGATTTTTACCTAAAAGAGGGGCCTACAACCCAGGTGGACATTGTATTGGCCTCTTCCTTTGTGCACGAAAGTTCAAGAGCTATAAGGCCAACAGAAGTAAACCAACCAATGCAAACTGGTTCTCTGATGCTCTAAGTGCCTATACATGCATTCAAAGATCATGCAAACAATAGGTCTACATATCAAATCCTGGAGGAAGGAGGCGTTCAGATTTAGTCTATGCAGGAAAAGTCAGGATTCAGTCTTTGGGATTGAACGTGCATAAATTGGTTCATGTCTATTTTAGGCTACAAAAAGATGTTGCATTTTTCCTAGGGTAAACCATTTTATCCTGGGACATTAGTGCAGTCGTTCGGATGTCCAGGTCCATTGTTCAGGGATAAATCTTAAAAAGGCTAATGAGATAAGACTTACTAACAGTTTACCCCAGAGCATAACAAAACGTGCATCTGAACAGTTATCCTGGGATTACATCATTAAGTCAATGGCAGAAAAGCAGCAGTGCATTCAGCTGCTTATAAAACCTGATTAGAAGGTTGAAGTATCTACATGCCAATCCTGGGCCATTTCTGTTCCAGGACAAATGCAATGTCTGTTCCTAGACCTAGTGACATAATGAAGAACTTTATGAAAAGCTTAGGCTATTCAGTCATCAGAAAAATTTACTTGCAGTCCTGGTCAGTGACAGACATTTTAAAAGAAATATAGGTCAGATAACCAGATGAAGCAGCCACAGGAGAAGATATCTCTTTGCTAGTGATATCTAGAATACATGCAAGGTCATCAGTTGCCTTCAGTTATTTGTAGCTCTCCCAATGTTATTCATAATTAACCTCCTTTATTGGTTCCACTGTATTGTGCTCAAATGAGGTCACTGGATATTGTGTCTGAGAGGGAACCTGTAGATTTGAATTCCAGAAATAGCTGCTTTTTGCCCCCATCTCAGTAACCCATGGAAAAGCCATAGCACAAAATGAAATAATCCATCTAGTTAATATCAAAGCACTGCAAGAAGCTCACCATCTTATTTCTTGCCTCAGAAAATCAGGGACAAGAAAAGCAGAGCCCTGCCTGAAATATCTAAGGTTTCATTAGCAGCTTGTCTTAAAAAAATTCTTACAGTATCAACTTCATGCAGTTATTTTGCAGTGGAATGGCAGCCTTTTTTTCCCAGTTTTGGTCATTACTATTTGATTTTTACATATACCCAGGGTCTCTATCCCAGGTCAAGGGGTATCTGCAGGGAAGGACATTTTTTTCTCTTCCAGGACAATTTTTCTCCTCGGGTTCTATCCAGACAAAAGCTGGAACAGTGTAGACATTTGGAGTATTCCTTCTCCATATCAGCCTGTCTCATTTGTTGGCAAATGTTTAGCTCTAATATTACCGCTTGCACATTCACAATCAGTGAATGTAGAAAATCAATCCTTTTTAAAGAATCTTTGTGATCCCCTTCAGAGAATGGTTTCCAAATAGAGAGCACTGCATCCACCAGGGGAAATATGATTCATTGACCTTTCAGAATTCTCCTTCCTTATACAAGGAAACTCTTTTGGGTTGTGACAGTTAACTTATCTGCTGGTAGCTGGGAAGAACATAAGCAGTCCAACTCCAAAGAGTAGTTCTCCTATTCTGAGCAGAGCAAAGTTTCCATTGTTTCTGCATTAGTCACATTCTTGTCTCTTAATCAGCATTTGTACAGGGTCTAGAACAATGGAGGTCTACTTCTGACTGAGTCACCTGACTAGTCTAGTATGCACACCCAACATCACATACAAATATACTGAGCAATGATGCACCTATGAGTTTAATCAGGGATGGGTAACTTATGGCCTGCAGCGGTCCAGTCTGGCCCATGATGATGTCCCCTGCAGCTGATGGGGAGGCTGGGGGTCCAAAGGGGTTAGTTATGTATCTCCAGTAGCCCAAGTCTTCTTATTTGTCAGCCTTGCATAGACCTTCCACGTGTGGGCAATGCTGCTGCTGGTGTTGGTGTTATTTCTTGCTACTGGAAGAATCTGATTTGGATCTGCCTGGCCCGGGTGCAGCAGCCACTTGGTCTATGCTCGGGGCCAGCCCTCTCCGCGGAGCAGGAGGGAGCATATTCCATTGGACAATGCCCTAAGTACAGACCAAGTGGCCACTGCAGCCAGGCCAGGCAGACTTGGCTACAGTGCCCCAAGGGCAGAACAGGGAATAACCATGCTTTTTTACCCCCCCCCGGGGTCATAGATTCATAGATGTTAGGGTCGGAAGGGACCTCAATAGATCATCGAGTCCGACCCCCTGCATAGGCAGGAAAGAGTGCTGGGTCTAGATGACCCCAGCTAGATGGATATCCAACCTCCTCTTGAAGACCCCCAGGGTAGGGAAGAGCACCACCTCCCTTGGGAGCCCGTTCCAGACCTTGGTCACTCTAACTGTGAAGAAGTTCTTCCTAATGTCCAGTCTAAATCTGCTCTCTGCTAGCTTGTGGCCATTATTTTTTGTAACCCCTGAGGGCACCTTGGTGAATAAAACCTCACCAATTCCCTTCTGTGTCCCTGTGATGAACTTATAGGCAGCCACAGGGTCACCTCTCAACCTTCTCTTGCGGAGGCTGAAAAGGTCCAGGTTCTGTAGTCTCTCTTCATAGGGCTTGGTCTGCAGGCCTGTAACCATACGAGTGGCCCTTCTCTGGACCCTCTCCAGCTTATCTGCATCCCTCTTGAAGTGCAGTGCCCAGAATTGCACGCAGTACTCCAACTGCAGTCTGACCAGTGCCCGATAGAGGGGAAGTATCACCTCTTTGGATCTATTCGTCATGCATCTGCTGATGCACGATAAAGTGCCATTAGCTTTTCTGATGGCTTCGTCACACTGCCGACTCATGTTCATCTTGGAGTCCATTAGAACTCCAAGATCCCTTTCCACTTTCGTGCCACCCAGCAGGTCGTTTCCTAGGCAGTAGGTGTGCTGGACATTTTTCCTCCCTAGGTGCAGCACTTAGCATTTCTCCTTGTTGAACTGCATTTTGTTGTTTTCTGCCCACTTGTCCAACCTGTCCAGGTCTGCTTGCAGCTGTTCCCTGCCCTCCGGCGTGTCCACTTCTCCCCATAGCTTTGTGTCATCCGCAAACTTGGACAGAATACACTTCACTCCCTCGTCCAAGTCGCCGATGAAAACATTAAAGAGTTTCGGTCCAAGGACCGAGCCCTGCGGGACCCCACTGCCCTCACCCTTGCAGGTCGAAACCGACCCATCCACCACGACTCTCTGGGTGCGACCCTCCAGCCAATTCGCCACCCACCGGACCATGTAGTCATCCAAGTCACAGCCTCTTAACTTGTTCACCAGTATGGGGTGGGATACCGTATCGAAGGCCTTCCTGAAGTCTAAGTATACGACATCCACCACTCCTCCTGTGTCCAGGAGTTTCGTAACCTGGTCATAAAATCTGGCTCTGCCCCTGCCCAGCCCCTGGAGTGGCATGGGGGGAGAGACTGTGACAGGGGCAGCAATCCCCGTCATGTTTTCCCCAAGTGCGAGCCTCTTCCTGTCGGGGGGCTGTGCTGCAGGGTGGGCAGAGCTGCTGCGGAGCGTGGTGGCGCTGTGGGGGGCTTGAAGTGGACCCTGGTGCTGCTGTGCACAGCCCGCTGCAGCCATGCAGCATGGCCAGACACCAGGTGGCAGGGCCCCTTGGTGACGGGAGGGGGCCGGGATGGGGGCTATTGCTCCTCCCTCCAGCATCCAGCAGAGGAGACTGCAGGGGGCTTATTCCCTCAGAGGGAGTGAGCATGGCAGCAATGGTGGGCAGACCCAGTTGCCAATGTGGGTAGAGGGGAGACTAATCCTCCTCCTTGGCCCCTTCTGCCTCAGAGGCCAATGTACCCTGTTGCTGCTGTCTTGGGTCCTTGCCAGTGAGACAGAGAGGGGGGAATTAACACCCTCTCTCCAGTTAAACCTGGACTGGCCATCTTCCCCCCCCCCCTGCATACTTCCCTGCAGGCATGGGTGTGCTCTAGTGCCCCCAGCACCTGGCCTGAGCAACTGCAAGCATGTGCCTGCATTTCCTCAGTCCAGGGAGAATCTTTGTCCTGTTACAAACCAGTTCAGCCTAGGCAGATTAGACCAACCTGCAAGGATTGAATCAGTTTAGGCTCCAGCTTTTTGAGTATCCATCCCTAGCCTTCATGTTCAGTCTTTAAATCCCAGATTGACCAGGCTTCTTTCTTCAGTCTACCCTCTATCTCCACATTCTGTCTAGCTATTGTCCCTTCGGCATTCAAACTGGCTGTCATTGTCCTCCACACTGTGAGGAGAAATTGAGAATGCAAGAGAGCCAGGCTTCCTGTTCTCAGGTCCAGTGTCTGGTCCAGAGTAGATGAGAACAGCTACTACTTGGAAACTGGGCATGAGCTTTCTTGTTGTGTGGGGACAGTGCAATCTGGTTGCAGGTAAGAGCTGTGATGGCCTGGCATATACTTAGCATGGATGGAATTTGGGGAGATATTTGAGCTAAAATTGAAGAGGTTGCTTTTGAGCATGTGCAAATGGAGATTTTTAAAGGGCCTATGACTGGGCCAAATTTAGGAAATTTCAAGGAACATCAAATGACACAGTCCTCACTAAATGCCAAACTACTTTTCTTAATACATGGTACAGCTACTTAAAAAGTTCTGAGAATGGATTGTTTTGTTTTGCTTTTGAGAAATGCTTGAACTGCTTTTACTTAAACTCCACCTCCCCCCACAAACTAAAAACAACAACACAAAACAGCCTGAAATAGACTCTCAGCATGAGCATTCAGCTCAAATAGTAGGTCTGTGTGAAGTGGCTAGTATTTGCTTTGGATTCAGATTTGACCAATTCAGGGGACAGTGATTCGAATCACTGTCCCAAATTGATTTGGCCGAATCTGATTAGGAGATTCAGCTGCCACTGAATCAGCTGAATCTCCGAATTGAACAGGGCCCATCCCCTGCCTGCTCTCCCAGCCCTAACGTCCCGGCACGAAAAAAAGAAGAAGCCCTGCACTCATCAGCTCATGCCCAGGCAGGGGGGTGATCCCCACTGCCCCACACTGCATGGGGGAGCTCTGCCACAAACCCCCAGAAACCCCAATGGCCATTGTAGCTTTTTTTTTTTTTTTTTTTTTAAGTGCTGGGGCTGGGCAGGGCAGCCGTTGACGGGGTTGGGAAAGCGGGCGGGGGGTGGGGCCTCTTCGATTCAGCCGATTCGGTGGCAGTTGAATCTCCGAATCAGATTCGGCCAAATTGATTTGGGACAGCAATTCGAATCACTGAATTGAATCACTGTCCCCCAAATCGGTGTTCAGAGGGTCTGGGGGAGCAGGCGGGGGATGGGGCCTGGCGGGGGTCCCCCCATGGTCCCTTCTTCCAGCCCTCTTTTCCCCCCACCCCACTTACTGGCACAGAGTCCGGGTCTAGCTCTCTGCAGCAGCGAGCAGGGACTGCCTGAATCTCTCCAAATCTTTTCCGAATCAATTCAGAGGATTTGAATCGATTTGGACCTTTTTTATTGGTCTCCTGACTTGAATTCGGAGATTCGGCCACCAAATTGGGCCGAGTCTCCTCCGAATCGAATCAGCAACCAAAGCTTCGCACAGCCCTATCAAATAGTCATCTTGGCAAAGTGCTATGCAATTGAAAATGGTCTTACGTTAGGGAGTGTTGGGCAACCTTAGTGCTACAGGCCTCACCTGTAATACTGTCCCTGCATGGAACAAACTGAATTAACCAACTGTGGGGAAACTCTTAAATACAGGAGGATGAATGTGGCTCAAATACCTTTATTTTTTTATGTGTTCTGCATACCTCGTTACTATGGTTGCACAAGTCTTTTTAAGCAGTATTTTGAATTATTTATAATGCATACGGTAGTCCAGACCTCTTGAACCTCTGCAAGGCTTCCAAAGTATAGTATTGCTGATGGAGCCCTTTCCAGATCTGTTCTGGGACCTGTGAAAATCGCATGCTACATCTGCCATTCAAATAGGTATGCGTGTGTAGTGTTTCACGGCAGAAGTGTCTTGTATCTGGGAAGCTCTTCATTTATTTTTTCATATTCTTCTGTAGGTGTTTGCCTTTGATTACTGCTTCTGGTCCATGGATGAATCAAACACCACAAAATATGCAGGTAAGATTAATTTTTCCCATATTTGATAGTGCATTTGAGCTAAATGTTTTGAAAATAGTTTTCCCTTTCTCTTTTGGATGGTTTGCTACCCTTTTCATAACTAAAACAAGCTTCTGGTTTTGCAGTAGAGTCTGCTCAGATCAAGAAGAATATGAACTTTAAGGAGCATGCTGCAGTGTTGGGAATGGAGTCTTTTATCTCTAAGCCTGAATGGTTTTTCTCCTCTTCAGTGGCCTTTCTAGCCTTCTGTGAGGTGCAGTTCCAGTTCTCTGTCAGAAATTTCTGCTGGGGCTAATGCTTGATATGAAACCATATGTTTTCATTGGCATACTAAAAGAGCTGCAGACAGAAAAATTATCTCCTCATCAAGTCCTCAACACTCAAACAGCAGACCGAGGTCATGTTTCCAACTTTGACCCTCTTCCATGTCAGACTCACTTGCCAGCTATTACCTTTTCTCATATAATGTTCAGTCCAGTAGATTCTCCTGTATTTTTTGCATGCATAAGATAAAAGATCACTTTTTATACAGGAAATCACTCCTACTGAAATCAGTTTTTTGTTGACTTCAGCAGGAATAACGAGAGAGAATTTGGAACCAAATGAACAAGTACATTTAAACTTTATTTGTGTGCTCAGTCCCATCCAGTTCCAACTGAACTCAGTGGGTCTCAGTTATACTCCGGTTTCTTCTACTGCATTCTAAACTTTCTATTGACTTATTATCTTGAGAAATGCAGCTTTGTTTTATACACACACACATTGACATTAGTCTGTCCGATCAGACTGTAGAATAGCAACACATCTTTTGAACCCTCTCTTCACCATCCCTCCTCCCCCCCCCCAAAAAAAACAACCAACCAAACCTCAAGCTATTTAATTTTTCCTCTGTACAATAGCTCATTCAAATTATACTTGTATCTTAAGAAGGGTCTGATTAGGTTCTTTCCTGTCATGGATTTTCAGACATAGCAAAGAGACGTTTGGGACTTTTCAAGACTTTCTTGATGAAAGAGATGCTTTTACCAACCTTTTCCAGTTAATGTGATTTTTTTTTTTTTTATGCTGCTGGAATTATCTTGTGACTTAATTCTTCTGAGCAAACCATATGCACCAGAACATAATAAATTTGGGGGTGGTGGGGCGGGGAGGAGGATTAAAAGATTTTCTTTTTATCTGCTTTAACCTTAACTTACAGGGCTGTCAGCTGGCTAAAGCACTCTTGTTAACTGATGCTCTCCCATGTAGTACAGTAACACTCTCCCATGTAGTACAGTAACGCCCCTTGTTCTGGTGCCAAACAGCTGAGCACAGAGATGATGAAGATTTGCTAGGTCCCCTGCTTTTCAAATAAATCAAGTTTCTTTTGGTAGTGTTTGAGTGATGTTGTAGTTTCTTTTGATAGCTTCACTATTGAGTTTTTGCCTGTTTTCAACTTTTTCTAGATCAGTGGTTCGCAACCTTTTTTGTACCAGGACCCACTTATAAACATCAATGGCTAGTCCTGACCCAGTGCCCCTCATTCACAACCCACTACACCCTGCCCCCAGGCCCTAGTCCCCCAGTATGTGGGGTTGGGGTGGGTGGGGGGCATGGGGAGCCCCAAGCAGTCCCTTGTAGGCTGGAACTCTGCCAGCCTGCAAGGGAAAAGCCATGGTTTCCTATGTTTTTTTTCTCCTTTAAAGGATAAACCATTTTTTTAAAGCTTGTTAATCCTTTTTTAAAGTTTGTTCATGATCCCTTCATATATTCTTGCGACCCACAGGTTTACAAACACTGGTCTAGATTATATTATTATTTGTTTGTGGCTGAGTCTGTACTACTGCAAGTAGTGCTGTCGTCACAGACCAAGATTCCTATTGCACTAGGTACTACAAAATTGTGCATCTTGTCCATTATCAAATCTTCAACCAGGGATCTCGAGGTAAAATACACGTGTTAACAATTTGAGCTAATGGTCAGGCTGACTATCTTCCAATTTTAACAGATTTGCATGTTATGTGGATTGGGCAGGACAGCTGGTACATACTGGCCGCATCTACGTGAGACGCTTACTGTGCAGTGGTGTCGCCAGGCACAAACTGTGATGCAACACTGCTGCACAGTAGTAACGAGCTACTGCACAGTAAGCGTTACTAGGCAGCCATGCCAGGATGCTACTGCACAGAAACGCTGGTTACTGCACAGTCATTTAGTACTTGGTTTTGCAGGGACTAAATGACTGCGCAGTAACAACTGTGCAGTGGGCGGCTCATGTAGATATGTCCACTGAGTAGCTGCTTGTATAAACATATAACAATAGTGTCTAAATATTAGTGACACAAGGTTCTTTGCATAAATGTGATATCTTTTATTAGACCAACTAAATAGTTGGAAAAATTGTTCTTTGCAAGCTTTCAAGCACAAACATGCTTCTTCAGGCATAGGGAGAGTCTGCTGATGTCTTGTGTGCTCTCCTGAATGGAATGGAAGCCAGTATGCTTCTGTTAGTATTAATAATTATATCATTATTTAATAATGATTTAACGTATGGTATTGTAAGTATTATTGATTGACTTAATAAATTGATTGACTTACTATTTATCTAATGATATTATTAATAATTATTATTATATATTATTTAATATATAGTGTTATAAGTATTAGTGATTGACTTAAGGAACAGCTACCTTTACAAGTCGTGAAAGATAAAAGAATCTGAGTCTTGAAGCAACCAAACTGCAGTGCTAGTGAACTTGAGTAATGTTTGGATCCCAACATTTATTAAGTCACATCTTTTATTTTATTTTTTTAAAAGAACAATTAAACAATCTCCTAGAAATCTTATAAAAAGATTTCAGGAAACTAGAGTTGATTTGCTAAGGTCAGCGGGAACTTGTATGTAGTTACATGGCTCCTGTTACTGTAGAGATGGAGCAGATTTTAACGCATCTTTGCAGTGCCACGGTCTAGTAGAAATACAGTTATTCTCATTATGCCAATGGGGTTCTGACATATAATACACACAGATGTTCAAGGCGGGTAGCAGGAGGTTAAATCACACTAAAAATGGCCACCTGATCTAATTTAGTTTGCCCAGGTGTGGACCTTACACTTAGATCCCTAGTTAGGTGATCTAAGTGTGAACTGTACAGAAGTTCAGGAAGGTTATATTGGTCTAAAAATGGCCGACCTAATTGAAGTTAGGAGTACCTCCGAGGTAGTCTAACTTAGACCAGCTCCAGCGAGACTGATCTAATTGAACTCCTGTACAGTTCCTAGTGCAGCAAACCAATCCTCCCATCACAACTTACTTCCTCATTTCCCAGCATCGGCGAACACTGGAAAAACTGGCACCAAGAGCAGCTTGTGAGAGAGGGAGTTTGGTAGGCTTGGGGTGCAGGGGGATTGGGAAGTGGCTGGCTGGCTGGTCCATGGTAGGAGCTGTTTTTCTGGGGGTGGGGTAAGGGGCCAAGGGAGGTGCTAAAAATAGCCTGGTGCTGAGGGGTGGGTAGGAAAAGTGCAGTCCAGAGGCTGGGGCCAGTGGCAGTTGGTCTCATCCTGAATGGAAGGGCAAGACCCTGTAGCCTCCGGCTTTAAATCCCAGCAGGAGCACTGGCACACCCGTCAAGATTCCCAGTCTTGGCTGCAGCTAGCATCCCCTGCTTCTGAGGAAGGCTTAAAAAAAACAAAAAAAACCCCCCACCTGACACACAGCAGAAAAGGTATGTGTGGTAGGGAAGTGGATTCTCTCCCAGCCCCATGTGGCAACCAACAAAGCCCAGCAGTGTGGGAAATATGTTGGCACAGCTGTGCACAGAATATAGGCACAGCTGTGCCTCATGGATTTGAGATGAGTAGTCTCTCTGAAATGGATTCTTTAAATTGAGCACAGGTCTGAGTTCTGAAGCCTGACACTGATAAAGCAGGCAGGTCTTCCAAGCTGCTCTCTGGTTCTGCAACTTTTGCCTGTGGCCTCTTAGGAAATAGAAGTGTCTTATGAAGTCTATACTTATGTGGCACAGAATTCATTAAGAAACAGCTAATCTGCTGGAGAAGAGTCCCGTATTTAAAGGTGTTTATTTTGTATATGTAAATGTGGAAGTAGCCTGTGTTAACTAGGCTTGATTTGTTTTCACTTTCATTATTTATCTTCCTTATTGCTGGATCGTTAAAGGTGGGTGGAGGAGAAGAAAGTGTTTCTGGAAGGAAAAAAAGCCTATTCCAGTTAATAGTTAATGGAAAATAAAGCTGCACTAATTTATTGGTTGGCTATCAGATTGGCACCAATAAAAGGAGAAATTATATCATTATCGGCTATCAGCTTTTTTGGTTTTTGTAGCTGATAATTACAGCCCTGTGCCCAGAATACCCTCGCAAGTATAGTCTGGTTCCCATGCCCTGCTGCTGGCCTGATTCCATGGTAGACTACAGGTCCCAGTGAGCAGTGGGAGGGGGAGGAGGTGCTGGGGAGCAGTCCCAGGATGCCGTGCTCAGCAACAAAGGGACTGTTACTGGTTCCTGCTGCTGCTGCTATGGCAATATTGTGCATGCTGCGGGGTCCTGAGCACCAGGGCTGCCACAA
The DNA here is from genome assembly GCF_030867095.1 of Alligator mississippiensis. Lineage (NCBI taxonomy): Eukaryota > Metazoa > Chordata > Crocodylia > Alligatoridae > Alligator > Alligator mississippiensis. The sequence goes on from NC_081826.1 coordinate 127,728,548, forward strand.
ATGTTGGGCTGTGCATGGGTGGGTAAGGCCCTGTGTGAGGATCATTCCACTCTGCCAGGCATTGGCCGCCTTTACAAAAGTGGCTTCTGTGCAGTGGCCATGGGAGCTCGGTTGCGTGCGGCTTGCTGGTGCTGAAGCAGTGGTGTGCTCTGGGGCTCCAAACATACCTGGTGCCATTGTCCATGTGAGGGTCTGCTCCACCCACCCAGGATGGCATCATGGGCTGCACAGGGAGTGGGGCTGCGGGTAGGAGCTGTGGGCGAGGGAGCGACATGCATGGGAATAACGAGGTCACTGCCTTCTTCATCGAGGGCTGGAGCAGGCAGGAGGTATGTGTGTGTGTTATAAATGCAGAACAAACAAAAATGGTTTATCTATGTCAGTAGTTTAGTGCAAGGCATTTTATTACTAAATATCAGTTATCAGATCGGCATCAGCCAATATGGTTGGTTAATCATCGGCTATTGGTATCAGCCAAGAAAATCTTTTATCTGTGTCCCCCTAATGGCAAAGCACTCATACTTCAATGATTCATGATATTTCATTTAAAGCAGTTTTATGTTTGTGTGTCTCCATTTCCTGTTATAAAGCTAGGGCTTGTCTAAACAGGAACATTCTTTTGAAATTAATTGGGGTGTGAATTCTACAGCATGCTGGCAATTCTGTGCTGACTGTGTCCTCTGTGTACAGAAAGTATAAAATAGTTTATGCCAGTTTGAAAGTGAATTGTACTTCCTACATGCAAAGACTGTCCACCTGGGGAGTTAGTGTGGATTAGACAGTGGAGTATTAAAGCTGATTTTATGGTAATTTCCATGTGCAGACAAGCCCTTACCCCTGTTGTATGCCATTTGTACAATCAATACAAACAGAAATAGGCCTTTATCAAACAATAGATGCAGTTATGACTTTGTTCAGCACTGGTGTGGAAAGTGGTTATGGTGCATCTGTAACGTATTTCTCAGTAGTGTTTCTCAGGGCCCCTCTAGAAGTTCAGGTAAAAGTATGATAGGATCTGATATATGGTTCACAGTTATGCCTCCTGCTATGCCACATATGGCACAAATTGTTCAATTACCCAATTAATTGTGTAAATATATATAACATGTAGAAGGGAACCTCAGTTGGGTTAGTGAAAAATAATAACCAATCTTAGGCAGAGAGGCATTATCAGCAAGGATCCTGGTTTTACCTCTGCTTATAGGTTCTGGTCAAGACAAATCTTACTTTTCTCTTTCAAAATAGATAAGTTGTCTTATAAAATGCATTAAGATTTTAAAACCCCAATCTTAAATTGATTTATATGTTATTGAGTATTTGCTAGTTGGGGTAAACCAAACACTATTTCTCCCTCTCACCACTTAGTTTACAAAATATGTCACCTAGCACACTTTTAAAGCAGAAACACACCTTTTTTCATAGACATAAACAAAAGTCATTCCTGGCCACGGCCCCCTTAACCTTGGAGTTTCTGGAGATCTGCTTAATTTATAATGCACAAAATACTATTTGCTGCATTTGTGGAATAGTTTATTCTAATGCTCTTACTGTTCTGATCCATGGAGTTGTGATTGTTTTGTGCCAAGGAGTTTAATGTAGGACTGCATAATAAAGCTGAAAACATTTGGTGTTGCAACAATAAATGCTATTCTCTTCTGACACCCACCCATGATTTGTTTAAGCTTCAAAATATTTGCTGTATTCCCCAACACCAACCACCCCACTGGGTCAGAGATTAAGCAGTAAACAAACAACTTTGGCTGACTTAAAAATTCATATTGTTATAAAAGACTCCATCAAATGACTAGTACAGTGGTGCCCTGCGAGCCAGATGGGTGACATGGGGTCGATCCAAAGGCCAAATCAAGCCCTGTGTGGTACCTCAGCTGGCACCCATATTCTCAGATCGGGCTTCACACTGGCCCCACTCACAAGAATTGGGCCCCATGTGGCAGGACTGAGCCCTGACACCCCGTGGTGCCCTTGCCTGATGCCACATGCTCGGATCAGGCCGCTTGCTGCTCTGCACACCCGGTGTAGCACTTAGGGCAGAGGCAGGCAAAATACGGGTCGCGGGCTGGATCCAGTCCACCAGGCCATTTTATCCGGCCCGCAGAGCCCCTAAAAAATTTAGTAAATTAATATTTATTTGTCCCGGCTCCCTGTCAAAGCTGGCAGAGGCAGTAGGATCCAGGACCCAGGGGCAGTAGGACCCAGAGGGAGCCCTCAGCAGGCTTGAGCAACCCAGCTCCGCCCCTCCCAGCCAGTTCCCTGCTTTTCTGCCCCTGCCCTGCTCCAGCACCATGTGGCAGTGGCTCCCGGCTGCATTCCCAGACTGCGGAGCATGGGACCTCGCTGGTAGGGGTGTGTATGTGTGTGCGCGTGCACATGTGTCGACAGGCACAGGGCAGAGTGTGTGCGTGTCTGCAGGCACAGGGCAGAGTGTGTGCGTGTGTTCATAGGGCAAGTCCCACATGCACACCCCTCCATACACATGCATCTATGCCTCCCCTCGCACTGCCATACACAAACCCCAGCCACCTTTCCCCCCCATACCCACACAACTACAGCCCCCGCAAACCTATACCCACCCCCCACAATATACAAGAATAAGACTTCATTTTAAGCTATTGTGCAGACACCGCTGCATACACTACACAAACGCATGTAAATCAGGACAAAAATATTTTTTAATAGCAAATTAATAAATGTTGTAGATTTTTGCTTTTTAGAATATAATTTGGTATTTTTCTGGTTCTGAAATGGCAAAACGCCTTGCTGAAAGGAGTATTTCTGGGAGCAAGGGGAGGGACTTCTGATGGCAAAGGTCAGGGGTTAGGGGTGGGACTTCTGGTCACAAGATGGCAACCTGTCAAGGGGTGGGGCTACCTATGCGGCCCTTGACAGCTTGCCAAAACTCAGTAAGTGGCCCTCTGCCTGAAATAATTGCCCATCCCTGACTTAGGGCCATGCTTTTCAGCTCATGGGGCTCTCCACAGGTCAGGAAATTTGGCAGTAGGGGAGAGGCAACTGTTCCTCTGCCACCACATTTTCAAACCAGTGAGGAGCCCCAAGGGTCAGATGATGTGGCTTCAGGGGCCAGAACAGGTAAAGCCACATAAAGTGAAAAGGGCCCTGGAGTGGCAGTTGAGTGAAGGGCTCCGTAGTGTTCAAACATCAGAAGATATATTGTGCTGAACCTACACGAACATGATGGGAGGCCTGGGCAGTTGGGCTCATTGTCTTTGATCTGGTCAAGAGACTGTTTATCGCTGGAATGAGACTATCACCAAGATTAATTTTTCTCACAATTGAACTTGGATATGTGTATATACAAGTATAAGTGTAAATGTTTGGCAGTAGTTAGAATTTAAAATTACGAAAAACAAATATTTATGGTCAGCCCCATATTTTTTAGGGCTTTATGGGAAGGAGTGTGTCAGCTTTCCCCAATCTGTCGCCATTCTGATGTTGGATATGTACATGTGGAATTGTGTCGTACAGTGCGTGCGGGCTGCCCCTTCTCCCCATGGAGGCCTTCTGCGTAGTCTGTAGGTTTCTACATGAGTGCAGGTATCTGCCTGTGTGTATCTCTTGGCAGAATCAGGGCCTTAGAAATTGCACAGAAGCCATGTGGAGCTGGTGCAGAGCCCAAGATGCACCTGTAGATATTCTGGAGCAGGTCTGTCCAACTTCCAAGGGGCTGGGGGTCCCATGCTGTATCAGTCACAGGCCCTGGGCTACACACCATGCAGGCCACACACTGTTTGGGCTCCATGGCATTCTTGCCATGCAGGCATTGCTAGCCCCCTTCTTTCACTGCCACATGGGCAGCGCAAGCTCAGCCATCCCCCTCTGTCACTCAGGCAGCGGGCTTACTGGCATCCTTTTCTCAGATTTTGTCTTAGTCCAGAAGCACACACCCTGCTTAGGAAGTTTAGTAAAAATCCAGTTTGAATTTCTCAAGTGTGTGGATGAGGGGGTGTTTTTAGAGTAAAGGTCAGTTAAGAACTTTGCTCACACAGTCCTAAGTTTGGATAACTCAGTAGGCTTTATTTGAAAATATTAAAGTCGACATCTGTAGTGTCCGCATCTGAGGTTGTCACTTCATTCAAGAAGTTTAGCTTTGACATGTTTCAAAATAGCATACTGAGTAGGCGAAAAACAATAATTTTCAAAGTGATATGTTATCATATCATGGGATGAATGTTCACAGGTGTATTTGAAAAGTTATTCATCTGTGTGGATTAATAGTTCTAAGAGAAGAACAGTGTCATACATCAGAGTTAACATGATTTTGTAATTTTTTAAAATAATAAATTATTAAATAATTATTATTATTTAATTCTTTTAAAGGCTTTACTTGAAGACTTCATACAGGATTGATGCTAATAGACAAAACATTTTCCTTTATCTCCATTTGTATTATATATAAAAGAATGTCACATATCTGATAACCATAGAGGGAAAATATCATTCCAGATCCAAAGATTCTTCATGCAGTTTTCTACTGGAACTGGATTCTTGATTCATTCATTTGTTCTGTCTTGGATTTTCCAGAGTCTGCATTAGGCTTTGTAGTTCTGCTTGCCAAAGTGCATTCAGTGTTTCAGCAGGTTTAAATTAGTTTGCACCTTCATGCATTATTTAACTTCATTTAGTTGAAAGATTAAATTTGGTGCTGGACAATGACAATAAATGAGGATACTATGAGTAGTGTCCTGAAGCTTTGAAAATAATTCAGTTGTGATTTAAGGATCTTATAAAGTCTGAAATTAAGCTTCGATTAATACCTCTCCTTACATAATTTGTTTTAAAAGTGCATTCAGCTTCTGATTTAGGTTTTCAAAAGCCTCTTTTTTATTTTATATAGGAAGTGTGTTGTAAATACAATTTCAAGATGGCATATTTTATCACCAGAGAATAGCAGATTCAGACTGCCAGAGTATTCATTAACATGCCCATTTCAGCATCCATGTTATAAAGAGCTGTTTCCCAGTTTGCTGTTTCTGCTGAACTTCCCAGAGGTGGTATAATCAGAAGTCAGAGCATACAGCAATACACTGAGAGTTTTAAAGTAACTGGCTTGATTCCAAATTGATGGCGCCATAATTTTCACTTCCTTTATTTAAAAAACTAGTGGTACTTTACAGCATTGAGCACTATCTTGAGAGCGGGGGAAACCTCTCTTCTGTTCCCAGCTCTGTTGCAAATTTAAACTGTAAAAAAAGATAAATGAATCTACTGCATCAGTAAAATGGGATTTTAATAATGCCTACTCACTTCCCCCCCTAAAAGTTATTTGAAGTCTATGGAAGAAAAAAAATATATAAATGAAAGATATGAACCATGGACAGCATAGGATTACTAAAAACATATGTACAGTGGTATAATATAAAACAACTATACTTGTTTTCTATAACCACAAATGTACATAGCCGTCATTTTGTATCGTTCTTATAGATGTTGTGATGACTGAACTTGTAACCCCCTAATGACATCCACTTATACAAGGGAGAAGCAGTGAGGTGTCTGTGGGAATGATAATGCAAAATTTCCTAGTTTCCATTTAGCTATCAACAAAATGCTTCTCCATTAGCAAAACTGTTGCTTGTAGTGGGAATTTAAATTCTTCTCTGTTTTCTTGTGAATGCAATTTGAAAGCAAGCTTAATCTTACCCCATGATAGTTCAGTTGATGAGATCAAACATTATTCTCGTTAATGACCTATCCAGCTGTGTTAGTGTGTTTCTGCTCTTAAAAGTGATACTAAAAATGCCATTTTAGGGGGTATATAGTGATTGCTTCCAGATTAAGCACCTCTCCATTTAAAATTAAATGTTTGGTAATCTCAGGACCTACAACAATTCCAGCTGGTTTGAAAGAGTTAAGCTATCTCTTCCCCCTCTCTCCCTCTTCCTCTCCTCATTTGTCAGCCTTAATGATTCTGTAAGTCAAATTAATATCCATCAATGCATACCCTGTTTTATGCCTTCTGTTGTTTGCATGTTCTATTCAGAACAGGAGGGAAGTCCTTTTTTTTGTCTGTTATTGAGCAAAAGTGAGTGGTACAAGTTTTTCCTTTAGAAAAGCAATTTTAGCTTCTCCACATGTTCTATCCAGAATTGTATGTTTTTTCTCTTTGAAATAATTGCCTTCAGCCTCATTCAGCATGAGACTGCATTCTTATTTGGCAGAAAAGCAAGTGGCTTCATGTGAAATTAATGCTTTGGTCGTTTTAGAAATGTGCCATCAGAAACTGGCTGAAGAAGCTAGTTTTTTGCATTGTTCCTCTTCATTAGAGTCTCTGACTTCTTTACCCACCTCTCACTTAGTTGTCTAGCTTAATTTTTCTAGAGCACCTCTTGCCACAGCATCTCAGAAAAAACAGATATCTCCATTAGTTACTGTGGAGTTGATTGTAATATTGTGCAAGGTTATGACTTCAGTCAAGAAATAAGCTGCAGGAGGATAAAAACTCAAGTCACAAAAGACCCTGTTTTCAACGTCTTTTGCTAGTATTCAAAATATGGAGAGTGGGGTGGAGAGTGCATGTTTCAGCAGAATTGTTTCTAAGGCATCAAGTGTTTCTAAAAATGTCCTCACCTGACAAATTTTTAGCTCACTTTTTCCCTTGTTTTTGTACAGAAACAAGGGAAATGCTGATTATTTCTAGCTTCTAATTAGTAATGAAGTGTCTGTAAACATGGCTCATTCCAAACTGCTGAGGATAACTGCAACTGGATGACGTCTTACTCAGTATATATATATATTATAAATTAATTAAAGCATGCTATTTGATATAAATCAAGGCATACACAATGCTAACATGTAAAAATGGAACCATGTGTACACTATTTCTGGGTATAGCACTTGTTTAGATCATTGTATCACCTGATATATTTAAGATGCATAGTTTACAAAATAGACTGCCTAGCCTTCAAGTATTGTGCACTGTATAAATATCTTGGAGTTTATATATTGAGGTTATTGGATCCCGTGTTGGAAAGCAAGAGAATCTCCTCTGTTCATAATCTATCCTGTGTAGTTGTGTATATGTTTTATAAATGTTGACCCAGAAAATATATATGATCTGAGAAATGTTAAATTAATCAGTATATCTGCTAAATAAGATTGGTCACTTCAAGTTTTTTCAACAGCCTGAGTCCTGTTTTTTCAACAGCCTAAGTCCTAAATGAGAGAGAAATAGATGACTATCAATATTCTAAAAAAACCACTAGCACTAGGCATTAGGTATAATAAAAAGCAGACCCCCAGAGTAGACATAAATATCATCCTGAACTCAGTTATGCTTATTTTAGGACTAGATGCAGATGCCACCTTTCCCAGATCAGAGCTCAAAATACATAATACACTGACCCTGTTGGTAGCATATGGATTCTGAACCTTCTGATAACAACCACTGTTCTTACTTGCATGTCCTGGCTCAAAGAGCTTAAAGCACATGCTAGATCTTAAAGTGAGCTCAAAGCCTGATATTTCTATATCTGATATTTCAAAGAAAGACTTGTTAGAAAAAGATAGATTTAGATTCAATCAGTCAACCCACTAATATGATTGTCATCTCCAGATACCACTCTAAATGTTTTCATTGTGTTCAAAGTGTCACCTTGACATCAAGTTAAAAATAGTTGGTTTTTAGTGGAAATGGGAACCGGTTTACAAGAAAGTAACTAGAACAAATTCTACTAGAGCAGAGGTTCCCAAACTTTTTCTTATTGGGTATCCCCTTCCAGATTTACCAGCTGCCTGCTAATCCCTACCAGTATGCATTATATATTTTAACCCCTTAAATGCCAACCATTATTATAATGAAAATTAAATCTGCCATTACACAATTTCTCCTGCCTACCCCTCAGATGTCTTGCATACCCCCAGGGATACCTGTACCACGATTTGGGAAGCCCTGTATTAGAGTGTTCTTTATTTGTCTCTAGTTTACTGATGTTTCAGTATATTGCAGTTTTGTTACAGCATTCCACATTTTCGTCCAGAATGCACGTTAGCCAAAATGTTTACAGTTGTTTGCCTAAAATTAGCCACTTATTTAGACAGCTGAATGTGGCTGGAATAGCTGGTCTTAGTCCACTGGGTTTTACATTTTAGTTATTTTATTTTTTGTATCTTAGATCATTTTTTTCTTCTTTAATCATAGACTCAAAAGCAAATGTATCCTAAATTACATTTCCTCATTAATAATTTGTATGTCACTAATGTTTCAAGAATCCTCTTCCTTTATATACAATTCTCCAACTTTAAAAAAGAAAAACATTTTATTTTGTAGGTCAAGAAGTGGTGTTCAAGTGCCTTGGAGAAGGAATTCTTGAAAAGGCCTTTCAGGGATATAATGCTTGTATTTTTGCCTATGGACAGACAGGTGAGAGGTTCTCTGCTTGTTATGAGGGAAGGGGGAAGAAAGCTTTTTGGGGCAAAAATAGAACAACAGTGTTAAAACTAGAAACTCTCTAAACAAGGCTGTTTTATTTCAGTATTATTTTCTATTTGGTTTTAAGTGAATTCAGTGATTGATTGATGGCTCCGGAGATTGAAATAGTCTTTCTTTAAACACACAATGGTTTCAGCCAGGGGAGTGGTGGTGTAGCATTCCCTCCACAACTCTGTCAGTGTGTTTTTAGTTTCTACCTGCTGGGACCACCCTCCAGGATAGAAAGCGCAGTTCATACTCCAACTTATTCAGCCTTTTGTGTGTCTGCCAAGACTGTCAAGAGGTGTCCAATTAATGGCCGCTGTGTTGAGGGGCTTATGAAAGATTTCTCTGTTAGCGTACCTGCATCTCTCAGCAAATAGTCAGAGGAACAGACTGACTGTTTGGAATCCTCTCAGTTATGTTTTTCTTTAATGTGCTCTTGGAAGAACAAAAGGAGAGAAGAATGTGTGTCGCAGGAACAAATTAGTGACTCTTTCAGACATTTCAGGATGCTCTAAACATTCCGTTACTTTTCCCCTTCCCTCTAGGTTCAGGAAAATCCTTCTCAATGATGGGGAATGCGGAGCAGCTGGGCCTGATCCCACGGCTCTGCTGTGCTTTATTTCAGAGAATCTCTAGAGAAGAAAACGAGTCTCATACCTTTAAAGTTGAAGTATCCTATATGGAAATCTATAATGAGAAGGTCAGAGATCTGTTAGACCCCAAAGGGTAAGTCATTTTTCCATTTTAAAACTGAAAAATAGAAATAATCAGTTGGAAAGGCTGAGAGAAACTTCTTCAGTTTGTTTAATTATACATGTAGTTTAGAAAAAAAGCATTAAGCCAAAATGTTAGACAGTAAGTCCTTGTAGTACCAGGGTTGTAAAACCTAAAGTTTTGGTTGCATACTGACTTTTTATTTGATTATGGCTTAAAATAGCACTTTTCTTAACCAGTGGCTTTGTCCACAATGGAAAATATACTCTCCTTTTTGTATAACCAGGGCAGCTATTTAATAGCTGACAATCTAGACATCATGTTGTTCTACCCCCCTGCTCAAGGCAGTCTGATTGTCCATACCAGCCTAGGCAAATATTTATCCAACCTGCACATACAAATTATGGAGATTAAAAATGCTTCACTCCATGAAGGATTGAACCATCATGAAGAAACCACACTGTATTTCAAGCCCCATATCTTATCACCTGGACCCTCACAGTATATAATATTATATAAGATTAAGCCTAAAACATGTTAGGTGACTTGACCTCCCTTTCCCTTCAGAAAACGACTTCCTAAAAATGGGTATAAGCCTATATAAGCCCTCATTCCCTTTGTATGTAGCCAGTTGCCTTCTATGGCTAGACTTCAGTGATGACCCTTGAATCTTTCTCCCTTTCTGCTTTTCTGTATTTAATAAGATGAGTGACTGTGTGAACAAATATCTAAGAATAAAAACAGATATGTTCTTTAGAGCCTGTTACACATTATATACAGAATTAGGTATGAACAGGGAGTCAAATATTGGGAAATATTCTGTTGTATGGGTACTTGGAAGCCTAAACCATCTGTTTCTGCAAAATGTGACCTTTTGTTAAAAATGTCACTCTAATAGTTACAAAAATACCTGTACGAATAAAAAATAATGCTGTACTGACTTCTGGGGTATGCAGACAGTTGCCAGCATCTGTACTACTTCATGTTTGTAGCTTTCCCGTGCAGGATTGAAATGAAGGGAAGTCAGTTTCACCACTGTCATTCAGAACCCTGTACAGTAGTGACTGATCAGAAATCATGCCATTTTCATGCCCTCGCTGGTTGGAAAAGCTATTCAGCAAGATTCACAGTGTAGAGAACTGGAATACAAAAAGGAAGAGAGGAAATGCAGTCAGCTCCTTCAGTAATATAATAGCCATGGCCGGACTGACACACAAGTTTTAGTCTTGGATCCAAGCTTTTAGAGCCTAAACTTATGGTGCTTGAGTAAATTGTGTTGAGGTTGAGAGGTTGAGATTTTCAGCAGGGTTTTACTGATAGTCATCTGCATACATTATATTCTGTATCTTCCCTAATAAATGGCTTAGCTCTTTGGCTATGAGAGCTCTGTTACATTTTTCAGCCTCTGAGCATGAACATACACCTGATATGTATGGTTTATGTGGAAAATGCTTTGCCTATTACTTTAATCATTAACACAGGATTTAACAGGTGGCTCTCTGATGTATAGCTGCTGCATTGGCATTGCAAACAATCTTTCATTTTAACCAGAAAAGCTCATAACTGTATTGCTGTTAGAAGCTTTTGAATAACTTGCTGTTTTGTTCCAAAGGAGTCGGCAGTCCCTTAAGGTTCGAGAGCACAAAGTCTTGGGGCCATATGTAGATGGCTTGTCTCAGCTGGCTGTTACTAGCTTTGAGGTAAGTGTAGTTGACTAATAAACAAAAAGCATCTCTCTAAGTAGGGCAAAGAGAAATTCTTCATTAGTGTCTAATCAGATGTTTAGTTCCTAAAAAGACCCCTTTTTTGGTTCTCTGATATCCCATTATTCACTGTCACAAAGTTGACCAGGACATTTGAAGACTAAGAAATACTTATTTCACTTGACTTTTCAACCCAGCCTTTTTTTTTTTTTTAGTGACATTAGTGAAAAATGGCCCATAGTATCAGGGTGTTTCTGTTTTTGGAATTTACAGTGTTTAAATCCAACAGTGTTTAAGTCCAAAATGTTTCTGACTACAGGAAATGGCCAAGCTCTCAAAATACAGAATATTAAGGTTTCTGATACAAATTCCTATGATTGTTTTCTGTGCATTGGATACAACTTTCTTATATTGCATAGGAATTGGAATTTTTCCTAACTGCATAGCCCCGAGTCAAGTGAAAATGTTTTCTTCCTAGTTTTATAGAAAAAGCAATAAAGTATTAAAAAAGGCTTTAATAAAAACTGCACAGAGCTGTTTTTATTTAAAAAAAAACCTGAATAAATAATCTGTTTAAGTATTTTGAAACATGTTGGGAACAATATTATTCTATGCACATACTAATATTATTCTATGCACATACATACTACTGGGCAGAAAACAACAGAATGCAGTTCAACAAGGAGAAATGCAAAGTGCTGCACCTAGGGAGGAAAAATGTCCAGCACACCTACAGCCTAGGGAATGACCTGCTGGGTGGCACAGAGGTGGAAAGGGATCTTGGAGTCCTAGTGGACTCCAAGATGAACATGAGTCGGCAGCGTGACGAAGCCATCAAAAAAGCCAATGGCACTTTATCGTGCATCAGCAGATGCATGACGAATAGGTCCAAGGAGGTGATACTTCCCCTCTATCGGGCGCTGGTCAGACCGCAGTTGGAGTACTGTGTGCAATTCTGGGCGCTGCACTTCAAGAAGGATGCGGATAACCTGGAGAGGGTCCAGAGAAGGGCCACTCGTATGATTAAGGGCCTGCAGACCAAGCCCTACGAGGAGAGACTAGAGAAACTGGACCTTTTCAGCCTCCGCAAGAGAAGGTTGAGAGGCGACCTTGTGGCTGCCTATAAGTTCATCACGGGGGCACAGAAGGGAATTGGTGAGTATTTATTCACCAAGGCGCCCCCGGGGGTTACAAGAAACAATGGCCACAAGCTAGCAGAGAGCAGATTTAGACTGGACATTAGGAAGAACTTCTTCACAGTTAGAGTGGCCAAGGTCTGGAAGGGGCTCCCAAGGGAGGTGGTGCTCTCCCCTACCCTGGGGGTCTTCAAGAGGTTAGATGAGTATCTAGCTGGGGTCATCTAGACCCAGCACTCTTTCCTGCTTATGAAGGGGGTCGGACTCAATGATCTATTGAGGTCCCTTCCGACCCTAACATCTATGAATCAGTGAATCTATTAATCGGGGGTGGGGGCAGAGTCCTTTTCTCATAAAATCATAGGCTGGAAGGGACCTTCATAGGTCATCTGATCCACCCTCCTGCCTGTGTCAGGTTCATCCCTATCCAAACTATCCTATGCAAATCCATAATCTAAATTCTTTGTAAAACTATTGACAACCATAACACCACACAACACCTTGACTTGCCACAGGTAAATCAGGAGAACCATGGTAGCCAGTGTCCTTCTTCTATGAAAGGTCGTTAATATATGATCAAGAGATCCAGGGTAGCGGGCCATGCCCCCCACTACAGAGGAAGGCAAAACCCACTTCAGTCCATACCAATCTGACCGTGGAGTAAAATTCCTTCCTGACCCCATGTCTGGCATTTGGTCTGATCCTGAGCAGAGGGGCAAGACCCTTTAGCTAGGAACCTCTGGCTTTAAGTCCCAGCAGGAGCATTGACACACCCAGTTAAGATTCCCAGTCTTGGCTGTAGCCAACACCCAGTGCCCCCAGAGCTTTTTCATTGGCTTTCTGTACTTCTGAGGCAGATGTGCACAGTTCAAGGTGTGAAAACTATCTTCAGTTTCACTTAAACACCAGTAGTATGTGTGTAACATGAAAAACAAAATAAATTAAAATTCATTGACTGCTGTTACCTAATTCTAGCTATGAATTGCCTGAGCTACGTGAAAACAACATTTGTTCAATCCTCTCCTGTGACCTAGGTCTTTAAAATCATTGTTAATATTTAATTTCACACTAGCATCACCTTTTTTATACACATGATTCAGAAGTATAAGTAAGCATGTGTATCAAACTCAGCATAGTTGCCTTTAGGTTTTGTATGTGTAGAAAGCTAGTCTCCAAGTAAGGTAACCCTTTTAGCCAATTAAATGAAGATAGTGTTAGTGCAGCTTTGCATTTATCTGTCGAAATGGATGCGCTGGCCTGATTCCTTTTATTAAACAAATATGACTTGTAATGTGGATGGTATCAGTATGTTCTTGGTTGCGGATCTGTAGACTGTTGGAATTGGGGAAGATTCAGAAATGTAATTATTTTCAGTCCATCAAATTATTCAGTTTTACAGCTCAGACTAGGAGGTTCTTTTTTCCCCTTCATCTTAATGATAATCAGGAATCTGGGTTTTCCGTTTCCCATGGAAAAACGGAGAAAAACACAGATCTTACCCTTTACCGGAGGCAAAGGCAGATTTCTTATTTTACTGGAGAAACCCATGGGTGTTGTAGTTTTGCAACAAGTTCTTTGCAGGCTGGCAAAGTTCCAGCCTGCAAGGGGCTGGAAGGGAACAGGAGGAGGGTGGTCAGGCAGGGGGCGCCATGGTGCATATATGGCTGCCAGGCAGGCTGCAGAGCAACTCCTGCAGTGGTGGGGGAGAGGCGAGTGAGGGGAACCAGCAGGGGCGGGGAGGGAAGTGAGGGGCCTTTTATTTTAATCACTGATTTTGAGGTTTTTATCAGAGAATTTGCAATTTTTTTTCAGAGCATTTGTGATTTTTTTTTTTTTTTTATCAGGGAAAACCAGGATTCTTGATGATAATTTTGTTTAGCAGGAAAAAGGTTTCATTCACTTTTATCCTAACATCACTTCTATAATACGTTTGGTTCCAGGATATTGAGTCTCTGATGTCAGAAGGAAACAAATCTCGAACAGTTGCTGCAACCAACATGAATGAGGAAAGCAGCCGTTCTCATGCTGTATTCAATATTATAGTAACTCAGACACTTTATGACCTGCAGTCTGGTGTAAGTATTTGCATTAATCTGTTTCTGAAGTGAGATGAATTTCTGTCATTCTCTTATTTTGGCTGCTGAGCACTTAGGATTTACGTCTTGGGCAGTGCTAAGTTAAAGGAAACTCAGATAATTCAGTTGAATTCCACTATTAAGGTGCAGACTTCTATATGTGTATAAGTGGAATTGTCTAATCCAGGGGTGCTCCATCTGCGGCTCTGTGTCATCTAGGCATAGTGGTAGCACCACTCCCCCACTGCCAAATTTCTAGACCCCTGGAGAGCCCTGAGCAACTGTTAAAAAGAAAATTCCCTTTTTCATATTCTTACATCCCAATATGTCATGTTTATCTATAGCTCTCTGAACAGCAGGACCTAATTATGTAAATGTATCAGGTTCTTCAGCATTTTATGTTCCTTTTTCTTGGTTACTTATCTCTCACATTTATTCTGTCTAGAATTCTGGAGAGAAGGTCAGCAAAGTCAGTTTGGTGGATTTGGCTGGGAGTGAAAGAGTGTCCAAAACAGGAGCTGCGGGAGAACGTTTGAAGGAAGGCAGCAACATAAATAAGTAATGGCATTTGCAAACACAAGAAGTAAACTTTAATCTACCAAGAAAACCTAGGATTTTCCTGGTCTCTTGCCTAGTTGCACTGTCATAAGTCACTTCAAAGGATTCTTTTAGTTGAGCAGTTGTTTAAATGTGTCTTTTTCCAATAACTATATGCCAAACACCATCTGTTTTTCTATATTAATATAGGGACCGTGATTCATGTATGACACAGGTGAAGGCTTTCTAAATTCTGTTTGGAAAAAGTTACAGTAGCACCCTTTAATTCAGAATCTTTTGTGATTCATTTACACACCCTTTTGCCAGGCCTATCTCATCATATGCCAAAAGAAGAATGTAAACCATAAGGATTGCAGAGTCAGATGAACGTTGAATTGACTTTGCTCCAACATGTGCTAAAATATTTAAGAGTGTAATTTGCAATTTAAGAAAAACAGGCCAGAATGAAGGTATGTAAGTTTAAAGTTGCCTAAAGGCATCCATGACTCAAGCAGTGACAAGTTACAGGGAAATTTGCTTCCATAATTACATTGTTTTTCCCCAGAAGGAAGTATTTAGCATGGTATCACCACTGTATTAAACATGCTTATTTCCTTGGGAAAAAATGAAACACAATGCAGACAGTGTTAAAATTTTTTATAAAACATTTCAATACTTGTAAGTGGAGAAAAATGAGAGAGTTAAGCAGGAGTCATGCTTGCAGATTTAAAAAAATGGTTAATCTGTTTTAAAAGCTGGAGATTTTTAGAAGTTTTAAGGTAAATACCAGTCTACTTTGCATTAGTGTCATACCAAAAAGTTCAGATGCTTTCACAAAAGGTTAAGGATCTCTATATGTAATGTGGGACTGGATAGCTTTGGGTTATTATTGGAGTCCAAGAAGCCTTTTCCTACCTATTGCTGGTTCATACCAGCTTAGTTTTGTTGCCCTGTGGGGTCAGGCCAACACTCAGGATCTCAGTATCTCACTGTTAGACAGGAGGGCGTGGTGTACAATTGCACACACACACATGCACACAAAAATCAATTAGGCGGACACACACACTCTAGGTGCATACACCCCCACCAGGCATGCACACACACACACACTACCAACTCAGGCACATACACATCCAAAATTACCAGCCTAGGCACATGCACACCTATCACCAATTCAGGCACCTACACACTATACACACCAAAAGTTAGACAAAAATCAGTTGTTAATACCTGCACACCCAATACACGTACATGGATCACTAATTCGTATATCACACACACAATGACACATATATATTTACCAGTTCACACACAAACCACCCACCTACACATACACACAGGTGAGTTCCTAACTTGGATGGTACGGTATGTATGTGTGTGTTTGGGGTACTTGGGATACCTGGGAGAAAGTTAACATGAGAGAGAAAGTGTAAGGAGTGAAAGTTGCTGGCACCAGGATTAGAACCGGTAGACGAGAGAAGCTGGGCTGAGGAACTGAGGCTTGGGGTTACTTAAGGTCAAGTGGCTCCAAGGTTACTCGAGGTCACTGTTGCAAGGGAAAAAGCCCGGTGGCAAAGAGGAGACAGCCAGGAAAGAGAGAGAGGCAGAAACCTGGGAGCTTGGGGCTGGAAACTGAGGCAGACAGCTGGGAGATCAGGGGGCAGATAAGTGGTGGCAAGGAGGAAACAGTCAGGAAACAGACAAAAACCCAACTTGGGGTTTCAAAATAACAGGTTTATTAAACAGACAACACACTACACAGCCCCATGAAGTTATTGGTTCTCTTGCGCTCTCGCTCTCTCTGGCAGCAGGAGAAAGAGACTCGGTGGAAGGTTTGGAGTCCAGGTTGGGAAGAGAAACAGAGTCGAAGTCCTTGGTTGAAGAGGGGGTAGGGGGTGTTAGCTACCTATCCAGGCTGGAAAGGGGTCTTTGTCCAGAGTGGGGTTGCTGGCAGGGCCTGTGGGTGGATATGTAGTGTGGTGCTGGTCCAGATGGAGAGGGCGTCCCAAGGAGTCAGTCTTCACTACCCCTTTTTATGGGTCAGACTACCTCTGATCTCCTATGGGAGGGCCTGTCCAGGCAAAGTCAGTCCTGTTCCAGAGGGCTCCAGGTGTTCTTACTGAGCATGTGCAGCCTTGGCACAATGGTGGGTTGCCTCATCTTTTGTTTCTTGAATGCTGAGGGTGGTTCCAATGGCTGGGTCATTGGTCCAGGTATTGGTTTTGATGGTTTGGTCATTCAGAGGGATCTATTTTTAGACCTACTGCCATTGTCTCTCAAGCATCCTTATTCATCCCCATTCATTCAGGAACCAACTTACATGGGAGGGGTAGGTGTGAGTCATAGGTTACACAACAGGGCATGGGGAACAAGATGGAGATTTGACAAACAAAATGGAAACTTGACATAAGCTAACTTACATCTGTAGGCCTAAATCATATAGTATCAGTAAAACAGTAATATGGAACAGTAAAAATCAATATAAACATAATAATTATACAATATAAAGAAGGAAAAAACCCCAAAACAAACACAACTTGCTACCAAAATAAAATGCTGAAGCTTATCCTGTCTTAGCTCACTTATACTTATCTATAGGGAATAGAGAGGCAGAGAAAAAGTCAGAAATGGTTGGGAAGGGGAGGGAATGCATTTTAAAATAAAATAAAAAAGAAAAACTGGGGTTTTTGCTACAGTTTGATGGTAACCAGGAACTAAAACTGTCTAAAGATAGGTCAGAAGTCTATGTGAAACTAGCTGGTTATTTGTCTGGTTCCTACAGGAAAAAACACCCCGACTATTGCTATCCATGCTGGCAGTGTTAGCATAGCTACCAATAACTGTAGAGGCACTGAAGGACATTTCTGCCTGTAACCTGGACCTTAGGCCAAGTTTTAAGTCCTTAGGAAGGTGGCAATGTTAGGAAGCAGATTGCTGTGCCCCTGCTATAATTTTTTTTTAATATGGAGAGAGGGCTCTTATTCAGAATCCTCAAGTCTTTCACAAGCTGTGAAAATTACCTTAAAACATTTCTAAAAGGAGAAGAAATAAGAATCCTTTTACATTTGCTCGAACTTGAATTCTTGCATCCCTTTACATCCATCTATACAATGCTCTCTGTTTGGAACCCAACATGGTCTTCAAAAAGGCAGAAAATTTTTCCCAGCATGATGCTGTGGTGTCCATCACTCTGCCTTCGTTCCTTGGAGAATTAATGAATTCTGTAATTTATGAGAAGCCAGAGAACTGATATTTGTTTTCCAACTGACGAGAACAGAACATTGTTTTGCTTTAGGTAGGAGACAGACCATATTTTCCCTCCTTATTCGGAAACTGCATGACACCTAATAATGGTTTGTTCCTAGCAACTATGGTACTAGAGTAGATTTTCACGCTACTTACCTTTTAAAACCATAAATAATATATAATACACACACTTAATACTGTGATTTACACTGTGTATAAATTGCATAGTAAGTTCTTTGGGAGAGAAACAGGGGTTGATAGTTCCAACACAGTACAGAAGATTTTAGCTATGCATCTTCTTCCAATTAACATTTTTTATTTTGATTTGTAAACTGTTCAATTTCAGGTGCTTGCATGAGGTAAAAAATGCATTGCCTGCCATACCACATTGCTTTGAAAGAGAATATAAAAATAAAGGAAGTAAAAGTACCCTGGCCCAGTATTTACAGCACTGGGCAAACACAGCAGTACAACCAGGTGTACTGAAAATCTGACTTTCTGGATATCCAGAAAGAATCCAGCCACTCCCCTCAGTTTTTCTTGGCAGTTGTTTCTAGATAAAACTGAGTATTGTTGGTATAGTAGAGTGGTTGTTTTTTTCTTTTCATATTCTTCCCTTCTTTATCCTTTAGCTTCACCCTACCTGAAGTGCTCTGTAGTTTTGGGATGCATTGGAAGACTGCAGTAGTTTGGTTTTTTATTTCCTATGTGACAGCTATGTAACTCTTGTTAGCCGTGTGTTGGATATTTAAAATTGTAGATACTGTTCCTTACAGGGCAGATGTATACACTGCCTTCTCTTGTATACATCCATGATATTTTTCCACCTTAATCTTGTTTACCTCAGTGTATTTAAGAGGGTGATGAGTGTCTGCTGTGTAGCATGCTGCATGGGTTTCAAGGAGCTGCCTGTAATTGCATTTCTGAATCCATATTGAGATCTTCTGAAGAACTGAATGTGCCTGCTGCCCTTCCACCAGTGTGCTAGCTCCAGTGTTGAAGTCAGAGCTACCAGTACCCCCCTCAGTCCTTTGTAGCATAATTCATTAGTTTCAGAAAATACACAGATGGAGGATGATAGACTCGAGAGGGTCCAGAGGAGGGCCACTCGTATGGTTAGGGGCTTACAAGACAAGCCGTATGAGGAGAGACCGAGGGACCTGGATCTCTTCAGCCTCCGTAAGAGAAGGCTGAGAGGTGATCTTGTGGCTGCCTACAAATTCATTAGGGGGATACAGCAAGGGAACGGAGATGCTCTATTCACCAGGGCGTGCCTCTTGGGGTAACAAGGAACAATGGTCACAAACTGACAGAGAGCAGATTTAGGCTAGATATCAGGGAAAACTTCCTCACGGTAAGGGTGGCCAAAATTTGGAATGGGCTTCCAGGGGAGGTGGTGCTCTCCCCTACCTTGGGGGTCTTTAAGAGAAGGCTGGACAGGCATCTGGCTGGGATCATCTGACCCCAGCACTCTTTCCTGCCAAGGCAGGGGGTCAGCCTCAATGATCTGTTGTGGTCCCTTACGACCCCAGCATCTATGAATCTATGAAGAGCCACAGATTAAATCAGCCATTGGTTAGTGGCTCATCAGAATTAAACTTTCCTGAAATAATTTGTAATTTTGCTGACATCATAATTATCACTGCTAGGCAAATCCTTGAAAACAAAGAAGACTGGGCTGCAAAACAGATTTGAAGAAAGGGTTTTATAGTGCAACAGTAGTAGCTGCTGTAGAGGGTTGTATTTACTGGGTAAAGGGCATGAAATCTGTGGAAACAGGCTGAATTTGGGCAGCATTCTTCTTTGATAAGCAAGTACCATTTCTACTACTGCTGACTCAGGCCTTTGGAATGTGCAGGCATCCAGGTACATAATAAAAAGTGAACTCAGTTGTACATAAGGAAAGCAAGGTGTTGCAAATGTGAAACCTGGAAGAGGCTACAGGAAGCAAACTTGCACTTTTTTTGAATGGTCTCAGCTTACTGGGTGGTATTGGTTTGCATTTTGGTTATAGGCATTATGCAAACAGTATCAGACAACAGACCACCCATCCCTAATTGTGCGAGACAATGCCAAAATGGGAATATCAAATCCTGGTCTCAGGCTGCATGACTCCAGGAAAGCATTTGTCCCAGATTCCCAGTATTGTGCAGGGATCCGGGTATTCCATTCACTGTGGAAAAACCTGGAAAATTGGGGGTTTCCCTTTGCAGGCTGGCAGAGTTCCAGCCGATAAGGGGCTGCTTGGGGCTGGGAGGAATGGGATGCAGGGTACGTGGTGTGCATGCACACACATGCATGTGGCCAGGAATACAGCCCCAGGCAGCAGTGGATAACAGCTCCCCCACTGTCCTGCAGGTAAGTCTGTGGGGGTCTGGGGGGAGGTAGATTGATGATCCCATGGTGAGGGAAGGGCTGGGCCTGGAGCTGGGTGTACTGCTCAGCCAGGGTGGTGCATGGGGGCCAGGGCAGGGAGCAGAACAGAGCCATAGGTGGTTCATCCACCCCCTGGCAGGGGGGGAAGCTTCCTGCCGCTGTGCAAACTCCTGGGGAGGAAGTTATTGCGGCAGGGAGCATGTGCCGCTGCACGTGCCGCCGCCGCCCCCCCGGATTTCTGTGTAGAGCAGGAGCGAATGCAGGCTGCTCACTGTCTGCTCACTGTGGGCTTGGGACTCCCCTCCCTGCCACTCTCTCCCTGGGAGCCCCATGCTGGCTGCATCGCTGTACCTGCTGCTGCCAGGAGGACAAGGGTGCCTTGCTATAGTGACATGGCCAACATGGTGGGAAGCCCCGAGCCTGCAGTGGGCAGCCTGCATATTCCCCTGCCTCCCAGAGGCTCTGCTCAGCTCTATTCTTGCTGTGCTGTTGGGGGTGGGGGAGGCATGTGTTCTGCCTTTCCATTTTGAAAGACAACAGTGTGGACTAGATGGAAGTAATTACACATCTCTGGTACCTTAGCAGTTATATGGCAGAGCATCCACTGGAGTCATGTAATTATTTGTTGCAGCCTTTCTCTTAGTATTTTCCAGCCAAGCTAGACAATGGTTTTTTATTACAGTCTTACTGTTCTGCAATTTAAAGGGCACTTTGTTTTTATTGCATTTGTTGACAGGTTTATAGAACATTGATTTCATTTTAGTTACCTTTTTGAAGCAGAAATAATGTTCAGTCTTTAGTGTTAAATAAAATCAATAGTTTATTAATATATTACAGCATGATGTCTACAGCTAGAAAATTAGCTGACCTTATTTCAAGCTTTAAGCGGTGGAACAGTTTTGTGTGGACAGATTGCTTTATTTTTTCTGTTAGTTGAAAACTTCTCTCCTTTTTCGCTCCTGCTTTCATATCACCGTTCACATAGAGCAAGTCTTGGGGAACCCTTCTAGTTCATGACTACTTAGCACTCCTTTCAAATCTTGAAGTGTTGCTGTGGAGCAACATGCAGCATGCTGCTTTGTGTCTATCCCAGGTTCGACATGTTGTCTTCATAGCACCTGGGAATGGGAGATCGGGAATCAGTTTTCCCACGCAGTACTTCTGAGGCGGCTGGACTCTTCCACAGAGTCTTAAAATAAAAATATCCCTTAGTTCCAAACACTGTGTGTTTTGGGAGCAGAGGGGTGCAACCAAAAATGTACAAGTTACATGTATCTTTTTCAAAGTATTGGTAAGACTTCCCTATATACACATCTGTCTGGTGATCAACTCCAACATGCTGAACCAGTGGGGTCTTCAGTTTCCTTTTGCCTAGGCAAGCTCCAGGATTATCTTTGGTCTCTGCACATTTTGTGTGTGCAGGATCTATCTGTTCACCATTGAAGTAGGTGCTCTAAGCACCTAGTGCTGACCTATCAAGATAGCACTTTTTTCCAGAGCTCCAACCTCCTGGACAGTCTACTTACCGTTTTTCTCTCCAGGGACATGGTAGTTGGAACATGTAATTCACACATGCTTTGTACAGGTATCTCATGCTTTATCTTAATTTTAGATAGCACGAGAGTTGCAAATATATGTACAAATAATAAACAGCTCATATGTCATCCCCAGTTCTGTTTCCTGACCATTCTGGTGTTCTTAGGAATTGGCCCTACCTTCTAAAGAATAGAATCATAGAAATTAAGGGTTGGAAGAGACCTCGAAAGATCAAGTCCATCCCCCACCCCCATTCTGGGCAGGAATACTGTGGAAATGAAGTGATCCCAGCAAGGTGTCTGTCCAGTCTCTTCTTGAAGACTTCCAAGGTTGTGGACTGCACCACCACCTTGAGAAGTCTGTTTCAGATTCTGGTCACCCTTACCATAAAGAAGTTCTTCCTTGCATCCAATCTGAAACCATCCTTTGACAGTTTATGTCCATTGCTCCTTGTCCTCCCCTGGGGTGCCCTAGTAAATAGTTTTTCTCTTAGCTCTCAACATTCACCCCTTACATACCTATAGATGGCCACCAAGTCCGTCTCCCGCCGCGCCTGCGGCCCCCCCCCCTGGGTCTTCTCTTCCCTGAACAGTTCCAGATCCCTCAGTCTTTCCTTCTAAGGTTTGTCCTCCAGGCCCTTAATCATTCTTGTGGCCCTTTTCTGGACCCTTTCAAAATTCTGCACATCTTTTTTGAAGTGCAGCACCCAAAACTGGACACAGTACTCCACCAGCTCCAAGTAGAGAGGAGGTGTCACTTCCTTAGATCTGATTGCGATGCATTGTCTAATGCATCCCAGTATGCTATTAGCTCTGTTGATTACAGCGTCGTGCTGGTGGCTCATGTTCTTCCTGTGATCAACCATAACCCTGAGGTCCTTTTCAGCTATTGTGCTGCCCAGGACATCTCCTCCTAACCTGTATTCATGCTGATGGTTACTTCTCAGATGAAGCTCTCTGCATTTATCCTTATTGAACTGCATCCAGTTCTGCTCCGCCCACCTTTTCAGCTTGTCCAGGTTCACTTGGATCCTCATCCTGTCCCCTAGCGTAACCGCTTTTCCCTATAACTTAGTATCGGGGAAAAGCAAAACTTGGCCAGGATGATCTCCACATCCTCATCTAAATCATTGATAAAGATTGATCAATGATCAATGGGCAAGAGATTGCATGATGAGAGGGAAGGAGAACAGGTCTTATGAAGAGAGGCTGCGAGCCATGGGACTCTTCAGCCTGGAGAGGTGCAGGCTCAGGGGCGACTTGGTGGCAGCCAATAAGTACATAAGGGGTGTACATCAGGATCTGGGGGAACGCCTGTTCATCAGGGCACCCCAAGGGATGACAAGGTCCAATGGTCACAAACTCCTGCAAGACCGTTTTAGGCTGGGCGTAAGGAAAAACTTCTTTATTGTCCGAGTCTCCAAGGCTTGAAATAGACTCCCCCCAGAGGTATTGTAAGCACCTACTCTGGACACATAAGAAACATTTGGATGCTTATCTTGCTGGGATCCTTTGACTTTAGTTGACTTCCTGCCCTTTGGGCAGGGGGCTGGACCTGATGATCTTACAAGGTCCCTTCCAGCCCTAATGTCTAAGAAATCTATGAATCTATGAAATCTGTGTTGAACAGTACAGGGCCAAGAACCAAACCCTGTGGGATACTGCTGGCCACTTCCCGCCAGGACAATACAGACCTGTCCACTAACACTCTCTGCATTTAACCCCTTAGCCAGTTCCCAACCCACCTGACGATGGACTCTGCCACCCCACAGTCCCCCAGCTTTTTTTAATAGAAGTGTCATGGGAGACCATGTCAAAGTAAAATCCAAGTATATGACATCAACCATGTCTCCCTCATCAAGCAGTTCATTACTTGATCATAGAAGGAGATGAGGGCAGTCAGACATGACCTGCCCACAATGAAACCATGTTGGCTATCCTTCAGCATCATGCCTTCTGCCAGTCTCTCACAAATGGACTTGATAATTTTTTCCAAAATTTTACCTGGTATTGAGGTCAAACTGACCAGCCTATAGTTTTCTGGATCCTCCTTCCTCCCCTTCTTAAAGACTAGCACCACATTGGCCCTTTTCCAGTCTTCTGGGACCTCTCCCGAGCACCATGAGTCTTCAAATACCTTTGCCAATTGTCCTGAAATGACTCCAGCCAGTTCTCTTAGCACTCTTGGGTGTAGTCCATCCAGTCCTGCCAACTTGAAGAAATTCAGTTGCTCTAAGTGCTCCCTCACCAGTTCAGCATTGACAATTGGTTGGCAATTCCCACCATCCCCTGCATCCATCCAGTATCTGACCAGGTGGGCGATCACCATTTGTATGCAGGAATACTGATGCAAAGTATTAATTAAAGAGTTCAGCTTTCTCCTGACTGTCTGTTATCAACTGTCCCATCCCATTCTGCAAGAGCCCCACATTTCCCTTGGTCTTCTTCCTGGTCCCTATATACCTGTAGGTCCTCCTCTTCTGATACCTTTTGCATATGACTTCTCTGGAATATAGAGTCTTTCTGTCTGTCTCCCCTGTAAAATGTTGGGTAAAGGACCTTCTATTTTAAAAACTTCAGGCATTTTGTCAAGTGACTTTTTGATGTCCTTGTCAGGTGACCAAAACCCCTGCCACCAGCACTAAGTGACTGTTACTTAGTTAGCATCCCATTAGGACAGACTGTTCTTGTGAACAGTAGCCAGCTCTATCCAGTGGCACTTCCATGTGAACAGAGTCATCCATGATTAGCCCTATCTCATTACCCTGTGAAATTCCATCTGACCTGCAGGTAAGAAGAGAATATTGGAAGGAGGCAAACCCCATGTTACTCTGTGATAGATGCGTATAGAGTTCCCTATATGAAACATAAAGTGTAAGCTTCTACACAGACAGATTCCCCAAGTTGTTTCATTGGAGATATACATAATATATATTAAGTGCCTTAATTCTAGTAGTTCCTGTGATTGGCAGCATTAGTTGCCTGATTAGTTGGATGTACTGAGAGGAATCCTTGAGACAAGATTTTTTGTAACCTCATACATTAGATATGCTGTCAATCTAATGTAGTTGCTGATTCTGCACATGGCTTGCATACATGGTTTAAGTGTATTAGGAGTCCCATTGACTTCAGTGGTGCTGCTTGTGCTTTAGAGTTGAGCATGACCAGGTTGTGTTTTCATGATCAGGCAGAGAACTTAAGGGGCAGAGACAAGGACTTTTAACATTGTTCTACACAACCAACTACTCAATAAAATAAAAGTTGTGAGGCAAAAGGGACAAGGGCAAGACATTTTAACTTCTGAGGAAATGTAGGTACATTTAATAATATAATAGGCAGCCATTGATTCTTGGATCATGGTGTACATGCAGGAGGTCTACAACCATCATGCCAGGACTTTCGATGCATGTGCCTAGGCAAGAGTATGGAAAAGTGGAGGCTGCCCAGGGCCTACCATCCTCCCTTTAAACCACTGAGACAGAATCTAAAGGCCAGACCAAGTCTAAATTTTCAGTGCTTCTATGGCTGTAGCTTCTGCCAGAGAGCAACAGATAAGAACTGCTGCTGACTGTCTAATGCCTCAGCAAAGGTACATTTCTGTCAGGGTGATGTCCCTTAGTCTTTCTCCAATCAAAGAATACCCACAAGGCAGCAGGGGCTAGGGTTTTGAAGCATGTTGATACATTAGTCTCATCATTATAATACCATAATTAAAATATAAATTATAGAATTATTTTTAAATATTTTAAGGTGCCTAAAATTATAAAAACATTAAAAATATAAACCAACCTCCAAATCCTCTGATTTAGGCTCATCAACCCAACCATTTAGATGACCCTTTGAATCTAATTGTCTTATAACAAATATGGTTACTTTAACAGGTGTCTTTAGAACCTGTGTATGAACTTACGCAGACCACCAAGCCCAGGTGTTTCAGAGATACTCTTCTGCATTTTAACAAATTGTTTTGTTTGGAGTATCTATACAAAGCAGTTAATATTGTGTTGTTTTCTTAGGTCACTGTCAACACTGGGATTGGTTATATCATCGCTTGCTGACCAAGCAGCAGGAAAGGGAAAAAACAAGTTTGTGCCTTATAGAGACTCTGTGCTTACTTGGCTTCTCAAGGTAATGGCATGGTCTCACTTTCACCTTTGACAAACTGATCTTATTGTGGTTTGGCATCTAAGCCTACTGTTCCATACACACACATCAACACTTGATTTTTAATACACCAGGGAAGTTGTCACCAACTTTTCAAACCTGCAAGCTGGAGAAACCAGGCTCACATCAGAAACAGGCCAGTATTCTGACTCGGCTGCTGAGACTGCAGCTTTTCCCTGCTGCAGTTTTTCCTTGCCCCCAGCTACAGCACAGTTGCAGCTCCTCACTATGCAGGCAGGGGCAAAGTCTCCTGTTACTGGAATGTCACTGAAGCCCCCTGGCTCCTTGAACCAGATCCAGTGGTTCTGCGGGCTGTATGTTGCCAAACCCTGGACTAGGGAGCTATTATAACTGCAAGCTATTCCTAATACTATGGAAACTAACACCTATTGTGCTCTTTTTGCTCAGACTGCAGTGGTATTTTGACCAACTGTATATCATTCACCTGAATCTGTAGTGGGATTGAGTCGTGTGCAGAGACCTCCAAATTGTTCATAGATCAGAGGTTAACTAAACAAACCACTTTGATATCTAATAGGGGTCTGTGAAACAAGCCCTATTCCATTTGGATTTGGCCCGAATTGGGGACAGTAATTCGATTAATTGATTCGGATCACTGTCCCCGATTCGATTCGTCCAAATTGGAATCTGAAGATTCAATGCTGATTTGGAGAATCAATGATTTGGACATAGACGCAGCTTCTGAATGCTGTGATTGTGGGGTGGATGGAGCATCCCACAGGAGTGCAGGGGGGCCCCCACGTGCTTGGTGGCAAACCCGGAAATGGACCAGAAGTACTTCCGGTCCGCTTCCAGGTCTGCTGGGGAGCGCACAGGCGCTGCTGCGCCCGTCCGCCGCCCCCCCCCCCCCCCCAAGTTGCCGAGCCAGGGGCCATGGGGGGGCCCCCAGTGCGTTCTCCAGCAGACCTGGAAGTGAACCAGAAGTGCTTCTGGTCCACTTCTGGGTCTACTGCTGAGTGCACTGGGGAGCCCCCTGTGCTCCTGAGGGACGTTCCATCCACCCCAGCATCACAGCTATCATGAGCTGCGCCTGCTACCTTGAGGTATGTAGAAAAAACATTTAAAGCTGTGTCTATTTCCAGATCGCTAAATCTTTCTGAATCTCTCCAAATTGATTTGTAGGGTTCCAATTCGATTCGGAGAGATTAAAGGGTCCTCTGATTCAATTTGGATTCAGAGATTTGGCCAATGAATCGGGTCGAATCCCTGCCAAATCAAATTGGGGATCAAAGCTTCGCACAGCCCTAATATCTAATAAGAGGTGTAATTCATATTTCAGATTCTTTCTTTACAAAGGCATATTATGATCACAGAGTATATAAAGTGCTTTGTATAATCTGTTTATATGCCTCAAGCTTTCCATGAATGTGCACTACAGGATAACTTGGGAGGAAACAGCCAAACTGCTATGATAGCCACGATTAGTCCAGCAGCAGACAATTATGAAGAAACTCTCTCCACACTGCGATATGCAGACAGAGCCAAAAGGATAGTCAATCACGCTGTGGTCAATGAAGATCCAAACGCAAGGGTCATCCGTGAGTTACGTGAAGAAGTGGAAAAACTGAAGGAGCAGCTCTCACAAGCTGAGGTAAAATTATTGTTACTCTGTGTAGACACAATTCATATAGGAAATGTCATATCATAATAGGAATGTCGTTCTCTGTGTAATTTTTACAAATCATGGAAAGGGTGGTTGCTATGTTGATTTTAAGTAATTAATTTGTTTTCCTGAAAGAGTTCCAGCAGAAGCAGAAATATTTGTTTATGAACCCCTTGCAAGCAGACACAGGACTGGACAGAAGATGGATCTTGCCAAGTTAAACTGTTTCTGAGGAATTAAATGTAAAAGGAAAATTGGTTGCAATGTAATACAACACAGAATGGATCTAAAGATATATAGTTTTATAGCAAGGGTAGATTTTCAGGGGTCCTTTTTTGAAGGAGTAGAATGCAGCTTGGTTGTGCAAAATAGGGAAGTATGAAAGGCATTAAGTCAGAGATAAAGTGTGCACTTCTGCATGCTCGTTTCCCTCAGAAACTGTAAACTCATTAGGGTACAGACCATCTTTCTATTCAATATGTTTGGCACTCAGAAATCATTGCCAGGCACTACTGTACTACAAAAATAAGAAGTAGCTTTGGCAAAGCATAAAGAAAAGGAACAGATGAGATTAAAAATATATCTGGGGGTAGATTTGTGTGGCATTTAGAATGAAAGAAAGAACAGCTCTATCTTAATGCAGAAAGTGGTATAAGTTTATAAATGAGAAAACTGAAAAATAGGGAATAATGAAGACTTGATCACTTTAGCCCTCGAGGTTGTTGTTTAGTTTTCCACAAATATTAAATGTAATTATGCTTATGTATGTCAGGCCAACTCTTCCAATTTGATATGGAGCCCTGTAGATGCAACTTCAGTGCTGATGCATAGTACTTCAGCTTGTGCAAATCTGTTCTGTCACCTCAGCTGGGAATCCATTCAGCCTTATTCACTGAAGAAAAAAATGAGTAAAATTCTATCTTGGCTCGGCTAATTAGAGAGGTTGTTATTGATCCAGAAGCTTGCTAAAACCATCTAGAACAGGAAGTTATTTTATGCATCATGAAGTAAGGGAAACTCTTAAGATTATTTCAGTTTTTCTTCTTGACATCAAGGCTATGAAGGCACCGGAGCTAAAGGAAAAATTGGAAGAATCTGAAAAACTGATAAGAGAATTAACAGTCACCTGGGAGGAAAAGCTAAGGAAAACAGAAGAAATTGCACAGGTAGGCCAGAGGCAAGAATTCCTGTGGGTAATATTTTTTTATTGGTAGGCCAGAACATTTTGTGTACTGAAGGCCACATGTTCAGCTAGTGTAAATTATCTCAGCCCAGTCATTTTCAGTGCACCTATGCTGATTTACACTAGCTGGATGTTGTTCTTTCTTCCTTTACTTTTGTGAGTCCCTCTGTTTGATCTTTCATGCTTTCTTGGTATTGTCTGTTGTCTCATGGCCTCATTTAACCTTATGTCTAGAGTACACTGTGATTTGCTAGAACAGACAATTTCATTAGAGCAGGTTTAGTGGGCTCTTTGCTGTGATTGCTAAAATCAGAATTTTGTGAACTAAGAGCAAATGTTAGTGTGTAGGCAACTGCAAATTTAAAAAACCACTACATGAACTTGAATAAAATGGATAAAGTCATACCTTAATACTCTCTGGACTTCAAAGGAGTCAGGATTTCTCCAAGTGCAGTCAGCCGTTTCGGTGAGCTGTTAGCTTTTGACCGCTCCCTAAACCTACAGGGGCTCTTAAAAGTAAAGAACAAACATAAATAAATGTATGTATTTGTGTTGCTGATCTTGTCTTTGCCTAAAAAGATGCTAAGATTCAGGTTTGCTTTCTGAAACTTATGCCATGTGTTTGTAACTTGTGAAGTGAATGAGTCAGTTTCCTTTTCAAGCCCTCATCAAAAATATGCTATTCAGTTTGTAATCATTTAAAAAGCACATTTGCATCTAGATACTTTTGCTGAATTAGTTACAAAACTGGGGAAGTATTTCTATCAACATTAAGTATTTTGTGGCCCCTTAAAAACAAAACAAAATCTCATCTGGTGACATGTTTATTTCTCTACTTTTGCACATATTGAGGCAAATTTGCAATGGGAATTCATGAAATCTGATTCTGAAACTCATATAACTAGACCTACTGAGATTCATGGGACTACTTGCACAAGCAGGTGCTTTTCAATGTGAGTAATCATTCAAGGATTAAGCTACAGTACATAACAACATCTTGTAAAAGAATACAAAGCGCAGCCATCTTTTTTAGCTAGTCCTTTGCTTGCAGCTTATGGTCAACAATATTTTCAGTAGTGGTGTTCAATGTATAGCTAGATTACTGTTCAGTTACTCTTTGGTCTTGTTTACTTACTATTGTTTCTATATTGTCTTGGTAAACTACAGTAATTGATCTCAAATTAACCTTTTAATATGTTTATAGGAGAGGCAAAAGCAGCTAGAGAGCATGGGAATTTCCTTAGAATCCTCTGGTATCAAGGTTGGGGATGACAAATGTTACCTGGTGAATCTGAATGCAGACCCTGCCCTCAATGAACTTTTGGTTTATTATTTAAAGGTAAGTGTGGAAACAGGATACTGACCTTTAACAAATCATACATGAGAGCAGTTGACTCTCCTGGATTTTTATTTTAACTTTGGAATGAATTGGGTATTTAGAATGATGGACTCAAAAGACTAGTTATAAGGTTAGTCATAGACAATAAGGCTGCTTGCAGACGTTAGAAACCCCCCAAGCAAACAGTGCTTTACTTTAGAACCCACGTGCCTCCATCCCTGAGCCCAGTGCATGCCCAAAAGAGGCAACACGTTAGTTGGGTGTTTTCGTGGTGGTTTTTTGGTGTTTTTATCTAAAAGCTGATTGAATCAGCTTTGGATAAAAGTGCTAAAAGGCCCCATTGAAGCGCCCATTCTATACAGATGCTTCAGAGCTAGGTCAAAGTAATGCACTGCTTCTGGTAAAGCACTTTAAAAAAACCAAACAAACAGACAAAAAGAAACAGCCTAAGAAGCCTGATTCTCTTTGCATTGCTAAGACTTTCATTCTCCCTTACACTTCAGCTTCATTGAGTTTAGTGGATTGGCTCCTAGTTTCCTCAGGGTGGGATGAGAATTGGTCCGAGTGTGGGTGTTATGTAAATTCTTATGGTCCAGTTTTAGGTTTTCCATTTGATCCCTAAATTGGGTGCACAAAAAGGTTATTGTGAGGTAAAGGAAGGAGAGCTTTACATTGTATCATCTGTTCTGCATTAACTCTCCACATGCATCTCTTACCCCTTGTAAAAGAGAGCTAACACATGGTAGCTATAAATTGTGCCCAAGCCCCAACAGGTTGATGTGAGCCTCTGCTTTCCTACCTGCAAATTGAGAATTGCATTTGAGGTATGAAATCTGGGAGTTATAGTCTGACTGGTGAAACTGTCTGGTTTATAAACCATATTGTTATGCGTTATTTCTAAAACAAGCAGCTTGGGAATATCCAGAAAGGGCTTCAACTCTGAAGTGATCAAGTAGACAGAATGTCATGGAATTCCATGATTCACTCAGTAAGTGTTCTGTGTGGGTTCTCTCTTGCCCTCCAACTCCCTCCCATCTTCACCTCAGCCCTGCAAACTCCATTGGGCTGAGAGTCAAGGTGGTCCCTTTATGTATTGTAACAAAAAGTAAAGATTTACAGTCACAATTAAAGTCTGAGTTTCAGCAGTGCAACTCCATTGTCTTCCATGTTTGTACATGTATAATTGAAACTTGGAACTGGATTCTACCTATACTGTATTGTTTTTTCTAGCAGAACTGAAATATTAAGCTAATATGCAATAAAAATAATAAATGAACTATGTAAATTGGAACTCATTGGTCAGTCCCTGTTTTATGCTCTTTGAAACAATACTGCAGAGATGAAATCCTGTATAAAACAATAGTCATATTTGTAGTACTTCAGTTGTCAGATTGCATCTGAATTATGTAAATTAATAACTGTTTTGACTCTTACTGATTTTTTTTCATAATAACGATCTGTAATGCAGGATCATACACGGGTTGGTGCAGATACCTCTCAGGATATACAGCTCTTTGGCATAGGAATCCAGCCAGAGCACTGTGAGATTGACATTGCATCAGATGGGGAAGTTACCCTCACACCAAAAGAAAATGCAAGGTACAGAAGTTCAGCATAATTTAGCCTATGCAGCATTTGCTTCTTAATACAGGAAGGTGACTTTTGGTACTTTCTGGTTTCACTGTGTCAGGTATTGCGTGTACTGAATTTGACAAGTAGCTTCAATTTGGATAACTTCAGCAAAACACTGAAGTGAGATATACTTGTGCACAAAGGAGCTTTGTGCTGTTTGTAATTTGGCTCTGAATAACCCATGTTACAGGGCGTGTGGAACAAGGAGGGGAAGATTATTATTTATATGGATCCTTTGCCATAGGCTTTGGGCTTTGTGAGAAGAGAGGTATGAATTCATCCTGAGACTCTGATTGTCAGGTCCAGTTAGCAGATAATGGGTCCCAGATTGTTTTTCTCTCATTTGTTTCATTATTGTAGTAATATTTTGTTTCTAGGGAATCATTTCTTCTTTGCTGAAGCTTGAAAAGTCTCTCTCAGCCTTGTACCATCACCAAAAGCATGTAATAATTAATTAGAAAAGTACTACTTCTGTAGTCTCACTGCTTGCTTATTATCGCTGATAAGAGGTATAATTTAGGAAACAAAAGTGAGATCTTTGCAATTTTTCAAGCACTTCTCCCTGTACTTGCTGTAAAGTATATCATAGCCTGTATATCATAGTGCTGTAGACTCATGGACAAAATTCCAAACAGATGGGATTCAGACTTATGGTGATAGAGTTACAGTAGTGGGGGTTAGTCATTTTGACTGGCAAGAACAAAGGAGCATGTCAGTGGAAAAAATGTATAACAAAATATGTTTTCCTTTATTTGTGACTGGCCTGAAATGTTTAAGTAGGTGTTTCTAGGCTATTTATATCAACATCAACTTTGAAACTCTGGTAACCACTTAAACAGAATAGCTTGTTTCATATCTAAGAAATGATGACTTGAAGTACAAAACTGAATTTAGAACACTGAATCTGAAAAACCATATTAATCTCAGCACATTACATTTTGGGGAAAATTGTCATCTTCATGTTTTGTGAGCTACAGATAAAAGAAGCAAACACTTTTCTCTCTCTTTTTTGAATAAAGCTGAGATACAGATACATGTCAGTGCAAATACTGTGTTCCAGATTTTTATAAAAATAAAATCTTGTTACTGATAGCTTAGTTTATAAGAAGAACGAACTTCAGTGATGGAAGACGGACATAGTTATATATATACCTAAATAAATTATAGGTTGATGGTAGCAAGTTTAGAAATATTTTGCATTAGGCTAATCTGTTTCTTGCAAATAGGAAAATAACAATGTATAATCTTTCTCAGCAGGGTTTGCATGTAACTAAGTTCACAGACTGTTTACAATGAGCAGACTGTGACCCAGTTTCTGGAATGTACATGAGGTTTTCTTAAACCGAGGTTGTGAAGCTGAAATGGAATCCTTGTCCCCCTACTGTTTCAGTGAAGAGCTACAACATCAACAGGTTTTTTTTAAACAGTGGGAAACAGTTTTACATGATCTATTGTCACATGTATCCTTTTAAATTAAATCTTATTAAGTTGTGTGTCGTGTTACATATAAACTTGCATAGGTGAAAAGAACAGACTGCTTATTTTTGTAGGTATCTTTTCATCTATAATTTCTGGGATTTTGCCAAGGTTGTCTTTTTGTTCTTGCAGATCCTGTGTGAATGGTGCACTGGTATGTTCTGTCACACAGTTGTGGCACGGAGATAGAATACTGTGGGGAAACAACCACTTTTTTAGGTAATAACTTATATTCACTTCTTCAGTCCCTTTATTTTCTTACCTGTTTTTTTTTCCAACGCTACTGTTTTTAAAAGCTTTTAAGAAGTCACTTTCAATTTTTTAACCAGAATCAACCTGCCGAAGAGAAAGCGACGAGATTGGCTGAAAGATTTTGAAAAAGAAACTGTATTAGCAGAACATGATCTAGATGCAGCCAGTGAGGCTTCTTCAGAACCAGATTACAACTATGAATTTGCACAAATGGAGGTTATAATGAAAACACTGAATAGTAATGGTAAGAGAATGTCCAGGATGTGTGAAGTAGAAACCTAGTTTGGATCCAGTTGGAACCTTGTCCAGATGTTTGAGCTTAGGACATGCTAGATCTGACCAGTGGTCTGTCTAGACTAGAGTAGTTTCTCTTGACAGCTTCTAGGTGCTTCAGAGATTGGTAAAATAAACACCCTTATAAATAATTATAGAATAAACTGCCCATTGTTTAGAAAGAGACTACCTAGTTAATTTAATGGTTAGTTCCTGCCCTAAAGCATAGTGAGTTCATGGCTTTACACATGATTATTCTATGTGATATAACTGTGAATGGTGATCAGAGAGGGATGGTATATACTTTCCTAAATTCTGCTAAGCTCCTGCCTACAATGAGTTGTGGAAGTAAAATGATGTTGTAGGTCAGAGCTGTCTAACTTCTGAGTAGCTGGGGGCCACCAGCTCCCTGGCCACATGTTGTGCAGGCTGCATGTCTACTTCTTCCACTCTCTCCCATTCCCACTGTGCTGCATGAACACCTTTGCACCTGGAACGCTGCACCACAGCACAACATGTGCCCACCCACTGCTGCACCCTGAGGCAGGCGCCTCCCCTGCCCCCCCCCCCCCCCCCCACAAACCCACTGTACTGTACCAGCATGGCATAGGGGCCCAAGATCCCCTGCAAGCTACCCAGCCATGGGTGACCTAATCCTCGCGGATTGCACTGCCCCACCCCATCCTGCCCACTGGGGTGAGGGCAAGATGCAGAAGCTGGAGGAGGAAAGAGGAGCCCAAAGACGGCAGCAGCTGGAGCTGTCAGGGAACAGTATCCAGAGGGGGGGGCCTGATGGCTGCAGGTTAACCCCTTAGAGGCCAGATGTGGCACGCAGGCTTCCAATTGGATGTTCCTGTTATAGGTAGCGCTTCAATTTATTGCAAAATTGTGTACTGGATAGTCAGGTCAGAAGAGGTAATGAAGAGCCTAATTTCATGGCATGTTTTTGCAGTTACCTTATATAAACACGTGCTGAGCAAAAGAGAAAATACCTTGACTTTTATGCCACTATTAAAGAGAAAAATTAGTTGGTGTGTCAGTGGCAAAATCTTCCTGCCTTATCTTCTCTTGCTTTCCCTCCTCCTTTTTCCTAATCTCTCAGCACAGTAATGGTACGTTGCCTGTTGTGGTTCGTTACCTGTTGTGCTTCACAGTTATTACCAGAATACATTATTTACAGGTCTCTTAGCTAGTTCTTTATTTTGTTATGTTTTTTGTTGAATATGGCATAATTTCATGCTTCACTGATTTTTATTATATAAATAGCTCAGTTTATTTTAGGGACTGATTCTGCAAGCCTTCCTTACATCAGTAATTCCATTGACTTCACTGGAACTGCTTGTGTTGCAGAATCAGGGCTTTTAATTTATGCAGATTACTTTTTAAACATGGAGATATGCTCATTATGATTCACCCATACTAGGAGGAGAATTTCAGATGAATTTGCCCTCTTGGTGGTCTTCAGTGTTGTCATCCTTCATGAAGACTCTGTTTCCTGTCTTAATGCCTCAAATCATCACGTATTTGTGCCAAAACTGGAACAAAGGTTTTAAATTTGATTGGCTCACGCATGAAGCTCTTGGACTAATTTGAAAGCATTAATTGATGCTTGAACTGCTTGTCACTAACCAGGGATGCAAATAAGTTATAGTGGTCTACAATGAGTCAGTGTTCTATTATTTAAGGGGCATGTCTTTTGAGTTTCTTTTGCTGTAACTAGCTGCTGTAAGTTATGTCCCAAAATATCTCAAAAGTATGAGAAACATATTTTAGTCCATTTGTCTCCTCTGAATGGAATCCATGATTATTTTTGTCCTGGCCTGTCATATTTTGGATATCCTCACTGAAAAATAGTGCAGATTTTCCTTTCATTAATGTTCTCCTTCCCCCCACCCAATACACAACAGATAATAGTCACAGATGGTGCATAGCTCCAAAATGCATGCTAGCTATATGTTTAAGTAATGTTTGTTATAAAAAACTGGGGAAAAGTAACTGCGAGAAGCCATAATTAAAAATCTCATTCTTTGGATTCCTTTGAGAGAAAAATGAAAACAAAAACAGTATTTTCTTTTACTGTCTTCTCTGTTTTGTTGTTGGGTTTTTTTAAGACTCCTTTTTAAATAAATGTCTTGTCCTTTAGAGGACAAAGTCACATGACAATTTATCCTCCATAAACATAGTAACAAGGTCATGTACCACATCTGGTACTCGAACAGCTCTGAGGAAAGGGCAGAACTGTGAAGACCATGTGGGTAAGCCACTGAAGTGCATTTTTCTCCTCAACACACTGATTTCCCTTTTGAGATTGTGACAGTTCAGCTTTGTACCACAGATTTGTAACACTGGTCTAACCACCAATATATCATAAAAGTCTGCTTTATATCCCTGCATAGCTTTTAGTGGTTCAATAAATTATGTGGTTAGGTTGAGGGGCCTCCCAATTAGATTAGGTTTTTTGGTTTGTTTGTTTTTGGGGGGTTTTTTAATACAGTTCACCGTGAGGATTTTCCAGTGCAGCATAATGAAGTAGTGCATTCATTCAGCTTCTCTCAGATGATAGTTTGGGTCTGACAAGTGTTCGGATACATTCATTTAAATAATTTTATTCATCATTATTATTGGGTTAATGTCACAAGCTCATGAGTGAAGTGACTTTTCAGATGGAAATGAGGCACAGCACCGCTTTGGAGAAAGTACATACTGTATTTACTTGAATATAAGGTGACCCTGAATGTAAAACAACCCCTATAATGATATATATGGAAATTTTATACATTTGTTATAATTTTCTAGGTATAGAATCTAATTATTGGAAATTGGCCTGAATTTGTCCCTCTCCCAGTGCTGCAGCAGGGAAAATAAATTTGGGGGAGATCTGGTAGCCCCCTTATTGCCCCCAACCTTTTCCTCCTGCAGCCCCTTTCTTACCTCCTTACTGGCAGACCCTGTTCTTCCTGAGCACGTGAAAATGAGTGAGGGGCAAATTTGAAAACACTGACCTTGAAATAAGCATGCATGCAGTCATTTGCATATAGTACCCCACTGACTTAGTTCATCCAGAATTGATGCATATTACACTTTTTAAACTGCTGCAAGTTTTAGCATAAGTACTTCATAAACTCACTTTTGAACAGTACTTGTATACTTATTCATACATGGTACATACTATATTAGTTCAAAGCCAAAAGACATGATTATCATATAGTTCATTGGGCTGGGCCCCCGCAGAGTCAACAGCATTTCAAGCCATGGCAACCCCATAGCTCAACACTGCTCAGTATGCATGTGTACCACAGATACTCCACCCCCCACAGAGGATCTAATTAGCACCCCCACTCATGACTGGAATGGGATGTGTTGTTGTCATGAGTCCTGGGATCCTCCAAAGATTTATATGCAGGTGAGGTACAAGGCAGCCTGCTCTGTCTCCACTTCATAGAGGGTGGACCCACACTAATCATATGGGACAGGTTGAGAGAAGAAGAGGTGACAGAGGGATTCTGGGTGAACTGTTTGGGTCTCTATTTGGTGATGTTTGCCAGACATTTAAGGCTGGTGAAGAAACAGGAATCATTGGAAAAGCCCTAGCTCAGCTGTGAGAATGAAGATGAAGTTGAAATATATGCAGTGTAGTGGCTAACCATGACTTGGAAAGGAGTTGGCGCTGAGGGACACTACCATATATCTTATTCATGTAGGCTTCACTAACCTATGCTTGTGGTAAGTTCCCATCAGCTTCTTGGCCTCTGAAGGGCTCAGATCAAGTGTAGTCTATGCTTGTCTGGCAGAGGAAATACCATGATCACCATGGTGGCTTCCTAGTTGCACTCGGGGAAGACCGCTCTGCTGGCATGGGATAGTACCCGCATAGGTAATGCAGAGTTAATCTTGGCTTTATGCCCACTTTATGGAAATGGGAGACTTCTCCTTAGCTTGTTCCTGGGGCCTTATGGCCAAGGGCAAGCAAAATTTGGGGGCATATGAACCCTAAACCTCCGTGTTGGGGTCTGCAAGTAGGGTGCCTGCCAAAGGATTTGAGAACATCTGAAGCCCCAGATAGGGGTGGAGGATGTTTGCCGGTAGTAGGGCCACAAATGATTCTAGACTGACTCTCGGATTTGAAATCTGTTTTGGCTAATTTGGCTTGTAATACGGAAAATGATAGTTAAAAAAAAGTTCCCATCAGCATGTTTGTTCCATATCAGCCATGTGTTTTGTAGTCGTACTTAATGTTGGCTGCATTTAAATCAGCTTCATAGTTTATTTCCATGACGGAGCACATGCTGCCTTTGGCAACAGTTTCATATAGACAGGGCACATCTACACGTCACCATATGGTGACATTGCTACAGCACTGTGCTTAGTACTTCCTTTTGGAAGTACTAAGGCATGGCGCAGTATGGGCAGGTACTGCACCATGTGTGTGGCACATGGGTAAATCTCTCTGCTGTGTCACTGTAGCAGCGTGCTATACCCAGGGAGTACACCACTATGGCAACGTAGCTGGTGATCACGTGTAGACCCGCGTCATTGCTGTGTCTCCATGGTGCACCATACAGCGATTGTAACACATCGCTACATCATTGTAGGGTGATGTATAGATGCACGCACAATGAATTTAATGAGATTTCCTTGTGTGCAAATGTGAGATAAGCAGCTTTTCCCCTAATGCTGATTTGGGGGGTGGGGACTTCGTCTTGTATTCCAGTAAATATGGTATTTTTTTTTATATTTAGAGTTCCGTGTTTAAGTTCCATTCTTTCAAACACTTGATCAAGTAATTTTCTTTGTGTGAGTCCTTTAAAGTCTGAAGGGCTGCTTTGTGTGCATAAATGTTTCCAGGATTAGGGTCTTTAATACAACAGAAGAACCATTTAAAAGCTAGTAAACTGGGTAAAATCCTCCTTCGGATGCATGACTCCAGATTTGAATTAAATAGGGCTTAAATTCTGCTTGTTGTCTAATATATGTTTTCTGAATTGGGGAGAATTTTACTATTTATAATACATTTCCACTACGTTTGATGGTAGGCAGCTATAAATTGAACCATTTTGGCCTTGGTTTTCAAGTTTTGAGATTTGTGATTCTTCTGCATAACTGTGTACATTCTGGAGTGTTTTTTGCAAACCATATTGGAGTTTTTAATATTGAAATGTCAAAAGTAAATGCTCATGTGCTGCTTAATTTGGTTTCAGCTGAAACTAAAAATGCTGCTTAAAATTGGAAAACTATTTAGCTCCTGCTTGTAAGGTACCTCCTGTAAAGTATATTTAATGGCGTAGTTTAATCCCATTTGATAAATTTCAGTGTGATCCTTTAGCTATCGGTAGTTAGAGAGATCTCTCAGGTGAGCGTGTTGTGAAGCTCCATTTTCTGGCATCAGTTATTTGAGTAATTTAAGAAATTCTTCTGTCAGTGACTTATTCCTATAATTCTTTCCCATCTTTTCAAACACAGCAGAAATCTCTTTAATCTCTTCCATACTTGTCCTCCTCCTTCTGTGTAACATTTAATTTCCAAATCACTCTTCTATAAATCATTCTTCTAGCTAGTTATAGCTTTAAAATATTATAGAGATGATGCAGTAGAATCTGGGGAATGTGAAAATAATTCTTCGCTATTCAGAAGGTATCTGGTCTGAGTATCACAGGCAGGCATGTGAACAATTCAATTTATACGCTTGAGTACCAGAACTCAGGTAATTCAGTAATCCCTTTTTCTTCATTTATATGCTTGGAAGTTAAGAATAACTAACCATTTTCCAATGAGAATGCAAATTCTGACTAGTTGTGAATGGAAGCTGCTAAAAAATAACAGCTGTAGCAGTTTGGAGACCTTTTATTGCCATGGTGCTCAGTCTTTGTCCCTGAGGCTAGATGAGTTGTGTGGGGCTGGTCCACAGACTGGTTCAAGTCCCATGTGTCAGCATCAGCCTAGGGCTTGGTACAGCCCCCTCCCTGTCCTGAGTGCTGGGATTGGGCCATGGGACCCAGCACTGCTCCCTCCTCCCCCTCCGCACCAGGATTGGGGCCCCAAGGGGGCGTCCTCCTCCCTCATCCCAGCACTGGGGCCCAGCACTGCCTCCTGTGCCAGGATCGGGGCCTGGGGTCTAGCGCTGCATATGCCTAGCCTTGTGCATTGAGATTGGGCACACAGTCCAACATGAAGCACTTGGGAATCCTGGAGAGTCCGCAAGTTTGGTAGCAAGGACATGGTGCCACCACTCCCCTGCTGCCGAATTTCTGGACCTATGGAGAGCCCCAAGGGCCAAATTTGGCCCTCGGGCCAGGGGTTGAGCCCCCATGCTTTAAAGAATTGTTCAGTGTCCTGAGAAATGTATAGTGTATACAGTATACACTGTATCGTGTATACTGAGCAAAATGCCAGGTGGTGGTTATTTACTTTGGAGTGGATTCTTGACTATTCCTGATTAGTATAGATCATTGGTTTGTTCTGTGTTTACCCACTACTGTCCATCACATTCCTCCAGTACAGGGAAAGAGAAGGTTTTTTCTCTCTTTAACTTATCTCTTCCTTCCTTAGCATCCTCTTCCATTCTTTTCTTACTGTTATTTCCTTGCTCTTGTTGACTCACACTCTTCTTCAGTGTTCCTGTCCTAACTTCCGTGGTGCTCCATATTATTATTATTTTTTAAATTAAGTGTGGAACTAATATAATCAAAAGATAATCAAGTGCATCTCTCAGCTGCCACTCCTCCCACCTCCTCTGTATGCTCTGTCCTTTTTGCTGCGTGTATCCATTCATTTTGGCTTTGGTTTGTAAATTCAATCCCTTGGATCAGTGCCTGGCATACACTGAGTGTTATTGCACCATGGTGACAACAGTTGAACTCTGGTGCTGACATGGTGTTCTTTCACTTCTTCCTTTGGCAGACCCGGTTCAAAATGTGGTCCAGGTACTGGAAAAACAGTACCTGGAAGAGAAGCGGAGCGCTCTTGAGGAGCAGCGGATGATGTATGAGCGTGAACTAGAGCAGCTGCGACAACAGCTCTCTCCAGAAAGGCAACACCAGCATGGCAGTGACCAGCTCTCATACACAGCTCAGTCTGTACAGCAGAAAGTAAACCTCTGGACAGAAGAGAGGTGAGAATGCAGGAGTAAAAACAAAGAATGAATGAGAAACACAAATGAGAGAGGTGGTGCACTGAAGGGTAAGGTGACCAAGGTTTCCAGAAACAGAGACATCGTATCTAAAGAAATGATGGAATCAAATGTGCAAGATCAAGCTTTACCAAGTGTTAGGTGCTATCAGTGCACATATCACTGTGGAAACACAACTCTGCAACAAGGATCTAACTCTATTTAAATCACAGACAAACTTCAGAAACATAGGATGCGCATGAACTCAAATATTGACTCTCATTTTGTGTGTGCTTTAGTTTCTAACAGTAGATTGGTCTTTAAAAAGGTATTGGTGCCAGACCTCACGTACAGTAGATTTTAGGAGGGACTTGGAGTAAAAAGGAGAGGTTTAGTTTGAAATGAAAGAAGAAGTCTCAAAGACAAAGCATGTATGAGAGTTTCTCAGATGACTGGCAGGAGTTAGTTCTGGAAGGAGAGTTTAGTAAGTGGAGGAAAGAATAAGTGGAGGTTAGGCAGGGGCAGGGCTGTGTCTTGAAAATGAGAGAGGTTCTCTTCTTGTTATAAAAGGTCAGAGGAGGCCTCTTAGATTCAAAAAGGGGAGTCATATGGTCAGCAGCATCAGAGCAATAAGATTTCAGCTGTGGCATTTTGTTGTAAACAAATGATTAGTCTGTTCTTAGGTCTGTTTCATTCACTGGGAGAAGTGTCTAGATGGACTAACAGGTCTTTTCCAACTCTGTTTTCTGCAAATGCTTGTTTACATTCCACAACAGAGACTTCATTATTCACTGAACTCTCTTTTTTTATACATGCTGACTTTGAGTACTCCCTTCTATTTTGGTGTTCTTCCACCTCTCCCATAAAAAGTCAATCTAAAAGAAAAACATAAACATAATTGTCTTGAATTATTCAGACCCAGAATGTAGGAAACAAAAAACAAGACTCAAAATCTAGTGTTGTAAACTGTTTGTTTTGTGTTTAGTTTTTGTGCTGTCTTACTTTCAAAGTTCATAAGTTGTGCCAACTTTGGCATGAGAAAAAAACTGTTCACCCTGTAACCAGTGATGACTAGAAAGTTTTCTTTGGCCAGTATGGGGGAAAATGGTGGTTGTTTTAATTAAAACAATTCCTTTATATCTGTAAGAGCTGGAAGCAGAACTTTGAAGTGCAGACAGAAATAATGGAGTCTCAGCCTCCTGAGTTTGCAGATAAGTTTTAGTGCTTTTTAGGGCTCTTCATAGCTTTGCCAAGCAGCTGCATATTAAAATAAGCAAGACTCTGGTTAGAGCCACTGCTTCTATTCAGAACTGGACAGCAAGCGAAGTGGTCAGGAATTCATATCCTTGAAATGATCTTGCTGCTTGGGGAATGCTTCGAGAAGTAGTAAGAACCTCCTTTTTTCCCTCTGCTTCTCATAGCAGGCAGAGTGCTCTGAAATGGGAGAGCAGAAGATGAAATAGATTAAGTTTTAAATGTATCCAATAATTTCTAGCATCAGGCTGATATGAACTCCAAAACAAGACTCAGGATAAACTTCTCAGCATCTTGCCACCCTGGCAATTGATGGGGTTATTAGGAAGAATTGGCTTTGAACCAAAATGTTGTCTTTGGATTTCACAGCTGGATTTCACCTCCACATCTCTCACATCTTCTGAACTGGTTAATTTCTCTGGAAGTTATTGCAGCATAAAAAATACCACACTTATTAAAAAACAAAACAACACTCCCCCCACCCCCCCTGGCAAAAGAAAACCAACAACCCACAAACCCCATACCCTAAATATGGCACAGTTTTTGCCTCCTGTTGCAGACTGGCTGGGGGGCCCTGGTAGCCCAGCTGCTTGTTGCTGACCAGCCAGGAGACAAAAACCATGCCGTATTTTAAACTGCAGCTTTCGCCTCCATGCCAATCAGGAGTGGTGAGGCCTTTCTGCCAATCAGCTGGGGGGGGGGGGGGGGGGGGGGGGGGCAGCATGTGGAGAAAATTGCAAAATTAAAGAAGCTGTTGCACGCCGCACAATTCTCCTGAAATTTTGGTAGGTCCTTGCTTATAGGCATCTGGGAACAGTTTTGGAGAAAGGTTTCACTTTCCTAACCAGGTGATGGGAAATATGCAAAACATGAGGGAGGTTCTTCATGCACTGACCAGGTACAGAAATTGCACTTTTACTTATTGGTATAAGTAA
Organism: Alligator mississippiensis; assembly: GCF_030867095.1. NCBI lineage: Eukaryota > Metazoa > Chordata > Crocodylia > Alligatoridae > Alligator > Alligator mississippiensis. The sequence goes on from NC_081826.1 coordinate 127,771,559, forward strand.
CACAGGTGTCACGGTGGACGTAGTCTTTCTGGACTTTAGGAAGGCCTTCGACACTGTCTCTCACCCCATTCTTGTTAAAAAAAATTAGGAGATTGTGGTGTTGATGCCTACACAGTCAGATGGGTCGCCAGTTGGCTGGAGGGCCGCACCCAGAGAGTGGTGGTGGACGGGTCATTTTCTGCTTGGAGGAATGTGGGCAGTGGGGTTCCCCTTGGGCCCACACTGTTCAACATCTTCACCAGCGACTTGGATGAGGGGGTGAAAAGCACCTTGTTCAAATTCGTGGATAACGCTAAGATGTGGGGAGAAGTGGCCACCCTAGAAGGGGGGGACAGGCTGCAATTGGATCTCGACAGGTTACAGAGGTGGGTGGATGAGAATAAGATGGGATTCAATACTGACAAGTGCAGGGTACTGCACCTAGGGAGAAAGAACCAGCAGCATACCTACAGGCTGGGGGACTCCTCTCTTGTCAGCACAGAGGCAGAAAAGGATCTTGGAGTCATTATAGACTCCAAGATGAACATGGGTCGCCAATGTGGGGACACGGTCAAGAAGGCTAATCGCACCTTGTCATGCATCCACAGATCACAAGCAGGTCCAAGGAGGTGATCCTCCCCCTCTATGCGACACTGGTCAGACTGCAGGTGGAGTACTGCATCCAGTTCTGGGCGCCGCACTTCAGGAGGGATGTAGGCAGTATTGAGAGGGTCCAAAGGAGGGCCACTCTCATGATCAGGGGTTAACAGGGCAGGCTCTACGAGGAGAGGCTACGAGACCTGAACCTGTTCAGCTTCCACAAGAGAAGGCTGAGAGGGGATCTGGTGGCCGTCTATAAACTGGCCAAGGGAGACCAGCAGGCAATGGGAGAGTCCCTGTTCCACCGAGCACTACTGGGATTAATAAGGAATAACGGGCATAAATTGACTGAGAGTAGATTCAGACTAGATATCAGGAGGCACTACTTCACAGTCAGGGCGGCTAGGATTTGGAACTAACTTCCAAGGGAAGTGGTGCTTGCTCCTACCCTGGGGGTCTTCAAAAGGAGGCTAGATAGACACCTTGCCGGGGTCCTTTGACCCCAGCATTCTTTGCTGCCATGGCAGGGGGTTTGGACTTGATGATTTGCTCAGATCCCTTCCGACCCTACCAACTATGAAACTTATGATTGGAAACCCGTCTGTACCTGTAACAGAACAGAAGTTTAGCACACATAGACCGGTTTAAAAATGGCAGAACCCAGTCTAAGATTTGCTCCCCCTACCTTTCCCCATCAAAGATTTGCTTCCCCACCCCACCAAACAGAACACCATTGTGTGTTCTGTTCGCTACAAATTTAAACTACGCCACTTACAGAAAACCACATAACTTAGCTTGATTCTACCTTGGGCTTTTTAAATGTCTGTACCTAGCCATTATGTTCAGAGTTTGGAGAAAGTGCAGTGGAGCCTAGCCACTGGTGTGGCTAACAGTGGCATCTTCCAAGTGTTGGTATAATTAAGGGTTAGCTGATGCTTATTTAAACTATGCTTTAAGCTCTGCTTTGGGGTTAAACATCCAAATGTTTGTTTGAATTGTTTGTTGATGGAGCTAGACAAGCACACTTTGTCTAATAACAATGCAAAAACCTCATTAGAACTCACTTGGCCTCAGTTTCTGTGAACCGCTTATTTAGTGGCTTAGCGCACTCGCAGTTATGTACACAAAGCCAGACACAGTTAGAATGTACAGAAGATAATGAAAACTTTCCACAATAATACTTAGTTGAGATGACATCCCCCATAAGGCTTTGCTATGTTCTGGACACACTCCTTCCTCAAAAGCTTGACGAAGAAACAATTGGCTTCTTAGCATTCACAGAAAGTTAATATATTTAAGCAAGTTTGAGAGTCACAGACTCTTTATGGAAAGTGCCCTGCCATTGTGCCTTTATTTATTTTTTATATGAATGATCTGTTAACTTACTGATCTTACATACAGAAGCATAACATTGGGGAAAAAGAGGTGTTGCAGCAATATTTCATATCATTTGGGACATTTATAGGTCAAAGCCCTGCCCCATTACAGAAGCTAGCAGGCAAACAGTGGTAGCAGAGTACTGCTATAATGTGCACTCTGTGCAAAACACTGTTTAGTGCATATGTACTTCCTCTAACTTCAGCTTTCAGCTGATTCCAACGTATTGCTTTTTATAAGAGTGCATTATTGCTATCTAGTATTAAGCTGTTAAGGGCAGAAAAAGGAGTTGCCCTCTTTGTACCAGGAGCAGATGGGGAAGGAGGTAGTAGACTTGGCCACAGCTGTGATCCAGTCTGTCGAGGCTGTAACAAGGCACTGCCTGTGTTGCAGACCTGGGTTAGACAAGATAACAGCATAAAGCTGCTTGTTTTAGTACATACTAGGTGCTTCTACACATGCAATTAATGCAAAACAAACTCCGGAGTTTATTGCTCCCGGGCATGTCATTTGAACATGAGCCCAGGAGCTATAAACTCCAGAATTTATTGCCATTTGCATGTGCACCCAAAATTGCAAGATTGCAGCATACTGAAGCAGGGTGGAGCAGCCCCAGCTAGCAGGGAACCTGGGGGGTCAGCCTGCCACCCTGGGGCTGGTACTGCCCAGCTCAGCATGCTGCTTAGGGGCTGGCTGGGGCACTAGGGTACTTCAGTGCGGTGGCTAGCTGGCGGGTAGCCACCACACTGAAGCGCCCTCATGCCCCAGCAAGGTGGGGCATTGTCGACACATGTACTGTTGCAGAGTTTTTTACTCCGAAGCAGGATAGTACTTGTATTTACAAGTACTATCTTGCTGCATAGTAAATTAGTTTACTCCAGCCTAATACGGTGCACGTGTAGACACCGAGATGTTTACTGCACAGATAATTAGTCTACTGCGCAGTAAACATCTCATGTAGACACGTCCACTAACAGCACCAGATTCCAGGCCTCTTTACTAAAGCTGTCCCTATGTGTCTTCATAGTATTTTTCATAGGAGAGTTATCAGGGCAGAACTACCCTGTCAGACCTCTTGCAAAGATTAGAGCAATTCCTGCTGGTAATTACTGGTTTATCAGCAGGGCTGCACTATCCGTGGGATTAAGGAACCTGATAGATCAAAGTGAAGCTAAATACCATAAAATGTCTATGTAGCCAAACTACCGACTGCTTTTCATATTTACAGCATGCCCCACAGAACAGTTTTGCCTTTCATCCCAAACTTGTCTCTAATCTCGTGTTCTGTGGAAATGAGAATACACCAATACAATTGATTTCAGTAGGATTTTGCATAGAAAGGGCTATACATAGCACAAAGAAGACACTGCTACAGACTAAAGTTTCTGAGATTTGCTTAAAGGTTTTTTGCAGGAAAGTATGTGATACAGTATGTTGTATGGTAAGTGCTGTTAGGACTTCTGGGGTTTCCTAAAGTAAGGTAGAAATCATTGGCTTGTTATCTTTGTAAGATCAAAGAACTACCATGTTAAGATGAAAAATCATTAAAGATGGGGACCTGTATATGAGAAGTGCCTGCACTTGTATTACAGATACAAGCATAATAAGAAATATCATGGGAGGTCTGGCTTGCCATTTTTCATTTTGAAATAGATTTGTTCAAACAGGTATAGAGACTTGGAATTCGTAGAAAGGGGGTTAGACTCCAGTTGTTTATTTGTGCATTCTCTTCTGTTAATTGCAGGGTACACTTGATAGTGGGATATAAGATGCTTTATACCAAGAATGGCTAAGTGCAGACAATAGGCCTTGGAATTCTACAACACAGTAGGGTCTGCAGTAGTCTTATCTTTTCAAATGAAGCTGTTAGCCCTGTAGATTTTATAGATTACAATCTGCCATTCCTCACCTTGATCTAAACAGAGGACTTTGTATTGATGAAACCTCACATGTGCTGAGAGTACTACACTCTATTAGGAACAACCTGCAGACTTTTGGTAGCATCTTTTATTGACTAATTACATTTGGGAAAGATGTTAGACAAGCTTTCAAGTAGAAAATGCCCTCCCTTGAATCTGGGGAAAAAACAGCAACAGCTTAAATCAGGGGTTGTCAACGAGGGGTACGTGTAGCCCTGGGGGTACCTTGAAAGTTCCTAGGGGGTATGCGGGGTTGGACAAGGTTGAAGAACCACCACCCCAGGCTGCTGCCTCATGAGAGCAAGGTGCGGACGAGGTGAGAGCAGGGCCGCACAGACACCATGCTGCCGCCATTCTGCTCTTCGCCACCCCTCCACTCTGCATCCAGCCACTCACCACCCCTCCTTCCCCCAGGGACACACTTATTAAAAAGGGGGCTACTGGGGGTACACATATTTAAAAAGGTTGAAAACCTCTGACCTAAAGTAATTAGGAAGTAAACGAATTACTTTATTTTGCCTGCATAACATAAACAAAAATAGTCACTTAAAGATAGAGAAGGCAGTAAACCTGGTGAGTGAAGAGATTTTATCAGGAATAGCTGCAAATCAAGGAAAGGCAGTTGAAATACATAAACCTGTTTTTGTAAAAGAATAAGATCTGTAGAATACAGTGAGGTGGAGTAGGTAAGTTGTAATGAGCCAAAAACCATTGTCCAGGCACAGTGAACGGGCATCTTGTCTTGACTAACATCTGTCCCAACTATATAGTTAGTCCAATAAAAGATATTTCCAAAAAAAGTCTTTGCTTCTTGCATGTTCCATAGATCTAAATCTGGCTACAACCCTACTAGTATGTGTTGCTTGAAAGCTTTATTTAATCTGTTGGTTTGAGTTTTCTTAGTAAAATGATATATAAAACACCAAGCAATCGTACTACAGCATTTCCTTTCAAGATTTGTTTCATAGAAGTCTTGACTGGTCTGCATTCACAACTTTCCAATAATAGAAATAGGTTTCTGTATATCTTTCATGTTACCTACTGCACCACAGGGATGAATTGTTCCGACAGAGCCTGGCTAAACTTCGAGAGCAGATAGTAAAGGCCAATACACTGGTGAGAGAGGCAAACTTCTTAGCAGAAGAAATGAGCAAGCTAACTGATTATCAAGTGACACTTCAGATCCCAGCTGCAAACCTCAGTGCCAACAGAAAGGTAAGGAGCAAATGGAGTAGGAAAAATGCAGCAGCAACTTTAACTAATCACTAAAATTTGAGCCTGCTTTTGTTTTCAATTGCAGTTGGAAATTATGTTTGTTTTTAAACCACTGAAGTATTATGTAGGTGGAGAATAGCATTTAAGTATAGATGCTATCGGTCCCTCTCCTAAAAACATACGGCATCCTTAAGCTCATGTGACATGAGGGTAAATGTTTATGTTCTGATGCTGTACTACTAAAAAAGAATTCTGCATTTTTTTAAATACATATGGGCAAGATCTAAAGAGAAAATAGTCTTCCTAAAATACCTAACTCCCACATCATACCCATATGATTTTGTCCAGTAGCATAATGTAGGGTTGTTGAGTGGGGCACTGCCTAAGGGGAGAGGTGCAAGAAGGATGGGGTGCATGTCTCACCCTCCTGTCCCCTGCTCCGCCTGCATTTCCCAGGTGCTGGAAGCAGCAGTACAGGCAATGTGGGTCATGGAGCACAAGGCGTTATGGGAATCGTTGTTTTGTAGAGCAGCAGTGAAGTTCACTCCTGTTCGTGGGAGAATTAACCCCATATTTTGCTGCTGAAATCAGCATTTGTTTACTCCCTAGACTTGGGCTTCAGTGGCAAAAATTGTGGAAGCTCCCTCCCCAGCATTAGCAAACTCCACTGCCACTCTAGAGAACAATCCCCAGAGCACCTTGCACTCTGTGACACAGACTCCCTACACCTGCTGCTTGCTGCTGCTCCCATGCTGCCTTAGGTGCATTTTTCACGTTATGCCTCGGATTTTGTCATTGTGTATTTTACGTGGCATATTTGATATTTCAGTGAATCTTACTGCTCATAGTTAGGATATTACCATAAGCTGCCACAACAAGATTATTCCTATTTAATGTCTCTATTTAAAGCATTTGAGAAGAACAAAAGGAAGGATCCACTGAATCTGCACAGCTTTGTTTGCAAAGTTTGCTTACTGTGCAGAAGTATTGCAGCTAGCGTACCAAAGAAAGCCATGTAATCTGTGTGCAGTTACATTCTGTGGGAGTATGATTTGAGTGAAAAGTTAGGATATTTAAGGGTATGTTTCTACAGTCAATCATTTCTCTTCTCTGACAGAGGGGGGCAATAGTAAGTGAGCCTGCTATTCAAGTGAGAAGAAAAGGAAAAGGCACTCAGGTGTGGACTATTGAAAAACTAGAGAACAAATTGATTGACATGAGAGACCTGTATCAGGACTGGAAGGAGAGAGTTCCAGAGGTATTTAAAATACATATAACTTGACCATTTTTTTAAATATCTGTTTTCGTCTCACCGCTTCTCTCTGTTTTTATAGGTACAATACAGTGAGTGCAAGTGTGTGTGTGTGTGTGTATTTTGGATTATATCATAAATTCCACTGCACAAACAAGGGTGTACAAGGAATACTTAACACAGAGTACCCATTACAAAGAAGAAAAATATAGCATTTCTGCTACAACTATACCCTCAAATATTCTTACGCCAGTCTGAATCATATCATGTTAGTTGGAGTTCTGTCGGAAAGAAGATATCTCTTTATGGAATCATGAAGTTCCATGAAGGCATATCTCTTACTGATAAAATTCCAATTAATGTGACATCAGTGGGTAAGGCACATTAGTCTGAGCAGAGCACCAAGAAAATGCTGTTTCTGGCACTCAAGCTAGTTAGAGTGTACTGTGCCATATAGACTGCTCAGAGCGTAAAGTGCACATATGAGGGCAGAGCTTGATCCTAAAACTTTGCCTCAGTTGTGTATCCTTAAATTTCAAAGCAGTAAGAGAATTATTCTCCTAGTTTGGCTTGATATTTGCAGATAACTAAAACATCAAGTCGGTCATATGCCTTTTTTTTTTTAAAGAAAAAAAATCATTCTTATGCATAGAAATCACTTCTATATTATAATATCAGTAATGCTTGGCTCACTTCACCTAGCAAAAGACTGAAATAGGATTTAACCGTTCATGAATGTGTCCTTTAAATAGCCGTGTAGGAATGTGAAAGTAGGGTGTCCTGCTATCACATGGCTGATAGGGAGAGCACAAATCCCTTTGCATGGAATATAATTCTCATACCTACTTGAGCAGTTGCTTTGTTCTTTTGTATTATGACATCTTTAGGCAGGAGAATAAGAATCTATTAATCATATTTGTAACATGAGAGAGCCTTTGGGCTTTATTTTGCACCCATTAAAGTCCACGAAAGTTTGTCATATCAGTAGGCACAGTTTATTTTAAAAAGATATTAGTGTATTCTGTTAGCCCATACAGTCGTTCAAGCATAATAACAATATGATTTAAACCTTTTTCTTTTGAGTGGAAAAGGGAAACACAGAATGCAAACGTCTTGTACAGCTACTGTGGAATACAGCTTTGTAGGGATTCCTAGCGTGAGTTGGGGGCTGAGCCAGAAGATGTCTGTGTATATGGAGTGTTCACATAAAATAGGCTGCAGAACTTGGATCAGGAGAAGTAAGGGAACAGCTGCAAGCTCATGCATGATACCCAGCAACCAGCTCAGTTGTTCAGGTTGGGCATTGAGAAAAGAATTTGGTTTGTTCTGGAGGGTTTTTTTGTTGTTTTTTTTTAAAATAAAAACATTTTCAGATATAAGCAGGTACAACTTTTGGAAGTCAGTAGAATTGCACTTACTTTAGAGCAGGTGACTTGGCCTCACACTTCAAAATTGAAGTCACATTACTATTTCTCTGTGAGAAGAGATGTTATATGATCCCCAGCCCAATATTTTATTTTAGTTTTGTAGTGTACTTCTAATCTAAATTTATCTGTGGTCAATGTAAGATAATAGAGGATGAGGTGATTAAGGGCATAAAGGTCACGTTATTCAGTTTTGTTTTCTGCGTAATTTTATCACTCTGTGGTTTGCAGTGTTTAAAGAGTAGCTATTTCTGTGCCTTTTTAAACACAGATAAGGAAGCTCATTGGTAAAAGAGGTGACCCTTTCTATGAAGCACAAGAAAATCACAACCTAATTGGAGTAGCAAATGTCTTTTTGGAGTGCCTTTTCTATGATGTTAAACTTCAGTATGCTGTGCCAATCATCAGCCAACAGGGCGAGGTAAGGCTAAATAACAGTGTAAAGCTGGAGTGTCAGACTCACCCCGTGCCGTAAGCCAGATCCAGACCACAGGGCTCCTTTGCAAACTAGACCCAGCAGAGGGCAGTGCCAACAGCTGTGTTGGACATAGAGGGAAGAGATGCACCTGTGGCAGGACTGCTGGTGGTCACAGGGCGAGCAAGGCTGTGTTGACACTTCCTTCACTCATCCTTCTACTGATGGTGGCCATGCCCTTGGGGCTCTGGATTATACAACAGGCTATGCCCTTCTTCTGGTAGCTTGGCAGGCTGGATGAAGCAGACCTGTTGTATGCATGCCACTCCTGGTATAACACGTTAATAATACACAAGGTATTGTTAATATAAAGCAGCAGTTAGCAACATTTTGGAGCCATGGGCCAGAACAACCCGGCTTGGGTCCAAGGTGGGCTGGTGTTCTGACCCAGCCACTGCTATCACTGCTGTTTCTCCCTGCCATCACTTCTCCCCAGTCACCCTTATCTGTAGCACTGATGTAGCTCCCCAGCCTTGGCATGGACATAAACAAAACACCTTGCTGCTAAGAGGCTGCCAGAACCACCTGGTTCCATGGACTGATCCAGTGGCTGTCCATGCCATATGTTTTTTACCCCTAAGGTAAAGAAGTAAGGGTGGATAGAACTTACCACATCTACTTGAATCAAAGATGACCCTGAATTTAAAATGATCCCCCAATAATTAAATTCTATACAAGGAAAACGTATACATTTGTTAACAAGTTTCATGTATAGAATCTAATTATTGGAGGGTTATCTTTAATTCATCCCTCCACTGCTGCAGGGGGTCAGGCAGTGCAGGGGCAGGTGATATGGAGAGGTCAAGCAGCTTGCTGTCTGCTTGTATCTTTCCCTCCTACCACTCCTGCCCCCTGCCTGACCCCCAGCCTTGGGCCGCCCCTTCCCTCTCCACCTCTGCTTTCCCTCCTCCCCCAACCTGTGTTCCACACTCCCCCTCCTCCCCCAGTGCCTGCTCCCCCCTCCCCTCCCCCTAGCACCTGCTCCCCACTTCCTCCTAGCTTCTCCTCCCTGCTGTGGTTATGGCCCTGACTCTGGGTAGGGCTAGAGCCTGAGTCTCAACAGCTGTTTGCCCCCCCCCCCCCCCAATTCTCCATTCTAAGATGAGGGGTTCCCCCCTCCATGTGAAATGGAAAGGACCTCATCTTAGAATCAAGTAAATGTGGTAGTTCCAAATTTATATTTCTGCTTACTTTGAAACGATTGTATATTGGAGGTAAATAAAACCTTAAATTTTAAATATTTTACTTATACTTTATACAATTTTATGGATAAGGAGAGTTGCTCAGATACTTCAAATGTAAAAATAAACACAGGGAGGTAATTTAGCAAGCGAGCAAAAACTACAGAATCAGAGATTAAGTCCCTTGATCCTTATGCACCGATTCCTTTAATTTTAATTAAAGTTATGTAACAGTAATGATCCCCAGTGCCTTTATCTTTGCCTGTGAATTGATTAGTGAAAGACTGAATAATGTGGTAAATATATATTGTTTTTTTCCTTATTCTCTCTTCTTTCCCCTTTTTATTTTTCCTTGTGCCTTTGTTCCTTTCTCAGTCAGAAGTTAAAATGGCCAAGTTTTAATGTCCTCCCCAACTCTAGCAACCTGAAGGTTATAACATGCCAGTTTTTGTAGCCAATGGCATGCAACAAAGAGCTGGGGCTAAGATCATGTCTGGCCACTTTTGACTGCCCTGCCTGAATGACCCATGTACCTATTTGCAGCTAGGTTGGCAGCTCTGGTATTGTTGTGATATGCCTTGATTGGTCTGCCATCAAGTCCTGCATCCATTGGTTAAAGGGGCTGTGATATTTCTCCTCTCTCTGTTGTGTCCTTCCCCTTTTCTGTTCTTCTTGAGGTCAGGTGGGCAGTATTTTAATGTTTTTAAAGCCCAGGTACTTAGGCACTTTTTGTTTGTGCTTCAGGTTGCAGGGCGATTACACGTAGAAGTGATGCGAGTCACTGGTGTTGTCCCAGAGCGGGTGGTAGAAGGAGATGACTCTTCTGAGAACTCCAGCGAAAGTGGAAGCCTGGAAATCATGGATAACAATGGAGATATTATTTGCAGGGCAAAAAAACTCACCTGCCGGGTAAGCAGGCCACCATGAGCTAATTAAGAATTCATTTCTTGTCAAACAAATGTGTTGTTACGGTTTTAAGATTAACTGTTTAATTATACAGGATGTGGTTTGTATAGGATTGTGTAAAGAGCAAAAAATGGACTTATGTCCCTTCTACTGCATTAGGTCCAGTTTCGACTGGTAGTGATTGAGTGACTGTGAATTGAGTAGTTTAATTTCTGTTTATAGTGAGCGTAAGCCTAGCTCAAAAATACTGGCATTACAGAAGCTACCCTTTGCAGTCATAGAAACGAACAGTTCAGACACTGAACCTGCACTCTCCTGTATCTCTCAGTTTGGGGGTTGGTTTGATAAGATAGAGATGCTTTCATAACTGTCTAGGCTGCACCTGCTCTGTACCTCCCAATATTAAATGTTGGGAACCTGTCATTTCCTGAAGAAAATATGGGTGTGTAAGTTAGATACGTAAGCATGCAACTATTTGCACGGGGGAGAAATGTTACAATCTTTCCAGTCTCCTATGTCTGAGGAAGGGCGCCTGTGCCTGAAAGCTTGCAAATAAAGAATTTTTTTTGCAGCTATCTAGTTGGTCTAATAAAAGATATCACTTCCCCAAGAGTTCTGATTACTTTTGCGTGCAGACCAACACAGCTACAACCTGTATCTCTAACTATTTTCTGTGCACTCAAATGCATTTCAGCTTTTACATAGACAGAACTGTAGGCTTCCCAAATAGGTTCATGCTTAGGTCTCTATGAAAATGTGGTCCTGAATATTATTCTAGCTTAGATATTTAGCTTTTTAAGAGGACATAATCATACTATTTTGAGTATCTTGTTTTTTCCTGTCTAGGTAAAAATAAAAGAAGCAACTGGGCTGCCACCAAACCTCTCTAATTTTGTCTTCTGTCAATACACATTCTGGGATCAATGTGAATCAATGGTAGCAGCACCAGTGGTGGATCCAGAGGTGCCATCACCTCAGACCAAGGATGCTCAATTTACAGTGACCTTCTCTCACTACAGGGTAATGATTTTATTTTAAAATGGTATGTCAGGGGTGTGGTATGTTTGAGGTTAACTGTGTATAGAGCTTGATCTTTATTGGGATGTAAACTTTTTTTGGAAGGAAATGCAACTAAATGCTCTGTAACATTAAAATGTTACACTTTTAGAAGAGGTCAGATGTCCTTAATTAACCTGAATCCAAGATGACTGTGATTTTAAGATGACCCTCTCCCCATAATTAGATTCTAGACATTGAAAATGTATACATTTGTTGTAAATTTCTATATCTACATCTAATTTTTTAATACCTCCCCTTCTCCCTGCCCAACTTGTATTTGAATGTAAGATAAGAGGCTTCCCCCCTGTGTTGAATGGGGGTGGGGGGTCTCATCTTAGATTTTAATACATATGGTATTGTATATATGTAATCATTAGTTCCTGACGTTATCAGTGGCATGCACAAAACAGTTTTTTTTCTCAAACAAAAATGTCAGCGTTTATAATGAAATCTTGCTGAATATTTGTGCCATTGTGGTAATTTTAAAAAGCATGAATCTTAAGACTAGAGAGAGTATGGCAGGGCCTAGTTGAAATGTAATGGTTTTAAAATGTTAAAACACATATTTAAGTTACTGAGATGACCTCTTGGTTTTTTTCTGCTTCTTAAGGCCCCACCTGTGAATCAGAGACTTGTCAACCTAACCATGTGGGCTCTGCCATGGAAGCAGAGACTTTTCTGCTCCATTTCTAGTTGCAAACTAACTATAAAGAATTGGTTTCTTAATATAGTTTCCTTTTCCTTCTTTCCAGGATTATGTGGTGAATGTTACAGAGGAATTTCTGGAGTTCATTTCAGAAGGAGCTCTTGCTATTGAGGTGTGGGGACACAGGTGTTCTGGTAATGGCAACTCTATTTGGGAGGTTGATTCTCTTCATGCTAAAACAAGGACACTGAGAGACAGGTATGGGGAAAAAAACAAAAAACAAGGAATGTTTGCAAAGAAAGGGGTTGCAGTACTTTAAATGTTGCAACAGATTGTACTCCTGTTGTCTTTAATTAAAGGCAACACATATTTGGGGGCTATTTTTCTAGGTGGAATGAAGTAACTCGCAGAATAGAAATGTGGATTTCCATTCAAGAATTGAATGAGATGGGGGAATATACTGCAGTTGAACTCCATCAGGCAAAGGACGTAAACACTGGAGGAGTTTTCCAGCTTAGGCAGGTACTGAGTTTTTTTCCTGTCCTGTTAAATTTAATTATGTTTATCCTTAATTTTGCTCTTAATTTCTATCTCTCTGATTCTCCTGGTCACTTGTTCAGGGCCATTCTCGTAGAGTTCAGGTGACAGTGAAGCCTGTACAGCACTCAGGAACACTGCCTCTCATGGTGGAAGCTATTCTTTCTGTCTCGATAGGCTGTGTGACTGCCAGATCAACCAAACTACAAAGGGGTTTGGACAGCTATCAGGTAGGATAACTGCATAATATAATTATAGGCTATTACAATTATTTGCTTTGATGTTTTAGAATCCTGCTACATAGTTCAAGGTAAAAAATCAAAATGGGGCCCCAGCTTTTTAATAATAGTGCATCCATACACATCGATTGTTAATGCAGCCCTCTCTTTTTTTAAGTTAGCACAGGCTTGGAAGGTGCGGGGGGGGAAGGGTTGGGGGTAAAGAAAGAGAGAGAGAGATGGGCATATGAGGTCAAATTTGTTTCTGCTGAAGCCAGAGACAAAATCCCTAATGACATCATTTAGAGTAGACTTTGGTTCAGAAATAAGTGTATGCACAAACATTAATATCTCTATCAGGATGCTGTCAGGACACTTTACATTGTTTGGCTGATTGCATTTGCTAATGCAGTAAAATAGTCATAATATTACACCTTAAAGCCCTGCTCACTATTTTGTACATTGATCATTTTCTGGGAACCTATCTCTTAACCGAACTGTTACTTCTATTCCTGCTTAGTCTTACCTGTTGTCTGTTTATAAATGTAATGACATCTTCTCTGGTTTGATAACTTGTGCAACATTTTTTTTAAGAATACTACAGAATTTATGACTTTATGGTGGACAGCAATGACTCTAAAAGGAACTGGGATATAGCAGGCAGGCACCTGAACATACATTTAGTGCAAATCTTAGGGAGCTGAAAGGCTAATGAGATCCTTTAATATAAGTAGGAGAGTAGGAGTAGGGAAGTAATTTTTACCTCTGTGAACAGGAGTGGCGAGGTTGAAACTAGAGTACTGTGCACAGTTCTTTTATCATATTTATTTAGAAAAGATGCTCACAAATTGGAAAAGGTGAAGGAAAAAGCCACAAAAATTATTTAAAAGCTGGAAAAAAGTTTTAAAGTTAAAAGCAATGTTTTCCATCTATTTAGTTTATCAAAAAGAAAAGCCTGAGAGGTGACTTGATTAGTATCAAGGAACCATCATGAGGAGAAGGTACTAGTTACTAAATGGCGTATTTTACTAGTGGAGAGATGCAACAAGAACCAGTGTTTAGAAGCTAAAGCCAAACAACTTCAATTTGAAAGTAATGGACACATTTTTAACAGCGAAGACAATCATTTGGACAGGCCAACAAGAGAAGTAGCAGATTCTCTGTCTTTTGATGGCTTCAGATCTGAACTTTGTAAACATTATGCGTTCGTTTAGACCAGTGGTTCTCAACCTCCAGTCCACAGGCTGAATCCAGCCCAATGAGCTGTGTCATTTGGCCTGATGGGCTCCCCAAAGGTCCAGAAATTTTGCAGCAGAAGACCTGTGGGGAGCCCTGCAAGTCAGATGAGACAGCCCTGCATATTGGATTGCACTAGTGCGTGGGGTCACTCCAGCCAGATTCAATTTTTAGGGCCAGGCCAGCAAACTGCATCGCATGTATAAACTGGCCCCACACACTGACTTTATGCTGAATCTAGTTCACAGACCAACACTCTCCCTCTTCAGAATCCAGCCTATGGATTGGTCCCACACTGCTCATCCAGCCCATAGGGTCAGGCATTTAAGCATCACTAGCTTAGACCAACACAGTTATGGGTTTTGACAAAGAGATAACCAGGTGAAATTTAAAGGCCTGTGATATACAGGGCCTCAGACAAGATGAATTTGTCTCTTTTTTGTTTTGAGTCTACAACTTAAAAAAAAAAAGATACACTAGTTACAAAAGTTAAACTGAGATGTTAAAACCAAGAAATTAACTTTTGAGGAAAGTATTTTTTATTAAACCAGAATTCAAAAATCAACCAGATAGCCAAAAAATCTGTATTGAAAAATTTGACTCTGGTTAAATTTTATAAAAGCATTTACACTTGTACCAGTTTGATTTGGTTTTTTTATTTATTTATTTGGATGTGTGTTTTATTTGGATGTGTGCTGTTCTATCAAGAAAATGCATGTTCTTTGTGTTTTACAAAATTTATTTTCTCCTACCAGAAAGATGATGATGATGATGGTGATATGGATAGTTATCAGGTATTGCTGCTGTTGCTGTCAATCCTATGGCATGGGGCACAGCTAATGCTAATAGCCAGCAACTTTAAAGTGGATAAGCATATTGAAGCAAGCAAAAGCAGCTTTGAAATACATTCTGTGCATTCAGGGGCTATCTGGGCTATATGAACTTTGCCATTTCAATTTATTTTATAATTTACTTTCTATTCCTACACTGCACTGCTCTTTGGTATTCAGCAATCAGATCTTCTAAATGCCTACATGAGATGCTTTGAACAATTAAGCATAACTAACAATATGGGAGTGATTATGCAGATCCTAATACACGTATTACAGTAAAAATATCCAACCTGCATTAACACTTGCCATCCAGAATTTATCAGGTTTTTTTTCTAAAGAGAAAACTTCTTGTCTTCTTAAAATGTATAATTGTTTGAAATGCTAATGCAAAAAGAGTAAAGGTGAAATATGCATGTGCTTTAAAATTAAATAATGTAATCAGAATTTATTTTTTCTACAATGCAACACATGGTAGGCTGCAGTTAATTTTAGTAGCTTTAGAGAAATTAAAACTTTGAAATCTAAAATATATATAACTGAAATATAATATTTAAAAAATATTGGGGGGAAATGGCTTACTTTCAAGTAGTGTGTGTCCCCATTGTAAGACCTTTTGATTTTGTGGTTTGAAAGCAGTAAAACCAACTTAAATGTAAATATTAACATCCATTGAGTTTTACTATACTAGGTTTTACAATAGTCTCAGTAATAACAGTTCATATACTAACTTCCTGCAGGCTGTTTATATGCTTCCTGACAATGCAAATCACAGAGTAGAATGGACCAAACTTTCTTGTGATGTCATAAAGCATGATTGCATGATGGGTTTTGTTTGCATGAAGAATTAAATGCACTGATGGCAGCTCTTAGTAATGGAATTCTATGGAGATTTAAGGGTATACAGGCCTGTCTAATCTTTTAGGAGAATACATGGCCACTGTACAATACCTGTTTTTACCCATTCCATTCCATATGCTATTAAACAGTTTCAGTGTCTCTTGAATGGTCTTAATGTATTTTTGTGGAAATCACAAATTCTGTAGAAGGACAACTGAAAAACGTTGATAATCTATACAGCTGCTGGTATCATGTCACCTTTTCTTGCTTTTCTTTTGGAATCTCAAACTTGAAAGTGAATGAGGTTTCATTCCTGGGCAGTATACTGCTTAATCAGCGTGCATGCTATAAATAAAAATTTCCTGCCTATTAATCACGCAAAACTGTTCAATAGCATTTCTGAAAATGTTATAATTAAATTAGTTGTCCTTCCTTTGGTTCGATAGTACGTGTTGAACAGAAAAATGTTTTTCTGACCCTGCATTAGGAGGAAGATTTAAACTGCGTGCGAGAAAGATGGTCTGATGCACTTATAAAACGCAGAGAATACTTAGATGAACAGATTCAGAAGATCAGCAATAAGCAAGGTAGGTCTCACTTGAGACATAAATTATCTTTTTCAAGCACTTTGTTCTTTTTGCCTACCGGTATACTTTCACCTAATGTCACAGCTTAATATTGTGAGCTTTTTAGAACAAACTTGCCTCCATATGTTTCTGGGTCATGTTGAGGATGTTATCTAGAATACAAGGAGCAGCCCCCAAAATGAGTAGAAAAAGTGCCTGTGTTGTTAGAGTTAGACCTATACAACAGCTGTTTGGATTGTCATTGTCACAAGCCAATGTAGTAAGAATACTATAACTCAGGAGCGGGCAATTATTTCAGATGAAGGGCCACTTACCCAGTTTTGGCAGGCTGTTGAAGGCCGCATGGGTAGCCCCGCCCCTTGACAGGTGCCCCGCCCCCTGGTCACCATCTTGGGACCAATGTCCCAGGGTCAGCACTGGTGGGGCCCAAGGTGGGGCACAGGCTAGCAGGAGTCTTTGGAGCCGGGCTGAGCTGCACCAGCAGGGAGAGGGGGGAGAGCTGGCCCGGCTCCATAGAGCCCCTGCCAGCTGGGACCCCCGCGCTCCTGCTACTCTGCCCTGGGCCCCGCTGGCACTGCCCCCAGGACACCAGTGCAGACTCTGTGCTCCTGCTGGCTCCCGCACCTGCTCACTCCCAGTGCCCCCCAGCCCCGTGGTACAGGCGGGAGGCAGCGCACAGCCCTGACCCCCTGCACACCGGCAGGGAAGAAACTGGTGCTGAGTGCGGGGAAAAGCGGCCCTTTGCCCACCCCATGGCTGGCACTCCCTGCTGCAGGCACTCACAGCCCATGTGAGGCTGTCTGGAGCAGGCACAGGCAGCCCCATGCGGGCTGCAACTGGCTACAGTGCAGGACACTGGCCAAGAGGTGAGCAAGGGACAACTTTTCCCTGCGCCAAGCACCAGCTTGTAACCCGCCCTGGGCCCTGCTGGCTCCGGGCTCGCCTGTTGGGGCTACATGCGGCAGCAGCAGCTGCGACCCCCTCCACTTGTTGCACAGGACAGTGTTGGCTGCTGCTGCCTGCCCAGAGCTTGCGCACAGGGCAGCCCAGAGGCGACAGTGGCAAACACTGCCCGCTGTGGTAAGCAGGAGGGGCTGCAGCTGCTGCCGCGGCGCAGCCCTGACGGGCGAGCCCGGAGCTGGTGTGGGGCCCAGGCTGGCAGCAGAGCCAGGTTACAAGCTATTGCTGAATGTGGGGGGGGAAAGCGGCCCCTCGCCCACCCTGCGCCCCATGCCCCCCGCTGCAGCTGCTTGTAGCCCACATGGGGCTGCCTGTGCCTGCTCCAGACAGCCCTGCGCAGGCTGCGAGCAGCTGCAGCAGGGAACACTGGCCACAGGGCGGGGTAGGGGCCACTTTCCTCCACACTGGGAAGGAGCAGGGAAGGAGCCTGGGGAAAAGCTCAGCATGGGGAGGGGAAAAGCGGCCCCTCACCCACTCCGTGACTGGCGCTCCCTGCTGCAGCTGCTCGCAGCCCACGCGGGTCTGTCCGGAGCAGGCACAGGCAGCCCCACACAGGCTATGAGTGCCTGCAGCACGGGGCGTCGGGCACGGAGTGAGTGCGGGGCGGGCACAGGGCCGCTTTTCCCCTCCCGCGCTCAGCTCTTCCCCGGGCCACTTTTCCCCAGGCTCCTTCCCTGCCTGGGTCCTCCCCTGCCCTTCCCACCCCTCCTTTTCCCCCTTACTTGCGGTTCCGGCACAGTCCCAGGCCAGAAGCCCCAACTGGGGCTGCCGGCTGGGGGGGCCCTGCTGTTGTGGGAGCCTGCCAGGCTTCCCCTGTGTCCTACTGCCCTTGGTTTCTGTCATTTTTTACAGGAACCAAGGGCAGATAAATATTAATTTTCTAAATTTTTTAGGGGCCCCGTGGGCCGGATGCAGCCCACGGGCCATATTTTGCCCACCCCTGCTATAACTGGATAACTGTAATCTTGTCATTGGGAAATGTATGCGAACATAGTGTAGATTTCATACATTGGGTATTGTCTCTTTCACCACAGAGAAAACAGAGGATGATCTGGAACGGGAAGCACGGCTAGTAGAACAGTGGGTAGGACTGACTGAAGAAAGGAATGCAGTGTTTGTCCCAGCACCAGACAGTGGCATTCCTGGTGCTCCTGCAAACTGGTATGTGCACAGAATGTTCAGTAAGACACCCTGGACATTTAACTTCTTGTATGTGAGCATTGCAAACTGGACAATGAGATCTCGGAGCCTGGTTCACTTCCGTGTATATTTTTCAGTGTTATGCTATTTTGTGGTTAAGCTGGGAGAACCACTGTTGGGCCCTGAATCCATAATATCCTAGTCCAGTAATTCTCAACCCTGGGATGCTGTGAGGTCCTTTTAAGGGTGTTGTTGGATGCTGTGCAATATTAGCACTGTTAGGCCTGCAAATACCTGCACACAATTCACAAGACAAACCTAGAGATTTCTAGTAGTAGCACATAATGTCAAAAACATTCTGACCTGTCATGGTCTTTCTGAGTTCTTTGCAGCAGAAACGTGGCTGTATTATTTTTCCATAGTTAAAAAGGAGTGAAAGTTACAAACTGGCATTTTCCACGGGGTGCCTGTCATCTAATGAGAGGTTCCTTGAATCTTAAAAGGTTGAGAACCACTGTTCTAGGAGGGGATATATTATTCCTCAGGCTAAATTCTGTTTCACTTTCATGTACATATTTGGCACATATGTAGCCATGTAGTGTCAGGTTTTGGCACTTACACGCAGTCTTGATTCTGTTTCCACCTATGGTAGAATAGGATTGCCTACTCATTGTTGGGGTGTACTTGCTGTGGGTGGGGGGCAGAGACATGACAATGTGGCTGGGTGCCTGGGGTACTTAACCCATGCAGGGGCAGCAGTGACTTCCTGCTGCTGCTGACATGATTGTATGGTTGTGGCAGCAGCTGATTTTTCCATCCATCCCCAACAAGTCAGTGCCTGTGGCCTTGCTCTAATGATGTCACTGGGGGCAGAAGGGCCCTCATCACTTTTTAGCCCAAGAACCAAGGTTAAGGCAAGGATGTCAGACATGCAGCCCATGGAATTGTTTGAAGTGCAGCAGAACAGAAAGTCAGGTACCTGGAGCCCAATAGACATGACTATCAGCAGCAGGCCCCCATCTTCATGCCTCTGCCTAGTCAGAGCTCCTCATTGTATAATCATAGAAAGTTAGGGTTGGAAGAGACCTCAGGAGGTCATCTAATCCAATGCCCAACTCAGAGCAGGACCAGCCCCAACTATATCATCCCAGCCGGAGCTTTGTCTAGCTGGGTTTTGAAAACCCCTAAGGATGGAGATTCTACCACCTCTCTGGGTAACCTGTTCCAGTGTTTTACTACCCTCCTAGTGAGAAAATTCTTCCTAAGATCTACCCTAAACTTCCCTTGCTGCAACTTGAGACCATTGTTCCTTGTTCTATCATCTGCCACCACTGAGAACAATCTAGCTCCATCCTCTTCCAAACCCCCCTTCAGGTAGTTGAAGACTTCTATTAAGTCTCCTCTCAGTCTCTTCTTCTCTAGACTAAAGAAGACCAGTTCCCTCCGTCTTTCCTTATAAGTCATGTCCCCCAGCCCTCTCACCATTTTTGTTGCCCTCCAGTGGACTCTCTCTAATTTGTCCACATCCTTTCTGTAGTGGCGGGGGCCCAAAACTGAACACAGTACTCCAGATGCAGCCTCACCAGTGCTGAATAGATGGGAATAATTACTTCCCTTGACTTACTGGTAACACCTATTAATACATCCCAGTAGCCATTAGCCTTCCTGGCAACTAGGGCACACTGCTGACTCAGTCAGCTTCTTGTGCACTGTAACCCCCAGGTCCTTTTCTGCAGAGCTGCTAACCAGCCAGTCAGCCCCCAGCCTGTACTGGTGCATGGGATTGTTCTGTCCCAAGTGCAGGACTTTGCACGTGTCCACGTTGAACCTCATGAGATTCCTTCTGGCCCAATCTTTCAGTTTGTCTAGGTCACTCTGAATCCTAGCCCTACCTTCCAGCATATTTACTACTCCCTGCAGCTTGATGTCATCTGCAAACTTGTGAGGGTGCACGCTATGCCACCTTCCAGCTCATTGATGAAAACATTGAACAAAACCAGCCCCAGGACTGACCCCTGGGACACTCCACCAGCTGATACCAGCTGCCAACTAGACTTCAAGCTATTGATTACTATCCTCTGTGCCTGATGCTTCAGCCAGTCTTCTGTCCACCTTATAGTCCATTCATCCAGCTCATACTTCCTTAGCTTGCCTGCAAGTATGTTGTGGGAGACGGTATCAAAAGCCTTGCTAAAATCAAGGTACACGACATGCACTGGTCTCCCCACATCTACGGAGCTAGTCACCTTGTCATAGAAAGCTATCAGGTTGGCCAGGCACGACTTGCCCTTGGTGAATCCATGCTGACTGTTCCTAATCACCCTTTTCTCCTCCAACTGCTTAGAAATGGATTTCTTGAGGATCCGCTCCATGATTTTTCCAGGGACTGAAGTGAGGCTGATTGGTCTGTAGTTCCCTGGATCCTCCTTTTTCCCTTTCTTAAATATGGGCACTATGTTTGCCCTTTTCCAATCACCCAGGACCTTTCCTGATCGCTATGAGTTTTCAAAGATGATGGCCAGTGGCTCTGTAATCACATCAGCCAACTCCCTCAGCCCCATCAGGTGCGTCCCATCCAGCCCCATGGACTTGTACACATCCAGCTTTTCTAAGTAGTCCCTAACCTGTTCTTTTATCACTGGAGGCTGCTCACCTCTTTTCCAAACTGTGCTACCCAGCGCAGTAGTTTGGGAGCTGCCCTTGCCTGTGAAGACAGAGGCAAAAAAAGGCATTGAATACTTCAGCCTTTTCTGCATCCTCTGTTACAAGAGTGAGTCCCCACTTCAATAAGGGACTCACACTTTTCCTGATCCTCTTGCTACCGACATAGAAACCCTTCTTTGTTACCCTTCACATCCCTCTCTAGCTGCAACTCCAGTTGTGCTTTGGCCTTCCTAACTTCATCCCTGCATTTCCGAGCAATGCTCCTATATTCTTCCCTAGTTATTTCTTCAAGTTTCCACTTCTTATCAGCTGCCTTTGTGTGATTTAGTTTACTGAAGAGTTCCCTGCTAAGCCAAGTTGGTTTTCTGCCATACTTGCTAGTTTTCCTGCGCATTGGGATGGTTTGTTCCTGCACTCTCAGTAAGGCTTCCTTAAAGTACAGCCAGCTCTCCTGGACTCCTCCCTACCTCAGACTGGCTTCCCAGGGGATCCTGCCCATGAGTTACTTGAGTCATTCAAAGTCTGCTTTTCTGAAATCCATGGTCCTTACTGAGCTGCTCTCCATCCTTCCTTTCCTCAGGATCCTGAACTCAGTCATCTTGTAGTCACTGCTGCCCAAGTTGCCATCTTCTACTACAATCCCCACCAGTTCTTCCCTATTTGTGAGCAGCAGGTCAGGAAGAGCCTGGGCCCTAGTTTGCCGGTCTGGCACTTGCACCAGGAAGTTGTCTCAGTTAGGCAGTGTCACAGAGCTAGGGGTGTGCAGCTGCACTGAGCTGTATTTGGGTGGCTGTGCAGAACTGTGGTTGGATGGCAGTACTAGGGGCATACAGCAATATAGAGCTGAAGGCGTGCAGCTGCACGGATTCATATTTGTGTGGCAGCACAGAGCCAGGGGGCTGCTGCCCCGGTTGTGTCCATGTCTACACTGCTGCACCCCCCTGGCTCCAGCCCCATGCTGCTGGCTGCACGTGGCTCCGGGCAGCCACATGCCCCTGGCTCCATGCTGCCTGAATGCAGCCCCACAGATCTGGCCCAGAAGGAGCCCCAGGGTTTGGATCTGGCTCAGGATCCAGAGTGATTTTGATACCACTGGGTTAAGGATTTCTTCCAGAATGTGAGATCCAGCTTTTAGGAATTCCATCACCTATTGGAGAGGGTTGAACTTGTATCTCCTTACTTCTTAGGAAAATGTTTTAACTACCAGGCCATACATTAGGCATTGCCCAGAACACTCTGTGGCCTGGTGAGTAGAGCATACTTTGTGGAGACTCGGGTTCAAACCTCCTCTAAATGATGGGCCCTAGAACCTGAGTCTTCCATTCCCTGGGCAAATGTGAGAATTGTTAGGCTATTCGGATAAAAGGTGGTATGGCACCTCCTCCATCTTTTTCATCTTCTACCAAACCCACAAGGTATCTTTTTTCTGCAACTAAAGTTTTAGGAGTTGAATAGCATTTCCTGTATGTCCAGGCAGTTTGTTTCCCCCAGGCACCTGTACAAGTGTGTGCCACCTACTGAGCCAGCTCAGTAGGGGAATGTGGAGTGACCTACATGGAATTCAGGCTGTCCCAAAGTGCCAAACATTGTAGCTATGCAAGTGGCATTTAGTAGGGCTGTGCAAAGCTTCCGTAGCTGAATCGATTCGGAGGAGATTCAGCCCGATTCAGAGACCAAATCTCCGAATCCGACTCAAATTGGGAGACCAAGTAAAAGCTGCGAACCTATTTGAAGCATCCAAATCGATTTGGGAAAGCTTCAGAAAAAATGTGCCCGATTCATAGACTAAACAGGCAGCTGACAGCTGCCTCCAGCTGGTAAGTCAGTTGGGGTTGTGGGAGGGAAGGGGCATGAGGGAGGGAGGGATTGAGGCTGGGACAAGCTGCCCAGCCAGGGCAGGGGTTGCGTTACATGGGGAGGAGGGTGGGGGGCCACAGGATGCAGGCACAGCAGCACCGGTAGAGGGGGTTCTGCCCTGCTGCTGCTTGCCCAGCTGGGGTGGGGGGAGGGGGGCAGGATGCAGGTGCAGCTCGCTCCAGGCGGAAGGGGGCAAGTGGCAGCAGGGCAGAGCCCCAGCTGCTGTGCCCGCATCCTGTGTTCCCTGTGCCAGCTGGCAAGCGGCAGCAGGGCAGAGTCCCCCCCTCCCAGCGCTGGTGCAAGCACAGCAGCGCTGGGAGTGGGGGCTATGCCCTGCTGTTGCCTGGAGCGAGCTGTGCCTGCATTGCTACCCCTGCCCCCCCTCCGGCTGGACAAGTGGCAGCAGGGCATAGCCCTTGCAGCTCTGTCTGCCAGGGCAGAGGCAGACACAGCCAGAGGAGCTGCAGGAGAAGCCCCCATGGCTGCCCTGCCTGGCCTGGCCCCATCCCCCCACCCAACTGTAGCCTCCCAGCACTTTAAAAAAAAAAAAAAAAGCTCTGCACTCACTGGATCTGGCAGTGGTGACTGGGGGCTCCAAGAGCTCGTGGCAGAGCCCCCCCGCAGAGCAGCGGGGGGCAGTGGGGATTTCCCCCCCCCACCTGGCACCTGTGCAGCAGCTGCCCCCTGACATGGGACCAGTGCAGTTCGGCAGGGCCCCGCTCGCTGTCTGGGAGCTGGGGTAGCTCCACATGTCAGCCAGAGCTCCCTGTTCAATTCCCCAGCTCCCTGTTTCCCCAGCTCTTCCTGAGGAGCGCAGCCCCCGGATCTGCATGTGGAGTTTCAGCAGGCTGCTTCTGCCAGCTGGGGAAATAACCCAGAGCCACCACCATCACCAGCTGGCAGCAGAAGACTGCTGTCATCCCACATCATCCAGGGGCCCGCACCCCCCCCCCCCCCCAAGAAGTGCTGGGGGAAAGATCGGGGACCTGAACATTTCCTCAGTCCCTGGTTCAATTCCCCAGCCTCCCGGTTCAAGTCTCTTGGGAGCTGGGGAGGCTCCATGTGTCAGCTGGAGCCTAGTAGCACTGAACCTCAGCGGCCCCAGCTCCTGGACAGTGCGCAGCACCCTGCTGAGCCACATTGCACCCACCCACACTGTGTGGGTGCCAGGTGGGGGAGAAGGGAGATCCCTGCTGCCCCCCACTATCCTACACTGTGCAGGGGGGCTCTGCCATGTGTGTCCAGAGGCCCCAAAGCCGCTGCTGCAGCTGGTGAGTGCAGGGCATTTAACATTTTTTTTTTTAAGTGCTGGGACTAAGCTGGGGCTGGGCAGGGGATGGAGCCAGGCAGAGCAGCCAGGGGGGCTTCTCCCACGGCTCCCCCAACCCCGGGAGAGGCAGGCACAGCCAGAGGAGCCATGGGAGTACCTGCAGCCACCCAGCTGTGCCTGCCTCTCCCTGGCCGATCTAAATCTCTCCGAATTGGCACTGAATCTTCCAAAGCTGATTCAGCCGAATCGATTCAGGACAGTAATCCGAATCTCTGAATCAAATCACTGTCCTCTGAATCCACATCCCAATCAAATGCTTCCCTATTCACACAAGCCTAGCATTTAGGCACGTGAGGGTGAAATAGGGTTGAGCCTTTCCTACTTGATGCTGTGCTGGTTATGTTTACTTCTAAAAACAAAACTACGATTTCTCCTCCAAGGATGAAGAACCATATCAAAGCTTATTTGCATGCAGTTCGATTAAACTAACTAAAATAGAGCACCGTATATTAGTTCAGAATCTAAACAAAGAACTTCTCAGCTAATTTGTTATGACTCTTCAGCAGCAAATATATAGTACAATTTGAATGGGCACCTTAAGTCCTTATTTTCACACGCGTATAATTCCAAAAAAACCCCCAAACCCTATCATTTGAAATTTTTAATTCATATTTTTTACTCAAAGATGAATTAAAGAGAACTCATTAAGATTCCACTTGACTTTTTTTTTAAAAGTTCAGACCAACCTGAAAAGAATGTGTTCTCTTCTCCTCCACTCAGAGTTCAGCTACCCTTATTTTTATTCAGCTAATGAAACATGACTTTTGAAAGATTCAGATGCAGCTTATATGAAAGAACTATACACACTTTTGTTAATTTTGGAAAAATGTGGTTGAGAAATGAAGCTGTAATTGACTGGAAGCATGTGGCTTGCAATGATTCATCCTTTTGCTAGTATGGGGACTGAAAAGTTGTCTGAGGAGATTTTTTTCCCATCTTAATTTCTAGGTTTATTTGATTTTGCCCATCTTCTTCCTTGCTTAAATAGTGCATGCCATTTAGCCCGACATATGCACATTGAATGCTGTGGTACTTATTTCGGTGATGAGTTGCACACATATCAAAGGCTACTAACTCAGGCATATTAGACAACTAAATAAACAATATTTTTGTTGCTTGTGCTCTGACCTGACCTTTTCTTAAATGGTTGAGTTACTTCAATGTACAAAAAGGCATACTAAAGCAATGCACAAAACAGGATACTTGAAGGTGTGTTTGCCATACCAATTAATGTGCCACATCATATGAACTAAGTTTTATCTTAAACTATGACAGTTAGCTGCATAGGGATACAAAATAATGTGTGCACAAAGTGGGTTAATTATTAAATGAGTGGGAACTATAACTGTGAGTATCCTAATCAGTTTTGCTATAGTTTAATTTTCCACAAAAGTCTGGGGGGTTTTAAATCCTTCATGGATGGCTGTTTGTGCAGGTTAGCTTCCATACTAATAGCATCTTGTTATTCTTTTAGGATTGCACCTCCAGGAATGGAAACTCACATACCTGTCCTTTTTCTTGATTTGAATGGTAAGTTGTAGCTGCAGGTTAAAAAACTTGTACTTCATAATAGAATTCAGATCAATAAATAAATAAGCATTCTATGGGATGCTATGGGAGTTAGGGAAAACTGAAAATGAATCATGCTATCAACTTGCTCTCTGATAAAGCTTTTCCAAAATCTTTTTCCCCGCCTCCATACTTCCTAGTTGAAATGTGTTTTATATCAAAGCTCTTTGTACAGTTAGTAGATAGGAGATGAAATATGATACTTAAGCTGAACTGCCTGATTTAATAGATTATCACAAAACTTGTTCAGTTAGGACCCTTTTATCACCTGATCTATTAAACCAAAATGTCCAGGATCCATAGAATTCTAGTTTTGGTATAAATGCCTCTTCACTTCAGCAAGGGTTATGCAAAGAAATGTGCTTGTTATAATGTATTGATAGCAGCAGAATTTGTCAAAGCTTGCCATACACAATTAAGTAAAGGCATCTCTAGAAATATAGTGTGAAATTCTGCTTGAATTAAAAGTAAGAGTGGTCTCAACTTAGCACTGGCCTTGTGTGCTCTGACAACCTAAACAAATTATTGCATGTGGTTATATTTATCCAAGACTAACTGTTAGATGAAATATAGACAACATGATATGGTAACTGGTGTCTTCTGATTCACACTTTTGTGAATTCATATTTCTTGATGTAGAATGTTTTTCATTCTCTCTTTGTGTTCATTTAATTGTAGCTGATGACCTCACTGCCAATGAACAGCTAATAGGTCCTCATGCATCAGGAGTGAACTCAATACTACCAAAGGAGCATGGGAGTCAGTTCTTCTACTTACCCATCATAAAGCACAGTGATGATGAGGTAATTTACTAGCAAGCTGCCTCTCTGGCAGTTGTGACTTGCATTAATATTTTTCTTATTTTGTCTTTTATGTATCTAATGCTCATCGATGGTTATAGATATAGATATTGATAGTGTTATATCTAGTGGTGGGAGTGTTTGTTGAAACTTCAGGCCAAGCAAGTTACTAACCATATATAGGCAACTCTTTATAGTTCTGCCTACTTGAAGTTGTTGGAGAAATAGAGTTTCTAATAAGTTTAGTTTCTGGTAATTGCAGTCAGTTTCTTTATGTACTTCCAGTTGGATGAAATATTCTTTGTTTCCTGTTTTAAACTGTTTAAGTGTGATAGGCGATATTAAACACCAGCCTGTTTTAGAGCTTTCAGTGATAGATGTGCATCAGGGGTGTCAAACTCATTTGGCCTGTGGAGCAGATGAGTGGCGAAGGTCTGAATCAGGCCCATGTATCCCCCCTCCCCCCAAATGCTGGATCCGCTGCACTTGGTGCCTGTTCCAGCAGTTTCAGAACATGTGATGCACATGCCAGCCAGCCTGGGAGCTGCAGTGCATAAATGCTGTAGGTGCTGTGTGCAGTGCACATCCCAGACTGGCTGGAGTGGGCATCATATGTAGTATGTGTCTTGAAGCAGCTGGAATAGGCACCATGTGCAGCACAGATCCCAAATTGGCTAGAAAGAGTCCTGTGTGCAGTTCAGTCAGTCCAGCCAGAGCGAGCACCATGTGCGATACGTGGTGTTTACCCCGGCTGGGCTGTGCCACATGTGGCTCCCATTCTGTGCTCTGCGCTGCCCATGGCACTCCCCAGCTGGCTGCCATGTGTGGCGCAGATCCCAGAGCTGCTAGAATGAACATCACGTGTGGCATGCATCTCAGGCTTTGCCTGTGAGGCTGAGGAGGCACACGTGTGTCAACTCAGATCCAAAGCCAGCACTGGGGCCAGATGATGGAACTCCACAGGCCAGCCATATCTTTGATGCCCATGATAGCCATGATTTGTTCAATTTTAAGGTGACCTGCAAAGGATGAGGAAAAAATTAGGACTTGTACTTTCCCCCCTGCTGAATCTCAAAAACAGAAAGTATGAATGACTTGAGTGGGTGCAGAGGTGTCTTTGGAAGAAACAAGGAGGGCATTCTTCAACAAATGGGAATAGAACTACTTTGCAGAGGCTTTGTGTGCCCCCTACTAGAGTTCAGACCTTTCATTGATTTCAGTGATCTTTGCATCATCCAGTTCCAAGTGGGGAGCAACCAGAGAACTCACATAGGGCCTGCACCGGAGAGTCTTTGCCTCTAGGTTTACATCTTGCTTTAACTTCCTGCACCAAAGATTGCATAGTCTGGCTCTGACAGCTAGCCCACAGTTCTTGAGGAACTGGAGGTTAGTTCCACTGCTGAATTGCCTACTCTGGGGACAGGATTTGTGCCATGAGTATCAAAATTTTAATTCTTAATAAATGATTGCAAATCTTAAATTTTAATGGACTAATTGAAACTTGTTGGGTTCTTTTTCTGCCCTCTTTCCAAATACCACGATTAACCTATTTAGGTTTCAGCCACTGCTGCGTGGGACCCCTCCGTTCATGATTCAGTGCATTTGAACAGGGTAACCCCACAAAACGAGAGGATTTACTTAATCGTGAAGATCACCGTGCAACTCAGTCACCCTGCTGCAATGGAACTGGTGTTACGTAAAAGGATTGCAGCCAATATTTACAACAAGCAGGTAATGAGTTTACATATAACTTCTTGTTTGCACATACAGCTTTTGATTCTATTGATGTCTCATTCTAGCCTGGTTACAAATTGAGTCTCCACTGTAGTTAAGAAAGAGAGATGAGAAATCAGTCAATGGAATTAAACAATGTACTTAAGAAATCCTCTTCTGAGCTATCATCTCCAACCTAGTTTGGTTCAAATGGTATTAGTTACTGATGTTACAAGAAAACAGTTTTCGTCTTCCTGCCCCCATGGTACAACAGAGCTGTCCAGATGGCAGCCTGCAGGCCACGTGTAGCCCACAAGGGGTTAATCTGCAGCCCCAGGGCTGTCACATGGCAACTGGTCCCCTTGTTGCTCTGGCTGCTACTGCTTCTACAGCCAGGTTCTCCTGACTTCCCCTCCCTCTCCTGACTTCTGCTTTCTGCTTTTGCCTCAGGGGACAGAGGGCACGCAACCTGTGGCACTGAGGGAGCAGGGGAGCCTGCAGCTGAAGAGTGGAGCTGGGGGTGCGGGAGGAGCCCACCCATGAGTGCTGTGCAGCTGTGAGGGATGGGATGCCCTGCACATGTAGTCTAGGGGGGGTGGGGGTTTTAACATAGGCACTGGTGGCTCACACTAGTGCAGCCTCCGGGGCTTGTGGCCCCTGCTAAAGCAGCTCATGTGACATGCAGCCCCCCAGCTGCTTTGAGGTTGGACAGCCCTCCTATACGACAACATATTCACTCTTTTGGAGAAATCTGCAATAGATTATCTAAACTGGGTTCACTGCATAGTATCAACCAGCTGGGTATTTTTTTTAACTGTATACTCCAGGGGCAGTCTTTCTCTAGGTATTAAATTTAAACACAATATGTTGTTTTCTTCCTTTTCTCTCAGCCCCTTCCAGTGTCTCAGACAGGCTTGAGATTTCTTCTTCCTCCTGCTCACTAAGCCCCACTAAGCACATTTTTCTTCTAGTCATAGAAATTGGGTACCAGGGTTTTGCTGCTCATGTACCAAGTAGTGAGATGCTTTCTGAATTTAGTGAAACATGGCTTCCATCTAAAAGACCATGAGCATGAGAATTTCAAACTCCTTGGCTTTTCGTGCTGCAAGAGAAAAACTGCCCAGGGACTATATTCTAATTCCATCTTTTTTTGCTTGGTTATCATTGCTTTTGAGCTTCATTAATCTACAGCGTTATAGTAAGTGGAGAAGATCACAGCATGCAATAAAAAAATTAACTATTTGATGGGCTGAAAACATACCAATAGTGAATGTTATGGTTGCTACATGAATTAAGTGGGGATTCAAAATTGTATTTATATTTTATTATCATTATACAGCTATAATCAGATATTGTCTAGCCCAGGGGCAGGCAATTATTTTGGGCAGAGGGCTGCTTACTGAGTTTTGGCAAGCCATCGAGGGCTGCATGACAGGCAGCCCAGGGCAGATTAATATTAATTTTTAAAATTTTTTAGGGGCCCCATGGGCCAGATAGAATGGGCTGGCGGGCTGCATCTGGCTCCCGAGCCACATTTTGCCCACTCCTGGTCTAACCTGTGGTCCAGAGAATGAGAGTTGCTGACGTGAACAATAGAGATTTTCTGAGCTATAGTTTCTGCAGGTGATTCTCAGTTATGGTACCGCTTGTGCATCCATAAAATGCTGCTACTAAAATTTGATAACAAGTTATTCCTGCTTTACATAGGTGTTAAGGATTATCTGAATTGGAAGGTAATGGAGAAAGCTGGTTCTTTAACATCAGAAACACATTAAGGATCACTTTGTATTAGTAAAAAGCTTCAGAAATATTAACGAACTTGCTAAACTGTTGTCATTACATATGTTAAGATTTTTTTATGCACAAAATGCATAAAATTAAAGACTGTAAATCACCATTATCAGTGCAGACATATAACATTCTTTTTATATTTCCAGAGTTTTACCCAGAGTTTGAAAAGGAGAATATCCTTGAAAAACATATTTTATTCCTGTGGTGT
The DNA here is from genome assembly GCF_030867095.1 of Alligator mississippiensis. Classification (NCBI taxonomy): domain Eukaryota; kingdom Metazoa; phylum Chordata; order Crocodylia; family Alligatoridae; genus Alligator; species Alligator mississippiensis. Next base: position 127,801,872 of record NC_081826.1, read on the forward strand.
GACCTATGAAATAGTATCCAATATACCAAAGGTAAATTACATTGTTTTTCTCTACAGTCAAATTCTGTGAAAGGAGTAGAATAGTTTAACTGAAGTAGGAAGGAGATAATGGCTGGGTACAGACATTCATTTGTGCTGGTAAGAATTAAGAAACACGCGTTTCAACCCTTGGCTAGAGAGCTACACAACTGAGCCCTCTGGCCAGGAGGCACTAGAGGGCAGCTCCTGGGCCACCCCTACTCTTAGGGGAGCCCATTACTTTACAGCCTTTCCTCTCCCCTGCCTGGGAAGGGGCCAGGATCTCAGCAGGACTATCTGGGCTGCACAAGGGTTGATTTAAAGCTCGAGGTTCGGGGAAGCAGGGACAGCTTGCCTAACCCCGGATCCCAGGTCCCTGGCTTAAAACGGCACACGTACCACCCAGCTGGGCAGGACATACAGCATTTAAAGCCTGCAGGGCCATGAACTGGGATGGGAACAGCTTCCCCAACCCCAGTTGCTGGTCTCTGGGGCTTTTCAGTCCCCACCCCTGCTGTCCAGCTGGGTGGTAAGGCCTGGAGGCTAGGAACTAGGCTTGGGAACAGCCTCCCTGAGACCGATTTCTGATCTCTGGGAATCTCCCATACCTGCAAGGCTGCCCAAGCCAGAGCAGCCAAGGCACACCTGTCTCCCTGCCCTATGCACACCTCCAGTTTTACAGGGAGGCCTGCACTGAATGGGAGACGGTTCTCCTGCAGCTGCAAAACTGCCCAAGCCCAGGCAGCCAAGGGAGAATTATCCCCGAAATTTTCCTGATGAAACCAGATGCACTGGATAGGGGCTCTTCTCCCTTGACAGGAACCTTTGAGTGGCATCCTTCCTTCCCTTCTATCTTCCTGCCAATCAGCTGATTAGTGGGACAGGGGACAGGTTCCTCACAGGGCTCCCTGACAGCTGGACTGTGGGCATGCTGCCAATGTACTCTCTCTCTCTTTCTGTCTCTGGGAGGGAGGGAAGCACAGAGGCCTGTGGGATATTGATTGTCTCCCCTGAGAAAAGCATACAGGCATCCTATCTAAATTGGGAGAGGGAACATCTTCCTCATAAGGAATTGATTTAACTTCTTACGGAAGAGCAAGTTCTCTTCCACGAGAAATCTCTGGAACATCTTTACAGCTCTCTCTTTGTGCTGAGAGAAAAGCAAATTGAATATGCAGTTTCTGTTGGTATGGATAAAACTTATTAATTGTGTATCTAAATTTTAGGCGGAAACATTTCTTTTAAAAAACCAGAAGCCTGGGGGGCTATTAATTTAGTTTCCCCCACCCATTTTTTACATTATTTTGTGCTTGGTTTGAACAAATTATTACAGCTATAAGTGTCTATAGGTGGGATATACTGCTGTATTTAAAAAAATCAGAAGATTTATAGGTAATTGATAACTAAAGTGAATGGACAGGAGGCTGTTTATTAATTGAAAGATGCTGTTTGTTTTGGTGTAATAGCTATATAAATATTTTTGTATGCAAGACTGGTGCCCAGTTTAAAATTTATCTTAAAAAGGAGGTTAGAGGAAAATTATTTTTCTTTATATTTTTTTACTCAAAAAAATAAGCTAGCTGATCATGAAAGGTTGTTAGTAACAATACAGTTGCTGCCAAATACTTGTAGTATTTACAAGTTACAGTCTATGAAAATTCTTCAGAATATTTGAGAATCAGGAAGGAAGTTGTTGTAGTTATTAAACAGTTAACCCAAACCATATGAAGTATCAGATAATGCATTCACAGTTGGTGGGAAATTGAGTCTATAATAAAACAATAGAACTTGGCCCAGTTTCTCAGCTGTTTGTATATTCATCTTCCTTTCATATCTAGACAGATACAGATCAGTCACAATTCCATGCAAGGAGTATTGATATGGTTTATTCCCCAAGATTGAGACAGTCTAAATAAATAAATTGTGCTGTATTCAGATCACCAGGTGTTAAAAATCTATTTTAAAACATGCCATTTATAATTTCAGGCTACAGAGGAAATTGAAGATCGTGAGACCCTGGCTCTGATGGCTGCAAGAAGCGAGAATGAGGGTGCATCTGATGGTGAAACTTACATTGAGAAATATACGCGGGGAGTGTTGCAAGTGGAGAACATTCTGAGCCTGGAACGACTAAGACAGGCAAGGAAAAGAAATTCAGTGCAACTTTTAAAACTCTGGGAGAGGGGAAGGGGTTTTTTTTGGAGGTTTTAGTGCGTTTAAAATCATTGAAGAGCTTGGGGACAAAAACTGGTGATATGTAGACTTTTATGTAGAATGCTATTTTAGTAAAACAGAAATCTCAACAGTAGCAGGTGGAATAACTATCGCAACACTGTTAGTCAAAACCTAAAGAAGAAATCTAAACCTGATAGATGTGTTCACAGAGTTTTTGTGTGTGTGTGTGCCTGTGCATAACTTGTGTAATTTTCGCTATTCAAACACCAGCTCCATTTTCATGTGGCTTCTTCAACTGTCCTTGAAATGAGCCCTTCCATGACTGTTGACTTCTTATAAGGAGATCCTTAAATAAATGGTCCAGCCTTTATATCAGTATATCTTTCCATGTCTCCATTCTGTTGGCACACAGGCAGTCACAGTCAAAGAAGCACTCTCCACCAAGGCAAGGCATATGCGGAGGAGTATCAGCACACCAAATGTCCACAATGTAAGGAAACTTTGCATTTGATAAGCTATTGTAAGAGAGACAAGTTTTTCTGTGTTTAATTTGCAGCATGGCAAAACGAATCCTGGCTACTATCATACTCGCTGTCTGTGTATTCTGAGCTAGCACTAATACAACATACAAAAAAAATCGTCTGAAGAAGTATGGAGCAGGGTGATAATTTATTAACCAAAAAAAAATCACTTGCGTAATCTAAATTCAGTCTCTCTCTCTTTTTTAGGTAAATGTTGGGCTCAGAACCAGCATTGTATATCTGACTCTAAACTTTTATAAAAGATGCCCCTGCATTATATTGTGGTATGATCAAAACAGTCTAGGTTTTAATGCTTTCAGTTTTAAACAGTGGTTTCATTGTTTTTCCCCCCCCTTTGGGTTTTTTTTTAAATTGCTGTGCAGCATCTAGAAGATTTTTTGTTTATACATATTTTTCTCATTCTCCTACACAGTAGAATCAGGATCTGGTATTTACATTGATGTGCTTCTGACAGCATTGTTTAGATGCATAAAACATGAGGTTGTTGGGGAGGTCAGACTACATGATATTTTTGGCCCTTCCTACCATGTTCTGTGAACACGGGATGACTTTCGTCATGACCATTCATTATTGTTTTTTAGGTATCCTCTAGCCGATTAGATCTTTCTGGCTGCGATGAAGATGAAAAGGTATGTGAATGCAGATATTAAAAAAACCTGAAGTCTGTTATTTTTCTTTAAAAACAAAACCCAAAAAAAACCAACCCAAAATATCATCAACAAAGAAATGCTTCCTCTTTTTGAATTGTGAATACAGGAAAATCAAAAGACTTGTTTTCATTAGGTATGTTTTAACAGTTTGGCTGATAGTGATGTGTATGTTAATTACATCAGAATTTTCTAATTGATGGGAGGGAATAGGAAAGCTGTAGGAAAAACTAGAACATACTTTTTGCATAGGAGCTGGCCAACATGATGGGCACAGTAAAACCTGGATCATTCATATCTCGGTGGCTTGCAGCTCACTTAATTGACAGCAGGCTGCCAAATTAAACACGAGCCACTTATGCATTTGCCACGGCTTTTATTTCAAAGGATGCTGCTTCTTTGATTAGCTAGAGTTTATCAGTGGCCCATGCAGCTAATCAGAGAAGCAGCACCCTGTGAAATAAAAGCTGCGGTAAAGAGCTGGAGCAACTCAGTGGTTCCATGCAACTGTTTGTTGCAGCTGTCTTCACATCCAGATAGTTTACAAATTCTCATCTTCACAGGGGGCTAGGAGTCTAAATTTTTGTAGCATCTGGGTTCTACAAGTGAAAGCCTTGCCCATACTGTGGATGAAACGGTTCTGTACTTAAAATGACTGTTGCCAGTATGATTCTAGTGCAGTTTCTCTTACTGAGATTGATGGTGTTCTTTTACCCCATCTTTGTCATTTGGGAGAATAAGTAGGGAATAGTCTCTAAAATACTTTCATAGCGAGCATAAGAGATGTTTATACTATTTCTACTATTGCCTGAAGTTAGCTGCTTAATATTCTGTCTGTCTGCTGTATGCGTGTATATCAGAGAAAAGTGTAAGGGGATAATAAAATTAGAAATGGAAAAATGATAACATTGCCTCCAGAGAGAATGTGAAGGGCCTTCAACAAAAGATGAGCGTTTCCCAAGTAATAGCTCTACCACCCTTGTTCCTGCCAGGCATACATGTTTTATCTCTTCTAAGTCTATTTCAGATGCAAAGGGGTCTAAATAATTCAACACCCCTGGCCAGAGAGGAAAAGGGTATGTGTGTCTGAAAATGTGTCCATTAGAGACCCTAAATCTATGGAGACATGAATGGGTTACCCTGTGGAAAGTCAGCCCCTCCCAATAACAACAACAACAAAAACAAGTGTGAATAAGTTATGTGGTCCCTAGAAGCAGTAGTGATAGATTTGCACCTGGATGGATCAGGGACAGGTTTCTTAAAGGCCTCTGTCAGACATGCAGGTAAAGGCACAGTGGGATCTGCTGCATGATGCACACAATCGCACTTCCTGCCATGCCACACTTGCATAGCAGGAGGCATGATTGTGGGATCAAGCATCAAATTCCATCATGCCTTATTGCCATTCCATCATGCCTTATTGCTAGTGCTGAGGGAGCCTGAGATCATAATCCCAGGCTCCCCCTGCAACAGCAAGTAGCAAGCTTCTGCAGCTAGGAGTCCCCCACAACAGACAGGGCTTCCAGCCACAGGGGTGCACCTGGCCACATGTTCAATTAAAGGCATAATAGGAACGAGCCACAAAGTTATTACACATTTTTTGTGGAATAATATTGTGGTTTATTCCTCATTTTATCTCACCATTAATTGATTGAATGTGTGGCCAGGTCCAATTTAAGATTAACTTGGTCAATCATGTCTTAAGTGTAACATGTGGCAGGGGCCATGCTTTAAAGTGCCTCCTTTTCCTTGCAAAGACTAGTTTCTCATACTTTCAGGTGCATGGTCTTCTCTTCATTTGGGCACAGCTACCACACTCCAGGTTTATGCCTTGAGCTTTACCTCTTTACTTATTGTCCACAGCTTGAGAGAATGCTGCAAATAATGTTTTCCTCTCCCATCCCATGGGTTGGGCTGTCTTAGCTGAGTAGAACTTACCCAAAACTGTCTAGGAAAGAATGATGTTTAAGTAATATTGATGTGCTGTTTGTTATTTTAGCTATGGTCTCTTATGTTCCTGATGACTAATAAATGCTTTGTTCTGGAAAGCTGGGGTTTTGTTATTCTTTAATTTTTTGGTTATAAAACTCCAACAAAGAAGACTTCCACATAGAGCCACATCAGTTTGGTCCTGTTGAAGGACTCAGTGACAGACAGGGGTGCTGATTAGGGCTGTGCAAAGCTTTGGTTGCTGATTTGATTCAGCAGAGATTCAGCCCGGTATGGTGGCCGAATCTGAATCGAATCAGGAGACCCTTTAATCTCTCTGAATCGAATTGGAACCCTCTGAATCAGCTTGGAAAAATTTGACAATTTAGACATAGACAGAGCTTTAAATGTTTTTTCTGCATACCTCAAGGTACCAGGCAGCTCATGAATGCTGTGATGTTGGGGCGGATGGAGCATCCCACAGGAGCGTGGGGGGCTCCCCAGTACGCTCGGCAGCAGACCCGGAAGTGGACCAGAAGCTTGGCGACTGGTGCCTTCTGGGTCTGGAGGGGTACTTGGGTTCCCCCCTGTGGCTGATCACCGAGGTGGTGGGGGGGGCCTATGCACTTGGTGCCAGACCCAGAATTGTACCGGAAGTACTTCCGGTCCACTTCTGGGTTCGCTGCCAAGCACACAGAGGGCCCCCCCCATGCTCCTGTGGGACGTTCCATCCGCCCCAGCATCTCAGCATTCACAAGCCGCACCTGGTACCTCGAGGTATGTAGAAAAAACATTTAAAGCTGTGTCTGTGACCGAATCGCTGATTCTCCAAATCAGCAGTGAATCTTCAGATTCGGATTTGGCCGAATCAAATTGGGGACAGTGATCCAAACCAATGAATCGAATTACTGTCCCCAATTCAGGCTAATCCGAATCTGAATCAAATATGGCCCGCTTCGCACACCCCTAGTGCTGATGCCTAGAGACCCAGTCTAAGAGTGGCAAAGTCAGAGAACTTCCCTTAGAGTGAAGTGGAGGCCCAGAGCCTTAAAGAGGAAGTCAACTCCCAAGAGACTGCAGAGGGCATAGGGCTTAGCACATCTTGTGATCCATGAAAGCTGTTATAATTAGAAGGAAAAAAACATCCCCATCCATACTAAACAGGGAAAGCAAGCTACAGCTTTGCAGGGGAGAAAACTCTCTTATACAATGTATACATGTGAGAGAGATTAAGCTTTACTTAAACCAATAGCAAAGTTAATTAATTTCTTCTCACTTGTCTTTGTTAATTCATTTCTTCTTACTTGTCTTTATTACTGTTGTCTTCCTTAGGGTTGGTCTGAAAGCCACCTGGATGCGTCGGACTGTGCTTCTAGTTATCAAGATATATCATGTTACGGTACTTTACCCAGGGATTCCCCTCGCAGAAGTAAAGATGGTAGTGGTAAGACTCTCAGAACTACATGGATATATTTTTTAATGATTCTTAGGACAACTTGCAAAGCATTGTAATATGAGACCGAAAATAAAACACAGGGTTTAAAGTCCTGTCAATTTTTTCACCTGAGCTTGTTCATATGGGCTGGGTATGGACATTCAAAAAGCCCAAGGTGGAATTGATCTAAGTTACACAGTTTTCTGTAAGAGGCATAGTTTAGATAGGTAGCAAACAAAACATACATTTGCCCGTTGGTTGGGGGAGTCAGCTACAAATGTTAGACCAGGTTCTGCCGTTTTTAAACCAGTCTGTGTGCCGAACGTCTGTTCTGTTATGGGTATAGACTGGTTTCTAATAACTTATACTGGTAAAAATGTAATGTCTAGTTTAATTTAACCTGGATTATATGGGGAAAGGGTTCTTTTCAGAACAGACTCCACAGAGTTCATGGATACTTGCTTCTCCATGTGTCTATTTATATGCCATCAACAGATCGTTTGCTTTAGGCCAAAATGTCGCAAGCTTTTATAGGTAATACAGACTGAGATTCCACTGAAACTACAAACCAGGGCTGAGAGCTTCACCTACTCACAGATGCCATTAATTTTCTTTGGAGTTATCTGAATTCTGCCCCAAAGGGTCTTGGTTCCAGTGCAAAGTGACACCAGGGGCAAGTCAGGGATGGTCAATACTCAGAAGGCAAGGTGCTGGCAGTTCTGATTTCAAGGAGAGAACACATAGAGCAACTGGAGAGGAAAGGGAAGAGTGGAGCTTCTGCACTGGCCTGGAGCTGTGCATTGGATTGCTTCTCAAGTCAGCACAATTTCCCCCCTGCCTCAGTAGATCTCTGCATCCATTCATGCTTGGTCCACTCGCAGAATTTCTACAAGATGGCCCATAGTGTAACCACAAGACTTATGGATATAGTGTTTCCCTTTCGTTACTACAAGTTATTTTCTCTGCACTCACATAGATAATGCAGTGGCTACACAGAACTGATGTGTTGTGTTTTTGTTCTCCCCTTAGGTTGCATATCAGAGAATCCACACGCCTTAATGGCCAGCCCATTTAAAGCATTTTCTCCTCAGCCACCAAAATTTTTCAAACCCTTAATGCCTGTAAAAGAAGAGCATAAAAAAAAGACCCCCCTTGAAAGCCGCCCTCTGCTTAGCCAAGAGGTAATTTTGTTTTATGAAAATAGCAAAATGCTGAGTCTTTGTGCATAAGCAGTAATTTGTGCATGCATCCACAGCACAAGAGCTTTGTGCTGGTATTGACTGATGTGTGCTTTACTTCCTACTCTCTTGCCTGTTTCACTGTTTGGTAAGTATTTTTGTAAGGGAGCGTGTGTTTCTTTTTTTTTCATTTGCATATTTTCTTTGCAGAAACCTTCCACTGAATGTTTATTTAATCTCCAAAGAAGTTGCAGTGTTTTTGGAAAATGGTGTTTTAGGATAGTTGTAACACACTTTTTTTCCTAACCTGTAACTTCATTGGGAAAATTGCATGAATTTCTGTAACTGTTAACTTAAACCATGGTCCAGTGTATGGCCTGCCTGTGTTTCCCTTTAAGATGCCCTAATGTCTTTCTAACTTGCCTGGCTTGAATACTGTATCCAGGTGCTAGTGTTGTCTTTGTGTGATGTGTTGTGTATCTTAACCTTTGCAGAGTATGCCCTCATCTCAGGTACATAACGCTGGCTGTGTTGTGCCTTCAGGAAGTAAAGCCAGCAGCATGTCAATAGAAAACAATAGCATACATGAAGAGAAGATTGTAAGTTTGTATTGGTTTCTGTCATAATGCCTGGTGGTGGGTTTATGGCTCTTTCACGGGCAATAATGCAACAACTTCAGGGAAAAAAATCACTTTGCACTTGGTGTCTTTTAATTTTCACTGGCTATTATAATTTGCTGTTGCATGCTTGTGAATATAATTAATAATTTGCGGTAACTTTATTTAATTACTTGTGTATCACTTATCAGGGCAAAATCAATTTTGTGCAATAAAATACTGCATCCAATCAGTGAACTAGATCAGATACTCTTCAGTAAAAGATGTTGAGCTCTTTCTAACATACCTGTGTATATTACACAGATTTTGTGACTATACATGAAAGTAAGAGGAATGATCCCATTTGATGTAAGTAGCCGTGCATTTAATTATGGGTACATCTTGAAAGCTTCTGGTTGCCTGGCATTGAAGTGCAGTGGCTAAAATAAAATTGCAGCTCTAAGTTAACATGCAAGTTAACACCATACATCAGGTTGTAGATTCATTTCCCCTCCCCAGTCATTTGGTTAAACTCATTCTGCCCCTATTAGTACTGCTTCTGTGAAAGTTTTGTCAACATTTATCTTGTGCAGTAGACATTTTTAAGGCTGTAGAACATGACTGTAAGCCCTTGCTGAAACATGGTATGAAAACGTAAGACCTGAAAATATATTAAAAGGTCTATAAACCCTTGCCTGTGTGCTCCCAAAAGTTATTTATATTCTGTAGGTTTTTGTATTGCAGTTCATAGTTATTCGTAAGGCTTGCTTTGTGTGGTTTGGTGGTTTAAGTGAAAGTTTGTAGGTTGTTATGCCGCAGTAGACTGGTCCATTTGGTATTTACATTTGAAAACTGGTTGCAGTGCATGAGTAGTAATTGTTTGTATTCCTTCATTGTGTTTGGTTTCCATAGCTCTGTGTGAGTCAGCAATCAGTGTGTGTGAACTTAAGGCTGAGGACTCACACTGTAAAGAGAATAGGGAAAAAATAGCTCACAGTCTATTTAAAAATATGTCTTTAAGTCTTAAGGAGATTGAATTTACAAACATTCCCGTAGCAACTACTCTACAATATAGCTCCCAGATCTAAAGGAACAACCCCTCCCCTTACTCAGCAGCCACCCTATGGCAGGGGTGGAATGGGGGATAACATAGATGGTTGGTAGTGGTCACAAGCTCCAAGCAGGTAGCAGAAGCACTCATGGTGTGGCCTGGTGAGATTGCAACAAATCTGCAAATACAGCTAAATACCTTGTCACATGAAAAAGGAAAGGAAGCAGCCACCTGCTCTAAACAGAATCTTACAGGTCAAGCTGAATCAAATCTTTCAGGCTTGGAAAGCAAATGATGGCTCCTATGCTAAGCTAAAGGTTTCAAAGCTGGAGTAAGTCTGTTCCTAAACCAGGCAGGAGTATGTTTCAAACAGGAGCAAACCTTTGACTAAGCTGGACTAAGCTGGACTTTCAGGATAAACTTTGTTTTTGAACAGTTCAGGTTTCACAGCCCATCTGTGAAATTTCAGCTAATCTGGTCTTCCCTCCTGAAATGGAGTCTGTAAATTAGCAGCAAACATTATGGGAAGGGATCATCACTCCATGACATTCAACCTCAGCCTGATGTAGTAGATTACCAGGGCCATGTACCTGGTATAAACCTGGAAGCCCACGGTTTCAAAATAAATTGCCAAATGGCACCATGGGCTTGAAATAGTTGAGTGCAGCCTTAGATATACTGTATTTGCTCAATTCAAAGACTAGGTTTTTCCTCTCATATAACATGGAGAAAAGACCCTTGTCTTGGAACTGAGTGCAAGGTAGGTGGAGGGGAAGGGGCAGGCTGCAGTTGCAGATCCAGACTCTGAGTTGGGTCCAGAGTTGCAGCTGCTGTCTGCCCCCCCACCGCCTGACTTCCCCCATTTGCAGCCTCAGGCCTCCTACCCCCTCACCACATCATCCCCCTGTATTCTTCCTCTCTCCCCCCACCCCACAGCTTCTGTCCCCTCCGACCTTCCTGCCAATAACTCTGGCTCCACTCCAGCCTGGGGCAGAGAGCAAACAAGCTCTGCCCCCAACCCGGTAGTAGTATTGGCAGCAGTAGGGGTGTGGCAGCTCTGGCCCTGGCTCTGGGGCTTAGTTGGAACTGCTGCTGTTGCTACCCAGCCCAGCACTGGCCAGATCATTAAAGTGCCCTGTGCCCCAGGCTGGAGCAGAGACAGAGCCTGCCAGAGCAAAGGGAAGAGACTGGATGGGGAAGGGGCAGGCAGGGGACAGAGTCTGCGTGAAGGGGGAGGGAGATGGGGACCTGAAGCTTCAGGGGCCAGAGTTTGCAGGGGAGGGTGGGGAGCAGAGTCTAGAGAAGAGAAGATGCAAAGTGGGGTAGAGATAGTGGGGGGTGAGTGGAGGCAAGGTATGGGGTGGTGGGGGCAAGGGGAAGACATCAAGCTGCTTGACTCACACCACCTGTCCCCCTGACTGCCTCCCCCTACTGCCTGCCTATCCACCTGTTCCCTGCCTTCACCCTACTGCCTGCCCCACTGTTGCCTGCCAAACTACTGTCTCCCCCACCATCTGCCCCCTGCCACTGTTTTCCCTACTACAGCAGTGGGAGGGGTGGGGATAATGAATTTAGGACAACCCTCCAATAATTAGATTTTAGACATGGAAAATAATCACAAATCTCTGAATTTTCCATGTCTATAATTAATTGGGGGGGGATCTTAAATTCAGGGTCATCTTGGATTCAGGCAAATACAGTAATGCTCAGCAACATCTTGCATGGAAATAACAAGGAGTAGAAATACCAAAATTAATAAATATATATTTAGAAAATGGGCAGCTGGTATTTTTAACTGGAGCAAGTGCTATGCATCTCTGAAATGGCCTTTATGTGATATGTGGCTGACCTGTCTCGTTGTTCTATGGGACGTTTTTCTTTCATAATATTTAACAGATTTATAAAACAGAAGAATAGAATTTAAACCACAAACCAGAATACTGACATTATGGAGGTACTAAAACTCTAAACAACTCTTGCCTTTTATAATGCATGTTTCAAAACATAAATGGTCTGACACATTTGCATTTGCTGCAGTACACGTGCGTAGTGGCATGAGTTAAGTGCAAAATGTTTGCATATTTTATGATCTGACAAAGAATGTCTTGAATTTGAAAGCTTATCTAACTCTGTCCCAACTACACAGTTAGTCTGATAAAAGGTATCGCCCTAAGAAATCCTTGCCTCTGGCATAATTTCTGGAGTATCACAGCTATAACATCACTGCATATGATATGAGTATTTTTTAACTTTTTGTAATTTATATCTCTAATCTTCTTGTTCCAGAAATTATCTCCATAGTGGGCAATAAACTTAGTGTTATAGAAATTTAATGTACTAGTGGTGTAATGAATGAAGTGCTCCTTTCTTGAAGTTAGTAGTCCAGTAATTAAGAATCTAAAGGTTACTTAAGACCCATAATTTAGGAACTGAGCGCTTTCAAATACTGGATTTATCCCTACTAAATGCAGAATATGGGTACGGAAGGCTTTTTGTATAGTAATATCCCAGAGTTTCACTGTACCATCAGCTCTGATTCTCTCTGAATCCTTGTGCTATTGCTGCCTCTCCTATTTGTCTATTTACAGTCTTTTCTGCAGGCACATTCTTACCACCCTGTCACGTCTTTTTTTGGTGTTAATGGCTTGTTTGTCCTGTGACCAGCTGGCTGGTACTTCTTTCCCAGGCAATTTCTTCAGGGATTCTCTGGTTTTGGTTCTTCCTCTGCCCTTAGCTGTATACAAGAGCTTCCTACTGCTGCTCTGTTCTCTCCCAGAGAAGTGGGAAGGACCCTAAAAGCAGTCTTTAATTCTTCACTTGTGCTTCCAGATAGTAAGATCCCAGAACAGTGTATGTGTATATATGTGTGTTTTTCTTTTTTTATTGTTGTCGTGACCCCTTTTCCTTCTCTTACCATGTCTAGAAAAACACTGGAGTCTGCCTTTGCTTTGAGAAAAATCCTGATCCTGTCCCTTTAGATTGTTATATAATCATAAAACTGTGGACAGTATGACACTGCTTAGATAATGTAGACACGTTTTACGTTTTTATTAACCAGAGATACCCATATAGTGTAAAGTATGACATGTCAGGACTACAGATTTAACTGTGTATTCTTGACCTCTTGAAACTGTTACTTATTTCTCCATACTCAAACGTAAGCTCATAACATTTTGCTTTATTTCATATACTGCATGTTGTGTGACCAGGTAATGTTATGTGCGTTAGGAAGCTAAAGGAAATATTAACAGAGAAAATATAAATAAAAGGCCAGGCAGGGGATAGGTAGGTTGAACTACTGGAAAAGGTTCTTTAGGGGATGAAGTTAGCAGTTACTGGGCACGTTGACATGCGGTTCCAGGGCCTGGGCTGGGAGATCCTTATTTTCTAGCCCCAGCTCTGTGATCCTGGGACCCAGGATTTGCCAGCCCAGGCCCTGCAACCACAGAGCTCAGGCTGGAAGATAAGGATCTCCCAGTCTGGGCCCTGCAACTGAGGAGCTCAGGATGGGAGATAAGGCTCTCCCAGCCTGGGCCCTGCAATGGCAATTGCAGAGCAGAGCTGGGAGCTCTATGTTGCCAGGGTAGGGGGACATTGTCAGCAGGCAGCTCCCAGCAGCAGGCAGTCATCTTCTGTCCCCTGCTGCCCGGCTGACTGGGAGCACATTTGCACTTGATTGGGGGTCTACAGGTGCATTACTGCACAGTAAGTAATTGAGAGTAAATCTGCTACTTGTATTTACAGGTAGCAAATCTATTTGAGATTAGAGCAAATTACTGCACAGTAAGCATTTGCACATGTAGATAGTGAAGCTTGCTTTACAGTAATATGCTCTGACAAGGAGTTTCAGAACACATGGGCATTGTGGGCACTGCCCACCCAGCCAGCATTCATGTCCGCGAAGGCACTACAGTGGTCCACGGTGGCTTGGAGCACCATGGAGTGAAAGCCCCTCCGGCTATAGTACGGGTGGTCCCTGTGAGACAGGCAAGTGATGGGGATGTGGGTCCCATCCAGGGCCCCAATGCACTGGGGGAATCCCAGGGCGTGGAACCCTGCCGCCACTGACGGGGTTGTGCACACAGCATTGTGTGCCCCAGCACATCCTGGAGGGCACTGCAGGATGCCTCTAAGACGGCCTTCGTAGCAGTGGCCTTGCCCACCCCAAAGAGATGGCCCACATAGTGAAGGCTGCTAGGCATGGCCAGCTTCAGCAGGGTGAGGGCCAGCTGGGTGCCTGTGGGGAGGAGAGGCTGCATGGCAATGTTCTGCCACTCTAAGTGTGGCTGGAGCTGTTCAAGTAGGTACCTGAAGATGACCCAGGTCAGCCTGAATGCCTGGTGCCACTGCTGGTCATCCTAGGTCTGCTGGATGATGTGCAACCACCAATCCTGGCTGGCCTGGTGAGCCTAGAGATGGTGGGGCAGCCCTGGCGGTGGTGTCCAGCAGCACATCATCGGCATCCCTGCCAGGGTGTGGCCAGCTGGACGGGGTCCAGGTGGCAGCAGCCCTGGAATGGTGCGCTGTGGCCAAGCAGGTGGTTGGGCAGCTGGGAGGGCCCAGGAGGCTGTGGGCCAGCAGGGCCAGTGCAGTGGCTAGCAGGAACCTGGGGCGCCGGTTGTCACTGCCAGGGGCAGGTGCTGGAGTAGCCGTGGCATAGGGGGGTAGAGTTGGTGAGCAGATTGCTGCTGCATGCTGCCCCTGCACTGCTCCTGGCTAGGGAGCAGAGAACAGGTTTGGCTTTTAAAGATGGCTGCCAGCTGCTGGCAGCTAAAGCCAGAGCCTGGAGCTCCCCCTGGTGGCAGCAGGGGTCCATTGCAGGGCTGCAGGAAGTAGCACCAGTTTGGTGCTAAGAGCAGCAAATCTGCTGCCAAGTCCTTGCATGTATAGACACCGACCAGGGAGCATTTACTTTCAAGTAAACTGATCCCAGATCAAATGCAGTGTAACGTGCAAAAAGAGTGGTCTTTGTGTAATGTTTATCTTCTAAATGCCAATAAGCCCCAGCCAGTTATACATATCCAAGCACGCTTCAAAGTATATTATGCTACACAGTCCAAAGTGGAGGTTACTACTCAATTTGAAGTTCTGTTTCTGAGTAATTGACGCAAAATAATTTGTTCCCACTCAAAAGGCAGGGGGGAGGGGGAGGGTTTGCATAAAGTTTTATACATTGGTTCAAAAGACAAATGTACATGAACTGAAATGGTGTTGGAATGCTTTTGTTCCTATACATGATGAAGACTTGTGGCTTGTTTTGTAAACAAAGAGATACTATTTCTGCCTTTGAAAATGTACACAAACCAATGTAAAAAAATTGTGGATTTTGAAATCTTTTGTGATGTTAGTAGAGGTACAAAGAAATATTAGTAATGTCGAGCTTTTTTAAGCTCAAAGTTTTAAAAAAATTCTGAAAACATCTTCCTTTCTATTTGGAGTTCATCCTTAATATTTTGAGAAAGTGAGCATTTTTAATATTCAGAGACATTTTTTAAAAAGAAAAATTATGTTAAAAACGTGTTTTTGTGGAGTCTTGTGTGCATCATCAGTATGGGAAAACTGCTGTTTTTCCTACATTATTTTGGGCAAGATAGTCCTCACTTGCTGCTTTTGATGGTACTGCCTGAAGGGATCACATCCTTGACTCTCTTCTTATGGATTGCCACTGTCCAAATGAAATTCAGAAGAGCTGGGAAGAGTATAAAACAGAACATCTCAGGTTTTCTACTTCTTCAGACGTGCTAGCTTCTTTCAAAATACTATTATTCCTTGTAGATGCAATACCTTTTCTTTTTTTTATATTACCTGAAACTGCATGCTCCAGATCAGTGAATCAGTATCCACAAAGAGTAACTGAATACCTGCAAAGCAGATTCATACTTTTCATGTCCCCTGTGTTGTATTCTTCCCTAGCCCTCAATGTTAAGCTCCTGCTAAAAAGATTTTGGCTTGACATCAAAGAATGTTTTCCCTTTGTTCTAGGAACTTGATTGTGGGCACAGTATGCAAATATTGATACTATATTTACTCAAATATAAGATGTGAGATTTCCCTCAACCAGCATGGGGGGAAAGCACCTTGTCTTACATCCGCATATGAAGTGGAATGGGGAGCAGTTGGCTGCTCTAGCTCTGACTCTGGCCCTCAGCCCAAGTCAGGGCCAGAGTTAGACCCACAGCAGCCTCTTCCCTCCCTCCCCCCCCCCCCCCCCCGGGTGTTTTCACTCTGCAGCTTCTGCTCCCCCTGCCCACTCCCCAACCAACCCTTGGCACAGAAGACATGGAAACTCCTTCTGCCTGGCCAGTCAACAGCCATGACACTGCTGCATGGCCAGGCAAGGGCTGAACTTCCACATGCTGTGCACCAGGACAGAGTAGCCAGAGCAGTGTTTGGCAGTATGGGGAGTTGTGGAGGTGGAAAGAGACAGAAAGTGGGGAGTTGGGTGGGGAAGAGGCAGAGACTGGGGACAGTTTGGGAGAGCGAGGCAGAGGCTGGAGGGAGAGGTAGAGGCTGCAAGAGACTGGGAAGCTGGGGATGGGGGATGCATGTGGCTGGGGGGGGGGCAGGAAGCCTGCAGAGGGAAGAAGTGGGTGGGGCTGAGAGCAAGGGGATCACCTGGCCAATAGGGCTGTGCGAAACTTCGGTAGCCAATTTGATTAGGAGGACATTTGGTGGCGGAATCTCTGAATCTGAATCGAATTGGAAGACCCGTTACAAGGTCTGAATTGAATCAGAAAGCCTCCAAATAGATTTGGAGAGATTTGGAGATTTGGAAGGCTTGCAGCAAACAGAAACTGCTAAGAGGAAGGGAGGTGGAGTGATTTTCCATATATGGAAAAGGGTGAGATGGGGGGTGGGGGGAAAAGGCTGCTCTGATACTGACATCAGTCGCTGGCCAGCTACAGATCTTTCCCCACACACACACACGATACGAGTTTTGCTTTCAACAGTTTGAGGTGCACTTTCACAGAAGCCCTTGCACCTATCTCCTTAAAACTTTGCAGGCTTCATGCCCTCAGCAGAGGCTACCATCCCTGCTGTTTTCATCCGAATCTGTGAAAAAATGACAAAGTTATAGGTATTTTAGTGATTCCCCATTAAAGTCTATGGCCAAATCAGTGCCAAATCTCTGAATCGGCCAAATTGAATCAAGACAGTGATTCGAATCGCCAAATCAAATCACTGTCCCTCCAAATTGGCCGAAACTGAACCGAATACTTGCTGCTTTGCACAAGGCTACTGACCCTCCTAGTCTCTACTTTTCCTGCTGTAGCAGTAAAAGGTGTGGGGTTCAAGACAACTCTTCAATACTTACCTGGGAAATTATAATAAATTTATAAATTTTCCATATATAGAATCTAAATATTGGGGGTCATCTTATATTCAGGATCATCTTATATTTAAGTAAATACGGTAATAGAGCTAGATATAGGATGGGCAAATATGTTCATTGACTAGTCCAGTCTGATATAGTTTCATAGTAGCTAGGGTCAAGAGGGACCTGATCAGATCATCTAGCCTGACCCCCTGCCATAGGCAGGAATGAATGCTGGGTTCACAAGACCCCAGACAGGTGATCATCTAACCTCTTTTTGAATTTGCCCAAGGTACAGGCGAGGACCACTTCCCTGGGAAGTTGGTTCCAGATTCTGGCTACCCTAACTGTAAAATATTGCCTTCTGATCTCTAACCTAAACCTATTTTCCATCAGCTTATTACCATTGTTCCTCGTCACCCCAGGTGATGCTGGGGAGAATAGAGCTCTTCCTATTTGCTGATGATCGCCCCTGATGAGCTTGTAGGCAGCCACCAGATCCTCCCCTCAGCCTCCTCTTGCTGAGGCTGAACAGGTTCAGGTCCCTCAGTCTCTCCTCGTAGGGCCCGTCCTGCTGCCTTCTCACCAAATGGGTGTCCCTCCTCTGAACCCTCTCCAGGCTGGCCACATCCTTTTTAAAGTGCGGTGCCCAGAACTGGACACAGTACTCCAACTGTGGCCTGACCAATGTCGCATAGAGGGGGGGTATCACCTCTCTGGACCGGCTTGAGATGCATCTTTGGATGCATGACAAGGTTTGGCTGACTTTGCTGGCTGCGGTCTGGCATTGGCGGCGCGTGATCATCTTGGAATCAAAAATGACTCCCAAGATCCCTTTCCACCTCTTTGCTTTCAAGAGGGGAGCTCCCCAGTCTGTATGTATGCTGTGGATTCTTCCTCCCAAGGTGCAGCACCCTGCACGTGTCTATGTTGAACCCCATCCTAGTCTCATCTGCCCACTTTTGTAGTCTGCCTAAATCTAGTTGCAGCCTCTCTCTCCCTTCAAGTGTGTCCACCTCACCCTGCATCTTAATGTCATCAGCAAACTTAGACAACGTGCTTTCAACCCCCTTGTCCAAGTCGCTGATGAAGATGTTAAACAGTGCGGGCCTGAGGACTGAGCCCTGGGGTACCCCACTGCTCACATCTCACCAGGTTGAGTACAACCCGTCCACCACTACTTTCTGGGTGCACCCCATCAGACAATTTTTTACCCATCAAATTGTGTAGGGATCAATGCCACAGTCGCTTAATTTATGGATGAGAATGGGGTGAAATAATATAATAATAATATAAAAATTAGATCAATAGATCTAATCAATCTTGCAGTTTAGTGGATCTGCTTCATGCCAGCCAGTTTTATAGGTAACAATATTGTGAAAATCCATCCCATATAGACAAATACTTATTTTGTGTTTTTGCATGTGATCAAGTTACCTTAAAACACAACTCTCTGATATGAATGGAATTATAATTGGTCTGTATCATAGAAAGAAATGCCATGTATTATATGGTTTACCCAAATGTGGTATAGTAAAAACCTATTTTATATACTGTATTTACTTGAATCTAATACCACCCTGAATTTAAGACATTTCCCCAATAATTGGATTTTATATATATATTTATAGAAAATTTATAAATTTGTTATAATTTTCCAGATATAGAATCTAATTATTGAAGGTTTGTATTAAATTTATCTCCTTCCTGTTGCTACAGCAGGGAAAACAATGGCTGGGGGGGGAGTGTCAGGTGGCCCCCTTGGCCTCTGATTCCCCCCCCCCCCCCAACACACACGCACTTTTTCCCTCTGTAGCCCCTTCTTCCCTCTTACTGTCAGACCCTGCTCGGGCTCTGTTCCCTCCCAGAACTCATGGGCAGGATGCAAGATAGTAAGGGGGGGGAACACAAGCTGCAGAGGGCAAGCAGAAGCTAATTTGAACTGCAAGGGACCAAAAAACACTGACTTCAAAATAAATATACCTACATTAATTTGCATATACGCAGATTGCTATGGGTACCTACAAACTTAGATCATCCAGAATTGATGCATTGTACCTTATTTTGCAAACTGCTGAAAGTTTTAGCACATACTCCATAAACACACTCTTGAGCAGCACTTTTGTACCTATTTATATAGTACAAACTGGGCGCATCTGCACAAGATGCTGTGTTGCCATAGTGATGAGCTGTGAAGAGAGCTCATTGCTACAGCAACGTAGTGTCGGGGAGTGCAAACTGTGACACTGCCACTATGTCACGGTAATGACAAGCTACATCACCAGAGCTCATTGCTCTGGCAACATAGCAGCTAAAAATAACCGTGCACTGCCGGGTATTGCAGTCAGGGGCACGTGCAGATATGCTTGCTATGCATGATATTAGTCCAAAGCCAAAAGGCTCATGATCTATCGCATAGGTCATTAAGCTGGGCCTCAGCAGAGTCAGCAGTGTTTTAAGCTACGGTGACCCTGCAGCCCAGCATCGTTCACTGTGTGTGTATGCGTGTGCATACATACTCCAGTTAACCCTCACAAAAGATCCATGTGCTAATTAGCCCCCCCACTTGTGACTGGACACCGGTATTTTTGCACAAGTCCTGGGATCTTCCAAAATTGTATATGTGTATGAGGCACAGGGCTGTCTGGTCTGGCTCCACTCCATGCAGGGTGGAGCCGCACCTGCCACATGCAACAGTTCTAAGAGAGGGGGTGACAGAGACTGTCATCTACATAAATGTATGGTGATATTTGCTAGGCATTTAAGAATGGTGAAGAAACAGGAATAATTGGAAATGGGGGAAAGGGTACTGTGCAGGTGTAGGACTGAAGAGGAAGCTGAAATGTATTCGATGTATTGGTTCACCATGAGTGAAAAAGGGTCGGCAGGGGAGATACCATTATCAATCCGGTATCCAAAATCCCAGACTGATGGGTCGGGGAGGGAGGAGACTTGCCCTGTGGTAGAGTCTCTCAGACTTGAGTGATTGAGCACCGCTTAGTCAGTTTGGAATTTGGAACTAATTGGTCCTTAAGCCAAAAAAAAATTGGTGTGTTTGCCTAATATGAGTCATATGTTTTACAGGCATGCTGTGTGGGCTACATTCAGTTAGCTTCATAGTTGGTTTCCATTACTGAGCACATGCTGCTTTTAGCAGCAGTTTAATGAGAGACAATATATTTAATTAGGAGGTTTTCCTATATGCAAATATAAGACAAGGAGCTTTTTTCCCATGCTGTTTGTGGGGTGAGGACTTTGTCTTATATTAGAGTAAATGCAGTATTTAATGTTGCAAGCACTACCCATTAAGTAACCCAGAACATTAGGCAGTGGGTAATGCTTGCTCGATTTATGATGGGTCATGGATAGTACTGATATAGAAAGGAGAAAAAAAAATTTTAGATTTGTTCTGAATGTAATTAGAATGAGCAACATATGTAATACTGCGGTGTTCTCGGTGGTTCCTTTTTCTCTTACTCAGCTATAATCACGTTTCAGAGAAGTCTCATGTTTTTTGCTTAAAGAATATAAAGTTTCTTTTTACTCAAGTCTCTTCTGGTTTAGAAGAAAAAATGATCAGGAAGAGTACACAATATAACCAAAAGGTTGCAGGTTTAGAAAAAAACTGATGAGATTTCTTGGAAATATTAATTTAGCAAACATTTTATAGCAAATATTTTATAAGATGTTAACCCCACATGAATTTGTCTAATTTTTGCAGGACTCTGAGGAAGAGGATAATGAGTTGGAGGCCATTAACAAGAAGCTGATAAGTTCACAGGGTATTCAGAATTTTCAGCCTTACGTACCTGAGGAGTTTGCTGACTTCAGTATTTACAATGCCAGCCTAGAGAACAGGGAATGGTTTTCCTCTAAAACAGACTTCATAAGTTCACGTGTTCATGAGAAAGAGGTGTCACGCAGTCCCACCACTAGCAGTATCACTAGTGGATACTTTTCCCACAGTGCCTCTAATGCTACTTTGTCTGACATACTTGTTCCTGGTAGTGATAGCACAGATCAGCTAGCCAGTCAGATGAAGGATCTAGACTCTACTGACCATTCAGGACCACCTCTTGCACATGATGTAAGATCTTTGAACAAGCAGTTTCCAGAGTCAGAACAGGAGTTAGCTAAAGAAAAGGTACCCATGTCACCACTAAAAGAAAACAGTGCCTTAACAGAAGAAATACCACTGTCCCTAGATACTACTACCAAAAACTCTGAGAAATTACATAGGGCTGACTCCTGTTCACCATTAGATTCCTCAGCTAGCAAAAACATCCAACCTACAGTTGAGTTTTCATCACGTGAAGTAACAATTGAACGTACTACAGATGTTCTCGAAGATCACTCGTTTACAGAATTCATGGGTGTTGAAGATGGAAAGGACTTTGACCATTTGGTAATTCCACAGCCATGTTCCACTGATTCCTCTAATGGAGTGGAAAAAAGTACAACTACTGGGCTGGACAGTGCCTCTGATTTATCGCAAAACACTGACACTCAGCAGGTCTCTCACTTGGGCCAGCTGGAATGTATGGCAGTAGATTACCAGCCTTCAAACACTACTGAAAACCCTTCATGTTCTGTACTAGTAGAAGAGACTACATGCTGTCAGACATACCCTGATTCTTCCCTGGATGATTTTATTGGAAAGAACCATTTAGATGTTTCTGACTATGAAGATGGTGCATCTGCAGAACAAGTCCATACCTTGCCTAGCTGGGTGGCAGTGGGAGAACAAGTGTGTGTTGGAAGTAATAAGACTGGCACAGTGAGATACATTGGACCAGTGGATTTTTCAGCTGGAATCTGGGTTGGAGTTGAGCTAAGCATTCAATTGGGTAAGAAGCTACAAATATACTGTAGGTTGTGTGTACATCATGTAGGGCAAGTTTTAAAGTTATGCTATATAATTGCACAATTCAGTGTTTGGAAATGCCAGACTAGGCACGTGGGAAGGGTATCTGATATAACCAGCCTTCTTAGTGCTGGGTGGGGGGTTATTTGTTTTTAAGTTCACTGACATTTCTTTTTAAAGGGCTGCTTTTAAAATGTATGTTTAAACATATAACTGCCTCTCTTCTCTCTGCTTTGTGAACTTTAGTGCTTTCACATCCCAGATCACAAACTGTTGCCCTTGCTCCCATTTTTAAGACAAGTGAAACTTTTAAAGTGGTTGTTATTTTTAAAAATTCATATTTGCCAATTCAGTTTCTTTTTGCAGTAGGAATCAGCAACTGAGGAGTTCAAATTATCTGGAGTTTTGGTTGTTGTCTGTTGGGTTCTTTTTTGTTTTGGGTGGCTGGTTGTGGGGTTTTGTTGCTGTTGTTTTAAAGAGACCACTTTTCCTCAGGGAAAGAAGTCAAGGATACTGTTCTTTAACTTGATTTTACTAATTTGGTCTCTATTTTGATGAGAAAATGGAACAGAGAGACTTGAGTGTAGAGCTGTCTACAGAAGAGACCTTCAATTTTTTTTAGAGTTAATAACAAACCAAGACTCTAGATTTAAGATGGGCAATGGAATGTTTTCTGAGACCTGGACATTTGTGTTTTTTAAACTTTTGAACTTGATGTTGAAACACTTGCTTTTGTGAAGGGAATAAATATTAGATCTAATTCTTAGCTACAACAGTAATGCGATGGGGGTGGGGTTAATTAATTCTCACCTCTCAGGTATTTCTGCTGTGACAGCTTTAAGCTCAAGTACCCAGCAACAAATATTTGAAGATATTTCAACATATGAGTATTTTAATTGTATGTGATGGCTAGGTACCATATATTATTAATTCCATTAATTTTTCTTTTTATTGAAGGTAAACATGATGGAACTGTAAAAGGTAGAGAATACTTCCATTGCAAGCCCCGGCATGGTGTATTTGTTCGTCCTGGGCGCCTCAGTAAAACACCAGCTTCAACAAAGAGATGTAGTAGCACTTCACGATCTCAGGCACCCTCCAATGCAGGGAAACGAAAAGGTTCTGTACTTCCAGGGCCATCATCCTCTTCTAAAACAGGAGAAGCAGTCCTCTGTCAGTCAGGAGATGTGGCAGCCTCTGCTTTTTCTAGGAAACAGGAGAACAGGAAGTCTTGGATTAATTAAACTGCAGTATTTTTGCACTTAGTACACACACCACTGTGTGGAAACCTTTATGGATTTTAAAAGTTTAATGTACAGTTTTAATCTGTCCATACCGAATGTGTATTCTGTAGAGTTATAGACTTAATTCTCTAATTTTTTATAAATAATATATACATATATATATTATATATATATGAATGTGTATCTAGAGTTTGTCTGCCAGTAGGCAGATACGGCTGCACACTAAAATACAGTTAAAGCTGATTTGTAGATAATCGTGAGGTACTGGACTATTTGATACACAACAACTTGGGAGATATATTTTAAACAAACAAACAATATTTTATTGTGGAAAAATGGGATGCAAGTCCTTATTTGAAAAAAAGCTACAGTATGCTGTTCTTAATTACCAAAGAACTTGTATTAGACTGACACATTTGCTGTTTATATCTTTTTATTGTAAATGTTTTAACTATAGCTTGGTGCCATGTTACTTCTAGTCACTGGGCACCATGCTGCCTTATGTCCTGTGTTTAAGCACACTGAAATATCTGACTGCTTCATTTTTTGTCTTCCTAGAGGCCTGCCACTGTGCTGACTTGGTATTCTATTGAAAACACCAACAATGCCTAAGACTGTGTCTGGCATTTCCTAAATGATCACAAGCCAGCCAGGCAGTTTGACTGCAGAAACAGTATTACTGTAAGGATGTGAGAGGACAACATTTTTTTAAATGGCTTTTTGGGAAGTGGGTAAACAAAGCAGCGTAAATGGATCGTGACTGCCAACTTTGCACTGTTATTTGCTGGGTTATGATCAAGCTAATGGAACATTCTAATTTTAATCTGTAAAGTTTATTTTGATTATGGAAATGATAGAGGGGTTTATGTATGCTGCTTGTGGGTTCTTGAGAGAGAGATTCCACATGTAGATACTGTAGATGCTTGTACAAACATCTGAATATTTTGTAAAGTAACAAATGGTAAACATGAATGAAATGAATGGCCTGCTGTATCTGTTTTTCTTTATTTCTTAGCAAGTGAATGAGTGAGATACCTGGGACCTTACTGAAAAGCTGCTGTTCTTCCTTTGATTTATGTATAGTAAGCTGACTCTAGTATTTTACTTTTTACTGTAAAGAACTGTAATTTATATTCTGCCATACTGTATTTAATTGGTACAGAACTTTTGTGTGTTAGAATACAGACCGTTTACTTTGGATTTAAAAAAAAGATTGTTGTTCTTGTATTTGACATCACCTCTGTACTTTCTGTACTTATGGCTTCATTATCAACTAGTAGGTTAAGTGACTCTGCTGGTTAACGGTTTTGGTGCTTCAATGGGATTTACCGTGTAAACATCCTAATACGTATCCATGGCCTTTTAGGAATGGACAGGTGGACAGTATTACTCACTGATACCACTGACTGTCTTATTTAGTACAAGGTTTCACTGACAGCATACAATGTATCTGGCTGTCCCCAAATGTATTATTTGTTGTTTTTTGTGGGGGGAAAGAACTTATGTATAGCAGCAATTCACATTTTCAGTGTCCATCCAGAACTGACAGAGCTGCATCAATTGTATCATTACTGGAGGAAATTATTATAATGGTAACTGAAGAATTTCTTTATGCACAAATATTTTATCAAAGACAATAAATTATCCTAGAACACATCTAAATGTTTCTAACAAAAACAATATGTTAAATTACTTTGGGATATAACTTAACATAAAAGTTGAAAGGGAATTTTAAAAAGCTACAGGACTTGTCCCAGACATTGTGAACCGGAGTATGTTGAATCACTTGAAAGCTAATGTGGACAGTATCTTGTTCTGACAAAGATGCAATGTTATACTGGATTCTGATTAAACATACAGGCTTGCTTTTAATTTATTGTAGCCATTCATAAATATAAATGCTTATTTACATAAGTGACTTTGGGGTAGGTTTGCTTCTGCTAATAGGCAGGCTATAAAGATGCTATAAAAAGTCAGAACTATCTGAATGTTGTACACCTTTTCAGGTATTATGATGCTATCAGGGTCTCTCTGCCTACTGAAACTCCTCTTGGTAAGCCTTTATGTTACCTTGTCCTTCACTGACATAGGTTAACTGAAATGGAGTTGACAGTATAAACAGATGTCACAAAATAAAGCAGATCATCTGTGACAAGATGCATCAGACATAACTAATCCACTTCTTTGGGTGAAACAGACATTGTCTGTTGTCCCACAAGATTGGGCTCCTGCTGCTCCCAGGAGCAGTTAGGCCTGATCATTTGGGGTGCGTCTCTGCAAACAGGGGAACCCTGGGTTTCTCTGGCTGTGCTCTGCTGCAAGCAGGAAAACCCTGAGGTTTTTATAGCTGGACAAAGGCAATGTTTGTTTCCAGCCTTTATTTAGTAGCTAGCACAGTGGTTCGCAACATTTTTAGACTCAAGACACCCCTCAATAAACTCAAAACACCCCTTAATAGACTTGAGGCATCCCTTGGAAAGTGCTGGCTCTTAATTTTCACTTGTTTTTTGACTATAGAAAAATAATCAAGCAATTCTCCTGTCACAAAGAACTCAGAAGCCACAACAGGTCAGAATGGTTTTAACACTACAGCTTCCTCTTGGACATATCTTGATTTATCTTGTGACTCATGTTTGTACATCTAATAATGCTAATATTGTGTGACACCCTTGAAAGGATCTCCAGGCACCGCTGCTTGCCTTGTCATCCTGGTTGAGAACCACTGAGTCAGAGCAACAAAGTAGAAGTCAGGCATTTTATTCCCAAACTTGCTACTGTAGGCAAGTGTTTGATCAGGCCTTATCTTTCTATGTCTTGTTTTCTAGGTGTAAGATCTAAATTCTCAGCTGTGTGAAGACTTACTATCTCCCTTGTGAAATTTGCAAGTTTCAGCGAAAAATCCCTCTCAATGTACAAAGCATTAGTAATTATATTTGCCACTGGAAGCAAAAGATTAAATTGTTGTGCACAAGAAGAAAATAACACAAATAACTGAAAACTAAGGAGATTACAAGTAAAGTTGTGTTCAGATTTTGTTAAGAAAACACTTAACATAGAACTCCCATATGCTAGCAACCAGCAGCATTCTCACAGACCCAGTGCTTCAAAAGCCTCGACATCCACAAACACACCTAGAACTTATAAGCTTGCTACAGTTGAGTGTTCTGTTTTCAAATACAGAAAAAACATGCTTTTGGTATGCTTCAAACTTTATGTGCAAAAATACGGAAGTGTGACACGGGAGCAGATTGTCAATGCCATGTTGCACCGGTGCCCTGGGGCAGATCCAGGGGCTGGGTGAAATGGTCCCGCTACATGCCCACTTTTGATTCCTCCTGCACCCAAACGTTAAAACCAACTCCTTGGAAAGGGCTGCAGCATTTCTATTCAGGCAGGCCTGAGAGAGTCAATTGCCTTCATGGTTCATTATTCTCTACCTGGTTCCTGCTAATTTCTCTATACTCCGCAGGCATTAATGACCCTCTATCCCACAGATTGGCAAGCCCTGGCATGCATGCCAAAGCATGGCACATGAAGCCATTTTCCTCAGCACACCACAGCCAGCCTGGGCTCTGGGCAGCTGCTGCGAACCACAGATCCCAGGCTGCTTGCAGCAGGCGGCCAAGAGGCTGCAAACAACTGCTTGGGAGTCTGCAGTCCCAGCACTGGCTCCATGGTGGCTGCAGCTGGACACATGCCTCCGGGTGCACAGCTGGGAAGGGACCTGGGGCAGCGCAATCCTGGCCCATCCCTTGCCATCCCCCTGGAGGTGTGCATGCAGCTGCCACCACCATGAAGCCAGTGCCAGGGCTGCAGAGCTCAGCACAGTTGTTTGTACCCTGCTGGCTGCCCACACTGCTCGTGGCCCTTTCCCTGCCATCTGCCCAGAGGCACACACCCAGCCACTGCCAACATGGAGGCACTGCTGTGGCTGCGGAGCCCAGCACAGCTGTTAGCAGGTTAGCAGCCTCTCAACTGCCTGCCACAGCCAGCCTGGGCTCTGGGCAGCAGCAGCAGCAGACAGTGGGCAAGCTGCAAACAGCTGTACTGAGGTCCAGAGTACTGGGACCAGCTCTGTGGCAGCAGGTGCACGTACACCTTGCAGCACAACCCTGGCCCCTCCCCACCATCCATCCAGCGGCATGTGTGCAGCTGCCACCAGCAATGAGGATCAGGTCCCTTACAGCTCCCCTATCTCTGGCATGCCAAGTTGAGGCATGGGTGGAGGTGGTGTGTTTTTGGCACTCTGGCCAAAAATGTTGCCAACCCCTGCTGTATCCTTTAATAGTCTTGATGTTCCACTCTTCAAATGATCCTTTTTTCCACAATTTTGCTGTGTTAGCCATTCCTGGTAATTTCACAGCCCTACACACTGCTTTTAGCTCTAGGTAAAAACCTTAACTCAGATGTGGTGCTATTAACTCAGGTGTAGAAATGATCGACAGCAAAACATTGGAGGCACTGCCAAGATGTGCCAGAAGGCTAGATATTGATTTATGAATCTGAATAAGATCTGTACATTTAACTATAATAACGACAGGACTGATGATGCAATATCTTTTGACTCTATTTTGCCTAATTGTTTTTTTTTTAAGCTTTCTATATACAGGTGGCCCTTGTTTTATGCTGTGCATGTGTTCCTGGAAAATGGTGCATAACTCAAATTTGCATAAAGGGAACCAATTTTACAATGTAACAAATAGGGATATGTTCCAAGACCTTGACTGTACTGACCCCCAGACCCATTTCTACCACTTTTACAAGATAATTTTGGTACTCACCTGCAGCAGACGGTACACACAAGAATAGGGTGGTGGTGAATGTTACCATAATGGGAATGGCAACTACAGAAACGTGTTGCAGACAACGAACAAGGAGCACAGATCCACACAGACTATATTTTTGTGCACGTCACTCCTATACTGCACTGCACAAAGCACCTGACTAGCAGGCTTTCACCCCACTGATTGCATAAGAGTTGATTTACCTCCCACATAAGAAATTTTTGGTATAAAAAGAGTCATTGCATAAGAGCAAATTCACACATACAGAACCCACATAAAGCAAGGGAAACCTGTACCCTAGCAAATGAGCACCCATTCCAATCATCATGTTGATTTTTGCTTTGATCTTACTTGGAATAACTGAGGGCTGTCCCCTGATGCATTAGCACAGCATCTAGTTTTGCTTTCACTGGAGAAAAACGTGTTGTGTTCAGGGGTGGGTCTGGCATGCTTACTTTGATTTCTGGTCCACCCCAAATTTAAAACCAACTCCCTGGAAGTAGTAGCAGCATGCCTAGTTACGCATTGCTGAAGAAGTCACTTGATTTCATGGCTCACTGTCATCTCCCCGATTCCTTCTAAACTCTTTGTTCCATGGATATCAATGACTGTTTTTTCTTTTTGGTGGTCCTGATGTTCCATCACACAAGCTATCCTTCATGCTGCGATCTTACTGTCTGTTCTCTGTAGTGAAGCTCCTATTTCACATCTCTGCAGACTGTATTTACCTCATTCCGATGAAGTTATATTGGTTTTTACATCAATCTTAAACTGTGAATCATACAGGCCTAGGCCCCTAGCATGTTAGTAACTGGAGAAAAATTGGTGTTGTTTCATAGGTGATGATGCATCTCACCATCTGTGCCCCCCCTTTCCAAAATCCTAGATCTGCCTCTGTCCACATGGAATTGGCTTGGGGCAGTTTCCATTGTCTTTCAGGGAATATCCAAGTACAGGTGGGAAAGATGAGATGCTAAAAGTTGAATAGCTTTCCAAAGTCACACATTCAATTCTAAATATAGAAAAAAGGCACCCATCTGATTTTCAGTCCCCATCCTACTCACTAAACAACGCTTTCTTTTTTGTGGCCATAATGAAACCTTTCTCGACTCTGCCACAAAAAGGACCCCCATTTATATTTGTTTTCAGGGGCAGATTGGGGGAGGGGGTACAATGGTGAAGTTGCATGCCCCTCTGCCCCTCTTTGATTCCTGCTTCACCCAAAATTTAAAACCAACTTCCTGGAAGTGGCAGCAGCATTTCTAATCAGGTAGTGTTGAGAAAGTCCACCGACTTCCTGGCTCTTTATCATATTATCACTGATGTTATGGTTCATTATCCTGTTAGTCTCTCCCCATGCGACAGCTGCTAAGGACCCTCTTTAACTGTCTTGATGTTTCACTCTTCAAATGATCCTTTTTTCTGCACCTTTACTGTCTGTTACTACTTTCTAGAAATCTTCCCTTTATTTCACAGCCCTACAGACTGTTTTTAGTGCTAGCTAAAAACCTTAGCTCAGGTGTGGCGATATGAACTCTGGCATAGAGATGACGGACAATGAAGTATTGGAGGTACTGTCAAGGCACTCAAGAAGGCTAGATTTTTTGTTATATTACATTGCATTAAATAATGTCATTATTATAATGTCATTATGATATACTGTTATACAGGTTTCCCTCGCCAGCCGCTGGGGTTAGGTTCCTGAAAGTTCCCATGGTTGGCAAGACAAAGGGCTTATGGGAAAAATGGCAGGTGGTGAGCTTAGGTGTGGCCTTGGAAAACTGTGGTTACTCAAAACTATACCATGGGAGTCAACATGGCATCTAGAATATTAAGCGTGGATACTCAAAACCGGGGTTGGCGAGGGAAACCTGTATTGTATTACCTTGAACTATAAGGACTACTGGACTAACAAAGCAGAGAAACAGAGAGATCCTCCCTCTCCAAACCATCCTGTTCACTCTATTACAAGACTACCCCAGCAGCACAGACCTAACACCCCAGCCTGCTGCAGGCGAAGTGAGGGACCCGCAGCAGCCACTACCCTGCTACTATGAAATGTTGTCAAGGGGCCTGGGGGAGAGCAGCACCATACCCAGGCTCCTGGTGGCCCTGGGCAAACTTTTATTATCGTCCTCCCAACCCCACCGATAATGATAATAATCAACATTATTTTCACCGTTTTGGGGCCTCCTTTCTCTCCAGGCCCTGGGCGGCTGCCCACTCGACCCATGCCTGCATCCGGCTCTGGGGGAGAGGCCGTGCCCCAGTCTGACCACGGGTTGAAGTCCTTCCTGGCCCCAAATACGAAGGTCGGTCTGGCCCTGAGCAGAGAGGGGCAAGACCCTCTGTAGTGCAGCGCTCCGCAACAGTGTTGGCCCAGTGCCAAGCGCACCCGCACCCTCACCTTGCGTGATGTCGGCGGCCAGGGGCAGGGCCGGGCGGGAGCCAGCGCGCCTGGCCCCGGCTCCGGCCCCGGCGGGCGGGCCTGGCCCTGGTGCCGCCCCCGCCCAGCCCCGAGGCGGGAGCAGACGTGCGGCCCCTCACGGCGCCGCCGCCGCCTCTGTGGCCTGGGACGCGGCTGCCGAGGTGGGTGCTGCGCGGGACGGGGCCCCGGGGCGGGGGAGGCGGCGGCGGCTGGGGCTGCTCCCCGCACCCTGCCCCCCGCCGCCCTCGTCTCCGGCCGGGGCGCGGTGCAGCCCCCACGGCCCGCCTGCGTGAGGGGCGCCGTGGGGGCTGGGCAGGGGCAGGGAGGCCCGGCCTGTCCCGCTTGGCAAAGAGACGCCCAAGAGGGCAGGACGGGGAAGAGGAAGTGTAGATAGAAGAGAAAATGAGGGCTGGGAGGGGTGGTCCGGTCCGACCACTGCTCAGAGCAGCCCCAGCTGCGTCCTGCCGGCCGGGTCTTGTCTACCCCGGCTTAGCAGCTGGGTGAGGATGGAGATGCCGCCCCCGCCTCTGTAGGTGACCCCCCCCCCTCACAGGGCTGCCCCCGAGTGCGGGGCTTCCCTAAACCTCCCCTGCTACAACTTGCCACCCTTGCTTCTTGGTCTGTCATCTCCCACCACCGAGGACAGTCTGACTCCATCCTCTTCCAACCCCTCCTCACGTAGTTGAAGGCTGCTATTATATCCCTCCTCAGTCTCCTCTTCTGCAGGTTAAATAAGCCCAGTTCCCTCAGCCTCTCTCCTCGTTGGGTGGGGAAGAGAAACCCCCAGAAACCATAGAAATGAAGGGTGGGAGGGGGTCGTCTGGTCTGACCCCCTGCCTGAAGCAGGACCAGCCAGCCAAGGCTTTGTCTACCCAGGGCTTAACAGCCACGGAGGATGGAGATTCTTGGAGGAACAGAGGCATTCGTCACGATTGAGCACGGGAGTTAGGAGTAGGGCCTCTGAACTGGCACTTCCTAGACCTTAAATGCTGCAAGGGAGAGCACAGCTGGGCAAAGCCCCCTCGCTCCCCCTTTCAGCACCCGCTGGCTGCGGCGCAGGCCTTCGATACGCCATTCTGTAATGTAGCTGAAAGCCCACCAGGTAGAGCTGCGAGCCCCCCTTGGTGATGGGGGCGTTTAAGGGCATATCACTGATTGCTTGGATCAGCAACAAAAAACTAAACGGGACAGGAGCGAGGGCCATAGGCTGACACCAAGTAGATAAATCAGGTTGGAGTGTTGTAGCTGAGCGGTGGTCCAGGGAATATGTGAAAGGTAGGGGTTTTTTGGTTTTGTTTTGCTTTTGGTGGTATAGCTAAAGAAGGGCATTTTGTGCCCAGAAGCTTGTCTAACATCTCTATACAGTTAGTTCAATAAACACCAAAAACACTCCCAAGTAGATAATATACATTTTTCAAGTTGCTAAATTGTGCCTATTTAGGTGCAAAATTCTGTTCCAAAGCTCTTGGCCAGTACAGTTTGCTAGTCTGGAAAAGCACGAGTGAAGCACTTTATCTTCATAAGTGCTTTCTCCTGGTGTAATGTGGTAAATACAGCTTTTGGATACAGTGTTGTGTACAGCTGGGTTCCTGCAGGAACCAACAGATCATGTGACTTTAAATCAAGGCTTTGATCTGACAACTTGTTACCTGCAGCAAGAGGCCCATTAGTCCAAGTACATTTTCACAGGAATTTGGGCCTAAGCAGTCCTATTTTACTGATTGTTGTTGTTCTAATCACTTTTTTTAAACACTGAAATGTCTGATGCATGGTACAGTATGCCCTGAATGACAGTTTCTTGTCTAAGTTATATGTATGCCATCTATTTTGAGTATAATTCACAATGCATGCTTTCACAAAATCCATGCTTGTAATCTAACAGACAAAATGATTATACTGTGATGCCAATAATGAATGCATGTGCAGTAAGTTTTGTATCACAGTTACTTTACCATCAAGACCAGATAATTACCATTGCTTAAAATATTTTTATTCAGATTATTCTTTTAATACAAAAAAGGGAAAGATGATAATAATACAAGGAAAATGCACAGTGATGGTATACGTGTGTTTTTTTTTTTCCCCTTCTACAGTTTCAAAATGTAAGGGAAAGTTCTCTTTAGACTGAAATGTAAAAACATCTGAGGAAATGGAAAGAATTTTGGCTTTAAATGGCCAGAAAGAGCACATTAATTATAGGGAATAGAAATGTTCTCTTTTCAGATATTCAGTTACATTTATGTTTTTTGTGGATTCTGTATCTGTTAAAAATAAGTGAGCATCCATTTACCACTGCAAAGGAAATTGGCATGTAAATAGGATTTGTATCAATACTACTTTTTTGTTCTTGCAGGCTGAGCACTAGGATTGAAAGCTTAGAATTAACCCCCAGCTCTATAGATCAGTTGTTCTCAACCTTTTTACACTTGAGGCACCCCTCAGAAAAGGATAGCTTTTACTTTTTACTCATGTTTTAGCTATGGAAAAACAAGAGAGCAGTTTTTCTGTTCACAACAGGTCAAAATGTTTTTAGCACCATGGATTCCTGTTTGAAATCTCTGGACATTTTTACATATGCAAGTGCCACAGCACTGGGTGCTTTGAAAAGTGCCCGGCAGTGCAATGCTTACAGTTGTATGAGTGGTGAAATGTGCATCAGCACTGAGACAATGGTAGTGGTGCACTTTTGAACTAAAATACATCAGAGGCGCTTTAGTTTAAAAGCTCACCGCCACCATTTTCTACGTGCTGACCTGCATTTCGCCGCTTATACAACTGCACATGGCGCAGCACAGTTCGCCTCAGTTTGCGTGTGGAGCAGACTCGATTAATTTGTGAAGCAGTGAATCTGTGGCACGTCACGGGACAGAAAAGTATGTGTATAAATGCCCTATGGGTTTATCTTGTGAATTATGTTTGTACATCTAACTGCATAGTCTGCCATGTTTGTTTAACAAGGCTCTGATATCATAATGCATACATTTAATGCAAGGACTCAGCAGTCGCAGCATAGAATTTTAATGGAAAGGATTAATTTGTGTGAACTGGAACTATGAGGCATGTTTTTTTGAGTCTAAGTAGGCTTAAGATGTCTGTTTTACAAGGGGAAAATAGCCTGAGCGAAATATGGGGATAGCATGCTCTCCTTTCTCCCAAAAGGAAAGATTAGAAGCCTATTAAATTTCAACAGTGCTATACTTTATCATATTATTTTAATTCCTCTATAAACTTGAAAAGTTATAGCTGTGAACTTTCTCCATAGCAAGGTTTTGGCTAGCTGAATAGGATAGAGGAGGAAATGGAATATGCTGTAACTTATTCTTTTGGGTGACAGAACAAGACCATTTCGATGTATGTTCACCCAACAGTCTTGTCAAGTAAACATGTTCATGTAACTTTCTTTTGACTTCTTTTCAGATAAAGAATCATTAAGACAACCTAATGAGTCTCTTCCAGTTCACCACTAGAAGGCTGGTTTTCCAGGCATGCTGTGGACTTAAAACTCTTTTTTCCAAGAAACAGAGATTTTGCTTAAAAATGGCTTGTCCTAGTTCAAGTAAGATGAAGTGTTCCTGTAAAATGTATTTGTTTTTGTAAGTGCTCCAGACAAATATTTTGTAAACTAGTGGCTCCAAACTTTCTAGACCAGTCATAAAGACATGATACTACATGTGAACCCCATGCCATGGCCTTATGGACCCTCT
Organism: Alligator mississippiensis; assembly: GCF_030867095.1. NCBI lineage: Eukaryota > Metazoa > Chordata > Crocodylia > Alligatoridae > Alligator > Alligator mississippiensis. The sequence continues at coordinate 127,835,782 of NC_081826.1, forward strand.
TTTGGGAACTGCTGCTGTAACCTATTTTTTTCTCTGTTGCCCCCTGAGTAAATTTGAAGGTCTTAGAGCTAAGTGGGTTTTTTTTAATTACAGACCTAATTTACTGAGCAAGATAAATGCTTCACATTCCAGAGGCTATCCTACCTCTGTATCAGGAAGATTTTGAGGTCCAAACTACCAGTACCCTTTAATGAATTACCTCTGATTCAGAGCACAATGGTGGAGTCAGCTATCTCCGTTTGTAGGCATTGAAAACCTTTCATCTGGTATCTCTTTCTGAAGTTACATATACAAATGTTTGTGCGCTCCATGGCTTAAAAGGTATAAAGGCACAACATTTTTGTAGACAGGTCAGATGAATTCCTGTTTCAACACTACACTCAGAGTTGTTTAAAAAATAGTTACAGTGCAAAAAATAATTTCTCTTAGTGTGCTGATAATTTTCCTTTTGAACAGTTGCCTTTCTAGGTGAAGATGACTTGTCAGAATTGCATGCTGCTGAAAATGAGGCTTTATTCAGTGAAGTTGTACTAGTCAGGGAAAGAATGCTGATTGTATAAAGCAGGGGTGTCAAACTCACCTTGGGCCTAAAGCCAGATCCAGACCAAAGAAGCTCCTCGAGGGCCAGATCTATGGGTTCAGGGGCATGCAGCTGCACAAAGCCCTGTTCATGCTGCACAGAGGCAAGTGCGTGCATCTGAGGAACCAGGGTTTGCAGCTGCGTGGAACTCTGGCTGGGCAGTGGCATAGAGCGGAGGCGTGCAGGGGTGCACTTAGCCAGAGCTCCATGCTACGTGCCTCTGGCACCGCACTGCACAAACACAGTTCCTTGCAGCTGAACGCCGCTGGACCGACATTGCCTCACATCCCTGGCACTACCTATGGGTCAAAGTTTTGTGTCGCTAGGTAGTTGTCGGTGTCAGTGGCACATGGCAGTATAGAGCCGAGGGGTGGTGCACTTTTAGTAGCCCACCAGACTATCAATGGGCCAGATGTAATGGTTCCACAGGCTGGATCCAGCTGGATCTGGGTCGTATGTTTGACACTGCTAGTATAAACCATTGTATATAGATTTTAAGCTAGCATTGACCCTTCAGGGGCCTTAAGAATAGTTATGGTTCTATATTTTAGTTTGATACTCTTGAAGAGGCAAAAATTAAAGAGAAGAGAGTAGCTGTGATGCTGAAAAAAACTTTAAATAAGTGAAAATTGCCTTCCTGGAAGACAAACTGACATTGAGGTCAATATAACTGTTCCTGTAAACACTCTCTACCTTCAATGCAAAATGTTTGTAAAGTAAGCCCTATGGGTCCCTATACATAAGCAGCAAGGCTCCTCTGACACTGTAATTACAGCATGTCGGAACAGACTCAATTAATCAACTCTGCTGGAGCATAGGAATTACTGCACTTCAGCAGTCTTGTGTATCAGCATCTCTGCACTTCAAAATGGCAGCAGAGGTGCTTTATCTAACACTCGTTCAATGATCTTGATGAACATCTTCATTAATGATGTGGACACTGGAGTCAGAAGCGGACTGGCCAAGTTCGCCGATGACACCAAACTTTGGGGCAAAGCATCCACACCAGAAGACAGGCGGGTGATCCAGGATGACCTGGACAGGCTCAGCAAGTGGGCAGACGAGAATCTGATGGTGTTCAACGCCGATAAATGCAAGGTTCTCCACCTTGGGAAGAAAAACCCGCAGCATCCTTATAGGCTCGGCAGTGCTATGTTGGCTAGCACTAAGGAAGAAAGAGACTTGGGGATCATCATTGACCACAAGATGAACATGAGCCTGCAGTGCGATGCTGCGGCTAGTAAAGCGACCAAAATGCTGGCTTGCATCCATAGATGCTTCTCAAGCAAATCCCGGGATGTCATTCTCCTCTTGTACTCGGCCTTAGTGAGGCCGCAGCTGGAGTACTGCGTCCAGTTTTGGGCTCCACAATTCAAAAAGGATGTGGAGAAGCTTGAGAGAGTCCACAGAAGAGCCACGCGCATGATCAGAGGTCAGGGAAGCAGACCCTACGATGACAGGCTGAGAGCCCTGGGGCTCTTTAGCCTGGAAAAGCACAGGCTCAGGGGTGATCTGATGGCCACCTACAAGTTTATCAGGGGTGACCACCAGTATCTGGGGGAACGTTTGTTCACCACAGCGCCCCAAGGGATGACAACTAGGTCGAATGGTCATAAACTACAACAAGACCGTTTCAGGCTGGACATAAGGAAGAATTTCTTTACTGTCCGAGCCCCCAAGGTCTGGAACAGCCTGCCATCGGAGATGGTTCAAGCGCCTACATTGAACACCTTCAAGAGCAAACTGGATGCTTATCTTGCTGGGATCCTATGATCGCAGCTGACTTCCTGCCCTTTGGGCAGGGGGCTGGACTCCATGATCTTCCGAGGTCCCTTCCAGCCCTAACGTCTATGAAATCTATGAAACTTTAGATAATGCAACCCCACAGCCATTTTCTAGCTTGGGGACCCTGATGCACAAGATGCTCCAGGTGCTTTAGAGTGGCTTTCAGAGCATCTCTAATTAAAGTGCCTCCCCACTGCCCCCTCCAGTCCCAGAGCACGTGTATAAATGCCCTGTATGTCTCAATATATGGCGTAAGTCTTTAACTAGCTATAAAAAGGGGGAAGGATGGTGAGTCATTTTTCCAAGTTGTGTTGTATGGAGCTGGAAAATCGCTGATATGCAAAAATGAAGCTATCATGCAAGTGCACAGAGAATGGGAAGGTAACTAAGAGGCAGAAGTCATATTCCAAGCTACTTTACATTTATTTTTACACAAACAAGATTCCAGCTGGAGGACTGACCTTTCACAAATGTCTAAGATAGAAAGAAATTGATATGTTAGAAAGTACAGTATTTTGAGGTTAACATTATATCCCTATAAGTTCCTATGTAGTCATTTTAGCATATGGTCTCAGTGTATTGAATTCTTATCCCATGTTGTTTACTCATATATATGAGTAGTCCCCTTGTTGATGGGTCTGTTCATAGAGGGTTTGTGAAGGTCATAGCCAAAAATGTGTTCCCAGTTGATGAGTCTTCTAGTTAGACAGAAACTTAGGAAGGAATAAAGTCTCTAAAATTAAGAGCATGGCTGTTCTGTTTTGTTCCCATCTTTGCTGTTCCATAGCTAAACAGCATCTAAATAAAATTAATTGTTATTTTTTTTTCCTTTATGTTTAGATATGGCGGATTTTCGGGAAGTATTTGCCAAGTCAAAGCACATAGCCATCATTACAGGGGCTGGTGTTAGTGCTGAGAGTGGTGTTCCTACCTTCAGAGGTGCAGGGGGCTTCTGGAGGAAATGGCCAGCTCAGGTGCGTAATTCAAATGCAGTGTACATATGTGCTGTTGTTTGTTTATTCAAAATGTGCTATTTATTCAAAATGTACTATTTCAAGGGGTCTGAAGAAATTTAGTATTTTCAAAGTGTTGCACTGCTCGCATTGTGTCTCTGTGGTAGCAAAGTGTTTTCTGTTCATCCATCTATATAGCTTCTCCTCATGCTTGTGGGCAGCTCTGCCTTCTCCTTTTTGCTGTTTGCAAGGCTGTGTGTTTTGGACACAATTTTTCTAGAGATACTTGGATCCTTTTTTTCTACCAGTTCCTTTTTTTTTTCCTTTGCTGCTTCCCACTTGCTTTTCCTTTGGCCTCCTCCCTTCCCTAAAAAAATCTTTTACCTTCCTGAATTAAGACAGATAGAAAAAACATGAATGAAGAACATTGAGTGAGTTCTCTTGTTTTGTTCTCAATCAGTCCCAATACTTTCTGAAGCAGGGCTGCCCAACTTCTGAGCATTCAGAACTTGTTTATAAAAATGTTGGATTCTTTTAGTGTAAGAAATTTGATATGCTCAGTTGTTATATACTGTTGCAAATATATCCATAGAAATCACTCCACCAACCAAAAATGGCCAACCACATGAATATGTATTTATTAAATTGAGCGATGCCGCCTTTTAAACAAGAAAAACGAATGCAAAAACCATGTTAACGGCTGAGATTTTACAGGAGTGCTCACAGCAGATAAAACATTAGGCTTTGGTTTTGACAGTAGCTGTAACTTCTCTGACTTAATTTAAGGAAGAAAAGAAATGACCAGCGGTACAAACATCAGCACCTAAATAATAAGTGTTATGGCTTTTGTAAGTTTCTTGCCCTTTATGCATATAAATTATCACCACTGTTGCATTGAATTATTCCTTGTGTTTTAGTTATATTCCCAATAGTAAGCGTGGTTGGACAGTGCAGAATACATGCATAGTGAGAAATTACAGAATTTTACATTATACAACAGTAAAAGTGTGCACTTCTTTACTGGTGCATGGCATTTCCTCATTGTATGAAATACATTACTAACTTGTCATGCCCCTAAAACGTAAGCAGCATTAACTCTGACTACTGATTTGTATTCTTGTCAGCTGTAATGGGTTACACACAATCTGATTCTTTTAGTACCTTCTCATCCACACAGCAGTTTAGACATGACTCTATAAGGCTTGGGTTTCTTGTATTTATTATAACTAAATGGGTTTGTTTCGCAGGAACTGGCTACTCCAGAAGCCTTTGCAAGGAATCCTTCTCGTGTGTGGGAATTTTATCACTATCGTCGGGAAGTGATGCTGAGTAAAAAGCCTAACCCAGCACATATTGCTATTGCGGAATGTGAATCCAGATTAAGCAAACAAGGAAGGAGTGTTGTGGTCATTACCCAGAACATTGATGAGCTCCATAGAAGGGCAGGCACAAAGCACCTCTTAGAAATTCATGGTAAGAATCAATATGTACATACAGGTCCTCTGACACGCTGATGCTATAGAACTGATCAGAACTTGTGTTTTGATTAAAAATTGAAATTAAGTCATAATGTTTAGTGGAAATCGAACAAAAATGTTCTTTAGAAATGCTACTTGATACCTTATTGGAATTGTATTTTGAGTGCCTCATGACCTCATTCTCTGTTCAAGGACAAGTCCTCAGCTCCATGTCCATTACAGCATCATCTTTTCTTGAGCTGCTGCCATATGTTGTGTGAGACTGTTGCCACAGTACCTAACTAGAGATAGTTTCATAGTTGGTAGGGTCGGAAGGGACCTGAGCAGATCATCAAGTCCGACCCCCTGCCATGGGCAGGAAAGAATGCTGGTGTCAAATGACCCTGTTATCTAGCCTCCTTTTGAAGACCCCCAGGGTAGGAGTGAGCACCACTGCCCTTGGAAGTTGGTTCCAGATCCTAGCCGCCCTGACTGTGAAGTAGTGCCTCCCGATATCTAGTCTGAATCTACTCTCAGTCAACTTAAGGCTGTTATTCCTTGTTACTCCTGGTAGTGCTCGGGGGAACAGGGACTCTCCCAATGCCTGCTGGTCTCCCTTGGCCAGTTTATAGACGGCCACCAGATCCCCTCTCCGCCTTCTTTTGTGGAGGCTGAACAGGTTCGGGTCCCGTAGCCTCCCCTCATAGGGCCTGCCCTGCTGCCCTCTGATCATCCGAGTGGCCCTCCTTTGGACCCAAAATCCTGGATGCGGGGGCCCAGGCACACACCCAACTAGATGTAGTCCAACTTGGGACCCTGTCACGTAGGGAAAAGTGAGGGCGTAAAACATGATATGCCTTGCAAGAGTCATTGTGCTGGTATTTCCAAATTGCATTTTTTTCAGATGTTTGTTTTTTGAATGAAAAAGAAACATTTTCCAGAGAAAGCAGACCCTCTTTAGCAAAACATTTTGTTTTATTGAAAACTCGATTCTCTCTAATCAAATTTACAAATATTATTTTCATTGTGTTGCCATGCCTGATGTCATGAGATATACCATGGCTTATATTTTGGTTTATTTGGAGGGGTTGTTGCTCTGGTTTGTTGTGGAAGTTTCTATGAAAGTTGTATTCCTGTCTTTGCTCATCTGCTTTATGGATAAATGTGCTATTAGCCTCTTTGACTATGAATCAGAAATTCTTTGTACATTTACCTCAATAAACTGTGTATTCATTAGGCTACCAGACTGTAATTGCTTTGTTCCATATTCCTGTAACTGGGGTTACCCACAGGATATACTTTCCAGTGCCAAATAAGGGAATATTTTGGAGGGATATAACTATATGCATGCATAACCATAGTCTTACATGAAAATCACTGTTTTGATATTAAAAGCTGGACTTGTTCTTTTGCGCATTTCAGGTAGCTTATTCAAAACCCGATGCACCAGCTGTAGAAATGTGACAGAGAATTACAAAAGTCCTATATGTGCAGCTCTGGCTGGGAAAGGGTAATTCTGCATCTGCATTGTAAAGCCTGTTTTCTTGTTTTTGATTTAACTACTACTTGTCATCTGTAGTGAAAGAGATTTTTAGAACTAGTTAAACGCTCATGGTGCTATGAGAGATGTTATATTATTTCAGCAGCTTCAGTTTTATTCATTGAGCATGGTGGGATGTCAGATCATTGAAGCAGTTCACTACAAAGATGTGTTTAGTATAGGGCAGTTTTTCCCATTTTAAAAGTGGTAAGATGATTGGCAAGAATGTATACAATTAAAATTAGAGCTCATATGATAATATATTAAATAATTCTAGCAGAAGATAACTTGGATCCACCATTGTGTTATTTTAACCACTACCTTACATGATCTATTAAATATCTTTGGTTGCCCAAAATGAAAACTTGAAAGATGTTGTTCAAGAACAATAACCTCTTGGAAGTTCTCCAACCCAAAAGCTTTATTTCAAAGACCACTTAGTTAGGACTTCTGAGTAACAAATCCGAATTGAATTGTAATGTCATGACAAATTTTAATTCACTGTTTCAAATATTTGCTCACACATGCATAGTGTCATACATTTTGCTGTTAACTATGCCTACACTGTTACAACAGCAGTCTTGTCTAGAAATAGCAGTTATAACGACTACTTTCCTTCATTTCTTCATTATACTCCTGTCCATTCTTTTAGTTGTAGATTTCTGGAAGCTTGTGATTAGAGGTTTAATTATACCCTTAACTTTTGGAATATTATAAGATACAGATCTGGTGTACAAACGGCACTTAATCCTAAATCTTACACGGAATCACATGGCCCTTTGTCAACCCTTACCTCTTTCTTCCTTCCGTTAGTTATACTTTGATTGGACTATAGCTGCCCAGAGCTGCCTGTATCAGGTGTCTGGAAGGCTGCAAACAGCTGTGCCAGGCTCTGCAGCCCTGGCACTGGCTCCATGGCAGCATCAGCTTTACACATGCCTCTGGGCAGATGGTAGGAGAGGAGCCAGGTTGTGCTACCCCAGACTCCTTCTCTGCCATACATCCAAAGGTCTGTGCACAGTTGCCACGGAACTGGTGCTGGGGCTATGGAGTCCCATGCAGCTGTTTGCAGCCTCCCAACTGCAGCCAGCCTGGGCTCTGGGAAGCTGCTGACAGAAGCTGCCCAGAGTCTGGGTTGGCTTTGGCATGCCATGGAAAATGGCGGCGTGTACCATGCTCTCGCAAGCGTGCTATGGGTTGCCAATCCCTATCTTACATTATAGAAAAGCAAAAAAATGGATGTATGCTTTGTCCCCCTTTTTTCCCTTTGCAGTTTCCCAGATAGCCTTCTAAAACTCCAGATGAGTGGAGACTCTCTGTCATGCTGAATTCTTGTTCTTGCTATTCTAAAACCATTATGAGCCTGTTTTACTTATTTCTGGGGCAGTTAATAACAATTTTGTGTTACTGCAGAGCTATATGTGCTGACCTGAGTCAGATTAGTGGTTTAATGTTAATTGCCTTTGACCAGAGCTGTCCAGTCGGTGACCCACGGGCTGCATGCAGGGGTTAATTTGTGGCCCTGGGGTCCTACCAGCCACCACTCCACACCATTGTTTGTCTTCAGGCTGCCCCTCCTCCTTTGGCTTATGTTCCCGCCCCAGGGAGCAGCACAGCGGAGCCCACAGTGTGGGAGCCTGTAGCCTGGGGCGCTTATGTGGTGCAGTGCAGCAAGGGATCTGAGGAAGGAGGGTAGAACACCTACACATGCAATATGTGGGAAGGAAAGGAGGACTGGGCCCAGGGGTTGCATTTTGTTTGTCACTTAATGCTTTTTGTTTTAATACCAGCGCTCCAGGCCGTGAAATAGAAGATGCCAAGATTCCAGTTGAAGATCTTCCTCGGTGAGTGTTAGCTTTCTTTTCTTGTCATCATGCCAGTGTGATCCCCTCAGATTTCACAAGGCCTTGACAAAGATGCCTATGAGGATCAACTTATTGTTTAAATATGAGAAGGGTCAAAGCATTTTACAAAAGAAGTGGCCCCTGCCCTCAAGTTCTCAGCCCACATTTAAATATAACATTACAACAGGCAACGGTTTAAAGGTTAGTTGTTTTAAGCAGCTAGTAAAGACGAGGCTAAATGAATGGAACTTAACGTGAGCGGAGGAAATGAACAACAGAAGCTGAGTACTACAGTATGGGTTATTCTGTTGGTAGCACAAAGTTAGCATCTAATACTGTGTTGGGAGATGTTTGCTGCAAGGTGTCTCCTGGCCGTGAGGTATCATGTGGTGCTTTATGTAACAGTAAAGGATTTCCTTCACCCTCTTGCATTATCTACAGTATTTTATTTCTTACCTTAGAAAGTTCAGGTACAGTATTTTTTTTTTTTTTTATTTCTTACCTCTCAGGCTGTTGGACAGAACCATTCAACACCTATTAAGCAGATGCCATATTCTCTACCTACTACCTATAGGGGCAGTTGAATTATAGTGGAGAAAATAGTCCCTTTATCATAGTAGGATGATTCAATCCAAATGTAATAAAACATTTGAAATGTGCCGCAAGTTGCAGGACTCATATTTGTAAAGTATTAGCAGGTGATTGGAATCAGAGATGTAATTCAGCTTCAGCTATAGTATGAAACATCTGTGAGTATTATTCTCAGATTGAACTTCCTAAATGTGAGCTAACAAACCCAGTAAAAGTGAAATAGGTTTGTCATTAAAAGTTCTTACATTGATTCAAGGTTCAGAGTCACTTCACTTTCTTCCTGCTTTGAGTGGCACTCTCAAGTTGTTTCACTTTCTACAGGTGTGAAGAACCTGGTTGCAATGGCCTCCTCCGTCCCCATGTTGTGTGGTTTGGAGAGACTCTGGATTCTGACATCCTCACGGAGGTTGAAAAAGAATTAGAGATCTGTGATCTTTGTTTGGTGGTACGTGACAATTCCAAAGTGACCATGGCTTTGGAGTATGTAACCAAAATTATGGAATATGTACATAAATTATGTAGGTCCATTAATTTATGTAGTAGGCTGAAGCTAAGAAATTCTGTTTCTGAGAAAAGAGTTGCATATACTTGACACATGCAAGTAGTAGCTTGTGTAAATTATCATGTAACATTGAAGAAATTTAAGGGCTCTGGTTCTCTTAACATTTCTTGGCCAAGTTACATGTGCTGTCTGCGTTAGAGGTATGCATTAGCTAAATAAGCAATAATGCAAGAGCTTCTGTACCCAAGCGGTATAGCCACACTAATGTTTACTTAACTCTTGAATTTTTTTCAGTGCTGACTACTTAAAATTACACTTTTTCCCCTAAATTTTTACATAGCTGTTTAGGAATTTCTAGCACATTTACATAGCATAGGTGCATTTTCTTTGAAACTAGTTTATTGCACTGGTGTCACAAAGGACTGGAGAGTCTCATTAGATTGTGATTTACCTCCTTTTGGAGACTGGGGGAGAGGGGTGGGAGGAACATGTTAAATCTGAGGGGAACAGCTCCAGATTTATTCCATGGATAATAATCAAACCATGTTTGTTGGCCTCTGTTCTGCAGTGTGCGTGCTTTAAGATGTTGTGAAAATAAGGAGACTGTCACAAGTTTTCAAGATAGTGGTAAATGTATTTAAATGCCAAGCTGCTGTTTTGTTGTTCCTTTAGGTTGGAACTTCCTCTGTGGTGTATCCAGCTGCTTGTTTTGCTCCTCAGGTGTCTGCCAGGGGAGTACCCGTTGCAGAATTTAACATGCAGACTACCCCTGCTACGGAAAAGTTCAGGTACGGCTGCTCACACAGAGGAAGCCCTGTTAACTTAAATGGAAGTACTGTACAGTAAAAGCTTTGTTATCCAGCATGATGGGGGGTGGTGCTGGTTATACAAAAATTCTGGTTACTGGAGGGCGGGGGGTTTTTGGCCGGACAGATGGGGGTGGGAAGAGGGTACACAGAGCGGTGGCAGCACAAGGTGGTGGGTGGCAGCGGTGGCGAGCTTTTCCCCCGACACATCTGGCCAGCCAGCCAGAAATACCGGTTAATAGAGTGTTCTAGTTACTTAAATGCCAGTTAACACAGCTTTTACTGTAGATGAAAGTACTGTAACATGGCTATAAAACTGGTTGGATCATTGTGCTCAGCAAGTAGTTATCAATGGCTCAGTGTGTGGTTCACAGGAGGTATGAAGTGGGGTTCCTCTGCGGCTTGTCCTGGGTCTAGTATTGTTCAACATCTTAATTAAAGATATGGATGATGTGATTGCGACACCAAGGGGATGTGACACCACGTTGGGTGGAGTTGCAGATACTCTGGAGGGTAGGACTAGGATAGGGTGACCACCTGTCCCAATTTGGACAGGACAGTCCCAAAATGTGAACATTAAGTCCCGGTCTTGGGCTGAATGACTGGGACAGCATTTGTCCCAGATTCCCCTGGACACAGTCAGCTATTGTCCCAGTATCGCGTGCAGGGATCTGGCAGAGCCTGCAGGGAGCTGCTTGGGGATGGGATGCAGGGAGTGCCATGTGCATATGTGCACACACACACATGCACATGGCCAGGAATACAGCCAGGCAGGCATAGGGAACAGCTGCCTGCAGGTAACTCTATTGGAGGGGGGCCAGGGGGGGCCAGATTGAGGCTCCCACAGCGAGCGAGGGAGTGAGGCAGGACTGGTGGCTGGGGTTGGGGTTACAACCCAGCCAGGGCAGTGCGTAGGCAGTTTCACAAGGTTGCGGGGCTGGCTGGGGAGCAGGACTGAGCCACAGGCAACTCATCTGGGGGGCTAGCTCCCTACCACTGTGCACACTCCCAAGAAAGGGAGCATGAGGGTGGGGCAGTTGCCTCCCCAGATTTGTGTATGGGGTCAGGGCAGATGTGGGCTCCTTGCCCTGCTGCTGTCTCTTCAGGGTCTCGTGGCCCAGCAGGCAGGACCCAGCGCAGGAAGGCAGAACGGAACGAGGAGGCTTGGTGCCGTTGCCGCTGCCACTGGGAGCCCCACACCACCTGTGCTGTCATGGCAAGGCGCCCCCTTCCCACCCACTAGCAGTGGGGCCAGCAGCATGTAGCTGTGCCCCCTGCTGCTGCTGGCCTGGCAAGGGGCACCTCACCATGGCAGAGTAGCTGGCACAGGGCTAGTGGCAGCAGTACTGAGGGTCCTCACCCTCCCTTGCCAGGGCCTGCCTGCTGGGACTGTGAAGGTCCTGGGGGGAATGCAGCAGGGAGCCCCACCGTGGGCAGTCTGCATCCTCCCCTGCCCCCCACAGGCTCTGCTTGGCTTCACTCTGGTCATGCCACCCATAGGTGTGGGGTAGGAGGCGGGCATGTGTCCTGATTCTCCATTTTCAAAAGGTGATCACCCTAGGTTAGGATCCAGTAGACCTTGATTGACTGCAGACCATTTTTCCAGTTTATCAGATGAAGTTCAAGGACAAGTACAAAGTCCTGCACTTGGGATGGAATAGTTGTGGGCACAGATGCAGACTGGGGAATGAATGGCTGGGCTGCAGCACTGCCTGGACTCTCCATGTATGAACATTTGAATGTTTTTAAGAGCAGGTTGGACAGATGCTTTGCTGGGGTGGTTTAGTCCGGGATGATCCTGCCTAGAGCAGGGGACTGGACTGGATGAGTTCACGAGGCCCCTTCCAGCTCTACTTTACTATGATGATCCTAAATGTTTTCTTATATTGTACTAGTAAAAATAAACTGAGTGCCTAGAAAAACTGCAAAGAGACCATGACCTCCGGAGCCCTGTTTGGAGAAACTAGCGTTTGTCTCAGCTACCTGGAGAGGTCCTGAAGTGCGTAGTCTTTGTGGTTCTTGTCCTGTTAACCTCTCCCACCGTATCTTCAGCGTTCCTTTAAATCAACTACCAGTTTAGGCAAAATACAAAAGTTTTTATATGAAGTCTCTAGAATTCAGCTCTTATTTTCTTCCTTATCCTGTTGAATCCTTTAGTGTTAAACTGCTACTTGAACAGGCTTTGCATGACCTGGAACCTTTACCGTGAAACGAATCCTTCCTTTTCAGTCTGACTGAAGATGAAAGAAAACATACAGATGACAACGTGGACCAGCAGCATGATTCTCTGAACTGTTCCCTGCCTGTGGTTACTGCTCGTTTCCTAACCGCGCTCCTTGTCTCTAGGTTTCATTTTTCTGGTCCTTGTGGAACCACCCTGCCTCCAGCGCTTGCCTGCCACGAAACCGAGCTAATCTTGTGAGCACTGGCCCCTGGGAAGAGCCGAGCTGCTGAGACCGCCTGGAAACACACACCGAGCGAGCTGGTACCGACTGGTAAGGACGCGGGCCAGCTTTCCAAGGAGACCAAACGGAAAGAAGAAAGGAACTGAAGGAGGCCTGGGTTGCAAGGGGGGAACCTGAAAGCTGTGGAATAAAAGAAAGATAAGTGAAGTTGCAGGAGTAAAATGGACTGTCTTTTCCTTTGAACAAAGCTGCTGGCAGTTGCAGGCTGGAAAATAACTTCTCTAGTGCTGCGCAGTCTGGGCCTGCTGCCTGGTGGGCGCGGCTGTGTGTGCGTGTGGGGGCAGGGGGAGGGAGGGGGTCATATTGGAGGGGGGCTTTTCATGAGAGCAAGGGAAGAAATGCTGAGGGCTTCTGGGCCAAAGGCGGGAAGTGCCTACTGCCTCCCTAGTGGCAGGAAAGGAGGAAGGGCGGGGTGACAGCCCCTGCCAGGTTTTGGCTGAGCGCCACGTGTTTGCCACGTGCCGATGCCCCAAGGAGGGGCCTCCGCCCTGCCCCGCCCCTCGGGGGGGAGGGTGGTCTCGCGCCTGCGCAGTAACTCCCCGCTGCGCGGGAGGCCGGGTTCTTTTGGGGCCTCAAGGCAGCCTGTGAAGGGGGAGGGATTGCGCACGCGTGTAACGGAGCCTAGGAAGCGGGGCGGTCATTGGGACACTTCCGGGTCAGGGGGCGGTGCTTCCGGACAAGATGGCTCCGCGGAGGCGCCGTGCGGGGCCGGCGGACGAGCCCACGCCGTCCGCCGCCGCTCCCTTTCCCCCCTCCTCGTCGGAGGAGGACGAGGCGGAGGCCCCGGAGGTGGTACCCTTCGAGCGGGCCAAGGCGGAGGCCGAGGCCAGGCGGAACCTCGCGGAGGCGGCGGCGCACAGGTAACGGCTCGTCCCCCGCCGGCTCCCCTCCCCTCCCGTCCCAGGCCTCACCGCCCCCCTGACCGCCTCCCCCCCCGCAGGGAGCGCGCGGAGCTCAAGGCGAAGCGGCGGCGGCGCCAGGAGCTGTTCAAGGAGCAGAAGGTACCGGGGTGGCCGGGGGATGGGGTCGGGACAGCACGGGGGGGACCGGCCTGGCCCCCGCGGCGCTGCCACCAGCTGTGTCCGTCCCCAGGAGAGGAAGGCGCTGCCTGCGGCCGTGCTGGAGGCGCTGCGCCTGGCCCCGCCCCACAGGTGAGCGGAGGGGGGAGGGGCCGAGGCTGTGGTCTTGCTCCCAGGCTGGTGGGCGGGGGGCTCTTGGAGGAAAGGGGCATTGGTGGAGCAAGGGGCCAGGCCCCTGAACTGGAGCCACCAGAACCTGACCTGCCGAAGGTTGCAAGCATTGGTGTCTCGGGCTGTTGCCCTGGGTGTGCCAGACATGAGGCAGATGTCCGTCCCCCCCCCCCCCCCCCAGTCCAAGGAAGAGGCAGCCTGAAGCATCAGTTGCCTTGGGGAGAAACTTGGGCTCTGGGGGTGACCCCACATTTGGGCTTGTGACCTAGATATTGAGAGACACCCTAGGGTTAGTTTTCTTGGTCTGGGCTCTGCGCCTGAGGACCACCAACAGGCACGATGGTTCAAAAGTCTTGATTTGCTAGGGCAAAAAGGGCCTGCTACAAGCTGCTGCTGGTAGAGCTGGGTGCGCCCCCCTTGGTGCAGGGCAGGGGGATGTCACTGCCAGCTGGAAGAAGCTCCCTGCTGTCACCCAGCAGTAAGTGCAGGCTTTCTGTGGGCTGTAACCACTGCCTTCCCAGGCAGCATGCGCCATGCTAGCACAGCAGCTGCGTGGAACATGTAGATGTGCCCTTGCTCTGGGTCTTGGTGGTGATGTCGGCTGGGGTCTGCTGCCCGAACTAGCAGCAGAGCAAGGTGATTGCAGACTGGGGGTGGATAACCCACAGCGCAGGTGCCACAAGGGGTACAGGCGGCTCGTGTATGTGACATTTGGCAGGTAGGAGTGGGGACTGGCAGCGCAGCACCACACCACATGGGGCAGGGAGCAGAAAGGAGAGCCACAAATCTGGCAGGGAGAACAGGGGAGGAAGCAACAGATCAGCCTGGAAGCACAAGGCAGGGAGCAGAAAGAGCAGCAGGTTGGGCCAGAGAAGGGGGTTGCAGCAGTATCTGGGGAGGATGCAGGGTTAATTTGCAGCGTGTCTGCCTAAATGTTTTTCCCTAGTGCTGTGGACAAAGGCATAGACTCGCATGGTCTCTAGACTGGCTGGGGGGGATATCTTTCTAAGCTTAAAACAACTTTTTAAGCAATTTCCACATTTCCTTCTTAGTGAAAACCAAGAGTCGGACTTCACTAATGAAGGTAAGTTGCAACATTCTGCTTGATATTCAGTGCCTCTGGGGTTGTATTAGGTCTATATTGTTAGACCTGGTGGCAAGGAGCTTCTTTGGGAAAGCCAACCTCCAGGACAGCAAAACTGGATCTCCACTAGTGCTTTGTTGCCAGCTAGGAGACAACTCAGCCTGCTGATGGTGTTAGCACTGATTCCTGTCCTTTGTTTGAAGAGGCTGGCTGTGCAGCTGCTTGATTTAAAAGGTTCCATGTGTCTCCAGGAGAAGCTTGTACTGCACCTGCTTAGGTGAAGTGGTGCTGATTTGTAGTTTGTAAACAAACATTCTCCTAATATAACATGCCTTTATAA
Source organism: Alligator mississippiensis (assembly GCF_030867095.1). Classification (NCBI taxonomy): domain Eukaryota; kingdom Metazoa; phylum Chordata; order Crocodylia; family Alligatoridae; genus Alligator; species Alligator mississippiensis. The sequence goes on from NC_081826.1 coordinate 127,850,919, forward strand.
ATGCACTGCCTTGATTTTTGGAGCAGGAAGCCTGTGATCTTATTGGTTGTACCACATGTGAGTGGCACTGGGGTGGGGGTCGGGGAATGGATGTGAAATGTTTTCAGCCTATCAACTGTGAAAACAAAATCCAGGGCCTCTGCAATCCCAGGAATATTTATAATCTAGTTTGGATCTTTAATTCTCTAAAAATTAAAGAGGATGACCATGTGCTAAACCTATTTGGACTAAACTTACCTCCTTTCTCTCTTCCTTGCTCTCTTTTTTTTTTAACTGTATTAAAGGATAAGCCCTGCTTATGGCTTCATTTCTTACTTAACTACAGCAAATTTGTATACTGATCCAGGGAGAGAGTTTGCACATTCTGTGACCAAGCCATAACATCTCTTTCCTCCTTGTTATGTGATTTTACATGGCTGCTGCAAAGTTAAATTAATCTCTTTTCCCTGCACAATTGTAGCCTCTCTCAAGGCAGCGGGTATATTAGGAGTTTTGAGTTGCTACTTCTAAAAATGCCTGTTTGGTTCAACTAAGGACCTGGGGTTTTTTGTTTTGCTTGTCCATTGTTGTTGCCACCCCTCCCCCACCCCCTGCCACCAAGAACTGGTACAGTCAGTTTTACTTTTCATTTTGTACCTTTTACCTACCTACAGGTTGATAGCAATGTGTGGATGTGACTTCTTTACATTTTTTTATATTAAATATCTGTTTAGGCAGAAAAGAAGATGGGTCTGACAATGGGATTGAAGAGTGTGCCCCAGGAGAGGACAGTAAAGATGAAACAGTGACCATTGGGTATGGTGTTAAGTAGTTTTTTTTTTCTGTGTAGAAAAGCTCTTGGGACTAAAATCATTAAAAGAGGAAACCCTTCACTTTACTTCTATCCAGCACTTCACAGCTTACTTGGGGTCAGATTATCCTTGGTGACAGCAACAGAAAAGCTTCTGTTGTATTTGTGTGGACTTTTGGCATCTTGTTTCTTATTCCTGGATTCCTGTGTGCACTCAGTCATTGCTTTCCTCCTTCAACCCATGAATGCCAGCAAAGGCCCCCTTTGACATAACGGCAAGGTCTCATCTCCTGTAAATGCGAACGATTCTTCATTTTCAACCCCTGGAGAAACATAGGCCTGAAGATCTGGAATCTGTATATGGAGTCCTTAGATCATTTTAAGGAGGAAAAATGTGGATGGCTGCATAAGCGTTAGCAGCTGTGTGAACCAGAGCACCAAAGGGTGCAGACTGTAATGGAGGGAAAAAATCTTTGAAAGAAAAGAGAATCCCACAGAATATGTGAAATTCTGAAAATGTAGTCTCAGTTTGGGACTGGTGACCTGGGTCAGAAAGTGGATTACTATATTTTCTTGCACATAGCCTGCATCTCTGTTCCTCCAAAACTACCTGGTGAAAATGCAGGTGCATATTGTAGGCAAGAGAGGATTCCCATGGGTCTGAAAATGTGGAGACGTTGGCAACATTAACCGCCATGGCTGCACCTCTCCTGCCACCAACATGCTAGATGCAGGATCAGACTTGATTTGTGGCCCCAGACCTGGTGCGCAGGGTCAGCCCTGCCATGCAGCCCCAGACTCAGTGTGCAGGGCTGGCAGCAGGATCAGTTGCAGCTCCCTAGCTGCTGCTACTCAATCTGCTACTTGGACTTTTTTTCCCTTAAGCTGCTTTCTGAAATCAAGGTGCATATTAATATACAAGGATGTGCCGTATGCAAGAAAATAGAATTATCTTGGCTGCAATGGACTTCCAAAATGATTCTGTAAATGCATAAGACTCATTTTCCGCCATCTCAATCTAAATGAAGAGATGCGCATGTAGGCAAATTATTAATATAAGCTTTAACGTGAAATAAAACATTTCTAGCAAATGAAGCTGAACAATATTGTTACAGCGCTGGCATTTGGTTTAGAAACCACTGAAAATATTGATTGTGCAAACAAAATATTGGTTGCTACATATACTATTGGGCTTGAAAATAAGCTTTGGTTTTTGTTTTTTTCTTTTAACCTTTTATTGAACTAGGTTGAAGGAAGGCTATTCAGCTGTGTGCTTAAAAGGCCAGGATCTAACTAGCTGGCACCAACAAAAAGCTAAAGACTTCATACAGAATCATCTCTACGGACCAGGCACCAGCCGAACAACTGGTAATGAGACTCCTTTTGGTCTGATTCTGGCTGTTCTTAATTGATCTCTACTTACAAACTGAGCAGCTCCCTTTTTCTGTTCCATTTCAGCAAACCAGTTCTTCTCTCTTGCAAACAAGAGAAGTCAGGTGAAAAAAGCTGCAGTTCAGTTTGTGAAGAAATCCTGGGGTAAGTGCACTGTGCTTCAGTCATGTTGCTAGTTCCTCATCTATTTCTGCTGTTTTGGTTTTGAGTAAATCTAGTTATGTGCAAACAGGTGGTAAGGTAGAACCATTTACCTTACAGCAAATCTTTGTAAAATCTGACCTGAATTAGTGCTACTGCAACTGTAGATGACTTGTTAATGTCCTGATGTGTATATACAAGGTATGGATTCTAGTCGCCACTATGAAGTGTGCTATATTATGAATCTGTATCAGATATCTCTTGAGGGCATATTCACTTTGCTGATGGGGCCTGCAAGACCAGGGTAAATGGAGAACCTTTAACTTGAATTGCTGTATTTTTGGACAGGTAAAGATGCCAGGGGCCAGTTATCTTTTGCTTTTTCCCACCTGAAAATCAGCAATCAAATAAAAAAACCTGTCAAAGGAGTTTGGAAATGACTGGCCAGGATACAGCTGGTGGGAGAGAGAGATATGAAATGCTGGGCAAAGTTTCATAGCAGGGAGAAAAGATCAATGATGAGCTGCCTTTGAAGAGATATGAGCCCCAAAAGGCTTAGGGGGAAGAGATGCTGAAGGATGCTTGCATTCAAGAAGTTGCCTAAGACTGTGGGGTTTTTTCATGTGTTAAGGATAAGAACTGGCATGTTCACTGTTTTTTTACACTTTCATGTTCCTGTGAAGAGTTGAAATAAATGCGCTTATTCAGCCCTGTAAAACAAGCAGGCAATGGTGGCCCTCTCCAAATGCAGCCAAGAGCAGAACTATTTAAGCTGCTGGATGAAGCTGCCAAAAGAACAAATGGATATAAACTGGCCACAAATGAACTTAGGCTGAAAAAGCAATTTCTAACTGTCTGAGGCACAAAACAGTCCACCAGCGAGAGTAACGAAGCCCGAGAACTAGTTTTAAGACGGTGTGTGATTTGTTTATGAAATGGGCTATAATGTGTTGTTGCTTGCGATAGTGTGGACCTGTGAAGAGCCTTTTAGTGAGATTCTGGGGTTGGGGAGTCTGTATTGGTCATCTGGAACAGGCAGTTGCCCCAGGCTTCTGCCCATCAGGAGTGGGCAGATAGAGGGTCTATACCCTGAGCTTATACTTAGAGAGCTTAAGAGAATGCCTGGACTGTGGCCAGATTCCAGCAGCCTATACACCAGCCCCCAACAGCCTTTTACCCAGAACACCACTTGTATGATATTACTCCAGCATTTAATGCATGAGTGTAAGTGCCTAGAATTATTCCCTTTTGAAACATTTCATTCATCAAAATTTAGACAGGAGTAATGATTATTTCAAACTAAAACATTAAAAAATTAGTGCCTAAAGTGGACCTCAGGACCTAACTTTAAACTCATACTACTTTTAGTCAACAAATGCTGACACAGGAGTATAAATTAATTCAAGTATTCCCCTCTGCTTGACTTATGTCAATTTAATATAGCAGAAAAAGGGGTGTTCTGAGACCACAGAATTTATGAGCCAACTGGGAATGAATAAGGCCTTGAATTTGTCTTCTGAAATAGGCAGGGATTTCCAGGTGAACATGTAACAGAATGTTGTGCAGTAAGAAAAAACTAATGGCTAGCAAATGAGGACAAAAACTACTCAGTCATTTAACACTAGACAAGCAACTTGCTCTTTATCCATAGTGATAGATGAGGTAAGATACACTTTTATATAACCTAACCTAACTGAGGACAGAATGGCTTAGGAGTGGGTGTTAAAACAATAACGGAAGCTGTATCGGTGCCATATTTTATTCTAGGCATGTATACAAGCAAATATGTACCTTGTTTTGAAAGGCAGACAGTTACTTATTCCAAAGAGAAATCTTCTGAGTAGCAGTAGGTAGGGAGCTGAGCCTGCTCATTGTTCTGCCCCATGTAAGCTGCATGCAGATTTTGCCTTACCAGCAAAAACCAAAATAGAAATATGCTAAAAAGGTTCTTACATAACAGACTGCAATTTCCAGCTGCTGGTTTTAAGGAAAGAGGTGTGCACTGTATGCAAGAAAATATGGCATAACAGTATTGGTCATTGAGTTGCTAGTGAAATAGATGAACCTACTAAAAGACAAACTCCTTACAAAGAACAGGCAAGTATTTTCTTGCTCTGTTTAGAGACTGTTTTCAAATGCACAACAGCAAATGTCATAACTTGGCTATGCATGAAGGTGATGGCTGAACATTGTTCATCCACATGCTCCATTTTGTCATCTTTCAGGAGCAGAAAAAAAACGAAGAGCCCAGCAGTTCAAAAAACACCGGATTTCAAAATTGGAAACTGCAACATGAAACAGGAAGTGCTGGCTTCATTTAAAGTGAAAGCCTTCAAGAAACCTTTGGAAACTTGTCTATTATTTGCTAGGAACCCTGTTGACAGCAATAAAATATTAGTATTGTACAGTTGCATTCTTATTTTTGTTGCTTTTGCAATGAAGGATGTCTGCCTTGAAGATTAATGGACACATCCAGTAGAAGCAACCTCAGCCAGTGACTGACACATTGCGATTCCCTGTTGCACACAGTATGGAGAAGCACAAGTTAGAAGCCAAAATGTGTGTTGACACTGACACCACTGTTAACACACGGTGTATTCCTTTGTGCATTAAAAAAGGAAGTGTTTACATTGTTTTTTGTAACAAATGTCTGAAATAATCATCTTTATCTGGTTGCATTTCACTCGGATACTTGTTAAAAAGTGGGGTTATCTGAAAAATGCACCTGCCACTATAAGCTGGTGTGTTCTGGGTTGAGGGGGCAGGTTTTCAACCAGGATACAGACTGTGTTGTCCTAACCAGCAACTTGAAGCTGCTCTGAGAACTGCAACTATACAATTTTTTCTGCTACTTAGAGAGTCTTCTCTGTTCCAGCACAGCCTAGAAGTGCAGAGGCAGAAAGATTAAAGGAGCTTTACTTCCAGGTATCTTCAACCACAGGAGCAAGAGTAGAGATAATCAAAAGATAAGGAAGTAGTAAACTCTTCAGTCATAACTGCTTTTATAGATGGGATTATTTTACATATAGACTGACCATACGGAAATTCCAAATACCCAGGATGCGTTCCCTGCCCTGTCCTCCCCAGGCTCACAAGCCAGTGGTGGCAAGGCTGCAGGCAGTGATGCCTGCCTACCTACCTACCTGCAAGGCACTCCATCATGCTCCAACTCCCAGCCAGACTGTGCCCCATGCCCCTAACGCTGCTGCAGACCCCATTCCCTCCCATAATTCAAACCCTGGCACCAGTTATGCAAGAACAGCCACATGTAAAACCAACTTCTAGTACCCAAAAGGGATGTGAAAGAGTAAGTTAAGTTTCTGGTCCCAGTCAGACCACTGCTTTCAACCTCAAAACAGACTGACTTAATTTCCTTTCAGTATCAGTTTGATCTGGAGCTTGACCCCCATCTTCTCACCAATTTTTAACTCTTTTGGCTGTTTAAGATGGCTTATGCCTCCCATGCTCCAGTTTTTAACAGATCTCTGTTAACATGCCCTGCTGTCATCTCTGACCTTTAGTGTGAGTGCTTATTTAGAGAACTGCAAAGATTTTTCAGTGAAAACTTTTGTCCATCAATCACAGCCAGAAGCAGCCCAGCTTGTCCAAACAAAAAACACTTGGAAGCAGGCAGTATTTTGTTCACTAGAAAGCAACTTTTGCTTGATCTAAGTGATGTATTAAAATGAGCTAGAAGTTAATGCTAATTTGTTTTCAAGATAGAACAAAATAGAAGGTAATGTAGCATACAAAGCTATGCTACAAATATATATATATTTCTATATATAAGTAGAAGTAAGTTTTTAATGACTGATTAATTATGATATCACTACGTTTTATTGCAATATAGTACTATTTAAGCACTTTTAAAAATGCAAGGTGTACAAAGATTAAATTAAGACTGTAAATTGACTAAATATTTGGTTTTTATATAAATAGGTCATAACCACACTGTGCTGACATGTAATACTGTTATAATACAACAGTTAAACTGGTGAGTCTACAACAGAAGCTTTCTGTAGTTAAACAAGGAAACAGAGTTGAAAAACCATGTTAAAACAAAAACTACTAAGATCAACAGGTTGGGATTGTAAGTAGCAACAAACATATTCACTCAGCTCCTGAGTATTTCAAGTTTTACAGTACACATTAAAAAATATCATTTCTTCCCATCAACACTATATATCCAAACCATCAGATGTTTATGCATTTTGCAAATTACACTGATTGAACTATGTAATAATGGGGGTGGAGGCTGGCAAGTCATCTTGCTTGACGTTTACACCCACATGCTAATACATCCACAACATTTTCTAGTCTTCTGCCCCACCGCAAAGCAGTAGGATTTTTGGTTTTGGACAATCATGTAAAGGGTTTGTAATTGTCAATCTGGATGTCTGATGTTAAAATCTGTGAAATTTAACTCTTAGTTCTCTAAGAGGTTTAAAGATGGAAATTTTCTCCTAACACTAAGTTAGAAATCATTTGCATCATGCTGTAAACTAGGAAGCAATGTAAAGCGACAGACCTCTCCTTAGTACATAATTAAAAATCCAAATTCCAGTCAGCAGAGCTGGTCTACTTCCACGTTGAATATTCACCACAATAAGTTTCCGATCTTCAAATGCATAGCTAATGTAAATAGTCTTCCACTGTGGCAAATGCACAGGATCCAATTCCTGATCGGGCCATCAGTCCTAGACACTGTGAAGCCTGTCCCATTGCTAGGGCAAGTGGTGGTTGCTTTGGCAGATTGTGGGTCTCTGGAAAAAAAAGATTTGTACATAAAGAGTTGAAGCAGGTGACTATATTCTTGAAATAAGGGGCCTGAAAAACATACGTTTAGAGCAGGCAACTCCTGACACGTGTGCCAAAGCGTAGCATGCAAAGGCATTTTGCTTGGCACTCAGAGAAAGTTGTGGCAGCACAGCCCCTGCCCAAGGATCAGACCCCTCACAGCTCCCCTGTTATGCCAACATCTTGCAAGTCAAGGTTGCAGGTGTTTTTGGTGCTCTGCCAAAAAATGTTGCCCACCCTGGTCTACAGTTTGAATGTTCTTTAAACTATCTTCCCTTTGAAGCACCCAAAATCTGTTGGCGTTGGAGATGGGACTGAGTACCAAGAATGGAACCGACATCACTGGAACAGATCACTGATCCATCTAGTTTTGTGTCGTGGTCCCTTCAGCTATGTACCATCCTAAGCTTCCAAAACTAGTAGATTAGGCAAGTTTTGTATGCACACCAATTAAAATGACCTAAAAATTCACCCTAATTAATTTTGAAAGACAAAAAGTACAAGATTAATTTCCAGGTTTAAGTAGTTAGAGAGAAAGACACCACTGAAAGTGACTATTTTGACAACTACGGTTTTCTCTCTCTCACGCACAATTTAATCACAGAAAATGGGGCTGGAAGTAACAAGTCATTCAGTCCAGCTGCTTACTCAAGGCTGCAGCATCCCTGCCTAAGGCATCTTGGACAAGTTTTTGCCCAGCCTACAAGTAAGCTTCCAGTGATGGAGGTTCTAGTCTCTAGGTCAGTGATTTTCAACCAGGGTGTGAATGCACCCTGTGATGTCCTGTGACCCTTTCAGGGGTAGTGCAGTGGTCTTTGAGTTCTTTGCAACAGACAAATTGCTGTATTTTTGTACAGTGAAAGACAAAGGAAAAAACAATTGAAAACTAAAAACTGGCATTTTCTGAGGAGTGCCTTGAGTCTAAGAAGGTTAAGAACCACTGCTCTAGGTATCCTATTGCTCCAGGTGCTGAACCAGTCTTATAGTTAGGAAGTTCTTTCTATAGTCTAACCTAAGCACCAGGACAGCTATAGTATCTCAAGTGCTTCAAACCCCTTGCAGTGACATACATGCCCTCTGAAGCGCTTCAAAAATGAACCTGTAGGAAGTGACTGCTATTTAGAAGTGCTTCAAAAAGGGAAGCATTTCCTGTTACACATGCACATGCTGCAGTATGACAGGCAAGGGATCGGTCCTCCACCATCCCATTGTGCTCTGCTTTCTCTGCCCCTTCCCTCAAGTAAAAACTCTTATATGTGCTCCACTTCCAGTCTCCCAGAGCGCTTGTGCACATGCACTCTTGCTCCCCACTGGAAAGGGAGAAGGGCAATTACAAAAGAAGTCACTGATGGTCTGCTCTGCTTTATATTTGAAACAATTAACCTCCTGGACCCTCCTTTGTGTACGGTTCCTGATAGGTCTCATTTGCAATTAATTTTGCCATTAAATTCTGCCACGTTACCAGTAAATGGTTCCTCCAACAGGTTTTTTCACATAGATACAACATTACAGCACCACATACTAATAGCCAGAAACAAGCTGAATTCAGTGATGAGGAAGAACGTATCCAGTACTGTCTCATCACAGCTGCACTCTTATGAAGAATGAGAAGACATTCAGACTCCAACAGCATGAGTCTATCATGAGCCACTATTTTACCTTCTGCTGTTTCTTTTCTAGAGCTGTCTGCAGTTTCACTTAGTTGTCAATATGCCACTTCACATTAGTCTTTCAAAGAATCAAATTTACAGATTTTGTGTTGGTTTATTTCAGTTCCTTCTATTAACAGAGAAGTCACTTAGATGTAAGGGCTGCAGAAGAGCTAGTCCTTTGCAATGAGTCTTGGAAATGCACACACCTAAATAAACATGTTAGTACAAAGCCAGGAAGCCTTACCTAGTATTGCACTATTAAGAACAGAGCACACAGGTTCTCTCTGAATTGGATCAAGCTGGTTCCCAACTGGACTGCTCCACGGATCCGAGTATGCAAGTAAACTGAAGGCATCCTGTTGAAAGATTACTGGTCAGTGGTTTGTGTTTCAAGTTCCCTCCTAGTACAAACTAAGGCTAATTATCTTCCCTTCCTTTTGATCTAGAACTGGATTTGAAGAAAGCGTTATTTTGGCTGCGTAAAAAGATAACAGTATTGAAAGCAAACGATGGCAGGGATTGTAGAAAAGGTTAAAACTGTTTACATTAGAAAGAAAGAAGCTATTTGATCTGCAGTGGGCAAGCTAGCTAAGCTGGTTAAGTAGACTCCATAATGGATCTTCAGAAGTCACATGTAACCAGTTCCTCCATTCATTTAGGGTTTGTTTTTTTAAAGACATCTCTTCCACCCCCTCTCCCCCCTCCCCCAAATGCCTAATGCTCTCTACCTATCCAAAGAGCATTGATACTTAAATCATACTCTTCAGGCATCTCTACCCTTTCCAGACACCCTTTTTGTTCTGCTGCTTCACTGGCTTCACTGCCCTACTGTAACCAGCCCTAATACAGTTAACACATTTAAAGCAATTTATTGAAAGAAGCTATTTGATCTGCAGTGGACACAGGGCAGAAGATGCAAGCTACAACTTGTACTCTTCATTCTGTACCTTTTATAGAAAGGCAGCATTCAAACATTTGTCAAAATTGCCTAGCAGCAAAATCACTTGCTGCCCACAAGCTAAAGCAGCTGGCTGTTTGGAGTAGTTGGTCTGGCTCTCCTCTTTTTCACAAAAATAGCAAACAAAACTTGAGCAAAAACCTACCTGGCTTTGTAGCCTGCTGTCAGAGTCTTACATTCAGAAGTGCAAGTACAGAAGGGAAACGTCAACGTACCTTCAGCATCTTCTTATTCGCTGTGTTTTTGCCACATTCTCGCCTTAGCTGCTCACTCATTGCTTGCAATTCTCTTCCAAAATGGATCATTCTTTCAATGGCTGCTTGACTGCCCCCACAAAGCTGACGTCTTAACTGGCTTGAATCAACTTCTGCAAGAACAACAAACCACCGTCAGTAATGCTGTTTGGTTGCAAAAACCTAGAGCACTAAATTTATTATCAGTTAATTCTGTGGTATTCCCAGAGGAAACCAATTTAGGATTAGGATTATTGGCAAAATGTGGCTGTTGTATACAGTCAGGAAGCCAATTCAAATCAAGTTGCATTAGTTTAAGAACTGATGTTAACAGCACAAAACTTTGCCCAGATGCTCCTACCAGTTTATCTTGCTGTTTGGTAAATGGAATTTGATACGCTAAACTAAGCCAGGTCAAAGTCAGAGTCTAACCAGGGTTTTCCACTGGTTGTAACACAAGTTCAGTTAAACTGATGCAAATTCAGCTGCTTACTAGAATATAGAGTAGATGCTAACAGAAAAGCCCAGATGCCTTTTTAATTCCTTGGCACTGCGCTGTGCATTTTTCAAGCATTTAACATTAGCACCTAGCATCACAAACCCTGAAATGCCAAACATCTCTTTAACAGATCAGACAAAATTATGCAGTTGATACTGGAATTTAGGATTATTTCTAAACATTCTGTATCGCTCCATAAATATTAGGAATCTGTATGACCATTCAGAAAGAGAGAAAGATATTAAACCCAGGTTCAATTTCAGAATTTCAGGTGACAAAATGGGTTCTGGCTGAAGTCTTGTGTTGGGGGAGGGGAGCTTTGTAAAGCAGTATTAAATTGCTACAGTTACAGCTTTCTACTTTCAGTAATTTTCATCAGGAGGCTGTTAGTGCACTTTATAAAATTAATCAACTCTTTAACATATTTGTCCAATAGGTATGATCCTCAATTTGCCTTTTTTTTTTCTTTTTTTTTTTTTTTTAAAGACAAACCCAAGGTTCAAGAGAAATTAACAGATTTTATCTTTGGATATAAAACCATCCTTTGTGGCCTGTGCTTAACATGTCATTTATAACAGCTGTTTAGTACTTTTTAAAGTAGCACCTAACCTAGAAATACTCAATTCACTAGAGGTAGCTTGGGTAATTAAGCACAAGCCTTATTAGAACAGATCGCTGCCTACTTCAGCCACATTTTCATATTAACAAAACACTAAGGCACGTTCAATGAATCAGACATGGTAAAGTAGTTCTCAAACTGTGGGGTGTAAAGTATTCTGGAGGAGTCACATTTCTTTTATAGAGGTTGAAGCGCCCACGAGTCTCCAAGCAGTGTTGTTTCTTGCCAGCTGCAGCCCAGTCTAGGACTCCGTTTTTCAGAGGCTGAAAACAATTGCATTAAAAAAAAAGCAGCAACTCTGCGTGCTGTGCAGCTGCTTCATGTCTGTCACAGCCAGCCTCTGTGGGAAAGGCTGCAAGAAAGTAAAGATGTGGGGATTTTTTTCTATCAGAGAAACCAGACCCTGTTTATCATCATCCAGTTTCAGAAATGTAACACACAGGGCAATGCTACGGGAATTCAGATCATCCTCACTTGGGCCTGGGAACAGAAACTCTGGGTTGACTTGAACAGCAGTTTACTGGGAAAGCTGAGGAACAGCCGAAACAAACACTCAGACCGTGGAAAAGTATTGCATTAGTAATACGCTCGTCTCAGCCATCAATCAACTGGTCTGTTTAAGCAAGTCTTGCCTCCACAACAGGTGGGTCAGCAAACACAAGGAACCCATGGTCAAGCTGGACTTTTTCCTTTCATCTCACTAGCAATAAAAATTGCTGGGCAAAGTTATAGGCTGTTTGCATCTGTGTAGCCCTGACTGCCTCCTGTCTAGTTGTACAGGTCCACTTACTTCATCCTCCAATTGAAATTCAGAGCGCTATTCCTTCTAGCTGTGCTAGCTCCAACAACTGGTTAAAAACTCATTTGTCTTTAAAAGTCAGCAGGTTGTGTGTGATATAGAGGCTTCTTAAGAAGGCAGGACTACACGAAGGCAAATGTGGAATATGAAGTTTCTTTAGTGGAAAGCAGAAACAAATTACTCTTATTCCTAGATCTCTCCATTGAAAATGACTTACACAGACTTTTGCCCAGTACTTTGGGCTCCTTGATACCAGCCATTCTAGACTGTCTGTTACTAATCAACTGGTATCAAATGGTCAAGGCACTACTGCTAACCTAAAATGAACTAATGAAAGAAAGCACAGTGGTTTTCACCCAAAGCCATATGCTTGGAAGTGGGTATATTTAAAACATATCTATGTTCTACACCTCCACTTGTTTTCACATTAACTTCAAGCCAGATCAGCAAAGCAGTCATGATGCTCACACAATACTAGTGAAATACAGTTAAGATTTCAGTTACACCCCTAGTTTTCAATTTGGGAAGCATTGCAAGTAAAAACATAACCTTGTTGCCATCACTTAATAAAAATGTAAGAAATATCACTGCAGACCCATTTCTGTGTCACATTCTTCCATTTCGTGATCATGTTTAGAACTACCATTTAGGAAGCCATTGGATGATGTCTCTGCAACCCCATTGGAGTAGTGCTCTGTTTCCATGTCTACATCATTGCTGAGAAAAGGGAAGAGAAATACATTATCATCAAAATGACTCAAGTTTTCTTCGCAACTTTGCAACCTTATCATAAGAATTCTTTGCCTTGCCAAGTAAAAACATATTTTAAGCCACGTGACTGCAGACTGGTTCTGGCTTGTGCGCACACTTGCCAGTGTCTGGAGCCGCTCCAGGAACCAGATCCAAATAAGGGTGGGCAGGGAAGGAAGTCAGGGTGGGCAGAGAGGGTAGGAAGAGCACAGACCTTTTCAGCAAGCAGCTGACCTTTCCCAGCCCTGGGGCTGAGTTCTGAACGTGAACAGACATTCTGTCAATCGGACTAACCCATTCCCAATCTAACACAGTGTGTTTCCTCAAGTGAACTAAATTAGATGAGGCCAGCCATTTTTTGCCTGATCTAACCTCCCCAAATGTCTGTACAAAATCGGCACTAAGTGTAACGTCTGCACACACTCACTGGGTCACAGTGTAATAGCAAACCGTAGTACAGTCACTTACTGTGAACACATATGAAATGCACCAAGTTAACAGCTAACAGGCTGAGAGGTTTAAAAACAAATTTACAATTGTATTTACATGTTTATAGCTGTACTTTGAATGAATGTCTGCATATTAAGAATTTCAGTGTAGGCTGTACACTTGGACATGTGGCAGGAAGTGCCCTTTCACTGCTACTGAGACAGTACACTTCCCAAATCTCTACTTCATTTATTCTGTGTGTATATTTATATAATTACACACATTTAAAAGGCAAAACAAGCATGAAGCCTACTTCAAGAATGCCAGCTTTAGGCAAATAATGCTGTTCTTTCAACAAGTCTGAATCCAGAGATTACTCATGCAGGCTGGAGAGCAGTACCAGAATAAGAGCAAAGCAAAGGGGAAAAAAGACTAAAAAATCCATTCTCCCAAAAGCAAGCACTGAATCCACAAAGAAATGCTTAAAAAAAAAAGTGTTCAGAAAACATGAAGCACATGACTGCATGACAGATCTCTGCTCACAAAACTAGAAAAAAGCAGTCTTTGAAAACTGCACATGCTCTGCTTGAATAGGCCTGAATGGCTTCCAGGACCAAAGCCTTAGCCAAACAGTAACAGCATATTCCAGCTCATTGTATCATCAGTTGTGAAGATCACCATGTAACAAAATACAGACAGCCTCTTTTTATTTTATTTATATACCTTCATCCATTTTAGGGCTAGAGAAAGATCCAGGTTACAAATTCCCAGTTTATTCCTAAAGAATACTCAGCTCAGAAAGAAGAAAAACACGACCCTACTGTGAATGGAGTACAGTACAGCCAATAAGCTTCCTACATCTTACAAGATGCCCCCAAAAGTTGGCTGAGTTCACCAAGCCCTGTAGCAGTCAGTTTCTAAGAAAGTTACTCAACCCTCCCCCCCGACACAAAAAAGGGTTGAAAAATGCATTTTTTTCCAAGTTCAACTTAAAATCTCAATTAGAAGGTATTGAAACCAGAGGGAAATTTTTGGGGGTTCCAGAGGACCCACTATTAATCCAGAGTCGGCGAGAAATCATTTTGGCTGTAATATTCTCATCTGACTAGGGGTATTAGATTTGAGAGAGCAAGTATCCAGATTTTGAAGGGGGGGGAGGGGAGGGGGAGAAGAACAGGTGGGGGAGGGGTGGTCTTGATTGGCACCAAAGCAGCATGGCTCTACTCCTAGAAGTGACACAGAACTTGGCTACCTTTGTACCATGTTTATCATAAAAGCTTCTGAATCAGACTTCCTCATTTTAAAAATAAAGAGCTCCTCTCTGCATCCTAATTGAAAGTACTCCAAACTTGCCCGCTTTCAAGCCTAGTTGTTTCCACCTCTCAAAGAACCAGTATAAGCAAGTCGTAGGCCAAGTCAGGCTCAGTTCCACCTGTTCAATCCAAATTCTTGGAATTTGGCCCTGATACACAAGGCCACAGAAATCAAAGTTACATGCATGAGTATAAAGGGATTTATGTTAAGCAAACAACTCTGGTTGCATACAAGATGGAAGAGAACCCACTCTTCATGCAATCCTAGTTTGGCTGACTCTACAGATGCTAACACGAATAAACAAAAACACATTTTGTCACTCAAGTCATCAGACACAGCAGATGGACTTGTTGCAACCTGCTGGGTAAAATATGGCACCTTCACTATATACTACCCCTTTTCAAAGGTAGTTTTGAAAACTTTCAGAAGAACAAGGTGTTTATTTGTCACTGTTAGTGGCTTGTGTTCCTGCATTTGCATAGAGTGGTAGCACTGAAGCAACTTTTAAAAGGTGAAAGACATTTATTGAGAAATGGTAAGAAAAATAAGGTATTTTTCCCCATCTTCTAAACTTACATTAAATCAACACTAAGAATGAAAGGACATGGGCTTATATGTTGGGTTTTTAGACCTGCGCCACAAAAAAGAGGTTTGTGACAAGATTGACATAGCGGGTCAGGTGCACCCATCTGGGAGATCACTCACCTGGAATAGCTGTTAGCTTGCTGTGATCTTGATACGTTTATGTTGTTGAGTTCAGGTACATTCAAGCTGGTGGACTGGTGTTTACTATGACAGTAAGACTGATGTGCTTTGTTTGATATTACTCCATTACTGCAACTACTTTCATAACCTAGAATAATATTTTAGTAATTTGAGTTGGGTACAAGCTGTGAGTTTACATACACGGCACTGAAACAAACATAAAACTGATTTGGTCAAATAAAGGGAATATGTGACTCATCAACTAATTCCACATACCAAGCTTTCATTCATCAGCAGGGACCCTGGTTTTCTGTTTAAGATAGCACATTCTCTGACAAAAAATTCAAAATCCAGGATTAAAATGAAAGGCCACTCTACATATATAGGTATATAGGTATCAATTGAACACAATGTTTTGTTGCTATACTTACAGTTTTAAAGCAATTTGGAAGCCTACCAGTGCCTCAATCACTATAAAATAAATTCTAAATACCTATATACTCACTCCCCCAGGGTCTCTGCAGCCCAGCGGGCGCAACCCAGACTGGCAGGGAACAGCAAAGCTGCGCAGAGAAGCTGCTCAGCGCTGTGAGCTCCATGTTGCCCTGGTGACGCACCTCCCGCGCGCAGGGCTGCAGTGAGAGCAGCAGCGCGGGGCTGTGCCCTCAGAGCAGTGGCACACACAGGGGGCACATTGCCAGGGCAGCAGGGGGCTTGCAGCAGCAAGGAGATCCCCACGTGGCCCCGCTGTTCCCTACTGCGCAGGGTTGTGCTCACCAGGCTGCAGGGGCCCCGGGGAATGGAAGCAGGGCAGAAGCCCAAGCCTGCAGCTTGCACCTGCCCTGCATTAAGATCTGGGGGTGTGTGGGCCCCCCCTACCCCCCTAGTGCATGTGGTGGTGGGGAGCCGCACTGCCCAAGCCTGCAGAAGGGGGGAGTGGGGGCAGGGGCCTGCAGATCTGGGTCTGTAGCCCTGGCAGCTGGGGACCCCCTCCAGACAGGGCTGGGGGAACAGGGGCTGTGGGTGGGGGGTGAGGGGCACCAGCAGGGCTGGCCTTTAATTTTAATCATGGATTTTGGGTTTTATTAGAGAATTTGCAATTTTTAATCAAGGAAAACCAGGATCCCTGGTAATCAGTATGTGAAAGGGCTCCTAGGCTTCTAACTGTTTTAGTAATTACTTAAAATTGAATGGAAGATTTCAAGGGCTCAACTTTCCTTAACTTTTTGTAAGACAGCCTAGTCACCATCTAAAGCAGAGGTGTCAAATTAGTTGGGCTCTGTAGGCTGCATTCAGACTATGGGGCTTCCCATGTGTCAGAAGACCCATGAGTGGCAACAGTGAAATTAATTCCCATGGCTGCTGGAGCTACTGTTTTAGCGCAACCTGGAAACCACTGCCACTTGCTCCGCCTTTCTCCTAACACAGATTTTAGGGCACCTATACATGTGCAGTGAGGCTGCTCCAACGTGCTGGCAGACTATTAATCAAGACTGATGGAGCATGGTAATTACCACACTCCAGCAGATCCCAGCATCATGTATATCAGCGTCCCTGCACTGAAAAATGATGGCAGGGGCGCTTAACTAAAGCTCGTTTGACAAGCTTCAGTTATAATGCCCCCTGCCACCATTTTTCAGCATGGGGACACTGATACAAGTGATGCTCCAGGTGCTCTAATTAAAGCACCCCCCTCCTCCCCCCCACACCACTTCCAGAGCACCTGTATAAATATGCCTTGTTACCAGGGGTGACTAAACCCCGCTGATTTCAGATGAGGCCCGGGAGGGGGGGGGGGGGGGGGGGTAGAAGGGAAGACAAGCAGCTTTAACTACTCAAATTTCAGGGCTATCCTGAAACAGTGACTCCAGCAGCCTCTGGGATTAACACCACCACTGCAGGGGCTCCAACAGACATGGAGATGAGCAGTACAGGCTGATTCCAGCCTCTGGAGGTGGATGGTCCAACCCACAAGAAGCCTCATGGGCTGAAATGTTTGACAACCATGACTGAAAGAGCTGAATGTAGCATGAAGTTTGATTGTCAGCATACAGAAGTCCATTTACTTCACCCAGCCTGGACACCAGGCTCCTGGCACATCCTATGCATACAGTGCTACTTCCTACCTTAACTAAGCTTTATACACTTGTGTACTCATCCCTATTGTGAATGAGCCACTCAGGAAACAGAGGAAGCCAGGCATGTCATGAGAACATATGGAATGGTTCAGGGGGAGAATGGTTCCTGTCAGTGAGGAAGCCATGCCAGATTTGATTCACAGAAAAGTCCCATTTGAAGTCATCTCCCAGTGGTCCACTATTTACTATAAGCTAGAAACTACTCTAATCCTAAAAGGACTTCCCAAACTACTTAGGGTAATCTTCAAGTGACATACACTAAGGGATTAGGCAGTTTCTAAAGCCTAAATCTTGCTTTCACGTGAGGATTACATTTCTATGCTCCATTTCAAGTTGGCAAGCAAATCAAGAACATTCAACTGAGCAATACCAACTAGACTGTAAACTATTAAGGACTCAAGTATTCTAAATTAAAAGGAAATTGTTAACAGGCAAATATGACATTTACATGACCCCTCTGATCACATTCAAAATTGAAGAAAATTCAGTACAATGTAGGCCCCCTACTGACTCACCTGAAAAGTGTGTGCTGCTTCCTTTGCTGGTTGCTAAACTGTGAATATTCATTCCATGGCTGGGGCTCATGCTAGGGCTACTAAATGATCGAGGGCTTACAGGGTAACTGTCTTGAGACTTTGGACTGTGGCCTCCCAGACACCGAACTTCACTGTCTGTACCATTTACCATTTCTATAAACTGGCGCACTCTGAACAATGAGACAGAAAAAAAGGTTCTCTAATGTAGACACCGAATTTCAATTTAATTCTATTTCCATTAATTCTTTTTTATACAAAAAAGTTTTCCTAACCAAAAGCTCTAAATATTAACAGTTCAGTCTAGAAGAAATGAGCTTAAAAAGTAGCCAGAATGTAAACTGCAAGACGGCAAAACTCATTTTCAAGGAGAATGCAGAAGAGCAGGAATTTTACTGGGGGGAGAGGAGAGGGGTGGAGGGGGAAGAATCAGAGATAAGATTTTCCATTTAAATTTTATTGCAATTTATGGGTTTTTCCTCCATTGCATGGGTTTGCAATGTCTCCTCAGAAGCTTAGCATTTGTCTCAAAAGTAAATGAGATAAAAGGCCCAAATATCTGAAAACAGCAGATATAACATGGCATTAGATATTCACACCGGTACACAGTTATAAAGTTAAAACACCCGAAGTCAGCTACAAAGCATCCTTTTGGAAGGCTTGGTGGCTAATGATTTAATTTTAGAAAAGGGGAGGGGCTTTATTATATACTTTGGAGCTACTTTTTATTGCTTTAAATGTAGATAGTTTTTCCTCCATTGCTGTTTGTTCCATTTTACTACAGCTGACTTCAACAATTTAGAAAGACTATCCGATGGAGTATTTAACTGGAGTGTTCCTGACAGTAAGTCTATAGCAAAGTTTCCACATAATTGTTGTCAAACTTACTCTAAATTGTCCAGATTTCATGCAACACTACAGCACAACAGGTTGTAAATTCTACAGTAACTTAGGATACATTTAAATAAGTTACTGAATTAGAGACAAGGACATTTCTCTTTGTTTTTTTTAATTTAATAACAAATAGGGACCTACTGAATTCATGGCAGAAGTGGGGTGCGCTATGGCTCCTTTAATCTTGCAGGTTTCCCCATGTCTCCCCCACCACCAATTGGTGGAAGGGGGCCCTGCTTATGACTCATTCCTGATCAGTGGGGAGGCAAAAATGGTGGTTTTAAACATGGCACCGTTTTTGCCTCCTGCCAATGATTGGCTGAGGGGTCCTGGACAGCCCTGTTGTTTGCTCCTAACTGGTGGGGAGGCAAAAACAGTGCCATAGTTTTAGCTTCCCTGCTGATCAGGAGGGAGTGGCAGGGTCCTGGCTAATCAGAAGCAAAGGAGGGGAGGGCAAGAAGCAAAGTGCACACGGAGGAACATGCAAAATTAAAGCAGCCACCACACACACTACTTCCACCGTGAATTCAGTAGGTCCCTAATAATAAATCTGGAGCTTCTGCCACATTGGTGGGCTGTTTCTCAAAAATATATTTTGCTGCTTGCAACCCCCAGAGAAAAACAAAAATTCCCAAAGCAGAGCTCTTTCAGGTTCTCTAGAAACAATACAGCATTAATTTATAATCTAGTTTCTTTTTAGGCCTCTTTTGGACACGGTAAATGATTAACTTCAAAACTTAGATTGTGGAGGATAACTTTACAGCAAGACGTAACGTTGTAGAATATACAGAATGATGACAAGCTACATATTCAAATATGTAGCAGATAAAGCTGCAAAAAGTGAAATAATACCATTTCTAAAAATGCTGCTTATTTTGTTTAAATATGGGTTTCTGGAAGATATGTATGAATAATGACAATTTCTCATGACACTTAGCTATAGACAAATATCTTTATAAAGTTTGAAGACTTACTTCAATGCGAATAAGAGATTAGGATTTCTTTCTAATAAACTTGGATACAACTGCTGTGTTGTTTCAATGGCTTCTCCCATCCTTCCTGCTAAAACCAATTTCTGAATTCCTGTTCATCAAAAAAAACCACACACACACACACACACACACACACACACACACACACACACACACACACACACACACACACACACACACACACAGAGTCAGCTTAGTTTCATTTAAGAATTAATACACAAAAACATTAAAGATACCAGCAGCATGACCCAGCAGGATTTTTATCAAAAGAAACAGATCAGATTTCCTTAGAAGTTTTCCCCTTAATCAAGCTGCACTTATTCTAAGCATGTCAATATGAGTATTTATGAAACATGCATATTTCTTATGGTCAGCTGCCTCACAAACAGTGAACTGCTTTGCAATTAAAATAGCTCATTTAGAGCAAGATTAGAATATAAAACATTATACTTTAAATTATATTCCATAGCTATATCTTTACAGAAGAAAACACAAGCTACATTCAGTTCAGCAAGGGTGTAATTCTTCCCAAAACAGTCAAGTGCTAGCTAACCCAGAGCTTTTACCTACTGAGAATGGACTTAATACATTTAGCTGAATTTTACCTAGTCAAACTATAACCTTAAGCTCCTGCCCAGGCTTCAACACAACCAACTAAAAAAAACCTGAGCTACTGTATTTACTCAAATACAAGAGATCACCCTGAATTTAAGTTATAACCCTCAATAATTAGTTTCTATATATAGACACTTTATAAACTTGTTATAAATTTTCAAGGTATAGAACCTATTATTGGAGTATGGTCTTAAATCCACCCCCCCTACTGCTACAGCAGGGAAAAGAGTGGCTGGGGAGGGCAGGCAGCCCCATTACTGTTTGCCCTCTCACTTCTTCCCCCTGCAGCCTTCCTGCCCAGTACCACCTGCACCCCCTCCAGTCTCTGCCTCTTCTCCCCCTGCTTCTTCCCCCCCACCCCTACAGTCAGACACTGCTCGGGCTCTGTTCCCTGCTGGGTCATGGAGCACAGCCCTTGCTGGGCCATGCACCAACAGCAGCGCTCCTCATTGGCCAGGCAGGGGACAGAGTTTCCTTGTACTCCATGCCTGGGAGGGAATCCAGCCTGAGCCAGAGCTGCGCTGCACCTGACAGTAAGGAGGGCTGCAGAGGAGGAAGAAGCTGCAGATGGCAAGCGGCAGTGGGATCGGGAGGTGGCCTTGAGTATGGACTCTGGTCCTAGCCCAGACTGCAAGCCAGAGTCAGAACTGTAGCAGACACCTGCTCCCCCCACCCCCAAAGCTTTCTATGTGAATTTCAGATGAGGGGCTGATTAGGGGAGATAACATCTCATCTGAGATTCAAGTAAATATGGTAATAGTATTGACCCGTCTCCAATTCTTGGCCTCAGACTGCATCTAAACCAGTAGATATTTTAGATCAGGCTTGGCTACTCGGCCCCTTTTCTTACTTGGGAGAAAATTTCAAGGTATGAGTAGACTAGTTTGTGGTCCTAGTCTTAATTGGGCAATTATAAATTAACTTAGGTTTACTAAAGCTGCTGTAAAAACTAGTCTAGATGCACCAGAAGTGTTTATTCCAGGGCAAGCTACAAATTGTATCCTTCTACTGGGTCCACGTCACTGCTAGGGAGTTGGGCTTGAGTCATGCTCTGTGCCCCAGGCTGCAGCAGGGATACAGCCTACTAGCATGCAGCAAAGTCTGGGCAGAGAGATGGGGTATTTCAGACATACAGGAGATGAGAGGAAGGAGGGGCAGGGGGAATTGGGACAGCTTGAGGCTGCAGAGGGTGGGGGAGACCAGCACAAAGTGTTGGGGGCAGGAGCAAGCTAGCTGCCTGCCCCCCCAGTATTGTCCACATGCTGTCCCCCACCACCTGTCACATTACTGCCCCCCACCCCCCCCATCACCTCTTCCCTCACTACGTGCAGTAATGGGAGGGTGAATTTAAAGACAATCCTCCAATAACTAAATTCCATATATGGAAATTTATAAATGTTCTGTGTATAGAATCTAATTTTTGGGCAGTTGTCTTACATTCACTGTAATCTTGTATCCAGGAAAACACGGTATAGAATACCATCAAGATTATCAGAAGCAGTAATTCAAACATCCATAATTGTATATTAATGCACAGAATCATGAATATATACAACTGCTAAAAGGAAATGCCACTGAAGTTTCATAGGTTACATTAACATTTCACCAGGGTTAAAAGAAGAATTTTATGTTTGGCCACTTAAAAAAAGAAAAAGCACACAATACACTTCACAGCCTTACTTTGTCTATTTTTAATAGAAGCTAATTCTTCTAATACAGTCTGGTCTGTAGATCTGGCAAAAGCCTCTGCTGTTGCACAATACCCATGATGAACTAAGTAAGATGAAACCATTCTGAAAAGAAAAGAAAAAAGAATCAACCACTGAACAGAAAACATATCACTTAGAGCATGATATGAGTAAGATACTTTTCAATTTCAAAAACTCTGAATGAACAAATCCCCTGGCTTTATAAAACTGCTAGTAATAGAAGATATCTAAAATAGAATGGAATTCTCTTTACAATTGACAAGGCAATCTCAAATGTTTGTTTAAAAATATTTTAGCTAGAACATATTGATTCCTTTTTAGAAGAGCTAACGATCCCTTCAGAAAATATTCAGATTTTTATTTTGTTTTTTCAAGCTATTTTTAACATTTTTTAAAATTCCTATAGAAACAGCTAGATTTTTTTAATTTTTTTTTTTAACAAATATCCCAAGTTACAATCAAATACAGTATTATATTTGGATCTCTAAATTGATACATTTTATTTGCTCATTAAATGCATGGACTAATACAAGGGGCTAAATCTTGTATTTTTTTACTGAACAGATATAAAATGAGAAGGAGTTGTGAGAATTTTTTCAAGTAGTACCAAAGCTGTACCATCATCTGGACTTGGCATGACAAAGACTAAGTGAGGGCTTAGAGAAAACTTCATCTCTACTCAGTACTAAAATTGCCTATTAGAGTCACGGTATTTAAAAACACCAATAGTTGTCCACTGCTAGCCAGCCTGCTAGCCAACTGAGACAGGTCACCAGAGACAAATGACCAGCAACCACAACTGATGTAGGCAGGGATTTGTACCAGTAACCTAGGCCCTGACCCTGCAAACAGGCATGTTTAAATGTACATATACAAGTAGATCCATTTTGTAAGTGGGGGATGCTGATACACATTTTAAAGAATATTTTCTAAATCAAGACCCTACAGAAGAAAAGCCTCTAGAAATTTGACTCATCCACTCCTAGTTTTTTTTATACATTTTTAGTGTTATAGTATGAATATTGGTACAGAAAGTAATGATGACAAGTCCTCCCAATGTGCTTGGTAATTAAAATAATCTGATAAGAATACTTATGGCAAGCATCTCAATCATGAGGATGGTGCCCACTCAAATACAGTATACAGGTACAATCCAATTCCACATACTCAGACACTTCTGCTCCCAAGTGCTAAGCAGGCCTGGGCCCAGTTAGTACCTGGATGGGACACTGCCTGGGAATCCCGGGTGCCGTAGGCCGCCTGCCCTCTGGCTCCTACCCTGGGGGTCTTTAAGAAGAGGCTTGACGCCTACCTGGCTGGGGTCATTTGAGCCATTTTCCTCCTGCCTGGCAGGGGGTCGGACTTGAAGATCTACAAGGTCCCTTCCGACCCTACTTCTACAATTCAAGTAATATTATCTTTTTAAAATTAAAATAGGGCTTTTTAGCTTCAAATTATGTCACTTAGTTCCTTACAGCAGGGGTTGGCAACCTTTTGCCAAGGAGCCACTGCTTGTGACCCAGTCTCCACTATGAGTGGCAAATCTCTGCATCCTTCTTCATCCCCAAATCCCAAGTGATCAGCAGATGCTGTGGAAGGAACAGATGGAAAAAGAGAGGGGTTGCACCCTGGGTACACTTTTTCTGCTGCCGATTCCCTGAGCTGTCATGGGTCAGATCCAGTCTCTTCACAGGCTGCATCCAGCCTGTGGGCCATAGGTTGCTGATCCCTGGCCTGTGGCACTAAACATCAGCATGTACGTTTTAAAGATGTGGTAAATCAATACTTTTAACAGCAAATCAGCACTCATGCCAAAGACCACAACGGGGTCAATGTGATGTTTCTATAAACACTTGCATGTTGTATCTCAAAAATTAATTTCCAATTTAAATGCAAAACACAATTTTAAGAACTATTCCAAAGTTGAATGCAATTGGGATTTTGTATTTATGTATGTGCATATTTTAAAACTTTAATTTATAAATGAGTATTTCAAGTGCAGTCTTTAAACTTCCTCAAATTCTTACTTCTGAATCATTGTCTGCCATTCTCCTTCCCGATCCCCTATAGGAAATCTGTCGATTTGAGCCTGAATTTTGGTTCTCCATTCTCGCATGTAGTCTTCAATATCGAACACAAATGGATGCTGCCCAAAATTAGCATCTACAACTTCGCCTGGTGTTTGAAGCCCTACTGTAGGGTACAAGTTTGGCTGCAAGAGATTATTTAGAATTAAACACTTTTTCTATTTATTCCAAATTTCTCCACCTCCTTTACTGATTTTCAGCATCCCCCTCCATCACTTACCAGTGGCATAGTAACAATTTCTCAGCTAGCTCTTCCAGTGGTTAAGTAAATTTACGTACCCTATAGCAATTCAACACAATACAAGGTTGCAGCACCACTGGGAGTGAAAATAATCCGAGGCTCAATCTTGGTGATAATTTATCCAGTTAAATGCAGTTAAAGCCTGATAAGCATGACAATTTTTGGCTTTAATTTTATAATGTGACTTTCCAAGCCAAATATTAAATCTTGACACACACGCAACTTTTTTGTTTTTTTTCTGGAAAGTGGCACAATTACATCATACAACAGGAATGTGCACCTAAATCATAGTCCAAAAAGGGTATGTCTACATAGACCTGACAGCCCAACTGGACATACCCCACAACTAATTTTAATCCAACTACAATGGATAATAAGTGAAACTATGGCAGCACATTTTTCAGTGTGACCTGTGCAAGACCCTGTGTATGAACACTGGTTACCAAGCCATGCCAAGGTCTTTGCTGTACATCTTCACTAACTGTGATAATCATTTGTTTTAATCTAGCTAGTATAAATCTGCTTACCTAGCTGTGTCATTCCCTAAACCAAAGCATACCACTATCCAAACTGAAAACCTAGATTAACTAAAAACAGAGAGGATAAGGAAAGGTGAAATAAATATATCATGCTTATATGCATAATGTTGAAGATCTCTTCACACAGAATAATTTAGATAAAATAATATTCAATTAAAATATGATACAAGCACTTCAGGTATGCTGTCAATGTTAAGCCATTTCCAGTTGGCTACAATAATCATTACATTTATGTCTTATACCATACAGTGAACCCTACAGGAAGAGAGTTTGAAATAAAAATGTTGCATGTGACTTGTATTGACACCATTTCTTATAAAATACAATCCTTCCTAGAGAACAAAGTTCATAGTTGATTTTACACTCACAAAATTGGTGTTTAGATAGGTCTTCCCTCTGTACACACAATCCATGCCTCTTGTGTATTTACCTTATTTTTAAAAAGTCACTTAATACATTCTTGTTCTAATTACTGATCAAAATTCTCAAGACAGTGCCCTGAAATCAATACTGTAACTAGAACATGGGGAAAATGGTATATTTGCTTTTTTTTTTTTTGTATGAGCATCTGGTCTGTTTCATTGATGCTTATCAACTATATTGAAACTGAACGCTAGAAATATTAGTTATATGCATAAGAATGTTGTAGCATACGTTTCTAAACAAAACAAGCAGTTATTTTATGTTTATAGCAGGTGGAAAATCTGACTTCCTATTTGAAAAAAAAATCAACTTATCTTACCGGTAGATCTGTGAAAGCAATACCTGTAATGAACAGAAACACATCAAAATTAATTCAATCAATTTTTTATTAACATCTAAGCTTCTCTAACAATTATCTATACAAGTCAGGAGTGCTCAACCTCTGGCCCATGGGATAGATGTGGCCCGCAGGGCCATCGTATCTGGCCTGCA
Organism: Alligator mississippiensis; assembly: GCF_030867095.1. Taxonomy (NCBI): domain Eukaryota; kingdom Metazoa; phylum Chordata; order Crocodylia; family Alligatoridae; genus Alligator; species Alligator mississippiensis. The sequence continues at coordinate 127,876,660 of NC_081826.1, forward strand.
AGCTCCTTTCCCTTGTGGGGCTGTGGTGGGACTCCCAACCCCCTCTACACAGCCAGACGGTAGGTAGCTGGGCTTGCCTGGGTGCTGGATTGGGAATACCAGCTAAATCTGGCCTACAGACAGACTGGGCACTGTCAATCCGGCTTGCTGGGCAAAAGGGTTGGGCACCACTAGTATAAGTAAACAGAAGTCACCAAAGCTGTCTCATAACTTAGCATATATAATGTCTGTGAGCAACTAGGTTGTGTAATTGATAAGAGAAGACAAAAAGGTCACTATCTGTCAAAGAGAAAAAGGTAACGGAATTATGGCACACATTTTCAAAAAGGTTAACAGAAGTCATATATAGTATTATTAAGGCCAAACCTTTCAAACTTAATGTGTGTGCAGTTAGATTCTGACCACAGTTTACAGAAGCCTAAGTATAGATTTAAAAGCTCATCTTAAATCAATCAAGTTTGAATACTGTATCTGAATTCCTTGAATTACATGGAGGAATGCAACATAATATTTTCGTAAGAGATTTTGTGATCTGCATGTTATAATATTGAGACACTCAAGTTTTACTGCAAAGATTATGGGCAACACATGAAATTACTTTTCTTGTTTGCAAGAATAAAGCAGAAGTAGTAATTCTATGCGAGTGATGTTCTTCTACAAAATTTACAGAAGTATTGCTGAAAATTAACTAGATCCAATTCAAACTATTTTTGTTTTGAAGTATGGTAAATTTATACCAGCCATCTTGATACCTAGTTTTATACCTATGAGCAAGCTGATAACCCAAAGAACCAAAAAGATCATTTTGCAATCAATCTCAAGCTTAGCGAAAAATCTGACCTCTATACATTTCCAGAGCGCTAAACACTTTTTAGAGAAAATGTAAATTAAAAAACCTCTACAAATAGATTTTGGGAAGTAAAAATCCTTATTTGGCAGTTAAGAAGTATTTCATAACTTCCTTCTCCTAAAGTTGAGGGGGTTTTGGTTTTATTTATTTTTTTAACTTTTTTCTAGTCAGCATATGATGATGATGATGATGATGATTCAAGTCCACTTTTTTCTCTTTTAGTCTCCTCTATTTAATACAAGTCATCTAGCATGTTTAATGGCTAAAATAAAGCTTCTGATTTCTCTTCATTTAATTGCACTAACATCCCCATCCTCAGTCACTGAGACTCTTGATTTGGGGCCCCTGATTCCTTACTGTCATCCTTCAGCTTAAAGATATGACCAAATTCTGGCAATTCCTCCCATCACATTCAAAATCCATTATTTTGCCTATTACTAACAGTTCATGTCCTAACCTTTTCTTACATACCTTAATTACTGCAACCTGCTAGATTTTTATATTTAAACTTCAGTCTTCTCTAATCTGTCCAAAATAATCAAACCCCCCACATACATTTGTACAGACATTCAGAGACAATCACTCTAGCCAAACTTATCAACTTTGTTTTTAAGGCCCACTTTCATGTACCTCTCCCCCAATCCTACTCTAGCCAACTTCAGAAATCACAACTCTTCATTAGCCATCACACTTTGTCTGAACCTTATTTTGTGCTAACACTTACTACTGAAAAATACTTCTACACCTGCTCACCATGCCACAACCTTTTTTTTTTTTTTTTACTTCACTGCTGATACAGATAAACACACAAGAAAAATATATATTTGATCACTAAAGTGTATGCAACTACCTGAATCGCCAGATAATTAATCTGAAGAGTAATATAATTCAAATTAATACCACTTCTTCCTACTGTTCTCATCCACAGTTTCTGTAAAAAGTGGGGTAACAAGACATGGTTCCTAATTTTAAAGTAAAGGTTAAACTGACAAAACTTGAGCTGGTCTTCATTGGTGGGGGCCCACCTTTTTTACAGAAATGCCACAAATTAGGCATCCCAAATGTCACTTCAGTATTCTTCCCTAGCACTGTCTTCCGCTCTTTTTTTGTACTCTGCCCAATCTGTGAGATGTTTTTTACTCTCTGCCTAATCTGATGCTTTTTCCACTCCCTGCCTTATCTGTCATGGAGCTACCTGTCCCTTCCCGGATCTGTTACGTGCCACACGCACAAGATGCTTTTGCCACCTGCAGCACTCATGCTGTAGATTGGCCACCCCTGGTCTACTTAACTCACTCATGGCTTTGTTCCACCTCCAAAAGGCTGGAGGTCTGGACTAGAGAAATTCACACTCTTTTCCTGAGCCACTGGATCAAAGGGATGTTTAAGATAAAGCTCCCTTGATTTAAGGAGGCTGATGTAGCAATTCTCCACTAAGAAGCACTAAATTACAAATAAATTCTCTGCATTCCTTTTGGTTGCAAAGCTCAGATTTGCTAAACAGGTTTACAGCAGTATGCAGTATTATTAAAGGAAAAAACTAAGTTTAATACCATAACTGAGGAAAATAATTACCTTACACTGAAGGCCTCATAAGATTATGTCAAACCTGTTTTAGTAACCATGACTTGGTATACACCTCTGGGGCAGAGGAGCATACATTTAATGTAGTTCTACTAATATGCTTTCCATTTTTTCCTCTAACCTTGCAGTTAAGCTCTAGACTATTGTTAGCTATGACTTTTCTCCATACCCAAACTGTGTCCATTTTTCGTGTAGAAGCAGGTATTGTTGATAAGGTTTACACAACAACCAATGACATCACCAGTTGTGAACGTTGGGCCATAGGGTTGTCCCGTTCCAGAGGAACAGAATGAATGTCCATCATCTCCATGGTAACCATACGAATGTTTATCCCAACCTAAAACAAGACATATAAAAGGTTTAAATATACTTGTTTCTACTACAATATAATGGTGGGTGGAAAAAGGTTATTTTTTTCTGTGTACATTTCCAAATCCAGTTTTGAATAAGGTTGATTACTACTGCTTATTTGTATCAGCTTTCTTAATTTCAAAAACCTACCTGCAGTTTGATATACCTCAAAGTGGTGAGGGTTCCTCTGAATGCCATCAAACACACTTTAAAAACCTATTCTTGGAGCCACAGGTCATGGTACCAATCATACCGGCTAAGGAACCAGACTTATCTGTAGAGAAAGTCACTTCTTGCCCCTGAACATCCTTATTTGCTGTTCAGCAACAAGAAGTGCTTTCTCCACACAGCAACCAAGCTTTTAGACTAGAACAGGGCTATCAAAACTTGTTAGGCCCACTAGGTCAGATCTGGACTGCAGGGCTCAAGGGCCAGATCAGACCCAGCTCCAGCACTGGGGCGACTGGCGACAGCATTAGCTTCCAGAAGCATCTAAGCCTTTCTGCTGGCTCAGGGCATTATGCAAATTAGTGGTGCCACTCCAAAATGAGTCCCTCACTGGGTCATGCCCTGGAATTTGGTAGTGGGGCAGCTGACAGCAATGTTAGCACCATGTAGGAGTGTTGCCTCAAGGAGCAAAGGAAATTAATGATGCCACTGCTCACCCCATGCCCAAATTTCCAAGGCCTCTACTAGTCACCCCATTCCTGAATTTCCAGGTGCAGATAACATGGCTTGTGGGCTACATTTGGTCTGTGAAGCCACATCTAACACTCCTGGATTAGAGTATTACTAGTCTTTTTATCCCAAAGAACTGAAGATCCAGAAGTTAACCCAGGGGAAGTCAAAACCATTGGGTAATCAAAATATACTCAAATAAGGACCTAATTCTACATTTAGAGAAGCTGCAGCTTCACATAGTTAAACTTTCTTCTTTCTTTTAAAAGGAGATTATTTACTAAACACTCGCAGATTGAGGAGATTATCTGTTTCAATCTACATCCTCATGATACGTTTCGGTACTAATACTTAGGAAAGGAGTGACCTTCAGGCACCATATATGCACCTTAACAGATCTAAATGTCTTGTGAAAGATTGTACAAGGGGTCCTAAACCCAATCCATCCCACCGCTATTTTACATAATTAGAACCCAAACAATATAATTGAAGAACCAGTTAAACTATATGGGAAAAACACTGTCTTCCTTTTATTATTGTAAGAGCTCCCCATTTTGGGATATCAAACCAAAAAACTTTTAAATGAGGAAGAGAACTAAGGATTGTTTCCCCTCTGTTTTCAGGTATTTTAAAATTATTACCATACTAAACATCATATTTAAGAACACCGAGTACTAGCTCTATCACAGCTAGATAACACCAAAGAACTGTTGTGTAAACAGATGAACTGAACTCCAGGAAGCAGATTTAAAGACTACTTACAGCACAGTGAAATATGTTCTTAAGACTTCATTTACTATTATACATGTTCAGTTTTGTATATCTTTATAAATGGATAGGGCCTTAAAGATAAAAGCAAAGATAAGCCTTCTGTCAGATAACCTCCTGATGTCATATTCCATAAGACTTGCACATGCATTTAATTTCACTTGAGTAAAGGGCTCATTTTATTAATGAATATGCAGTCTGGCTTCTCTTACCTCATGAGATCTAGGGAAAGATAAGGGATGCAAAATAAATTATAGGAGCATCTTAGTCATATATGAGATAATTAGAGGATGCAGGACCACCTTTGTCCATTTGATCATCACAAGGGATATGGGTTTTCCTTTTCCCACGAAAAAATGGAGTAAACCGTGGATTTTACCTTTTACCGGAGGCAAACGCAGATTTCTCATTTTACCAGAGAAGCGCACAGATTTTGCAGTTTTGCAACGAGCCCTCTGCAAGCTGGCAGAGCTCCAGCCTGCAGGAAGCTGGGAGGGAGCGGGAAGAGGCTGGTCAGGCACGAGGCGTCATGTGATGTAGATGCACAAGGCCCGTCAGTCTGCAGAGCAGCAGGACTGCGCAAAATTTTGGCAGCTGTTTTGTTTAGGAGATGTTTCAACCGAATCCAAATCACAATGGAAGGCTCCGAAACATCTCCAAAACGAAACAAGTCACCTGAAACGTTTGGGGAAATTTCAGAGTTTTGGAGCCAGGCTTGCAGGAAAACAGCTGTACACGGCTGCCCTGCTGCGTGACTCGGCTCCACAGGGAGCAGAGATCCATGCCAGGGGCCTCCTTGCCGCCGCTGCCCACCCCACGCTGCCCCGGCAACATGGGACTGCACAGGGCAGGCAGCAGCTGTGAGGAGACCCCAGTGCAGATCTCTGCTCCCTGCAGAGCCAGGTCACGTGGCAGGGCAGCACTGGTCCGTCATGCGACCTGGTTCCGCAGGGAGCAGAGATCCAGGGCAGGCAGTGGCAACAAGGAGACCCCCGGCGTGGATCTCTGCTCCCTGCGGAGCCAGGTCGTACAACAGAGCAGTGCTGGTCCCTGCTGCACAACCGGGCTCTGCAGGAAGCAGAGATCTGGGGCAGCGTGGAGCAAGCAGCCGCAGTGAGGAGACCCCCAGCACAGATCTCTGCTCCCTGCGGAGCCGAGTCGTGCAACAGGGACCAGCAGGCTTGCTTGCCACTCTGCGCTGCTTCCCCGCCCCACGACTTGGAGTGACAGGGATCAGAGATCTGCGCAGGGGTCTCCTCGCCTGCACGGAGGGCAGCAGCCCTCCACCTCCGCCCATTCACAGCCCTGCTCTGCTCCCCACTGGGACCCCAAGCCCCGCCCAGCTGGGCAGTAGGGCTGGGCGAAGCTTACAGCCCGTTGGAAACAGATTCGGAGGAGATTCAGTGGAGATGAATCTCCGAAACAGATTTGGCAGAAACAAGACAGGACAGTGATCCAAAACAGACAAATCTGAAACCAAATTGAAACACAGCTGTTTTGTACATCCCTAGAGTGCAGCTTCCGCACGTAAGTAGGTGGGGGGAGGAAGAAAATTGAGCTCCTGTGTGGGGTGGGTGCACGCTGCGGGCTCCCACCCTGCTGCCCTACCCCAGGGCCTCCGCAGCCCAGCAGGCGTGACCTGGCACAGCAGGGAATAGCCAGGCTGCACTGCTTGTTGCTGCAAGCTCCTTGTTGCCCTGGCAATGTGCCCCCTGGATGCACAGCACCTATGATCAGTACAACTCTGTGCCGCTGCCCTCACTGCAGCCATGTGCACAGGGGGCATGTTGCCAGCACAGCACAGAGCTCGCAGCAACAAGCAGCTTCTTCGTGCTGTCCCACTGTTCCCTGCCAGGCTGTGGAGGCCCCAGGGGGGTGGGGAGCCTGAGCCTTTAGCCTACACGCACCCCTGCCTTGCACACAGATCTGGGGGCATGGCTCCCCTCTTTCCCCCAGGAAGTGTGTGCACTGCTGGGAAGCCAGCTCCGCCACCCCCCCTGCCCCCCAGTGCACAGCCTGTCCCATGCTCAGATTTGGGGAGGAGGCACAGGTCCCCCATACCCCATGGGGACTGCACAGCAGCAGGGAGCCAGTCTCCCCCACCCAAGCCCACAGCAGGGTGGAGCCAGGCTCCGCTCTACTGCAGCAGCTGCAGCCTCTTGCCAGGTGCAGGTGGCTGAGGAGCCACGTCCATAGCAGCTTGTACTGCAGTTCCCCAAGTAGCCTGGGGCCCCCTCCAGCACGGTTGGGGGGACAGGGTCAACAGCACAGCTAGGGGACTGGGGGGGGGGGGGGGGCGCACCAGCAGGGCTGCAGGGGTTTTATTTTAATTATGGCTTTTGGGGATTTTAAATCAAGAATTCATTATTTTATATATATCAGGGAAAACCAGGATCTCTGATCATCACATAAAGAGGATCAGTCTTCAGTCTAAATCAAAATATAAACCTGGCTACAGTTATAGCTACTTATATTGCAGGCTGTATAGATCAGTGGTGTTCAACCTTTTTGCTAGGTGGGTCAGGTGGGCAGTTCCAGTCCCTCCACAGGCCAAATCAGGCTGGTGGTCCTGATCCAGCAAATAAGGTAGGCTTGGCAGGGCCCTATCAGGCTGTGCAGAGGGGAGTAGGAGTCAGTTCAGACCCAAACCAGGCCCATGGGGGAAGGGGGCTTGGCCCTGCTTTAGCCATGGAGAAGAGGGGGCATTTCCCAGCCTTGTGGGAGGAAGGGGCATGACCCAGCCCCAACCCAGCTGCATGGGAGGGAAAGGGGTATGGCCTGGTCCCAAATAAGCTGCACAGAGGGAAGAATGTGGCCAGTCCTTGGAGCAAGAAGGGGGTGCGACCCCACCCTAACCCAGCTGCAGAGGGAGTGGGGTGCAGCTCAGCCCCGATGTGGCCACGAACAGGAGGGGACAGGGCCTAGATCCAACCCACTGCACAGCATGTAGGAGTGGCAATATTAACTGCCACTGCCCCCCTGCTGCCAAATTTCCTGACCTGTGGGGAGCGCTACGGGACAGAAGTCAAGGCTCTGGGACCCACATTTGGCCTATGGGCCAGAGGTTGTCCACCCCTGTTAGATCAATGGTACAAGCAGTATACTCCTAAATATTCACATCAAGTAGATTTAACTTTTAAGGTACTGGCTCCTAATCATCTATAGGGATGTGGTGCCCTCCAGGCACATTTTAAACTGTAATTTACTAATAACTGAATATCTAAACTTGCAGCAAATAGTATGCAAATATATCTACCAGAATGACCGATTATTCTGGGGTAATTCGGAGTACTTGCAAGTCTGAAATATAAGAATTGTGGAAAGCACATAAAGCCAGTTCTTAACAGACACCAAAAGTCTTTTAAAGACACAACTGTTAGTTGTGGAAGCTTTAAGTCCCTCCAGAATAACCTGGAAAAGGTCAGTATTGGAACTCATTCATGTACACCAATTAGTGAACATTGTAAGGTATTCTTCACAGTAGCTCTTAATGAGTTCAGAGCCAAACTAAAGATTCCAAGGAGTCTAAATTACCACTGGTAAGATGAACTGTGGGACTTGCTACTGGAGCCTCCCCACCCAACAACTGCCCAAGACGCTTGTCTCGGTTACAACTGGTAGTAAGAGAAAAGGCTGGCCCACTTCACACATTCTGGTATTTCTACTCTAGTGAAAAGCCAACAAGAAATTTGTTTATTGAAATAAATACCATGTCCTTACTAGAGCACTTAACCTTTTGAGGAACTGGCTGGCATATGTACACCCAAATAAAAAGCCTCATCATGAAGATGTACATAATTTTGAGACAGATATGGATAGTAAGACTAAGCAAATGCAGGTTGGGAAAGAAACCTGAGGAAATAAACTGAGATGCAGCAATGGAGGAAAATTTGGAATCAGGTTATTCATTATCTATACATATTTTATGGAAAGCAAGTAGTTATGAAGCATTCTACAGGTTTTTTAAAGGGTGATACACAACATGTTGGAGATGCTGTGGAGAAAGAGGCGCCCTTTTTCATATGTGGTAATTGTGCCCAGAGGTCCTAATATTTCAGGGAGGAAGTGGGGCAGGGGTTGAACAGAATAACAACTATTGGGCTGGGTGGGAATATCCCTTTGCATCTGCTATTTTGTCCACTGAATGCTTCTGCAAGATTACTTTGTGTGGAATGAAAAGCTGGCATCTTTTGTGTTATCTGCTAAACTATGTATTGCTCAAATGGGGAAGGAACCCATCCCTGAAACAGTGATATACTAAAATATGGCAAATTCTGGTAATGGAGAAAATTGTCTCATCAGGTTAGATCAGTGATTCGCAACCAGAATATCATGGCACCCTGGGGTGCCTGGAGATCCTTTCAGTTGCCATGGGGTGCCATGAAATGTTAACACACTTAAGTGTGCAAACACGATTCACAAGATAAACCCAGAGCTTTTAATTAGGAACACAAAATGTAAAGAGCATTCTAAATTGTTGTGGTCTTCCTGAATTTTTTGCAACAGAAAAAATGGCTCAGGTTTTTTTTATGTTGTCAAAAAAATGAGTGAAAACTAAGAGATGGCATTTTGTGAGAGGTACTTTGAGTCTAACAAGGTTGAGAAGCACTTAGTTGGATTCCATTCCTGACTTATACCAGGAACAAAGGTTCACCGGTCAGTGTGCCGAGTTTTGAGCCAGATTCTTTGAATACTAATACTACTGAATGGTATTTTCATTTATATAAATGAAGCCCTCTTGTGCTGAGAGCTTTGTTTCTTTAGTTGCTTGAAGAAAAAGTTTAAGGAGAGGGAGAAAGAGAACACTTCAGACTTAATCTAGAGCAGCCTTCAGTTTCTCATTTGGAAACCAGAAATAGGCATGGACATCTTCTGCAAGGCAGACTATATTCTCTAAAGAGGCAAGAACAGATTCTCCCCAGACCCTGTCAATAATCTGCACAAGCAATCTTTTATGAAACAGAAGGTCAACAATTTGGCAGCAAAAAAAAGAAGTGAGATAAAGCAGGGTGCAAGATACCTGCTACTGAGGCATCACTATCACCTTCCTAACCTTCACTCGGCACCAAATGGTCATAGGAAAGTAGGGCTAGCTGTAAGCAACCTTACAAGATCATAAAGTCCAGCCCCCTGCTCAAGAAAGGATCATTCCTAACTAAAATCATCCCAGTCAAGTGTCTGTCTAACCTGCTCTTGAAAATTTCCAGGGATGGAGATTCCACAACTGGTCTAGGTAGCTTATTCCAATGCTTGATAACCCTGACTAGAAATTCCATTCCAGTTTCACAGGAGTATTTGTTCCATTCATCAAGAGCAGAAGCCTTGGCAAGCTTGCCAAATCCACAGGTATCAAAATTCAGTTCTACTGTGCTGCTTCAAAGAAAAATTCTGACCCAATAAGTGAAGCTGTGTCGGACCTAAAGTGGGCCTCAGTTTTAAATTAAATCTTAAAACATTGCTAATGCCCTCCACATTTGAGTCCACTAGAAAATTCAGTAACAAACTGATAATGCAACAGTCTACGTTGACCTGCACAAAATTAAAATTCAACATCAATACCTATACTAAATGAAAATGAGTAAGTCTGATGCAATCCATAGTGAAGTCTTAAGAAGAAATCAAGACTTCCATATCAACCAATGCAATCAAAGGAACAGAGCAAGAGATACAGCAAGGACATGTTTCTCTGAATATCAAACCTGCAAAAAAGCATGACCCTACACTGCTTTGCAATTAAGTCCACCTGTATCCTGAATGAGAGAAACCTATACTAAATATACCATTACCTCTTTACCATTAGCAAAAAAGAATATACAAAGCAGCTTGTATTGCAGTTCTCTGAGAGGCTTCTATCATGTCATCTGAAGATACTAAATGACTAGAACCAAAATATAACAGCACTTCTTTATTTTACTGTTCTCAGTTACTGTGTTGACAAAACCCTGCACTGATTAACAACGTTTTGTTAACTCTGCAGTTACAGATGTATCTTAAAATTTTTCAAAATCCGAATTTAATACCATCTAATAATTTACTGATTTCAGAAATAGGAACAGTATAACTGGCAGCTGCTGTTACTATATCAGTATATAGTACTGGCAGGCAATTTAGACAGAAAAATAAACGTTTGAATGCATGAGAAACCAGATACTAAAGATACCATATAGCTAGTTTACTATTTACATTTGGTTAATATTAACCAAGTTTAAATATAAGCTTATATCTTTTAAAGTTCTCAATTCCTTGTACATACTTAAATGAGAAGCAATCCCAGCCCTACCCAAAGAAAAATTATTTGAGTGATAAGAATGTTCCTGCTTACACTGCTGGTTTCTTTAACGCAACATTTTAGGCAAGAGTACGAATTTCTGGTAGCTGCATTTCCCACAATACCCATAATTTATCTGAAGTGTCCATATATTAAGGCATATATTTGATAGCACAGACAATAAGTGCTCAAGGTATTACTGCCCTAAGCAATTAAATTTACTGGAAGAAAATATTTCACCAACCTGTAAACATTTAAAATCTCAACCTCAACTTTTTGACACTAACAATAAGTCCAAAAAGAACAATTTTAAAGGCCAATAAGAGCTGGAATAGCCAAATTCCTTTGGTGTTTCAGGTTTTTTAAAAGGAAATGCCAACAATTAGCGTATTAAGACAGTACAATAATATTTTAAATTTATAATGATATAGGCCTCAATTTTGCAAATCAGTAAGGGCTATACACATGCAGCAAGGCTGCTCTGACATTGGAGCAGACTCCAATAATCTAGTCTGCTGCAACAACAGAGGAAAGGCAGCAAGAGGGCACAGCAGCCCCCCTGGCTCTCCAGGGACCTAGCAGACCTCCTGAGGCTAAAAAGAAAGGCCTACAAAGGATGGAGGATGGGAGTCACCTCCAAGGAGGATTATTCTGCACTGGTCCGGTCCTGTAGGGAGCAGACCAGGAAAGCCAAGGCTGCAACAGAACTCCAACTAGCTTTGAGCATCAAGGACAATAAAAAGTCCTTTTTCAGATATGTGGGGAGCCGGAGGAAAAGCAGGGGCAACGTTGGACCCCTGCTGAACCAGATGGGGCAACTGACGCCCAGGAAAAAGCCAACCTACTAAATAGGTACTTTGTGTCAGTCTTTCATCAGTCCCATGGGACGCCCATGCCTGCTACGGGACAGGGAAGTCTGGGTGAGAGTGATACCCTGCCCCCCATTGATGCTGACTTCGTGAAGGAACATCTTGAGAAGCTGGATACCTTCAAGTCAGCCGGCCCTAACAATCTTCACCCCAGGGTACTCAAGGAGCTGGCAAGCATCATAGCCCAGCCTCTAGCACGGATCTTTGAAAACTCTTGGCGCTCTGGTGTAGTGCCCGAAGACTGGAAGAAGGCCAATGTGGTACCTATCTTCAAGAAAGGGAGGAAAGTGGATCCGGCTAACTATAGGCCCATTAGCCTAACTTCTATCCCAGGGAAGATCTTAGAAAAGTTTATTAAAGAGGCCATCCTTAACGGACTGGCCGACGCCAACATCTTAAGGGATAGCCAGCACGGGTTTGTTGCGGGTAGGTCTTGCTTGACCAATCTCATTTCCTTCTACGACCAGGTGACCTATCACCTGGACAAGGGAGATGAGATTGATGTCATATATCTTGACTTCAAAAAAGCCTTTGACCTGGTTTCCCATAATCACCTCTTAGAGAAACTGGCCAACTGTCGCCTTGGGTCCTCCACGATCCACTGGCTGGAAAATTGGCTCCGGGGTCGGACCCAGAGGGTAGTAATTGATGGAAGTCACTCATCATGGTGTCCTGTGACCAGTGGGGTCCCCCAAGGCTCTGTCCTTGGACCCATACTGTTCAACATCTTCATTAATAATGTGGACACTGGAGTCAGAAGCGAACTGGCCAAGTTCGCTGATGACACCAAACTTTGGGGCAAAGCATCCACACCAGAAGACAGGTGGGTGATCCAGGCTGACCTGGACAGGCTCAGCAAGTGGGCGGACGAGAATCTGATGGTGTTCAACGCCGATAAACGCAAGGTTCTCCACCTTGGGAAGAAAAACCCGCAGCATCCTTATAGGCTCGGCAGTGCTATGTTGGCTAGCACTTAGGAAGAAAGAGACTTGGGGATCATCATTGACCACAAGATGAACATGAGCCTGCAGTGCGATGCTGCGGCTAGTAAAGCGACCAAAACGCTGGCTTGCATCCATAGATGCTTCTCAAGCAAATCCCGGGACGTCATTCTCCCCTTGTACTCGGCATTAGTGAGGCCGCAGCTGGAGTACTGCGTCCAGTTTTGGGCTCCACAATTCAAAAAGGATGTGGAGAAGCTTGAGAGAGTCCAGAGAAGAGCCACACGCATGATCAGAGGTCAGGGAAGCAGACCCTACGATGACCGGCTGAGAGCCCTGGGGCTCTTAGGCTGGAAAAGTGCAGGCTCAGGGGTGATCTGATGGCCACCTATAAGTTTATCAGGGGTGACCACCATTATCTGGGGGAACGTTTGTTCACCACAGCGCCCCAAGGGATGACGACTAGGTCGAATGGTCATAAACTACAACAAGACCGTTTCAGGCTGGACATAAGGAAGAATTTCTTTAGTGTCCGAGCCCCCAAGGTCTGGAACAGCCTGCCACCGGAGGTGGTTCAAGCGCCTACATTGAACACCTTCAAGAGCAAACTGGATGCTCATCTTGCTGGGATCCTATGACCCCAGCTGACTTCCTGCCCTTTGGGCAGGGGGCTGGACTCGATCTTCTGAGGTCCCTTCCAGCCCTAATGTGTATGAAATCTATGAAACATGGTAATTACAGCACTGCAGTGGACTCCAGCACCATGTGGATCAGCATCCCTGTAGTGAAAAATGGCAGTGGGCGAGCTTTAGTTGAAGTGCCCCACCACCATTTTTCAGCATGGGGATGCTAATGCACATGATGCTCAGGCACTCTAATTAGATTGAGCTCCCAGAGCACATACATAAATGTCCTAGGACTACAGAAGTTCTTAAAATGTAGCCATGTTTTTCAGCCACTTTATGTTCTTAATATTGAGAGAGACAAGGAAATTCAGTGCTGAAACAAAAATAGTATGTCCTGCCTACTCTTAAAAAAGTGACAAGGTTTTGCTCACAGGAAGACATCTCTATTAATAACTATTACAAAAACATCTCTTCTGCACAAGAAATCCTTTTAGGGCTTCACATTGTACATGACAGTTTGTTTCATCAAACTGCAATTTGTCCTATGGCTCAGATGCACTGAGATGGTTATAAACAGGACAAGTATCTTAATAGTTTAGTGCTGGGAGCTAAATACATTGTTGGTGGTTAAAAGATCTTGATATTTACTCTGAAACAGATATTACACTGTAAAACCATTAAGTTTGGTTGCATTGTTTCATAAATCAAACACAATACTAATAAATATTAGACGTACCTGGTAGCCTATTCATGTTCACACCTTGAGCAGAAAGCCCAATTCCCATGTAACTGTAAAAATAAAAAACAAAATAAGCTTATCTTCTTTTACAACATGTCAACAACAAAAAAAACAAAACATGAAAGACATTTCCAAGAAACACTGCATTGGTGAATCTGTTGCCAATTAAGCTGATGAGAAGTTAACACAGGATGCACACATAGGCATAGTGGCAGAGTTATCTAACAGGAAAGTAACTCCTAGTGAAATAAGTACGTCATGTTAAATGTTTGCTGCACGGGAAGGTGAGAGGCTGAAGAAGGAAATGATTACCAAATACATTTTGTTATCTATAGAAAGTAGGGCTAGAACCATCATATCAAGTACAGAATCTTTATTTTGTTCAGCTACTCATTTGCTATAAAAACCAGAGGTAGGTAAAAATGAGAGATTTTGCTGAAAAGGCTTAGAAGCTAGTGTGACCATATGTCTCGATTTAGCCAAGACAGTCCTGGATTTCAGAGGCTGATCATGCCCGGCTTTTGAGAATTATAATGAGCATCCTGAAAACAAGAGCACGGGGCACAATCTGGCTGGCAGTCAGAGTGCTGGGCAAGCAGGCATTGCTACCTGCTCAGCATACCACCTTGCCCCTGACAATTTGGGGTGGGGGGGGAGGGGGGGGAGTGAAGGGGGCAGAGGGGTACTTTCCCAGATGAATGTCCCAGATTTCCTTATCGTCAGCCTACCTGAAGTAGCAGTTTTTAACCTTTATTTATTTATTTTTTTTGCATGAAATACCCCATTTTCAGGCTCACAGCCCAAATTCCAGTGCAAGTCTGAAAGCAACAGTATAATGTCTGTTAGGCTCATTACCTCTGTCATTAGGTGGCATTTGGGGTCATAACCCCTTGTTTGGGAACCAGTGGCCTAGAGAAAGATGAATACCCACTCAGTTCACTATGTCTTACCAACACTTTTTTACCAAAATACAGCTCCTTCCCAAGTTAGATACTTACAGATTACACATATTTTCAGAAACTGAGCATATTTTTGGGAGACATTTATGAAATTGTCATTCTAATAGTGAAGGACTAGTTTAATGTGATGTGGCAAGGTAGTCCTTCGAGATATACTGATAAGATGATCAAAGTACTCAAACCACTCTGCAGCAACCAAAAAGGGAAAATACTATATTGTCTGATGACTGCCGAAGTTTTTAAATTTAACATGTATTATGAGTTATTGCCAGGCCCAATATAACCCAAAATTTACTTCTATGAAAATAAATGTTAATAAATCCTTAGTTCAAAAGACTGTCTCTATGATTCATGCAGAAAGCACAGAAAGACTGGGAAGCGTTAATTGAACTGTTTCCCTGCTTTTTCAATCCAAACATTGAAGCATTTTAAAACAATGCATGAGAACACAGTGAAATTAGCTTGAGCCTGCTTATAACAACACAAAAGGTGAATTGATGATGGCCCAAGATGAAAGAAATACGAGACCCACCCAACAAAAAGCTAGAATTTTGTATTTTCTATATCAATAAATGTGTTATAAATTTCCCTCCTTAAGCCTAGCAACTCCAATTTAAGCCATGTGTGTAACTTGTTTTGATAATACTTAGAATACTAGAAAATTCTACTATTTAGAATAGTTCAAATTAGTTAATATATAAAATGCTTCCAACATGCAACAGCAGAAATGAACAAATATGAGACAAAAAAACCTACACAGTAAGTCAGGGCTGTCCAACTGGTGGCCCACAGGCCACATGAGGCCTCCAAGTGGTTAACTTGTGGCCCTCCATCCCAATTCCTGGTGCAGGGGATACTCTTTCTTTCACTGCTCCAGCTGCCACTGCCAGAGAAGTCTCCTGCTCCGCCCCTACAGGTGTGGCCAAGACAGCCTGCAGCCAGGTGGCTTGGGGGGATTTGAGGAGATTGTACAGCACAGGGGGACCACTGTGGCACATGGGGCTGCTGGCACAGTACAGCAGGGGAAGCACCCACCACATGGTGTAAGGATTGGCACAGTGTGAAGCAGCGCATGGCCTGGCCTGCACTGCAGGCAGCCAATAGGGCATGCAACCCATAATGAGTGTGG
Organism: Alligator mississippiensis; assembly: GCF_030867095.1. NCBI lineage: Eukaryota > Metazoa > Chordata > Crocodylia > Alligatoridae > Alligator > Alligator mississippiensis. The sequence continues at coordinate 127,892,422 of NC_081826.1, forward strand.
CTGGGAGGCTCAGGGCCAGCCCTTGACCACTCAGAAGCTGGACAGTCCTAATCCAAGTCAAAGACCCTACTCTAAATATTTTCACTGTATAAATGATTTTCAAACAAACTTAAATTCTGAACTACAAGTTTAGTTGCTATTTTAACATCAGCTGTCTTTTATATGGCCTTAAAGGCAGCCAGCCTGTCACAGTTATGACATGCTTTGCTGTGCAGGTCAGTAATTCCCTGCCATGTCTCCAATCATTACCAACAAGCTACCTGCTGAACTCTTGCTTCATACAGTTGCTACATGCAAAGCACTTCTCCAGTGATGCTTGATGCATCACATGCAGTCCCTTGAAAGTGCTAACAATCCATAATGGAACCTCAGCACTTTAAACAGGCAGATCACAGCATACTAGATACAAAGAAGCTGAAGTGAAGGCCATCAAACAAAGGAATTAGTCTTTGTTGTACTGCTAATTATGTTTCTGAGGCAATGATCAAGATAAAGTGAACATAACCACCCCAAAAAGCTTCTGTGGAAAAAGCTAAATTTTATTTTGGGCAATGTGGAAAAGGAAGAATTACAAAGCTATCCTGTAATCCTGATATGCGAAGGACTCCAAAAGTAAAAGTTATATCTGAATCTAAAAAAACAGAACAAAAAGTTTCTATGAGCAAGTTTAAAAACACCAATTTCTTTCATCAGTATAATCTAGATAGTTTTTAGTTTGTTAACCAGAAAAAAGCTTCTAAAGTTCCAAGTCAGCCAAATTACATCAAACACAATTTTTCAATCTAATTAGTAAAAATTAACTGTCAGCATTTTATAAGGGGCAATATTACACCATGTCGAACTGCACGATGCTCAGTAGAGGCCAAGTACAACCGAACAAAGACAGACAACCTATTTGTTAGGTGTCACAGGAAGATATTCATTCCTGTGAAGATGATAAAGTCTATTCTGCCCCTTTCATTCAATATCCCCCTTTTAAGTACATATCTATTGATACTAGTGTGAAGAGATGTATCCCAATTTAAGCACAGCTATGGACAGTGAAGTTTCAACTACTGAAGCTAAAATACAGTGACACCAATCCCAAATAAAAGGATTATTCCTGTAAAATATGTATGTTTTTGCAATTCCTTTTTGTTCTTTTAGCAGCGGGAAGGTACTTTAAACTATATAAACTACAGTGAAATTGGACAGTATTTCAGAATAATGTATATTTTTATTATAAGAATCTGAAGGAAGAAAGCCAACTACAATTTCTAGCTCAAAGTGAGTGAAATCAAATACAGATTACAGATTAGGGTTTCTGTTAGACTGCGGGGCAAAAAGAATCAACACTTCTGGACTCTCACCAGTTTCCTTAGTTACTGTAAATAACATCTTATGTTGATAGGCTATTCTCATACTGTATTCAAAAAAGCTCATACAAACGCACTTAAGATGTTATTTTCCCATTTGTTTTTCAGTACCTACAGTTTCGGTCCCTTAACATTTTTCAGTTTATAAAACTGATATAGAACAAATTTTGACCCAAGCTATTTTCTTATACAAAGGACTTCCTTGGTGGAGGAATAATACTGTAAAATCCCAAACTTGTCTCACAGGTTCATATATCAGGAGGTTTATTGTTTAGAAAGCAAGAGGAAAAATTAAAGGGCTCCAATACAAAATGAAGAAGGACTAGGCAGCAAACAGGCAATAACAGACCAGCATATCAAGTTGAATAGGGTTGGACAAGTCTGCTTTCAGATCTTGTTTTATTTACTGGAACAGCTGATACATATACACATAGGTTCAGCTTGGGAGACAGTCAGGATGCAAGAGAGGAACAGCAAGTGACCACTACTTCTCACCACTCAGGCCATATCAAGCATAATATTTATCACAGGGAAAAGGAGGTAAATACAGCAGAAAGTGACAGGACTCACTCCAACAGTTTGTAGATCAAAATGACTTAAAGATGGTAGTAGATAGACTGAGCTGCACAAGATGATATAATATTAAAAGGGCTGCTGTTAGTTATTTGCCTCTCCCAGCCACATCTAACCCATCTAAAGGAAAACTAACTGATGTGGACAAACAGAAGAAAAAAGGTGCGTCAGGGACAATACCTTGAACTATGACCTTAATCTAAATCCCAGGAATCAAATCACAGTTCATGATATATAAAAGCACTAGAGCAAGATGGAGTACAAACTGATGTCAAGTTGCATTCTAATAAGTAAGGCTAATGATGAATTATTCACAGTCATTTTAAATCAGTACATGGGGAAGCAGAAAGCGTTTAAGGCTGAAGACTAAACTATAAAGAAGGTAAATATCCAAATGAGGATAATTTCTAACAATATTTAAAAGGCATTTATATTCCTTTTGTATTTTAAGCACATTATTTTCAGGCTAATAATGAAGTGGCACAAGAACAACTTGTCAATTTCAAATGTTAGGAGCAATTTCTATATTTTTACATGCAGAATAAAATGAACGTAAATTCTTCAGAATACTACAGAACTAAGATTCAACTGTTTACCGAAAGAAGAAAAAGAACTCAGTCTACCAGAAGGGTAGCCATTAACAGGACCCTGTATTTTTTCCACTACAGCAGACGCAAGAGTCTAGAGGTCACTACAGTGAGAACAAAGGAAAGGAAACAACCTGATAGCAGCTACACATTTTCAAGAAGTCCTTTCTTTCAAAGAGCTGCATTCACATTCTTACTGGAGCTTGAGTTTCTACCTTGACGTAGAAATAAAAGAGAGATTAGGGAGGAGCAATTAAAAAAAAAAAAAAAAAAAGAACGAACCAGAAGTGAAAAGGAGAAGGGAGCTGTAGTAATTTCAGGAGGTACACAATTAGAAATTGGAAAAGCATTACGGATAACCATTTAATACAATTTAGGTATTTAGATATGCAATTATAGCTAATTGAAACTGTTCACCAAAATTTTGCACCATCATGTTGAATATTCACTTCAGTGTTGAAGGTAATACAATTAATTCTCAAAATTCAGACCAAGCAGTAATTGGTCTAATCCGATTCTCTCTCATTTCTAAAAGCACCATGAATTCAAATGCTGCACCTAATTATTGGTTAGCTGGAAAGCTTGTTAGGCATCAATGACTAATTTAGATGCTGTCATTAGAGATTTAAAACATTATTTACTTTGTTTAATTGCACTTTATTTATAAAAGGAAAATTAACCAAACAACAAAAGTTTTACTTAAAAAAAAGCCAAACGTTTCATGGAGAAGCTACAATCTGAAGAGTCAAAGTCCCTGTCAAATTGTTTTGCTCACTCTTTCTACTGTGTCAACAGGTGATTTTAAAAGATGGTATACCTGGGGGGAGTTGCTCCATCATGCCTTGAAATCCAAGTTGTTTTGGTGATGATGAAAATAAATGACCAAGCTGGTATCTGGATCCTGTCCTCACCTATGTGCTATAGATTTAAAGAAAGCAACTTAACACCATACAGTGGTAAAATCCAAGTTACCAAAATATCTGTATGGGATCTAAGGCAACTAAGTTCAGGTACTATTGAGTTCAAGTACTATTCAAGTGAAGGTCCTTCTCATAATACTTAAATATATCAAAAAACTAATATAGAGTATGAAGCCAATAAATAGTGTACAGTATACCATGGGTGCAGGTAGCAAAGGATATTTTTTATTGGTCAAAGTAATATTCTACCTACTAGGAAAAGTACATGCAAAACCTACAATTCTAGGGGTAATGGAAAAATCAGGTTACTTAACAGGTTTTTTGGTGTTAATAACTTTTTTTCTAGAAAGATTTTGATCTACTAAATTTGAACTTCAGAGTTCTCTCTGGCAGAAGGCTTTCTAAGATTCTGCAATTTTCCTCCAGTAGAGCTCTCTGCAAGTATGCAGGTATACCCAACTGCAGAATACAGATAAAAAAAAGACCATCCAGTACATGCAAATATGTCCCAACTACCCAGCAATAGCCAATTCTGTATTTGACTATATTAAGTAGTCAAATAATTTCCTATGAATGGACCTTGTAAAAAAGGAACAATTTAACTTCTCAAAAAAGAACATTCCAAAAATGGGGACCTAAAACCCAAGAATGCAATTCTCTTGAACTGCTTCTGGTTTCTTTTGTTTTGTTTTCTTTAAATTAATATTTTTCAATCCTTTACAAAACCTGAATTTCAAAGAAGTAGGCTGTTTTATTCCAATTCTTCACATCCAAAGCCTATTACAGAGTTTTCAAGTAATCCCTTTTTCCAGTGAAACTCTACGTTCTCTTCCTCATCTCCAACGTTCCAGTGAAACATACTTATTTACAAAGTGGGTTAGATACATTCCAAAAGATAAAAGAATGTAGTACAATTTGCCACTTACACAGCACCATCTCACCTTGGATTTTAAGTTAGGATAGCAACAAAATAAGCCACAGTAACATAGGAAAACTACTTCAGACTTTTCATGAATTTGCTTTTGCTCTGAGTGTCACTGTATGCCTAAACGGTAAGTAAAGATTCAGTGCATCTGACTGTGTTAGGATGACAAAATGGCTACTTTCCAAAAGATTTTCCATACAGTCGTATTGCATAAAATGTACCAAAAAACCCATACCAAAAATCAGATTTAAAACCACACAGTCCCACAGCTGGAACGTGGCAGTAAAAACAAAGAAATTCCAAACAGAAGTAAGAACTGGACATCCCTTGTGTTTTGTAAAATAAATGTACTCGAGAAAGAAAGAGTGAACAAGCAGATGTGTCCAATATTTAAGAAAGCTGGTTTGGGATCATAGAAGAAAGATCATAAAACTTGAGAAACTGAAGAACAGTTCACCCTGAAAGATTCCTGCGTATGTGAGAAAGGCAGCAAGAGCTTGGGCTTTGTAATGAGTATATACCAGTTGAACAAACTACAGTAGGCAATGGCTACAACTTGCATCAATGCACTGGAAAGCTCACATTTGCATTTTACAAGATTGCCTTGTTTAGGCGAGTAGTTACGGTGTCCAACACCATCCGCTGGTCCCGTGACATCTACGTGGAACACATCACGGGCCACCGCCAGTACTCCAACCCCACCAGATGAACCACCGCCAGGCTGGACTGGACCCAGAGGGGATCACCTGAACCCCACTCTGCACCAGATGGACTTCATTTCGAGAGAATTCTTCAGCAACAGAGGACCCCCGCGATGAGACTCTATATGGACTGAGACACTGTCTCCGAATCACTTCTTCCATCACTGCAGGCCACTGTAATGGGTTTGTGTGCATCTATTTTCTTTCTCTCTCAGCGTTGCGAACCCCCTCCCATCCCTTCCCCCACTCCCGGGCTTAGTTGGCTAACACTGTATTTTCTGGAACCTAGTTGCATTTCCCTCCTCACCCCCATCCCTCTAATGTTAGTCCCTCACTTGGGCAATTTGTCTTTCCCTACTGGCTTTGTCATCTTTTCTGGATTCACAATCCTAAACATGTACTAATAAAAGTCAATCTCTTTTCTCACTTCTACATCCACTTTACCCTGCACATGAAGTATAGTTCAGGACACTACCACAACCAAAAACTACCACAACCACAAAGGACTGATTATATAGTCACCATTAAAAAGAGCCATGATCTCACAGCAATCTAAAAACATTTTTTAATACTTTCTCTTAGTGCAGCATGATATGCATCAGTGAAACCTGGTTAAAACAAGGTAATGCTGCCTTGATATGATTCGCATCTACACAAGACACTATCAATGAAACTACACCAGCTGCTAATCTCAGTGCAGGTAAAGTCTCAAATTATTGTACTTCAGAAGTACTATGTAAAAAAAGAAAAATCTATCCATACTATACTTGTTTTTTTCTACGTACTTTTGCATGACTAACCACTTTTAAATTCTGTTTCATTCTTTCTGAAGGTCTTAAAAAGGCCTTACTCTGCTTATAGTAATTCAGTAAATATAGTTTTAGCTCTGCTTGAAAGGTTGTGCATCCTCACACTATCATGGGATATCCAGAGGCTATTTTATTTATGTGTTATTATCTTGACAGCAATTGTATTCTTGGTTCAATGGACAAGAAATCTCTCTTCCAGTGACTAAAAACACTGTGAATAATTCATGCAAATCTCCAGTACTAAAACAAACACAAGTAACAAGTCCTTTGATTTTTCAGCTTCTTGGGAAGGAAGCACACACAATTTGTCAGGCCTGACTCAAGAGGTCTAGGATTACAAGAGATCTAAAACAATTTAAAATGATAGCCCCGACGTGGACGACAGAACCACAATACAAAAGCAGGCATGAGACTATGGCCTAAAAAGCCTCATGAAGACAGATGGCCAAACAATCAGTTGCTTATAAGTTACGATTCTCTGAAATAACCGAGTTGTAATTATAAGAGTATTTTTACTTTATGAGATCTGCCTAGATAGGGCTTAAGTGACATAGTCCCTGAAAGAATGGAACCATAAGTACTAAACTGAAGTCAGACCTGCTTAAGTTACCACAGATAATTGCCGCGGACTGTAGCCTAAAGGTATTGTCTGGAAGGAGCAAGTCACAGAATCTTGCCCTAAGAGAGTGACTGTTAGAGATCTAAAGAAGGACACTTTGTGCCTTGTCTAACATCTCACAACTATCTATCACCAAAAAACCTTGTTTCTTGCATACGTACTTTCTGGACTTCATGGCTTCAACAACACACTGATCCTAATTATAAGAGACCTGGGACCTGAGTGGGGTTCCCTCAAGGAGAATAGCATAGTTAACCCAAATCCTGAGGCACCATTGTACAACATCACCACACATATGAAAGGATAGAATTAACTTCACATTCTGATTATTGATTAAACGGTGATTGTGGGAGCTGGTAAAGAAAATTATTAATATGAGGGATGCATTCCTTCTCCCCACAATGAAGAAGCCAATGAAAGTTTTATGCAACTAAAGCAGCAAGAATGGCCATTAATAGATACTAAGGTAATTTAAATCAATCTATAAAACTAGCGTTACAAAACTTGCATTAAAACTTGATACAAAAAGAAAGCTGTGAGAAGGAAGGGTTATTGGTTGTACCGTGTTGATATAAGGACATAGGCAGAAAAAGTTCTTTGCGTAGATGTGATATCTTTTATTAGACCAACTAAATAGTTGGAAAAATTGTTCTTTGCAAGCTTTCAGGCACAAACACCCTGCTTCAGTCTAGTCTGCTGGTGAACTGTGTGCTCTACTGGGCAGAAAGAAGGAAGGTGAAGGAAGGAGCATTCAGAGACATCTGGCTAGGAGAGGCACAGGACCACAAAAGGAATTAAAGTAGCAACAGACAAGCAAAGTAACAGTAGTTATGTAAAACTAATGGTTTTAAATGTTGTTCCAGTGGAACCATGGGGTTCCAAGATAGGTCAGCAGGAATCCACAAAGAGTCTGGGGGTAATGGTCGAGTGGCCTGGGAGGCAGTGCACTACTGTGGGGTTGGGTCACCAGGCTTTAGGATAGGAGTAGGATTCCACAGCAGAAAAAGTGATATGAAAGGGTACTGTTACTTCAAGAAGTTTGAAACCCACTGATTTAGACCATGATGCAAAACTGCATGGTCACAAGTAGGAGAGGAATACTGCATTTACTCGAATCTAAAATGAAGCATCCTCACCACATTCAACATGGGGGGAAGCCCCTCATTTTAGATTTAAATACAAGTAGGAGGGGGCACCAGCTGTGGCTCTGATTACACACCTAAGCCTGAGCCTGGGGCCAGAGCTGGAGCCATAGCCAATGCTCTCCCTCCCAGCCATCTGCCTCCCTCCTCCACCTCCCTCTGACCTTTGCTCCCTGCTGTACTCATCCTTCGTCTGGCACCTCTGGCTCCTGCTGGGGCCCCACTCCAATTGGGGGCAGGGAATACATGTTGCCTTCAGCCCCAGCTTGGCCATACAGCAGCAGCAACTCTAGTGCCAGCTCTTGGGCTTGGTGAGCTGCCAAGACAGCTGTTGCAAGGCTTGGGCTGGAGGCAGTACATACATTGTGCTCCATGCCCCTAGCCAGACCAGGGCCCCAGTGAAACCACAAGGAGATGGTAAGAGGAAGTGGGCAGGGGGGGAAGCAAGAAGGGCAGAAACTGAGGAGGCAGGTAGGGGAGCAGGAGTCAGGGGGGACAAGCAGTACAGGGGCAAGCATGAAGTATGCAGGCACTGGGCAGAGGAAAGATGCAAGAAGCAAGGGGCAGGGGCCAGTCCACTTGACTGTTCTGTCTTTACGTCACCACCACCTACCCTCCCCACTGCTGCCTGCCCCAGTGGGAGTGGTGGGGGGGATAAATTAAAGACAACCCTCCAAAAATTAAATTCTAGACACGGAAATTCTTGGATTCAGGTAAATGCAATAAAACTAAAACAGGAAGTATAGGAAAATTAAACAAAAGATAACAAAAACAAAGCCATGGCTTTTTGAATCGTTGTATTTAAAGGAAGAAAAAGCCAATCGTACAGTGTGCCTATTTTTAATTCAACTGACTTATCTGTACTACAGATGTAGGTAAGAGCTCCAGTCATGAATCCTATCAGCCATTGTAAACACAGAAACAGATGATCCCCATCTCAAGGAGATTAGAACATAATTTTTTATTGCTGTTACCCTCATTCTCCCTTCCTCTTTCTTCTTACTGTGTTACAGTCATTTGCTGCACTGTCAACGTTATATTTTTAACTCTGAAACAGGGTCTTTCTTGCTATGTATACATGCAGTGCCTAATCCACTGGGACGTTAATCAGGATAGGGGCCTCAAGGAGCTGCCCTCAGTACAAACAAGGAAACAAAACAAAACATTACTAAACTGATCCAAAAATGTACTCTTTTCATGACCCCATGCACAATTTTAAGTCCAACAAAATAATCAGGGGTGCACAAATAGAGATTTTTTGGGTCGATAACAGATGGCTGATTTTTAATGAGCCATATCAGCCAGTACCGATCCAACTGATGATATGCATTGATTCACAGACTGTAAGGCTGGAAAGGACCTCGGAAGATCATCGGGTCCAGCCCCATGCACCAATCAGGAAAGATAACCGGGGGTCAGGTGACCCTAGCAAGGTGACTATCTAGTCTCCTCTTGAAGATTTCCAGGGTAGGTGATTGCACCACCTTTGGAGGGAGCTTATTCCACAGTCTGGACACCCTGACTGTGAAGAAGCTGTCCCTAATGTTGAGCCTGAATCAATCTTCCAGGAGTTTGTGTCCATTACTCCTGGTTTTCCCCTTGGGTGCCCAGGTGAACAGTTGTTCACCGAGCCCTTGATGTACTCTCCTAGTGCAGCAATAAGTTGCTACCAGGTCCCCTCTCAGACTTTTTTCCTCAGGCTGAATAGTCCCAGATCCCTCAGCTTTTCCTCATATGGCTTGCCTTTTAAGACTCCGATAATACGGGTGGCTCTTCTTTGGATTCTCTCATAGACTTCATAGACATTAGAGCTGGAAGGGACCTCAGAAGATCATCAAGTCCAGCCCCCTGCCCAAAGGGCAGGAAGTCAGCTGGGGTCATAGGATCCCAGCAAGATAGACATCCAAATGTCCATCTTGAAGGTGTTCAAGGTAGGTGCTTGAACCACCTCTGGCAGCAGTCTATTCCAAACCTTGGGGGCTTCAACAGTAAAGAAGTACTTCCTTATGTCCAACGTGAAACGGTCACGGAGGTGCTTGTGACCGTTCGATCTTGTCATCTCTTTCGGGCACTCTGGTGAACAGATGTTCCCTCAGATCCTGATAAGCACCTCTGATAAACTTATAGGTGGCCACTAGATCACCACTGAGCCTGCGCTTTTCAGGCTGAAGAGTCCCATAGCTCTCAGCCTCTCATCTAAGGCCTGTTTTCCTGACCTCTTATCATGCATGTGGCTCTCCTCTGGACCCTCTCAAGCTTCTCCACATCCTTTTTGAACTGTGGAGCCCAGAACTGGACGTAGTACTCCAGCTGCAGCCTCACCAAGGCCAAGTACAATGGGAGAATGACATCTTGGGATTTGCTTGAGAAGCATCTATGGATGCAAGCCAGCATTTTGCTTGCTTTGCTAGCTGCAGCACCACATTGAAGGCTCATGTTCATCTTGTGGTCAATCATGACCCCCAAGTCCCCTTCGTCCAAAGTGCTAGCCAGCGTAGCACTGCTGAGCCTATAAGCATGCTGCGGGTTTTTCCTCCCAAGGTAGAGAACCTTGCATTTTTCAGTGTTAAATGCCATGAGGTTCTCGTCTGTCCATTTCTTGAGCCTGTCGAGGTCAACCTGGATTGCCCTCCTGTCCTCAGGTGTGAATCCTTTACCCCAAAGTTGGGGGTCGTTGGTGAACTTGGCCAGTCTGCTTCTGGCCAAGTTCTCTTCTCTCAAGCTTGTCCACACCCTGTTCAAGTGTGATGCCCAGAACTGGACACAGTACTCCAGCTGCGGTCTCACCAGTGGCGAGTAAAGTGGAAGAATCACCTCCTTGGTTTTACTTGAGATGCATCAACTGATGCGTGCCAGAGTATCATTTGCCCTACTGGCTACAGCATCGCACTGCCAGCTCATATTCATACTGCAGCTATTATTACTCCCAGGTCCCTTACATTCTTGGTGCTAGTCAGTTTGGATCAGCCCAGTCTGTAGGTGTGTTAGGGGTTGCCCATGCCGATGTGGAGCACTTTACATTTCTCAACGTTGAACTTCATCAGGTTTTGATCCGCACAACTTACCAGCCTGTCTAGGTCCGCCTATATCTGTAGCCTATCTTCAAGCGTGACCATGCTCCCCCAGCACTTGGTGTCGTCCATGAACTTGGCCAGTGAGCTCTTCACCCCCACATCTAAGCATTAATATACAGCCAGGCAGCTTAGAGAACAGTTGAGCTGGTAAGTCTGTTGTGGGGGAAGGGCAGATCGAGGCCCCCACAGTGAGGGAGAGAGTGGGGCTGGGGCAGAGGCAAATGCTGCCTAGCTGGGGCAAGGCAGGGCATGGGATGGAACTGAGAATGGCGTGTCCGGGGGAGCTGGGGTGGGGGCAGCTTCCCTGCTACGTGCATTCCAGGACAGCATGGGGGCACGTGTCCCCGGATCTGTGTATGGGGAGAGGCCAGGCTGGGGCCAGGGCAGTGCCACGCTCTTCCTAGAGGGGGCATTGGGCTAGGCTACACTCAGGACAGGCAGCAGTAGAGATGCTAGAAGGGGGGGCTACAGCAAATTTTGGGATGGCTGCAGCCTCCCCGCCCAGTAGCCTCCCTCCAAGCACTACCACCATCTGCCCTAAGCGCAGCTTGGCCCAACCCCCACACTGGGAAGAACTCAGTGCAGCCCCAACCCCAGTGGCAGCTGGACCTTGCCCAGCACACAGATCCAAAGGAACATGTTCCCATGCCCTCCCAGGGTGCGTGCAGAGGCAAGAGCTCCCCACCATCCTCTGGACAAGCCACTTTCAGCTCTGTCTCATGCCCAACCCTGCCCTAGCTGGGCAGTGCCTGCCTCAGTCCCACTCCCTCCCTCACCACAGAGCCTCAATCTGCCCCCACCCCATGTCTCTTCCCTCCCTCTGCCCCTTCCTCCACAACAGACTTACCAGCCCAACACTGCTCTCCACACTGCCAGGCTATGCTCCTGGTCACCTGCGTACTGCACTGCAGCTGCGCACATGCATGAGGCATTTATCAGTGACATTATAAGCCACATCACCCAAAAAAAGCCGATTGCCAATACCGTAAATTTTCCTTTTATCAGTGCCAATCCACCTCTAAAAATATTACCTATTAGAACATGGGTGCTCAACTTCTAGCCTCTGCAGGGCTCCCCACAGGTTTAGAATTTGGTGGTGGGGGAAATGGTAGTACCACTCCCCTGATGCCAAATCTCTAGACCAATAAAGGGAACCCTTGACCCTATGGGCTGGATTGGGCCCCCAGGACCCAAGCCCAGCAGGCAGGCAGAATGAGGGAGCACTGCCAGGCCTCAGGGCCCAATCCTGGTGTGTAGGATTCATTATGACCCACGTTACTGTCACAACCCAAAGTTGTGAGTTTTGTTTTGTGTGCGCTTCGGCACCGCTAAATTATTTTCCCGCTAAATTGTAGCTTCTTTGCACGGTGGAGTTTTCTGCTGCAGCAGAGAACCCCGGTGCAACGGAGAATTTCCCGCCAATTTGTAGCTTTCTTTGCATGGTGCATTTCTTTTTGCATCTAAGAAACGCTCGGTGCAAAGAGTTCCCGCCATTTGTATTCAAATTCGAGCCACATTACTGGTTCACATTAAATTATGCATACGTGGCAGCTAGCGATTGGCTTGCTAGCCGTATAAAAAGCTTGTGTGGTTTCCGCCCAAATTGGAGAGAACTTGGAGAGAAATTGGAGAACTCCGAGGAGACCCCCCACAAGGGAGGACTCCATGAACATCAGGAGGAGGAGACTTCACGCTGTGTGAAGATCTCTAAGTGCTGCGGATCCTTACAGACCCAACACATTTCTTAAGAGGCAACAGGGCCCTAACCAGCCTCTGGCCTCTCCCCATCGCCGATAAATTCCTAGACGTATCCCTTCCTGTGTACAGACCCCCGGAGCTTCAACAACTCCATGGGAGAGAGCGAACTTGTCGTAATCCTCAAACAAGGATTTAAGCGGAGCTGTGCCTGGAAAACTGTCCAGCCTACACCACGACCACCTTTGGTGTAAGTAAACAATCTTTAAATCAACCACTACGCATCCGTGACTAATTCTAGCTCGCCCCCGGTCTTCTCCGACCCCGCGTGCCCGGGTTGCTGGCCACGGCCCGCATGCACAAAAGGGCCCGGATCGCTCCCGGCCCGCACAGTTATGAGTCCTGCTCCAATCATCTGGCACATTGGGCCTGCACCACTGTCTTAGAAGGACTGAAGTCATAAGACATTGGATCAGTGTTGTATATCCAACCTTGGACCCGAGGATATTCCTTTGGCTCCACCATATCTAACGCATCAAACACAAACTACTGCGCTTTTATGCCAATCCTCTCTGCATCCTCAGACCCTACTTTGAATCAATCCCCTACAACAGGGAATTTTCAAACTTCCAAAAGATTTCAAACTTTTTGGATCAGTGTACCCCCAGCGGCTAGACGCAGTGGGGGGTGTTGGTGCGTGGCCGAACACTCAGTGCCAGGAACCGCCATATGCGAGCTTCCCCTGGCCCCTGTGTCTGGCTGGGTGTGTGTTGCCTGCACAGCAGAGCAGGATGGTGCGTGGTGGTGCTTATTTTGCTGACAGTCTCCTTGTGCCTCCTGTTGGTCTGTATCTATCTACTATCTCTTATTTTTAGACTATGAATTCTTTGTGGCAGGGATAGTTTTGTTCAGCCCTTCCATAGCATTAAAAATGAAGCTCTGGCCCATGATGAGGGTTCTTAAGCCCTACAGTAACACGAATGATTTTCAGAACTCACCTTCTACCAGAGCTTAAGGGATTCTATGATTTAAGGCAGGTTATCCCAAACAGAAGTTTACCCAACTATAAAAACACTATCAGAACTGCCCTCATGGTATACAATTCACCCAATGGGAGCAACATGGAAACTGCCAAACAGATTGTAATGGCAGCAGCCAATAAGGAAATCCTGATTGCAATCTAAAAGGTGACACTGCAAATTAAAATACTGAGATCCAAGTGGGAACAGGGTAAGTAGGTGATATTAATTGAAAGAAATGTCCTCTCTCATATCTCCTTTTATCTAATATTTGTATGAACCTTGCAGCCCAAGCTGTGGAAATCCTACAGATAACCAATTTCTAATGTGAGCCCTGAACACATTTTGCCATTTTCAAGGCAGCTTCTACTTTACAATCCCATCAGACCTTTAATAACTGCCTCCCTTTGGCCAGAATGTTTGAGTGGCATTGTCCTAAATGGACCAGTGAATCTGAAAAATCTAGGAAGTAATAGGAAGGCTCCAAAAGCGACATTTCTCAGGCTAAGGATGCAATTTTTTTAAAATAAGTCCTAAAATAATAAATATTTAAGGGTAAATATCCCTTTTAAACATTCTGATCTCTGAATGTGTGCATACATTACTAAGTTCTAAACTCCATGAAAGAGACAAGAGCCTCACTACAGCTCAACAGAAGGTTCTACTCAGCAACAGCAGCAGTACTATAATGGTAACAGAAGGGAAGAGACATAAGTAATGGAAAATACCAAAAATATTTTATGACATAAGTCGATGACAAAGTTTTCACCTAAAGAATGGTGACTGATTTTGATTACTTTGAAATGGGGGGGAGGGAAAAGCAGGAATTCCAAGATTAAGTATAAAAGTAATTAGAGCCATGGTAAGATTTTTGTATAAAGAAAACATTTCCCTCAGAGATAGCTTCTGATAGTACGGTATTTTAATCAGAGCAGAACCACCAAGACACTGAGAAGCTGTATGCTCTGAGATAAATGGGTAAACCAGCTAACAGCAGAAAGTGCAAATGTTTATCTAGAGATTTTTTTTTTCTTACTTCAGGGAAGTGACACTGACAGGTTCTTCCCTCAACATATCCTGAGACAATTTTTGACCACAAGAAAAAAGAAAAAGTTAGTTATCACCTCTAGGAGGCAAGGAGGACTCCGGGACCTCCCGATCTGTCCAGCCAGGGGCATGGATCAAGGTGGTCAAGGGCCCTAAGGCCCGCCGCACCAAGGCCCCTGCCCCACCAGAGCTGAGCACCTCTTGCCGCTCCAGCAGAGCCTGCTGAGTTGCCGGCTCCCACAAGCAACATGGGCCCAACTGCAGCTACCGCCCCTGCTCCCCAAGACAAAACGTAAGGTGTTTGTTGTGGGAGACTCCCTCCTGAGGGGGACTGAGGGGGCAATCTGCCGCCCCGACCCCTTAGCCCGGGAAGTCTGCTGCTTCCCAGGGGCCTGCATCCGGGACATTGCAGAGAGGATCCCAAAGCTCCTCCAACCCACAGACCACTATCCCGTGCTCCTTATTCATGTGGGCACCAATGACACAGCTTGGAGCGCTCCCAGCCGGGTCATGAGACGCTACAGCGATTTGGGAGCGGGGCTAAAGGGTCTGGGGGCACAGGTGGTGTTCTCGTCAATCCTCCCAGTCTCAGGCTATGGGCTGAGGAGGAAGAGGAGGATCCACGTGGTCAACCAAAGACTGCAGCGCTGGTGTCATCGGGAAGGCTTTGGCTTTCATGACCACAGCCTGCTCTTTGGCGAAAGAGGCAGCAAGCTGCTGGGAAGAGATGGCCTCCACCTCTTCCCCTAGGGAAGAGGCTCTTCGCAGCCAGACTGGCTGACCTGCTCCACCGGGCTTTAAACTAAGCCTGCTGGGGGACGGGGGGGACTACCGCCACTGCTGGCCCGCTGAGCAATCCTTGCAAAGCGAGCAGTTCAAGGCACTTAAGGGAGCCCACCCCGCCCCAGCCCTGGTAAAATCTGTGGGCAAGGAAGGAGCCCCCCAGGGGACACTTGCCTGCCTGTACACAAATGCCAGGAGCTTGGGGAATAAGCAGGAGGAGCTCATCCTCCTGCTCAATGCAAATAATTATGATGTCACAGGGATAACGGAGACCTGGTGGGACTCCACCCATGACTGGACCACGGGTATAGATGGCTATACCCTGTACAGGAGGGATCACGTAGATAAAAGGGGTGGGGGTGTAGCTCTCTACGTTAAGGAAAGCTACACGTCCCTGCAAGCCGATATTGGTGACCAGGGTGGACAACTGGAGACCCTCTGGGTTAAAATCCGTGGGGAACACAGCACAGGGGACACAATGGTGGGAGTCTACTACAGACCTCCCACCCAAAGTCCTGAGCTTGACCAGGAGTTTGTCCGGGAACTGGCTGAGGCAGCATGCTCCAGGACCATGGTTGTCACAGGTGACTTCAATTACCCGGACATCTCGTGGGAGGATCGCTCAGCAAAATGTGAGCGGTCGCAAAGCTTCCTCTCGTGCGTGGATGACCTCTACCTGACTCAAGAAGTCTATGGGCCAACGAGAGGCAAAGCGCTGCTCGACCTGGTGCTGGCTACTGGGGATGACCTAGTCGGCGACCTAGGGATCGATGGGAAGCTGGGTGACAGTGACCACGAGATGATCACCTTCACCATCCGCTGAAAAGCTGGCAAGTCAGTCAGCAACACGGAAGTCCTTGACTTCAGGAAAGCCAACTTTGACAAGCTCAGGAGGCTTGTCAGTGAGGCCCTAAGGGACCATGACCATGGGGAGAGGGGAGTTCAAGAAGAGTGGTTGCTCCTCAAGGGAGCGATCCTCAATGCACAAACTATGTCTATTCCCTCTCGGAGGAAAGGCAGCAAGAGGCTCTCCAGGGACCTAGCAGACTCCTGAGGCTAAAAAGAAAGGCCTACAAAGGATGGAGGATGGGAGTCACCTCCAAGGAGGATTATTCTGCACTGGTCCGGTCCTGTAGGGAGCAGACCAGGAAAGCCAAGGCTGCAACAGAACTCCAACTAGCTTTGAGCATCAAGGACAATAAAAAGTCCTTTTTCAGATATGTGGGGAGCCGGAGGAAAAGCAGGGGCAACGTTGGACCCCTGCTGAACCAGATGGGGCAACTGACAACTGACGCCCAGGAAAAAGCCAACCTATTAAATAGGTACTTTGCATCAGTCTTTCATCAGTCCCATGGGACACCCATGCCCGCTACGGGACAGGGAAGTCCGGGTGAGGGTGATCCCCTGCCCTCCATTGATGCTGACTTTGTGAAGGAACATCTTGAGAAGCTGGATACCTTCAAGTCAGCCGGCCCTAACAATCTTCACCCCAGGGTACTCAAGGAGCTGGCGAGCATCATAGCCCAGCCTCTAGCACGGATCTTTGAAAACTCTTGGCGCTTTGGTGTAGTGCCTGAAGACTGGAAGAAGGCCAATGTGGTGCCTATCTTCAAGAAAGGGAGGAAAGTGGATCTGGCTAACTATAGGCCCATTAGCCTGACTTCTATCCCGGGGAAGATCTTAGAAAAGTTTATTAAAGAGGCCATCCTAAATGGACTAGCCGACGCCAACATCTTAAGGGATAGCCAGCACGGGTTTGTTGCGGGTAGGTCTTGCTTGACCAATCTCATTTCCTTCTACGACCAGGTGACCTATCACCTGGACAAGGGAAAAGAGATTGATGTCATATATCTTGACTTCAAAAAAGCCTTCGATCTGGTGTCCCATGATCGTCTCTTGGAGAAACTGGCCAATTGTCGCCTTGGGTCCTCCACAATCCACTGGCTGGAAAATTGGCTCCGGGGTCGGACCCAGAGGGTAGTAATTGATGGAAGTCACTCATCATGGTGTCCTGTGACCAGTGGGGTCCCCCAAGGCTCTGTTCTTGGACCCATACCGTTCAACATCTTCATTAACGATGTGGACACTGGAGTCAGAAGCGGACTGGCCAAGTTCGCTGATGACACCAAACTTTGGGGCAAAGCATCCATACCAGAAGACAGGCAGGTGATCCAGGCTGACCTGGACAGGCTCAACAAGTGGGCGGACAAGAATCTGATGGTGTTCAACGCCGATAAACGCAAGGTTCTCCACCTTGGGAAGAAAAACCCACAGCATCCTTATAGGCTTGGCAGCACTATGTTGGCTAGCACTAAGGAAGAAAGAGACTTGGGGATCATCATTGACCACAAGATGAACATGAGCCTGCAGTGCAATGCTGCGGCTAGTAAAGCGACCAAAATGCTGGCTTGCATCCATAGATGCTTTTCAAGCAAATCCCGGGACGTCATTCTCCCCTTGTACTTGGCCTTAGTGAGGCCGCAGCTGGAGTACTGCACCCAATTTTGGGCTCCACAATTCAAAAAGGATGTGGAGAAGCTTGAGAGAGTCCAGAGAAGAGCCACGCGCATGATCAGAGGTCAGGGAAGCAGACCCTACGATGACAGGCTAAGAGCCCTGGGGCTCTTTAGCCTGGAAAAGCGCAGGCTCAGGGGTGATCTGATGGCCACCTACAAGTTTATCAGGGGTGACCACCAGTATCTGGGGGAACGTTTGTTCACCACAGCGCCCCAAGGGATGACGACTAGGTCGAATGGTCATAAACTACAACAAGACCGTTTCAGGCTGGACATAAGGAAGAATTTCTTTAGTGTCCGAGCCCCCAAGGTCTGGAACAGCCTGCCACCGTAGGTGGTTCAAGCGCCTTCACTGAACACCTTCAAGAGCAAACTGGATGCTTATCTCACTGGGATCCTATGACCCCAGCTGACTTCCTGCCTTTTGGGCAGGGGGCTGGACTCGATGATCTTCCAAGGTCCCTTCCAGCCCCAATGTCTATGAAATCTATGAAAGATTTGTGAAACACTGAGAAAGAGGCTAAGCAAAAGCAAAGGGACAAAGAAGGACATTGTCTTGGACATCTTAACCAAAAACAAATTGTGATGAAAACTTCTGGGCACCTTAGAGACTTCTAAATGTTTTGTGCAGTACTTATCACAAGAAAGCCGCACCTTGCCTGGGACCTCTAAGTCATTCAGTCACAATGCACATATTACACATAATACAAGAATAGATATTTGCTTCTTTATCAGCTTAATCAAATGTTATAGCAGACTGTCTCTGGACCACAAATTCCCCTGCCTATTGAAAAAAAATGAAGGACATATCCCTCATATGAGGAGACAGATTTGCCAAATCCTCTCCTTTTTCTAGTTGTTGTTACTAAAACTTCAGGATTTTTCTCAGATAAGCCTTCACATCTCTTAATTTAGGAAAAACTGACCTCCAATTACCTTGAGGGCAACAAAGCCTAAAAGAAGTGATGCACAAGAGAGGCCCTTGACATTTATAAAGACTGGAAAATAGCAGCCGTACTTAACAAATGTTGAGAGAGCTCCTGGTGTTTCAAAAGGATGACTGCTGTCTACTCAAAACAGTTAAACATTTGAAATGTTTTCAACTACAGTTTGCTAGCCACTAGTTTTACAAATATTGTTTACTTTTCAGAATGAATAGAGTACTCATATAAGGTGCTGGATCAGTAGCTCTGGCAAGGAAAGCTTTTGTGTGTCACCACATAATAGACAGCGTTGGGCAGCAGATGTGTAAGTTTCCCAGCAGTTAAGCTGACAATATGCCTTTAGCTTATCATGGAAGTGCTACATCTATAAAAGGTAAAGTGCACACTCAATTTTTATAACCATTCAATCCCCAGAACCTCACCCAAAAGTATGAACAAAGAGACTAATTATGGTTTGTTTATTCTTTAAATGATGTGAACAGTTATCTACTGGGAAGAGAACTAAGACCACTAGCTGACTTAACAGACTGTCAGATGTCAGAGGGTAATTTCTGGTCACTAATGAATCAAGTTAAATGTGAAGTGGCAAGATACAGAATCACCCTATGCATCATTGTTAATCACCTAATCCATTTAGTCCCTAGTTGCCATCAAGTGTTTCTTATATTAAATAACGCAAATGAAATTTAATAAGATCATATGGATAAAAGATAGATGATGTGGAACTGACAGAAAAATATGTCAAACAGTATTATGAATAAATACATTTGGTGCTTACCCATCTCTTCCTTTACTGACAATTTTAACTTCAAAATAGTATATTCCACAGGCTGCAGGAATAGGATGTGTGGCACGAACTGAGGCAGCATCTTTTGGGGTTTTTCCATGACCTGCAAAATAATCAGTCATATTAAAAACTTAAACTCCAGCTGAAATGAAAATGCACAAGGTAATTTGACAGTGCACAAACCAACACTCAGAATAAGTGACTCAGTTGCACGTACTTGAAAAGTCTGGTTAAACTGATTGATGAAACAGCATGTGAAGCTATGTTCTTACGAAGGTGCTCTAGAATGTGCTTACCATTGTCACTTGTCTAAACATGCCAACAGATCATTCAGTGTATTCTACTTATAAGAGGTTTGCTATTATAAGGCAAATGATTAAAAGGCAAGATTCAGTCTGTTTTAATATAATTTGTATATAAGATTGACAGAAGTCCACTTGAAAATATTGCCTGGCTCCAGTTGCACAGTGTTTACTTAGTTTTATCAACTGAACTATTAAAACTGTGCTGTATCATTTACTGCTCAGTATATTTCTATTTCTTTAGAAAATTTCAAGAGATTTTATTGCTGTCCTTTGACATATCTGTCAGTTGCTTCACAATATGCACAGTAAGCAACTTATTTCCATGTTCTGAATTTCTTTTATTACAACAATTCATTAACCACTAAAGCCTACAAAAATGAATGTAGGCATTACTCCTATTGTTGCAAGAACAGCAGACACTTATCAGTGCTGTTCCTAAAAGAAGTCCTAGTCTCGGTACGTTAGCCTCTTCAGGGCCTCGGCAACTGTGTTTATTTTCTAGCATCTTTTGCATTGCTTACTTCAGTATGCTTCATTAATAACCTTTTCATTTTCTCTAACGATGGCTTAATCATGAAACATTGATTTTTTAAGACTTTATATATTTAGCTTTTATGTCATCTGTTTCCTGTAGCCACAGATTAGACACAAACTGATTCACAAAGTCTTAACAAAGGAAAAAGACGCATATTTGCTCCTGCCTGTACTCAAAACAAGACCATGGAGATTTACTGAATTTCTTACTCCTAGTAAGATTTTTCCCCAGATTTAATCCCTCAAAATAATAAGCAAACCTACAGCCTAAGAAATCCCAGAATAAGTTTTTGTTTTGTTTTCAAGTGCCAGTGATTCATTATTAAACTGTTATGAATCAGGTTGCCTTTCTTAGTTGTACAGAAGTCCCCGGACCATAAAGCAGCCATAACGTTCAAGGGGCCTCTTGAATCCTTGAACAGAACATTAACTCAGACATCCCTGTTTAGATATCACTTAATCCCTAAAATAAAAATAAATATTTCCTAACATTTAAAAATAAAAACCCAAGAGATACAGTTATAAATTACAGGAAAATATTCCTGTACTTCTCTTTGTATATTTTATGGAAATCCCTGTAGTTTCACTGTTTTCACTAAACAATTGAATCAAATTTCCCAAAAAAGGAGGAGGAGGAAAACATTTTAAAAAATAGGAAAATGTGGTTGCAAATCTATTACTATTATCCAATGATATCCAAACTAAAATGGGTTTGGAAAACTGACTAAATTTCAAGATGCTGTCCTTTTTAAAGATCTCTTTTCTAACCTATAAGGTAGCCTCTAATTTTAAAAATATGCTTATTCTAGATGGTCTGTAGTTACTACTTTGATAGTAAATTCAAAATGCAAGAAATGCAGTCAGTTGGATCTTAAGCATTGCAAGGAGCACCCCATAAAGCCTCCCAACATTTTTCTCTACGTTACCTGAAATAGAAGTTTTCAATAGTAAGACTTTTACAGAGTTTAAGATATAGTCTATAATAGGATGACAATTTTTAAAGTGTGTGAAAGATTAAAGACTAAAAGCCTTTTTTCATCATTAAAAAAGTGTTCTGCAAGAGTCTTACACAGCAATTTCCACTACCTTCCTGTAAATTTTAATTTTACTTCGAAGTCTTTATAAAAACCTGCAATCACTTTGATCAAAGAACTGAGACTAACTCACTTTATAAATAAAAAGTTATTTTAACAGCTGTTAGTGATATTAATTAACTTTTATTAAAAAAATATATCATAAGGTCTTTAGAAACAGAAATTTCCCTCTGAAATTAAATTAGTATTAAAAATAAGCTAAATTTAAACAACATACACTTGAAATAACCAGCTAAAACAGAGATAAGGTAGTGATAATCACAGAAATTATTTTAGTTTTTAAAACCTAATATTAAGGCCCAATGCTATAAACATATAAATGAGTAACTCCATAAACATTAACTAACCTTACTTAAGTCAAAGGGATCTCCTTGGCAAAATTACTGGGATGTATGATCCTGTGTTAGACAAGGTTCCTTGGGTGAATTTGATATCTTTTATTAGACCAACCCAAATGGTTGGAGAATAGTTATTAAGCAAGCTTTCGGGTTCATCCTATGATCCTATGTTATTAATTTGTAAATACATACTTTAGGTAAATATAGTTTAAAATGACTAATGTTATTGGGAAACTGCAGGAATCGGCTAAAAAAATTGAACAGAAACTTAAGTGGATACAGGGGAAAGGTTTTACTCAGACTAAAAATATCAAGACCTGTAAGCAGTTACTCAGTGACTTCAATTTCTGTGATTGCTTTAACTGTACAAAATAGGCCTCTGTATTGCTGCCTTGGCTATATTTGGTACAGTAAAGTAGATCCATCTCGGTTTCTCCAAAATGTTACTGAATGAATTTAAAATGCTCTTGATAAGCTCATATAGGATTATTTCCATCAGAACCCTGTTTTGTCTACTAGACAAATGTGAAGAAGCACCTAGAAGTGGAGATAAAACTAGAAGATTTTTTTAACCCGACATTGGAAGCCACTCAGAAATACCTGTATTTACGGGGGAGGGAAGGGGGGGGATCCCAGCAAAGTCCATTTATTCAAAAATTGTATAAGACTTTTTTGTCTGACATGATGACAGAAGCAAGAGTTCTTTGGCAGTATCTTTACTGGAGAAACTATGTAATTGGGAGAGAGGCAAGACAAGATTTCAGGCACAAAGCACCCAAATAAAGCAGTAGATTCAAATTATTAAGCGATTGGAAAAAACAAAGAACAGGCTACAAACTGAGAAGCAGCTCTTTTGTACAGTAATGTTACAGAAGTATATTAGGATTTCAAGATATTGCATTTCCTTGATTGGGTGGGCAAAATACAGTCTGCAAACTGCATAGTGACATGCATACACATCCACGCATATACACACACGTACGTGTGCATATATATGTGTGCGCACGTGCCTGTGTGCACATGTCTGTATGTCAGCATGCAGTTTGAGGACTGTACATACATACATTTTTTTTTTTTGGATGGTTCACTCAAGTGGTTGCTACCTTTAACTCCAATATGTTGTCAGAAAGACAAACTTAGGACATTTAACTACAGTGGAAGTAAAAAGAAGAAAAAAGGTGGAATGGAAAGGGGAAACAAGCTAGGAAAAAAAAGCACTGATGTTACCAGAAACAGCACTTCCTGTCAGTCACAGATAGGGAGCAACTACCTCCAAAAAAAGCCATTTCTATTATCAGAATGTTGCACGAGCAAAGGAAGCCTGAATAAATGCATCCAAGAATCAACAAGACTAATGGAGTCATTGCTTTTAACATTACCCACTTCTTGACTGGATCTATTTTTCAAGGATGCTGGTGGAAGATCCCACAGATTTCCACCAACAACCCACACATTTGTTTCAAAATCTTTATCAAAAGCAATGCCAATTCCGGTTCTTTTCCTACTGCCCAGATAGCCACAGATGTATTGCCAGTTCCAGCACTTTACAAAATCAGAGAGATTCTGAAAGTTTTCTTCCTGAAGCTGCAGCAGTACCTATCTCCATTAAGATTCAGGATAAAAGGGGAGAAAAGTTCAATTTTTAAGGAGCCATTCACTGCTTTAAACAACAGCATGTTTGCAGTTAGAAGAGGGGCTACCCTTCTAAGACCACCTTTTCTGATCCACATACCTATGTGTTAGTCTGGTAATCTCCAAGTTGACTTACTAAAGAACTAGCCAACATTCCCCCTACATTCTTATTAGGTGAGGCTCCCTTTAGTTGTCACTAATTACTTAAGTGTCCCAGCTTACATAATGTATTTCTATGGCCTCGATCTCTGTAGGCAGTGAACATGTCGGGTAGTCAGCATAGCCAATGTTTAACATTCATTCATAATTTCTTCAAAGAAATTGCAACAAGATGCAGCAATATGGTTTTAACTTTTAGAGACGGGGGGGAGATGACAGGTAAAGCAAGAAAGAAAAAAAAAATCATAAAAATGTACTTTTGTAGGAAGCCAACAGACCAGAACGATTCCTTATTTATTTGTTTTTAGCTCACCATTTTAGAAAATCACAGCAAAACAAGTGAGCAAACTTGGCAGAAAGCTACATGCACGTGATGAAAAACTTAACAGTCAAACTAGATCAACTATAATACACTTCTAAAAATCCCCAGGTCATAAATACCTGAAAAGAAGTCAGGAAATTCAAAGTTTAATATTACACAACATATCTTTCCTTCTTAGGGTCCTCCAGAAGGCCATAATAAGTCATCAACTCTGAATTTACTAGCTTTGCAAGTCTGCAACTTAAATATTATTTGAATGAAGTATTTCATACAATACACACTAGGCCCTGCCTCTTGTAGAATACCTTGCAAAGTACATCAAATCCTTTTACAGCGGCCAAATCCTACCATTTGTATGTTTGTGTTGCCATTTTCCTCCTCTTTGATTAAACAGTAACATGTTTATCAAGATTTCACTTCAATTTCACTACTGTAAACTTAGAGAAAGGGTAATCACAAGGGTTTTCCCCTTCTTCTACATTCGTTTGACTACACTGTGACCAAAGACCTCCCCTTGAAGCCAACTCAGAAGTTGTTTTGATCCGAAGCACTCGGGACTTGGGCCTAGAATACCAGATGTGAGTCTGCGTGCCTGCGTGCGCCCTTTTTTAATAGGTCAGGGTAAACTCATACCCTTATGGCTTCTATGACATGTTCACAACAACCAACACTTACAGCCTCTATTGTTGCTGCCCTACACGAGTATAATATTTTATACCTTTGCTGCTGCCAATTTGACAAGCAAGTCACGGGAAACCACAGCATGAACTGTAATATTCCTTGCTTTACGTCTTAAATCCTAATCTTCCCACTCAAGACCCCTCAGAGGCCTACCCCTGGCTGGATGCCCGGGGGGGGGGGGGGGGGTGCAGGGGGACGGACAGACAGACTCCCTCCCTGCCCCCCCCACTTTTTTTTTTTTTTTTTGCTCTCCTACACACAGAGATGCACCCTCCCTGTGCCTGGCTCCGCAGCATTTCCAGGGGCCTGATCTCACCCATGTCCTCGCTCTCTTCCTAGACAAAAAAAAAGAACGTTTCTGCTTCTGAATTGCTCAGTCTCCTTTCTTCTCCCTCCAGAACCCTTTGCTTAACACAGGCCATTTCTGACTCTTCTACCTTCCCTCTTCTCCTCCCAGGATCTCATGCAGCAAGTGAGTGGGGGGGGGGGGGGGGGGGGGGGGGGAAATGAACTTGAATCACACCCCCCACCCCACTCACACCCATGTAAACTCCTGAGGGGGTGGAATCCCAAGAAGAGCAGACAGGCCTGGCTTCCTGTTATTGTTGTAGTGCTGCTGCCTTCCCTCCCTTCCCCCTACACCCTGGGGGGGGACCCTTCCCACCCCAGAGCAAGGGGCAGTGAGGGAGGGGGAAGGATAGGAAGAGGGGTGCTGGGGGGGTGAGATGGGGGCTGACCAGGGGGAGGGAGATGGGTGCCAAGATGGGAGATAACTGGGAGGGAGGAATGGGTACTGACGGGGAAGAGTAGTGCAGACCAGGTTGGGGGGTGAGATAGGTGCTGATCAGGAGGGGGGTTGCTGATCAGGTCAGGAGGGTGAGATGGGTGCTAATGGAGGGGTTGGGGGGGATGGGGAGGGCTCTGACGGTGAACTGGGGGGTGGGGGAGGGGAGAAGGGGGTGCGGGGCGTGGGGGAGGGGCGCTGACCCTTGTAGTGGACGCGCAGGTTGTTTTGCGAGAGGCCGATGTAGCTGAACTTGTCCTTGGGGCTCCAGGAGCGCGGCAGCGGCGTCTCGCGCTCGTCCACGGCCGGGTAGAGCCGGCGCAGCCGCCGCTTCAGCTCCTTGTCCTGCTCGTTGAGGGCCGCATCGCCGTGCGGGAAGGGCGCCGCCGCGCTGCTCCCCCCCGGCCCGGCCCCGGGCCCCGGCGCGGCGGTGGCTGCAGGCGGCGGCGGGGGCGGCGGCGGCGGGGCCGGGGCGGCGGTGGCGGGCGGCGGCGGTGGTGGCGGGTGCAGGAGCAGCGCGGCGGCCGGGGCCTGCGCGGGGCCGGCGAGGGCCGGGGCCTGCGGGACCTGCTGCTGCCCGGACATCCCAGCCGGGTCTGGGCCGCTGGCTGCGCGGGGCGGGGCGGGGGGCGATGGTTGCAGCCGCGCTCTGACGCGGGGAGGGGGAGGGGCACCGCGGTGCGTCCCGGCTCAGCTGAGCCGCTTCCTGCGGGGGTAGGGGGCGGGGCTTCCGCCGGTGACGTCCGAGGTGTGCGCGAGACTCGGCCCCTCCCCACCCGGCGGGAGGGGTGTGGCTTCCGCTCCTAAGGAGGCTACGGCGTGACCGCGAAACCAGGCGCGAGGCTGCGGCCCCGCCCCCCTGCACTGGGGTCCCCTCTCCTTCTCTCCACACGTACATGGGGAGACACTGGAGGGCTTCTCACTGCCCTGCAGGGAGAGGCGCTTGACCTTCAGGAGGCAACAAGCCCACTCCTAGTCCTAGCCAGGGTTTGGACTACATGGGGCGGGCAATTATTTTGGGCGGAGGGCCGCTTATGGACTTTCCACAAGCCATCGAGGACCGCATGACAGGCAGCCAGGGGCAAATAAATATTAATTTTCTCCATTTTTTAGGGGCCCTGGGGGCCAGATAGAATGGCCTGGCAGGCCACATCTGGCCCACGGGACGCATTTTGACCACCCCTGGATTACACTTTGCCTCAGGGATCTGCACAAAAAATTGGGCTGCCCATCATGATGCCTGAATAAAATCAAAGACACCCCACCCGTTACGATTTTCAAATCTTACAGGGGGGCTCTTGTCTCTTATCTCCCCATAAGACAAGAGCCCCCCTCTAAGATCTGAACATCATAACCTGTGGGGACTCTGATTTTATTAGGCTCAATGCCCCCCCCTTCCGTTCCCCCATCATTTGAACCCTGGCACCTAGGAGAGCTCCTGCCTCCTCTGGACACCTGGAGGTAGCCATTTCCAACCAGGGTGCTGCAGCAAGGTGCCCCACTGCATAGGCTGCGGAACGGGTGGGCCACCAGGGTCATGGCCCGACCAACTTCTAGCATATTAATTTATATAACCCACAAATGCCCAATTGTCATTCCGCTTAAAACTGTATAGCTATTTTTTTTAACTGCATAGCTAGCTAAATTAATGTGCTAAAAGTTGGTTGGGCCATGGCCTGGGTGGTCCACCCATTCCACAGCCAATGCCCCACCACGCCAGCCCTGGTGCACTGGTGGACAGGATTGGCAAGATCAGAGCGCAGGTTTCAAATGGGATTCTGTGGTTCCTGGAGACGCCCGTAATCCCGAGTTCTTTGCCACAGAAAAACAGCCGTGTTATGTTTCTGTAGTCAGGGTGGGAAAAAAGAGTGAAAATGAAGAATGGGCATTTTTCCAGAGGTGCCTCGCATCTCGCCAGGGGGTGCCTTGAAGTCTAAAAAGATGGAGCAGCGCTGCTCTAAGGTGCCACCCTGCCCTGCCTGCTGTCTGACTTCAGACTCAGTCACCTCCCCACCACCTCTGTCTGGGCCTGGGCCAGGGGTGGATCTAGAATTTTGGAAAGGGGGGTGCAGGTGGTGAGGTACATCGTCATGTGTAAAACAACACATATATTTCTCCAGTTAAACTAGAATCTTTTCTAATCCCCTAGGGCAGGGGTTGGCAACCCCCGGTATAGGTGCCAGAGTGTGGCACTCAAAGGCATTTTGCTTTGCACTCCTGCCTTGGGTTGAACAGCAGGGAAGGGGTCGGGCCTGTGCTGCCATAACAAGAATTGGGCCACTTATGGCTCCCCCATTGTCTGCCCTGGCACACAAACATCTTACAAATTGAGGTTGCAGATGTTTTCGGCACTCTGCCCAAAAATGTTGCTGACCCCTGCCCTAGGGGCCTACAGCTATATGACTGAATTTAAGATAGAAGCAAAAACCAGCTTCATTGGAATAATTTTAAAACAGTGTGCAGTGCTGTGAAATAGGAGCTTCATGAGCAGGAGCTGTGAACACACAGCAGAACTGCAGAACAAAGGCGAGCTTGAGTGGTAGAATATCAAGACAATTAAAAAGAAGAAACAGTCATTAACACCTGTGCAATGTAGAGTTTAAAAGGGATCAGGTAGATGATAATGAGCCATGAAGTCAAGTGACTTCCTCATTACTGCCTGACTAGAAATGCTGCTGCCAGGCACAGGTTTTAAGGTTTGGATGGATTAGGAATCAAAGGGGCGTGCAATTGCATCAGTGCCTCCCCTGTGAATGCACATCTGCCTTGAAGTCTAAAGCAGGGGAGAACCACTGCTCTGAAGTGCCACCCTGCACTATCTGCTGCTTGACTTCATTGCTGTGCAGAAAAGGACCTGGGGCTTGCAGTGGACAATAAACTGAATATGAGCCAACAGCGTGACCTTGTTGCAAAGAAGGCTAATGGCATACTGGACTGCATTAATAGGAGCATTGCCAGCAGATCAAGGGAAATTCTTCCTCTGTATTTGGAACTGGCAAGGTCACATCTGAAGTACTATGTCCAGTTCTGGGCCCCCCACTACAGAAAGGATGTGAATAAATTGGAGAGAGTCCAGTACAGGGCAACAAAAATGGTGAGGGGGCTGGGGGGACATGAGTTCTGAGGAAAGGCTGAAAGAACTGGGCTCCTTTAGTCTGGAGGAGAGAATACTGAGAGGGGATTTTATAACAGCTTTCAACTACCTGAAGGGGGGTGTCCAAAGAGGATGGAGCTAGACTGTTTTCAGTGGTGACAGATGACAGAACAAGGAGTAATGGTCTCAAGTTGCAGTAAGGGAAATTTAATTTAGATATTAGGGAACACCTTCTCACTAGGATAGGAGTAAAGCACTGGAACAAGCCACCCAGACAGGTTGTGGAATCTTCATCCTTGGAGGTTTTTAAGACCCAGCTAGACATAGACTTGGCTGGGATTATATAGCTAGGGATAGTCCTTCTTTGAGCAGGTGGTTGAACTAAACGACCTCCTGAGATCCCTCTTGACCCTTCCAACCACTTCCCTATAATTCTATGATTCAGACTAAGACAGCTCCCCACAGAGGGGCCTGAGCATTTTCAGATGTGGTCTCAAAGGGCTGCTATATCTGACAAATTAAACAGCTTCTCTTCTATTTTATTTAATCCACAGTTATTCCAAAGAACATTTCAGACTGTAGGGTTTTGAAAGGAGGAGTCCTTCCAAAGTGTAGTCCTTCCTGGTGGTGACAAAGCACCCCGCAGAGCTGGTTCTCCTTCTCCCTGTTCCCAGCTGCTAAAATTCAGTACGAGACAGATACAGATATATCACATGCACTCCTACTTTTATGCACATGGTTCCCGAGCAGTTGGAACTGGGAAGTAGGAGCCCTAGAAGCAAATCATTATGATTTCACTGAACTAAGTGGCATATGGTGTAATAAAGGTGTGATATTCAAAAATGCTAGCGAGATTGAACAGGATTTCTTGTAGTCATGAGACATGGGTCAGGGTTACTGTTTTGCCCTGACACATGGGAGTAAGTTCCTCCTCCTCCTCATCTTCTTCTTCTTCTTCTTCTTTTTCTTCTTCTTCTCTGGAAATCAAATATAGATCTCTCTCCTGGGCACCAGTTGGCAGCAACAAGTGCCAGGTTCAAATGTCATTGCTCCCTGGGAAGCTGTAAGACACTGATCACCACTTCCTGTGGAGAGGGTGTGACGAGGTGCCTGCAGCTTCAGTCAGCATACTGCACCCCCACAATTCTTAGTCCTAATCACACAGCTCTGCTGGGGCAGCAACCTGCAAAAGAACTCAAAGAGGAGCCAGGCCCATGGGCGTCTGGTGCTGCCTTAGTCAAGGGGGGCATGTGCAAGTAGTCCCGCTGACTGGGTGGAGGCCCCCCCCCCCACGGCTGATCTCACTGCCCGGGCTGGGGGAGTCCCCCCATGGCCAATCCCATGAAGGCTGATCGCTTCAGCCGCTTCCAGGAGTGGCTGCGGCCACTTCTGGGAGCAGCTGCAGTGATCGGCTGGCACTTGCGGGGGGGGGGGGGGGGGAAGGAGTGGGGGAGGGGGCACTGGTGCTCCCGTCTGCCCCCATGCCCATCACCTAAGCAGTGAGCGTGACTGAACAGGGGGTGCACCAGTGCTCTTAGGGGGTGCACATCCATCCCTGTGCACCTCCCTATGCATCACCACTGGTCTAATATGTTCTTAAGGATGGGGATTCCACAGTCTCAGTAGTATATTCCAGTGCTTAACCCCTCTCACAGTTAGAGAGTTGCTGTTACTATCTGTAATGGTAGATTTGTACTTTATAGACTAAATTTGAGATTTGTAAGCTTTCATAAGCATCAGTTTACTTCACCCCTGTGCACCCCCTATGCATTGCCACTGGCCAGGCCTATCCTGCATCGGGGCCTGGACTACAGCTGGTCCCAGCCACACAGCTTAGCTGGGACAAAGAAGCTGCAAAAGCAACAAAAGAACCAGGCTTCAACTCTGACCAAAAACTGCCAGGCTCCAATCCTGGTCAGTTTGCTCCAGGGATTAATACCTCCATGGTATTATCTCACTCAAAACCCAGAAGGAAAAAGGGGGAGGGAAGAAGGAAAGAAGAGCCCCAAACACTAAGACAGATGCTCTCTCCCTTTATCTGAGGTTTCCCCTTCAAATTGCTTCAGCTTGCTTCTCCAGTGAAAGGGAGGGAGACCCTCCCCATGAGGAGCCGTTCTCCTGAGCTTGCATTCAGCTCTGCAGCCTTGCAGCTAGCTGCCTAGCTGAAAGATTGCTATATACCTTGGCATGACATCACCCCAAGTATCCTAATCAGGGTTTGCCATGCTTCCAGCCTCTTTCTTGAGCAATTAATTTAAGAAAAAGAACACTGTCCAGTCTAGCCAATCAGGCTAGGGATCTGATTTTCAAGCTGTACTTGAGGAAGACCAGGCTTTCTGGTCTCAGCATGGGGGGAAGCAGGGGGTCCTAAACCAAAAGGCCACAGATACCAGGACACTGCAGGGGGCTTACCTGTCAACCTCCCCAGACAGCATTCTTCTCCACAGAACACCAAGCAGAGGAGAGGAGACAAGATACAGCAAATACAGAAATCATATACCATGAATGGCACATGGCTCCGGTGGCTGGGGGGCATGGCTGTGCTGGCGATGGTGGAAGCTTGGTGATGGAAGCCTGGCAGCGGTGAGTGGGGAGCCTTTTTGCAGAGGATATACTGCCACATGTACCCCCTACGTGTCGCCCCTGAATAGAGCAAAGCAGACACATATTAAACATGATCATATTCAAGCTAAAGCATACTTTGCAGTACAAAACAATATGCATAGCAACGTGAAACCAAAACACACTTTGCAGTACAAAATTGCTTGTACGTTTTGTGTGTTACATAGTATTGAATTTAAAGGGGAGAAGTGGAGGGGGGGGGGAGGGGGGCAGCTGCAAAGCCTAAGGCAATTAAGTCCTAATAGAAGAGAGAGATCATAAGAAATACCGTGCTGGATGACATCCAAGGTCTGCACAACCAATATCTTTTGACAGTGTTACGGACAGATGTTATGACCCCCATGTTGACCCAAGGCCCCTAAATATTAGGTCCCATCCCACATATGCAAATATTTAAGATGCTGCCATGCAATTGACTTATCTAAAGGTATAGTGTTCTTTGTATTAATCACTCTCCCATATGATCTTATTTGGGGTTTTTTTTGGGGGGGGGTCTTTTTTAGTTTTGTTTTGGGGTTTAGCTTTTGAAGGGTGGGAGGGGGTTTCTGGTGGTTTTGTTTGTTTGCTTGATGATAGCTGCATATGGAAAAGAAGTCTTCAATTAAGATGCCTAAGATGGTCTTTTCCAATGCCTATACCCCTTCTCTGAACAGTTCACCAAGAACATTGTAACATATACAAGTGGCATATTTTCCATCCAATATGTGTTCCTTTAGATTTGTCAGCCCTGAGCTTCATTTGCCATTGCATTGCCTGTGCATCTAGCTTTTTGGGGTTTCTCAAATGTTTCTCTATTTCTTTTGCTCTTATCTAACCAAAACACATTTATGTCATCCTTAGTTTTTGTTACCTCAGTGTTCAATCCCTCCCCCCACCTCTCCCTCCAGATCATTAATTAATATGTTAAAAAAATATAGGACCCAGAGTCAGCCTGAAGGTAGCCTGCCATTTTGAAAACTGACCATTTAACCCTGTTTTTGTTTTCTGCCTTCTAACCAGGTTGTGAGCCATGACAATCCTTTGCCTTTTGTCACATTATTAGCTTCTTTTCTAGCCTGTTCTTGACAGATTTTGTAGAGAGCCTTTTGGAACTAAGTTATTGATCAGACAACCAATATCCTTTTATCATTATCCTCCACTTCAATGGAAACAGTCAAAGAATTCTAATGGATATTTAAATTAACGAGGAACGATTTTCTATTGCAGCAACCATGCTAGTTAGACCCAATCTGACTTTCAAGCAAGGAACAAACAACATAAACAGTCCAGTGGCTGAGGATATTATTCCTTCCTCTTGTTGGATACCTGTCAAACAGTACTCTGTCTGAACTGCAGGGGCTTTCTGATTACATGACCATCCCCTTGTTTTTAGAGACAATCTTCAGGACCTAGCTGTCTCTGAAAATCTATTACTTGGATCTTGTGTTGACACATCCTAATGTTTTCGGTAGCAGTGAATGAGTGGGTTATATTCATCTGCGTACAAATGATGTCAGTAGCATTCTGGTGTCTTCAAGATACAGAGAGCCAGTATTCTCTTTTATTTGGAGATCTTTTGTTTCTCCTACAGGACCTTTTCTCAGCGTAGTTACATATGACCTTAGGTTGGATTTGACAGCTACTTCCTTTTTGGGACTCTCTCAGCTCCTGCTTTCCTACCTATTAGATGTTTTTTTTAGTGTTCTTTCTGTTCCAGTTTCCCAAGACATACCTCCTTTGTAACTGTTTCAGAGCTAATTACATTTCCTTGAAGAAGATTGTCAGATATTGGCACTACACATAGGTGGATCCAGGATACGCTTGATCTGAGCCGACAAGAGGCCAAGAAGAGGCCAAGAGGCAGTGTGCCACTGAAGGGCGGGGGGGAGGGGGGGGGAGAGGGTTGGCACACTGCTGAGTGGTAAGGCATGACTGGAGCCCTTGGGCCATCAGGGGACACCAGGGAGCTGGGCCTGGAGCAGGTTCAAACAAGGGACGGCCTGCCTGCCACTGTTCCTGGCTGACCCACTCCAGAAGGAGTCTGTGTGAGGTGCTGGGCTCAGCCAGGGACAGCAGTGGCAATGCACAGGTTCCTTCTTCCAGCACCTGCTCCATGCCTGCTCCCCTCCAGGTGTCCCTTGCTGGACGGGAGAAGATGCTGAAAAGAGAAATCTCCCTATCTACTGCTATATGGCTCCCAGCCAAGCCCAGTTCCAATATAGCCACTCCCCACAGCCCTTCACTGGAGTAAGGCAGGAGTGGCTCTGGGGCTCCCAATGTGACTGTCAGCCAGGGACAACAGCAGGTATGCTGCTCTCTTCAGCATCTGCTCCTGGCCAGTGGAAGACACCTGGAGAGGAATTGCAGTTGCAAGGGAGCAGGGGCAAAAAAAGGAAACCTACTTGCTGCTCCTGCTGTCCCCTACCAAACCTGGCACACTGCACAGCTGCAGCCCATGACTGAAGTGGGGCAGGTGTATTTGTGGGCCTTCCCTGTGCCATGGACAGCAGCAGTGGAAGGCAGGCAGGGGTGCATCCACACTGCTGCACCCCCACTTCAATATGCCCCTGGCACTACATTTTTTATCCTTGTTGCCATAGGTTGTTGAAGTGATGGTCCCCATGCAAAAACACTGAGGTGTGATATAACATTGTACTGATGCTAAGCATCTCTTGAATTCAGTTGGAAATTTCCTGTGGAGCTGTTTATTATTTGCACTGATTTTAATGGTAAACCTGTTTGCCAATATACAGTATGAGCTACATGAACTAACAAATAAAGAACTGCCAAATAAGCCATTTACCAATTAATGGGCCATCCTCAGTTATTAACTTTGTGGAATCTATTGGTGAGCAAGCTGCAATTCACAGTGTTACTATATATTACTAGTCATGTGTGTTACAGTAGTTACATTTTTATAAAACTGAGTAAGCCACTTATAAAAGTTATTTGAGTTAGGTACACCCATGCCACACTTAGACCAATGGCATTCAGGAATCAGGAGTTCTTTTGTGTTATCCTTTTTATATTTAATTTAGATTTCCATTTGCATTCTATATTATAGAATTTGGCATAGCCAGAATAAGAGGTCTGTTCTTACACAACAAATACCCAGATGGGTACTGTGGCTTATGTTTAGTGCTTCTGAGCATATGCTACGTGGCACTATGATATGTCTCTGTACAGAATTCCACATAAAGTGCAATTGATTCTGTTCTAGTCCCATTATATTTTTGTGTTTGAAGGTACCTTGGTCATTTTTTCTGAGTTACTCTAAATTGGAATTTGAGGTTATTCACATTTCTCATTTTACCTATCAAATTTGGAGACGGGCAAAACTTGATTCATATTTACTTTATACTTCTCTTTCCTACAGTTTGTGGCTTTTACTATTCAGAGGGTCGCTCCCTACAGGATCGCTATTTCACATTTAAGAACTAGTAGTTTTACGATTTCACAATCATTGTCTGAAGTATAACCTTTCTATTGCACAATCATAAAAGGATATTTTTAGGAGCACTAAAATCTTGGTCAGTGAGATAGATACTAAGCTGAAGTTTTCTGTCTGCATTGTCTAGCCTTCAGTACAAGTATCCTATTCTGGCTAAAATGTCAAAACAGGCCTAAAAATTAAGTGTGCAGCAGCTGTGAATAAAAAGCCTTGTGTTCATGAGAGAAATATATGTGGGGGTGGGATACAAGATCTAACTGGATAGGACTAGTTTATCTCTCTTGTGAAAGCAGAAATCATGCTATAATGTGATCTTAAGGCACCGATTCCCTGTAACAGGTAAGGATCCATTTCCGAGTTTTTATAAATTCCTCAGTGGATTGCAAGCATACAGTATATTTTACATATTGTAATGTAAGGAAAAAAATAATTTTGAGTATAAGTTTAAGATTGATTGTGAAAAAACAGCAATGGCCAAATCTCCACAATGGAAGGATTATCTTGTGCATCCAGGTCAGACTCTACTAAAAGAGCCTGCAAGGTTAGAAACTATATGCAGTGAGACTGAGGAACAGCAGAGGAAGGAAGATGGAGGAAATAGAAGAACTGAAAATAGTAGCTCAAGGAATACTGTTCTCCCTTTTCTACTTTACAAGTCCCTTTGGATCCCTATACCCCACTCTCTGTTTCAGTGATCTGACTCTGGTGGAATATTGGATGCATTCCAGTGTACTTTTTACTGTCAATGGGTCACTGAAAGATTATTTTGTCATAGGAATCATAGAACTGGAAAGACTGGAAACCATTTGATGACAGAACACCCTTGAAGCTCTGTTCTAAGTCAGGTGTTTTTGATAAACATGTTTCAGACTTACCATCATCAACTAGACTATGTCTTTTCTGACTAGTTTATTATTTGCTAGCATCTCCATTGCCACAGACTTAAGGCCTCCAAAATAAACCATAGTCTGTTTATGCGCTACTGAAGCAGATTGAAATGAAGCAGTTTCCCTCCTGCCCCCATGTCTTTAATGAGTCTACAAAAGTGGTGCTCAACTTTTTCCCTTGGTGAGCTGGATGGGTAGTGCTCAGTCCATCTGTAGGCTGGGGCTCCATCCAGCTGTGTGGAGGGGGGCAGGGGCAGCCCAGCTCCAATCCAGCCATGTTGGGTTAGGGGACGTGGCCTGGCCATAACCTGGCCCGATGTGGGGAGACGGCATGGCCCAGCCCCAAACCAACTGCCTGGGGAGAAGAGGGTGTGGCCCAGCCCCAATCTGGCTATGCAGAGGGATGGAGCATGTCCTGACTGACTCACCACGCAAGGCTTGGGAATTTGGCAGTGAGGGAGGGTAGCAGTCTTAATGGCCACTGCTCCCCCACGGCTAAATTTCCTACCCTGTTGGCCAGATGTCATGGCCCCAAGGGTTGCATTTGATCCATGGGCTGAAGGCTGAGCACCCCTGGTCTACAACATCAGCCATTTTCTCCCATAATATTTCAAAATACACTTTATTTTTTATTGCTTTTTTATTGGTATTGCTTGTTTCTACCCGGAGAGGATAGCTGAAGGAGGGAAAATAAGACAATGAAAATTACAGAAATTATCTTGAGTTTTCTTGAGAACGGTTAAAGATCAGTTCTGTTAAAATTGGCAATTGACAACAACTAGCTGAGTATTCTTTTTGATACTGCATTTGAGTACATCTGGGACAGAAGAGGTAAAGGACTACACTTCCAAAAGGTTAGCATAATTATACTTTGGCACCCTCAAGTGGTTTATTTTGTCTAGCTGACAACAGACCCTGGATGCAAGACAGACATTTCTGGAGAGCTCCCGGGGGGGGGGGGGGGAGAGGGGGCAACACCCAACTGAAGTACTCACAGTTTCAAGGTAACTAGGAGGGAGAATTATTAACTGAAAGGGTTTATGTGGTTTTTGAGGGTTTTATACCTTGAAAATGTGTGCGTATGTGTGTTTGAAATCTGGATAGCAAGATGAGAGACTGCATGCTTTTAGGAACATGGGATGTGTCATGCAGACTCATTTCTTGAAAGCTACGCTTGGGTTTTGTGAAATATTCTGTACTTGCTACAACAGACATTACAATCTTAAGAAATGCAGAAGTGTCCAATGACAGGATAATGACTGTTATGGTGTTTCTGGAGGTGGGAGGACCCTGAGGGAAGGGAGGTAGGAAAGGAGAAACAGGAAGTGGGATGAGTAAGGCTCCAGGAATTGATAGCTGTACAGATGGAGTTTCAACATGTGCTTCCTTTAACTAACCTGACAATTCTCTAGCATGGTGGATCCTTTCATCTGGGAATTATTTTTCACTTCTGCACCTACTGGCCCTGAGAATGCAAATTCTTCCCAGACTACACTTTGAAGTAGATGTGGACTTTTAAAATAACTTTGTAATCTTAAAATCAAGTAAACTGAATTATTTGGACTGAAAGAATTTTTTGGTGATACAGTTGCCTCCAAGTTGTATTGCCCACATTTTCTGTTCTACAGCCATGATTTTGCCTTTAAAATGTTTTTCCTTTCCTTCTTCACTGTGCATGAAAGACACACACCAGGAACAGAAGGAAATTGGCTATACCAAACTGAAATTAACTATACCAAAAAATGTTCCAAATTATCATCAGATCTTCTGACCCTCATGGTATGCTGCAAAATACATTATTTAAGGGGAGCTACTGAAACAAAAAGAACAGTGTTAGGGGCAAAATGTAAATAAGGGGAAACTTGTTTTTATTCCTCTGCTACCTGGTTATTTTCTTCTTCTTCTTCTTATTATTATTATTGTAGTTTCCACTTCTTTTTTATTTACTGTATTTTAAAAATGTTAGAGGCACCAAGAATGTATATATGGCCCCTTGGCAGACAAGGTTCTTTGGGTGAATCTGATATCTTTTATTAGACCAACTTAAATAGTTGGAAAACTATTATTAAGCAAGTTTTCGGGTTCAAAACCCTTCATCAGGCTAAGGAAGTTTCAGCAGTTGGTGTTGTGCGGGCCGGGAGCAGTCCGAGGCCCTCGGGGGCGCGCGGTGGGCTGTGGCCAGCAGCCCTGGCACGCGGGTCGGGGAATGCAGGCCGGCGGACTAGAATTAGGCACGGACGCTTAGCGGTTGATTAAAGATTATTTTACTTACACCGTAGATGGTCGCGGTGCAGGCAGGAAGGCTTGCTTGAGTTACAGTTACAGACAGAAAAGAAGAGAAGTGGACAAGAGTTCCTTCCACGCGAACTCTAGCCCAATCCGGTTGAAGTCTCTAAAACCGCGAGCCCGTCGCGTCAACCAAAGAAAACAACTCGGAGAAGAGCTCTGGATACACTCACACGAAGTTTGCTAGACTCCATGGAACTTGCGCGCAGGGAAGGGGTTCATCGAGGGATCGTTCGGCGACGGGGAGAGGCCAGAGGTTGATCAGACCCCTATAGCCTTCTCAAGGTACACGCTGGGTCCAATAGGCTCCGCAGCACTTAGAGATCTTCACGAGACATGAAGTTCTCCTCCTCCTGATGGTTGTGGAGTCCTCCAACTTGGGTGGAAACCGCTCAAGGCTCTTATATGGCCAGCAAGCCAATCGCTAGCTGCCACGTGGGAATAATTTAGAACTGGCCAATAGTGGGACACAAATTTGCATGCGGGTGGTGGGAACTTCTTTGCACCAGGGTTTTCTCTTTGCAACTGAGAAATGCACCCTGCAAAGAAAGCTCCTCGTGGCGGGAAATAATTTAGCAGTGCCGAAGCGCGCACACACAAAATCACACCCTTGGGTTGTGACAGGTGTGTGCTCTTCCTGGATGGAATGAAAAGTAAAGAAGCCAGTGGCTGGGCTGGTATGCATACAACACAGGTAGTCAATGAAAATGTAGATTGAGGAATCAATGGGTGAGAGACAGGCTGGGGAGGGGGCGGAAAAGAGAGAAGGGGGATGAAAGTGGAGAGATACCTGGGGAGTCAGATGTCAGGCAGGTTATAATGTGTCATAAATCCAATGTCTATATTTAGACACCCCTGTATATGGCCACTTATAATTTTAAAATATAAAATGAAATAAGTGCACAAAGTATATAAACTGACAAAATAGATTTAAAATAGATTCTTTCTTTCTAATCTCAGTTTTAATAACCTTAGCGAATATTTGCAACCTAATAGTAGATAGAAAAACAAAAAATGAGTAGGAATATAATTTTGAAAGTGATGATTTTCTAAGATTAACTCCATCTTACATCATAAGACTTGATGATTGCAGGAAAACTAACTTCTTTAAGCATGGAATCATCATTACTTTTATCCATTGGGCTATACCTGCATTAACAGTCCATTTCCAGAATTCATCATTGCTGTAGTTCAATCAATAACAGTAGTCCAAATAACAAAGTTTAATCTATTTTAGAGATTCCTTTACTACTGTCACCAGTAATATTTCACCAGTGAAAAGTTATGGCTACAGAATGTGACACTGCAGACAAAGCCTTAGATACTCATGTTGATAGCCAGCATTGTCACTGATTTGTTAATTTAAACAGTAATCTAATCTGTACAGAGTCTGATGAATAGAAATGGACTATTGATCTTCTGAATGGGATGTTCTTCATTTAAAATAGGTAAAACATGAAAACTAAATTCCTTACTTACATTACTAGTAACCTCTTATATATAAAAATTAATTCTCTTTTCAACATTGATGCTTTTTAATTTGTTTTCATGACAAAAAGCTGGGAGGTGTGCAGGAAACAGTCAGTATTTAGTCAATACTTATTCATGAATGAGATTGCAGTGTTTAGATTGATGGCACTGCAGGGAAATCTTAATTAGTTTAAAATATATTTAACCAGGTAATTTTAAAAACAAAATGTAATGGAAGCATTTTATTGTTTTAAGGTTCCCTACAAGATTGTTTTTAAATAAAATTAAATTTGCCTTACTGCCCACCCCAACTATTAAGAAGTTATGAGTCAGACATACCTACAGGTTAAATTGGCTTAAAATCATGATTTCTTCACAATATAGGTTTATTTGCCTTCTGGATGCCAAGATGTCATGGTGTCTTCCCTTCATATTTTCAAGCTTTTCTCCACAATTATGAAAGTTATAAATGTACTTTTTAAAAACACGAAATTGAAAGATCTCATCTGTTCACTTGCCTTTAGCAGCTATGGCTTTAAGGAAACCACCAAGCCTCATGAGATTCTCAATAAAATTGTGAAATCAACCCTGAATTTAGTAATCTAGTAATCCAGTAACCACTTCACATTATAAGCCCTATGCAGAAGCCAAACTTTAACTATATTACTTAAGGAACTCCTTCATTTTTATATTCTCTTTATTCTGTGCTTGCCACGTCTCACAACTATGACTTCCAAATCTACCTAAAAAGCACATATTACTGTAACTATATACTAGTAATTTCTGTTCTTTTCTATTCTTAATGTTATTAACATTTAGTCATATATATCACTGAATGTGTGTCTAGACAGGTAAACCACCTGGTATTTCTAGCCCCAGTCTGTTAAACCTCATGGTAGAGAGGATTTTGCTTTTAAATTAACCTTTTCAAATGGCAAATGTCAGGAAACTAACAATTTTGCATTGTCACTGATTTTTCACACTTTGTTAGCTCTTGGTAACTAATGGGCTTTTTTGAGAAGCTGTTTACTTAATCTTAACAGTCTATTTAATGCTAGGTATTCAAAGATAGTTTTTCTTGGCTCTGTATCACTACTTGTCTTGGTGTGTCTGTGGTGTCATTGGAACACAAAAGGTATAGTGCCTCAAGTATATTTAACAACTTTGCCTAAATCTGGTAAATGACTTCCATAGTACCTTCTAATTAGTAACATGAATTATTCAAAGCAGAATCCTGAAAGTTACAAAAGTTGCACATGTACTAAAATGTTGTATTTAATTGTTTTACATAAGTAGGTAATATTGTAGCAATTGTTACAAAGGTGTATTCTGTGGAAGATTAATATTAGCAATGTAGGATAGAACTGTCATGGCTTGTTTCAGAATTATCTTATTACAGAAGCATTAGTTACAATGCATTTGGGAGCCTAGTTATTTTTTACTGAAGGCCACTTTGCAATTTAAATCAAATTATTAATCTGAAGACTGCTGATTCTATTTTCAGTCAGTACAGATAATGCTACCACCACTTTCCTAGATGCTTGAATTTGGTTCCAGACTCATAATGTAAAGAGCTGCTGTAGTTAAACAGTTGAGTTGAAATTCTGCAGAAACCAAAATGGGAAGGGCTCTCTTTAAATGTTGATCCAGCTCTCAGCAGCATAGGCTCAAATGAGTTGGAATGTTTCAGTTGTGATTATTTAAAGGTGCTAGGACAGACAGTAGCATGTACAGATGTGACTGATGTGCTGTGGGACAGGAGTGGTATGACCTATAGCACTGTTGGGGCTATTACAGCAGTGATTAGTCTTGCTTGAAGCAGGTTTAGTCCTAACAGGAAAGCTGCAAACCCTTAGAAGTACATTTATATGGAAACAAGTTGGGGTACAAATATGCAGCATCCATAGGCAAAACCATGGGCTGTTTTTTCACCCATAGGCTGGATTTTTTACAACACTGACATAAACAAATTGGAAAGAGTCCAGCAGAGAGCAACAAAATTATTAGAAGTCTAGGAAATATGGGTTACAAGGAAAGGCTAGAATAACTGGGTTTATTTCATATGGAGAAAAGCTGACTGAGGGGGAATTTCATAATAGCCTTCATGTACACGAAGTGTGGT
Source organism: Alligator mississippiensis (assembly GCF_030867095.1). Taxonomy (NCBI): domain Eukaryota; kingdom Metazoa; phylum Chordata; order Crocodylia; family Alligatoridae; genus Alligator; species Alligator mississippiensis. Next base: position 127,933,678 of record NC_081826.1, read on the forward strand.
TCTAAAGATGATGGTGATAGATTATTTTCTGTGGTTGCAGGAGATAGGACAAAAAGTAAGAGTCTTAAATGGCAATTAGGGAAATCTAGGTTGGATATTAGGAGGTTGGATTTCTAACTACCGTATAAGAGTAGCTAAGCACTAGAATAGTTTACCTCAAGAGGCTCCATCCTTGGAAGCTTTTAAGAATAGGTTAAACCAATACTTGGATGAGTTGGTTTAGGCAGGGATGAGGTCGTAAGGTCCTTTCCATCTCTATTTTATCTTTTATTATCTGAATCTAATTGGAGACATGATGACAGCTAGAACTGTATGCAATGATAGGACAAAGCAATAGTGAAATGCCTGAACTGGGAAACCCTTCCAAATCAAGCTTGTTCTGCAGCCTCAAATCCTATTGGTAATCTTCACTAATGCTAATCATTTGGGGTGGCAAGTTAGAGTTATAAGTCATGCAGAGAGACTGGCCCAGTTCAGAAAAGTGTAGATGTGCACAGGGGTGGATCCAAATGGGGGCAGTGACATGGCTACATCCCCCCCTCTTCCTGACCATATGGCAGGAGCACCAGCTGACTCACAAAAAAGATAGACAAAGTTCTTTGAGTAAATCCAGTATCTTTTATTAGACCAACTCAAATAGCTGGAAAAATTCTTAGCAGCCTTTTGGGCATAAACACCCTTTGTTAGGCTGAGGAAGCATTTGCAGATGGTCTGTGCTCTTCCTGGATGGTCCTCCTTTCCTTTCCCCTCCCATTCCTCCCTTCCCCTGGGGAGTTTGTGGTTGGGCTGTATCAGGGCTGACCTCAGTCTGGGACAGGGGCAGTGGCAGCAATGACAGCAGCAGGGGGTGGACTGTTAGGTGTGTCACACTTGAAAGGATCTCAAGGCACCTCAGGGTGCCATGGCACCCTAGTTGATAAACAATGGCTTAAGCACACCCTTACCCTGTGAATGCTCAGGAGCATTCTGAGTGTTGAATTAAATTTTCCACAGGTGTGCAATAGTTGAAGAAAACACACACAAAGTACAGACAGAAGTGCATCTCCCCAGGGGATTGAGCTCCAATTTGGAGCTGATCCAAGGAGAGAAGCTGCATCTCTGTAGCCTCTTCCAGTAGCTCCATCTCCCCTCTCCTAGCCCCCAGTGGGAGGAGAGAAGGCAAGGGAGGAAAGTCTGTTTTTCTCAGCCTGAGCTGCAGCCCCCCAGAATGAGCTCCCTCTGCTCCCATTCTGAAAACAGCACTGGGAGCAGAACTGGTCTGCATGTAATGAAGGTTCAGATTGCAGTGTTGCAGGATCAGGCCCGTTTAAAGTGCTCTGCAGCCATGCATTTGTGTTGGGTCATGGGTGTAGAGTGCTTTCAGGGGCTAGACTGGGCAAAAATTGTCACTTCTGTCTGTGCCCAGAAGTTTTGTGAGCATTCCAAATATCAGTCTCTCTTGATATTAGCTAGTATAAAAAATACACAAATCTCCACAAAATAATAGTGCATACAACTGAATCTCCTGGTTCAGCTTCTTCATCATGCTAAGGTATTCTTCAGGCTCAAAACAGAGTCCTTCATGAAGTCCAGGATCATCTCTCCTGCACATGACTCTCATTCTTTTACCTTCTCCAAATCATATAGTCTTTTCTCTGCAGCTTGTGTGTGTGTATGTGTGCATGCACACACACACACACACACACACACACACACACACACACGGAATCATTCAGTTTCTTGGCCTAAGATGAGAGGCTTCATACCAGCTATGAACTGACTGCCCAGAGGAGTTTTCCATCTATTGACTCCTCTGTGAAATCCTATGAAATATGAACTTTCATTTCTACCCAGGATAACTTTTACAATCTTTTCTCCAATGCCTGTTGAAGGGTGTTTGTGCCTGAAAGGTCACAATTAACATTTTTTTTTTGCCAAAATCTTGTTGATCTAATAAAAGATATCATCTCTACTACGAGTCCTGATTGCCTGGCCTTTATATGGCACCTTACCTGCAGATCACAAAGTGCTTTCAACCAAACAGCATCATGATCTTCATTTTACAGATGGAAGGTGGAGGCAGAACTGCGCATGCATGTGTGTGTGCATGTGCACACACACACACACCCCCCCCCCCACACACACACAACATAACCTCTGTGTGCGTGTGTGTGTGTGTGTGTGTGTATACACATATATATATACATGCAACCTCCATTTCCTTTGTAGATGACCCACTGATCAGTCTTATTAGGTGACCAAAGTCTGTCACCAGGTGATCTGTTACTTAGTTACCTCCACCAGGAATTCAGACTTGAAAAACTGGTTTAGCCTGGGCAGTAACTATCTCTTTGTCCAAGGGGGTTTCTATGCGAATAGAGGACCATGAGGTCTTAAAGATACTCTATTGCTAGTGATAAGTCAGCAGCCTTTGGAATTGTAGTCTAATAGGAGGGAAAAAGACAACGGAGGCAGCTGAGGTCCATGTACAAAATGGAGTTTGCAGGCTGACACACACATACAGAGCCCCCTCCCCGGTAGCAAACAGAATTCTTAACTTGTTTTTTGTTTTTTTTTCTTTTTAAGGATTTTTTTTCGTGTCCCAAGTTAAAGCAGCCAAACCAATTCCAAATCCATGAGTCATTCAAGAACCATATGTGGCCTTGCTACCAGCAAGCATCCTCCACCCACGCCTGAGGCTTCAGATGCTTCCAAATCCTTTGGCGGGCATCCTGTGTACAGGCCCAAGCCCAGAGGCTTGGGGTTGAGATGCCCCTAAGTTTCGTTTGCTCTCAGCTGTATGACCGCAGGAGCAAGCTAGGGAGAAGTCCATAGATTCTCCAAATTGTCACACAACGTATTGGCCCAGGGCACTTAAGAAGAGGCCTAGTATCTTGCTTCTCCTCCTCAATGGCAGCATGCTTGTTTGTGGCAAGTTTCTGGTTGGTCCTGGATGGAAGTAGAGGGCATGAGAAACTTTTCCTTCCACTGTGGCCCTGCGCAGGGGCCAAGCAGAAATCGGGGGGGGGAAGCTCTGATGAAGCGTTGCCAAGCTATTTGTGTGGAGGAAGATTATTCCTGCTGTATATACCACCTGGGCAGCGGAGAGGGAAGGGAGTGAATACCACACCCTTTCAAGGAGTGCCAGAGTTCCTGCTCTAGTGTGCCATTCCCCATTGGTGCTAGATGAGTTACAGATGAGTCAGACCATTTTTCCAGTGATTTCCTCTGTCATGCATCTTTCCCACTGCCAACTGAGCTATGCTTTAGAGCCTCTGTCTTGTCCTACTCCTTTAAACCGTAAAACATGTAAAACCATTTGCTCTTATTTTTCTGCTAAAGGATACTATTGCCAGGTTCAGGTGGTCCCTCTCAGTTGTAACATATTCTCCCCTCAGTGCGTAATCATAACCCCAGCTCCATGATATTTTCTGAGCAGCTTGGCAAATTCTTAAAAAGCATTTAGTCCTTCCTGCCTCCTTTGATCCTCCTGATAGTTGATTGTATCCATAGATTCAATTAGAAGAAGCAGAAGTACAGCTGACACTGATCTGAATTTCAGCCAGGAGCTGCTAATAATCCACTGCTGTGTATAGAGAGCACAGGAGCAGCAGCCACCTGATGGGACAATGATCTCTTATGCAGGCCAAGAGTTATTGGTCCTTAATTTGATCCAAACTAATTTCTTAACAGAAAGTTCTTTAGCTTTAGCTCTTAAAAATCTTCTGCCAACTGCTGTTTGCATAGTGTTTATTTCTTTGCTTTCACCCATTGCCATTTAATGCAAAGAAAATGAAATGTCATTTTTGCCTGTGTCCTTTTCTGTTTAATTATCATTCTTTTGTTGCCATTCCTTGGGCTAACAAAATGTATTTAGTTTTAATTCTCTTTTAGTCCTGCAATCATGGCCTATGATCAGCCCAGTTCTATAAATTTTTCTTATTGAGGAAGCACAAAAGCCTGTAACTTCGGTATTTGATGAGTTGAACCAACATGATCTGAGCTGTTGTAATTTTTTCAGTGACAGAACCAAGTCATGATACTAAGGTAAAGGTGGGCAATTATATTGGCTGGTGGGCCACTTAACAAGTTTTGGTGAGCTGTTGAGGGCCACACATATAAAATCTTTCAGAATACATCATTTTAACAAATTATAGATATAAAAACAAATCATATACTAAAAAATCAAACATCTCCTATATTTTAATTTTATTTCAAAAAATATTTTTGTCCTAATTTATCTTTTTTGAGTAGCTTATATAGAGGCAATTGCATAATAGCTCAATATAAAGTCTTACTCCTGTATATTGTGTGTGGGAGGGAGGGAGGGTGGGTATATGCATGGGGGGGATGTGCAAGTATGTGAATGGGGCTGCCAGCATGCTAGGTCCCAGAAACCGGCTGGGGGTCAGGGGAAGGAAGGGGGGTAGGGGGCATGTGCAGCAGAGCTCACCTGTGCAGCAGAGCTCACCTGTGCAGCGGAACCCACGCACTCGTTCCCAGAGCTCACATGTGCATCAGAGCCCATGCACGAGGTCCCAGAAGCTGGCTGGGGGTTAGGGGCATAGAGGACATGTGCAGCAGAGCTCACTTGGGTAGTGCAGTGCAGGTGTGGTCCATGCCCCTCCATCAGTCCATACCACCCTACCACTTCCCCCATGTGGCTGCCCCCATGGCACTCTGCAAGGTGCCGAGACCTACCATGCTCCTGCCTGGGGCAGCCCATGCTGCACGCCCGTCTGCATCCTCTCTATGCCCACTGATGACACTGCCCCAACCCTGGCTGGTGCATACAGCTTCTATATGGGCTGCTGCAGGTGCTGCCTAGGAACTACTGCCTAGTTTCCTCCACCTCAGGAGCTCCTCCTCCTCCTGCTGTGCCACTCTGGTTGCTTTCCATCTACTTGGCTGCCTGCAGGTGGCTGCTTATTACACTGGGAAGGTGGATGAAAGACAGCCAGGACCTGGAATTGGAGCCCTGTGCACTGGGGCAGGAGCTGCCCACCTGCAGATTCCCTTTCCCTGGCTGGGCATGTGGTGCCTAGTAGGCACCCCTAAAGCTACTGCTGCTGCTTCCCTATGCTACCTGCTGCCCAGAGCAGCACAACAGGATAGGAGGAGAAAGAGGAGGTGTAGCTGCTGGAGGTGTGGGGAGCAGAGCAGCCCTGCCAGGAAGCTATGCCTGTGGGCTGGGACCAGGGCCGGGGCCGTTGGTGGGTGTGGCACAGGCAGAAGCACAGCACGGGCTGTCCTGGGTGGGAGTGGTGGGTCTCGGACCCATGCAGAACACTGCAGGGGCAGCTGTGGGCTGGATATAATCAATTATATCGCCTACTAGAATTCACCATCCAGTGCAGGGTGTCAAAGGCCTGCAGCAAGGCAGAAGCCCCAGACTTCAGGAGGGACGATTTCAATGAATTAAGGAGATTAGTCGGGGAGGCACTGAGGTCCCGGGGGGGAGGGGAGGGGAGTGGGGAGTCCAAGAGGAGTGGTCATTCCTTAAGGAGATGATTCTCCGAGGCCAAAGGTTGACAATCTCAATGCAAGTCAAAGGGCACAAGAGTGCTCAAAAGTCCCCATGACTCACCAAAGGCATTCAGGATCATCTGAAAGCTAAAAAGGAGGCATACACCTGATGGAAGGGAGGGACCATCACCAAGGAGGATTACACCTCCATTGCTCGAGACTGTAGGGGGGCTGTTAGGAAGGCTAAGGCGGAGATGGAACTGGGACTAGCGACGTGGATCAGAGACAAGAAGTCATTTTTTAAATACATAGGGAGTAAAAAGAAGGCACCGGGTAATGCGGGCCCCCTGAAGGACATGCTTGGCAATCTGGTGGTTGCACCAGATGATAAAGCTGACCTCTTTAACAAACTCTTTGCCTCCATATTTCTGGTCAGGCACCGGGACATCCCCACCACTAGAATCCTGAATGAACTCAGGAGGGCACAGCCGTGCTGAGGGTCAGAGAGGACCTGGTCAGGGAACTTCTGGTGGGACTGGATGTCTTCAAATCAGTGGGTCCAGATGATCTTCACCCAAGGGTGCTTAGGGAATTGGCAGAGGACATTGCGGGACCTCTGGCACAGCTCTACAAGCACTCATGTTGCTCTGGAGAGGTGCCAGAGGATTGGAAAAGGGTCAATGTGGTCCCCATTTTCAAAAAAGAGAGGAAGGAGGACCCAGGAAACTATAGGCCCATTAGTCTTACCTCAGCCCTGGGGAAGCTCTTTGAGAAAATTGTCCGGGAACACATCTGTGAGGGACCAGCAGGGGAGATTATGCATAGGGGCAACCAACATGGGTTCATTAGAGGCAGGTCCTGTCAGACCAACCTGGTGGCCTTCTACGACCAGGTCACAAAATCCTGGGATGCAGGTATCGTGGTGGACGTAGTCTTTCTGGACTTTAGGAAGGCCTTCGACACTGTCTCTTACCCCATTCTCATCAAAAAATGAGGCGACTGTGGTGTCAATGCCTACACAGTCAGATGGGTTTTAAATTGGCTGGAGGGCCGCACCCAGAGAGTGGTGGTGGATGCATCATTTTTGACTTGGAGGGATGTGGGCAGTGGGGTTCCCCAGGGCTTGGTCCTTGGGCCCGCACTGTTCAACATCTTCATCAGTGACTTGGACGAGGGGGTGAAAATAACCTTGTTTAAATTTGCGGATGACGCTAAGATGTGGGGAGAAGTGGGCACGTTAGAAGGGAGGGACAGGCTACAGCTAGATCTGGACAGGTTACAAGGGTGGGAGGATGAGAACAGGATGGGTTTCAATACTGACAAGTGCAAGGTACTGCACCTGGGGAGGAAGAACCAGCAGCATACCTATAGGCTGGTGAACTCCCTTCTCATCAGCACAGAGGCAGAAAAGGATCTTGGAGTCGTTATTGATTCCAAGATGAACATGGGTCGCCAATGTGAGGACACAGTCAGTAGGGGCAGCTGCACCTTGTCATGCATCCACAGATGCATCACAAGCAGGTCCAAGGAGGTGATCCTCCCCCTCTATGTGGCATTGGTCATGCCACAGTTGGAGTACTGCATCCAGTTCTGGGCACTGCACTTCAGGAGGGATGTGGATAGCATCGAGATGGTCCAAAGGAGGTCCACTCACATGATCAGGGGGCAACAGGGGAGAGAAGGCTGAGAGGGGATCTGGTGGGCGTCTATAAACTTACCAAGGGGGACCAGTGGGGAATGGGAGAGACCCTGTTGCCCCGAGCACTACCAGGAGTAACTAGGAATAAAGGCAATAAGTTGACTGAGAGTAGATTCAGGCTGGACATCTGGAAGCACTACTTCACAGTCAGGGTGGCTAGGATCTGGAACCAACTTCCAAGGAAAGTAGTGCTTGCTCCTACTCTGGGGGTCTTCAAAAGGAGGCTAGATAATCACCTAGCTGGGGTCGTTTGACCCCAGCATCCTTTCCTGCCCATGGCAGGGGGTCGGACTTGATGATCTGCTCAGGTCCCTTCCGACCCTACCAACTATGAAACTATGAAACTATGAATTGGCAGGCTGGATCCAGCCCATAGGCCATATTTTGCCCACCTCTTTAACTAAGGGATACAACAGCAGTGCTGAAGAATTTATTCAGCTCCATAATTATAAGTATATTTATTTATAATGTATCTTGATATTTACTGTATCTAGAAATCCCAGTCTAGCTAAGGGCCTTCATTTTGTATGCACTGTACACATATGCAAAAGGATACAATGAAATAAGCAGACGTAAAAGAGGGAACAGGGATGAACTACTGACAGCTAGCTTACCTATGGTCAGTTGGCAATTAGGCTTCAGTTCAGAAGTGAAGCACACATACAATTTTAGGATCATGCATAAGACATGTTGCTGCTTTAGGTCACATCTATCCTGACCTCAGGATGGCCACTGAGAAGTATACCCTGCTCATTGATTCCCATTCAGTGGCCGAGTCTACATGAGATGCTGACTGCACAGTCATTTAGTTCTTTCATACCTAAGTGTAGCAGAAAGCCCCCTTTTCCTCTTGCCTGCAGTTGCTCTCCCCTCCTTGGATATGTTTTTCCTCTTCTACCTTTTCATCCTTCCTGTTTCTTTCACTTTAAGATAAGGAATTGTGTTTTAAAATTCGTATGCGTGCATTTTGTATCTCCCCGTGTATTTTGGTATTTTTATTTATCTGTGTGCCATGGCATTACTTTTGTAGCTTATATTTTATACTCCTCACCTTTCAACTTTCAACTGTAAATGTGTTTAGTAACAATGTTAACAAGGGCAGGAGTCAAACTGCCACTTTCCTGTATCAGGCGAGCCCCTGAAAGAGCAAGTGACTCAGTGATTGAATGTGTAACACAGTAGCAGACAGAAATTAACACCTAGGGAAACCGGAGATCAACCAGTGGAAGAAATCAATAGAAGACAATGTAGCAACCGGGTCATCTCTAAACGTCACTGATCAAGGGCTAGAAGCCCTGGCCTGAGTTAATCAACACCGCGGACCAACTTTTGGGCTGAATATCTCCAGATCAACCGCTCCCAGAGCCCTATTCAAAATTCATCAACGGACTCCCAAACCTGCACGTACATGCGGATGACCCCTGGGGCTGACAGATGCCATCCAGTAGCCACCGAGGGGGGAAGTCCCACGAGGGTCAATGACCCCTGGATTGGGCAAACCTGCAAACTGGAGAGTCATCAAAGTCTGCCAAGGACAGATAAAAAGCAGTGAAAAGTGACCCTCAGCAGCGCCCTCTTGATCTCCAACTTGACCAACACCCGATCTGTCCAGCCAGAAGGACCAGCCGGTAACCCCCTTCTGGATGATAACACCACTCTGAAAGAAGCCTCAACTGGCCATCGACAGCAGACCCCAGCGCTTGTAGGATAGGTATACCTCACTCTTGTAGCTTGCTACTGTGTGTGTGCATGTGTGTGTGTGTGTGTGTGTGTGTGTGTGTGTGTGGGACCAGCCCCAAGGTTTATGATTTAACTTCATTACAGTGTTTCAATCCGCCTAATAAACCAGAATTTTAAGGATCCCGAGTTGGACATTTGTAGTCAACACAAGTACTAAATGTCAGGGTAGTAGCGTCCTTGCACAATTTTGTGGTGATGGTGACCGTGCAGTAGCTTGTTACTGCTTCGCAGTGCCATTGCATCATGGTTCATGCCCTGTGACGCTACTGCACACTAGTAATGGGCTACTGCACAGTAAATGTCTTGTGTAGGCGTGGTCACTATGTGCCAAAGACCAGAAATGATGCAGTATAGCTGGTTTCCAGTGGCTCTCAGCATGTGCTAGGAAGCAAACCAAAGACAGAGAGCACTGTTCAGGCCTGTTATAAACCCATTACTCTGTCTAGTATCTGGGCTTTGGTGCACTCTGAGGGAGAAAGTAGGTGGGAGATACTCCTTGGTGGCAGTTCCCTGCTTACCACTGAAGCAGTGTAGACAAGCTCCTGCAGATTAGTTTGGGAAGGGCAGCCTAGGAAGAAGCACAAAGGCACTACTGTTCACTGGAGCTGATCACTGCAGACAAAAGAGGGCTTAATTTACACACTTCCCTTAACAACCAGCCAGATGCAGTTGTTCTAGTCGACCCTAATGGAGTCCTTTGAGCAAGCTATCTATGTTAGGCCCTTTTATAGAGCATTTCATATCAATAATTCATAACATGCATTTCACTACAAGTTTGTCAGAGCTGTAAAAGGACTCTTTGTGTTACTGAACTGTACCAATGGGCAGCGGAAGGGGGGGGGGGGGCTACCAGGGCTCAGCCCCCAAGATGCCAGGGCAGCCTGGCTGCAGGCTGCTGCAGCAGGGTGGGGGGAGGGGCATGAGCACTCAGGTACTCTGTGCAGTCAGAATCACAGCTGGCCTAGCAGGCAGGTAAGTCTCTTTCACTTTAGTTTCTTTATGTCTGCCTGAGCTTGGAGGAGGGGACGTGGGAGGCAGATCAAGACGCCCACAATGCAGGAGGGAGTGGGGCAGGAGTGAATCCTTCATCCCTGCCCCTGCCACTCCCTCCTGCACTGTGGGAACTGCCCCATGACCCAGTCTAGCTGGGGCCCCAGCCGAGCCAGGTTGTGGGACAATCAGACCTCAGTGGCTCATCCAGAGGAGCGGGGCACGTGGTCCCTTGATCTGTGCACAGGGCAAGGGCATGCTGCAGCTGCGGGCTGGGTTCTGCTCCCTGCCTCCACACCTTGCTGCTGCTGCTTTGACAGCAGTATGGCGTGGCTCCATGTGTGTCCACCGCTGAGTGGGCCAGGCAACAAGATGGGCCAGTCCCAGCACCACTGCCACCCATCTGAGCAGAGCATGGCTACCGCTGACAGGAACAGTCCAGGACTGCCCCAGGCCCAGCTTGCAGCGGCAGCCCAACCTGGCCCAGGCAGATCTGGGGGCATGCACCCCTGTGCCTCCTGGGACACATGCAGCAGTGAGAGCCCCCACCCCACCCTGTGCCCCTAGGCGAGCTGCGGCTTCGTCCTGTGCCCCACCCCACACTGGCCCGCCTGGCTGTGCAGGGCCTTGTGGGGTGGTCATGGGAGTCCTGGGGGCTCCATTCCCTCCAGCCCAGTGACACAGCCAAGGCTGGACTCACTCCAGTCCCTGGCTCTGGGTCCCCCTGGGTGGTGTGGGGCTGGGGCAGGTGCAGGGAGGCAGCTGGTGCCAGTACGGTGCTGGGGGGTGGCACCGGACAACAACCCCGGGCACAGGGGAAGGGATAGCCGCACAGGTGCAGTGGGTCCTGATCCTGGGCCCGGCTCAGCTCAATTCCCTCCTGATCACTGCCCAGTCCCAGTCCCAGCTCCACTCCCTACCCCCACTCCTTCCCCTGCAGACTTTCCTGCCTGGGTGGGGGCTGTGCGTGCATGCATACATGCATGCTGCACCCTCCCCCCCCGCTCAATTTCCCTCCCCTTCTGCCTATCACTGTACCATAATCTAATCTACAACAGTAGGGCTGCAATAAACAGCACTTCTAGTCAGTCAAGTTCATGTAAAGGCCTACCATGCAGGTGCAACCAGTCTCCCAAATGTGTGTAATTATCAGCAGGTAGTTACACTTGTTAGGTATAGTACATTTAATCCACAAGTATTGATACTGGACTGAGCTTTACTAAAACTAGCTACTTATGTGGCTTTTGTGCAACTGAGCTGCTTGTCTTCTAACTGAAAGTATGTTCAAGCTAAACAGAAATGAAGTAACATTTACTTATAAGTGAACAAACACCTGACGTATAAATAAAGTGCTTGCTTGGCAATACCCTATTCAGAGTCACAAAAGAGTCTTGACTATGTAACTTCCTGTTTCCACATGCTTTTGGCCTTCTACAATATATAGGGAAAGTATAAATAAAACCTGCCTCTTAAAATGCAAACAATTCATTCACAAGTGTTTAAACCAGAAAAAGATGGCAAAACAGGATTGGTAGGGAGTGGCAAGTACAAGGGAAATAGTAGGCCAAAGTGATAATCTAGAAGTACAATATGTCCCAAAAAGTGGTAATATGGGTGGATCAACAATTTCTCAATGCAGGGGCATGTCTTATGAGTACAGCTTTCTTATGCAGGATCAAAACATGCTACTAACACTAAAATAACAGTTCATAGATTTTAAGGCTAAGTAAGACCACTAGGATCATCTACCCTGATTTCCCATGCAATGGGGGTATCAAACATTTGTCCCATTGGGCTGGATTTGGCCGATGGAGCCATGCCACCTGGTCCACATAGTTTCCTGAGGAATCAGGAATTTAGGGGCAGGGCAAGCAGGGGCAGGACCCACCACCAAAATCCAGGGCATGGAGCAATGTTGGGTATGTGTGTTGGCAGCTGCACAATGACTGCATTCATTCCCATAGCTACCACTGTTGCTGCCACTACTGTGTCTGGATCCAGCCTGTAAGGAGCCATGGGGTCTGGATTCAGTAGGGGGTCGTGGGGTGAGTTTGACATCCCTGCTGTATAACATAGGCCATAAATTTCAACCATTCATTCCAGAATGGCATGATCTTTAGCATTTGTTAACAGAGATGTCAAATCTTGATGTAAAGGTTTAAAATTTTACCACCTCCCTGGTAAACTGATCTAAAGATAATTACCCTAAATTTAAAACATTCGTACCACATCTTTAGCTTTCCACTCCCAGCCACTGTTAGGCAACATTATGCCTTTGTCTGCTGGATTAACTAGCTCCTCCTATAACATTTCTCACCAAGCAGGTATTTATGGACTGTAAGTCCCTGCATGACCTCCTCTTTGATAAAACAAATAGATTGAGTGTCCTAAGCCTTTTATCATAAATCAGATTTTCCAGACTCAAATAGCTTTTATATCTTTTTTTAACCCTAATTTAGCAAGATCCCTTTTGAAGTCCAAACAGCAGAACCAGACACAATATTCCAAGTAATGTTCTCATCACTGCCTTAATGCCACCTCTCTTCTCCTAATACATATGATACATCCAAAGACCTCATGAGCCTTCTTAATCACAGCTTCATGCTGGGATCCCCTGTACAATTAGTCATCTCTCAATAGGTCTTTTTGCTGCCTTGATATGGTACATAGTTAAGTAGTTCTGACAAATGTAAAGCAAATCCTACAGAACATGATGTAGACATTTTCACAGTCAAAGAAAATCTTTCCCCGCTATTACCATATTTTTTTCTCATAGAACATACGCTGTTCCCCCTTAAAATCATTCCCCCTAAAATGGGGAAGAGAAACTGATTTTCTGCCCAGGATTTGATTTCTGTTCCATAGTACAGCAATGTGGCATTATTGTTCAGGCAGCTGAAATAGTCAATTAATGGCTCATTGTTAACAATAATCTCTCCTTTTTAATGGTCTTGACATTCCACTAATCCTACAGCAATTTTGCCATCTGCTATTGGCTCCTGATCTTTTTCCTCCTGTTTCAGATTCCTGGAAACTCTTTAGCTTTTTTAAAAATCATAGATTCACCCATGAAGACTAGTCTTCAACAGCTGCTAGTGTTTCAGCTTTAGTTAAGCAGGAAAGTGAGGGTAAATTAGCTGAAGATTAGGCTCTGTCCCTGCTCTATGCAGCCATAACTCTAGAATAATCTTTTTTCTTCATGTTACCTTTCAAAAGCAAGTTGTATATTATGTTCCAGGGCACATTATATCTGCGAAAAACTGTATGTAGTTTTTTACAAGTCTCCTTGTTACTCCAAAACATGAAGTATTATTGGTACTGGGCTGGCCTCTCTGCTTCAAGATTTTGTTGTAAATGAAATACATCAAGAATAGGATTACAGTACTTCCATGCAAAATAAAAGCTTCATTTCCTTTACAGATATGAAAATCTTTTTAATAAACAGCATTTTTATGAATAGATTGTAATTGGGATAGTTTTTGTTCCTTGCAAAAATTTATAGACAATGCTGAAAACATTTCTAAATACACCTTTCATCTTCCATTGCTTATAATTCTGTCAATTTAAGAAAGACAAAGTAAATCAAAAGAATAGAGAGATAGTCATGCTGTTTGTATTACAGACACAATATAATAATTCAACCTAATGTAAGTGTTTACAGTTTGACAAGTTAATTTCTAGTTGTTACATTTTAGGGCAGAATAGCTCTGTTCTGATTTAACTTCCTTAAACATTCCATTATATTTCCTAACTTAAAAATGTTGGATCTTGGTAAAGAGTTTAGGCTTATGCAGGATATAATATAGTGTTGACCTGCTCTTTTTTTTCTTGAATGTATTGAGGATGGTGGGGGCAGGGTTCACAAAAAAAGATAAAGGGAGAGAGCTTAAAGTCAGCAGGTTGATTATCCAGTACTGTGAACAGATTGCTCAGATCTGAATTTAGCTTTTGTGCCAACAGAGAAAGCACAAAAGACAGAACAGGGGAAATGTACACAAGGATTATACTAAATCAATGTAATATCTCTGATAACTGAAATTTAAAGGTCCAGAAACTCTCTTTTGCCAACTTCCAAAATAGAAAACTCAAGACATGTGTGGCCTGCTCAATTTTACTCTCAGTTACACTGGTGCAAATCCGACATAAATCAAAGTTAAAATGGATTATTCCATCTTTACACCATCCTACTGGAGTGCAAAAATCTAGCCCTGTTTGCATGTACATACACAACTGTAATGTGAATATATTAAAATATATACATATATTACAATTTATATGTGCATTTTAATAATAGGATGGGAGATTGGTCAAGAATGAAAAATGGATCCTTTATGACATGTTCATCCTAAATACAAAATGCAGGGAAAATAATTTGTTTCCAGTCTGCTCTATCTTATTGCACTGTCATCAGATATGATTACACACAAGAGAAATTATGCACACCCTGGTCATTTGCATCCACTCCATCCTCAAGCAGGATGGCTTGGGGAACTGTCTACATATCATTTTGGAATCTAGCTGAGGTTTGAGGTGGTGAAATTGCCCTCTCACCGAATGCCTCAGTGTATGTGGAGTCCGCTTATGCTCCTAGGTAGGGCCCTGTCACTGTGGAGAGTCATTAGACTTCAGTGGCTCCCATTCAATGGCAACACCTGTGGATAAGCCTAGGGAAGCCTTGGGGGAAACCAGACCAGCCAAGTTTGACGGCAGGCAGGGGCCTTGGAGGTGTTGAATTTCGCCAGAAGCAAAACAAAGAGATCTAGTGTTAAAGCTGGTTCTTAAACACTGCAGCATTTGAGATTCTCAGGGGAACTCAGAGGGACTCAGTGACACAGGAGAGTAAGGGCAGGGGACAGAAAAAGATGCAGACACTCCAGAGCAGAGAGATCTGGTGTAACTGGGGGATGAGCTAAGAAAGAAGTGACCTGCTTACACAGGAGGAAGAAACTGCATGATTTGTAGGAGAAGCCATGTACGGGATCCTGAACTCCTTGGGAGAATCTGATCTACGCTGAAGGAACATATAAGAGCAGTGAGGAATTTGAGCCGAGAGAATACATGCAGGTGCTTTTACTGTTTTGGCTTGGTCTGTGTGTTTCTGGTGTCAGCAGAGCTAAAAAAAATCTGTGAAGTTACAAAGCCTGCATGCCCGTTTGCCTCAACCACCACACATCTGCAAAAAGTTTAACTGGAACCCTAGCATGCTCACATAGTTAGAGTTCTGGGAAAGTGAGTTAAACTATTGGGGTTGGGGATGGGTGGATCAGGAGGTTCAGCACTGATCCTGGGGGCTTACAGAACCTGGGATGTAAGTTCCTATTTCAATAAAGGGTACCAGGCAAAGAGGCTGTGCCAGGAAACATAACAGATGCTGAGCAAAGCAATATTGCCATCGTCTACTTAGACCAAGGGAATTTTAAGAGTCCCTGAGCCCCACAAATTGAGACCAAAACAGAGCAGTATGCTCTGTTGCATGTCCCACTGGGGGAGCTGTCAGGGTTGCACCTAGCTGTCTCTTTGAGCAACATACAAACCCATGTCAATTTAACCCCATGTGCATTTCTCAGTGACAATGAAATTGTACTTGCCCTACATGTAAAAGGATTTGTCTCATTTCTTTAGAAGAGGGATTTACAGTCGCTGACCCTATTTTTCCAGTTGTGAAATCCTTTATCTCTGTGATGGACTGAGTAACTCGCATTAATAACTCCACATGCAAATGATGTGCATGCCTCTCCATAACCCCTATTTTGAAAGCTGGGTTTGCTTTCTCTGCTTCTCGTGTCAGACAAAGAGGGTGGATATGTGCTTAGAAGTCAGCAGGAAGGACTGAAACAATATACCTGCCTGTCAAGTGACCTGAATCATCCATTTCATCACAGAATTTCCGTGTGGCAGAAACTAAGAATTTGGTAATCCCAAAGGAGAGGATGGATGATGCCAGTTAGGTTAATTAGAGAGTTTCACATTCTTTTCTCCCTCTTCCGTTTGCTTGTAACCTTCTCTTTCTTGATCTCTTTTTTCCTTCCAACTTGCTTGTCAGAGAATCAGTTTTAATATCCATTGAGAATTTACATCTATTTGGTTTTCAAAAATGCAATCTGCTGTATATTAGCACATACTATACATATCCAAATTCATGCTCCAAATGTATCTTTTATACTCCCTGCCAGCAAACTCAGCCTCCTTAGAATTTCTTAGGCAGATTTTTATACTATTTCCCCAAAAGTAAATATGTTCTATCTTTAGCCCTCTGTTCTTGGATTTGTGTAATACTTGGATTTTCACTGGGTCCCCACCATTTACACCCTGGAGAATTATGCAATTATGCGCCTGTGCAATTTTACGCATAAAAGGCATGACTGTGCATAATTGTATAATTTTGCATAATATAACTGCAGTGGGCTCTGTGCTTCTACCTCCATGATGTGGAGGAACAGAACTGTGTGACTGGACAGCTGGGTAAGTGGGGAGGGAGGCTTCTGCCTGTAGGGGGGTTGGGGAGGTGGGAATGGGTTTTGTGGGTGAGCGTGCAGATTTGTTTGGGTGGGTGTGGGCTTTGTGGGTCTGTATGGGCCTTGTGCCATTGGGCCAGTTAGCCAGCTCCGTGCCTCCAAGTGGGGCTTCTGGCACTCCAGTGGGAAGCTGCATATGGAGACAAGCAGGACCCTGCCTGGCCTGATGGTGCACAACTCTGTGCTTCCATGTGCAGTTTTCCACTGGAGTGCTGGAAGCCCCATGTGGAGGTACGGAGCCCGCCCGGCCTGATGGCGCATGGTTCTCAGTCCACATGCCATCAAGTTGGCTGGCTGGCTCCATGACTCCATGTGGGGCTTCCAGCCCTCCAGTGGGAAGCTGCACATGGAGGCATGGAGCCTGCCCAGACTGATACTGTGCAGCTCTGCCTGCAGTGCTGTGAGCCCCACGTGCTGGCATGGAGCCAGCCTGGTCTGGTCTGAAGGTATGTGCCAGTAGGTTGGGCCGGCTTTGTGCCAACATGTGCAGGCCCTGGGACTCAGCCGGAGGCACATGCCACCGGGGGCTCTGCCTGCTGCAGCCATGAGCACCCCTGCTGCCTGTTGCTGAGCCGCCAGTGGCAGGGGCTGTGTACCATGGGGAGGGAGGGAATGTGTGGCAGGGGGCCCCAAACCCACCTATAAACTTCCCCCACACACCCACACCCCATTCACAACTTCACCCACAAACCCCATGTCCTCCCCAAACCCCACATACTACCATATCCACATCTCCCCCACAAAGCTCATGCCCTGACCCCCGTCCACAAACCCACACCCTCCACACCTTCACAAATCCCCCCACACCCCACAATCATACAAAGTACCTGCATATATTTCTAAAGAAGATTCAAAGAGTGTTATATTTAGTTTAAATTTGTAATTTTGAATTTTTCTATACATAATTCCCTGGGCTGCAACCATTCATACTGCCATTGGCCCCTCTGCCTTGACCTCATCCTAGCTACTTATCTCCATTACCTCTATTCTCACCCTCTGCTAAGCATTTTCCTGTCTCTCCAGCTTGACACTCTCAATACAGGCCTGCTCTGGTCCTTGCCATTCGTTTCACCCAAACTCGCACATGACATTTATTTTGGTTCCTCAAGTTTCTTTTCCTTCATATCCTCACCCTTGTTCCCACTCTCATCTCACCATTGAAACAGCTCTCAAGAAGTTTTCTCATAATCTTTACTTGGCTAAATCTCGGGTTCTATAATCCATTCATGTCTTCCTTGATTCCTCTGCTGTTTTCGATACTGTCAACCAGTGGTGGCCGGGCAATAGAGGGCACTCGGGCACCGACCCACCAGTTTCAAAATGACAAACAAAAACTGCGTCAGCTAAATAACTGAATAAATATAATAGTATCATTAATTGGAAGTATCCAAAACAATGTCAGTTGAATTAACAGTGTAAACAAAAGTAATCATAATTTTTTTCTTGCCTATGTCTGCTAGTAACATAATCAATGATTATGTTCATCCACCACGTGTACGCAACAAAAAGTTGTGTATGCACAGTAAGCACCTTGGGGTGATCTCCTTACTGCCCAAGTGGTACATGAGCAGTAGAAACACCTGAACAGTTTGAATGGATGTCAGTAACCACTTGTTTAAGCGGGCAGAGGGGTGCCTGTATTGATTCCCCAGCGTGGGTAAAGAGCTGTTACTTAGGAAACCACAAGAGTGATGACCAGGGATCTGGGTTTTCCATTTCTCATCGAAAAACAGAAAACCATGGATTTCCAGTTTTTATCAGAGAAAACTCAGATTTTCCCTTTTAGCAGAGAAACCTGCGGACTTCCCACTTTTGCAAAGAGAGAGCTGAGTTCCATCCTGCAAGAGCTGATTGCTGCAAGAGCTGATTGCAAAAAGGGCAGGAAACCCCCAACCTTGCCCAGAGGGGCAGAGAGAAGGGGAGGGAGAGGGGGAAGGGCAGGGTCTGAGGCTTTTAGTCAGTCCCAAGGTTTAGGTCAGGCTCACTTTCCTTCTGGAGCCTGTAAGGTCAGGTAAGTGGGGCTTGCAGGGAGTTGAGGCATTACAGGGCAGGGCTGGTGGGGAAGCTGGCTGGGGGGCTGAGGGAGCCGGGGGTGGGGTGGGGTTGGGTTGCAGCCAGCTGGGCACTCCAGTGGGGTGTTTGCAGCCGGAGAGCTGGGGGTTTGCAGCTGGCCAGGCACCCTGTCTGGGGGTGGAGGGGTTTTAAGCTTTTGCAAACAAAAAAAAATTGAATAAATAAGATAAAATAAAAAAAGATTTCAAACTGGATGATATGGTGTGATGCTCCACTGGCCCCACATGTCTCAGAGTTCACCAGCTGTGCCTGCTGTCAACCATATGCTCTTTAACATCATATCCAGGCAGTGTTCTGATTGTGCAGCTTCTACCTTCAGGACCTTTCTAAGATCTGCTTTTTCCCTATCTCAGTCAACACACATCTACATCATTCCTTTTCTCATCTCTCTTGTATCTTCAACTGTGCACAGATCTGTAGAAATCTCTCCACTGTTACCACATCCTTTTCCTCAAACATTTCTATTTTGTCTTGGTGGGCTGTTGGTAGACCGGAGGAGGGACTGTAGCTTCATGTGAGTTTGGACATGCCTGAGAGTCACTTTGTGGAAGACAAATAATAAAGTGCATGCAGTCGTCCTCTCTTCTATTTCCAACATATATGTGAAGTAATTTAATGAAGAAATTGAAGCCATTTATGATTTACAGCACCTTAACTGAGAAAAAGTAATTATCTGATCTACCAACCTTAAAGAGGAATTTGATAAAATGGAGATAACCTAGTCACACTGGGGAGTGGGGATGAAAATGAGGAAACAATTAAAATAGAGGGGAATTAATAAACATCAGCCAAAGTCACAAACACATGGAATAACTTACCAGTGGCGTTTAGTTCAGCAAACAAATGGCATGAGTGCCTATTAGAATGTTTCTAAGGATAAGCTGTGGAAGGGACATTAGGGATACAGTAAGAAAAGCAAGTAAGCAAGTGACAGGCTGGCCTGATAAGTACTAGTAGCCAGTTTTGCTCTTTCAAGCAATCTTGCATTGTAACATCTGCTTCTTTCTCTGACTGGCACTTCCTAATTTAGATCCTGGTTCTGCAACCTGTTGCATGCAGCCCACTAATGTCAGTAGGACTTCGCCTGGGCTCTTCATAGAGCCTACCTATGAAGAGATTTGTGTTCTCACAGTCTGTATGTTCTCATAGATCTGCATGAGCTGGTGGATGTATGTGAACATCTGCAAAGGGCAACTTTGCCTTTCATTTAATTTTGGTCTCCCAGGCAGTTCTGCATGACATTCAACCTACAGAGACCAAGTGACTTGAAATTAAGATTTTGTTGCTTGCACAAGCTTATTTCTCTGATTTAATGTTTAAGGACACATCTCCATGATTCCCCAGGGACAAGTAGCAGTGGCACAATGTGTGCTGCTGCTTCTTGCCCTGGGGGAACGCCTGTGCCACATGTGCTGTGGCACATGGCACATTGCCCCGGGTAGGGGAGGCTGGGTGCTGGCCCCAGCAGCCTTACCTGGAGTTCTATGGGCTGCTGGGAGCTGCAGCCACGGCAATCCTGCTGCAGGCTCTGGTTTTCGACAGTGCACGTTGCCACATGTGCCAACCCCCCTTTTTTTTTAGGTATGGGTTTTTTTTAATCCTGGGATCTCCTGAGGTCAAACCCCCAACCCTGAGCAGAAAAGTATCAGCACACAGAATGCCTGCATGTATGGCATGTGGGACCACAGACAGGTCTGTGGTGCCACATACCACACATCCACACTCATCCAGACATGCCCTAAGATGCCATTCTGCCCTGCCTTCTGCCTGCCTTCTGACTAACACAGCTACCAAACTGTCTTTGTAAGATTGTGTTTGGGCTCAAGTACACTTGAAAATGAGTTTCTACCCTCCCTTTAAAAAAAAGAAAATATCAGCTTTGAATTCTGCACAGAATATAAATACACCTGCAAATATATAAATACAAAAAAAAAGAAATCAGGCTCAACAGGCATTTGCTAAGTAGGTACTGAAAGATGAGAGCCTCTGACAAACATGAGAGACTAAAACAAACCTACCCAAAGAAAGGGAAACAGGACAGAAGGTCTCTGCTTAAAGAGATATAATTATGCTGTTACTCAGTTTAGTCAAACATATCTTTAGATAGGTCACCACTTCTTTTATTTTCATAGAATAAACACACTCACTTTTCAGATAGCTTTTCTGCAACTTATTAGCAGGAGTCTTGTTCCTATAAGTACCATATTTACTCGAATGCAAGACAAGGTATCCCGTCCCCACCAATTGGAATGGTAAAAAAGCCCCTCATAATCTTATCTGAGTAAGATATATAGTAATGCCCATTAAGTACAGTCCCCATCAGCACCAACTTTTTCAAGCCTTGGTGAACCATGACATTGCACACAGTTCATGCAGAATCCCTCTGTTGGCCCCTCTCTCAGCCTGGCGCAGTATGAATAGTGTGGCTCCAGGCTGGGCAGGGAACTGTCCCCATGCAGGCAACACCCTAGCTCTGTGATCACAATTGTGATCAGAGTGGGGGCTGGAGAACTTGTTCCCATCCCCTGCTCCATGATGACAATTGGGGAGCGGGGGCTGGAAGTTCCTTGCTGCTGGGGCAGGGGGACATTGTCCCCACCTGGGCACACAGTGCGGGGGCTGGGGAGCTTGTTCCCTGCCCAGCTCTGTAAGCAGGGAGTTGGGGGGGAACGGATTGGGGGGTTTGTTCCCCATACAGCTCCGTGAGCGTGGAGCTGAGCCAGAAACAAGCTCCCTGGCCTGCTCCCCTCCCAGCTCTGAGCTCAGAGCTGGGTGGGAGCGGGTTCCCCTGCCCTGATCAGCAAGAAGCTCTCAGCGCTGGCTCTGACAACACGGGGCTGGTCCTGGGACATCCTTATCACCCAGCCTGAGCTCCGGAGTCATGGGGCTGGTGCTGGGAGACCCTTATCTCTCAGACTGTGGGGCTTGGGTGGGGAGACCCTTATCTCCCAGCTTGAACTCTGTGGTCATGGGGCTCAGGCTGGGAGACCCTTATCTTGCGGAGATAAGGGTCTCCCAGCCCAAGCCCCACTACTGCGGAGCTCAGGCTGGGAGATGAGGGTCTCCCAAACTGCACTCCCTGATTGTGATCTTGAAGTGGAGGGTTTGGAGCTCCCTGCTACTGGGGCAGGTGGACATAGTCCCTGGCAGGGCTCCTGTGGTGGAGCCTGCCCCCGGTGGCAGGCAGCTCAGAGGGGCAGGAAGCAATCTCCTGCCCCTTGGTGGATGGCTGACCAAAAGCAGATTTTGCTCCCAGGCAGGTGTCTACACGAGTGCTACAGCGCTGTTACTGCCCGAAAGAGGATGATCCCCAGCCACCTCCAGGCTGCATGTGCTTTTCCACATAGCCTGGGGCTGCCTGGGAACTGTCCTATTCAGGGGCAGGTCCCAGTCAGTTTCAGGCTGGGCGGGGAACTGTCCCCATGCAGGGAACCAGGGGCAATGCGTAGGGAGTAACCCCCCTTCGCTGACAGCACTGGTGGCATCTGCAGGAGCTCTGCACTTACTGCCACCATGCTCGTGCCACCACCACTGCGCTCCTGCCGCTGCCAGTGCAGCCGTGCCCCCTCAGCCACCTGGGGCACACGCTGTTCATGCTCTCTGATTGCAAGGCTGGGGTGCTTGTTCCCAAGTAAATTTGCTACTTGCATTTGCAGGTACCAAACTTACTGGGAATTAGGGAGATTTACTGCAAAATAAGCATGTGCACATGTAGACACATATGCTTACTTCATTGTAAACTACACTAATGTGAAATTAAGCGTCTCATGTAGACGCACCCAAAGAGATTACCATAGCTGTCTCCTCACCTGAGACTGACTGACAGCCCTGCAACAGCCAGAGAAATAAGAAGGCCGTAGGCCAAAAAGAGGGGAGGCTTCTCTGCCATCCAGCATTTACATACTGGTAATACTAGGGGTTTGGTTTTTTTTGAAGCTATACAGCTAACATAAATAGTTCTACTTGTACAAAAATCAACATGCAGACCCAGTCTGTCACTACAAACAGACTGTCTCATTTCAGTGAGTTTCCAGAAAGTGGAAATGTAAAATGAAACAGCATGTGCACTGCCTGATTGAGTGCTTGCAATTACTCAATGGTAAACTATAAAGCTAAGCCAGGACTTTTTAGCCTTAGGAAGTCCCTACCCCCTGCTAAGTAAGTCTTATTTGCTGTGGCTCAAAAGGGTCTTTCTTGCCAGGCGCAGACATTACACTTTTACTGATATAAGTGATCTGAAACTGGTTTATACCTGTAACAGAACCGAATTTTGGCGCACACAAACTGGTTTAAAAATGGCAGAACCCAGTCAAGATTTCCCCCCGCTATGAAAGGGTGAATATGTGTTCTGTTTCCTACTGAGCTGAACTTTGCCACTCACAGAAAACCATGCAACTTGGATCAGTTCTGCTGTGGGCTTTTTGACTGTATCTCCCAAAAGACATGCACTCCAGGACTTCAGGGAGAGAGAGACTGAAAATTAGTCAGTGAAGTAACCTTGTCCTGCACCAGTGAGGGGAGAAGGTAGGTTCAGTTCATATTGCTCAGCAGAATGTTTCCTTCTCTGCCACTTTCTGAATACTATTTCCTGTCCTTCAGTGACCTCATCTCCCCCATCTGAAGGAATATTTCTTAGGATTGGGTAGTAAGGGTGCCTATTACAGCCCGCCAGAGCAGACTCAGTTAATTGAGTTGATTAATTGAGTCTCAATTAATTGAGTCTGCTGAAGTATGGTAACTATCACGCTCCAGCCAGCCTTCGCGTCTCTTGTATCAGCACTTCAAAATGGCGGCAGGGGTGCTTTAACTACAGCTTGTTCACCATTTTGAAGCACAGGGACACTGATACATGAGAAGCTCCAGGTGCTTTCATTAGAGTGGCTCTCAGAGCTGCTCTAATTAAAGCACCCTGCCTGCCCGCACTCCCAGAACGTGGGTGAAAACGCTCAAAGAGCCCAGAAGGGTTCTGAGCCATCATCATGCACACACCATTATATTTAATAGGTCATTACATTTAAGTGGTTCATAAATATTTCTGTCTAAACCAGTCTTCTGTACATTTCCTGTGATATTCTTAGCATACCTTTGGGCACCATGAAATAAAAATTATAATAATTAAAAATGAGGCACAGAAAAATGTAAACCAGTTGGACCAGTAATGCAGATGAGCAAACGCTGATGTATCGGAATAAGTTGCATCAAATTCTATAAGGCAAATCCTGGTGTACCCTTCACAATGAGGGAGGGCCTGCACTCAGCAAATAACAGAGACTCACTGAGGGCCCCTGTACTACTACACAATGGAGATTTGGGACTCATCTATAAAGTTAGTCTTTATGATCTATTCATATATAAAGAGATGTTTTATTTTGAAAAGTGAATTCTGATCTGTTAGATCAGGGCTGTCCAAGGGTTAACTCACATCTCTTCCAGGCTCCTGGTCCGGGTGCCACTCCCGTCACTCTCCTTCTCCAGACTCCTCTTTCCTCCTCCAGCTTCTGCTTCCTAACCCTCCTCTGGGGGAAGGGAAAGGCCCAGGAACCCTGCAGCCCAGGAGGCTTGGGAAATCCAGGGACCATGCATAACAGTGCAGCAGGATGGCAGGTATGGCAGGAAGAGTTGTAGAGGCAGTCCTGAAATTCACAGCTGTGCACTGTGACCACATGTTCTGACAATTTTATTCTCAGCCTCATGTGTGTAAATCCAAGATCATCAAGATGAGAATAACAATTTAAGTCTTGCCTTTACCTTCCCCACAAAGTGGGTACATCTACACATATGCTTTTAGTGTGGAGCTAATTAATTAACTTCACAGTAAAGCATCATTATCTACATGTGTGCCTGTATTAGTAAATCAATGAACTTTGCTGTAGGATAGTACTGTCTGGGACAAGTACTACCTTATAGCAGAGTAGTTACACACACTGCAACACATTTGTAGACAGTGACTGTCTGGGGCACGAGGGTCCTACAGTGCAGGGGTGCTGACAGCTAGCCCCACACCACAGCATGCTGGTGCCCCACTAGTCCCTCAGCAGCATGCTGAGCTGGGGTGGAGCAACCCCAGGCTGGCAGGCTGACTGCCCCCTTCAGGCCCCCTGACAGCCAAGGCTGCTCTGCCCCAGTTCAATGTGCTGTGTTCCTGAAGGCACATATACAAGCTGCACTGGGGAGCAATAAACTCTGGCACAAACTGCACTGGAATTTATTGCTACATGCTAACTGCATGTGTAGATCCACCCATTGTCTATGTGGAATAATCCCATGTCAAAATAAACAAATGGGAACATGAGAATGATTTTTCTACCATTTTTTTCAAACTACTCAAGGGTATTAAGTCACATTATTATCTGTAAAAAACTTGTAAAATTTCCCTTTGAGATAAAATGATTTTTCTAAGTCTCAATTATGATTGAAAAAGGAAAACACCTAACGAAATGAAGGAACCCTTATTTTGGAATATGAAAGAAAGTGGTTTGTTATGCATGATTTGACCAAATGCTGCAGTTCACTGCCATAGGAGGATTTCAAACAAATAATGCTGTAGCTAGATTTGCAAGATTCTGAAAATACTGAAAAATTCTTTAACCACTAATAGCATTCACAACTACAGAAGCTAAGACTACGATAAGGGTAATAACTTCACATTTCTCTTTTTATAAACTGGTTGCCTGCAGCGAGCTAGGAAGGGATATTTCTCTCACCTCAAAGAGCAGCACCACACAATTGGCTATCTACATTTTTTTCTTTGTGCCATTATTCTGAAGCATCAAATACTGGCTCTTGAAAGAGGCAGGACACTGGGCTGCATGGACTAACAGTGGGATCTATTAAAGTAATTGCTGTTTTGCTGTAATTGAATCTCATTTTCTTTCCAGGTAATTATTTATTCTACAGGGTAAAGTTTCAAACTGGTTAGCAGTGGGAGTGTTCACTTGTGTGGTTTGTACAGACATTAATGAAAGCTCTGCAACAAACCCTGTATGATACTTGAAAACATTTTTTTCAGCATGGCTGGCAATAACAATGGAGCCTAGGATTTCATGTAATCTCTCTCTCCTGCCCCCATTTTGGGTTTCTCTTTTATTTACTAACTGAATAAAGAGTTTCTTTTAAAAATCTCTTTATTATTAAATTATGCATTTCTACAGCACACAATCCTGGGCAATCTGGGCTGCACTGCACTCTAGTAATTTAGAAGTACCGATACTATGCTAATGAGCATAGCAGAAAACCTAGATTGGGGCTGTCCAACTTATAAGTGGTTGGGGTCCACACCAGTGGGGCTGTACACTTCATAACCCTTGTCATACACCATGTGCCTAGTGACACTCTTCTCCTCTGGAACTGGATTTATGACCCAGATACCTTGTTCTGGGTGGGCCCAAACCCTCAGTTCGACTACAACCCCTCCATTCGATAATAGGCAAATGTTATTGATACACAGTGGTAGCAGATAAGAATAATGCAAACATTTCTATATCTACCAGTCCTAGAGCTGTCACAAAGGGAAGGTACATCTTGCCAGTACATGAGCTTCACTCTGAGGTTCTTTCTTGAATGTCAGGTCTCAGCAGCCTGGAGGTCAAAGGCTGAGGCCCACCCTTCCCAGTGGGGCAGGCGAGATGGGCTGGTGGTATGCCCTCTGTCCATGGTGGCCTTGGGTTCTCCTCTCCAGAACTCTGCTGCTCTGAAATACCTCCTTTTGTATTCTCTCTCGTCCTCTGATAACTCTTCAATCCTGGGAATCGTTGATTGGTTTCCTTGTGGTCATCCCTAGTGCATTTGTCCTGTCAGCATATTCCTTTGTTTCACAAACTCATCACATGCACATGTATTTTAATTTGGTTATTTAGCAAGGCCTCCTAGTTTGGTCTGTCCACTAAAGCTGGAAATCTTAAGGGCCCTGCAGTTGGGCACCATGACCTAGCACCAATGCTGCAAAATCCCTTATCTCTTTTTGGGTACACTGTTCATGTCTTTAGTTTCCCAGCCTGTGTGTCTTCTGGCTTCAGACACAGTGGGCCTTGAAGGAAACTTTGTCAGAAACAGCCTTTTAGAAATCAATTAACCCTTGCCATTCCCCTGGACCATTGCTCTATTTTACCTACAAGCCAATTTCTAAAAGCAAACCTCTAAATATCATGTTCTAGTCATCGCCCTCCTTCTCCTACACACACTGCAACTGTGTGTCCTCCTGTTGTATCACATGTGTCTGCTGCCACCCCCTCTTACTGCACTGAATGCTGGGACATCTACCCTGCTGCACTGTGAACCCAAGCATGCCTCCCCCCACTGCACTGCACTGCACAACCCATCTCACCCTAAGCTCCCTCGCTGTGTGGCACCTCTCAGAAACCCCAGGCCATGGATTCCCCCATCAAGAGACAAAGAAGCACAACACCCAGGGCAGCTGAAGTGGTCAGTGTTGGCAATGTGTAGGAAGCGCACATGGGTGCACGTGGGCAGTCCCCAATTGCTGCTGGCGGGGCCTGCAGGTGGTCACCGACTGCTGATCAGCACTCAGTATCCTGCCCCCGACCACTAACAGTGCCGCGGCCGCTGTGGGATTTCCCCGCTTGCTGCTACCACACTCCCACCACCGACAGTGCCATTGGTGCCTGTGGGAGCTCACTG
This sequence comes from Alligator mississippiensis, assembly GCF_030867095.1. Lineage (NCBI taxonomy): Eukaryota > Metazoa > Chordata > Crocodylia > Alligatoridae > Alligator > Alligator mississippiensis. The sequence goes on from NC_081826.1 coordinate 127,960,777, forward strand.
TGCCCCCCCCCCCCCCGGGGCACGTGGCATTCATGGTGGTCAGCAGCTATTTTTGTGCTCCTCCACAAAAGCAGTGACAGGGCCTGCTGCCCTAGCTGCTCCCTCCCAGTTGTACAATTGTCATGAGCACTGAGGGCTGCACCAAGCCACCCTGACCTGGAATAGGGCAGGGAAAGCCAGAGAAACCCTGGCTTCTTCTGTAACCAGAGAAATAGGGGGAGTAGCAGCCAGGGACGAGCTCAAAGGGGCCACTAATTAACCCCTCATGGGCCACATGCAGTCCATGGGCTGCCAGTTAGAAAGCCCTGACCTACATACTTAAGCCTGGAAGAGGAACACAGCTCCCATCCTTTCTCCTTCAAATTCAAGTCTCTTGCTTATGGTGCAGCTGTCATTTTAATAATACTTCTGAAAGTTATACTATGGAGTTTCCATGTTTATTATTGTGAGATTCTATCTATCTATAGATATCTATCTATTTATAGAGAGAATTCAGTTTAAAATGAAAGAAAACTTCCTCCAAATTCTGCTTTTTCTAACTAGCAACCCTACAAACTCATTCTATACTCCATGAGTCTAGTGGATTCTTTTCCTGCAGGCTAGATGAGCATCCTTGAGCCAGTTTGTGGGCCAGACAGGGACTGACCCCTTATGCAGCAGCCACAGCACTGGAACTGGCCCCAGGCACCATGTACGGTGTGCATCAGACCAGGGCTTGCTGTGCATGCAGTCGCTGGGGCTGGCACAGGGCCTCTACTGCCTATGGGCTTGAATATGGTGCTGTATGTGGCACAGGTGAACCAGGGATAGGGCCAGGGCTAGTGCATGGGGGTCAGTCCAGTGACCTGCGGGTTAGATCATATGGTTGCACAGGCCAAATCCGGCCTTCAGGCTGCCTGTTTAACACCCCTGAATTAGGCTTTTTTAATGCTGCACAACATTTTTATCTTCAAGTCCTGGATTTAGTAAACTATTTGAATTCTGATGCACAAGAGTGATTTGAATTCAAAGCATTCTAAACTGCAATGTTTCTATGGATTTTACAGGGTCAAAAAAACAGGACAGACACACTTTGTCACTGAAGTCACTTGATCTGATTGTGAATATGCATAGTCATGACACACTTGTCCAGTAACAAGGTGAGAGTTTTAGTCCCTATTCAGAGGATCGACCTGCTTTAAGAATCAAATGGAGGTGGTTAATTTCCTCAGAAAAAGAAAAAAAGGTATACAAATAGAACTATAAACTGGTCTGATGTCATATAGGCCTATGTAGAAAGCTGGTGTTAGATATAAAACACAAAACAAGAAAGCAAACAAAAGAGTAATAATTTTTAATTTCTGACTGATGGATTACTTTTCTTTTTCAAAAGCAGAATCAGAGATTTTGTATAGTCATTTAAGCCTTAATTGAATTTCTTCAGATAAAGTACAGATTCTAAATTTGGTGTTCTCTCTCCGGTCTCTAATAAGCAGGTGTCTCCTTATACCATTCTCCCCCAACACCGTAACTGGTACCTTTATTGGTAGTCTCAACAGAGAAACCAAAGATTAAGAAGGCATGATGGCACTTGGGGGCTACCATCTTGTCCTCACAGCACATAGTAAAAAGCAACGCAGGAAGCTTGCACTGTTGTTACATGGACTGGAATTTGTTGTGTGGATAAATAGAGGTCATTAGGAGCAAATGCAGTGCCATATAGAAATACTTGAGCTGGCCGAGAAGCAATAAAGTCATGTTTGGGCAGAGATCCACACAAATTAATGCAGAGGCTTCACTTCTGGTGCCTATGCTTCCTAAACACAAGTATTTCTGCTTAGCACTGCATTATGCAGTCTCCCAAACAGTACTCAATGAATCATAGAAAATGAGGGTTGGAAGGGACCTCAGGAGGCCATCTAGTCCAATCCTTTGCTTAAAGCAGTATCATCCCCAACTGGATCATCCCAGGCAAGGCTTTGTCTATCCGGGTCTTAAAAACTTCCAAGGATGGAGAGTCCACAACCTTTCTTGGTAGCCTGTTCCAGTGCTTTACTACCCTCCTAGTGAGGTTTTTTCCTAATATCTAATCTAAACTTCCCTTGCTGCAACTTGAGACCATTGCTCCTTGTTCCATCATTTGTCACCACTGAGAACAATCCAGCTTCACACTCTTTGGAACCACCTTCAGGTAGTTGAAGACTGTTCTTGAATCCACTTCTGTCATGAAGAACTCAGGCCAAAACTAAATTGCAAAATTGGAAGCGATTTGCTGTCTCCTATCACTACTAGGTTTCTCCATTCTGTTTCTCCATATACCCCGTGCTTCAGATTATTTTCCCCAAGTTCACTTGCTTTGCTCCACCTACCAGTTCATTTAATCATTTTCTGTCCATGTATCTAATCTCTCAGTCTTCTTTTATGTTCTCTCTTGCTCTTCACTGGTACTTACAATTACTTCTGATTTAGTTTCATCATCAAAACTGCTTACTCCTACTACATCATTAAAAATGATTAGTGAAGCACAGTTCCCTTTCAGCTACTGGCAACTTAAACAAAAAGTAATTTATACTTTCTGCCAAACCCTCCTGTATATTAGAGCACCACAAGATTGAGGTTTTAAAACAGGTTGGACTCAAATTTATTACTTCCACTACAACCCAAATTTAGACCTCTCACATGTTTACATTAGAATACCTTTTATACCATGATCTTTCAAAAGTGGATGATCAAATTGCCCATCTAGCAAACATATGCAAGTCTTCTTTAAAAATGTGTTAACAATTTATGACACATCACTGCCACTAGTCAAACGTGTAGGCAGATGCATGCAGCAGAATGTGCTCCTTAAAATGATGAAGCTCCCTTTACTGCTTTATAAAGGGCCACCAGGTACAGTGCATACATTTATCTTATATACTAACTAAAGATAACCTGGCTCAGTGATGTTGTTACTGTCCTATCTATTTAATTTAATTTAGGTCTGTATACCATGCATTAAATGGTCTTTAGTCATATCATTTTCCCTGTTGACTTTGATATGCAAATAAGGATTTAGGAAATGAAGGAGGCAGGAAGAACTGCATTGCGTTACACTAAATAATGCTCTAGCTTATCATGTATGAAAACATAAAAAGAATATATTTCTAGCATGCTCATGTGTAGCATATGTATGTGCATGTATACTGTATTAACTTGAATATAAGACAACCCTGAATTTAAGACAACTGCCTTATAATTCAATTCTATACATGGGAAATTTGTAAACATTATAATTCTGTGTACAGAATCTAGTTATTGGAAGTCATCTTTAATTCACCCTCACCCCAATGCTGCAGGGGGGCAGGCAGTGGGGTCAAGCAGTTTGCCGTTTGTACTTCCCCCTCTCCTGCAGCCTTAAGCCCCCTCATCCCCCCTGCTCTCCCTCACACCCAGCCTCTAGTTCCCCTCTCCCCACTTACCCTTGCTCCATGCCAGGAGGCTCTATCCCCATCTAGCCTGGGGCACTGAGCACAGCCCCAGCCCAGACCCCATAGCATACCCTACTGCTACAGGCCCAGTTTGGGGCTGTGCTCAGTGCCCCGGGCTGCATCATACAGAGCAAGTGTAAGGGGTGGGGTGGAAAAGAAGGGCAGGCAAGGGAGCAAGCAGAGGCTAGGCTGGGAAGCAGAAATGGCAGTGTATAGAGTTGGTGGGGGCAGGAGCAGCAGCTGCAACTATACCCCCCCATTGCCCTCATAGTTCTAACGTAAGGGGCTGCTCCCCACCACCATGTTAAATGGGGAAAAATACCCTTCATTTTAGAATCAAAGAAATCTTTTTTTCTCCTTTTAAAGGTCCTGCAATCCTTGTGAATTAAATAGTTGTCTACAAGCACTATAAAATTATTGACATTTTACATCCCTTAACAACCATAATTTAAAAATTCTTACAGATATTGCCACTGGATTTCTGGGATTAGCCAAGAGCTCTTGGGGGATAGGGAGGGGACTGCCTTTAGGCTTATGAAGAAAAGCTTGTAGACATCATCTATCTTTCAGTCTTAAAGAAAATGTTAAAGTCCCATAATTTTTCAAAACAAATAATGTACTAAGGGAAGATTGCAGAAGTGGAAAGCCTCCTTTTATTTTTGTTTCTACTTGAAAAAAAATCCTTTTCTGCTGTTGTTTTCATGAGAATAGAAGCAAGAGTCTACTAGACATTTCCGCCTCATAGCCTACCCCTATTCTTTACTCTGATAGTCTGTTCTTGCCCTAGTTTTTCTGTATCCGAGTGGATTAATTTCCTTGAAAAAAGGTCCCTACGCTGAGTTAACAGTATCTTGCTATCCTATTTGTGATGATCTATGCAAGATTTGACAATATAGGACAAACAAAGCATTTGATTTAAACAAATGAACTGATTAGAGTCTGTAACCAATATGCTGTTGGCACATTTTGGAAATCCTGGATACATTTGTACAGAATGGTTAAAAAGGAAGGAACAAGTGCCCTTTTGCTCTAGACAATTTTTGAGGCCTGTGACTATATCCACCAGTCCCTTCTACTTGCCAACAATTAGAAGACAAAAGAAACCACAGGAACTCTAAAGCATGTCTTAAATTGTACACAATGGAAAAGTAGCTAGATGAAACAGTGCTTGTGCTCTAGGACCTACAGGGAAATCCACTAAAGAATTATGAGTTTGTTCCCTTCTTTCAGTTTGGTAGAACTTCCAAAAGAATCCCGGACTCTTTTCAACATCTCCCAGCAGTCATTGCTTCAAGCAGCTGTCCCTGCAGTACAGAACACACAATACAGTAAAACCGTGTCAAGTGTGTTCACAAGGCAAAATAGTCCTAGGCACAGCAATATCCACATTAGCCCTCTTTTCACAATGATAGCATAGATAAGGCCTATATCATCATCATCCTTCAATACGCCTCTGGAAATAAGCCAGCTGGCTGGTTCAATTGGACCCCAGGCATACTTTTTTCTACTGTTTAGTTATTTCCATTACAAAAGGAACACTTCACATGTTTGACTACAACCACTAAAACTAGCTTCTCTGTAAGCTTCCTCCACAGAAAGAGAAGATAGTGCTTAATCCACAAAATCTCTAGAACCACCAGGTCTGATTGTTGTAGACAGCTTTTAAGGGGCCTTTTGAGCAAGGCTCTTTGTACTTGTGCCTTTCTTGTATGCTTTCATATTGAACATTCAATGGAATTCAGACCACACGTCACTATGCCTTTGTCATAACATAATGAATATTGGATAAAACCATTAGAATTGCTCAGGACTATACGACTCTTAAGCAAAACTCAATATGCACATTGGTTTAACACTTTCGCTGCTTGCTCCAAAAGCATCGTATCTAATAAAGTACTAGTGAACATATTTGCTTATAAAACAAAATATCAATAAACAAGATATATATAAGTACAAATACTATATAAAAGGGATATTGTGCACATGAATCTAAAATAGTTGCAAAGTGAAGTGTGTACACAAGTATTCTTCAATCAAATTCAATTGCTTAGAAGCAGTTATATTAAATTGTATGAGTCACCTGAAAAATACAAAGCAGAAAAAACTATATTTTGAACTGCATTAATTTCAACCTTGTTAACACTTGCCTATAAAGCGCTATAAAATTGACATTTTATACCCCTTAACCACTATGATTTAAAAATTCTTACAGAGATTGCCACTTTTCCTTACAAAAAAGAGAGATTCTGCCCATTTTACACCTGAATAAGTTATCCTGATGCAGCAAGAAGGGACTGTCCAATTAATGTCAACCAAGACTCGATGCAAGGTGATATAAAAATCCCCATTATAGAGCCATTCTGGACTTCTAAAAGAGAAGATGGGGCCTACAGTGACAGCTGCAAAGAAAGCAGCAATCAGTTAGCATGGTTTTCATAGACAATACAAAATTGTATTTTGAGACCAGGAGCAAACACTAGCCAAAAACAGATTTGTTCTTTCAACAAAAAAGTGTCATGAACACTCAGTATCAACTCTCATCTCTCATAAAAGACAGAAAGCTTACATCTTTACTGTAAGCGTAATAGCATCTTATGCCTGGCCCCCCCCCCAGATGCCCTTTTTGGACTTACCCCAAGCCAAGCCAACTCATCCCAGCCTAAACAGGTTTTTTTGTGCAAATTGACTTGGGTATCTGACACAATTATGAATGACTTACCCGGAATATAAAAACCCCTCAAACTGGTAGAGGAAGAGAGTTCAGAAAAATGATAAAATGTGGGTTTTTGTTACTAGAAAATGCAGTTTGGTAATGTTCCGTTAGGAAGAATAACATTCTTGAATGCCACATTCAGTTTTGATGGAAAGAAGTGGGCAGGTAATTTGAACAGAATATGTACTTTTATTTCAGCCTAAAACCAACTCCAAACATTGCACTCATACTTGATTGCAAAGGGCAGATTTCTATTTATGCACTCAAGATGATTATCCAATTATAAATTAGCAGTTGCTCATGTGGAATGCTTCATTTTAATCTAAAAATAAAATTCAAACACAACTAAAACATAGGAATAAACATTAAAAATAAAACCAGCACTCTTGAACTAGGCAGTGATCATGAAATAGCAATTTATTTTTCCAAATAATATAGTTCGTGTTCCAGCACGTTAAAAAATTCTCATTTTATTAACTTACTTTACAATGCAGTTATACCACAAAAATGACAATTCATTGGTGATTTTTGTTCAGTATCTTAAGTAGAATTTACTCAGTTTTTTTAGTAAAAGACCTTCTTTTTGTGCCTACAAAATTTGCCATAGGATCTGAAAGTCAATCTTGCTCAGACATTTTGACTAGTGACAAGAATTTAGCAAATGAAATTGAATTAGTAATTCTGCAAACAGAAAAAAGTAATTTTGCTGTATTGGCTCTCTTGCTAACAGCAGGAATAAAAAGTCTTTCTTCAACGAGGTAAAGCAAACATGACTTTGAATACCCAGATATTTTCCTGGGGGGAAGGGAAAATGAGCATGGGAGTGGAAATCAATGGAAACCATATTGCTGAGTACACCATGCTGAAATTTCATCCAGAGTGAAGAGTAAGCAAAAAAGTGCCATTTTACAAAAAAATTTTGACAACTACACTTAAAAAAAAAATCTTTCTATATACACCTTGAAATCTAAGCCTGAATTTAGGTAGTAACAGATCATAATTTGTTCTTTGAACAAAAACGGTTCTAAAATTGCAAGATACACAGAAGTTAAATAGCAGCAAGCAGTTTAAAAATGGAAACAAAGACATAATGGTGTTAATGACCCAACTTGAAGTGGCCAAACTTTGCTATGGTCAGAGACATATAGGGAGAGAACAGAGGAATATAAAATGGACATAAAGGGAGAGAACAGAGGAATATAAAGTGACTACACAGTACTTTTGTTAGCATCTATAAAAATTGATAAAGAACATTTAGCAATAATACAATTAAAAGCAGCAGACAGCTTCTGACAAAGTAAAAACAGACATCCAAAAGAGAAAACATGAAGCACCAAGGTCTGAGAGAAAAATCAAGGAAGCTTTCTGGGTCACACCATACAAAGATGCTCAAGTTATATTTAAAGCACCCCATCCTTGTCTCATGCTTTAGCACAAACTCTTGACACCTGAAAACTAAGGATGCAGTCAAGATGGCTAATATAGACAGGGCTTGATAGCTGGAAATTTAGTTCAACAGTTTAATAATAAAGCTCTACAAAAAAGTAACATTCGAGAAGCTGGGGTTATTGAATTTTCTGGTCATTTACAACACTAAACAAATGAAAGAAAATAAAAGAAAAGAAAAAAAGGGGGGGGGGGTAATAGAATGTGCCAGTCTCAATATTCCCTCTGTTATATTAACAAGTTAATTTTCTGAGCTGTCCTGCTTGATTTGCATTTATTCCTCAAAGCCTCAAGGCTTATTTTATTGTAGGATCAACCTGTACTTGTGGCAGAGACTGCTAGTCTCAACCTCCAGCCCTCCCTCCCTCTCTCCCCAGAGCTTCCTGTCTGTGTTAGCTTAAGGATGCTCAGGGCCTGACTTCTTATTTCCCACACAACAACATACTGTGCAATAATCAACCTGGTAGGTTAGCAGGAAAGCTGCCTTCAGGCTCTTAGAATTGAAGGAATTTATTAAAGATGAAAGCCCACTCAGTTTTCGGCTGTGCCAAACAACCACACTTTTAAAATGAAACCTGCCAGTAAAAAAAACACCAAAAAACCCAAAACAACAAAATCCTGAGATCTGATGCAAAAATACATTTCAAGTCATTTCATATGGAGCATGCTATACCAGACTAAAGCCATTTAATAACACAACTATAGAGGGGGAAAAAAGAAAAGGAACAGAAAAAATAATGGTGATCGAATTGGGTTTCTCAGCTGCGGCTTTTAGCAATCATTTGAAAAGTGAGATTTCATCTAAAGAGCCAAAAGGCAGTTGGTAAGTGGGCTGATATATCTGCTCCTCATTTTTATCAGTCAATTGGGCTTTTGGTTATATGTTTCAGACTGAAAACATCAAACATCCCTTCCCACTTTTTTTTTTGAAGGCCAATGCAAGCAAAATTAGTAGCTTTTACAAGTATTTTAGACTAAACTGATCATCATAGCTGATCTGTTCTGAGATGGTCTTAAATTGTACTGTGATGAATTTCTAGAGGCTTTGCAAAGGAAAAGAATAGGAAAGGAAAAGGAAAAGGGGAAATATAAAATGAAGAAAAGAAAGGAAAGTGAACTTTAATCTCTCTGTTAGAGATTAGTGGCATGCAACCCAAATGCACAGCAAAACATTATGCCCCTTGATCCATATTTTCATCTGTGTACATAAGTTAGAAATATCATGGTTACAAAACAAAAACACCACTATACCTGGAGAATCTGAGACTGGGATATTCCTAATGTTGCTCTTTTTCTGCTTGTAATGTTCAACCTGAATCCAGATCTATGGTAGTCATTGAAAAACTATTTTCTCAAGAAGATCCACTTCTGGAGTAAGTGTCCTATAATCTTATAATTTTATTTTACTGCAGAGTCTGACTCCATTCGTATAAAAATGCCTTTAATTTTAAATATAGAATAGATTCTGCTGAGAAGTGAACAAAGTCTAAATTCTTAAAAACTCACTATTTTACTAAAACGGCTACTCATTAACTGCATAGCATCCAGATGATCAAAACGGATTCTTGTTACAGAGAAATATAGTTCCTTTTTTGCTATTACTCAAATACTGAAGTAGACTGCATCTAACATCTATTAAATTATGATTTTCTGACATTTTAAAACTGTGAAATTATAAATACATTCATACACATAGCTTCAAACACAACCGCCTTGAGCAATTTTTTTTGTAATATTTTTAACTGAGAAAAAAAGTCAAAAGAGGCTGGAGAGGTGGAGGATGCTGTTTTACAATGCTAGCTTCCTTTATGCTGCCAGTTGAACATCCTCTTCTTTACTGTACTTTAAAAGTCCCATTTTTTACTTAGTTTCTCACTGTGAGTTAACATCAAATTTAGCTATTTTGGAGTCACTGCTACAAGGACAAAAATGTCTGTTTTGTCAAGAATTATTAAACTTCTTGCTTTAAGTAAAGGTTTAAAGTTGCATTTTTAATTAATTAAATATATCATTTGAAAAATATCCCAAATACCTTCCTCTTTTTCAAGACATCTCCATTTCTACCTGGCTGCCTCTTCATTTCAGGCTAACCAGCAATAACCTCTAACATGAGAAAATTACAGCTACTACAATACAGGCTAAGTTACCCAGTCTCCCCTGATTTCATTAAATTAGGGGTGTTAAACTCATTTGGCCTTCAGGGCCAGATGAGTGGTGCAGGGCCAGTCCATAGGCCAAATGAACAGCGCAGGGCTACCCCTACAGGCTAGATCAGGCTCACAAATCATGCCTCCTTCCACCATTGCATGTTGGCATCTGTCATCAGCTTATACCAGAGAAAGACAAGGCAAACAAACAAATGCAGGGAGAGAAGTTCATTGGTCAGAGGACAAAGACTGGACCTCTGGATAATCTACCCTGTTTTACCTGTAACTTTCTTCCATTGCTACCATTAGTGGAAGAGCTACCAACAGAGCAGACATTAAAATGACCTACCATTTCACATAGACTTGCTTTGAGCTAGTGGTCTACACTAATGTTCCTACCATTTGTTAACTGTAGCCGCACTGTTTGGATACCCAGAGATAATTAAAAATAAAAATGTTTAGTGCAGACATCCTATTTGTGACCAAAGAGCTGAGGCAGCCCATACCAGTACATCATACACCATTCAAGTGCTTGCATTTTCTCCCCAGAAGTTTAACCATCTTTAATTTATCACGTGCAGAAGATGCAATTCCCTTCTATGAACCAAGCAACAGAGAATATTTTCTACGTGCTTTACAAGAGATAATACAAGTGAATGCATTTAGTACGCTCCAAAACTCTGTTCCAGTTTTAGAACCAAGTTCACAATTGCTATAGGGAATGAGTTTCAGAGCCCTGTGTGTTTTAAAAGTTGCAACAGCTCTTAGCACACTACATATCAAACCTACAAAAAGGTGGTAAAGACACTTATTACAGAACAATTTCTAATGAAGTACAGTTGTTTGGACGGCCATCTGGGAAACAAACTATGATGCACATAATGTTTAAAAATTAGTATAACAAATAGAAAAAATATTTCTTTATAATAAGTATATAAATATATGTATTTGTAGCACAGAGAGTATAGACAGATGAACATGGGGGAAAAGAATGTATGCCTCTAGTTTAATCAACTTGCATTTCATTAAAATTAGGTCTAGGAGTCCCTTGTAGTCACAAAATGGTACTAAAAGGTTTAAAATTTGTGATCAACTCTGCTCTGATACAAGTATCTACCATTAGGCATGCATGCCTCAGGAGAGTTTGGTATATAATCTTTAGCAGACCTCTCCACAAGAGCAATTATATAATTTGGCATGACTGGCAGTCTCTACTTAACTGAAACCCTAGAACTACAAAAGTATGGAGATATTACAATTTAGGATGCAAGGGGATTGGCAGTGCTGCATATTCTCTACTTTGCTCTGACCAGAGGCAAGTTTCTCTTTCCATTAGGTATTGAAATAGTACAGATATTTTTTCTAGGCACATTTTTGTTACATTCTCAATGTAGTTTGCTATAAAAATAAATATAAATAAAATAATAAACATTATTTTTCAGTCAGGAATAAATTCTTGTAGCTAAAGTGAAAATATCCTTGATTTTCATAAGGCAAGACAGTACAAGTCCTTTTAAGTAGACACTTTATTACATCCATAGACGATAAAATCCCAGTGCTACAGTAAGGCATGTAAATACTGAACCTGAAAGACAGAAAAAAAAGACAGCAGTTGGGAAAAAGGCAGAATATCTCATTAATTTTTGTAAGACTCCTTCAGCCAGCTGTACACATAGTTACTGTTAAAATAATAAGAACTTAGCATCTTTGGCTTTGTTCTTTCTTTCTTTTAAGAAAATAAGATACTAACCTGCAGAACACAAACCCAACTTTGGTGGCATAGTGACTGCAAAATGACAAGGAAGGAGTGACTGCAGGAAAAATGGTCTGGACACCAAACAAGATGGGAAAATCCCATACTTGTTTACCATTTCAAATAAGTTCAATATGGCAAGTTATGATTATGAAATTAGAAAATAAACACACATTAGTAGAAAAGTCTATCCTGCAAACAACTTTTTAAACTTCAGTCAATAAACAGATTATGAATAATTTGGTAATAGTTACATGAAGTGATTTAAAAAAGAATTCTATAACTTACAAGAATTTTCTATTTCCTTCAGATATTCATCTTGGAAAAAATTAAAAGGCATTTTTACTAAAGGTATTTTTACTGCTGATGCCTATAAACTGCAGTCATACAATAGTAAGCAGTTTTGAGATTTGTTAGTAGGGAAAGGGGGGAAATCTCTTCCTAATACATTCTTCTTTACCTATAAGTAATGGCATTTTAGTGAGTGATCTCTCTACAATAGGGCAGGAATGCTATTATGAATAATATTAATTGCTTGCATCATTGCTATAACCTTTATCAGGATGATGAAAACACATATACAAAATGAAGACATCCTTACTGCCAACCTGTTCAATTAACAAACAACATTGTATATTCAACAGTTAAAAATAGACACCGAAGAGCCAGGACATAAGAATGACCTAAGTAGTAACACAGGAAACAGATTATTATGAAGGGAGTTCCTTATAGATGCATTATTGAAGAATGAAATAGTACTCAAGCACAAAGTATATGGAACAATAATGGTATCAACTAAAGTGCTCCAGTTTATAGACAAGTCTCCATTATATACTAAACAACTTGTGAAAAATGTTGCGTGATTCAGCAGCATATTTAAGCAGATGCCCAACTTAAAGCACTTGAGTAATCTAATAAACATCAGTGAGATTATGCATGTTTATTACCCTGCTAAACTAGGGCCTATATGAAAGTAGGTTATTAAGAGCTGAACAAACACCTGCATCAGATTCCACAGATCTGATTATCAGAACTCCTTACCTGCTAAGTATTTAATATTATCAAGTTTGTGCGATTCAAGCATTGTTTTCAACCCTGCAACTTCTGTGTCGATTTTCCTATCAGTTTGGGTCACGGCTCGATCCTGCTGTGCATGCTAAAACAAAGCAAGAGACCAAGTTATTTGAACAATTTGAATCCGAATAGTTAAAACTAGGTCTGTTCCTCCTCAATATTACATTTTTGGTTTGTATTTCATGCTTAAATTGAAGTACCTGTTAAAAACTAAGACCAAGTCTTTTTGGCCAATTCTGTAGCTAAACCTCTCTCTCTTCTAAAAAAAAAATATCAACTGATATTAAACAGCAACATTAAATTAGCCAGAGTTGACATAGCATACTGGAAATTAATTTGGCTAGATCCAGGGGAATGAGGATAAAACATATTGGTCTGCTGTACTGCTCTTTAAAATTGCTATAACAGGAGTTAGCAACATACAGCGTTGGGGAACCTCACATGCACACTGCATCCATGCTGCCTCTTCTCTCCATTATCCTTGACCCTTGCCTTCCAGCTGCAGTGTGGGTACAGCTAGAAGCTGCAGCTTGGAGGCAGAGAGGTGGAGAGAAGAAGTGGCAGTACAGATGCAGTTTGAAGCTCCCCAGCCCCAGTGCAACTCCCTGCTGGTTGGAAGCTGAACCCACAAGCAGAAGGAAGGGGAGGAAGAACAAAGTGGTGGTGGCAGCATTGGTGCAGCTCCCAGCTGTCTGTCTCAGCGTGGGTGTAGGAAAAGCCCTGCCCATGATGCATCACCAAAGCCACCTGGCCTGCATCAAGCTGGAGCTGGGTTGTTCCAGCCCATGGCTTATTAAAAGTTGCCTACCACTGGCTAATAACATCCATATAGATTTCTTAAAAGCAGTGATGTCTTGCCAATGTTTATAATTAACTTTAGATTCCATCATAAAACTTTATTTTCAAAGTAAGGGCACTTTTACACGTGCTCGGGGGCATCAGGAGGCACTTTAATTAAAGCAGCTCCCAGAGCCACTAAAAACACTGCAGCATCTTGTGTATCAGCATCCCTGTGCTTCAAAATGGTGTCAGGAGCACTTGAACTTGAACTAAAGCTTGTTTGATGAGCTTGGGTTCAAGCACCCCTGCCATTATTTTGAAGTGTGGAGATGCTGATACGAGACGTGGGAGGCTGCTGGAGCATGGTAATTACCACACCAGCAAGTCTGCTCCGCCACGCTGTAATTACAGCACATCAGAACAGCCTCCCAGCACATCTACAGGCCTCCTAAGGTATCTGCAGTTTGACTTTTAAAAACGTTACTCTAGTCAAACTTGACCTGTAGCTTTTTGTTCCTGCAGCCCTTAATCAAACTCCCAGCAAAAATCAAAAGGAGTTCTGCCAGAATAAATACAATCTGGCCATATTTTAAATCTTCCCCAGAACTCTACATAGCACTAGCCTGTAATTGAGGATGCAGCATGAGCTTTCCCCTCTCTGCAACTGCCTACTTGTATTAACTTTGGATCTTGCTTCCAAAGCACTTGTATTTATTCACACTGCATAATATAGAAAGCTCACAGAAATATAGGAACTTCAAAGTTTTCTAGTCCACCCCCTTTGATGGAGGACTATGCATTACGTGGAGCAGGGGTCAGCAAGCTATGGTGTGTGGAGCCATTTAATCTGGCCTGTGGACATTAGGCTTTGGTAGCATTTGGTGGCAGGGGACTCTGGCAGCAGGTGATTTCTCCAGAGGCTGCAGGGAGAAGCAGCAGTGGCAGCCGAGACCTAGCACCGGCTCACCCACACACCTCTAACCTGAGCTGGGTCATTCTGGCCCACAACGTGAGAAGGCTGCCAACTGCTGACCTACAGCAACCCTGGCAGATGTTTGTGCTGCCTGTTTTTAACTTCCAAGAATTGGAAGTTGACATGTGATTCCCCATTTTGTACTGTGCATTTGCTTTGGTTATTATTCATTTTGGACCATTTCTGGAATCCAGTGGGGTGATTTTGAATTCTAATCCCAGGCTGCAAATGCCAGATATATATTTCTTAGGAAAGTCGCCAAATTCACTTTGGCTCTGGTGGAATAAAGTCTAACCATAAATGGATTTGGTCTCAAAGGACATTTTAACACAATCCAAGTCACCAAACTGAAATGGCTTGGATAGTTGCCAAGTTGAAATGGCTGCAACTGTCTCTTTAGCCAGAAGATTTGGCCAGGCAGGACTTTCTGAAAAAATTTAGTTCTACGCAGGTAGAAGTAAGTACATAAGGTTCTTCACAATGATGTATCTGGTCTGAAGGAAGGAGGATATATACATCACCCTTTACATCTACAGCAGAAAGCAACAAAAGGGTGTGCTGTTGCATACTGCATGCATACTGCTATGGCAGAAAATCTATGAGCTCAAGTGTTTGAGATGTAAACCCACAGTGAGAATGTGCATATAGACAAGCATTCCAAGGTGAACTGCATTTGTACTCCATCAAATTTCTCCCATGATATTACCTTAAAGGCCTGGATCACTTTGGACAAACTGATACAAGAGATATAAAATCTGCAGGACAGTGTCAAGAGCTATTTTTCTGGTTTGATGAATCTGTATTTCAGGAATTAGATGATTTAATGAACATAGGAAACCTGAATGATTGCACTTTTCCTAGAATACCATAAAGTGGTAGATCTAGACATCTCTTACCTCAACAGTGCATAATTATTAACCTCTGAACACCCAAGGAGCTGGTCACAGATTAAAAGGCACTGTTCAAATAAAATGGTTATTCCTGATCTCAGAATTATTCTGGCTACCAGTGATGTTCACATATAGGAACACAAAGGTTATTCAAGATCTATGGAGCACTGAATATCTTGGGAACTGTTTCTGAAATCATACAACCTTAAGTCTCCATTCTGAAAGGAGCTCTGCACACTGAGGTTAAAGAGCAACAAGTCTAGAACCTGTTTAACATTGCTAAATCTCTGAATAGAAAAACAGCTTTTCTTTTCTCCGCGCCCCCCCCCCTCCCCCAAATTAAGGGGGACTGCAATACATGCTCAAGGAGTGGGCTACCAGAGCAAAGATGCAAACACAGGAAACACAAGCCATTTGGAATTGCTGGCTGGCTGAGGTACTAGGAGTTTCAAGCCTTCCTCAACATACTCTCCGACTCTCAGTGATACAGGTATCGTGTTGGAGGAAGACCTGTTTGCACAAGTTTATAGTATCAATATAACAAAATGTTATTACATAATTCAACAATCAGTTTTTCAGTCCTTACCAATTCCACTATCTCTGACCTCATTTCCAGTAGTTTTTTTTCATTAAGTGAATACTGAAAGAAGAAACAAAATGGAGAACACGTACACACATGAATTACACTTTAGTTTCAGATTAGACTGTTTCCTAATTTTCCACATCCTTATGGTAATTCCTAATCAGAAAAATTCAGTGTGCTTGCCAAGTATATTTAGACTTAGGATCATAAAATGGAAGGTTAAAGTTAAATGTTGAATAAATTGTGTGTACAATTTTATTCGGAGTTAATATTATCCACAATTTCATTTAGCTTAACTCCCTTGGAAAGCTTACTTCATCTTAAAAGTTAATTCAGATCAACTTTCCCAAACGTCCCTATATAGACAAGACCTATTCTCCAAGCCCTTGAGTTCTTTAACTGAATTACCAGATCATATTAACAGCTTATGTTACACTTACTGCAGACATAAATATAGTTCAAGGTAGGAAAGAGTCTCGTGAGTAAAGAGGCCAACAAAACACATCCACCTTCACTTCTTATTTTTTAAAATATATGACAGCACACACCAAACTTAATTTACCATACTTACTTGAATACAAGACAAAGTACCCACCCTCTCCCAATCAGCAAGGGGAAAAAAGACCCTTGTCTTACATTTGTATACAAGGAAACCTCATTAAATACATCATCTATCATTAAACTGCTCCCAAAGGCAGCATGTGCTCAGTAATGGAAATCAACTAGGAAGCTGATAAAATGTAGCCAACAGTGAGTATGACTATAAAACACATGGCCCCTCTTGGGCAAACATACTGATGGAAACTTTTTTTTGTGCGTGTGGCCCTTAAAAAAAAGGCAGTTGCTTCCCCAGGAGGGAATGAGCACCAGACCTGGAGATACTGCAATATCAAGCCAGCACTTGGAGAGACTGAAGCAAGCTCTGACACCTTGCCCTGGTGCCAAAAAACGCTGAAAGGAACCTACCGCAAGGCTAGGTTAGTGTAGCCCATCTAAGTAAAATATGTGGTAATGCCCATTGTGCTCAGTCCACCTCAATGCCAACTCTTTTTCAAGTCATGGCGAGCTACTACAATGCATATATTTCAACTTCCTCTTCACTTCCACAACTGAACTTTGCCTTTCTTTCCCATTTCCAATGATTCCTGTTTTTTCACCAGCCTTAAAGGTCTAGCAAACATCACCATATAGGGACCCAAACAGAACAACCAGGATCCCTGTTACCTTCTCAGACTGTTGCATATGATGAATTAGTACAGGGGTGGGCAATTATTTCAGGCAGAGGGCCGCTTACTGAGTTTTGGCAACCCATCAAGGGCCACATGACAGGCAGTCAAGGGCAGATAAATATTAATTCTCTAAATTTTTTTAGGGGCCCCGCACACCAGATAGAATGGCCTGGTGGGCCGCATCTGGCCAGCGGGCCACATTTTGCCCACCCCTTAATTAGGACAAGCATAGAATCACAGAAAAATTAGGGCTGGAAGGGACCTCAGGTGGTTATCTAGTCCAATCTCCTGCTCAAAGCGGGACCACCCCCAACTAGATCATTCCAGCCAGGGCTCTACTGAGCCAGGTCTTAAAAACCTCAAAGGATGGATATTCTACCACCTCTCTGAGTAACCTGTTCCAGTGCTTCACAACTCCTCTTGTGAGAAAGTTTTTTCTAATATCCAACCTAAACCTCCCATGTTGCAATTTGAAAGAGATCACTTCCCCAACCAGGGAGTAAACCTGGAACCTTGATGTTATTACCATGCTCTAACCAACTGAGCTAAACAGCTGCTCCCTAAGCATGAGGTCACGAACAGATGAAACAAGTATTTAGCTTTAAAACAAGTGAAGGACTTACTGCTCACAAATGTGTCAATTGTTCCAAATTAGCTGTTGTGTGTCCACTCCTATTCCACAGCAGGTGAACCTGAACTAGGACACCTTACACTAAGTGATACAGTTGCTAAATTCCATTTACTAAAGAATGGAATGGACAAACAAAACAGTCATAACAAAACAATTTAAAAACCACAGTATGTCATCTTCCCTTTCCACCCGTGTAATCATTAGGTCTGACATTAGGACAATGATGTTCATACTAGCTATTGGCCGACTTACAGACTACAACATGTTAGTTCTCTATTTGTGGGGACACAGTATGTTTTTAATTTACATAATCTAAAAAACTATTTAAATGTAATTTAGCTACAAAAATAGAAATATATCTATATTAAATTAAACCCCCCTAAAAGAAAAGCTTATTAGAACAACGAATATTGTACTTAACTACTACTTAATAATCTTGACTGTAAAAACCAATGTCAAAGTGTGTTAAACTCACAGAAACTGAATACATGTCACCTTAAACTATAATAGCATTATGATGACTAATTGTGACTGATACCTTTGGGGACAAAAGGCTTTATGGACCACCATGAACATGGTGTTTTTATCTAAACTGTTTCAGACAGTACTAGATTTTATATATTCCTTGAAGAAATCCATAAAACATACCAGTTCTTTTACTCTGCTCTTCTCTAAATTGAGGTCTAACTTGTTATCTGTACGAAGTTTGGTAACTTCATCCTAGAGAAAAATTTTGAAAGACATGAAAAAAACAGAACTGCATTCAAAGGTCACTTAGAATATATATGGTTCATTAATTTGCTCCCTATCAGAGACCAGAATCAGTGGATATTTCTCTTGTTAAACTGCATGAGTTCTCACAGCACATAAAGATGCATTAAACATGAAGATGGATGAAAACACTGACATTAGAAAGCAATCCAGAGCAAAGCAGTAAATCCCTGCATGGTGGCTTAGTACATTTCATACAAACCAAGTACAAATAATTGTGTTGGCTGGAGGACATGTATGGGTAGGTTACAGCAGAGGTAACTGTTTTATGAGATTTTATGGCAGCGTATAAAAAAAAAAACCTATTTCCAAAGACGACAGCAAGTATGCTCAACTGTTTAAAAGGAAAAGACACCTAAAAGCTCAAGGGCTCTTTTTTAGGACTTATATTTGTAGACCTACATGTCAGTTTCTTACTTCCTCAGCAGCTGGTACATGGCACTGCAGCTTTTCAGTGATAGTTGCCATTTTACTGCAATTTCCCAGCAGGAAATCCAGTCAGCTGACAGTTACCATGAGATAAGGTGCTCACCAGATGAATGTGTGTATGTGAAGAAGACTGGTGAAGATTCCAAGAAATTCTACTATTAGAAACAAGCAAGGATTTTTTCAGGAGCCAGTGTTAGCTAATCAAAGTTTGTTAGCTTGATAAATACTTAACAATTGCTGTTACCAATTTTTAATTTGATTAAATATAATATATGTAACATTTTACAATTAGATGAACTTACAGTCCTTAATCTTCTTTTAACAAAGTCTATCACAAAACAATGTGTCACTTTCAGTGTTTTAGAAGGCAGAACAAACATAACAATGTGACTGCAATGTTACAGACTAAACCATTCCACAATAGAAGGGAAAAATATGTTTCACTTTTTTCTCAAATCCCTTTAAAATCTACCAGGTTGAGACAGTGATTTGTGAAAGATATAGTCTGAGTAACAGGAAATGACTATTCAACACAATTATTAGGACCATCTAAAAATAATTAAAAAATTTAAATAGTGAAGTTATATTTGAGGAGTTAAACATTTTACAATTCATATAGAAAGATAAAGGATCAGCCCCCAAAAGCACGCAGTCTAGGTTTACCTATGATGACTGGGGATATCAAGATAAAAGGAAAGGGATAGAACGGACAGAAGTTAGAACAATATTACATGGTCTAAACATGTCAGTATCTTAATGGTTCAGTGCACAAACCTTGACTTGAGAAAGATAGGAATGGAATGCGCTCTTTCGTTTCAGCTGAGAGGAGCAATCTGATGAATATCTCAGGCCACAAACAGGTGTTACATTTGTGCCGGGAGAAAAATATCTGTATGTAGCTAGCTATTCACAAGATTTCTTGTGGAAAAGAAATGGCTCTTCTGCAATAAGTGATGTTGAGTACCTATGAGGAAGATTTTCCTCCTTCCAATCTAATGTAATCTAATATGAATGCTTGTATACTTCTCTCAGGTGTGAAGGACACTCGATATCCCAGTCTTTTGCTCTCCCTCCCTTCCTCCAAGGGAGAGAGTGAACACCCTGGGTCCCTGTCTGGGAGCCCTGTGGGGACCATGTCCTGAAAAATCACCCTCCTCCCAATCAATCAGCTGATAGCAGAAAACCTCCCAGAAGGGTTCCTGCTGTGACAGAATTCCCTTGCCTTGCTCTGCACTGCTCCACGTCAGACCAAAGCTTGGCAGGGTGAGGCAGGCTGCTGTGCTGCATGACGAGGCTTGGGGAGCCTTGCTACTAGGGGTGTGCAAAGCGGGCCGTATTCGATTTGGATTCGGTCCAATTCGATTTGTTGATTTGGATCGCTGTCCTGATTTGGCTGAATCCGAAGATTTGATTCTGATTCAGAGAATCAGTGATTTGGCCATAGATACAGCTTTAAATGCGTTTTCTACGTACTTCGAGGTTCCAGGCATAGCTCGTGAACACTGTGATGGTGGGGAGGATGGAGCGTCCCACAGGAGCGCACGGGGGTGGGGGGTGGTGTCGGGTCTTCTGCCGAGTGAGTGGGCCCCCCCCCAGCGATTGGATGTGGGGGGACCCTGGGTGCCCCCCCAGACCCAGGAGGCACCAGTCACTGAGCCAGGGGGAGGGTCCCCCACGTGTTCCGTGGCAGACCTGTTATTGGACTGGAAATGCTCCTGGTCCAGTTCCAGGTCCACCACTGAGCATGCTGCGGACCCCACCACACTCCTGTGGGATGCTCCATCCACCCCACCATCTCAGTGTTCACGAGCCGCCTGGTACCTTGAGGTACGTAGAAAAAACATTTAAAGCTGCATCTATGTCCGAATCATCAGATCTCTCCGAACTGATTTGGAGATTCGGCTGCTGAATCGAATCAGCGACTGAAACTTTGTACAGCCCTACTTGCCACCATGGTAGAATGCCCCCTGTATCCCCCTGCACTCCTTTGGGTCTGCTCAGAGGAAAGCAAGGAATACAGGTTATTTTCCTTTAGCTCCCTAGCTATTTTTCTACTGAAAAGAATTTCAGAGAAATTCTTACTGGTAGGAATGAATGCCTGTCCATGGCCTTAGCCTGAAAGCAGCTGACTTCATTAACATTGAAAATAATGGACGTTGGTGTCCATTCCAAAAGAGCATATTTTTGAAATTTTATTTGTGGAATGTTATTTATAAATAAAATTTGGATTCTATAAATATGGCAGAATAATCCATATACAATACAGAGAGACCTAGGAGCTGTGCTAGTAAGTGCAAGAGACTGGAAAATTCATCGAAGGAGTTGGACTGGGAGGCTAGGAGACACCTCCATGTATTTCATTAGGATTATCCATTAAGGCAAAACATAACAGTATATTTGGTAATTTTATTTTTAATTGTAAATCTGTATGTTTTAATTGAGATGCCAAAAAAAATGAGAACGTACCTCTCTCGATAAATTAGCAGAAGCACAAATGAGGAAGTTGATTGAAAATGATAGTCAAATCACAAAGCTTCACTTGGCGATTTAAATCAATCCACTCCTGCCACCATGCCTCTAAATACTGACACACATGCACAGTATTATCTTACCATTACTTGTTTCTTCAGCTGCTGGAGTTCAAGTTTAATTTTCTAAAAAAAAGAAAGAAAGAAAGAAAGAAAGATTTAGAAATCTGCTGTAAAAGTACATATAATGACGTGGTCAAGGAATACTGGTGAATTTGTACAGTGGGTACTAGGCAGACAAAGGTCCTTGGGTGAATTTGATATCTTTTATTAGACCAACCCAAATGGTTGGAGAATAGTTATTAAGCAAGCTTTTGGGTTCAAAAACCCTTCGTCAGGCTAAGGACGCTGCAGCAGTTGGTGTGTGCTCTTCCTGGATGGAATGAAAAGTAAACAAGCCAGGGGCTGGGCTGGGCTGGGGAGTCAGTTGCCAGGCAGATTGTAATGTATCAAAAATCCAATGTCTATGTTTAGTCCATGATCTCTAGTATCCAGCAGGTTGATGAAATGGAACTCACAGGCTCGTCTCTGCGATGTGTTGTGTAAATTTCCCTTGAGGATCAGGACTGAGAGATTGGAGAGAGAGTGGCCCTCCTGTGAGAAATGTGCCCCCACCGGTAATTGGGTGTTTCTGTCTTTGATGGATTTCCGGTGTGCATTCATTCTGGTGCGCAGTTGTTGTCTGGTCTCTCCTACATATCTTCAATCAGGGCATTTGGTGCATTGGATGAGGTATACTACATTCCTGGAGGTGCAGCTGTAAGATCCTGGGATGCTGATGGCTCTGTTGTGGGGTGTAGTAATAGTGGGGGTGGTGGAGATGTGGGGGCAGGTTTTGCATTTCTTGTCCTGGCACGGTCTGGATCCTTTTGGTGTGTTCTGGGGTTGAGGAAGTTTGCTTCTGGTGATGAGGTTGGCGAGGTTCGGTGCTTGTCTGAAGGCTAGGATGGGTGGCTCTGGGAAGATTTTTTTAAGAATAGGGTCTTTTTCTAATATGGGTTGCAATTTTTTGAGGATTTTCCGTACAGGTTCAAGGGATGGGTGATAGGTCATAACCAGCGGTGTGCGATCCCCTACAGTGGGTACTGACACTACTAATGCTCCATAAACAATGCCTATTTCTGGTTTCCTTCTAGTTTTAGAGATTGGCTACCTCCTCCTGAGATAATTCTTGCTCACTATAGGCTGTATGCTTTTAAACAGGGACAGAGATTAGTGTCCATTAATTACTTTTCAAAAAAATCTCTGACAAGCATGCATAACTGCACTTCCATCATTAATCCTTCCAAGAAATTTGGTCTTAATAATTCAGTTTTACTAGACCAGTGGTTTTCAACCTTTTTAGACTTAAGGAAAATACCACCTTTGAATTCTCTCTCGTTTTTAATAGAGAAAAATAATAGAGGAATTCTTCCATTGCAAGGATGTTATAATCCAAAAGTTTGCTAAAAATGTTTTCCCCAACTATTTAAGTTGGTCTAATAAAAGATACCAGATTCACCCAAAAGCTTTGTCTGCCAACAGGTGAAAATGCATTTATCACCATAGATTCCTATTTGAAAACTCTGGGCTAATCCTGCAAGTCATGTTTTTACATCTAACTGCACTAACACTGTGTAGCACCCCTGAAAGGATCTCAAGGCACCCCCAGTTAAGAACTGCACTAGATCATATTTCCAATTAACATTATGCAATTCAGGAGCATCAAGTAGACATCTAATTGTCTTATTAATTAACAGTAGCTGACATACTGATCAGACCAAAATCTTGTGTCCAAAAGTGACACATAATTGTTGCTTTATAGACTGAGTACAAGCAACAAGTCATGTGCAGTGATTCATTCCAGGTCAGACCCTTAATTACCTGAAATCACAGGGTCAAGCACACCTTAAGCTTGAGGTTACATCCTTGACTGTTGTTTAACAACTCCTTATGGACCTAGTCTTCAGACATTTGTTTAATCCCCTTTTGAACCTGGTTATAGTGTTGGCCACTATAACATTCTGTGGCACAAAGTTCCACATCTTGCTTATGTTGTGTAAAGACTCCAAGCTTTTCTTTGTTTTAAACCAGCTGCCTGTTGAAATCATCAGGTGCCTCCTAGTTCTTGTGTTGAGAGACAGTAAATAATAACTTTTCACTTTTTCCACACCACTCATGATGTTATACTCTTACATCATATGGTCCTAGGTAATCTCTTCCAAGCTGAAGAGTTCTAGCTGGCTCAGTCTCTCCTCTTATGGAAGTTGTTGTATAACCCTAATTATATTTATTGTACTTCTTGTTGTATATTTATGTGTACTTCTTCCAGTTCTGCTACATCCTCTTTCACACAATATCCCAAATGTGAGAACACCATGGATTTATATAATGACATAATGAGGTTTTTAATTTTGTTTTGAACTCCTTTCCTAACAATTCCTAAAATTTTATTTGCCTCTCTTACTCACCATCACTCACACTGGGCCCATGCATTTACAGAACTATTTATGACTTTGGGATCTCTTTCCTGAGCAGTAGCAGGTAATTCAGAATCTATCACTATGTATATATTAGGGTTATTTTCCTCCATTAGAAAAAGTGAGCATTTATGTTTATTTTTTGCCTCCTGACTTTAACCAGTCTTCAGCCCCTGAGAGGACCTTTACTCAGATCCTAGGACAACTTAATTTCTGCAAAAGCCTCTGGTGAAGGATCACATAAAATGTTTTTGGGGAGGGAGGTGGTAGTGAAACCTCCCCTCCCTCCACCCCAGAATTATCCAGGTAAAATAGACCCCCACATACTTGCTGACAGGCTCAAAGAACCCCAGTACACTGGTGAGACGATTTCCTTTGACGAAATCCACGTGGATTCTTCTCCAGATGCCACATTTATCCACAGAATTATTAATTCTATTTTTCTATTCTAAATTCTGGATTTTACCAATTAGACTCCCTTCTATTCTCAGCTAACTGAAGTCTTTCCTAGAAGTGATCTAGGAAACTAAAGATTGATGTCCTACTGTCAACCCTTTAGTCCTCTGGCACAGAAGCTGGTTTAAGCTGCAAGTTGCATACTATTGCTAATAGTTCTCCAATTTTATATCCAAGTTGCTTCAGAACTCAGAATATCTTCTAGTTTTGATGATGCGTTACAGGTCAGTTTATCAATTTACTCTAAAATTTTTTATCACTGCCTCAATTTGAGACAATTCTTCATATCACCTGCTAGGAAGCCAGCTCTGGTGTTGGAACCTTCTCAACATTATCTACTTTAATGACCAACATAAACAATTTATTTAGCTTCTCTGCTATGGCTTCATCTTCCGTTGTGCAGTTTACCTCCCTCACCATCTATCCAATGGCCTGCCTGATTCTCCAGCAGGCTTCCTACTTCTCGGGTATTTACAAAAATCAAAAGGTTTAAAGACATAAAAGCTAATAAGTCTTTTGTTTAACAATATTGAACACATTGGAGGGTTAAGGTTCTACCTCTTCACTGAACTAATTACATTTATTTGTACTGACCTACAGAAATAGAAAGAATAGTGATAGAATATATTTATATTTTAGGAAGAGGATGAGTGGATCTCTCTGTCATAACAAGAGTATTTAAATTTTTGTCCTAAGCCTAGAATGACTTCATAAGCCACAGACTCAATTAATGATTATCTAACTTTTGCATCAATATTTTTTGAATTATGTAAATGATTACTTCAGGTTATTGGGAGCTGGGGAAGGCAGGGAGGTGTACTGATACAGTTGTATTCTCCTTTTATTCCTTCTCTATCCAAACATTAAAATCAACTGCATGGAAGGGGCAGCAGCATTTCTATTCAACCAATGTCATGGCTCATTATCATCTCTCTGGTTTCTGCTAATCTCTCCATTCCACAAGCCATAACAACCCTCTCTCCTTTTCAGTCTTGAGATGCCAAAAAAAATCCACTCTTCAAACCATTCCTTCTTATGCAATTTTGCTGTTTTTTAGCCATTCATGGTAATGTCTCTTCCATTTCACAACCCTGCAGACCTCTGGGTGTAGAAATGACTGACAGTGAAGTGTTGGGTGCATTGTCAAGATGCTCAAGAAGGCTAGATTTTGTTTTATGAATCTGAAGAAGAGATGGAAAACTATAACAACTACGGGACTAATAAAACAATACTTTGTATTTGATTATTTTTGTCTAGTTTGTTGGGTTTTTTAAACTTCATATATAATCTAGCAAATTAGTACACATTCCAATAAAGTTGTAGTAGTCTTTTGCTTTGATCTTAAACTGAATAAATAGTGCTGGTTCATTAGCATATTAGTAAACGTTCTAGTTTCTTTGCAAATGAAGGAAAATGTAGGTTATTTTATATGTAATGATGCACCACACCATCTGCACCCCCCTTTTTTAAAATCCCAGATTGCCCATGTTGAAAGCTCTACAAGCAACACTTCTCACTGAATACTGTAACTACTTTACTTTTAGGTTTCCACATTCCTGCAACATACACAAATTTTAAAACAAAAAACAACACTTGATGTAGAATTTTCTTCTACATCACGTGTTCTCACTATGCTATTCTTCATGGCCAGGTGGACAGGGTGTCTCAGTTTTTTTCTCTTGTAATATAGTCACAAGAAATATAGTCAAATAATATAGTCACAAGAAACAAAAAATTGCTTCTCTATCCCCTATAATACAGTGCTATTATTGTTTGCAGGATGTTGGATTTTACCTCATTTTCTGCCCGGAGTGCTGAAAATTCACTCTTCTCCAAAATTACCATGTCCTTTTTCACACCACCAATATGAGACATTATTTGCTGAAGAGCGATTTCCTTTGAAAGAAGAACTCAGCTTAAGCATAAATGCAATTCTTAAATTTCTCATCTACGTCCAAATTTTGTGCATCGGCCATTTCAACGTATATGAGACTGAAGGCAATCATTTTAGAACCTTATACATCTTGGATTTGGCACCTGCATTTTTAAAGGAATGTGGTGAAGCAACTACGATCTGAGCTCAAGTTAACCATCTTAAATCTTACCAAGTTAACAGAGCCAGCACAAAACAGACATTTATGAAGAACCTATAGGAACTGCACTATTAATGATAGCTAGTGGGAGGCAAGAATTGGAGGGGTGGGAGGAGACAGGGAAGAGAGGTGGGGGCAAGTGGGTGGGATGTGGCAGGGGCCAAGCTGCCTGCATCCCTACTGCCTCCCCCACCTCCTGACCCCTTAACCCCTGCTTCCCCTGCTGCAGTGGTGGTGTGCAGAAATTTAATATGATCCTCCAATAATTAAAATCTATACATGGAAAACTATAACAAATTTATAAATTTTCCAAGTATAGAATCTAATTATTGGGGGATGGGTCATCTTCAGTTCAAGTTTGAATTTTTTCAGTACCCTTAGATTTGGGTAAACAAGGTAACTGAAGAAACCCCTTCATCCTTGTAATACGTTTTCTGTGGAAGATCTGCACCTATCCACTATACTTCCTATGGCATAAGTGACTTGTGCACATCACATATTTCATTTCTCACTGTCATCTAAAAACACTCAAGCCAGCTTTATTCCAATCCAAAGATGTAGGTACATATTGCAAACAGTCTGTATTTAAGCTGTGCAGACTGAAATTTACAATAGTTTGTACCACACTATAACTCAATTATCCAACATATATATGGTGATGTTTATTCTCTCATTTTAACTCTGAATTTCTTTGCTTTTGAAGAATTTAAGGGTTAGTACAAAGCTGTTCCTTCAACAAATTATTTTATTAGTAGGAACACTAGATTTTGATTTTCTTTAAATCCACTGCCGTCCTGTACTTACCTGCTGCACTTTGGTGACCATGTCCTTGTATATAAGATCTAGATTGGTGTCTGTGATTTTCACTAAAGCAGATACAATAATCTCGGACTGCAGAGTAGTGAATCCTAAATGGAGCAGAAAAAAACCCCTAAAAATAGGATAGCAAAACTATATAAAGATCTTTTAGAAATGCCTCTTATTAATTCAGTATGAAAGAAATATTACAAGAATCATGACAAAAGCTACAAACATACTTGTCTCCATGATGAACTAAGAGCAGAACATGACATTACAGTACACATAATGAACAAATTTTCTACATTCAAAATGATGGCCCCAACATAACTCAAAAAACAAACCAACCAAAAGAAATGTTCCTATAGCACAGCACTCTCTCTCTCTCTCTCTCTCTGAACAACATTTTATGTTGGAATTTTTGGGGGAGGGAGCATAGATGCAACTATAAACATAATTATCTTTCTCTCATGCTTAGTGCTTTTGTGAGCAAACAGGTTGTTAAAAGTTACAATCTTGCTACTTCAAGGGCAAGAACCTAACCTCTATGCTGCTTATTAAATAAAAGCAGTAAATAGGCAAACCTCTCCCACCAATACATTTAAAAAAAATAGCCTGGTTTTATGCATGTCAGCCTTCCAATCCTTGTAAAAATGCAGTACTCAGAGAAGTGAAACGTATTTTGATTTAACCTACTACTAGTTCTTCTACCAACTGCAACATGTTACATGAAAAGGCTTTTTGCAAAACAACACAACCCCCAGAAACACTTTCAGCTTTTCAAATTTAAAATATATCATGGAGAGTCAGTAATACAATGACTATTTAAGTATGTGGAGTTGAAATTGCTGCATATTAAGTAACAGTTAACTGTTACAATGGGCATTGAGCCAGGCAATTCCATTAAGATGAGAATTTGTTCAGTTATTTAAAATTTGGCATTGATTTGATATTTGTATTACCATCAATATGCATGTTTTATAAAATCTCAACTATTACCTTGAATTAGCATTTTCTCTTCTACTTTGGACAAATAAGCTAAATTAAAATTAAAATTAGTCTTTAAACTTTATTTAAGACTAACAAAATAAGCAAGTAATGAAACCTGACCTTGGCAATAGTAAGTTTTAGGTCTCCCTACATATTTGTATAATTTGTAACATATGCAGTAAGTTTAAAATTAACAAAAGGAAGTTCTTTTTGACATACTGGGCACATCTACTGTGCATTTAAGTGCACATGTAGCCTATTTTATTGAGCATTAAAGTGTCAAAAAAAGCATGCAATTATGCTAATGCACAGTAAAATAAGTGATTGCACGTCAAGTGTCAGATAAAAAACAGGCACTCTCGGTACGGTGCATTACAGCAGCCTAATGAGCATTTATTTAGTGCCTCACAATGGCGGTACTAAATTTAGTGTGCATTAGGAAATGCACGTTAATGCACACGTAGATGCATCCAGAGTGTCATTAAAATGTAAACTCATTGCCACCAGATGTAGAAGCTGACAGTTCAGCTGGATTCAAAAAGGAAGTGGACAAATGCTTGGAGGAAAGGGGCATCAGTAGCTATTGAGCATGGGAGTTAGGGGTACAGCCTCTGAATCAGAATTTCCTAGACCTTAACTGCTGGATGCTGCAAGTGAGAGGAACATTGGGAAAAAACCCTGATTAGATCCAGTTCACTCACCCTGTTAGCATCCACTCTCTGCCACTGTGTGACATAGGCTTATTTGACATGCCTTGGGAATGTGGACCAACGCCCACCAAGTAAAGCTAAAAGCCCTCTTTCAAACTGGGACACTGAATGCACATCAAGTGATTACTGGAGACAACTAAAGAAGAAAGCAGGGATGGAGTGAAGGGCAAAGGTTCAAAACAAGTGCACCAAAGGATACTGGGCGAAATGGAACTATGGCCTGACCCAGTAATCAGTAATTCTTATGTTCTTACCATTTCCTTCCAAGAGACGCACAAGAGCATGAGTGTCAAAAAAGAGCTTCTTACTCCCCGATAAGGAAAAATTCCCTTTGCTACTGTCAGTTTGCAAGGAGGATGAGGCAGAGATGCTTAAGCCTACAAAACAAAATGCGCACAAATGGTGAGTTGACATGAAAGCAGGTGTACTAAGATACTGTTATTTCTGCAATCATTTCGCTGCAGATTTCTAGTAACTAAGAACTTGCTTCTCTTTTGCCCGTTATGTTCTCTAGGGCAGGCAGGGGGAGATGACTGCAACACTTTATCTTGGATTACAGGATTAGTTGGCAGGTAGGTACTATAACAACCTGAAGGGTTGTTATACAGGGCCCACTGCCATGACAGCTGAACACCTGGTCACCACGTTATCAGGTCTCGGAATAATTACACCGGGTGTGTCCAGATGAGCGCGGCCATGAGGTATGTGGTGCCGCAAACACATGTCGAGCGCCACATACAGCATAGTCAGGTGTTCTCCGTGCTGCATGGCTGCGCTGCCTGTGTGCGCGCTGCTCTGGGTTTTTTCTGCGGGTTTTTTTGACCCCTGGATATCCAGGGGTCAAAAAAACCTGCGGGGGAAAAAAACCCAGAGCAGTGCATGCACAGACAGCATGCATTACAGAAAAGTGGAGCTGGGCTGCCTGGAGCGGCGCTGTGCTACCAGCCAGGCTCTGCCTGGCAGGATTGCTACTGCTGCAGCCCCGGGATGCTCCCAGGAACTGGGTAAGACTGCTGTGGCCAGCACAGTGCTGGCCCTAGCCTCCCCTACTACCCCCGAGGTAACCTGCCATGCACCAAAGCACGTGTGGCACAGGTGTCCTCTGGGGAAAAGAGAGCTACTACCTCTCTTTGGGGAACCAAATGTGAGTCAGGAACTTAAAAGAGCACCTTCAGCACATGCTGTAAACCAGGGGTGGGCAAAATGTGGCCTGCCATGCCATTCTATCCGGCCTACAGGGCCCCTAAAAAATTTAGAAAAATTAATATTTATCTGTCCCCAGCTGCCTATCATGTGGCCCTCAATGGCTTGCCAAAACTCAATAAGCAGCCCTCCGCCCAAAATAATTGCCCGCCCCTGCTGTAAACCAAACACAACGAACTTGATGATGAGGGCCACAGGGTGGTTTAATTCCTTCCCACTGCTGCCTAAGGGAGTCTGGCTCTTAAGCACCACTTGAGCTGGCTATCCCCAATTCACCCTTACAAAGAACAGAAGAGGGAGAGAGACCAGGGGTCTCCTGCTCTTGGGGGTGGGTGTAGGGAGAGGCACAAGGAGATGGGCTCCTGTGAATTGTTCCTAGCCTACTCCGCCACGCTGGGCCCCGCAGCCCTTTCTGCCAGTGTTGCCAGGTCTTGAATATGAAATTGTTATACTGGAAGCTCCAAATTAGCGTGTTTGCTGAAAAACTATCGTATGCTGAAAAAACCCCATGCAAATACATATGCAAATAAGTCATCTTCTTATTTACTTTACATTGTGTACTAAGTCATGAGAGCCAGTGGGAACTGGGTCAAAACTAAAGCATTTATTTATTTTGAGGCAAGCAGTTGTAAGAGAACTGACAGCAAACCAAAAAATTAGTTAAGGCTTTCTGAGAGTGACTTGGGTTTTGCATATGCTGCCTCAAAAATTATTGTATGTTTTGAACACATTTACTATTATTGATTGTACATTGTACAAGGGTTGAAATTATTGTACAAATATGACAATTATCATCAGGGATCCTGGCTGTCTCTGACAAATCAGAATATTTGGGATTGAAAAACAGAGACCAACCAAAATGCACATTTTTTTGTGATTAAAATGCCTATCCCTAATAAGTGTGTGTGTAGGCACAGGCGCTTCATTTTAATCATGGAAAAATTGTTTTAACCACAGAAAAACTAAATGCCTCTAATATGTAAGTGGCACTTTATTTTAATAAAAAAATGTGGATTTGGGGGATTTTTAAAATCAAAGTTTTGGATTTATTTTTTTAAATCAGGGAAGAGTAGGATCCCTGATTCTAGTGCACAGGACAGCAGCGCAGCATCCCACCCCCAGGGCAGCCCGGCCCGGAGCCAGGCCGGACGCACCAAGCGGCCCCTGCTGCCCTAGGCTGAGGCCCCACCCATTCCGGGCCTGACCAATGGGCTGGCGAGGGCCCAGTACACGTCACCAACCCCTCTTCCCCCTGCTCTCACCTCGCGCCCAGCCCTGGTGCCAACCGCTGCCGCCGGCCCGCGCCGCATGCGGGCGCAGAAGCGGCAGCGGCGCGAGGAGGTTCGGCCGCTTCCAGTCTCCAAGGCAACGGCGCGGCGCGGGGCGGCCGCCGTCGAGGTCACGTGGCACTGCGCGGCCGCCCCCTGCCCGCCCGCGCGGGCCGCGCTGCAGCAGGAGGCGGAGGCAGGGGGGCAGGAGAGCGCGCCCGGTTACCGCGCCGCGCTCCATCGCCGCTTTCGCCCTGCACTGCAGCAGCTCCGGGACGGGGCGGCACCTCCACTTCCCCCACCTCTGCCCCGGCGCTATTGAGCACCCATCGCTGAGCAGGCGCTACAGCGCCGGCCTTGTTCCGGCGAAAACATGTTTAACTTCCGCATCCGGAGCACTGACGTCACCCCGCCCTCTCCCGCTTCGGTTGATTCTGTGGGTCGCTGACGTCCCTTGCGGTAGTATTGGCGGGAAGGCGGGCGGCCGCGAAATGTCGGGCTCAAAGCCTCAGCGTGAGCAACGCGAGACGTTACTCCGCTCTCTCCCCTCGTTCATGAGAATGAAGATCGTGTGTTATGTGCCCGCCGCGCTCCCCGAGTGCTTGCGAGCCAGTATGACAGGGGGAGGCTCTGCACAGCCAGCCCAGGGGTGCTAGATGCACGATGACTATCGTAGTTGTAGTCATTTCAACCCTTGTGCTATGTGCCAGCAATAATAAAAGGTGTTCAAACTGCAGTAATAAAGTAATAATTATATGTCCTTGAAAAATGTAATAAAACAGTAAAACTTAAAAATGTCATAAGTAATTAAAAAGCACATGTAATAAAAGTGTTCAAAATTCTTGCAAAGAAGAATTTTTCTAACTATTTGAGTTGGTCTAATAAAAGATACCAAATTTACCCAAAGAACCTTGTCCTCAAAACATAGGATAATTTTCGAGGCACTTAATTGATGCAGCAGATACAAAACCCAAGCCACTCTCAGGGAGGCTTAACTGAGGTCTGGGTTTGTTGTCAGCACTTTCTCATGATGGCTTGCCTTGAAATAAATGCTTCAACTCTGGTGACCCAGTTCTCACTCACTGGCGACTTACAGTGAGCAATATAAAGTCATAGTTTTTCAGCAAATACAATAATATTGAGCTTCTGCTATGATAATTTCATATTTGAGACCTGGC
This sequence comes from Alligator mississippiensis, assembly GCF_030867095.1. Taxonomy (NCBI): domain Eukaryota; kingdom Metazoa; phylum Chordata; order Crocodylia; family Alligatoridae; genus Alligator; species Alligator mississippiensis. The sequence continues at coordinate 127,993,328 of NC_081826.1, forward strand.
AATGCTGTTGCTGTCTGTGTGCAGGGAGGCATGGGGCCAAGGGTGGATCCAGAGCGGGGTGCAGCAGTGCATTCGTGCCTCCTTTCACTGGTGACATGTAGGGGGTGCATGCAGGTGCACATGCATCCCCAGAAATTGGTGGTGCACCCCCTAAGATTGGCCACCTTCACTGCTGCCGGCGGTGTCTGTGGGCGGTCACCACTCCCCCCACACTGGCAGTGTCTGCAGTGGTTGCCGATTGTCTCTGGCCGCTCTCGCAGCTGCTGGTAGCATCTGCGGCTGGTTGCTAATCACCAGTCGCCAATCGCCTGAATCTGTGAGAGACACCTCATTCTAATGGCAACAGGATGAGCAAGACATCTTTCTGAGTGTTTTTGCCTGCTTTGCTGTGCTTTTACATATAACATGGTATTAATGAGTGAATCCTTTCACAGTCACAGCTGAAGCAAACAGAAAAAGAGTAAACAAACAGCCCCAAGTGTGTTTTTTAACATTTATATTAATTGACTTGTCCAGAGTTACACAGCAAGTTGATGGCAAAACGGGGACTAAAAATCCAGATCATCTTCCTAGGTCTTAATGTAAGGTAGGGTTGGTTTCAAGGTGAAAAAGGATTCTCCCTTTGGATGAACTGGAAGGACAGTACTGAAGTTCTGAAGAACTTCAGACTCCCTGGTCTACACCAAGGGAGGGCAAAATAGGGCCTGCAAGCTGGATCCGGTGATTTCATACAGCCTGTGGGTGGGTGCCCACCAATTAGTTGCATCATACCTGGCCCGCAGCTGCCTCTGCTGCAATCGCATGGGACCCAAGCCCCAACCACTCCTGCCAGGGCAATGTGCTGTGCTCCCAGCCTCAGGTGGGGGAGAGCCCTGGCCCCAGCCCTGGCCAGCACACAGCTCCCAGGTGGGGCTGCTGCTACTGCTGGTCGGCTCCCCCAGCTCCTCGTGTCCCTACTGCATCACTTGTGGCAGCAGGAAGGGAAGTGCCGAGGGGTGGAGAGAAGCTGCAGCTGGGTTGAAGCACGGAGCCCAGAGCCCAAGCCCAGTGGGGCAGTGGGAATGCAGAGCGCGGGTTGGCCCAGTTTCATCACGCAGGGCTCCCTGTGGCTTGTGTAGCTCCCAGGACTCGCCCACCAATTGGGGGGAGTCCCATGCGATGCAGCCGGCAGCCTTCACCACTGATGCCATGTGCAGCTCCCAGGACTCTGCCGGAAATGATGGGGAGCCCTGCACAACAGAGCCAGGATGGTTCAGCCCTACTCCCTGCTTCCTGATGAAGTCCTGGGAATTGCATGTGGTGGCAGGGAGCAGATCCAGGCCACTGGCTCCATCGCATGGGGCTCCCCTCTCACGGTGTGTGGCTTTGGCCAGGTCTCAGGGGCTGCACATGAGCCATGGGGAGCCCCACATGATGGAGGCAGGACAGCTTGGCCCCGCTCCTTGCTGCCATGTGCAGCTCCTGGAAGTGGCTGGAGCCACACATTGCCAGGGGGCTCTGCCTGTGTAGGCCCCAAGGGCCTGCTGCTTGCTGTTGCTGCCACCAGCAAAGGCTGTGCACCATGGGGGGCGGCTCAGCCCCCCGCACTCCCACAACCACATTCTCCCCCTAGGGAGACCATCTTTTCCAAATTGGAAGATGGGACACATGCCCACCTCCTCCCCACCCCAGTTGTGGCACAGCCAGAAGAGAGCTAAGTGGAGCCTGTAGGGGGCGGGGGATGACGTGCTGCCTGCTGTGGGCTCAGGGCTCCCCACCCTGCTGCCCTTGCCTGGGAACCCTGCACCAGCCACACGATCATGGCAAGGTGTCTCCTGCCCACCTGGCAGCAGCTGTGGGCACAACTCTGTGCCACTGCTGCTGCTGCCAGGTAGGCAAGTGGTGCCTCACCATAGCATCACAGCAGGCACAGGGCTCCTGGGGGAGGGGATCAGGGCAGGGAGCCCTGAGCCAGGATCCTCCCCATCTCTGTGCACAAATCTGGGATGGGGGCACATTCCTCCCCATGTTCCCCTCCCCGGGAGTACATGCAGCAGCAGGGAGCTGGCCCCCCTCCCGCCTCTCCAGACAAGCCACCCATGGCTCCATCCTGCTCCCCAGTCAGGTCCTGTAGCCACACATTCCTGCCCTGGGCCCCAGGCACTGCCCTGGCTGTGCAGCGCCCCCAGCCTCAGCCCCAGCCACCAACCCCACACCACTCCCTTCCTCACCATGGGGACTTCAGTCTACCCTCCTCCCCCTCCCCAGATTTACCTGCAGGCAGCTGGAGCAGCTGCTCTCCACCGCTGCTTTTGGCTGTGTTGCTGTCCATGTGCATATATGAGTGCGCACACGTACGTGTGGCGCCTCCTATGTCCTGCTTCCCCCAGCCCCAAGCAGACCTCGCAGGCTGAAACTCTGTGGGGACACCAGCTGTTTCCCATGGTTTTCCACGGTGAACAGAAAACCTGGATCCCTGTGCAATACTGGGGAATCCAGGACAAATGCTGTCTTGGAGTCATTCCGCCCAGGACTTGATGTTCCTATTTCAGGACTGTCCCACCCATCTAGGGATGGGTGGTCATCCTACCCCTTTCACACCCTGCCCACACACCTCCCACACACACACCCATACCTTCCCCCACAGACACTACCATAGCCCTCCACAAACTCCACCACCCACCCACACACACACACTCCACCACACATACACACCCACCTCCCCAGCCACACCCTACACCCACCCCTCCACAATATACAAGAGTAAGACTTTTTTTTGGAGCTATTATGCAATCACCTTTATACATACTATGCAAACACTTGTAAATGAGGACAAAATATTTGTTGAAATAAAATATGTTATAGTAGATGTTTGATTTTTAGCATATGATTTGCTTTTTCTGGTTCCAAAATGGCAAACCCTCCTCCCCCCCCTGCAAAGGAAAGAGTACTTCTGGGGGCAAGGGAAGGGACTTCTGGTGGCAAAGGTCAGGGATTAGAGGTGGGACTTCTGGTCCCAAGATGGCAACCAGGGGCTGGGCACCTGTCAAGAGGAGCTACCTTTGTGGCCCTCAATAGAACTACCAAAACTCATTAAGTGGCCTTCCAGCTGAAGTAATTGCTCATCCTGGTCTAGACCTACTTTCCAAAGAATGGATATCAATAACCTTTATTCTTGTATGGATTGCCTTTGTTCCCTCCTTTATATTAGCATACCCGTAACAAATTAATAGGTCTAACTTATTAAAGGAGAGGTGATTCATCTCAATATTTTGTAAAGACTGTATTCTGGATAATTTCCCATACAGCACACATACTTTTTCAGGATTGTCCTTACTCGTTTTTGGTTGGAGACAAGCTTTTAAAAGGGAAATGTACTTTTCTCAGCAAACCAACTTTAACCTTGCTTGGGAATTTTAACTGTATACCCTCAGGCTCAAGGTTTCCCCTGGGATTGCAACTCATCAACATAAGGACAAATTTTACTCATCTCACTGTCATGGTTTAATTTGTACCTCCTCATGCTCTGTTACTGCTTTTAGATCTGTATGTAATTTCCTATCTTTTGAGGATGCTGTTTGACAGTTTAAAGTGAGTTTGCCAAAAGACAACATAGGGTCTCCTTTTTTTGTATGTTACACAATCTTGGCTTCATGGGTTCTCATGCTGACCGGAAAACAATAACTCACACAGCACAGCCTTGCACAAATTTATCCCTCTATACAAAACCCAACAGTTTTCTATTGACTTTAGATCATTAGATCCTGGTCCAGACCCTGTGCTCATTTTCCTTGGATTCATTAAATTGTCAGTAAGTCACCTCATACGGAATGTGAGACTTGGGAAAGGCCATAGGCGGAGACCATTGTGGACCAGTGCAATTTGTGTCAGATGTCTATGCAAATTGAGACAAAGAAGAAAATGACATATCTATATCAGAACTCCCTGGGGGAACTTATTTCCTTTCTTTAAACTGAAAAGTCACTAGAGATGCTTTTGTTGCTGGGTAAACAATTTCCTGTATGCATAGGGTCTAATTAATCTGCACTTGAACAAGCTCAGTAACTTCAATAAACCTACACAGGCAAAAGTATTTGCACAGCCATAAGTGAAAGCAGAATTTAGTCCATTGTGTGTATAACACATCTGGGGTAAAATGTATTGTATACATGTAAAGGAGCAGTGTCCAACTCAAATGAGTTGGTTGGCCAGATCTGGACCCCCATGGCTTCTTGTGGGCTGGATGACCCACCTCCAGATACAGGCTCCTGTGGCAGCTAGAGCTGCTGTGTCAGTGTGGCCAGCATGCAGAAGTTAACTCCACTGCTACTCACTAGCGTGCTGCAGATTTTCATGCTGAACAGTGATGGAAAACTGGAAATTTGGCAGTGGTAAGGGCAGGGTGGTGTTAACCCTTTCAATGTTAACCCAGTTGCCACAGTAGAATTAAGAGCCATTAAGGCGAGAAACATCACTGCTAGATCTGGAGGTGAATCATCTGGCCAGAGAGAAGCTCCAAGAGCTGGATGACTCACCTCTGTAGGCCAGATCAGAGGATACACAGGCTGAATGTTTGACACCCAGGTTGTAAAGTATGAACAGCAGTAATGACTTCTGATATTTATGAGTCTGCAGACTGTAGAATCGGTAGGGTATTTTCTTTGTCATATTCTTCAGTGATTTCTTTCAAAACTTTTATGTGCCACAATACTTTAAAGCAAGATTGTGATTATCCAAACATCTCCTCGTGTCATCTGCCTGTTTTAAGTGGACTCCAGCACATTGTGGAACTGCTAGCAGAAAATATGCGCAAGAATCACTTGTTACCAGATTTGCCTGTCACTTTGGGGTGTGGTCATTTATTAGGGGTACATTTCTGGGGGTCTCTGTAATTCTGTCAATGTGCTGCTTGTGTTACTTGTGCTTCTATATGGAGCTGTATCTCTCCCTTCTGCAAGTCCTCACCCCCAATGAAGCTATCTTGAAGGACTGTTTCAATGGGGCTGGGTTCCTCCAACAGAATCAGTCAAACACATGTACGCACATATACACACAAATCAACAGGATACTCCTGAGCCAGGCTGGATTATTTAGCATTGACAGGCTAACACCCTCATATGCCTTGAACTCAGTTCATCAAGGCAACAATAAAATGCAATCAGACACAAGCACACAGGTTAACAGAGTGCATCTGAGTCAGGCCGGACTATTCAGCATTGATAGGCTGACACCCTCATGTGCCTTGAACTCAGTTTATCAGGACAATAATAAATGCAGTTAGACACACATGCATGCATGCTAACAGAGTATGTCTGAGAGCAGGCTGGGTCCAATCAGCACTTTCAGCTGATACCCTCATGCACCTCAAAACTTGTCACAATGGTCCTAGTAGTAACCCCCTTTGATGAGCAGACCCCACTGTGGTTTTGGGCATTACAGGGATCTTTGGCTTAGGTAAAAGAAGTGTTGCTGCAGAGCAAATGGGGAGGTCAAGGGGGAGAAAGAGTAGGTGAGGTTCAGAGAGAAAGTATAGCAACCAGCTTGATCATAAACATTATTTATTGCCAGGTATATGAACTTATGATGATACCAATAATAATAGCCATACGAGAGAGACAAATAAAGAGTTACAATATTACATAATTTCAGTTAGGGTTTTGAGGAAGTCTAGCTCGGGTTTGATTTGCATAAGTTAGGTTTAGAAAGCTGTGCCTGGAGTAAGATAGTAAAAGTCAGGTTCCTGGAGTCAGACAGAGAGAAAGAGAGTGAGTTGGGGTCTCACCACTCAGTGAAGCTTGAACCAGTTGAGGTTCCCAGGGGTTGTTGGAGCTGGCAGACAGGCAAAGCCCTCAACACGATCAATGGAGAGGTTCCAGGCAGAAAAGGAGTGGAACTGGTGCAGCGTTGGAGCCAAGCACCAGGACAGACACTTGAGCTTGGGTAGGGGTTTTTGTAGAGAAGTAACAATGGCTCAAGGGAGGACACTAGGTTTGTTTAGGGGTAAACAATAGCTCATATGCTGGATAATAGGAACTGATCACTCCTGGCCATGGATGGCATGACTCTGAGGGAGCTCATAATACAGACAGGCAGATTCAGTGTTTTGGATAGAGTCGTCATGACTAGAATTGGTTTGATAAATGCTGAGCTGGGTGTGTAGATGTGGGTTGATTTAGCATTTGGAGCAGGGATCCCCCATCATGCAATGCTCCCCTGCTTTTCTGATCCCAGAATTCAGTGCAGTCCTTGCCTTGGAATCTCTGTTCTCCATCCTGAATGCTAATGAAGGTGCATGCCTGCCCCGGCTCCCATTTAAATGAGTTGTCATCTGGTTCCATCTCGGATGCAAATGAGACCAGGGGAGTTGCTTCACTCTTGTCGCCCTTGTCTGGAGGTCTTTAGGTGCGTCTCCCACGGCATCTTCCTTGTCTTTTGTAAGTCCTTCCTTTAATCGGTTCTTGTTCAGGCCGAGGTGGGGAGGGGGAGAGTTCTTTGTGAGTCGGACAGGCTGCGTCCTGTGCCGGGGTCCCCAAGAACACGGAGCTGAGAGGTAACACACTACACGGATGAAAATTGAAGTCACAGCCAGAGCTAGCCTATTCACACTCCATTACACAAGTACTTTCCGTCCATCACAACAGCCTCCATTTTTGTTTCCTTTAGGGAAAGGAAAGTCCTTGATGTTGCCTCATGGCTCATTGCTTCACCTTACATTTACCTCTCGTGTTCAGAGATTATCTGAGGCTACTGACTTTCATCTTCATGTCAGAGATCCTCATGTTCACTTTTTCCAGTGTAATCTTCTCTAGGCCCTCTTCATGTTTCCACATTGAAGATTGTTTGATCATAATTGGCATTTTAGATGCTCAGATCTCTGAAAGCTGCTTCAGAAAAGTGCAACTGAACCAGCCAGTTCAGAGCTATCTTTTAACTAGCGGGAGGGCAAGGACTAGTTTAAATATTGTGCTACTTAAGAGGTCTAGCATAATAGATACAGCTCAGGAAGACAGGACTTTATGGTACCTTTGTGCACTTTTGTGTGGGGCTAAAATGTCTATCAGCATAAGTGAAAGAGAGAAAGAGAAAGCTGTGTCCTACAAACTACTGTAGCCTCCCTCAGGATGTACAGTAGCCCAAAATTTGTGTAGCCATCAGCTCTAGGGGTCCATCCTTTTTACTAATATCAATCACACATTGCTGCTGTACGAGGACGCCTTGAAACAGGAATCTGTATCCAGAATTGTCCATCAAAAGGCAATGTTTACAGCAATATTCTATAATTTGGCTTGTTTGATGGCAGATACTTTGGTTAAGAATCGGAAGGGACTGTCCATGTCATCTAAAAAGCAGATCTCTATAATGTGCCTACAACCATGAAGTCAGGTTAATACTTTCATTAGTAGCTTAGAAGATCATAACCATAGCCATAACATCCCTTCCTGTTGAGGTCGGGGTGTGGGGGCGTGGGGTGTGGGGGGCAGAGAATACCCACAGGAAAAGGAAAAAATCTGAAGGAAATCTGGTCCAGCAAGCCACAGGGAGAGCATGCCATGGTAGAGATGGAGCTGGTTCCTGGCTCCACTCCCTCCTATTGCACGGATTACATGGAATTGCTATGGACCTGGTTCAAAAAGGTGTAGAAGACCTTAGAGAAACATTTATCGAGAGCTGAAAAATAAAGAAACCCTAAAGATTTGATCATGGTAACTCTACACACCTCTCTCCCAAATATGTCTATTTTGCCATATGATCCAAAAAAATCCATACTATATCTTTCAGTAATATATTCCTGTAACAACTCAGGGAAACTTTTTTGTAAAAACTATGAATTCTGAGTCAGATGATGAACTCTCTGGGTGTATCTACAGGAGTATTTATGTGCACCTAAACTTAATGTGCCTTTGCTTAAGGCAATTTAGGTGCACATCTACATGTGGATGTGCTAATGCATATTAAGGAGCTTTACATTTATGCGCGAATAGCTATGTCACATTAGTGCATGTGCAGGCATACTAATACGCATTAACAGGGTGTCTATCCATTGATGTACACTGTGTTAATGCTCATTAGTGCGTCTACACATTCGCTAATGCAACGTAGTTATTTGCACCTAAGTTTGATAACTACTTTATGCAGGTATCAAATTTAGGCTTGAATAGCCTGAAATCACCATTTTTAAGGTGCATTAAGGGCACGCACGTGTAGATGTGTGCCCTTAATGCACCTTAAATTCAGGTAACGAGCATTAAATGTGCATGTGTAGACATGCCCTCTGTATCTTTACCAAGATGCCACCTCCTTTTGGATATTTAACCTTTTACCTTTCTTTGGAGGCTTGTCACCTCCCTGCGGGCTGACACTCCAAGGGATGCTAGTGGAGGTGTAACCATAGAGAGCTGCTATGTAAAGATGGGCCCCTATTAAAATACAAACATCCTAGACAATTACTCTTGTGAAGGAGAGCTAGATTTTCAGGGGAGAAAGTTGCCTTGGCAATGAAATCTTCTTACACGGTCTTCTCAGGAGGCTAATCAAGGTGGGTCACCATCTCAGGGACCAGTCATAGAATGGCAGAAGCGGAACCAAATTCTCTTTTAGCCATTTTCATTAGCTAGAGCTGGGAGGAGAGGCACCTGCACACAAAGAGGAAATCTTGTCTGACCACAGACAAACCCTTTCCTCCTTGCCCCACTTCCGATTCCCCCACCAAAAACATACGTCTCCCAGGGGAAGGGTGAGGTAGAGAGAGCAGCATTGCGTTCAGGAAGTGTGTTTTTTAAAAATGATTTGCATGTCTTGTGCTTTACCTTTTACGTATAAGAATAGCTTCCGAACATTAATTTGTAAACCAGAGATTCTGGGAAAGCATAACTTTCTGTTTATAAGGTGGAGGTGAGGAAGGAGCCTGCAGAGTCCTAGCACTCAACAAGTTACATATTTGTAAGAGTATAAGATAAAACTTTAATGTTTAACTTTCAGACTGTGAGCGGCCTCAGGGAACTCAGTACCAGCGTGTCTACACATGAAATTAAAGTGACATAAACTCTGGCACATATTGTGCCAGAGTTTAATGTGACACAATAAACTCTGGCACATGTTGTGCCAGAGTTTATTTCTCCTAGATGCCGTAGTCACACATGCACCTGGGATCACAGTATGTTGAGCCAGGTCAGAGCAGCCCCCAGGCCTGGGGGTCAGTCTGCCAGCCTGGGGCTGCCCCGATCCGGCTCAACATACTGTGGAGGGGCTGGCTGGGGCATGAGGGTGCTTCAGTGTCGTTTTAGCTGGCAGGCAGGTCCCACAATGAAGCACCCTCGTGCCCCAGCCATTCCTGTCAGCATCTACACGTGCATTGCTGTGCAGTAAATAATGCCACTACAATGTAGTACTTGTATTTACAAGTACTTACCTATGGGCATTTATTATTTTACTGTGACCTAATAGGGCCACATGTGTACATGCAGAGACTTTACTGTGGAGCTAATCAGGCAGCTCCACAGTAAACGTCTAGTATAGATGTGCCCCATAAGTACCCATTATGACTTGGCTGGAATATGGACACTTCTTCTCAAAGTCATCCAGATCTAATTCAGCACCTATCCCTAGATACATAATTCAGTCATTAATGCATGGAGTTTTCATGAGCTGGTTATAGAGTGGACTAATGACATTTGGTGATCACATGTGGTTAGTTGGTGTGGACAATACAGTGGAGGATGGGGATATAATATAGGCAGAACAGTATGACCTTGAGGACTGGAGTAATAAAAAGTGGATAAAATTCCAATAGCACTTACAAGGAGCTGGGAGTTCATTAGTGTTTTTAAAGAGAAAGGAGTCCAACAAATTGAAGAAAGAAAATAAATCCTTGGGGGCTTAGTCCTAGTTTGTGCTGGGTAAATATTTGAATTGTTCAAAACCTTGTCTCATACTCATGAATTGAAGTCTTCCTGCTGTTTTTCTTTCTTTTTTCATTGGAGAAATAGAAATCAACCCTAACAATGTCCTTTTCCCCCTTATCTGATTCATTTATTTATAACAGTAGTGTTGCTTTTAGTGAAGAAATGTTGCAAAGCTTCCTCACAGCAATAAAGCATATTAAATAATTCTACCCATAGATGGCAGTACCTGCTAGGAAAGCGTGTAATGTTGGTGCCTTTACAGTTCCAAAACTGTCTATCTTGCTGGGTGCTAAACACCCGCTATCTGGGATCTGCTCTGAACTGAGTTGTTTTGCATCTTGCAGGATCCAGCCTCATGTTAACATTTATTAAAAATAGCAGAATGTGAGTGAATGGAAGCTGTTTCAGTCAACAGTCAAAAGCATTAGCCTTGCTATTTTCCATTCATAGGTATGTTTTCAAATTATAATGTATAATTATATTATGCTGTATAATATTATTATTAATATTTTGGTGAATGTTTAATATTCATTTCAGAGTCAGAGTTGAGAATTATAAGACATTGTAGTTGTTTTAGAGTATTGATTATTGCTAGGTTCTGGTCAGGGAGTGGAAATATTTTACCTATGGAATGAATGCAGAAAAATCCTACAGGAGAATCAAATAACCAAGGAAAGTGTTAAATATATTAAAATAGAAACTGCACTGAAAAAGTTTCAACTTGGTATTTTTATTGCATGCTGGAAAATATTACACATACAGTAGTCAAAACTGTCAGGAGGACTGATTTTAGGTCAACCTTGCATATATATCAAAGGCCATTTTTATGGAACTTTTGGAGGAAAAAATGGTAGACCTGGTAATCACTCCAATACTTTATACATGATGCAGTGGAGACCAAGGAGGGACTTAGGAGGGATTAGGCATGTCAGAATGAGATGTTAGAAAGATGGTCTTAGTTGAGGCATTTTGAAGGTGTAAAGGGGGAACAGGAAAGCCACAGGCAAGGGTGCTGGGGGGAAGGAGGAAGCGGTAGGGATTGGTGCAGGGCAGGGGAATAGAAAGAATGATAGGTGAGAAGTGGCTGGCCATGACTAGTGTTAAATATCTTATGTGCTGGTTAGGCAGAGAATCAATTATGAAACTGAGCAATTGTGTAGATAATGAGTTAAGCAGCGGAGCAGTTACACTGCAAATCATTTATGGTGTTAAATAAAAATGGGAAGAATCAACTGTAATATGAATCAATTATGTGTGGACCCATTACCAAAGTGAGTCAGTTAAGTAGAGAAACAGTTATGCAGTGATTCAGGGAGTGAACAAATGAATTAATTATGAAGTGGGTTAATTATATAGTGAATTAATTATGCAGAGACTCCTTAGTGATAAGGAGCATGTTTAAGGGAGACTTGTGTATACCCAATAAATCCCCAAATCATAAAAATAGGTGCAGAACTTAGTAAAGATGCAGGCTAAATGTCACTGCTCAGTCACTTTGTTGCAACCTGTCTTTTGTTCTGGAGGTTTAGATTAATCTCTCTGCTGGGACTAGTGCAGACACAGAGGAGAGGAAGTTTGCCAGGGGCTGCTGGTATTGTCTCAGGGCCACTGCACTGATGCACAGTTGTTGAAGTCCAGTACATCAGCTCTGCAGCCCTGGCAACACACTGCCTGTGCTGGAGATATTCTGGGGTGGGTGTGTGTGGGTGTGGGGTAGGGGGAGGTTTGCGGTCCTTTTGTGCCAGTTTAGTCTGTGTGACAAGGTTACAGCATGGAGTTGTATTTCTTTATATGTTGGCTATTTAAGAGACTGCCAGTTCTTTGGAAGATAGGGCTTAGTTGCCCACTGCCTTGCACCTACTTGTGCAAGTTCAGGTAGATGTAAAATGTAAGCATTCTGATTTGTATCAAGCTATACCCAATTTGGAGACATACAGGTAACTACTCAGGAGTGCAAGATGCTGAAGACAGGTGCCAAATCTTCATCCTTGTGTAAGCAAGAAATAGCACAGAATATTTAGGTATATTATGGACAAATCAAGATACACAGATGTTTGCTTTATTTTTTCTGGCTGAAGAAATTAAAAATAGCAGAAAAAAATCACAGCATCATATTAAAACAACACATTTTACCAGGCTAGTCCCCTTGCAGTCTACTCAGGGAACACTCCTATTGAATTTAGGGACGTTAGTTGTAGCCATGTTGGTCTAAGGACAAAAGCGGACAAGGTTCTTTTGGTAAATGTGATATCTTTTATTAGACCAACTAAATAGTTGGAAAACTTGATCTTTGCAAGAGTGTCTGTGCCCAAAAGCTTCCAAAGAACATTTTTTTCCAACTATTTAGTTGGTCTAATAAAATATATATTTACCCAAAGAACTTTGTCTGCCTATTGAGTTTAGGGACACTTTTGCCTGAGTATAGACTGCAGATCAAGCCCACATTCACCACTTAAGTAGAATACCTTCCAGAAACCACAAAGGTCTTTTCAAACTTTGGACTCTAATCAGACTCTTCAGACAACATAGCAACAAAACCCTTATACTGTACTGACATTCAGATCTGCTGCATCTAAGGAATGTCTTTATGAGGAAGGCTGAACCAAACTAGGAATTTCCCAGCTATATAAGAAACGCAGGAATGTTGATAAATTTATGCTACATAAAGTATATAATGGACACACAGACAAAAATATGCAAGGTACATGTTTCTGCAATTTAGGAAGTGTGCACTTGGGCAAAATGTCAGGCACTGCTGGTTTCAAATTCTTGTCTTTCAGATGCCTGCTGATTTTTGCAAGACATAAATAGCATTCATTATAATTTATACCAACACACACAAAGAGACACACACTGAAGATAAGGAACATTCCTGAAAAAAAGAGGAAGAAAAAAAAGAAAGGCTACAACTAACATTTCTCTTCCATTCCTTTAATGATTGCCTGGGCAAAGTTCTAAAGATACTGACTGATGCATTATTTGAACCCACCTGGGCAGAGAGATGCTTGAGTAGGGATAGGCATTCTTATCATAGAATCATAGAATCATAGAAGTAGGGTCGGAAGGGACCTTGTAGATCTTCAAGTCTGACCCCCTGCCTGGGCAGGAGGGAAACTGGGCTCAAATGACCCCAGCCAGGTAGGCATCAAGCCTCTTCTTAAAGACCCCCAGGGTAGGAGCCAGCACCACTTCCTTTGGAAGTTGGTTCCAGATCCTAGCCACCCTAACTGTGAAGTAGTTCTTACGGCTGTCTAATCTAAACCTACTCTCCAACAACTTGTGGCCGTTATTCCTTGTTATCCCGGGGGGCGCTAGGGGAAACAAGGTCTCCCCCAAACCCTTCTGGTCCCCCCTAGTGAGTTTATAGATGGTCACCAGGTCCCCACTCAGCCTTCTCTTGTGAAGGCTGAACAGGTTCAGGTTCCGTAGCCTCTCATTGTAGTGTAGTAAAAAGACGTTAGCCCCCATAATTTTGCAGTAATGCTTGAGCAACAACCATATGATAGAAGTGTCTTATGACCATCTTATGACCCTTTTGTGTAAAGATCAGGAGGTCTAATGTCCAAGCTGTGGTTCTTACTGCTTGCCTTGTATTTTGAAATCATCTCTGTCCAGTGCCTTAAGGTTACGTTAAGATAAGAAGTTACTAAAGTTTAACTAACTTTGTTGAAATTGCTCTTTTCTTCTGAGCATGCTGCAATTCTACCTTTGAGTGCGCACGTACTAACCCTGATAAGTCACATTAACCAATAACTAGTTAAGTACAGCCTACAAGATAAGACGTCACAATTAGGAACTGGTACTGCAGCCAATAAACTTCTAGTACGTCAAGACTCTGTTGAATGTAAGCTATAAAAATGTGATTCCAGGCCGGACTCATCGTTGGCCCTGATTTGAGCTCTCTGCTCCTCGGTCGAACTGTTTGCAAACAATAAACCTAGATGGACCCAGCCTGTATGTATGTGTGACTCTTTCCTTGAGGGTAATTGAACAAGCCTCCAGGGGAACGAAACTAGCCGTTTTGGCAACAGTAGTGTCTGCCCTGCTGTCCCCGGATCATGCGGGTGGCCCTCCTCTGGACCCTCTCAATGTTCTCCACATCCCTCTTGAAGTGGGGTGCCCAGAACTGGACACAGTACTCCAGCTGCGGCCTGACCAGTGTCACGTAGAGGGGGAGGATCACCTCCTTGGCCCTACTTGGGATGCACCTGTGGATGCACGATAGGGTCCGGTTGGCCCTGCTGACCGTGACCTCGCATTGTCGGCCCATGTTCATCTTGGAGTCAATAATGACTCCAAGATCTCTTTCTGCCTCCGTGCTCTCAAGAAGGGAGTTTCCCATCTTATAAGTGTGCTGCTGGGTACTACTGCCCAAGTGCAGCACCCTGCAATTGTCAGTATTGAAACGCATCCTGTTTTTGTTAGCCCACCCCTACAACGTATCCAGGTCTTTCTGCAGTCTTTCCCTCCCTAATAGTGTGCCCACCTCACCCCATATTTTGGTATCATCAGCAAATTTAAACAGGCTGCTTTTCACCCCGTCGTCCAAATCGCTGATAAATAAATTGAACAGTGCGGGCCCAAGGACCGAGCCCTGGGGGACTCTGCTGCCCACTTCCCCCCAGGTCGAATATAACCTGTCCACCACCACCCTCTGAGTACAACCCTTCAGCCAATTTGCAATCCATCTGACTGTGTAGGCATGAATGCCACAGTCGCCCAGTTTTTTAATGAGGATGGGGTGGTTGACAGTGTCAAAGGCCTTGCTGAAGTCCAGAAAGACTACATCCACGGCGACACCTGCATCCAAAGCTTTTGTGACCTGATCATAAAAGGCAATCAGGTTGGTTTGACATGACCTGCCCCTAATGCAGCACTCCAACACCAAGTGACAAATCCATGAACTATAGGTAAGCTGAATACACTTAGATGCCCTTGCAGTCAGGGTAGGTCTACAGCAGTGTAGTGAAGACCCTGGGCGTCTCTGTTTACTGCAGAGTAGATTAATTAGCTCCATAGTAATGTTGCATGTCTACATGTGTGGCCCTACTAGGCTGGAGTAAATTGATTAAACCTGCAGCAGGGTAGTACTTGTAAAATACACTGTCCTGCTGCAGAGTTTTTTTACTCTGCAGCAGCGCATGTTTGGACATTGCCCTGGCTGGCTGCCTGTTGACTAGCCCCACACTGAAGAACTCCATGCCTGAGGCATCCCCTATGCAGCACGTTGAGCTGTGGGGAGCAGCCCCAGGCTGGCAGGCTGACCAACAGGACCCCTGCCAGTCAGGGCTGATCTGACCCAGTTCAACAAAGTGCAGTTGCAGGTA
The DNA here is from genome assembly GCF_030867095.1 of Alligator mississippiensis. Taxonomy (NCBI): domain Eukaryota; kingdom Metazoa; phylum Chordata; order Crocodylia; family Alligatoridae; genus Alligator; species Alligator mississippiensis. The sequence continues at coordinate 128,008,536 of NC_081826.1, forward strand.
CATGTTAAAAAAGCGTGCCCAGGAGCAATACATTTGCGTGTGATATGTACCAGCTTTGCATTAATTGCAAGTGTAGCTGCACCCCCTGGGTTCTAGAAGCACTTGAGCAATTGCAGCATGGAGCTCATTATAGGCTAATTTATCTTGCTGCAAGTTCCTTTGTGCTGTTCTATTTCTTGTATTCAAGCTGTCTCAAGTATCTCTACTGGACACTGCAGTCTGCTATTGTTGTAATCTAAATGCCAAGAATGTGTGTAGAGTGTGTAATGATGAGGGGTGGCCTAAACACATGCACACCTTCACCTTTCTGTTAGTTGCTGTCTTCATCTCTCTTTTCCTGCCCTTCAGCATGTTAACTACAGTCACTTAGACCTCCTTGTATTCAACACATTCAAGTTCAGGAATAATGAAGAAGGCTGTCACTATACATTATGTTGTGGTGCTATCACTGGGTTATGGCAGAGTTCAGGCAAGCAAGTTTAAGGGAATCTAGAGAGAGTCTTTGATAGAACACACTTCTTGTGTGTAAGTTCCATGAACTTCGGCTGTCTCTATACTTTGTTAGCGTAACCTTTAGGCCTTCAAAAATCTATTTATTGCTTCAAAGTTCAGGCAGTTGACTGCACCCTTATAGCACCCAAAAGGTTCCCAAACATTCTATACTAGCTACACAAGATAAAGGGGATCAGGGCTTGTCTAACTGGTCAGCCTGCCTGAAGAACCCACCTTCCCTTAGAAGGCTGTGCTGGTGATGTGAACACACATGGTGTTTCAGGAGCTTCACCTTTTGATATCCTACCTGCTGGTCAGCAGGAATTATTTTCCTTCACAACTCAGAAGAATTGTCTGAAGAGGTTTATCTTCCCTTACCAGAATTTGTTGACTCCTCTCCATTTTTTGTCGGTTTCAAAGGGACTATCTAGCCACAGACAGGGTTGTTGCTAATTGTAATTTTAGGGATTTTCTAACTTTTGGTTGTGTAGTTTGCCAGATTCTTTCTGATCTGCTGGTGGATTAATTAGCAATGGATTTACATGTATTTATTTCCTAATAACTACCAAAGCTTTAGAGCTACGTGTTGGAGACTTAATGACACAAGGGAGATTTTCAAATGTACATTTAATTATTATGCACAACTTGGATTTCAATTTCAGCCAAGTTGGGAAAGAGATACAAACTGCAGCATGCTCGCAATAATAAGATATAAAAATCCACTGCACAGCATGACTTGCCTGTTTCCTAAAACAAACTGTATATGTAATTAGCCTAGAACAGCTTTGGCTTTTTGCTGAAACATCATGCTGCAAGAGCAGATATTCATCCAGCACCATCTTTTATATATCTCTATCATACTGTTTGTTTCCAGGTGTTTCCTTCCTATTTTACATAACTTTGTAATTATTTTACTCTAAGCCTACTCCCTGTGCTTCCCGAGTTTAATCTCATGTTATTATTTCCATTAAGAATGACTGTAAAGCACTTGCAGGTTTTTCTTATTTCCCTCCTGTTCCTATACTATATTTACTTATATGCAAGATGAGGTTTTCCCTCAAAACAACATGAGGAACACTCATCTTAGATTCGAGTACAGGCCTGGGGCAAGCAGCAGCTGTGGCTTTGGCTGGGGTCATGCAGCAGGGTAGGGGATGCAGGGTAGTTGTTAGTGCGCGGAGAGCATGAGTTAGAGGGATGTGATGCAAAGGAAGCACAGGGGAAGGGCTGCACTGAGCTACAGCAGCTCTCCTGCCACCATGTGCTCCTCCTTGCTCCATGCACCTCTACCTCTGCACTCCCCACTGCACTATGTTCCCCCTCCTCCTGCATCCCCTCCCTGCTCAGCACTCTCATATTGTGTGAGCTTCCTCCCCACACTCCGCACTGCACCATGATCCCCTGTGGTCCCCGTTGTACCATGTGCTCCTTCTCCTGTGACCTCACTGCACTGCACTCCCCTTAATCCACACCATGCACCCACTCCCCTGTGCTTTGTTGTTACATGGTTGGGGCTAGGGCCACTGCTACTGCTTGGCCAAACTGGTTGTTCTGTGCCCTGGGGAAAGACAGGAGTAGCTGCACAGGGTAAGGGGTGGGAGGAGAGGCAGACAAAGTGGGGGCAGGGCAAGTGGTGGAGTGGGCAAGCATTGGTGGGGGGAACAGATGGCAAGGGGATAGGCACCAGGGGGCAGGCATGGAGTGGGGTAACTCCTAGGGGGACAGGCAACAATGGGGGACAGGCACCAGAGAGAGACAAGTGGCAGGGGTGATAGGCAGCACGGGTCAGACACTGAGGGAGCAAGGGATAGAGGGCAGGCCACCTGCTGCAATGGTAGGGGGGATGAACTTGGCAGGCCACCTGCTGCAATGGTAGGGGGGATGAATTTAAGATGATTTTCCAATAATTAGATTCTAGACATGAAAAATAATTACTTCCCCACTGTAATTTTCCATGTCTAGAATCTATTAACTAGGGGATTCTCTTAAAGTCAATGTTATCTTGGATTCAGGTAAATACAATAGTTGTTCTAAATTGTGTAAAACTGAAAAAGATCTCAAAGCTAAGAAACTAGGGCTCACTTGGGCTTCTACTGACATCTCAGTTTCCTAGCTTTCTAAAGCTAAGTGTTGGCTTTTGGTCTGACCCTTTAACCAAATTCAGGGCAAAGTTGGCTTTGTGAGAAGGATAAATTGGTGGCATAAAGTAGGCATGACAGTACTGGTGTAATTTCAGAAAAAATGCACACAGCACCTTGTTTTCCTAAACTTACTAGAAGCAAATAACAGGAGACATTTCCTTGCTCAGGAATCCCCATGTCTGCTATCTGAGCATTGTGTCCCAAACCTACATTTCTCTCTTCTTCCTGGCTCCTGCTCCCAATTTCTTCTTCTTGGTTTTTTGCTTCCAAGACAATCTAGCCGCAACAAATATCTTAGCTGATGAGTTTGCAATTCAGGGAACCACTCATTTCACAAAACTTAGCTCTGACATTGCAGCCAAGGTGGCAGCCTTCCTTGTTTGCAGCTGCCTTCGCTGTATCTAGAAGTTGGCTTAAAGGAGATTTATGATTGTATTTAGGTCTAAGACATTGGATACACTCACCTGCTTCTGTCACTAGAACTGCTGGTAGCAAGCAGCAGCTGCTACCAGCAAGCCACAGGAGTGGGTGCACATCCATGGACTCCAGCAGTTCTTTGTGGTTCTAGGGACTCTGGCTTAACTTTCTATTGAGCCTACAAGATTGTCTTCACTGGAAGACCAACAACCTACTAAGCACAAAAGAACAAAAACACTCAGTCAGGAATAAAAGGGACAATTTCTCTTTTAGGCAGAAATTACTAGATGGGAGCCAGATAGAGATACAGGGACTTGGTGGCTGTGTCCCCAGGAGCAGGGGCACGTAGGTGCCATAGGGGAAAAGCAGTGGCACAAATTTGTGCTGCTGCTTTTTGCTCTGGTGCACGCCTCTACATGTGGAATTAGTGTGGGGAAAAATGCTCAGGGTGGGGTAGGGGAGGCTGGGGTCAGCACTTGAGCTGGCCCCAGCAGCCTTACCTGGGGTCCTGGCAGCCTCCCAGGGCTCCAGCAGCAGTAATCTAGGTGCATAGAACCTGGCTGGCAGCTCGAGTGCGACTCTGGCTGGGCAGGCTCCAGATTCGGGCAGCGCACACAGCTGCCCTGTGTGCCACCCTTCTTTTTTCTGGCACAGATTTTTTTGATGCTGGGATTTCCTGGTATCAAAAAAACCCACCACACTGCAAATTAGCAGCATGGTAAATGCCTGCATGTGCAGTGTGTGCATTCTGCAGTACTGTGAATGGGTTTGTGGTGCCACAAACCGCACGTGTGTGCCCTTCTGATGCGCCCAATGAGGGTATCTTGAAGAAATTTGAACTTCCATCAAAGGATAGGAGAACCTTAGGTAAACTATACAAATATGTAAACTATATATTGACTGAAAATCCTTATTTTTAATCTAATGGTGTATTCCTACTATTCTGTAAACAACATTTGTTTTAAAGAGGCTTTTGGTTTACTATATACCTCTAGTCATCAACTCCTGAAGGGTTGAACTACAGGTACCTGAACTCAGCTGTACCTGTGGAGTTAGATCAGTTGATTCCCAGTGTACTGTAGTACTGGACTTTGTCTAAGAGTGGGAGAACTGTGGAATTGTGGGATTCTGTCTTACAATATGTAAAGGCATGAGGTGTGACACCTGATAGATGCACTCAGAGAAACCATAGAGAAAAGAAGGATGGCAATCATAAAAAATGATATTAAGGTATTCTCTATTTAATTGGGAAAACATGAAATGACAACATAATTCAAGACACATCAAAAGCATTTAGTAATAAATGTGTGAGGCATAGGGACCCTGCTGAGAAAGTGTCCCTAAACTGTAATACAGAATAGTGTAACTATTTAGAGCGAGAAGAGAAGAGAAGAGAAGAGAAGAGAAGAGAAGAGAAGAGAAGAGAAACCAGCAATTAACTTCCAGCCTTTGTTTCTCCAGGCAGCTGTTTTCATTAGATTGCAGCTCCCTTTAAAATAATATTAACATCCTCAAGGCACAAAACATATTTCCAAATTGTTATTAATGGGTTTTGTAGATGGAAGAGGAAAATAACAGATCGTTGATAAACAATGCAGCAACTTACAGCTTTACGTGAAATCTGTTCCACAGCAGAAGAAAGCAATCCAATAAAATAACACTGGACTGGATTGGTCAGGCTACCTGAGGACATCATCTCTCTGTAGAAAGTTACATGTTCCTGCTTTTGGGCTATACATAAAAATAATTACACAGCTTTGAATTAGGTTTACCAATGTTTTGTTTTCTTTAGATGAATGCTACTAATATAAGAGTTGTTCTCTACATAACTAATTGTTCTTTGAGGGTCAAGGTGTGGTGCTATATAGCAAGACAGGTATCATAACTAGGTTTGGGTATTTGACTGGTCAAATAAAGTTCAGTCGATTGACCAGTCAAATATTGGTAAGAAATTATAACAAACTGCCAATAAGTCCAAATTATACACAGAAAATGCACACATTTTCCATTAAAAAAGTATCAAAAAAATAAAAACCACATTTCTGTCAATAAGACTATAAAAATGTAGTTTTTTTGGTAAAATTGCTATAAGCTTTGACCAGTCAAAAAGTATGCAGTCAATTGACAATATTTGACTAGTCAATTAACCAGCTTGCCATCTCTAATCATAACACACAGTGGTTTCAAAGAAAGGTAGCTAAAATCAAAGAAAGAATACCACACCTAAGGACATTGATCAGGCTGCAGTTGGAGTACTGTGTCCAGTTCTGGGCACCGCACTTCAGAAGGGATGTGGACAGCATCAAAAGGGTCCAGAGGAGGGCTACCCGCATGATCAGGGGACAGCAAGGCAGGCGCTATGAGGGGAGGCTACAGGACCTGAACCTGTTCAGCCTCCATAAGAGAAGGTTGAGAGGGGATCTGGTGGCCGTCTATAAACTTATCAAGGGGGACCAGCAGGCAATGGGAGAGTCCCTGTTCCCCCAAGCACTACCAGGAGTTACTAGGAATAACGGCCATAAGTTGACTGAGAGTAGGTTCAGGCTAGACATCAGGAAGCACTACTCCACAGTCAGGGCAGCTAGGATCTGGAACCAACTTCCAAGGGAAGCGGTGCTTGCTCCTATGCTGGAGGTCTTCAAAAGGAGGCTAGAGAATCACCTTGCCAGGGTCGTTTGACCCCAGCATTCTTTTCTGCCCATGGCAGGACTTGATGATCTGCTCAGATCCCTTCCGACCCTACCAACCAGGAAACAGCTATGAAACTATAAGATTAGTCATATTGAGGTACTTGACAAATGGGGCTTGACTGACTTAACCTATTATATCTTTTTAAAGTACAGCACTGTGTTTATGTAGAGAACATTTCCCTCAACAGGAATTTTAAACTTCCAGAAGTATAACTTCCATGAACTATTTAGATTTATTTTTAAAATTACAATCTGTGAAAACACTCCAAGATGCAAAAAAGGGAAGGAACACATGATTTCTAGCTCAGTGGAGAGCAGAATCTATGACCAAACACAATAGGCACAGTGAAGATTTACATCAACAATTCCAAATGCTGCATATTTACTATCATAGAATAATCAATGAGGGTAGGATTTAAATATTTTACATAGGCCTTATTTCAGATCTTTTTTAAGTAATGGCATAATATTGGATATATAAATAGATGCAGAGGGAGAACTGGATATAGCTTATTGATTAACATGAGTTCAGAGTGGAGCTCAGATAGATTTCTCTTTGGCCTCAGGAAATTCACTTCAGAACCTGCAAAGAGAATCATGCAGCTTCCTCTCCAGTAACATTTTTGGATATGACCATCAAGCACTAGGGCTTACCATACCTTTTGGCCTGAAAGAGCTTGAAGTTTATGATCTTCTGTGTTAGCCACCTGTGCATTTTTCCCCCAGGAAATTGAAAATGAGAAAAGGTGAGAAATGATGTGTAGGGACTTATACTTTGCTGGCCTGAGAATGCGCTCTCATAGCTTTTAATATGCCCAATGTTCTTGTAACAGCTTGTGTTGAATGTGTAGGACCTGGTGTACATGAAGGTCTTTAATTACTGTGACACCTGCTGGATGGGTAATACAGCAGTGCACAGGCAGTCCTGCAAACTCTTGGACATGGTTGTGGATAACTTTTTGAAATGGATGGTGAAGAGGCCTAGAGGAAAGTTCTTGATTTGTGGCTCACAAGCAGGTAGGCATTGGTCAAGAATATGAAGGTGGAAGGCAGTTTGGGTGACCATGAACTGATAGAGTTCAAGATCCTAAGAAAAGGAAGGAAGGAGAACAGCAGAATACAGACAGAAGAATTGGATGGGAGGTATCCTAGGGTACTTAATGAGTTGACTGAAGTAATTTCAAAGTCATTGGCTATTATCTTTGAGGAGCAGGGGAGGTCAGGTGAGGTCCCAGATGCCTGGAAAAGGGGAAAATGCAGTGCCTATCTTAAAAAAGAGGAGAATGTTCCGGGGAATTACAAGCCACTCAGTCTGACCTCAATACCTGGAAAGATCATGGAGCAGGTCATCAAAGAATCTATTTCTAAGCACCTGGACAAGAACATGGAGATCAGGAACAGGCAACACAGATTCAACAAGTCATGCTTGACCAACTTGATCTAACAAGGTGAGAAACCCTGTGTTGGGGAAAGAGCAGTGGATGTCAATACCTTGATTTTAGCAAGACTTTTGACACTGCTTTCCATGACATTTGCATTTGTAAGCTAAGAAAGTACACTCTAGATAAAAGTATGGTGGCAAATTAGTTTGATACATAACTGGATAGATCATTGTGCTCAAAGAGTTGTCATCAGTAGCTTGACCCGAGCGATACTCACCTGGGGCATGCCCTCGGCCAGCAGCGTGGTCCTTATCGAATGGAGGCATTGGTGCTGCAGTGAGAGCTCCCTATCAGCCCCTGCCTGGCTTTACCACCTCAACAGGTGAGGTGGATTGGTGGAAGCCTGCAGCTGGAGTAATATCTGGGGGGCCAGAGATGGGGCAAAAGGCAGAAGAGGCCCGATGGCAGTAGTTCAGGAGAATGGAGCTGGGGATCCCGAGACACTGGGAGAATGCCCCACTGCCAGGGTAAGCATCTGGGAGGGCACTGAAGAGGCAGCGACGGCCCCGCTGTGGGAGTGAGCAAGAAGGGAGGAAGGAGGATAAGATGTGGCTTGGGAAGGTGGAGGGGCAGGTGCCCCAAGCAGCCGGCTCCATTTTTTTTCTTTTTCTTTGATCCGGCATTTATCCAGAGGCTGCTGGAGTGAGAAAGGCGGGGACAGCCTTCTTTCCAGCTGCTTGGCTGAAGATGAGAGTTCCCATGCTCATTAAGTGGTCGCGCGCCGCCTATTAAGCCAGGCACGACTGCAATTAGAAAAGAAGAGCGGGGAAGCCCAGAGCCGGGGAAGGAACCCTGGAGCCGCAGGAAAACCCAGAGCCACAGCGGAGCTTCTGAAGAGCCCCAGAGGACATCTGGGACCCAGTTCTTTCCCCCTCCCCTGCCCCCCCGGGTCTAAAAGAAAACCCTTCGGGATTTCACGGAAAAAAATAAGAGCAAACAATAAATAAAAGGAGAAAAGAAAGAGCTGCTTCAGACTGGTTAATTCAGGTACCATCCCTTCTCCCAAAACCTTGGAAGCCGTCTATAAACTAACTAGGGGGGACCAGCAGGGAACCCTCTATAAACTTACTAGCGGGGACCAGCGGGGAATGGGAGAGACCTTGTTCCCCTGAGCGCCTCCTGGAGTAACAAGGAATAACGGCCATAAGTTGTTAGAGAATAGGTTCAGACTAGACATTAGAAGGCACTACTTCACAGTCAAGGGAAGTGGTGCTGGCTCCTACCTTGGGGGTCTTTAAGAGGAGGCTTGACAATTACCTAGCTGGGGTCATTTGAACTCAGTTTTCTCTCCTGCCCAGGGCAGGGGGTCGGACTAGAAGATCTGCAAGGTCCCTTCTGACCCTATATCTATATCTATATCTATATGCCGAGTGGAACTTGATGGTTGGTCTAGGTGGAGGCGGGTAGTCACCACCTCCCTCTCATTAATACCTCTTAATCATCGAAGTCATGGCAGGCGGGAAGAGAGAGCACTGGACCCCACCTAGACTGAGCAAACCGGGTTCCTGTTACCCTGATGGGACCAGTGTATGTCATCAGGATGTAAGAATGCATGTCCCTACCTGGTGGCTACCAGACAATGTCTAATTGGGAGGAGATATCCAGCACGATCTCTCATGGGACTATCCTAACCATAGTACTATTTAAATATCTTGATTAATGATTTAGAGGATGGGATTGAGTGCTCACTTAGCAAATTTGCAGATGACACCAAGATGGGTGGAACTGCTGACACTCTGGTGGATAGGTTTAGGATTTAGAATAACCTTGATAAACTGGAGAATGGTCCACAATTAATCAAATTAAATTCAACAAGGACAAAGGGGAAATCCCATACTGAACAGAACAGCACGCACAAATATAGTCTGGGGAATGACTGGATACATGCAGTATTGCATAACAGATTATTGTGGGCCATAGGAGCCAACAGTATGCTCTTATTGCAAAAAAGCTAATGGCATACTGGGCTATATTAATAGGAGTGATGCATGCAAGTCAAGGAAAGTGATTCTTCTGCATCGCATCTGGAGTACTATGTCCAGTTTTGAGCACCACACTAGTGGAGAGCAACATAAATTATTAGGAGTCTAGGAAACATGACTTATGAAAAAAAAACTTCTGTGAATCTGTGAACTGGTCTTCTTTAGTGTGGAGAAGAGAAGATAGAGTGGATATTTGGTAACAGTCTGCAAAGACTAGAAGGGTGGTTATAAAAATGGTGATAGATATTCTCTGAGACCATAGAAGACTGGACAAGGACCAATGGTCTTAAATTAAAGGAAAGGTAATTTAGATTGGATATTAAGAAGAACTTTCTCAGTAGGAGGGTGCTTAAGAACTGGAACAGATTACCTAGAGAAGTTATGGAATTTTATCCTTGGAATTTTTTAAGAGCAGGTTAGGCAAAATTTGTCTAGGATAGTTTACAGGGATGATCCTAGTCTGAGCAGGGGGTTGGACTACATTACTTCATATTTTCTGGTCCTACTTTTTATGATTCTAAATTTAGGTAGATTGGAGGGTTAGTTTTGATGTGGTATTTTAGGTTATGTAAAAGCTGTAGAGGCTTAATTGAAAGATAGCTTTCTGTGAGTATAAAAATCCAAATAAAATACAGTGTTTCTTTCACGTGAGAATTTTATGAGCAAGGATAAAAAAAAGAACAGCCTCAGAATTTTTAAAACAAATTTATTATTATTTGTTATTAATATAGCATCTATGAGCCCTAGTTATGAACCAAGACACCGTTGTGTTAGGCAAATTACAAATGCAAAATAAAAAGTTTGTCACAACTCCAAAGCTGCTTCTATCAGAGAGAAGCATGTTATGAGGAACAGGTTTGTAGATGTATTGTGCTCTGAAGAGGTAATTTAATATCAAATGTTAATTAGCCAAGTATGCAGAGATAAATCTATCTTTTTCAGGAAAACCAGTCAGTTTAGAGCTTTAATTTGGATTGCTTGGTGATATTGCTTATGTAACACTTATGATCATGCTCAGTATATTTAGAATCATCTGATATTTAACATCGCTGCAAACTGAATATCTGCATAAATCTGAATAAAAGATTGAGGGGAAAAATCCCTAAGATTATGCAGCAAAACTGTTTTTTTGTCGCAGTGCTTCAGAGCTCAGAAAAAGCACACACACATTACATGATGCTAACAATACCAGATTGCATCCTCAATGGATATCTTTCATCTGGACATAAGTTTTTGCTTATTTCTGGGGACTTAACTTGGATCCGGGTTTATGGTAGCACACCAATAATACCATTATTCCCTATGAGGCTATTAAATACACTATTAGATATATTCCCCTACATTCCCTATGAAGCTATTAGATAAACTATTAGATATGTGCGGGCCGCGCCCCGATCCCACCTTTGTCGCCATGTGCGGTGACGATTCCGATCTCATTTCCGTCGCCATGTGCGAGCCGGGGGCGAGCCGGGCCCATCTTCATTGCACACGGGCTGTGGCCAGCAGCCCGGGCACGCGGGGCTGGAGAGAACCGCGGGGTGGTTTAGCGCACGCGAGTTAGAATTAGTTACGGAGGCATAATGGTTGATTGAAAAGATTGTTTACTTACACCCAAAGATGGTATTGGTGTAGGCTGGACAGGTTTCCAGGCATAGCTCCCGCTTGAATCCTCGTTGGAGGACTCTGACAAATCGATTGCTCCCACGGAGTTTGCTAGGCTCCGCGGGTCCGGTTTGGTTGGGTTCGAAAAGTTTCCCCGGAGTTACTTAGGCTCCGCAGGTCCGAAGTTACAGGAAAGTGATACATCTAGGATTGCGCTCGGCAACGGGGAGAGGCTAGAAGTGAAAGCTCCGTAGGCTCGGTTCTATTGCCTCTATTGCCTGTTTAGGGGAGGCGCGTTGGGTCCGCAGCGCTTGGAGATCTTCACACAGAATCTCTCTTGTCCTCCCTCCTCCGGCTTGGGCGGAAACTACCCAAGCCTTTTGTACGGCTAGCAGGCCAATTGCTAGCCGCCACGTGTGCCTACATTAGGAATGGGCCAATAATGTGGCGTGAATCCTAATACAAATGGCGGGAACTTCTTTGCAGCGTGTATCACTATGATGCAAAAGAAATGCACCCTGCAAAGAAGCTGTAATCTGGCAGGAAATCCCCCGTTGCACCAGAGTTCTCTCTAGCAGCAGAGAACTCTACCGTGCAAAGAAAGCGACAAATTGGCGGGAAATAATTTAGCGGTGCCGAAGCGCGCACACAAACAAAAAATCACAACTTTGGGTTGTGACATCCCCCCTTGCTGAGAGCATAGCTAAATTATGCCATACTCTTCCGAGCAATCTAGAGTTTTGTCGTGGTCATCAAATGAGTCAACAAGCCATCAAACAAATATACAAACATAAAATTCGCTGTCCTGGGATCAAGTTACATAACAATCAAGAAATAATAATCAACATAAACACATAATCTGATTCATAACAAAATTGCACTATCAGGGCTTCAATGGGCGTCGTGGCGAGGTCATATGTCAGGCCCTCACTTCTCTCGGTGATGTCATCTCTCTCAGGGCTCCTCTTTGCCACGCGCTCTGAATTCCGGATCTGTAAACAGAAAACTCTCAAAACAGATTAATGACCTATTTTAACAAACTTAAACAATTTTAAACGATTTTCATGGCTTAATTAGACGAAATCGTCGAAGATTCATCATCTGGTTCTTCTAAATAACAGAAACCTAACTCATAAGCTAACTGCCATTGGCGTACGTCCCCTAAAATCCGAAGCTGCTGCTTGTTAAGTCCGGAACACTGTAGGAGAAATCCAAACATGTATCGCTCCTCTAGGTTTCTCGGTGGCAGTGGTGGGAGATCGGATCCACGTCGTCTGGTATCCTGGGGCTTGGTCGGGTGTCGACAGTCCCGATCAAAAGACAATCTTGGCTCCATCAGGATACGCAGTCTTGGCAATTGACAAAGAAGATTACTCACGGGTTGGTTTACCATTGGACTAAGCAGAATTCGAAGAATGATGATGTTCTTTTGTCCGTAGATCTCGAGACAACTGTCTAGGCTGTGAGAGGTTAGTGGAACGGTTCCAGGATCTCACAAATGACGGTGAGGCCATGGTTTTATTCGCTGGAGTGATGTTAATCCTAGCGCACATGCTCTCGGATTTTAAGCACAATACGAGATGCCAATCATTGCCAGCATAAGGTGATCTGCGCTGGTATATTCGGGCCGTTCTGCATGCCACATGTGGGCCTTTTGACTAATCAGTCCTGCAACAAGCGCTGGCAGTGGAATAGGCCAGTGAGTATTACATGTTATCATGTCGATGTCGGTGACATGTCCTCTACTCCACAAAGCTTGTCTAACTAAGAAGCTTGCTTCTTCTTGGTTCAGCAGGTCAGATCCAAGTTCTATGACTAAACGTCCTAACCATACAGCTAGAGTCTCTTCAGGTTGAATTTTTGATGCTCTACATAAATCCTGCAACTCAGTTCTGGTGCGAGCATAATAAGTAGTAGCAACTCGGTTAGTTGTTGTTGCAGAACAAGCTGCTCCTTCGGGAGTCGATGATGTCATAGGCTGAACTGCTGCCGCGGGGGTTACTGCTGCTTTTGCTGCTTCAGGCAGGAGGGGTGGATGCTCTCCTCCGCTTAACTCTCTCCTTTGTCGGCAGGAAGGCGTGGTCAGCCGAGATGCTGCTGCGTCGCTAGGCGGGGTTGCTGGCGACGACGCTGCGTCGATGGGTGGAGTCGCTGACCGAACTCTCGCGGGTTCGTTAGAAGCTCCACCCTTCTTTTCCGGTTCTTCCACGCGGTCTCCCTCTTGCTCGGTGCCATCTTGGACTGGCATTTCAGGCTCCTTTTTCTCAGCTGCTTCTTTGACCAATCGGATCGACATCTGCAGCTGGGTTTTCAAACTTAGGTTTTTTTGCATTAGATTCATTATAGTACAAATGGTTGCACTACCTTCTCCCCCCTTGTTGTACCGCAAGGCTACTCTTTCATCCGTGGGGCATTCCTCTGTCCCCAGATCTTCACGGAGCTCGGACGGAAGCTCGCGACCCCATAATCTAGACATCATCCCCGGGGGGAACGGGCCGATGGGCTCTGGTTCTTCACTCTCCCGAGCATATCGTAGGCATCGGGCACACTCCCGGGTGAAAGTCGGGTTCGTTTCACCCGCCGGGTTGGGTTCGGCGAGGGACACAGTATCGAGGGGCCTAAACAGGACCCGCTTATCTCTCATTTTACACCCAAATGCCGCAGGAAGCAAGTACACTTCCCTTTCTCTCGGGGTTCTGTCTTCGGAGATTCCCTCTTCTCCCTTTAGCGACAAACGGCCGCTTACAAATCTTTCACCCGTTCCACCCGCCTGGTGGTAAGCGATATGTATCTCTAATTCTTCAAAGCTTTTCACTTGGCGTTGGTTATTGTGCCAAGGGCAATTCCTAACCAATTCTAACTCTAGCGTATTCTCTCTTAGTCCCGTCTGGGTTGCTACATGCGCATTCTCTCCTGATCCCATCCTCGTCGCCATGTGCGGGCTGCGCCCCGATCCCACCTTTGTCGTCATGTGTGGAGACGATTCCAATCTCATTCCCGTCGTTGTGTGCGAGCCGGGGGTGAACCGGGCCCATCTTTGTTGCACACGGCTGTGGCCAGCAGCCCGGGCACACAGGGCTGGAGAGAACCGCTGGGCGGTTTAGCGCACACGAGTTAGAATTAGTTACGGAGGCGTAATGGTTGATTGAAAAGATTGTTTACTTACACCCAAAGATGGTAATGGTGTAGGCTGGACAGGTTTCCAGGCACAGCTCCCGCTTGAATCCTCGTTGGAGGACTCTGACAAATCGATTGCTCCCATGGAGTTTGCTAGGCTCCGCGGGTCCAGTTCAGTTGGGTTCGAAAAGTTTCCCCGGAGTTACTTAGGCTCCGTGGGTCCGAAGTTACAGGAAAGGGATACGTCTAGGATTGCGCTCGGCGACGGGGAGAGGCTAGAAGCGAAAGCTCCGTAGGCTCGGTTCTATTGCCTCTATTGCCTGCTTAGGGGAGGCGCGTCGGGTCCGCGAGGGTCCACAGCGCTTGGAGATCTTCACACAGAATCTCTCTCGTCCTCCCTCCTCCAACTTGGGCGGAAACTACCCAAGCCTTTTGTACGGCTAGCAAGCCAATCGCTAGCCGCCACGTGGGCCTATATTAGGAATGGGCCAATAATGTGGCGTGAATCCTAATACAAATGGCGGGAACTTCTTTGCAGCGTGTATCACTATGATGCAAAAGAAATGCACCCTGCAAAGAAGCTGTAATCTGGTGGGAAATCCCCCGTTGCACCAGAGTTCTCTCTAGCAGCAGAGAACTCTACCATGCAAAGAAAGCGACAAATTGGCGGGAAATAATTTAGCGGTGCCGAAGCACGCACACAGACAAAAAATCACAACTTTGGGTTGTGACAAGATACACTGCACAGTTTAAGTAAGTGGATTATGCACAGCAAAGTCTATAGAGACTAGCAGGTATGGATGCTATGGCTGAGGCCAGGGGTGGATTCAGAGGGGTTCAGTGGTGTAGTTGCACTTCCCTTTGATTCCTGCTTCACCCAAACTTTAAAGCCAACTGTGTGGCAGTAACATTTCTATTCAGATAATGTTGAGTCACTTGACTTGATGGCTCATTATCATCTCCCTAATTTCTGCTAATCTCTCTCCACACTATAGGTGTTAATGACCCTCTAATCCTTTTTAATGGTCTTGATGTTTCACTATTCAAACTATCTTTTCTTCTACAATTCTGCTGTTTGTTAGCCATTCCTGGTAATGTCTCTCTTCTTATTTACAGTGCTGCAGGCTGGTTTTAGTTCCAGTTAAAAACCTACACTCAGGTGTAGAAATGACTAGAAACAAAGTACTGGAAGCACTAGCCATGTGTAGATGAAAGGAGAGGTGTGTGTGCACGACACTTTAAAGCAGGCTAAATGCTTTTGCACCGCTTCAATGGTGTTGGTGTTTGCATGCCTCAGTGGCATATTGCACATTAATTCCAGCCGCTGTAGGCAATTCAGTGGCGTAATGTGCCTTAAATGACTTGGGGCGCAGAAAACTAAAACTCCCTGAAGGAGTTGCTGCCCCTACAGCCACGGAGCAAAGCACTGGGCTTCATGCAGCTCCATGGCTCTGCATGAAGCCCTGCAGGCAGCCTGACAGGAGCCTGGGACAGCAGCTCCACCCAAGAAAAGCAGCAAGCCTGATCTTTTTTTTTCCCCCCTGGAGCCTGCCTGCCTCCCTGAGCTGCTCGGGGGCCCAGTGCTTCCCTCTGTGGCTGTGGTGCCCCTCAGGACCACCAGAGTCAGGTGCCTGCGTGTGGGTACTGCCTGGGGGGCGGCTGCCACTGCCATGGCACCAGCCCCTCTGACCAGGGACCACTCCGCATGCCGGCAGCTCACCCTCCCCCCCTTGCTGGCAAGGCAGGTAAATCAGCAGGGTGTGTGGATGACATGGGGGTTTAATCAGCCCTGAATTGAAGCGGTGTTTTTTAAAACCCACGGCTTCAATTTAGGGCCCCCATTTCATCTATGGGATCCTTTGACCCTAGCTGACTTCCTGCCCTTGGGGCAGGGGGCTGGACTCGATGATTTCCCGAGGTCCCTTCCAGCCCTAATGTCTATGAAATCTACACAATCCTACTGTCAAGATGCTCAAGAAGGCTAGATTTTGAATAAGAGATTTACATTTAACTTTAATGACTACAGGGTTAATGATACAATATCCTTTGACTATTTTTTGCCTAGTTTGCTGTATTTCTTAAAACTTTACATATACTATAGCAAATTAGTGCAGATTCCAATAGGTATATTTGTTTTTGCTTTGATCTTATAATTAATAATGTAATGCTAGCTCCCTATCATATTAGTAAAGCTTCTAGTTTTGCCTTAACTGGAGAAACATATGTGCTGTGTTATATGTGATGATGTGCCACACAATCTACACTCTCGCTTTTCAAAATCCTAGATCCGCCCATGGTTGAAGCTCAAGACAAGAGGTTTCAACAGTAGCTATGGATGAAACTACTACATAGCATCTTTTGAAATCTCTTGCCTTTAGAAGGCTTTATGGCCTCCATGCTCCACATCAAAGGGGAAAGATTTGACTGGTAGATCCATGTAGTTGATGGATTCCCTGGCCAGTCATATCCTTCAAACCAACTTGATGCAAGACAGAGGAAGACCTTAATGATCATCACAGCCACACATAATATCCAGAGGCTCAGCATAAAACCACTCACCTCATGTTTCACCTGTATGAACGTTACAAACTCATTTTTAAAATGGATGAAACTCCCCTTTTATGAATTGTTTCTTTCTTATTTTGAACATATATATAGGCAAGTAGAAATACAGGCGCACCCATATTATAGATATATAAAGCTTTAGATGCTCATATATATATATATGAACTTGAGACACTCATACAGGTGAAACATGAGGTGAGTGGTTTTATGCTGAGCCTCTGGATATGTGTGGCTGTGATCACTAAGGTCTTCCTCTGTCTTGCATCAAGTTGGTTTGGAGGATATGGCTAGCCAGGGAATCCATCAGCTGCATGGATCTAGCAGCCAAATATATATAAAATGTGGGTGCACCTGTATTTCTGTTTGCCAAAACAGAAATGTTTAAAGATAACTGCAAAGCTCTGATGAGAAGTGATTAAGTCTCAGATTAATGAGTTTAACACCCCTGCTGATGAGGTTGTAGGGGGAGTAACTCAGCTAAGAAATAAACTTAACCAAGTTTTGTTAATGTTATTCTTCATTTGTAACAAGTTCTGACTTTCTGGTTTGCTACTAAGCTTCCAGAAAATATTGTTGTAGTGTATTTTAAAGCTATAAGAAGTTTCATAAAGCCTGCAAGAATGCTTGTAGATGTGACATTACAGTAAGATGCTTTTGCAGGCATCTTTGCCAAGCCAGAAAGTGCCAGGGAATTTTATGGAAACTGAAAAAAATATTAGCAAATTTTATTTATGTTTTATTCCTACATATTCCCAACGTCAAATAAGTGAAGCATCTGCATGCAGTCTATCCCTGGTGGTGGATGGGGACCACAATGAAGAGTATCCAGAGGTAAGCAATGACTAAGGGGCTGGAATGCAAGCTGTATTAAGAAAAGTTGAAGTAACTAGATAGGTTTAAGGCTGTAGAAATTAAGGGGGATGTGATAATAGTTTTTCAATATCTGGAAGGTTGGCATACAGAAGATGGAGGAAGGATTTTTCCCTTGCTACAGCTGGTGGGATACATAGCTATGGGCTTAAACCGTAGGAAAGCAGATTTAGATCATACTCAGAAAACAATTCTGAACTAAGAAGAGCAGGGCAATAGAACAAGTGACCCAGGGAATTTGTCTCCTTCATTGGATCTTTTTGAAAGGAGGCTGGATAGGCATTTGTCTGGGATGGCTGAGGAAAAGCAAATCCTGCATCTGTGCAAGGGGTTGGATCAGATGACCCTTATGGTCTCTTCTAACAATATGATTTCTAATTTGTATTTTTCTGGACTTGCCTGTAGCCATTGGTTTTTGTTATGCTTTTTCCTGGTAGATTATAAAGCCCTCTAGTATCCTGTATTTTTTTCCCTTGAAGGTACTTATCTGCAATAATTGAGTTGCCTCTCCATCTTCCTTTCTAATCTAAACAGATTATGCTCACTATGAGGGTTTTTTTCAAGGTCTGAAATCATTTCTGTGGCTTTTCTTTGTAGCCTCTCCAACTTTTCAAAATTGTTTTTAAATTGTGAACACCGGGATTTTATGCTGTATTCTACTCTTACTTCTAAAAGTGCTGTATACAGAGAGAAAATGATCTTCTTGCTTCTGTTCACTACTTTCCAGTTTATATATGCAATGATCCAAACTATAGTACCTTGAGCTACAGTATTACGCTAGGAGCTGATGTTGTTTGTTCACTATGGGTGCGTCTACACAAGATATGTTAATGCACATTAGCTTGAATTTAATGTGCATTATGGGCATGTGTCTACATGTATGTGCCATTAATGAGCATTAAAAATAGCAAAATTAAAGGCAGGTATCATATTTAGGGGGGATTAGTTAAAGCACATTAAGGCATGTGTAGACACAACCGGGCACTAACTGTAGTGCTGGGTCTACCCAGCCACTAGGGGCACATGGCAGGGCTGCAGGGACTTGGCACTAACTTTAGTGCCAAGTCCCTGCACATGTAGACACCTGCCAAAAATCGCTTAATGAGCATTAAGTTTAGTTGCACTTAAATTAATGTGTAGATGCACCCAAGGAGCCCTAAATCCTTTCCAGGATATTGTTCCTTATTTTAGGTTTAACCTGCATTTCTTTTGTTCCTAGTTTAATGACTTTGTATTTGGCTGTATTAATCATTTTGTTTGACTTGATCTAGCTGGCCAATGATCCAGATGGCTCCTGTGGTCCACAAAATGACTACCCATTCTGCCAATCTTGTCATCCGTGAATTTTATCAGCAGTCATTTGACATTTACTTATAGGTTAATGATAAAAAATGTTAATGAATGTCAGGTCTAGACCTGTGATGAGTCCCTATTTGAGCCGGCAGGGAATTGACTGTATATCATATGCTGATTTGTCAAAATAGATCAATTTATACAAAAAGTTTCAGTTTTGAGGAAATGTTTACTGAGCAAGGTTTTCAGATCCAGATTCAACTTTCTGGTCAGAGAGAAAGGGAAGAAGCGAGAAAGAGAAGGTAATGACCACTTCAAAATAGCCAGTAACACTTAACTGTATTTTCTTGCACATATCATGCACCTTTCCCCCCAGAATCAGCCCCCTACAATTGCCATGCATGTATTAAGCAGATAAGATTAGGCTTTGTCCCTGCTCTATGCAGCCATAACTCTGGGAAAAAAATTCTTTATTCTACCTTAGAGCAGTTGTGTACTATATTCCGGAGCATGTTGTATGTGAGACAACATGGTAAATGTGGAAGGCTGAAGTGAAAATCCTGGCTATGTTTGTGGATGCTGAGTGCCTTAACCACTAGGTCAGGGGTGTCAAACATATGGCCTGTAAGCTAGGTCTGGCCTGTGGAGCCATATGATCTGGCCTGTGAGTTGCTAATCCATGTGCAGCATGCAGTGTGTGTGCTGGACTTGGCACCAAGTGACCTGCAGACAGCACAAGCACACTGGCTCCAGGTCTGGTGGGGTGCCACATAGTATGCACCCCATGCCAGCCCTGGGTGTCATGCGCAGTGCTCATGGCCAGTTCAGCCCTGCATGCAGCATGTGCTGGCCCTGCAACTCACTGTGCACACAGCCCCTGGGGCCAGCATGGGGAGTGCACTGCCCACTGTGTGCAGACTGGACCCAGTGTTGCATGTGGCACAGGGGGTCCAGGGTGCAGGCTGCATGCGGTGTCCTGAACTGCCTCCTTGTGTGAGCTTTGACCTAGAAACTACTATGCAAAGCCTAAGCAAAAGTGAATGTTATGTGACGAATGCCCATCTGCAATGATAAGAAAGAGACAGTCTTAGATAAAGGGGGCTTGAAAACAAAAGCAGAATCAGAGTACTAGGCCAAAGGGCTCATTATAATACTAAAAATCACACCCCTAGGTGGGCAAAAGATATGCTAATGAAACATGTATGTATGTTAATGAGATACATAGCTAAAACACAGGTATAGAGACATGCTCAGTAAAGAACTCCTTGCGTCACTCCTTTATAGCCAATTAGCAAACAAGGATGCTTATGAAGGTTCAAACCCCTGTATATAAGGGGCTTAGTATTGAATATCTGGTGTGCTTGTTCTGTGAAATTATTCCGCTTGCACCTTTTATTGCTAGCAATAAATCTTTATACTTTCACCCCTGGTATCTTTTTGGCCTTTGCATACCGGGCACGAACCCAGACTTGAGCTGGGGCCTAACAGTTTTTGGAGACCCAGATGGGACTGCCATAGATAAGCTTTGCCCGGACTAGCTGACGACCAGCTGATTTGCTCTTCCTTATCAAATGTCAGGCGCGCCCCGGGATTTCTTTTCCCGGTGAGACTTTTGCTTCAGGAGGAGCTGGATCGCTGAGGCGGCAGTAGCCTAACGGTGCAATGCCACAGAGTGAAAGTATCAGTAACAGGCACCTGGGTGAGAGGGTAGAAAAGGGCATAAGGCCTACTGTCAGTACGTCTGCCTGGGATTATTTCTGTAAGTATTCTGTCTTGCCCGAGTCCAAGACCAGTGATTTTTCCCCTGTGAGGATGAGGATTAAGAACAGATCCCTGGATCCCAGGTAAGTCGGATGGTCAGAACCGGGAAGGCAGCCCTGAGATGGGTACTATTAACAGTAAGGTTAGGAAATGTACCCCCCTCTCTTGTGTATTGGGACATTGGGCAGAGTTTGGTGGGGATCCTATGACTAAGAAGAAAGCTAAATTCTTCTGTGAAACTGCGTGGCCACGCTATCAGCTAGATGATCAAGAATATTGGCCTCGGGAGGGAAGTGTTAATTATAATACCATCTTGCAATTGATTTTGTTCTGCCGGCAGAATGGTAAATGGGAGGAATTGATGTATGCGCAAGCGTTTATATCTCTTTGTAGAGATAAGAGAGTTTTGGAGGAATGTGGATTGGGGGAGGGAGTTGGGATCTGTGAGATGGCTGTGGCTCGACCAACTGCAAATCCTGTCCTGGACTGTCCGGAGCCGGAGGCTCCCCCCCCCTCTGCTGCCTTTACCTTATTCTCTTCCTCTTCCCCCTCCTCCTCCTCCTCCTCTTGATTCATCTGATTCCTCGTTGGTATCTGCTCTTCCTGTTTTTTCCCCCCCGAGGCAGAGATTGAAAATACTCCCCGACCCAAGGATCTGGAACACCGCCAACCATGGCCGTCAGGTGCTTGGCAATCTCCAGACTCCCCAACTTCTCCTGATATAAGCCCGGGAGGAGGGTGGAGAGTACAGTTAGAAGCAGACTCCGGGGTTAAGGGAAAACATCACAGGGAATCTGATCCTGGCCATGGGAAGGGAAATGGGGTATTTCCCCTAAGAGAACAAGTGGTACCCGGGCCTCTCGAAGATGACGGTGAGCCAACCTACCGTCGAACCTTTGTGCACGTTCCTTTCAATACATCAGATTTGTATAATTGGAAGAACAATAACCCCAGCTTGAGAGAGAATCCTGAAAAGGTACAAAACCAGTTTAAAATGATTTTCAAAACCCATAACCCAACCTGGGCAGATGTTCAGTCTCTTTTAGATATCCTGTTGACACCAGAGGAAAGGAGAATGGTAGTGAACAAAGCTCGTGAGTACGTGGAAAAGGAAATTACTGCAGGGAACCTGCAAGGAAATAGAGATGATCATGTCCCCATCCAGGAGCCAGATTGGAATCCAGACCAAGATATGACCTCCATCCGTGCCTATCGAGAATATATCCTCCGAGGATTGAGAGATGCTGTGAAAAAACCTCAAAATCTCAGTAAGGTGTATGAGGTTCGACAGGAGACTAATGAGACCCAGAGTGCTTTTTTGGAAAGAATTTACACTACTTTCAGGCAATACACTCGTGAGGATCCGGAGGATGCATCGAACGCTCGCATGGTAAATATGATCTTTATAGGTCAGAGTGCACCGGACATTAGAAAGAAATTGCAGAAGACAGACGGAGCAACAGGTATGCCTATTTCCCAACTAGTAGACATTGCTTACCAAGTATTTACTAACCGAGAAAGTGTTCAGGAAAAGAAACAGGACAAGAAAGAGGAGAGAAAGATGAAAATGCAGGCAGCCCTAGTGGCAGCTGCAATCACGGGAAAACCTAGAGATGAGGGATCCCGGAGACAGCCTCAGAGATGGGGTCCATTAGAGAAAGATCAGTGTGCCTTTTGCAAACGAAAAGGACATTGGAAGTGGGAATGCCCTTATCGGAAAGTTGGGGAAGGTGAAAAGAAAAAAGAGGAGAGCAGTGGATTGTTCGCTTTTGGAAGGGATTCAGATTGAAGGGGACCGGAGGCCCGGGAGGGAAAGATAACCCAGATCCCAGTGTCCCCTGACGAGCCTCTGGTTAAAATGCAACTAGGGGACAGAGATGAATTGGTAGATTTTCTCATCGATACAGGTGCTGCCCATTCTGTCTTAACTCAAAAACTGAAACCTTTAAGTAAAAAGACTGTGCCGGTGGTAGGGGTTACAGGGAAGGCAGTAACACGACCCTTCCTACAGCCAATGACCTGTAATCTTGGGCAGGCTGAAGTTACCCATCAATTCTTGTACATGCCAGACTGCCCCGTTCCCCTTTTAGGGAGAGACCTCCTCTGTAAACTGCAAGCTACGTTGTCGTTCCAGGATGGGCAAATGTTTTTAACAGTGCCTCCTGAAAAGGGGTGGCATTTGCAGGCTTGCCTTCTCAGCCTTCTCCGAGAGGAAAGTACACCGGATATTCCTCAACCCCTGCTCAATGCTGTTGTTCCATGGGTATGGGCAGGTCACCGAACCGGGAAGGCTAAAAATGCTGACCCTGTGAAGATTCAACTTTTGCCAGGGGCCCAGCCTCCATGTGTGAAACAATATCCAATGCGGATGGAAGCCAGGAAAGGACTGAAGCTGTTAGTTGAACGGTTCCTGGAGTATGGCCTTCTCTGTGAATGTACATCAGCTTTTAACACACCCATTTTGCCTGTGAAGAAGCCTAAGAGTAATGAATATCGTTTCGTCCAAGACTTGAGAGCTGTAAATAAAGTGGTTGTGAGTATATACCCGGTAGTGCCTAATCCATACACCTTGCTATCTGCTTTGAACCCAGATCATAACTGGTTTACGGTTATTGATTTAAGAGATGCTTTCTTCTGTATACCGGTAGAGAGGGGATCTCAGGAAATATTTGCATTTGAATGGGAAGACCCAGATACTAGCATTAAGACTCAGTTGTGCTGGACTGTTTTACCCCAAGGATTTAAATACAGCCCAACCCTATTTGGCACTGCATTAAGCAAGGATTTACGTAGGCTAAAACTGCCACTGTCCTGTGCTCTTTTGCAATATGTGGATGACTTGCTTTTAACAGCCACCACAGAAGCAAGCTGCCTGGAAGGAACAATTTGCCTCCTTAATTTTCTGGGTCAAGAAGGATACCGAGTATCCAGAAGAAAAATGCAGCCCATGTCCCAGAAAGTAACATACTTGGGATTTGAATTACAGCCTGGTCAGAGAGCCCTGTTGCCTGAAAGAAAAGAAGCTATATGCCGGCTGGCACCCCCAATAACAAAGAAACAACTACGAGGATTCTTAGGTACAGTAGGTTTTTGCAGGATTTGGATTCCAAATTTTGGGGGTATTGCAAAACCTCTGTATGAAGCTACACATGGTGATGAAAAGGTGCTCGAATGGACTGAAGAGTGTGAGCAAGCATTTTGCCAGTTAAAGCAGGCTCTCATTGAAGCACCTGCCTTAGAACTACCGGACATGAGTAAGCCTTTTTCCCTTTTTGTGCATGACCGAGGTGGGGTAGCCGTGGGAGTCTTAACACAAAAATTGGGTAGCTGGCAACGACCAGTGGCATATTTTTCAAAAAAATTAGACTTTGTGTCATGAGGATGGCCTGCTTGTCTCCGGGCTGTTGCTGCCACCTGTCTGCTAATACAAGAAGCTGAAAAGTTAACCCTAGGTTATGAAATGATTGTATATGTGCCTCACGCAGTACTTACAGTCCTGGAACAGAAAGGAGGGAACTGGTTAACTCCGGGACGAATGGCTCGATATCAAGCCATCCTCCTAGATAAGCCTGAAATAAAATTGGCCATTTCTTGCACTGTAAATCCAGCAACACTGTTGCCATCTATGGGTGACACACCAGATCTTGTGCATGATTGTTTGCAAACATTGGAAACTGTTTATTCTTCAAGACCAAATTTGAGAGACCGACCTCTTGAAAAAGCTGACCTGGAGTTTTACACTGATGGCAGCTCGAGTATGGAGAGTGGAATTCAAAAATCTGGATACGCTATCGTGACTACACAGAATGTGATAGAAGCAGGACCTTTAAACCCATCTGTTTCAGCTCAAAAGGCTGAACTCATTGCTATGACTCGGGCTTTGCAATTGGCGGCCAACAAAACTGTCAATATTTATACTGACTCTAAATATGTTTTCCTTGTTTTACATGCTCACGGAGCGCTATGGAGAGAGCGGGGTCTACTTGATTCAAAAGGAACAAGCATTAAGCATAGCAAGCAGATAAAAGCCCTCCTCAAGGCAGTCTGGGAACCAAAAGAGGTAGCGGGAATGCATTGCAAAGCACATCAAAAAGAAAATAATCCCTCCACAAAAGGTAATCGATTTGCTGATGCTACAGCAAAGAGAGCAGCTAAAAGACCTCAGACAGACTTGCTGCCTGAAGTAAGTAATCTGTTACCTCTCCTCCCAGACCTATACCAGCCTGTGACACCACAGTATGGGGAAAGAGACAAACAATTGATAAGAGAGTTTCAAGCAAAGAAGGGGGAGCATGGGTGGCTAGTAGCAAAGGACGGCCGCATTATCATCCCAGCTGCCTGGGTTCATGTGGTAGTAAAAAGAGCTCATCATGGCACCCACTATGGACCCAGGGTCCTGGTAAGGTGGATCAGTCACTATGTAATTGGAGTGGGATTAAGAGAGGCTGCCAAGAAGGTATCAGAGACATGTGAGGTCTGCCAGAGAAATAACCCAAATGGAGGGAGAAAAGAAACTTCAGGACATCAGAGAATAGGCAATGGGCCAGGAGAAGAATGGCAGGTGGATTTTACTGAATTACCCTGGCAACAGGGGATGAGATATCTCCTTGTCTTTGTGGACACTTTCTCTAATTGGGTTGAGTGCTTCCCATGTCGGACTGCCCAAGCCCGAGAGGTGGTCAAGGCACTCCTACGAGAAATCATACCTCACTTCGGACTTCCAAAAGGAATAGGGTCAGACAATGGCCCACATTTCATTGCACAAATTATTCAAAAGGTTTCTGAATTCCTGGGAATCAGCTGGCATTTACACACCCCTTGGAGACCCCAGTCCAGTGGAAAGGTGGAACGTATGAATCAGACCTTAAAAAGACACCTTGCAAAGATTTGCCAAGAAGCTCGACTCAAATGGCCAGAGGCCCTACCCTTGGCCCTGTTGCGAGTAAGGGTCGCACCACATTCTAAATTGGGATTAAGCCCATTTGAGATAATGTATGGTAAGCCTTACCTTCTAAGTCTGCCCATGGGTACTGAACAACAGTTACATGTTTTAGGGGAGGGAATGATTAGAGAATATGTATGGTCCTTGGTTTCTGTTTTGTCTTCCATCCATCAGCAGGTACGGGACGTACTACAGACACAGGACCAGTCTCCTGCCCCGGAAAATCGATTATTACCTGGGAGTTATGCTCTTGTGAAAGATTGGAACGAGGAACCACTTTGAGCCAGATGGAAGGGCCCATATAGAGTACTTTTAATGACCCTGACGGCAGCAAAGCTCGAAGGAATCAAGACTTGGATACATTCCAGTCACCTAAAGCCGGTGGCTGGACCGGAACAAGAAGAAACCCCTGCAAACTCCGGGACCGGAGGCAGAGAACAGTGGAAGGTGGAGCCAATAAGAGACTAAAAATTCCTATTCAAAAGAAAGGAACTTTAAATAATTTGTTAATCTTTGATCAAGTTTTACAAGCCTTATTATGAAATTGTTCAAGGTTTTAGTGTGGGGCGCCCTGATCTGTTCACTCCTACTCATAGGAGGGGAAAATCTTTTACAACAAAAATTTGACCCTCAGGAAAATGTCTGGATTTATCTGGCCCGGGAAATATTAAATAGAACGGACTTCTGCTTAGCGGGAGGGATCAATGCTCACCTGGTTTTTACCTCATGCTTAATTGCAGTACCTACCCCTTTGAAAATTTTACAAAATTATACTATGCTGAAAGATGTAGAGAAGAAAAATACATATCAGGATATATATAAGTGGGGTACTATTGTAAAAGAGAAAAGCAGAGACATGTTTTCTGTACGGGTTCAGGCAACAGCTAATGCTTCTGAATGTTTCTTAATAGTTAATTGTACCAATAATTGCTTTAAATTCAACTAAGGTAGAAAAATCTTCTGTAATAAGACCAGTCAAATATCCTATGTATACACACATACCATCCTTCCTCGAGGATGGTTTCTGGCCTGCGGGAGAATGATATATTCATATCTTCCAGCGAATGCTACTGGGGGACCATGCACCATTGCCCGGGTAACTGCAGCTCTTCCAAGGAAATCTGACATAATGCACACTGAACAAACCCCTCTTGGTGGGAGGTTTAAACGAGCATACACTACTCTCACTGCTAAATGTGATGAGAATGATTCCCCTGGACTATTATCTAAGGCAGAATACATAGCATTAGCTGCATCTATGGTGGGGGTTCCAGGTCTTGCTGTAAGTAATAGCAGAAATCTTAATGCAGTGGTCTGTGTTTTAGCAAAAGGATTAAATGCTACATCTCGAGCGCTCTCAGCCCTGAATGCTGAACAAAAACAATTAAGGGATGCTGTCTTAGAGAATAGGGCTGCTATTGATTATCTCTTGTTACGACACAATCTGGGGTGTGAAACCTTAAAAGGAATGTGTTGCTTCAACCTCACTGATAATTCTGTGCTAATTGAAGACAAAATTGGTGCCTTACAACGATTGACACAGACGTTGAAAGAATCATCTGGCTTAGACTTTTCCTGGTTAACTTCCTGGCTTCCCAATTTTGGATGGTTGAAACAGTTATTTTGTGTGGTTGTTCTATTTTGTTTTATAGGGATTATGGTTTGTTTCTGTATCCAATGTTTACCTGTTATTTTATCTATCTTCAGGCCTAAGGTAAATCAAATGATTCTGCAAACAAAGAAAGCTGAGGATACTAGATTTGTGTTAAGTCAAATTGAATGGAGCAATTATAATAAAAATAATTAAAAATGCTCCAGAGGGGGGAATATGAGGTTTGACCTAGAAACTACTATGCAAAGCCTAAGCAAAAGTGAATGTTATGTGACAAATGCCCATCTGCAATGATAAGAAAGAGACAGTCTTAGATAAAGGGGGCTTGAAAACAAAAGCAGAATCAGAGTACTAGGCCAAAGGGCTCATTATAATACTAAAAATCACACCCCTAGGTGGGCAAAAGATATGCTAATGAAACATGTATGTATGTTAATGAGATACATAGCTAAAACACAGGTATAGAGACATGCTCAGTAAAGAACTCCTTGCGTCACTCCTTTATAGCCAATTAGCAAACAAGGATGCTTATGAAGGTTCAAACCCCTGTATATAAGGGGCTTAGTATTGAATATCTGGTGTGCTTGTTCTGTGAAATTATTCTGCTTGCACCTTTTATTGCTAGCAATAAATCTTCTTTATACTTTCACCCCTGGTATCTTTATTGGCCTTTGCATACCGGGCATGAACCCAGACTTGAGCTGGGGCCTAACACTTGTGCTGCCTGCAGTGCTGGGCCCATCCTGTCCTTTGCTCTCCCAGAGGCTGGCACATGTGGCAAATGGGCAGGACCTGGCACTATGAATGCTCTGCAGGGGGTCAGTCCTAGTTTGGCCTGCAGACCAGCTCACGTATGATTATCTGCCCCCCCCGCACTACATTGTTTTGGGGTGGGTCTTTCTCTCATACACATTTAGTGAATTAAAAAAAAAAATCTTAGTTTTATTTCAGTGTCCAGTGGGAAATATTTTTACATCTGAACATTTTTGAAGGATAGGAAAGCTGTTTCCTGTCCAGTTCTGTCTGACACTTCATGTAGGTTATGAGATCTGTCACATAACCAATTCCTAATCAATTGATGCTGCACAATCCTACTTTTTAGTTGGACTGTTGTGTGGTAACAGATAAAAAATCTTATGAATATTAAAAATTATTTTTAATCAAACTTATTTTTCATCTCAAAAAGTGAAATCATGGTCACTGAATAAAATCCAATTTCTATAAAAAAACAATTCAACTGGCATCCATTTCATCCTTTATTAATCTTGTATCAGCTGTTCCATTCTTTTTGCCAAGCAATGATGCCAGGCTACCTAGGTTATAGCTATCTAGGTCATCCCACTGTCTATTTTTGAATATAGGGAAAATATTAGCACTCTTCCTGTCTTCTGCAATTTCCCTAGTATTCCAAAATACAGGTCCCAAATCTGTTTAGCCAACTTTTTTAGGATTTTGGGGTGCATATTACCTGTGCCTGCTGATTTAAACAAAATATCCTCCTTAATTACTAAACGATAGGAAAGTACTTTATTGTCATCCTTTCGAAGACAAAAAAGAAATATGTATTGAATACATCATTCTTGGCATCATTATCAACAATTTTATCATCTCTACATGACAATTGACCTGTAGCATTGTTAGGTTTTCTTTTGTAGCCAAGTTACCTAAACTCCTTATTGTCTCCAGCCTTGTAAGCTATGGTGCTATGTACAAACTCTTCAATTTTTTAATTCATTGGAAGTGCATTACTCCTTGGATCTGCCTTATTAGAGAAAAGAAAAAGGGTAACTTGCATCCATTTATAAGGCAGAATAGGCACTTTCACCATAAATGTTACACAAGAGAAGTACACTAGAAACTGTATACCTTTGCATTGCAAATGCAATCAAAGAAGAAAATTACAGCTTTTCTTTATAAAAAAGGAAACAATACCATAGAATAAGGATGAGCACTCAGCAGCTGGCTTACTAAGAATACAACATTACATACTGATTGCCCATTGGCCAAAATTTCTGTTTGGACCTTTGTAAAAATTATATCCGTTCATCAAATCTCAAAGGACCACTATTGACACCTAATCACTGAAAAACAAGCCAAAAAATCCTTGTGTCTACTACATTACATGTGTTTGGTGAATAATTTTATATGGAGATTGTGCGGGCCGGGAGTGATCCGGGGCCCTTTTGTGTGTGCAGGCTGTGGCCAGCAGCCCGGGCACGCGGGGTCGAAGAAAACAGGCGACACGCTAGAATTAGTCACGGACGCGTAACGGTTGATTCAAGATTGTTTACTTACACCGAAGATGGTTGCGGTGTAGGCTGGACAGTTTTCCAGGCACAGCTCCGATTAAATCCTCGTTTGAGGACTACGACAAGCTCTGTCTCTCCCACGGAGTTGTTGAAGCTCCGTGGATCCTTTTGCACGTAGGGAAAAGGATACGTTGAGGATTGCGAACGGCGACGGGGAGAGGCTAGAGGCTGATCAGACCTCTGTTGCCTGCTTGAAATGCGCTGGGTCTGATAGGCTCCGCAGCGCTTAGAGATCTTCACACAGCGTGAAGATCCCTCCTCCTGGTGTTCGTGGAGTCCTCCAACTTGGGCGGAAACCACTCAAGCTTTTTATACGGCTAGCAAGCCAATCACTAGCCGCCACGTAGAAATAATTTCGAAACAGCCAATAGTGGGGCACAAATTTAAATACAAATGACGGGAACTCTTTGCAACGAGCATTTCTCAGATGCAAAAAGAAATGCACACTGCAAAGAAAGCTACAAAAATGGCAGGAAAATAATTTAGCAGTGCCAAAGCACACACAAAACAAAAATCACAACTTTGGGTTGTGACAGAGACAAAGACAGAATTCTATTACTAGGTGTGAGAATGGATTATGGTAAGGAGGGAGGCAAGAGATTACAAAGTGACAGGCTTAAATTTCCTCTGCAAGGAGTGCCAACTTTCCTTTCATTCTTCTGCCACTTCTTTTATCTATGCTATGATAACACCTAAAGCTGCCAAATGGTATTAGGCCTCTGCTGTTATATTCAGAGCTAATTGGGAATTTTCCCTCAAAATGTTTTTAAATTGAAAAGGCAGTTTCTACAAAAGTTCATTTTTCCATTGGAAAAACTCAAATGAGTCATCTCAGTTTGGGTCAACAACAACCAAAATATTTTGATTTGTCAAACTGAATTGAAACATTTCATTTTGGGTCAGGTTGATACTAGTCTACATCCATTACAGCTGCTGCATGGCTCCTGGGAACTGAAATTTGAGTGCTGCAGAATGCCTTCTTTTATCTGGTTCAGACACTTTGGGCACATCCCCACAAGCAGGAATGTGCATTCCCCAGGGACAACTAGCAGCAGCACATACTTGTGTATGGCAAGTTGCCCCAGATGGAGTAGGGGAGAAAGCAGCTTTACCTGGGATCCTGGAGGACCTCCCAGGGCTCCAGAAATAGTGATCTGGTTGTGTGGAGCCTGGCTGGCAGCCAGAGTGAGTGACGCAGAGTTTTGGATGGCGCATACTGCCACCAAGTGCACCACCCTGCTTTTTTCTGGCACAGGTTTTTTTTTACATTGGGATCTCCTGGTGTCAAAAAACCCTGCTGCTCCACAAATTAGCAGCATGGCAAACACCTACATGTGCACCTGATGCCTCCTCTGGATGCACCCTTTGTCAGAACTAAAATTTCCATGGTACACTTTAATCTCCCTTCTGCTTGATTCACCATGGTGCATCATGGAAGTTGATTGGCCACGGTGCTTCATGAGAGATACAGATATTCAGTTACCCCTGGGAGAGCTGTTACTCTCCCAGTAGAAACCACAAGTGCACAGATATTCAGGATTTTTCTCCCAAAGAAAAAAGGCTACTCTGGGAGAAAAATAACCCAAGAACAACCAGGGTTAAATCACTCCTGGGAGATTTCTTCTGGAAGAGCCAATGTCTATACAAGTGACCAAACTACAATTCCAGTAGCATCCCAGGGAAGCTCAAGTAGATATACTAAAAGGTTGAATTGAACTGCCACTAAATATTTCAATTGGGGTATGTCAGAATTTTTTTATTGAAAATGTCTAAGAAATTATTTTTTTAGTGATAACTTAGAAGTGACCAGCTGCAAACTCTACCCAAAAGGGCAGCCAGGTATCTACTGGGTACAAAAGAGCAAAATAGGATGATTGTAAAATGGCAGGTAGTCAAAACAATATTTTCTTTTTCTTAACAATTTTCTTCTTCCATTGATTAACAGCAGAATGTAGCATAACTCCCCCTTTCAATAATGTTCTTTAAAAAATTATTTTAAAAAATATTTTAAATGAAAATACTTAGAAAATAATCTGGTATTGATCAGGAAATTGATTGGTAAGTTACTGTTGTACTTCTTGGGGGGTTGAAAACATAATGTTGAAACCTATTCTTCCTCTATTGCAGTGGCTCTCAATCGTTTTGGGGATTGTGTAACCTTTTTTTAAGTTTGGTACAGCACTGTATACACCTATGATTCCATACTATGGATCATAGGTGCTGACTTTTATTTTTGCTGGGGGTGGGGGGCCTGAGATGATGGGCATGTGGAAAGTTTTATGCATTTCAGGTGACAGCTCTCTTCCTGAGGGGGGGCGGGGGTCTTGGGCCCCTACATACTCGGAGCCTCTGCTGTAGATAATAAACAAGTAACAGTTTATGTCACTACAACTGCATCATAAACTCTCCAACAACCTAAGAGGTATTTTGAAGTTGTTCTTCATTTTATCTTTTTTCCCCCTGTATTTATATTTCTTCCTTCCCTTCTGCTTTCCATTCATTCCTCTCACGTACGTTCTAGAAGTTCACTGTTTAGCCCCAGGGGCATGTATATGTCTGTTTGAGAAACACTGCCCTATTAGAATACATTGTCTTTAAGGTAAACCAGACCATTTCTACTAGTGGTTGGAACGGATAATAATTACAGCTTGGTAATCTTCTTTATAAAAATGCATCAGTTGTCTGGAGGGACTAATTAAGCTATGATATAATGTTGAAGATAGAAAAGAAGTTACAAAACGTGATAAAAAAAAATCCCCAAAACAAAAATAAAGGAAAACATCATAGGTTTTTCCCAAGGAATGACGAAAGAATGCATTTTCCCATTGTACAGGGTAAGCACAAGCAGCTCCTAAACTTCTTTCCTTGAACAGTTACCAGTTTTCATTTTGTTACCATTTTTATTTTGCTCTCTCAGGTCCAAATGACAACAATATTTTTTATCCTGGAGTAACATGCTGCTTGGAAAAATGCTGCATGCATAAAACATCTGTTACATAATGGGCAAAATTCATCTCCTGTTTAATTCCATTATAGTCCATGCAGTTACACCAAGGATCAGTTTGGCTTATATACATTATACACAAGTGAGTAAAATACAAATGCTACAGTTAGACTATTTAATCCTATTTTCATTTCTAAATAGATCTGAATAGGCTTCTCTGCAGCTGGTTTCTATTCTATGAGGGCTTTTATATGGCCTTCATCAATCCAGTACTTGAGAACCTTCTAGTTATGCAGTAAGTAATATAACAAATATCTGTCACGTGCTTGTTTTCTCATCCTGTCACATGCATTAGAAAGTTCTCTTTACACTGAACACCTTTCAGAACAAAATCTCTCTTCCATTAAGACCACAAGTATAAAATGTTTCCAAAAACTAGCAGCAATTTTTAGATAAAGAAGCAAATGCACGAAAAATCCATATATATTTTATTTCTTCCTCACAAATCATAGAATCATAGGAAAGTAGGGCTGAAAGGGCCCTTACAAGGTCTTTTAGTCCAGCCCCCTGCTCTAGGCAAGATCATCTCTTGACTAAACCATTCCAGCCAATTGTCTGTCTAACCTGTTCTTGAAAACTTTCAAGGATGGAGACTCCACCATTTCTTTAGGCAGCCTTTTCCAATACTTGACCTTCCCACTCAAGCTGAAGCATAGAAATTTCCTCTGTTTCAGCTTGAGGCCATTACTCCTAGTCCATCCCATATAGTCACAGAGAAAATGCCTGTCTCCATCCTCTCTAATTGCCCTTCAAGTATTTTAACTGTTATCAAATTCACTTCAGTCTTTTCTTCTCCAGACTAAACAACACTAGTTCTTTTAGCCTTTCCTCATAACTTGTGCTGCCCAGGCCTCTAATAATTTTTGTTGCTCTGGGTTGAACTCTTTCCAATCTGTCCACATCCTTCTTGAAAAGTGGCGCCAAAAGCTGTACTTGTACTACTTCACTGAACCTTTTCTAAACATATAAGTGAGCTCTGAATCTGAGAAAACTCTTTGAATAGTAGCTGGTGACCAAACCACTACAGGAAGGCATCAACAGTAAAGGTGAAGAGTTGATCATGAAGAGTAGAATTATTATCTTGCATGCATATACTATTGGTGGCACACTGGAATCTGTATCAGTGTGACATATCATATCATTCTTGCCTTGAGATCTGTTAAAGACGTCATAATCTTATACCTAAATCTCAGCAAGCACAGGGCCTCTTGATCAACTGTTCAAACTTGACAGTGTTTTCATCTATACTCAGACAGGCACACTAGTCACATGAGCTGCTCTGTGGCCCTTATATGAAAGAAGCTCAATTTTTAATTTAACTAGGGAAGATATATTTTTGCTAGCTCTACAAATAATCATTGTTCAGGTCCATGCCTCCTCCAAGCCTTGTTTTCTTTCTGTAGTCAGTCCATTTACATAAGTTTGGCTACTTGACTTGACTTTGCTATACAGACAATGGTCAGAAAACCCAACAACTGTTTTCTTGTTAATGCAAGTGCTTTTTTCAAGTGACACCCTTGTACAGAGGTACTGTCAACAGTTTCTGTGGCCCAATCGGGTAGTGTGTTTGGCTGTTAACTGAAAGGTTGGTGGTTTGAGCCCACACTTTATACCAAAGGATTGGAAAAGTGCCAATGTGGTCCACATTTAAAAAAAGGGGAGGAAGGAGGACCCAGGAAATTATAGGCCAGTCTTACCTTGGTCCTTGGGAAGACCTTTGAGAAAATTATCAAGGAGCACATCTGCAAGGGCCCAGCAGGGGAGGTAATGCTCAGGGGTAACCAACATGGGTTCATTGAGGGCAGGTCCTGCCTGACTAACCTGGTTTCTTTAGAGTGCTCAAAAGCCGCCATGGCTCACCAAAGGCATTCAGGAATATCTGAAAGCTAAAAAGGAGGCATACACCCAATGGAAGGGAAGGGCCATCACCAAAGAGGATTATACCTCCATTGCTAGAGACTGTAGAGGGGTTGTTAGGAAGGCTAAGGTGGAGACAGAGCTGGGACTAGCAACCCAGATCAAAGATAACAAGAAATACTTTTTTAAATACATAGGGGGTAAAAAGAAGGTACCGGGTAATGTGGGGCCCCTGCAGGACACACTTGGAGATCTGGTGGTCACACCAGACGATAAAGCTGACCTCTTTAACAAATTCTTTGCCTCCATTTTTCTGAGCGGGGACTGGGACATCTCCCCAATTGGGATTCTGGACTAACCCAAGAGAGGCACAGCCAGGCCCAGGGTCTGTGAGGACCTAGACAGGGAACAACTGGTGGGATTGGATGTGTTCAAATCAGCAGGTTCAGATGATCTCCACCCCAGGGTGATGGGGAATTGGCAGAGGTAATTGCGGGACCCCAGCAGAGTTTTATGAGCACTCGTGGTACTCTGGTGAGGTGCCAGAGGACAGGAAAAGGACCAATGTGGTCCCCATTTTCAAAAAAGGGAGGAAGGAGGACCCAGAAAACTACAGGCCTGTTAGTCTTACCTCGGTCCTGGGGAAGCTGTTTGAGAAAATTATCCAGGAGCACATATGCAAGGGACCAGCAGGGGAGATTATGCTTAGGGGCAACCAACATGGGTTCATTAGAGGCAGGTCCTGTCAGACCAACCTGGTGGCCTTCTACAACCAGATCACAAAACCCTTGGACGCAGGTGTCATGGTGGACGTAGTCTTTCTGGACTTTAGGAAGGCCTTCAACACGGTCTATCACCCCATTCTCATTAAAAAATTAGGTGACTGTGGTGTCGATACCACACAGTCAGATGGGTCTTAAATTGGCTGGAGGGCCGCACCCAGAGAGTGGTGGTGGACAGGTCATTTTTGACCTGGAGGGATGTGGGCAGTGGGGTACCCCAGGGCTTGGTCCTCAGGCCCACACTGTTCAACATCTTCATTAGCAACTTGGATGAGGAGGTGAAAAGCACCTTGTTCAAGTTTGCAGATGGCACTAAGATGTGGGGAGAAGTGGGCATGCTAGAAGGAAGAGACAGGCTAGAACTAGTTCCAGACAGGTTACAGGGCTGGGCGGATGAGAATAGGATGGGTTACAACACTGGCAAGTGCAAGGTAGTGCACCTAGGGAGGAAGAACCAGCAGCATACCTACAGGCTGGGGAACTCCCTTCTTGTCAGCACAGAGGCAGAAAAGGATCTTGGAGTCACTATGATTCCAAGATGAACATGGGCCACCAATGTGGGGATGCGGCCAAGAAAGCTAACTGCATCTTGTCATGCATCCACAGATGCATCACGAGCAGGTCCAAGGTGATTCTCCCCTCTATGTGACATTGGTCAGGCTGCACTTGGAGTGCTGTGTCCAGTTCTGGGCACCGCACTTCAGGAGGGATGTAGACGGTATTGAGAGGGTCCAAAGGAGGACCACTCACATGATCAGGGGGTAGCAGGGCAGGCCCTACGAGCAGAGGCTATGGGACCTGAACCTGTTCAGCCTCTACAAGAGAAGGCTGAGAGGGGATTTGGTGGCCGTCTGTAAACTTACCAAGGGAGACCAGCAGGGAATGGGAGAGACCCTGTTCCTCTAAGCACTACCAGGAGTAACTAGGAGTAACAGCCATAAGTTGACTGAGAGTAGATTCAGGCTAGACATCAGGAAGCACTACTTCACAGTCAGGGTGGCTAGGATCTGGAACCAACTTCCAAGTGTACTCGCTCCTACGCTGAAGGTCTTCAAAAGGAGGCTAGATAATCACCTAGCTGGGGTCATTTGACCCCAGCATTCTTTCCTGCCCATGGCAGGGGGTCGGAGTTGATGATCTGCTCAGGTCCCTTCTGACCCTACCAATTATGAAACTATAAAACACCATAAGGTATAGTATATTTCTAGCATCTCTGAACTTGCCATCTTTAGTAGCACAGAAGACTCTACTCTATGTTCTCTAAAACATATCTTATTTCTAGGAGAGTCTGTAATCATCTCCTCCTCACTCCTAGTAAACTTATTTCCAGGCAGAGATTCAAGTGGCTTCATTTACTACATTACTGTCAAAGATCGAGTTTTCCTCTGACATTATGTAGAAAAGGAATGACACACAGCACTGTTTGTAAAATGCTGAACTTTATTTCTTAACCCAAGTCATATGCACATCACAGGGGTTCCTGGCTCCAGCTGTTATTCTTACAGCCTTCTTAATTAGACAGATATCCTGCATGTGCACAAAAAATCAGAAATTGAGTCCTCTGGATGCTCAAATCTGCATGAGGCATCTAACTGGTACAAGGATGTCTAGCTAATCCTGCCCTAGAGATGCAAGTAGCTGGCAACCAAAACAAATCTGAGTCTTCTTACGTGCAAGGAATACCGAACAATTTGAGAGAAGATAGTTCCTTCTTTTTGCTAGGGACCAGAATATTAAAATAAAAACCATGCCATGCTAAGGTGCAAGCGGAAGGATATACTAGCTTGGGCTCTCTCAAAGTAGACTACACCTTATATTTCTGTCTACTTTCACCTGGGTTTGATAGGCTACTGAGCCCACCTGTGTGTTCTTTACATCCTGGTAATCCTTTTCCTTCTGCTTATACAGCCCCGCAGAGACAACAGGGAACCAAAGACTAAGGCTGTGATCCATCAGATGGATCCAAAACCCAGCCTTCCCAATGCCTCAGGGGATCAAGATGGGGTGTCATGCCCTTATAAGTACCCACTTTGGGAAACTGGGTCCTTCAAATATTGAGATGTTTTGGGTCAGGCGAATCAATGGAAATTCATAGTTTTTCTTTTTTGGCACCTTCCCCTCTGTTCTTTTCACAGAGCCACATTCATGTTTGTTTGACTGGACAGAAAAGACAGCAAGCCTTAGTTGCTGAAAAATAAAAGTGGGAATGGAAATACTAAACGACAAGGATGAAATGAAAGCAGAAGGAACTTAGGATCACAAGTAAACCACTTTGCACATATTCAAACTACTTATGCTAGCGGAGTCATCATAGCTTACTATAATCAAAGAAAAAAAGTGCACAGTATAATACTTATTTAGCTGAGCGCTAGGTTTGAACTGGATGTGCCTGCACAGGGACTGAGTGGGAGTGAGTCCAGCTGTGTTTGGGTTGCTTGCATCCCATTTGGGGATGAGGATAGAAGAAAGTAGATATAATGGACTTGATACTTTTTGCTGAAAACATGGGAAAGAAGGTGGAGCTATAGTTGCTCTGTATGTGCCGGGCTGTCTAGGTCTGAGGGAGAACCTTGCTATGCACTAACTAAAAAAAAGGGGTGGCGGTGAAATGATTGAATATCTGTGACTGTCTATACCGGCTTAGCTTAAATCAGATTTTAATTAAACTAGTTCCTCCCCCTGTGTGGATGCTCTTTTTTAACAGTTCCTCAGCATGCGTGCACATGAACTAGTTAATCCAAGATAAAAGGGAATGTAGATTTATCAGCTGCTCTGCAGTAATTGTGGTTTCAAGCTCTTACCCTGCAGCTCATAACAGCTAAACCTTGATAGCTTAGTTCTCTTTAAGTGAGGGCTTACATTGTTCTTTAGGTAAGCTTAAACCTTCTTTTAATTGACTGAAACCAAAATGAACTTAGTATGGTTTCTAGCAAAGAGTGACCTGCAGCCCTGTGCACTAGCTTAAAGTCAGAGAGATTTGATGTTATACCTTGCTCTGGACTACACTACTTGCAGTTTTTATTAGAGTTTTGTGTTGGACACTTCTTAAATTAGTAACTACACCTTTCTAGATACCAGTGAAGACATGTGCCTAATTAAGGTCTTGACTTAACTACATTAATTTTTGTGGAGCAAGGAAGTAAAAAGTGCCTCAGCTACAATGCCTATCACAGAGCATCCATGTTTTAAAATTGGTTTCCCAAGTCCAGTTTAATCTCCTTCTTACACTGTCAGGGGCATAAACAGAAGTCACTCACTCACTGACAACCAGGGCTGTTTGGAGCCAGTTCATTTAACTTGTTCAGACTGTCAATCCACCTTATTGCATGTACTGGCACACTGGTGGGCAGTCATGCTTACTCCAAGATCTCAACAGTTTTCTTTCTGTTGGACCATTTTAGTCTGAATATGGAGCAGCAGATTTCTGAAGACACCAGCTTCTTGCTGAGGCAAGGTTTAGCTGGTTTGGCATTCCCCCACATCCAGCCTTCTCAACTCAGGGGTAGGAAATTGAAATTGGTCAGAGGCCTTTCCCTGTACTGCATGATAAAAATATGTTTTCAAGGAATGAAGTTGTCAGCTCCACTCCGAGCCCCCAAACCTGGAGGGCTAGGGGACTCACTTTCCCCCAAACCTAGAGCACTAGGGGACTTGGCCTTTACCTTTTGAGGTGTCTGGCATAGGTTGACCTTGCCACAGTCCACCAGATCTTAGAGGCCTGGCAGAAAGCCCTTTTTGGCAAAGTACCACTTTGAGCAGGGGCTGGGATGTCCTCAATGGCAATGTGTTTTGACTTAACATAAATGTGTATTCCCTACCATTTGACATTATTCTAGTACTATGCTTTCTCAAAAAAAAAAAAAAAAGCCCACCCCAAAAATCCAAACTGTGTACAACAAATGAGCTGTAGTTGAGACAGGGTTTCCCCAGATCATGTCTTCTGCTACCTTTATGTCACTGCCTTGGGGCAGTCTGGAAGAATTCCAGGAGTCTGGCAATGGTGACTGTAATTATTCCCCCTTTTAAAAAAATAACTGATCTGAGATGGCTTACTATTGTTCTCATGTAGCTAAACCTGGATTATTATATGCTAGGAAGATCTTAAACCATGGTTAATGGAGAGAGAAAAGGCTTTAACATCAAGTTCTCAGTCTTCTTTAATAGTTACCTATATTTTTAGTCAATGGAGCAAAAACAGAGTTCCTTCCTTGGTCCCATAGAACCTGTCTTTGTGCAAAGAAATCTAATTCCTTGAGATAGAAATAAGGAGCTACAAACCATGCCTGCTCATGTTCCAGCTGACTCTAGTAGTGCAAGATCACTATGCTGGGGGAATCCCTAGCCTTAATGAGGTCCACAGGAGTTCTGCCATCATTTCAGGGGCATCAGGTTTTCAGGTAGAAGGCAGGGTAGACTTGCACTTAATTGACTAATTCAATTTCAGCCACTGTCTATGGCCATATCCAGATGTAAGGAAGAAAATGGAGCTGTTACAGGTTACCCAAATTTGCAGTGGTTTATTTTGTGGGCATTGTTCCCTCACACTCGTATCTCTCCAACAAGTTGGACTAATTACTGTCATGTTTGATCTCTCATTTATATGTTAGTATGAAATGTGGTATTTGATATAAACATGCCTTTATAATATTGTACTCTCAATCAAGAAATTATCAGTTGGCTCATAGCTCAGGTGACAAGGGCACTTCTCTCTAGACAATGGCTAACTGCATATCATGGAAACCCTTCTTAGCACACCTATCAAATGGGTAAGGAGCAAAATTACCTGGTGTAGGATGTCTCTGAAACAATGGCTGTGTGCATATCAAAGAAGAACACACTAGTGCAATTAACAAGCCTTCACTTTCAACAATCATCACTTCCTCCAAGCCATGGATGCAACTCTTGGCACAGACATGGTCCCCCAATATGCCAACCACTTCATGAGCCACCTGGAGGAAAAACTTATAGAAAACTGCACCACCAAACCTGCACTATAGCTGTATTACATATATGATATTTTCATTATCTGGACTGTACACCTGGTCTTACTTATCGACTTCCATCACAGACATAACAACCATCATCCTTCAATCAAACTTCCTCTGGAATACTCTTACACTAACAACTTTCTGAATACCACATTCCACATCTAGGATGCACCCTACAAACCACTATATACAGAACACCCCCTCCCCCTCAGAACACGATAACCATGTTCACAAGACCAGCAGTCATCCGAAGCACACCAAAAAGGATGTCATCTACGGCTAGGCCCTCAGATACCACTGCATCTGCTCTGAGGAGAACAGCCATGATACCCACCTGACCAGCCTAAAAACCTGCCTTTATATAACAAGGACACTCCAGTAGAGAAATAGACCATAAATTTGAAATAGCTATCCAAATACCCTGCAGTAATCTACTACAATACAAAAAGGAAACCCCCTGTGACTGCAACACCCCAGTGGTCACCTACCGCCCTACACTGGATCCGATCAGAAGAATCATCAACCAGCTACAGGCTAAACTCAACAAAGACCAGACATTGAGAGAAATATTCCCAGCTCTTCTGCTCCTGGCTTTCAAACAGCCCCTCAACCTTGCCCAATTCATCATCAGAAGCAAATGCTCCACTGCCCAAAAAAAATCAAGTGAGAGACAGCCTTGCCTTGGCAAGAAATGCTTAATCTGGCAGCACATCTCCATTGCCTCTACTATCAACACCCCCCTCCCATAAAGAAATCATCAGGATCCATGATTCCTACAAATGTCTTTCTCAAAATGTGCCGTACCAATGCACCAGATGCCCTCATGGCAACTATGTGGGTAAAACTAAACAGCAACTAAGCACAAGAATGAACTCTCACAGAAAAAAATATAAAGTATGGAGACATGCATTCACCATTAGGAGCACATTTCTCACAGAAGAACCACTCTACCTCTGACTTCTCTATCCTTGTGCTCAAGGGGACTCTACCTAACACATTCAAAAGACAAACTTAGGACGAAAAATTCATAAACTGGCTGGACAGTAAGAACCAAGGACTAAACAGTGATATGGAATTTATGGCCCATTATAATTTATCCAACTCCTGAATTCTTTCCACACAAGGAAGGTGAGATTGACTCCCTCCCTCCTTTTTGATAAGCCTTGACCTCCCAATAATCAGCTTCTTTTCTTCAGCTAATTGTGCACCTGCTACCCCTGAGAATTTCTCTCAGCCCCTCTCCTATGCTGTGCTTCACTTGCTGTGCCTATCTTCCTATATTCAGAGACCCGAGGAAGAATGTCTTGCATTCAAAAGTTTGTTTACCTTTATCACATAGTTGGTCCAATAAAATATATCACCCTAAGAAATACTTGGCTCTTGCATCCACCAAAATAAATACAGCACTGAAAAGTGTAATGAGGAATCAGAGATTAGAAGATAATGGTGAGAGGAATTAAGAGGGAAAAGTCATGGCTAACTACCTCTCTCTACTTTTGGAAGGAACAAAAGGAGGAAGTTACCTTAGGGCAGTGTTTGGGAACCTTTTCATATTGCAGACAGGAATAACCCAGCTTGGGTGAGACACAGGCAGGTACTAGGATCCATCCACTACTGCTGCTGCCACCACTTCTCCCACTGCAGCTTGGGGAAAGCTCCTGCCATGGCACAGGAGAAACCCCTATTGCTGAATACTATTGGAACCCCTCATCCATGGGCCAGATGCAATGGCTCCAGATCTGTGGGCCATTGCTGACCCCCACTCTAGGGGAAAGAAGGAACCCAGTCATGGAGGCAGGGAGTCCCCCAACAAGCTAAGATGATTGCTGTCTGCTAGAAGCATAGGGAGCACCAAAAAACATCTTCAGTCAGAAGTTAGCAAGGAGCTGTTTCTGTTTTTGTATGTCTGTCTACCATACTTCAGAAGGATCTTCCACAACATTTTTCGGCTGACAGTCAAAAGCTTTCATGAGGTCAAAGAAGGCCATGTAGAGAGGCTTATATTTTTCCTAACATTTCTCTTGCAGCTGGTGAGCTGTGAAGATCATGTCAGTTGTGCCTCCCGATGGCCTAAACCCACACTGAGATTCTGGGAGGATCTCTTCAACAAGTGGAAGGAGACAGTTCAGGACGATGGTTCAGGAGGATACCTACTGAAATTTGTTACCATTCTCTGCCTGCTCTATGATAGTATGCAAGTGGTGGTTCTCAGTAATGGATCTATCACTGATACCTTTGAGGTTAAAACAGGAGTTAAGCAAGGCTGCATCACCACTCCAACACTCTTCCCAATATTCTTTACTGAAATGCTCCATTTGACCACCAACAAGGTTTCAGCTGGAGTAGGGCTAAAGTACCAAATGGATGGTAAGCTGTTTAATCTCAGCTGACTCCAAGCCAAAACAAAGACCACCCCAACCTCAAATCATTGAGCTCCAGTATGCTGATGACACTGCAGGGTGTGCTTACTCAGAAGCAGACCTTCAAGCAATTGTCAATGTTTTTACCAAGGCATACAAAAAATGGGACTGACACCTAACATTCAGAAGACTAAGGTCCTCCACCAAAAAGCTCCTAATGAACAGTTTGCAGCTCTGGTAATCCAGATCCATGGTGAGACTATGGAGAACAGTGAGTATTTCCTGTACCTCAGAAGCCATCTTTTGCAAAAGGCTGACATCAACAAAGAAATCCATCACCTCAAATGTGCAAGTGCAGCCTTTGGATGCTTGAAGAAATGGGTGTTTGACAATCATGACATCAGATCTGAAACCAACCTCATGGTTTATCAAGCAGTCGTGATCCTCACTTTGCTGTACAGAGCTGAGACATAGACGATATACAGGAGACATCTACATTTGTTGGAAAAGTACCATCAATGCTGCCTGAAGAAGATCCTCTGAATCCAGTGGGAAGACAGATGCACTAATGTTAGAATCCTTCTGCAAGCAAACACCATGAGTATTGAGGCAATGATCATCCAAAATCAACTTTGGTGGGCCAGCCATGTCATCCAGATGTCCGACTCCAGACTCCTGAAGCAAGTTTTATTTTCCCAGCTATGCCAAGGCATATGCTCAAGAAGAGGGCAGAGAAAGTGCTTCAGGGACATCCTCAAGGCCAGCTTAAAAAAATGCAACATTGATGTCAACTTGTGGGAGATTATCGCTCAGAACTGCTCCAAACGGAGAAAGTCTGTTGCAGGGATCTTCATACTTTGAAACCTCACTACAACAGGAAATGGAAAAGTGGGAGCAGCAGAAACAGTGCGTCACAGTTCGAACCAAAAATCCAGAGCTACCCACCCCACACAGAAACACATGCCCGAGTTGCAGTAAAGTCTGTCGATCCCAGCTAGGTCTCATCAGCCATCTTTGGACCCACAGATAAGACGATCATGAAAGACAATCATCTTTGACTGCAAGGGATTGCCAAAGAAAGAAAGTGTGTTTACCAAGCCTAATGACTGTTTGCTGATGTGTTTTCTGTTTTATGAAATAAACCTGTTTTGGCTTTTTACCTTAGTTGATCCTGAAATCACTCATCACCAGGCAGCTGGCAGCAACAGCCACAATACAATGACACCTTTATTGTCTCTCTACCATTAAGAGGCCTGAGGTAGGGGGAGTCAGGTCCATCATGTTCCACTGAGTCCAGAGCCAAGACCCTGCCCTACGATGATGGTTGACTGAGTAGACTTTACTTAACTTTCAGTACTATATTCCTCAGGCCTACTTCCTACCTCTGCTTGCTAAGATATATAGTCCTCAACCCCTTTACAGGAAAAAGTTCTACCTGTTCCTGCCCAAGGCACTTACACTTCAGCCTTTACCACTACCTAGGGAACTCTTTCTGCATTGGGAGCTGTCCTGCTATGGTCCAGATCCATGAATTCCTACTCCTTCAGCTGTTCAGCCTAAGCAGCTGAAGGACTACTGTATTTGTAGTACTAAGGTGGGTAGGACTGGAAAGAGTTGGCCAGTTAAATCGTAAAGTGACCACCATCTGTGCTGTGCTTAAGATTTGATTTCTCTGTTATGATATAGGCTTGCTAAATCCCAACATACTGGTGTTTCAGTGGAAACACATAACAACCCTCTGGGAGTGTTGCAGGGCATTATTTCTAAAATATTCTCCAATTTATGTGATATGCAGAGTGTTAAATGGAAATGATATCAGCTTATGTTAAAGATTTAAACAGAGGTCTTGCTGTACTATGGAATAATGGGATAATACTGAGAAAATAACTAAGCACATTTTAATAGTACTCTATTGTTAGTCCTGTCCTAATTTCTGCCCAGACTTTATCTGTCAATACTATAGAAACTCAAATGAGTCAAAAGAAATGTGGCTGAGTAGGTAGTGTGACCATATATTCTTGCCAGGACAGTCCTATTTTAAATATCTGTTCTGGGTGTCTCATCATTTTGGGCTTAGTAGAACACCTAGGAGAGGTGTTTAAAACAGGACCACTT
Source organism: Alligator mississippiensis (assembly GCF_030867095.1). Classification (NCBI taxonomy): domain Eukaryota; kingdom Metazoa; phylum Chordata; order Crocodylia; family Alligatoridae; genus Alligator; species Alligator mississippiensis. Next base: position 128,052,877 of record NC_081826.1, read on the forward strand.
TATCTGCACTCTCTACTTTCCTGCTGTCTATCACTGACCTGAGATGAAGCTCAGACACAGCTGAGCATGCTGGAGAGGGAGGAGGGGAGAAGCAGTGTCCTGTTTTGAAACTAGGAATACAAGGTCACATTATGAATAAAGTATTGGAACAACCAGGTAGAGATGCCTCTCAAACCAGGCCATCCTGGAAAGCTGTGAGGAGAACGAGTCATAACACTGGTCAGGTTGTCTCTGTAGCTGTTATGTCGATGCAGCTGGCCTTTTAAAGAAGACAGCAGAAAAACTTGTCTTGGGCTGGCAATGAAAATCATTTTGGTTCCTCTTGGGTAAACCACTGTGCCCCATCACTGAGCCAGTGGTAGTGGATTATTTTAGCAAGGGAGAAATATACCTCAGTGAATCACAATTGAATGGCTTATCATGAGCTGGGGCTCTCTTTCTAGTGTTGCTGAAAAGAAACCAAAGTCTAGTTTCAGTTACTTTGATATAACTCTATAGAGATTCACTGGCCAAATCCAAGAGGAGGAACTCGCCCTCAGAATAGCCAGTTCAAACCCAGACAGAGTGGGGCTTACAGAAACATGGTGGGATTCATCCCATGACTGGGCAGTTAGCATTAGGGGCTATAGGCTCTACAGGCAGGATAGAGAAGGAAGGAAGGGAGGGGGTGTGGTGCTCTATGTCAAAGAGCAATACACATCTTCTGCCAGCAAAATGGGGTCAGAGGAGGGGCAAGCTGAAGTGCTCTGGGTCAAGATACAAGGGGGTCGTGGGGAGAGGGATTTAACGGTGGGGGTCTACTACAGACCTCCCAACCAAGGGGAGGAGCTGGACCGGGAACTTTTGGGCCAGCTTGCAGAGGCACTTAAGGCAAGGGATGTAGTTGTCATGGGTGATCTAAATTACCTGGACATCTGCTGGGAGGAGCAGTCAGCCAGGTCGGACCGTTCCAGGAGGTTCCTGGCTGAGATACAGGACCTCCACTTAACACAGGAGGTGCACAGTCCCACCAGAGGAAATGCCCTGTTGGACCTGGTCCTGGCCACAGGTGATGATCTGGTAAGGGGACTCCAGGTCCTTGACCACCTGGGTGATAGCAATCATCGCTTGCTGGAATTCATCATCCAGCAAAGGGTGTCAAGGGCCTGCAGCAAGGCGGTAGCCCTAGACTTCAAGAGGGCCAACTTCAACGAGTTGAGGAGATTGGTGGGAGAGGCACTGGGGTTCGAGGGCAGGGGAACTCAGTGCCCAAGATGAGTGGTCGTTCCTTAAGGAGACGATACTCGGGGCCCAAGGGGTGACAATCCCAACAAAAAGCAAGGGGGGCAAGAGTGCCCGAAAGCCCCCCTGGCTCACCAAGGAAGTCCAGGAATGCCTGGTTGCCAAAAAGGTGGCGTACACCCGGGGGGGGGCTATCTCCAAAGAAGAGTATACCTCCACTGCTCGGGCCTGTAGGGGGGCTGTTAGGAAAGCTAAGGCGGACATAGAGCTAGGACTAGTGTCCAAGATCAAAGATAATAAAAAGTCCTTTTTCAAATATATAGGGAGGATGAAGAAGGCACTGGGAAATGTGGGGCCCCTGCAAGATGCACTGGGCAATCTGGTGGTTGCGCCAGAGGAGAAGGTAGACATATTTAACAAATTCTTCACCTCCGTTTTCTTGTGCAGGGGCCGGGACTCCCCCACCATGTTTCAAGATGGACTCGAGGGGAATGCCTTAAGACCTAAGGTTGAGGAAGACCGCGTTAGAGTGCTTCTGGAGGGGCTGGATGTGTTCAAGTCAGCAGGTCCAGATGCTCTCCACTTCAGGGTGTTGAGGGAGCTAGCAGGGGTTATTGCTGGGCCCTTTGCACGGCTTTATAGGCGCTCGCAGTGCTTGGACCAGGTGCCAGATGATTGGAAGATAGCCAATGTGGTCCCCATCTTTAAGAAAGGAAGGAGGGAGGACCCGGGCAACTATAGGCCCATCAGTCTTACCTCAGTCCTGGGGAAAACTCTTTGAGAAGATCATCAAGGAACACATCTGTGATGGGCCGGCATCAGGGATGATGCTCAGGGGCAATCAGCATGTTTTCATTAGGGGTGGGTCATGTCAGACCAACCTGATTGCCTTTTACGATCAGGTCACAAAAGCTTTGGATGCAGGTGTCACCGTGGATGTAGTCTTTCTGGACTTCAGCAAGGCCTCTGACACTGTCGACCACCCCATCCTCATTAAAAAACTAGGTGACTGTGGCATTGATGCCTATATGGTCAGATGGATTGCTAATTGGCTGAAGGGTCGTACTCAGAAGGTGGTGGTGGACCTGTCATATTCGACCTAGGGGGAAGTGGGCAGCGGAGTCCCCCAGGGCTCGGTCCGTGGGCCAGCACTGTTCAATTTCTTTATCAGCGATTTGGACGATGGGGTGAAAAGCAGCCTGTTTAAATTTGCTGATGATACCAAAATATGGGGTGAGGTGGGCACGCTAGTAGGGAGGGAAAGACTGCAGAAATACCTGGATAGGTTGCAAGGGTGGGCTAACAAAAACAGGATGCGTTTCAATACAGACAAGTGCAGGGTGCTGCACTTGGGCAGTAGTAACCAGCAGCACACTTATAAGATGGGAAACTCCCTTCTTGAGAGCATGGAGGCAGAAAGGGATCTTGGAGTCATCATTGACTCCAAGATGAACATGGGCCGACAATGCGAGGTCACGGTCAGCAGGGCTAACCGGACCCTATCGTGCATCCACAGGTGCATCTCAAGTAGGGCCAAGGAGTTGATCCTCCCTCTCCACGCGACACTGGTCAGGCCGCAGCTGGAGTACTGTGTCCAGTTCTGGGCACCCCACTTCAAGAGGGCTGTGGACAACATTGAGAGGGTCCAGAGGAGGGCCACCCGCATGATCTGGGGACAGCAGGGCAGACCCTACAATGAGAGGCTATGGGACCTGAACCTGTTCAGCCTTCACAAGAGAAGGCTGAGGGGGGACCTGGTGACCATCTATAAACTCACTAGGGGGGACCAGAAGGGTTTGGGGGAGACCTTGTTTCCCCTAGCGCCCCCAGGGATAACAAGGAATAATGGCCACAAGTTGTTGGAGAGTAGGTTTAGATTAGACAGCCGTAAGAACTACTTCACAGTTAGGGCGGCTAGGATCTGGAACCAACTTCCAAGGGAAGTGGTGCTGGCTCCTACCCTGGGGGTCTTTAAGCAGTGGCTCGATGCCTACCTGGCTGGGGTCACTTGAGCCCAGTTTCCCTCCTGCCCAGGCAGGGGGTCGGACTTGAAGATCTACAAGGTCCCTTCCGACCCTACTTCTATGATTCTATGATAAGATGGAAATTTGACTGAAAACAGTCATAGTCTCTAAACTGGCATCTCATAATGCCTTTTTTAAATTTATAAAGAACTTAGCTTTTAGGCAAGCTATATTTCATTTTGATAATACAAACAGTTTTCAATCTCATATGGCAGCATCCAAACCATTCCTGCTTGATATTGTCTGGAAATGTTTGTCATAATTATTCTAGAAAACAACATTAAAAATGGGACAAAATCTGTTCTTGGTTGTAGGAGGTAACTCCTCTTTACTTTCAAGGAAGATGCAAGACTTTTGTGTTTTACTGATTTCTTAATTTTTTATAGAGAGTTTATTTGTGCTTTTGCTTTGTGCATAATAGACTGCAAAAGACCTTTAGGGAACCCTACATTTTCCTTGCACAAAAATCTAGTCAATCTGATGGAATGGCTAGGGCAGTTTCTTAAAACATAAATTACCTTCATCGTTACTGAGGCAATGATAGGAGAGCAATTCAAGAAACATTTGAAATCCATTTGAAAAAAAGGAAAGTAACAAAACCAAGTCCCATTGATCAGCCTTTTATCTTTCTGCTATTCTTTCCCCTGTACTCTTCCCCTTGTTTTTAGTTTCTTAATGATCTATCATTTTTTAATCTCCAGCAATACAGTGGAAGATGAACAACATTTAGATTTAAAATCTCTCCTTCAATTTAATTTCTATAGTAATCTGTAATCCACAGCATATTTTTCCAGACTAAAGAGAGTATAGATAACTGTCTTTTTACTCCTCTTCATTTTTACATTATTTTCATTCCACATACCACAACACAATCATTGATGCTACTGACATCTACAGATTATTTTCTATCTGAGCTGAACTAGACTATCCTGAATGCTTTAAAGGTGCCTATTATGATGTTTAAAACTTTTCATAATGAGCACTAACCTATAAGGGATTTACACCTATTCCCTTTGCCTTCATCCATGTTAATAAAGGACTGTGGACACACTTCCGAGTCTTGCTGAAAGCATTTGTTTTTTTATCCATTATGCATAAGATTTGTTGATGAAATGTAAATGTTGTAGGAATGCCAGCCAAAGCAGGTAGATTTATTTTATCAGAGTATTATGGCTATTTTCTCCATTTACCGAGTGATGTGCAAGGAGTATATTGTTCTACAGCAGAGGACACAACAGCCTTTAAAACACCTGTGGAAGGAAATTGTGCCTTGTGTTGCTGCTGTAGTTTTTTTTTTTAAGATGATCTAAGGAAGTCCCCTAAAGACTCATTAAGAGGCTTACTGTCCTCACATTAGTGTATTGTGCTAAAAATATTAGCTAATTTTAATGTCAACAGCAACTAATACTTATGAAATGCTTATGTAACACCACAGAGCTTAGTAGAATACAAAAAGCATTCAGTTGAAGGAGCTTGCTTGCACCAAGCCATAATTAACAGTACAGCAGTACACACATTATGGATTTCAAAGGAGGAAATGTTTGCATTATATACAGATACCATTGCTACATATGTTTTACATTAAATGGCATGGAATTATATTCCTTCTACAGGCTATTATAAGGGATTAAAAAAAAGGTGGTGAGGGAGCATGCCAATTGATTGTTATCCACAAAGACTCCAGTTCAGGAGGGCACTAAAGCAAGTGTTTCAGTCTGTCCATGTTCAGGAAAGTATTCAAAATACTTGCTTAATGTTTGCATGTGCTTACCTTACATTGACTTCAACAGGTTGTGATGAAATGCTCAAATGTCTTCTTTCCTCACTTGGGGTCAGAGGGACTAATCCTCCCACTCCCTCATGCAATCAGCAAGAGTTTCAATGTATGTGAGCAGTAGAACAGCAATTGTCAGGCAGGGTGCTACCAGCTTTGAAGGTGCTACAGGAAGGCTAATAAATATAGTGAAAAAGCCTGAGGTAGAATTGATTCAATCTATGCAGGTTTCTCTAAGCTGCATAGATTGAACCAAAACCCAAACACAACAGACTTGACCTTTCAGTTGGGAAAAGCAGGCAGACGCCTGCACTAGCCTAGGCCAAAAGGCTGAGGGTGCTAAAACACGCCTCCAAGCCTGCTGGCCAGCCAGGCCATCCCAAATTGGCTGGCCAGCACATATCCCCAACCCCCTGCTGTCCCCCGCAGGGAGGAGAAACAGTTCCCTGTCCCCAGACAACTCTGAGTGGGGATCTGCCCATGTGGGGGGGAGCCCTGGTCTGCCCAGCTGTGGGGGGTGGCGACTTTCCCCCCATGTGGGCACATCACTTATGGGAAGCCCCCCCACTCTGGTCTTGGCTCCCCCCCAAGTTAGGATGTTTCCAGGGGGAGGGGGGGGGCTGGGCTCCAAGGGTTTGCTCATCTTTGCCAAGCCAGGCAGGCTCCACAAAAAGAAGGATCGGGCCCTGCTGCTATTGGTGCCAGGCGGCCCAGGGGGCTTACACCAGGTGGCAGGGATGGGAACACCCCATAGAGAGCAGGATCAAGCCCTGCTGGCTGGCACAAGCCCCTGGGGTCATCCAGAGCATCCCCCAGAGCCTGGTATCAGCAACAATTGGTAGGTTGCAACAGGCATCCCTGGGGGGCTCATCCAGAGCAAGAGGGCTGGGCTGGGCTGTAGTGGGGAACCCTCTGCCCCAGGGCCCCCATAGAAGACCCACTCAAGGGGCCTGGGGCTGAGACTGGGGTCTGTTCCCTCTGACCATCCTGAGCTCCTGACTGGTGGGGTTGGTGGGGCTCCAACAAGCCCCCCACTGGACTGGGCTCGGATTGCAGTTCACTAGGGGGAGACCCCCACATGAGGGTCCCTTCCTCAAAGCAGACCCAAGCAGGTGGGCCAGGGTGAGGGTGGGGGGGTCCCTGTCCCAGCCACCCCCAGTGCCTGACAGATGGGCCAGCAGGGCGTGGGGCTCTGGCAAGCCCCAAGCCAGACTGGGCTGGGCTGGGAGGGAAACCTCCAATTTTAACCCCCCCAGCAGACCCCAGTTGGGGGCCCAAGGCCAAGGTGGGGGTCCATTTTCCTCTCCCTGCCCCCAGCACTGGAGTCCAGTCTCCAGGGACAGCCCTGCTGCTCTTCCTTGCCTGCCTCCCGGGGTGACGTGTAGGGGGGGCACATGGGTGCACGTGCACCCCCTGAGCATGGCGGTGCACCCCCTACAAAAAAGCACTGCCGGTCAGCTCTCGCAGTTTATGTGCACTGAATTTCTGTTTTGTTACAGATCTGAACTGGTTTCCGAATACTTATACCAGTTTATGTGTAATTTTTGTCCCTAGCTGAAGTGTGAGGAGATAAGCAAAATGTGATGAGATAAGCAAGTACGGTAGGGTTACCATATTTCCATTTCTAACAGAGGACACCTGTTGGGGGGCGGGGGGCAGTTTCTAAATGTTACAGTAAATAATAAGTGTTATTGCCTAGAGGGGCAGGCACCTCCCCCCTACCCCGTAGCCTGCCATGTGCACCCCACCCCGCGGACAGTCCCCAAGACCCAGCCCTCCACCCCCCGCCATCCATAGACTTACCTGCATCCAGCTGTTGGGGCTGCTTCTACCACCTTGCCTGGCTGTATGCCCACCTTGCCTGACTATGCCCCCTGCCTCCAATCACCCCAAGCAGCTCCTTGCAGACTAGAAGGATGCCAGCCTGCAAAGGGAAACCCACAGCTTTCTCCTTTAAAGAGAAAAATAAATTTTTTTTCTGCAGCAAACAGAAAACCCAGATCTCTGTAAACATGGAAACTGGTCAATACAGTTCTACCAGCAAAATCCTGGACATTTGTACATATTTCAAAAAACTGCCTGGATGGAGATCAGAGGATCCAAAAAGAGGACATGTCCAGGAAAACTTAGATGTATGGTAACCCTAAATAACCCTCAGGCTCTCTCTGCATGGCTGCTCCCCTGCCCCAACTGTTTGCCTCCTCTGCAGGGAGGTCAGCCCTGTAATAAATAAATTAGTGTTTGAAATAGGGTGCTTCTCAATTCACAAAAGTTATGAAGCCTTGAGTCGAGCAAGGGATGCTTCATATCTGAAAAGGCTGAGAACCACTGGAGTAGAGGATCAGGCCCCAAAGGGGTCATATTGTTAATGGGAATTTTTTTAGTACAAAGGATTTCGTAGTCAAAGTTGGCCTGGCAGAAGTATGGCAGTTCACTTCACAACATGGGTCAGATTCTGTGTAGATAGGACTAACAGACTGAAAAGAGATTTTTTTATTTGTTGGACCATGAATGCACTGCCTTTCCTAGAGCATGTATTGATTTTGAAAAAGAAAAATGAAAGAAAAAAAAATCTAAGAATGACAGTTTTTCTGCTAGCCCCCAATTCCCAGATAACACATCACTGCAGAAATAACATTTCAGAGCAAAGAGAAGCTGCTTGGACAATTTCAGAATTAGTTAAGGGTTAATAAAACCCACACCTACCCTGAGGGACAGCTGTCTAAGAACTATGCAGGCTCCTGTTGTGCCATTGCTGAAGGTGGCATAAGAGCAACAAGAGGAAGTCCTTTTTGAACACATTGATGTGAATATTTGAGACAGGCATTTCTTTTTGGCTTTGGGCATTTATCCTGTAGGCAGCTCTTCTTGCTACTAAAGAGTATACATGAAAGGATACAAACATGTTATACTGGAATATTTTCTAAGCCTCATTAATAAATTTATGCAAAACTGCATTGGGAACAACAGGAAGAACTGATAAACCTCCCATTTTTGAGGAAACTCATGGAGAAATTAGCTAACAATGTGCTGCAAGCGCATTTAATGGGAGTCAGTATTTTAGACTCAACAAAATCTGGAATCAAGCCAGGGTGCAGAATGGATCTGAAACAGTGACATTAATGGATGCTCTCTTCTTGTCAACAGATGGAGGGCAGACATCTGTCCTTATCTTGCTGGATCTTCTGCAGCGTTAAAACTGTAGGTATTTGTTTTGTCTGAGAGAAGTGACTGGGAGCCAGGAAATAGTTTTATTTCTTCCTGGATTGACACAGCCAATGAACAGTAATGGAAAACTGTTCCTCTACCACTGGATCACTTACTTCTTGAGTCCATCACTGGTCAGTTCTTTCTCTGGTTTTTTGCACCTTCCACAAGCAGCCACTAATGATCAGACAGTGTGGACTCAGGAGGTATGAGTAATACACAGAAAACAGATATTCAACCTACCCTTTGGAGCTGCAGCAATTGACATTGTTGTCACTTGCTCCACTGCCAAATTTCTGGCCCTGTAGGCAGCCCCTCAGGCCAGTTGACAGGGATCTGTGCTCCAGATCCAGCCTGCATCCTGGCTTCATGCTAGTCACCTGGCCCTTGGGGCTGGATGACTTTGACACCCCCAATATAACTCATATTCCTGTGGTGGACAGTAAAGGCGACCCTTTTGTCATTTCTACAGTTTGGCTTGTCTCCTTTTTGAAGGGTGTCACAATCATGGTGCCCTGAGGTCATCTGGGATTTCCTCATCATTCCAAATCCTTAAGATGAGGGCATGGAGCTGTAATGTGAGATCTTCTCCCCCTTGCTTGAAGATTTCAGTGGGGATTCCGTCAGCTCCAGATGTCTTGCTGTTCTTCATCTGTTTGCTGGCTTTCCTCACCTTGTCAAGGGTTGGAAGGATTCCAAATATTGTCTCTGACTAGGTGTTGTGGGATAGGGTTGAGGACACCCTTGTTAACAACAGAGTCCTGACTGAGAAAGTCTTCAAAATGCTCCTTCCAATGTGTGTTGATGGTTCCCCTTTCCCTGAGTAGGTCTCCTCCATCCTTAGGTCTCAAGTAGGTTGGTCTTTGAGTGCTTGGACCATAGATGCCTTTGGAGGCATTGAAAAAAAACTGCACATCATTGATGTCAGCAAGATGTTGAATGTCCTGTTCTTCATACTCTGGGTCCTCCTTTGGATCTCTGCCTTGGCTTGTTGGAGATTCAATTTCTTTTGCTTGGAGTTGGTGTCATTCTGCCAAGCACAAAAGGCCTTGTGCTTGCAGTTGATCAACTCTTGGATCTCCCAGTCATTCTTATCAAATCAGTCTTGGTGTTTCCTGGTACATAAACAAAGTGTCTCTTTGCAGGTGCTAATGATTGTGGACTTGAAAGCACCCAAGCACTTCCAATATTCTCTAGTTGTTGACTGGACCAGTTTTTCATTGAGACACTGGTGGAAGCAGTCTTGCTTGATTGTGTCCTTGAGTCCTTCGACACTGACCTTCACTGACAGCATCAAGAGTTAGGATGCAAGCACTTCTGATGGGGCGTATGTGGTCCTGGAGACCCTCCTGAACTGTCTCCTTCCACTTGCTGAAGAGCTCCTTCCAGAATCTCAGTGCGGGTTTAGGGCATCAAGAAGCACAACTGGTATGATCTTTATAGCTTATCAGCTGCAGGAAAAATGCTGGGAACAGCATAAACCTCTCTACATGGCCTACTTTGACCTCCCAAAAGCCTTCAACTTTGTCAAACAAGAAATGATATGGAGGATCCTTCTGAAGTATCAATGCCCACCAAAATTCATCAACATTCTTTGCCTGCTCCATGATGGTATGCAAGCAGTGGTTCTCAGTAATGGACCTATTCCAGATCCCTTTAAGGTTAAGAAAGGAGTTAAGCAAAATAGTATCATTGCTCCAGCACTCTTCTCAATATTCCTTACCGCGATGCTACAAATGACCTCCAAAAAGCTTCTAGTCAGAGTAGAGCTGAAGTACTGAATGGGTGGTAAACTATTTAATCTCAACAAACTCCAAGCCAAAACCAAGACCACCCTGACCTCAGTCATCAAGCTCCAGTATGCTGATGATGTTGTAGTGTGTGCTCACTTGAAAGCAGACCTTCAGGCAATTGTTGATGTCTTTACCAAGGCATACAAAAAATGGAACTCATGCTTAATACTCAGAAGACTAAGGTCCTCCATCAACATGCTCTTAATGAGAAGCCCCTGGCTCTAGTAATTCAGATTCATGGTAAGACTCTGGGGAACATTAAGTATTTCCCGTACCTCAAAAGCCATCTATCATAGAAGGCTGACATCAATGGAGAAATTCAACATTGCCGTAAATGTGCAAGTGCAGCCTTTGGATGCCTGAGGAAATGGGTGTTTAAAGATTGTGACATCAGATCTGAAACCAAGCTCATGGCTTATCAAGCAGTTGTAATCCTGATCTTACTCTGTGGAGCTGAAACATGGACAACATACAGGAGACACCTCATGTCATTGGAGAAGTACCAATAAGGCTGCCCATGGAAGATCCTTTGAATCCAGTGGGAAGACAGATGCACCAACATTAGCATCCTCTTGCAAGCAAACACCACAAGCATTGAAGCAATGGTCATCTGACATCAACTTCACTGGGCCAGCCACATCATCCAGATGTCTGACTCCAGACTCCTGAAGCAAGTTGTATTCTCCCAGCTCAGTCAAGGCATATACTCAAGAGAAGGGCAGAAAAGTGCTTCAAGGACATCCTCAAGGCCACCTTGAAAAAATGAAACATCAATAACAACTTGTGGGAGACTAGGGTCTGCTGTGTGGAAGAGTCTGCTGCAAGGATCTCAGTACTTTGAAACCTTACAACGACAACAGGAGACGGAAAAGTGGGAGCAACAGAAACAGCGTTTCACGGACCAAAACGAGAATCCAGAGCCACCCACTCTGCAAACACTTGCCCAAGTTGCAAAAGAGTTTGTCAATCCCAGATCGGCCTCGTCAGCCATCTTCAGGCCCACAGATAAGACAGTCATGGAAGACAATCATCCTCGACTGTGCAGAGATTGCTTGGGGTTAGCTCATATGTGGGAGTCACACAGCCTTCTCAGAGGCTGGTCTGCGATGGGGGAATAAACTCCCTCAGGAAATAAAGGGCCATCAGAAACTTCACCTCACTACTTTCTGTTTTGAGTATGAGGTACAGTTCTTTTGACCTTGCCTTCCCCAATGTAAATATTTAGCAACATGTATGTGTATAAAAAGTCATCTCACCAAAACAAGACAAGTCACTGCACACACTACTACCCCTGAGGAGATGTGAGAATAAACAACATGTGACAGCTGTTAGTCACATCACTTAAAACACTACTGAAAGGTCCTGAGATACCATGGCAATGCATCTGGTGCATAAGAGTGTATATAGAACAGCAAAGAACAAAATAGAACCTTATTATCCCAATGCCTCCCAGCACTTGGAGCTGCAACCCGAGTGTGCTGAACTTGTCAGTCTTGCTCTTGGGAGTAGCTGTCTCTATCAGAAGCTTGTAGAGCAAGGGTGTCAAATGTACTGCCTGCAGGAGCCTGTGGAGTTGTGTTGTCTGGCCCGAGAAGCTTCTAGTGGGGGTTGGGGTACAGAGCCTGATTGGGAACACATGTCGGTATCAGGGGGCAAGTGACAATGGCCACTGCCACCATTGCTTCTGGATTCAGCCTGAAAGGAACCCTGTGGTCCAGATCCAGCCTGGAGGATTTGGGTGAGTTTGACATCTCTGCTGTAGAGGATATGAAATGGAAGTGGGATGGTGAGGTCCCTTGACACTGGTTCTGTGCTGGCACTGTTGTTTTAGTCATTGTTCTCCTAGTGCTTTCATGTAATGCAGCCCAAACAGGTCCACAAATAAGGCATCTCAGATATATTATTGATCCATCTGTATCCATGGAAACTGAACATGGAGCTATTGTTTAAAGAGTATAATTAAAGTGATTGTATCAGATTAATAGCAGAGGTGGACTAACTTACTCTGCCACCTTTATCAGGTAAAGGAGTTCAAGGGCAAAAGTCCATAATAAAACCAGCACAGGAGACAATATATTGTTCTCACACCATTTCCTTTAAGAAGAAATATCTATGTACATTAGAAGGATGTTATAAGATCAGAAAATTAAATGTTGAAAAAATGTTTTATTTACCACGTTAAGAATACTTAACAGTATTAAAACTGAAGGGATTTTAAAAGGTTAATTGACCTTTGTTGGTCTGTAGGTTTTCTTCTTTATATTTCTTTCAGATTAAATAATAAAAATAGACGAGCTAGCTGGGCACTTATTGACAGGCCATTTCTAGCCAATTTCATTTCCAGGTTTTCTTGGACAAGGACTGGTTGGGTTGCAAACACTGCTGTTTCAGATTCATTGAAACATTTCTTGTAAGAGGCCAAATTCCCTGGTGTTGGTGCACACAGGGGCATAGTTTTCAATGGAGCTTCTCATTTTGTCTCATCTCATCTCACCTCATCTCTTCCTTGAATCTCTGCAGCATATTTTAATAACTCTTGCAGCAGCAGGACACTGACCCAAATTGTCCCCATGCTTCATCTGTAGCATGTTAGGGTATTTGGTCTTTTGGTTGTGTCGGGATTAATTCTGTAGTTTTACTAATAGGTTACCCAAAGCTTTGTATAGGATGGTTTGGATAGGGATGATTCTGCCTCTGGTGGGGGGCTGGATGCTAAATGGGCACCAGAGGGCTCTTCCACCTTTGGTTTTCTATGATTCTGTGATTAATTCTTTGGAACTTTCAGCATAGAATCTGAAAGTAGGCAGATATTTCGTGACTTTTACAAATATTTTATACAAAATTTAATATTTGAATCAAATATGATCTCACTGGGCATGTCTACACATGCATTTTGGCATGCCTAACTTTAATGAGCGTTAGCTTAATGAACATTAAGGCAATTTAGGCTCGCATCTACATGTACATGGATTAAAGCGCATTAATGCCATGCGCACAGACTGACGTGGGACTAAAGGTAGTCCCAAGTCAGTCCTTACAGAACATTAATGCACCTTAATGCATCTACACATGCGTTAATGTGCTTTAGCTAATCACAACTAAATCTGATACCTTCTTTTGCAGGCATCAAATTCAGGCACGGATAGCCTAAAATCACCATTTTTTAGGCACATTAAGGGCACACACTTGTAGACCTGCACCCTTAATGCACCTTAAATTGGGCTAAAGCACCTTAAATTGGCATGTGTAGATGCACCCACTATGTCCTTTTAAAACTCAACACTATGCACGGCCAAGTGAATTACCTTTCTGATGAGTAATTTTGAAAGTGCAAATTTATTTTGACTTTCCCTTTCTTATTGTACTATACAATCTAAAAATAATCCTTCCCTGACAGACAAAAGACAATGAACATTAAGCACTCCTTTGATGCAGTCTTGGCAGTAATTGAATAATCTTCCATGAGAAAAATCTCTCTGACATTTTGATTTCTTAAATGTCAAAATATGATCAGATTCAAAATAAAGCTCAGTTGATTTGCAGAAGCTTGCAAGTTTTAATATGATAGGTGGGTAGATAGGTAGAGAGAACTCTAACAGATTTGTGACACATATGTACAAAAGCTTGCTGTCTTATCAGATCTACAGGATTATCAATAATTCAATTTTGGCAAAATGTTTTTGGAATTTTGGGGGGGGCATCATGAATGGTAGTTGAAACAGAATGACTTTTATTGACTTGACTTGAGTGGAGCAATGACACTAACATTCTGCATGGAAATAAACTGATGAACTCCAAAATTCATCATTAAAATTTTGCTCCAACATTCTGTGCCAATACAAAAAACCCAAACAAACCAAGAAGCTCAGATGAAGCTCAAACCAACCTGTCTCAGATGAAGCTGCATTATTCTGGCCCACTGATTCTGTAACGTTCCCAGCCCCTGGCCTAGGAAGTTACAGGCGAGGGGTAAAGTTTTAGACATGGATTCATACGCTTTTTGATCTGAAAGATAATAGGGGATGGATAAAAACAGGAAGTGGAGCCTAGGGCACCTGACATGATTTAGCAGCAGGAAGTAGACGGGAAGAATGATACTGGACTGAGAAAGGGAAGCTGAGTAGATGCTGGAAAGAAAGACTGCCCAAATTTGGTTCTGTAGTGCCATTTTGAGGTAATGGATTTCCTCTCTCCCAGTCCAAGTAACAGCTGGCCCCTAAGTGCTGGCAACAGCTTTAATCCTGAATTTACTATGGTGAAACAGGCACTGCATGGGGAAATAGAAAATCCTCCACAGGCAAAGGATGGCAAATTCTATGCAAATGTTAATGCAGCTCAATGAATGACAAACCTTTCTGGCTCTTTATGGACCCACCAGTGGGGTGGAGGATGGGACAGTCTTCTCTATGGTAATTTGCAGGATTCCAGCCCACTTTACTTAGTGGCAACTGGGATAAAATGCACCCCTGCCAAAATCCATCCAGCACTGCTGGTTTCAAGAAAGTTGCCTAATATATTATAGCAGAGAAAAGTTTAAATTGTTTGGTACCTGATGGGACGGTTGTTTTGCTGGCACAATTCTGCTAGCTTCAGTGTTATACCTGCTGGGCACTTGGCCCAATATGTCAGTAAGTGTTGCGCAGTGGCAAATGCTTAATGCAACATAAAATTGCTAAATTTAGGGTAAATGTTTGATGCAGTATGCCGGGAATTAAATGCCGAGCTCCCATTAACTTTAATGGGAACAAAGGACTAATTCCCTTGGCACTAGGCTGAAAACATACTCCATAATATCTGCACTGCTGCTCTACTCATTTTACTTTTAGAAGCTGTTTCACACCTCTAGACACAGCGTATAAAACAAAGTACTTTACTATCTAGGAAGATTGCATGCTAGTTTCTAGCACTAAATGATTCGTATCTATCTCATTTGTCAAGGGGGAAACAGCAGTATTTTATATTTCATACAAACACCTACAGCTGGTAGGCAGCATCTCTCATAAGGTATTTCTAAATGTCATCATTATTCAAACACCTAGGAGAGACAGATTCCCCAGGTCTCCCTACCTTGTTGCTATAGAGATTTACAAACATATGAAGTGGAGACACCAATCACTTATGTCTTCCTTACCACAAAATAGGCTTCTCAGTTCAAAAGCCCAGTATCATCTTCAGTAAAAGTAACCACAGAGCAAGTTGCATTTAAATTATTAAGAGTGAATTTGTGTGTGTGTGTGTGTGTATAAAAAAAACAAACCTTGAGGTTTCCTTTTTCCTTCCTTCCCCCTGCCTCTGTTTTCTTTTTATGATATTTCTGATGCAAAAAAAAAACAACAACAAACCAAAAGAAAAAGAAAGAAAGAAAAAAAACCCAACTCTGACACAACAACCTATCAGGAGTAGCAAGTCTGGTCTTCTCAGGTTTTTCAAGGGCAATCACTGAAGGTTTCAAATGTTTGGACTGTGAACTGTAAATTGAAGGTGAAGGATTTGAATGTTTAACAACTCTCTTGTCTCCCAATGTTTTCTTCAGTTTTTGTGTTAGAGAGATGCTGACAAATTATTTTTAAAAAGAGCTTTTAAAAGTCTGAATAAAAATAGCTTTCAACTAATAATCAGATTTATTTCTATCTGACGTCATTACCATACCATTTTCCCATTCCTTCACAATCTTTCTAGGGATAAAGGATAGACAATATCTCAATTTCTGATGTAAATGACAACAAAAAAAGCCACCAAATTTTTTTTGGAGGGAAAAAAATTCCTCAAGTTTTCAGGCTTTATTTATGCATCAATGAAGTACAGAGAGCAGAAATCCACTTCAGCCTTCCTCAGGTGCAGGTCAAATCAAAACTCTCAATTTAAACATCTGCAAGATGAATGGATATCTGGGATCCTGATGTACATCAGAATTTTGCATCTATCCCTACATTTAATAAAGAAGGAGAAGTGGGGGGGTGAAGGGAACGGGGTATTAGGAATTTTTGCTTTAAAAATAAGGGTCCTACTCTACAAATTTTATATGCACGAAAGATAGCATCTACTGTTACAGGAAAATAATTGAATCGGTGGCCATATACCAGCTAATGCTAGTATAGTATAGTATTATATCTTCACCTGTTACCAAGGGGACACGTATCAACTGGAAGAGCAGCATTCAGACCTACCCATATTCTGCCTAAAGCTGGTTGAATGGGCTGCACTTGCTCACAATCTGTTTTTGCTAAGAGAAGGAATAATTTATACAGAGATACTGTACACAAGGCACACAGTTTTGGATAGACTACTGTATTTGCTTGTGGGCACACATGTGTAGATTACACTCACATTTCTGCGGGGATCCAGCATTGGTCTCTGCACATTCTCCATGGCTTTCCAAAGGAGATAAAAATTGGTATAATCTTTCACCATGTGCTTCAGCTACTGTCCACACTGAAGGTTTCCTGGCAAGTACATATTTTCAGTGCTGATCAGGTCTTTGTCTTATGTTTTTCACATGGCCATAAAGATAACATCCAGAAATATAGTTCTACAATGTGAAATGCATGTTAATAGGTCTAGTCTAGTATTTCACTCTTACCAGCATGTCTGTCATCTTGAATGCATTTCTTCCTAACTTTAAAAACGGTAGGCTAATGGAAGAAGCTGGCTCTGGCAGTACTGCAACCTCCTTCATTGGAGTCTTCTCCTGAAGAAGAGTCTGGATAGGCATCTGTCTGGGATGATCTGGGAACAACAAATTCTGTGTCTGTCCAGATGATCCTTCAGGTCCCTTCCAACCCTATGAAGCTATGCTCTGACAAGTGCTTTATTGTTCAGTACATTTAAAATATGTGGCTGAGTAACCATCTAAGTAGTCTATGCTTTGGTTTTGTTTATAGACTGCATACTGCACATTCTGACATAACAAGAGTAGGTATTTTTTGCTTGGCTTGGCTAAAATGTTACAACAATACTAAAGTCCACTGGCCTTTATTCTGTTTCTTAGATTGACACAATCTACAGGCTAATATGAAAGACCATGTTATCCAACTCATCAGAAACACACATCTCTTTTATGGATCTTTACTGGAAAATTAAATCTTTATTGGGTGCAACAATTACTTTTACAATAGAACTAGATAATTTGAAAGAGGAACATTTAATAAATTTGCCATTTACTACTGTATTACAATTTATGATCCTGAAAGACTAATTAATATTTCATTGTCTCACATCTGAAAAACAAAAATAACCACAAAACTATAGAAGACACTTTTTTCTTTCTAAGACTAACTAGGAGAAAACCACAGAAGGCAAGCTTCTGGGAATTACAGGCACCCATTTTGCATTTAATTTGATAAGCCTCAAAGTGCTCTTTCCTATTGATTGTTCATACCCTTATGAAAGAGTCACAGTTATCAGTTGACAAGGAGAAGGTGAAGGAGGCAGGGTTTCATGACTCAGCATATAAACTAAAGTGATCTGTGGTTTGTTTTTCTAATTTGTTTACTTTCTCCAACAGTAAAACAGAGCAAAGTGAGCTTGTCTTTATTTCCCTGATCACAGCTTGCTCATTTATTTTTAACACTCCTATTGTCCTTGCAGGCTGCTTTCTAATACCTCTTCTACTGTCAAGTTACATCCCATCTGCTTGACTTCATTACGTGCTGTTCTCGTCACCTAAGCCTGCTTGTGTTTGCTCAGACTCCCTTTTGCTTAACTTCCCTCTAACTTGTAAAGCCTGCTATGCAAAGTTTAACTGCCAGCCTTTGTGCTGTATAAAGCGCCGGTGACCCTGTTGTATTTAGTGATTATTTTACATATGAACCTAATTATCAGAACTTGGTTGGTGGTTCACAGATTCCACAGGTCACCTGGGTTAGAGTCAGAGAGGAGAAGAAAAGTCTTTATCTAATTGCTGGGGAATGCTGAGTTAGGCTTTCTACAGGCATCCCCAGTTTCAAGAATGGGGCTATCTTCAGCAAAAAAGCTTCTGTCTTCACCTCCCCTGTTGCCACACAGAACTGTTGGGTTAGTTGGAAGGGACCTTGGGGTACCTGTAGATGTTACACACCTGTTGATTTAGGTGCTAATCTGTGCAGATATTTGGGGAGGTTAAATTAGGCAAAAAATGGCTGGCCTGATCTAAATTAGTTCACCTGAGAAGGCGAACAAAGTTAGATCAGGAACAGGTTAGCCTGATCTAATAAATGTCTGTACATGTTCAGAGTGCAGCCCCAGGGCTGCACTTTTCCAGCTTCCCCCCTTCCCCCCAGATGCTAAGTGGGCTATTTTTAGTTCCCCAACCACTGCATCCCCAAATGGACAACCTCCTTATCTCCAGATGGGCAATCCCCCATGGCCCCACCAACCCCACCTCTTGCAGACCCGCTATCCCCTACCCTGATCCCACCTGCCTCTCCCCCACCCTCAGTTACTTAGATCAGGCTCCTGGCACCAGTGAACGCATGCACAAGACACTCCCAATCTATGACCATGCATCTTAAAGTAACCCCAGTTAATTCAATTTTAAAATAAGCTGTGTGATCATTGATTGGAAGTGGTGAACATGTACCCTGAAGAAGAATCTGGTACAACCCCTTGAAGGAATTTAGGAAAACTATTCCTGTAGCATCTCTGCCAAAGCTTATCCAGCCTCTTCCTGAAAATCTCCAGCGAAGGAAATTCCATAACATCCTTAGAGAGTCTATTCCACTGCCTCAGTGTTGTAACACTCAAAAGGCATGTCCAGATAAGTGCGCATGTGTGGTATACAATGCTGCAGATCCATCTGTGGTACTGCAAACTGCCTGTGCCACACATGCAGGTGTTTGCTGCACTGCTAATTTGCAGTGTGGTGGGTTTTTTTGACACCAGCAGATCCTGGTGTCAAAAAACCCTGTGCCTGAAAAAAAGTGGGGTGGCACATGTGGTGGCAGTGCGTGCCACCCGAAGCCAGAGCCTGGTTAGCTGGAGCCATGCTCCAGGTGCCAGCCAGGCTCTGTGAGCTGGATCGCTGCTGCTGAAGCCTCAGGAAGCCCTCAGGACCCCAGTTAAGGCTGCTGGGGCTAGCCCATGTGCTGGCCCCAGCCTCCTCTACCCCATTTGGGGCAACTTGCTGTACTCCAGAGCACGCATGCACAAATATTGCCCGGGGACAAATAGCAGTGGCACAACTATGTGCCACTGCTATTTGTCCCCCAGGAAATGCACGCGTGTGCTCATCTGGACATGCCCCAAAAGTTTTTCCCAGTAGCTTATCTAAATCTCCTTTTCTCCAGTTTGGAGCCATTGCTCCCTGCCTGCCTTCAAAGCAAAGGAGAATAGTTGTTGTCCCTCTTTTTCATGGCAGCTCTTCAGATATTTGAAGACTGCTGTCATGTCCCCCTCTTAATTGCCTTTTCTCCAAGCTAAATAGGCCTCGCATGCTCAACCATTCCTCATCATTTAGTTAACTCTCCAAAGGATGTAAAGAGACTCTATTGAGTCTGGCAAACAGGATTGACCTAGGATCTGTTTTTCTGAGCTATTGAGCACCTGATCACTTCAGTGGGAGCTGCAGGTAATCACCCACCACAAAAAGATTCAAGCTTCTAACTGGTAAAATAGGGGTTGTTTTTTTCCTTGTGCTGGATTAGATGCCAGTCAACAAGGGAAACAAATTTAAATGAATAACTGCCTACATTGTGCTTTTCCTTGCCTGACAGCTCCATTCCTGAAGTCTGCCAAGGAGACAAAAAAAAAAAAAAAGCTATGAGGCTTGAAGAAAAGAAACACCAAAACAGATAAAACAAACAGTTAAAAATATGCTTGTATTTAGGGGAATCCTCTCCTTTATTCTATGGTTTGGGATGGGATGATAAAAGGTAAGCATTAGTGGTGGAGGCACCATAATGGCAGAAGGAGGAGACATCCTCCATCACTTAATTCTTGTCACAGTCCAGCTTCAGTGCTGGCCAGGTTATTAAAATCTCAGAGGATTGTCCTGCGCTTTAGCCATACAAGGGAGTCATTGCCTTAACTCACTCTAACTGAACAGCATTAGTTGGAAAGCTGGAAGACCCCACAAAGTATTGGTGTGGGAGGTGACAAGCTGATTTCTTGAGCCTTCCTTTGGTGGTCAGTCTTGCAATGTACAGCTGAGATATTGCTTTGGTTTTCCAAGTCCAGCAGCATTTTGTTTTTACTACATTAAGTGACCCCAGTCCATAGATTTCATGGAGCTGACTTTTACATCTTCTGTCACCACTGAATTAAATATTTCCCATCTTCTTTGATGTGTACACCTATTAGAACTGGCCTTATTAGATAGCTACACACAATATATATATAATGTATATTAACAATGATATGGAGTGTTATAGTCTGTCCTGAATTTGCTTACAGTGGCTATTGTATTAAGTAAACAGTAACATATATAATGATTGGTTATGCTGTGCAGTCACACATGGCAGATGCAATTTAGGTACTGATAACAAAAATAGGTGTTCTCAGCAATCTCAGAAGCATGTGTGTGTGTGTCTAGTATGACTTCATTCCTTAGTTATTGCTTTTAGAATGTGTACTGTTACATTTTTGTAATACCTGGCTAATTAGTGCAAATACCTGAACTTTCCTCACATATGTTTTTGCTTCTTGTCTTTCACAATGTACCTAGGATTGTCTAATGCATAATTAATTGTAATTAAATTGACAAGGTACTGTTTCTGTTGTCAGGATGTGAATCAATATTTTATACACAGATCTGATTTCAGAGGTATAGCTGCCAAGACATCTTTAAAACTGCCCTTTTTAATATTGAACATTTCCCATCTGGGTTATAATGTCAATTTAAACCATTCTATAGTGAGTGGCAGTTAATAAGCAGTCCATCTTTCACAAAAGCAAGAGTTTTGCCAAGTGTGTTTAATTTACTTATCAAAAGGATCTGATTTTTAAATATGGATCTCCACTAAAATCATCCATTTAAAAGGAGGACTACTAGAACGAAGCAGTTTGCCTCAGAGTCTCCTGAATGTTCAGGATGATTGCTGTGTATTAAGAAGGCATATCCCCCTTTAGACACACTTGACATTTTCCACTCCTTAATGTGAAGAGAGGTGTCAGCCATGACTTGCCAGGAAAAATAGAAGCCTATAAACTGATATATAGCATAACTTCTCCATGAATTAGTTGTCATGTACTAACTGGCTGTTTATTTCTGATACTCCTCAAATCACAACAAAAATTATTCAATGATTATGAATTATTCAACCACCACATGAAAGAGAGAAATAGGACACGCATACAGAATTCATATCAGTTAAAACTGTGTGCCAGTAGAGTGAAACTGAGAGCAAAGGGAAAAAGAAGACTGGTATCATGGGTAAATATTTTCTAATGTCCATTACATAGATGCCAACGTTGGTTTTTGCCAGTGGGTGCTTGCAGATGTAAAAAACCTCCCCAAAACTGGCACTTTAAACCTGGGACGTTCCTGTGCCAAGCCTAGCGCATACCCGGAAAAGGCAGCACATTACTTCAGCCTGGCTCTGTAGCATCTGTAAAGATCAGGCACTTTAGTGGGGCTTTTTGTTGCTTTTATGTAGTAACTAATTGAATCAGCTTTAAGTAAAAGTGCCAAAAGCCCTGATGAAGTGCTCAATTCTTTACAGACACTGCAGAGCTGGGTTGAAGTAATGTGCTGCTTCTTCTGGTAAAGCGTGATTTTTTTTTTAAAGTCTGCAACCAAAATGGCTGTGGCTCATGGGTACTGAGCACCTGCTAATTTATTTCAGTGGGTGCTTGAGCTTTGGAGCACCCATGGAATTGGTGCCCGATGGTCCATTAGATAGCAGAACCATCTCTTGAGGGAGAAGGTAGGGTCCTCATCACTTGAGTTATTTAAAACTAGACTAGATAAAGTACTTATCTCTTCAGTAGAAAAAAAAATGCTGAATTGGCAGAGGAAATGAACAAGATCACCTAATAGTTTTCTTTCCCATCTCTAATTTCTACAGTTTGGCGAATTTGTTCATACAAGCCCTATTTGTGCAATTTATGGAAGAGGAACAAATACACTAAGTGGATTTCAGCTGTACTGTTGCAAAACACAATAAAACCTAATATAAAATGATACCAAATGAAATTTGTGCTAGCAACTCACATTGTAAGATGATTTTCCTTTGTTTAAGGAATAACAGCTAATGCTTTCTAAGGCAGTGTACATCAATACCAAAATGACTGCTAAGATTGATTAGTGACTAAAACCACTGTTGTGCAACTGCTGTTGAAAAATATAAAAATTCAACATTAGAAAAAAAATGAACAGTATATTCATAAAAATGTCCTAGATTGACACAGCTGTGTTTTCATGTATTGGTTAATACTCACCTGGTTAAAGATGTTAACATAGCTGTATGGGTATTCCTTGAACTGTGAGCCTTCAAAATTTTAGGGGGCAATTGATGCAAAAAGTCAGGGGATATGGTATAAAGTCTCCACCTTATATCATATAAGGTGGAAAAAAGGCATAATATATGACTTTTGCTAGGGGTTTGACGGAATTATTAACCAAGTATGAAATTTCCAGTACTGCCCAAAAGTTAATGCCTGATCTGTTTATCTGAAAGTAAGAAATACCTAGGGGATTAAAAAAAAAAAAAAAAAAAGATCAAATTGCTATATCCTTTTGAATTTTTTAAAAAAAATTAAAATTTCTGAATTTTCTACTACTTCCCCAGTGAAAGTTGCTTTCCCCCATTGTCTCCATTTTAAATAAATGTTGAGGAAACATATATATATTTGTAGTGATAGAAGAATGCCTGTGACCAAGTCTGACTACCTCTCTCTACTACCCTATCAGTTTTAAGTGCTCTAGTAGTGGCCATCATAGAGGACATTCCAGTTGTCTGCTACTCCGTCCTCTGTTGTCCTCTCTTCAAGAGATAAATAGAGGACATAAAGGCATTGGGTTTCATATCAATAGAGGACAGACTACAACCAAACTGTCCTCTATGATGGCCACCCTATATGTTAGACTCTTGTTTGCCTGAGGACTGTGACTATTAGAAGCCTATGGGAACAACTATAAGCAATGGTTCAGTGCCTTGAAAACAGGGGCAGGTCCAGGAGGGTGTAGTGGTGAGAATATGCTCCCCTTCTGTTACTGCCCCTGGCTGGCCTAGGCACAGGGATGTCTTAGAGTTGCTCGTGCCCTGCTCCAGCCACAGGCTGCGGCTCTGTGGGGTACCAGTTCAATAGGAGACAGTGGCAACAGCCGGCTGGTATCTCTTCCTGCACCTGCTCCCTGCCCTCCCCAAGTCCCCCATTAGCTGGGAGGAGCCCACCCATCACAGACCCTGGGTGATGCAGGCACAGGGGTATCCCCAGAGTTGCTCCTGTCCTGCTCCAGCCAGGGGCCGTGGAGAGTTGCTATGCGAGATGCTGGGCTTGGCTGGGATCAGCAGCATGCAGATTCCTCCTTCAGATGCCTACCCGTGGCTTGTGGGGGATGTATGGGGTGTGCAGCATGCAGCAGGCAGTGGAAGAAGGAACCTGTGTGCTGCTGCCACTGCCCTCAGCCAAGTCCAGCACCCTATTCAGCTGCTCAACTCTGGGGCTTCCCCCACCCTGACTCATCTGGGGACAGCAGCATGGTAGGCAGGTTTCTTCTCTGCATGAAACTTCTTCCTGCCCAGCCCCCAGTGTTCTTTGTGGGCCCAAAGGCCTCCAGCCACACCTTGCCCCATGGTCTGAGGGATGGTGTGCCCTCACCCTGCTTTAGTACATCCTGGATCTACCCATGCCTGAAAGCAGGCAAGACAGGGATCATCCCACCTTGGATAGACAACTGTCTTTTCTTTCTTACCCTTTCTGAAATCCCTCTTCTTTGATTTACACCCCCTCCCCACAACTCAGAGGTTGACTAGCACTATGGGTTTGACTATATGGGACTTGTCCTTACTATTTTGTAGCCTTGGGACTCATTTCAGCCTTTAGATTATTAGCTCTTGGAGTAGCTCCATTTACTGAAGTTTGCCACTGACTTCATTTGGGACGGAATTTCACTTATATACTGAATTTACTCAGATCTAAGACAAAGTTCCCCCCATTGAACACAGGGAAAAAAGCCCCTTGGATTTAAGCACAGGCAGCAGGGTCAGGTGGCTGCTGCAGCTCAGGCTCTGGATCCAGCTCTGGCTCTGGCCCTGACCCAGGATCAGAGCCACAATTGTTGCCTGCCTGCACCCCACTGCTTCTGCCCTCTTGCTTGTCTCTGCCTACCCCACTTGCTGTCCTGCCTCTCCCCAACCCTGTCGTTTTTGCTTGCTCCAGCTCTGGCAGGGCTCCAGCTCTGTTCCAACCTGGGACATGGAGCATGCATTTGCTCTGACCACAGCCCAGCTCAACAAGAGCTGTTGCTGTAATGGCACCTCTGGCTGAGGCCCAGAACTGGAACCCAGGCCAGATTTGCTGCCACCACTGCTGCTGCTATGGACCTCGGCTGGGGCCACAGCAAAACATGCACTCCATGCCTCAGACTGGAGCAGGGCTGGATTCTTCTCAGAGCCAGAGCAAGGATAAGTGGTGGGGCAGGCAGTAGTTGTGGCTCCAACTCTGAAACTGGGGTGAAGAGACTTTGGGGGGGGTGTGGGGAAGAGAGGCAGGGAGGCCCATGGGGGCAGCAGTGGGAAGACAGGTGCCAGGAGGTGCAGGCATAGGGGAGCAGGCAGCAGGAGGAGCAAGTGGTGAGGGGCCAGGCAGCACGGGTCAAGCTGCTTGACTCCATCACCTACCCCCTACTGCCTGTCCTCCATAATGCCCCCCCTACCACCTGACCCCCACTGCTTGCCCTCCTACCACTGCTTTCCCCACTACAGCAATGGGGGGAATTTAAGATGATCCTCCAGTTACTATATTCTATTAATGGAAAATTAAAACAAATGTAATAATTTTCCTTGCATAGAATGTAATTACTGGGGCGAGTCATCTTAAATTCAGAGTTGTCTTAGATTTAGGTAAACATGATATTGATTTTCCATTAGCATATACACATTTTATTGTGTATATCACAGAAAAAAGACAAGTTTCCCTTGTGGCTAAATCAAAGATTTCAATTCCATTTTTACCATTCCTACGTAAAGGGCATTATAATACAGTTTAGGCCTCTATGTCACGTAAAATGCCTTTCAATTATTCCAACACGGTAGGAAATCTTTCCAAGTCTAAATATTTTTTTTAATTCTAAAGTTAACTGCTTTGGTCACTTGGAAAATAAAAAACAAAATAGTAGTGACAGTAGTACCATAGCAGTGATGCTCTACTGCCTTGTATAGTCATTTACACTTGTGCAAAGTGGTTAAACAGCCCTATCAAGTCTGAAATCTCTACCCACTGGTAGCATTTTACAATATCTTTATGCATAGATGTTAAAAAAAACTACACAAATTGAAAGGCAGTGGAGAATAACACCCACTATCTTTGGCAGATCTAAGCAGAGAAACTCAAATATTCTTGCTGGATGTGCTTCAGGAGCTAACAAAGTTTAATATCAGCAGGGTGTTGACAAATATACTGTACACAGCAGAAAATAAACAAAAAACCATGTTAACTGCAGCTCCAGCAGAAATTAGCATTTGTAGAAAGCTTAATATTGGTGATATGGAAGATAAAATTGGTAGGTAGGTAAGTGGGCTTTGATGCTGTTTTCTCGTGAAACTGATGGGACAGCAGTGTAACATCATTGGCTTCTGCAGAGTTGCTCTTGATTTACTCCACTATAAATGACATTGTGGTTACAGTGAACTAGGTCCCCAGTAGGATCATAGGAAAGTAGGGCTGGAAGGGACCACATGAAGTCATCTAGTCCAATATTTTTCAGTGTTTTCCATTGTCAGTGTCTCTGAGGTATTACAAAGTAGAGCATAAAGGAAAACTGAAAAATTAGTATTCTTTTCACCTTGATTTGAAAGCTAATACTTCCACCAACCTTCTCCAGGAACTGAGATGTAGAGTGTGCTGATGCTCTGACTTGACATATTGCAAATATTACAAGGCCTCAGGTGCAATAACGTGCTCCACTTGAGAAGCAGAATAGCTACTTAATGAATGTTCCTGCATAGCCACGCTTTTTGAGTCACCTAATATTATAATGTGGCCTCGAATAATAGTGTAAGTTAAACTGGATGTGAAAGCACTCAGATTTCTACATTCTGCAGAAATATAATTTAAAAGCCACGCTAAACCCTTTTGGCAGTGCTTTAAATGCTAAAGCACTATGTTCAAGGTGTTTTATTTGTAAAGAGGTATGCAAATAATGTTGTCATTGAGTTGACATTTGGTTATGTTTTAAACCAAAGTATTAAATACAATGCTGGAGCTGAGATAACTGGAAGCTAATTAAAAAAAAAAGAAGAACAGACAGGGAAAGACACCAGACACAGCACTGCAGACATATTGTACAGAGGTAATACATAGATGGCATGCACTTATAGAAATGTCTTCCTGTGTCAGCCACCCATTTATTAGAGATATTAAGACAAATTGAACAGAAAAACACCCTACAAATAGATGGAGCTCTGACACCACGCACACATCTTTTCCAAGCACGGGTACTTTAAAACCATGTAGTTTTTTTGTACATTTCTTCCATCTGCCTCTGTTTAGATACTGAAACCAATGGATTTGCAGATTAGTGACACCTTGGGGTTTACCTGTGCTGGAGTTGCCAGCTCATCTGACTACATGTGTTTTACTACAAGCATTAAAATAAGCAACTCAGTAATACCACATTCTAAAAAAATTTAAAATATGTTAAAGTTAATTATCAAGTAATTATTGGAATGACTATTTTAACCATTCAGTAGTTAGCTCTGTAACATCACATAGCTGCAAACTATAAATTGCTAAATCCTTACTTCTTGAACACATGTATTATTATAAACTTCCTCGCTATCAAGAAAAGTGATACATTTTAATTGACTCATTTTTTTTCTGTGTCTTTAATAGGAATGGGGCAGTAAAAGGAACTTGGATCTTCTCAAAATGAACTGACTTAATTTCACATCACCTGGGCTAGCAACACATTCATGTGTGTTTTCCTTTTCTTAACCCAGCTTTGCATTATTTTATTGCATAGATTTGCAATAAGGCCTGTCAGGCAGTACATTTGGTCTTTGCACTGCTTCATCCTTTCATCTGTATGTTACCTTAACTTTGCATGTAATCAAAAACTAGGCTTGGACTAAGATACTGCTCTTGTTAATTTTTGGCTCTGTTGTGCAAATAGGAAAACAGAGCCTTAGTTATTTAGGTATGCTCTTAACTAGTTATTTATATGCGTTGACATTACCCTTTCCTTTTTGAAATATATAAAACCATTCCTTTTAAAAATGATATATGTATATATAGCAATCTTCCATTACTTCCAAGTGTAAGCTGATAGAAAACAAACATACCTTATAGGGTCTGATTCTGCTTGCAGTTATGCTGGTAAATCACCTGTAACTCCTCTGAAGTCAGTGGAGTTACATCAGTGTAAATACTTA
The DNA here is from genome assembly GCF_030867095.1 of Alligator mississippiensis. Lineage (NCBI taxonomy): Eukaryota > Metazoa > Chordata > Crocodylia > Alligatoridae > Alligator > Alligator mississippiensis. Next base: position 128,080,406 of record NC_081826.1, read on the forward strand.
ATTACAAAGCTCCATCAATTCCCACTGGAGTCAGAGGCAGCTGAGGATGGTCAACATCTTGCAGGATTGTGTTCTAAATGAAATCCTGATCACAGTATGTCCTTACAGTATCCGTTCTTTGAATTCGAGAAATAGACAGCAATTACCCATGTCAACTTACTTCATAAATTTGCATTACAGCATGATTCTTTTGGTGGGATGGAAAGAACTCTATCCTCCAGCTAAAGGAACTAAGGGAAACTCTCTAATTACTAGAGGATAATAGAGGGCATGGGACTGATCAGGTGTTTTGCTGAGGGAACTAATGGGCTGGGGATAGTGACTGCAGGGGGGAATACATAGCAAGTGCGATGGCTTAAATAGGAAGCGGTCAGAAATCCTATGACTGTGAAAGGGAGTCCAAGAGACTGGGGATCTTAATGAGTGCACATGGAATAACTTGTTTGCAAAAGACAGCCACACATGGTTACTCACTTAAATGTGCACATAAGCCTAAGCGGCTGTCTCTTAAGGTGGGCTGCAACCACAGAGAGGAGTACATGGATGGTTGGAGGGGACACTCTGAGGTGGGGAGGGACAGAGGCTATGTTTCTACCAGAGGAAAAAACATGTAGATTCTCTCTCCATTTCTCAATACCCTCCAGGATTATGCTATCTCTAAAGCAATGAATAGGGAAATCAGTAACCAGTTACCTCCCACAAAGACTATGCTACAGAAAAGGCTGGTGAGACCTGTGAACTTATCATGCTCTTCTTACAATATTAACTCACAAAGAGATTGAATTCACTTACTGGCATAACAGATATTACAAAACAGAACATAACATACACATTGTCTGGGATGTTGCTTTATAGGCCAAAGGCCTGCTGGGCCTCATCCTGCAGCCTTGACAGATATGACTAATCTAGCTGAAGACAAGTGACTATATAGATGAATAAGGACAGCAGTGTCAGCTGCTGATTCAGGCAATCTTGCTTTTTTCTGTTAGCCTAACCTTTAAAAAATTAACGTGTAAAATTTATTTCCATTGCTTAGTAGAATGAACAAGTAGAACAAATTAAAAAAACAAATATTGAAGCATTTTTTTTAAATGGACTATGGCCACTGCTTCCATTTAACATGATGGACTACAGTAATAAATAAGAATACAAAGAGAGCATGAATTAACTGTGCTACCAACATGGCAATATGTCTTATTTCTTATTTGTTATTAAGATGACATGCAGTCCAAAAACTCATGGCATACACATTGGCAAAAACCATAAACCATGAGAATAACAAGGCTCGAAGGAACAAGGCTGACAAAAACGACTCCAAGGGTGACTTTCTTAGATACCAGTAAGTAGATCCCTAAAGGCAAGGAACTAAAGTACAACAAACCTAGCAACCAAACTAGCACTCGAATGGAGGTTTGGAAGAGCAAGGATGTACAGTTCCACACTGTCCAATCATGCGACACAGTTGCAACAGAGTCAAAGCTTGTGGGCCTGTAGAATTCCACCACAGGGGTCGAGTTCAGAGTCTGGGGGCTTTCTCTCTGCACTTCCATGATGGTTATAACCAGGCAATTGGAGGAAGTGTGAGAAGGGCTAACAAGAGATGCCAGCCTTTTGGGAGTCAGCAACAGTTCTGTTGGATTGTCTGGGAGGCACTTCTTCCCCTTTCCCCCACAAGCCAAATTCACGAGGATGTTGTTGTCATCGGGAAGACTACTAACCTCATCATCTGGCAGACAAGTCTCAAACCTACAGAATGGGCACACGATGACTCCTTGAGGAGAGTCCCCAAAGTCTATGATCTTGCAAAGGCATTTGGCACATACCCTGTGACAACATTCTAGCACTTTCGGTTTTCTCTGTTTCACGTTATAGCGGTTGTAACAGATCTTGCACTCAAGCTCATCTGAGCTCTGGGACTCCACAGTATCTTCGGGTGGTTGACTGGTCATTTCTTTTAGTGGTTTGTAGAGTTGAGATGATGGGAGTTGAGAGGAAGTATTTTACTCAAGATAATTTTAGGGCTTCTTTCTGGTTATCACATCACCCATATCAGTCAGAAAAACAATCACCCATATCAGTCAGAAAAACAAAAGTATCAAAAGTACCAGTGATCTTCATTCATTTTTGGCTTCTGTTAATGATTTTGTACTGTTCCTTCATTGTGTGCCATATAAAAAAGACAGCATGGAGTTTCTGTAGAGGAAAAAGAGAGTCTAGAATTGTTAGCATGGCACTGAAGACAAATCTTTCATGGCTTTATCTTTCCAATAACATTTCTTAAAACTCTCTAAAGCCATTACTAAAATAGTTTTTTCTCTGTCACCTGAAATATACACAGCAGTCACATTGAAAAAAACCTGATACCACATTTCACATGTAGGTATGTTTAGTCTCCTGAATAACACATTGGATCTTGAAGTCTTCACTGCATCTTGGTTCTGATAGATTTGTTTTCTGATTGGAACCCATTTTATCTCTCGCTTTGTATGTAGTAAGTAGGAGCACCTGTTTCCATCATACCTCCCAGCCAAGCACAGAAGGAAAACAGACTGTGTGTTTATCTAGTAGCCACCAGGGCCCCAGAAAAATGTACTGACATTATGGTAAAAGTCATGATGAAGGTAAAAAAAGAAAAAAAACCCCACATCTTTTTTTGGGAGCCTGTACCAGGGAGGAAACAAAATCCACAGCTAGCAACACACCAGATTTCCAGCAGCTGAATTTTGGGAAAAGGGACATGTTGTATCAGAGAAAATACAGTATTCTGTACTATTTATCTACACTTAACCCTAACATGCAATGTGCATTCTAGTCATCACTTCTAGCTTTTTAAAATATACTTTAAACATATTAAAAACCTGATGGAATACTTCAAACAATGCAGCAAAGAAATACAGTGACTATAAACAAGAAACATACAAGGTAATATAACAACATAGATATCTTGGAGCTCACAGAAACAGTTCTTTAGCCTCTGTTACTTTTTTTATTTTCTTATTCATGCACTGTAGCCTTTCCCTTTTACTCTTTGTATCATCTCTGGTGACCTTTAATTAAATATAAAGTTGTAAGACACCAAGGGAATAAATGTGCTCCAGGGTGGAGGTGGGGGGGCACTTTAATTAGAGCGGCTTTCAGAGTCGCTCTAATTAAAGTACCCACAATGTCATGTGTATTCAGTGTCCCAGTCTTCAAAATGGTGGTGGGGGTGCTTTAACTAAAGCTCATTTGATGACCTTTAGCTAAAGCACCCTTGCCACCATTTTGAAATGTGGGGACACAGAATACACACAATGCAGAGGTTGCTGGAGTACATAGTTAGCACATTCCAGCAGACTTGCGGCAGACTCAATTAATATAGTCTGCTCCAATGCAAGCTAATTACCACGCATTGGAGCAGAGTTCCATCATGTGTAGAGATGCCCCAACCTACCCAAACACTGCGAACCAAAAAAATGGGCACACTAATATGATGGGCCAACCTGCAGGGATGTGAAGTTCAACTGAAAAATTTAAAAGAAACAACACAACACTAGGCTGTGGCCTCAATCTCATATAGATTTTTTGGACTGGGGGTGAGTTAGGGTAGTCAGCTTCTAAATCACTGAGAAGTAGGGCTGGAAGGGACCTCTAGAGGTCATCTAGTCCAACCCCCATTTACAAATCATAGAATCATAGACAATTAGGGTTAGAAGGGACCTCAGGAAGTCATCTAATCCAACCCCCTGCTCAAAGCCAACTAGATCATTCCCAACTAGATCATTCCAGCCAGGACTCTGTCAGTCTGGGTCTTAAAAACCTCAAAGGATGGAGATTCCAGCACCTCCCTAGCTAACCCATTCCAATGCTTCACCACCCTCCTAGTAAGAAAGTTTTTTTCCTATTATCCCACCTAAACTTTCCTTACTGCAACTTCAGACCATTGGTCCTTTTTCTGTCATATGCCACCACTGAAAACAGCCTAGCTCCATCCTCTTTGTAACCACCCTTCAGGTAGTTAAAGGCTATTTCAAATCCCCGCTCAGTCTTCTCATCTGCAGACTAAATAAGCCCAGTTCTCTTAGCCTCTCCTCAGAAGTCATGTGGCCCAGCCCCCTCACCATTTTTGTTGCCCTCTGTTAGACTCTCTCCAACTTGTTCACATCCTTTCTGTAGTGGGGGCCCCAAAACTGGACATGGTACCCCAGGTTTGGCTTCGCCAGTGCAGAATAGAGAGGAATAATTACTTTCTTTGATCTGCTGGCAGTGCTCCCACAAATGCAGTCTAGTATGGCATTATTCTTCTTGGCAACAAGGACACACTGTTGATTCATATTCAGCTTATTGTTCACTGTACCCCCCAGGTCCTTTACCGCAGAGCCGCTGCTGGTCCCAACGGCGTATGGGATTGTTTTGTCCTTAGTGCAGGACTCTGCACTTCTTGTTGAGCCTCATGAGATTTCTTTTGGCCCAATCCTCCGATTTGTCTAGGTCACTCTGAATCCTAGTCCTACCCTCCTGCATATCCCCAGTTTGGTGTCATCCATAAACTTGCTGAGGGTGCAATCCATCCCATTTTCCAGATCATTAATGAAAATATTGAACAAAACTGGCTCCCAGATCAACCCCTGGGCACTCCACGTGATACTGGCTGCCAACTAGACATTGAGCCATTGGTCACTACCTGCTGAGCCTGACGATCCAGGCAGGTTTCTATCCACTTTACAGCCCATTCATCCAACCTATGCTTCCTTAGCTTGCTTGCAAGAATGCTGTGGGAGACTGTATCAAAAGGCTTGCTAGAATCAAGGTATATCATGTCCACTGCTTTCCCCACATCCACAGAGCCAGTCATCTCATCATAGAAGGCAATCAGGTTGGTCAGGTATTACTTGCCTTTGGTGAATTCATGCTGAACATTCTTCTCCTCCAAGTGCTTAGAAATGGATTCCTTGAGGATTTGCTCCAAGATTTATCCAGGGAGTGCGGTGAGGCTGACTGGTCTGTAGTTCCCCAGATCCTCCTTCTCTTTCTTAAAGATGGTGACTATATTTGCCCTTTTCCAATCATCTGGGGCCTCTCCCATTTGCCACAAGTTTTCAAAGATAATGGCTAGCAGCTCTGTAATCATATTGGCCAATTCCCTTAGCACCCTCAGGTGCATTGTATCCAGACCATGGACTTGTACATGTCCAGCTTTTCTAAATAGTCCCCAACCTGTTCTTTCACCACTGTCGGCAGCTCACCTCCTCCCCAAACTGTGCTGCCAGGTGCAGTAGCCTGGTAGCTGAAGGCTGTGGTAAAAAAGGCATTGAGTACTTCAGCCTTTTCCACAAAATCTGTTACTAGATTGCCTCGCCCATTCAGTAAATGAAGGACCCACACTTTCCTTGACCTTCCTATTGTTGCTGACTTACCCTTCATGTCCCTTGCTAGCTGCAACTCCAATTGTGCTTTGGCCTTCCTGATTTCATCCCCGTATGCCTGAGCAATACTCTTATGCCCCTTCTTAGTTGTTTGCCCAAGTTTACACTGTTTATAAGCTTCCCTTTTGTGTTTTAGCTCACTGAAGAGTTCCCTGCTAAGCCAAGCTGATCTTGTGCCATACTTGCTAGTCTTCCTGTGCATTGGGATGGTTCACTCCTGTGCCCTCAGCAAGGTTTCTTTAAAGTACAACCACCGCTCCTGGGCAACTTTCCACCTCAGACTCGCCTCCCAGGGAATCCTGCCCATCAGTTCTCTGAGGGAATCAAAGTCTACTTTTCTGAAATCCTGGGTCCATACTCTTCTGTTCTCCTTTCTTCCTTTTGTCAGGATCCTGAACTCAATCATCTTGTGGTCACTCCTGCCCAAATTGCCATCCACTTCTACATTTCCCACTAATTCTTCCCTATTTATGAGCAGCAGATCAAAAAGAGCATGGACCCTAGTTGGTCTCTCCAACACTTGCAACAGGAAGTTGTTCCCAATTCTCTCCAAAAACTTCCTAGATTTCCTGTGCACTGCAGTTTTGCCCTCCCAGCAGATGTCAGGATGATTGAAGCTCTCCATGAGAACCAGGGCTTGTGATCTGGAAACTTCTGCTAGTTGCCTGAAGAAAGCCTCATCTGCTTCATCCTCCTTGTCTGGTAGTCTACAGCAGACATCCACCATGACATCACCCTTGTTGCTCTTCCCCCTGACCTTAACCTAGATACTTTCAACAGGTCCGTCTCCAGTTTCATACTGGAGCTCTGAGCAATCATACAGCTCTTTACAGACAGTGCAAATCCTCCTCCTTTTCCCTGTCTGTCCTTCCTGAACAGTTTGTACCCATCGGTGACAGTGCTTCAGCCATACAAGTCATGCAAGTCTCTGTTATTCCAATCACATCATAGTTCCTTGACTGTGCAAGGGCTTCCAATTCTTCCTGCTTGTTTCCCAGGCTCTGAGCATTTGTGTATGGATGCCTGAGGTAACTAGCTGACTGCCCTACTTTCTCAGTAAGAATGAGGAGGCCTCCCCTGTTGCCTTCTCCTCCTTGTGCTCTCTCTGGGTCTCCTGCTCCCCACTTACCTCAGGGCTTTGGTCTCCATCCCCCAGCAAATCTAGTTTAAAGCCCTCCTCACTAGGCTAGTGAGCCTGTCTATGCAGATGCTCTTTCCTCTCTTCGTCAGGTGTGTCTGGTCTCTTCCTAGCAACCCTTCTCCCCATGGCTGAAGAAGCTGAATCCTTGATGGCAACACCATCTACCCAGCCATGCATTGATCTGCAGGATGATGCAGATTACTCCTGCCCAGACCCTTCCTCTTGATGGGAAGGATCAAGTAGAACACCACCTGTGCTCCTGTCCCCTTCACCCTTGCACCCAGAGCCCTGTAGCCACTCTTGATAGGTTCAGGATCACCTCTGGCAGTATCATTGGTGCCCACATGGATGAACAGCATAGGGTAGCAGTCAGAGGGTTGGATGAGCCTCTATAACCCTTCTGTGACATCTCGGATCTGGGCTCCAGGCAAGTAGCAGACTTCCTGGGACAACAGGTTAGGCCAGCAGATGGATCCTTCTGTCCCCCACAGAAAGGAGTCTCCAACCACTGATACCTACTGTTTCCTCTTCATGGCAGTGGTCTGGATCCACCCCACCTTGGGGATTCCTGGCTTGGCCTCTTCCACCAATGGAATGTGTTGCATATGTTTTCCAGACAAACTGCTGCAGGTGAGGATGACAACTTCTTGCTGCTAAAGGTCACAAGCTTCCAGCTTTCACCTTCCTGGAAACCCATGCTCTCTTCCTTTTCTTGCACTGCCTCTGGCAGTCCTTCTTCCACAGTCCTAGAGGTTTCCTCCAGGGTAAAATCAATGAAGTCCTCATGGCGGAGGATGCTTCAGAGCCTTGCTACCTCCTTTTGTAGCTCTCTTGCCTACTTCCTGGGGGACACCACCAGAAGGCACTGCTCACATCGCAGGCACTCCCCCACCTGGCTGATACTGGAAGGAACCTGCAAGCTGCAGTCTGCACAGCACCAAACCAGGACCTGGGTGGAAACCTTGACAGTGTGCAGTCCTTCAAGGACATACACCTCACAGGTGCAAGCAGAGGAGGAGCTGAAAGTGGCAGTGGATCTGGGATTATGATGTCTTCCAGCCATCTGCCTGGGTCTTCTAATCTGCTGCCTCTTACTTTCTGCCTCTCTTTCCAAGCAGACCTTACCTAGCAAACTCCTCTGTAGCTGGCCTGTTTGCTGTTCCTTGAACCTGAAGGTTTCCCTTTTCCCTGAAAACCTCTTTCCTCTCAGCAAGCTTACAGTGAAGGAATATGAAAGAAAGTTTCCAAGCAAACTCCTCCTCACTATGGACTCTAGTTAAACAAGGGGCTTAAGTATTGGTTTAGCTGCTGAGTTTTAGCTGCTTAAAATAAAATAAAACTATGTAGGTCTTAATTATATATATAAAAAAAGGAGACAGAGAAAAATTTACCTTACAGGCTTCCCTTCAAAGAAGGAGGCAACAAACTGACCAGCAAAGATGTGTGAACTGCTTGTAAAATGTGCTGACTAAAAATGGTATGTCAAAACTGGTTTTATATATAAATTTGGGTTGACAGCCCAGATTTTTCCTGAAAATGTCTGTTTCCATGGAAAATTTTGACATTTAATTGAAAACAGAAGCTGAGAATTTTCAGTTTGAGGTCTAAATGTTTTGAATTTTAGTGGAAGGTTGAACATTTCCACAGGAAGAAAACCCACTTTTCTAATGTTATTGCTTTCCCTTATGAACATTTTGCCAATATCTGGCAATTTTTGTGGTGGAAAAATATAGAGTTTTGCTCAATTTTTTTCCCTTTTGTTTGGTCAAGTTCAGTTCTAATGGTCATAACTTCACTGAAGTCACTGATAAAAGTAGTAAATGTGGCTCGTTAATTTTATTATCAACACGCATTGCAATTCTATAGTAGCTCTGCCAATGATTAATTATCTCATAGCAGTTTGTCAAGGTCCATTTTATCAACTGCTTTCAAACTTACTTTAATGTACATTCAGAAGAAAGACATAATTATATTAATTGTTGCTTTCAATCGCCTTAAAACATATTCATCAGTATTAAGCCTCCATGGATTTCTACTTTCCTTAGTAGGATTTGGTTAAGCCTAAGATACTGAACTTCTATATGCATATGCTCCTTCAACTGCCTTTAGCTCTTGCTATTCTTACACTTACTTCTTCTTTTCCGATTAGAATTAAAATTCACACTTTCTTTAATCAAGACTTTTCATTAATGCTTTCTCTACTTGATAACATTTTCTTGATAACATCAACTTTGCTGCTTATTTTATCTGTTTTTCCTTTCCATTCCATTGGCTGCTTTATTGTTTTCTTAGGAGTTTCTGTATCTTCTTCCCCATTTCTCCTTTATTCCTCATCTCTTCATACAGATACTTGGTGTCCTTCAAACCATAATTTTTCCATCTTGTAAATATGGTGAAACTCTCCACCTTAATCAACTTAATATAGACCAGAGGAATTGGAGAATTTCTAATGGAACTACATTTAATCTTGACTTTGAACTTTAATTCCTATCTCTCACACATCTACTTCAGGTCTATACAGTGAATTCTAATTATGTTATTCTTTTCATCATGGATCCAGACTGCTGCCTTCACCCAATACCTCCTTGTTTTCCAAAATTATATAATAACTCTTACCTAAATTGTAGAGTCGTGACTGCATATCATCATATGGATCTGCTCCTAAATAAATTGATTTTGAAATTCCCATTGACTTGGGACTGGGAGCAGGCCCTGTGTCTGCTACATAAAGGACTAAATTGAGTTCTCTTAAACTACTGAGTTCCATCAACAAAACATTAGTTTTCCTTTCATCCTTCATTGTGGATAGAAATGTGTCCTCATGGCATTTTTGTTATACTTTGGTTCTTGATTAAATGAAAAATTGCTTAAATGGTTTCACCTCACGAATAAATGATGATGCAATCTTTTATTTTTCTTTCTGCCACTGACCTCAGCAAGCACTGATAAAGTTAGAAATGTACTACAATGGTCTACCAGAGTGCTTCTTTGAGGATATTCTCTCTTCTAAATAAAGGGCAAACTAGAGGAAGGAAGAGGCCAACTACAGGGAACATAAACATGGAGAAACTTATGTCACCTGGGGAAAAAAATCCTTGCGCAGGTTCATGGACCAAAGAGGTCAGAGACCAGAGAGGGCACAGTTGGTAAAGTAAATATGGCAGCTGGGGAAACCTTCAGCTTTGTTTTGTTTTAAATAGAGGAACTAATATCCCTCAGTGATTTGAATAGAAGTACACATAAGTTATTGTTTCAGTCCATACTAGTACACATTAACATTAGGGGAATCCTATTTACTAAAACAATTTATATTTAAGTACAAAAACCATGCTTATTTGAAGATTTGTAGTCAGCTTTAGAACTCTTCAAATATTATATGCCAATTACAAGTACATTGCTTATCAATACCTCTTTCAACAACAGTTCTTTCATAGATGACAGAAATCTAGTTAATAACTACAGAAATGAAAGAATTAGAGGTGTACTGGCCTTAAGGAAAAAAATGGATCAACATACTTTCCTTCAGACATCCCACTGAAGATCTTTAATCACTTCTAGTTTTCCAAACATCTAGTTTCCAAATAAATTGCAATGACATGGATGCTGAGTATGTGAGGGCCCAAGGGCCCTGGCCCCTCTTGGGAAGAGGGGAGGGGGACCACTGTCCCTAATTGGGCAGGACAGTCCCAAAATGGTGGGGGGACTCCCGGGAGGGATGTGTGGGGGGGAGGGGCATGTGCCCCCCAGATTTGTGTATGGGGCAGGGGTGAATGCCCACCCTAGTGCCCTCCCTACGGGAGCCCTGCACTGGCTGCACCACCATGGCATGACACACCTTGCCTGCCCAGCAGCAGCAGGGGCAACGGTGTGGAGTTGGGGCCCTGAGCCTGCATTGGGCAGCCTGAATTCACCCCCGCCCTGCATGGGCTTCACTCAGTTCTGCTCTGGCTGTGCCACTGGGGAGCATCATCTTAGGCCATTCCCCCATTTCCCCAGCAAAAATAAAAGTCAGTGCCTATGTGCAGTGACTTCTGCACTTTCAATTTAAAACTATAATATATCTGTTGACCAGCACATTTATATTCAGCCACCTCCCTGGCATTGTGACTCAGCAGGAAGTGACCATTTCACTAGATTTTTCCAGCTTGTGCTGCACGGTTTGCTAAAATAAAAAAACTGCTTTACTATCCCCAACATTTGTATACAGTACACCCAAAAGCTTTGGCAGCTGCATCCTGTTTCATGCCACATTTCTGCTGGCTCTGGACAGCTTTTAACAATGAGCATTTTCCTGTCGGTTCTAATCAATTTGTGACTCTGCACTAGAGTAACAGAAAGTGGCATATCGATCTGTTCTTGGTTTACAGTCAAATGTGTAAGTGACACTGAAAAAGCCCGAGTGTATTCTTTGCATGATAAAAATTACTGTTACTAGGACAGGCACAGAAATCTGTTGGGCAGGGGGGAGGGGGCGTGTTAAACCTTCAAAGAAAGCTGAAGAAAAAAATGCATGGAAAACAAAATCTGCCATGTATGCAGTTTACAGGTTTATATATATATATATATATTTACTAATGCATACACAGCAAAGAGCACATATAATAATTTATTGGGTAGGAACTGCCCTTTTACTAATGGTTTTCTGGCACTTTAGATACATGTGATCACTATGTCGCCATAGCGTGCTGTACAGTGATGTAGCACCTTGTTACGCTGCTGTAGGGCAATGAATAGATGCACCCTATGAGTAATACTTCTTTTTCTGACATTATAAAGGTTCCTGGTAGAGACAGGGAAGGCATTACTTATCTCGCTTTGTATCTATGCACTGAGAACTTTAACTATCATTTTAAATGAGCTCTGAGCAGTGGCATAACAAGCAGAGTTGGTGCCTAGGGCAAGCCCTGCAGAAGACAGCTACATGCTTTGCCTGCCCCAGCTATTGCTCTTGCTGCTGCTGCAGCAGCAGCAGCAGCAGCAGAGGACAATTTAGGAGTTCCCAGCATGGGTATGCTGCCAGAGTGTGGACTCTTGTGGCAATGGGGGCAATTCTGGTACCCCTCCTAACTTGGAGTTCAGGGCAGGTGCCCCTCTCACCTACCCCTAGTTATACTATTGGCTTGAGCATAGTTCCCACAGCCTTTATAGGCATAAATGTGTAAATATCGCCTGTTACCTCTAAATAGAACAGTTTAATATGCACTACTTCTAAATTATTCCAATATTTAAAATTATATGCTGAGTACCAAATAGAAGAGGAAATAATGTATTTATTCCCTGGATAAATATTGGAGCATACTTTATTGAAACAACAATGCCCCCCCTTTATAATATTCTGACTTCGCCTAGCTCCAGACAGAGGCTAACACAATGCACATACAAATCTTGCAACTGTCTAGAATGATGTAGACTAGACTGTTCCATAATTGAGAGACACAGACACAATCAGAATCTTTTAAACAAAATTTCCAGTGAAAGATTTTCTCTCTCATATATCATTTATAAAATAACTCATACAGGAACGTGCTGATGACTGTTTCAAATTTAAGTATGGCTTTTAATTTTATCTTTAGAGGAAAGATAATTTTATCTTTAGAGGAAGCCAAATTTAAATATGGCTTTTAATTTTATCTTTAGACAAAGGATTTGCTTTCTCTATCTTTTAGTTCAATGGCTTAATACCAACTGACATCATGTAAAGATCTGGACCAAAAATTGAATGTAAAATGATAACAAACAAATTATTCAGCAATAATTATTTCCTTTTGTTGAACAACTTTAATTTAATTGCCCTATTTACTTGGGCTTTTGCCTTTTTCTGCATTTGGCAACTGTTATTTGGTAGCCCTTTTCTGTGCCACTTCCTCACTGTGGATACTTTCCTTTTGTGGCTCTGAAATCAAGAGGAATGTTCTATTATAATATGAATATATGCTTCACAATAGAAATTGTATCTTTAAAAGGGATATCATTACGTTATACAAAGAAATGAGACAATTACTCACAGGAACAGGCTCAATGATTTACCATTCTCTTCTCTAGAAAAATATTTTTTTTAGCTGGCATGCTCATTTAAGTAGCAATCTGGTGCTTTGTTACTCTTTTCCAGACTCTTTGTCCTTCAGAAGTTCTTCTCAGAATAACTGTGCTGTCTGCAGGACACTGATTCTAGAAGATGAATTGAAAAGATACATAATGATAAATAAATAAAAAGCTTTCCAACATTTCTTTTAGGTACATTAATGTTTAATTATGTCAACTGCAGATTTGTCAGTCATTTGTCTTTAAACCTGGAATTATTACAAAGCTAGTAGGATATTATATATATTTGGTTTCAGAATGGTGACCTGGTAAAAAAGATAATATTGTAGAAGTTTCCCTGAGCATGGAAGGAACCACACAAGGTCTTAGCATAACTGTGGATTTTGCTTAAGACTTCAGAAATAAGGTTTGAATAGAAATTAAGTGATGGGTACATCTTCTGGCCTGGAGCTCTAAAGAATCCCAGAATGGAGTGAAAAGTGATGTTGTAATTCCTCCTTTTCCTACTGTTTTAACAGACAGCTAAGACCACATACCTTCTACTTTGTGCATCTACAGCAGGGGCGGGCAATTATTTCAGGCGGAGGGCCACTTACTGAGTTTTGGCAAGCCATTGAGGGCTGTATGACAGGCAACCAGGGGCAGATAAATATTAATTTTCTCAAATTTTTAGGGGCCCTGCGGGCCGGACAGAATGGCCTGGTGGGCCACATCTGGCCTGCGGGCCACATTTTGCCCATCCCTGATCTACAGCTATACCACTGGAGCTATTTATCCTCTGAGTTTCTCATTTTGCAAAGAGAGGGTCTTACAACAACCCACAAGATCTGGAAAATCCTGACATTTCAGGAAGTTCAAATTCTGTTCTAGATCTGAACTCTGTAGTTTATGCCCCTCTCTAATATGGAAATTAGTGATGAATGATGACAGTTTGAAAGTTTGGAGATATTTGATCCATGACTCAGCTTGGACATAAGGTGAAATACTGAAAATATGGAAGTCAGTGGGAGTTTGGTCATTCAGTTCAGTGGAGCAAAGATTAACTCATGAGATTTCTAGACCTTCTTGTGAAACCTCCAGTCTTCCTATGTAGTCAGGCTGGCAAGCCCACAAGAACAGCATGTATCCTGCTTGCAAACTATGAAAGCCAGACCCATTGAGAACAATAGGGGTTTTTTATCTCAGTAAAATTCATTTTCATTTTGATTCAGTTTTGGAACACAGATTCATGAGCAAAATATTCTCATATTTTTGTTTTAGATGATTAAGTAACACCATAATATAAAAGCAATGAACGTATAAAGGAAAATAGAAAGTAATTATTCAGAATGGCATGTTGGTACAAGAGTTTACCAATATTTTTCTATGAAGGCTTTGCTTTTTAGAATTTGCATTGTTGCCCTTTGTCCAATGGAAGAGAAAATGGGAAGAAGCATTGAGATGTAACATTTTTTATCACTGAAGCTTTTTAAGGGCAGGTTAGAGAAACTTCTCTGGGATGGTTTAGTTCAAGATGATCCTGCCTTGAACTGCAGGTGGACTAGATGACTTCCTGAGGTCCTTTTCTGCTCTCTTTCTTTGATTCTTTGAGCTGTCGCTACTTCAATTACAAAAGGCTAAACATTAATATATTACGAAATAAACTGATTTGAACATAAACCTCCACTCATGAAGCAACTGTCTCAGTCTTGGCTTTGTACCAACAAGCCCATTTTGAAATGTCCTGGACAGATTGTCCTGACTAATTTCTCATGCAATCTTAACAGCTTCAGTTGAGGAAGAAGGGATACCTTAGGAAATAATCAAGCCATCTGGGCATATTAATATGTAAGAACAGAACTTTGGTTTATGTACAAAGCATTTAAAAAAAAACATTTCCAGGACAAAGTAATTCTTTTTGCAATATGCCAACATTTGGCTTGTGAAAAAGTGGGACATGCTCTCCTCTCAGTTAACTTTCTAGAAATGGAATTGGAATGGTGTAATTTAGGAGCAAATATTAGTACTTTGTGTTAATGAGGAGGGAATAAAGCTAAGTTGCATGCCTCCCAGCTTTTGAATGATTCCAAAACCCAAATGTAAAAACAGTGAAGGGACACTAACTTGGATTGTAATTAGGACATATAACCCTCTTGCAGAATGGTTGGGGTTTTTTTGGTATTCATGTGGGAAAGAACTATTTGACCTGTTGTTGTTGTTGCTGTTTTTTAGTTTTTTTAATGTAGGAGGAGCCATATAAGTGTTTTTATATGAAGGATAAGCTAATTAGAGCTGATGCCTTCCCTAGGGATAGGCCAGTACTACAGAAAATTATCAGTGAACTTCCATTTGAAATTGTATTTATTTGAGCATTGAAATGGGTTTATAAGGAATATCATAGTAATTTCTTCTCTGCCTGCCAGGTTTTAATTTTAAAGAGGCCCAGTTTGTTTCTGCTGACATTTGCACATGGTAGAGTGTATGAGGATCTCCTTTCATTTGTGTCTCCACTCTGATTGTACTGTCTATCACTCCCTACTCCCAACTTTGCAGAGTCCTTTAAGTATAGTCTGGAGTCCATGAAAAGGGAGAGATGATTTAGGGTGAGCTGGGGAGATATAGGGGTTGGATTAGCCATAAAACTGACATAGAAAATGTAATATAGCTCAATACTATGTTAACATTTCTGCAGATCTCCAAGAGGTAGCTGTGGACAGAATGGAACCCTGTCAGTGCAGATCCAAATAGCACTGGGCTTGTCAAGGTCCAGAAGTACTAGGAGTGTGCAGGACATTCATGTCACTAAAGGCATGGGAGAAGGGGAGAAGAAAGCATATTCTCCACAATGGGACAATGGGGGATAATTTCTGCAGAAGATTCTGTAGGCCAACTGGCCTGTTTCTCCAACCAGAAATGATTCAATGACACATCAAAGTGTCTTCTAGTCCAGACCTTCAGGGTACAGTTTATTAAATAAAAAAAAATTGAAAATAACACTGTATCAGAACTAATCCCTGATCAAAACAGGCTGCAGGGGCCCATAGGTCCCTGCCTTCCTTCTAGTTTTATAATATTTTTTCAGTCTATGAGCAGACTTTTCACTGATGTCCTTTGAAGCTTCTGAAGTCCATTTATAGTTTTTAGGGATCTTTTCTGTTGGGACCTGTCTGATTTCCATTGCTGTGTGATAATTAAATTGAAAATTTAAATTAATTTGCAGCAATCAAGTTTTGCCCACTTTCTATGAATATCCAAGTGTACAAGTTTATTGCCAAAAACCTACATAGAAATGGTAGACTTCAAGTGAACACTGATGAAATATTCACAGAAAGGACATATTAATATTCACAATAGAAACTTGATTCTAAGAGATAAGAAACATAGAATGGGTCTTATGTTTTCAAATAACTAAGACCCCTGGATTTTACATATCAAGAAAATTCCTTGCAAACAAATTGCACAAGAACAGTTATTTAATATAGCTCAATGCTGTTAACATTTCTACAGCACAAATAATTATGAATGACAAATATGTTAGAACAATTGCAGCTATTTAAATAATATTTAAAGGATATTTTAAAGTGTTTAAACTATGTAAATAAGATAAAAGGTGAACTTAAGTTAATTATATTTTACAAATCCTTTGTTCCACAGCACTCTGGCATTACCCCAGAAATACAATGAAATCTTTCGCAATGGACTTTTATGTTGTAAAGAAGCATGGATTCCTCTTCAACAATACAGATGTAAATGTTAGAAAGGCAGCTTTGGAACTTCCTTGTAACTGGTGTAAATAAGTTTCAAGGGGCAAACCTACATGTGCAATTAATGTGTAGAAAGCTTACTGCATAGTAAAATACTGTGCAGTAAGCTTTCCCTGAGAGCACATCTGTATGTGTGCTCATTGGGAGCAAATTTTCTCCCAACAGGAGCAGTTCAGGGCAGGGATAGTGTCCAGTGCAGGTGGGAGAGGGGGTTTAAACCCCCTTCTCTCTCCTCCACTTCAGTGTGCCACCCGGGGCTGGTGTCTGGCCATGCCCCCTGCCCCCACTGCTTGAGCGGCGAGTGGGGAGAAGCCAGGCAGGGGCTACTGCGTCTCTGCCAAACAGATCCCAGCTGGGGTCACGTGTGGGTGGGAGAGAGCACTTAAAGACCTCTCTCCCCTGCCTCATTCTGCTGGCCTGACCCAGGTTCTGCCTACCTTCCCTCTCCACTCCAGTGGTGAGTGGGGGAAAGCCTGTGAGGGGCTGATCCTCCCCTGCCAGGCAGAATCTGGCTGGGGTCTGGAGCCAGGTTTTCCACCCTCAGCCCCTTCTCAGCCAGCTAGAGGAGTGATAGTGCTCTGGCTAGCGAGCAGAGAGGTGGGTCCAACCCTGCTCTGTTGAAGCAGACAGCACAGCCTAGCCCAGCCCAGCCCAGCCCAGCTCAGGGCTGCAAAGCATCTTGGGATACTGGGGGACTGTGAGTTAACTTGAACAGGAAGGGGTTTGGGACAGAAGTTCCATAAACCCATTTGACCTAAATCAGTTAAGTCTGATACTACATTCAACCAGGTTTATCTTAAACTAGTTTTGGCCATTTTAAAACTGGTTTATGTTCCCTGAACTGTTTTGTTACAGGTTTAAACTGGTTTCTGATCACTTAAACTGTTTTATGTGTAACTTCTGTGCCTAGCCAGTGTGTTAGTTAGCAATGAAACCTGATGGTTTTGTCCCATGGTGAGCTCTTAGTAAAGGAGGATATTCCAAGGAAAGCAGTCAGAGACAAGCTTTTAACTTAATCAGTTCTTGCTTTGGGTACAAGTACTAGTTCAAAGGAAGGGCAGAGTCCTTGCAGGCTGAATTATCTGTATGATAAAAATACATGGGCTGCAGATGTGCTGCAAGGAAAATGATGCCTGGCCGTTAAACTTTCAAGCCATGTCAACGCTTAAAGATATGCAGTCCCACTGCAGTTTCTTTATTACTACTGCAATGAACACTTATTTTCAGCTGATGATAGTGTATTGACTGGGATTGATTATGTGATATTCCTGTTGGAGTACTTAATTTTAGGGTTTTTCAGGAGCTGGATGAAGGATGGCCAAGCTACGGTCTTAATCCTGCAAGCTCTTTCTTACAATGATAGTTCCTGAAGACATGAGCAGACTCACTAAACTGTGTAGGTTGCCCAGTTTACTGTGGAAAATGCAGAGAGAGCCCCATTTCAAGGGATGGACTTTTGTGGTGGGAAGGATTTTGCTGCTCTCTTTCAATAATAGCTTGCATAAATGGGAGTGCAGTCATTTCAGAGCTTTAGCTGACTCTGGTGGAAAGAAAGGGGACCACTTATTGTCTCCTTTGTTGTCAGCTAGCAGAACTGATCTCCACTGAAGGACATTGAAAGACAGAATACATCTCCTTCTGACTTCATTTTCCAGTGATGTCACTGGTAGTATGATAGTGAGGAGGGATTGCAAACTACATCTGTGGGGCTTGAGGGATGGTTCATGTATTGTGCCTTGGGTTGCTTCCATATGTCTGTTCTACCTGGATGCCAATGCAGGGAGGCACTGAGCACAATTCAGCTGTAGAGCTGTACCCTTGCTAAGAGGTAGGATCACAGTTCTCTCTCTTCGACTTCTCAGATGTGTCCATTCAACAACCTTGGAGCATGTACATAATTAACAAAGAAAATCAAAATATGCCTGACACACATTAGTTCCACAGAGTTCATCTAGACAATTGCTCAGCATACTATTCATTCTTACTCTTTCAGACAAATTCCAAAGGAGAAAAAAAGGCTTCCATGGTATACTAAAGGTGAACTGGAATCTCAGTCCGATTTAAACAGCAGGTGAAACACAGAGGCAAAAGCCCAACACTGGAAAAGCCCTGAGACCAGTCTCTAGATCTGCAAATCTATTACTGCAGACACTTTAGAAAAAAAGGCCCCAGTGCCAGAGCATACAGGAGAAGTCTGTTTGGTAACCTATGCACAAACCATGTAAAGCATTATAGAAACATTATGGAAGTGAATTGATAGCCTATGTAGAGTTCAGAAAACAGGCTTTAGTTCATATTAAACTGGTTTCATATCACGAAGAAAGCAGGAAGCCACAACTGGTTGTAGCATTCCAGTGATTTTCAAAAAGGAAATGCACATTGCCAAAGATCAATTTGGAGGTCAGAGAGGCCATATCAGTAGTGAGTCCAGCAATGCAAGGAGATGACTGAAATTGCCTAGTCAATGCAGATGTAAAGGGTAGTTCTGATTGCTGCCACAGCATGGGGAGCAAATCAAAACTGGAATAGGAATACCCTTAGATTATGAGCACAGAGAATCCCTCACCACACATTCTGGATGTTTCAAAGTATTCCCAATCTCTGCTTTCATCTTGTTTGACAGGAGTCTAACAGCATTGGTCCTGCTCACATCCCTATCTCAGTAGGCACTAGTATCAAGACTGTACTAGAAATATGAAAAAGTGGTATAGAGGTGTCTGTCTTCACATACTCATGGCCAGAACCTCTTATTGCCTTTCTCAGCAGCCTCTGGTGTTTTCTGAATGGGAGAAGCCACAGAAAAGAACCCCACAGGCAGAAGCTCCATCAGTGATCTAGGAAGGCAGAAAAACAATTGCTCAACAGGCAGGATCCCTTTCAGTGGAAAGAATGGATCCACTCAAACCATCACAAAGCATACCTTTGTCAAGATCAGCAAAACTCGCTGGTCTATGATCTAAAGATTTTTGAGACGTCTAAACAACACTGCCTGTAGCCAATAGGAACAAATGATTGGTTAATTTAGTACAGGTTTCATGCCAGATTCTAGTTAAAATTAACAAATATATCACAGTGTCTTACTGCAATCTTAGAATTACACACTTGAGGAAGGTTAGAAATTGACTAGTAGTTATTATGACACCAAGTAATGGCTTCTTGAGCATGGACTCGGAAACTTATCAGTGATTTCTTACAGACAGGAAATCTTAATGAATGGTAGACTCAGTATCTGTTTGAGAGGAAGCCACAAGGAACACAAATCTCAGATTGGAAGGCAAAGCTTTCTCAAGCACACTTGGTACCTAGTGGCCTGATTATATTACTCCTAAGTGGGCCACCTAAGCATATTTAAAGCACAAAAATCAGCAAAGCCTCATAAATTTCTCCTGAAAGCCTGCTCAGTAAACCTATCTGGAAAGAGTTTGGGATAAAATGAAACTTTTAAATATTACAAAGCAGCAACACAGAATCCTTACACTTACTTGTCTGCCTGGTTTCCTGAGTATTGTTTAAGACTAGAGGTGTATACAGAAGTGCTCTGTGCACATTTTAGAGCTGTCATTTAGAACAGTTTTTTATAGCACTATAGAGTTACAGTGCTTTTAAACGTGACAGAAGTGTGCAATTCTAAGTTTGGCTGGTGGGGGGAAGGGCTCTGAGCCTCTCTGCACTTTCCAGGCTAGGCGGCAGGGGGCGCTCTGCAGAATCCTGGGGCTTTTCTACTAGTCAGAAATTTGACCAGCATACAGAAGTTGCTTAAAGCACTGTAGGTTGGTAAAGTGCTGTAAAATACAGCACTTCCAATTCAATACCTCATTTAACAAGGGTTAATTTAAGGTAATGTACCCATTTTTAAAATGCTGTAAAACCACGCATTTCTGTTAAGTCACAGCAATAAAGCACTTTAAATGGAAAAAAAGCAACTTCTGTACATACCTCATATGCTTTATTATTAGTTTTTTCTTCACTGACCAAAGTGAGCAGGAATTTTTACTAAAGTGGCTGGTTAACCAAATTCATGATTAGAGGTTTTAATGCAGTGAGCTAGAAGCACAATTATAACACATTCTATATTTACTCTACTATGGATATAAATATCCTGTATAAACATATTATTTTCTTAATGGACACTCAAAACAATGTCACTTTTCCTATTAGTGTCACAAATGAGCAATTTGGCAGAGATGGAAAGAATGAAGCAAGATAATGAAGGATAATTCTTGCTTTGCCCAAATTATGAATGAGGAAAAAAAGGACTTTGATAGAAAAAGAAACATAACTAGTATGCCTAGTTTGCATATTTCTTTAAAAAATATTCATTAAAATGATTTTAATGAAATCTCTACTTTCAGCCTACTTACACAGTTAAGTGTAAAGGTCTGCTGTACTCGCCATTATAAATGGTACATATCTCTTTTCCAAAAAATGATGCTAGAGTAATCAGGCAGTTAAATGGCCTGCCTGGACAAAAATTCAAGGATGATTTACATATTTCACAATGCCCTCACAGTGCTGCTTGCAATTTGCATGTATTTATAGGTTGAAATTCTGCCTTCTGCAGGGTGCAGGGGAAAATGCATGAGGATACTTTTCCTGGCATCCCTACACTTCTTCAAACACAGCGCACACCAGTGGCATTGAATCAAAACGTATCCTTTTCCTGGGGTTTGGTTTTGTTGACAAAAGATTCTTATGATGACACAGCCTAAAATCCAGCTCAGTTTTTATCTCTAGGCTTGACTACTTACAGGTTTCCTATCGACAGACTGCTTAATAAACTTCCCTTCTCTGCCTCTCCCACTTCCCTTTTATTTGCATGAGGTTATATAAGCTACTTGCAACAGAAAGTGTGTCTCCTCTTTGAACAGCAATATAATGTAGAGATGCGAGAGCTAGGTTTAAAGGAGCTACCTCGGTTGCAGCATAGAATTCTGTCCAGGATAATTTACCCTGCTTCTAGGTTGATTTGGTAACACTAGCCTAACAGTTTTCACAAGAGTGCTGCTTTCTCACAAGCTGAGGTTTTTCTGCAATTTTCTTCATGTATTTTGCCTGTCTATTTATCACTAGATCTGTAAACAGTTGAGGAATGGTGTTGCATGAACCAGGGGCATCACCAGCAGCATTCATTTTGAAAGGTGATAGGTAGGAACCTACCTAATTCACATTTTGCAAATTTCATGGAAACCACAAAATCCAGGATTGTCCACAAAATCAACAGCAAAAAAACTTAATAAAAATAAAATGCTGGCTCCTCAGTGGGAGCCAGTGGTCTTCGCTGAAGAGAAGGGAAGGCGCCAGTTGGTGGGGTAGCACAAAGGGCAGCAATCAAGATGGCAGCTGCCCTTTCGTCCCTCCTCCTTCTTACTGGGGTGGGGCTGCCATGAAATGCCCATGAAATTGGCTCTACATGCCATGAGTGGGCTATGAAAACCCTTCGTCTCATCACAATTTAAGTAGGTCCCTAGTGATGGGAGAGATCTTAGGACCCTGGCAGATGTTCAGTTAAAGGCACCATGGGATGTGATGCATGATCCCAATTGCACTTTTAGCCATACTACATGTTCATGGCAGGGGGCGGAACTGTGGGTTCGGGGATCAGAGCCCCATTGCACCATACTGCTGGTGCAGGGTGAGCCTGGAATCATAATCCTGAGCTCCCTCTACACCAACATGTAGGAAGCCAGTCAGTTGATCCCCAATCCCAGCTTCAGGAGCATGACGGAGTTAAGGGCTCTGATTGCTGCTCCCAGCCTTAGAGAGTGCACTTGACTTTGATACACCCCTGAGGCTGGGAGTCCCTTGGCTGCTTCTCTCAGCTTCCCTGGTGCAGAAAAGTCAAGGGCTTCACTGTGCCCTGGAGGCTGGGAGTACAGATCAGCTGCCACACCTGGTCTTTGAAGCACAGGTGTGTCAAGGCCTCCTGACAGACTGGAAGCTGTGATCAGCCGATGTAAATTATGGCAGAAGGCAAACCAGTCACGAAGGGCACTTACACACATGCGGGGGGCCTGCTCTGATGCACTGGAAATCTAGTGCATCAGAGCAGACTCAATTAATTGAGTCTGCTGGAGCATGTAAATTGTTGTGCTCTGGCAACCTCGCATGTCATGTGTATCAGTGGCACAATGCATCTTTAGGCTGAGAAAATGGCAGCGGTGTGCTTTGAAATAAAACATGTTTGATATGCTTTAGTTCATTTTCTCAGTGCAGGGACATGCTGTGCTGATACACAACTCACAGGTGTTTTTATTTAGCGCGGCTCGCTAATTAAAAGCACTGGGTGCCACATTTGGATCACATGTAAAATGCTAATGCTATTATACATATTTTATATAAGAAGTTTGTGGTTTATTCCTTGTTTTATCATGCCATTAATTGCATTAATGTGTGGCCGAATTATTATACTAAACATGTGATTAACTGGTTAATCATATCTTAAATGTAACATCTGCCAGGGGCCTTAAAAGAGAATAAAAGTTTTATCTTCCACTCTTCACATTTTCAAATCCAGATTTGTCTCAAGCTGAACTGGATTGCTCAGAGTATCAGTAAGGATAGAAAATGGAGATTGCCATCTCTGTGGCCCATATCTTCTCCTAATATATAGAAGGGAGGGCACAACTTATTCAAAAATCTATTGGGATCTGTCATTTCTGCCACTCAACCATATTTTTCATTTACAAGACTGGGTACAGTTCAAAGTGGGCACAGCTCACAGCATATGACCCTACAAATATCTGCCCACATGCACTTGCAATTCCCTTAGTCCCATAACTCCAGCCATGCCATCATTATGTACCCTTGCGCGTGTGGCCTCCAATGGCCCCTTTGACAGGGTTAAGAAAGCATGCAGCAGAACCTTTGAGTCCTGTTAACTACAATGAACTTCTGCTCTGTATAGCCCCGATTCAGTAATCAGGCATTTTAATTTATATTCGCTCTGAATAGCCCTTTTGGCACCCTGCTGCATGGATGAAGGGGGAAAGGATAAAGGATGAATTGATAGAGCAGGTTTGAGGCCAGTGGCATATATTTTGCCATGGCAGATCCTCCAGCCAGTGCCCACGTGCCCCTGTAGAAAGACAGATGGGTACACCCAAAACAGTGGCCATCAAAATAACTGAGCAAACCAAACTCTCTAAAATGAATCCTTAGTTAAGAAATATCTGTTTTCTTTGATTAGTTTTTCCATTTAAGAGGGAAATCAAATTTATTTTTCTAGAGAATACTCACAGTACTACCTTGATGCAAAAAAAAAAAAAAATCCTTTAGAAATATTTCTGCCTTTTTGAAGACAGAACTTCCTTCATACATCAAGTAACCTTGGCTTACTCATGGAGAGACTGCAATGGTTAATCATAAAGAATAGTATGGTTCTCACACATGAACAGATCACTTTGGATTGAATGGCAGGTATATCAGAGAAAGGATAGCAAGATCATCCCTCTTTGATGAAATGTCTCTGCCAGAATGGTACAGTTTAAACGTTCTGATGATTTCAGCCTGTCCAAATAGAAGGTTTACCTTGTTAATGAGGTGCTCCTTCCATATAGCAAGAAGTGATTATGTTCCAGCCAGAGGATAGAATGCCACCTGTGACCAAACCTCTAGCTTCCAATTATCTGAGCTGAACTGCATAAAATAAAGACAGCTCTGCGCACCATTTCTGGTGATGCAATATATGATAGAATACACTTGTAAAATATGCTTATGATACAGGGTAAAACCTGAAATGGTTAAAAACCTTATGAAAGGTTATGAAACCTTAACAAAGTGAACCTGAGCACAATGCTAAGTTAGAAGTTCCCAAACTTTTTCTTCTTGTGTATCCCCTTCCAGATTTACCTGTGTACCCCTACCTTATGCTTTATATTTTAACCCCTTGAATGTCAATTATTATAATAATGAAAATTAAATCAACTATTACACAATTTATCCTGCATACCCCCCAGAAATGTCTTGCCACAGTTTGGGAACCCCTGTGCTATGTCATTTGGACCTTCCAATCCTAATCTCACCTTGGCTGTGCATTTCTTCTAAGACCCATTTCTGAGATCTTCCTATTTCTATGATGGGAAGAAGGGGGTTAATCTCTGATTACCTCCTGCAGGATCCAGCTCTAAAAAATATTTAAAACTTTAATTGGATTTGGAAGGAAACATATTTTTGGTGCCTTTAAAACTTTTTCATTCTAAATTGCTAATTATATAGGTCTTGCTCAGGCAAAAGTCACATTGAATTGTGTGGGAGGCCATAGGAAAAACTAAGAAACCATTTTTAAACTGGAATTTTTGTAGAGCTTTAATCCTTAACATAGACTGATGCTCTGCGTTGAAAAACATTCTTAAATTGTCAAGTTATTACATCTTGGCAATAGTGATGCTTTGTAATTTCTATATCTGCTCTATGAACAACATCAGTAAGATGCTATGATAGCATTTTAGTAATTCCATGAACATTATGCAATGCTGGATGTACTTGCATACCCTCAAGTGATACATTTGTTTTAATACAAACAGGATGTACAAAGGGGCAGACAGGATCTCAGTGGCAGTGTTTATGAATGCATGAATTGTGACAGCTTTATTGGCAGGGTATCAAGTCTGAAGGATTTACTAATCCAATATTATTTGAATGAAGGATTTGAAATGCTGGCACTGACATTTTATTGTGTCCAAAGAGCCATTATGGTATCAATAGAAGTGTCTCATATATTCTGTGAATGTTCTGTGTGAAACCCACTGCTTCATTGCTCTTCTGGGTCTGAAATAGCCTCATATCCAACTCACCATCAATAGCAGGTCTTAAACATTTTATTTTGCAATCTTTTAACTCAAATATTCAGGAGACGAAATTGAATACTATACATTATTTAAAATAACATCAATAAGAATGGTACTTTAACTGGAACAAAGAAATTCACAGTAAAGATTTTCAGTCCATTCTTAAGGCCCTGGGGTAAATCCTACCCTGAGTTGTGTCCATACAAAGCCACTGAACTCAACCCTACTGAGACACTTGAGTGACTCAGGTGTAATCAAAGACAGAACAAGACCTATTTTGCAAGATTTCTTTGTGAGACATATACCATGCTAAAAAATAACTAATACGATAAAACCAGGTCAAAACGTGTATTTTCAGTGCGATTAAGCTAGCGAAATGGCAATTTTTGTGAGGTGTATCTAGGTATCGCGTAAAATGGACAAGCACCCATAGATACTAAAGCTAACAGTGTTAGCTAATACTGAAGTGTAAACCTTAAATAGGAATTGCTTGCTGTTTGTCAGTTTTAAGTTAGCACATGGTTGTTACCTTAATAACTGTTTATATTTATTGGATTGTTGTGGGATCAGCATGAAAAATACTGTACACTTGGTCCTCAATTTGGATAAGAGTATTTGAACAGGCTTTGTAAACAATACCAGCATGGCGACTGAACAAAACTATATATTTGTATACAATTATAATTAGTATTATATTACCAAGGTGTGTTTTATAGCGTCTCAACACATGTTTAGTGATTTACAGAAATATGTAAATATAGAAGTCCCCTGCACCAAAGACCTTATAATTTGCCAGTAAACAAATGATGAGATCACCAACAGCAGAGGGAGATGCGGGTGTGGGGGGGAGAACAACAGGGTTAGCATAGCATGTGGTGGTTTAATTTGGACATATGCTACAACCTGGGCTTATGCTGTGAATAACTGGATCTCACAGAAAGTTCTGTTTATTTGTAAAACATTAACTTACTTCTGAAAGATGCTAGTATAAGAGCAAGATTTCAAAGAGGCACAAAGGGTAAGAGTGTGATGGATGGGAGGTGGTTTTAAGTCCTGGAAGATAGAATGGAAGAAGGCACAACGTGGGAAAAGGATATTAAGGGGATCAGTTGTGTAGTGGACAGGACAGAAGGGATTCTGGCAGACAGAGACAGTAATTAAACAGTGATAAAAACAAATCTGGAGCTGATAGGCATCTCTGTAGAGCAAGGGTGGCAAACTGGCTTGAGGTGGGTCACCCAGCCCACGGGGCTTCTCACCACAGCTGTTATTTCATTATGTCCAGTACCCAGTAGGTTAATGCAGAGAAGTACATACCTTCTTAGCCCCACTTTTACCACTGCCAAATGTACTAGTTTTGATCGCTACTTCTGATTAAAATCTGTGGCAATCATTGACAGGGATAAACAGTGTCAGCAGCTGTGTTAACTGCCCCCTCTTGGGTGCTGGCAGGAAATATGGCCCACTAACTGATTTGAGTTTGACACCCCTGCTGTAGAGCATTCAAAGATGGGGAGTGACATGGTCTATGAAGTAGGGTAGGAGCATTGCTGTAGCCACGGTGGTTCTGCAAATGCACAAGAGGCAAAAGTGTTTCTGTAGTATCTTTTATTCTCCCAACTCTATAGTTGGGAGATGTAAGACAAGCTTTCATGCACAAAGTACCAAAAAGTACCAGGTCTGGGAGCTCAAATCCTTGTCCAGTATAATCTATGGAGATAATCAAGGAAGGTGGTAGGATTTTAGATACTGCTTCTGAAGGAAAGAAACATTATGATTGTCAAATCAACTGGTGAGGTTGGCAGGAGTCAAGGGAGAGGAGTATTAAAGCCTAGATAGGAGATGGAGCCATTTGCCAGAAAGGAAAGTGGAGGAGTTTTAGATTTGTGGTAGGTGAATAAATGGCAGGATTTTGTACTAATCTTGATATGAAGAGAAAAGGGGAAAGGACCCTAACAGTCTTTCCTGCCCAGAGCAGGGGGGCTGGACCGGATGATCTCCTAAGGTCCCTTCCAGCCATAAACTTCTATGAATCTGTGAAGAGCAGAAATTTTCTCCAGTGTTGCAAACCTGAGTCACAGGATTGCATAGGAGTGATTGGGACAGTAATTGAGAAGGAATGATTAGAGCAGGATTCAGGAAGGAGATTTCCAACCTTGTTTTGGCAATGCTGTGTGGGTGAGCCATCAAAGATGAAATGTAACTGGACCAACCAAAGTGAGATGTAGATAAAAGGAAATGTTTCTCTTTCTTTGTGACTCTCTCACTAGTCAGAAGGTTCAAGTTCCAACCACAGTTAGCAACACATACAAAAATGCAGGAAACAGCCATGCAGGTGAGGGGAAAGAAAGACACTAGCAACCTTCACTCCCTGAGGTTTCAGACCATCAAGCTGATAAATGGCTTGGCTCTTCTCATGGCAAATAATATAGATGAAAATGGCTAGCTATGGAGTGACAGACATGATTTATGGCAGCTCCTTTAAGGAGGGAAATTTTATTTTCTCAAAAACCAAAAAAAAAGCTAAATGCCTGCTCTGGTCTGCAGTGAAATTGCAAGGCATACGTGATTCTGAGAGACATGATTTGATTCTATATACAACAGCATTACTACACCTTTGAATGACAGGCATTATTTGTGACTCCAACCCCCTCAGGTTAGTCTGATACAGCTGGGAGGCTGTATCACCTAGTGCTATGGCTGATGCTGAAATTGTCTTTTTAAGATGTAGAAAGAGGACTGAAAGGAGCTTCCTGGGCTGTCAAGTACAGCCCCCTGTGTTCCCAGGATTTCCTCAGATTCGAACTCTCATGTACAACTATGAGGCACAAAACATCCAGAAACCATAACACGCTGCAACATGCCATAGATGGAGACTGGGAAGTTAAATGCCCTGTCACTGCAATGATAGACAACTAATTAGCTAATCTAGGCTAAGGAAGGAAACCCTACCCAGGTTACAGAAGAAGGCAAAAAGGCCCATAGCCCTTTCCAATCTGATCAAGCGTAAACATTTCTTCCAGAGCCCTAGTGTGGTGATTGGTATCACTCTGAGTAGGAGAACAAGCTTCTTTAGTTAGGAACCTTTGGGTTTTCTAAGAATGGGCAAGAGCACCAGTACACCCCTGTCAAAACCACCAGCCTTAGCTATAGTCAACACCCCAGTGCTTCAGATAATAAACTCCGTTGTCCTGCTCCTCCTTCTCTATCCTCTCCCCACATCCAGTAATCTAAAATGGGTCTTACCAATGCCTTGTATGTAGTACTAGTACTGCCTTCATGGTGGGGGAGGCATTTCTTTTCTGGCTCCTGCAGGCAAGCAGCAAAAACCGTGAAGCATAGAACTACCAGACACCTACCACTGAGTTACTTTTATGCCCCAGCATACAAATACTTGGCTCCATATATCACACTCAGTGCTAAATAAAGACCCATCTTACCATACTGTCCCTTCCATAAACCCACTGAATTCAAGCTTAAAGCAATTCAGGTTCTTTGTCCCCTCTACTTTGCTTGCAAGACCATTCTAAAACTTTACTCCTATCATAGTTATAAATCTCTTTCTAATTTCCAGTCTAAGTTTGTTTATAGCTCGTTTGCAGTTATCTGATCTTATGCTGGTGGTGTTTTTTAGCTTAAAAATCTGTTCTCTTTCCTTAAAATTCTTCCCACAAAACAGTTTGTTAAAAAGGAATCCTATTCCTCTTCAGTTTCTTGTTTTTAAAGCTGAACAAGCCAAACATTGTTTATCTTCTTTCATAAGAAAGTCTTCATTTACTTAAACATCTTATTGGTCCTTTTTTATATGTGTTCTAGTTTAAACGTTTTAAACACTGCTGACCAAAATTGCACACAGTAATCTAAATGTGGTCTTGACAATGCCTTGTGGTGTTTCCACAGGTATAATCTGCCTCTCAGATAAACCTCACAACTTTAAAGATATGGGTCCTTGAAAATAAACACTCAGATAACCCATAAAAATCATAACAAAAAATAAGAATAATCTGAGTCATATTTATAATAATTACTTACCAAATAGGTACAACTGAATGCAATTTTCAAAAACAATAGAATTACTCAACATTTCACTTAAATGTTGAACTTGGAGTCGTCACTGTGTTCTTGCAAAACATACACAGCATGTTGCATAGACCGTTGCATTGCTTTCATCCATCTCTGATTTGGAGCTAGCATTTGGAGATAGATTTAGGTTTTCATCAGTTTATTTTCTGAGTACTTGGTGGGGTCTTCAATCTTGCTCTCAGCATGCAATCAAAATCTGTTTTGATATAGTTTTCTATGAGAGACTTCCAGGGACTGTTAACCCAAATGAGCCCTTCTCCAAAAGTTGCATGTTTCACTGCTGCTTTCTGTGTATTCTGGCAGCACTTCCTGCATCCATTCCTCCCCTTTTTGGTAGATTATGTTTTTAAAACTTCAATGAATGGCTATGTGAGGTAGTTTGAGCACTTTTGACAGGCCTCCTGGAAAAGCAACCACTTTAGGTTCAACTCTGCATAATTTTTCCTTGACATCATCTTGGATATGACAGTCCTAAAATTCAACATAAGGCAACTTGGTGGATTGAACTTCCTTAAGATGCTTACTCCAACACCTTTCACTCCAGTTGGACATCATTCATCCATCTTTTTTTATTAACTGACACACAAACATTTTTCAGCAGGGTTTTACAAGCCATCGTTTTGCGTTTGAGAACGAGCATGGGTTTGAACTTTTTTTTCCCACAAATGGAACAATGCAACACAACTATGAAGTAAGTTTTCTCATATCTTATAGTAGCAATAGGAATGCTTTTTTTATCCATTTCATCAATGGTTTTGTCATTGGGGCACCAAAGCAAAGAGAACTTTGCCCATACTGTGCAAATCAGTTTATGCAAATTTTATGTTGATTAGGGTGTTCATTAGGGTGTTCAGTCAACTGGGTGACAAACAAATGGAAGTTCCCCACCTTTTCTAACAGGTGACTGTGTAACTGCTGGTTTGAGGTTTTATGAGTATGCCTGGAAAACAACTTAGGAACAAAAGACTGGGAAGAACATCTTGGGCCGTTAAATCCAGTCCCCTCTGTTCACAGGAAATCATTAGTGCAATGAATTGCCATAATTGCCACTTCAAACTTTCCCACTTGACAAGGAGTGGGAAAGACCTGAAACACCAGGAACATACTATAACATGCCATAGATAAAAGCAATGAAGACTGAGAGCACTGCCTATGTTCTGCTGCTACAATGACAGGAGGCTAATGGGTTAATATAATATAGGAGATCACAGGAAGGGTTAATATAATATATTAATGGATTAATAATAATGGGTTAATATAATATAGGTCATAGGAAGAGAACTATGTCCTTTGCAACAGAGGAAGGCAAAAACTTCCATGATCCTTTCCAATATAGCTTAGGGGAAGAGTCCTTCCTGACCCCAGACATGGCAGCTGGTTTGACCTTGAGCAGAAGAGCAAGCAAGACCTTTTAGCCAAGAACATCTGTGTTTTTCTAAGTAACGGCAGGAGCATCAATGCAACCTAGTCAGAACCTCCAGCCTTAGCTATCATCATCAGTCTAGTGCCTCAGAGACAGGAAAAAGTCTCCAGAAGCCAGTAACATTAACAAAGAAAAAAGAGTCCTTCCTGGCCCCACCATCAAATGCCTGAGGCATGGAATTATCAGCCACCTTCCACATTGCAAGACTGTATTATCCTCATCTGGAGACCACAAACATATGACTCCATATCACACCTACTAATTGTACATCTTTTCTATAAATTTGTCCAGTTCAGTGATTCAGGGTCCTTGCCCCCACCACTTTGCTCGGAAGTGTATTCCAGAACTTTGCATCTCTGATATAAATCTGCTCTTAACTTCCAGTGTAAATTAATTGATAGCCAGTTTGTAGCCATTTGATCTTGTGCCAGTGTTGCTTTTGAAACTAAAAAGCTCTTCTCCCTCCCTAACATTGACTCTGAAAGTATTTGTAAAGGGTGATCATATCCCTCCTCAATATCTGTTTTTTGTACTAGCTTGGGCCACCTTTAAAGATGTTGATTATGTTTTCTTTAGTTATTTCTTGTGCCTTCATCTGAATTTTTACTATTGATATTGTGTGTCATTACTGTTGATACTAGCTTGACTTTGCGACAGCACCTTCCTTGTCAGTTTAATCTCATTCTGAGTCCATTTAACAGTACCTTTCCAGCAAGCACACTTCCTGCATGGTAGCTTATGCAACTGATTTTTCATTTCCAACAATCACGAGCATAGCTTTTGTCTATCCTGAATTCTTGCCCTGAAGCATGATTTCCATGTTGTAAGGCATGGTTCAGAATTTTCAGGATAAATTCAGCTGGAAAACCTAAGCATGTGGAATTTTTTGGAACCACTTACATTTTGCTTTCATTAAGTCAAGAATATGAAATACAGCTGATCTTCCTCCCCCTTTTCTACTTCATGTTTTTCCCCAGGGAAGTGAATTCTCAGTTACTCTGACTCTGTATCTGGCTCTATAGCAAAACCAGAAAAATGTTTGATACTTTTCCTTGCACTAGCTGCACATGAGAATAACCCTCATGTGCAGACTGCATCTGAATTAAAGTGTTTTTTTTGAAAGGCAATCCTGGGTTGTACATTTGAAAATATTTCTTTTCTGACTTTACCTTGCATAACACACCCTAGCCTTTTTTACAATCCCATCACAGTGGCTCATGATCATTTTACAATCAACCAATAATCCCAGGTCTGTCTCTTCTTCAGTCGTCTCCATTTTATAGTCAGATTCCTTGTTATTGGTCCAAAAGTGTAATCACACTGTTGCTGGACACATAGTTTGCCCAGACCTATGTGCAAAATTTAAATTACTAAATTATAATATCAGTGCCTTTTGCACAAGAATGTAAACTTGTGACTGGGACCACCTGAAACATAACAACACAGTTAATCCCATCTCTGGCTTTGGCATCAAGTACACTCTGTTTGGTATCAAGTACATTCCATGCCCATCTACTCTAAATTGATTATGAATAAATTCCTCTTTCAAAGTGATTGCCTCTCCCTTCTTATCACATTCCTCACCAATCTAGGTGTCTGTGCCAGTTGGAAAATATTTTGGGATCTGCCATATAACAATGATCTACATAGTGATTTACAATTCATGGTCTAGGTGCTCAATTCAAGTAATCAAACTCTACTGCAGTTAGCCAAGTAGTATACTTCTGGTTTAGGGTGTTGGGCTTGAGCATTCAAGTCATACTATTGTTAAGCAAATGATAAACCCCCAGAGTGATCAAGGGTTTTTGTGCATGTCAGTTTCACTCAGAACAACCAGCGATGGATCCAAAAGGCTAACATTTACAACACAACCAAAGGACAATGACCCTCCACCCTGTCAGCTTTGTCTGGACCCTGATCTTCAACCCATCAAGAAAATATGCTTTGAAGCTATACAATTAAACAGTATAAGAACTAAACAGATTTGCCAGCAAGGTGTGTGCAGTCCAAGAAAGGTCAAGAAGCCATCCTGCCACCCAGCCAACAAGTAAAGGATCCACCCTTTGAGGCTGTGCAAGAACTGCTTCCTCCTGTATTGAGTAAAGATGAAGGGTGTGCGAAACAGGGTGCATTCGATTCGGATTCAGATTTGGCCTGAGTAGGGGACAGTGATTCAATTTGTTGATTTGGATCACTGTCCCCGATTTGATTTGGTTGTATCCAAATCTGAAGATTCGATGCTGATTCAGAGACTCAGCAATTCAGCCATAGGCACAGCTTTAAATGTTTTTTCTACATACCTTGAGGTACCAGGCACAGCTTGTGAATGCTGCGATGGTGGGGCAGATGGAGTGTCCCACAGGAGTCCACTGCTGAGCGCACTGGGGTGCCCCCCCCCCCGACCCAGGAGGCACCAGTTGCTGAGCCAGGGAGGTATGGAGAGGCCCCCCAGCAAGCTGCCCAGCAGACCCAGAAATGGACTGGAAGTGCTTCTGGTCCACTTTTGGGTCTGCTGCTGAGCACACTGGGGAGCCCCCCATGCTTCTGTGGGACACTCCATGCGCTCCAGCATCTCAGCATTCATGAGCCGCCTGCTACCTTGAGGTATGTAGAAAAAACATTTAAAGCTGTGTCTATGTCTGAATTGTTGAACCTTTCTGAATCTCTCCAAATTGATTTGGAGGGTTCTGATTCAATTCAGAGAGATGAAAGGGTCTCCTGATTTCATTCAGATTCAGAGATTCAGCCACCAAATTGAGCCAAATGTCCGCCGAATTGAATCAATGACCGAAGCTTTGCACAGCCCTAGTAAAGATCTCTTTGCAGTTAAGACAACACTAGGACTAATAGCTTATTTTATATTGGGAAAGAGTATTTTTCTGTTATTTAGTTTTGTAGCTTGTTAGTAGTTATTAAGACAAACCTTTCTGCTATTCATCAACTGAATGTTGTGTCAATTCATAAAGCACTGGGTTAAAAATTTGGTTTCTAAGTGCAACACTGTTAAACTTTATAGAGTCTCTGATGATCCATTCCACAAGATTATCTAGGTTGTACTGTATAATAAACTAGTTCTCTTCTCTCTTGATAATACTCCCTACTCTCAGTTTGATGTCGTCTGCAGATTTCATGAGGACTCATCTATCTCCAGCACCAAAATTACAATGAAAAATGTTAAACTATGTTAAGAACTGGGTCCAAGAGTGATCCCTGAAGAAGGTCAATGATATCTGCTCATCTTCTGATAATCCACTTTTCAACATAGGTGCTGTAGTCTCTTTAAAAACAGCTCCTTATCTACCTCATGATTATGACGCTTCCCTGTCCTCTCCAGCTTGGTCAATAATAAGTAACTTTTTTTTAAATCTAGAAAAATTAAATTTGTTGCATTTCCCTTGCCCACAAAGTTAGTTATCTTTTGTCCTGTTTTCTGTTTACTTCTATATCTTGGATAATTCTTTCCTTCAAGTGTCTGTGACTTTTCATATTACTTAACTCAAACTAACAGGCCTAGAGTTGCCTGGATCATTTTTGCTCCCTTTTATAAAAAATGGGCGCTATGTTTGCTATTCTCTAGTCATAGGGTACCGTCCTTGAGTTGATAGATTCACTGAAGATCTGTGCTAATTTCTATACCAATTCTTTTTTTTTAAACTTTTTATTCAGTATAGAAAGAAGACTTTAATACAGGAGAAATATAAGAAATATAAAGGAACTGTATGAGATTCGAGCTATTACCTCTTTACAAAAAATGCAATCATTCTTACAAATTGTTAACTCTACTATTGATATCATAAATTATATGTGCCAAAATATCATTCAGTAATATATATTAATATTCAAAGAATCTGGCCAGTGATTCTGGCTTAATGGCTGGTGAACTTTTGTTCTCTGCATGGGTCAGTAATGGAATCCGTATTTCTAAGTATCTGTACCTCTTTTGTCTCTTCTGTAATGATTGAAGTAATTTCTCCATCACCAGGAGCTCCCATATTTTAGTGTGCTACATCTTCAGTGTGTGTGTGGGGTAGGGGGTCACATGTTATTCTTTGAATTGACACATATTAAAACACAAGTGAAGGCTACCATTTCCAAAGGGTGCCTCAAATCTAATGAATTATGCCTTCAGTCTAATGAGGGGTGCCTTGAGTCTATAAAGGTTGAGAACCACTGCTCCACCCACACAATTTATTCTGAATTCCAACCCAAAAAACCTGCAAGTTCTCATCCATCAAATCCCTCTTGTAGAGAACTTTTGTATAGGGGCCACTTCTAAATTGCCTACATGAAAAGATTCAATATATTATTACAAACAATTGAAACCACGGGAACCAAAGAAAAAAAGGGAAGAAAAGAAAAAGATTCTCTTCTCTAGAGAACTTATGTTGCAGCTAGCTTTCTTTGTTTTTGTCTTGTTAGACGAATAATTCATCACACTGGTGATTATATTTTGTGTCTTGCATAACACCAAGGACATTGTTATGTATATGTGACCAATCAGGCTAATTTATCAAATTTGTATGTGGGCTATTATAATGCAAAAAAGTTGAATGGAATTTGAATTTTTACAAATTGCAATAATAGTGTATGTTATGGGAAGTCACTGAATCTATCTGCTGAGCAGGCTCACAAATTCAAAGGCACACATCTATTACAAATATTATCTAGACCAGGGGTAGGCAACGTTTTTTGGCCAGAGTGCTGAAAAAAAATACGTCTAACTTGGAAGGTGCCAGAGTGCCGATGTGCTAGAGCCTGGAGCAGCTATTTGCAGCTTCCCGGCTGTAGCCGGCCCACAGAGCCCAGTCTGCTTGCAGCAGGGCTTGCAGCCTCCCAGCTGCCTGCTGGGAGCAGCCTGGGCTCTGTGGCTGGCAGCAGCTGTTAGAGCCTGGGCTGGCGGTGTTGTGCTGAGCAAAATGGCCTTGCGCGTCATGCTCGGCACACATGCCAGGGGTTGCTGACCCCTGATCTAGACAATCTACAGTACAGAACAGAATGGGACACTTTTAGTTTGACTCCTCCACATAGGCAGACACAGACTGTACATTGCACATTTTTTATTTTTGAGGGGTGAATTTTTAGAGCATTATGTCACATTCTCTGTTTGCTGTTTGTTGTTGCTCTAGTTAATGTTTTTAACCTGGGAGCAGCAAAGCAAAACCTGCTAGAATACACCTTTTAAAATTCTAGTAAGTTTTGCTGTACTACATTCACACAGAAGAGATTATAAATGGAAAGAGACATCATAAAGACAGGGAGAGAGAGCAAGAGAGGATCAGCACAGAGCTATTGGAGATCAGTATAGAAAAGAACACACAGGAGTGGGTCACAGAAACACAGTAGAATTGGTTTAAGGTTTCTTGCAATTTACTATTTCATGGTTTGATGGTAGATTATTTTCCTTTAGATACCTGCATATAACTATACCCACTATGTTACTGATCATATTGTGTGAAATTACTTGTCAGACTTGAGTAATCATAGGCACACAAGGGGCAAAAGGGGTAAAATGCATTGGCAGATATGTGTGCACATTTCAGATGGCAAGCCACATCTCTGGTCTATCTGATAAATATGTATTATGATTTAACTATCTTGAGAGAACATTACAGCTTTTCTGTAGTTATAGCCTATACATACATTTTTAATATTGCAATGATTCACAGCATCATCACATTAAAGTGATTATTCCTATTGAAAAATTTATAAGAAATGCCTATCGGCAATTCTTATTATGAATAGAACATAAGAACTGCCATTTACTGAGTAAGACCAGTATCCCCACTGCCATAGCCCTGCACCACCTCCAGGCTGCTCTGGGCTCACTGGGTGGTGGTGGCGGCAATTAGGAGTAGCTGCTGGGCAGCCCTGGCATGGGCTCTGGGCAGCTGCAGCCAGAAGGGCCCCAGAACTGGTGAGCAAGCCCACTGCCAGGTCCTGCTTTTGCCTGGTGTCCAGCACTGGCCACTGCCACTCATTGTGGGCAGGGCTCCCCCTTCCCTCCCTTTCCCCCCACCAACCATTCTGCTCCAACAGCATGGCCCCGTAGCTCACACTAGCTTCTGGTCTGTGGGCACCAGGCAGGCGCCAGCATCAGCTGTGAATGCAGGTGGCAGCTTCCCTTTGGGGATTGGGGCATCTGCCCAACCCCTCCTTGGGGTAGAAGGGCAGCCAAAACGCCCTCCCATACCCACACCAGCTCCCTTCCATTCGCAGCCCCATCTCACACAGGGATGTTTGATGAGCTGTTGGGGGGCATGGACTGCTGACCTGGCCTATAGCAGCTCTCCAAAATTCCTTATGTGGCCTGCAGGACCAACTAATTGTCCACCCCTGAGCTAGACTGTTCTTAGTGGTGGCAGATGACAGAACAAAAAGCAATCGTCTCAAGTTGCAGGAAGAGAAGTTGAGGTTAGATATTAGGAACAACTTTCTCATGAGGGGGTAGTAAAGCACTGGAATGGGTTACACAGAGAGGTTGTGGAATCTTCATACTTAAAAGTTTTTAAGACCTGGATAGACAAAGCCTTGGCGGGGATAATCTAGTTGGGGATAGTCCTGCTTTGAGCAGGGGGTTGGACAAGATGACCTCCTGAGCTTCCTTCCAATCCTAATTTTCTATGATTCTTTGATTCTGTATATTCAATCCCAGTCTAACTTATGCTGCTTACAGAAACCCATGTAGGTTTGAGTGATTTCGCCTTGGAGTTTTTGAATGTCTGTACTTAACCTTAATTCTAGGAAATTCTGATTCAGAGGCTATACCCCTAACTCCCATGTTCAATAGCTACTGATGCCCCTTTCCTCCAAATCTGTCCAATCCCTTTTTGAATCTGGTTAAACCGTCGACCTCCACAACATCTTGTGGCAATGAGTTCCACACTTTAATTACACTCTGTGTGAAAAACAACCTCATTTGTTAGTTTAAAACTTACCACTTACTGGTTTTATTTTGTGATCCCCTAGTTCTTGTATTGTGAGGGAGCTGAAAAATTAAACCATATTTATTTCTTTTTGCTATTTTATGTTTTGTAAACCCTTATCATGCTCCTCCCAAGCATCTTTTTTTTAAAACCAAATAGGCTTAGCCTCTTTAGTCTCCCCTCATATGGAAGCCCCTCCATACCACTAATCATCCTGGCTGCCCTTCTCTGTACCTTTTCTAGTTCTTCTATATAATTGTTTAGGATGTGGAGATCAAAGCTGGGCCCAGTATTCAAGGTTTGGATACACTATAGATTTATAAAGGGACATAATAATACTTTCTGTTTTGTTTACACTTCCCTTCTTAATACTCCCTAACATTTTGCTTGCCTTTTTGATGAGTGCTGAGAACTGAACTAATGTTTTTAGCAAACTGGCCCAAATGACTCCCAGATCTCTTTCCTGTGTGGTAACAGCTAATGTAGAGTCCATCATAGTATAGGTATAGCTATTATAGTGTAGCTATTGATATCTGCCATTTAGTTGCCCATTCCCTTAATAGAGCAAGATCCTTCTGCAGTTCCTTAAAGCTTGCCTTAGTTTTCACCACTTTGAATAATTTTTTGTCATTTGCAAATTTGGCCATCTCACTATTTAGCCCCTTTTCCCGATCATTTATGACTATGTTAAACAGCATCAGTCCCAACATAGATCCCTGGGGTCCACTGTTTACTTCTTTCCATCCCCAAAACTGACCATTAATACTCACTCTTTGTTTTCTATCTTTAAACCAATTTCTAATCTATGGGTAGACCTTCCCTATGAGTGGACCTTGCCATGGCTACCTAACTTCATAAAAGCTGTTGATGGGGACCTTGTCAGATAATTTGAATATTTTAACTTTATTGCAATTGAAAAGAAAAAAAAGCACTGATAATCTAATTTAGAATAGACAATGAAGATCCAAAGATCTCTCCTCTCTACATGCACACAAAGCTAATTAATAGCAGGAATGCAAACATCAGACACAGCAGGTCTTTTTATGTGCATTATAGTAACATGCACAAAAGCTGAATGGAATTTTAAAGGAATACAATATCAGTGCATATTAATAGAAACCACAGATTCAATCATCTGAACACATTGAATATTAATCTCAGTCCTAAAAGGCACACTTCAACTTGAAGCAAATATTTTTTGGTTTTGTTACTATAAACACCCCAAAATAGAAGTTTTATCATGAAAATGTGGTCAGAACTTTTAACTCCAGCAACAGTGGGGCAACTATTGCTGGCAGTTACATGCATGTAACACTACTGTGCTCAGTGGGCCTCTAAACCATTGCCAACAAGCTTCCTATATCTAGATGCGATTTTAATTTCTTTATACAATTATACAGGAAGCTGACAAGGCAGCCTTCCCTCATTCCTAAAGGAAATATCAGAGGGTTGTAGAAGGGTTCTTCAGAGGGTTGTAGAAGGGTTCTTCTCATTTGGGACTTCTCACATTTGGAGACCTGCAAAATCCCATTTTAACAGCTCTCTTTTTCAAGGTACACAGTTTGTGAAGTTAATGGGAGAAACTATAATAGGCTCCTGTTTGCTGATGATCCTCAGCTCTGCCTCTTTTTCTCTTCTAGTTAAGGGGAGAACCATAAAGAGCCAATCTGTTTAGTTTATCAAAAAGATCAAGATGTGACTTGATTACAGCACATTAGTACCTTCATGATGAGAAAAAGCTGTGTACTAAAGGACTCCCTAATTTGAATTTAGCTGAGAAAGCTGTAACAAGTACCAATGAACACAAGCCAAATCCAAAAACATTTCAAATTGCAAATAAGGCACACCTTTTTAATAGTGTGTGTAGTTAACCATTAAAACAACCAACCAGGGGAAGTGGTAGATATCTCTTGATATCTTCAAATCAAGACAGTTCTGGAAGATATATTTTTAGCCAACACATTTTCTTGGGCTCAATGCAGGTACCAATGCATGAAATTTAATGGCCTATGATATCCAGGGCCACACCCAGAGAGTGTTAGTGTACAGGTCTTTTTCGACCTGGAGGGATGCGGGCAGTGGGGTTCCCCAGGGCTCGGTCCTTGGGCCTGCACTGTTCAACATCTTCATCGGCGACTTGGACGAGGGGGTGAAAAGCACCTTGTTCAAATTCATGGATGACACTAAGATGTGGGGAGAAGTGGGCACATTGAAGGAAAGGGACAGGCTGCAACTAGATCTAGACATGTTACAGGGTTTGGCAGATGAGAACAGGATGGGTTCCAATACTGACAAGTGCAAGCTACTGCACCTAGGGAGGAAGAACCAGCAGCATACCTGCAGGCTGGGAAACTCCCTTCTCGTCAGTGCAGAGGCAGAAAAGGATCTTGGAGTCATTACTGATTCCAAAATGAACATGGGCTGCCAATGTGGGGACATAGTCAGGAAAGCTAACCGCACCATGTCATGCATCCACAGATGCATCACGAGCAGGTACAAGGAGGTGATCCTCCCCCTCTATGTGACACTGGTCAGGCCGCAGTTGGAGTACTGTGTCCAGTTCTGGGCGCCGCACTTCAGGAGGGATGTGGACAGCATCGAGAGGGTCCAGAGGAGGGCCACTCGCATGATCAGGGGGCAGCAAGGCAGGCCCTATGAGTGGAGGCTACGGGACCTGAACCTGTTCAGCCTCCACAAGAGAAGGCTGAGAGGGGGCCTGGTGGCCGTCTATAAACTGGCCAAGGGGGGGCCAGGAGGCCATGGGAGAGTCCCTGTTCCCTTGAGCGCTACCAGGAGTAATGAGGAATAACGCCATAAGTTGACTGAGGGTAGATTTAGGCTAGATATCAGGAGGCACTACTTCATAGTCAGGGCGGCTAGGATCTGGAACTAATTTCCAAGGGAAGTGGTGCTTGCTCCTACCCTGGGGGTCTTCAAAAGGAGGCTGGATAATCACCTAGCCGGGGTCGTTTGACCCCAGCGTTCTTTCCCACCATGGCAGGGGGTCAGACTTGATGATCTGCTCAGGTCCCTTCCGACCCTACCAACTATGAAACTATATCAAAGAGGTCAGTTTATGTGATCCAAAGGTTCCCTCTGGTCTTATGCTCCATAAATCTTTGGATTTTCATATGTTATCAACGTTACTATTAAGTTTAACCTTAACTCCAAACTTCCTGTGTGAATAATGTTTAGATTCAAATAGCTGAAACAACTTTTAAGGTATGTTTATGTACAAGAACTATATTAAAATATTATGTAAATGAGAAAGTCAAGCACTCAGGAAATATTAGAATTAAGTTTGCCTATGGAGACAGTTTTAATTACATGATCACACACTATTTTTCCCATAGGAGCCTTCATTCAGTGTACAACAATTGTCCTTACCAATTTATCATTCATTGAACATTCTTTTATTCTCATTTTTAATGTGTGCCTCTAGGTCTTATGCTGTTCAAACCTCGCACTGAATACAGAATTATTTGTTTATTCTTGGACTTTTCTATGCCTTCACCATTACTGATTTTATGGGCTTCACAAACATTAATTAACCTAGCTTCACAACAATTCTTTCAAGTGAGATGATAACATTATTCCCATCTTACCCCAGATGGGGAACTGTGGCACAGATATTTATGTCCTCCACTAATGTTGTATTTATGTACACAAATTCTGGGTGCCTACTTTGAGAAGCCTATGGCTTAAATTTGCAGAGAAATCAGAATTTCATAATACTTTCTTTATATAGGGCAAAGCTCTTACTGATTTCAGTTGCAAGGGCTCAGGACTTCTGCAAATCAGATGATAAGTATCTCAAGATAGCGACATAAAAATGAGGAAAAACAATTAATAGCCATCTGTGATAAGCTATAAGTAACTTGTCCAGCCTTGCATAGAAATCCTGTTGCAGAGGCAGTAATTGGATCTTGTTCTCAATGGTGGAGTTCAGCTACTTACATTAACCTTTTTCTTTTCCTGCATTTCTTTACCTCATTCCATTCCACTCTTTTGGTAAATGAGGTAGGTGTCCAACAGACAACAGCCATATTTACCACACAACCCTAAGCACCATCCATAATTTGCAGTGAATGAAGCAAGTGTCCTGAGAAAGGAAAAAATGTGGTCATGAAACTAAAGACAGTCATAATGTATAGGAAAAAGACGCTGAATTAAGTTTACCTGGACAACCTCTATTCTGGTATTTCCTAACTTCTGACAGATAAGCGCTCTTTGAACATGGGAAATGACATATAAAAACAAAGTTTTTAAACAAGAAATTGAAACCCAGAAATTCTTCCTGAAGTGCTTGTCCATCTATATATATTAAGTGCATTATTTATGTATGTCATTCTTGGCATTTGTTGTGTCCCATGAATTCAAGATTAGGGTCCTTTGGTCACCTGCTCCTCCACTACTATCATACATGCCATCACCTGCCTACAGTGTCCCTCTGCTGCCTAGATTGGCTGGACCTATGTTAAAAAATGAATGGACACTAATTTAACCTCAGCACCAGAAATACAGAAAAGCCTGTGGCGGAACCTCTTTGCATATTTCTTAAGGAAAAATTCTTTAAAAAAACAACTTGACTACAAAATTGCTGACAAAGCAATCACCCACAGACTTGATTTTCACAGATTTCACAGACATTAGGGCTGGAAGGGACCTCAGAAGATCGAGTCCAGCCCCCTGCCCCAGGGGCAGGAAGTCAGCTGGGGTCACAGGATCCCAGCAAGATAAACATCCAATTTTTTCTTGAAGGCATTCAGAGTAGGTGCTTGAACCACCTCCAATGGCAGGCTATTCCAGACCTTGGGGCTTGGACAGTAAAGGAGTTTTTCCTTATGTCCAGCCTGAAACAGTCACAGAGGAGTTTGTGACCCTTCAATCTTGTCATCCCTTGGGGCGCTCTGGTGAACAGACGTTCCCTCAGATCCTGGTGAACACCCCTGATAAACTTATAGGTGGCCATCAGGTCGCCCCTGAGCCTGTGCTTTTCCAGGCTGAAGAGTCCCATAGCTATCAGCCTATTGTAGTAAAGTCTGTTTTCCTGACCTCTGATCATGCGTGTGGCTCTTCTCTGGACTCTCTCAAGCTTCTCCACATCTTTTTTGAATTGTGGAGCCCAAAACTGGACACATTACTCCAGCTGTGGCCTCACCAAGGCCGAGTACAACAGAAGAATGATGTCCTGGGATTTGCTTGAGAAGCATCTATGGATGCAAGCCAGCGTTTTGCTTGCTTTACTAGCTGCAGCATCACATTGAAGGCTTATGTTCATCTTGTGGTCAATCATGACCCCCAAGTCCCTTTCATCCGTAGTGCTAGCCAGTGTAGCACTGCCGAGCTCATAAGGATGCTGCAGGTTTTTCTTCCCAAGGTGGAGAACCTTGCAATTTTTGGTGTTAAACACCATCAGGTTCTCATCTGCCCATTTCCTGAGCCTGTCCAGGTCAGCCTGGATCGCCCTCCTGTCCTCAGGTGTGGATGCTTTACCCCAAAGTTTGGTATCATCAGCGAACTTGGCCAGTCCGTTTCTGACTCCAATGTCCACATCCTTAATGAAGATTTTGAACAATACAGGCCCAAGGACAGAGCCTTGGGGGACCCCATTGGTCACAGGGCACCACAACCATTGACTTCCATCAACCACCATGCTCTGGGTCTGACCACGGAGCCAATTCCCCAGCCAGCAGATCGTGGTGGACCCAAGGCTGCAGTTGGCCAGTTTCGCCAAGAGGTGATCATGGGATACCAGATCAAAGGCTTTTTTGAAGTCAAGATATACAACATCAATCTCCTCTCCCTTATCCAGGTGATAGGTCACCTGGTCATAAAAGGAAATGAAATTGGTCAAACAAGACCTACCCGCAACAAACCCATGCAGGCTTTCCCTCAGGATGTTGCCATCAGCCAGTCCATTGAGGATGGCCTCTTTGATGATTTTTTCTAAGACCTTCCCCGGGATAGAGGTCAGGCTGACGGGCCTGTAGTTTGCCAGGTCTTTCTTGAAGATAGGCACCACACTGGCCTTCTTCCAATCTTCGGGCACTTCACCGGAGCACCAGGAACTCTCGAAGATCCATGCCAGGGGATGAGTTATGATGCTAGCCAGCTCCTTGAGTACCCTGGGGTGTAAACCATCAGGGCCGGCTGACTTGAACATGTCTAGCCTCTCAAGGTGTTCTTTCACAAGGTCAGCATTGATGGAGGGCAAGGGATCTCCCTCAGCCAGACCTCACTGTCCCATAGTGGGCAGGGGCAACCCATGGGACTGATGAAAAACTGACGCAAAGTACCCATCTAGTAGGTTGGCTTTTTCCTGGGCATTGGTTGTCAGTTGTCCCTTCTGATTTAGTAGGGGTCCAACATTGCCTTTGCTTTTCCTTCGGCTCCCTACGTATCTAAAAAAGGACTTTTTATTATCCTTGATACTTGTAGTTAGTTGGAGTTCAGTCGCAGCCTTGGCTTTCCTTGCTCGCTCCCTGCAGGTCTGGACCATTGAGGAATATTCCTCCTTGGAGGTGGATCCTGTCCTCCATTCTTTGTAAGTCTTTCTTTTTAGCCACAGGAGGTCCGCTGGTTCCCTGGAGAGCCAAAGGGGGTGTTGTGCCCTTTTGCTGCCTTTCCTCCAAGATGGAATAGCCTGAGCTTGTGCATCGAGGATCGCTCCCTTGAGAAGCAACCACTCTTCCTGAACTCCCCTCCCCTTTGGGTCATATTCCCTTAGGGCCTCACTGATAAGCCTCCTGAGCTTGTCAACATCAGCTTTCCTGAAGTCAAGGACTTCTGTATTGCTGACTGATTTGCCAGCTTTATGGCAGATGGTGAAAGTGATCAGCTCGTGGTTGCTGTCCCCAGTTTCCCATCGATTGTTAGGTCGCCAATTAGGTCGTCCCTGGTTGCCAGTACCAGGTTGAGCAGCGCTTTACCTCTCATTGGTCCACAGACCTCTTGTTTCAGATACAG
Source organism: Alligator mississippiensis (assembly GCF_030867095.1). Taxonomy (NCBI): domain Eukaryota; kingdom Metazoa; phylum Chordata; order Crocodylia; family Alligatoridae; genus Alligator; species Alligator mississippiensis. The sequence goes on from NC_081826.1 coordinate 128,124,921, forward strand.
GTCATCCACGCATGAGAGGAAGCTTTGCGACTGCTCAGATTTAGCTGAATGATCCTCCCACGAGATGTCTGGGTAGTTGAAGTCTCCTATGACAGCCATGGACCTGGAACATGCGGCCTCAGCCAATTCCCTGGCAAACTCCTGGTCAAGCTCTTGACTTTGGGTGGGAGGTCTGTAGTAGACTCCCACCATCATTTTTCATAGTTTCTTATCCCATCACCTTAGCTAGCTATTAACTTTTGTATCCCTTCAGGCATTAACTACCTTGTTTGTCTCAAATGATCTTATCAACCCACTTCTTGCCTCCCTTTTTTCTGTCCCTTTCCCATCTGCATAAAAGCTCCTATTTCTGCCAGTCCTGTCATTGTATCTGACAAAGTATGTTGTTGTCTATGAAAGCTCATACCTCTCTGAACCAGTTAGTTTCTCAGGTGCCATCCTCCTTTACCTTGTGCCTAAGTGTAAGGTCCTCCTCTTTCACTATCCCATAACCTCCTCCTCCTCAATTAGCAATGAAATAACTTGAACTTTCAGAGGAAGTACCTGTGGAAGATCTTCTTAGGTTGGAGACTGAGCTGGCCCCATGGCCATACCGTCCTCATCCCCACTCTGTTTCATTCGGATTCATTTAAAAGTTATTCGAACCCACTAAAGAAGATGACAGGTTCCATACATGTTCCTCTAGAGATGCTGTTACAGAATCAACACTGGGGAAAGGTCTTCCTCAAGAAGCAGCCTCATTCATCCTCTCACTCCTGAGGTGACCCCCTGTAGCCAGCTTTAGCAGGCTTCACAAGAGAGGCAAGTCTTTGAGACCTTGGCTCTTCTCAGTCCTTGACTTCCCAAGTGATCCATAGCATGCCCAGCCCTGGGAGCTCTTTGTTTTCAGTTAGCTCCCAGGAAGGAAGCTTCTTTTAAAGAAGAGGGGTATCAGAGTACCAATTGTCTCCAACAGCACAGCAGACTCTGCTTCAAAACAAACAGTCTTTATAGGGCCATTTCAATTTCCCCTGTCCTCACTCAGACTTGATTCGGTCCTCCCTGGGACTATTCTTTTTCTCTCTGTCCTCCCTGGGACTTTTTCTGTCTCCCCTGGAACCTTTTCCCTGTCTGCCCTGGGACCTTCTCTCCCTGTCTGCTCTGGGACTGCCTTTCTCTTGTCTGCCTTGAGACTTTCTCTCTCATCTCTGGGACTTTTACCATGTCCTCTTGTGGACTACTCTCTCCTCCAGCTCTCTCCAAGCCTCACTCTGTCTCCTCACACCCAGGCAGATACACTTGCATCAACACGGTTACAAAAATTTAGTATTATTTTGGGGACAACACTCACCCAATACAATGAAACATTGTCACGGGGAACCAATCAGAGAGCAGTCTCTGTGGCCTGCTGTCAGGCCTAGACTGCCATCCGCCTGTGGGGTGAAAAGGGCATATAGATGCCTACTTAGGGAATTATTTACAAGAATGATTTACAGTAAAGCCTGCCCACACAGAGCCCCCCCCAAAGTGCTCCCCACCAGAATGGGAGACTACAGTCTAGCTCACCCAGCCTCTTTCCTCTTAGATGCTTTAGAAATTTTCATACAAATTGACTGATCTCCATTTAACTGTAACTGGGTAGCACTCCTTATTAATAAGGCTCTCATGGCCTCTGATAAAAATACAGAAAGAGCAGATACCTACTATGGTTATTCCTACATTGAGAAAAATGGACGAGGTATGTCATGAACTTTCTGTGGGAGCATAATATTTCTATGCCCACTCAGTAGCAGGCTCATTAGTGGCGGTTGAGACTAATGAGATAAATCAAGCAACAGCAAAATTTCCATCAGAGGGAAAAAGAATGAATATGTCTTGATTTATTTGGACATAAAAACTGTTCATTAGTGAGCCTTCAAACACTACTGGCCCATAACGATTTCATGAATTATAGTAAGCTCTCTGATTTTGCTGAGAAATTTTCCCAAGAGACCAGGACAATTAAGAACAAGATTTTCTCTCTGCACAGTTATGGATACAGCTGACACTGTTCCTAGGTCTACAGCTACTCCAGCAGTGAGGCTGAAGGCATTTTGGCTCCAAAGTCCTGATTTCCATGTGAGGTCCAGTGGATGGTGGAAGATCTGCCTTTTGAAACCCAAGATCCATTTTAGTAAAGACTGACAATGCCTTTCACTCACTGAAGGACTTCTGAACCAAGCTTTGACATTTATAGTCCTGCACCTAACATAAAACAGGAAGATCCCCCACATTTTTCAAGGCAGAGCCCTTTATCAGGCACTATCTTCCTTCAAAGAATGTCAGAGCCTTCAAAAAAGAAACAGTTCTCAGAAAAAGGAGACTCTTTTTCCCAGCCCCACTTTTACTTCGAACTATATGCACTGAAACAACCATTTTGATGGTTAATTGGGGGTTGCAAAATCACTTTTCAGTATCCAGACACTTCCATTCCTCCCATTTGAAATTGACTTTTCTTCCAGGATCTATAGACCTAAATAAGTACAGACTACAGAGTAATGAAAATAATCTCAGCTGCTCCGTCCAACTCCATAGTGCACCTGTTGTTCCTCTTCAGGGACCCAGTCTTATAAAAATGTACAAACATTACTGTATTTCAAAGCAACAGTAGAAGTAATATCTCAATTCTCAGGCATGGTGTTTACTCCAACTACTTCATAACACTAAAGAAGAAGGAAGGCTGGCACCCCTTCTTGTTTTGAAGAGAGCCAAGTTTTGTCTATACTATAGCAGTGCCCTGTCCCGGCATTGGAGACCCAGAGCACCCAAGTCCATAGCTGCACTCCAAACTCAGAAGTTTGCTAGTGATGTTATTCTGGGGTCATTCCTAGTGCCCATTCTCAGGCCTGCCACAGATCAAGAACTGGCACTATCCATAAATAATTCTCTGTTTGGCACCTGTACATTTTTGAGAGCATTTAACAGTCTTAGCCGTAGTTACAGCTTACATAATTAGACTGAGTGTAACAGTCTACCCAATATTGGACATCTGACTAATTTGATGGAGATTATTTCAACAGGTGAAGATGACATTCATTAGATTCTTCACCCCTTCTTCACTCTTGGTCTAAAAATCAATACAGAAAATTCCAGATTAATGCTGTGAAAAGACTAGGAACAATATTAGGGTCAACTACAGCCAGAGCATATCTAGTCTAGGATAGATTAAAGGTTATGTCCAACCTAATAACTCAGATGCAGACAAATATTTTCACTACAGTAAGGAACCACTTAAGTCTCCTTAGGAAAAGGCATCCTGCATGTTTTCATGAAGTAAGACAAACTACATCTATGCCACATGCTGAACTGATTCAAATGAGCATACCAACCAAGTAGACATCTCTTAGGTATACTGCTTCTTGATCCACAGAAGGTTGGCATAAAGATTCCAAACAAGAGCTCAAGAATATACCTTTCAAAAACACTCTACCCAACCAGGACCATTTTGATGGATACATCCATTTTAGGATGGACAGGAAACCTGAACCATTGCTAGACACAGAGCTGATGAACTTGAAAAAAGACAAAGCTTCATATAAATGTCCTAAAGGTCACAGCAGTCTGCAGATCCTGGTTTGCATATCTATCATTCATTCAAAATCACAAAATGCAGATTATGGCTGACAGTTTATCAGTTATGATTTATATAAGCAGACAAGGAGGGCCAAGATCATCCCTGTTCTGCCAGGAGGTAATAATTTGATTATGGAACTGATGTATCCATCATTAGGTATCTCTCAGAGTAGTTCATCTCCCAGGCCTGCAGAATGTTTTGCTAGACCATGAATGGGAAATCAAGTTGTTGGTCATATATAGTATCTTCAGGGTATAGGACATCAGTAGGGTTGTTAGCAATAGGCAAGAAAAATAAATTCTATTCCTCCAATACTTCTGATTCCCAGAGTGCTCAGAAAGATCAGACAAGAGGTGATGAAGATCATCATGATTGTTACCTCCTGGCTAAGACAGTTCTGGCAGCAGAGTTATTGCCATTGTCAATTTGTCCTGCAAAGAGTTTACTTCTCCTGATGGACTTGATAATTCAAGATGAAGTAAATCTACTGTATCCAAATGCAGATGCCCTTCATTAGCTTGCTGCTGGCAGGATGTCAGATTTAGATCATGATTTGCAAATTTCAAACTATATGAATCCAGGGCAGAATGGACTGCATTAGACAAACTTATACTGCTAAATGGAGAAGATTTACAACCTGGTATGAACAAAGGCAGCCCCCTATCATGTTAGGCTACTTGCCCTCCCTGATGTTTTTTTGCTCGTCTATTACTTTAGTGGGGATACCTGCAAGACCAGCTACTTCTGTGGTTATTTCATACCTAATAAAAACCATACAGTATTTTCATACCTGATCACAGCTAGATTTTTGAAGGGTCTCATATAGGTCTTTCATCAGCAAAGAACATCTCTCCACATGGAAATTCTATGTGGTTCTTACAGGTTTAATAAGGCTGTCTCTCAACCCCATGGCAACCTGTTCCCTATTAAATTTATCTGTAGAGACCTCCTTCTCAGATGCAGTTACTACAAGGGCTGAGGAGATACAAATATAGCTGACCTACACTATACAGTACAACACTCTACAATGAACAAAATCTTTCAGAGCTTCCCCAAGTCTGTTTGGAGCAATTGCTGAGAACATGAGTACACAAACAAGCTACTGTGAGGTAAGAGGGAATGAACTTACAGCTACTCTACAGTAATTGGCCACATGCATACACTTACCCTATGGTGAATAGGAGATAACAGACTTTTACAGAGGGGTAAATTACCTTGCATTTATTGTGGGGCAAGAGAACTGAGGCAGTTACTAAAGAGTAGCTGATCCACTATATGTTCACATTCCAGATTGCTTCATGGCAATTTGCTTGTCCATGTCTCCAGATAAAAACCAGCCAATAACAGCTCAAAGACTAAATGGCTGTCAGACTTTATTAGAGATTGTTATGACACAGCTAGTTTAGATCCGCCCCATTCAAGACTAGGGTCCAGGCAGTTTCCATAACTTCCTTGTGAAACATTTGACTTCAGACATCTGCAAGACAACCACAGGGCAATTAGTTCTTACATCACCAGAATACTGTTCCACTGGAGAAACATCAAGGGTGGATGCTTATTCTGGCAGAACTGCGTTATAGTTTCTTTTATCTAGCCTCTCATTGGGTCATAGCTTGTGTTCCATTTACATATACACCTGTATTAAGCACTCCAAAAAGAAAGCTTACTTACTGGTACAGTAATTAGAGTTTTTTGAGCTATCTTGCCCATTGCTATATTCCATGACCTACTCTCCTTCCCCACTACAACATGTAGATTCTGCAGAGCTGCAAGAACTGATTTCCCTTCTCTTTTTAGTTTCAGGGGGTGGAATGAGGACACCCAGTCTAGTCACTGCAATGAGGACACCCAGTCTAGTCACTGCTGGCCAAAAAGATTGCAACCTCAAGCCCATTCAAACCAAGGATGGAATAGCACATCTTGAAGAACTCTCATTACTGTACTAGTTCTGTAACTTTTCTATCTTGTGGAACCACATGGTGTCCAATGTCCTTGGTATCTGCAGCAAAGTCCTCTTCCTGTTAAACTAACACAGAAAATGATCACAGTAGTAAATTGTCAATTTCCAGCCACAAGCTGGAGATCAGGCACACAATTTTGTGAGTGGTGTTTATGGCCATTTGCTAAGCCCAAAGCACAGGCGACTGGTAGGGGAGGCATGGGGGGGGGGGGGCACATGCCCCCCAGCCCCCTGAGATTGGCCCTCGACTTGGCACTGCTCAGGATGGGACAGTTTTTTGCCCTGAGGGCTGGCGGTGTGTTGGGTGGGGGGCACTAAGCCACAGCACATAAGTATAAGAGTCAATCTGGGGCTTTTGGCCCACCCCTGAGCCTGCCCACAAATTGTGTCCCCCCAGGCGCAGGAAGCACGAGTCACCCCTGGCCCAAAGGGACACTGAGTCAGGAATCCTGAGTTCTATTCCAGGTCCAAAGAAGAGTGTACTCTAGTGCAGTGGTCTGCAAACCTTTTTCATTTGTGGACCCCTAAAAACTTTTGAACTGAGGTACAGATCCCTTTGAGTTGTGAGTGTGGGTATTCACATATTTTTGATTGATCATAATCACCTTTCGTGGACCCCTTAAACAAAGTCTGTAGACCACAGATTGAAAACCACTGCACCAATCTTACAGATCCCTCTGAACCTGACCGCTTCTGCCTGACCTTGTCCCAGGACCCATGTCCCCCCCAGCCCCATCTTGGCTTCCCTTCAAGTCCCAATCTTTCCCTGAGCCCCTTTTGCAGTCCCCATTGCTGAATCTGTAGCAAAACCCCCAGTTTTTGTTTCTGGGGTTTTTTTATTTGTAAAATGCATTCCCTCCCCTTCCCCAACCATTTCTGACATTCTCTCTGCCCTCTCTATCCCTTATAAGCAGGCATCCTGATTTTCTGTTTCCCATGGAAAAACAGAGAAACCATGGACTTCACATTTTTATCAGAGAAAACATGGATTTTCCCTTTTATCAGAGAAACCCATAGATTTCCCCCTTTTGCAAAGAGCTCTGCAGGCTGGCAGAGTTCCAACCTACAAGAGCTGTTTGCAAAAGCGGCTGGGAAACCCTCAACCCTGCTAGAAGGGGAAGGGACGAGGGAAGGGCAGGTCCCAACACTCATACTTACCAGAGGTTGCTTCAGGCTCACTCTTTTTGCTGGAGGTAAGTGGGTCTTGGGGGTTGTGGGGCAGGGCTGGAGGGGATGCTGGCTAGGGGCTGAGGGAGCAGGGAGGTTTGCAGCCAGCTAGGCATTCCGGCTGGGAGGGGGTTTGCAGCCTCCCTGCTCTCAGCCCGAGGGCTTGGCTGGCTGGAAATCCCCGCCACTCCCTGCCAGCTGCAAATCTCCCTGCTCCCTCAGGCCCTAGCCAGCTTGGGCCCTCCCTGGCTGGGCACTCTGGCTGGGAAGGGGGGTTTGCAGCCAGCCGACCACTCTGGCCAGGAGCAGGCAGGCCACCTTGGCCGCAATTCCTCTGCATTCATGGGGGCAGTGCACATCTGCTCTGCCCTCATCCCCTACACAGATCTGGGGTGTGTGGGTCCCTCCTGCCCCTCAGGAGTGCACGCTGCCACTGGGAGCCGGCCCTGCCTGAGCCTGCAGCAGGCAGCAGCAGTGCGGGAGCCGGCTCACGCTCCTATTGTAGCAGCTGCTGCCTTCCATTGGGGGCAGGAGGCTGCAGACCTGGGTCCCTGGCCCCATAGCCCTGACAGCTGGGGGCCCCCTCCAGCAGGGCTGGGGGGAGGGGCTGTGGGTGGGGGGCAAAGGGAACAAGCAGGGCTGGGGGGCTGTGAGGGGGGAGTGAGGGACACCAGCAGGGCTGTGGGGGGCATTTAATTTTAACCACAGATTTTGGGATTTTGATCAGAGAATTTGGGATTTTTTTATCATGGAAAACCAGGATCCCTGCATTATAAGTGATTACAAGTAGTACTAGGTAAGCTAAGTTCTTGTATACTATTATTGTAATAAGCTCCCTTTTTATATATTGCAAATAGTGTTCTGTTATGTTTGTATTGATTTTTACTGTTTTATATTGTATTATATTGTATTCCTATCATCTGTACATTGATTTTTATTGTTTCATATTAATATTTTATGGTTTAGGCCTGTGTCTGTAAAGTGATGTCAAGTATCCATTCCCATCTTGTTTCCATCTTGTCCCCATGCCCTGTTGTGTAAGTATATTGCAATTCTGTAACCTCTCCCTTGTAAACTGGTTTTCCTTGAATGCCTGAAACAAAAGAGGGAATGGACGAGTGAAACACAATCATAGCAGGACCCCCTACTAAATCACCCCACCATCAAAACCAATACCTGGACCAATGACCCAGCCATTGGAACCACCCTCAGCATTCAAGAAACAAAAGATGAGGCAACCCACCATTGTGCCAAGGCTGTACATGCTCGGTATGAACATCTGGAGCCCTCTGGAATAAGGCTAACATTGCCTGGACATACCCTCCCCATAGGAGATCATAGGTAGTCCGCCCCATAAAAAGGGGTAGTGAAGACTGACTCCTTGGGATGCCATCTTCACCTGGACCAGACCTGCTCCACATCACACTGCCTATCAACCCAGAGGCCCTGCCAGTGATCCCCTCTGGACAATACTTGCTGGAGAATGACCCTGACTGGCCATCGAGGACGCCCTTCCAAGCCTGGATAGGTAGCTGTCACCCACATCCTCTCTTCAACCAAGGACTTGGACTTTGTTTATCTTCCCTACCTGGACTCCAACCCTTCCACTGAGTCTCTTTCTCCTGCCACCATTGTGTGAGTGTGTATGGGAGTTCTTGTGTGAGTGTGTGTGGGAACCAAGCTGTACAGTACAGTGTTCATTTAATAAAACTCTTATTTGGACCCCTGAGTTGGGTTTTGCTTTACTATGGTTCCATTCCTGCTCCAATCTCTGTTCCTTGCCCCTCTAACTTCTGTCTCATTTCTTCCTCTTCTGCTTCTGGCTCACTGCCACCTCCAACACCTGTCCCATGCTCCTGTGGCTCCAGCCGTCCTGAGCTCTTCTCTGCCTGCAAACCCGTTTCTTTGTTATTGCCTCATCTCCACTGCCTTTTCCCCTGATCTCTGCCACTTCTGTTGCCTCATCCCCACTGCCTTTTCCCCTGATCTCTGCCACTTGCTCTTTAGTTACCAAGCACCTCAAGCATAGGTACCACAGACACCAACACGGACACACACTGTCAACTAAGTCAGTGTTTAACCTGTGTGTATATGTGTATGTATTTGTATATTGTGTATGATTTCATGTCATTATCATTAGGGTGTGTATGTGCTTGAATTGGTGGTATGTGTGCATGTGCAATTGTACACCACACCCTCCTGACTAACAGCGCAATATTGAGATCCTGAGCATTGGCCTGACCCCACAGGGCAACAAATCCACATCAGGTACTTCCTTTTTTGACCCATTCATCAGATCACTTGGATCCTTGCTTGTCTCCTCCATCTCCCCAGTCCCATCCCTTTCACCCTTTCCCTGTCCTGTTCCCCATCCACCCCTTCTGACTCCCTTTTACTCAATCTAATCCTTGTGCCCAGCTTCTCACCCTTCTGACTTCCAGTCAGACCGCCTCCTAAACCTTCATCTCCTTATCCTCCATGCTGCTTGGGCAACAAAGAAGGGTGGGAAGACTGAGAGAAAAGGAGAATTTCCTCATTTTCATCTCTGTGTGAGTGTGACACTGCATCTGCCTCTGGCTGACATGAGGAGCAGTTGCAGGGTGGGTCACAGTTGGCTCCTTGCAGCCCTGGACTGGAGCACACTCAGTACTGGTAGAATCTTTAGAGGATTGAGCTGTGAAACTTTAACAAGTCTCTACTGACCTTGTGTGGACTGAGACTTTCAGAGGTTTATTACTTAGTCAAATTCTTATTCCAGAATAAGCTGTTTTGAAATGCAGACAGGCCCTAACAGAGGGTTTAAACCGGACCTACCTCTTGGGTTTTTTGGTTTTTGTTGAAAAAGATAGTGGAAGGGGTACATATATCTAGCCCACTTGTTGTGCCTAAATTACTGTATAGCATGTCACTCAATTTGTAGGAAAAATAAGGGGCCAGACACTATTTCACTTATCAGGTGTACAAATGTGCTTAGGTGTCTGTGTGTGCTCCTATGCCACCCTGTTTGAGTCCCTAAAAACAGTTAATGCAGAAGGTGGATACATCCTTGCTGCATTTTTGTGATTCAGTCTTAAGGGTAAGATAAATTATAAATTACATAAAGTGCATTAATAGATTTTCAGGACTTGAACAGGGTGGAATTGAATTGCACTTAAGCACCTAAGTCTACTTAGACACTTAATAGATGGAACTGAATTTGGCCTCAGGTGCATGAAACCACAGAGGATCAGGTTTTGAAAACGTATTGTAGGGGGTTTAAAAGTTTTTGCTGTTATGTTGGGAAAGGTGCAGAGCAATACATATCTTCATGTATGCTTGCAGTAGAGCTGAGGTCCAACATATATGTATTTAGAGACCATGTCTGAGTTCTTTGCAGTTAATATGAACCTCACCTATGCTTACTTGCTGCTTTATGCTTGGAAATGCACATTTACTGAATATTATGCCACGCTAAGATGCAAATGTCTGCCAACAGCATGTTACTTCCAGAACATTAATTTACATTGGATGGGAAGAGTTACACTTCATAATGGGTAAAGGCCACAAGAGAATTTCCTGAGCTTTGTTCTGCTTGGTCCCACAGCACTCCATAGCAACAGCCTCTAGGGTGCCACTGGTAGGTATCTTTCTGTGTACCTGTAATTGCTGCTGGCATGCATTGACTTTAGTGACCTAATACCACTGCAAACCGTCCCACATAATGGGTTCTTTCATTTCTTTTTGAGACAATGCCCTATCCTTCCTCAGACTTTATGTAGACCGAGGGAAGGCATAAAATGGCATCTGTGTGGTCCCAGTGTAGGCCAAATTCTAGCATTTCTTAAAATCTTACTACCTATTTACATGTTAGTTTATGAAATGGCCAGATTTTCTGTAGTGAGTTACCTTGCTCCCTTACGATGTGCGTAGAACTTTGTTTTTTCTGACTCCTCTCACATTTCATCTAATACCATTCCAGTTTTTGGAGTTAGTAGTTCTTTTGCAGATAGTCTATATGGAATCAGTTCAATTCTGCAATTTCATATGGTAGCATATCTCCCGAAAGGTTTTGGCATTCATTTTGGCTTTTAAGACAGGATTTGTATTAAGTTTCAATCCTTTTCTCACTATTTGTCATGGAAGCAATGGGAACAGAAGTCCCCAGGTTTTTAAGGTACATAACTGACCTTTTATTTCCTGATAGGTACTTTTCAATTTCATATAGCCTAGAGTATAGTCTAGAAAGGTAATTTCCCATTGTGCTAAACTAAACTGAGGTCACTATTCCCATGCATTTAATAAACCCCAAAGCTTTCTCTTCAGTGTTACATAAAAACAAAGGGTTTTTGAAAGGGTATCACTTTTTCCTCAATAAAACAACTGTTGTGACACTTTGTCAAGATGCAAGAAACATTTCTGAATGCTTTGCAAGCCACTGTACACTGGATATGTAAACCATTCCACTGAGATTTTGGATGTTTTAACTCAAATGTTTCTAATTTCTTTTCATGTAGAGTTTAAATGAACAAAACCATAGCGACAAAGACATTAGAAACTTTTACAATAGATTAATACATTAATTTTAAATATAATACCAAGTAATGTTTCTTGCCAAAGACTTTCAGCTTCACACAAAGCATCTGCCACTTTTGCTTGCAATTGTTGAAGAAAGTTATACTTCTTTGTCATGTTTCTTCCCCAAATGTCCCGCCATATTATTTTTATTAACTGAAAGTCTTTCAGTGAAATTGCTAGGTTAGTTGCTTAATTTAAAAGTAGCAATTTCTATATCTACTTGATAGGCTCATCAGCTCCTACTCAACACTTAGCTTGAGTACTGAAATCCTGAGAGAGTGATGAAAAATACATTATTTCGCATGTCTTAAATCTTGAATGCTGTGATTAAATTCTACTTGAAGTTCAAATCCTTACTACTACATCCTCTTCAGTATACAGGTCTTTCCCTTACATGACCCCTGTTCACACATATGATTCCACATGTTTAGAGTATTTAACATGTACTACTATAATTTTATCCTGATCCATCTCTCAGTTTTGTCCCTAGGTAGTATAATGTCACTACACAATCCACAGTGGGGCACTGTTAGCTAGTTACTTAGGACTTGGTGCTTTAAAGTCAGTCAGTTTCTCAACACAGTTATTCTCAGAGAGCTCTTGAAATTTTTTATTTCTTTCAAAACATTTTGCTTGCAAAGCAAATAACTACCATACTGAAAACAAATGCAGTATAAATACTTTATATTTAACTGTATTCGAAGCTTCCATAAACTGCTCTGTCAATAGTGCCTTGTTGATGCCAAGACTTAGCTTTCCTTTTCTCCTTCTTGACTTATCCTTGGCTGCCTGAATTAATCAAATGTGATATATATTTTTTAACCTCACCAATTTTCCAATGAAGACTGACTTTGAGAGCCACCAACTCATTTCACATAAACCCATAAAACAGACCTTTTTTATACACTTACTCCCAGGCATGAACAGTGTGAATCCTAAGCCACCTGGTGCCTCGGTATTTCTTGTCTTTTTAAGCAATACATATTAAAAGTAGAGTGCCCTATCTTCTTCCATAAAACTGAATTAGAACACAACCGGTTGCAGCACTGAATTCCCAAGGGGGGGAAAAAAACATATTTACTCTGCTTTTGCAGCAAAACATGTAGTTTATCAACAGCAACAATGCATGTTTCTTTAAAGATACAAATAGTGTCCCTGCTGGAAATGAAAGCCGAGCCCACCAGTTGCAGATCAGGGAACTAAAATGGAATGAGCCCTTATGTATAATTTTTCTGTAAACTTATCTTTAAAGTTGTTGCCAGGACAGTAAGTCAACCTGTCAGGCTAACAGAAAAAAGTGACCCCCCCCCTCCCCCAAAGAAGCAGGATCACCCCCTTAACCCCCGCAAAGAAGCAGGATTATCCCTGGAGCTGTGCATTTAAGTTGAATGGTTGTTATCCCTCCCACACTCTTGAAGCAAAAGTCATAAACCGGTCTCCTTCACACTAAGCCTTTGGCTCCTCTTCATTTCAGACATTTCTTCTGCACTGACACTGGGTTTCCAACACATTTAGCACAACCAGTTAAACAAAATAAGACCTTTAACAAATTCCAACTTCCTTTTGCCTTTTACCAAATACCTCTTCCTTTTCACTCTCTGTGTCAATATTTTTGTGTGCTGATCTTCCTTTCCCCTCGTCCTTCCAGTCTTTACTGGTTTTCCCCTAGAGTGGGTAAGGCAGTTTGCACCCCCCTGTCCCACATATACCCACGCCAGCACACCCCCAAAATAATCCCAAGAAGGTATGTGCTCAGGGGCTCCGTGTCAGGCTCTGGTGAACGAGCCGCCTCCGGCAGCGCTGCTGCTGCTGCTGCTCACTCCTTCGGGGGGAGACACTGGTGCAGTAATAAACTGTCAGCAAGTCATTAAAACACAGTGATGCTCAGGAGAGCCCCAGCCCCACAATGATGCCCAGAGCAGTATGCAGCCCCCTGTACAGGGGATGGGGAAGCTAAAGAGGGGGGAGGAGGAGTGCAGCCAAATCTGGCTGCCTCTGTACCTGTTCTGGGTGTTGCAGGCAGGCTTTCTTCAGGAGACGGTGACCTCCTCCTTCTCCTCCTCCCTCAGCCTCAGCAACAGCAGTGAGCGTCTGAGAGCAGGGAACAGGCTTTGTTACTACTCCAAGGAGGCCCGGATCAGTGCCGTTGCTATAGAAACTGGCTGCAGCCTGAAGCGACACTGACAAGTGGCAAGGGAGCCTGGACTGTTCATTCAGGAATATCCTAGCCTTCTCCACTTACTCATGCTGCAGCTGACACTGGGAGATGCCCAGCCCAGGGGGAGAAGGGGCTTCACCCCACCCAGTTGCTCTCTTCCTCTCGGGTACCCAAGATCAGGGATGTTGCTCTCCATCCTTCTCTAGGAGGCAGCCAACAGGCAGTCTTCCATCTCAGCACACACACACACACACACACACACACACACACACACACTCCCCCCTCCCATGTCTTTCTCTAGGACTAATGTGCTGGAGGGCATGCTTGAGTGAGAGTCTCTTGGGAGTCCCTGGCTAACATTTGTGCCCCTAAATTGAAGGGGAGGTTGGGACGTTCTCCCTCCCTGCTGCAGATGAAATCACTCCTCTCTGCATGTAGCCTGAGATGGCCTAGCCCTGTGGCTCAGAGAAACACTTCTGAGGAGAAAATGTTTTAGCAGTGTAATGGATCCGATGACACCAAAATGACAGGTATTTACAAACATTTCCCAGGGGGGAAAAACTTGCTGAATCTGGCTGACTAGCTTTTCACCCATTGTCTCCTCTTCAAACAACTCTTTGCTGTTATTCAGTTATTCGGGATGTATTTTTGCCCCTCCAAAAAAAAGTATAAACATTTTCAGCAATACCATTTAGTAAAAGGGATGTTAATTCCTTCGTCTCTTCAGAAATAGTGTTGTCACTGAACTAATAAATCACTTAACAGCTCCTGAGGCCCTGTGGATTCAATCTGGGTGCACACGGAGACAGACACACTTAGTTCATGAGGTTTTTCACAGAAAAGGAGGAATTTTGTGGTACCCTTAAATTAAAACATAGGAAGCAACTCCCCTTTTAACAAGAACCCAGTCCAGGGTATCATGCCTGGCATATTATCATTAGTATTCTTAGAGGCAGGGTAGATATGCATCTTTATAGATGAACTAAATCTTGCTGTGGGGTCCTCTGTCAGGAGTTGGTAAAATTTTGTGTTGGGAAATTGTTTCTTGGCTTCAGACAAATATTTAGCTAGTCTATAAAGATAACTGCCCTGTCTTCCGATTGACTTCAGACAAACATGACTAACTACTTCTCACTGCTCATATTATAATTATTAGTCAGATTTATTGTGGTGGTGCCCAAGAGTCAACCAAGAAGGGAACTTTGCTGTGCGAGGAGGAACTGTACAAACACAGAAGGTGTGTTTACATGTTCATTAATGCGCTTTTGCTACTGTGCTTTTAATTTAGTACCTCTAATGTGAGATACTAACTAAATGCACATTAGGCTGCCCTAATGAGCAGTAGCAAAAATGCATGCTTTTTTAGTGACACTTAATGCACAATAGCCTAATTTTACCTTGCATTAGCTTATTAGCATGGTTTTTGCCATGGCGCTTTAATGCACAGTAAAATAGGCTACTGCACATTGAAGCGCACATATAGACACAACCAGAGAGTAGCAAACAGTCTTGGCCCCCAAGAGGTTACAGTTTAATGTAAATGTACAGATATGGTCAAGGTGGGGAGAGGGGGAAGGGGAAAGGCTAGCATATACAAACAAAACAAAAGTTGTGATGGAAGTCAATGACAGATTCACGCCAAAATTTTCATCTGAATGGATTTAATTAAGAGAGGATAAATGAAGTTCAAAGAAAAATGAAGGGAAAGGAGGCAATAGGCTCAGGTCAATGCAGAGAGGGATAGGAAGGGGAGGGTTGGAATAAATGGCCAGTTAGAACCAGGTGGAGAAAGTCTTGTCAAAACTGTAGGAAGGTCTCTGATAAATGAAGAGATGTCTGCAAATCCAGACTCCAGTTTGCTTCTACAGCTGCTCCTTCTGGCTGGACTCTCAGTGTGGTTCCTGTGTACAGTTTTTCCCCCAGCGCTATCTTCCTGTTCCACCTCCTCTTCACCCTTCTCCAGAGAATGCTCTGACTCTACTGATGAAGTCTGCTCCTCTGATTTATTCCCCACTTTTAAGGATCTTTCATCTCCTTCCCTCTTCTTTCAAGCAAATAAAAGTTGAAAATCTTTCCTGAATGAAGGATGGCTCTCTTCCTCTTTTTCTCTTTTCTTATTTTGTATTGATTAGCTGGTGTCCTAAATTTGCCGGGTAGAAGAAACCCAACATACAAGATACAACTCCGAAGCTGCATTATCAATCTTAGTTGCTGCCACTGCTAAGCTACTGCTGATGACTATTAAGTATCAGCATTGCAAGTCACTGTGAGCTGATGAATCTCTGCCAAGAGCTGCCTGAACACTGCAGATTATACTCCTCAAGAAGAGTTTGGCAAAGACAAGAAAGACCCCCCACAGGACTGCTTCACAAAACAACATGGCTTAAAACAGAACTGCTAACAGATTATAAAACAATCAAATAACAGCAGAAGCAGGGAAGAGGGGAAAGGCAGGGTTGGAAAGAGTGGTTGTGAAGGATTAGGGTCACCACATATTTATCTACCTAGGGTGCATGCTGAATACCAAACCTAGAGTGCAACAAATACACCTGATGAGGGGGTAGAAAGGCTGGAGTGGAATTTCTTATTTTACTTTGAGGAAACACTCTGATCTGAAGTTCTAAGTGTAGGATGGGCAAAGAGAGAGGTCCTCAACATGTTGAATCTCACAGCATAAGAAGTATTTTGTTTATTACTTTCTCATTTACAATTTAATTTTAATGACACAAATAATACACATTTCCGTTTTAAAAACTGAATGCAATCTATTTCTCTTCCAAAAGCTTTGCAGTTTAGTCACATAGTCAACAAAGTATTTTACTTCCTTTTTCTCCCCCCCCCCCTTTTTTTAACTTTTATTTTAAATTTAAATAGATAAGTAACACTCATCAAGAGTCATTGGGATCCCAACATCTGCCTTTAGGAAGAATGTCACTCTAATCCAAAACACAAACTGATGAATCTGTTGGCTGAAATGCCTTAGTTCTACAGTTGGGAGACCACAAACTGCATCTTGACAAAAAAATAAAATTCTGGCATTTTAGCAACAAGTCTTTTTTTTAATTAATAACTTTGGTAACATTTTAAGACCCCCAGATATCCTCTACTCCTGTTCTGCCATTTTCTCCCTCCTTTTTCTAATTTTACAGATGTCCAACTAGGGATGACAAGACTATTTCTTATTTTAAAATTAAGATATGGACTATATTTATGGCAATATTTTTAAAGTTTCAAAATACAAAATATTGGGAAGAGGTGTGGGGGGAGGAAAAGGGCATTTTAAAAATGTGTGTTTGTGTCACTATTGCCAACTTATGATTCATCAGTGACATGCGTATGTCTCAGTACAGAAGACTTTTTCTAGAAATGCACACTGTTCACTGTTCTGAAGGAGTACATTATGGTACATTGAATGAATACATGTTGTTAATATTCATGTTGAGCAAAAGAACAACTTTGATGGCATCTCCATTCTTTTGGGCTTTGGCCTCACTCCAAATAGTGGCTACTGGGTCTTACACCAATACAAGTGTTAAAGAAACAGCAACAACAATGATTGTATGGTCCCTTTATTCTGTGGGACTGGATTACATTTTTACCAATTCTGTGGGGATAGGTGCAACAGGACAATCATTTCTGCAGAAAAGCAGGTATGTTAGCTCAAGAGGAATTCCTTACTGATTTGCTTCCAGCACCTGAGCTAGGATGGATATGAATGGATGTCACCGCATAGTGAAACACAGACATACCCTACATATATGTAGAGTAACAAAGGGTCCTCTCAGGGGTCACTATTACGACTGGAACTGTTAATATATTCCCTGATGATCTATAAAAGGAAGTGAAATTGTGTAATGAAATGTGTAGATGATGCAACATTATTTAGTTACAAAAACACCAGAAAAAGACTCAGAGATATAACAGATCTGTCTAACCACATGGGCAGCCCAAAAGCTAGTGAAATCAACTGTTGGAAAATACAGTGAAAATAATTATTTGCATTGCTTGTAGAACTTACTGGGTTCTAAATTGAGTAAAACCACTGGGAAAAAGAAAAAAAATGTTCAGGCATGTAAGAGTTATACAATCATACTGAAAACGCTGCACAATTTCATAAACCAATTATCTACCCTCATCTTGACTACTTTGTTTGGTTCTGATAACCACATCTCATAACAGATATAGCTGATACAGGAAGAGGCTACAAAGGTGCTGAAAATGATTAGCGGCTTAGAGAGACAGACTTCTGAATGTAGAGAAAATGAAAAGATTAAGCCTGTGTAGGAAGGAGGTGAATAAGTGAGGGCATGATAGAGGTTTATAAAAATAATGAATGGCATATAGGAGGTAAATCCTGTGCTCCTAGGCACCCTTTTTCATGATATAAGAACAAGGAGTCAGGCAAAGAAATTAAAACAGAATAAATTTAAAACTGATAAAAGGAAACAGTATATACTTAATATGAAGGCATTCGCTGTTACATTTAGAGAGGATTTAAAGTAAAGATTAGATAGTACATAACATTTTTAAGGGCTAGGAACCCTCATATTTTACAGCATAAACCAATCACTAGCTGATGAGAAGATGGGGGTAAGAAGAAACTTCCCTGTAGGCAGGTTATTTTATTATGGCATTTCTGGCACCTTGCCTCTGCAGCATCTGGTACTGGTCACTTTTTGGGAGAAAGATATAGGACTAGATCGCTTCTCTGTTTAAACTAATACAGAAATTCCTGCCTTCTCCAAGGGTATTAAATGCCCACTTGGATATTTGTGCTTAGGAGAATGGTGTTTGAAGCAGGATAAACTTGTGCTGCCTGGGATGGAGTGCCTGATCAGGGGACCAGACGTGAGGAGTCGGCTGTATGGGACTGTCTGATTCTTTATCATTAGCCATCAAGAACTGTAGGATTGAGAGGCTGCATCCCAGTTGCCGCTATGGAATCCCAACAGTTTTTCCTCTGATGACATTGATGAAGGCAAACATAACAAGTGCCGTTCCTTGGTGTTTTCTTGGTCTTTATGGTACTCTCAAGGAAATATCCAAGGGAAGTTACAACCTGGCTATAAAAGGCAGGATAAATGAAGTGGTCATCTGAGAATATTCCAGGGCTGACAGGTCCACTTTTCCTGGGTAGCCTGTCTGGGCCTCTTGTCAAACAACACACCAAAGGCATTTGAGTATCTTGAAATAAGCATATCCTGCCAGGAATTACTGTTGTTCCAAAGGACACTTTAAAAACCGCAGATATGGACTGAATGTTATTAAACTACTGGTAAAACATAAATGCAATGTGGAATAAAGGAAAGTTCTTTTTAGCCATGCACATCAACTATTACAATTCATGTCAAGGCAAGATAGCAGCCTCAATCCCATTTACAGAATTGACTTAGGACCAAATTTTGGAAGTACTTTGCTGTTTAATGGGTGCATCTACACAAGACATTTACTGTGGAGCTGCCTAATTAACTCTGCAGTAAAGAGTCTGCATCTACACATGTGGCCCTACTAGGCAACAGTAAACTAATAAACACTGCTGTAGGGTAGTATTTTTAAATACAAATACTATCCTGTGGAGGCATTATTTACTGTGCAGCACCACATATATAGATGCTGATGGGGCTGGCTGGGGCATGAGGGTGCTTCAGTGCAGAGGCTGCCTGCTGGCTAGCACTGCACTGAAGTACCTTCATGTCCCAGCTAGCCCCTCCACCGCACGTTGAGCCGGGTTGGAGCAGCCCAGGACTGGCAGGCTGATCCCCCAGCCCCCTGCCAGCCAGGGCTGCTCCGACCCAGCTCAATGTGCTGTAGTCTCAGGCGTACATGTAAACGTGGGTCCTGGGAGCAATAAACGCTGGTGAGGTATGTGCCAGAATTTATTGCTTCACATTAATTACACGTGTAGATGCACCCAATGTCCACAGAATTCAGTGGGAGCTAGATGCCCAAAAGCCTTTGAAAATTTTACCTTTAGGCATTTAGGAGTGCAATTTTCTTTTAAAAGCAATGGGACTTAAGAACTCAAGAACCTGATGCATTCTTGAAAATGCGTTTTAGGACTCTAAGGCTTTTCTGTGCTCCTCTGTGCTGTGCCCAGGATTGCTCTTATGAAGTATGTGCCAGGCTGCTTTGTGTGCACCAAACCCCAGGAACGAGGTAGAATAGCTGATTAAATACAACCTTGAATGCAATCCCTAGTGCTCTCTCTCTTGGGCATGCTTCTTGGCACACTCACAACATTCCTCTAAATTGGCTACCCTGCCTAATTTCTGGGATTTGGCATACACTGAGTGGGAGTCAATATGCAAGGTATGTTCTTCAGCAGCAGTGCTGGGCACGGCACACCAAGGCCATATAACAAATCACTGAGGTACTTCTTAAAATTTCACTCCAAATCCTTATAGTTTTTCCTCTGATAAAACAGAAAAGCCAGTAGGAGCTTTGCTATAATTTGTCCCATTTTCTTTATACATTTTCCATATAATGGGATTCAGTATAACAATAGCTTCAGTTGTGCCTTGCAAAAGAAAGCGGGAACTTAATGTAGCTTGGGGAAAGACAATCATACAACTAGACCACATATATTTCAAGTTATTCAGACAGCAGAAAAATCACTTACACTTCACGGAGTCATTACTTATGTATAAACTTGCGTCATGCTTTAAATTTAATGTTGAATTAACTATACCTTTACCTTGTAGAATTGTATAACCGACACTCACAATATGTTTCAAGTTACATCATCCACACTAATTGTGGTACTGTGGTTTGCTCTGTCCAGTGCACAAGAAACACATTATTTCCATGTTAGCTGTACATTTTTTTAAAGTGAGATTTTAAAGGAGGCAGACCAATCTGTGCTGCCCTTTGAGAATTTCAAAACGTGACCATCTCTTCTTTACTCATATAAAAACCAATTACTAACTCACAGCTGGGCTCTGTGCAGTTATTCTGTACCAGCAGTCACTGTTTCTCTTTGAATTCCCCTTCCACATAAAAAGATGTGAAACATCATACCTAAGCAGCAGAACAGCAACGAAGGAGTTCTTTGTTGTTAACACTGTCCAACATCTGCATATGTGGTTTGGGTCAATTCTTTTTTTCTTCAAAAATAAACCTAAGTTAATTTCTATAAAAATGTGCATGAATCATTCAAACAAGAGGAATAAAAATAAGGAAATGATATGAGTCTAATAGGAGCACAACATCTCTCAGGATCACACTTGATATCGTTCAGTGATGTAAAAATTGGCAGTTTATACTACACTGCAACAAGTTGTGTTTCTTTAGGTACAAAATTCACAGGGGGCATGCATGGTCCATGTGATGCACAGAGGTTGCTAGAGTAATATTAATTACTGCTTGTTAAAGAATAGCAAGAAATTCTAATGCCCACAGCCTTTCGGATCACACCTCCTTGTGCTTTGTTTAAAAAAACAGAATATAGTAATTTTGTTTTCCTGAATTTAAATAGGGTTTACCTCTTTTCTTATTCAGCTCCCTCTCATTTGTTTATTCTTTTTTTGTTCACTCTTTAGGTACACACCAGAGCATAACTCATGCAAACAGGGAGACGGCCTTTGTCAACAGAATTATTCAGAATAAATGTCTCTGCTTTAAATTGATCTGTGCACCCTGGATAGTAATTTCTACATATAAATTCAAAGCCCCTCTAGAGTTAATTATTTTAGTTTTAAGACTAATGTTGCTATATAATACATGTATACTTTTATAAGATAAACATCATATAAAAATACATAGACTGCCTTACAGTAAGAGTCAGTCAGAGAGATAAAGGGAGAGGAGAGAGGGAAAAAAAATTTAAAGAATGATTCAGTGGTTTGAAGAGAAGTTGAAAAGGGGAAGAGAGCTTCTGAAACATGGTGCATAAAAAAGACAGGGCCATTTGGGCCTATGATTTTTATATGCAAAAAATAGCCAGTAGCTTTTAAATGTAATGTTGACCCTTGATTTATTCCTCTTTGTTTCATATGAAGGATATGGTAATTTACTAGGTAAGTTCAGAGCATAAAATCACATCTTTTCATATCACCACTCTGGCGGCACTAAATTTCATTTGGGTCTTTCCACCACCCTAGTCGAAACTAATTGGTAGTTTATGAGACTGGACTGATGACCAGGCTATGGGATGTTTTTTTTCTTCAACTCGTTAGGATTCTATCTAGGATTAATTTGTTAATTAATCTAGCCAATTTGTTAATCAAATTGGTGGCCAGCACACACACACCTTCTCAATTTTTGCTTTAAGTTGCAAGCATGAGAAGATAGAGAATTTCTGTTTAGTCCCAGATTTCCTATGGGTTCTTAGCTATTGAACTCAGAATATGTGGACTGAAATTATTTGCCTATAGAAAATCATAAATGTATCACAGGAATTTTGCAAAAAAAGGTAATTTTAATAAGATAAGTCTTTGGCTATTGAATAATTAATACAAATAACACATAGGGAGATGGCTGAAACTTGGAATTTTCATTTCACAGGAAAGTTGCCTTTTCTAAGTTGTTATTTTACTTTACGCTTTTTTTTACATTATGACATTAGTACTAGTGCCTGGTATAACATTTAACACCAGGTCCAGTAAAGAGAAGCATATGTGGATGAGAAGGACTAACAAGAAAATTTTATTTGTGGAGCAGTAGGCAAGCCTCTGCAGTCCTTTAAACGCTTTGACTGACTGGACCATCTCCCAGTTCCCAAGCGGCATATCTGGCAAATAAGGGAGTGCCTCCAAATTAAAACTTCTATCGCTACGTCTTTCCTCTTAACAGTAAGTATAAAAATAAATTAACACCCAGTATACTCGAATGAAAAGAAATAAAAAGCAAATTTGAATCGTGAAGCAGTTGGCAAGGCTCTGCAGTCCTTTAGTCCTTTAGTCGCTCTGACCTGAGGGACCATCTCCCAACTCCAACCTCTGTTGTCTTCTAAGTAGAGGATTGACTCCAAATTACAGCTTCTATCTCTACAAGCCAAATTGTGAAACTGGTTCACATCACAAATAGAAGACCTATGGATCTAGAGCATAATAGCCATCCAGGTCTTTAAAGAAATGTAAAAAGTGTAGAAATAAAATTAACAGAATATTTTGAGTATTATATTATGTCATAATACATAATCTTATGACATGACAACATTTGAAAAGTCACCTTATGTACTACTACAACCATTGCTTTGCTAATATTAATTGGAGAAGGAACAGAGATGGCCAATCCATATACAGAAAGATCATTTTGGTCTCAGCGTGGAAGATTTAGGTTTCAGCATGTCAAAGCAATGGCAAGAACAGTTACCATATGGAGAATTGATTTTCTTGTCTTGGAAACAGGTAGTTTGATGTTTCCAGAACACCTATGTGGAGATATTAGCTTCTTTTAGTTTGATGGGCTCTTATTCTTAATTAGAAAGCTCAGCCTTGAAGGGCTGAATAATATAACTGGAAAACTGAACCTTACAGGATCTGCCCAACAAGCCACTGGTGTTAAAATATGTGAAACTTCAAGGTCCACAAATCTCATTTTCATGTACTCTTGGTTGTGGTCCAAATGCTCACAAATAATTGAAGGTATGTATTTCCTCCCAAATATTTAAAAATAAAAATATCCAACTGTCTCTCTTAGACTGCAGGCACACATCTGCACTGCACTTCTGGGAAGGCTGCTCTCACAATTGTCCTGCCCACCTGGGCTAAACCTGGAAACGTATGAATAACCTCCGCTCACCTGCTGCCAAGTCTCCCAACCTGTCAGAAGCCCTGTAGGCTGGATACCATAGCTCTTGGGCCACATTTGTCCCACAGACCAAAGGCTGAGCACCCCTCATCTATACTGAATGAGAATCAGTGAGTGGGGCAGTTTGAGGGCAGTACACGTGGGAGCACTGGGATGTCACATAGATGCACTATAAGAGAAATAGCTTGATTAGTTTATAATTTTAAAAGATTACACATGCAGGTCACATGAGAACCTATTGAGAGAAACCTGCATCAAAAGATGAGCATAGCAAACTCAATTTGGGGCCTGATCCTGGCTTCACTGAAGCGAACCCTTTTTTTTTTTTTGTGCAGTAGGAATGACTTTTGAATGTTTTCAATCCACAAGAAAGAGGACAAATGAATTAGGACATTTTTGTAAAAATATATGAATGTAATCATTTCTGTTTGTGATATGTGGGATTTCAAGGGGATGTTGGTTTAAGATTCAATATTGTCATTACTGAACACTGAATCAAGATCATATAAAGGGAAAATTCCAGCTTCTGTGGAAATCCATTTAGAGTAGTCAGTCATAACTCAGCCACATCACAGCCTAGTAGGTCCATCAGGTTAGCACAGTTAAATAATGCCTGCTTCTGCAGCCAACAGCACAGAAGGAAGAGATGTGCCTAAGTCTCCTGCTACATATTACATATATTATGCAATTAACTGGTTAATCATGCAATAAATTTAAATTGGCCACATGCACAAAGTAAGAAGGGCCACAAGTGCCAAGTAATTGTCACACAATTAACTGATTAATTGCACATTAAAGTTAGACCAGTCACACTTGCAAAGTAATTATCACATGATAAAAAAGACTAATCAGTTATAAAAAGGGCCAACCAGCTATGAAGTTAGTGCTTGAAAATGTGCAACAACTCTATAGCTGGTTTCTACCCAGCTTTAATTTGAAAGTGTAGCAGGGCCCTAACATTCATGCTTGGTCACTTCTGACTCTCCTGCCTGACTAAACAGGCACCCTCATTTATGGCTGCATTGACTGGGGGCCAGTGGTATAACTAGGGTGGGGTGACTGGGGCAGACATTCCAGGTGCCAGCGTCTGGGCGGAAAAAAAATGCTGCTGCAGTTGCACGATTACACTGGTGATGGGGCAGTAACCAGAAGTTTCTGCTCCCCTTGCATGTGGCAGCTGCCGAGGCACCCAGCCATATCTTTACACCTCTGCTGGGGGCATCTGGTAGAAAGAGCTGTGGCAAAATCCCTCAACTGTTCTACCAGTCTAACTCTTCACTTTGGAGAGTATGTAAATTTATTTATTTTACAAAGCAGCTGTTTGAATGCAGCTCAAAGTTTCAATATCCTGGACTTAGTCCCTGTAGAGTTTAATGGATGGAATTCAGGTGGAAAGGTCAGTTGGACAAAATATATTGCTTAATGACAGCGTCACAGTTTTATCACACTCATCGAGTAGGGGGAAAAATATCAGAGACATCACTGTATACTTTGTGCATCATACATGTACAGTAGCTTTACACAGTCATTAGAGAGGGGCATTTTATGTCCTCTAACTGCCCTATGTAGCCTTCTTTGCTGCAATGAAAATACCAAAATGAACAGTCCTCCTCAACCCCCCCGCCGACCCTTAAGTCTCCCTATGTTTTGGTTTTGAACACATCAACAAGGATTTAAATAATTTACTGAAGGTCAGTAGAGTTTGTTCACTGTCAGGCTGACTTAGGAGAAAAAGACCAACAACAATATAATTCATCCTATTTAAAATGACTTTGTATGCCTTGTGTGTGTTCGAGTATCTGCTTCCAAAACCAACGTGCTGGTAGAAAAGAATATAGAGCAGAAAAAAATCATAATAATGCCTTACTTTTTTTTTGCAATTTAGATAGTATATTACAATAAAAGTTGTGCTCAATATTTTTTTAGGTGGGTAGATGATAAAATAAATATCAGCAGCAAATAATATCAGCCTTAAATATCAGCAGCATGATTTGTGAACACTGAAGGGTTGCAACTTCACAGGCATACTTGTGCACAATTGCAGGCCTTCTTTGAAGACACAGTTACCATGAGTTCCTGCACAGTTACCATGCAGACACACACAACAAACATGCAAATCACCAACTGGTGTTTGTATGCATGGTTGCAACACTGTGTATGCAAATGATCTAAGCAATAGAAGCTGCTTACAGACATGAAAAACCCCCAAACCAGAGCTTTACTTTCAGCTTGGTGTGCCCCCGTGCCAAGTGCAGTGCGTGGCCAGGAGAGGCTTTGCATTAGTTTGACAGGGCTCATACAACGTCTGTATAGGTCGTGCGCTTCAGCAGGGCTTTTTGGCGTTTTTATCTAATAGCTGATTGAATCAGCTTTAGATAAAAGCACCAAAAAGCCCTGCTGAAGCACCCAACCTATACAGGCACTGGGGAGCCAGATCAAATTAAACACGCTTCCTTTTCCAGTAAAGCGCTCTTTTGTTTTGTTTTTTTCACATCTGACAGCACCCAGAGTGGTTAAAATGTCAGAATATTGAGTCCTTTATCACAGTGGAAGCTGACAGAATCTGGGAGTGAATTGGACTCCTGAACATTTCTGGCAATTTTCAATGGGCATTCATCTGGGAATCTGTCTAGGAGCATTACTTGAAATGTTACTGCATTTTGTCTGTGTTTATACAGCTTTAAACCACATTTGCCTGTGCTCTACTCAGACTATGGCAAGGCTATACAGTATACTGTTGCCATCTAGAGTTGGCTCTTCAAACCACAGATCCTGCAAAGCCTACTTACTTTGCTGTTAAATGAAAACAACCACTCTAACTCTTCAACATTTCCTCTCCCAAATACAACCTTGCTAAAACTCAAGTCCTGTTCTGCAGATCTTAATCAGAAAGTTGCCTTTTGGCTTCTATTTTGCCTGAGTGCGAATTATAAGGATTAGGTGAAAATGGAATTTAGATTAGTTTAGGAAAACTGGGAGGCATATATTACTTTGCACGAGGTGCAATTCTCACTATGGCCCACTCTTTGTTAGGAAAGAAAAAGACATGTTTTAAGATTAATTAACTAGTTTGAGGTGAAAATCCTAGTGAACACAAGAAAATTTGTATGTTTTGCAAGAGATAAGGAATAGGTTGTGGCTACACTATCAAAGAGATGTTTTTACAATGAAATACCACATTAGAGCTAAATTGCCCTAAACTTACAGCTGACACTGGGAGTCTGCAGACTATATTTAAGGGGTCCACAAAAGATGACTATGATCAAAAGTATGTGAATACCCACATTTACAATTCAAAGTGGTTTGCACCTTCATTTGATATTTTTTAGGGGCCCGCAAATGAAAAAAGGTAAAAAAACTATAGAGCCTTGTCTCCACTATGCAGAAACACACATTAGCTATGTTGCTATAAAAACACACACATCTTTTCTGGCTGTGAAGACATATAGCATGGATTATAACATCATTTATCATGGACTGAATAACACGGATTATAACATCCAAAGCTCGTTCATTTGCAACTCCACCAATCATTGCCAACCTTAGGGAATGTGGCGTCTCGGATGAGCTTGTATTGTGGGTCCCCTACCCCATACCCCTGCACCCACTCTGGCACCCACCCTCACAAGCCAATGGAGCTGCTGCAGGCAAAGGCAGGCAGGCAGGAATGCGGGGTGCAGTCCGGCAGGGAGGTGGAGTGGTGTGGTACCCCTTTACTGTCTACATTGGACGATTCCTATATTATGCAATGAATGAACATCACTCTGACATTGGCTGCAAAAAACATGCAAGCTTGTGGCAGAACATTTTACCTTCCCTGAACATTCCTCCATTGCTGACCTGAGTGTGGCTGTTCTCAGACATCAAAAATTTTTAAACAGATTTGAGCGGGAAACAGCAGAACAAGAAATCATCCAGACTGGTCTGTGTTAAGTATGGCTTAAATAGAGACTATGGATTCTTGTCCCATTACCTGGGTTAGCTTTGGTGATGCCTTTACTTCTATGGGTATAATGTTTGCTTGTTTGTCTCTCCCAGTTCTGCTCCCTCTCCCCGCAACTTGTCTTTTCTATTCTAATTTCTCTCTCCTTCTACCTACCTACCTTCCTCCTTTGGTTTGTCTATAAGGTACAAATCTACCCTGCCTTCTATATGAAGACATTAGGCTCCCCCATAGTCTGTGACGGGACCTGCCAACTCCTATGAAAACTAAAAACCGTCTCATCTTCACTACCCTTTTACCTTGTGTAACCTGGGTGGTATGTGGTTGGTACCCCATCTTCAATTGAAGAGATGTCAGTGCATGCATGTATGCTGTGGTTGTGCGATGGCCCAGCTGCAGGCCAGCTCACCTTCTTTCCCTGCAGAGCAGAGCAGAGACCAGGACACTGATACTCAACTAGTTACAGGTTTAATTATACAACATTATATAAAACTTATAAACATATACACACACACACACACATATACACACACACATATTACTATACTATTTACAAATATAGGTTTACAAAGCCAATAACTTTTGTCAACCCTGAACTCAGGCACAGGTCTCGATCCTCTGTGGCCTTCTGGTTAGTATGCAGCCCTTGCTCTCAATAGGGCCCTCCAGGTAGCAAGCGTGGGAACACTCAGTGATAAAGCACAGGTTAGACAGCAAATCAACACAGGAAAATCTGTCAGTGATGGAACAATAACAGAACATGCACAGTATTATATCAAATGGGATACCAATACATAATGATAACCAATACAATGAATTCAGGTATAGAGTCAGGGTTGCTGCTAGGAAGCTAAATAATCCAACATTAAAGATGCAAGTTTACAATGAAAATGAAAATCCCAACTTGAGGAACCAGAACACAACAATCACACAGCAGCTATGCCCAAAGAAGAAATGGGAGTAGGGGGAAAGAACTCGCTACCTTAACGGAACAACACCATCACCCTCCTGGAGGCTACGGCTAGGAGGAGCCCTGTAACCCCTTCCCGGGTAACTCACAACTCCCAGCAGCTTTGAAGAATTAGGCTTGTCTCTATCTGTGGTTTGGATGCAGGGTGTCCTCCTCTGCTGGGGTAGTTGACCCGCCCAGTCATCACTTGGTGCAGGAAGGCCCAAGTTGCCTCGTGCAGCCGCTGAGGCCTTGCAGCCCTTGCTCAGCCCCCCGTGCACTGCCCTGTGCACCAAAGGGCTGCCTGCCTCATGCAGGGATGGGGACCTGTCTGCTCCCATGTCCTCTCCAGCCCTGTGCACTGGTCCATGCACCAAGGGCTCCTGCCTTGTGCAGTGTTGGGGACCCGCACTGCCTCATGCAGACATCAAGCTCCAATCCACTGTGCACTGGACCCTCTGCGCACTGATCGGTACAGCGACACCGCAGCTCCCTCCACAATGGGGCTGGGATGCAGCCACTTGCTGCTTCCCGCTTGGCGGAGGCATCTTCTGGGTGCTTCTAGGGCAAATGCTCCACCTTGCTGGTCAGCTCCACCAACTCTTCTGCAGCCCTCTTCGTCATCCCTCGCTGAAGCCACCCGTGTGCTGGGCCTGCGGGCTTTTATCCCCTCTGGGGTCTCTGCCCCCAGATTGGAAACAGACCAGTGAGAAAGCCTGAGGGGTTAGTTACCTCTCAGGCCCTCTTAGATTCATAGATTTTAAGGGGCTGGAAGAAACCTTGCAAGAGCATCGTGTCCAGCCCCCCTGCACTAGGCAGGAAAGACAACTGGGGTCAGGTGACCCCAGTGAGGTGACTGTCCAGTCTCTGCTTGAAGATTTCCAGAGTAATCTTCAAGCGGAGACTGGACAGTTACCTTGCTGGGATCACTTCTTTACCTTGCCCCACATTTAGGGTGGGGCAAGCCTTCCGCCTGCCTTCTTCTGATTGGTGGGGAAGGGAAATGGCCCCATGAATTGGCCTGAGTCATCCAGCTCAAGTCATCAAGCCAGGATGCCACACTTGTGTTAGTTAATAGGCATTAGAAAAAACTTTTTTCCCCTGGTGAGGATTCCAGCCTAACAGAAAACCAATGCATTAAACGCTCTTTAGACTGAAGCTAAGGTATTCTCACAGCTCTCTCACAGCTTGTGAAAAATATAAGGGTATACCTATAGTGTTCAACAATGGCACCTGGCATTGCTGCATTTGTTCCATGTGTATTGCCTCCTGAACTGGAATTAGTATAGCTGAGCCAGCAGAGTGCTGCGTATGTGCCAACAAACCCCGCTTCTTGGCATTATATAAGGCTAGGTACAGAAATAAGACATAAATCAGTATAAGTGATCGGAAACCAGTCTAAACCTGTAACAGAACAGAAGTTCAGTGCACATAGACTGGTCTAAAAATGGCAGAACCCAGTATAAGATAGACGACTTGGATGGATGTAGTATCAGATTTAATCAGTTTATGTTAAACCAGTCTATCAAACTTCTGTTCCAGATCTCCTCCTGACTTAAGTTGCTGAACACTGGCATCCTAGGATTCTTTGCGGGTCCTCGCTAATCCCCCCTCACAGGGTAAGCGGGCTAGCCTCCATCCATGCTCATCTCCTCTGACTGAGTGGCAGGCCAGCCGCGGCCCTGGGCTGTCACATGTCTGAGGCAGCAAACAGTCTGCTCCCCAGCCTTGCACGTACACACTGCGTTAGTTTATAAAGTGCAAATCTACCCTGCCTTGTACTTGACGTCAGATGAACACAGCTAACTATATCTTGTCCAATATCTAAGGCAGCTACACTGTTTCTAGTAGTATGCCTGGT
The DNA here is from genome assembly GCF_030867095.1 of Alligator mississippiensis. Classification (NCBI taxonomy): domain Eukaryota; kingdom Metazoa; phylum Chordata; order Crocodylia; family Alligatoridae; genus Alligator; species Alligator mississippiensis. The sequence continues at coordinate 128,154,855 of NC_081826.1, forward strand.
GCAGACACAATGGACATCTTTATATGTGCTCCGGAGTTGGGGGTAGGAGGGCAGTTTAATTAGAGCAGCTCTCTGAAGCACCATGTATTCAGCGTCCTGCACTTCAAAATGGTGACAAGGCCACTTTAACTAAAGCTCATTCAATGAGCTTTAATTAAAATGCCCCTGCTGACATTTTGAAATGCGGGGATGCTGAGTGCACGGGATGCCGAGGCTGCTGGGGCATTCTAGATTAATCAGATCTGCTCTGATGCATCCTAATTAGAACGCGTTGGAGCAGGCATTGGGCACATGTATAGGGACTCATTAGGTCTCAGCCTGGCACTGACTGCTGCTGTAATTGAGTGGTACGGACATTTAGAACAACAGTCTCCCATAGGATTCTGGGATAGATACTTCTGCTAAAATCCTGAGGAAATTCATCCCCACAGATTTTGAAGTTTAGTCATTCCCAAGACACAAAGCAGGAGAGATGACAGGTCATGTCTACAAGGAACTTACTATGGCAGGGGGGTGGTGCCTTCGCACATGCTGCACTGCTCTGTGTGTGCTGCCTACTGAATCCGAAATGGTGGAGCTGTCTTTGAGCAGTGCGGCAGGTGGGCTAATTATTGTTGCTAATTACCACAACTGCAGTGCCACGTGAATGCAGTTACACATCTACCACCTTGGTTGGTAACGCAGCCTGATGTGTTTGAGGGGGCGTTTGTCTGGCACGGTAATTTTATCATGTAGACATACCCAGAAATACTTAGGTATAAATCTCCATAAGTGAAAGGTTCCTTTTAATAACTGTCTTGTTCTCCCCTCTTTGCCCTACTGGACTGAGAGCTTGAGTCAAGCATTTTTACAGATGGACTTTCTATACAGGTGGCATCTTTCACTTGAAACTTCAGTTAAAATATAAAGTATTTGTGTGGCTGTATAACCAAAGTGGGCAGAATATGAATAGAAAGTTGGGTCAGCCACTAAGGCCCTACTAAGCCTGCAGCCCCAAAAACTGGCACAAGAAGCAAGGGGGAGTTCCCACTTATTATAGAAAATCATAGGCGTTAGGGTCACAAGCCAACGGGCCAAAGACAGGGAACAGGTAAAAGGTAAAGAAACATCAGCACTGTGGTAACATACACTCAGCACCTTAACTCCCCCCGTCCCCCCACCTCTGGAGCCTTTAAACCAAACAAGCTTTTAGTCCCTAGGTTTCAGATAGGACTGTGTGAAGCTTTAGGTGGTGATTCGATTCGGAGGAGGTTTGGCCCAATTCGCTGGCCAAATCTCCAAATCCGAATTGAATCAGGGAACCAATTAAAAGGTCTGAATCGATTCGAAGCTCTCCAAATCTTTGGAAAAGATTCCAAGAGCTTCAATGATTCAGGCAGTCCCCGTTCACCGCCGCAGGGAGCTGCAGCTGGACTCGGAGCTGGTAAGCAGAGGGCAGGAGAGGGGACCATGGGGGGACCCTTGCCAGCCCCTATTCCCTGCCTGCTCCCCCAGCCCTCCCAACCCCCCTCACTCCCCCAGCCCCCCCATGGCTGCCCCGCCTGCCCCAGCTCCCGGTGCTTTAAAAAAAGCCCCAGTGTTCACAGGGTGCTGCTGGGTGGGTGGGTGGGGGGGGGTCCATCCCTGCTGTCCCCCACTGTCCCACAGGGCTCTGCACGAGCCCCCTGACCCCCCCACTCCCCCAGTTCCCCCATGGCTGCCCTACCCACTGCAGCTCTGGTCCTTTAAGAAAAAAAAAAAATGGAGAAAAGCCCCAAGACTCACCAGCTCCTGCAGTGGCCATGGGGCTTCGGGGGCTTGTGCAGAGCCCCCATGTGGTGTGGGGCAGTGGGGATTTCCCCCCACCAACAGGAACAGTGAGTCTGGGGTTTTTCTCATTTTTTTTTCTTAAAGGGCCGGAGCTGTTGTGGGTAGGGCAGCCCTGGGGGGAGACGGGCTTGTGTGATTTGGAGATTTGGCAGCAGCTGAATCGATTCGGGACAGCATTCGAACCACCAAATCGAATCACTGTCCTGTGAATCGACCAAATCCGAATCCGAAGCGAATACTAGCCGCTTTGCGCAGGCCTAGTTTCAGGGGTGTAGGTTGTAGTCGTGTTGGTCTAAGGACATAGGCTGACAAGGTTCTTTGGGTAAATCCGATATTTTATTAGATCAACTCAAATTGCCTTTGGTCCCTAGGGACATTTCTACACATGCTCCAGGAGTGTGTCTGTGTGCGTTTGTGGGGGGTGGGGAGGGAAGCGCTTTAATTATAGCAGCACCAAGAGCCCCTTTAATCTTCATCTCCACACTTGAAAATTGAATGAGCTTTAGTTAAAGTGCCCTGCCACCATTTTTAAGTGCAGGGGCATTGATACACAAGACGCTGGAGTCAGCTAGAGTGTGATATTACCACATTCCAATAGACTTGATTAATCGAGTCTGCTCCTATGCGTTGTACTTATGCATCAGAGCAGCCTTGCCGCTCATGTATAGGTGCCCTAGAGTACTCAAACACCAGCCTGCAGCTACCCCCAAGTCTGAGTCCACCTCCTTCAGTTCGCAGTCCTGTCTGATCAAGCCAGTGAGATCTCCAGTTCCACTTTGCACTCCTCTGAGTAGGGCTGAGCAGGTCCCACATGCACGCTTCTCTCTCTTTTCGCTCTATTCCAACCCCAGCTTCCTCTCCCTTTTCCCTTGCCCCCCCAGCTCCTGGGGGTTTCTGGGGCTTGCAGTCCAAATTAACAGACATCACAGCTCTGCAGACTGTCCCCTAGTTCTACTTGCTGTTACACACAGTACATTCACATTACAATATGTATGGCATATGTAACTATGTGCTAAAAATATTATGCTTTTGTTCTCTGCCATTTGTAGCGATAAATGCCATTTTGTGAAGCAGAGTTGATAAAGCATGCTACAGAGGTCCCCTGATGGGGACTTGATTTTGGTTCTTTTTTGATTTGTTTCCCTTCAGATTGACAGCCTTGGGTTATTCTTTGTAGGGGGAAACACCACCACAGTGAACGTGGCATTCAGGGAAAAAAGCTTACTTTTCTTTTTTCAACCTTCAACAATATATCTTAGACTTTTTCTCATGGTGACCAGAAACAGAGTTTCCAAGTCTGAGCTAGAGCTGGCTCCTTGGGAGATGAATAGAATAATCTGTATATATACAGTACTGCCTTAAAGCATTCTAAACAAATGACAACCTCTGGGTATTTTGACATTTTAACATCATCACTCTACAACTCATGTGATACTGGTTTCTCTTCTGCTTTGGGTTCACGTGGGCTAAACTACATGGCAGCATGCATAAAGATTTCTACAGGGGATTTCTAATTCAACAAAACCACTGTGGCTCCTACTCACTAACCACATATCAGAAGGAAAGGTCACAGCCTTTTTTTGGCCCTCCATGATCATTCTTCCTGGAGTCATCCTGGCCGATTTGAGGCAGGATAGGGAAATAATACAGCTGAAACTCAATTGACTCAAAAATGTGCACTTCAGGTCACACAGCCTCCTAATGAAGACTGGAATAATTGTGTTGTATGCCATCCACAACACTGCCACTTATGAAAGTGGGCACAGTACAGTGCATCCTATAGTGGCCCAGATATGTATATGCAGCTATTGCAGAATTTAATTTGGAAGATGAAAGTCTAAATCACACATGAAATATAATTTTCAGAAAGGCAGAACTGCTACTGGTGATGGAGACCACTCAGATAGTAATTCTATGGTAAAGGCTACCCAAAGGGTTTATTGGAAAGACTAGAGAATTTTCCAAATTAATTTTAAATGCTACTGTATATAGGAATCCAGATGTTATCCTTTGCATGCTATTGGAGCAAATCATTTCAAAATGACCATTTAAATATTTTGTAAAAGTTTAAATAAAAAAAATCAGAAACTATTTCTCAATAATCTAGCTCATAGACCTTCATTACAAAGTTAGGAGAGTTAGAAAAGCCACAAAGCAATTTATAGCTAGCTGGTTTGCCCGGAGAGAGTGACCTCTGGATCAAGTTTGCTCTCCAGAGTATACTTATTCCATCTCATACGGAATGTGCAAGCAGCATCTGTTCTTTTTCAAATATACACGAACAAATAAAACCAAGCCCAAAATCAATATCAAATGCAGATCTTGTTGTATTTTAAATACGACCAAAGAGAGACTCATGTGGAATCCATTATAAGTCACAAAAGTTTCTATCCAAAGTCCAATATTTACTGTGGGTCAAATATCTTCAGAAAGTAATAAAGTAGAGCAAAATGCAGCCAGTCAAATGGCCAGATTTAGTAACAAAGCACCAACTCACAGGAACTCTGGCCCCTTCCAATCAGACTAGCAATGCAAGAAGCATGAGGAGCAGGGTAGAGGTGAAAGCTGAGGTTGGAAAGGGACAGTGTCAGCAGGTTTTACTGGTACTTTATAGAATGGGGCAGTAGCTATGGTTTGGAGAGAGATAAAACAAGCCCAGCAAAGAAAGGTCTTCAACTGTATAAGGTATTTATATAGCACTGGTCCATGTTGTATAAGATTTCTCCAGCTGCTTCCACTACCTGGAGCTTCCCCCTCCTGAGAAGAGTATTAAGGAGTTACTGAGAAGAGTATTAAGGAGTTATGTGTAAAACTGTTCCATTACTATCCTGGCTTCTTTAGTTTTGGAGCCATTAGAATGGTCAGAGTTGCCCAGGACAAATCTGTGCTGGAGGTGAGTAATAAAATCTTCTTTTTACACCTCCAGCCACACAGCTGTTACTTTGACTGTCTGTTGCTGTACCATCACAGCTGGCTTTACTGAAAGGGCATTAACAAAGGTGAGCTTTGCAACCTAAAATCCAAGAATCAAAGGAGACAGGGCTGAAAGGAACTTTTGGGGTTTGCTTACACTGGGGCAATAGTGGGTATCAGTGAGGACAGGCTGAACAACAGGCCCTTACATACAGTTTGTACTTGCTGATGTGCTCCAAGCCTGGAAGTACATCAGTGAGCTCAAAGCTCATCCACAGCAACCTCTTTCAGGCCTGCTGGAGACTAGGGATTTGAGAGTGGGAACAGAGGAACAAGTCCAGAGTGCTGCAGACATGGGTACACAGGGTATAGATGGGGCCCCATCCTCTACCGGATCTGCCACTGCCATATTGTTCACAGTCCCTTAAAGCAATGTTTCTCAACCCATGGGTCATGACCCAAAAGTGGGTCTCAAGAATACATGAAAGGGTCTCAAACAAATTTTAAAAATGGATTCTCCTTTAAAGGAAAAAAAAATGGGAATCCATGGGTTTCCCCTTGCAGGCTGGCAGAGTTCCAGCCTGCAAGGGGCTGCTTGGCATTGTGGGGAGCAGGAGGAGGGCGATCAGGCAAGGGACGCTATGTGCATGGGCATGCACACACATGCATGTGGCAGCCAGGTAGCATGGACAGCAGCTCCCACAACTCCCTGCAGGTAAGTCTATGGGATGGGGGGCACAGACAACGTGTGGGAGGGCACAGGTGATATGACAGGGGGACATGGGGGGCACATGCCCCCCCAGATTTGTGCGCCCACAGTGGGCATGGGGCTGCAGCCTGGCTGGACTGGTGTGAGCAGGAGCTGTCTCCGCAGCCTGGCAGGTAGGACCCAGCATGTGAGGATGGAGCAGGGCAGAAAGATTCATTGCGAGACTCATTGCTGCTGCCACAGCTGGGACCCCTGCACTAGCTGTGCCACCAGCAACAAAAGAAATAATGGATAGGGTGGGGGCCACACTGCCCTCACCTCCTCCCGCCACCAGCTGCTCACTCTCTACCCTGCTGCCATTGCTCAGCTGCTGCCATTGCTCCCCTCAGGCTGCAGCTCTAGCCCAAAGGAGATGTGCAGGTGGCTTGAGGGGAGCAGCGGTCGTGGCTGGGCCATGGCAGTGGGGTAGAGGGTGAGTGGCCGGTGGTGGGAGGAGGTGAGAGCAGTGCGGCCCCCACTGTCCTTTACTCCTTGTGCTGCTGGTGGTGCAGCTGGTGCAGGAGTCCTAACAGGTGGTGGCAACGAGTCTTGTTGCCCTGCTCTGGCCTCCTATTCTGGGTTCTGCCAGCTGGGCAGCGGAAATAGCTCCTGCCCATGCTGGTCTGACCAGGCTGTAGCCTCATGGTTGCTGTGGGTGAACAAATATGAGGGAGCTCATGCCCCCCCGCCACACACACCCCCTACATACCCACTCCTGGCCCCACACACTGGGAGGCTGGGGGCAATGGGTGAGGAGTGAGGGGCACCAGCAGAGCTGGAGGGGGGGGGGAACTATGGGTTGGGAGTGAGGGGCACTGGCAGGGCCAGGGAGCTGTTTTCTACTTAAACTATTTAATGGGCTGGGATTGACCATCAATGTTTACAAATAGGTCCTGGTACAAAAAAGGTTGAGAACCACTGCCTTAGGGGTCATCTAAGCATACGTTTTGTCCCAAGATAGGATGACCTGAAACCATTTCTGACAGAGGTGCATTCCATTTGTTCTTATTAACTTCCAAAATTATCTATTCCTGTGGTCAACAATCCTCATGACTGGAAAGTTGTTTTCCTAAAGTCCTATACATCTCCCTTGCTGCAATTTAGTGAACATGGAAATCAATGTATTACCTTCCTCTTCACAGCAATATTTTACATATTTGGACACTGTTATCACAAACCCCCTTCATCCTATCTTCTCTAAACCAATACAGTTCTTTTAATCTTTCCTCATATACCATGTTTTCTAGACCTTTGGTCATTTGTGTTGCTGTCCTCTAGTCTTTCTCAAGGTATGATGCCCAAACCTGGACTCAGTACTTCAACTGAGACCTTCCCAGCACTGAGTGGAATAGAAGTCTTACAATGATACTCTTGTTTATACATCCCAGCACAAAGTTTGTTTTTTCTGCAACAGGTTGACATTGTTAGCTCACGTGTGGTTTGTGACATTTGTATCATTATAAATGTCAGTGTTTCCTTTTTTAGTTAGAAACTCCACTGTTCCAGTATCTGCTTGAATAGCTGTTATATGGGTAGCACACAGTTGATATGAGACTGGTACGTGCAGTCTGACATTAGCACCAATATCTGCCTTGCATTGGTTGAATGCCTGTTGATGGTTATCTGAGGATGCAACTAAGGTCATGATAATGAAATGAGATAACAGTGGCTTCAGCCCAGGCATACCATCTGCTTGTTGGCTGGAGATTTTTTCCATGATCCATCAGTAAAACCAAGTAGGCAATAAAAAGTACCAATGTTGGTCTTTGGTATGCAACAAAATTAACTATCCTTCACCAAAATATGGCACGGGTACATTATGTTTCATCTATAGTACTGGATTCATGATTTAAACATTCTATGGCTGTTTCCTCCACGGGGCTAAAGACTACACAACCAAAAGAAAATAAATACATGGGGCAATACAGTCCCCTCCCTAAAGTGCTTGTAATCTGAAGAGGCAAAAAACAGCTGCAAGATAAAGAAAAAAATGGTCCACTGTATAAACAAACTGGCTAAAAAGATACCAAGGCACAGGTTTAGTATCATAACTTATTCTTTTTACTTTCTTTTTTATTTTTAAAATAATGTGATATTGTCTCTGCATATGATATAATGCAGCCCCATCATACTTAGATTACTATATTTCTCAGTAACCCTAGCAAAAGTTATCCATTTCTCATTTCTCCATTTCTCATCTCTGATCTGCCTACCATGCATCGGCTATTTCCTCAACCTCCCACTCAAAAGCAGTGCTTCCTCTTTTCAGCTTTCATTTGCATCAGCACAGATGAGCGGTTTTTTTTGTCTGGACACTTCCAAAGGACTAAAGCATCTCATTCTGTGATCCAAGGGTGTGAGGGGAAACTGGGGAGATGAAGTCTGGTGAAGGTCATAGATTTGGGGCTGGGGACCTAAAGGGATCTTGGGGCCCAGGTGGGTGCTTGCTCTCCCTGCCCTCTCCTCCCTTTCTAGAGAAATTGGGCCTCATCAGAGGATACTCAAATTGAGGTGGGGGCTTCAGCCTCATAGAGGCTGGGAAGGCCAGTTAGGGGGGCCTTGTTCCTCATAACCCTTGTGGGTCCTTGCTGCTTCTTGGGATGCCTTTACCTCCTTGGGGTAGGTATTGCCTTGTGACATGCCCTGTTTGGAGTGAGGAGTTTACATCCCATTTTTATGTAGCATTAAAGAGTTGTGGAAAGGTCATCATTATATCTGAAAAGTGAAAACTAATCTAAACCTCAACAGCTCTATGAGAGAAGAGATTTCTGAGTTTTAACTTCTATAGAAGTTGTGTGCTTAGTGTACCAGAATGACAACCTTTCATAAAATATTCTTCTGCACTGAAAAGAATAATCCAAAACAAACACAAGGAGGAAAAAAGAGCTTCCTCACTCTTGCAGGGCAGAATATGGGCTACAAATGATCATTTCTTTCAGCATTACTTCTGCTGTCTTTTTTCCCCCCTTCAGAAAGTGAATAGGCACCTTAATAGGGAATAAAAAAGATAAACAAAAGAATAGGCTCACAGCAGAAGGTTTCAATGGGAAACATCAGAAATGAACCCTGCACTTGCACCTAGAATCATACAATCATAGAAAGTGAGGGTTGGAAGGGAACTCAAGAGGTCATATAGTTCAGCCCCCTGCTCAAAACATGTTCTCATTCAAGCTGAGTAGATTCTTGGGCTAATATTTAAAAAAAAATGGCCTGTGATTTTGGGGTAGCACCTTAGGTCAGGTATTTTAGAGGGTCTGAATACAAATAAATCCAACCACAATTGAGCAGCATAATAAAAATCAGCCTGATATGTCTCAAAACAGGCACCCTGGGCAGCTCAAACCAGTAGGTCATTTTTTAAAATGTGGGGTTATTGACTGAAATGGGAGTAGAAGCCAAACCTCACAGCAAAATCCTCTTATCCACACATTAAATCTGAATTCCAATCATTTGTTCCCACAAGCTGAGAGTATTCCTAACCTTATGGTGGCTGGCAACTGGGAGGATACGGCAGGGGCTGGACTGGATCACTCTACGCATGCCCCATTTCTTAGAATCTTCCTAAGATTTCCTTCCTTTCCTGTGAAAGACAGGATACTGGGCTAGATGTCTATTTTGTCTGTCCCAGTATAGCAGTTCTTATGTTTAACATGTACAAATTCCCACTGATTTGACAGGAGATCTATCCAGATGAGAAAAGCAGAACACAAACCAATGTCTGCAATGCATGATGGAAGAGGGGAAGTTGTACGTAAAAACTTGTACCAACCTCAGGTTCCAAGTAATCTACATACATGAGAGTAGTCACAGCCCTTCACTGACTCACGGATTGTTGGTGTGGTGAGCTTCAAGACTGATCTTTCCTGCCCTGGTAAGCCCCAGAAAATACAGACAAAAAATTTAGCTGATACAGATTTCCCTAGTGGCTTGAAAAAATAATTCTAAGAAGCACTGATATTTTACAATGTAAGACAAAAGCCTTCCTGCTTTTATTAATAACAACAATTCTGCCTGTCCTTATATCAGCTGAAAGCTTTTTATTCCTGCTTAAGGGTTTTAAAATTATCCAGAATCAGATACAGCTGATACAGACACAATGGACAAACCTACTTTTTATCTAGTCTTCTCCCCAATAGATCAAAGAGTAAGCATGACTTCTCTTTCAACAGCTTGATGTGCAAACCCTAACCTTCTCACTGACTACAGGTAAAAACTGGAGTTTCTTTATTAGCCCTAATGCATGACTGTAAAACACTGAGCTGTTATGGCAATGGGTATCAACATAGGAACCTATTAATTCTAAATTATTCATCAATACTATCCTACACACACACACACACACACACACACACACACACACACACTTTCTTTAACTGGCTATTTTACACCATCTCTCTGATGTTTCTTTGTAGTGAACTCTGCTTTTTAAATCCATGAAAGTCAAGAATCTGTAACTTTGTGAAAGCATGTGTTGTGCTATCGTTTTAGACAAATGTTGGGACATAGTCAAATTTATGTACTATGTGAAAAGACACACTAAGTATATTTATATGCTGGCAACTAATATCTAGTTAGGAGAAAGAAGACTGATGTTACTATTTATTGAAAACTAACAGCGTGCTGAGGTCTGTATAAACATTGAAAACAGCACAATTATGAAGTTTCCAGCTTTTTCTAAGATACCTAGCATTCTCACATGCTTTTAATTTTTAATGGCATCCTTGGCTGAAACCATGAAGCTCCTGAAATTACTTACAGCTATGCAAAAATGTGGATGCATCCCTTCTGAAAACAATAAAAGTTATATTCTTTTCCTTCTTACTTCTCACTCCCATTTTTGAAAGCTTCCTATGCACATAGGTGAATGAAACCCAAAAATGAAACCCAAAAGCTGCCATAATTCTAGAGATAAGGACAGGTTTGTGTTACAAAGGCAGTAAATAGGTATATACAAGGGGACACTGAAAGCCAGGGCTGGAAAGTACAGTCAAAGTTTCCCCAAAGAAAAATCCCAGCCAGGGAAAGTTTAGAAGCCAAATGATCTCACCCACCAGAAGCAAATGAAGTTTCAGTTTCCTTTTCCATATTTTGCTTTGTTGCTTTTTGTTTGTTTTGTTTTGAGAAAGCAAGCTTACATAAGTCCACGGGCCAGACTGGTCTGCTTGCTCCCATCAATGCCAGATCCAGTGCCCATTCTGGGGTGATTCTGGGGTTCATACTGTGTGTGGTGCACATCCCAGAAAGGCTGGGGCAGACATCATGTGCATTCTGGATCCTGGAATGGCCAGGGTGGGCACCATGTATGGCATGGATCCTGGAGAGACTGGAATGGGTGCCACACTACATGCTGGTCATGTGGAACCTACTTCAACCAGTTTGGATGGGGTGCCTTTGGATGTGTGTCCTGGGCCCTGCCCATGAGGTTGTTCCAGGTAAGTTCAGAACCAGGGGCAGTAACTGGGATCCACAGGCTAGATCTGGTCCACGGGCCTTATGTTTGACACTCCCATTTTAAGTCATGCTGGCTAATATTTTTCGTAACATATTAGCTGCCTTGACTATCTTGTTGGTCAAAATGTGTTAGTTAACATGGTTTTTTAACAGTTTTTTTTTCCCTTGTGTAGCCATGGGCTGAGTGGGAAGATTCTTCTCCCCCAGGAATAAGCAACAGGAAAGGATCTCAGACTAGATTCCAGCTCTTCTTTTAATAACTACATACTATGATTGACAACAAAAAGCCTTGTGAGAATAGACACAAAAATCATTAGGCATTATGATCCTCTAGGTAACCCTGTAGGTCACCTTCTCCTACATGTTCTTCACCTAGGAAGGTAATTAAGGTGGGACATAATAGTTAGCAGTCTTCAAATATCAGAAGGGCTGCCGTAACAAAGACAGAGACTGACTTCTCCCTCACTGCAGCAGGCAGGACATGTAGCAAAATGGTCCGGCTAAAAAATGGCTGCCTGATTGTACTCAATGATTCCTTACTTGATTTCTTCTCCTTGAAAATTAATTGCAGAACAGTACAGATGTTCCTGGAATCCGATCTACAATCATGCAGTGTGATTGCAGATCAAGTACCAGTTTTACAAACCTTTGCCTGTGCTAGGAGTCTGATCTAAATAATTAGGGGTAGGGGGAAGGGTTGGCAGGATTGGGGGAGCTAGCGGGTCCACAGGGTGGGGGCTGGCTGGATCAAAGAGGCTTGTGGGTCTGGGGGGGAGGTCCAAGGGGCATTTGACAGGAACTTCGGTACAGTTTGGCACTTAGATTGACCTACTAGGGATCTAACTGTAAGGTCCACATGTTGGTGAAGTGAATTAGGTCAGGTGGCCATTTTTTGCATGACCTAACCTTCTAAATTTCTAAGTGTAATATATGCACATACCCAAAGTAGGTTTAGGCTGGATGTCAGGAAAAACTTTTTCACTGTTAGAACAGTGAGGCAGTGAAACAAATTCCCAGGGAAGTTGTAGCATCTCCTTCATTGGAGATTTTTAAGAAGAGTTTGGGTAAGTATTGGTCAGGAAGGATTTAGGAACATCAATGCCTGTAGTATGATGTGAAGAGCAACAGCTGGAAGCCAGGAGATTTACCATAATTCATGCCTCAGAGACCATGAGAAGAGCTCTGCAGCCCAGAGCAGGTGAAAATTGGAGAGGACCAGGCTTGGCAGCAAGAGGATGAAGCAGAACTCCACAGCCAGTCTGGTTATAAAAGAAGATTAAAGGAGCCAGGATAAGTTTATGGAGAGGACAGGATGATAGAAAAGGGATTTTGAGCTCTCCAGTAATGGTGTGTGATGCATGGAGTTGTTTTCCAGTACCCAGAGTACAGTGCAGAGTGAGGGGTGTGTGGTTTTTCTCATGTTTTGGGGTGTTGCTAGTTGTCACACAGGGCCAGGAAAGCATAGTCTCCCCCTTACTGTTGCTAAAGCTTTTCAGGGGAGTTTTGGGTTGCTGGTTTTTCGGGGGCGGGTTTTGCCTTCCTCAGAAGCATTATGTGCTGGCCATAGCCCAAGCTGGGGGTTTTGATAGGGATGTACTTCTGTTCCTGCTGGGACCTAAAAGTCCCAGAGGTTTCTAGCTAAACAGCCTAGCTCCTCTGGTCAGGGTAAGACTGATCACCTGGCATCAGGAAGGAATTTTACCCCACAGTCAGATTGGCAAGGCCTGTGAGTGCTTTTGACTTCTTTGTAGCAAGGGATATGATCTTCTTCCCTGGATTTTTTTTTACTGTATTTAACAAACTACTTGTTGTCCTGGCAGTGGCAGGATACTGACAATACCCTCATTCTCCTGCTTTACCTGTGACAAATTATTATTTTAATGTTTCAGACCTTATGCCTGGTAGTTGTGTGTGATGGTTGCTCCTGAAGTTTTAAGAATATATTAGACATACACTTTTCTAGGATGCCTTAGGGAAGAATGATCCTGACATAAGCAGGGGGTTGAACTAGATGACCTCTTGAAATCCCTTCTGATACTACTTTTCTATGACTGATTCTACAATCCACCATGTAGAGCAGACTCACAAATCTACATTATCCAGTCTCCCTTTCTGGACTAGAAACCCCATTGTACTACATGTTCACCTTGATATGAGTTGACCAGGCACAGTCCATAAATCCCTAATCATTCCTGACAATCTTGTCCGCAGCAACATAGGCTAAGTTAGAACAAGTTATTTGATTTAGTAAGTAGACAGAAATAGCCCAAACCGTTTACAAAAAGTAAGAAGTCAGCATCTTACAAAGTTCCATGATTCATAAAATGTTTATTTGAATAACCTCAAACTTCCTCAAAAAACTTCCACGGGGAAGGCTTGCACAGCTTGTAAGCAATGACATTTTTTGTCTGAAAGTTAGAGAGCATGTCAAAACGAATCTGATGCCAGAAACTTTAACTTGTCTATGGAGGGAAATTTTACCAATCTAATTATAAATCTATTATACCAATTAATTTACCAATTTTTATATTTATACCATGACAGTTGTATAACTTCTCTTGAGCTTTGAATACAATATGAACAAAACCATACAAAGGTACCCTTTTTGTGGCATATGAATGTGCACAGGCAAAATTGTACTAGCATAATAACAGCAGTGTATTTGACACCAGTTAAGCTGGTAACATTTTTTGTGTAGACAAGCCCTTAAAGCCAGAGCATAGAGTCATAAAAGTTATAGAAGAAGATTAAAGCAGCCAGGATAAGTTTATGGAGAGGATAGGATGATAAAAAAGGGATTGTTAGCTCTCCAGTTACGGTGTGTGATTCATGGAGTTGTTTATCTGGTGTCAAAACCTGGGGGCTTACTAATGGGTTCTGAAATGCCATTGAACATGGTTTATTCTTGGCTGCACCTGCATTCAATTCCATCTGCTGCCTGCTCAGCAGCAACTGTGGCTGACACACATTGTCAGCAATGGGCAGTTTTGTTGTCGGTTCAGCTCAGCGGCAGAGAGGAGCAGGGGGGGAAGCCCTATCTGCTAAAGGAAAAGTGGGAGAGCCCTAACAGGCTTAAGAGGTGGAGCCTGCATAATGTACCCAGGGGTTTTCTCTGTGAGGAGTGGATTTCAAGGGGATTCCCCAGCTGCCCCTCTCCAGAGGTGTTTGCTCAGTGGTAAAAGTAGCAGCTGCCTCCTGCTCACACAGCTCCTCCTACAAAGAGCAAACTTTCGCTCCTCTTCAAGTCAAGCCAGCAGCCAGCCATGCCTTCAGTATACTACACCCAGCTTGTCATCCTAAGCAATGGTAAATGGAAAGCTTTTCATTTTTAATTCTTACTTTTTTCAGTGATTTTTATAAGGTGCTCTTTAGGAAACCAAGAACGTTTAGATTAATCTTTTACAATGTGTGTACTTGTGTCTTACAGTTTGGTGTTTGATTCATGCGGCTCCCCTGGCATTTTCAGAGATTGTGATGACATGTGGTGAAGAAGCACTGCTGCCCTGTCAAGCTCCTCAGGATCCCCAAGTCACCTACAAGGCTGTGTCCTGGCAGAAAGTAAGTCAATGTTACTGGGACTTGTGTAGACTGGAGAAGTAGCTCTGCTTTTTCTCCTGTCATATGTGGGGGTTTTTATGCCAGAACAGTGGAGAAATGGAGTTAGCCGGTATTACCTACAATAGCTTGACTCAGATACAGTTGGATCCTCATTCATGGCATTTCTGAAGCTCTCTGCTTACCTGCTTTCAGATGTTCTCAGTTCCCACTGCATCAACATTCAGAGGGTGCCTACCTTATTATCTTATAGCAATGATTCTCAACCCTGGGCGGGGGGTGGGTGTGGGTCTTGAGAACTTTCCAAGGGTGCCACAGTGTGCCACATAATGTTAACCCTGTTAGGTTTACAAACTTGATTCACAAGGTAAACCCAGAGATTTCAAATGGAAGTCCATAGTTGTGGTCTTTCTGAGCTCTTTGCAACAGAAAAAAATGCTTTATTATTATTATTTTTTTTTTTTTTACTTGCAGAAAGAGTGAAAACTTAGAGCTAGCATTATCCAAGATGTGCCATGAGTCTATCCAGGGGTGCCTTGAGTGTAAAAAGTTTGAGAATCTAAAAAGTTTGAGAATCACTGTCCTACAGCCTACTGCTTCACTTCCTGCTCAACAGTCTTTAAGATTGCTCCCTTTGCTATACTCTTGTACTGATGTTTTAACTTTAGAACCCAGTGACATTGCTGTAAAGCAGGGATTGACTTTTACTTAATAACACCTAAATTAGTATTTGCTGTTCTTTAGAAGGGTATGTTTTGGGAGAGATTGGGTAAAGGTCTGAGTTATCACTCTTTTGTTAAAAAATTTGTCCCTTAGACTCCCTGCTTCAGTATTGCTATTTGTAAACTAGGAGGATTCTGCTTATAAGTGTGGGTTAAAACAATATTATTCCAGGATGGTTTAGATAGGAATTCCTATAATCCTTCTGCAAACAGGGGCTTGAACTAGATATCCTCCTTCCAGCCCTATTTTTCATATGATTCTTACCAACTTATTTGGAGGGCTACTAAGAACAAGTAGAAATTGATTAATAAGATACTTTGAAGATGAAATTGTTACAGAAACAAAGGCAGCATTGTCCAATGGTTAGAGGGGCAACTTACTTTCTGCATGACATTATTTGGCCTCAGTTTCCTTATTGGTTAATTGGGAGAGAGTACTAATAATTCACTATGGTAAACTTTTTTGCTTTGTAAATGCTTTTGGTTCACGTGCAAGTCCTTCATTTACGCTGAGGTTCTGTGGTTGGAACAGCTCTATTTTAAGGTGGTTACCATAATAAACATCTATATAAATACCTAACTTGGCCAGAATTACTCACATCTTCTTTGCTATCCCATCACTATCCTAATATTGTTTCCCTTAGAGGTTGGGTTGAATAGGAATGATTGCTGGAAAAAAAGGACCTTGGCACGGGGTCGGACTTGATGATCTGCTTAGGTCCCTTCTGACCCTACCAACTATGAAACCAACTATGAAACTATGAATTTTGTGGGTTTGGACAGTTTTCCTGTGAACACAAGATAAGCCTGTTTCTTTTTTGCCATCTGATTTCAAAGACTGGATAAACTTGCATTTTACATATAAATATTGACTATTAATTAACACCCCATGCTTCCTTCTGTGCCTATGCATGTCATGGAGACTCTAAAGGGCAGAAGTACAATTTTTCAGGAGTCTTTTTATAGGCAATCCATTTGGACCAGGTCACATGGACCTGAAGAAAGTGAACAGGGACAGGCTGTCAGTGGGTGAGACTAGGTAGAGGCGTCGGCCAGGCTTCTGCAAATGCTTCACCCAGCTGGCATAGGAAAGCAGTAGAAGTTAAAAAAAACTCCAGATAAGACATTCAGGGGTGGATACAAGGGGGAGTTGGTGCAATCGTGTCCCTCTTCCACTGTGTAGCACAGTGAGCTTTCCTACCTGCACCAGCCAGCAAAGGAAACGGGGGTGTGGGGGGGTGGACAGGGAACAAGTACAGGAAGTGGGGTGGCACCCACTGCCACACTGCTGTCCGTGGATGAGCCTGGTTTCCCATGCAGTCACTCCCTGCAGCCCCTTTCTGGAGCAGGGCAGGAGTGGTCCTGGGGCTCCTGCTAGCCCCAGGTCAGCCAGGGATGTGTGGGTCTGCCTACCTGTACCTGCTGTCTGCCTGGCCCCTTCCACAGTTTGTCCCATCTGCTCGGGGGTTCCAGCCCTCCCCCCCACAATGGTCTGAGCTGCATTACTGGTTGTATCTGCCATACCCCTCCATTTCTAAATACTAGATGTGCCTATGAAGATGCTGTACCACTTCCCTGCCTTTAGGCAGAAACCCTTGGGTCTAGGACAGGTTTAGGGGATCAGTCATGGTCAGTGAAGTACCTGGAAGCAGGGTCCTGCAGGAAGCATATTCTCCAGTGGGAGCTGGTGGGGCCAGACATCCGAGTCAAGAACTATCACGGTGGCAGAAGAATTCTTGGGAATCATTTTAGGTCTGATTTGCTTTTGTCCTATGGCTCTTTACACCTTTATGGGGGTGCAGTGAGGCTGTAAACCCAGAAGCACAGGTACTTGATGAACTGTTTGTGTATAGGGGTTCCTGGATGGCAACATTGCAACCTTCCTTTGCAATGTCCTGATAGGGAGGTGTATTGGAGGCACAGCCTTGGGGCCAGAGCTTCTCCCCTGCCCTGTCCTTCTCATCCTTTCCCTTTACTGTTCCCTCTCCCTTTACTTTTCTTTTTAGTTTATCCCCTCCTCACTGAACCCACCTTAAAAAAAACCCCAAAGCCATTCCCCTCTCCCTCCCCAACTGTGGTAATAACATACCCATTTTCTCTTCACACTGCTCGTATGTCCTGCTCTGTTCCACCCCTCTTTATCTACCTGGTCTATTCAGACTACATCTTTTATAATGGCTGTGACTGTCTGGTACTCTGTTTGTACAGTGCCTGCACCATTCTTGGATAGGCATTATCATAATAAACATGATTAATAATAATAAAAGCTCAGCTATTTTCAACTTATGCCATGGTTTTCTGGAAACAAAACAGCCAAGTGAGTGTTACAGCAAACTTACGTATCTATTTTTACTTCAGAGACTAATCATAGGGGTATGGGCTTAAAGCCACCTTTGTCCCTACCTGCTTCTGTCAAAGAGAACTTGGCCAAAATGGCAACGGAAGCATCTAAAGTTTCAATTTATGACATCTCTGCTACTGTGTATGAGTTACACATGGAGAAGAGAGAATGGGTTCTTTAGTCACTTAGGTTCAGGTAAAAATGCGGCAAAATACTTACAGCTCTTAGGATATCTCTGTCCTTTCTTCCACTCGGTTAACTGAGTGTTACTGTCACCATTCACAACAAGGGGGGAATCAAACAAACAAACAAACAAGAAAGAGGCAACCAAATATAGAATTAATCTGCTATTTAAAAAAAAAAAAAAAAAAGCTTCCAAAGGATTAATCAATAAACACCACATACAGCTCCCAAAGGGCTAATTAAAAAGTAATTCCAACAAATGGCATGAAATTTCAGCCTGTAAAGTTCAAACAGCTGCTACGCTTAATCTTTTGTATGAGGTCACCTTGAAGTGTGCAGTAAATGTGAGCAATTAACCTGTGGCTTCTGCTGCTTTTTTTTTTTTAATGATGATGATGTGACAGTGCAGTGCATTCAACTGTTTGTGGAGAAATAATGCTTGGATAATACATCCCTAGGATATGATTGCCATTTCCTGACAATGTCAGGGCACTTTAAAATATTTTCTAGGGCCTGTTTTAAAAGATGCCAGCTTAAAATATTAGGGTCTTATCTGAAAAAAAAACAAACAACCCTCCCTCCCCCATCTTTAAAAGCATCGTGTGTCAATCTAGCATTACTATTTTAGTGTAAAAATCAAGCGAGGATAATATGGCAGCACTTAAGGGGTCAAAGTACAGCTTCAGGGCTGGGTCCATACACTGATGTGGCCAGAGGTGTGAATTTGAACCCTGCTTTGGACTTGTGCTGCAGGCTGCCCCCCTGGTTAAAAAGTGGTCTGCTCACTCAGGTTGGGGACTCAAAAGCAGTCAAATGTGATGCAAGTCACAACTCACCTTTGTGACCAGGGACAGACATTCAAAAAGCCTTAACCTGAATTGATTCCATCTTTGCAGGTTAGTCTAACCTGGCTAGGCTAAATCAGTTTTGTAACCAAACAGATATCCTAGAAATGCAGGCACATGCATGCAGTGGCTCGGGCTAGAAGCCGGGGGGAGGGGGGGTTCTAGAGCAGCCCTCCCTTCCCTTTCACAGAGCTGAGCTGAGGGGGGCATGGCCAGGCCCTGGTAGGACACTATGATTCAATCAGGTTTATCTCAAACCAGTTTCAACCATTTTCAAACTGGTTCCTGTGCACTGACCATCTGTTCTGTTACAGGTTTAAACCAGTTTTTGATCACTTACGTGTAATGTCTGTCCCTAGCCTGTGTGTCCTCAGTGGTAGATGCCAGCATGGTGTAATCATGCTAGCCTGATGGGCTGTTAGGCTTGGGCAAACCTTGACTTTGACTAAGCACTACAACTTTCCTAGGCTGCAAACAACTATACTTGTGGATAATTCAGCACACAGGTGATCACATAGAAGCCACAAAGTTATATAGGTGCACGAGCAAAAGGTGCATCAGGCCTTAAGTCAATTAGCTCAAGTAGAACTGTTTTTATTCAGATATTTGAGAAAGTGGAGCCTACTGGGTTGAACACAAATTTGAATGGCAAGAGTGGTTATGCTCTGTTCCTGGCTCTGTTACCAAGCACTGTGAAGTCTTCAGCAAGTTACTGAGAGCAAACTTTTCATAACAGAAGTGCCCAAAGTTGAGTAATTACAGAAGTGTTATCTAGTCTTTCTGGGATGCTAAGCACCCCTAAGTCCTGTAAAGTCGCTGGGAAATTATCATGTTCACTATCTGAACATTATGTCACATTACCTGAGTGCCTTACCTGAACTGAGTGCAGAAATGAAGTTCCTTGTTTCTGTGTTCCATCTCTGAAACAGAACTGTGAATAATAAAACTTAACTAACTTGCCTTGTTGGGCTGTTGAGGACTTGATAGCTGCTAGTTATACAGTAAGTTGAAAATATAAAATATGCTGTAACAATTAAGACCTGTTATCTATTCAGTTAATTTTAAACAGGACGTGAATATATGCAAATTTGAATCTAGTGGGTGTTTGGATATCTCATTTATTAGTGCTTCACCTATGAAAAGCCTGATCTAACAACCGCTTTTGGTGAGGAGAAGAAAAGCTCATTTTTCAGTGGAAAAAGAATCCAAATCTGCAGCACTCCCACAGAAATGGAGCAAAAGAAAAGCAAAATCTGTGCACTTCAGTATGCTTAGATTCTTTCAGAAACAAAATGCTTGGATAAAAATGAGCAAAACAGGCATCTGATAACAAATCTGATTTGGTATTCTCTGATCTGTGTGCCTAAAACACACAGGGCAAATTCTATCTCCATTTATATCCAGCTAGATCTGTCCTAAAAATCTTTGTCAGGTTTAAAAAAAACAAACAGAAAACGGGAAATACCTATTTGACCAATTTTTGTGTGTGCTTAAAATCACATTTTTGGTAGAAAAATACATTCTCACATTATCCTTTCTTTTTCTTCTGTAAGAGGGAGGGAAAGAAATGAACAACCAGGGTCCATCCCTCCTCCCCAACCACCAATAAAAATGTTTCAGTCTCTAAACATGAAAGATTTAATGGGAAAAAATGAAGGGAAACACACCTTGTTACCATCATCATCATCAACAACGATTCTTTTTCAAAATGTACTTTCTTTTACTCACCACCTTCTCACTTCATACTCAGCAGCTGATCATGCCAATTTGGGCATGGCCCTGGGATTGCAGACACAGCTTTCTCACCCTCTGGGATCACCAGGATACATTATGCGTCTTTGAAAAGGCACTGGAGTACAGAGAGGCTATGTTCTCAACATCCCACTTCCTCCATGTTGGTTAGTGTTTGATTGTGGGAAGAGCAGTGGCCTCACCTCCTATCTGCCCCCTGCCTGATCACAGGGAGCAGGAATAGAGGGTGCCTGTAGATGTGCAGGGAGGCTACAATTACAGCGCGTCAGAGTAGACTCGATTAATTGAGTCTCCTGGAGCGTACTAATTAGTGTGCTCCAGCAGCCTCTGCATCTCATGTATCAGTGTCACCATGCTTCAAAATGGCAGCAGGAGTGCTTTAACTAAAGCTAGTTCAACAAGCTATAGTTAAAGTGCCCATGCTGCCATTTTGAAATGTGGGGACACTGATACATGAGATGCTCTACTTAAAGCACAGGGATGCTGATACACAAGATGCTCTAATTAAAGCAACCTTCCTGTCACCCCTGGAACATATGTAAAAATGCCCAGAGATACTCCTGACCTGCAATGTTGTGTGGGATAATCCTAGTTTATCTTCCTCACCCTCCCTCCCTATACACATGATGCCATTCTGAGCCCCAGTCACATAGATTCTGCACAAGTATAATAGGGAGCGGAAAACCTTGTAATACTTAGACTTCACAAAATAAATTTACTGTGGGTTTAGTAACAGGTGTAAATTCAGATCCGTCTAAGCTTTTTCTTCATTAAAGATTTGATCCTACAATAGGCAGAGCTTTTAAGAACACTAGCATGTTCTTATGTGCTTTGCTGGTTGAGAATCACTGAGCCAAATTCTACGAGTCTTTCTGACACCAGGTAGCAATTTGAAAGTAATGGGGCTACTTACGGGGTAAGGGACACTAACCAAGAGTAAGTTGTAGGGGAAAGAGATAGATCCTGGTTCAAATGAGATAAACCCTAGCAGCACTACTACTACTCTCCTGCTAATGTATCTCAGGCCTGAATCAGAAAGACCCTTTCCCTTTGCACTCAGTCCTTGGCCTCTTCACAGCAGTCCTTAAGAAAACTAGTTAGTGCCAAGGGGCTAGGAAGGGCCAAAATCTCGTCTCTCAGGTGGTCTCGGTCCAGCTTCAGCTCATTCTACACTGGCCACCAGACACTTAAAATTCTACCAACTTGGTATTTGAAAATCAATGCCTTATGGTAATATATATGTTTTACATCAAGATCAACAATCTGAAAGTCATACATTCAATAAACTTGCCTTATTGCTGGCAATTTTTTAAATTAAATCATTTTTATAATTATCCTATCCTCAGAAAAAACAATGTTAATGTTAATACATTCCACCTTCATTCTGACATCAGCCTTGGAGCTGTACCATTTTGCATGTAATAAAAGGTTGTTTTTATGATGGATGGGAATTATATTGGCAGTTTAATGTAGCTAGGAGCCACAGTACAGTCTTAGCTGAAGGGAAGTGCAATGAAAAAAAGCCATTTGATGAGACTGGAGAGAGCATGTTAATTGAATAGCCATTTTTTTTCATACACATTTAATAAAATTAAGTTTTAATTGATTATTTTTGCCAAAGCACAGTGAGTTGTATGCATGGCCTCTGCATTGGGGTGAATTTAATTTATGGCTGGTGTCTGATCGTTTATGTAAAACAACACTTATTTTCTAACCCCCACCTCGATTTTCCACCTGTGATCTAGAAAGCAATTCTTATTTTGGTTGGCTAAAAGAGGCATACTTGTAGAAAATGAATTTAAAAATGTGGAACCACAGTTACTTTTCCCTTACTTGAAAGGGATATTTGTCCGGTCAAAGAGCACCAACACATGTGACCCAGAAAGTCAGTGAAAACCACATATCTTTTCACTGTAAACTGTTTACAAAACATCATGCAAACAAAACTAGAGCTATTTGTAGATATTATTCTGCATATAACTTTGAATTGTGGATGATTTGGGAATATCAAATTTAAAAGCAAAAAAAGAGAGAGGCAACATTTATCTAGTAAATAGTATTACAAATTACTAACCCAACCTATTAGCCACAAATTACCCTAAGAAACTCATTATGTTGGAGCAGAGATTTTCTAGTATAGTTTCCTTTCTCCCTTATCTCCAGAAGTGGTAAAAGGCCCTGGCTTTTGCTTTCTGTTAAACTAGTATGAACTGATAATTTCAGCAAAATAATGGAGCCACTTGGGACGTGCATCAGGGGAAGGAAATAAAAATTTGCTTTTGTGTATTATTTTAAAAAGGTAATATGCTTTTCAGAACTTAGGACTTCATAGCCTTGTTTCAAAAGAGTTTAAAATACAGCTCTGGCTAAACAGTGCTTCACATGGTAGGATACAGCCAATTCTGTTAATAAAGAAACAAACAAAAAAACCTCCCCTCCCCCATTTAGTCTAGAATAGTGGTTTTCAACCTTTTTTTCATTTGCAGACCTCTAAAACATTTTGAATGGAGGTGTTGGACCCCTTTGGAAATTTTAAATGGAGATGTGGACCCCTTTGAATTGTCAACGTGCGTATTCACATACTTTTGATTGTTCATAGTCATCTTTCATATACCCCTGACAGTCTGTGGGATCCGTGGACCACAGGATGAAAACCACTGGTCTAGAACATGATAAGGTGATTTTAGGAAAATAGCTATTGACCAATGTAGACAGAGACTAAAAGGCCCTGGTCTACAATTGTTTTCAAAAGAGAAATTATAGTTAATCAAGTTTTGTATGTGTGTTTTGGAGAGGAACAGCCTACTAATTTTTTTAATCCATTAATAATGACGTGGGCTTATTCAACAGTTTTTACCTTCTATCTATTTTCCCCAAACTGGAAAAAAATAGAAGCTGGCCATTCAATTATATTTTCTTAAGGTCTGAATTTGGAAAAAAAAGGCTCGTTTGCTTCATTGGTGAAGGCCCATATGCTGATTGCCTCTTGCTTCTCTGTTTTAGTAGCATTTTCTCCCCTCATTGCCGTCAAGGTGATGGAAAACAACAGAGTAAGCCCTCTGGCTGGTTTCTGAAAAGTTGGAAGCCTGTCAAAAATGTCGCCACAGGCCAATGTAAATGTGACAATAAAAATAAACTCAAATTTCTTTTGTTGTTTAATTTTTTTAATGGATTATTTTATGCAGACAGGGGAATGCTGCCTGCAGGTGCCTGTTTCCCAGAAAAAAAATTTGCTTCAGTAATTTTCAGCAGCCAGAATGATAATAAGCCCATTTTTATGTAAATAGGCATCATATGATGTATTTCTACAGGTTCCAACATGATTCATGATCTGTCTTTTGAATTTGGTAGAGGGTTTAAAAGAAAAATGGTTATAAAGCACATGTCCCTTTCATGCATCCAATTTATTATCAGGAGGATGCACGGCATCTTTGTCAACATGCCCTCTCTAACCTGGGATAGAAATTAAACAAATCAAGGCAGAAAACATTTGGAGGCTGATTAAAGAAGAACAGGATGGTCCAGAAATGTGTGGACTGTAGACACAAATAGTGTTCTGAATGGACACCCACTGAGCTTGGGTAGAATTAATTAGGTTAAACTCATTGCATCCACTTTGTGCTCTGCAGTGTGGCATCACCTGGAGAAGCCTTGGCATGAATTAGCACTGGATTGTCAAGGGAACTTGAGCTGCTAAATGATCTGTCTAGCAAGAGCCTGCCAAGTATTCACGGGAGACAGCAAACTAAGTGGCATTTTGGTGATTTTAATTAGATTTGGGAGAATAAGAAGTTGGTAACATAGACATGTGTTGAAGAGCCAGCATGACTACTGCCGTGATTCCAAATATTTCTCTATCTTTAATGACTGTGGACTATGTAGTGAGACCACTATGCAAACCTTTAAATGCCTTCAGATGTTTCCTGGTAAGGATACAATTTAGGAAGGAAGATTCAATGACGTGGTATGTGTATAATTATATTGTACCAATATTATATAATAATCACAACTAATGTTATTACTATAATAATACACATTATAATGATCATAAATATGGTTATAATAATTTATACACATGCATATACATATTTAAAGAGTGCAGTGAAAATGAATTTCAGCACCTGATAAAAGAACTGCTTGTGAAATCTGTGTCCAAATGTGATATATTTTATATTGTAGCTGAATTGGTGTATATATTTTATGTAAAATTTATAAGACTACCACCAGAGGTCTCTCTAACCTAAAAAATTCAATGGGATTGCTCTACTGGTAAAGAGATCTCAGAGAAAATCAGACAGTATGAAACAGGTGTGATGGGCCCACACAAGAACCATTCATATGCAATGTTTTTCTCCCCAACTGTAAAGGCTTGTATACAACAGGACCTTGGTTGAGGAAGAAAATTTAGGGAGTGATTTTTTTAAATGTGTGTTATATATGAACCTGATGTATTTCTTTGGTAAAAATAGACATGTAACAGGAGTTCAGTTTATCTCAAATGGCTGCTAATGTTACTACTTTGGAATTCCAGAGTCGTCTGACAACCGAGTATCTCAAAGAACTTTGAGCCCAATAATTATTCCCACCACACAAACTTCCCAAGAGGTTGTTGGCCCTCTTTCAGCAGTCAGATAGCTGGGGGTGTATGCATGGGGCATGGGGCCCTGGGCACTGATTTAGAGGGTGCTCCAGAATGTCATCCCCAAGGGATCCCATATGGTGTACCCCTCCTCCCTCAACTCTCTGGCCTGTCTGCCCAGGACACCAAAACTGCTAGTTAATGCCTCTGTCCTTAAAAGAGACACAGGAGGATTAAATCATTTACCCAAGTCTACATAGGAAGCCGGGGTCAGATCCAGAATGGGGTCTATGGATATTGTTTATTTCTCAGTTGTATCAGTGTTGTTAACATAATTTCACCCACCTCAGTGGAAGTGCTCCTAACATACTACAGTGTGAGAGAGTGTTAAGGCATCTTGGATCTCAATTACAGTACTGTGTCTTAATCATTATCTGCTGTCAGTGAATCCCAAAATTGCACAACATGATAGACAAGAACTCAAATTATCTGGGCATTAAGCATAGTTTTTAAAAGCATTGTTATGACCCAAAAACTCAGACCCTAGAGCAGTGATTCTCAACAAGCGTGCCATTAGCACTGTTAGGTGTGTAAATGCCTACACATGATTCACAGCATAAACCCAGAGATTTCCAATAGGGATCCAGAGTGTCAACAGTATCTGACCTATTGTAGTCTGAGTTCACTGCAACACAAGAATTGCTCTATTATTTTTCTGTATTCAATAAACAAGTGAAAGCTAAGAGGTGGTACTTCCTGAGGGGTGCCTCAAGTCTAACAAAGTTGAGAACCACTGCCTTAGAATTTGTAACCTACGGGTATGATGTCCAGGATGGTCCAATTAATTGTATTATGGACAATTTTGCATTTCAATAGAGAGGCATGCCCAAAGCATTTATGTGGTAGAAATCAACTCTTCATTCCTTTGATCAGAGTGGACCTGATTTGGGTCCCTTTCCTGAAAGCGGACAGCCCCTGATTACCCTATATACCACTGTGTGAGAAGGTAAAGGCCTTAAACCCTGAGAAGGGGAGCAGATCCTGCCAGCTATATGGTAGAAAAGAACAGTAAAGGGAAGCTGAGTTAATCAGGGGAAGGATGTGTCTTCTCCTCTCCTCTTGCTGATGAAAGCAGAAAAAGCTCTAGGGGCTGTTTCCCCCTGCTCTGCTTTTTGTTTTGCAAATAAATTAAAGAAACCCAGGGTATCCAAAGAAAAATACCCTGGAGCTTCATATTCATTTCCTGTCTAGTGAAACTGCCCATGTTAGTGTCCCACCCATTGTTATAACTGGTATGAAGGGGCCAGAGCAACAGGGAGTATCAGGCCCATATTCTTTTCTGAACATCTGTGCATGTTCCATGTGCACATCCTTCTAAAGGAGCCCAGACCCCGTCAGCCTAAATATCAGTGTATTCATTTAATTATAATTACCTGTTCTCTGATGCAGGAATCGTAAATATCAAAATAAACCTCAAGGTATAGCCCAAAAAAGTGTCAGCAAGCAAAGATATAGATTAGATTAGTTATAAGCTTGACTGAAAAGCCAAGTCTGGTGCTGAAAGGTAACAGACTTTGGCACTGATGGTTCCCAGAGGAACTGAATTCGTCAGTCAGAGACCATGCACCAAGAGTGACCTGCCTCCAGTCCCCAGGAGTGAACTTCAAGGGATCTATCTATCTATCTATCTATCTATCTATCTATCTATCTATCTATCTATCTATCTATCTATCTATCTATCTATCTATCTATCTATCTATCTATCTATCTTTTTAGCAACTCCAAACTAATTGTCATTTCCAGGGTATCCTGTAGAGCCATGTTTGAAACTGTTTCTGGAAATATATTCACTCAGACCTCTGGCAGTCTCTTAGTAGAGCCAAGAACAATGCGTCTCTCAGCTGTAACTCAAAATGATGTCTGTAAATTGTTCTGAGTTATGTTACCCCACACCAGACAGAAGTTCACTGTTGGTTCCAGGGGGAAGGGGAATCTAGCTGGGGCTGGGAGCCTGCAGCCAGGTTCCCATAGCAATGAACAGGCTCTCTGCCAGCGCTCCTGGTTTTCAGAATGGGAGCGGGGAAAGACAGCGAAGTGAGCTTCTTCTTGGGCCCCCTCCAGCCAGTGCTGAAGGGTGGGGTGGTTGAATTGGACCTCCTCCTCACCTTGGTGGGGGGTGGAGGGGGGACTCTAATACACCCATCCCACCCTCTGTGGAGGCTTAAAAAAACCCCAGACTGAACTCCCTCCACTCCCTTCCTCCCCTCCCTTTCTGAAAACAGCTACAGGTTGAGAGCTCTGCAGACACAAGTTCCAGAAGATGCTACATTTTGAAATGCCTTTATCTGATATCTCCTTATGCAATGAGGAGTCAGATTTTCACCCAACTGGTCATTTTTGAAGAAGTTTGCAGCCCTACACTTGTGTTTAGTCACAGCTATAAACTGTTTTATGTGGCCAGATCAGGCAAAAATGGTCACTTCTGTCTGCACCCTGAGTGTTCTGGTTACAGTTACTAAATACATAGGAAATAAGTAGTAAACATGTAAATTAAATGTAAGTAGACATAAAGAAATGCAGAAGTGAATATGCTCCCAAAGTGCAGCAAAACTTGCTCGCAACCTTTATGCAACATAGAATA
The DNA here is from genome assembly GCF_030867095.1 of Alligator mississippiensis. Lineage (NCBI taxonomy): Eukaryota > Metazoa > Chordata > Crocodylia > Alligatoridae > Alligator > Alligator mississippiensis. Next base: position 128,182,394 of record NC_081826.1, read on the forward strand.
ATAGTATAATGGAAAAATATGGCTGGTAGGTACCTCAGGAAGTCATCTAGTTGAACTCCCCCTCAACTCAAGGCAGGATCATTCCAGTCTAAACCATCACATCCAAATTTTAGTTTCACCTGCTCTTAAAAACTTCCAGTGATGGAGATTCCACATTCTCCCTTGGCAATCTGGAAAATAAAGTCCAAAGAAGAAACATCTGTACATCTGTTACAATAATGAGTCAAGGACAAAAATAAATACCCTTTCCCCCAGAGACAAGTTGTGACCTTTAAAAGGTCATTTTCATTAATATTGGCATAGGGAAGTATTCCTGTACCATGTGGGGTGTCTGGGATGGGAGGTGATTTTACTGCAAAGGAGGTTAATCTCCATTGCTGCCCCCACTCAGGTTCTTCACAGGTTCTGTAGGAGGGAGCAGATTTAATTCCCATCAGAGCTTCACTGATGTTCTGCCATCAGGAGGCAGCTGAAGGAGGTGATGTGTCAGTGCAATGGCAACACCTCTCTCCTGGTCAATACCACAACCTTATTATAGAGTTCTGCTCCGCTACAGCTGCACAATACAAGAAAGGTTCACTTGCATCTCTTCTATTGGCTTCCTTGAGGAAGAATTCAGCCCACAACCTTTTACTGCACTGTAGCTCCAATGGCTGCACATCCAGATTAGGTAGGTTAAGAAACCATGTAGAGTAGTTGCATGCACAAACATATTCTTAATCATTGGAAATGCTAATACATTGCATGAGGTTAACTTCATTATTTGGGGGCATAAAAATATTAGAATGCTTTGGTGCAATCTTTTTCTTCCACCATATTGTGCATTTTTTAAAACAAAGTCTGCATTTGTATCAAATGTTTTTGACCTAAAGGTGAAGAGAACCAGACTGCTCACAGTAGACTTATGCTGGTGTTTTCCAGGTTGCTGAAAATTGTGAGGAGCTGACAGAAATGGTGCAGGACGATTGCATGCATGAAGTGAAATATTATGATCTCGTGCATCTTAATGAATCCTTGGAGATCTCCAATTATTCCTTGAGGATCAAAAACACTACCAGTCACAATAGTGGAATATATAAGTGTACTTTGTGGGAATCGACTGGAAAGCACAATGAAAGTGGCACAGTCTCATTAAAAATAACAGGTATGGTTGGGTCATTTGGCTACTGACTATTTCCTATGACCTCTCAGTGGTTATAGGTGAACAGAAATACTGATTCATCTTTCACACACTTCATTTTATTTTGCTTTTCAGATTGCCCAGAAGATGAAAAATTTAAGAAATACAAAACAGAACTTTTATTGCTGACCTGCCTTGGGATTTTTTACTTACTGCTCATATTTTTTACCTGCGTAAGTCATTTTTGTGAACATTTGCTTTATTTATTGGCATCATCCTAACAAAATAACTCAGTTAGAAATGGGTTCCCATACCCAATTTCTGGCTAGTGGGAGGTCATGGGGCACAAAAGAATGCAAGCGTGATAAGAGATAAAGCACTTATTCACTTCATTCGGCCATCTGGCTCACAGCATGCTGGCCATGTTCTGCACCCAGACACTCATTTCTGCTCCGAGTTACATCAAATATAAATTCAGGGGAAGGCCATTAACATCAGTGGGTTATGTCAGGAAACAGTCACGTCTTTAGAAACAGAATTTGTCCAAGGCTGAGCAAGACACCTCTGAGACCCCTTTTTCCATTTACTACGTACCTTCTGCCTGATGCATTGTATGTTACTCAATGTACACACCCAGGACTTGATACTTTCTCACTAAAATCCACAAGATATTTCCTTTGTTCCATATCGGTAAAAGATGGGTGATCTCCCTTCAGAGGGAGGCCAAACAGTTTAATATTTGTCATTACACATCTATAAAGCATTTTGAAATATTGGCATGGTAAACAGTGAAGTGGAAAGGAGTGTTATAAACAAAGGTACTGAAAATAGTAGTTTTGGACTGGAACATGTGTTGCAGCCCCTTCAAAGAACAATATAAAATCCACTTATTTGGCCTACTGAGATTTGCACAGTTTTTCCATGTATGAGTCTTCTTATAGAACAAAGGGAAAAAACCCATGCAGAACACAAAAATACTATGTAATGTAAATTCCAGCTCAAAAGTCAGGCAGGAAGAGTAAGAGAACTATAGCTTTATCTGCATATTTAAACCCTAAACCCACAATATGTTTACACTGCTGTAAAAAAGGAGCAAAGATACTACATGTAATCCTGTAGTGGTGTAATTTATTCGAAGCTGGAGAATTATTTTAGGAAAAATCAGGAGTAAAACTATACCAGGGTAAGTTACATCAGCGTACGTGACCAGTGTACACATCAGTAGACACAGCTTATCTTAAGGTGGCTATTTACAGAAAGCAGCCAACTACGTGTTCCCAGCCAGCTAGTGGCAAGGGATTGTAATAGCACTAACTGTACCTCAGGGAGCACTGTTCATCTCTCTCCCCTAGATCTTGGAATAATTTACATTAGCATACAGAAGTGATGCCAAATACACCAGTCTGAGTGTATTGTGTGTCCAGGCACTTCATTTTGAAAGGTAATTGCGTGAAAGGTGGAAAGAAGAGACATTTTTAAGAAGCTAAATAGACAGGAATTCTGTTTGCCTTGTTAGTGCTGTCACCTCCTCTGGCATAAAAATAAGAGGTCTGTAGTCTATAACCTTGAGACAGAAAGTGCCTCAGGTTTTAGTACAGGACAGCGTGAGTTATATTTTTAAACAATGGTTCTATTCCCTCCTATAAGAGATTTGGGTTTTTTTACAAAGAACCCCTCAAACCTCCACAGATTGTGTTTAAGTTTTCCTGACTACATTTCTTTGGCTTTATTGTCTTCCTCATTGACAGATAAATCGTAAATGCTATCTGATTGGAGAGTATCCAATTAGCTGTAGCTAAATGTAGATTTTGATATATCTTCAGGGAGCAATTAAACTTCTGTCTGTCTCTTCTTTAGATTGACAGTCTCTTCCAGTAATTTGTGCTGTTCAGAATAAAGTTTGACAAGATAAATCTTGTAGGAATTTGTTAAAATGAAATTATGAAAGCAAGTATATCACTCATGAAAAAGTTGTCGTCGTTCTGCTCAGTGTCCTGGAAGTGGTCCATTCTACTAATAAGGACCCTTCTTTTCCATATATAAAAGCTGTGCATCCCATTTGCTACATTGGAAGTTGTGTGGCTAAAAAAATCCAAGCCTTATCTTGGAGGTGACCATCCTTATGAAAAACTGCATGAGACACTCCACAAGTATGGGAGCCCAATCTCAGAGACAATGAGAACATCAATGTTTAATATTGCCTTAATCTATGAAAATAACTTTACTGTTTAATATATCTGACAAGTTTTTATAAAAGTCTCATCGTTCCTTTGTGTGTGCAAGTCCCACTAAACACACTGGCAATTATGAGTGTGGACTGAAAGCAGGATAGGGGCTTTATTAAGATTTAAGGTTGATAATTTGATGAAAATATCTCAGACAGGACCTGGTATACAAACCAGATGGAAGCAAGTTTGTTGGAACCTGATCTGATATGAAGCACTTAGAGAGCTGGTCGGGTTCACACTGTCACTCTTCAGAAAGATCACCAAGGTGATACCCATTTAATCAACCTTTAATTAAAAATAAGTTTCCCCCCTGGTATCCAGGTGTTCTTACCATATGAAATCTTTGGATTAGTGGGCAAGCAAGAGAAGGTGAATAATAATAATAAAAAAAAAAACCACTTTCCTTTGATTTGAGCCACTGTTTCATGGGAAATGAATGAAAAACACATTCTCATTAACTGGTTAGTGCTGTGAATTTCAAGTTTCTTAACACCTACCGTAATGTATAATTCCTGCTTTCAAATGAATTCAGAAAGGAAAAAAAATTCTAATTATGCTTTTCTTTTTTTGGTTTTAGAAATGCCTAAGAAAAGAAAGCATGTTTTCAGATTATCAGAAAGGAAGAAGAGTAAAGAAACATACACTTACCCTTGTCAGTGCACAAGAAATGATGACTTTCCAGCATTTAGACAGCAGCAACACTGGCAAAAATGGACTTAATTGGAGTTCTGTCTAAGTTGATGTTGTTAAGACACCGTGGGTTCATCAATAAACATGACATGAAGATGGATGGTTGGGCAATGTGGAGAGAGAACAAAAGCTAACACATTGCCTCTTCAGGAAAGCCTTGTCTGGGTGATCTGTCAGCTATCTGCTTGCGCTGGACAAGTCTTCGAAGAGCATTTTCATACACTACAATAATTCTTGAATTTAACATGACTAACAAATACCACTGCAGCTATACAACTATCTTGAAAGGCAAGTATGTTAGCACATACTCTTTCTTCAATCCATCAAAAGCTGTCTTGGTTGGAGTGAGGTGGCTATTCTTACCACATGAAGACTATACTATAGCAAGAATGTGGCAGCTTATATTTGAGGGATAGAGTTATTTACTGAACTAATACCTCTGCTCTTTCAAAATAACACACAACAGTTGCTGCTCTATTTTCAGAGAATGAAACAGGTGGGACTTTTTCTACTCTGGACACCCAGTTACGATTCTTGATGGAAATAACTCTGCATAACATCGTCCTACCCTTTCACCAGATCAGACCAGGTGTTTCTTAAATCTCCAAGGGACCCCTGAAAAAATGTCAGAAAACAACCTGAAAATATTTGCTTAGTGTGCAGACTCTCCTATGCTAAAAATGAGACTATGCTAAAAATGGAACTAAAAAGTACCTTTAATTCAGAAACTGTTCATATAAAACACTGATATATAGTAGTTGTTCTTTTTTCTCCCCCCAAAAAACCCAGTCAGTGAAGCATCATGTGAAAGTCAAAGAAACTTAAAAATGGATGGTTTCATAAAATGAATGAAATCAAAATTGATCCTTGGTTTAAATCAATGGAATGATGCCAATTGTGCATAGAGCCTATGGCATGCAAAAGCAGCCGTCTGGTTCCTTGGAATATACTGAGTTGGCAATGAGATCTTATATGAGCTGGAACAATTGGGCTTCATGATATTCATGATACATGCTGTGTATGAGAAATAAGGATACTAGAAAAGCTAACTGTAGGTACCTGTTCCAAGAGAAGGAACACTTGTCATGTTTAACTACAGACAACAAGAGACATTGCAAGCCTCAGCTGAAACAATCTGAGATGGCAGACCCTTCCTCATTAGATGCCTACATACAAGTTAAAGGAGGAAGGTTTTAGAAGTACTGGAGCTGTTTGTGCATAAGGAAAAGGTCTGTGGAATGAGTGACACATCACGGAAGATGTGCAATCACAACTGAAATAATTAAAAACATTTTGTAAGAAGCCAAATGGACTCATTGAAGAGATAAATTGATGCAGCATGCTTTTTTTTGTTTGGGATTTTTTCCCAGGGGGTTGGTTTTGTTTTATCTTGTAATTCTAGACTGTTTAAAGACAGAGATGTTTTATCTGTATATGAAGGGTTACTGGGAGGAAAACATAGTAGGCACTCATCAGTGCCCCCTTTCAGCTGATTAAAGATTTGAGCTGAGTTAATTGGAAGAGATTCCTTTTCAGTTGGTGGTTGGAAGGACGGTCAGGTTGAATATAGTATTTATTTGGTACATTTGGTTTTTTATAATTGTTTTTTACCCACAAAAGCTTGTACCGTATGTCAAATAAAAAAATCAGAGTTAATTACCATGTGTATTCCTGTGTGCTATCTATGGAAAATAAAACTAGAAAAATACCATATTAAATACATATTATTTTAGAATGAACAGCATTACTTAATTGATTTAGATGCTTCATCCAGTCTGTTCTGTGTGAGTTAAAGCAGGTATGTATAAAACAGATTGTCATAATTTATATTTTGCATTTCCAAGTTGTTATTGTTATTAACAACAATAATAATTTAATTGTGTCTCAAAGTACTACTTCAGTTAAAATACACATTTCCAGTTGCTGACAGATAACTGTGTACTGCCTCATTTAGACCACCAAAACTGAGGACACCAATAATAGTAACATGAACATTTGTCAGGTAGTAGCAAGAACTGGACATGAATGTATACTGCCCCAATACCCTCCCTGGGCTCAGAACAAGTCTGGATGTAGTCAAGAATAAATTCATAGATTTCTAGAGTCGGAAGAGACCTGGTAGATCATTGGGTCCGACCCCTTGCTCCAGGCAGGAGAGAGCGCTGGGGTTAGGTAACCCCAGCCAGATGCTTGTCTAATCTCCACTTGAACATCTCCAGGGTAGGGGAAACACCACCCCACCTTGGAAGCCCATTCTATATTTTGGCAACCCTTACTGTAAAGAATTTCTCCCTCATGTCCAATCTAAATTTGTTCTCCTTCACTTTGTGGCCATTATTTCAGGTAAACCCGAGGGGTGCCCTGGTAAATAGTGTCCCCTATTCCCTGCTGGCCACCCTCTGATGAGTCTGTAGGCAGCCACAAGATCACCTCTCAGCCTTCTCTTGTGGAGGCTGAAGAGATTCAGATCCCTCAGTCTGTCTTCATAGGGTCTTACCTGCAGGCCCTCAACCATACAAGCAGCCCTCCACTGAACACTCTCAAGGTTATCCACTTCCCTCTTGAAGTGCGGCGCCCAAAACTGGATGCAGTACTCCATCTGTGGCTTCACCAATGCCACATAGAGGGGAATTATCACTTCCCTAGACCTGCTTGTGATGCTCCTGCTGCTGCAAGAAAGAGTGCGGTTAGCCTTGCTTATTACCTCATCACACTGGTGACTCATGTTCATTTTTACATCAACCAGGACTCCGAGATCTCTTTCCACTGTTGTGGTACTCAGACAGGTACCCCCCAGTCTATAGGTGTATTGGAGATTCTTTCTCCCCAGATGCAACACCTTGCATTTATCCTTGTTGAATTGCATCCTATTCTGATCTGCCCACTTCCCCAGTCTGTCCAGATCTCCCTGAATGCGCTCTCTGCCCTCTAGTGTGGTATGTCCCACAGTTTAGTGTCATCTGCGAATTTGGACAAGGTGCTTTCAACACCTTTGTCCAAATTGCTGATGAAGACATTAAACAGTACTGGTCCAAGGACAGAGCCTTGGGGGACACCACTGCCCACATCCCTCAAAGGAGAAACCGTCCCATCCACCACCACTCTCTGGGTGCGTCCCATAAGCCAGTTTTTACCCACCTTACTGTGAAAAAATCCACATGGCAGCTACTCAGTTTGCTTGTAAGAATTGGGTGCAACACTGGGTCAAAAGCCTTTTTAAAATCCAGGTAAATAATATCTACTTCCTCCCCTGCATCTAAGCACTTTGTGACCTGGTCATAAAAAGAGACCAGGTTAGTCTGGCAGGATCTGCCTACTATAAACCCATGCTGGTTGCCCCTTAACATTTTGCTACCCACTGGCACTCTGCAAATGTGATCCTCTGTGATTTTTTCTAAGGTCTTGCCAAGAATACAGGTGAGGCTAACGCCTATAATTACCCAGGTCCTCCTTCCTCCCCTTCTTGAAGGTAGGGACCATGTTGGCCCTTTTCTAGTCCTCTGGGACCTGTCCGAAGTGCCACAAGTTCTCAAAGAGCTGTGCCAGTGGTTCTGCTATATCATCGACCAATTCCTTTAGTACCCTTGGGTGAAGATTGTTGGGGCCCACCGACTTAAATATGTGCAACCGTTCCAAGTGCCCCTTCACTAGGTCAGTGCTAATTATTGATGGATTGGTACTACTCTCACTCCAGACTAGACTCATTGGGAGATACATTTGTATCCATGTCAAGGAAAACACAAGCAAAGAAATTATTTAAGAGCACTGCTTTTTCCATCCTATCAGTTACGAGTTGCCCTAGTCCATTCTGTAGCAGCCCTATGTTACCCTGCACCTTCTTCCTGCTCCCTATGTACTTAAAAGACTTCTTGATCCTTGATCTTTGTTGCCAATTTGAGTTCTGTATCTGCTTTGGCCTTTCTCACTGCTTCCCTGCAAGCACGAGCTAAGTAGGTATACTCCTTGGTGGCTGCCCCCTGCTTCCACAGCCTGTAGCCCTCTTTTATCCTCTGAAGGCTCAGCCAAGAAGGTTGCTTGACTCTTTTGCCTCCCTTTGTGTGTACTGGGATGGTGTCCCTCTGTGCCTGTAGGATCAGTCCCTTGAGGAACTCCCACCCTTCTTGGACCCCCATCTCACAGATGCGATTACCCGTCAGTCCCACCCTAACCAATCTCCTGAGCTTGTTGAAGACGGCCTTCTGGAAGTCTAGCACTAATGCTCTACTATTCGTCTTTCCCACCTTACGCCGGATACTGAATCCTATCAACTGGTGGTCACTATCCCCTAGGTTACCTTATACCTGTAGCTCCCCTACCAAGTCCTCCTCTGAGGCCAGTACCAAGTCAAGTAAGGCATCTCCCCTAGTGGCACTGCATACCTCCTGTGTTAGATGCAGGTCCTGTATCCAGGTTAAGAACCTGCATGAACGGGCAGACCTGGCCGACTGTTCCTCCTTTTGAATAGTCAAAAGTATTCAAGGTATTAGCTGATATGGCTCATAGTCACTATCACAACGACTTTCTCCTCCTTAACAAGGAGCGTGGAAGAAGATTGATAATTAGCATGTCGAGGGAGATTTTTTTTAAAAGGAAGCCTCAGAAGTGCTGTTATAATTATGTTCTCAGATTTATAATGCAGAGATCAGACTGAGGCCTGTGCCAGCCTGACTCTGTGGAAGCAACTATGTCCATTATTTCTGGTTTCTGGGATAGCTTGTTTTAAATAGAGAAGTTTGGGCCTAAGACAAAACTATTTCCCTTCAGAGGCACATTGCAGAGGTGTTGCAAGGCAGCTCTGTGCTGGGGGCAGATACAATGCATAGGGCAGTGCTGGCTGCTTTCAAGCTGATTGTAGTGGTGTGGTCAGCCACCCTACCATCAACAGCTGCTTGTGTACTTCCCCACAAAGGAGATACCCATTTGCCTCCCCTTGGTTACCCTGCTGCCATACTGAAATGGACAATTCTAGCATTTTGATTTAGACCCAATTCTGACTTACTTTTCAATACACATTAGTAGGCTGCAGAGCTTGGAAGAAGTAGATATTGGGAAAGTCTTATGGCTTATGCTAAGACGTTCAATTTTCTTATTGTAAGATGGATCTGATAACATATCAGTGAAAATTTCAAAGTGAAGGAATGTCCCTGCACCTCAGAGAGGTTTGCATACTTGTGAAGAGAGTATTCTCACCCTATCAACAAAGCCGAAAAAACGAGGGGTAAGAGCTTACAACTAGCTGAAGATCAAAGTTTAGATACATCAACAATCACATGGCAAGACCAATGGTTGTCAGAAACACTCTGAAAAGGAAGTTTTAAGGTTGCATCTAAAAATCCTTCACACAGTAAGCTGCATAGCATTCAAATAATTAATAATTAATAATTTGGGGGCTGGACTTGATGATCCTTCGGGGTCCCTTCCAGCCCGAATGTCTATGAAATCTCAAAAAGCTAATGGACCAAGAGCATTCTGTTATAATACAGACCTCTACTGGATATCTACACAGGCAAATCATTTCATACCTGCTGACCATATAACTAAACCAAATTTCTAGCAGGTGAATTTGTGTAAGAATGTAGGAGGCATATGACACTGGCAATGTTGAGAGAGGTATATTTATGTATTGCTTAATATGGAGGATGTAAAAGTTTGAATGGAATAATGACACTATTGGGCATACTTTTGTTTCCTCTTTCACCAGGCTTCCTGTAAATGATGCTTTTTTTTGTTTTGAGAAATTACACCATAGAAATGTCTGTAGTAAACACTGCTGCACCATTGTAATATGGTACATTCCACTAAAAAATTCCAAGGTGATTCAAAAACATGAATGCATTTATCTTTAGATACCCCTGTGCTATAGCAAAATGTTATAATCTAGGTTTCACAGCTAGTTTCCCTGTATCTCAGTTTTTTAAGGAAGTTTTTCATGGCCATTTAAGAGGTCTGTGTCAGGTCCAGGAAGAAACCCAAATTCCTTGTTCTCTGACATGCATCTTTTGATTATTTTTATTAATATTTTTTCTTGTAGACCATAGACTTTATTTTTCCACTAGGTTTTCTGAAGGTGGGGGTGGAACTGAGTGCATTCAGAGAAAACTGCTTACTTATTTTTCCACTTCACATACAAATTCAATGTGTAGATAAAGTGCATTCATCTTTGATTAGCTACTACATAGGGAACACTACACCAACAGAAAAATTACTCCACAAGGAAGTTGCAACAGCTATATACTAAAAACTAAAGGAATATCCAAAATAGCAACTAGAGAAAGCAAAGAGACATTCCTGAAATGCTGAGTGTATGAATTATAGTCCGGGGTATAGGTTGTAGCCATGTTGGTCTAAGGACATAGGCACACAAGGTTTTTTGGGTAAATCTGATATCTTTTATTAGACCAACTCAAATGGATGAAAAAATTCTTCTTTGCAAGCTTTTGTGTACAAACACCCTTCATCAAGCAACTGCAGTTGGTCTGTGCTCTTCCTGGATGGAATAGTAAAGAAACCAGAAGTAAAGAATTATAGTAAAGAATTATAGTTCTTAGCTAAACCTGATTTGTGTGACTAGCACTTACACAGCAGATAACCCAGGCTGACAGTGACCTTGGCAGAGTTGCAACAGTAATATTTTCTGTAAAGGCTGAATGGTTCTTGACCAATTTCTCCTGAGTAATAGCCACAAGCTTTTGTTCAACCTCATAGACCAAATTCATTCCTGGTATAATTCTGTGCATGACCCTGGGGAAAAAAATGTGGCTTTCACTATATACATAGGCCATTCTCCTCCCTCTTTTCTCTTTTCACTATCTAACAGTATTGTGTACAGTGTTTTGAACATCTTCCCATCATTCTTGTGTACCAGTTCTTATTTCCCCTCTTATAGCAGAGCAGTGATGCAGTGCAGACAGTATCTTGTTCCAAGTCCACTGAGCAACTACTAGTGTTTAGTGACCTTCTCAACCAATAAGTCTGTCCTTTGAGGATTGAAATTGATTTTCCTCATTTCTGTATGTGAAAGCAAGAACTCTACATTATGGTACAGATGCTACTAGCAGCTACCTATTTAAAGGTAAATTGAAGTACATTTTTTTTCCTTTTAGGTAAATCCCACAAGTTGTATGATTCCCCTAGTCATTCGCTGACTATATATACAGATTTAAATAATTACAAATAAATAGAAAAAATAAAACAAAGTATTTGATAATTAGTTCCAATTTAATTTAGCTACCAAGGCAAGATCAATGTTCACAGTTCTCTGTGTCTTGTTGACTATAGTTGAAACCACTTGCCAGTGAAGCAGGGTTGGAAAGACAGCTCATTCTCTAGGGTTATATGTAAATACTGCAAAATCCCCAGCAGGACTAGGTGAGGGAGACAGCTTGGATGGATGCAAGTAGTGGCTGCACGCGAATAATGGCAAATACTTTTAGGACTTTACATGTGTAACGGCATGTCTACCTATGCTATTAATGTGTTGTAAGCTTACTGCACAGGAAAATATTGTGCAGTAAGCTTTCCTGGGCAGGGCATCTAAAAGTGCACCCATCAGGAGCAAATTTGCTCCAGACAGGTGCGTCCAGATGAGTGCACATGTGCGTTTCACCAGGGACAAATAGCAGCAGCACATAGTTCCCTGGGTGGGGTAAAGGAGGCTGGGGCATGCTGTACATAATAGGACTGGGGGTTTCACTAACCTCCAAACCTTGGGGATCCTGGCAGCTGTTATTCCCAGGGGTTGGGGGTCTCAGGCTGGGCACCCTCGTGCCTGGGAGCCGTATCAAGTGACAGGGCTCTCAGACACAGGGGAGACCCTACTACATGTGTAAATTTAAGCTCAAAGGTAACCTGCTACAAAGATAGTACATATTTTTGAGGTCTAACTTTATAGCTGGTTGGAGCTTTTTATCATGTGATAGGTATATGTAGCTGGTAATTGTACAAATAACCAGTTAAATGCATGACTCCTGTAATGTGTAGAAGGGGCCTATATTGGCAAGAAAAGATGAGCTGTATAGAATGACCAGACGGCTTAGGAGACAAAGAATACAGAAGACCAAGAAAGGAAGCACTCGACAAAGACCCCTCATAGAGAATGCCCTGTTTGTAACTGCAATCCAGGTACCTCTGTTGATTGTGGCAGTTCCTTTCTGGCACTGGGAGAAAAGCAGCCTTTCACATAAGCCATTTTTAGAGCTTTGTAGGTTAAATCAGCACTTGGAGCTCTTCCAAGAGACCAACTGGGAGGCGGTACAGCTCTTGGGGTATGAATGCTATATGCTTCCTGTACAGCAGGCCACTCGACAAATGTGCACTATCTTGAGTTTCCAAGTGCTCAGGGCATTCTCACTGTTCAGCCCTACAAACAGCAGCCCAGTTCTGAGGGGATAGAAGGATGGAGGACAGCAGCAAAGTCCACACTGGCTAGAGGCAAAGGCTGCACTCTGGTTACCAGACATTTGCCCAATTCACCCTCCCTTCTTTTTGCGGTTGCTTCTACCTATTTATCTTTGCTACTTTGGTCTTATCCAGATGATGACAGTTGCAGTTCACTCTCATCCGTCGTCCAACTTCATAATGACATTGGGTTGCTTACATTCACTCCCATGCACTAGGTGAATCTGCTGCACTGTGTACGTAAGCTCCATGTATGACCAGCATGCTGCCTATACTGCCACTCTCTAACTCTCCTCACCAATTCCAACACCTATCAAATATAAGGATGGTGAAATTGAATACCTTAGTATCCTATATGGCCAAATATTGCTTAACACCACATTTTGAGACCTCCCACAAAGGAATGAATAGAGCCACTTCAGAGCCATCTGGGCTCTGCTGATAATGACTTAGGGTGTCTCAACAAAACAGTGCAGTCAGCAGTATGAAAGGCAGCTGACAGAACTAATAAAAATTAGCAAGTACTCTTAATCCTCAGCCATTGCCAAGATAAGATTATTAACCAGCTCACTAAATGCCATCAAGTTTACTGCAACCCTGACTATTCCCTAAAGCTCCAGTATAATCACACTACAGTGGTACTGTCACTACCTCTCTGAATTCCAGCTTTTCTTCATATTAAATGTTTTTACTATTTGCCAAGTCTGACTTTAAAATTATAGGAGCCTACAGCTTTCAGGATTCCAGTCTCTAAGTTTTTAAAATGCTTTTATCACCTGATTTGAATAGTGCTGGTGTTTCATATGTATTGTAGCACCTTCTAGCCATAGACATGGTGGGATTTCAGACTGATGTATTTAGGGGTGAAGTAACTTGCTAAGGTCACACAAGGACAGCACACTGCTGTTGTTATGTATAGCCATGTTGTATTCTGGGTAAAAACAAACCAACCTGTATTTACTCGAATCTAAGATGGCCCTATGATAATTAGATCCTACATGTGAAAAAATGTATAAATTTGTTATTATTTTCCATGTATAGAATCTAATTATTGGAGGAATGTCTTTAATTCAACACCCAACTGCTGCAGGGGGACAGGCAGTGGGAAAGGTCAAGCAGTTTGCCCCCTGCTTGTGCCTGCTCCCCTGCCACTTCAGGTCCTCCCCCGCCCCAGCCTCTGCTCTCCCGCTTCCCCCTTCCCCCTCACCCTTCCCCTCGCTCCATGCTGCAAGGCTCCTTCTGCGTTCTGGCCTGGAGCACTGAGCACTGCTGGGGCCATGCTTAGTGCCCCAGGCTGCAGCATGGACAGAGCTTGCCAGCATGGAGCTAGAATACAGGGGGAGGAGGGAGAGGGGCAGGTGGGCTAGCAGGAGCTATAGGGGCGTTTTGGGGGGGGGGTTGCAGGGGGAAATGGTGGGGTGCTGAGGTGGTGCAGGGGCAGGCAGCAGCTATGGCCCTGACCCCAGGTTCAGGATGAACCCTGAGACACAGCAGCTGCCTGCACCCTGCTACCCCACTGCCCTTGTACTCATTTCTAAGACAGAAGGCTTTTCTTAGAATTGAGTAAATACAGTACTGTATTTCATGGTGTATAAGTGGGGTTTGGAAGCCCAATTTTTCAGTCTTAAAAATGAAACTCAACATACAACATACCACTGTCCCCTGTGAGTGGCATTGGGCTCGACTGGTGTGGTCCAGGCAGTGCCACTCACAGGGGATGGGGCCACACCAGCCAAGTGTTGAGCCTGGTGTTGCTCACAGGGAATTCATAGATTCATAGATGTTAGGGTCGGAAGGGACCTCAATAGATCATCAAGTCCGACCCCCTGCATAGGTAGAAAAGAGTGCTGGGTTTAGATGACCCCAGCTAGATGCTTATCTAACCTCCTCTTGAAGACCCCCAGGGTAGGGGAGAGCACCACCTCCCTTGGGAGCCCGTTCCAGACCTTGGCCACTCTAACTGTGAAGAAGTTCTTCCTAATGTCCAATCTAAATCTGCTCTCTGCTAGCTTGTGGCCATTATTTTTTGTAACCCCCGGGGGCGCCTTGGTGAATAAAACCTCACCAATTCCCTTCTGTGCCCCTGTGATGAACTTATAGGCAGCCACAAGGTCACCTCTCAACCTTCTCTTGTGGAGGCTGAAAAGGTCCAGGTTCTCTAGTCTCTCCTCGTAGGGCTTGGTTTGCAAGCCATTAACCATACGAGTGGCCCTTCTCTGGACTCTCTCCAAGTTATCCGCATCCCTCTTGAAGTGCGGTGCCCAGAATTGCACGCAGTACTCTAACTGCGGTCTGACCAGCGCCCGATAGAGGGGAAGTATCACCTCCTTGGATCTATTCGTCATGCATCTGCTGATGCACAATAAAGTGCCATTGGCTTTTCTGATGGCTTCGTCACACTGAATGAGGCTGCACCAGCTGAGCACTAAGCCCAGCCCTGTCCCCTGCAAGCAGCGCCAGGTTGGTGCTCAGCTGGTGCGGTCCCAACCTGTGAGCAGTGTTGGTGCGAACCAGGCAGCGCTGCTCACAGGGGATGGGGCTGCACCAGCTAAGCGCTGAGTGCTCAGCTGGCACAGCCTCATCCCCTGTGAGTGTTGCTGGGTTCAGCGCTTGGCAGCACCACTCGCAGCAGACAGGGCCAGGTGTGGCACTCAGCTGGTGCAGCCCCATCCCCCACGAGCATGGCACTGGGAAGATAAGTACTTTGATACCTCAGTGACACTGGCCATATCTACACATGCCCTTGCATAGTCCTGGTGGCACATATTTTTTTTTAGATGCTACATCGCCATAGCAATGAACTACAACAACGTAGCCCATCACTACGGCGATGTAGCATTGGCGTCATGATTTGTGCCTGCTGATGCTACATCACTGTAGCAATGAGCTATGTTGCCATAGCTCATCACAACAGCGACGTAGCGTCTTGTGTAGATGCGTCCACTGTGAGGATAAGCAAGTTAAAGATGAGGTGCTCAGATGCAATGGGAATGGAAGCCATTCGCTACCTTGCATATCTCTGTGGCTCTCTCTCAAGGCAGCAGCATGGTGCCAAGCTAGAACTGGAAGTTTTTGAATGCTACATTATTAATAAACTTGGAGCAGCCCTACATTGGATTACACTGTGCTATGTGCTATGCAAACACATAGAATGCAATGAAGTCCAGGGAAGTTTACTACTGGATTGCAACAGATGTTGGCACAGCTACTACAGAGACCATCTAAGGGTGAGGCTCTTCTTGATTTATATCATACAACTTGGGAAGAATTGGTTGGAAGTCTAAAGCTGGAAGGCAACTTGGATGACCGTGATCACAAAACACTAGAGACCATGATCCTGTGGAAAGGGGGAAAAAAAGTACAAGTGCAGAATGAACACATCAGACCTAAAAAAAAGCTAAATTTAATTTGTAGTATTGGTGGGCAGGACCAATGTGTGGGAAGTCTAAGGAAAAAAATGATGTAGGATAGTTGTCTCTTCCTTAAAGAGGCAATATAAAGGGCATATGAACATGCTATCCTGATGTGAAGGAGAAAAAGGAAGCACAGCAAGACTGCCACCTCATGGCTAAACCATAAGTTCTTCACTGACTTGGAATTTAAGAAGGTATCATGCAAAACATGAAAACTTGAACCATATTACTAAGGATGAAGATAAGAGAATAGAACAAATATGCAGGGATAACAATCAGAAAGGCCAAGTCATGAAATGGGCTTGGATACAGAAGGTAATAAGAAAGCACCCTACAAATAAGCAGAAAGCACTAGGAAGGCCAAAGAAAGTGTAAAGGAAGTGTAGGCTCCTTAATGAATGGAGAAGAGAATCTAACAGTGGATGATTTGGAAAAGGTTGAATTACTTAATGCCTTTTCTACTTCCATCTTCACAAAAAAAGGTCAACTGTCAAATGACACACACAATTAGCAGCAAGGACAGGGGGAAGAGTAGAGAAAGAATAAAACTTTTCAAATCCTACAGTCCTCAAGGAACTTGCTGAAGTAACTGTAGAGCCACTTGTGCTATTTTTTATTTATTTATAGAGGTCATGCAAGTTCCCAGAAGACTGGAAAAGGTCATGTAAGGTACCCATCTTCAAAGAAAGAGAGGAGCACTTAAGGAATTACAGACCTAAGGAATTCTAAATCTAACTTTGAAACCCAGAAAGATACTGGAGCATATCATCAAACAGTCACTTTTGTACCTACAGGATAACAAGGTTAAAAGTAACAGCCAACGTGGGCTTTTCAAGAGCAACTAATGCCTTACCAACATGATTTCCATCTATGACACCATGATAGGCCTTGTGGTTAAGGGAATGGAGTAGTGGAGACAATTAGGCCTCACTTTGTGTAAGCACTTAACACTGTGTCCCACAACACTGTCACAAGGTAAGGAAATAATATCAGAAGGTGGGTACACAACTGTATGGATTGTTGTGAACAGAGAGCAGTTATGCACATCTCCACGTCAAACTAGGAGGAGGTATCCAGTGGGGTTCCTCAGAGATCCATCCTGACCGGGTATTGTTTAATACTTTCATTATGTACTTGGAGGGTGAACTGGCGGCACGTTTATTAAATATGCAGATGAAAACAGGCAGGGTTTGGTAGCAGATGCTTTAGAGAAGTGTATTAGGATTCCAACTGACTTTGATAAATTGGAAAAAATGGTCTGAAATAAACTGCCTGAAATTCAATAAGAACAAATGCAAAGTATTGTATTTATGGAGGGATAGTCAAATGCATAAGTAAAGTGACCAGCTGGGCTGCAGCGCTGAAAAGGATTTGGGGGTCGTGAGTATAGTGGATCACAAACTGAATGAGTAAACAGTGTAAAATGGTTATGAAAAATGCTAATCACATACTGGAACTCATATAACAGTAGTCAGAAGTAATTCTTCTGCTCTGTTCAGCATTGTTCAAAATTAATTGGGAGTGCTGTGTCCAGTTTTTAAAACTGCACTTTAAGAACAACATGGACAAACTGGTGAGTTCAGACATGGGCATGATTAAGGATTTAAAAATATCAACTACAAGGAAATTTTGGGAGAACTGAAATAATTCAGTCTAGAGAACAGAAGACTCAGGGAAGATGTGACAACTATCTTTAAATAGAAAAAAGACTTGTTATAAAGAAGACGGTGATGAATTGTTCTCTTTTTCCACAGGGGACAGGATAAGAAGTAATGGGCTTATTTTGCAACCAGGAAGCTTTTGATTAGGAAGAAGTTTTTGACTATGAGAATGATTAAGCAGTGGAAGAGATTGCCAACGGAGGCTGTGGAATCTTTGTCATGGAAGTTTTTAAGTGGAAGCAAGACAAACATTTGTCTGACATGGTTTAGTCAAGAATGATCCTGCCTTGCATAGGGGGTTTAAACTAAATGACTTTTTGAGATTGCTTTCTGTCTTATTTTTCTATAATTTCGGCTGTTCACTAGAAGAAAGGAACAGTTAAAAATCTGCTTCACTAAAATCTTCTTACAGCATTTGTTACAGCTTCTAAGCAAAAGCAATTGGTAAAATCTACAATAGCTCTAGAATAAGAAGGTCAATGCTTAAAAACATTTTCTGTCACCTAAACAGGTGTCAAACCTCCTAGGTTTGTCTTCTCACAAGTTTATTTCAATTTCACTTCATCTTAATACCTGTAAATGGCTTCAGTAAATTGTACACTTCCATTAACATTAGCAAAAATTATGTCAACTGCTCTAACAATACCTGTCAGGATAAAAGGACCCCATTTTTTAAAAAATGTAAAGAAGACAAGGCAGTACTATAGCTTCAGTGCATATTGTATTATCGTATTTGCATATCTCCTCTGTTCTCAGCAATCAGCTTAATGCAAAATAACTGTGTTCCAATATTAGCATGTTCTATATCATCCTCTCTTGCTTCACAATTTGTGTGGCATTCAGCAAAACCATTTCTTTTTTTGTAAGCAGCTTAGTGAACAAATACAGTTTGCTTTGGTGCAGTATTTTCCCCTAGAATCTTAGGAAACACAGAATATAGCTTGTTCTTTTTGCAGAAATATTACTCTCATTCCTAGATCTGCTGATCTGGAAAGCATTACAGCTTCATCAGTATTAAATGCTGACATACATCTAAGTATACAAAGTATCTACCCTACTTTCCCTTTGCTTGAAGGAGGGTGTTTGTGCCTGAAAGCTTGCAAAGAACAGTTTTTCCAACTATTTAGTCAGTCACATCTACCCAAAGAACCTTGTCTACCCAGCATGCTTTTCTGAATGTCTAATGGCACAGCAAGTGTTAAAGCTTCATGTGCATTAACTTAGAGCCCTTAAAACCATCTCAGTTGGGAGCAATTTTTGTAAAATTTGTAAAATACATTATATGTATAACAAACCCTAGTAAAGCAGTCTTTCAGTATCAGTCACTTTGAAAACAAAAGTGCATCAACACTTGACATAAATCACTCCATCCATGAATGTAAACATGCTTGCTCTGTGCTTGGATTTTTCTTTTTCTAAAGAGCATATGGAAGCAATTACCTGAATGTAAATGTGATAAAGAATGGATGAAATGCAAACCAACTGATGCCTTATTACTTAACTTAAAGAGACTGGTCTAAGAGATCAAAGTTCTTTAACACAGAGTGTAATGGACTTAGCTAGAGAGAAATGCTTCCTAGCTTTTGCATTAAAATATAGCTACATGTTGATGAAATAGTATGTCGATGAAACTGGACATTAAGAGTTAGCCAGAAACAAACCCTTGCACTAACAGCTTCACTTGCAAACAATTCCCAGGTGCTATGGTGTTTGTAGAGAGAAGCTTCTCTATACAGTAGAGATCTAGACATGATGGCGACAGGACAGAAAAAGCACTTTTTATGCCCCCTTTTTGGAGAAATCCTACCCCAAGCACAGGAACATAGTGGTCACTGGGAGGAGCAAGGGTATAAGCATTTAGACAGCACACATTGCAGTAGTATCTCCACCTCTGAAATCAATCCCCTTGTAATCCTATCCCCAGAAAATGCTGTACTCCTGGAACAGAAAATACAGTGTCAGCCTTCTCAAAGCAAAATAAGTCGAAAAGAACAGAATGCAGAAAAGAAACCAAGACCCAGGGCTATAGCAGGGTTATGTATAGACTTGGGAACCTCCCCATGGATCTAGTAAAAGCAAACATGCAGCACGTAACCCCTTGAGAACCAGTCACCGAGTATATGCTCCCAAGCGCTCCATTTAGAACCATGTAGCAGCACTTACCTCTT
Organism: Alligator mississippiensis; assembly: GCF_030867095.1. Taxonomy (NCBI): domain Eukaryota; kingdom Metazoa; phylum Chordata; order Crocodylia; family Alligatoridae; genus Alligator; species Alligator mississippiensis. The sequence continues at coordinate 128,202,071 of NC_081826.1, forward strand.
GGTGCTTCATGCAGTTAGTAACAAACAGGCTTCTTTTCGGCAGGGGGTCAGAAATGTTTTCCTAATCGGACCATTTAATGTCAGTTTCGTCCCAAACAGCCAATCCTGTGTTAGTAGTACTATTTTTCATTGACAAATGATCCATCCAATTGATTAAATAAATGATGTGCTCCAAGTTCTGTTATATGCAAAACAAAAATTCCTTTACTGTTAACTTTTCTTCTCATTTCACCTGTACCACATTAACTGATTTTGTCCAACTGTTGTTTTTGATTGCTTAGGAAGCAAGGGGTATGGGCTGCTGCCTTGTGTCTACAAAGCATCCAGTGTTTGGTAGACGTTCTTGGGTGCTACCATAACAAAAATTAAAAACAAGCAAACAGTAATGATAGGTATGCAAATCCCCCTGAAAGGAAGCGACTCAATACTGGGATTGTAAGCACTAATTAAAAAAGAAATGTATTGGGAGAAGAAAATTGGACCTTCAGTTGTTGAAAGGATTTTAAATGGTTTGATTTTAAAAGACTGCATATGGAATTAACGCTGCCTACCTGTCACAGCATTCTCTCTTTAATGGAAATTTAAAGATGCTAAACTGCTAAAAAAAACCCCCCTCATTTCAGTTCTTGTTTCTTCAGAGTCTTTTGTTTTCAATTATATGCAATAATGGGAAACATTTTGTAAAATAGCCTGATGCAGATGTCTCTAGTAAAACTCGTACATGATTAAGGTACAGCATCTGATTTTACATACTTGTAATAATAATACAAAAAGAGTATCAAGAAAAAACAGCAATTGAACCAGACACAATACCCTCTTCATCACTGACGAATGCTTAAGCACTGTTTATTGAAATGACATTTTATTTATTATTTATGCAATACCTAGAATGTTCTGGGCTCTTTATGTAGCTAATATAAAACATACTCCCTGCCTCGAAAAAACAACAGTATATAACATTTGCAGGATCAGATCTGTCAACTACTTTGTTTCAGAAAGGTTATTCACATACACAAGTGTTCATAGGATGTCAGGTGTTTGCAGCCACAGACAATAAGCGTGGCAAGTTATAAGATGCAAAATGGGGGAAGAGAAAGGAGGATCAGGATAAATAAATAACTCCATGAAGCTTGCCTAGGTGAGCTAATATGTACTTATTGTGATTCACATCTCATTTCCTTCCATCTCTCATGCTTGGCTTCTGATTTTAAAGAAGAAGAGGGGACAAAAAATAGAAGTGGGAAGGCCAGGGTCACAGCTCAATTAGCATTACACATGGAACAATCAATAGTAATGGCAATGGAGGTAGAACAGCCCTGAGCAGCAGTGCCCCCTTTAACAGAAGTAATTCACATTTTAAATCTGACCTTTCCATTTCTATAAGATCATCAATGTTCTATATCAAATTCGGCTCCAAACGAGAACAGACGGAGGGTACAATCCTGCTCTCGTGGTAGTGACTAAGCTGCCTGCCACTCATTTGAAGCATAACAAGCTCAGGCCCTCAGCTTGCAATGCTTTTTATCATCTCCTTTGCTCACATCCCATGGCTAATGGGCAGGTCAAAATAATTAGATCGTATGTAGGTCATATGAACTGGATCTCGTTTTGTGCTCTCCCGTGGATTGCCAGTCTAACACTTCAGGAAGTGCAATATTTTTAAAGAAAAAAGGAGTACTAAGCAGCCATTGCCACATTCAAGCAAATAGTAAAAAGAGATACTTCATTCAAAGCATAATTAGGGACTAACTTAAATCACGGTTTTGCGATTTTTGCAGAAACTAAGAAAAACCGTGATTATTGTGAAAAATGACATTGACTGTGATTTCCTAGGAAATCAACCAAAAAAAAGAAAGCCCTTAATAAAAATAAATGCTAGCTCCACAGTGGGAGCCAGCAGTCCTTGCTGCTGTGACCTGGTTTCGCAGCCTGATTGAGAGAGGAAGGCATTGACTGGTGGGGTGGCATGAAAGGCAGCTGCCAAGATGGCAGCTGCCGCCCTTGTGCCTCTCTACCAATCAACACGGAGAGGCAGGGCCACACTAAGGGCAGCCAGCAGCCAAGATTGCAACCGCTCCCTCAACCATCCTCCCCATGGTGTCTCTCTACCAATCTGTGCCGAGAGGCAGGGCTGCCCTGAAATGACCATGAAGTCAGCTCTTCGGGCCGTGACCAAGCTGTAAAAATTGCTTTCTCTTGCCATGAGTTAGGTAGGTCCCTACACATCATGGGATCAGTCCCATATTATTAGGAAACAAATATGTTTCTATACCATGCATCCATTTAGAGACTGGATGATTTTGGGGAGATTTCTTTTTACTTTGAACTTGCTTTTGGTGTCAGTCTGTCAGAACCTGAATTCATTAAGCGAGCTTTAAATTACACAGTTTATGTATTCCTGGATATGTCTGGGGAGCGGGTAGAAAGGAGGTACTGGTAGGTTGTGGGGTGAGAAGGACAGTTGGGAAGTTAGTTTGGGGCAGAAGGATTTTGATTTTGAACCTTTGCACACGCAATTAATTTTTACTAAATTTATGTTCTACCCATACTGTGAGTAAACCCAAATAAATGAGGCCAAACTTGTACTGACTTAACAACTTTACTAACTTCTTCTCTTTACAGCTTTAATTCACAGCTTTAAACTCACCAGGCAAGATTCTGTTCATCACATAAGCAATTCAGACTGAACCTGGATGTAATCAAGAGTGAGTCTTACAGGTAGGCCTGATTTGCAGAATATACTGATTGATTGATGAACTTAATGATTTAGACCTAGACCTTTCCAAAATTTGTAGTCATTTTGGGTGCCTCACTTTGTTTTCTTAGTTTTGGTTTTCCAAAATTTGTGGTTTTCTTAAATTTGAAATTTCTTTTAAAAAATTCTTTAAAAAAGTCTTTAAATTTTTTTCTTAAATTTGAATTTCTTAAATTTTCTCAAAATTTGTTTCTTTAAATTTTGTTTCCCAAAATGTTTAGTCATTTTGGGTGCCTCAATTTGTTTTCTAAGTTTTCTTAGAGCACCTGATTTTCAGAAGGGAGGTGCGTGGGGGTGAAATTCAGCCTTTTCTGAACACCTGGATCCTTGTCTGATTCTCTGTCTGAGTTTCAGTATGCTTAGATGTCTCTCTCAGGACCCAGCACTCTTGATGAGCTACCCACTGTAGCCATACAGTGAAAAGCCTTTTCCTTATTTGAAAGAACCCAGGATCAAGTAAAGTTTAAAAGGTGTTACTCAGGGTACTAAGAGCTACAGGCATCCAAAACTGCTAAACACTATTAAAAATAAATAGGAGTTAAAGAGCAGCTGTACAGTGAAAGATGTGTTGGTGAAAATGGCACGGGGGCTGGGGGAGGACCCCACATCCAGAGCATCTCTGGGTTCCTGCTGAGGTGCTGGGAGGGAGCTCTGATGCACTGTTATTACAGCACGTTGGAGCAGACTCAGTTAACTGAATGTGGTAATCCCCGCACTTCAGCAGCCTCCTGCGTCTTGTGTATCAGTGTTCCTCCGCTTCAAAATGTTGGGGGGGGCGCTTGAATTAAAGCTCATCAAACCAGCTTTCATTCAAGTACCACTGCTGCCATTTTGAAGCGTGGGGATGCTGATACACAAGACACTGCAGCACTTTAATTAGAGCCGCTCCCCGGAGCATGTGCAAAATTGCCGTCTGCGATTAGCTTTCCAGTGGTGTTCCAGTGCTGCTCCTTACCCTGATATGGCTCTCTTTCCTTCCTCTCCTCCATCTTCCACATAGCGACAGATCCCAAGCTGAGTGGAAAGCTTCTCATCGAAAACTGAAAAAAAAGGGTGAAGGGGAAGTAGGCAACAGAGCTGCTTTACCTTGTCAGACTGTCAAAACCCCTGCGGGGGGGTCTGCTTTCTGCTAGAAATGACAGGGAAACAATTTGTCACCATAATGCTACTTAGCAATTCTGTTGATAAGCTCGGAGCCGAAACATATTCCATCTCCCGTGTGTTGGTTCTGCAGAGCTAGTAAGAAGGAAAAGCAGTAAACACTTTGGCCAGTAAAGTGAACCCCTTGCACTCTGAATACACAGGGTGAAGTGCTGAGTTAGAAGATAGTTAGATATACAGGCTCATTTTTCAGAACTGATATACACTTTTGAATTTCTGAACACATTACACGTGGGTTAATTAGAACACCAGGTGCCGGTGGTGTTCCTATTGGCTAGAAGATCCTGGGAACAGCCAAAAGAGGATACTAATAGTCTAGCCAGCACCTGTGTTTAATTAGTTAGTCTGGAACAGGAAGGGTGCTGACAGGAATGTGCGCTGGCTTTAAAACTGGGTAGATTGCTGAATTGCTCCGTAAAAAGTTTTTGGACTTTTCCTTCTTTCTGTTTTGCATTAAATAGAAGTTAAGCAGCATTTTCTTTAAGGTTCCTTGTGACACCGACTTTCAGTCAGTTGTACTTTCATCACAAAAAGGACTTGCCTATCAGGTGAGGTCAAACTCATTAAATATTGGGGCCAATCCTGCAGACTTCACTCATTGTGGCATGGGCCAAAGGGATGGGGATATCATTCTTTAGTAGTGGAAATGGGCTAAGAAAAACAAAATCACTGTAAGAATTGCTTTACCGGGCATTAACCCTTATTTGTTTGGAAATTAGCCATTTCATCTCTTTTAAAATATTTGTAGTGTTTGGGGTAGGATTTTTTAAAATAAGAAAATTAATCTGCAACTTCTTCAGCAAGGAGAGTTTGAAATAGTTTGGACGGAAAAAGTAATAAGCAAAAGAGGTGTTCGCTGTCTGTACAGACAGGGGCAGGGAGCCAGGAATTCATATGTTCTGACTCCAGCTCTGATACTGACTGCTACTATTGCCTAAATGAAAAAGAAAAGAGCATAAAAATGGTCATTATATTTTCCATATGTTCTTGATTCTTTACCAACAGAAATGTATACATAAGTGCTTTTCATCCCACAGAATCCCACAAGGCTTGGCAAACAATATATACATAGAAAGCAGATAATATATGCAAGCAAGTTTCTTTGGGTAGATGTGATATCTTTTATTAGACCAACTGAGTAGTTGGAAAAAAAGTTCTCTACAAGCTTCTGGGCGCAAACCCAGCAACATGGAAAATAATATATGCAGGCATTGTAAACATATACATATCAGGTACACATGGTATATGCAATGCATCTTGCTAACTACTGAATTGCTCCAAGTGTCCTTTTGGACTGGTTCACTTCTCTTGCTCCCTTTTATTACCACATTATTTGTGTGTAAATAAAGACTTCCTTTTTCCCATCTACCTAATTCATTCCATGATGATAAAACCTAGCATTTGTGACATCATGATGGTCACTTCCATGATGAATTGGACTTATTAGACACTGGACTGTGCTGTTATAATGTGCCATATTATTAAGTTTGTTTGCATTAAGTTGCCAGTTAATTGAATAACTCCCTTGTCTTTTATTGGAAGGAGTCCACAGTTTTATTAAGTTACATAATTTACAACCAATAGTGGAATCAATAAAACATTAACAAACATGTAACCTAGGACAAGCCTCAAATATTGATTTATTTAAATAGGCTTATAGGTCTACTGCTAGCTTGCAGTGCATATATAAACCCCACAACAGCATCCAATGCTGCTAACTTTAAAAGACATACTTGAAAGGGGAGACAGACATGACCTACTTGGGGTTTCCTAGCCTGTCTCTAAATTCTATGGGTCAACCCCAGAATAGTGAAGCATATTCCCAAGACTCACACTTCCACAAGTCATTACAGCTACCTTTTTTCCTGAAGCCTATTTTTACACATAAGTCTACTCTCCTATTATGAAAAAGAGAAGGGTATGCGGGGCTTGGTGTACAAACTAAGGGTTAAGAAACACTGAAAGACCATCAGCACTAGCACTGGCTCACCAGCACTGGAGCGTATTTAAAATAAATGTTTTAAATAAATAATATTATTAATAATATAAATATATGTAAATAATAATATTAAAATAAAATATTTTTAAAAATCCCACCCCACAAATTGCAGAGACTGGGTTTTGCTTTCTTTGGCTGCAAAGGTAGTAAAACCTCAGATATGGGAGCCCAAGCCCACTGAATTTGATTTTCCTTTTTACACTCTGGTGTAAAGGCCTCTGCTTTTGAAGAAGATGTACAATTTCTCTGGTCAGTACCCCTGCATGAAGCACATGATAGCAGCAAATTAATTAATTAACATTAGTCAATTTTTAAAAAAGTGTTCACTGGTCACGATCAACCCTGTGGATGGTGGGATCCCAAGATTAATTACAACCAACATATTTTAAAGCATAATCAGTTCCTGTCTATACTAGGTACTAATTAATATGTAATGTCAGGTAAATAACACATTTGTAGCACAGGAGATCCCAAAGTTTTTATGCTGCAGCCTGGCAAACCGCAGCCTAGCAGTCACAGCCAACTGTGGCCAGAATTTCCAGCTGGAAGGCAGTAAGGATACCCCATGCCCCGAGCAGGAGGGTGGGCCAAACCCTGTGCTGCTGCAGGCCCTGCGGGAGGAGCCATGGTCTCTCTGCCTGGCTCTGGGGGGCCACGGTTTACCAGTCCGCGGCCACTTCTGGTCCAGCAGCTGACCTGCCGCGGCCTGCCACTGGGATGTGGCCTGGGGATTGAGAACCCCTGCAGTAGCACATAAATGTTTTTCTATTGCAGACAAGGCCTCTGATGTCTTATGAGTGCAGTTTTCTGGATGGTACTGGTACATGTGCAGTTACAGAATTTATCCAACCTAGGAAGTTAGTATTTTATTATCTCTACTTGAATGTTCTCTACTTTTAAGACTATTTAAAAAAAACACCCCAACAGACAATGTCTGCTAGGGAATCTTTATGCATTACTGCAAGGCAGAATTGCATCAATGGTGATTTCACAGGTAATTTAAAACTAGACTTGACAAAGTACTGAAAAAAAAAGCAATGTAGGAAACACTCCTGCTCTGGCAGAGATGTAGGCTAGATGATTTTATAGGTTTTTTTCTATCTTTGGTTTCAGTATATCTGCAAATATATAAACGTCTGGAATAATTAAATCAGAAGTAGCCAACCCCATAACCTGTGAGCCACGTTGCTCACAAAGCAGCTTGTGAGAGCTGGAAGACTTAGGCCTCGATCCTGACATGCACATCATCTAAGTATCAAGATGGTGTGGGTCTGACAGGTATGCCCCTCTCTAAGACCCTCCCCTTTGACTTTTCTTCCTCTTGAAAGGACAGAATATCTTGGTATTTTGGTGTTTATCTAAAAGATGTTTTTATTTCATTTTACTTTATTTGTCTTCAGCCTTTATTCAGGGATATCCGTCACAGGATCTTTGTATACTGTGAAGTGCAAATTTGTGTGGAAGATTTAGGTCAAACCTCTCAAAACCAAATTCCACTAATTAGGTTGATTGTTTTTGACCCTGGGTTGTGGAGAAGCTACAAAGCCAGATAGAGCTGCAGCATCCTTGAAAATCTGATCACGAATAAGCCTGCATTTTGTAAAGATCTGAACAAGAGCTTAAACAAGAGCTTTTATTTGTATACAGAGTAGCCCCATTGCAGGCGTCACTGAAGTCACAAATCATTGCCAGACTGTACTGAGGTGCCCAAATATTACGTTATTTTGGAATCTATGTAGTCTTGGAGTATTTAGTACTACCTAAGAGGTATTATTATGAGAGGGATAATCTTATATGTCTGTGGAGGTGCTGTGTTTTACTCCCTAAATTTAACTGAATATAGATATGGCTCACTCCTCACTGTGAAATCTATCATGCTTTGTGTGTTAGTCTGAAATGGAGAAGTGACTCCTGACCAAGAAAAGATTTTACACCCTTGAATTAAATTCTTAATCTTTTTGTAAGCTAGATCCTAAAGCAGCCATATAAGAAAACATACACATTCTTTTTTTATA